>NC_050105.1:127093897-129593897 GCF_902167145.1 Zea mays | reverse complement strand
GAGCCATCAACCACCGAGGGTCGGCGAATCCAGGGAAAGCTCAAGAATCTCCTGGAAGGCGATGCGGCCCGACGGGCCGAGAGCACTGCCTCCCGAAGGCAGGGATACCCCTCGGAGCCTCACGCCGCGACTTCCCGATTTATGCGGGAAGCCTCGGTCTACACCGGGCGCACGCGCAACACCGCGCCTGCGGCCCCGGGCCACCTCGACAACGAGCACCATCGACGCGACCGTCGGGCCCACCTCGACGAAAGGGTGCGCCGAGGCTACCACCCCAGGCGTGGGGGGCGCTACGACAACGGGGAGGATCGGAGTCCCTCGCCCGAACCACCCGGTCCGCAGGCCTTCAGTCGGGCCATCCGACGGGCGCCGTTCCCGACCCGGTTCCGACCCCCGACTACTATCACAAAGTACTCGGGGGAAACAAGGTCGGAACTGTGGCTCGCGGACTACCGCCTGGCCTGCCAACTGGGTGGAACGGACGACGACAACCTCATCATCCGCAACCTTCCCCTGTTCCTCTCCGACACTGCTCGCGCCTGGTTGGAGCACCTGCCTCCGGGGCAGATCTCCAACTGGGACGACTTGGTCCAAGCCTTCGCCGGCAATTTCCAGGGCACGTACATGCGCCCCGGAAATTCCTGGGACCTTCGGAGCTGCCGGCAACAGCCGGGAGAGTCGCTCCGGGACTACATCCGGCGATTCTCGAAGCAGCGCACCGAGCTGCCCAACATCACCGACTCGGATGTCATCGGCGCGTTCCTTGCCGGCACCACCTGCCGCGACCTGGTGAGTAAGTTGGGTCGCAAGACCCCCACCAGGGCGAGCGAGCTGACGGACATCGCCACCAAGTTCGCCTCTGGCCAGGAGGCGGTTGAGGCTATCTTCCGAAAGGACAAGCAGCCCCAGGGCCGCCCATCGGAAGAGGCTCCCGAAGCGTCTACTCCGCGCGGCGCCAAGAAGAAGGGCAAGAATAAGTCGCAATCGAAACGCGACGCCGCTGACGCGGACCTTGTCACCGCCGCCGAGTACAAGAACCCTCGGAAGCCCCCCGGAGGTGCTAACCTCTTCGACAAGATGCTCAAGGAGCCGTGCCCCTACCATCAGGGGCCCGTTAAGCACACTCTCGAGGAGTGCGTCATGCTTCGGCGCCACTTCCACAGGGTCGGGCCACCCGCGGAGGGTGGCAGGGCCCACGACGACGACAAGAAAGAAGATCACCAAGCAGGAGAGTTCCCCGAGGTCCGCGACTGCTTCATGATCTACGGTGAGCATGCGGCGAATACCTCGGCTCGGCATCGCAAGCAAGAGCGCCGGGAGGTCTGCTCGGTGAAGGTGGCGGCGCCAGTCTACCTAGACTGGTCCGACAAGCCCATCACCTTCGACCAGGCTGACCACCCCGACCATGTGCCGAGCCCGGGGAAATACCCGCTCGTCGTCGACCCCATCGTCGGCAACGTCAGGCTCACCAAGGTCCTGATGGATGGGGGCAGCTGCCTCAACATCATCTACGCCGAGACCCTCAAGCTCCTGCGCGTCGATCTGTCCTCCGTCCGAGCAGGCGCTGCGCCCTTCCACGGGATCATCCCTGGGAAGCGCGTCCAGCCCCTCGGACGACTCGACCTCCCCGTCTGCTTCGGAACACCCTCCAACTTCCGAAGGGAGACCTTGACGTTCGAGGTGGTCGGGTTCCGAGGAACCTACCACGCGGTACTGGGAAGGCCATGCTACGCGAAGTTCATGGCCGTCCCCAACTACACCTACCTGAAGCTCAAGATGTCGGGCCCCAACGGGGTCATCACCGTCGGCCCCACGTACAAACACGCGTTCGAATGCGACGTGGAGTGCGTGGAGTGCGCCGAGGCCCTCGTCGAGTCCGAGGCCCTCATCGCCGACCTGGAGAACCTCTCCAAAGAGGTGCCAGACGTGAAGCGTCATGCCGGCAACTTCGAGCCAGCGGAGACGGTTAAGGCCGTCCCACTCGACCCCAGTGGCGACACCTCCAGGCAGATCCAGATCGGTTCCGGGCTCGACCCCAAATAAGGAAGCAGTGCTCGTCGACTTTCTCCACGCAAGCGCCAATATCTTTGCGTGGAGTCCCTCAGACATGCCTGACATACCGAGGGATGTCGCCGAGCACCCGCTGGATATTCGGGCCTGAGTCCGACCCGTCAGGCAGCCTCTGCGCCTCGGCCGTCAAGGTAGGGTCGGCCTCGCCTCGGCGGAGCCCGACCCTCCCTCGGGGGCTAGAAAGGGGGAACCCCTCTGCGTCGAAGATCGGGTGTACTTCTCCGCATCAAAAATTTTCAATCAAAAAAGGGCGTTTGCGTTCTCCCGGCTATGTCGGAAGCAGAGTCCCGAGGAGCGAACGTGGGTACATGTAAGTGGCAAGGCCGACTGAGCCGAGGAACTCCTACGCCTCCAGGCTAGGGACGCCTCACTCATCACCTGCCACGAAAAAAAATGACCCAACTTGGGAAGCCACCCCATTATCGACAAGCCGGGCCAGACACGCAGGCTGAAAGAAAGAAGAGTGTGACTTCATGCAAGAAAAACAGAGTGTTCAGGCCTCAGCGGCCGCGGCAAGGCACACATTCAACAGAAGCTGTTCCAACAAGAGTTAGGCGCCGCTTTGGGAAGGAGTCGCGCCCTCGGTTCCATCCCCGCCGTCGGTAAGGTCCATCTCGGCTTCCGGCGACGGTGCAGGGGGAAGGATCTCCACCTCGAAGGTGGTCGCCAACACCGCGCTCGGACCCGCGGCGATCGCGTCGAGCCGCTGAACTTCCGCCAGGGCAGCTTCGTCCTCATCAGGAAGACAATACCCCTCACTAACCCGCTCCAGGTCCACAACGTAGTGGGAAGCGAGCACAGCGAAGGCCCGCCTGACGCCGTGGTGCAGCGCCTCGCGGACTCTGTCGCGCGCGTGATCACCCAAGGCTTGAAGGCGGCTTTGGGGGGAGCTTCCTGAAGGGACGTCGCCGGAGCCAAGGATCCGATAAGCATCCGAGACGGCCTCGGACATGGCCGCGAGGTCAGCCTCCCTCTGCTCGGCAGCTTCGGCAAGCGCCTCGGCGAGCGCCTTGGCGGACTCGTCAAGGGCGGACTCGAGCTCTGCGAACAACCAGAAGAAAGACCTCAAGCACAAGCAGAGGAAACCGACAAGAACAAGAATCAGGGACGACCATGGCGTACCTTCGGCTCGGGCACGCTGTTCCGAGGCCACGACCTGGGCTGCGGCTAGGTCGGCCGCGAGGGTCTCGGCCCGGCCTTCGGCCTCGGCAGCTCGGCCCCGAGATTGGTCCCGCTCCTCGACGACCTGGGCAAACTCCGACCGCTGCCGTTGCGCCTCTGTGCGCGCTGCTGCCGCCTCGGCCCTCAGGTCAGCGCAAAGCAACTGGAGGTCCGCTACCTTGGCATCCTGCTGAGAAAGGCGCGCAGTAGCCCCGGCAAGCGAGGTCCTCAGGGATCGCAGCGAGCCCCAGACATCGGCCTCGCGGCGGATGAATGACGACTTGGCGGCGCTCCGATCCGTCAGGTCCTGGAGGAAGGAGACAGGGCGTCACGACGAACGCCTCGCTCGCAGAAAGGAAAAGGTATGCCTGAAACCGTTACCTGGAGGATTTTGGGGACATCCCTGCAGAAAACCTCCAACGACGACTGCAGCGATCCCACCATTGCTTCAGCGTGCTCGCGGAGCTCATCCCAGGACTGGTCCTCCTGTTCATCGTCGAGGACGAAGACAGGGTCCGAGGCCTCGCGGGTCCGGAATCGGAGCAGCTGACGCCGGGCCTCGGGGCTCCGCCGCACGGCGACGAAGCCGCCGCCCGGCTGGACGGATCGCGCACCCACGCCCACCTCTTCCGAGGCACTAGGCGCTGACGCGTCGGCCATCCTGACGCAGGCAGCAACCGGTCGCTCTCCGACTGGGACGGCGGCGACTTCGGTAGCGACGGGCGCCGGCGTGGCCGACACGACAGGCGGGCTCGGGGCCACATCGGCGTCGGCCGCCTCCCCTATCACAATGGCCGCCTCGGCAGAAGAGCTAGGCTTGGGAGCCCGCTCCCCAGAGACGGGCGACACCCGAGCCCCCTGCGGCGGAACACCCTGCGAAAGGGTCGGCTGAACGACAAGACCCGAGGCGGCGCTGGCCACGCAGTCCGGTGCCATCTTAAGGGCCTTCCGGGGTGCCAGGTCGGTCTGGCCATGGCTTCGCTTGCTGGATAAAAAAAAGGGGGGGAAAGGGAAAATCACAGCCGAGACATACGAATGGGAAGCCAAGACGAAGACATTCCAAGATACTCACCCACTTTGGGCCATGATCCACCGCGCCTGGGGAGAGCCTTCTTGGGTCCCGGCTCCCGAAACAGCCGCCGAGGTCCGCTTCGCCGGCAACTTCGGCGCCACCCTCGTTTGGGACGCCCGGGGAGCAGATTGCCCGGGCACGGCCGCGATGACTTGAGGGTCACCCCCATGCGCCACCGGCACGAGCGGCGGCCCCTGGGGAGCAGACGCCCTGACCTGGCCCTCCGGAGCCACCTCAGCTCCTCCGGCTGAGGGGTCAGGTGACCTCTCGGATCGCCCCTGCGCCTCGGGCCGGGACCCCGACACCCCAACTCCGGGGACTGACGGCGTCGGCCCGCTCGGGGGCTGGCTCGGCGGCTCCTGGCCACACCCCAAGCCGGGGCTGAGGCCGAGACGGGCGGCCATGTCATCCTCCTCTTCATCATCGTCGTCATCGTCGTCGTCGGGCGTCTCTGGCGATGGCTCCCTTGGGAGCCCTTCCCTCTCTTGCTGGCGATGGCGCTTCTCCAAGGCGTCCCGAGCCCGCCTCCACTCGCGGGCCCGGGCCTTCTCCGCGTCCTTCTTCTTCTTTTTCTCCTCTACGGCGACCCGCCGCGCTGCTCGATCCACCGCGTCCTTCGGGACCTGTGGCAGGGAGGGCTTGTGCCATCCCACCTCCTAAAAGAAGGGGAGATAGAAACCCAATCATAAGAACCCGGAGCAACCCGATGTATGAAGAAGGAGGGAGTGAATACTCACCAGAGTTACGCACCCCTGGTCGGGGCGCATCCGAAGCTGGGAGTAGGCATGAGGGTCCGGCTTCCCCATCGCAGCCGACACTCGCCATTGGAGGGCGTCGAAGGGAAGAGGATCAGGGGACATCCGCGAGCCCTCCCAGTCAGCCTCCGGAGTCATCTCCCAGAGCGGCAGCCGCCGCTCCGCCAAAGGAAGCACCCTCCGACGGTGGATGGCGGCGACCACTCCCGCAGCGGTGAGTCCCCCCTCCCGCAGCTCCTTCAGGGCCTGGAGAAGGGGTTCGAGATTCTTCTGTCTCTCGTGCGGGGTCCCATGGCGCCAGGCGTCGGTGGCGGCGGTGACTACCCGCTGGGAGAATGGTGGGAGCAACTCACCGTCATTCCGGAGGTAAAACCACCGGCGCTGCCACCCCTTGTTCGAGGACGCGAGGATGGCAGGAATGTACTGCGACGCCCGCGACTACCTCAGCAAAAGAGTGCAGCCTCCGGCCCGCACCGCTGCACGGATCCTCCTCTCCCCCGTCGACAAGGCGAAAGGCTCGGCGAGGAAGAGATGAGTCCACAAATCCCAATGGGGAGCGATCCCCAAGTACCCTTCGCACACCGCTACGAAGATAGCGGCCTGTGAGATGGAGTTGGGGGTGAGGTTATGCAACTCCACCCCATAGTGGAACAGGATTGCCCGCATAAAGCGGCCCGTCGGCACACCGAATCCCCGCTCGTGGAAGGAGACGAAGCTCACGACGTACCCCGGCGGTGGGGACGGAGCGGCTCCGCCCACGGGAGGAATCCATTCTGGTCGCTGCTTATCGGTGAGGGGGCGAAGCAAACCCTCGCCGACCAGCTCCTCCAGGTCGCTCGCCGTCACCGTGGAAAAGGGCCACGGATCGCGTGGGGGAATTATGGTCACCCGATCAGCCATCACCAAGATGGAAGGGATGGCGGCGCAAAGGGCAGGAAGGGTGATTTTTCTCTTCTCCGACTAAAGTTCCTTGGGTTGCAAAGACCTAAAGGAAGAAGCGGGGAGCAGAGCGAAGAGCCGTCACCGGACCCCCTCTCGAGGATATAAAGGCCAGGGCGGAACCGTTTCCAGCGCTCCGCTCGGACCGGACGCGGGGTTCAAAAAACGCGAAGCGAAACAGCCGTCCCTCGAACGGCTCGCGCACGCGCAACGGCCGCCCCACCAACCACTCGTCCTGTCGCATTAACTCTGCGGCGGGACAGGCGGCGCCTCTGGCAGGAGCGGCGGGCGACGCTTCGCCTTCGCCGTAATTACCGCGCCAAAAAAAGGTACGCCACGTCGTTCGATTTCGTATCCTTTTCCTTTTTTCCTCTTTCTCTATCTCTTGCAACAGGGACTGGGAAAGGGGGATACCCCGAAAAGGATCCTTCTCTGCGAAGGAACCGGGCTCCGAGCCCCCCCTACTGATCAGAGGTTCGAAGGTTGGCCCTCCGAAGGGTTCAACAGTCGCCTCAGATCGCGTGGGCCCGACACCCACTACTGGTCAGGGGTTCGAAGGCCGGCCCCCCGAAGGGCTCCATGGCCGCCTCAGGCTACTCGGGCTCCGCGCCCATTACTGATCAGGGGTTCGAAGGCTGGCCCCCGAAGGGTTCACAGTCGCCTCAGACACCGAGCGAGGGATGACCAGGGGTACGTTCGATACATAACCGAGGCTCGGGCTGCGCTCCCGAGGTACCCTAGGACATTTCCGAGACCAGCGGGAACGATCTTGTAACGGAATCCCATCGGAGGGAGGCATCGAGCCCTCGGACCCCGTCGCTAGGGGACCGGGTCCGGCAGATCACCCGCAGGTACTTTTGGGCGTGCCTCTGGGCCCCTAGCCGACCCCCAACGAACGGGGCACGGACGTCCACTCGGATCACCCGCTTGCAGCTCACCGGAGACACCATGTTCGGTGCCCATCGAGGGTAACATGGCGCTCTCCCCCCTCCTCCTTGCGGAAAGGCGACGCAGGGGCGTATGTAAAAAAGCCGAGTCTGTCCCTGATCGTCCTCTCGCCATGTGCGGAGGCTCGGGGGCTGCTCTCGCAAACCCGGCTCCGGCCAGACCGTTGACAGCGTCAACATACCAGCCCGAGAGCTTGGGCCCCGACCGTGCACCCGGGCTACGGCCAGTTCGCATGAGGGAACAACCAGACCAGCCGAAGCATTACGCAAGGCATTAAGACCTCGAAGGAGTGAAACCACTCCTCCGAGGCCTCGGGGGCTACACCCGGCGGGTGCGCTCGCGCGCACCCACCGGAACAAAAATGCAACCGAGAAAGGCTGGTCCCCTTGCAAAAAAGTGCGACGAAAGCCTCCAAGCGAGTGCTAACACTCCCTTCGAGGCTCGGGGGCTACTGTCGGGGACCATAATTAGGGGTACCCTCAAGACGCCTAATTCTCAGCTGGTAACCCCCATCAGCATAAAGCTGCAGAGGCCTGATGGGTGCGATTAAGTCAGGGATCAGTCCATACGAGTGACTCGATCACGCTTCGCCCGAGCCTGGCCTCGGCCAAGGGCAGCCGACCTCGAGGGACTTCCGTCTCGCCCGAGGCCCCCCTTTTAACGGCGGACGCATCTCCGGCTCGCCCGAGGCCTTGGCTTCGCTGAGAAGCAACCCTGACCAAATCGCCGCACCGACTGACCGAGTTGCAGGAGCATTTAACGCAAAGGTGGCCTGACACCTTTATCCTGACGCGCGCCCCCCGGCAGAGCCGAAGTGACCGCCGTCACTCCGCCGCACCACTGACCGGTCTGACAGAAGGACAGCGCCGCCTGCGCCACTCCGACTGCAGTGCCACTCAACAGAGTGAGTCTGACAGGCAGTCAGGCCTTGCCAAAGGCGCCATAGGAAGCTTCGCTCCGCCCGACCCAGGGCTCGGACTCGGGCTCAGCCCCGGAAGACGGCGAACTCCGCTCCGCCCGACCCAGGGCTCGGACTCGGGCTCAGCCCCGGAAGACGGCGAACTCCGCTCCGCCCGACCCCAGGGCTCGGACTCGGGCTAAGACCCGGAAGACGACGAACTCCGCTTCGCCCGACCCCAGGGCTCGGACTCGGGCTCAGACCCGGAAGACGACGAACTCCGCTCCGCCCGACCCCAGGGCTCGGACTCGGGCTAAGACCCGGAAGACGGCGAACTCCGCTCCGCCCGACCCCAGGGCTCGGACTCGGGCTCAGACCCGGAAGACGGCGAACTCCGCTCCGCCCGACCCTAGGGCTCGGACTCGGGCTAAGACCCGGAAGACGACGAACTCCGCTTCGCCCGACCCCAGGGCTCGGACTCCGCCCGGGCCTCTGCCGAACGATCTCCGCCTCGCCCGACCCGGGGGCTCGGGCTCGGCCTCGGCCACGGAAGACAGACTCGACCCCGGCTTCGGAGGAGCCCCCACGTCGCCCGACCTAGGGCACAGGCCCGCCACGTCAACAGGAAGCACCATCATCATCCTACCCCGAGCCGACTCGGGTCATGGAGAACAAGACCGGTGTCCCATCTGGCTAGCTCCGCCAGATGGGCAATGATGGCGCCCCACAAGCTCTGTGACGACGGCGGCTCTCAGCTCTCTTACGGAAGCAGGTGGACGTCAGCAAGGACTCGACCGCTCCGACAGCTGTCCCTCCGCCAGGCTCCGTTGCTCCTCCGACAGCCACGACATCACGCCAGCAGGGTGCCAAGATCTCTCCGGCTGCTACAATGGCATGTACTTAGGGCGCTAGCTCTCCCTCCGCTAGACACGTAGCACTCTGCTACACCCCCATTGTACACCTGGATCCTCTCCTTACGCCTATAAAAGGAAGGACCAGGGCCTTCTTAGAGAAGGTTGGCCGCGCGGGATGAGGACGGGACAGGCGCTCTCTTAGGGCCGCTCGCTTCCCTCACCCGCGTGGACGCTTGTAACCCCCCTACTGCAAGCGCACCCGACCTGGGCGCGGGACGAACACGAAGGCCGCGGGATCTCCACCTCTCTCACGCCCGTCTCCGGCCACCTCGCTTCTCCCCCCTTCGCGCTCGCCCACGCGCTCGACCCATCTGGGCTGGGGCACGCGGCACACTCACTCGTCGGCTCGGGGACCTCCCGGTCTCGAAACGCCGACAATATGATAACAACATATTAGTTCGATGGTTTTGTCGTAACATCCAGTATGTCTTCAGCACAGCTCCATGGCAAGCTTCGGTGTGAATACAAGCAATAAGTGAATGAGTACCCATATACTTAATTGAACTCTTGATCTTCTATTAACAGGAAAACTGCATTCACGCATACTTTGAAGAATTACTACTGAGCAGGTCTGTAATAAAGAGATCTTATAGATCAGTTTTCAAACCATAAATAACTAACTGCACGTACTTGGAAAAATAAAAGGCCTCATACTGAGCACAAAATATGTCATCAGCGTAATATTAATACTGATAGTTCACACAAAAGTATTACTTCCTCCGTTCTTTTTTATTTGTCGCATTTTAGTTCAAAAATAACTAGCGGGCGACAAATATTCGAAAACGGGAGGTAGTACATAAGTGTAAATGATGTCGATGGAAGAGATATAGTGGTTGTAACTTATGTAGAGATGAGCGGAACATTCTTGTTATTAATTGTGAAATCTGGAAGCACAACTCCATGCAAATCCTCAATATAAAGAGAAATATTAACTGAATGACTACACATATGCTTCATTAAATTCTTAATATGCTATTAACAATTAATCTACAATTACGTGCATGTTTAATATTAATAGTTCACATTAAACATTGCATAAGCGTAAACAATGTCTATGGAGGAGACAGTGGTTGGAACTTATGTGGAAATGAGTAGAGAAGTCCTGCTAACAATTCTGAAATTTAGAAGCACAACTCCATGGAAAGCCTCAACATAAAGAGAAACAATAAATGAATGAGTATCCATATTGCTTGATTAAGTCTTAATGTGTTGTTAACAATTGAACTGCAATTAAGCATATTTTAAAAATATATATACATAACTGAAGAGGTCCATAGTAAAGAGATCTTGTAGGTCAGTTTTGAAACCACTAACAACTAACTGCATGTACTATGTAAAACATAAAGGCATGTGTCATGTTTGATATTGGACATCAGAATATGCTTCTTTCAAGCGTATTGCATAAAAAAGTCTTTGCATTCCTATTCTACTATTTTTTGTTAGTTGAAATATCAGTTGTATTGAATATTTCAAGTACCCTCAGGTTTTGAGGAAAAACCCAACAATCTACCATTAAAGAGTGTCATTTGTGCATTTCCCATACATAAAACTTGGCAGCTAACTTCAGTAGAGAATTAGCAAACTAAATAATCTACATTATTGATGTCTCTTGTGGGGACAAGATATAAAGAAAATTTAATCTTACGAAAACCCAGACTGATCTTTTGTTATTTCATATTATATTTGGCCACATCATTTGTAACTATGCACACACCGGTCATATTTTGATTGGTTGGCACAAGATGTCGAGTTTTTGAACTCAGTAACAAGGCAGACCTAGCACCTGCTGTTGGAGGTGATCTGTATGCGCAACGCGACTTGGCCATATGTAAGAAAGAAGAAGACAAACTCACCATGGATACCAATATAATTAAATAAAAATATATATGACTATCTATATAATTAATCAAGTTCCTATTCAGTTAATAACATCTGGAACTATTCAACTGCAACTAAATTTCTATTTGTTTAAGAAAAGAAAAAGTGTGCAGCAGTGTGTAACGATGTTTGCTTTGTTCCATAAAATAGGTCATCAAAGAAACAACTGGAAAAGGAACATGCAGTAGAAGGTTTGCGAGAAACAATGACTTATGTAAAATATGTTCTACAAAATAAAATAGTGTTAGTAACTAACCTTACAAAGGAGAAAAAAGTCACATTTAGAAATTGCGAGATGAGTAGTCACAGCTCCATGGAAATCGTCGACATGAAGAGAAATAAGAAATGTATGAGTACTCACATCCAGAACACAAAATGTAATATGTATGTAACACAATGCTTCACAGAGTAAATCTCTATTTGTCTAAAAAGGGGGGAAAAGTATGAAAGATTTTGGAATTGTGTTCATTATTATTTTGGGGGCTATGTTGTCAACTAAAAAAATGTCTTAGTTTCATGACGTGTATGGAATAAAAACTATGAGAGCATGTGTGCTTGGTAATTGTTTTAGTTCACCAGTAGAGTGAGGAAATGTATAAATGTGACAGAAATAGGAAGGGAACTAGCTAACTTTTTGGGATCCACATAACACAAAAAAGTTGCACGATTTAACTTTAGAATAACTTGGTTAGGTACCCAATCAGATTCTTCTTGTGTCCAAACATATCCTAATGAAAAATATATATAAGCACTCATCTTTCCCCTGCAAGAGTAAGAAGCTAGATTAGATTTATAGAAATTTGCACTTTGGCGTATACTTACTAATTTCTGTCATGTGAAAATTGTTACTATTTTGTTAGACGATATTGTCCTCTCTATCCCTAAAACACTTTGATGCTGCTGCAAAATATCAATAGGAAAAAGATAATGAATCACATTGTAATTAGGCGATATAGAAAGAATGTTTATCTACCTTTGGCAGATCATGAAGTTTCTCCCACTTGTTTGTGAAGAATTTATAGATATGTATTTCATGGTTGTTTGGACAAAAGGCAATCACTGAAAGAGAAGATAAGTTTTGTAGACATATTTAAGATCAAACTCCGTTATATTTTTAAATGCAAGATCATAGTAACAATAAAAGAACAAAATGTCATGTATTTTTATCAGAACCACTCTGAAGCTAGTGAACAGAGCGTCATGTATGTTGAACAGAATCACTTTGTAGTTAGTGAATGCTTTGTTTTAAATTGCAATTAGGCATTTTTGCCTTTGCATGCAGACACCGTCATTTTTTTGGGGGGACTAATCACCATTTATCGTAATAGACTTGAGCAGGAATAGACACTATGCACAAAACCGAAGTTAAATGCACCTTTAAGTGAT
Source organism: Zea mays (assembly GCF_902167145.1). Lineage (NCBI taxonomy): Eukaryota > Viridiplantae > Streptophyta > Magnoliopsida > Poales > Poaceae > Zea > Zea mays. Next base: position 129,581,876 of record NC_050105.1, on the reverse strand, counting down.
AGAGAATGTGTGAGAGATACTCTTTAATGATTCCATCCAAGCTACGCAGTAGATCATGTATTTTATTGCAATAGACAAATATGACAGGGACCCTATGCATTCATGTCATTCATGATGGTTCCAAAGTCCATTAGGTGTTGAACCTCATCGTGGTAAGCAGGCAACACCGTCAATCAATAACCACAACATCAATACTCAACAGCTCGCTACCGAACAAATTGGTACTTTTTAGGAAGTACGGCAAATGACTATGGGTTTTGAGCTCTCATCCTCTGGATCCACTGACTCTGCAAGCATTCCTTATTTATCCTTCCTCTGGAGTAGAACAATGGCAAAAGGGAAGAAATCGAGCTCATTAAAACTTTGTGCAACATGCAAGAAATCACATCTTGCGTTTGTGACAAAGATGTCTGAAACACACACTTTTGACGCTTCTTGATAGTCATCTCCAGCGCCTTCTACCAAGCGGGAAAAAATATATCAAATTTTCACGCCAAAAAGGCGCTCAAAATTCAAACATCGAGCAAGCAATGGCTGCGAAAGCAGAAAGCAAATCGGACTGGCACCGAAGCCCGATTCACCCGCGGCGTGGTCGCAGGGTCGCTCCTACCTTCACCAACAACATGAAAGAAGCAAAGGCAAGGCTGGTGGACTATCAGGGGGCATGGCTCATCTCGCAGTGGCGAGATCTGACGGCACACGACTTGATCCAATGCTTCTTAGGCGGTTTGGCCTACTCCTCGCTATTGCTGTCGTCCCCAGCCAGGTCATCCGCCCTTGACGCAGCCGTCAAAGTACTGTTGGGGGAGTGGGGCTTAGCGGTAGTGCTGCTCTCGGGTCGGCTGCGAGAGGTTGACGACGAGCTTGAGATTGCACCTACGACAGTTGGAAGCTGAGGAGCCAACGTCACCACCGTCGTCACTGGAATCGGAACTGGACGTCTCCGGCGCCAGCATGTGCCGGTGGGACCGAGAGGGCGAGGACGACGGCGAGGAGGGAAAAAGGAAAAGGCTTCGACGAGCTGGCGGGAGTCGAGAGGAGGCGGCGACAAAGCGGCACAGGAGGAGCGAACAGTGGAGCCACGGTGACGGAGAGCGATCGCCACGGTGGTGATGGTTGTGGAGAAGCATCTAGGAGGGGCGTTGTAAATTTTTCTCTTTCTGGCGTATCCAAATCTGGTTAGCAGTAGAACGTGGATAGCTCACGTGGACGTCCTAGGAATGCTCTGGAAGAATCTCGTCCCCTCGCAGAAGAGTTGCTTCGTTTCTGGCCGTTCACACCAGATCATATGGTTGATGTTTAATCTGATGACGTGGATAGCCTGGATGTTGCCGGTTTGTACCGGCTTTCATAATAAGGAAATATTCTAGTTGCCACTATTTTTTAATTACCTTCCTGCCTATGAAGAAAAATACAAAATGGCATCTAGCAGTGTCAACTTTGCAACAACAATCTCTCTTACAAAGTACAAGAGACCGATTAGGCACAGTCATGAACAACAAGAACATGTCTAGATGCATAATCACACTATTGAGCCGCAACACATCTATCATTAGTTATTTAGTTGTCAATTCCAAGTTTACAGTCCTACATGAAAGATAAATTGATGAAGTGAAATAAATTATCGAATGCAACACTTGATGGCTACATGTACATGCCACATGTTACCAACGAGACAAACTATGTGTAAAGAGCAAAAAAGATAAATCTCGATGACAATTCAAAAGCCTCCTCACTCAGATCAACCATCTTTTCCTGTGTCATCCCTGTAACTACTATAAGTTGATGCTTGGTTCCACATGAGGCAATAGCAATGCAAAGGGAATGAATACCAGTGGTAGTGGGAAGGGAAGTTTTGATTGTTTGTTTTTGTTTGGTTGAGTATCGGGATGCGTAAATCATTCCATTGATATATTAAACAGTAGTCAATCGATCTATTACACCTCACAATTGAGCTCAATCTGGTTTCTAAAGCGGAGTCGCGCGGCTTCGCTACTTTATTACTCCGCAGCTGCGTATCGCTATTTTGGTATTTTGGAGCTCACAACCGCGCCATATTGGGACAGTTAATGCTCCGCGCTCTGTTAACGTCTGTTCTGTTGCTCTTTCAGTAGGTTGTATTCCCTTTCATACTAATCTACCTCTAACCGGACTTCGAGTGTTCTTGCGCTAGAGAACTCCGACGCGGCTGCGGCCGTAACTGCGCGGCTACCGGCTACTGGAGCTCGCGGCCGACAACGACTCCACGGCTGCGGTCTTCTTTCCCAGCTTCCTGTGCCCAGCTTCTCTTCTCCCTTGTCGCGCACGCCTGGGCGCTGCCCCTGGTGGCCGCCTTCTCTCCCAGCCGCGCCCCTGCGCTCGTCGCGGCAGACTCCATCTCCCTTCTCAGCCATGGACGCCGGTCTCGCCACAAACTGGATCTGCATCGTCCCTGCGCCGACCTCCCTGCGTGCTCGCCGACGCTGCCTCCCTCCACTTCTCGTTCTCTGCTCGGCTGCTCGCTCCTCCCATGGCGAGCTCGCCGGGATGCCCCTGCCCCAGCTGCCCCTCCCTGCTTCTTCCGCCCTGGACCCCCTGGTGCCGCGCCCCAGCTCGTCTCCCTCAAGCGCGCTCCATTCCTGCTCCTCCCTCTTCCTCTATCGGCGCCCAGCAGAGCTCCCCTGGTGAGCGCCCAGGTCTTCCCTCTCCGGTTCTCTCTGCTGGCGGCTGAGTTCTCTGGAAGTCGTACCCTGCTCGCCCAGCTCGCGAAACTCTCTGCGCGCGGACCTCTCTCCTCCCCATCTCCCCAAGCTTCTTCCTCCCTGCCGCACTCTCTCTCCAGCGATTGTTCCCTGCTCCTATGGCGGCCGAGCTCTCTGGTGCCGCGGGAGTGTGCCCCTGGCTCTCTCCGAACTCGCCCCAGCGCTGCTGCTCCCTGTTCTCTGCACGCGCCTCTCCTGTACCAGCGCGCCGCTTCACCTGCTCGGCCTCCATGGCGCCGAGGAGCTTGGCCGCCTCAAGCGATCCTAGTCCTTTGAGCTCCGGAGTGGCGCCAACGTGGTTACGGCAGGGATAAAATTAACTTTTACCATATCTAAGAAGGTAACACAGCGCGAGGCATTAACTGTCTCAATATGGTGCAGTTGTGAGCTCCAAAATACTAAAATAGCGATGCACAGCTGCGGAGTAATAAAGTTGCGAAGCCGCGCGACGAGATTGTTACAATCTCAAATAACTCTTCTAAAGCGCAGGGACCTGTTGCCCAGGTATGTCAGGCATTAAACAAGGAAATAAACACGAGTGGTTGACGACGGAATCTGTCACGCCAATAAATAGCCAAACCAAACGACACCTAAGATTTACTACATAGATAAAAATAACCAACACTCGAAGCACTCATGGAAAGATTTACTACATAGTTAAATTGCAAAAATAGTCACAAATCTAGCTGCACCCATTAATTTGCATTCGCTAGTAGTGCTTGATAACTTAAAAAATACAGTCAATTTGCAACGGACATTACAACTTACCACTATTTTGCAATGTGCAAGTTACAGTAAGACGTGCATAGACAATCTTCAAGGTGAGATTTATGAATTTTTCCAAAAAAGGCTCTACTAGCTCAAATCAAATCCTAATTCACAAAGGGGAATGCTTGAAATTATAACTATATTTACTCGAAAAAACCAGTTAAAATGTAAAAACAAGATATATATGTTGTGTAGTTAATGTCACAGTGTAATAAGTTTTCGAATGCCCAATCAAAATGTTTGTATACTTATCCTACTTTTTATTCTTAATAGTTTCATCTTGAATACGGTTCACATTCACAGTTCAAATCAAAACCCAGTTCAGTGTTCAGACTATAAGCATGAAATAAGGCTTTCATCCAACATACTTTTTGGTTCAAAAAAAGGGCTATAACAGATGAAGCAACTGATGTCAAACACAATTGCAAGAAATTAGCAAACAATGCTGCGAACAAATACTATTTCACATTGCGACGGAAGTAATTGAAAGAGCAATGAACCAAGGATCTATCTTCTTCAGTTAGAACATTGTAACTGATTCAAGGGCTAACAAATCTTTGTTTCTTGGCATCAATGCAAGAAATTCAGTTCGTCACGGCTGAACAGCATTCTGGACAAAAAGAGCAGGAACGCTGCTAAGCTCGATGATTTCCAAGAAAGCGAATGCCAGAAACAACGAAAGAATCTTCCAAGAACTAATCCAGGCTATCAGGCAACTCGCACCGCCATACTATCCTTGATCAGTTCCAAAAAATGCAGAGACAGAAACGTCGAAAGAATCCTTCAAGGACAAGAACTGATGCAGAACGCCCCACAGGAATACAGGATGCGTCAACTCCGTCCCATCCAAGATTCCAAGCTCGATCACGCTTGTCTACTACAGTAGTGTTTCGTCGAACCAGTGCGACGGAAGCCGAAACTCCTCCGAGTCCTCCTCTTCTTCCTCACCCTCCTCCTCCTGCTCCTCATCCTCCTCCTCCTACAACATCAGCAACGATGGCGGTGGCCGCTTCCACGGCAGCACGGGATGGGGAATCCCGCGGCAGATTGGGCAGGACATCTCCTCTTTGAGAAGCCATTCGTCGAGGGTCTTCTGGCACTTGACGGTGGCGCCGTAGTGGAACATGTGGTTGCAGGAGAGCGTGCGGACCTTCTCACCGGGCTCCATACTGTCCTGGCACATGGCGAACGGGTCGTTCAGCTTCTGCCTCAGGGTGGTGACGCCGCCGAGCCTGAAGAGGAGCACCGGTCGCGAATGCCACCATGCCTTGACATGGGACGATGATGACGATAACGAGGACACAGCAAAGCCCCAGATGCTGGTGACGACATCGGCGAGAACGACGCCGCACGCGGCTAGAATGATGATGGCAAAGAAGACGGGGATGCTGAAGTAGACGACCATCTCGTCCTTCGCTCCTGTCTCTGACTCTTTATTGCGTCTTGCGTCGTCTTCTCTCGATTGCTCCATCTTGCTCTTGCGTTCTCGCTCTCGCTCTCCCACGTCGTTATTTGTAGGGAGGATGTCAGTTGAACTGCTGATAGGTCGGTTGGCTTGATCAGTTCGTTGCAAGGTGGGACCCGCGACTCGATTGCCAAAGGTCACGGATGAAAGTTGAAACTAGAAGAGCAGGGAGGGCGAGGGGGTTAGAATTTGGAAAATGGAAAGGACAATGGCTGGAGGACTCCCATGTTTTGTTTGCGAGATCATAAAGATAGTTCGATGTTTTAGACAGCATTACATAAAAATAAAACACTGTAGCAACTAGCAAGCCGTTCGCTACAGCTGAAAGCTGCTGTGGCTGCGGCATTTCCAGAGGAAGCTACAGTACTTGCAGCCGAACAATATCGTGTAGCAGTCCTAAACACCCTCTAATAATGTAGCTTCACCCAATCACCCATCCTGAATTTCTGCACACTTTGTTCGTGCTGTAGTAGCAAAAGAACTTTTCTGTATCCGGTTTTCTCATATTTAGACAATAGAACTGGGCCCTCCTAATGAATGCACACTGGGCCCTCCTTGAGCCTGTTCGTGGCTTCATGCAAACCGCGAGTCCTCGCCAACATCGCAGACTGTCGTCCTCGATGCCGCCGCCGCGCTGCTCACTACCCACCGCCGTAGTGAGAGCACCGGAGTGTGACTACTGGCTACCAGTACCAGCACGAGGCGGACAGCTCCCTGGGAGAATTGAGCGAGGTTTTTTTTTCCCTCAAATGAACAACAGCTAGCACAAGCCAGCTCCCTGGAAACGGCCACTTCTCTCGTCCGAGCAAGCCAGCTCCCCGGGAGGGTATTTTTGCGGCTAGGAAGCCGAACAGATTCGACGCGGTGGCCGCCTGGTCCGCGACGTTGCGCAGGGACACGAGCGGGTGCGGGTCGGCGAGGACGAGGCGGGCAACGGAGGGGAGCGGGAGGACGGCGGGGGACGCCGATTGGGAGGAGACGGGGGGAGGGAACTCGGGATTGGCGCCTGTGCCGAGGTAGAGCAGGTGATGAGTGGAGACGGCGGTAGGGACACCGTGCCGGGGACCCGGGGTACAGAAGAGTGGCGCGCCTCAGCCCGTCGGCGCGCAGGGAGGGAAAGCGCGACTGCGCGAGCGTGGGCTCACAGTCACAGTTATAGGTGTACATTTCGGGCCGTCCGGCCCGGCCCAAGCCCGAAAAAACTCGTATTGTTTGAATTTCGGGTCGATCCGACCCGTTTGAATTTCGGGCCGGGCCGGACCGGCCCATGGGCCTAGCCCTCGGCACACAGCCCGGTCCGTAATTGCTTAAACGTGCCGGGCTCATTTCGGGCGGCCCGAAATTATAAAAGTCCGAAATTCAATTTTTTGCCCGAAATTCACATTATGGCCCGAAATTCAATTTTTGACCCAAAATTCACATTAGAGCCCTAAATTCAAAATAATAATAAAACAAATAAAAGACAAGACAAATAAATTTGAATAAAATCAAACTTAATATTTATATTAAAGTTACCACAACTATGCAATGACTACCTCGTTTATAAATCATTTTGTTAGAAGGAAAAAGAGTATAATCAGCTCTATACAAAGTCCGTAAGTTCAATTTATTGTCTAATGTTCATAACAAAAGTAAAATTACATGACACACTCTAATTCAAAGCTACAAAAAACATCTAGCTAGCGTTATCTCTAGCTTTGTGTTCTTTATCAAGTATATGAAAGTGTGGAATGAAGTGTGGTTTTAATAAATATATGGGCCTTTTCGTGTCTCTATATGGGTCATTTCGTGTCTTCCTTAAACGGGTCGTGCTCGTGCCCGTCCATGGGCCGTGACCTCGGCCCAAACTCGGCCCGGCACTAAATTATTTTGGGTCGTGCCGTACCTGGGCCGTGCTTTTTTTCCGTGCTTCGGGCCGGCCCATCAAGCCCGGCCCAAATGTACACCTATAGTCACAGTACAGCGAACACAATACTGAAACCCAGATTTACTGCGTTTGAGTAGAATCCGATTTAAATTGCATATACTTCCACCATCCCACAAAGGATGTCTCCTTTAACTTTTCTTTAGTATGAAATTTAATCAGCTCGTCTTACTCAAAAAATTTAATAATTATCATTTATTTTTATTCTGATTTAGTTTATCATATAATTAAAATTAAACTATAAACTGATTTTTTTCTATATTTTTATAAATATTTTGAATAAGACGAGTCAGTCGAACTTATGCCAAAAAAGTCAAACAACATTCATTGTAGGGCAAAGGGAGTAGAAACCAATTTAAATTAGATCAAAAGACCGATTATTAATTGGAAAAAAACAAACAGGCCTAGAAGCCAGGTTATCCCATTGTTAACCAGTCTGAACCCTACTGTACCTGGTCGCTTCACCAGACAGATTACAGCATAATTCATAGCTTGCTCATAGCAGATGTTAAAAAAAGTCACAGCATAACCATCAGGGTGTGCAGTAACCATGATGACAAAGGAACAAATTGTTCCATCATGATTTGGTTAGTCTCAAAACTACCTTGAACCTTTCTGACTGTATGCACCGGACAGCGAAAGTCTGAGGGCAATTCTAGTACAGTACAGTACAACAGTAAGACCATCCAAAGATGTCACCAAACTTTTCTCCCCCGGGTTTCAAAATTTTTTTACACCAACTCAAATGACAAGCTCGTCCTCAAGCACGTGAGATCAGGAGAGCCTTTACTTCAGATAATGGGCATTCCTGTAGTATCTGTTGATGTACCTAGCCTGCAGAAAACAATGTACGAAGTTACATCTATTCAGCTATGTTTTAACTGAGGAATGCTTAACAGCAGCACTGCATACCTTTACATTGTTTACATCAGGCGTGTCTGGGGTTTTCACAGGATAAAATTTGTAAAATTTGATATTCTCGAATGCCTCTTTCATCGCAGGATCCATATCATCAATAGCTTTCTTCCTGGCTTCTTTAGCCTAAATAAGTTTGTGGAAACATTGAATACTAATGCAAATCTCTTGTGGATAAAATAAATAATTCCCATGATTGTGAACCTGTCTCAGCTCTCTCTTCCTTTCTCTAACCTTCTCCTTCAGGAACTCCTATCAGATAAACATGGCAGCAAAACTGTAAGCTTAAGACACAATTGTAACCAATTCCCGGAGATTAGCTTAGCCACAAATTAAGCACAAAATAAATGCAGCACCTTGAATTTTTCTTTCTCGCCCTCGGGCAGGCTACCTTCTTGGACTTTCTGATCTGCAAAATCCTGCATCGCAAGACAATAATTCAAGTCATTCAACACAGATGCACTTTCATGGGTAGCAACTTTAGCATATTGAGCAGAATAAAACACATTTAACACAAACCTCGTAATCATCCATTTCCCAGTCGAACTCATCTACTATCTGCAGCAAGCAGCACAAAGTAAACACAGTGATGCATGACAACAATCTACAGCTATATGAAATTAAAACTCATGACAACAATCTACAGCTATATGAAATTAAAACTCATGCATAAAATAGGAGGCATCAAGTACACTAATGTTGGAAAAAACAACTACTAAATTTGTTAAAGTGGAAACAATGGTGAGGTTGTGAGCTGATTTATTGTCACTTCACACAACAGAGGAAAACTTCCATTTTCATTTTGGACCGATCAGGTAATGCCCCTCATTGAAATAAACAATGAGTCTTACCGGGGGTTCCAGAGGATATAAGAAATTGATAGTTGTGTTTTCTTCATCTTCAAGAGGTTGCAGTGGCATATAATCTGTAGAGATCATAGACAAGGTACATGCACAGATGACAAGACTACTCAGGAAAAAAACATAAAACCACATAATAGCATACATATTTAAACTGACTTATTATGAATTAGTAGAATAGTTCCAGGATGTGTAAATCAATGCTATCAAGTCGTCTGACTAATCACAATTAGTTGAGCTGATCAGTGCCATGGTGATCGGTTATGCGCTACGATTAGTCGTGATTTGTCAGGCTGGCTGGTGACATGGCAGCTAGAATCGATTAGACAATTTGATAACATTGGTGTGATTGTGTGAATATGCCAGAACAGAGGTAGGACTGTATAAGGATTCAATGGGAATGTTAGGTTATTTCAAATGACTGCATCTACTGTTTTAGAAGGTGTTGACCTCATCCACCTAGACGGTTCCTAAGCACCACCATCCCACCTAGCTTATGATTTCTGCCTAGGTTTAGGTGGTCATTGCGTGCTATGTGCCACCTCGACGCTTGCCTAGGATTTTTTATAACAAAACGTGCTTGGACATTTCACAACATGAGTACAAAACGAGGACATCACTCGTGTTACAAAAATAAATTTCAAGCCATAAATAGCACAATAATCAGCCAGCTAACTAGAGACATGAGAGTTCAGACACTATGTTTCTTCATGGCTAGGGAGTATACCAGGTATGCCCTGGCATACCCCCACGGATTCGGTGTGTGTGTGTGTGTGTGTGTGTGTGTGTGTGTATTGAAAAAATAAAAATATTTTAGAACATTTAACATAAAAAGGGTGTTGTGTTGTAGATTATGTTTCCTTTGTGTTCAGTCTTATGGCCTCAGGATCTATCTAATTAGGTCTTGAGATGGTCTGTTAGACGGGCAATACGATCATAAAATTGACAATCCAACGCTCGATTGCTTGGATTCTTCGACGGACGTGACTCGCGAGATGGTGCTGGAGACTATACGGGTGGATGTAGACTCTTACGAAAACGTACAAACAACTTTACGATGAGCCTTACGCTTTCAACAGTCGAGAGATAGGGAAGAAACGAGGTTGATCAACAACTCGGTATAGATTATGTGACTTTTTGTATAATCACATGTGAGAGCTGAGGATTTAATCCGTGCAAATATAATTTATTTAACCATTTGATATTATATTTTTTTAAGTGGATGAAGATAACATAATTAAGATATTAATTATGTCTCTTAGAAGTTCTCAACTAAAAAGTCATATAAACTAGTATGACTTTTCATCTATTTATATTATAATATATGAATATTTTTAACTTAATTTTCAAATTTAAGGCTTATTACTTATGTTTTTAACCTAATCTTCAAATTTACAATTTATTGTGTAATTTAATGTAAAAATTGTTTCTGAATTGTCAAATGTTTGATTTAATATATATGGAAATTTTAGATGGCATACCCTATCGTGAAATTCTAGATCCGCACTGTTCATGGCCACATTATTCAACTGTAATTCCAATGAATTAACTGACATAGAGTTCCATTGCAGCCATTTAACTATGATGTCGATGCAGCGTCATAAAATATTATGCACAAACTCGATTAAGCTTACAAGGCATGCAGTAGTCAAACTTCTTGACTCTCTCAATTTTGAGATGCTTCAGTGCAGACCTACAAAAGGAATGAAGCAGAGATTTTAAAACTAGAACCAATGGTAACAAGAGGAAATATAACACACCAATGGATGAGCATAAATTTTCTGTGTAAACGAATAAACAACAGGAATAAAAATAAAATCCTAAAGCCTGAAATTCCAAAACCATGAATTTGTATCACTAACCTTCGCTGTGTGCATCCGAGCGTGAATATTTTTGTTTTGAAAATGTCAATCCTGCTCAGCCTAAAGACAAAGCAAAACCAAAGTTAGAAAAAAAAAAATTGCAATGACTTAGGAGAAAAGGTACACATAGATATAATGAAAACAACAAGTAACAAATATCGTTCAACATGATAATACAAAAGTACCGGTCCTCAAGGGGAACATAAGGCACCCATGCCATCTTCATCGCCTTCATTGGCACTATTTCCTCATTTTCCCTTTGGACGGAATTTATGCCAATTTTGTCTGAAGGTGGGAAAGGACAGTCTACCTGCAAAACAAGAGTTCAAGTGTAAAATGAGTCCCACCACCCAGAGATAGATAGCAAAATATTTGACCCATAAACAAATTGTTTGATTGAGCAACCACATACTACAAATATAAAAAAGAAACACTTGTCACTGCATTTTAGAATCAAAACACCAATGAAAAGGAAAAGATCACCAGCCAAAAACCTTTATCTGTACAGCACCAATATTATTAAAGAACAAAAATGATATAATATAAGGTATTAAATTTTCCTAGCAAAGTATAGTTACCTTGGTAATATCAAATTATCAATGGACAAGTCAGATTAAGTCTCTTGCCTCTTTTTTTCTTTCAAAATGTTTGTCGCATTTTTTAATCTTAAAGACTGACATGTTTTCAATGCTGTGAAGTTGATATTACTAGATAAAAATTGCAAGTAACACCCACCCACCAGAGATGGTATGCATTGTGTTGACGCTTTTTTGGAGCGCCAAATACTCAAGAAGAACCGGCGGCGGTGCTCTCTGGTCAGGCGCGGACGGTCCGCGGCCTGGGGCCGGACGGTCCGCGACCTGGCACAGGGGCTAGGGTTTCCTGCCTGACGGCCGGACGGTCCGCGCCCTGGGGCCGGACGGTCCGCGCGTGCGCAGGGGCGGCAGAAGATCACCGGCGGCGCCTGGATCTCGCTCCCGGGAGGGACCCCGTCGGGGAGGAGAGATCCTAGGGGTTGTCTAGGCTCGGGCCTGCCGACCTAGACTCCTCTAATCGGCGTAGAGTCGAAGAGAGGCGAAGAATTTGGGGATTGAGAGGCTAAACTAGAACTAGACTAGAACTACTCCTAATTGTACTAGAAATAAATGCGAATAGAAGTTGTATTGATTCGATTGATGATTACAAATCGGCCGTATACCTCTCTATTTATAGAGGAGGGGGGCTGGACCCTTTACAAACTAATTTCCGAGCTTATCCCATGATTTTAGCTAACAACCGTAGCACAAAACTCGGAACCCTAATCTGTTCTGCGCACGCGCGGACCGTCCGGCCCACAGGCGCGGACCGTCCGGACCGCGGACCGTCCGGCCTTAGGGCCGGACCGTCCGCGCGCTCAATTTGGTGCTCAACATATGCCCCCCTGCCTTTTGGTGGAGCTGAGCGAACCAAAAGCAACTAACTCGATGTTATCACATCGGTTTTCTTAAACATCTTGCCATTTACTAGGATGGTACGCAGTGGCCTTGGTCTCGATGGTTGACTCAACGGACGTGATCCCTTTGGATTTGATCGAACTGTCAGTCCCAACATCGTCGAGCGCCATACTGGTCCTGACCAATTCGTCACCTTGCCTTCCTAATTCTCTAAGTGTTCTGGCGTAGCTCCGTAGTCGACCAGGTCTTCTCCTTGCAGGTCGTCTTCCTCCATGGGCGTCGGTACGTCGTCGGAGGTGTCTTGGTGTAGTGCAGATGGTTCGGCCTCAGGGGTCGGATGGTCCGCGTCCTGTGCAGATGATCCGGCCTTTATAGCCGGACAGTCTACCATACCTGCAGAGAGATGCACAGTTGTCGTTTTATTTACTATCTTTGTGGTTGTTTGACTTTTCTCAACGGCCTTTGGTCTCCATCTCTTTTGCGGTGGCGGATACTGCGGATGCGTGTCATTGAATATTCTTTCTGCCTCTTTTTCCTGATTCTCCTTTGCTCTGAGGCGCTGTAATTTTCGCTTTTGCGATCGTGTCAGTCCCGATGGGCACCATCGGGGCATGGAGTATTTTGGATCAGCTATTTTATTGATAGTCGTACTTTCTTTTTTGTTTGTGTTGGCCGATTCACCAAAAATCATCGGCCCTTCGTTATTTTGTTGTACGACGACATCTGTCGTTCCTATTTTAATGACATCTCCCTTTTTCGTACTGTTGGAGGTTGTAGTTGTATGCCCCCCTGCCGGATTAGTCAGCCTTTGGGGCCGAGTTGTTCGGCAATCTTGCTGGGCCTGTGCTCGTGGACCAGATTGAGGGGTTCTCAATCGGTCTTGTACTGGAGGTGTCAACCTATTGAATACAGATGTTTGGGTTGCCCCCCAAGCGGGGTACTGTGGCATCCCAAATGGGTATGGTGGCATGCCCCACATCTGATTTGGGACATATGGTGGAGGTATGTATGTATATGGATATGGCATAGTTGGATATGGTGGTGGAGGTGTCCATGCAGGTACGTTAGGTCTTAATTGAACATTATGACCTCCTGTCCTTTCCGATTGGTGTGGTGGTCCAATCGGCCTATCCTGCCGTCGCACCTGGGTGGGTAAGCGAGGTCCCTTTGGTGGCCGGTCGCTGGGGTCAGCCTTCTTTTCCACATATTTAGACAATAATTGATCAAAGGTCGGGCTAGATTTTACCAACCGACCAGTTGCCTTGAACGTGTTAGTTTTCCACGTACCTATTTCTGGTCGTCGTGGTTCGAAGGCACGTGGTCGTCGCGGCTCTTCGGCGTTGCCGGACCGTCCGCTGGAACGCTCCGGACCGTCCGGTGATGTTACGGACCGTTCGCGCCTCGACACCGGACCGTCCGCGATGCGTAGTATGGGTTCTCGCACATATCCCCTGGTCTGCGCTTGCCCCCCAGTGCCGGAGTTTGTGATGGTTACTTTCAGTGTCTCTCCTCCATCAGGAGTCTTCTCGGCCATCACTTTCCTGCAAGAAATTTTGTTGTTTCTATCGGCCTCCCGTGCGTTGCCGATGATGACTTCTTTGTCTTTGCCCTTATCGGCTGTGTTGGGCCGAATTAGGACCTTTTTGCCATTAAAGTCGATCACATTCATTGGGAAGGGCTCCGTGTCCTCCTGAAATTTCAATCGTCCCTCGTTAATGGCCGATTGAATTTGTCGTCGGAACACATTACAATCATTAGTGGCATGGGAAAATGAGTTGTGCCACTTGCAGTATGCGCGACGCTTTAGTTCGTCGGCAGGTGGAACGATATAATCAATTTTAATGTTACCATTTTTTAGTAATTCATCGAATATCTTATCACATTTGCCGACATTAAATGTAAACTTAACCTCCTCCTGTCGTTCCTTTTGAACTGAATGCAAGGAGGAGCAAGCTGAAGATTTGGCCTGCTCGGGCCAAACTATTTCGGCAGTGTAAACTTTCTTTGGTTCATCGTCCGAACTACTTTGATTGTGTTCTATTATAGGGACATTATGATGAACCGTTCTGACTAGTTCTTTGCTTCGGCTTTCATAAGCCGAAGCTCTCTGATGTAATTGTGCTAGAGTAGAGAACTGGATGCCTTCTAATCTCTCTTTTAAATAATAGCGCAATCCATCAAAGGCTATTCCCGCCAGTTGTTTATCTGTTAAATGAATTTGAAAGCATCGGTTTCTCGTATCCTGGAATCTCCGGATATAATCACTAACCGATTCATCCTTTTCTTGTCGTAGGGTCACTAAGTCTACTAAATCTAGCTCATAATCACCAGAGAAGAAATGTTCATGAAATTTTTGCTCTAAGTCTCCCCATGACAAAATGGAATTAGGAGGGAGCGTGGCATACCATGTGAATGCAGTCCCTGTTAAGGATAATGAAAATAAACGCACACGGAATGCTTCGGTGTCGGCCAATTCTCCTAATTGTGCTAGGAACTGGCATATGTGCTCACGCGTGCTCTTTCCTTGGTCACCCGAAAACTTTGCAAACTCGGGTATCCTGGTTCCCTGTGGGTATGGGTGGTGATCAAATCGGTTGTCATAAGGCTTCTGATATGATTGCTCCCCAGGGATCATGCTTACTCCTAGCTTATCTCGGAGCGCCCCGGCTATTTCTTCCCTCACTATATTAATGGCAGCCGGTGCAAGACCACCGGCTCTCTGGTCAAACATAGGTGGGGTTGGTTGCATGTTAATATGTTGTCGTTTCCCCCATTGGTTTGAGCTACGTGGTGCATTTCCATCTGCCCTATATGGCTCATATGTTTGATCGTTTCTTTCCGGCCTTCTAGGTGGGGCCGGAAAGCTTTCCTGGGTTCTGGATCCTAAATTAATGGGCTGGTGCATTGCATAATGTGATGGGAAGTGTTGCTGGGACGGGCGAGGATTCAGGTAATAATCCCCCTCAAAAGACTCATGCGCGGACTGTCCGGATACGTACCCGGACCGTTCGTGATTATATGCGGACCGTCCGTCGTTGTATGCGGACCGTCCGACTGGATAGTTTAAATTTGGTGCCCTATGTGGTGGCTCGCGTGCGTGTCTAGGTAACTCATTAAAAATGGGCCCGACTGTGGCTGACCCGGACGGTCCGCGCTCGCGAGCGGACGGTCCGGACATGTGTAGATCGGCTGGTTTACTGCCGATTTGCGTTTGCTCAGGGTACGTGTCCATCGGCATCCCATAAGGGGGTTGTGACTGGTCGTGACAACCTCTAACCGATGTATTACGTGTATTATCTCCTAATTCAACCTCGTGTGAAGGAAAATTTGCTATACTAGATTTATCAAATGCACGTACTAGTCTCCTACAATCGTTTTGCATAACCCCTATGATATTTTGCATATGTTCTCGCTGTTCGTCTATGTAAGCTTTAAGAGATTGGAGTTCGTTGGTGCTACTTACATTTGCGGTAATCGTAGTAGGTCGGAGCGAAGCCAGATCTGTCGTCCGTTGCCGAACGACTTTGTTGTTCCTGTCCACTTTGAAGTCAGCCAGGAACTTCGCCTTTGCTTCTTGGATCAGTTGCTCCTGGCGCTCCTCGAACAGGAGCTGTTCTTCAGCTGGCAAGACTTCCCATGTCGGTGTGATGATATTGCTGGTGGAAACCTCAGAGCTATCTTTTGAACCGGCCATTGAGGGCCGATTTGATAGGTCTATATGTGTTGTCCCCAGCGGAGTCGCCAAAAAGTATGTTGACGCTTTTTTGGAGCGCCAAATACTCAAGAAGAACCGGCGGCGGTGCTCTCTGGTCAGGCGCGGACGGTCCGCGGCCTGGGGCCGGACGGTCCGCGACCTGGCACAGGGGCTAGGGTTTCCTGCCTGACGGCCGGACGGTCCACGCCCTGGGGCCGGACGGTCCGCGCGTGCGCAGGGGCGGCAGAAGATCACCGGCGGCGCCTGGATCTCGCTCCCGGGAGGGACCCCGTCGGGGAGGAGAGATCCTAGGGGTTGTCTAGGCTCGGGCCTGCCGACCTAGACTCCTCTAATCGGCGTAGAGTCGAAGAGAGGCGAAGAATTTGGGGATTGAGAGGCTAAACTAGAACTAGACTAGAACTACTCCTAATTGTACTAGAAATAAATGCGAATAGAAGTTGTATTGATTCGATTGATGATTACAAATCGGCCGTATACCTCTCTATTTATAGAGGAGGGGGGCTGGACCCTTTACAAACTAATTTCCGAGCTTATCCCATGATTTTAGCTAACAACCGTAGCACAAAACTCGGAACCCTAATCTGTTCTGCGCACGCGCGGACCGTCCGGCCCACAGGCGCGGACCGTCCGGACCGCGGACCGTCCGGCCTCAGGGCCGGACCGTCCGCGCGCTCAATTTGGTGCTCAACACATTGTTTGCTAATGCAAAACTGCAGAGAGAATTGCTTAATTGTTTAGCTGGCATAGCCATGGCCTAGATGAATAGATTTTCATGTTCAGCGGTTGTGTGGTTTTGCTTCTTCGGCCAGCAGCTATCTGGTATCCCCGACCCCAGCAAGTGTATGGTGAACCTTATTTGCTTTCAATAAGAGCAGAGTTATCCCAAGAGAGGGGGGAGCGAGAGGGATGGAGAGAAGAGCTAAATGGCTGAGATGATTAGGTAGTCTAAGTAGCACTCTTCAGCTCCTGAATTCGACTCCTCGTGTGAGCAAATTTTAGACTGGGCTTAAAAAATTCCTTCGTCCATCCCACGACAAAGCACAAGTCTAAGGTCTGGCCCTGATCGCGGTCGTTCTTATATGGGTATTATGGTGCTGCTGTGTATGGGTGAGATAAGGGTTCAGGAGTTTCCTCAACCTGCATGAGTTATTCTTAATACAATGTCAATTCTTCTTAATACAATGTTCCAGGGGCTATCTTACCCCCAACAGGTCAAGTTTTTTTCATCATAAGATGATGCGGAACTACAGGGACCATTTCAATAGCTCATGTTTCTAATAACATGTTTTGGAACTCAAAATCGGGGAGTAAATATACACATAGGATAATTGTCCAGCCAAGAAGGTAGACAAGAACTTACAGCGACGACAATTGGGATAAGCACTATCTTTGATTCACCATTAACATACAATAGCTGGGCTGTATGACGACAGGAGCCAATTAGCCATGTATGGAACAATAATCAACAGGCTCGTGAAACTAATAAGCAAATCAAACAGATGGCCTATACTCAAATCCACTTTACAAACCCAGCACATAAATAATGTTGCAGATACTAATTAATAACGATTAATTTTAGAAACTAGCTGAAAACAGTGTTCTTACGCTCGGTGCTTCCAAACATATAAAGGGTCTTCCCATGAAGCTCTCCTCCTTCTTCTAAGGCTTCCTGTTCACCAACATCGATCACATATCATCATGAATGGGGGACTAAACTAAACCCTAAAAAAACAAAATGGATTTAAAGATCAACTTTGATCACCATACCTCTACATTTTCAAAGCTCCAGTTGAACTCCTTTATCTTATCGATGTTTTCCCACTGCAGATGATATGGCAAGTTATATAAGTTGTTAAGGAGAAGATGTGAGCTATGTCCAAATGTGGATCACTAACATACACACTGCTACTAATAAAAGAAGGCAGGCACAGGAGCAAACCTCGGTACCAACGGGGAAAGCAGATAACCATAGATCCTCCTGAACACATAGCAACAACACATTGGTCAAAATGCATGTAAAGTGTAAAGTAAATAACAATGCCATTATACAGAGCAGTCAAACACAAACTAAATTGTCATCGTAATTTCCAAAAACAAAGCCGTTGGAGCCAACATGCAAGACAATGCTTCTAAAGCAATCATGCTCTAATTTTACCTTAAAAACCTTTTTAGTGGTAATCATACATGGTTCTCAAGCCTCAGATATCAGCCGCAACCCATGGACATAAGAAAATGCTGACCTATCAAACTGCACACTTGCATCGCAAAGCACACAGATTTGAAAGTTTTCATCGACAACGAATTCCTAACACCACACCACAGTTGTGCATTCCGATTTCCTATTCAGATGAGGAAAATCCAACAGCAAAACCCAAGTATAATCCTACATAACCATGGAATGCCACGTTTGGGCATTACCCGGGAATACCACAAAAGCCAGTCCAACCTAGAAAACCAACTCACGAAATTTCCTTTCTCGTCGAAGTATTCCGTCTCGGGCTTGGGCTTGGGCGGCGCCTTGACGCGCTTCCCCCGCTCCCGAGTTGCCGGCTCCGCCGCCGCCTCCTCCAGCTTGCTCGAAGCACCGACGGTGGCATCCGGCTCGACCGAATCAGTGGCGGCCGCCTGGGGCGTCGTACGCTTCTTAGCCCTTGGGCGCGCCATCACTCACGGTTGCTAGGGTTAGGCTCGCGGCTCGCGTTTGGATTGAGCGTTGTGAGAGACTGAGAGGGAGCGTCGGTAGATTCGGGGGTTCCGGGAGGGCGTGGATTCAACGCTACGCAAATTTGAAGGGGAGAAGGAAGTAGCCAGTAGGGGGGAGGCGCCGCAGGCACGGCGAGCTGAAATAGCCGCTGAATCGAACACGAGGTCCACTTTTGGGCCGTCCGATGACAGATGACAGTTGGTGTGGTTTGTCGACAGGGTGCCGGATTAGGGAGACACAGAGCTCGGCAGGCTAAAATCAGAGGCAGTAAGGTGTGGATTCTATCATTCATGTTCTGTTATCATTCCCTTTCTATTATATTCTTATCATACAAACCGTTCACTAATCTCTCTCCTCCCTCGGCCCGCACACCATTATCCTAGTTGGAAGAAGCGCATTATAATCCTCTCCAGTTCCTAATGTTAGCACTGTCAACTGGTTACCGACATTCTACCTATTCGCGCGAGAGGAGAGGACAAAGCTGCCCCTGTGTTCGTCTTTGTCTCGCACTTCTCCCTTCTGTCTCCTCTCGTCCCTTCTCTCTGAGCTACACTACAGTTTCAGGTGTCACATGGATGATGAATCTCCGCCATTGCCAGTATTCTCAGCGTTGTGTGACATCATACTTGTAGATTCGGAGGTTAAGGACGTTGTCCTCCTTGTGGGTTCAACGCCAATTGAGGACGGCGTCGAAGCATCCACGGTGATCGACGATGTCGTTCCTACTTCCTACGCCAACCGACGGCGTCGTTCCTGCGCTTCCTACGCCACCTAAAGTGGTTGTTGAGACTATGCCGCTTGCCATAGACACGTCTCTTCTACGGCTCTATGACCTTCAATGGTTGGATCTAGAGACTTTGTCGGCAGTCCCGATGCCTCTCTTGCAGCCAAGCAGTTTGGTGAGCCCGTTGTCTCTCTGTTTGTGCACACAAAATGATAGCTTTAGCCTCCAATAGTTGCTACAAAACAAGATAAGTTTCAGTTAACAATATATGAAACCTTAATTTTATTTGTAGGGCCGTGATGAAACTTAGCAGCTAGTACGAACTACACCAACACACAGAGATGGCAATGGGTACCTGAAACCTGATGGATTTTTACCCCATTAGGGTACGGGTTTAGGTCGATTTTCATACCCATGGGTTTGTTAATGGGCATAAATCTATACCCAACGGATTCATGGATACGGATTTGTTCCTACATTACGCAAACTCGTGAACCCGTGGTTTTTTTAAAACCGACCAAACCTAGTGCATATTGTCATTTTTTTATAAACGAACAACAAACTTGTTATCTCCCTGTTTACTTCCTGATTTTTAGCAAATGGTGAATGTATAAGTAGTTGGTGAGAGTGTTGCTCGCTTACTATTATAGTTTTTACTAGTGTTATATATGTGGTGGATGGATAACTTAGTGCAAGGTCACTTGATTACAAGGGATGGAAAAGATGATGTATTTTAGACAAAACTTGCAAAGCGTCAAAGAAGGTGAAGCAATCAATGGTGAAGTAGGTGAGGCATTATCCTCGAACAGGGATGGAAAAGAGGAGGCTTTAAAGGGTATGTTCAAAGTAAGCGTGAAGGTAAGGGTATAAATATTACAAGGGTTTAAAGGTGATAACGGATAAGGATGTAGTAGAGGAGGTAAATAAGCATAAGAACAAAGGATATATAAGTGCCATAGAGAATGAAGTTTAGACAGGACCTGCAAGTGGAAAAGAAGAGGGTACGTCCAAGGGCCGGATAGGTAGATTGTCACTCTCAAATTGAGATGGAAGAGAGGCGATTTTTAAAGAGCAAGCATAAAAAGATAAGTATGAAGGTAAGATCGATGGATGACAAGGTAATGGTGATATCAAATAAAAAACACATTGAAGGATGGTGAAAGGGAAAAGCCTTAACCATTTTCTATAATTGATTTTGGTGCTTGACGACCTTCACAAATCTTATGGACTAACTAGTTTGCCTAGTTGATTATTTCTCAGGTGCATAAGTCCATCTATATCAATTTATAAGTTGATTGTCCGGAATACCGTAGATTATTCTGAACAAGAGAAGCTTTTTGAAAATTACACCTATGTGCGGACCATTCGGGCCCTTCCGGCGGATCGTCTGCGACACCAAGGTGTGCCTCGGACAGGAAGCATGCAAAACATGTATTTACACTACGGACTGTCTGAAGGAGAAGGGAGCACCCTCCGGGATCAAGCTCGGACCGTCCAGCCTCAGGTGTGGACCGTTCGCTCGTTGAAAAACCAGAAAACCCCGAAGGTGATTGTCACACCCGGTTTTGGAGGGCAAACCGAATGCGGACCATGTACGTGTCAGGATCAAAAATTCACGTACACAACGATTACATAATTGGACATCATCACACATTGCTCAACATAATAGTGGAAGTCAGTACTTTGTTACATCACGATGTTCAAGACATCCATAGAGTCATTAACTTAAGTCATAGTCATAATCGAAGTGTGAATACGAAACGTAGTACGATAAGGCCTTTGCAAGGCAGTTGGCTGGGGGTTTGCCACTAAACACAACTAGAACTCATCAAGTGTCTCATGGCAAAGGATGGCAAGAAGAAGAAGGTAAAATCTGGATCCTCCACTAAGTATGCAACTTCTAGTGATGAGGATAATTCTAGTGATGATGAGGATAATTTGCTCACCCTTTTTGCCAACTTAAACATGCAACAAAAAGGAGAAATTAAATGAATTGGTTAGTGCCATTCATGAGAAGGATGAACTCTTGGATAGCCAATAGAACTTCCTTATTAAAGAAAATAAGAAGCATGTTAAAGTTAAAAATGCTTATGCTCAGGAGATAGAAAAATGTGAAAAATTAACTAGTGAGCTAAGCACTTGCCATGACACTATTTCCAACCTTAGATTTGAAAATGATAAATTGATTGCTAAGGTTGAGAAATTAAATGTTAGTGATGATTCTCTTGTCAACCTTAGAAATGATAATGCTAATTTGATTGCTAAGATTGACAAATTGAATGCATCTCTTTCTAGCCTTAAAATTGAAAATGAAAAATTAATTGCTAAGGCTAAAGATTTGAATGTTTGCAATGTTTCTATTTCCAATCTTAGAGATGAGAATGCTATTTTACATGCTAAGATTGTTGAATTAAACGATTGCAAACCCTCTACATCTACAGTTGAGCATGTTACTATTTGCACTAGATGTAGAGATATTGATGTTGATGATATCCATGATCACCTAGCTCTGATTAAACAACAAAATGATCACATAGCTCAACTTAGTGCTAAAATTAATGAGCATGACTTAGAAAATGAAAAATTTAAATTTGCTAGAAGCATGCTCTATAGTGGGAGACGCCCTGGCATTAAGGATGGCATTGGCTTCCAACAGGGAGACAATGTCAAGCTTAATGCACCCAAGAAATTGTCCAACTTTGTTAAGGGCAAGGATCCCATGGTTCAGGATACCGAGGGTTACATTTTATACCCTGCCGGTTATCCCGAACACAAAATTAGGAGAATTCATTCTAGGAAGTCTCACTCTGGCTCTCATCATGCTTTTATGTATAAGAGTGAGGCATCTAGCTCTAGGCAATCAACCCATGTTAAATTGCCTAAGAAGGAAACTCCTATTGCATCAAATAAACCTAATATTCCATTTAAGACTTTTGATGCATCATATGTTTTAACAAACAAATCAGGCAAAGTAGTTGCCAAATATGTTGGGGGCAAACACAAGGGGTCAAAGACTTGTGTTTGGGAACCCAATGTGCTTGTTTCTAATGTCAAAGGACCCAAGACCATTTGGGTACCTAAGAACAAGGGCTAAATTTGTTTTGTAGGTTTATGCATCCGGGGGCTCAAGTTGGATCATTGATAGCGGGTGCACAAACCACATGACAGGGGAGAAAAGGATGTTCTCCTCCTACGAGAAAAACCATGATCCCCAAAGAGCTATCACATTCGGGGATGGAAATCAAGGTTTGGTCAAAGGACTTGGTAAAATTGCTATATCTCCTGACCATTCTATTTCCAATGTTTTTCTTGTAGATTCTTTAGATTACAATTTGCTTTCTGTTTCTCAATTATGCAAAATGGGTTACAACTGTCTTTTCACGGATATATGTGTTACTGTCTTTAGAAGAAGTGATGATTCAGTAGCATTTAAGGGAGTGTTAGAGGGTCAGCTATACTTAGTTGATTTTAATAGAGCTGAACTTGACACTTGCTTAATTGCTAAGACTAACATGGGTTGGCTCTGGCATCGCCGACTAGCCCATGTTGGGGTGAAGAATCTTCACAAGCTTCTAAAGGGAGAGCACATTTTGGGACTATCAAATGTTCATTTTGAGAAAGACAGGGTTTGTAGCGCATGCCAAGCAGGAAAGCAAGTTGGTGTTCATCATCCACACAAGAACATCATAACGATCGACAGGCTGCTTGAGCTACTCCACATGGACCTATTCGGCCCGATAGCTTACATAAGCATCGGCGGGAGTAAGTATTGTCTTGTGATTGTGGATGATTATTCTCGCTTCACTTGGGTGTTCTTTTTGTAGGATAAATCTCAAACCCAAGAGACTTTAAAGGGATTCTTGAGACGGGCTCAAAATGAGTTCGGCTTAAGGATAAAAAAGATTAGAAGCGACAACGCGATAGAGTTCAATAACTCACAAATAGAAGGCTTCCTTAAGGATGAGGGCATCAAGCATGAGTTCTCTTCTCCCTACATGCCACAACAAAATGGTGTAGTGGAGAGGAAGAATAGAACTCTATTTGACATGGCGAGGACCATGCTTGATGAGTACAAGACTTCGGACCGGTTTTGGGTGGAAGCAATCAACACCGCTTGCTACGCTATCAACTGTCTCTACCTTCACTGAATCCTCAAGAAGACATCATATGAACTCCTCACCGGTAAAAAGCCCAATGTTTCATATTTTAGAGTCTTTGGTAGCAAATGTTTTATTCTTGTTAAAAGAGGTAGAAAATCTAAATTTGCTCCTAAGGCTGTAGACGGCTTTTTTACTTGGTTATGATTCAAACACAAGGGCATATAGAGTCTTTAACAAGTCCACTGGACTAGTTGAAGTTTCTTGTGACATTGTGTTTGATGAGACTAACGGCTCTCAAGTAGAGCAAGTTGATCTTGATGAGCTAGATGATGAAGAGGCTCTGTGCATCGCGCTAAGGAACATGTCCATTAGGGATGTGTGTCCTAAGGAATCCGAAGAGCCTCCACATACACAAGATCAATCATCTTCCTCCATGCAAGCATCTCCACCTACCCAAGATGAGGATCAATCTCAAGATGATGAAAATGAAGATCAAGACGAGCCACCTTAAGAGGAGGACAATGATCAAGGGGGAGATGCTAATGATCAAGACAAGGAAGATGATGAGAGTCCAAGACCGCCTCACCCAAGACCCCACCAAGCAATACAACGAGATCACCCCGTGAACTCCATCCTCGGCGATATTCATAAGGGGGTAACTACTCGATCTCGTGTTGCTCATTTTTGTGAACATTACTCCTTTGTGTCTTCTATTGAGCCATACAGGGTGGAAGACGCATTAAGGGATTCAGATTGGGTGTTGGCAATGCAAGAGGAACTCAACAACTTCATGAGGAATGAGGTATGGCATCTTGTTCCACGTCCTAATCAAAATGTTGTAGGAACCAAGTGGGTCTTCCGCAACAAGCAAGATGAGCATGGTATGGTGACAAGGAACAAAGCCTGACTTGTGGCTAGAGGATATTCACAAGTCAAAGGTTTGGATTTCGGTGAAACCTATGCACCCGTAGCTAGGCTTGAGTCAATTCGTATATTACTTGCCTATGCTACTTACCATGGCTTTAAGCTCTATCAAATGGCCGTGAAAAGTGCCTTCCTCAATGGACCAATCAAGGAGGAGGTCTATGTTGAGCAACCTCCCGGCTTTGAAGCTAGTGAGTATCCTAACCATGTTTATAAACTCTCTAAGGTGCTTTATGGGCTCAAGCAAGCCCCAAGAGCATAGTATGAATGCCTAAGAGATTTTCTTATCGCTAATGGCTTCAAAGTCAGAAAAGCCGATCCTACTCTCTTTACTAAGACTATTGAAAATGATTTGTTTGTATGCCAAATTTATGTTGATGATATCATATTTGGGTCTACTAACAAATCTACATGTGAAGAGTTTAGTAGGATAATGGTTCAAAAATTCGAGATGTCAATGATGAGGGAGTTGAAGTATTTCTTAGGATTTCAAGTCAAGCAACTCCAAGAAGGCATCTTGAGAGCACCTAGAGGGGGGTGAATAGGTGATCCTGTAAAACTTGAACTTTAATGCCACAAAACTTGGTTAGGAGTTAGCACAATAAAGCCAAGTGGCTAGAGAAGAATCCTTGCAAGACACGATAACCACAAGAAGATCAATCACAGATAGACACAATGGTTTATCCCGTGGTTCGGCCAAGTTCAACACTTGCCTACTCCACGTTGTGGCGTCCCAACGGACGACGGTTGCAATCAACCCCTCTCAAGCGGTCCAAAGACCAACTTGAATACCACAGTGTTTTGCTTTGTTTACTATATCCCGCTTGCGAGGAGTCTCCACAACTTGGAGCATCTCGCCCTTACACTTTGATGTTCACAAAGAAGCACAGAGTAAGGGAGGGATGAGCAACGCACACAAGACACAAAATCAGAGCGACAA
The DNA here is from genome assembly GCF_902167145.1 of Zea mays. Taxonomy (NCBI): domain Eukaryota; kingdom Viridiplantae; phylum Streptophyta; class Magnoliopsida; order Poales; family Poaceae; genus Zea; species Zea mays. Next base: position 129,556,801 of record NC_050105.1, on the reverse strand, counting down.
TACGCACACAAGTCACAACACGAGCTCTCAACACAACTCAAAGAGTTCTCGACTCAAATGGAGCTCTAGTTGCTATCACAAAGAATCGAATGCGCAGAATTGAAGTCTTGGTGCTTAGGAATGCTTAGAGAATGCTTGGTGTGCTCCTCCATGCGCCTAGGGGTCCCTTTTATAGCCCCAAGGCAGCTAGGAGCCGTTGAGAGCATTCCAGGAAGGCAATTCTTGCCTTCTGTCGCCTGGCGCACCGGACAGTCCGGTGCACCACCGGACACTGTCCGGTGCGGATCTCTTTCCTTCTTTGGCGAAGCCGACCGTTGGCGGTTCAGAGCCATTGGTGCACCGGTGCACACCGGACAGTCCGGTGCCCCCTTCTGACCGTTGGCTCTGCCACACGTCGTGCGCGGATTACGCGGCCGACCGTTGGCTGGGCCGACTGTTGGCTCACCGGACAGTCCGGTGCACCACCGGACAGTCCGGTGATTTATAGTCGTACGCCGCCGTCGAAGTCTCGAGAGCAGCCAGTTCGCCAGAGTCAGCCTGGCGCACCAGACACTGTCTGGTGCACCACCGGACAGTCCGGTGTACCCAGACTGAGCAGACTTTTGGCTGCTTCGAGCCAAGCTTTTCCAATTGAATTTTCCCTGATTCTAGCACTTAGACAAACATGTTAGTACACAAAAACCAATGTACTAAGTCTAGAATCATACCTTTGTATTGATTTGCACCTTATCCACAATTTGGCATAGTTTATCACTTAAGCACTTGTGTTGGACACTAAATCACCAAAATACTTAGAAATGACCCAAGGGCACATTTCCCTTTCAATCTCCCCCTTTTTGGTGATTTATGCCAACACAACAAAAAGCAACTAAAAGAAGTGCAACATCAATCCAAATGAAAACACAAATTTGTTTTGTCTCAAATTTGGCATATTTGGATCATCCTTTGCCACCACTTGGTTTTGTTTTTGCAAATCAAACTCAATTTCCTATCTATAAGTCAAACACACTTGTTGAGGCATAAAGAGAGTTGTTCAAAGACAAATTGATTCAAAGATTTCAAAAACTCCCCCTATTTCCCATAATCAAATATTCTCCCCACAAGAGATCAACTTTTGACAAAAAGAGACATTTAGAAGTTTGACAAATCAAAAAGTCCTAACTCTACTATTTTCAAATTTCTCAAGTGGTAGCTGATCCATTTGTTGCTTTGGCCTTATTTTCTCCCCCTTTGGCATCAAGCACCAAAACGGGATCAATCTTGGCCCTTGAACCCCATTGCCTCACCAAAATCTTCAATTAAGAGTAAAAAGGCAATAAGAGCACGGAGATGAACTTGGAATAAGTTACCCTCTCATCGGAGTGCAGTGGAAGTCTTGCATGGTTCAAGTCCACCTTTTCCCTTTCAAACCTCCTTTGAGACTAAACTAAGCAAACTCAAGCACACAGTTAGCCTCAAAGGGTCAAGTTGTAGCACATCTCCCCCTAAATATGTGCATCACTTGCAAATGGACTTGTGAGGTCCGAGGAGTGCTTGTACAACTTGAGCACCATAAATAACAATGAAATGCATTAAGGAACATGATCAAGGCATAAAACACATGTATGCTATAAATCAATCCAGGTTCCGCGAATCTAAGACATTTAGCTCACTACGCAGCTTGCAAAAGGTCGACTCATCTAGAGTCTTGGTAAAGATATCGGCTAGCTGGTTCTCGGTGCTAACATGAAACACTTCGATATCTCCCTTTTGCTGGTGGTCTCTCAAAAAGTTATGCCGGATGTCTATGTGCTTTGTGCGGCTGTGTTCAACAAGATTATCCGCCATGCGAATAACACTCTCATTATCACATAGGAGTGGGACTTTGCTCATATTGTAGCCAAAGTCCCTGACGGTTTGCCTCATCCAAAATAGTTGCGCGCAACACTGTCCTGCGGCAACATACTTGGCCTCAGCGGTGGATAGGGCAACATAAGTTTGTTTCTTAGAACTCCACAACACCAGGAACCTTCCTAAGAATTGGCACGTCCCCGATGTACTCTTCCTATCGACCTTACATCCAGCATAGTCGGAGTCTGAATATCCAATTAAGTCAAAGGTAGACCCCTTTGGATACTAGATCCCGAAGCAAGGCGTAGCGACTAAGTATCTAAGAATTCGCTTCACGGCCACTAAGTGACACTCCCTTGGATCGGATTGAAATCTAGCACACATGCATACGCTGAGCATAATATCCGGTCTACTAGCACATAAATAAAGTAAGGACCCTATCATAGACCGGTATGCCTTTTGATCAACGAACTTACCTCCTTTGTTGAGGTTGGTGTGTCCGTCGGTTCCCATTGGAGTCTTTGCGGGCTTGGCGTCCTTCATCCCAAACCGCTTGATCAAGTCTTGCGTGTACTTCGTTTGGGAGATGAAGGTCCCATCCTTGAGTTGCTTCACTTGGAACCTAAGGAAATAGCTTAACTCGCCCATCATCGACATCTCAAACTTTTGAGTCATCACCCTGCTAAACTCTTCACAAGACTTTTGGTTAGTAGAACCAAATATTATGTCATCGACATAAATTTGGCACACAAAAAGATCACCATCACAAGTCTTAGTAAAAAGAGTTGGATCGGCTTTTCCAACCTTGAAAGCATTAGCAATTAAAAAGTCTCTAAGGCATTCATACCATGCTCTTGGGGCTTGCTTAAGTCCATAGAGCGCCTTAGAGAGCTTACACACGTGGTCGGGGTACCGTTCATCCTCGAAGCCAAGGGGTTGCTCCACGTACACCTCCTCCTTGATTGGCCCGTTGAGGAAAGCGCTCTTCACATCCATTTGGAACAACCTGAAAGAATGGTGAGTAGCATAGGCTAACAATATGCGAATTGACTCTAGCCTAGCCACAGGAGCAAAAGTCTCCTCAAAGTCCAAACCTGCGACTTGGGCATAACCTTTTGCCACAAGTCGTGCCTTGTTCCTTGTCACCACCCCGTGCTCGTCTTGTTTGTTGCGGAACACCCACTTGGTTCCCACAACATTTTGCTTGGGACGAGGCACCAGTGTCCAAACTTCATTTCTCTTGAAGTTGTTGAGCTCTTCCTGCATGGCCAACACCCAGTCCGGATCTAGCAAGGCCTCTTCTACCCTGAAAGGCTCAATAGAAGAGACAAAGGAGTAATGCTCACAGAAGTTAACTAATCTAGAACGAGTAGTTACTCCCTTGCTTATGTCACCCAATATTTGGTCGACGGGATGATTCATTTGAATCGTCGCTCGAACTTGGGTTGGAGGTGCCGATTGTGCTTCTTCCTCCATTACATGATCATCTTGTGCTCCCCCTTGATCACATGCCTCTTCTTGATGAACCTGTTCATCATCTTGAGTTGGGGGATGCACCATTGTTGAGGAAGAAGGTTGATCTTGCTCCTTTTGTTCCTGTGGCCGCACATCTCCAATCGCCATGGTGCGTATTGCGGCCGTTGGAACGTCTTCTTCATCTACATCATCAAGATCAACAACTTGCTTTCTTGGAGAGCCATTAGTCTCATCAAATACAACGTCGCTAGAGACTTCAACCAAACCCGATGATTTGTTGAAGACCCTATACGCCTTTGTATTTGAGTCATAACCTAACAAAAACCCTTCTACAGCTTTGGGAGCAAACTTAGAATTCCTACCTTTCTTCACTAGAATATAACATTTGCTCCCAAATACACGAAAGTAAGACACATTGGGTTTGTTACCGGTTAGAAGCTCATATGAAGTCTTCTTGAGGAGGTGATGAAGGTAGACCCGGTTTATGGCGTGGCAAGACGTGCTGACAGCTTCCGTCCAAAACCGTTCGGGCGTCTTGAATTCACCAAGCATCGTCCTCGCCATGTCTAGTAGTGTCCTGTTCTTCCTCTCTACCACACCATTTTGTTGTGGTGTGTAGGGAGCAGAGAACTCGTGCTTGTTTCCTTCCTCCTCAAGATACTCCTCCACTTGAAGGTTCTTGAATTCGGACCCATTGTCGCTCCTTATCTTCTTCACTTTGAGCTCAAACTCGTTTTGGGCTCTCCTTAGGAAGCGCTTGAGGGTCCCTTGGGTTTCAGATTTATCCTGCAAAAAGAATACCCAAGTGAAGCGAGAAAAATCATCAACTATAACAAGACCATACTTATTTCCTCCTATGCTTAGATAGGCGACGGGTCCAAAGAGGTCCATATGAAGTAACTCTAGGGGTCTTGATGTTGTCATCACATTTTTGGCATGATGAGAGCTTCCCACCTGTTTACCTGCTTGACAAGCTGCACAAGGTCTATCTTTTTCGAAAGTTACATTAGTTAGACCTATCATGTGTTCTCCCTTTAGAAGCTTGTGAAGGTTCTTCATCCCCACATGTGCTAAACGGCGATGCCACAACCAGCCCATGCTAGTCTTAGCAATCAAGCATGCATCTAGACTGACCTCCTCTTTTGCAAAATCAACTAAATAAAGTTTGTCGTCTAGTACACCTTAAAAGCTAATGAACCATCACTTCTTCTAAAGACAGACACATCTACATTTGTGAATAAACAGTTATATCCCATATTACAAAGTTGACTCACAGACAACAAGTTATATCCAAGCGACTCAACTAAGAACACATTAGAAATAGAGTGCTCGGATAAAATAGCAATTTTTCCTAACCCTTTCACCTTGCCTTGGTTCCCATCACCGAATATGATTGAATCTTGGGGATCCTTGTTTTTGACGTAGGAAGAGAACATCCTCTTTTCCCCCGTCATGTGGTTTGTGCATCCGCTGTCGATAATCCAGCTTGAGCCCCCGGATGCATAAACCTGCAAGACAAATTTAGGCTTGGGTCTTAGGTACCCAACTCATGTTGGGTCCTACAAGGTTAGTTACAATAGTCTTAGGGACCCAAATGCAAGTCTTGTCTCCCTTACATTTGGCCCCTAATTTCCTAGCAATTACCTTCTTATCCTTTCTACAAATAGCAAAGGAAGCATTGCAAGCATAATAAATTGTAGAAGGTTCATTCATCACTTCCTAGGAACATGAACAATATTTCTTCTAGGCATATGATGAACAACATTCTTCCTAGCCAAATTTCTATCATGCATAATAGAAGAACTAGAAGCAATCATGACATGAGAATCAAAAGCATCATAATTTCTATAAACATTCCTAGAATGTCTCCTATCATGATACATGAAAGCATGGTTCTTTTGAGCACTACTAGCCATAGGGGCCTTCCCTTTCTCCTTGGCGGAGATGGAAGCCTTATGACTTGTTAAGTTCTTGACTTCCCTCTTGAAACTGATAGTCGCCTAGAGGGGGGGTGAATAGGGCGAAACTGAAATTCTCAAAAATAATCACAACTACAAGCCGGGTTAGCGTTAGAAATATAATCGAGTCCACGAGAGAGGGCGGAAAACAAATCGCAAGCAAATAATGAAGTGAGACACGAGGATTTGTTTTACCGAGGTTCGGTTCTCTCAAACCTACTCCCCGTTGAGGAGGCCACAAAGGCCGGGTCTCTTTCAACCCTTCCCTCTCTCAAACGGTCCCTTGGACCGAGTGAGCTTCTCTTCTCAAATCACTTGGGAATCAAACTTCCCGCAAGGGCCACCACATGATTGGTGCCTCTTGCCTCAATTACAAGTGAGTGTTTGATCACAAGAAAGAATGCGAAAGAAAAGAAGCGATCCAAGCGCAAGAGCTCAAATGAACACTACAAATCACTCTCACTAGTTACTAGGGCTTTGTGTGGAGTTGGGAGAGGATTTGATCTCTTTTTGGTGTGCTTTGCAATGAATGCTAGCTCTTGTATAGTGGTTGGAAGCTGGAAACTTGGATGCAATGAATGGTGGGGTGGTTGGGGTATTTATAGCCCCAACCACCAAAAGTGGCCGTTGGGAGGCTGTCTGTTTGATGGCGCACCGGACAGTCCGGTGCACACCGGACAGTCCGGTGCCCCCGCCACGTCATCAGTGCCGTTGGAAATCGACCGTTGGAGTTCTGACTTCTGGGCCCGCCTTGATGTCCGGTGGCGCACCGGACATGTACTGTAGAGTGTCCGGTGCGCCAGCATGGGCGTGCCTGACCTCTGCGCGCGCTGGCGCGCAATAAATGCGCTGCAGGTAGCCGTTGGCGCCTGAAGTAGCCGTTGCTCCGCAGATGCACCGGACAGTCCGGTGCACACCGGACAGTCCGGTGAATTATAGCGGAGCGGCTGGAATGAAAACCCGAGGCTGGAGAGTTCCTGGGGCCACCCTTCCTTGGAGCACCGGACATGTCCGGTGCACACCGGACAGTCCGGTGAATTATAGCGGAGTTGCCTCTAGAAATTCCCGAAGGTGGCGAGTTTGTGTTGAAGTCCTCTGGTGCACCGGACATGTCCGGTGGTGCACCGGACACTGTCCGGTGTACACCGGACAGTCCGGTGCCCCCAGACCAGAGGTGCCTTCGGTTGCCTTTAGCTCTCTATTTGAACCCAACTTTGGTCCTTTTAATTGGCTTGATGTGAACCTTTGATACCTGTATAACTTATTAACTAGAGCAAACTAGTTAGTCCAAAGATTTGTGTTGGGCAATTCAACCACCAAAATTATATAGGAACTAGGTGTAAGCCTAATTCCCTTTCAATCTCCCCCTTTTTGGTGATTGATGCCAACACAAACCAAAGCAAATATAGAATTGCATAATTGAACTAGTTTGTATGATGTAAGTGCAAAGGTTGCTTGGAATTGAGCCAATATAAGTACTTACAAGATATGTATGGATTGTTTCTTCTTCTTTAACATTTTGGACCACACTTGCACCACATGTTTTGTTTTTGCAAAAATCTTTTGTAAATCTTTTCAAAGTTCTTTTGCAAATAGTCAAGGGTAAATGAATAAGAGTTTGCAAAGCATTTTTAAATTTTGAAATTTTCTCCCCCCGTTTCAAATGCTTTTCCTTTGACTAAACAAAACTCCCCCTAAATGAAATCATCCTCTTAGTGTTCAAGAGGGTTTTGATGATTGAAATACTATTTTCTCCCCCTTTTTAACTCAAAAAGATACCAATTGAAAAATACTCTTGGAAAACATTAAATTTTTTTGAAATGGGTGATGGTGCGGTCCTTTTGCTTTGGGCTCATACTTTCTCCCCCTTTGGCATGAATCGCCAAAAACGGAATCATTAGAGCCCGTGAAGTATTTTCTCCTCCTTTGGTCATAAAATAAATGAATGAAGAGTATACCAAAGTTGGAGAGATGCTCGGAGTGACGGCGAAGGAAGAGTAGTGGAGTGGAGTGGAAGCCTTTGTCTTCGCCGAAGACTCCAATTCCCTTTCAATATACTTATGACTTGGTTTGAAATACTCTTGAAAACACATTAGTCATAGCATATACAAAAGAGACATGATCAAAGGTATATTTATGAGCTATGTGGCAAGTTAGCAAAAGAAATTCCTAGAATCAAGAATATTGAGCTCATGCCTAAGTTTGGTAAAAGTTTGTTCGTCAAGAGGCTTGGTAAAGATATCGGCTAATTGATCTTTAGTATTAATGTATGCAATCTCGATATCTCCCTTTTGTTGGTGATCCCTAAGAAAATGATACCGAATGGCTATGTGCTTAGTGCGGCTATGCTCGACGGGATTGTCGGCCATTTTAATTGCACTCTCATTATCACATAGCAAAGGGACTTTGGTTAATTTGTAACCGTAGTCCCGCAAGGTTTGCCTCATCCAAAGCAATTGCGCGCAACAATGGCCTGCGGCAATATATTCGGCTTCGGCAGTAGAAAGAGCGACCGAATTTTGCTTCTTTGAAGCCCAAGACACCAAGGATCTTCCCAAGAACTGGCAAGTCCCCGATGTGCTCTTTCTATTAATCTTACACCCTGCCCAATCGGCATCCGAATAATCAATCAAATCAAATGTGGATCCCCGAGGGTAACAAAGCCCAAACTTAGGTGTATAAGCCAAATATCTCAAGATTCGTTTTACGGCCGTAAGGTGTGATTCCTTAAGGTCGGCTTGGAATCTTGCACACATGCAAACGGAAAGCATAATGTCCGGTCGAGATGCACATAAATAAAGCAATGAACCAATCATCGACCGGTATACCTTTTGATCCACGGACTTACCTCCCGTGTCGAGGTCGAGATGCCCATTGGTTCCCATGGGTGTCTTGATGGGCTTGGCATCCTTCATCCCAAACTTGTTTAGAATGTCTTGAGTGTACTTCGTTTGGCTAATGAAGGTGCCCTCTTGGAGTTGCTTTACTTGGAATCCTAAGAAATACTTCAACTCCCCCATCATAGACATCTCAAATTTCTGTGTCATAATCCTACTAAACTCTTCACATGTAGACTCGTTAGTAGACCCAAATATAATATCATCAACATAAATTTGGCATACAAACAAGTCATTTTCAAGAGTTTTAGTGAAGAGTGTAGGATCGGCTTTTCCGACTTTGAAGCCATTAGCAATAAGGAAATCTCTAAGGCATTCATACCATGCTCTTGGGGCTTGCTTGAGCCCATAAAGCACCTTAGAGAGCTTATAGACATGGTTAGGATACTCACTGTCTTCAAAGCCGGGAGGTTGCTCAACATAGACCTCTTCCTTGATTGGTCCATTGAGGAAGGCACTTTTCACGTCCATTTGATAAAGCTTAAAGCCATGGTAAGTAGCATAGGCTAATAATATGCGAATTGACTCAAGCCTAGCTACGGGTGCATAGGTTTCACCGAAATCCAAACCTTCGACTTGGGAGTATCCCTTGGCCACAAGTCGAGCTTTGTTCCTTGTCACCACACCATGCTCATCTTGCTTGTTGCGGAAGACCCATTTGGTTCCTACAACATTTTGGTTAGGACGTGGAACTAAATGCCATACCTCATTTCTAGTGAAGTTGTTGAGCTCCTCTTGCATTGCCACCACCCAATCCGAATCTTGTAGTGCTTCCTCTACCCTGTGTGGCTCAATAGAGGAAACAAACGAGTAATGTTCACAAAAATGTGCAATACGAGATCTAGTAGTTACCCCCTTATGAATGTCGCCGAGGATGGTGTCAACGGGGTGATCTCGTTGGATTGCTTGGTGGACTCTTGGGTGTGGCGGCCTTTGCTCTTCATCCTCCTTGTCTTGATCATTTGCATCTCCCCCTTGATCATTGCCGTCATCTTGAGGTGGCTCATTTGCTTGATCTTCTACTTCATCAACTTGAGCTTCATCCTCATTTTGAGTTGGTGGAGATGCTAGCGTGGAGGAGGATGGTTGATCTTGTGCATGTGGAGGCTCTTCGGATTCTTTAGGACACACATCCCCAATGGACATGTTCCTTAGCGCTATGCATGGAGCCTGTTCTTCACCTATCTCATCAAGATCAACTTGCTCTACTTGAGAGCCGTTAGTCTCGTCAAACACAACATCACAAGAAACTTCAACAAGTCCTGAGGACTTGTTAAAGACTCTATATGCCCTTGTGTTTGAGTCATATCCTAGTAAAAAGCCTTCTACAGTTTTAGGAGCAAATTTAGATTTTCTACCTCTTTTAACAAGTATAAAACATTTGCTACCAAAAACTCTAAAATATGAAATATTTGGCTTTTTACCGGTTAGGAGTTCATAGGATGTCTTCTTGAGGATTCGGTGTAGATACAACCGGTTGATGGCGTAGCAAGCGGTGTTGACGGCCTCGGCCCAAAACCGATCCGAAGTCTTGTATTCATCAAGCATGGTTCTTGCCATGTCCAATAGAGTTCGATTCTTCCTCTCCACTACACCATTTTGTTGTGGGGTGTAGGGAGAAGAGAACTCATGCTTGATGTCCTCCTCCTCAAGGAAGCCTTCAATTTGAGAGTTCTTGAACTCCGTCCCGTTGTCGCTTCTAATTTTCTTGATCCTTAAGCCGAACTCATTTTGAGCCCGTCTCAAGAATCCTTTTAAGGTCTCTTGGGTATGAGATTTTTCCTGCAAAAAAGAACACCTAAGTGAAGCGAGAATAATCATCCACAATAACTAGACAGTACTTACTCCCGCCGATGCTTATGTAAGCGATCGGGCCGAATAGGTCCATGTGTAGGAGCTCCAGTGGCCTGTCACTAGTCATGATGTTCTTGTGTGGATGATGAGCACCAACTTGCTTCCCTGCTTGGCATGCGCTACAAATCCTGTCTTTCTCAAAATGAACATTTGTTAATCCTAAAATGTGTTCTCCCTTTAGAAGCTTATGAAGATTCTTCATCCCAACATGGGCTAGTCGGCGGTGCCAGAGCCAACCCATGTTAGTCTTAGCAATTAAGCAAGTGTCGAGTTCAGCTCTATCAAAATCTACCAAGTATAGCTGACCCTCTAACACTCCCTTAAATGCTATTGAATCATCACTTCTTCTAAAGACAGTGACACCTACATCAGTGAATAGACAGTTGTAGCCCATTTGACATAATTGGGATACGGAAAGCAAATTGTAATCTAATGAATCAACAAGAAAAACATTTGAAATGGAATGGTCAGGAGATATAGCAATTTTACCAAGACCTTTGACCAAACCTTGATTTCCGTCCCCGAATGTGATAGCTCGTTGGGGATCTTGGTTTTTCTCATATGAGGAGAACATCCTTTTCTCCCCTGTCATGTGGTTTGTGCATCCGCTGTCGAGTATCCAACTTGAGCCCCCGGATGCATAAACCTACAAAACAAGTTTAGTTCTTGACTTTAGGTACCCAAATGGTTTTGGGTCCTTTGGCATTAGACACAAGAACTTTGGGTACCCAAACACAAGTCTTTGATCCCTTGTGCTTGCCCCCAACATATTTGGCAACTACCTTGCCGGATTTGTTAGTCAAAACGTAAGATGCATCAAAAGTTTTAAAAGAAATGTTATGATCATTTGATGCAATAGGAATTTTCTTCTTAGGCAACTTAGCACGGGTTGGTTGCCTAGAACTAGATGTCTCACTCTTATACATAAAAGCATGGTTAGAACTAGAGTGAGACTTCCTAGAATGAATTTTCCTAATTTTGTCCTCGGGATAACCGGCAGGGTATAAAATGTAACTCTCGTTATCCTGAGGCATGAGAGCCTTGCCCTTAACAAAATTTGACAATCTTTTAGGAGGGGCACTAATTTTGACATTGTCTCCCCTTTGGTAGCCAATGCCATCCTTAATGCCAGGGCGTCTCCCATTATAGAGCATACTTCTAGCAAATTTAAAATTTTCATTTTCTAAGTTATGCTCGCAATTTTAGCATCTAATATCGCTATATGATCATTTTGTTGTTTAATTAAAGCCATGTGATCATGAATAGCATTGATATCAACATCTCTACATCTAGTGCAAATAGAAGTGTGCTCAACGGTAGATGTAGAGGGTTTGCAAGATTTTAATTCTACAACCTTAGCATGCAACATATCATTCTTAGTTCTAAGGTTGGAAATAGTAGTATTGCAAACATCAAAATCTTTAGCCTTAGCAATCAAATTTTCATTTTCTACTCTAAGGCTAGCAAGAGAATCATTCAATTCCTTAATCTTAGCAAGCAAATCATCATTATCATTTCTAAGATTGGGAATTGAAGCAACACAAACATGAGAATCAATCTTAGCAATTAATCTAGCATTTTCATTTCTAAGGTTGTCTATAGTCTCATGGCAAGTGCTTAGCTCACTAGACAGTTTTTCATATTTTTCAACTTGTTGAGCATAAGCATTTTTAACCTTAACATGCTTTTTGTTTTCCTTGATTAGGAAGTCCTCTTGGGAGTCCAAGAGATCATCCTTCTCATGGATGGCACTAATTAATTCATTTAATTTTTCCTTTTGTTGCATGTTAAGATCGGCAAAAAGGGTACGCAAATTATTCTCCTCATCACTAGCATTATCATCACTAGAGGATTCATATTTAGTGGAGGATTTAGATTTAACCTTCTTCTTTTTGCCGTCTTTTGCCATGAGGCACTTGTGGCCGACGTTGGGGAAGAGGAGTCCTTTGGTGACGGCGATGTTGACGGCATCCTCGTCGGAGGAGGAGTCGGTGGAGCTCTCGTCCGAGTCCCATTCCCGGCAAACATGGGCATCGCCGCCCTTCTTCTTGTAGTACCTCTTCTTTTCTCTCCTCTTTCCCTTCTTGTCGTCGCCCCTGTCACTGTCACTAGATATAGGACATTTTGCAATGAAATGACCGGGCTTACCACACTTGTAGCAAACCTTCTTGGAACGGGATTTGTAATCCTTCCCCTTCCGTTGCTTGAGGATTTGGCGAAAGCTTTTGATGATTAAAGCCATCTCCTCATTGTCGAGCTTGGAGGCGTCAATTGGTTGTCTACTCGATGTAGACTCCTCCTTCTTCTCCTCCGTCGCCTTGAATGCCACCGGTTGTGCTTCGGGCGTGGAGGATTCATCAAGCTCGTTGATCTTCTTTGAGCCCTTGATCATACATTCAAAGCTCACAAAATTCCCGATAACTTCCTCGGGGGTCATTTGAGTATATCTAGGATTACCACGAATTAATTGAACTTGAGTGGGGTTAAGGAAAATGAGTGATCTAAGAATAACCTTAACCACTTCGTGGTCATCCCACTTCTTGCTCCCGAGGTTGCGCACTTGGTTCACCAAAGTCTTGAGCCGGTTGTACATGTCTTGTGGCTCTTCCCCTTGGCGAAGTCGAAAGCGACCGAGCTCCCCCTCGATCGTTTCCCGCTTGGTGATCTTTGTTAGTTCATCACCCTCATGCGCGGTCTTGAGGAGGTCCCAAATTTCCTTTGCACTCTTCAACCCTTGCACCTTGTTGTACTCCTCTCTATTTAGAGAGGCCAAGAGTATGGTTGTGGCTTGGGAGTTGAAGTGCTCGATTTGGGCCACCTCGTCCTCATCACAATCCTCATCCCCTATTGATGGTACCTGTGCTCCAAACTCAACAACATTCCATATACTTTTGTGGAGTGAGGTTAGATGAAATTTCATTAAATCACTCCACCTAGCATAATCTTCACCGTCAAAGGTTGGCGGTTTGCCTAATGGAACGGAAAGTAATGGAGTATGTCTAGATGTACGAGGATAGTGTAAGGGGATCTTACTAAACTTCTTACGCTCTTGGTGTTTAGAAGTTACGGAGGGCACATCGGAGTCGGAGGTCGATGTTGTAGAAGTGTCGGTCTCGTAGTAGACCACTTTCCTCATCCTCTTGTGCTTGTCGCCTTTCCGATGCGACTTGTGAGAAGAAGATTTTTCCTTCTTCTCTTTGTGGTGAGAAGAGGAAGATCTTTTCTCCTTCCGTTTGGAGGAGTCCTTCTTCTTCTCCTTCCTCTTGGTGCGGGACTCTTCCGATGAAGTGCTCCCGTGGCTTGTAGTGGGCTTTTCGCCGGTCTCCATCTCCTTCTTGGCGTGATCTCCCGACATCACTTCGAGCGGTTAGGCTCTAATGAAGCACCGGGCTCTGATACCAATTGATAGTCGCCTAGAGGGGGGTGAATAGGGTGAAACTGAAATTCTCAAAAATAATCACAACTACAAGCCGGGTTAGCGTTAGAAATATAATCGAGTCCACGAGAGAGGGCGGAAAACAAATCGCAAGCAAATAATGAAGTGAGACACGAGGATTTGTTTTACCGAGGTTCGGTTCTCTCAAACCTACTCCCCGTTGAGGAGGCCACAAAGGCCGGGTCTCTTTCAACCCTTCCCTCTCTCAAACGGTCCCTTGGACCGAGTGAGCTTCTCTTCTCAAATCACTTGGGAATCAAACTTCCCGCAAGGGCCACCACACGATTGGTGCCTCTTGCCTCAATTACAAGTGAGTGTTTGATCACAAGAAAGAATGCGAAAGAAAAGAAGCGATCCAAGCGCAAGAGCTCAAATGAACACTACAAATCACTCTCACTAGTTACTAGGGCTTTGTGTGGAGTTGGGAGAGGATTTGATCTCTTTTTGGTGTGCTTTGCAATGAATGCTAGCTCTTGTATAGTGGTTGGAAGCTGGAAACTTGGATGCAATGAATGGTGGGGTGGTTGGGGTATTTATAGCCCCAACCACCAAAAGTGGCCGTTGGGAGGCTGTCTGTTTGATGGCGCACCGGACAGTCCGGTGCACACCGGACAGTCCGGTGCCCCCGCCACGTCATCAGTGCCGTTGGAAATCGACCGTTGGAGTTCTGACTTCTGGGCCCGCCTTGATGTCCGGTGGCGCACCGGACATGTACTGTAGAGTGTCCGGTGCGCCAGCATGGGCGTGCCTGACCTCTGCGCGCGCTGGCGCGCAATAAATGCGCTGCAGGTAGCCGTTGGCGCCTGAAGTAGCCGTTGCTCCGCAGATGCACCGGACAGTCCGGTGCACACCGGACAGTCCGGTGAATTATAGCGGAGCGGCTGGAATGAAAATCCGAGGCTGGAGAGTTCCTGGGGCCACCCTTCCTTGGAGCACCGGACATGTCCGGTGCACACCGGACAGTCCGGTGAATTATAGCGGAGTTGCCTCTGGAAATTCCCGAAGGTGGCGAGTTTGTGTTGAAGTCCTCTGGTGCACCGGACATGTCCGGTGGTGCACCGGACACTGTCCGGTGTACACCGGACAGTCCGGTGCCCCCAGACCAGAGGTGCCTTCGGTTGCCTTTAGCTCTCTATTTGAACCCAACTTTGGTCCTTTTAATTGGCTTGATGTGAACCTTTGATACCTGTATAACTTATTAACCAGAGCAAACTAGTTAGTCCAAAGATTTGTGTTGGGCAATTCAACCACCAAAATTATATAGGAACTAGGTGTAAGCCTAATTCCCTTTCAGAAACCAAGACCATCCTTAATTGAGGGGTGTCTACCAATCGTGTAGGCATCCCTTGCAAATTTTAGTTTGTCAAATTCACTCTTGCTAGTCTTAAGTTGGGCATTAAGACTAGCCACTTCATCATTCAATTTAGAAATTGAGACTAGGTGTTCACTACAAGCATCAACATTAAAAATCTTTACACCTATTGCAAATTGCAACATGTTCTACACAAGATGTTGATTTATTGGCTATTTCTAACTTAGCATTCAAATAATCATTTATGCTCTTTAAGCTAGAAATAAAGTCATGGCATGTAGACAATTCACAAGAAAGCATTTCATTCCTTTTAATTTCTAAAGCAATAGATTTTTGTGCCTCTACAAACTTATCATGTTCTTCATACAAAAGATCCTCTTGCTTTTCTAATAACCTATTCTTATCATTCAATGCATCAATTAATTCATTAATCTTATCAACCTTAGTCCTATCTAGGCCCTTGAATAAACATGAATAGTTTATTTCATCATCGCTAGATTCTTCATCACTTGAGGAAGCGTAAGTACTAGTATTATGAGTGCTTACCTTCTTTTCCCTTGCCATGAGGCAGGTGTGATGCTCGTTGGGGAAGAGAGCCGACTTGTTGAAGGCGGTGGCAACGAGTCCTTCGTTGTCGGAGTCGGACGACGAACAATCCGAGTCCCACTCCTTTCCAAGGTGTGCCTCGCCCTTAGCCTTCTTGTAAGCCTTCTTCTTTTCCCTCTTGTTCCCTTGTTCCTGGTCACTATCATTATCGGGACAATTAGCGATAAAATGACCAATCTTACCACATTTGAAGCATGAGTGCTTCCCTTTTGTCTTGTTCTTGTTGGGATGCTCCTTACGACCCTTTAGCGCCGTCTTGAAACGCTTGATGATGAGGGCCATTTCTTCATCATTAAGCCCGGCCGCCTCAACTTGTGCCACCTTGCTAGGTAGCGCTTCCTTGCTCCTCGTTGCTTTGAGAGCAACGGTTTGAGGCTCGTGGATTGGGCCGTTCAACACATCGTCAACATATCTTGCCTCCTTGATCATCATCCGCCCGCTTACGAACTTTCCAAGTATCTCCTCGGGCGTCATCTTGGTATACCTAGGATTCTCACGAATATTGTTCACAAGATGTGGATCAAGGACAGTAAAAGACCTTAGCATTAGGCGGACGACGTCGTGGTCCGTCCATCGCGTGCTTCCATAGCTCCTTATTTTGTTGACGAGGGTCTTGAGCCGGTGAAAGGGAATTAGGCTTACACCTAGTTCCTAATTGATTTTGGTGGTTGAATTGCCCAACACAAATAATTGGACTAACTAGTTTGCTCTAGTCTATAAGTTATACAGGTGCCAAAGGTTCACACTGAGCCAATAAAAAGACCAAGAAATGGGTTCAACCAAGAGAGCAAGAGACAACCGAAGGCTGCCCTGGTCTGGCGCACCGGACTGTCCGGTGTGCCACCGGACAGTGTCTGGTGCACCACCGGACAGTGTCCGGTGCACCAGAGGACTTCAAGCTGAACTCTTCACCTTCGGGAAAACGCAGAGGCGCTTTGCTATAATTCACCGGACTGTCCGGTGCACCACCGGACAGTGTCCGGTGCTCCAGGGAAGAGCGACTCTGAACTCGCCAGCTTCGGGAATCCACTCCGCTATAATTCACCGGACTGTCCGGTGAGCCAGCGGAGCAACGGCTACTTCGTGCCAACGATCGTCTGCAACACATTAAATGCGCGCCAGCGCGCGCAGATGAGCAGAGCACGTGCGAGTGGCACACCGGACAGTCTACAAGACTTGTCCGGTGCACCACCGGACAGCCAGGCGGGCCCACACGTCAGAGCTCCAACGGTCGGAACCCAACGGCCTGGTGACGTGGCTGGCGCACCGGACACTGTCCGGTGCGCCATGCGATAGCAGCCTCCACCAAACGGCTAGTTTGGTGGTTGGGGCTATAAATACCCCAACCACCCCCCACATTCAAGTTATCCAAGTTTTCCACCTTCCAACTACTTACAAGAGCTCTAGCATTCAATTCTAGACACACCCAAGTGATCAAATCCTCTCCCAATTCCACAAAAGCTTTAGTGTTAAGTGAGAGAGATTTGTTGTGTTCTTTTGAGCTCTTGCGCTTGGATTGCTTCTTTTTCTCATTCGTTCTTGCGATCAACTCAATTGTAAACAAGGCAAGAGACACCAATTGTGTGGTGGTCCTTGCGGGAAGTTTGGTTCCCAATTGATTTGAGAAGAGAAGCTCACTCGGTCCGAGGGACCGTTTGAGAGAGGGAAAGGGTTGAAAGAGACCCGGTCTTTGTGACCACCTCAACGGGGAGTAGGTTTGCGAGAACCGAACCTCGGTAAAACAAATCCGCGTGTCACACTGTTTATTCGCTTGCGATTTGTTTTTGCACCCCCTCTCGCGGACTCGATTATATTTCTAACGCTAACCCGGCTTGTAGTTGTGATTAAGTTTGTAAATTTCAGATTCGCCCTATTCACCCCCCCCCCTCTAGGCGACTTTCAATTGGTATCAGAGCCCGGTGCTTCATTAGAGCCTAACCGCTCGAAGTGATGTCGGGAGATCACGCAAAGAAGGAGATGGAGACCGGCGACAAGCCCACTACAAGCCACGGGAAAGCTTCATCAGAAGAGTCCCACAACAAGGGGAAGGGGAAAGAGAAGAAACCCTCTTCCCACAAGTTGCATCGGAGTGGCGACAAGAAAAAGAAGATGAGGAAGGTGGTCTACTACGAGACCGATACTTCATCACCTTCCACCTCCGGCTCCGACGCGTCGTCCATTACTTCTAAGCGCCATGAGCGCAAGAAGTTTAGTAAGATCCCCCTACGCTATCCTCGCATTTCTAAACATACGCCTTTACTTTCCGTCCCATTAGGCAAACCACCAACGTTTGATGGTGAAGATTATGCTAGGTGGAGTGATTTAATGCGATTTCATCTAACCTCACTCCACAAAAGTATATGGGATGTTGTTGAGTTTGGTGTACAGGTACCATCCGTAAGGGATGAAGATTATGATGAAGATGAAGTGACCCAAATCGAGCACTTCAACTCCCAAGCCACAACTATACTCCTCGCCTCTCTAAGTCGAGAGGAGTATAACAAGGTGCAAGGATTAAAGAGCGCCAAGGAAGTTTGGGACGTGCTCAAAACCGCGCACGAAGGAGATGAGCTAACCAAGATCACCAAGCGGGAGACGATCGAGGGGGAGCTCGGTCGCTTCCGTCTTTGCCAAGGGGAGGAGCCACAAGACATGTACAACCGGCTCAAAACCTTGGTGAATCAAGTGTGCAACCTCGGGAGCAAAAAATGGGATGACCACGAAATGGTTAAGGTTATTCTAAGATCACTTATTTTCCTTAACCCTACTCAAGTTCAATTGATTCGTGGCAATCCTAGATATACACTAATGACTCCCGAGGAAGTGATCGGGAATTTTGTGAGCTTTGAGTTCATGATCAAAGGCTCAAGGAAGATCAACGAGCTTGATGGTCCCTCCACGTCCGAAGCGCAACCGGTCGCATTTAAGGCGACGGAGGAGAAGAAGGAGGAGTCTACATCGAGTAGAACACCCATCGACGCCTCCAAGCTCGGCAACGAGGAAATGGCGCTCGTCATCAAGAGCTTCCGCCAAATCCTCAAGCAAAGGAGGGGGAAAGATTACAAGCTCCGCTCCAAGAAAGTTTGCTACAAGTGTGGTAAGCCCGGTCACGTTATAGCAAAATGTCCTATTTCTAGTGACAGTGACAGGGGCAACGACAAGAAGGGGAGAAGAAAGGAGAAAAAGAAATACTACAAGAAGAAGGGTGGCGACGCTCATGTATGCCGCGAGTGGGACTCCTCCGACTCCTCCGACGATGAGGACGCCGCCAACATCGCCATCAACAAGGGCCTTCTCTTCCCCAACGTCGGCCACAAGTGCCTCATGGCAAAGGACGACAAAAAGAAGAAGGTTAAATCCAAATCCTCAACTAGATATGAGTCCTCTAGCGATGATAATGCTAGTGATGAGGAAGATAATTTGCGTACTCTTTTTGCCAAACTAAACATACAACAAAAAGAAAAATTAAATGAATTGATTAGTGCCATTCATGAGAAGGATGATCTCTTGGACACTCAAGAGGACTTCCTTATTAAAGAAAACAAAAAGCATGTTAAGGTGAAAATTGCTTATGCTCTAGAAGTAGAAAAGTGCGGAAAATTATCTAGTGAGCTAAGCACTTGCCATGAGACCATTGACAACCTTAGAAATGAAAATGCTAGTTTAAATGCTAAGGTTGATTCAAACGTGTGTAATGTTTTAATTCCCAATCTTAAAGATGATAATGTTGATTTGCTTGCCAAGATTGAAGAATTAAATGTTACTCTTGCTAGCCTTAGGATTGAAAATGAGAAATTAATTGCTAAGGCTAAAGAATTAGATGTTTGCAATGCTTCCATTTCCGACCTTAGAAGTAAAAATGATATATTGCATGCTAAGGTTGTAGAATTAAAATCTTGCAAACCCTCTACATCTACCGTTGAACATACCTCTATTTGCACTAGATGTAGAGATGTTGATATTGATGCTATTCATGATCATATGGTATTAACTAAGCAACAAAATGATCATATAGCAAAAATAGATGCTAAAATTGCCGAGCATGAACTTAAAAATGAAAAATTTAAATTTGCTCGCAGTATGCTTTATAGAGGGAGACGCCCTGGCATTAAGGATGGCATTGGCTTCCAACAAGGAGGCAATGTCAAACTTAATGCCCCTCCTAAGAAATTGTCCAACTTTGTTAAGGGCAAGGCTCCCATGCCTCAGGATAACGAGGGTTACATTTTGTACCCTGACGGTTATCCTGAGAGCAAAATTAGGAGAATTCATTCTAGGAAGTCTCACTCTGGCCCTAACCATGCTTTTATGTATAAGGGTAAGACATCTAGTTCTAGGCAACCAACCCGTGCTAAGTTGCCTAAGAAGAAAACTCCTAGTGCATCAAATGATCATGACATTTCATTCAAAACTTTTGATGCATCATATGTTTTAACTAACAAATCCGGCAAGGTAGTTGCCAAGTATGTTGGGGGCAAGCACAAGGGGTCAAAGACTTGTGTTTGGGTACCGAAAGTTCTTGTGTCTAATGCCAAAGGACCCAAAACCATTTGGGTACCTAAAGTCAAGAACTAAACTTGTTTTATAGGTTTATGCATCCGGGGGCTCAAGTTGGATCATCGACAGCGGGTGCACAAACCACATGACAGGGGAGAAGAAGATGTTCTCCTCCTACGAGAAAAACCAAGATCCCCAACGAGCTATCACATTCGGGGATGGTGTAACGCCCCGAATTTTGCAGTTGATTTTTTTTCTTTTCTTTACTCGCCAAAATTCGGGCGTTACCTTTTCTTTTTCTTTTTCCCCTCGCTAAACCTTGACCTTTTCCAAAGTCCTAGCGGGATTCGGTTTGGATTTCCCGTGTAAGAAAAACCCTAAATACCTTATGTTGTTTGATGCACCATGCCGAACCCTGCATTTCTTTTGATTGCTTTGAAAGCGCAATTGCATTCATGTAGAAAGATCGGATTTCGAAAATGTGGAGAAGATCTTTTCTTTCTTTTTTTCTCCCTCTCTTTTTCTCTCCTCTTTTTCTCTCTCTCCCGCGCCGTGGGCCGACCCCGGCCGGCCCAAGCCCCTGCGCCCCCCCTCTTGGGCCCAAAGCAGGCCCAGCCGCCCCCACCCCCCCCCCTCTTTCTCCCCAAATCCCCTCTCCCTCCCCCTCATTCTCTCCCTCTCTCCCTCCCCACCCAAGCCGCCGCCCCCACCCACCTCCCTGCCCTAGCCGCCGCCGCTGCCCCGACCCCGGCTGCGCGCCCTCGCCGTCGGCCACCCCCCCCCTCGCCGGTGAGCCCCCTCCCCTCCCCCTTCTCCCTCCTCTCTCCTTCCCCCTCCCCTCCTTCTCCCCTTGGCCGCTGGCCCTTGGCCGCGCCCGGCCGCCCGACCGCGCCGCCCGGCCGCCCGGCCGCCCCCAGCCCCGCCCGCTCGGCCCCCTGGCCGCGCCCGCCGCCCGCCCTGGCCCCTGGTCGCGCCCCCCCCTGTCCCGGGCCGGTTCAGCCGGCCTCGGCCCCGGCTCAGCCGCCCCCGGCCCCAGCTCGGCCGCCCCCCCCCCGCGCTCGGCCGCCCCAGCTCGGCCGCCTGCCCCCGGGCCGGTTCAACCGCCCTAGGGCCGGTTCAACCGCCCCCCCCCCTCTGTTTTTTTTATTTTTTTTATTTTATTTTATTTACTTTCTGTGATCATAATTACTGTATTTTAAGTAGGCTAATCACTGCTCATGCTATGGGAAAATAGGAAGTTTAATTTAAAATTCCGTTATGCTATTGATTCACGTAGTTAATTGTTTACCCTGTGCAATGTTGATCAACTAAAAGTGATTAGGTTTCCATCAGCATATATAAATATGTATAACAGAATTATTTTGTTAAAAACCAATTGTGTCATTAGTGCATAAGATTTAACCCCCTGCGAGACCTTTCCCGTTTCTTTCTAACCATAACAAATGCGTTATCGAATGTCATACTTGATGCATATTCGCTTTATTTGTTATCTTGTATGGTGTACTGTTCTTTTGTATTAAATATGTGGATGGATGTATGTATGTTTGCGCTCGCATAGAGAACGATCCGGTCGAAGAGCCCGAGGAATTCGCAGGAGAAGCCCCTGAGCAGCAGTCGGTTGGTGGAGGCAAGTGTCCTTTGACCTATCTATGTCCTATTCATTCTTTAATTCACCTCCCGCATTACACCTTTATACCTAAGGATTGACTAGCTTTTGTTATCCATGTCCTTGTTTACCTATTTGGGTCGGATTATTACTACTTAGTCTGATGCTATTGCTCAACTCTAATCAATGAACATGATGTGATTATCTATGATACGCTGTTTTCCCGTTCTTCTTTATGATTATACTTGTGGTTTTCAAGGGGACTCGAGCGGTTTCTCGAGTGCCTCTCCGTAAGGACCTGTTCTATGGATGACCGCCCGGGAAAACAGTGCAACCATGAGGGTGGAATGGGGTGCCCTTAGCTGAATAATTAGAGGATCCGGGGTGTAGTTCACTTAGCCGTCGTACCGTCAATGGGGCTCGGTGTATGCGGCTCGCTCTGCCAAGTTTGGGTTCGCCCCTTGGGGAGGAGTGCGGTGCATTTAGGAAACCTAACGGGTGGCTACAGCCCCGGGGAATCTTTGTAAAGGCTTCGTAGTGAATCCCTGGCCATTCACCTCGGGAGTGAATAAGGGTCTTGCAAGCCCGGGCTAGAGAGGGAATCACGGCTTGTGGGTAAAGTGCACAACCTCTGCAGAGTGTTATGAAACTGATATATCAGCCGTGCTCGCGGTTATGAGCGGCCAAGGGAGCTCCAGAGATTAGTGATACTTGATCAGAGACATTGTGGTACAGGTGGTTATGAGATTGATGGTTCCGGTTATGATTATGGTATTGGTAAGTGGTATTCTTTCCGTTTGGAAAGGATACAATGGGCTAATAACTTGGGTTAATGTTAAAACCTGGCTTCCTACTAGTAAGTAATAACCTGACCAACTAAAAGCAACTGCTTGACTTATCCCCACATAAAGCTAGTCCACTACAGCCAAACAGGATACTTGCTGAGTATGTTGATGTGTACTCACCCTTGCTCTACACACCAAACCCCCCCCCCCCCCCCAGGTTGTCAGTGTTGCAACCACTGCTCAGGCGAAGATGAAGCTGTGGAAGGAGACTTCCAGGAGTTCCAAGATTACGACGAGTTCTAGGAGTGGGTTAGCGGCAACCCCCAGTCGGCTGCCTGTGAAGGCCGCGTTATCTACGTTTCTTTTCCGCACTTTGATTTATTGTAAGAACTATATGGACGTCTCAGACGTATGATGTAATCGACTATTTCCCTTATTAATACTATTTTGAGCACTGTGTGATGATGTCCATATTATGTAACTGCTGTGTACGTGAATAACTGATCCTGGCACGTACATGGTTCGCATTCGGTTTGCCTTCTAAAAACCGGGTGTGACATAAGTGGTATCAAAGCCGTGCTGACTGTAGGACCGCTAACCTAGAGTAGAATGGTCGTTCTAAGGATTATAGACCTCTGTCTCTTCCTTGACTTTGATATCCCTTCAAAAGTTGGTCCTACTGACCAAACCTATGTTCTACTATATATTATACCTTGCTGAAAACCATGTTTTATTCTAATCCTTCATCTATTTATGATTCATTACTTGCTGGTCATATTAATTCTGTTCTCACCCTTTTGCTTGCGATGTCTTTTGTAGATGGCTCGACTTAGACACACTGCACGAAAGTCAGTCATCCCCTTCTTACCCTCCCGCCTTGCTGAGCGTCCGCTTCACCGTCCCGTGGCCGGACAGTCCAGCCACTTGGAGAGACTACACCACCGCCTGCGTGAGGAGCAGGAACGTCGACGACAGGAGCAGCGGAGCTCTTCCCTCTCGCTCCACCAGGAGATAGAGTCTGTGAGGAGCTGCTCCCCTGTGCTTCCTCTGGAGCCGCCCCCTGCACCACCCCTGGGCGCCCCAGCTTCTGGAGTAGCTGCTGGAGGAGACCCAGACGACGGAGATGGCGACGACAGCTCGAGCCACGACACCGACTTCTCTGCTAACCCTGAGCCGGAAGGATGGGTTGCTCGACCCATCACTCGCGACGCTGCTCGCGGGTGTCACTTCCACGATGCGCTCGACACCCTGCTACGTCGGGCATTTGACCGGCATACTTGGTCCGTCGAGTATCGCTGTGTGGTCTACCAGCATAGTCGCGGGGTCTACCCGGACCGCTGGGAGGCGACTTGCTTGGTGCGCTGCCCGGAGGACAGTCTCCAGGGTGCAGAGGCCTGTTCAGAGCACTATTCTATCTCTGAGCGGGACTCAGCTGAGGCAGCCATGCAAGATGCTGCACGGCGTGCGCTTTCGCACTACTGCTCGGTTTTCGGTGGGGCAGCTGACGGTCTTGACCTGAAGTATTACCCCCGCCGTTCATCTGGCAGCACAGGAGGCGTGATTGTCTCACCTGTCGGTGAGGGCAATCCTAGGTTGAGCAGCACAGTCAACCTAGCCGCCGTGCTAAACACGGAGCTGGACCATGCACTAGATGAGCTGAGTAGGGCTCGTGCTGAGATCGCCCTGCTGCGGGCTGAGCGCGCGGAACGTCGTTTCCTGGACGGTGGTTCCCCCGCTCCCGTTGGGACTCAGCACCCGTACCGCTCACCTCAGCGTGGACACCAGTCTTATGGCAATCCCGCCTGCAAGACCAAGATAAATCTAGAACCATAGATCGTTAGAGTTGGATCTTGTAATTAATACGAAATAAATATATACATGGAAGCTTCAGTCTTAGCGTTAGTCTCGGTCTTAGTTAGTTTTAGTTAGACAGGGTAGTTTGCTATATCCTGTGCATTTATGTTTGTCATGATGAACTATGTTTGGTTTGGATCTTTGTAATGATTGTCACCAGAGTGTGGGTATCCCCTGCATTTTGGTTTACATACTATGTCAATAAAGTTAGTTATATAGTTGGGAAACCCATTATTCTCCTTTCCTCTTTATCTGAGAAGCTGTGTGGTCTGTGTTGGAGATCAGTGAAGATGCTCATCTGTTCAGTGCTGTTGGAGAATTCTCTACTCTTTTCTTATGCTGCAAGCTTTGCCAGATCAGTTCTGATGTGTGGTTGCGTTCTGCAGATGTCAGAGAACAGGCGTAGAGGAGGAAGGCGTGCTCAGCAGGAGCGAGCCGCTCCGCAGGATGAGGTGCCCCAGCAGCAGCACCTGCCGCCCCCGCCCCCGATGTCGATTGAGCAGATGTTTCTGATGCAGACTCAGGCAGTTCAAGCCATCGGTCAGACTCTGGCCGCCATTCAGCAGCAGCAGCAGCAGCAACAGCAGCAAGCACCACCCCAGCCTCAGATGCCTCAGATGCCTAGAGACAAGCGTGCTGAATTCATGAGAGGTCATCCACCAACGTTCGCTCACTCTTCTGACCCCATGGATGCTGAAGATTGGCTGCGCACTGTGGAGCGGGAGTTGCATACCGCTCAGTGCGATGACAGGGAGAAAGTTCTGTATGGTCCCCGTCTGTTGAGAGGAGCAGCCCAGTCATGGTGGGAGTCTTACCTCGCCACCCATGCCAACCCCGACACCATCACCTGGGAAGAATTCAGATGTAGCTTTCGTCAGTACCATGTGCCTGCAGGTCTGATGACAGTGAAGAAGGAGGAGTTCCTGGCCCTTAAGCAAGGGTCATCGTCTGTCAGTGAGTATCGAGACAGGTTTCTGCAATTGTCTCGCTATGCTCCTGAAGATGTCAACACCGACGCCAAGCGACAATACCGTTTCCTGAGAGGCTTGGTTGACCCTCTGCAGTATCAGCTGATGAACCACACCTTCCCGACATTCCAGCACCTGATTGACAGAGCAATCATGACAGAGAGAAAGCGCAAGGAGATGGAAGATCGTAAGCGCAAGATCAGTGGACCCCAGCCTGGAAGCAGCAGCCGTCCCCGTTTCTCAGGCAATCAACCTCAGCAGTTCAGGCAGAACCAGCGTCCACCTCAGCAGCATCAGCAGCGTCAGCAGTATCAGCAGTTTCAAAGGCAGTACCCTCAGAATCAGTACCAGAACCGTCAGAGCAATCAGTCAGGAGGTCAGTTTCAGAAGCAGAATCAGCAAGCACCTCGTCTTCCTGCCCCAGCAAATCAGCAGAACAGTCAGGCAGCACCAGCTCAGGTTGGAAACAGGGCATGTTTCCACTGTGGAGAGCAAGGCCATTGGGTGATGCAATGTCCGAAGAAGGCAGCCCAGCAGCAGTCAGGCCCCAATGCCCCAGCGAAGCAGAATGTGCCTCAGCCTGGAGCAGGCAATCGCTCTCAGCCGCGCTATAATCATGGAAGATTGAATCACTTGGAGGCTGAAGCAGTTCAGGAGACCCCCGACATGACAGTAGGTATGTTCCCAGTCGACTCCCATATTGCAGAAGTGTTATTTGATACTGGAGCAACACATTCTTTCATTACTGCATCATGGGTAGAAGCACATAATCTTCCAACTACTACCATGTTAACCCCCATTCAAATTGACTCAGCTGGTGGTAGAATTCGAGCCGATAGCATTTGTTTGAATGTAAGTGTGGAAATAAGGGGGATAGCGTTTCCCGCCAACCTTATAGTAATGGGTACTCAGGGAATAGATGTCATCCTAGGGATGAATTGGCTAGATAAGTATCAGGCAGTTATCAGTTGTGATAAAAGGACAATCAAGTTAGTGTCCCCACTAGGAGAGGAAGTGGTGACCGAGTTAGTCCCGCCTGAGCCGAAGAAAGGAAGTTGTTATCAGATGGCTGTCAATAGCAGTGAAGCAGACCCAATTGAGAGTATCAAGGTTGTGTCTGAATTCCCAGATGTGTTTCCAAAGGATTTACCGGGTATGCCACCAGAGCGGAAAGTTGAATTTGCTATAGAGCTTCTTCCTGGAACCGCCCCTATCTTCAAGAGAGCTTACAGAATATCTGGACCAGAGTTGGATGAACTTAAGAAGCAGATTGATGAGCTGTCAGAGAAAGGTTACATCCGGCCAAGCACCTCGCCTTGGGCCGCCCCTGTCTTGTTTGTGGAGAAGAAAGATGGTACCAAGAGGATGTGTATTGATTATCGAGCTTTGAATGAAGTCACGATCAAGAACAAGTATCCTTTGCCCAGAATAGAAGATCTGTTCGACCAGTTGAGAGGAGCCAGTGTGTTCTCCAAGATTGATCTGAGGTCAGGTTATCATCAGCTCAGGATCCGACCTTCGGACATTCCGAAGACGGCATTCATTACCAAGTATGGTTTATACGAGTTCACAGTGATGTCTTTTGGTTTGACCAATGCGCCAGCGTTCTTTATGAACTTGATGAACAGTGTATTCATGGATTACCTTGATAAGTTTGTGGTGGTATTCATTGATGACATTCTGGTTTATTCTCAAAGTGAAGAAGAGCATGCGGATCATTTGAGGATGGTATTGCAGAGATTGCGAGAGCACCAGTTGTATGCAAAGTTGAGCAAGTGTGAGTTCTGGATCAGTGAAGTCCTGTTCTTGGGTCACATAATCAACAAAGAAGGTTTGGCTGTGGATCCGAAGAAAGTGGCAGACATTCTAAACTGGAAAGCGCCAACAGATGCTAGAGGAATCAAGAGCTTCATTGGAATGGCCGGATATTATCGGCGATTCATTGAAGGGTTTTCGAAGATTGCGAAACCAATGACAGCGTTGCTAGGCAACAAGGTTGAGTTCAAGTGGACCCAGAAATGCCAAGAGGCCTTTGAAGCGCTGAAAGAGAAGTTGACAACAGCGCCTGTCCTAGTCTTGCCTGATGTGCACAAGCCCTTCTCGGTGTATTGCGATGCTTGTTACACAGGTTTGGGATGTGTGTTGATGCAAGAGGGAAGAGTTGTGGCTTACTCGTCCCGACAGCTGAAGGTTCATGAGAAGAACTACCCAATCCATGATCTAGAGTTGGCAGCAGTGGTTCACGCACTGAAGACATGGAGGCACTATCTGTATGGACAGAAATGCGATGTTTACACAGACCACAAGAGTCTGAAGTACATATTCACTCAGTCAGAATTGAACATGAGGCAACGAAGATGGTTAGAGTTGATTAAAGACTATGAGTTGGAGATTCATTACCATCCAGGCAAAGCAAACGTAGTGGCAGATGCTCTGAGCAGAAAGAGTCAAGTCAATCTGATGGTCGCTCGTCCGATGCCTTATGAGTTGGCCAAGGAGTTTGACAGGTTGAGTCTCGGATTTCTGAACAATTCGCGAGGAGTCACAGTTGAGTTGGAACCTACCTTGGAGCGCGAAATCAAAGAAGCGCAGAAGAATGATGAGAAGATCAGTGAGATTCGGCGATTGATTCTAGATGGCAGAGGCAAAGATTTTCGAGAAGATGCAGAAGGTGTGGTATGGTTCAAAGACCGCTTGTGTGTTCCCAATGTCCAGTCTATTCGGGAGTTGATTCTTAAGGAAGCTCATGAGACAGCTTATTCGATTCACCCTGGCAGTGAGAAGATGTATCAGGATCTGAAGAAGAAATTCTGGTGGTACGGAATGAAAAGGGAAATCGCAGAGCATGTGGCTATGTGCGATAGTTGTCGAAGAATTAAGGCAGAACACCAGAGACCAGCTGGATTGTTGCAACCGTTGCAGATCCCTCAGTGGAAATGGGATGAAATTGGTATGGATTTCATAGTCGGATTGCCTCGCACTCGAGCCGGCTACGATTCCATTTGGGTAGTAGTGGATCGCTTGACCAAGTCAGCCCACTTCATACCTGTCAAGACCAACTACAACAGTGCAGTATTGGCAGAATTGTATATGTCTCGGATCGTTTGTCTTCATGGTGTGCCAAAGAAGATAGTGTCAGACAGAGGAACGCAGTTCACCTCTCATTTCTGGCAGCAGTTGCATGAAGCCTTGGGCACGCATCTGAATTTCAGTTCAGCTTATCACCCGCAGACAGATGGCCAGACCGAAAGAACCAATCAAATTCTTGAAGATATGTTGAGAGCCTGTGCGTTGCAAGATCAGTCCGGATGGGACAAGCGATTGCCTTATGCGGAGTTTTCCTATAACAACAGTTATCAGGCCAGTTTGAAGATGTCACCATTTCAAGCGCTGTATGGAAGAAGTTGCAGAACTCCGTTGCAATGGGATCAGCCTGGAGAAAAGCAAGTGTTTGGGCCAGACATTTTGCTTGAAGCCGAAGAGAACATCAAGATGGTCCGAGAGAATCTGAAGATAGCGCAATCAAGGCAGCGAAGCTATGCAGACGCAAGAAGAAGAGAGCTGAGTTTCGAAGTCGGAGACTTTGTCTATCTGAAAGTGTCACCGATCAGAGGAGTCAGAAGATTCGGAGTCAAAGGCAAGCTGGCACCCCGCTACATTGGTCCGTATCAGATTCTTGCAAGACGTGGAGAAGTGGCTTATCAGCTCAGTTTGCCAGAGAATTTGTCTGCTGTGCATGATGTCTTTCATGTGTCTCAATTGAAGAAGTGTTTGCGTGTGCCAGAAGAGCAGTTGCCAGTGGAAGGTCTTGAGGTCCAGGAAGACTTGACCTACGTTGAGAAGCCAGCTCAGATCCTTGAGGTTGCAGATAGAGTCACCCGAAGGAAGACCGTCAGAATGTGCAAAGTCAGATGGAGTCACCACTCTGAGGAAGAAGCAACCTGGGAGCGTGAAGATGATCTGATGGCTAAGTACCCTGAGCTCTTTGCTAGCCAACCCTGAATCTCGAGGGCGAGATTCTTTTAAGGGGGATAGGTTTGTAACGCCCCGAATTTTGCAGTTGATTTTTTTTCTTTTCTTTACTCGCCAAAATTCGGGCGTTACCTTTTCTTTTTCTTTTTCCCCTCGCTAAACCTTGACCTTTTCCAAAGTCCTAGCGGGATTCGGTTTGGATTTCCCGTGTAAGAAAAACCCTAAATACCTTATGTTGTTTGATGCACCATGCCGAACCCTGCATTTCTTTTGATTGCTTTGAAAGCGCAATTGCATTCATGTAGAAAGATCGGATTTCGAAAATGTGGAGAAGATCTTTTCTTTCTTTTTTTCTCCCTCTCTTTTTCTCTCCTCTTTTTCTCTCTCTCCCGCGCCGTGGGCCGACCCCGGCCGACCCAAGCCCCTGCGCCCCCCCTCTTGGGCCCAAAGCAGGCCCAGCCGCCCCCACCCCCCCCCTCTTTCTCCCCAAATCCCCTCTCCCTCCCCCTCATTCTCTCCCTCTCTCCCTCCCCACCCAAGCCGCCGCCCCCACCCACCTCCCTGCCCTAGCCGCCGCCGCTGCCCCGACCCCGGCTGCGCGCCCTCGCCGTCGGCCACCCCCCCCTCGCCGGTGAGCCCCCTCCCCTCCCCCTTCTCCCTCCTCTCTCCTTCCCCCTCCCCTCCTTCTCCCCTTGGCCGCTGGCCCTTGGCCGCGCCCGGCCGCCCGACCGCGCCGCCCGGCCGCCCGGCCGCCCCCAGCCCCCGCCCGCTCGGCCCCCTGGCCGCGCCCGCCGCCCGCCCTGGCCCCTGGTCGCGCCCCCCCTGTCCCGGGCCGGTTCAGCCGGCCTCGGCCCCGGCTCAGCCGCCCCCGGCCCCAGCTCGGCCGCCCCCCCCCCCGCGCTCGGCCGCCCCAGCTCGGCCGCCTGCCCCCGGGCCGGTTCAACCGCCCTAGGGCCGGTTCAACCGCCCCCCCCCCCTCTGTTTTTTTTATTTTTTTATTTTATTTTATTTACTTTCTGTGATCATAATTACTGTATTTTAAGTAGGCTAATCACTGCTCATGCTATGGGAAAATAGGAAGTTTAATTTAAAATTCCGTTATGCTATTGATTCACGTAGTTAATTGTTTACCCTGTGCAATGTTGATCAACTAAAAGTGATTAGGTTTCCATCAGCATATATAAATATGTATAACAGAATTATTTTGTTAAAAACCAATTGTGTCATTAGTGCATAAGATTTAACCCCCTGCGAGACCTTTCCCGTTTCTTTCTAACCATAACAAATGCGTTATCGAATGTCATACTTGATGCATATTCGCTTTATTTGTTATCTTGTATGGTGTACTGTTCTTTTGTATTAAATATGTGGATGGATGTATGTATGTTTGCGCTCGCATAGAGAACGATCCGGTCGAAGAGCCCGAGGAATTCGCAGGAGAAGCCCCTGAGCAGCAGTCGGTTGGTGGAGGCAAGTGTCCTTTGACCTATCTATGTCCTATTCATTCTTTAATTCACCTCCCGCATTACACCTTTATACCTAAGGATTGACTAGCTTTTGTTATCCATGTCCTTGTTTACCTATTTGGGTCGGATTATTACTACTTAGTCTGATGCTATTGCTCAACTCTAATCAATGAACATGATGTGATTATCTATGATACGCTGTTTTCCCGTTCTTCTTTATGATTATACTTGTGGTTTTCAAGGGGACTCGAGCGGTTTCTCGAGTGCCTCTCCGTAAGGACCTGTTCTATGGATGACCGCCCGGGAAAACAGTGCAACCATGAGGGTGGAATGGGGTGCCCTTAGCTGAATAATTAGAGGATCCGGGGTGTAGTTCACTTAGCCGTCGTGCCGTCAATGGGGCTCGGTGTATGCGGCTCGCTCTGCCAAGTTTGGGTTCGCCCCTTGGGGAGGAGTGCGGTGCATTTAGGAAACCTAACGGGTGGCTACAGCCCCGGGGAATCTTTGTAAAGGCTTCGTAGTGAATCCCTGGCCATTCACCTCGGGAGTGAATAAGGGTCTTGCAAGCCCGGGCTAGAGAGGGAATCACGGCTTGTGGGTAAAGTGCACAACCTCTGCAGAGTGTTATGAAACTGATATATCAGCCGTGCTCGCGGTTATGAGCGGCCAAGGGAGCTCCAGAGATTAGTGATACTTGATCAGAGACATTGTGGTACAGGTGGTTATGAGATTGATGGTTCCGGTTATGATTATGGTATTGGTAAGTGGTATTCTTTCCGTTTGGAAAGGATACAATGGGCTAATAACTTGGGTTAATGTTAAAACCTGGCTTCCTACTAGTAAGTAATAACCTGACCAACTAAAAGCAACTGCTTGACTTATCCCCACATAAAGCTAGTCCACTACAGCCAAACAGGATACTTGCTGAGTATGTTGATGTGTACTCACCCTTGCTCTACACACCAAACCCCCCCCCCCAGGTTGTCAGTGTTGCAACCACTGCTCAGGCGAAGATGAAGCTGTGGAAGGAGACTTCCAGGAGTTCCAAGATTACGACGAGTTCTAGGAGTGGGTTAGCGGCAACCCCCAGTCGGCTGCCTGTGAAGGCCGCGTTATCTACGTTTCTTTTCCGCACTTTGATTTATTGTAAGAACTATATGGACGTCTCAGACGTATGATGTAATCGACTATTTCCCTTATTAATACTATTTTGAGCACTGTGTGATGATGTCCATATTATGTAACTGCTGTGTACGTGAATAACTGATCCTGGCACGTACATGGTTCGCATTCGGTTTGCCTTCTAAAAACCGGGTGTGACAGATGGAAACCAAGGTTTGGTCAAAGGATTGGGTAAAATTGCTATATCACCTGACCATTCCATTTCCAATGTTTTTCTGGTAGATTCTTTAGATTACAATTTGTTTTCTGTTTCTCAATTATGTCAAATGGGCTATAACTGTCTATTTACTGATATAGGTGTCACTGTCTTTAGAAGAAGTGATGATTCAGTAGCATTTAAGGGAGTGTTAGAGGGTCAGCTATACTTAGTAGATTTTGATAGAGCTGAACTCGACACTTGCTTAATTGCTAAGACTAACATGGGTTGGCTTTGGCACCGCCGACTAGCCCACGTTGGGATGAAGAATCTTCATAAGCTTCTAAAAGGAGAACACATTTTAGGATTAACAAATGTTCATTTTGAGAAAGACATGATTTGTAGCGCATGCCAAGCAGGGAAGCAAGTTGGTGCTCATCATCCGCACAAGAATATCATGACGACTGACAGGCCACTGGAACTCCTACACATGGACCTATTCGGCCCGATAGCTTATATAAGCATCGGCGGGAGTAAGTACTGTCTAGTTATTGTGGATGATTATTCTCGCTTCACTTGGGTATTCTTTTTGCAGGAAAAATCTCATATCCAAGAGACTTTAAAAGGATTCTTGAGACGGGCTCAAAATGAGTTCGGCTTAAGGATCAAGAAAATTAGAAGCGACAACGGGACAGAGTTCAAGAACTCTCAGATAGAAGGCTTCCTTGAGGAGGAGGGCATCAAGCATGAGTTCTCTTCTCCCTACACGCCACAACAAAATGGTGTAGCGGAGAGGAAGAATAGAACTCTATTGGACATGGCAAGAACCATGCTTGATGAGTACAAGACTTCAGATCGGTTTTGGGCCGAGGCGGTCAACACCGCCTGCAACGCCATCAACCGGTTGTATCTACACCGAATCCTCAAGAATACATCATACGAACTCCTAACCGGTAAAAAGCCCAATATTTCATATTTTAGAGTCTTTGGTAGCAAATGCTTTTTACTTGTTAAAAGAGGTAGAAAATCTAAATTTGCTCCTAAGATTGTAGAAGGCTTTTTACTAGGATATGATTCAAACACAAGGGCATATAGAGTCTTTAACAAGTCCTCTGGACAAGTTGAAGTTTCTTGTGACGTTGTGTTTGATGAGACTAACGGCTCTCAAGTAGAGCAAGTTGATCTTGATGAGATAGGTGATGAAGAGGCTCCGTGCATCGCGCTAAGGAACATGTCCATTGGGGATGTGTGTCCTAAGGAATCCAAAGAGCCTCTAAATGCACAAGATCAACCATCCTCCTCCACGCAAGCATCTCCACCAACTCAAAATGAGGATGAGGCTCAAGTTGATGAAGGAGAAGATCAAACAAATGAGCTACCTCAAGATGACGACAATGATCAAGGGGGAGATGCAAATGATCAAGACAAGGAGGATGAAGAACCAAGACCGCCACACCCAAGAGTTCACCAAGCAATCCAACGAGATCACCCCGTCGACACCATCCTCGGCGACATTCATAAGGGGGTAACCACTAGATCTCGTGTTGCACATTTTTGTGAGCATTACTCTTTTGTTTCCTCTATTGAGCCTCACAGGGTAGAGGAAGCACTACAAGATTCGGATTGGGTGGTGGCGATGCAAGAGGAGCTCAACAACTTCACTAGGAATGAGGTATGGCATTTGGTTCCACGTCCTAATCAAAATGTTGTAGGAACCAAATGGGTCTTCCGCAACAAGCAAGACGAGCATGGTGTGGTGACAAGGAACAAAGCCTGACTTGTGGCCAAAGGATACTCCCAAGTCGAAGGTTTGGATTTCAGTGAAACCTATGCACCCGTAGCTAGGCTTGAGTCAATTCGTATATTATTGGCCTATGCTACTTACCATGGCTTCAAGCTTTATCAAATGGACGTGAAGAGTGCCTTTCTCAATGGACCGATCAAGGAAGAGGTCTATGCTAAGCAACCTCCCGGCTTTGAAGATAGTGAGTATCCTAACCATGTTTATAAACTCTCTAAGGCACTTTATGGGCTCAAGCAAGCCCCAAGAGCATGGTATGAATGCCTTAGAGATTTCCTTATCGATAATGGCTTCAAAGTCGGAAAGGCCGATCCTACTTTATTCACTAAAACTCTTGAAAATGACTTGTTTGTATGCCAAATTTATGTTGATGATATTATATTTGGGTCTACTAACGAGTCTACATGTGAAGAATTTAGTAGGATCATGACACAAAAATTCGAGATGTCAATGATGGGGGAGTTGAAGTACTTCTTGGGATTTCAAGTGAAGCAACTCCAAGAGGGCACCTTCCTAAGCCAAACGAAGTATACTTAAGATATTCTAAGCAAGTTTGGGATGAAGGATGCCAAACCCATCAAGACACCCATGGGAACCAATGGGCATCTCGACCTTGACACGGAAGGTAAGTCCGTGGATCAAAAGGTATACCGGTCGGTGATAGGCTCTTTACTCTATTTATGTGCATCTCGACCGGATATTATGCTTTCCGTATGCATGTGTGCAAGATTCCAAGCCGACCCTAAGGAAGCTCACCTTACGGCCGTAAAACGAATCTTGAGATATTTAGTTTATACTCCTAAGTTTGGGCTTTAGTATCCTAGGGGATCCACATTTGATTTGATTGGTTATTCGGATGCCGATTGGGCGGGGTGTAAAATAAATAGAAAGAGCACATCAGGGACTTGCCAGTTCTTGGGAAGATCCTTGGTGTCTTAGGCTTCAAAGAAGCAAAATTCCGTAGCTCTTTCTACCGCCGAAGCCGAGTACATTGCCGCAGGACATTGTTGTGCGCAATTGCTTTGGATGAGGCAAACCCTTAGGGACTATGGTTACAAATTAACCAAACTTCCTCTTCTATGTGATAATGAGAGTGCAATATGCATGGCGGATAATCCCGTTGAGCATAGCCGCACTAAACACATAGCCATTCGGTATCATTTTCTAAGGGATCACCAACAAAAGGGAGATATCGAGATTGCATACATTAATACTAAAGATCAATTAGCCGATATCTTTACCAAGCCACTTGATGAACAAACTTTTAACAAACTTAAGCATGAGCTAAATATTCTTGATTCTAGGAATTTCTTTTGATGTCTTGCACATATAGCTCATAAGTATACCTTTGATCATGTCTCTTTTATGTATGCTATGACTAATGTGTTTTCAAGTCTATTTCAAACCAAGTCATAGGTGTATTGAAAGAGAATTGGAGTCTTCGGCGAAGACAAAGGCTTCCACTCCGTAACTCATCCTTCGCCGTCGCTCCGAGCATCTCTCCGGCTTTGGTATAATCTTCACTCATATGTTTTATTTGCCAAAGGGGAGAAAGTAGTTAAAAGGGCTCATATTTCACTCAAAGTATCCGTTTTTGGCGATTCATGCCAAAGGGGGAGAAAGTATTAGCCCAAAGCAAAAGGACCGCACCACCACCTAATTTTAAAAACTAATGATTTTTCAATTAGTAAATTTCAAAATTGGTATCTTCTTGTGTTCAAAAAGGGGAGATAGTAGTATTTTCAAAATTGATATCTTAAAACCCTCTTGAACACTAAGAGGAGAATTTCATTGAGGGAGAGTTTTGTTTTAGTCAAAGGAAAAGCATTTGAAACAGGGGGAGAAAATTTCAAATCTTGAAAATGCTTCACAAAATCTTATTCATTTACCTTTGACTATTTGCAAAAGAACTTTGAAAAGGGTTTACAAAAGAATTTGCAAAAACAAAACATGTG
Organism: Zea mays; assembly: GCF_902167145.1. Taxonomy (NCBI): domain Eukaryota; kingdom Viridiplantae; phylum Streptophyta; class Magnoliopsida; order Poales; family Poaceae; genus Zea; species Zea mays. Next base: position 129,521,210 of record NC_050105.1, on the reverse strand, counting down.
GTGCAAGCGTGGTCCAAAATGTTAAAAATAAAGAAACAATCCATGCGTATCTTATAAGTTTCATATTGGCTCAATTCTAAGTAACCTTTGCACTTACATTATGCAAACTAGTTCAAATATGCACTTCTATACTTGCTTTGGTTTGTGTTGGCATCAATCACCAAAAAGGGGGAGATTGAAAGGGAATTAGGCTTACACCTAGTTCCTAATTGATTTTGGTGGTTGAATTGCCCAACACAAATAATTGGACTAACTAGTTTGCTCTAGTCTATAAGTTATACAGGTGCCAAAGGTTCACACTGAGCCAATAAAAAGACCAAGAAATGGGTTCAACCAAGAGAGCAAGGGACAACCGAAGGCTGCCTTGGTCTGGCGCACCGGACTATGTCCGGTGCACCAGGGGACTTCAAGCTGAACTCTTCACCTTCGGGAAAACACAGAGGCGCTTCGCTATAATTCACCGGACTGTCCGGTGCACCACCGGACAGTGTCCGGTGCTCCAGGGAAGAGCGACTCTGAACTCGTCAGCTTCGGGAATCCACTCCGCTATAATTCACCGGACATGTCCAGTGCACACCGGACTGTCCGGTGAGCCAGCGGAGCAATGGCTACTTCGCGCCAACGGTCGTCTGCAACGCATTAAATGCGCGCCAGCGCGCGCAGAGGAGCAGAGCATGCGCGGGTGGCACACCGGACAGTCTACAGGACTTGTCCGGTGCACCACCGGACAGCCAGGCGGGCCCACACGTTAGAGCTCCAACGGTCGGAACCCAACGGCCTGGTGACGTGGCTGGCGCACCGGACACTGTCCGGTGGCGCACCGGACTATCCGGTGCGCCATGCGACAGCAACCTCCACCAAACGACTAGTTTGGTGGTTGGGGCTATAAATACCCCAACCTCCCCCCACATTCAAGTTATCCAAGTTTTCCACCTTCCAACTACTTACAAGAGCTCTAGCATTCAATTCTAGACACACCCAAGTGATCAAATCCTCTCCCAATTCCACAAAAGCTTTAGTGTTAAGTGAGAGAGATTTGTTGTGTTCTTTTGAGCTCTTGCGCTTGGATTGCTTCTTTTTCTCATTTGTTCTTGCGATCAACTCAATTGTAAACAAGGCAAGAGACACCAATTGTGTGGTGGTCCTTGCGGGAAGTTTGGTTCCCAATTGATTTGAGAAGAGAAGCTCACTCGGTCTGAGAGACCGTTTGAGAGAGGGAAAGGGTTGAAAGAGACTCGGTCTTTGTGACAACCTCAACGGGGAGTAGGTTTGCGAGAACCGAACCTCGGTAAAACAAATCCACGTGTCACACTCTTTATTCGCTTGCGATTTGTTTTTGCACCCTCTCTCGCGGACTCGATTATATTTCTAACGCTAACCCGGCTTGTAGTTGTGATTAAGTTTGTAAATTTCAGATTCGCCCTATTCACCCCCCCCCCCTCTAGGCAACTTTCAGCCGGTTGTATGTTTGGGTTGGCTCCTCGCCCCTGATCATTGCGAATCTCCCAAGTGCGACCTCCACCAACTCCATCTTGGTGAGCATGGTGACGTCGTTCCCCTCATGTGAGATTTTGAGGGTGTCCCAAATCTGCTTGGCGTTATTCAAGCCGCTCACCTTATGGTATTCATCCCTGCACAATGAAGCTAGAAGAACAATAGTAGCTTGTGCATTTTTGTGAATTTGCTCATTAATGAACATGGGACTATCCGTACTATCAAAGTGCATTCCATTTTCTACTATCTCCCATATACTTGGATGGAGAGAAAACAAGTGGCTACGCATTTTGTGACTCCAAAATCCGTAGTCCTCTCCATCAAAGTGGGGGGGGGTTCCGAGGGGAATGGAAAGCAAATGAGCATTGGAACTTTGCGGAATACGAGAATAATCAAAGGAAAAGTTTGAATTAACCGTCTTCTTTTTCTCGTAGTCATTGTCGTCGTCCTTTTGGGAAGAGGAAGATTCGTCGCTGTCGTAGTAGACTATCTCCTTGATGCGCCTTGTTTTCTTCTTCCTCCCGTCTTTTTTTTGTGGCCTGAGCCTGAGTCAGTAGGTTTGTCATCCTTTGGATCATTGACGAAGGACTCCTTCTCCTTATCATTGACCACCATCCCCTGGCCCTTAGGATCCATCTCTTCGTGTGATTAGTCCCTTTCTTGAAGAGAACGCCTCTGATACCAATTGAGAGCACCTAGAGGGGGGTGAATAGGTGATCCTGTAAAACTTGAACTTTAATGCCACAAAACTTGGTTAGGAGTTAACACAATAAAGCCAAGTGGCTAGAGAAGAATCCTTGCAAGACACGATAACCACAAGAAGATCAATCACAGATAGACACAGTGGTTTATCCCGTGGTTCGGCCAAGTTCAACACTTGCCTACTCCACGTTGTGGCGTCCCAACGGACGAGGGTTGCAATCAACCCCTCTCAAGCGGTCCAAAGACCCACTTGAATACCACGGTGTTTTGCTTTGTTTACTATATCCCGCTTGCGAGGAATCTCCACAACTTGGAGCCTCTCGCCCTTACACTTTGATGTTCACAAAGAAGCACGGAGTAAGGGAGGGATGAGCAACGCACACAAGACACAAAATCAGAGCGACAATACGCACACAAGTCACAACACGAGCTCTCAACACAACTCAAAGAGTTCTCGACTCAAATGGAGCTCTAGTTTCTATCACAAAGAATCGAATGCACGGAATTGAAGTCTTGGTGCTTAGGAATGCTTAGAGAATGCTTAGTATGCTCCTCCATGCGCCTAGGGGTCCCTTTTATAGCCCCAAGGTAGCTAGGAGTCGTTGAGAGCATTCCAGGAAGGCAATTCTTGCCTTCTGTCGCCTGGCGCACCGGACAGTCCGGTGCACCACTGGACACTGTCCGGTGCGGATCTCTTTCCTTCTTTGGCGAAGCCGACCGTTGGTGGTTCAGAGCCGTTGGCGCACCGGATAGTCCGGTGCCCCCTTCTGATCGTTGGCTCTGCCATGCGTCGCGCGCGGATTACGCGGCCGACCGTTGGCCGGGCCGACTGTTGGCTCACCGGACAGTCCGGTGCACCACCGGACAGTCCTGTGATTTATAGTCGTACGCCGTCGTCGAAGTCCCGAGAGCAGCCAGTTCGCCAGAGTCAGCCTGGCGCACCGGACACTGTCCGGTGCACCACCGGACAGTCCAGTGTACCCAGACTGAGCAGACTTTTGGCTGCTTCGAGCCAAGCTTTTCCAATTGAATTTCCCCTGATTCTAGCACTTAGACAAACATGTTAGTACACAAAAACCAATGTACAAGTCTAGAATCATACCTTTGTATTGATTTGCACCTTATCCACAATTTGGCATAGTTTATCACTTAAGCACTTGTGTTGGACACTAAATCACCAAAATACTTAGAAATGGTCCAAGGGCACATTTCCCTTTCACATCTTCATTAGCCAAACGAAGTACATTCAAGACATACTTACCCAGTTTGGGATGAAGCATGCCAAGCCCATCAAGACACCCATGGGAACTAATGGACATCTCGACCTCGACACGAGAGATAAATCCGTAGATCAAAAGTCATAGATTGAAAGGGAAATGGAGTCTTCGGCGAATACAAGGCTTCCACTCCACTCCATCGAATTATCCATCCTTCGCCGTCACTCTGCACCTTTCTCTAATTTGGTATAATCTTCACTCCTATATTATTTACCAAAGGGGAGAAAGTTTGACAAAGGGCTTATATTTCACTCACAAGTATCCGTTTTTGGCGATTCATGCCAAAGGGGGAGAAAATATTAGCCCAAAGCAAAAGGACCGCACCACCACCAATTTCAAAAAATGTAGTCTTTCAAATTTTTATTAAAAGAAGGTTTTTCAATTAGTATCTTATTTTTGATAGAAATTTCAAAATTGGTATAACCCCTCTCAAAATTAATATCTAAAACCCTATTGAACACTAAGAAGAGAATTTCATTGAGGGGGAGTTTTGTTTAGTCGAAGGAAAAGCATTTGAAACAGGGGGAGAAAATTTTATATCTTGAAAATGTTTCTCAAAATCGTATTCATTTACCTTTGACTATTTGCAAAAAGACTTTGAAAAGAATTTACAAAAGAATTTGCAAAAACGAAACAAGTGGTGCAAGCGTGGTCTAAAATGTTAAAAATGAAGAAAGCATCCATGCATATCTTATGAAATGTATATTGGTTTAATTCCAAGTAACCTTTGTACTTACATCATGCAAACTAGTTCAATTTCACGCTTATTTATTTGCTTTGGTTTGTGTTGGCATCAATCACCAAAAAGGGGGAGATTGAAAGGGAAATAGGCTTACACCTTTTTCTAAATAATTTTGGTGCTTGAATTGCCCAACACAAATAATTGGACTAACTAGTTTGCTCTAGATTATAAGTTTTACAGGTGCCAAAGGTTCAACACAAACCAATAAAAAGTCCAAGAAAGGTTTCAAATAAAAAGAGCAAAAGACAACCCAAAGGCAGCCCTGGTCTGGCGCACCGGACTGTCCGGTGTGCCACCGGATAGTGTCCGGTGCACCAGGGAGTTCTACTCCAAACTTGCCACCTTTGGAAATTCGGGGAGGCCGCTACGCTATAATTCACCGGACTGTCCGGTGTGCCAAGCGGAGCAACGGTCGTCCGCGCCAACGGTCGTCTGCAACGCTAAAGTGAACAGTGCACCTGCGCGCGCAGAAGTCAGAGCAGGCGCCAGAAGGCGCACCGGACAGTGAACATAACCTGTTCGGTGGCGCACCGGACTGTCCAGTGCGCCATACGACAGAAGCCTTCACCAACGATCATTTTAGTGGTTGGGGCTATAAATACCCTCCAACCACCACACTTCAATGTATCCAAGTTTTCAGCCATCAAACCTCATACAAGAGCTCTAGACTTCATTCCAAGACACAAACAAAGAGATCAAATCCTCTCCCAAGCCCGGAATCACTCAAACCAAATTAGTGACTAGAGAGAGAGACTTTTGTGTTCTTTTGAGATCTTGCGCTTGGATCACTTTTCTTCTTCCTCTATTCTTGTTTTCAATTCACTTGTAATCAAAACAAGAGACACCAAGTTGTGGTGGTCCTTGTAGTGGACTAAGTGTCCCATTTGATTGAAGAGAAAGGCCCACTCGGTCTAAGTGACCGTTTAAGAGAGGGAAAAGGGTCGAAAGAGACCCGGTCTTTGTGACCACCTCAACGGGGAGTAGGTTTGCAAGAACCGAACCTCGGTAAAACAAATCATTGTGTCATCCGCTCTTATTTGCTTGTGATTTGTTTTCGCTCTCTCTTTTCGGACTCGATTATATTTCTAACGCTAACCCCGACTTGTAGTTGTGCTTAAACTTTATAAATTTCAGATTTGCCTATTCACCCCCCTCTAGGCGACTTTCACTTCCAATTAATCAGCTAAGGGTGTCCCATTCCACCCTTACGGTTGTACTGTTTTCCCGTGTAGTCATCCAACAAATAGATCCTTACAGAGAGGTACTCGGGAAACAGTATGAGTCCCCTAAAGTATCACAAGTTCATTAGCAATAATCAAGATATCATCAATGCATCATAAATGTTCTCATCATGTCCATTGATTAAAGTAAAGCAGTAGCATAATACTAATCATAGTAACCAATTCCTAGAGGGTAAACAGTGATAGAAAAACAAAATACTAGTCAATCCTTATGTTATTCATGGTATGCGGGACAATGAATTATAAAGTGGACATAATGGGTCAGATGACACTTGCCTTCACCAGGTTGTTGCTCAGGGAAGTCTCCTACAACACACTCGGAAACCTCAGACTCCTCATTGTCTACTGAAAGGGAAATAGGGTGAAACCTTTTCCTAAATGATTTTGGTGGTTGAAATGCCCAACACAAATAATTGAACTAATTAGTTTGCTCTAGATTATATATTCTACAAGTGCTAAAGGTTCAACACAAACCAATAAAAAGATCAAAGTTAGGGTTCAAAAGAAAGGAGTGAAACCGAAGAGAACCCTGGTCTGGCGCACCGGACTGTCCGGTGCACCAGGGACCGTACAGGCCGAACTCTTCACCTTCGGGTTTCTGGAGAGCCGCTCTGCTATAATTCATCGGACTGTCCGGTGGGCCAGCGGAGCAACGGATGGCGAGCGCAATGGTCCACTCCAACGGTCGCCTGCAAACGTGAACAGTTCGCGCAAAGTTAGAGCAGCGCTAGAAGACGCACCGGACAATGAACAGGACCTGTCCGGTGCGGCACCAGACTGTTTGGTGCGGCACCGGACTGTCTGGTGCCCCGAGATGTCAGAGCTCCAACGGTCGAAACAGTCAGAACCCTAACGGTTGGGTGACGTGGCTGGCGCACCGGACAGTGTCCGGTGGCGCATCGGACTGTCCGGTGCGCCCATCGACACACAGCCTCCCCAACGGTTGGTTTGGTGATTGGGGCTATAAATACCCCTCAACCACCACCACTCCAAGCATCCAAGTTTTTCAGATATCTCATTCAATACAAGAGCTAGTGCAATCAATACAAGACACAATTCAATAGAATCAAAGCCTCTTCAAGTCTCAAATCCACTCCAAACAAATAGTGACTAGAGAGAGTGTTTTGCTCGTGTTCTTTGAGCTCTTGTTCTTGGATCGCTTTCTTCTTCCCCATTCTTGTTCTTCAAAGCACTTGTAATCAAAGAAAGAGACACCAATTGTGTGGTGGTCCTTGTGGGGTCTCAGTGACCCATTTGATTAAGGAGAAAGCTCACTCGGTCTAGGTGACCGTTTGAGAGAGCGAAAGGGTTGAAAGAGACCCTGTCTTTGTGACCACCTCAACGGGGAGTAGGTTTTCAAGAACCGAACCTCGGTAAAACAAATCATCATGTCATCCACTTTATTTCTTTGGTTGATTTGTTTTCCCCTCTCTTTCGGACTCGATTTTATTTCTAACGCTAACTCCGACTTGTAGTTGTGCTTTAAGTTTATAAATTTCAGTTTCCGCCTATTCACCCCCCTCTAGGCGACTTTCATCTACGCAAAACGATCATTCATTCAACACACTTGAGAAATGATAAAGGAACATTACACCAAACATATGCAACAGAGCAAACATAGGTTCAATAAAAGATACAAGGACATAGAAGAATTCTAGGTCCTAGGGTAGGTTAATATACCTAGAGGTCTGTTGTTCTCTAAATACTGCCAATCTCAGTAGATTAACCATTTAACCATGTCTATCTTAGTGAACTACTTATTTAGACAAAGTTATTCTAGGAATGGGATCATACATTAATTGAAGTTAAATCTACAAAGTTAAGCACTTGCACATTCATTAGGGTTTCGCTTTCATTTTACCTTTAATAAATATTCTTTCACTTTGAATTAACCTAGAGTCTAGCCATAAAATTAAGACATGCAAATCGTGAATGGTTATAATTTAAATAGATAAAGAGTAACATTATGAACATTTTGCAATTTGAACCACCCAAGTTGGAGTTCATATGCAAAATATATGAAATATACAAGTTTTAGAATTAAAAAACACTAAATTAAACCTATTTCTGTGATTAAAATAAAGTTCAGGGGCTTCTCTGCAAGAAAACAAGGGTCTGGGCGCAATAAAATAGGACTGAGGGTTGTCTTCTAAGAACTGAGGGGTTTCTTAATAAAATTCCCAAACGAACGTGTATCCAGCGCCTTCGGTCGTCCGATCACAGACCAACAAACGAGATTAGATCCGAGCGCGTGCGCGTGGGCGTGAGCGAGCGCAGACAAGCGGACTAGGGCGGTCAGCGACTCGAGGGGAAAGGTGGGCTGACCGGTCGGGCCCAACGCTAGGGGCGCAGGCAACCGACGGGTGGGACCCAGCGGTAGGGTGCACGCTCGAAGCGATATCTAGAGATCTAGGCCGTTGGATCGGGAGCGGGCGACTGAGATCTGACGCACAGGGGCTAACAGCACGACGCCCGACGCTGCTTCATCCGCGGTGGCGGAGGCGCCAAAGACGAGGCAGGCGCGACCTCCGGGGGTCTAGGGTCGCCGAACTTGGCCAGGATCGGCGAGGAGGGCTTGACGAACTCAATGGCGGGACTTCGGCCGTGAGAACTGGACTGGGGAAGAGGGAACTACAGAGGGAGCGCTCCGGGCGGGTCGGGGTAACTCCGACGAGCAATCCCGGTCGCGGGGAGGGTAAATCGGGCGCGCTGAGGCCAGGGCTAGCTCCGCGCGAGGAGGGGGAATACAACGGACCAAAGCAGGGCTTGGGGCGGGGTTGAATCGACCGGCCGTCGCGCGCGGCGCGGCGAGTCGGCGCGACAGAGCTCCGACGAGCACAATTTCGCTAATGCACGGCAAAAGCAAGGCAACCGGAGCACGGGAACAGGTTTCTGACCTCAAGACGGCGCATGGGGAGGCTCGGCGCGGCGTTTGGTGCCCTGGACGGTCGACACAGTGGGCGTTTTCCTCCGGCGAGCTCTGGCGGCGGCAAAGCGCGAGAGATGGTGAGAGTGGGCGAAATGAGACAGGGGAGAGAGAGCGGGTGCGGGCGGGGCTCAAAAGGGAGATGGGGGCGTGGGCATGCGACGTGGTTGGGGTTCTCGGCGTGCGTGCGCGCTGGTTAGCGGTGGTTCGCGGGGAAGGCGTAGCTGACAGGGGGTCCCACGGCGCAACGAGAGAGAGGGTGCGACGCGAACGGGTAACTGCGCTGACGGGCGGGGCCCGCTGCGCAGAGGGAGAGAGCGCTTCTCCAAGTACGCCCACTTCATCATGCTCGGACATCCCTACACCGCGACATCAGTTGCTCGCTCCTTTGAGGGCATTGTGGGGCTACACGGGGTCCCTCCATCGTCAGCGACAAGGACCCGTGTTCACCAGACATGTGTGGCGCGACCTCTTAAAGATGACCGCCGTCACGTTGCACATGAGCATGGCGTTCCACCACAAGACGATTGGGCAAATCAAAGTTGTTAACAAGGTGATCGCTATGTACTTGCGTTGTGTGACAGGTGACCGACCACGTGCTTGGCTGGACTGCTGCCATGGGCGGAGCACTGCTACAACACCTCGTACCACTCGGCCCTGCGTGCCACACCCTTCTGGTGGTCTCCGGGCGATCGCCCCCGCCCATGCTGCCATACCAGTGGGGACGACACACATGGAGACAGCCGACACCCTCCTACATAGCCGTGATGACATATTGGCTGATGCCCGTCAACGCCTCATCCAAGCCCAACAGCTCTCCAAGAAGTACTATGACGCCTCACATCGCGACTTGGAGCTGTAATTTGATTTAGTTCTATATTAATTGGTGACAAAAAATTCTGAGAGATTGAAGTCGATGATAATATGTGTTTTGTTTTTATATAATCCTTGTGCTCTAATATTTTATTGAATAATTTGTGTTTTTATAATTAATATGTGTTTTGATTGGCAATTTAGGGATTAAATATGACTAAAATGGAGAGACTAATCTTTAGTCCCTCAAATCAAATGCGGCCTTATTTGGCTTTCTCGACCCCGTTTGGTTTGAGAGACTAAAGATTAGTCCATCTATTTTAATCACTAAATTGCCAAACGGTGGGACTAAACTGTTCGTCTCTAGTCCCTCAATGGGTGACTAAAAGTGACTAAACCATATAAATTCTACCTTTTGTCCCTCCTTTATTTCAGTTGCACTGATGACGGGAGAATGCTAAGGAGTATTTTAGTCATCTTATAATTTATTTAATATGTTTTGAATAGTTTTAGTCCTGTAACCACGGTAAAGACTAAGTCTCATAACTAAATTTTAATCTTGTAGTAAGGGACTGTTTGGTTTGCTAACTAATTTATTACATTTTACTTAACTTTTCTGTCTAAGATTAGTTGTTCAATTCAAACGATCAACCTTAAATAAATGAACCAACCGAAGGTCAACAGTCCACACACAAGGCCCGAACAGAAAAGGCCTGGAGGCGACCCGTAACAACGCGGAGCGTCAGCCTATAGCCGTCGCTCCCGTGTCCCGTCCGCCGTCCCCCTTCCTCTCGTATTCGCTTCGCCGCCCAACCCACTGTGCACCGCTGCCTTCCCGACCGTTCTCGCCGCCGCCGTCTCCGCGCCTGCCACCCCGCGCGCTCGGCCACCGGCGCCCACGGTGCGGCTCGATCAAGGCCAGATCAGAACCCGCCCCGGTCCGCGTCACGCCGATATTTTCTGTTTTTTGGTACGGATCTAGGGTTTTCCTGCTGCGGATTCGTTCGATTCGCTCATGGCCGCTGGGCGCCATGGGGGTTACAGGGACTACGAGGCGAGGGAGCGGGAGCTCGACGCGGAGGCCTCCAGGAGGAGCAAGGAGCAGCACCACCATCTCGGCGGCCGCCACCGCGACGTGGACCGCCACCGCGATGGCGGGCGCAGCAGGGGTGGCAGAGACTTTGCCAACGGCTACGGTCGCCGACGCTCGCCGCCACCCCGGAGCCGGCTGGCGGGAAGGCTTGGTGACCGTGAGCCTGGCGAGGTGCTGAGCGGTAGTGCATCTGATGACTCCGGTGGGAGGCCGCATAGAGGGAGGGAGAATGGCGTGCTCAGTTCCGGCAGGGAGGGTGATGTGATGGCAGTCACTGATGACTCCGGTGGGAGGTCGCATAGGAGGAGGGAGAATGGCGTGCTCAGTTCCGGCAGGGATGGTGATGTGATGGCAGTCACAGGGATATCTTCGCCGAGCAAGAAGAGGAAATTCTCACCGATAATTTGGGACAGGGATAGCCCAAAGCCACCACATTCTGATGCAGCCAGGGACAAGAAAGCTGTAGAACCTGTGCCTTCTGAGCTCCCTCCGCCCCCGCCGTTGCCTCCACAAGACCACATCACACTGAGGTTGGCTGTGGAGAAGTCACTTATGGATATAGAACCTACTGTTGGTACAGAGAGTGCTGTGCAGTTGCTGGAACATGAGGTGAATAAGGTGACAGAGCAGGAAGAGGAGTATGCAACAATGAGGAACATATCGACTTCAAGATGGGCTGGTGCTAATGATGATGATGATGATGGGGCAGCTCCAGTGAAGAAGAAAAGTCTGTCTCCTGCAGACTCCTCTGTGGCAGGGCAGTGGAAAAGAGCAAGTCCAGAACCTGGTGAAGTATCTGGAGGAAGGACAATGTCTAGGTCATCTGACTCTGGGAAAATGAGTAATGATGAGAAAGAAGACTTTGAAGCAAATGAAGATGACTATATGGATGTCGACAAGGGACATGCTAGTGACAGTGATACAGAAAACCGTATGTCAGATACTGACTCAGACAATGAAATACACAGACCTGAAACCCCTGAAAGAGAGAAGGCACCACACAGGTGTATCAATATGCTTCAAGATTGCAGAAGTGTTGATGAGTTTGAGAGGCTCAACAAAATTAACGAGGGCACATATGGTGTTGTATACAGAGCAAGGGATAAGAAGACAAGTGAGATTGTTGCATTGAAGAAGGTAAAGATGGAGAAGGAGCGAGAAGGTTTCCCATTAACCTCTCTTAGGGAAATAAATATCCTCTTGTCTTTCCACAATCCTTCAATTGTGGATGTTAAGGAAGTAGTAGTTGGAAGTAGTCTAGATAGTATTTTTATGGTTATGGAGTACATGGAACATGATCTTAAAGGTGTCATGGAGACCATGAAACAACCATATACCCAAAGCGAGGTAAAGTGTTTGATGCTTCAGCTGCTAGAAGGTGTAAAATATCTACATGACAATTGGGTGCTTCATAGGTAATTATTGTTTGCTTTCTTTTTTCGGTTCACGTGTTGTCTTGAATCTGTTATTGTGTTGTTGATACATGGCCAGCTTTTTTACAGGGATCTGAAGACCTCAAATCTTTTGTTGAATAACCGTGGTGAGTTAAAAATATGTGATTTTGGACTGTCTCGTCAATATGGAAGCCCATTAAAACCTTATACTCAACTGGTTGTGACTTTGTGGTACAGGTAGGTCATCGGACAACATCAGATCCTCAGCAGTGTTTTGGTTTTCTTCTAAAGTTATTCAGTTGAGAGTTCTGTTTGGTCAAATCAAGGACTCACTTTTCTTGCTCCTTGTGGCTACAGGGCCCCAGAATTGTTGTTAGGAACAAAGGAGTATTCTACTGCTATTGATATGTGGTCTGTGGGCTGTATAATGGCTGAGCTTCTTGCCAAAGAACCGTTATTCAATGGAAAAACAGAGTTTGAACAGCTAGATAAGGTATTTAATTTGCTCTGAACTCCTATTCCTGCAGCTCTTGATATAAACATTTATCGATGATATCTCATGTTGAAGCTACTTCTTTGGCAGATTTTTAGAACACTCGGCACACCTAATGAGAAGATTTGGCCTGGCTATGCTAAATTACCAGGTGTGAAAGTAAATTTTGTTAAACAACCGTAAGTGTCTCTACCATTTATACTTCAGTTGTTGTTTTACAAAGTGTCATTTTTGTGTGACAGGATATCTTTTTTTTGTTCTTATTGTTAGGTATAATAGACTAAGGGATAAGTTCCCAGCCGCTTCTTTTTCTGGGCGACCAATCCTGTCTGAAGCTGGTTTTGATCTATTGAACAGACTGCTGACTTATGACCCTGATAAGGTGCAGTTTTTACTCAAATTGGTATTTGTTTTTAGATTTTTATTATCATCATGCATACCAGACTGAGCACACTTTTTTCTCTCGTACAGCGCATATCAGCAGACGATGCTCTTAAGCACAAATGGTTCTCTGAAGTTCCTCTGCCTAAATCAAAGGACTTCATGCCAACATTCCCTGCTCTTAATGAACTTGACAGGTAAATTTTTAACTTTCTCTCCCACTTAGGCTCAGTTTACGTGGTTCTATTTCATACATCCAAATTGATTTCCATATATAATTTGAAAATACACAGGCGTTCCAGAAGGTATCTGAAGAGTCCTGATCCTCTGGAAGAGCAACGTTTGAAAGAACTGCAAGGGAACATAGGCAACCATGGGCTTTTTGGGTGAACTAGAAGCACTTGATTGGGTCTGCAAGGGAACATAGGCAACCGTGGGCTTTTTGGCTGAACTAGAAGCACTTGATTGGGTCCTGTCCGTCCTAACTGTTATGCTTCACACTGAAATCCTGAGTTCATGAGGTTAGATATCTTCTGAGGTGAGGTGCCATGGACATGAAGTATCACATCTTCTCGGTGTCTAGCAGCAACTGATAGTGTTCTTTAGCAGGCTTGGTACCGGTTTAAATGGATAAGGTTTCTCCTTGTGGCCCATCATAGAAATTTTGTTGCAGGATTAACGCTTCATCCAGATCGATCATAAAAGCAAATATAATCTACCTGCATCATAAGGTGTGGCGTGTTGGCTTTTATTGGTTACACCAGTTTCACCTTTGGAACTTCTCTATGTAAAATATTCCAGATTGGTACGTTGTAAACAATGTCCAGTGTGTTGGATTTAAATTTAAAACGAAACATCATCATTATTAGTTTTCTTTATGCTCCTTGTGCCTTTTCTTTTGATCTTTGCGTTTTGTTTGCAAGAGACAAAAGAAGCGCAGGGGAAGGATGCCTTTTGCTTTCATCAGGAAATCAATGGCATTAATACAACTTAGAAGGTAATGTATGAAAAGCCAATTGCTGCAAGTGATGTGTTGCTAACTAAAAACTAGTGAGTGTGGGAGTTCTTCACTGAAAGATCAGCTGCACGAAATGCATGATATCATATCACTATTTATGTGAACAGACTTAGTGTTAATGCAATATGTTTCATTTTGATGTGCTGGCTGTGTCGTGTTTGTGTGCAGAGCACATAGCATTTACAGAGCAGTTGCTCCCATATTAGAAAGCTGAAAACGAAAATGATTTCAAGAAATGACCTACGTGAGATATTTCTTGAATGGACGTATTCTCGTTGCCATTTCAACTACAAGAAATCAGTTTGAGTTCATAGCTACTACCATTGGAGTGCTTTTCTGAACTTATGTGCACTGCCAATATATATAGGTGATTTAACTGTGACATGTTCACAAAATAAAATTGGATCTTGAACTAATGCGTGCATCTAACATCTATTTGGTATTTACCTTCCATCTTCATGTTTTTAATTTTGTAACTGAGGAGAGAAATCACTTTGAATTTCTGGTTATTCATTATGCGGTGCATCTTCTGTCTTATATGCTCTCTGCTCCTCTGTTGGTTAACGCATTGCTTGAGTTAGAAGTAAGTAGTAGGTTCTTGTTCCTCAGCGCCAAATGGTTTAGTACTTGTTCAGGAAACAATTTTTAAGACGAGTGTGGAATAGCAGGAGGATAACTGTTATCAAGATAAGTCCAGCACTGTAATCATCGTATGTTATTGAGCAGTTGGTCATATATGTGACCAATTGTTTAAGAACAATAGGTGACATGCATGATGATGACCTGTTGTTGCTTGTGCACCTGCACGCAGTTTTTCTGGTAGCCGTGACTGGGAGATTGCTTTTCTGTTTCTTGTTAGCTTATGATTATTCCATCATTATGTATTCTTCAATTGGGTATAGTTAGCTACTTATTTATTCCACTCAAGAGCTCAGAGTTTGTGAAACTCACTACGATTGTTGTATAACACGTCTGCAGCTAAGCTGTGGCTGCTTCAAGATAGGAAGCTTGATGGCTGTCAGCTTATTGTACCTAAGTGACTAAATTTTGTGGAGGGCCTTCAAAAGTGTTCATCTCTTACTAGTGAACCATGGTGGTCAGTGTACTATCCTTCCTTGTACATTACTATAACCATCCATCTAAGTGTTTTTTGGAGACTATTTGCCTGTATTTTTGTTGTATAGGTTGTTCTTTCTCTTCAGCTGACAGTTATATAACATTGCTTACAGAAAAACACAAAGCGATTTGGTTCTCGGAATAAATAAAGTGAAAGTTAGCATGTAGAGTATCGCAAGATGTGCTGTGCCATTCTTCTATTTCAAACTCAACTTTTATGAACAGTTTAGTTTGCAATGCAAAAATATTGTGTTTTAGCTAATCTGCTGAGCACAACCTTACACAAAAGACCTTTCGTAGTTTGTTGTCCACGCGTTAGATTAATGCACAATCAACATTAACCTTTATGCTTAGGCACCGTTTAGTTTGGGGTGACTAAAGTTTAGTTACTTTTATTCCCTCAGTAAGCAAACATAGTGACTAAAGTGAGGTGACTAAACTTTAGTTCTTTAGTTATCAAGGACATGGCTAAAAGGGAATAAAGTAGGATTTTTACCTTATTTGTCCTCTTCATTTTCTTCTCCACTAATTAATAGAGATAATATAATCATTATTCACAGCATTTATGCTCTTTAGTCCGGTTTAGTCACTTGAACCAAATGAGATACTTTAGTGGCTAAACTTTAGTAATTAAACTTTAGTCTATTTACTAAAGGAACCAAACATGGCCTGCCTTAGTATGTTGTTCCTGCATTAGATTAATTAATTAATGCACAAGCAACATTAACATAGGCCCATTTTTGGTTTGTTTATGACCGACACCAATAGTCATCGTTATGAGGTCTACGACATTATGAATGCTGTATATATGCTAATTGAACGGATTATCATGTAGTTAATACAAAATATTAACCTCATTCTTATAACTATATTATCATGCACAATCAAAGCATTAGCTATCTTTTAGCTATCTTTTCGTGAATGGTGCTCATGGTAATCTCATTCTACTTATCAATAGTGTCATCCTCTTGCAACTGTGTCATTTCCAGGGATTGCCGAGCCGTTCGGCTAACCGGGCTAGCCGATAATTGGTGGTGGTCGGCTCCACCTTATCACTGTTTTGGATTTTGAATTTGGTAAAGTTTGTAAATTTTGAAAACTTTTGATGACATTTTTTGTATAAATACTATATATTATTTGAAGATTTTCTGCTGAAACCAAATTTCAAAATACACAACGAATTTCAAACTAAAAGTCATAGAAAAACAAAAAAGAGAAACTTTGATATATACCGATTAGTCACTCCTCAAAGCCGATAAATCGATGTGTATGACTGATTAGTCGGCGACCGAGTAGGGTTAGGGTTTTGGAGGAATTTTTCTCCTTTCACTAGAAATATTTTTAAATTATCACTGCTACATATAATATTGGCTAACAATATTTATAATAATAGGTCATTAGAATATTAGGTGTATTTCGGGCACCCTATAATGATTTGAAGGCAATTTTTTTGTCCTCGCTAGATAGTTAGATATAAAAATATTAAATAGTAATAGGAAGATCTAACAAAAAAATGTTGGTTCTTAAAGCCATTGTCATGAACCTAATAGATTGTTGGTATGAGAGTTTGATACGATAATAGATTTAACACTAAAATAAATTTACATGTGTACATGACACGATATGTATAGGTCTATCAAGTATCGACTATGCTTATGTTAACGACCGAGGGTGTATTGTATCTTCAATATTATTTGTGAACTATAAAAGTGAGACATTTTAATGTATTTGAACCATGAAATCGTCTCATGTGGTGCATTTGAACCACTTATTAACTGTGTTATTGGACTTGTGATAACTATTTGAAGACTTTTTACTGAAACCAAATTTCAAAATACGCCATTTCAAACTAAAAATAATCGAAGTGTGGCACTAATAAATCGATGTGTAGAACTGATTAGTCGACCGTCAAATAGGAGCTAGGGTTAGGGGGATTTTTTTCTCTTTTCACTTGAAATCTTTTTTAAATTACCATAGCTAAATGTTGTTATTGAACTTGTGATAACATTTGGGACATTTTTTGTTTAATTGTTGAGACATAAACATGTTTTTATTTGCCAAAAAAAGAGATTCGGTTTTACCTGATGTGTTGTCGGTTTATCGGTTCTAGAACTGATTTATCGGTCATATCAGCCGATAAGTCAATGTCAAACCGAGCAGATCCAGAAAATGCTTTTGATTTGGATTTGGAAAAAATGCTTTTGAATTTGGATTTGGCCAGTTTTTACCGTTTTACGCTGATAAACCGTGATTAATCACTAATCGTTCCTGGTAGTTTTTTGAAGCCACACCGGTTTGGTGAAACCCTGATCATTTCTTAGACCTCTACGTTCTTATCTTTATCACATTTCTTGAACTCCTCATCTCTCAATGTGTTATCACAAAAAAATATGTAATGTGATGCAAATAATTATGATATGTTTTTATGTATACGGTGAAAAACTTGGTATCGTCTTCAATATATGCCACTTTTCTTTGAGAACACCGAAAGAATGCTCAATGACGTTGCGAAGGCAAATAATTAAAAATACAAAGTTCAATATTTGTTGATATTAATTTTAAGTTTACCTAAATGAAAAAGCTTTCTATAGGTGTTTTCGAAATTGATCTATAAAATTTGAGTGCATGAGTGAGAATCCGTGTCTCATGTGCAGAATTTGGCCAACCAGCAACAATAAGGACATATTTGTTTCCCTAATGCTAAAGTTTACCACATGTTAAAAGTTAGCACATGCTAAACTTTAGCACTTGAGGGTTGTTTGAACAAAGTGCCAAACTTTAGCACTTGCGGTTTATGAGGAGCATGCAACCAATGGTGAGAGAGAGAAAGGGGTATTCAATACAAAATGGGGTTGACGACCATTTTTAGCATAGTTTAGCACCTTTGGTAGAGCTAAAGGGCTAATGGGTGCTAAACTTTAGCACAACACTTTTAGTCACACTATTTGTTTCTTTAGTAGCTAAACTTTAGTAAAAAGTGCAATGCTAAAGTTTAGTAAGGGGAAAGAAATAGGACTTAAATATAAACCCCATATTAAAGTCACATATTGCAAGAATATTCTGAGACATGTACCCATGTCGACATGTATGGTTATTAGCCTCATCTATGGGCACCATAATTAGGATGTGTGATCCATCTATAGCACCAATAACACCTTTGAAATGAGAGAAGAAATAATTTTCTTTGACCTTTGCATGCTCAGTACCGAAAGTAGGATCTATTGGTTTAATATTCTCATTTGCTAATTTTCGTAATCATAATAGTACTTCCTTAACTTTGGGTGAATTGTTCATAGGGGCCTAACAAATAGACTTGTTGCTGGTTTCTGGATTTTGTTGATTGACTCGTGGGACCTTGGGAGAAAGATTGAAGGTCGTCAACAATCCATAAAAATATGGCTAGTGACCACAGATGAAACATTACTTGTTGACTTCAAATCATAGGTGGAGACAAGTAAAACATGAAGTGATATGAATACCTCGAGAGTCATCCTAAACACCTTGTAGAAATATCTAGGATGAGCTAGCACTTTTTGACCCATTCGATTCCAAATTGTTGAGGAACTATATAACCACTTTTGTTTAAGAACATCTTAGAGTATTGCTCACCTAAGTGACCTATGGTGGCAACATGTTTGGATAACTCGTCACAAGTTGTAGTCCCTTGTGCCCTATCTTTACCATTTTTCCATAGATGCATCCATCTACACATTTTAAAAAATTAGTTTATAACACACCAACATAATGGTTTTCACATATATATGTTACAGTTCATACCACATCAATACGAAAGTATTGTTTGCAACATATGAACATGTAATATTATAAAAGACAAGACAAAAATGAGACCAATCATATACATAAAGGTTCACTTACGTTATTTTGTTTATAACACACCCACATAACGGTCAACATTCATATTACAATCCATAACACACGAACAAGAAAATATTGTTCCAAAAAAATACCAAGATAATAGTTCTAAAGACAAGAAAAAGTGCTCCAACACACAAATAAAGATTCATGCCAACTTTATCTCATGTTCCCTCTTTACCCAATAAGCCCTCCTTCATTTGTCTCTAACAAACTGAGGATTTCTCTAACTTTTGTTTTGATAATGAGCAATATGGTTGTGTACATAAGGGTAGTTTTTTCTTGCACTCCATTCTTTCACCATCCTTATGGCCTCTGCAATGGTAGAAACTTGCTTGGTCATAAGAGGAGACGATGAAGCTTCAATACTTGTGGTAAAATTGTCCACTCTTTTTTTTTATCTTACTCCAAGTTTGCTTGTACAGGAATAAGAATGGGCTTTTCTCTTCCTTGTCTTCCATAACACTTGAAGAAGAGGTCTTATAATATGCAAATGACAAATGCCAACGAAATTAGTGTTTTGACGTTGGTTCGAAAAGGCATTGGACTCAATAGCATGTTTTGTCATTGTGTGGCTACTGGATTACCCACCCCGGCCCGGGCGGCAGCAAACTCGAACAGTCGAACGCCACGGCAGCCTGCGACCCACGTCGGCGCACGCTGCCCGGCGTCCGACAACGGCAGGACTTGCCGCCGCCGAGGAAGGTGAACGAGTCCGCTTCCCGCACCTGTCATCCGCCGGTCCACGTGTTGGCCACCCAGCGGGCCTCGCACTTGCACGCACCCTCGGTCAGGGCGGTAAAACGATGCGCTGCCTCTGGAAGCCGTCGACGAGTGTGTCTATCTCAGTCCACAGTGCCGCTTACGGTTGGCCCCAGATACAGCAGGCCCACTTGGAAGCGAGTGATACACCGCCTCAGTTGAGCTCGCCTTCTTTTTACCTGGCCTCGTAATTCGTAAATAATAATATCGGCCTGTTCTGCATTGCCTCGAGTTGGGTCCCGTCGCTCATCCGCACAGCGAAGGCGGAGGAGAAATGACCGCAGAGGGTTTGCAGCGAATATTTTCCATCTTCCGTGGTCCGTACACAGTATCGGTGGAGGAGTGCCCTGAGGTAGGAATGACTAGAGATGACAATTGGTACCCGCTATTCGAAACTCGGTGAGTTTTTGCTCTATTAAGATATAATTTTGAGTCAATTTCTTTACTCATGGATTTGTTAATGGGTTCAAATGAAAACCTAACGGGTACGTGGACATAGATTTGTTCTTCCACTACCCATACCCGCAAACCCATGGGTTTTTAAAACCCGCCTTAAAATCAACATTCCTTATAAATATATCACATAATATTATTAATTAAATATGTTCTAATTGAAATAAACTTCATGTAACAAATTTTAGGCTAAAATTAGTTATCACTTGTTCCTTTTATGCTAGCTTATTGCTTATTAATGTATTGATTGTCATTTACATGATGAATTATTTTTTTATGTTGATGTTAGTGGGTATGGGAAATCCGTTGGGTACCCGAAACCCGCATGGGTACGGGTTTGGGCAAAATTTTGTACCTGTCATGGGTATGAGTTTTTTAGCGGGCGTATTTTTTCTTCGTGGGTATGAGTTTGGGCAAGTAATACCCAACGGATTTTTACCTATTGCTATCTCTAGGAATGACAACGGAAAATTCGCGGTCAGGGAATGGCTTTCTATATCTGTTTCGGGGAGGTAAAATTTTTCTCGCAAGGGTCCTCACAAACGCTTGTGAGGATTTTTTTCTCATTTCCGTTTCACGCGAGGATAAATCTATGTCCCCACTTAAATTATAAATAGCACATATATCATTTATTATTAATGCAAAACATTTTTACCTGTACGTATTGTTAGATATTAGAAATCATCATATGTACATCAAAATAAACATATTTGTACAATAAGTGATCTCTTGACAACATAATTATTTATTTTTATCATTAACTAATATATAAAAATATAGTCATGTGCAGTTTTAATGTGTTCTTGTGGGGAACAGGAATGAGGAGTGATTCCCTATCCCTGTCTCCATTTATCCGTTAGAGGAAGAATTTCTCCCGTTTACATTCTAACAGGGGAAGAAATTTCTCCATCTCCACCCTTTAATCTCCATCTAAGAAATGGAGAAATTTCCCGCAGGGAATATGGCACACTGCTGGGGTACTACCGTACTAGAAGTCTAGAACACCGTAGTCCACCGTTGAGCTACAGGAAAAGAAATGGTAGACAATTTTTATGCGTTGAAAATGCATACCATTTTTTTGAATGATTAGCCATATTGATGCTCTACTGAGTGCCTGATAGTCGCCTAGAGGGGGGGTGAATAGGGCGAAACTGAAATTTACAAATATAAACACAACTACAAGCTGGGTTAGCGTTAGAAATAAAAACGAGTCCGCGAGTGAGGGTGCAAAACAAATCTCAAGCAAATAAGGAGTGTGACACAAGGATTTGTTTTACCGAGGTTCGGTTCTCGCAAACCTACTCCCCGTTGAGGTGGTCACAAAGACCGGGTCTCTTTCAACCCTTTCCTCTCTCAAACGGTCCCTCCGACCGAGTGAGCTTCTCTTCTCAAATCAAAACCGAGAACAAAACTTCCCCGCAAGGGCCACCACACAATTGGTGCCTCTTGCCTTGATTACAATGGAGTTTTGATCACAAGAACAAGTGAGAAAGAAAAGAAGCAATCCAAGCGCAAGAGCTCAAATGAACACGACAAATCTCTCTAGCTAATCACTAAAGCCTTGTGTGGAATTGGAGAGGATTTGATCTCTTTGGTGTGTCTAGAATTGAATGCCTAGCTCTTGTAAGTGGTTGAGAAGTGGAAAACTTGGATGCCATGAATGGTGGGTGGTTGAGGGTATTTATAGCCCCAACCACCAAACTAGCCGTTTGGTGGGGCTTTCTGTCGCATGGTGCACCGGACAGTCCGGTGCACACCGGACATGTCCGGTGCGCCAGGCACGTCACCAAAGCCGTTGGGTTCTGACCGTTGGAGCTCTGTCTTCTGGGCCCGCCTGGATGTCCGGTGGCGCACCGGACATGTACTGTAGAGTGTCCGGTGCGCCAGCATGGGCGTGCCTGACTTCTGCGCGCGCTGGCGCGCATTTAATGCACTTGCAGGTAGCCGTTGGCGCCGAAGTAGCCGTTGCCCCGCAGTTACACCGGACAGTCCGGTGTACACTGGACATGTCCGGTGAATTATAGCGGAGCAGCCGTTGTGAATTCCCGAGGCTGCCAAGTTCCAGAGCCGCGTCCTCTTGGAGCACCGGACACTGTCCGGTGTACACCGGACAGTCCGGTGAATTATAGCGCGCCGGCTCTGAAAATTCCCGAGGCTGAGGAGTTCAGCGCGAAGTCCACTGGTGCACCGGACAGTCCGGTGCGCCAGACCAGGGAGCCTTTCGGGATGCCTTTAGCTCTCTATTTTTAACCCAACATTGGTCTTTTTAATTGGCTTGTTGTGAACCTTTGGCACCTGTATAACTTATACATTAGAGCAAACTAGTTAGTCCAATTATTTGTGTTGGGCAATTCAACCACCAAAATTATTTAGGAACTAGGTGTAAGCCTAATTCCCTTTCAATCTCCCCCTTTTTGGTGATTGATGCCAACACAAACCAAAGCAAATATAGAAGTGCATAATTGAACTAGTTTGCATAATGTAAGTGCAAATGTTGCTTGGAATTGAGCCAATATAAATACTTACAAGATATGCATGGATTGTTTCTTCATTTTTAACATTTTGGACCACGCTTGCACCACAGATTTTGTTTTTGCAAATTCTTTTGTAAATCCTTTTCAAAGTTCTTTTGCAAATAGTCAAAGGTAAATGAATAAGATTTTACGAAGCATTTTTAAAATTTAAAATTTTCTCCCCCTGTTTCAAATGCTTTTCCTTTGACTAAACAAAACTCCCCCTAAAAGAGATCCTCCTCTTAGTGTTCAAGAGGTGTCGGGGACCATAATTAGGGGTACCCTCAAGACTCCTAATTCTCAGCTGGTAACCCCCATCAGCATAAAGCTGCTAAGGCCTGAAGGGTGCGATTAAGTCAGGGATCAGTCCATTCGAGCGACTCGATCACGCCTCGCCCGAGCCTAGCCTCGGACAAGGGCAGCCGACCCCGGAGGATTTCCGTGTCACCCGAGGCCCCCCCTCCGACGGCGAACATATCTCCGGCTCGCCCGAGGCCCTGCCTTCGTTAAGAAGCAACCCTAACTAAATCGCCGCACCGACCGACCAAGTCGCAGGAGCATTTAATGCAAAGGTAGCCTGACACCTTTGTCCTGACGCGCGCCCTCCGGCAGAGCCGAAGTGACCGCCGTCACTTCGCCGCTCCACTGACCGGCCTGACAGAAGGACAGCGCCGCCTGCGCCACTCCGGCTGCAGTGCCACTTGACAGAGTGAGACTGACAGGCAGTCAGGCCCTGCCAAAGGCACCATAGGAAGCTCCGCCCGACCCAGGGCTCGGACTCGGGCTAAGTCCCGGAAGACGGCGAACTCCGCTCCGCCCGACCCAGGGCTCGGACTCGGGCTAAGTCCCGGAAGACGGCGAACTCCGCTCCGCCCGACCCAGGGCTCGGACTCGGGCTAAGTCCCGGAAGACGGCGAACTCCGCTCTACCCGACCTAGGGCTCGGACTCGGGCTAAGTCCCGGAAGACGACGAACTCCGCTTCGCCCGACCCCAGGGCTCGGACTCGGGCTCAGCCCCAGAAGACGACGAACTCCGCTTCGCCCGACCCCAGGGCTCGGACTCGGGCTCAGCCCAAGAAGACGACGAACTCCGCTTCGCCTGACCCCAGGGCTCGGACTCCGCCCTGGCCTCTGCCGAACGACCTCCGCCTCGCCCGACCCAGGGGCTCGGACTCGGCCTCGGCCATGGAAGACAGACTCGACCTCGGCTTCGAAGGAGCCTCCACGTCGCCCAACCTAGGGCGCAGGCCAGCCACGTCAACAGGAAGCGCCATCATCACCCTACCCCGAGCTGACTCGGGCCGCAGAGAACAAGACCGGTGTCCCATCTGGCTAGCCCCGCCAGATAGGCAATGATGGCGCCCCGCATGCTCTGTGACGACGACGGCTCTCAGCTCTCTTACGAAAGCAGGAGGACGTCAGCAAGGACTCAACCGCTCCGACAGCTGTCCCTCCGCCAGGCTCCGTCGCTCCTCCGACGGCCACGACATCACACCAATTGGGTGCCAAAATCTCTCCGACTGCCACATCGGCATGTACTTAGGGCGCTAGCTCTCCCCCGCTAGACACGTAGCACTCTGCTACACCCCCATTGTACACCTGGATCCCCTCCTTACGCCTATAAAAGGAAGGACCAGGGCCCTCTTAGAGAGGGTTGGCCGCGCGGGGACGAGGACGGGACAGGCGCTCTCTTGGGGCCGCTCGCTTCCCTCTCCCGCGTGGACGCTTGTAACCCCCTACTGCAAGCGCACCCGACCTGGGTGCGGGACGAACACGAAGGCCGCGGGATTCCCACCTCTCTCACGCCGGTCTCCGGCCGCCTCGCTCCTTTCCCCCCTTCGCGCTCGCCCACGCGCTCGACCCATCTGGGCTGGGGCACACAGCGACACTCACTCGTCGGCCCGAGGGACCCCCCGGTCTCGAAACGCCGACAGTTGGCGCGCCAGGTAGGGGCCTGCTGCGTGTTGACGAACAGCTTCCCATCAAGCTCCAGATGGGCAGTCTCCAGCAACCTCTCCGACCCAGGACGGTGCTCCGTTTCGGGAGTCTTGAGTTCATGTCCTTCGACGGCAGCTACGACATGATACTCCTTCCACCGCCGCGCGACAACGACAATGGCGGCCGACAGCCCGCCCGCCGGCGGCGGAATCGACGACGTCTTCCCCGCGTGGTGGAAGAACAACATTCGAGCTCGCCCCGTCCTCTCCCCCGCTAACGGAGGAGGAGGCAGGGCAACCAAGGCCAAGCGGGAGGCCGCGCCTCGTCGGCTGTCGAGCGAGTCGACGTCCCTAGCGCCCCAACGGGGGGCGCGTCGGGCGTCGACCTCGCGTTTGAGACGAAGGCGAGCGCCGTCTCCCCGCGACACGCCAATCCCGAGCAAGCGAACGACGACAGCACGCTCGCGGAAGGCTTGCTGGGCGTCACCCTCGTACCTGAGATGACGGTGTATGCCAGTCCCCGACGTGACTTCATCGCCGTTCGTCGACCAAAAGGTACCGACCGATTCCCATCCTACGTCATTTGGATTCAGCCTCAACCCGCCTAGCGACCTTGCTTTGGCGGGCACTCTCGTAGAGGCGAGTTCAAACCCTCTGGGGTTTCGCATGCGGTCGCCTTGGGACCGGCTGACGAACGTCTCGACCTATGGGCCCTCCGGGTCCGAGGAAGACGACGACCCCAGCATCTGTTGGGATTTCTCTGGACTTGGCAACCCCAGTGCCATGCGGGACTTCAGGACCACATGTGACTACTGCCTCTCCGACTGTTCCGACGGTAGCCGCAGCCTCGATGACGAGGACTGCGGCCCAAGCCGCGAATGTTTCCACGTCGATCTAGGGGGTCCCTCCGAAGGCAATCATCTCGGCATGCCGGAGGACGGTGATCTCCCTAGGCCGGTGCCTCGCGCTGACACCCCGCGGGAGCTAGCTGTGGTCCCCGTTCCGGCGGGGGGTCACGACCCACAGCTCGAGCAAGTCCGCGGGGCGCAGGCCAGGCTCGACGAGGGAGCAGGAGCGCTTGAGCCGATCCGCCGGGATGTCGGGCAGGCATGGGCGGGCCAACCCCCGGCCGGAGAAATACGTCACCTGCCCCAGGGTCTCCAGCTCCGCGTCGCCAACGACGTCAGGGTCAGGCCGCCACCCGCATCCAGTGGGGTCGGTCAGAACCTGGCCGCAGCAGCGATGCTTCTCCGCGCGATGCCGGAGCCATCAACCGCCGAGGGTCGGCGAATCCAGGGGGAGCTCAAGAATCTCCTGGAAGGCGCTGCGGTCCGACGGGCCGAGAGCTCTGCCTCCCGAAGGCAGGGATACCCCCCGGAACCTCATGCCGCGACTTCCCGATTAATGCGGGAAGCCTCGGTCTACACCGGGCGCACGCGCAACACCGCGCCTGCGGCCCCAGGCCACCTCGGCAACGAGCACCATCATCGCGACCGTCGAGCCCACCTCGACGAGAGGGTGCGCCGAAGCTATCACCCCAGGCGTGGGGGACGCTACGACAGCGGGGAGGATCGGAGTCCCTCGCCCGAACCACCCGGTCTGCAGGCCTTCAGCCGGGCCATCCGGCAGGCACCGTTCCCGACCCGGTTCCGACCCCCGACTACTATCACAAAGTACTCGGGGGAAACGAGACCGGAATTGTGGCTCGCGGACTACCGCCTGGCCTGCCAGCTGGGTGGAACGGACGACGACAACCTCATCATCCGCAACCTCCCCCTGTTCCTCTCCGACACCGCTCGTGCCTGGTTGGAGCACCTGCCTCCGGGGCAGATCTCCAACTGGGATGACCTGGTCCAAGCCTTCGCCGGCAATTTCCAGGGCACGTACGTGCGCCCCGTGAATTCCTGGGACCTCCGAAGCTGCCGGCAGCAGCCGGGAGAGTCTCTCCGGGACTACATCCGGCGATTCTCGAAGCAGCGCACCGAGCTGCCCAACATCACCGACTCGGATGTCATCGGCGCGTTCCTTGCCGGCACCACCTGCCGCGACCTAGTGAGCAAGTTGGGTCGCAAGACCCCCACCAGGGCGAGCGAGCTGATGGACATCGCCACCAAGTTCGCCTCTGGCCAGGAGGCGGTCGAGGCTATCTTCCGAAAGGACAAGCAGCCCCAGGGCCGCCCACCGGAAGATGCTCCCGAGGCGTCTACTCAGCGCGGCGCCAAGAAGAAAGGCAAGAAGAAGTCGCAAGCGAAACACGACGCCGCCGACGCGGACCTTGTCGCTGCCGCCGAGTACAAGAACCCTCGGAAGCCCCCCGGAGGTGCCAACCTCTTCGACAAGATGCTCAAGGAGCCGTGCCCCTATCACCAGGGGCCCGTCAAGCACACCCTTGAGGAGTGCGTCATGCTTCGGCGCCACTTCCACAGGGCCGGGCCACCCGCGGAGGGTGGCAGGGCCCGCGACAATGACAAGAAGGAAGATCACCAAGCAGGAGAGTTCCCAGAGGTCCGCGACTGCTTCATGATCTATGGTGGGCATGCGGCGAATGCCTCGGCTCGGCATCGCAAGCAAGAGCGCCGGGAGGTCTGCTCGGTGAAGGTGGCGGCGCCAGTCTACCTAGACTGGTCCGACAAGCCCATCACCTTCGACCAAGCTGACCACCCCGACCACGTGCCGAGCCCGGGGAAGTACCCGCTCGTCGTCGACCCCGTCATCGGCGACGTCAGGCTCACCAAGGTCCTTATGGACGGGGGCAGCAGCCTCAACATCATCTACGCCGAGACCCTCAGGCTCCTGCGCGTCGATCTATCCTCCGTCCGAGCAGGCGCTGCGCCCTTCCACGGGATCATTCCCGGGAAGCGCGTCCAGCCCCTCGGACGACTCGACCTTCCCGTCTGCTTCGGAACGCCCTCCAACTTCTGAAGGGAGACTCTGACGTTCGAGGTGGTCGGGTTCCGAGGAACCTACCACGCGGTACTGGGGAGGCCATGCTACGCGAAGTTCATGGCCGTCCCCAACTACACCTACCTGAAGCTCAAGATGCCGGGCCCCAACGGGGTCATCACCGTCGGCCCCACGTACAAACACGCGTTCGAATGCGACGTGGAGTGCGTGGAGTACGCCGAGGCCCTCGCCGAGTCCGAGGCCCTCATCGCCGACCTGGAAAGCCTCTCCAAAGAGGTGCCAGACGTGAAGCGTCATGCCGGCAACTTCGAGCCAGTGGAGACGGTTAAGGCTTCCTTGAGATGGCTAGAACCTTCGAAACTGTCTTATCGCAACCCATAAGCTAGGACCAATCATCATTTTATTTGCATTTCAGAGCTGTTCCAGATTGCTATCTGTTCTTAGCTGCTCAGCTCTATTATTCAAAAGAGCTAATGCCAAACCTGATACGCACCAGTTCCACTACCTTATCCTGCCGTCCCCCTCGACCCCAGTGGCGACGCCTCCAAGCAGATCCGGATCGGTTCCGGGCTCGACCCCAAATAGGAAACAGTGCTCGTCGACTTTCTCCGCGTGAACGCCGACGTCTTCGTGTGGAGTCCCTCGGACATGCCCGGCATACTGAGGGATGTCGCCGAGCACTCGCTGGATATTCGGGCCGGAGCCCGACTCGTCAAGCAGCCTCTGCGCCGATTCGACGAGGAGAAGCGCAGAGCGATAGGCGAGGAGATCCACAAGCTAATGGCAGCCGGGTTCATCAAAGAGGTATTCCATCCCGAATGGCTTGCCAACCCTGTGCTTGTGAAGAAGAAAGGGGGGAAATGGCGGATGTGTGTAGACTACACTGGTCTCAACAAAGCATGTCCGAAGGTTCCCTACCCTCTGCCTCGCATCGATCAAATCGTGGATTCCACTGCTGGGTGCGAAACCCTGTCTTTCCTCGACGCCTACTCGGGGTACCACCAAATCAGGATGAAAGAGTCCGACCAGCTCGCGACTTCTTTCATCACGCCCTTCGGCATGTACTGCTATGTCACCATGCCGTTCGGTTTGAGGAATGCGGGCGCGACGTACCAGCGGTGCATGAACCATGTGTTCGGCGAACACATCGGTCGCACGGTCGAGGCCTACGTCGATGACATCGTAGTCAAGACGAGGAAAGCTTCCGACCTCCTCTCCGACCTTGAAGTGACATTCCGATGTCTCAAGGCGAAAGGCATCAAGCTCAATCCCGAGAAGTGTGTCTTCGGGGTGCCCCGGGGCATGCTCTTGGGGTTCATCGTCTCCGAGCGGGGCATCGAAGCCAACCCGGAGAAGATCGCAGCCATCACCAGCATGGGTCCCATCAAGGACTTAAAGGGCGTACAGAGGGTCATGGGATGTCTCGCGGCTCTGAGCCGCTTCATCTCACGCCTCGGCGAAAGAGGCCTGCCTCTGTACCGCCTCTTAAGGAAGGCCGAGCGCTTCACTTGGACCCCTGAGGCCGAGGAAGCTCTCGGGAACCTGAAGGCGCTCCTCACAAAGGCGCCTATCTTGGTGCCCCCAGCTGACGGAGAAGCCCTCTTGGTCTACGTCACCGCGACCACTCAGGTGGTTAGCGTCGCGATTGTGGTTGAGAGGCAAGAAGAGGGGCATGCATTGCCCGTTCAGAGGCCAGTTTACTTCGTCAGCGAGGTACTGTCTGAAACCAAGATCCGCTACCCACAAGTTCAGAAGCTGCTGTATGCAGTGATCCTGACGTGGCGGAAGTTGTGACACTACTTCGAGTCTCATCCATTAAGTGTGGTGTCATCCTTCCCCCTGGGGGAGATCATCCAGTGCCGAGAGGCCTCAAGCAGGATTGCAAAGTGGGCGGTGGAAATCATGGGCGAGACAATCTCGTTCGCCCCTCGGAAGGCCATCAAGTCCCAGGTCTTGGCGGACTTCGTAGCTGAATGGGTCGACACCCAACTACCGACGGCTCCGATCCAACCGGAGCTCTGGACCATGTTTTTCGGCGGGTCGCTGATGAAGACGGGAGCCGGCGCAGGCCTCCTCTTCATCTCGCCCCTCGGGAAACACCTAAGCTATGTGCTACGCCTCCATTTCCCGGCGTCCAACAATGTGGCTGAGTACGAGGCTCTGGTCAACGGGTTGCGGATCGCCATCGAGCTAGGGGTCAGGTGCCTCGACGCCCGCGGTAACTCGCAGCTCGTCATCGACCAAGTCATGAAGAACTCCCACTGCCGCGACCCGAAGATGGAGGCCTACTGCGATGAGGTTCGGCGCCTGGAAGACAAGTTCTACGGGCTCGAGCTTAACCACATCGCTCGGCGCTACAACGAGACTGCGGACGAGCTGGCAAAAATAGCCTCGGGGCGAACAACGGTTCCCCCGGACGTCTTCTCCCGGGATCTGCATCAACCCTCCGTCAAGATCGACGACTCGCCCGAGCCTGAGGCACCCTCGGTCCAGCCCGAGGCACCCTCAGCTCGGCCCGAGGCAGCCTCGGTTCAACCCGAGGTACCCTCGGCCTCCGAGGGTGAGGCACTGCGCATCGAGGAGGAGCGGAGCGGGGCCACGCCTGATCGAAATTGGCAGACCCCGTACCTGCAATATCTCCGCCAAGGAGAGCTACCCCTCGACCGAGCCGAGGCTCGGTGGGTAGCGCGACGCGCCAAGTCGTTCGTCTTGCTTGGCGATGAGAAGGAGCTCTACCACCGCAGCCCCTCGGGCATCCTCCAGCGATGCATCTCCGTCGCCGAAGGTCAGGAACTCCTGCAAGAGATACACTCGGGGGCTTGCGGCCATCACGCAGCGCCTCGAGCCCTTGTCGGGAATGCTTTCCGGCAAGGCTTCTACTGGCCAACGGCGGTGGCTGACGCCACTAGAATTGTCCGCACCTGCGAAGGGTGTCAATTCTATGCGAAGCAAACCCACCTGCCCGCTTAGGCTCTACAGACGATACCCATCACCTGGCCCTTTGCTGTGTGGGGGCTGGACCTCGTCGGCCCCTTGCAGAAGGCGCCCGGGGGCTACACGCACCTGCTGGTCGCCATCGACAAATTCTCCAAGTGGGTCAAGGTCCGACCTCTGAACTACATCAGGTCCGAGCAGGCGGTGACGTTCTTCACCAACATCATCCATCGCTTCGGGGTCCCGAACTCCATCATCACCGACAACGGTACCCAGTTCACCGGCAGAAAATTCTTGGAATTCTGCAAGGATCACCACATCCGGGTGGACTGGGCCGCCGTGGCTCATCCCATGTCGAATGGGCAAGTAGAGCGTGCCAACGGCATGATTCTACAAGGGCTCAAGCCTCGGATTTACAACGACCTCAACAAGTTCGGCAAGCGATGGATGAAGGAACTCCCCTCGGTGGTCTAGAGCCTGAGGACAACGCCGAGCCGGGCCACGGGTTTCACGCCGTTCTTCCTGGTCTACGGGGCCGAGGCCGTCTTGCCCACTGACCTGGAATACGGCTCCCCGAGGACGAGGGCCTACAGTGATCAAAGCAACCAAGCTAGCTGAGAAGACTCGCTGGACCAGCTGGAAGAGGCTCGGGATAAGGCCTTGCTACACTTGGCGCGGTACCAGCAGTCCCTGCGACGCTACCACGCCCGAGGGGTCCGGCCCTGAGACCTCCAGGTGGGCGACCTGGTGCTTCGGCTGCGGCAAGACGCCCGAGGGAGGCACAAGCTCACGCCCCCCTGGGAGGGGCCATTCGTCATCGCCAAAGTTCTGAAGCCCGGAACGTACAAGCTGGCCAACAGTCAAGGCGAGGTCTACGGCAACGCTTGGAACATCCAACAACTACGTCGCTTCTACCCTTAAGATGTTTTCAAGTTGTTCATATACCTCGCATCCGCGCAAAGTTTAGTCATCAAGGAAGGGTCGGCCTCGCCTCAGCAAAGCCCGACCCTCCCTCGGGGGCTAAAAGGGGGGAACCCCCTCTGCGTTGAAATTTTCCTCGAAAAAAGATCTCTTCTGCCAGAATATCTTTCGTGCTTTCTGACTACTTCAAAAAGTGGATCCTGAAAACGACGGAGTACACGTAAGCAGCCAAGGCTGACCGAGCCGAGGGACTCCTACGCCTCCGGGATACGGATACCTCACTCATCACCTTCTGTGATAAGTAACTCGCGTTCGGATAAAGTGATTCCGCGGACCGAACAAGTCTTCACGTTCGGAAGCTCTTCTGCCGAAGCGATCCTTCGAGCCTTCTCGACTGAGTCGGTGACAGGGCCTCATGGACGGGTGAAAGTGCACGTAAGCGGCAAGGCCGACCGAGCTGAGGGACTCCCACGCCTCCGGGATACGGATACCTCACTCGTCACCTTCCGCGAGAAGCAACTCTCGCTCGCACAAACATCCCTGTTACCGACAAAAAAGTCCAGATACTCTGCCGAAGCGATCCTTCGAGCCTTCTCGACTGAGTCGGTGACAGGGCCTCATGGACGGGTGAAAGTGCGCGTAAGCGGCAAGGCCGACCGAGCCGAGGGACTCCCACACCTCCGGGATACGGATACCTCACTCGTCACCTTCCGCGAGAAGCAACTCTCGCTCGCACAAACATCCCTGTTACCGACAAAAAAGTCCAGATACTCGAAACAAGAGGAAAGGAGACGCAGCTTAACAACACAGCGAGGGTGTGTATTCTGGCCTCGGCGGCCGCAGAAGGCACACGCTACAAGACACTCTGATCCTGCAGGCTCGGGTCTTGACGCTGGAAGGGGGCAGTAACACCCTCGGCATCGACGACACCTTCAGCAAGGTCCGACCTAGCCTCGGACGGCGACGCGGTCCAAGGATCCCCACTCTGGAGGACGACGTAATCGTCACGCCCGGACAATCGCTGCTAGGGACTTCTCCGGGAATCCGGCCCGAGAAGGCGGCTCGGCTAGTTACCCCTGGGGCCTCGGCCAACCATCTTCCAAGGGCGCCAGCCCGACCCGAGGCCTCGGATGATCGACTCCGGCGTCGGTCCCGCTAACGGACAACCCGGCTAGGCTCCGGCCAACCAGGTTTCATTTTCGAGCCAACTCTGCCTCTGTTCATGCTGATATCGCTACCCCTGGCCTCGACTCGTCGAAGAGCGGCCAAGGGGTCCCTTTAACTGAGCTAGAGGAGCCTCAGACAACAAGGCTGACCGAGCCAAGGGACTCCTACGCCTCCGGGATACGGATACCTCACTCGTCACCTTGGCACGGGGTGACTCATGCTTGGTGAAGCGGTTCAGACAACCAACAGGCGAGTCTTAGTGCTCGAAAATGAGGAAAAAACATGGCTCCGTGCCAAAATTACATACATGTTCAGGCCTCGACAGCCGCAATGAACAAAAAAACACTGGCATTCAAAGTGCCATTACAAACGGAACTCCGGTTCCCCCTCCGCAGGTACGAACAACCCCACTCGATAGGGGTGGGCCTGCAGAGCAACAGAAGACCGACGAACGGCGCGCCGTCACCCGCTCCAGCAGCGGCGACGACGACTTCTGCTCCAGGGGGCCGAACAGCGGCAGCACTGACCTCAGGGCGGATGCTGCTGCCAGGAGGCCCCCGCCCATGCCCAAACTCGTGAGGCAAGGACGGACAGAAGGCCGTAGAGTTGGAGGTCGGTCCGTGGCCGGCCTTGGCTATCTCGCCGGCGGAAGAACCTCTTCCAGCTGCCGTGGCAGACGCCGGCGCCGCGAGCGGCTCCGAAGCCACTCGCGTCCGAGAGCCAGGCACGGTGCAGCTGCCGGCGCCACGGACGACGACCGCCCTTCCCTCCGATCACTGAGTGAAGGAGCGGGCCGCCGCCCACGCAGGGGCCGACCCCAACTCGGCACACTCCTCTCCCCAGCCCTGGTGATGAAAATCCTTGAGGCTGAGGGAGGGGCAGAGGCCGCAGCCCGGCTCGCTTTCCCCCACCATCAAGCTGGAGGTCACCATCTTGGGTGACCGCCGGCGGAGGGGTGCAGCCGGGCTGCATGATGAAAATCCTTGAAGCCGAACGATGGCTGAAAGGTACCAATTCCCACGGAGTTGCGTTCCTCCAACGATGAGGCGAAAAGACGGCGGGTATCCCCCATCCGGGGGCTTGGAAGGTGGAAAGACGCGATGCATAAGGGAGCGAGAAGACATGGTCGTCTTCCGAAAGGGGTCGCCCTCCTTTTAAAGGCAACTCTCCCTACTTGCGCCCCCAACCGTCACGGGCTGAGTCTTCTCCAACACGCTCCAAGGCCCTCCCCTGCGGCGTGGGGGCTGGGTCCCGCATGTCATGCAAACCGGCTCAGAGCAGAAGAAGCCAAACCGCCGCGCGTGGTGCACACGACCGCCCAGCGGTTACAAGTGACCCTCCACTTTTGCCCAGACCAACGGGCGAAAGAGGCGGGCAGCCATGCAGGCGGCATGCAACCGCGCCAAGTGGACGCGCTTCTCCGACTCCCGACACGCCAGCATGGAGGCCCAGGCCCACGCGTCACGCAACCGGCGCGCCGGATGCTGCATGCAGGCGACTGCACCGCCACTTGCGCCACGACCACGCCTCCTCGAGTGCGGAACCAATACCGCGACTCGAGGCGACCCAGCGCACGACCCAGCAGCGCCAGCCTGACGCGGCGGTCAATGCGGCCAAAAGTGGGCCGACAGTAATGACGATGGCAGGCGGACGGGAGCAGCGGTCACGTCATCAGCCAAGCTCACGTCCCATCCGGGGGCAGCAAGAGGACCCCCTCTCACGGCGTGAAGACAACGCGCCCGTGATTCGTTCCTCGAACGGCTCGCGCACGCGCAACGGCCGCCCTGCCAACCGCTCGCCCCATCTCATTAACTCCGCGGCAGGACAGGCGGCGCTTCCGGCGGTAGCAGTGGGCGACGCTTCGCCTTCGCCGTAATAACTGCGACAAAAAAGGTACGCCGCGTCGTTCGATTTCGTATCCTTTTCCTTTTTTCCTCTTTCTCTATCTCTTGCAGCAGGGACCGGGAAAGGGGGATACCCCGAAAAGGATCCTTCCCCATGAAGGAACCAGGCTCCGAGCCTCCCTACTGATCAGAGGTTCGAAGGCTGGCCCCTCGAAGGGTTCGACAGCCGCCTCAGATCGCGTGGGCCCTACACCCACTACTGGTCAGAGGTTCGAAGGTCGGCCCCCCGAAGGGTTCCACGGCCGCCTTAGGCTACTCGGGCTCCGCGCCCATTACTGATCAGGGGTTCGAAGGCTGGCCCCCGAAGGGTTCACAGTCGCCTCAGACACCGAGCGAGGGATGACCATGGGTACGTTCGATACATAACCAAGGCTCGGGCTGCGCTCCCGAGGTACCCTAGGACATTTCCGAGACCAGCGGGAGCGATCTTGTAACGGAATCCCATCAGAGGGAGGCATCGAGCCCTCGGACCCCGTCGCCAGGGGACCGGGTCCGGCAGATCACCTGCAGGTACTTTTGGGTGTGCCTCTGGGCCCCTAACCGACCCCTAACGAACGGGGCACTGACGTCCACTCGGATTACCCGCTTGCAGCTCACCGGAGACACCATGTTCGGCGCCCATCGAGGGTAACATGGCGCTTTCCCCCCCTCCTCCTTGCGAAAAGGCGACGCAGGGGCGTATGCAAAAAGCCGAGTCTGTCCCTGATCGCTCTCTCGCCCTGTGCAGAGGCTCGGGGGCTGCTCTCGCAAACCCGGCTCTAGCCGAACCGTTGACAGCGTCAACATACCAGCCCGAGAGCTTGGGCCCCGACCGTACACCCGGGCTACGACCAGTTCGCATGAGGGAACAACCAAACCAGCCGAAGCATTACGCGAGGCATTAAGACCTCGAAGGAGTGAAACCACTCCTCCGAGGCCTCGGGGGCTACACCCGGCGGGTGCGCTCGCGCGCACCCACCGGAACAAAATGCAATCGAGAAAGGCTGGTCCCCTTGCAAAAAAGTGCGACGAAAGCCTCCAAGCGAGTGCTAACACTCCCTTCGAGGCTCGGGGGCTACTGTCGGGGACCATAATTAGGGGTACCCTCAAGACTCCTAATTCTCAGCTGGTAACCCCCATCAGCATAAAGCTGCTAAGGCCTGATGGGTGCGATTAAGTCAGGGATCAGTCCATTCGAGCGACTCGATCACGCCTCACCCGAGCCTAGCCTCGGACAAGGGTAGCCGACCCCGGAGGATTTCCGTCTCGCCCGAGGCCCCCCCCTCCGACGGCGAACATATCTCCGGCTCGCCTGAGGCCCTGCCTTCGTTAAGAAGCAACCCTGACTAAATCG
The DNA here is from genome assembly GCF_902167145.1 of Zea mays. Classification (NCBI taxonomy): domain Eukaryota; kingdom Viridiplantae; phylum Streptophyta; class Magnoliopsida; order Poales; family Poaceae; genus Zea; species Zea mays. The sequence goes on along the minus strand of NC_050105.1, from coordinate 129,485,819 downwards.
CCGCACCGACCGACCAAGTCGCAGGAGCATTTAATGCAAAGGTAGCCTGACACCTTTGTCCTGACGCGCGCCCTCCGGTAGAGCCGAAGTGACCGCCGTCACTTCGCCGCTCCACTGACCGGCCTGACAGAAGGACAGTGCCGCCTGCGCCACTCCGGCTGCAGTGCCACTTGACAGAGTGAGACTGACAGGCAGTCAGGCCCTGCCAAAGGCACCATAGGAAGCTCCGCCCGACCCAGGGCTCGGACTCGGGCTAAGTCCCGGAAGACGGCGAACTCCGCTCCGCCCGACCCAGGGCTCGGACTCGGGCTAAGTCCCGGAAGACGGCGAACTCCGCTCCGCCCGACCCAGGGCTCGGACTCGGGCTAAGTCCTGGAAGACGGCGAACTCCGCTCCGCTCCACCCAGGGCTCGGACTCGGGCTAAGTCCCGGAAGACGGCGAACTCCGCTCCGCCCGACCCAGGGCTCGGACTCGGGCTAAGTCCCGGAAGACGACGAACTCCGCTTCGCCCGACCCCAGGGCTCGGACTCGGGCTCAGCCCCAGAAGACGACGAACTCTGCTTCGCCCGACCCCAGGGCTCGGACTCGGGCTCAGCCCAAGAAGACGACGAACTCCGCTTCGCCCGACCCCAGGGCTCGGACTCCGCCCTGGCCTCTGCCGAACGACCTCCGCCTCGCCCGACCCAGGGGCTCGGACTCGGCCTCGGCCATGGAAGACAGACTCGACCTCGGCTTCGGAGGAGCCTCCACATCGCCCAACCTAGGGCGCAGGCCAGCCACGTCAACAGGAAGCGCCATCATCACCCTACCTCGAGCTGACTCGGGCCGCAGAGAACAAGACCGGTGTCCCATCTGGCTTGCCTCGCCAGATAGGCAATGATGGCGCCCCGCATGCTCTGTGACGATGACGGCTCTCAGCTCTCTTACGGAAGCAGGAGGACATCAGCAAGGACTCAACCGCTCCGACAGCTGTCCCTCCGCCAGGCTCCGTCGCTCCTCCGACGGCCACGACATCACACCAGCTGGGTGCCAAAATCTCTCCGGCTGCCACATCGGCATGTACTTAGGGCGCTAGCTCTCCCCCGCTAGACACGTAGCACTCTGCTACACCCCCATTGTACACCTGGATCCTCTCCTTACGCCTATAAAAGGAAGGACCAGGGCCCTCTTAGAGAGGGTTGGCCGCGCGGGGACGAGGACGGGACAGGCGCTCTCTTAGGGCCGCTCGCTTCCCTCTCCCGCGTGGACGCTTGTAACCCCCTACTGCAAGCGCACCCGACCTGGGCGCGGGACGAACACGAAGGCCGCGGGATTCCCACCTCTCTCACGCCGGTCTCCGGCCGCCTCGCTCCTTTCCCCCCTTCGCGCTCGCCCACGCGCTCGACCCATCTGGGCTGGGGCACGCAGCGACACTCACTCGTCGGCCCGAGGGACCCCCCGGTCTCGAAACACCGACAAGAGGGTTTTGATATATCATTTTTGAAATACTACTTTCTCCCCCTTTGAACACAATAAGATACCAATTTGAAATTTACCAATTGAAAATCTCCAATTTTAAAATTAGGTGGTGGTGCGGTCCTTTTGCTTTGGGCAAATATTTTCTCCCCCTTTGGCATGAATCGCCAAAAACGGAGTCATTAGAGCCCTTGAAGTACTTTCTTCCCCTTTGGTCATGAATAAATGAGTGAAGATTGTACCAAAGACGAAGTCCTTTTGCTTTGAACTCTCCCCAAAAAGATGGAGAGATACGCGGAGCGACGGCGAAATATGAGTTACAGAGTGGAAGCCTTTGTCTTCGCCGAAGACTCCAATTCCCTTTCAATACACCTATGACTTGGTTTGAAATTGACTTGAAAAACACATTAGTCATAGCATATGAAAGAGACATGATCAAAGGTATACAAATGAGCTATGTGTGCAATTTAGCAAAAGAAATTGCGCGAATCAAGAATATTGAGCTCATGCCTAAGTTTGTTAAAAGTTTGTTCATCAAGAGGCTTGGTAAAGATATTGGCTAATTGATCTTTAGTGTTAATGTAAGAAATCTTGATATCTCCTTTTTGTTGGTGATCCCTAAGAAAATGATACCGAATGGCTATGTGTTTAGTGCGGCTATGCTCGACGGGATTATCCGCCATCTTGATGGCACTCTCATTATCACATAGCAAAGGGACTTTAGTTAATTTGTAACCGTAGTCCCGCAGGGTTTGCCTCATCCAAAGCAATTGCGCGCAACAATGGCCTGCGGCAATGTACTCGGCTTCGGCGGTGGAAAGAGCAACCGAATTTTGCTTCTTTGAAGCCCAAGACACCAAGGATCTTCCCAAGAACTGGCAAGTCCCCGATGTGCTTTTCCTATTGATTTTACACCCTGCCCAATCGGCATCCGAATAACCAATCAAATCAAATGTGGATCCCCTAGGATACCAAAGCCCAAACTTAGGAGTGTAAGCCAAATATCTCAAGATTCGTTTTACGGCCGTAAGGTGAGCTTCCTTAGGGTCGGCTTGGAATCTTGCACACATGCATACGGAAGGCATAATATCTGGTCGAGATGCACATAAGTAGAGTAAAGAACCTATCATCGACCGGTATACCTCTTGATGGGCTTGGCATCCTTCATCCCAAACTTGTTTAGAATGTCTTGAGTATACTTCGTTTGGCTAATGAAGGTGCCCTCTTGGAGTTGCTTCACTTGAAATCCCAAGAAGTACTTCAACTCCCCCATCATAGACATCTCGAACTTTTGTGTCATGATCCTACTAAATTCTTCACATGTAGACTTGTTAGTAGACCCAAATATAATATCATCAACATAAATTTGGCATACAAACAGGTCATTTTCAAGAGTTTTAGTGAATAAAGTAGGATCGGCCTTTCCGACTTTGAAGCCATTAGCGATAAGGAAATCTCTAAGGCATTCATACCATGCTCTTGGGGCTTGCTTGAGGCCATAAAGCGCCTTAGAGAGTTTATAGACATGGTGAGGATACTCACTATCTTCAAAGCCGGGAGGTTGCTCAACATAGACCTCTTCCTTGATTGGTCCATTGAGGAAGGCACTTTTCACGTCCATTTGATAAAGCTTAAAGCCATGGTAAGTAGCATAGGCCAATAATATACGAATTGACTCAAGCCTAGCTACGGCTGCATAGGTTTCACCGAAATCCAAACCTTCGACTTGGGAGTATCCCTTGGCCACAAGTCGAGCTTTGTTCCTTGTCACCACACCATGCTCATCTTGCTTGTTGCGGAAGACCCATTTGGTTCCTACAACATTTTGATTAGGACGTGGAACTAAATGCCATACCTCATTCCTAGTGAAGTTGTTGAGCTCCTCTTGCATAGCCACCACCCAATCTGAATCTTGTAGTGCTTCCTCTACCCTGTGTGGCTCAATAGAGGAAACAAAAGAGTAATGCTCACAAAAATGTGCAACTCGAGATCTAGTGGTTACCCCCTTATGAATGTCGCCGAGGATGGTGTCGACAGGGTGATCTCGTTGGATTGCTTGGTGGACTCTTGGGTGTGGCGGCCTTTGCTCTTCATCCTCCTTGTCTTGATCATTTGTATCTCCCACTTGATCATTGCCATCATCTTGAGGTGGCTCTCTTGCTTGATCTTCTACTTCATCAACTTGAGCTTCATCCCCATTTTGAGTTGGTGGAGATGCTTGCGTGGAGGAGGACGGTTGATCTTGTGCATTTGGAGGCTCTTCGGATTCCTTAGGACACACATCCCCAATGGACATGTTCCTTAGCGCGATGCATGGAGCCTCTTCATTACCTATCTCATCAAGATCAACTTGCTCTACTTGAGAGCCGTTAGTCTCATCAAACACAACGTCACAAGAAACTTCAACTTGTCCAGTGGACTTGTTAAAGACTCTATATGCCCTTGTGTTTGAATCATATCCTAGTAAAAGGCCTTCTACAGTCTTAGGAGCAAATTTAGGTTTTCTACCTCTTTTAACAAGAATAAAACATTTGCTACCAAAGACTCTAAAATATGAAATATTGGGCTTTTTACTGGTTAGGAGTTCATAAGATGTCTTCTTGAGGATTCGGTGTAGATATAACCGGTTGATGGCGTAGCAGGCGGTGTTGATCGCCTCGGCCCAAAACCGATCCGAAGTCTTGTACTCATCAAGCATGGCCCTTGCCATGTCCAATAGAGTTCGATTCTTCCTCTCCACTACACCATTTTGTTGTGGCGTGTAGGGAGAAGAGAACTCATGCTTGATGCCCTCCTCCTCAAGGAAGCCTTCGATTTGAGAGTTCTTGAACTCCGTCCCATTGTCGCTTCTAATTTTCTTGATCCTTAAGCCGAACTCGTTTTGAGCTCGTCTCAAGAATCCCTTTAAGGTTTCTTGGGTTTGAGATTTTTTCTGCAAAAAGAACACCCAAGTGAAGCGAGAATAATCATCCACTATTACAAGACAATACTTACTCCCGCCGATGCTTATGTAAGCAATCGGGCCGAATAGATCCATGTGGAGTAGCTCAAGCGGCCTGTCGGTCGTCCTGATGTTCTTGTGTGGATGATGGGCTCCAACTTGCTTTCCTGCCTGGCATGCGCTACAAACCCTGTCTTTCTCAAAATGAACATTTGTTAGTCCTAAAATGTGTTCTCCCTTTAGAAGCTTATGAAGATTCTTCATCCCAACATGGGCTAGTCGGCGGTGCCAGAGCCAACCCATGTTAGTCTTAGCAATTAAGCATGTGTCGAGTTCAGCTCTATCAAAATCTACTAAGTATAGCTGACCCTCTAACACACCCTTAAATGCTATTGAATCATCACTTCTTCTAAAGACAGTGACACCTACATCAGTAAAGAGACAGTTGTAGCCCATTTTGCATAATTGAGATACAGAAAGCAAATTGTAATCTAATGAATCTACGAGAAAAACATTGGAAATAGAATGGTCAGGAGATATAGCAATTTTACCCAATCCTTTGACCAAACCTTGGTTTCCATCCCCGAATGTGATAGCTCGTTGGGGATCTTGATTTTTCTCATAGGAGGAGAACATCTTCTTCTCCCCTGTCATGTGGTTTGTGCACCCGCTATCGATGATCCAACTTGAGCCCCCGGATGCATAAACCTACAAAACAAGTTTAGTTCTTGACTTTAGGTACCCAAACGGTTTTGGGTCCTTTGGCATTAGAAACAAGAACTTTGGGAACACAAACACAAGTTTTGGAGCTCTTGTGTTTGCCCCCAACATACTTGGCAACGACCTTGCCGGATTTGTTAGTCAAAACATATGATGCATCAAAAGTTTTAAAAGAAATATCATGCTCATTTGATGCACTAGGAGTTTTCTTCTTAGGCAACTTAACATGGGTTGGTTGCCTAGAGCTAGATGTCTCACCCTTATACATGAAAGCATGGTTAGGGCCAGAGTGAGACTTCCTAGAGTGAATCCTCCTAATTTTGCTCTCGGGATAACCGGCAGGGTACAAAATGTAACCCTCGTTATCCTGAGGCATGGGAGCCTTGCCCTTTACAAAATTAAACAATCTTTTAGGAGGGGCATTAAGTTTGACATTGTCTCCCCTTTGGAAGCCGATGCCATCCTTGATGCCAGGGCGTCTCCCATTATAAAGCATACTACGAGCAAATTTAAATTTTTCATTCTCTAAGTTATGCTCGGCAATTTTAGCATCTAATTTTGCTATATGATCATTTTGCTGTTTAATTAAAGACATGTGATCATGAATAGCATTAATATCAACATCTCTACATCTAGTACAAATAGATACATGCTCAACGATAGATGTAGAGAGCTTGCAAGATTTTAATTCTACAACCTTAGCATGTAACATATCATTCTTAGTTCTAAGGTCTGAAATAGTAGCATTGCAAACATCAAAATCTTTAGCCTTAGAAAGCAATTTTTCATTTTCATTTCTAAGGCTATCAATAGAAATGTTTAATTCTTCAATCCTAGCAAGCAAATCATCATTATCAATTCTATGATTGGGAATTGAAACATTACAAACATGAGAATCAACCTTAGCACTTACATTAGCATTTTCATTTCTAAGGTTGGTAATAGTGTCATGACAGGTGTTTAGCTCACTAGATAGTTTTTGACATTTTTCTATTTCTAGAGCATAAGCATTTTAACCTTAACATGTTTCTTATTTTCCTTAATTAGGAAGTCCTCTTGGGAATCCAAAAGATCATCCTTTTCATGAATAACAGTAATTAATTCATTTAATTTTTCCTTTTGTTCCATGTTAAGGTTGGCAAAAAGGGTACGCAAGTTATCCTCCTCATCACTAGCATTATCATCACTAGAAGACTCATATTTAGTGGATGATTTGGATTTAACCTTCTTCCTCTTGCCGTCCTTTGCCATGAGGCACTTGTGGCCGACGTTGGGGAAGAAGAGTCCCTTGGTGACGACGATGTTGGCGGCGTCCTCTTCGTCGGAGGAGTCGGTGGAGCTCTCGTCGGAGTCCCACTCGCGGCACACGTGGGCATTGCCGCCCCTCTTCTTGTGGTACCTCTTCTTCTCTCTCCTCTTGCCCTTCTTGTCGTTATCCCTGTCACTGTCACTTGATAATGGACATTTAGCAATAAAGTGACCGGGCTTACCACAATTGTAGCAAACTGTCGGTGTTTCGAGACCGGGGGGTCCCTAAGCCGACGAGTGAATGTCGCCGCGTGCCCCAGCCCAGATGGGTCGACGTGAGGCCGAGCGCGAAGGGGGGAAGTGAGGTGGCCGGAGACAGGCGTGAGAGAGGTGGAAATCCCGCGGCCTTCGTGTTCGTCCCGCGCCCAGGTCGGGTGCGCTTGCAGTAGGGGGTTACAAGCGTCCACGCAGGAGAGGGAGCGAGCGGCTTCAAGCGAGCGCCTGTCTCGTCCTCGTCCCCGCGCGGCCAACCTTCTCTAAGAGGGCCCTGGTCCTTCCTTTTATAGGCGTAAGAAGAGGATCTAGGTGTACAATGGGGGGTATAGCAGAGTGCTACGTGTCTAGCGGAGGAGAGCTAGCGCCCTAAGTACATGCCGTCGTGGCAGCCGAAGAGATTTTGGCACCCAGCTGGTGTGATGTCGTGGCCGTCGGAGGAGTGCTGGAGCCTGGCGGAGGGACATCTGTCGGAGCTGTTGAGTCCTTGCTGATGTCCTCTTGCTTCTGTAAGGGGGCTGAGAGCAGCCGTCGTCACAGAGTATGCGGGGCGCCATCATTGCCTATCTGGCGGAGCGAGCCAGATGGGACGCCGGTCTTATTCACCATGGCCCGAGTCAGCTCGGGGTAGGGTGATGATGGCGCCTCCTGTTGACGTGGCTGGTCTGCGCCCTAGGTTGGGCGATGTGGAAGCTCCTCCGAAGCCGAGGTCGAGTCCGTGCCTCTGGTTCGGGCGAGGCGGAGACCGTCGGCTGAGGCCAGGGCGGAGTCTGAGCCCTGGGGTCGGGCGAAGCGGAGTTCGTCGTCTTCTGGGGCTGAGCCCGAGTCCGAGCCCTAGGTCGGGCGGAGCGGAGTTCGTCGTCTTCCGGGACTTAGCCCGAGTCCGAGCCCTAGGTCGGGCGGAGCGGAGATCGTCGTCTTCCGGGGCTTATCCCGAGTCCGAGCCCTGGGTCGGGTGGAGCGAAGTTCGTCGTCTTCCGGGGCTTAGCCCGAGTCCGAGCCCTGGGTCGAGCGGAGCGGAGTTCGCTGTCTTCTGGGGCTGAGCCCGAGTCCGAGCCCTGGGTCGGGCGGAGCGGAGTTCGTCGTCTTCCGGGACTTAGCCCGAGTCCGAGCCCTGGGTCGGGCGGAGCGGAGTTCGTCGTCTTCTGGGGCTTAGCCCGAGTCCGAGCCCTGGGTCGGGCGAAGCAGAGCTTCCTATGGTGCCTGCGGCTGGACCTGACTGCCTGTCAGCCTCACTTTGTCAAGTGGCACCGCAGTCGGAGCGGCGCAGGTGGCGCTGTCTTTCTGTCAGGTCGGCCAGTAGAGCGGTGAAGTGATGGCGGTCACTTCGGCTCTGTCGGCTGGGGGGCGCGCGTCAGGATAAAGGTGTCAGGCCGCCTTTGCATTAAATGCTCCTGCGATTTGGTCGGTCAGTGCGGCGATTTGGTCAGGGTTGCTTCTTGGCGAAGACAGGGCCTCGGGCGAGCCGGAAATATGTTCGCCGCTGGAGGGGGGCCTCAGGCGAGACGGAACTCCTCCGAGGTCGGCTGCCCTTGTCCGAGGCTAGGCTCGGGCGAGGCGTGATTGAGTCCCTCGAATGGACTGATCCCTGACTTAATCACACCCATCAGGCCTTTGCAGCTTTATGCTGATGGGGGTTACCAGCTGAGAATTAGGAGCCTTGAGGGTACCCCTAATTATGGTCCCCGACAGTAGCCCCTGAGCCTCGAAGGGAGTGTTAGCACACGCTTGGAGGCTCTCGTCGCACTTTTTTGCAAGGGGACCAGCCTTTCTCGGTTGCGTTTTGTTCCGGTGGGTGCGCGCGAGCGCACCTGCCGGGTGTAGCCCCCGAGGCCTCGGAGGAGTGGTTTCACTCCTTCGAGGTCTTAATGCCTCACGTAATGCTTCGGCTGGTCTGGTCGTCCCTCATGCGAGCTGGCCGTAGCCCGGGTGTACGGTCGGGTCCCAAGTTCTCGGGCTGGTATGTTGACGCTGTCAACGGTTCGGCCGGAGCCGGGTTTGCAAGAGCAGCCCCCGAGCCTCTGCACAGGGCGAGAGGGCGATCAGGGACAGACTCGACTTTTTTACATACGCCCCTGCGTCGCCTTTCCGCAAGGAGGAGGGGGGAAAGCGCCATGTTGCCCTCGATGGGCGCCGAACATGGTGTCTCCGGTGAGCTGCAAGCGGGTAATCCGAGTGGACGTCCGTGCCCCGTTCATTAGGGGTCGGCTAGGGGCCCAGAGGCACGCCCAAAAGTACCTGCGGGTGATCTGCCGGACCCGGTCCCCTAGCGACGGGGTCCGAGGGCTCGATGCCTCCCTCCGGTGGGATTCTGTTACAAGATCGTTCCCACTGGTCTCGGAAATGTCCTAGGGTACCTCGAGAGCATAGCCCGAGCCTTGGTTATGTATCGAACGTACCCATGGTCATCCCTCGCTCTGTGTCTGAGGCGGCTGTGAACCCTTCGGGGGCCAGCCTTCGAACCCCTGATCAGTAGTGGGCGCGGAGCCCGAGTAGCCTGAGGCGGCCGTGGAACCCTTCCGAGGGGCCGGCCTTCGAACCTCTGACCAGTAGTGGGTGTAGAGCCCACGCGATCTGAGGCGGCTGTCGAACCCTTCCGAGGGGCCAGCCTTCGAACCTCTGATCATTAGGGAGGTTTGGAGCCTGGTTCCTTCACGAGGAAGGATCCTTTTCGGGGTATCCCCCTTTCCCGGTCCCTGTTGCAAGAGAGAGAAAGAGGAAAAAAAGGAAAAGGATACGAAATCGAATGACGCGGCGTACCTTTTCTGACGCGGTCATTATGGCGAAGGCGAAGCGTCGCCCGCTTCTCCTGCCAGAGGCGCCGCCTGTCCCGCCGCGGAGTTAATGCGACAGGGCGAGTGGTTGGCGGGGCGGCCGTTGCGCGTGCGTGAGCCGTTCGAGGAACGGAACACGGGTGCGTTGTCTTCACGCCGTGAGAGAGGGTTCTCTCGCCGCCCCCGGATGGGACGTGAGCTTGGCTGACGACGGGGCCGCTGCGCCTGCCTCCGCCATTAGTGCCGGCCCATTTTTGGCCGCATTGACCGTCGCGCCAAGCTGGCGCTGCTGGGTCGTGCGCTGGGTCGCCTCGAGTCGCGGTATCGGTTCCGCAGTCGAGGAGGCGCGGTGGTGGCGTAAGTGGCGGTGCAGTTGCATGCACGAAGCATTCGGCGCACCGGTTGTATGACGCGTGGGCCTGGGCCTCCATGCCGGGCGTGTTGGGAGTCGGAGAAGTGCGCCCACTTGGCGCGGTTGCATGCCGCCTGCATGGCTGCCCGCCCTTTCGCCCGCTGGTCTGGGCAAAAGTGGAGAGTCGCTTGTAACCGCTGGGCGGTTGTACGCACCACGCACGGCGGTTTGGCTTCTTCTGCTCTGAGCCGGCTTGCATGACGTGTGGGACCCAGCCCCCGCGCCGTAGGGGAAGACCTTGGAGCGTGTTGGAGAAGACTCAGCCCGCGACGGCTGGGGACGCAAGTAGGGAGAGTCGCCTTTAAAAGGAGGGTGACCCCCTTGGAAGGCGACCATGTCTTCGCGCTCCCTTATGCATCGTGTACTTCCACCTTCCAAGCCCCCGGATGGGGGATTCCCGCCGTCTTTCCGCTTCGTCGTTGGAGGAACGCAACTCCGCGGGAGTTGGTACCTTTCAGCCATTGTTCGGCTTCAAGGATTTTCATCATGCAGCCCGGTTGCACCCCTCCACCGACGGTCACCCAAAACGGTGACCTCCAGCCCCTGGATGGGGAGAGGCAAACCGGGCTGTGATCTTGGTCCCGCCCTCAGCCTCGAGGATGTTCGTCATCCTTGCTAAGGCGGGGGGCGAGGCGAGCCGAGCCGGGGCTCTACCTCCCGCGCGGGCCGGCTGGCCACCTCTTCTTCCAGCTTCTGGTGGTGGCAACCATCCTCCAGCTCTACGGAGGAGACGTCCTCCAGCCATGCCGGGGAAGGCGAACTGTTGCTGTCCAGCTAGGATGCAACATTCTGCCCTCTTTCTCGCTTTCGTGGCGAGGACGGGAACGAGGACCTGCCGGTGCGCTTGAGAGCGGCCCGCTCTTTGGCTTTGATGGCTGGTTTGCGTCCCTTGAGCAGGAACGCGAACGAGAGCCTTCCGGCGGCCGCGTCCGTCCTGGGACCACGGCTGCTGCTGCAGAGGTCGCTGGCGGGTCACCCGGAGCTCGTCGCCCCGCAGGCTCCCCGGTGTGGAGGTTGTTCATACCCGTGGGGGTGGAACCGGAGTTCTGTTTGCAATGGCACTTCGAATGCCAGTGTTTTTGTTCATTGTGGCTGTCGGGGCCTGAACATGTATGTATTTTTTCCTCATTTTCGAGCACTAAGACTCGCCTGTTGGTTGTCTGAGCCGCTTCACCAAGCGTGAGTCGCCCCGTGTAAAGGTGACGAGTGAGGTATCTGTATCCCGGAGGCGTAGGAGTCCCTCAGCTCGGTCAGCCTTGTTGTCCGAGGCTTCCCTTGCTTAGTTAAAGGAACCCCTCGGCCGCTCTTTGATGAGCCGAGGCCAGGGGTAGCGGTGTCAGCGCGAACAGAGGTGGAGTTGGCTCAAAAAGAAGACCTGGTCGGCCGGAGCCTGGCCGGGTCGTCCATTAGCGGGACCGACGCCGGAATTGACCCGCCGAGGCCTCGGGTCGGGCTGATGTCCTCGGGGGACAGCTGGCCGAGGCCCCGGGGTGATCGACCGAGCCGCCTGCTCGGGCCGGATCCTCGGAGAAGACCCTGGCGGCGATGGCCCGGGCTTGGTGATGACGTTGTCGTTCAGAGCGGAGACCCTTGGTCCGTGTCGCCGTTCGAGGCCAGGTCGGACCTCGCCGGAGGTGTTGTCGACGCCAAGGGTGCTGCTGCTCCCTTCAAGCGTCAAGATCCGAGCCTGCAGGATCGGATCGTCTTGTAGCGTGTGTTTCCTACGGCCGCCGAGGCCAAAACACACCCTCGCCGTGTTGTGAAGCTGCGTCTCTTTTCCTCTTGCTTCGAGTACCCGGACTTTTTTGTCGGTAACAGAATTGTTTGTGCGAGCGAGAGCTGCTTCTCACGGAAGGTGATGAGTGAGGTATCCGTATCCCGGAGGCGTAGGAGTCCCTCGGCTCGGTCAGTGTTGGAACTTGCTCTCGGTTGCAAGAGGATCCAACAAGGGCGAACATTGGTGTCAACAGGGCTCACGCGCTAGATGGCAAAAGCTTCTCTTCTTCATGCGAAGTAAGGTCTTCGCTGATAATGACTGTCTGCCTGGGCGTGGCCTGGTCGAGGGGGACAATCTTGGTCCCGTCGTTGCTCTGCAGCTGGGCCTTGTCGTGCTGCTTATTGGTTGGGCTGGCAGGCGCGGGGACCTCGCGTTGGGCCGTGAGGCAGTGCACGTTTCTTTGACCAGGCACGAAGTCCCGCTCTATGTTGCGTGCAGTCTGTTGATTGCCGAAGACTGTGATGACGCCTAACGGACCTAGTATCTTCATGCATAGGTACAGTCCGTGAATGGCTGCTTCGAACTTATTAATGGAGCCCCGGCCCATGATGGCATTGTAAGGATATACCATGTCCACAATGTCGAAGGTTATTTGCTCGCTTCGGGCATTGGGTGCTACACCGAAGGAGAGAGGCAGCTCTATTTTGCCGACGGGGAAGGTGCCCTTGCCACCGAAGCCATACAGCGGGTTGTCCGAAGGCTTAAGCAGGCTGTGGCTTATGCCCATGCGATCGAAGGCGTGGAGGAAGATGATGTCCGCCTGACTGCCGTTGTCAACTAGGACTTTGTGCAGGTCCTAGCCTGCCACGCTGCAATTGATCACCATGGCGTCGCAGTGGGGGGCACTGCGCAGGTCGACGTCCCGTGCGTCGAAGGTTAGCGGTATGTGGGACCACTTTGTCTGCACGACTGGACCCGTGACGGCGACATGGTTGATGCTGCGGTAATGGTCCCGCTTCTGCCGCTTGGTGTCGAAGTCAGTGCTGGACCCCCCAGTTATCATGTGGATGACTCCGCGATATGGTTGATCGGCGAAGTCTTCCTGCTTTGGGGCATTGGGGGATGTTTTGATGTTGCTGGTGTGGTGGTGGGGGTGGAGGAGGTACAATTTGTACTTCCTAATGGTGTTGGTAAGCGTGGTGCGGTGGATGCGGGGCGGGAGCGTGGATATATGGTGGAGGTTGTTGGTAATTGTGCGCGACAATTCTGGGGTTGCCGGCTGGCGGCGCCCGTGCCATTCTCTCTCTGGTAGCCTTCGTTTCGGGGCAGTCTTTGGTTTGGTGGGCGCAGTCTTCGCCATGGAAGAGGCAGTAGAACCGGCGCGACGGTTGCGCACGCCCTCGGCCCCTACCACGAGTGCCATTTCCGCGGCCCTGGGGGGGATATTCCTGGCAGCGAGGGGGTCAGCAGCGGGATGCTGGTTGGCGATGTTGTGCACTTGCAGTTGGTTGCGGCCGTCTCGACCGGAGTCTGGCTGCGGAGTCCTTGTCCACGTGCGGCTGGACTGTGGGGCATCTTTCGGCTTCCTTTGGGACTCAATCTTGCGCTGGTGGAGTTCTTCGGATCTGGCGTACTTTTCAAACAACTGATATAACTCCTGGAGGCTCTTTGGCGGATCTCTGATGCAGTGGCTGTATAGGACACCAGCGCGAAGGCCACTGATAGCATAGTGGATGGCAATCTGGTCGTCGACTGAGGGCAGCTGTGATTTGAGTGTTAAAAATTTGCGGTAATACTCCCTCAGAGTCTCCTTTTCCAGCTGCTTGCAGAGCGAGAGTTCGGCCAGGGCGTCGGTGTCTGGGCGGTACCCTTGGAAGTTGAGCAGGAACTTGTCGTGGAGACTTCTCCAGGAATAAATGGACAGTGGAGGCAACCTGGTGAACCAGGTGAGTGTCGGGCCCTCGAGGGCGATGATGAAAGACTTCGCCATTGTGGCGTCGTCCCCTCCGGAAGATGCAACGGCGACCTGATAACTCATTATGTATTGAGCCGGGTCGGTGCTGCCGTTGTACTTGGGATAGGTCCCTGCCCGAAAATTAGCTGGCCAAGGCGTCACTTGCAGGTGTGGCGCCAGGGGACTTCGCTCATCGAGATAGTTGACCCCTTGGAACGGCGCGGCGTGCGGGAAGGTGAAGTCATGCTGGGGGAAGCGCGGGTCCTCCGGTTGCGCGCGGTGTTGCAGGGGGGGGCCCATGTTGCAGGCCGAAGTGGCCTTCGAGTTGTGCGCGCTGCTGGAGGGGTGCCTCGTGCTGCAGGCCGGGATGGCCTTCACGCTGCATCAACGCGATCTCCCGCTCGAGTTCCTGGGCCTTCTGCTCTTCGTCGCGTATCATTTGCCGCACTTTGGCTAGTGCGGACACACGCTGGCGCTTGGCCTCCAGTATCTCCTTCTGCCTCTGGAGATTGCGGTTCTTGAGGCGCAGGGCGCGCAGCTGTAGCTGTTCTTCTGCTGAGACGCCGAGGATTTCACCGTCCTCGGTGAGGTCTGCGCCCTCCGGTGGTGCGAAGCCTGAGGGCAGTTGCGGTTGTCCTTCAGGGTTGCAGGTGCGGAGGGTGTCGTCTTCGCAGGTGCGAGGAACATTGTCTTCAGTGGCCTCTTGGTGGGTGGATTGGGTGAGGACGAGGGCCTTGCCCTTTCTTGCGGCGAGCAGTGCTGCCTTCGCAACCTCGTCAGCCTTCGGGTTAGCTCTCTTGGGTGCCATCGCGGGTGGTTTTCTCGTAGCACGAACGGTGGGCGCCAAATGTTGGAACTTGCTCTCGGTTGCAAGAGGATCCAACAAGGGTGAACAGTGGTGTCAACAGGGCTCACGCGCTAGATGGCAAAAGCTCTGTTAATCCGGCCTCTCACAGGCACTGTGCGGGGGTATTTATTGGTACCTGAGCGCCCAGCGCCTTGTGTTAAGGACACATGTGCCCTTAGCTACCCAGGCTATCCCCAGAATATTCCCATAAAGCAGGGTTACAGACTGTAATTACAGGAATGCCTTTACAAATGAGGCCCGTAGCACACAGCGGCCACGCGGGGCCCGTTACAATGGGCCGGATCGCACGTGGGCCTCCAAACTGGACAAGACCGCGCGGTGGGAGGACCTCGTCGCAGGCCTTCGTCTGGTGTCGCATCGAGCGAAGGGTGTCCCTGCCCGTTTTGTCTTCGTCGGACCAGCGACTGTGGCGAAGACTTCGAGCGGAGGGTGGCGGCTTTGCCTTCGCCCCAACAGTCAGCCTTGCCGCTTACGCGCACTCTTACCCGTCCATGGGGTTGTAGGATCTAGGACACCGGCTAGAGGGGGGGTGAATAGGCGGTTTTGACTAAAATCAAAAACACTAGGTAAATTTAATCAATATAACAAGAGGAATAAATTCTCTAGTGACAATAAGTAAACAATGTATGAGAAACAACTACGGTGATTGAATACTTGAGGAACAATATGCAAAACACTAATTACTTGCAAAGCAATAAGTAATGCAAGAAGGTAGAGACACCGAAATTTATCCCGTGGTATCGGTGATTTGCCGATCACCCCTAATCCACGTTGAGGTGGACTTCAAGCTCTCACTTGCTCCTCTATCAAGTCACGGCTTGATCTTTGAGCCAAGTGGACAAGAAATCACTCAATACCTCGATTCCACTAATGTCACCTTTGCCGCTCCGGCGAGGTAGGCGCAAACCCCTCACAATCAACACCGCGGCTTCTCCACAATCTTCTTGGAGAGCTCGACGGAGACAATCACCCGAGCCGTCTAGGAGGCGGCAACCTCCAAGAGTAACAAGCCAATGACGCTTGCTCGGTGTACCACCTAGTGCCTCAAGAATCACCAAATGATGCAAATGCACTAGGAACCCTCAATCTCTCACTAGAATGCAATCTCAAGCAAAGAGTGTGAGAGAGTGAGTTGGAGGATCACAAATGAGCTCAATGTGTGCAAGGAATGGCCAAGAGAGTTCTCTCACACGAGCTACCCTTCTATTTATACCCCTCCATCAAAATCCAACCGTTATGTGCAAAAAGCACATGTTCTGCGCACACGCGGACGGTCCGCGCCCTAGGGCCGGACGGTCCGCCGTACACATAACGGCTATAAATCCCGTTTGAAAGTTGTCAGAACTCTCAGAAAAGGTAGGTCCGGACGGTCCACCCTCCAAGGCCGGACCGTCCGCGACCTGGCAGCATGAGACACCCGAGCCTCGGACCAAGAACAGTTAACACGCGCGGACCGTCCGCCTATAGATCCGGACGGTCCGCAACCTGGGATAGTACTGTCCGGACTAGTCCCCCGGACAGTCCGTAGTACAACTCAAAGAAATCGCACAGTCCCTGGTCAAAAAACATTTTGACACCTGCGGACGGTCCGCACTATAAATCAGGGACTGACCCGAAACTAGCCTTCTCTGGTCAGGACTACGGACGGTCCGGCCCTAAGGCCCGGACGGTCCGCAGTGCAAAGTAACAAGGTGGCCCCCGAGATAGTCAGTCTTCGGACCCTCTGGTGGATCGCGGACAGTCCGCCCTCAAGGCCCGGACGGTCCGCGCATCCAAGACTTTGCAACTTTCAAACTTGTTTTTGAAAGAACTTTTAACTCACGAGATTTGAAGCGCTGTTAGTCCTCATGCAAATGCAACTACTTGATGCTCTATGAGGCACTGAGTTTCACACAGATCAAAGTCATTGACCCCTCTAAATAGTACGGCTATCTAGCCTACTAATCCGGTCAGATATCTTCTCTAAACTCCTCAAGACCGGCAAAAACAAAACCTATATTATACCTTTGCCTTTATCTGATCCACAACCAATGTTTATGATTCTCTTAACATTTCCTGTTTTATGTGGTCCAACCCTACATTCTTATTTCTCGAAGAATCGTTAGTCCACAAGCAGTTGTCATTAATTACCAAAACATCACCAAAGGGGCCTAGATGATTCACAATCTCCCCCTTTTTGGTAATTGATGACAACACTACATAGTATATTAAAAAGAAGTTCAGTTTTTCCAATTCTCCCTCATACATAAGGTATAAGGTAGATCTTGGAGATGAGTTTCATAGGACTTATCTTGATTTGAAGTTCTGTCCGAGAGATAGATAAATCCCAATAAAAACTCAGTATGTAAGAAAGGCTCCCCCTAAGTGTGTGCAGGATTATTTGAAGCTGAAGATATAACACACATAATATATTGGAGTTTGATGGAGACTTTCCTACAATCATGGTTATCGAGGCATACAAGAGATGATCCGTAGAGTAAGCGCAACAATTATAATCACTCCTCGATTAACCACACACAGACTAATTTGAACTAAAACATAGTTCATCCCACAGAATATTACAGATAATAGTCCACAGACATACGACATAGAGTTAACAGTTCAAACCAGTTGCAAATGCGTAAGACATAAACTAATGCATGCGGCATGAAAAGGTAAAATGCATATGCATGGTCTTAATGTCCACATAGACCACCAACTCCCCCTGAAGGAAACGCCAGACAACTTCTCTTCTCATCACTTCTCTCCCCCTTTGGCATCAATTGCCATAAAGGAGAGGCCTCACTGATCACTAGGCGGAGGATGCATGTTGTAGTAGTGAGTGCTGAAAGTGTCAAACAGGGAGGAGAACTGGCCAAAATCCTACTGGAGTTGCTGCTGACTCTGACTTATATCATGTATGCTGTCATTTGTAGAAAGATTGTCAAATTGACTGGAGAGAGCACCCATGTTATCTTGAAAACTCTGTTGCATATTATTCAGCCTGGTCATGATAGGATCAGTGACATTAGTGTGAATTTGATCACGAAACTCAGAAAACTCAGAGTTGAGCGCATCCCAGTTACTGTCAAAGCGAGACTGCATGTCATCGAGGCGGTGATCCACATGTGTCATCATACCCTCAAAGCGAGTATCAATATGAGTCTCAAGCCCCTGCTGCAAATTGTGAAAATAAGGATCAAAGTACCCTGGACCAGGCTCCCAATATTGCTGAGGCTGAGGAGGAGGTGGAGGAGGAGGCATCTGTTCGCCCTCAACATTAGGAGCTGCTCCACCCTCATAGCCAGGGTCTTCCTCATCATCTGGGAAGGGAGTGAGTGGTCTGGTGAGAAACCCTATCTCATTCTTAAAAGGTCTGAATGGTGTGTGAACAATCTCGCATGGGCCCTCAAATCTTGTCTTGGATTTGATGAGAGCCATAATGTAAGGAGCATATGCTAAATTTTGATTCTTGTCCATTTTCAAGTCATTAAGCTGTCTCATCATGAAAAGAACAATATTCATGACTTCACCATTCATGATGTGCTGGATGATGTTCCAAAACTTATCTCGTATTTTACTCTTATCACCACTCTTGGGAAGAATGGTGACTCTGGCGATCTTGTTGATTATAGCAGGATGATGTCTGAGTCCTGCTGTCTCTCCAAATCTCCTAGGTATTCCTAGCCTGGCGGGCTCATAAAATTGCACGAAATCCTCAAAATTATCCTCAGTATAAAGATCCAGCCCAGCAGAAATGGTGCCATAATCCAGACTGTTGGCAGTGGCAAAGTCAGCAAAAGAAGCAGAATAACGCTTGAAGCCAGTCATCCAAGTGATAGATTCTGCTTCTATATCAATCTCCGAGGTAGCCAGGAATTGCTCAACAACCATTTCATTAAAGTTCGTGCGTTTCCCCATAAACTGATACAGTCCACACGTTTCAAACTTAGGGATCAGACCCTCCATGACTGATTGACTTAGCAAGAAAGACCAATCAATCACTTGATGCTTATGAAAATTTGTATCCACCAAGGTGCCCCAAAAGACATCAAACTGCAGCTGAGTGTGAAAAAATTGGATATTGGTATCAGATGGCAAAGTGTACTGGTTCACAGTCCGCCTAGAGCAGTACTCAGCCATAGAAAACCTGCGCTTTGGAAAGGTCCATCCAGAGGTGTCAATGGGATAATCAGGATGAACATGAGGAAAGTCCTCAGTATCCATAGAGTCAGTGCCCCCAGCTGAGGATTGGGCCTCTGAATCAGTGGTCGGTGTATAGTCATCATCACCTCCACGAGGACACTTTGATTTAAAGCGACCTGCAAGTTTCTTGCGTAGACCACCAAAACCACTGCAATAATGTGACAGACATCCATAGATAAATAGTTGATACAAATCACCACAATAGAAAGGAATAGAACTTGCAATGTTCTGCCAGGGTCCGGACGGTCCGCGCTAGGGGGCCGGACAGTCCGCGCCAGAGGCCCGGACGGTCCGCGCCAACTAGGCGGACGGTCCGCGACCGACCAGTGGCGACCCAAGGAACCCTAGCCGCCACAAATGTTGAAGAGAGGATTGTGCAGAGAATACCCATCCAACTGAGTTCAAAATTTTGCACAGCATTCATAGTGAGTAATACTATCAATCCCACCAAACAGATGTGTAAAACCACTGCTTAATTTCAGATCAGAGAGGAAACCCGAATAATCTCAAAACTTGAAGAAATTTGAAGAAATCCACAAGATTTATGAAATACCGTGATGAAGACATGTTGATCGAACGTTGCCACAAGCTGTCGGACTGTCCGTGCGCAACGTCACTTCTCCGTCCGCGCACAATCGACAAAGAAGAGTATTGGGCTAGAGGAGAGCAAGAGAGAGAACAAGTAGCACAAATGACAAGTCTGCGGTCTCTGCCTGCATTTACTGCCTGTCGCGGACGGTCCGCGCAGGGGCGGCGGACGGTCCGCGCCCTGATGATTTCAGACGGTCTGTATTGCTGATCGGACTGTCCAGTTCCTGATTCCGCGGACGGTCCGCGGTCCATGGGCGGACGGTCCGCGGCCTGATACTCAGTTTTCCAATGTCTGTCCACTTTCTGATTTTGAATTTCAAATCCGAATTGGTGCTCATAAATGGACATTTCGACCAATCAAGGAGTTAGTATGCATGCATATTCATATTATGTAAATGAGTTATGCAAATTTTTTGCATTAAACTATCTAGAGCAATTTAGAATAAAAAATGCATCAATAATATCAAATAAAAAGCATAAGGAGCATATGTAGAACCAAGATGCAGCACGACACATGCGTAGTCAACTTCAAGCCACATTTGAGAGATCGATCACATTCATTTCACTTCTTAGAGAACAAAATCTTGTTTCATCCAAAGGCTTTGTAAAAATGTCTGCTAGTTGATCATCCGTGCCTATGAAATAAATAGAGATATCTCCCTTGCCAACATGATCTCTTAAGAAGTGATGCCGAATATCAATGTGCTTAGTTCTTGAGTGTTGGACCGGATTGGTAGCCAATTTTACTGCACTCTCATTATCACACATGAGAGGCACATTCTTGAAAATGATTCCATAATCCAATAAGGTTTGTTTCATCCATAATAGTTGAGCACAACAATTTCCGGCCGATATATATTCCGCTTCGGCGGTAGAGAGAGCAACCGAATTTTGTTTCTTAGAAGACCATGAAACAAGAGATCTACCAAGAAATTGACAACAACCGGAGGTGCTTTTTCTATCAACTTTGCACCCCGCATAGTCCGAATCCGAATATCCAATTAATTCAAATTGAGCACCTTTGGGATACCATAGACCAATATTGGGAGTGTACTTCAAATATCTTAGAATTCTTTTAGCGGCTTTCAAGTGAATCTCTCTAGGTGAAGCTTGAAATCGAGCACACATGCATACACTAAACATAACATCGGGCCTAGATGCGGTAATATAAAGCAAACTACCAATTATTGAACGATAAAGTTTTTGATCAACCATAGTACCTCCTTCATCTAAGTCTAGATGACCATTTGTTGCCATTGGAGTCTTGATAGGCTTTGCACTTTCTAAACCAAACTTCTTGAGCATGTCCTTCAAATATTTTGATTGACTTATAAAAATTCCATCTTTCAATTGTTTAATTTGAAGGCCAAGAAAGAAGCTCAATTCTCCTATCATAGACATTTCAAATTCTTTTGACATCATTTTTCCGAATTCTTCACAAAATAATTCATTAGTAGATCCAAAAATAATATCATCAACATAGATTTGACAAACAAATAAGTCTTTGCCAATTCTTTTAGTGAATAGAGTAGTATCAACCTTTCCAATTTTGAAGTCTTTGGAAAGCAAGAAATCCCTAAGCCTTTCATACCACGCGCGTGGAGCTTGCTTAAGCCCATAAAGAGCTTTAGAAAGCTTGAACACATGGTTAGGTCTTTTGGGGTCCTCAAAACCGGGAGGTTGTTCAACATACACTAGTTCACTAATCTTACCATTTAGAAAGGCACTCTTTACATCCATTTGGTAGAGCTTGATATTATGTGCACAAGCATAAGCAAGTAGAATCCGGATTGCTTCTAATCTTGCCACGGGAGCAAATGTCTCCCCAAAATCCAATCCCTCAATTTGAGTATATCCTTGTGCAACTAATCTTGCCTTGTTTCTTACTACCACACCATCTTCATTGTGCTTGTTGCGAAATACCCATTTTGTACCAATAACATTGTGGTTCTTTGGTCTCTCAACAAGCTCCCAAACTTCATTTCGAGCGAAGTTATTCAATTCTTCATGCATTGCATTCACCCAATCAACATCAAGTAGAGCTTCATCTACACGGTTAGGTTCCATACAAGATACAAAAGAGAAATGTTCACAAAACGAAGCTATGCGAGAGCGAGTTTGAACACCCTTACTAATATCACCCACAATTTGATCAACCGGGTGATCCTTCACAATGGAATGATGAATTCTTGATACCGTTTGATAATTGCTAGTTGAAGTATTAGGAGGAACCGAAGGTCTTGAAGTACCTTGATCATGAGTATCCATGGTTTCATTATGTTGTTGGCTTTGGTGATCTTCCTCATTTAGAGTTGAGGAGGAAGGAATGACACCCACACTATTTTCATCATCATCTTCCTTTGGTTTTATTTCACCAATGGCCATTGTTTTCATTGCATTTATCAATTGAGTTCCCCCAACATCATCGAGATTATCACTCTCATCTTGAGACCCATTTGTTTCATCGAATTCAACATCATATGCTTCCTCAATAATACCATGAGTTTTGTTGAAGACTTTATAAGCTTTACTATTTGATGAATATCCAAGAAGAAAACCCTCATCACATTTCTTCTCAAATTTAGAAAGTCGGCTTCCCTTTCTCAAAATATAACATTTGCAACCGAATACCCTAAAATATGAGATATTTGGCTTTCTACCAATGAGCAATTCATATGGAGTTTTCTTCAAGAGCTTGTGACAATATAGTCTATTTGATGAATGACAAGCGGTATTTATTGCCTCGGCCCAATAAGAATCTGATATACTATATTCCGCTAACATAGACCTAGCCATATCAATGAGAGTTCTATTCTTTCTTTCAACAATACCGTTTTGTTCCGGGGTATTTTTGGAAGAGAATTCATGTTTAATACCCTTGTCATCACAATATTCATCAATTCTCGCATTTTTGAATTCCGACCCATTATCACTTCTAACCTTTTTGATGTCGAAATCAAATTGATTTT
Source organism: Zea mays (assembly GCF_902167145.1). Lineage (NCBI taxonomy): Eukaryota > Viridiplantae > Streptophyta > Magnoliopsida > Poales > Poaceae > Zea > Zea mays. Next base: position 129,463,711 of record NC_050105.1, on the reverse strand, counting down.
GAGCCAATATAGCAAATGACTTGAATGTTTCAAACACATTAGATTTGTCTTGAAGAAAGTAAACCCAAGTAAATCTTGAATAGTCATCCACAATTACAAGACAATAAGAATTACCACCAATACTTACAAAAGATGTGGGCCCAAATAAATCCATGTGAAGTAATTCCAAAGGTTGATGAGTGGACATTTGACTTTTATTTGGATGAGTGTTTGCCACTTGCTTCCCGGCTTGACAAGAGCTACATAATTTGTTCTTCTCAAACTTCACATCTTTTAAGCCACGAACTAAGTCATGCTTGGTTAACCGATTGAGTTGCTTCATTCCAACATGACCAAGTCTTCTATGCCATAACCAACCTAGTGAAGCTTTTGAGAATAGGCAAGTTGTGAGCTTTGCCTCATTAGAAGAGAAATCAACAAGATAAAGATTTTCATGTCTAAAACCTTTAAACTTAAGATTGCTACCATCAACACTAGAGATAATAACATCTTCAACCGTGAAATTGCAACAAAATCCTAAATCACATAATTGAGCTACGGAAAGTAAATTAAAGTTCAAGGACTCAACCAAGAGCACATTTGATATAGAATGATCATTTGAAATAGCAATTTTACCCAAACCTTTAACCTTTCCTTTGCGATTATCTCCAAATGTGATACTAGCATAATTTGAGCAATCTTCCTCACTCATTTGGGTAAACATTTTCATATCTCCGGTCATGTGTTGAGTGCATCCACTATCTAACACCCAATGATTCCCTCCCGCCTTGTAGTTTACCTACAAAAGGAAATCAATCTCTTTTAGGTACCCAAACTTGCTTGGGTCCTTGGATGTTAGTGACCAAGGTCTTTGGCACCCAAATAGCTTTCTTTTTGTTTCCAACAATTGAAGTACCAACAAATTTAGCATGAACACCTTTTGCATTATGAGAAAGAACATAACAATGCTCAAAACAAGTGGAGGATACATTTTTGAACTTGGGACAATTTTTCTTAACATGTCCCTTTTTGTGACACTTGTGACACACTTTGTCACATTCTTTCACAAACAATGTCTTTTGCTTTACAAAAGCATTCTTTCCTTTCTTGGGAACATATCCAAGACCTTCACGGTTAAGAGAGCATCGTTGACTTCCCAATATGAAATTCAATTTGGCCTTACCACCATATGCTTTTTCTAGGTCATGAGTTAGAGTGTTTACTCATCTACTAACACTTCATTCTCAACAATAATTTTTGATTCATCAAGAGCAATGTTATCATTGAGAGAAATTTTGCATTTATCACAAATAGAGTTAGTAGATAGTGATTCACTTGTGATACCATCAAGTAAGTCACAAGTGACTCCAATATCCTTAGTGACCACCTTAACTTCATGCACAATAGATGATTTTTGAGTATCCACAAGCTTCTCACAATTTTCTTTTAGATCATTGTGAGAGGTCTTGAGCTCCTCAAAAGACACTTGAAGGTTTTTATACAATTCCTTCAAGGTCTTAAATTTTTCTTTTTCTTTGTGCATGTAGTCATCGGCCTCACCTAACATTCTAACAAGATCATCATATGAATAGCCATCATCATCAACATCATCGATATCATCATCATCTTTTATATCATTTAAATCGGTGATGATTTTTACCTTAGCATCTCCCTTTGCCATGAGACAATGGGGGGATGAGAAAAGTGAGGGAGCTTCCTTTATGGCAATTCCGACATTAAGCTTGGATGAGGTGTCATCATCATCACCATCCGAGCTATCATCCGAGTCCCATTCAACTAAGTAGGCTTTGCCATCTTTCTTCTTGTTAAAGTATTTCTTTTTCTTCTTGTCACTTTCATCTTTGCCCTTCTTCTTCTTGCTTGGGCAATTCATGGTAATGTGACCGGGTTCCCCACACTCAAAACACTTTCTATCATTGAAAGCACTTCTTCTAGATGTTTGACCTCTTCTAGGTTGACCTCTCTTCATCTTCATGAATTTATTGAATTTCCTTACAAATAGAGCCATGTCACCATCACTCTCACTTTCATTTTCTTCATCATTACTCTCTTCCTTTTCAATAGCCTTTGAGGCTTTAGCTTTTAGAGCAATTGATTCATTTTTCACCTTCTTTGCCAAACTTAGAGCATCGGCTTGCGACTTCTTAAATATATCTTGAGTGAGAATTTCTCCCAATACTTCGGTTGGAGACGTTGTAGATAGATCACTCCTTACTAACATTGTCACAATGGTCTCATATTTCTCCAGAAGTGATCTAAGGAACTTGTGAGTGAAATCCACATCCGGTACATTAAAACCAAGTCCCTTGAGTTCATTTACTATCTCATTTAACCGACTAAACATATCGGATACACTCTCATCTTCTTTCATAATAATTTGCTCAAACTTCCCTTTGCACACATATAGTTTGGCACTCTTCACAATTGTAGTTCCTTCATGAATTTCCATTAGCTTAACCCAAATCTCATGAGCGGTTGTGAGATTCTTGATACGATTGAATTCATTTATATCAAGAGCATCATAAAAGACATTCATGGCTTGATCATTTGTGAGGATATACTCATTATCACTAACGGATGGTTCATCTTCTTTCAAAACAACAAATCCATCCCTGACAATTGGCCAACTTTTTCCACCCATTGCTCTAAGATGCATTGACATTCTTATTTTCCAATGGTCATAATTATTCCCATCAAAATGCGGTGGCTTCCCAATGTGCACATTGTTGTTACTAGCCATTTTGTTCCACTCTGGGATGATTAGATCCACAAACAATGGAGTCCTCGGCTCTGATACCACTTGTAGGATCTAGGACATCGGCTAGAGGGGGGTGAATAGGCGGTTTTGACTAAAATCAAAAACACTAGGTAAATTTAATCAATATAACAAGAGGAATAAATTCTCTAGTGACAATAAGTAAACAATGTATGAGAAACAACTACGGTGATTGAATACTTGAGGAACAATATGCAAAACACTAATTACTTGCAAAGCAATAAGTAATGCAAGAAGGTAGAGACACCGAAATTTATCCCGTGGTATCGGTGATTTGCCGATCACCCCTAATCCACGTTGAGGTGGACTTCAAGCTCTCACTTGCTCTTCTATCAAGTCATGGCTTGATCTTTGAGCCAAGTGGACAAGAAATCACTCAATACCTCGATTCCACTAATGTCACCTTTGCCGCTCCGGCGAGGTAGGCGCAAACCCCTCACAATCAACACCGCGGCTTCTCCACAATCTTCTTGGAGAGCTCGACGGAGACAATCACCCGAGCCGTCTAGGAGGCGGCAACCTCCAAGAGTAACAAGCCAATGACGCTTGCTCAGTGTACCACCTAGTGCCTCAAGAATCACCAAATGATGCAAATGCACTAGGAACCCTCAATCTCTCACTAGAATGCAATCTCAAGCAAAGAGTGTGAGAGAGTGAGTTGGAGGATCACAAATGAGCTCAATGTGTGCAAGGAATGGCCAAGAGAGTTCTCTCACACGAGCTACCCTTCTATTTATACCCCTCCATCAAAATCCAACCGTTATGTGCAAAAAGCACATGTTCTGCGCACACGTGGACGGTCCGTGCCCTAGGGCCGGACGGTCCGCCGTACACATAACGACTATAAATCCCGTTTGAAAGTTGTCAGAACTGTCAGAAAAGGTAGGTCCGGACGGTCCGCCCTCCAAGGCCGGACCGTCCGCGACCTGGCAGCATGAGACACCCGAGCCTCGGACCAAGAACAGTTAACATGCGCGGACCGTCCGCCTATAAATCCGGACGGTCCGCGACCTGGGATAGTACTGTCCGGACTAGTCCCCCGGACAGTCCGTAGTACAACTCAAAGAAATCGCACAGTCCCTGGTCAAAAAACATTTTGACACCTGCGGACTGTCCGCCCTGCATGGCCGGACGGTCCGCACTATAAATCAGGGACTGACCCGAAACTAGCCTTCTCTGGTCAGGACTGCGGACGGTCTGGCCCTAAGGCCCGGACGGTCCGCAGTGCAAAGTAACAAGGTGGCCCCCGAGATAGTCAGTCTTCGGACCCTCTGGTGGATCGCGGACAGTCCGCCCTCAAGGCCTGGACGGTCCGCGCATCCAAGACTTTGCAACTTTCAAACTTGTTTTTGAAAGAACTTTTAACTCACGAGATTTGAAGCGCTGTTAGTCCTCATGCAAATGCAACTACTTGATGCTCTATGAGGCACTGAGTTTCACACAGATCAAAGTCATTGACCCCTCTAAATAGTACGGCTATCTAGCCTACTACTCCGGTCAGGTATCTTCTCTAAACTCCTCAAGACCGGCAAAAACAAAACCTATATTATACCTTTGCCTTTATCTGATCCACAACCAATGTTTATGATTCTCTTAACATTTCCTGTTTTATGTGGTCCAACCCTGCATTTTTATTTCTCGAAGAATTGTTAGTCCACAAGCAGTTGTCATTAATTACCAAAACATCACCAAAGGGGCCTAGATGATTCACAGGGGTTCTGTCACCGACGCAGTCAAGAAGGCTCGAAGAATCGCTCCGGCAGAAGAGCTTCCGAACGTGAAGACTTGTTCGGTCCGCGGAATCACTTATCCGAACGTGAGTTACTTATCGCAGAAGGTGATGAGTGAGGTATCCGTATCCCGGAGGCGTAGGAGTCCCTCGGCTCGGTCAGCCTTGGCTGCTTACGTGTACTCCGCCATTTTCAGGATCCACTTTCGAAGTAGTCAAAAAGCACGAAAGACATTCTGGCAGAAGGGATCTTTTTTCGAGGAAAAAATTCGACGCAGAGGGGGGTTCCCCCCTTTTAGCCCCCGAGGGAGGGTCGGGCTTTGCCGAGGCGAGGCCGACCCTTCCTTGATGACTAAACTTTGCGTGGGAGCGAGGTATATGAACAACTTGAAAACATCTTAAGGGTAGAAGCGACGTAGCTGTTGGATGTTCCAAGCGTTGCTGTAGACCTCGCCTTGACTGTTGGCCAGCTTGTACGTTCCGGGCTTCAGAACTTTGGCGATGACGAACGGCCCCTCCCAGGGGGCGTGAGCTTGTGCCGCCCCCGGGCTTGCCGTAGCCGAAGCACCAGGTCGCCCACCTGGAGGTCTTGGGACCGGACCCCTCGGGCGTGGTAGCGTCGCAGGGACTGCTGGTACCGCGCCGAGTGTAGTAAGGCCTTGTCCCGAGCCTCTTCCAGCTGGTCCAGCGAGTCCTCTCGACTAGCTTGGTTGCTTTGGTCGGTGTAGGCCCTCGTCCTCGGGGAACCGTATTCTAAGTCTGTGGGCAAGATGGCCTCGGCCCCATAGACTACAAAGAACGGCGTGAAGCCCGTGGCTCGGCTCGGCGTTGTCCTCAGGCTCCAAACCACCGAGGGGAGTTCCTTCATCCATCGCTTGCCGAACTTGTTGAGGTCGTTGTAGATCCGAGGCTTGAGCCCTTGTAGAATCATGCCGTTGGCACGCTCTACTTGCCCATTTGACATGGGGTGAGCTACGGCGGCCCAGTCCACCCGGATGTGGTGATCCTCGCAGAAGTCCAGGAACTTTCTGCCGGTGAACTGGGTGCCGTTGTCGGTGATGATGGAGTTTGGGACCCCGAATCGATGGATGATGTTGGTGAAGAACGCCACCGCCTGCTCGGACCTGATGCTGTTTAGGGGTCGGACCTCGATCCACTTGGAGAATTTGTCGATGGCGACCAACAGGTGCGTGTAGCCCCCGGGTGCCTTCTGCAAGGAGCCGACGAGGTCCAGACCCCACACAGCAAAGGGCCAGGTGATGGGTATTGTCTGTAGAGCCTGAGCGGGCAGGTGGGTCTGCCTCGCGTAGAACTGACACCCTTCGCAGGCGTAGACAATTCTAGTGGCGTCGGCCACCGCCGTGGGCCAGTAGAAGCCTTGTCGGAAGGCATTCCCGACAAGGGCTCGAGGCGCTGCGTGATGGCCGCAAGCCCCCGAGTGTATCTCTCGCAGGAGTTCCTGACCTTCGGCGATGGAGATGCATCGCTGGAGGATGCCGGAGGGGCTGCGGTGGTAGAGCTCCTTCTCATCTCCCAGCAGGACGAACGACTTGGCGCGCCGCGCCACCCGCCGAGCTTCGGCTCGGTCGGAGGGTAGCTCTCCTCGGTGGAGATATTGCAGGTACGGGGTCTGCCAGTTTTGATCAGGCGTGACCCCGCTTTGCTCCCCCTCGACGCGCAGCGTCTCGCCCTCGGGGGCCGAGGGTACCTCGGGCCGAACCGAGGGTGCCTCGGGCCGAGCCGAGGGTGCCTCGGGCCGAGCCGAGGGTGCCTCGGGCCGAGCCGAGGGTGCCTCGGGCTGGGCCGAGGGTGCCTCAGGCTCGGGCGTGTCATCGATCTTGACGGAGGGTTGATGCAGGTCTCGGGAGAAGACGTCCGGGGGAACCGTTGTTCGCCTCGAGGCTATTTTAGCCAGCTCGTCCGCAGTCTCGTTGTAGCGCCGAGCGATGTGGTTGAGCTCGAGCCCGTAGAACTTGTCTTCCAGGCGCCGAACCTCATCGCAGTAGGCCTCCATCTTCGGGTCACGGCAGTGGGAGTTCTTCATGACTTGGTCGATGACGAGCTGCGAGTCACCGCGAGCGTCGAGGCGTCGGACCCCTAGCTCGATGGCGATTCACAACCCGTTGACCAGAGCCTCATACTCGGCCACATTGTTGGACGCCGGGAAATGGAGGCATAGCACATAGCGTATGTGCCTGCCGAGGGGCGAGATGAAGAGTAGGCCTGCGCCGGCTCCTGTCTTCATCAACGACCCGTCGAAGAACATGGTCCAGAGCTCCGGTTGGATCGGCGCCGTTGGTAGCTGGGTGTCGACCCATTCGGCCACGAAGTCTGCCATGACATGGGACTTGATGGCCTTCCGAGGGGAGAACGAGATTGCTTCGCCCATGATTTCCACCGCCCACTTTGCGATTCTACCCGAGGCCTCTCGGCACTGGATGATCTCCCCCAGGGGGAAGGACGACACCACAGTTACCGGATGAGACTCGAAGTAGTGTCGCAGCTTCCGCCGTGTCAGGATCACCGCATACAGCAGCTTCTGGACTTGTGGATAGTGGATCTTGGTTTCGGACAGTACCTCACTGACGAAGTAGACTGGCCTCTGAACGGGCAATGCATGCCCCTCTTCTTGCCTCTCGACCACAATCGCGGCGCTAACCACCTGAGTGGTCGCGGCAACGTAGACCAAGAGTGCTTCTCCGGCAGCTGGGGGCACCAAGATAGGCGCCTTCGTGAGGAGCGCCTTCAGGTTCCCGAGGGCTTCCTCGGCCTCGGGGGTCCAAGTGAAGCACTCGGCCTTCCTTAAGAGGCGGTACAGAGGTAGACCTCTTTCGCCGAGGCGTGAGATGAAGTGGCTCAGAGCCGCGAGACATCCCATGACCCTCTGTACGCCTTTCAAGTCCTTGATGGGCCCCATGCTGGTGATGGCTACGATCTTCTCCGGGTTGGCTTCGATGCCCCGCTCGGAGACGATGAACCCCAAGAGCATGCTTCGGGGCACCCTGAAGACACACTTCTCGGGATTGAGCTTGACGCCTTTCGCCTTGAGACATCGGAATGTCACTTCAAGGTCGAAAAGGAGGTCAGAGGCTTTCCTCGTCTTGACTACGATGTCATCGACGTAGGCCTCGACCATGCGGCCAATGTGTTCGCCGAACACATGGTTCATGCACCGCTGGTACGTCGCACCCACATTCCTCAAACCGAACGGCATGGTGACATAGCAGTACATGCCGAAGGGTGTGATGAAAGAAGTCACGAGCTGGTCAGACTCTTTTATCCTGATTTGGTGATACCCTGAGTAGGCATCGAGGAAAGACAGGGTTTCGCACCCAGCAGTGGAATCCACAATTTGATCGATGCGAGGCAGAGGGTAGGGAACCTTCGGACATGCTTTGTTCAGACCAGTGTAGTCTACACACATCCGCCATTTCCCCCCTTTCTTTCTCACAAGCACAGGGTTGGCAAGCCATTCGGGATGGAATACCTCTTTGATGAACCCTGCCGTCATTAGCTTGTGGATCTCCTCGCCTATGGCTCTGCGCTTCTCCTCGTCGAACCGGCGCAGAGGCTGCTTGACGGGTCGGGCTCCGGCTCGGATGTCCAGCGAGTGCTCGGCTACATCCCTCGGTATGTCGGGCATGTCCGAGGGACTCCACGCGAAGACGTCGGCGTTCGCGCGGAGAAAGTCGACGAGCACTGCTTCCTATTTGGGATCGAGCCCGGAGCCGATCCGGATCTGCTTGGAGGCGTCGCCGCTGAGGTCGAGGGGGACGACCTTAACCGTCTCCGCTGGCTCAAAGTTGCCGGCAGGACGCTTCACGTCTGGCACCTCCTTAGAGAGGCTCTCCAGGTCGGCGATGAGGGCCTTGGACTCGGCGAGGGCCTCGGCGTACTCCACGCACTCCTCGTCGCATTCGAACGCGTGTTTGTACGTGGGGCCGACGGTGATGACCCCGTTGGGGCCCGACATCTTGAGCTTCAGGTAGGTGTAGTTGGGGATGGCCATGAACTTCGCGTAGCATGGTCTTCCCAGTACCGCGTGGTAGGTTCCTCGGAACCCGACCACCTCGAACGTCAGGGTCTCCCTTCGGAAGTTGGAGGGTGTTCCGAAGCAGGCGGGAAGGTCGAGTTGTCCGAGGGGCTGGACGCGCTTCCCGGGAATGATCCCATGGAAGGGCGCAGCGCCTGCCCGGACAGAGGACAGATCGACACGCAGGAGCCCGAGGGTCTCGGCGTAGATGATGTTGAGGCTGCTGCCTCCGTCCATGAGGACCTTGGTGAGCCTGACGTCGCCGATGACGGGGTCGACGATGAGCGGGTATTTCCCCGGGCTCGGCACATGGTCGGGGTGGTCGGCTTGGTCGAAAGTGATGGGCTTGTCGGACCAGTCTAGGTAGACTGGCGCCGCCACCTTCACCGAACAGACCTCCCGGCGCTCTTGCTTGCGGTGCCGAGCCGAGGCATCCGCCGCTTGCCCACCATAGATCATGAAGCAGTCGCGGACCTCGGGGAACTCTCCTGCTTGGTGATCTTCCTTCTTGTCGTCGTCGCGGGCCTTGCCACCCTCCGCGGGTGGCCCGGCCCTATGGAAGTGGCGCCGAAGCATGACGCACTCCTCAAGGGTGTGCTTGACGGGCCCCTGGTGATAGGGGCACGACTCCTTGAGCATCTTGTCGAAGAGGTTGGCACCTCCGGGGGGTTTCCGAGGGTTCTTGTACTCGGCGGCGGCGACAAGGTCCGCGTCGGCGGCGTCGCGTTTCGCTTGCGACTTCTTCTTGCCCTTCTTCTTGGCGCCGCGCTGAGTTGACGCCTCGGGGGCATCTTCCGATGGGCGGCCCTGGGGCTGCTTGTCCTTTCGGAAGATAGCCTCGACCGCCTCCTGGCCGGAGGCGAACTTGGTGGCGATGTCCATCAGCTCGCTCGCCCTGGTGGGGGTCTTGCGACCCAGCTTGCTCACTAGGTCGCGGCAGGTGGTGCCAGCGAGGAACGCGCCGATGACATCCGAGTCGGTGATGTTGGGCAGCTCGGTGCGCTGCTTCGAGAATCGCCGGATGTAGTCCCGGAGAGACTCTCCTGGCTGCTGTCGGCAGCTTCGGAGGTCCCAGGAATTCCCGGGGCGCACGTACGTGCCCTGGAAATTGCCGGCGAAAGCTTGGACTAGGTCGTCCCAGTTGGAGATCTGCCCCGGAGGCAGGTGCTCCAACCAGGCGCGGGCGGTGTCAGAGAGAAACAGGGGGAGGTTACGGATGATGAGGTTGTCATCGTCCGTTCCACCTAGTTGGCAGGCCAGACGGTAGTCTGCGAGCCACAGTTCCGGTCTCGTCTCCCTCGAGTACTTTGTGATAGTAGTCGGGGGTCGGAACCGGGTCGGGAACGACGCCCGTCGTATGGCCCGGCTGAAGGCCTGCGGACCGAGTGGTTCGGGCGAAGGACTCCGATCCTCCCCGCTGTCGTAGCGTCCCCCACGCCTAGGGTGGTAGCCTCGGTGCACCCTCTCATCGAGGTGGGCTCGACGGTCGAGGTGACGGTGCTCGTTGCCGAGGCGACCTGGGGCCGCAGGCGCTGTGTTGCGCGTGCGCCCGGTGTAGACCGAGGCTTCCCGCATGAATCGGGAAGTCGCGGCATGAGGTTCCGAGGGGTACCCCTGCCTTCGGGAGGCGGAGCTCTCGGCCCGTCGGACCGCGGCGCCTTCCAGGAGATTCTTGAGCTCTCCCTGGATTCGCCGCCCCTCGGTGGTTGATGGCTCCGGCATCGCGCGGAGGAGCATTGCTGCTGCAGCCAGGTTCTGGCCAACCCCACTGGATGCGGGTGGCGGCCTGACCCTGACATCGTCAGTGATGCGGTGCTGGAAGCCCTGGGGTAGATGACGTATTTCTCCGGCCGGAGGTTGAGCCGCCCATGCCTGCCCGACGTCCCGACGGATCGGCTCAAGCGCTCCTGCTCCCTCGTCGAGCCTGGCCTGCACCCCGCGGATTTGCTCGAGCTGTGGGTCATGGCCCCCCACCTGAACGGGGACCACAGCTAGCTCCCGTGGGATGTCAACGCGAGGCACCGACCTAGGGAGATCACCGTCCTCCGGCATGCCGAGATGGTTGCCTTCGGAGGGACCCCCTAGATCGACGTGGGAACATTCGCGGCTTGGGACGCAGCCCTCGTCGCCAAGGCTACGGCTACCGTCGGAACAATCGGAAAGGCAGTAGTCGCATGCGGTCATGAAGTCCCGCATGGCACTAGGGTTGCCAAGTCCAGAGAAATCCTAACAGAAGCTGGGCTCGTCGTCTTCCTCGGACCCAGAGGGCCCGTAGGTCGAGATGTCCGTCAGCCGGTCCCAAGGTGACCGCATACGAAACCCCAGAGGGTTTGGGCTCGCCTCTACGAGAGCGCCCGCCAAAGCGAAGCCGCTAGGCGGGTTGAGGCTGAATCCAAATGACGTGGGATGGGAATCGGTCGGTACCTCTTGGTCGACGAGCGGTGATGAAGTCACGACGGGGATTGACTGCACCATCGTCTCAGGTACGAGGGTGACGTCCAGCAAGCTTTTCGCGAGCGTGCTGGCGTCGTCCGCTTGCTCGGGATTGGCATGTCGCGGGGAGACGACGCTCGTCTTTGTCTCAAGCGCGAGGTCGATGCCCGGTGCGCCCCCCGTTGGGGTGCCGGCGCTGTCGACTCGCTCGACAGCCGACGAGGCGCTGCCTCCTGCTTGGCCTTGGTTGCCCCGCCTTCCCCTCCATCGGCGGGGAAGAGGGCGGGATGAGCTCGAAGGTTGTTCTTCCACCACGCGGGGAAGACGTCGTCGATTCCGCCGCTGGCGGGCGGGCTGTCGACCGCCATTGCCGCTGTCGCCCGGCGGTGGAATGAGTATCATGTCGTAGCTGCCGTCGAGGGACATGAACTCAAGACTCCCGAAACGGAGCACCGTCCTGGGTTGGAGAGGTTGCTGGAGACTGCCCATCTGGAGCTTGATGGGAAGCTGTTCGTCAACACGCAGCAGGCCCCTACCTGGCGCGCCAACTGTCGGTGTTTCGAGACCGGGGGGTCCCTTAGCCGATGAGTGAATGTCGCCGTGTGCCCCAGCCCCGATGGGTCGACGCGAGGCCGAGCGCGAAGGGGGGAAGTGAGGTGGCCGGAGACAGGCGTGAGAGAGGTGGAAATCCTGCGGCCTTCGTGTTCGTCCCGCGCCCAGGTCGGGTGCGCTTGTAGTAGGGGGTTACAAGCGTCCACGCGGGAGAGGGAGCGAGCGGCTTCAAGCGAGCGCCTGTCTCGTCCTCGTCCCCGCGCGGCCAACCTTCTCTAAGAGGGCCCTGGTCCTTCCTTTTATAGGCGTAAGGAGAGGATCCAGGTGTACAATGGGGGGTATAGCAGAGTGCTACGTGTCTAGCGGAGGAGAGCTAGCGCCCTAAGTACATGCCGTCGTGGCAGCCGAAGAGATTTTGGCACCTAGCTGGTGTGATGTCGTGGCCGTCGGAGGAGTGCTAGAGCCTGGCGGAGGGACAGCTGTCGGAGCTGTTGAGTCCTTGCTGACGTCCTCTTGCTTCCGTAAGGGGGCTGAGAGCAGCCGTCGTCACAGAGTATGCGGGGCGCCATCATTGCCTATCTGGCGGAGCGAGCCAGATGGGACGCCGGTCTTGTTCCCCATGGCCCGAGTCAGCTCGGGGTAGGGTGATGATGGCGCCTCCTGTTGACGTGGATGGTCTGCGCCCTAGGTTGGGCGATGTGGAAGCTCCTCCGAAGCCGAGGTCGAGTCTGTCTTCCATGGCCGAGGTCGAGTCCGTGCCCCTGGTTCGGGCGAGGCGGAGACCGTCGGCTGAGGCCAGGGCGGAGTCCGAGCCCTGGGGTCGGGCGAAGCGGAGTTCGTCGTCTTCTGGGGCTGAGCCCGAGTCCGAGCCCTGGGTCGGGCGGAGCGGAGTTCGTCGTCTTCCGGGACTTAGCCCGAGTCCGAGCCCTGGGTCGAGCGGAGCGGAGTTCGTCGTCTTCCGGGGCTTAGCCCGAGTCCGAGCCCTGGGTTGGGCGGAGCGGAGTTCGCCGTCTTCTGGGGCTGAGCCCGAGTCCGAGCCCTGGGTCGGGCGGAGCGGAGTTCGTCGTCTTCCGGGACTTAGCCCGAGTCCGAGCCCTGGGTCGGGCGGAGCGGAGTTCGTCGTCTTCCGGGGCTTAGCCCGAGTCCGAGCCCTGGGTCGGGCGAAGTGGAGCTTCCTATGGTGCCTGCGGCCGGGCCTGACTGCCTGTCAGCCTCACTCTGTCAAGTGGCACCGCAGTCAGAGCGGCGCAGGTGGCGCTGTCTTTCCGTCAGGCCGGCCAGTGGAGCGGTGAAGTGACGGCGGTCACTTCGGCTCTGTCGGCTGGGGGGGGCGCGTCAGGATAAAGGTGTCAGGCCGCCTTTGCATTAAATGCTCCTACGATTTGGTCGGTCGATGCGGCGATTTGGTCAGGGTTGCTTCTTGGCGAAGACAGGGCCTCGGGCGAGCCAGAAATATGTTCGCCGCTGGAGGGGGGCCTCGGGCGAGACGGAAATCCTCCGGGGTCGGCTGCCCTTGTCCGAGGCTAGGCTCGGGCGAGGCGTGATCGAGTCCCTTGAATGGACTGATCCCTGACTTAATCGCACCCATCAGGCCTTTGCAGCTTTATGCTGATGGGGGTTACCAAGATGAGAATTAGGAGCCTTGAGGGTACCCCTAATTATGGTCCCCGACACAAACCTTCTTGGAACGGGATTTGTAATCCTTCCCCTTCCGTTGCTTGAGGATTTGGCGAAAGCTTTTGATGATTAAAGCCATCTCCTCGTTGTCGAGCTTTGAAGCGTCGATTGGTTGTCTACTTGGTGTAGACTCCTCCTTCTTCTCCTCCGTCGCCTTGAATGCCACCGGTTGTGCTTCGGATGTGGAGGGATCATCAAGCTCGTTGATCTTCTTTGAGCCCTTGATCATACATTCAAAGCTCACAAAATTCCCGATAACTTCCTCGGGAGTCATTAGTGTGTATCTAGGATTACCACAAATTAATTGAACTTGAGTGGGGTTAAGGAAGATGAGTGATCTAAGAATAACCTTAACCACCTCGTGGTCATCCCATTTCTTGCTCCCGAGGTTGCGCACTTGGTTCACCAAGGTTTTGAGCCGGTTGTACATATCTTGTGGCTCCTCCCCTTGGCGAAGACGGAAGCGACCGAGCTCCCCCTCGATCGTTTCCCGCTTGGTGATCTTGGTGAGTCCATCACCCTCGTGCGCGGTCTTGAGTAGATCCCAAATCTCCTTCGCATTCTTCAACCCTTGCACCTTGTTATATTCCTCTCTACTTAGAGAGGCGAGGAGTATGGTTGTGGCTTGGGAGTTGAAGTGCTCGATTTGGGCTACTTCATCCTCATCATAGTTTTCATCCCCTACGGATGGTACCTGTGCACCAAACTCAACAACATCCCATATACTTTTGTGGAGCGAGGTTAGATGAAATCGCATTAAATCACTCCACCTAGCGTAATCTTCACCATCAAAAGTTGGTGGTTTGCCTAATGGGACGGAAAGTAAAGGTGTATGTTTAGAAATGCGAGGGTAGCATAGGGGAATCTTACTATACTTCTTACGCTCTTGACGCTTAGAAGTGACGGATGCCGCATCGGAGCCGGAGGTGGATGCCGATGAAGAACCGGTCTCGTAGTAGACCACCTTCCTCATCCTCTTTTTCTTGTCCCCACTCCGATGCGGCTTGTGGGAAGAGGATTTCTCCTTCTTCTCTTTGAGGTGTGAAGAAGATCTCTTCTCCTTCCCTTTGGAGGGGTCCTTCTTTTTCTCCTTCCTCTTGGTGCGGGACTCTTCCGATGAAGTTCTCCCGTGGCTCGTAGTGGGCTTTTCGCCGGTCTCCATCTCCTTCTTGGCGTGATCTCCCGACATCACTTCGAGCGGTTAGGCTCTAATGAAGCACCGGGCTCTGATACCAATTGATAGTCGCCTAGAGGGGGGGTGAATAGGGCGAAACTGAAATTTACAAATATAAACACAACTACAAGCCGGGTTAGCGTTAGAAATAAAAACGAGTCCACGAGTGAGGGTGCAAAACAAATCTCAAGCAAATAAGGAGTGTGACACAAGGATTTGTTTTACCGAGGTTCGGTTCTCGCAAACCTACTCCCCGTTGAGGTGGTCACAAAGACCGGGTCTCTTTCAACCCTTTCCCTCTCTCAAACGGTCCCTCCGACCGAGTGAGCTTCTCTTCTCAAATCAAAACCGGGAACAAAACTTCCCCGCAAGGGCCACCACACAATTGGTGCCTCTTGCCTTGATTACAATGGAGTTTTGATCACAAGAACAAGTGAGAAAGAAAAGAAGCAATCCAAGCGCAAGAGCTCAAATGAACACGGCAAATCTCTCTAGCTAATCACTAAAGCCTTGTGTGGAATTGGAGAGGATTTGATCTCTTTGGTGTGTCTAGAATTGAATGTCTAGCTCTTGTAAGTGGTTGAGAAGTGGAAAACTTGGATGCCATGAATGATGGGTGGTTGGGGGTCTTTATAGCCCCAACCACCAAACTAGCCGTTTGGTGGAGCTGTTTGTCGCATGGTGCACCGGACAGTCCGGTGCACACCGGACATGTCCGGTGCACCAGCCACGTCACCAAAGCCGTTGGGTTCTGACCGTTGGAGCTCTGTCTTCTGGGCCCGCCTGGATGTCCGGTGGGGCACCGAACATGTACTGTAGAGTGTCCGGTGCGCCAGCATGGGCGTGCCTGACTTCTGCGCGCGCTGGCGCGCATTTAATGCACTTGCAGGTAGCCGTTGGCGCCGAAGTAGCCGTTGCCCCACAGTTACACCGGACAGTCCGGTGTACACCGGACATGTCCGGTGAATTATAGCGGAGCAGCCGTTGTGAATTCCCGAGGCTGCCAAGTTCCAGAGCCGCGTCCTCTTGGAGCACCGGACACTGTCCGGTGTACACCGGATAGTCCGGTGAATTATAGCGCGCCGGCTCTGAAAATTCCTGAGGCTGAGGAGTTCAGCGCGAAGTCCACTGGTGCACCGGACACTCTCCGGTGGCACACCGGACAGTCCGGTGCGCCAGACCAGGGAGCCTTTCGGGATGCCTTTAGCTCTCTATTTTTAACCCAACATTGGTCTTTTTAATTGGCTTGTTGTGAACCTTTGGCACCTGTATAACTTATACATTAGAGCAAACTAGTTAGTCCAATTATTTGTGTTGGGCAATTCAACCACCAAAATTATTTAGGAACTAGGTGTAAGCCTAATTCCCTTTCAATCTCCCCCTTTTTGGTGATTGATGCCAACACAAACCAAAGCAAATATAGAAGTGCATAATTGAACTAGTTTGCATAATGTAAGTGCAAAGGTTGCTTGGAATTGAGCCAATATAAATACTTACAAGATATGCATGGATTGTTTCTTCATTTTTAACATTTTGGACCACGCTTGCACCACAGATTTTGTTTTTGCAAATTCTTTTGTAAATCCTTTTCAAAGTTCTTTTGAAATAGTCAAAGGTAAATGAATAAGATTTTACGAAGCATTTTCAAAATTTGAAATTTTCTCCCCCTGTTTCAAATGCTTTTCCTTTGACTAAACAAAACTCCCCCTAAAAGAGATCCTCCTCTTAGTGTTCAAGAGGGTTTTGATATATCATTTTTGAAATACTACTTTCTCCCCCTTTGAACACAATAAGATACCAATTTGAAATTTACCAATTGAAAATCTCCAATTTTAAAATTAGGTGGTGGTGCGGTCCTTTTGCTTTGGGCAAATATTTTCTCCCCTTTGGCATGAATCGCCAAAAACGGAGTCATTAGAGCCCTTGAAGTACTTTCTTCCCCTTTGGTCATGAATAAATAAGTGAAGATTGTACCAAAGACGAAATCCTTTTGCTTTGAACTCTCCCCAAAAAGATGGAGAGATGCGCGGAGCGACGGCGAAATATGAGTTACGGAGTGGAAGCCTTTGTCTTCGCCGAAGACTCCAATTCCTTTTCAATACACCTATGACTTGGTTTGAAATTGACTTGAAAAACACATTAGTCATAACATATGAAAGAGACATGATCAAAGGTATACAAATGAGCTATGTGTGCAATTTAGCAAAAGAAATTGCGCGAATCAAGAATATTGAGCTCATGCCTAAGTTTGTTAAAAGTTTGTTTATCAAGAGGCTTAGTAAAGATATCGGCTAATTGATCTTCAGTGCTATATCATGGGCTTTAAAGTATGTGGGGGTGTTCATATAAAATACTAGGGAGTAATAACACATATCCAAAACAGGTGTTCGCTCAAACAAAAATCCGATAAAAAAAAGAAAATAAACGAATAAATAATACCCAAAAATGTCTCCCAGAAATCCTCAAACCGAGGGGCAGTCACGTCACTTGCACACGCCCGAGAGCCGTTTAACTTCTCACAGTTGTCCCCCTCCTCGGCTCCTCCTTCCCCTCGAAGCCCTCCCTGTATTTTCGTCAGACAGACACTCGCACAGTCGCACTCCCCAGAAACCGTCCAAAAACCAGCAGCCGGCCCCGCCCCGCGCGCGGAGTGCTCGATCGCTCTGGTTTTCCACTCCCGGTGCCCGTTGGCGCAGCCTGAGGCCGCGGCGGCGGCGGCGGCGGCGCTCGGCGTTTCGCGCGAGCGGTGGTTACGAGGGAGGGGCCGAGATGGTCCACTCCAACGCCCTGCTGTGGAAGAAGGGACCGGTCCACACGGTGTGGAAGGCGTCGTTCTGCAAAGAGTCAGAGCTCAGCCGGGACAAGGTCGCGGGCACGGACATCGTCGCCTCCGTTGGTAACGACTCCGTGTCCACTCCCGCAATGCGAGAGAAACCGCCGTTTTTTTTCTCTCTCTCTGTCATTGGTTTGTTGGACCAGTTTGTGCAAGGGTAGGGGTTGGGCTATAGGGGAGTAATATGTGATGTTGGTTTGGAACAGTGGGAGAAGCGGGGAGAACCGGAGAAGGGAAGGGTTTATGCAGGGGTTTAGGTCTAAAAAAAGCCAGGGGAATCTGGTCTCAGAGAACATGGTCACGAGGGGACGAAGGCTCTTTCTGTGTTTGGTGGTTTTTCCTGATGTGTGGTGTTTGTGTAACTCGAAAAAAAAGCTATTTTACCACTCTCAACTGTCTTGGGTTGTATCTTTATAGACGGTTTTGTTGAGTGCAAGGTATAGGGGTTTTTGGTCAGAGAGGGTTTCTTTGACGTCATGTGCGCATAATCCCGACAATCGGGTGCACCATACAGACTTACTTACCATGTCGACCAGTTCACCCATCTGGCTGCCAACTTATAGCCTTGAATTGGATGGTGATCTGTACAAGTGTCGTATGATGTCAATATAAAGGGGGCAGCTTTCTTTTCATAAACCAAAATATCTTGTTCTCAGGAATCCTCCTAGTGGTTTTTTTTTTGTAACGCAAGCGCTTTTCATTTCACCATTGGCAGGCGAGATTATGTTGGATGTCCGCAGCCCCCATGGACTTCACCTTGCAGTACTGGCAAAGCTTCTGTTTGGAATTGTTAGGATATTCTCCAAGAAGATGGAGTTCCTCCTCCATGATTTCAATGAGCTTTCTCGGTCATTTCGACTAAGTCAACTTGCTGAACCTACTTTGCCAAGTGGAAGGTTGACACTCGGAGTTTTGAAGCAAGCGAATAAAGATGTCCGTGTAGGAAGGTTAGTGGTAGGCCAGCAAAACACCTGCAAAGTACAAAAAACTGTTCATGCTGTGAGAACAACTGAAGTCTCTAGTGCAATATCAAGTGAAGGCCACTCTGTAAGGGTAGAAACAGAAGTTACTCTAGGGATATCTGTGGTAATCAAAGAAACACGTTTGCCAGATGGTCTGCCAACCTTCACAATTCCAAGATCATTTGAGCTTGACTCTTTCAATTTGGGGATTGCTGAAGATATGTAAGAAATCCTGGTCGTATACTAGTCTCATTATTACATGGAACATGTTTCTTAGCTATACTTTCCACCTTTTATGGCAGAGATGATGAAGGTGATGACCACCATCAGTTGGCACACCAAGGTAACAATGTCACTACCATTTGCCTTTAGTTATACCCTTCTATTTTCGTCCATTTTGTTTCTTGGGATACTTCAATCAGACCTCTGCATTTTGGACCTAGCAATGCATATAATTAAAAAGTTACAAATATGTAGCCTGTTTCCTTTTGATTGCTAAACATTTTATACATCCCCTGCTTTGTTTTTTGTAGATATTTTATTGAGAGATGAGAGACATCATGCCCCCTATTTTTATGAGGTACGCAGCTCCCTCTTCTACAATCTGGATGGTCACATTGGCATGTGCATGCACCCATGATGCTAGTTTTTAATATATGCAGTTACAAATTAGTTTCATTGCTTTCATGAACTGTTTTGCAAAATAATTAGTTAATTGCAGTCGTTTCATCTTAGACATGTGCTACTCTTTGAATTAATATGCAATATTGCTGGCTTCATCTTATTTCTTTGCAAAACTGAACCTTAAAGTTTATTCAATGATACAGCCTTATCAAAGAGTGTCATGTTCATATGCTGTTGATTCTGCTGGTTTTCTGCCGGAATACATGTAAGCACCCGAGCTTCCTCCAAATGATGCTAAAAGAAATTATGTCCTCTGGATTTCTGAGCTTCATTGTATTGCAGTGCTCTTCCAAATAATATTCTAGACTTCACCGAAGGGGGTAAATCTGAAATAGAAAACAAGAATGCCGATTCTGCTTGGTTCACACCATTGAAGGAGTAAGTATATTTGCTGTTGGCTTCCTGTCCTTAACAGCATAAGAGCACATTTCTTCTCTTGTTGATTCCTAAAATGAGTTTGTAACAGTGTTCTTCCACCTGAGATGATGGGTATGGTGGCTGAAGCAAAGGATCTTGCAAAGGAAAGCAAAACTGGGGATAATTCCGTAAGACAAGTGAACATGAATGAGAATAACAGGGGTTCTGATTGTACTATGATTTCTATCCCTCTGCAAGAGTGAGTAAAAGCTATATTTTCCCCACAAATTTTTGTTTGGTGCAGCTAATCATTTACATCAAGATCTTTAGGTAGTACTGTTAATAGATCTTGATCAGGTTAAGCATGTTTGAAACAGAAGTCAAGAACTGCAATGCTCTGATAATGCTCTGGAGAATATGGCTTGTGGAAGTAGGAGTGCAAATTACACCACAACTGAAGCATCAGAAAATGATTCACTGGAGAATACTGCCCCACCTGCAGCAGTATTTCCAGTGCTAGGCAGTGACACTGGAGAAGAGTCACTTAAACCTCTTGTCAGAAAATGTAAAATAAGGCCAGATAATGAGCTATCACCTTCTACTCCAGAGCCTTTGCAAGAGGATACCCCAGGTCTGTTCTCTGACAAAATTATATGCTCTACTTATGGTCTTAATCATACTCATTATGGACATCTTTACTTCTGATACAGGGCCCTCTTCTTCTAGATTTAGGGTTAGGACACCAGCTAAAACTGAGAAGAGCCAGAGTACTAGAAAAAGAAGAAGAGCATTATTGTACCGTAAGCAGGATTATATATGGACGGAACGAGAAAGCCAGCAGAGGGTTAGGAGAAAGTTAACTTGGTCATTGTTTGATGATGAGGGCACCGTGCTGTTAAATGAGTAAGAAATCTTCTAGCTTGCTTGTACAAACTCTTTCACCAGTTGCAATACTTGTACTTGATTGTTTGAATGTATTGGTGTTGTAGCTATTGTTACCTTATACCGTCCTTACCACCTTAAGCTGGATTTTGTCATATCTGATAAATCTAGTCGGCACACATTTGTCTTCCATATATATTTTAAACAAGTTTTTTTAGGGAAATACAGTAGGGGAAACCCCTACTGTGGCAATATATATAAATATATAAGAAAAGCTGTACAACAGAACCATCAATGTTAGATTTAAAACTTTACAACATGCTATTTAGTCAAAGGGAGAGGCTGAGTCTAAGAGCATGCTTAAATATGTGAAAATGCATATATCATAGTCATATTCTGAAACTTTTTGGTTGGAATTTCCATTTTCCATAAGAGGTTATCTCATACAAGCTTTTTGGTTGGATTTTCCCTTCTCTGTATTTTTTAATGGGGAACATGTCTAATTTAAACCATAATCTTTTGATAATGGTTAGGAACATAAAACATTTTGTTTGAGTATTAAAAATCAACATGGCAAAGTAGCTTTCATTCTAAGTTCATGCCTTGCTAATTCAAAATCCGAAAAGCTGGTTTGATGGTGTTTAACTATATAGCCTCACTAACCATAGTTGAGTGGATCTTGAACTGCTATGATTTAACCAGATGAAGTGATTCAAGAAACCTAACCAAGTCAAACGAGCCATAGCAGTTTTCTCATTGAAGTTTTGTTCACTTTGAACACCTGAATTGAATGGCAGGGGGTTTCGTTTTCCATATTCTTCATTTTCCTTTCTTCGAAGTGATATCAGCATATATGGATCGTTCAATGGTTCCACTGAACTGTAATATTTAATTATTTTGGTAATATCTTGTAGTTACTTCTTATTGTAGGATGTTGAGAGGAGCAATAGAAGATGCAAGTGATCTAGTGCAGCAGAGAAGGAAGGCACCTCACACTCATCTTGATATTTGGAGGGTGGCAAAATTGGGTTCTCTGTCATACACCTTCATGGATCCGCTGATTCCATGTAGGCCACTTATTTATCATTCATTAGGTGCAATTATTGATGTAGCCTTTAATAACTGAATATGTCCTCTTATTTTGACAGATCAGACTTCAATCCCCCTTGCACGAGTTACTGCGCCAGAGGCACCTAAAAGTTCATACGAGGAATCAGTTAAAGCCCGGAGGCGTCTTTCCTATGAACAATCTGAATCCATTCATGTTTGCAAGGATACTGGAAGCACAGAACGAGAAAACACTCTAGATACATCAAGAAAGAGGAAATTGAAAGAGCCAATTGACTCTGAGGTTCGTGTTGACTGTCAAACAGAAAGTTGGCCTGTTCAAGACGAAGTTTGTACATGTAATGAAGATACAATCAAAGAGAAGAGCGCTCAAGTCAAAGCAGATGAACCTAGTTCTAAAGTACCACTGAAGAATGGATTACATGAATCAGAAAACCAAATTCTGTTGCACACTGAAGTACTGAATGCTGCTGTAGATAATATAGATGAGGTGAGCTTTTCATCAAACCCGCTTGATATCGTCTATAATTTCTGCTGCAAATTAATGCTTTTGAAATGGCATTTACTCGCAGAATATTATTGTGGACGAAGGACACTCCACAGATGAAGGTATTTAGAACTGTTATAGCTTTTGCTTATGCTGTGATGTTTCTTTAGTTTGGCAGGCTCTTACATGCACATTGCTGTTTTGCAGGTTTGCAGAATTCAACCAGGACTAGGTAGCTAATGATCTTGTTCTGTTGCTCATAACTATTCATGCTTCTACCCTACTAGCCTGTTGCTTATCGCTTATCTAAATTTATTGATTTAGGAAAATAGCCAGTATCCTCCATCAGCTATTCCTGGATCAGAAGAGAAAGGAGGGAACTACTACTTTGAGTCTCAGTCAAGTCCTTGAAGGGACAAAGAGGAAAATTGCAGCATTATTCTTCTATGAAACTCTGGTATGGTTTCTGTAATTTCCTGCTTGAATGATATTCCGTGTAATTTCAGATTTCTTTCTTGAAGGATTCATCTGGCTTTGTATTGCTATTGAGTAATGATAATTCGATTTCTGTTCATATTCCATCCTAATCTTGAGCTATTCTTTTCTTTTCTTGTGCCAAATTAAAGTATATAATAATAATAAATGGGTATGCTGTATTGCTGTGAATCTTAGGCATCTCATTTTCTTCATTTCATCCATCATAGTTCCACTCTGTTCACTAGAAATTATCTGCACCTTGCAGCTTATTAGTATTAGTAATTAGTAAAACCTTTGTAATCCTTGTGCGTGTTTTTACCTGTAGGTTCTGAAGAACCGTGGGCTTGTAGAAGTTAAACAAGAACATCATTATGATGATATCATACTCTCAGAGACTCCAAAACTTAAAGCAGAGCTTCAGCGCTGTAGGAACTGATTGTCAGCTTAACTTAGCATGTTCCTTTGTTTAAGGAGAGTTTTATGGCCAGACCTAACTCTAGGTGCCCAGCATTTCACCTTGTTATTATCTATCTCATGTAGGCATCTTTTCGATGGCGATTCGAATTCAGATGTATATACAAGTTACTCATGGTCACATGATGTGTACGAGTGTTAGCTGGTTAGGAGCATAGGATATGTTTTGAGTTAATGATTTAGTTCTAACTGAATAACAGATGTATATCACGGTTCTTATCTTTAGCGTTGAATGTTGATGTCATTTGCTAGTATCGCTCGTACCATTTGAATATTCTCGAGCAAATTACATACATAATTGCTCCTGTTCGAAAGTCCGGATCTGAATAAACGGGAGACATCTATGCCAGCCTCACGTTCCTCTTCCTACTTGCCAAACTATTCACCTTCATGTTTTTTTTTATCTCCAGCCGCTTACTCATTTTATATTTTAAATATAACAGTATTTTAAACAGTATTTTGCATGGTCATAACTATTCACCATATCCACTCATCGAAGGTCCAGTCCCACATTTCCCATCTTATTCTACTTAAGCTGTCTTCATTCATCTTGAACTGGCTTGCAAGCTAGCCTATTTTGCTCCAGATTCCAAAGAAGATAGCTAATATAGACACCACACATGAATAATAGAGCATATGCTAGGTAAAATCAATTGACCAAGGAGTGTAAATAGCACATAATAGGAAAATTAATCAAGTAGACTTGTATTTAGATTCTTGGTCTAATGGATTCTATTGGACCAGTTTTAGCTCAGCTCGCGAGCATTAGCAAGCTAGCCCAGCTTGGCTTTGCTCCATAATGAGCCAAAGGACGCCAGCTCATGAGCCAAGATCGAGTCGAGCCTTTACCTCGAGCTCGTAGAAAGGCCGAGCTAAGCCGGCTCGCTCATCCACCGAGCCACACCAAGCCATGACGAGTGGAGTCGAGTCTTGCTCGTTTTCAGCTTTAGGCGTGTCTGATATGTGCAACAGACGTCTCACAATGACAACCACTAGTTTGTAATTGTTGGAGAAGTGTCCATTGTGAAAGAACTAGACCTGTCTATTGTGGGCACTAGGGGTGCACACACATGTCCGATGCCCCACACCTAGCCACTTTTTGGTAATGGCTAGTTCAACCTTTTCCTCTATAAATTGACGAGTGATCAGTTGTTGGCCAGAAGAGAGCACCTTGAGGATAATTTAGCTGAACCTTTTTTAGAAGAGAGCACCTTGAGGATAATATGAGACACATCTAGCATATAATTTATTTAAATTATAGACTTTTTTGTGTTCAAGTGAATGAATAAGAGAAAAACAAAAGTTATAAATACTCTAAATAATACCAATGATGGAAAAGTTGTTTGTGTATTTTATATCTTAAAATTAGGCAATACATCACTTTAATATGTAGTTGTGAAAACTACAAAATATTTATCTTTTCGACTAGAGTTTACTATTTTCCATCGTTTTCGAATAACCGGCAATTCCCAACCCGTGTTTCGACCGTTGATTTTTTCGTTTTCGTTTTCGTCCCAGTCAAAAAATATGGTAACGAAAACAATTTAGTTGTTTTTCGCTACTGAAGTTCGTCTCGGCCACATTGTAGCCTTGGGTGGTTGCTTTCGTCTTTCAGGTCCCGGTTTGCGTGTGGAGGTGTGGGCTTGCATCATAAAGTCGAAGCTGCTACGTCAGGGGATGTGGCTCGGCAACGATGACGTGGGGCGAACCCCCCTTCTTCGTGGGTTGGTCTGCTTCGAAGATGAGGCATTTGGCGGAGGCGGGGCGGTGGATCAAGGTTTTGGAAGTCTCGCTGGTGAAGAATCGAAGTTGTCTCGATTTGGGTGTCTCGTGGCTTGGCAACGACGGCGCGCCGCATTCTTCCTTCTCCTGTGCCGGTGTTTGTAATCATCGTCGTGTTTCCTTTGGCCTTGTGCTGCCCGTCTTGGGAGTCGGAGCTCTTCACTTATGTTGAGATCGGTAACGATGACTCAGGATGGGCACTGTGTGTATGGGGTTGCTGTTGTCTAGATTTTTTGTGCGCCTTGTATTGGTTTTGGGCCCGGTTTCCCTTAAAGCTGGGTCAATCCTTTTCTTCTTAATTGAGAGGCAGAGCTCCTGCCATTACGTAAAAAAAAAGACCCAATTGAAGAAGGCCTGAGTGGGCTGTATTCCATATATATCAAGTTACATGGGCTGGACTCTAGGCCTATTATATTTAGACAAGAAGATACAGTCTAAAAGTTTGATAAAGGGTATATGCTTTTGAGCACGACCAGAACAACCATAATCTTAATATCAACCAACACCAGGTTTCCCTCACTTGAGACGTAGACTGTTCTCCAAGATGATGAAACTATAAGCTAATTTCATTGCACTTGCAGATGTGGCAAAGTAATTTAATTTTCAAATGAAGCTACATTTTAAGACCCAGCATTATCATCGCTTTGCGAAGTGTCTGGCCTTGCAATTTTCTTTTCTTTCAAATTTAAGTAATATTCCTTCTTGCGGTGCAGTCAATGAGATGGTGTTTATCTAATATATCGTCTGCCTCCACACCCATTCTCCCTTTGACAATTGAAGAACACTGCAGCCACAGGAGGTCCAAGATTATAGAACGCAGAAAAGTCTCTCGTGTTGAAATTTTGTCTCCATCCTGGTGCATAAACGGTTTGCTGGACAGACTGGCGGAAGAGAACAAAGACAAAGCGATGTATTCCAGCAGTTGGCTTTGGGTTTTCATAGCTGACGATTTCGTTTCCTGTAATAAAATTTGTTCAACTATGTCACAGTGAGTATGAACACTATTCTCATCTGCGGAAATACTATGAGATGAACAGTAGTTGTGGTAAATTTTAGGGTTTAGAATATGGAAACTACAGTCGTTGAGCTAAAAATAAAAGTTCAGCTGAACTAGTTAATTCCACTTTTGGAATCATTGAATTACACAACTTTTAGCAACATAATTCAAATAGTTGTCTGATACTGATAGGTGCTGTAGACATGACAGGCAGCAGCTTACTGTCCAGGTATGCACAATCTGTGGTAACCTTTATAGTATCATTTTTCCTAGAAAATGCAGATGATGTACTTGCCAATATTTTGTTGTGTAGTAAGGAGGTATAGTATATATACATGTCATGTTGGCGAACACCGTATATGCATTTATATCTAATAGAACCATTGAAGTTATGTGCTATTTAAATTGAGAAGGACAGAATGGAAGAACCCACCATAGCTAGCATTTGCTGATTCCGGGATGTCTGTCACCAACCTGTGACATGTGCTTATTTTAGATTTGTCATATCAAAGTAGTAGAATTACTAGTTTCTAATAATCATGAAATGTTCCAGGTCTTACCAATGAAGGTATTCTCTTTTTGTTGGGTTACTTGGACTTGGGGAGTCTGGATCCACCATCACCTAGTAGCAAGTTAGCTTGTTATCTTGAGGAAATATTTACCACAACTAAATATAGTAGTTCCCTTATCCGGTAGCAGGTGCTTAGCATTTGTTCTCTGAAATTGTTACCACGCATGTCTTTATTCCGAGGATTACAAAGGTACTATTTGCTTAACTAGCACAATCTATATATTCTTTTTCATGGTACATATTAACTCTGATGAATGAAATAAAGTTCCTCTGCTACATACTTGTTTTAATGGTACTATTATGACAGTCTTGTCAATCATCATAATGCAACTAAAATGCAAAAAACTCATATCATGTGATGTATTTCTGCATATACTACAGTTAATCCAAAATTCCTGTACTTATCGAGGATATAACTTTGATTCTAGTCAGCACCATGTAGAAGATGAAGGTACAGGTGCCGATGCAATCAAACATACGGATGACAAGCCAATTTGTAGTGAGGGGCTGTGCTTTGGTGGGGGTGCTAGGGCTTAGGAGGGTCACCAACCTAGGGCCTAGGGCCATGCAGTGCCACTGACCTAGGATTGTGCTTGCCCTTGTGGCGTCGGACCCGCACTCGCCCGTGGCCGGCAAGGGCGGACCCAAAGGGGGGCAAAGTAGTCCATGCCCCCCTCATTTTTTATTAATCCTTTATATCTAATATTTATTTATTGTTAAGTATGAGAAAAGTTCTGGGTGGCCTAAACAGCTTTATCCTGGGCCTCCTCGTCAGATTGGTTCAACTCTGAAATCCTTCTAACTTTTGTCCTCCTCCTCGGCCTAGTCCTTGTATCTATCCGCCTGGCCCCATTCTTCCTGACACCGCTCGAGCTAGTCCATCCAGATGTCTCGTTCTCGACGTTGCTCGTCGCCCCCCTCTTCCTGACATGTGACACCGCCTGACCCTGACCCCTTTTCGGTGCTCCCGTCCTGCTCGTCGTCGTCGCGATGTCGGCCCGTCCGATAGACCAATCTCGCTCATCGCGACGATGCGACCCGATTTTTTACCAGAGATGTCACCTGACCCTGCCCCTTTCCCAACACCTCATCTTCAAGGTGATCGATATTTGACAAGGTAGGCACATCTTCGATTCAGTCAGCAAGAACTTAATGATATGTTTGTTTTTTTTTCATATAGTTTTTCTTATTTCACGATATGAAATTTGAATTTTATGCAACACTAGTTTAGTTTTTTACGGTCTTGTTTGACATCCTATGAGTTCTCGTCCTGCGTCCGCCACTAGCGACGGTCGAGGTGGTGGAGCATCTATGTGGAAACGAGGCAAGTGGATAATTTCGTAGACTTTGCCAACTTTATAGCTAGTGAAAACAGAGGGGGGTGGGGGGGCTATTGTGAATTTTGTGCTAGTTATCTTTATAACCAGCGAACTCCACAGCCAGTGAAAAGCAGGGGATGATGCTGTAATTTATTTTAGTAAGGGCCTGTTTGTTTCGGCTTATAGATTATATAATCTGGATTATAATCTAAATTATATAATTTAGATTATAATCTAAATATATTATAATCTATATGTAGTTGTTTGGTAGTTTAGATTATTTAAATGTAGATTATTCACAAAGACAACAATACCCTTATTTGTTTATTTGAGGTGAGAAAAGAAGGATGACATATATTGTAATTTCTATTTACATAACCATAGGTAGTGGGTATTTTGCCAAAATAATCTCAAATAAGCTACTCTTGAGGAGATTATGAGATTATCATAATCTGGGGTTTAGATTATATAATCTGAACCCATAATCTAGGTGTTTGTTTACCTACTAGATTATTTGCGCTGGATTATGTAATCTAGAGAGATTATAATCTGAAACAAATGGGCCTAAGTACCAAAAGCTGCTTTTAGTTGTGGCTTTAAGTGGAAGCCAACGCCTTTAGTTGACTTTTAATTTTTTTTTAAAACCAAAGCAGGTTGAAAAGCCAAACCAAAAAAGAAGAAGAAAGAATACTACTCAATGTAGTAATGAGCTAGCTATGGACTTACCAGAGTGTAAAGGTTGCTCATGTCGCGCCCACCAATTATTTCAACCCTCGGTTCATTTGCTACCTGCGATGGCTTGAGCTCAGACCCATTGGTCAGTTCCTTGTTGTTGTACAGAACCTTAAGCGAGGCTGCTTTAGTAAACGGGTCCAAAATGTCACCCACCACGTGTCCTACCACTAGTGGATCCCTTGACATGGTTAGGTTAGTCAAGAATGCTAAGTTTGAGGGTCGTGAGCCAAAAAAAAAAGGTTGCCTTGAGGAGTCTTCCTACAGGCCTAGTAAGCTCTAGAGAGAGAGAGAGAGAGAGAGAGAGAGAGAGAGAGAGAGAGAGAGAGAGAGAGAGAGCAAAGAAGCTAGCTGATTTGGCGTCAACTGTGAACTTGTTGAGTGCACTGATTGGTGCAGCAGGTACGTGTCCTATTTATACTTGCAACCTCAAGTGCTGA
Source organism: Zea mays (assembly GCF_902167145.1). Taxonomy (NCBI): domain Eukaryota; kingdom Viridiplantae; phylum Streptophyta; class Magnoliopsida; order Poales; family Poaceae; genus Zea; species Zea mays. The sequence continues at coordinate 129,435,272 of NC_050105.1, read as the reverse complement.
AAGGCATTCAGGGAGGCGTGTGCTCCAGATGCCCTTGGGAATCTCAGACTTTAAGATGCACGTATTTGTGCTGGTCGTCAACACTGCTGGACTGGACTGGACATACGTAGGCCTGTCCGGGCCAGCCCACTATCTGGGCCTTAACGGAAAGAAGAAGAAAAAAACAGGAGTGATGTCCATGGCAATTCCATACACACACACATGACACATCATCATCGATGAATAAAATCTGATGACTGTGATTCCCTATATCTGTAACTGTAACCCCTCCTGGACATGATATGCTCCCCTCCTGAAAAGTGGGCTGCCTTTTTGACTTGTCTATCAGATTGACACCTCATCTCCTTTCCTTTCCTTTCCTTGCAGCAGGAACATTCCCTCGTCACTCTTCCATCAATAAAAGTTCTACTAGGTGAGTGGAGAAAGTTGAGCCTGAATTCGCTAGCTAGTACTTGGTTGGTAACCATTCTTCTGCATGCCCGGGAAGAGGCTACTGACCATCTGTTTAACCTCCTCGCAGCAGGTTTTCACTTCCAACTTTAGGACTGATTTAGGGTGTGTTTGGTTACAATGACAGAATGAGACGGGGTGAGACGATTATTTAATTAAGGTTGTTTGGTTTAGAGTCAATGGTTGGGATAAAACTATCCCAGTGTTGTCTCTAATTATCCATCAAAATTGCAGGGACAAGAGAGGACACCAAAGGACATCTCTGTCCTGGTTGTTCCGCAGCCAAACGCAGACCAGAGATCACAATGGGATCCATGGGGAAGAAATTCCTTTATGGCTAGTTTGAGAACTACATTTTCCCAAGGGAAAATAAACTAATTTCCTTTGAAAAATAAAAATTCCATGAGAAAACGGGTTCCTAAGCTAGCCCTTACTATTTAAAATTGAATAACAAGAGGATTCATCACATGGATCCCTAATCACCAAATCAGCGCCCTCAGGAACTCCTGATCATAGTTCTACTCTAGTGTTACTGTAACGAAGATTGCCTTTCTCATTGGTGGTGGAAGGCAAGACATGGAAGAAGTTCCTCAAGCGAAACATTATTTCGTGGGAATATTTTTTCTTGACTTCAACGATTAAAAAAAAACAGAGAGAGAGAGAGAGGCGGTGGGAGATTTTCTTGACACTTGTTCATATTGTCCTGTCCCAGCATAACGATTTCTTTCTTCGCTTTTACTAGGATAGATGCTTGGGAAGCAGATTAGTGGTACAGCTGTGTGGCTTATTTCGGCGCCTGCCGACATCTAGAACTCAGAATCGAGTCTTGTTCATCCTCCCAGGATTATAATATATAGCGCCGCTGCTTAGATAACGATGATGGTGTATAATTGTGTTTTTTTGTCCTTATACTATTTTGGTATGTCTATTGATATCATATCCGTGTAAATCTTCCTATCTAACACATATCGCTCCAGAGCTGTTCCTGCCTCTCTTTTTTTTCCTTTGCCACGAGAAATCTGGCTTACGGGGAAAAGCTGTTCCTAGGCCTGTTTGGTTGGCTTCTTCCCGTAGCCTGGCTGCATGAGCCAGGCGAGTGGAAACCTGACTTTAGAGATGCGATCAATTTGCTCGTACCTATAGAGCCTGGTCCAGGGTGTTTTAAATATCGTGCGACTCTGACTCCACATCTGCACGCAGGTAAACATACACCTCGTAGTTGTAGAGTCTGGTTGACAATAACCAAACACCAGCTCATTGCATCCCACCATCAAATATAGGCAACCAAACAAATGGATGTGATTTTAAGATGGAAGCAGTCTCTGCTTCTGCCTTTCGGAGAAAGAGAGATCCAGGGGCAAGGCACGGAGCCCGGTGGCTCATGTGGAGGAGGAAGTGGATCGTCAGATTCGGGCGAATCGACGGGGGGCAACTCTGTCGCTGGCATGATAATCTTGACCGCCGCAGAACAAGCGAAGCAAAGCGACCATGCCCGTTCACGTGGGAGCATCCCATTCGTCGCGTGACGGATGGGACTTGCAGCAGCAGGGGTCGCCGTCGCCGGAGCAGGAGCCGGAGAGGGAGGGCGGCTCTTTCGGAAGGGGTACGCCTCGCTCTCGGGTCTCGGTATACCCCCCACCAAATCCAAATCCCGCAAGACGACGGTGCGTGCCATGGAATGGAATGGTTCTCCCGGCCGGAGTGGTGGAGGAATCGTCCACCCAGATAATAATCAAGGCCATGTTGTTGTCATGAGAAAGGGTGGAAGAAGCTCAGGCAGGGCCGATAAGCCCGGTGCGGTGCCTCTTTTTTTTTTTCCTTCTCATTCCGCAAACAGGATTGGCTGGGTCGGCAGAGCTACAGTATTTTGGTGCCACCACCTGACCAGCACCGTCCGTCTCAGTTAGAACTTAGAACATTTTTTTTGCACGAGTTTTAGCAGCGAGGCAACAGTCACGCGTTCTTGTTGAAACATGATGCCGAAGCCCGAAGCATTCCCACTGAAGACGAACCTCCAAAAGAATTCCACTTGAGACAATCACAAACCTCCATCACTCCATGTCTCCATGTACGTGTTCAGGTATATATAGGACTACAGGAGATAGCATGCTGCAGTAGATGCGCTGAGCAGAAGTGCCCCGGCAACGTCTCCGTCCGTGACTCGTCACTGAAACAATAACAAGCAGTGTGGTACTCAGCATTGGGGTTGGGGCCAATAAAGATTAGTCGTCATTCGAAATTTCAACATCATTAAAGAAAGAGGGAAACTGAAGGGTCATATAACTCATAAATTACTTTGGTCGTCACTCACTGACAATGTAAGATGACGTGCAGCACTGAAGGAGAGAATTTGAGTATCCATATTGTATAAGAGGGCAAATACGATGATAATCAGCTAACAGCATAATCGATTGGCTACCATTATGAACTAGAGCTATGCTTACATGGGTGCAGCACTGCAGCTTGAGGGCATATAACTTTTTTTAAGGTCTTTGCTGTATCCTTCAACGCCCAGAAATGAATGACTCCTAGAGGGATGTTTGGAACAACGGATCGTTCAAGTAAGTTTAGTTCGAATTTGAACCAAAACATTGGGATCTGGACCCAAATCACCCTAATCAAAACAAGCTCATAGGAGAGACAAAGCTCTCATTTGGAGTAACCATATAAGACAACAAAGCCCTACCCTCCATCAAAAGATTTGTTGCTCTGCCGGTTCGCACCCTGGTCCAATACCCAATATTAGTGATCATCCAGGGAAAGTATGATACATCAGTGTGAAAACTAAAAGGAAGGAGTAGGGTATGATACCTTAGTGCAGTTACAGGTGTGTCGACAAGGTAATCAATGCCAAATTGCAGAACGTGCTTAAAACTACACTTTTACTATTTAGGTCAGAGATACGGAGATACAACATGGAAAAGATGAGATGAGCACTACTGCACTATAACTAATACAGTTGTGCCCAGATATGTTGCATCACCGGGGCTTGCCGCTACCACACACATATGGGAAGCTATTTAAGCAGGCCATGTCTACAAATAAATCAAGTATAGTTTGCTACTGTGAGGCACCATCATGAGCGAAGAACTTGTCCAATAGTGTGGTAAGGACTGGTGACACAAGTCTCAAACCCAGCTGCGACACCTGGTGCATAATCGAATGGTTGTCACGTCTGTATATTTTTTTTTGGAAAATATTCCGGATATATCACAAGTAGAGAAGAATTGCGTGATTTCGGAAAACCTGGATCTGCAGCTAGCTTATCAGTCACCAGGCAAACACACTTCAACAAAATTTTACCTTATTTTGCATAAAGCGGGCGGTGAAAATGGGACCACGACTGTGAAAACATGGAAACCGGTGCTTTATATAGTAAAGATTTGAGCATAAAAGTGTTAGCTGCTACCAATAATCTGTGCACGAACACGTGCCTTCTTTGAACAAACGGAAGCGTGTTCTATCTCTAACAACAATTTCTCTCCCATATACTTTGGATATTAGTTTAGTTACATGATCTCATGGCAAAACTCTTAGGTTCTTGAATATACCGAATAGGCATATTGTCACTCACACTAATCAAAGCAAGTGCAATTGCCAACTTCTCACTATGCCGGCTAAGAGCACCCTCCTTCTCTTCTTCTCCAATGCCAAGCAAAACTTCCTTCTTGTCCGGGATGTGACCCTCCAATCTAATTTCTAGTATCAATCTCATACCATTTTGACAAAATATCTTTCATGCGAGGACGAGAGAGATCTCCAACAATGAATTGATGAATAACTCCTTTAACCTGCACAGTGCTACAACCAGGTGTCCCGTCGACTCCCTTTTCATGCATTAGGTGCCTAATTTCCATAGCAGAAGCATGCCTACCTGATGGCAGCATAAATATTAGCTAGAAGTACATAAAGCACCACTTTTGCCAGATTCCAACAAGATCCAATGCCTGACAACATACTCAGCGAACTCCACATTTCTTGTGAAATGTACAACCAGCCATCAGAGCTCCCTAGATCAAGGCATCAGGTTTCATGGGCATTTTCTAAATCATCTCTTTGGCCTCATGCATAAAGAAAGCCATTTCGTGGCAGGAGGTCCAGTCCAGCATGCATCCGTAGTGCTCGACCTTTGGTTTAATGTCATACTTTCTCATAATGGAACCGAAAAGCTCTCAGCACTTGTCAACCAACCCTGCATGTGTGCACGCACACACACAACACGCCAATGAAGGCCATGTCAACCGGTCTGATACCTGAGCTCTCCATCTGAGTGAAGAGCAGTATTGCCTCTGAACCTCGTCCATGCATAGTCATGCCTTTTCTCATAGTAGTCCAAGCCAGCACTTTCTTGTCCTCCATTCTTTCAAAAACCCTCCATTATTGTGAGCTGCACCTCACCACACTTGGAATACATATCAACCAAAGCAGTGCCAAAAAAAACGGTGATCTTATGCCATGAGCATTCAGGTAACCATGCAACCACTTCCCCCTGCTCCAGTGCCCCGTGCTGTGCACAAGCTGCAACCACCCCCACGAGCACTGTGCACTGCATCATCTGGGCGGACATCCTCAAAAATTGAATGATAGTTGTTTCTAACTACTTTACTCTCTTATACTACTCTCTCCATATTTTTTATTTGACGTTTTGTAGTTGTATTGTCTATCGTCAAAAATTTAAAAAAAATGGAGGTATATACAAGTATAGACAAAAAAAAAAACGCGTGCGTACCCGTACCTCGCGCGCGCGGACCTTCGAGAAGTGGTTGCATCAGTCGCTCCCGTACTTTGACCTTCTAGATATCGCGTCACTGCATGCATAAAAAGTAGCACTGCACAGCCCAATTCGTAGGGTTTGACCTCCGTCCGTGGCATCGCATGCATGGTCGCCAAGGAAACGAACGGCGGCAACAGCGGCTAGCGTCACTAGTCAAGAAATTAAAAGGAGGCCGATCGACAGTAAAGTCACCGTTCAGTCAGTCACCACGTACAGTGCTTAGGACCGGCCATTCGGTCTATTAGGAGTATTTGGTTCGGTGTATTCGGGTTTTTGAAATTTTGAGTTCTAAAAAATAGAACCGAAATTTTTAAAATAATCTTAGGAACCAAACTTGAATAGACTCACAATTTTGATCCAGTCCAAATAGTAGAGAGACTATTATATTTTGTTAAAATGTATACAATGAATAATATTGGAAGTACTTTTATTACAACAAGGGATTATAAAAAAAAATAGCATACAAAGATATATACAATATCATTAAGATGATATCATAATTTTTATCTAATAAATTCATAAATGATATAATAATACCATCACATATTAAAAGCTTTATTATATTTCGGGTTTGAAAGGTTAGAACCGAACCGAAAACCCGAATAGATCGACAATTCGGTCTATTTGGGTTCGGTCCGGGTTCGGGTTTTGGTTTTAAAATATCCACCCCTAACTGTATGTTGTTGTGTTATTAGTTAGGGATGTTTGCATGCACTAGAACTAATAGTTAGATGCTAAACTATGAGCTATCTTTAGCAAATTAGCTAATAGTTAGGTAATTATTTTTTAGCTAGCTAATTTTACTAGCAATTTTTTAGCCAACTAACTGATAGCTATAGGGGTGTTTGAATGCACTAGAGCTAATAGTTCAGCTATTAGCTATTTTTGATAAATTAGTTAATAGTTTGGTAGCTATTTGTTAGCTAGCTAATTTCACTAACAATTTTTAGCCAAATAACTATTAATTCTAGTACATTCAAACACCATACAATACATTTAAACACCCCTTAGAGCATCTCCAACAACGTGACCTATAAAAATGCCCTATAATTTGAAAATGAGTATATTTTATAGAATTTAGGGCACCAACAAAACACCCCGCTCCAACAGTAAAGCCCCAAATCTAGATTATAGGGCAGCCCACTACGGTGTAGTATATTTGAGTCACTTGAGAGGATGCCCTATAGTTTTTTGACAAAATTTTATGAAATGGAGCACTGTTGGAGTAGTTTTTCCTGTGTAGAGCCCTATATTTCAATTTGAGGCACTAGTTTGAGGCATTGTTGGAGATGCTCTTATACTACGACCAGCGCACGTGACTATTCTTTAACTGTCAGCTGTGACGATTAGATTAATAACGTTTTAAGAAAGCGTGGGGAGGGAATATTAGCACTAGAATACTAGATAGTCCACACGGCACAAGAAATTAAATGAAAGGGCACATGATTCACATGGCAAGTATAGCAGCAAGTCGTCGCGTTTCTCGTGCGCGTCTTCGTTCGTTCGGTTCGTGAGAACGGATACACAGGGTCGTCGGAACGTGGTCAAAACACCCACCAACAGTTGGGTGGGCAGCTCTATTTATTATGCAATATATTTTTTGTAGTTACGCATTATAGATTTGGTTAACTTAAATTAGTTTGACTGGAACAACTTCAGTAGTTGTATCGTTTTTGAACGGAGGTAGATAGTAACGCAAGAATCTAAAAGCTAACAAACATATTTTATTATATACTACTACTAAAAAAAAACGGTCCACTCCGACTTTTGTCGGACGCGTACGTGCACGGGAGTGGCATCTCCGTCGCCTTGGACGGTAGCAGGGTGCGGTATCGGCAATACAGGCGCGCGGCATCGGGGTCTTCGAGGTGATGTCAGGGTCTGCATGGACGCACGCAGGCACTGGTAACCGACGAGCCTTCTCTGACTAGGCCTGCAAATGGGTGGGTGTAAATGAGTATTTTAGGCCTGCAAATGGGTGGATGTAAATGAGTATTTTAGGTGGTTTTAAAAAATAGTTTTGTTTTGGTGGGTTGTGATAGGTTTTAATTATTAACAGGTTGGGTTGGATGGGTTTATTTTATATTGCGGGTTAAAATGGTGGATACCCGTAGGTATAGATGGATTTGTATAGGTATGAGTTTACATGAGTATTCACCAATCAGACTACCATCTTAATCAGTATCATTTTATTTCAGATTTAGAGAAGTCTTTGATTTCTTTAGTCATACACAGCACACTATACTATATTATTTTATCAGTACCATTTTATTTAAAAATGTGACCAACTATAAAGTTGCATAACTTTTTGATATCTACAAATTCTATTTTAATAGTTTCTACATCCGAGACCGTTTACAAAATTTGAATTTTAAATTTGAAAACTTCACACGAATTTTTCAATGATAAGATGATTTCAAATAAAAAAGTTGACAATTACAAAGTTTCATAACATTTCAAGACCTACAACTTTTATTTTGATGGTTTTTCCATCTGAGATAGTTTAAAAATTTTAAAATTCAAAATTCAAACATAGTTTTGTATGGCAAGATGATTTTAAACCAAAACATTGTCAACTACAAAGTTTCATAACTCTTCAATACCTACAACTTTCATGTTGGTGGTTTTTTCTTTCGAGGTTGTTTTCAAAATTCAAATTTTAATTTTTTTAAATTCAGACATAGTTTTCGTTGACAATATGACTTCAAATGAAAAAGTTGTCAACTATAAACTTCTATAACTTTTCAAGATCTACAAAGTTTATTTTGGTTGTTTGATCATTTGTTCATCTCACATGATAGTTCTAACAATATGCACAAATTCTATACATATCTCTCGTAGTTCCATAAACTATGAGAGAAATATAGGTTTTATGAACAAATTTATTTTTAGTTTATCATATGAAGAAATGTTCAAAATATAAAATATACATCATGATGAGTTATACAAATTTGTAGTTGAAAACTTTTTCATTTGAATTAATTTACTGCTTTAAAATGTGATTTTTAAAATGTGTATGCAGTTGGCTTGATGTGAGACAATAAGCTAAACCCACGGGTTTTCCATGGGTTTCCACCCAATTACGGGTTGGTTTGGGATCAATAATGTTATTGGATGGGTTAGGTTTAACTTCCCTCTAGTATTTTTGGTTGGGTGTGGGATGAATATCAAAGTAATTAGATTTAGGTATAGGTGGGAGTGGATTAAATTTTTTGCCATTAGCAGGCCTATCTCTGACGTCGGAGGAGGAGGCGACGAGACCTGTAGAATGATGAGAGCAACAAGTCCTGGCGTGCACGCACGCCTTGGCATGGCTATGGCATGGCATGGCATGGCAGGCAGGTGGCGTGGCGGTCTACAATTTCGTCCTTGACACCGCCGCGGCGCCGCTCAAGGATCTGAATCACAGCACCTAGGCAGACGCGCGGCTTGGGAGCTGCGACTACGGCCATCTTGCATTGCCTCGGCCCTCGGCGAGCTGTTGCGGATCAACAGAGCCAGCCAGCCAACTACTGCTCGAACCTGCTACTCCACCGAGAGCCCCGGACCCCGGAACGCGGCAGCATCAGTGCTTGCAGTAAATTCGAGTGCTTGTAGTAGACTACTGAGCTGGTGCTCTCCAGCATTCCTAGCAACTTGGCAGGTTTAGGGCCTGTTTGGTTCGTGGCTAACTGTGCCACACTTTGCCTAAGATTAGTCGTTCGAATTGAGGAACTAACCTTAGGCATAAAAGTTAGACAAAATGTGGCAAGTTAGGCAGGGAACCAAACATGCCCTTAGACTGACTTCAACGGTTCCCCCTAAATTTCTCCTCTTATATCCCACTCACGTGTCACGTCAGCGTTCTCTCTCCCCCTATTTCTCCACACTCTACAACGGTTTCCCCTATATCAATCCTCTATACCCCACCACAACAATATTATATATTTTCTTCATCAACTAACTCAACTACCATACAATATTAATATTATTTTTATTTCTTATATCTACTGTATACGGGGATAATTACCAATAAATATTAATTTAATTTTTATTTCTTATTTGCACAGTACAAGGGCATTCGTACCATGACATATTAATTTTATTTGTATTTGTTATTTGAACAGTACACCGGCTTCACGTGTTCCACAATTAATTACCAAACGCCATAATTAGTATTAATACGGTATTAGAAATACGTTTCCATTTTATGTTTTTTTTTAAAAAAGAATTAACATTCTTCTCGTACACGACACGATTGGCTTCCAGCACACGACTGTCTTCTCCGGCAAGCCACGACCCTCTGGCTTCCTTCACACACCGAAGCTATCTTTAAATAAGGTCCCCCTGCGGCCATGCTCCACCCACCTACACATTCGTGTCTTCTGTTTCATCCGACATTCCATCAAAAATACATACTACGTAGTCTAAGTTGAGTTCTTGATGGACTCATTGCGAAGCCTGGTGTTGTCTTCATCGTCCGATGAGTCCGACGATGAGATCGATAACTTTTTGCTTTTGCACCATGTTGAGCACCATGTAATCGGAGACACGAGCATGCGTCGTAGGCGCTCCTCATTGCCTCGCCGTATTATCCATAGGGATCACGCTGCTGGAGAAAATCTCATCAAGCACCACTACTTCGGACCTAATCCAGTGTATCCATCCCATGTATTTCGTCGACGGTACGTTTCCTAAGTTATATTTTGACTTTCATTTGGAGCTTCACATTCTTATTTTTTGCGTTGTTCTCGATTTTAGGTTTCGGATGCAACGTCCTTTGTTTCTACGTATCCTTCGTGCCGTTCAACGAGAAGACGATTACTTCACAGTAAGATGTGATGCAACTGGTTTAGCAGGTCTTGGTCCATTGCAAAAAGTATGTGCTGCTTTGCGAATCCTTGCGTACGGGTTACCAAGCGATGCCGTCGATGAGTACATACAGATTGGACAGACTACGGCTAGGGACTGCCTTATCCGTTTCTGTCGCGCAATCATATCTTCCTTTAGCGAACAATACCTCTGTATCCCTAACCACGACGACATTTCTCGCATACTTAGTGTTAACGCGGACAGGGGGTTTCCGGGTATGCTAGGCTCCATCGATTGTATGCATTGGGAATGGCGCAACTGTCCTACTGCATGGCGCGGACAGTTTTGTGGGCGCAATTTGAGGCCAACAATGATACTAGAGGCAGTCGCAGGATATGACCTGTGGATTTGGCATGCCTTCTTTGGAATGCCAGGTACTAACAATGATCTCAACGTCCTTCATCGATCACCAGTGTTTGATCCGTTACGTAATGGATCCATGCCACCTGTGCACTTCACTATTAATGGTACCACGTACAATTTCGGATACTACTTAGCCGATGGTATATATCCCAATTGGCCTACCTTTGTAAAAGCAATTCGGCACGCTTTTGAGGAAAAAAAGGTTCACTTCACAACAAAGCAGGAGAGTTGTCGAAAGGACATAGAGCGAGCATTTGGGGTTTTGCAGGCGAGGTGGGCAGTTCTACGTGGACCTGCTTATGGTTGGGATCGTAATCACCTCGCAGACATGATGACTGCTTGTATTATTATGCACAACATGATTGTCGAGGACGAAGGTGATGGTGCAGCAAATCTGGATTTCGTTGGCCCCACAGGTCCCCCCGAAGTTTGTAACAATATTCCTGAGGTCCGCAACGAGTGGCTAAACAATCATATTCGTTCTGAATTACCAAACGACCCCGACCAGGACATCACATCTCAGACCACATACTTGTCTTTGCAGCACAACCTGATATAACACCTTTGGGCACGTCGAGGGTCGATGGGTTGAAGGTCTTCATCCATGTTATGTGGTTCGATAATGTTCTATATTTCGATTATGAACTAAGTACAAGTAGTTGTAGCAATGGAAGTGATGTATGTTGGGCGTCAGTGCAGCAGTCATGGTAACTATCCTCTGTAATGCATTTGCTTCAAATAATTTGCATATGTTGCCAAACGTTTAGTCATGTATGACAACGTTATTATGAATATCAATTTTATTACAATAAACATTGTTCAAATTCCATGCTCATGTTCTCAATATAGTAAGGAAATGTTCAGACTACTCCAAATTGTATAAAGTGCAAACACACATGAATTTGGGTACGCCGATACAAAGGTGAGCAACACCTTATGAAATAAATAAGTACTCTTCAGATAGGATTGTTGATGAAAAAATCAATTAAACCTTTTCTCATCGCCATGTATACAGCTCTCAACTCTTCTGGTAAAGCATCCATATCCATGGCATAAAGTTTGTTGAGCTCTTCAACCTTTTGCTTCCTATCTTCCATCATCAATTTTTTCTCCTGCACTTCTATTTCCTTGGACTGAACCTCCAACTTCTTAAGTTCAACTTCCTTCATGAACTCAATGTTGTGTTGTTTGAGGTCTGATTTTTCTTCACTTTGCTTCAATCTTGCAATTTGAATGTCATGGAGTCTTGACAGGTAGTCAGCAGACTGGGATGAACTCGACATTGACTTCTTCCTGGATGCTTTAGTCGAGTCACGTCCTAATGGTCTCTTGCCTTTCGAACCTCCGTCATCAGATTCCACTTCATTCACAGAACCTGTTGGTGTTAGACTACGAACAGGCTCGGTCCCCGCATTGCCTCTCCATGGGCTGCCATGAACCATGGCATCCCATTTGGGTTCGTCTTTCAGTCGCGTCCAGCAGTGCATGAAATTAAATGGCTTTTTCTGTGATGTTGCATACAAAGTTGCTGCTTTTGAAGTCTACAGAAGATGTACAACCAGTTGTCAGTGCATGAATAATAATAAGTTCACATAAACCAGGACCACACATAAAGTATTACAAATTAATATAAGTGTACCTTGTCGTTATCTGTGAGGCCACTCTGGTTTTCCCTTAGGACTCTTGCGTAGAATCCAGCAAATTTGCCTGTTTCAGCTCTGATTTTGTCCCACCTACTGCTCAGGGCCCTATTCAGTCTCATTGGAAACTCACCTCTAAGTTCATTATACCTTTTTCTCAATTCTAGCCCATAACCTCTCCTTTCTCTGGCCTGTGCTAATTACTGGGTCACTACTAATCTCTAGCCATGTTTTGCAAAGCAACAGGTCTTCAGCTGGTTTGAAGTTCTGTTCCTTTGTCCTTCTAAATGTCGTAGGTGTGTCTGAAGGTTTGGTTGGGCTGTTTACTTCCTGGACACTATGTTCTGCTTCGGATTCAAAAGTTATTGGGTCAGTGTGGTTGGGAACATGGGTAGAACCCTGTGGACATGGAATGGGTGGTGCAAACTGGGGTTGACCGAATGATGGTTGTTGTGGAGGACCCCCAGGATTGATCATACCAACAAATGGGTTCCATGGACTACGAAAGGTATATGTAGATGGGTCATTAGCTCCCTGGGACCAGGTAGGATTGGTCATATGGTTTGTAGGAGTAGAAAATGTAGAAGGATGGGTTGGGTCGAAACCTTGGCCCTGCCACATCTGAGGATCCCACATGGGTGGGGGGGAAACACTGGTTACCTGAATTGGGGCTGGCACCAGTAGGTCGAATAGGTGTGTTTGAGTTGTTGTCAGCCATTCTGGAATGAAACATAGGAATACATTAATTTGGACAACATAAAACAGACTTGTACTGTAAAGTATGAACTGTAATGCATACGAAACCAATGACGCATTGCACATAAAGGTTCATACGAAACCAACATAATGATTAAGCATTCCTCATAAGACTCATAGAGAAGGAACACATAAGGATGAACCATTGCACATAAGGTTCATACAAAGGAAACATAAGGTAGGAGCATTCGTACATCGGTCACCCATGCATCACATACATAACACAGAAGTTCTTATTTCATTTCGATGCATTACTAGTACTAACAACGTAGTCTACGTACCACAATTACAGGTTCCAAATGCTATACCTAGTGGACCTGTCCGAGTCGTAGGAGTCATTGTCACTGGCCTCATACAGTTCTGGGGAGGAAGGTGGGGTGAAAGTTATTTGTCTAGGCACTGGCCTCACAGGCTCCGCAAGGCTAATTTGTTCCTCCATCCTCTCCTTCTCTGGGTCAGACCTTGCTTTGCTCTCAAGTGCATCCTGCTCCATCTGGTCTACCTCCTTTCGAATTGCAAGTAGAGCATTGAGAAGGTAATGCTCGTCACCCAAATGCCGAAAAGCCTCTTCTAGAAAGCTTCTAATATTGAAAGCACCAGTTTCCACTGATGATGCAAGATTGAGGACCAAGTGTTGCAGCAGTTTGGCATCCTGACTGCTCATCTTGATTCGTATACTCAACCAGTACCTAATTGGCTATACAAGGTGCATACATGAAAAAATTAGGGGCAGTCTTGTTCCTAATTGGTGAAATTAAAGTGTTCATGCCACTTACGAAACATCTGTGGGTTGCAATATAAAACAGTAATATTTGAATTTAATACACTAATGTGCTGATGCCAATTAACAAAAAACTGTTGGTTGTTTAGTATGCACTGGTTAAGTAATTGTACACAGGTATCGTGCCTTTGGTACGTCAGTTCGTTGCATGTAATAAGCTACAGCTGCACATAATACATGAAAGCACAGACAGAAAACATGGAGGCAGACTTATGCAATTCATAAACAACTATGTACTATAGCGAAAAAGGAGTTAGAACCTCAAATAGTTGAAGAGGACGTCAAATAATCAAATTATTTTAAGAAGCTGCATAATAAGTAAAGGTTGGGTTAGTTGCATGCAACGGTTCGTCATGTAAGGAAAGACTACTCAAAATTGAAGGGTGAGATGTCAAATTGTTAGACAGAGGAACTAACGCGAGTTTGAAGTAATCAATATGGAAGGAACAAGGGGTTCTGTTGGGGAATTGAACGACACTGGTACTAAGTTCTTATACTAGGAACATTAACATGGATATCTGTACCAGCAACATTGAACAAAAAACATTGAATCCACATGACTGCAAATCAATTCGCAAATGAGAAAATGGTGGGTACACAAACATGAGTAAACGAGGATGAGGAATATGGAAATGACACTGAAGTCCCAATGTTGTTTCCTTTGAACCATAGTAACGAAGCATCCATTTTTAACTTCATAAGCACGGATCAGTTAGCAATAGGTGATTGAGGATATGTTAAGATCTATGTGTACCACAATATCAAACTTGGTTCTTCTACTTAAACATTTGTCGCATCGGATATCAGACGTAACCGCAACCCTAACTACTCAAAGTAGGCGATGAACACATAAATCGTAGCACAGAAACAAGGTAAAGTACAAGTAAACCCTAAAGGTAACCCTAGGTACGGTTTGAAACGAACCCGGATGAATCCGAGGTGTAGACGAAGGCGATGCGACGAAGCGTACCTTGGACCTTGTACCTCGAAAGACGCAGATCGGGTCAGCGTAGATCTGTCGGCGATTGGATGACCTCCCTTCGACGTCGACCCCAACCCTAACGTTCCGGCGGACAGCGACGAACGGCGCCGCCGTCTTCGCACGGATCGGCCGGGTCGCCGGTCCGCGAAGGTTGACGGCGGAGTCGCGTCGACGAGGCCCACTGCTGCTCGCCGGGCGGACGAAGACAGACGATTCGCGGGCGACGGCGGAATGACGCGTACCTTCTCCGGCGGCGGTATGGTCGCCCGCGGATCGCCTCGGGCGTCTTCCTCGGAGTATTCCGAGCGCGCGCTCTTGTCTGGGAAGGAAGCGGCAGCGAGACACTTCTCCGCCGTAGCGTCGCCATCCATTTAGCGGGAGAGAGAAGAAATCGGGAGGGGAGAGGAGGAGGAGGAGGAACACGATGAACGGGATAGAGGGGTACTGTTGCCCCTACCCCTGCAACAGTAATAGGGGAGGGGGAGCGTGGGGGCATGCGTTGAAGACAGTCTTAGGTCTCTACCCTGCAGTTATTGATGAAGCCTCTGCCCTCTGCCCAATTGTCCACCCAATGGGCATTGCCTGGGTTTGAAATTCGGCTGCGTGGTCGCTTTTGAGCAGTTCCAGTACCACCACAACAAGAACTACAATCGTTTCAGATCATTGTATGCTTTAGGATTAAGCATCACTCTTCACAAATAAAATCCAAAACCTATAAGTACAGTATAAATACTCAGCTGCAAGCAATAGAGAAAAGTATTTACATTTGAACAGACAATTGCGCTCTCATTATTCATTATGTACCGAACAAAGTACGAACAAACCAAAACATAAAAGAGATAAAAAATTACAAACTCTAATGGCTATATACCCCATCGAACAGGAGAATCTCTTTATAATTTATGTATGTACTCCACCGGCCATCATTGCGCCGTACTCACTCCCTAATATCAGCTGCTAAATCACATCATCCTTGAGGAGAACAAATAATACTCCATACACAGCATATACATCTACTACCACTAGTAGCTATTGTTTTTAAAAACAAGAAAAGAAAAAACAAATCAAAAGAAAATAAATAGCTCAGAAGAACACGGAGAAATCGCCATCTTTAGATTGATCTCCCCTCCCGTCGCAATCGCCGTCGCCGCCGACACGGCCTCCGTCCGCCACAGGCCAAGCCTTCCCGCCCTCCGCGTCGTTGGACGCGAACACCTCGCGGACGACCTTCTCGACGTCAAGCGCCTCGTCGCCGTCGCCGTCCTCGCCCTCGTCCTGCGGCGGCGGCGTCGGGATGAACGGCGGGCGCGCCACCTGCAGGATGCGGTCCCAGTCGACGCCGCGGAAGAAAGGGTGGGCCCTGACGCCGCGCGCGCCGATGCGCTTCTCGGGGTCCTTCTCGAGGAGGCGGGCGATGAGGTCGCGCAGCGGCGTCTGCTCGCCGACGAGCTCCGGCTGCTTGGTGAGGACGCGGTAGAAGGTCTCCTTGCGGCTCTGCCCCCGGAACGGCGTGCGGCCGTAGAGCATCTCGTAGAGCACCACGCCCAGGCCCCACCAGTCCACCGTGAAGTCGTGGCCGCGCCCGGCGATGATCTCCGGCGCCACGTAGTCCTCCGTCCCCACGAACGAGTTCGACTTCGCGGGAGTCCGCCCGCCGGCGGATGCCGCGGAGGAGGCCGTGGTCGCCGTCGAGGACGACGACGACGAGGAGGAGGAGGCCGTGCGCGAGGTGGACAGCGGCGACCTCGAGTCCGTGGCCGGGGCGGCAGGCTTTGTGGCGATGGCGGTGCGGAATGGGAAGCACAGTGCGGCGCCCGCTGGCTTCCTTGCACTGCCGCGGCTCGGCGACGGCGCGGCGACCGGAAGCGCCGGCTTGGCATTGGGACTGGTCACCGGCGCGTCAGGCTCCTGCGGCGGCGCCGGGAGCCGCGTGGAGAGGTCGAAATCGACGAGCATGATGTGGCCGCTGTCCTGGATGAGGACGTTCTCCGGCTTGAGGTCCCGGTACACGATGCCGAGGCTGTGCAGGTACTCGAGCGCCAGCACCAGCTCCGCGGCGAAGAACCTGCGGTTGGAAAACCCAAAAAAAAAAACCGATCAGGGCAGAAATTAGCGGCCAAAATTGTCAGACAGCTCCTGGCTCGGTCTCGTTCGTTAGGCGGCCGTTGATGAACCGTTTGGACGTACCGTATGACGGAGTCGGAGAACATCTTCTCGGTCTGCCGCCGCCGCAGTGAGTTGAGGTCCCCGCCGCCGCAGCGGTCGATGGCGAAGCCGACGACGGCCTCGGTGGCGAGGATGCCGCGCAGGGAGGGGAGCAGCGGGTGGCGCAGCGACAGGAGCACGTCGCGCTCGAACCAGATCCGGCGGTGTCCGTCCCCGTCCCCGCTGCCCGCCTTCTTGTGCCGCGCGGCCTCCCGCGAGACCGCCTTGAGCGCCATGGCCGCGGCCGCGGCGCCGCCCTCGCCCTCGCCGTCCGGTTCTCCATGGGCGTGCACGACGTGGAACACGACGCCCTTGGCGCCGCGCCCGAGCACGGATATTGCCTTAAGGTCCTCCAGGCTCAGCTGCCGCGGCGGTGGCGGCGTCGGCGTCGCGACGGCCGTCATTGCGCCGAAGAGGTGGGGTGGTATCGGTTGGCCGGCGGATTGCAGTGAGAAACGAAGTGGGGTTTGGTGCGTAAGCGCCGGGTGGGGGTGATGGGGGAGCGCGTGCGGGGCTGGGGCGAGGATTTGGTCGCGATTCGATTCGAGGATTCGGTGGAGCAACTAGTTCGGACTTCGGAGCAGGGGATTTATGCGGGTTGCTCGGCGTCCGCGGTGCCTTGGGGACGAAGCGCCGAGCGGTGAGCGCGCACCGCGGCACGGTCTTGCGCGAAGCCGTGGGAGTTTTGAAACGTCCCGGGGCAGTATTTTTTTATCCGGGTATATGGCGTATGTGGCGACTGGCGAGGCAGAAAAGGGGTAAGGAAACGAGGGCGAAAGCGATTAAGACTGTCTTCAACGGTTGCCCCTAAATTTGGCCCCCTATATCCCACTCATGTGTCACGTTAGCGTTCTCTTCCCCCTATATCTCAACTCTGTACAACGGTTCCCCCTAAATTCTTCCCCTACATCCCACTACAACCATAAAATATCATTTTCTATACCTTCTTTTTACCTCCTATCAATTTTTCATCTACTAATAATTGGAAGTGGACCCACGTAAATAGTGTTAGAGGGGGTGAGAGATGCACGACAGAATCAGGGGGAGAGAGAAACTTGCTAGGGGGAACGGCAGCGTAGGGTGGCTGATAGAGTTAACCATTGAACGTTTTAGATTGTGTTCACCGCTTACCGCCGGAAGCCCCCCTCCCCTACGATAGCGGCTACAGGAGCACCCTAAAACGTTCAATGGTTAACTCTATCAGCCACCCTACGCTGCCGTTCCCCCTAGCAAGTTTCTCTCTCCCCCTCATTCTGTCGTGCATCTCTTACCCCCTCTAACACTATTTACGTGGGTCCACTTCCAATTATTAGTAGATGAAAAATTGATAGGAGGTAAAAAGAAGGTATAGAAAATGATATTTTATGGTTGTAGTGGGATATAGGGGAAGAGTTTAGGGGGAACCGTTGTACAGAGTTGAGATATAGGGGGGAAGAGAACGCTGACGTGACACATGAGTGAGATATAGGGGGCCAAATTTAGGGGCAACCGTTGAAGACAGTCTTAGGGTGCTCCTGTAGCCGCTATCGTAGGGGAGGGGGGCTTCCGGCGGTAAGCGGTGAACACAGTCTAAGCGAGTCTGCGAGTGGATTTCGTCGGGTCTGCCAGCTGCGACTGCGGGGCGGTACGGCCCATCGTCCTCTGCTTCGGCCTACACGCGCAACAAAATCTCCCAGGAAGAAAAAAAAGGAAGGTTTCGAAATTTTTCGTTATTTTACAAACTAATTTTATTTTTTTTCCAATGGACTAGTAACGGTATTTTTTCAACAAAATCCATTTTCAGATTTTTCTATATCGAAATCGATGTGTCATTTTACCGATCGTTTCTTTCGATTACTGGTTTTATCGGACATTAGCGGATTTATATTTTGAAAATTTTCGAAATTATGTCTCATATTTTGGAATTTTTAGCATGTGAATTGTCGCTTCACATGTATGTCTCTAGAAGATTATTACATTTTTATATTCTTTGAACGCATTAACATTTTTTTAGGACAGATGGTGCTGGGGAGGCAGTTGAGATTGGTGATTTGATCCTTCGAACAAATTCACCCTTTTCTATGCACATATTTTTCTACGCACATGTTATATATTAGAGTGAATATACCATCGAAGGGACCTATGCTCAAGGCATTGATAGTCCATCCACACGTTATGTGTTGCTTGAAGTAGCGGATCATAGTCAGTGTAGGTAGATGTTTATAGTGTCGTTCCTTGAGAATCCAAGATAGAGAGGAAAAATACAAACCGAGGCAACACCAAGAAAAAGATAACAATCAGCAAGCAATAAGCAATTATAGAGACACTCCCTGAAAATCTGGTCGACCGTAAACTCAAGCAGATGTAAAGATGCATAGGATGGTTCCAAATGTCTTCTATCCTAACATTTTGTAGGCACACACGATTTGGATGGAGAGGTCTTGCAACTCAACCAAAAAAATAAGAGGTGATTTTGTGCTATCATATTCTCTTTTATGCTCGTGCCATAAAGAGAGGTATACAGTAGCAGGAGTTACAAAAATATTAAAAGATGGAGTAATCACTATAATATACCCCTATTGTCTCGTACGTTACAGACTTGTTATACCTCTTTTAGTCCCGACATTAACTCCTCCATTAACAAGTTCAAGTGGTAAAATAAGCCAACCTACACATCGCGAGCACGAACAATGTTAAGGTATTTCACGATGGCTCCGGAGGACCTAATAATATAGATAGCCGCGGACGATCTTGATAATCTCATAACGTCTCAAACTGTCCCCAAAAGACTCCGAGCACCTTGAGGGTTCTTTTGGTGACAAGGAAAGCACCGGGAATGAAGGGGATTGAGGGAAATGAACTCCTCAATCTTCTCCAACCCCCATGATCCATAGTCACTAAATCAAACCTAGGAAGTTCCAACTCGCGTTAATCTTCGAAAGACCTCGAGGGTCCTCGAGGCCCGATGTATTTAGTATATGGCTAAAATTTATTAAATTTAATTAAATAAAATATGGTTTGTGTCCATATTTATTCTAATTATTTTACCTTATTACCTAAAAAAACAAACAACTATAATATGGTAAACCCGCACCTCTCTTCTACTCGTTACATCTAAGGCGCCGTTTGGTTCACATATTTTGTAACATGCTAGGTAACTGACAACGTTAGATCATGTTTATTTAGTTCTAATCGTAATTAGATACCACACCAAGATTTAATATCGGCATATTTAAATTTGTTACCACTGTTACTCGAGTGTGAATTATTACCATTATTATTTATGTTATATTTTGCGAACCAAGGGGGCGCCAAAGCGAAGTGGCGTCGGCAGAGATTGTATAAAAAAAAGATGATTTGATGGTCGGACCTTGGACGTTACATGAGAGGTTACATGAGAGGACGGCGAGTTGAATTTTGACCCTTTGAATTTGTTCGCCCATGCTTTGAAAGTTGGCAAAAACGTCCCCCCTCGTGTGAACTGCGAAGTTATTGCCGAGTTTAAGATGATCACCCCCCGCACGTACAGGAACTTGTCCACCAACTAGCGATAGTATTCCGATATTACTTTGGTTGGAGAATAGTATAAACCAATTAAAATATATATAAAACAAATTAACTAGATATTAATTTGCGGCAGTAGTTGGGCCGATGGGGCTCACAAGTCAAGTCACAACCGATAGTGGCAGTCTAGCAACTCTCGGCAGGAGACCTTTTCCAGACCTGAACTGCACCAGATGTCAAACCGGCGACGCTGATTGGCCCTGACGTGGGGGCCCCTAAATTTATTATTCGTGCAGGTCGGCGTTGGGGTCGTACAGATGGAGTACGCAAACGCAACAACGAGACCGGCGATGCAGTGCCATTGTGCCAAAATTTGCAGCCGTGAAGCCCATGGATGGAGCTAGACTAGGCATCGGTCATCGGGACCACCTGGACTGGAGGAAACGACGACGGATGCCGTGACGACCATCTGGCCACGGTGACCGCGCGCGCGAGGGAGGCGGTCCGCGGTCGCGGTCGGGGCTGTTGGCCGGCGAGGCGAGGAACTGCAGGCAGCGACTGGACCGACGGATGGGCGGATGGCACGGACAGGACTTTGTGCGGCGCACAGGACAGGAGGGAGAGGACACAGTCTGACCCCGGCTCCAGTCCAAAAGCTGCGGCAACGTGTGGGTTGATGGTGGGCGTTGCTTGTCAATTCCAAAACTCCGATCCGCTACAGAAGTACAATCAGATGAGTTAGACAAATCCGCTACAGTTAGACGCTGGTAGATGCTTCAGCTAAAAGGAAACTAAATTTTAATGTTCCGACAGCTGCTTCGCGATCGCGATTAGTCGGCCGGGCTGTGGTCCTCGCGCGTTCCGTGACGGAGGACGGCTGCTGGTGCCTGGTGCTGGAGGAGGATTGGGTTAGCTCACGGAAAGGTGGTGTACGTGCTCTCGCCGCCACGCCCGTCTTGGGTCTACCATATATGTGGCCCTGTATTGTGCGCGTAACCGAAAATGCTCAAGTGCCATTCTGTTGGTTTGCTGTGCCGCCGGTGCGCTGTCATTATACTGTACTATACGGCTGTAGAACTTTACACGCGCACATGCACATGCCTGATTGCCTGGTTAGCACAAGACTTCCCAGTACAGGCCTAGTAGCCTAACCCATCGCTGCTGCGGTCAAGTGAACGAAGGGAGCAGTCAGCAGTGTATAATGAAAAGGCTATCAGCATTTGGTGTTCATGATTTGGAATTCAAAGCACCTGCTAGGAATGAAACAAGGACGATAACGTGGCGTGCAATAAATACGCGGTAGGCTGGCATTCAGGATCCTTGCTTGCCAGAACGCAAGTGCAGGAAACCAAGTAGTTGTCGCATGTGGGGGGTATTCAGTTATTCAAGGTAGTATGGTTTCTCTGCTAAGGTACCGACTTGACTCACAGCTTTCCATTCAGAGTATCCAGCTTGGTAAGCAATACAATCACATCTTGACCGTCACTTGCCATTGCCAGCCAGTCAGTCTATAGCTAATCCTGCTTTGCTGAATTATGTACACCATAACTAGGCACCAATTAAAAAAATGGGGAATCGACGCGGCTGCACAACAATGATTCAATCGATGAATTACTTAATTGAAGAGAACAATCGATGAATTAATTAATTGACGCGCAGGTTGCCAGGGTGAGTAGACTGATTAGATACTGTTTGGTGTACAGTAACCAGTGATCATGTCTCGGTGGCCTCTGACTGTCAATAAGCTCGTCACGATTTTGGGTCTGTCACGGACATATTCTGGCTGCCTGAAGGACTGAAATATGCCTCCAGCGGTCCAGCCTGCAATAAACCATGCTGCTAAATGTGATCATCATAATTTTCTGTCCTTCACGCAATTCTGTACATGGGCAGCAGTTTTGTCCTGGTCAGACCAAATGTTGTTGTACGGGTGGATCGGAATGCGCACGTCTCATAGGCGTTTGAGCTTCAACAATCTTCTGCATAGCAAAGTGGCACCTGAAATCGCAAATGCATAGGTGATGAAGCCAGTTTTTTTTTTTAAAAAAATGCCTGGCTACTGAATTTGCTGCTTTTACATTCAGCTAAGGGCATGTTATGTAGAAGACTATAAGCAAATAGTAGTTAGCTGTTCAAGTGAAGAAAAATGGCATATTACAAACGGAAGTGCAGTATATTGACATGTTAAATGCTGTAACCACGGCACTGGATGAACTGATGTTATACTTGCATTAAATTAAACAAGACAAAACTGCAAAACAGCAAAATGTTGGATTTGTGACAGACTACTGGATTATAGGAACAGCAATACGGCGAGAAGCATGCAGCACATTTTCCCACCTGAGGACTTCTTTGGATGCGCTTGTATTCACCTCAAACCACATGTGTTGGTCAAGAGTCCACTCCTGCTACAGAGGAGAGGCTCGCGGACACACCACACACCCACAGTACAAGAATTACCGCGAACAAGGACTACACGACCAAGGCCAACGAAACACACCCAGGCACAAGGCTATGTGATTAGTGACTCAAGGTGCAGCTCTCGAATATCTAGTGAGCTACTCCATAATCCAAAATATATCTTACTGCATCATTAGTAGGATTATAAAGTAGGACATTGGTTCTGCACAATATATTTTACTGCATCTTTAATTGTATGGACGTTTTATCTTATGTTGCATATTTAAGCATGGTGCATGGAGTTCAAATTGTTATAAATTGCACTATACTCAATATGAGGGTACTAGACCCGAATATATACACCGATATAGAATAGAGACCGTGTGGAATAAGGACTCTATATATGAGACCAAATACAACAAGAACACATGCATATACATCTAACAAGGATTATATATATATGAAACCGAATACAACAAGGACGCACATAGATATCTAACGCCCCCTCGAACTCAAGTTGGATCAAACACACTGAGTTTGAAGAGACAAAACCTATGTTGAGCTCTGTTCTGCTCCTTCGTGAAGAAATCAGCCAACTTAAGCTTTGAAAGCACATAACGAAGATCAATCAGATCATCCTAAACCTGTGCACGCGTGTAATAGGCAAAACACCTATATGCTTAGTAACAAGTTCCCACATATCGATACACTCAAGAGCAACAATCTCCTCGTCCATTGCATGCTGCCATTCCTGATGAAGGATAACATCACAATAAGAGCTCGGCTCATAAAGAAAGGTAGCAGCAAAACCCAAAGGATGGTACCGGTCAAGTGATTGATAAAAGCGAGAAACTGTCGCAGTGAAGAACTACCAGAAGAAGTTGGCTCAGCATATTCTCATCAAATGAAGGTGAATCATTAGAGAAAGATGACTCAATAGTAGAAGATGGCACAACAAAAGAGGGTAGCTCAGCAGAGGAAGACGGCATACCAGAAGAATTTACGACCCGTTGAGAGTAGACATGTGTCACCGGAGGCTTCCTAGTCTAGTCAGAAACCAAGGAAGGAGACTCTAAAGAAGACACCAAGGGAAGGGAGGTACCACTGAAGAAGGCACAATTGAAGAAGATAAGGACTCCATCAAGGACTGTTCTAATCGTGAGGCAGGTATAGTAGAAGCACGAACATCTGGGAAGAACAAAAAGAAAGGGGATTAGTCAAGGATGTTGATGAAGCATCGAAAGAAGAATGAGAATAAAAAGGATGAGCATCATCGAAGACAACATCCCAAGAGATCCTCATCTGATGAGCAACTGGATCCCAACAACGATATCCCTTATGCTCAACACTATACTCGTGAAAAACACACTCAAATGACTAATCAACCAACTTGGTGTGCGCACGAGGTGGGAGCAGCACATAGCAGACACAACCAAACAGACGAAGACTTGAATAATCAGACGTCTTGCCACAAAGATGCTCAAAAGGAATCCGTCCATGAAGAGCTGAGGAAGGCTAAATGTTTGTCAAGTTAGCGGCAATAGAAACAGCCTCAGCCCAAAAAGTGAGGAGGAACAGAAGAGGCAAACATAAGAGTAGAGAAGTTTCAAGATGGCAATACTTGCGCTTAGCCACACCATTTTGAGCATGAGTGCCAGGACATGAAAACTAGACAAGAGTCCCTTGCTAAGAGATACT
Source organism: Zea mays (assembly GCF_902167145.1). Taxonomy (NCBI): domain Eukaryota; kingdom Viridiplantae; phylum Streptophyta; class Magnoliopsida; order Poales; family Poaceae; genus Zea; species Zea mays. Next base: position 129,410,889 of record NC_050105.1, on the reverse strand, counting down.
CACATGGAGAGTCAACACAAAAATACACGAATAGAGGTGTCAAAATGAGCGCAAACCATAACAGAGAAAGTCTTATAAATGGATAAAGCCTGACTACAATGTTTCATGAAATAAATCCATGTGACGAGCAAAATCATCTATAAAAACAAAATAGTATCGATGCCCCTTTAGAAACAAAAGGAGCAGGACCCATATATAAGAGTAAACAAGGTCAGAAGAACGCTGAGAAACAGACTCACTAGAACAATAAGGAAGTTGTACCTGCTTTCCTCTCCGACAACCCTAGCACTGATGTAAAGACTCACGACCTGAAACCAAACTTGAAAGACCACAACTAATCAAAGTAGATAATTGAATGCCGTAAATATGGCATAGACAATGATGCCACTGAGCAAAAGACGAAGTCGACACAACCAAAACAGACCAAAAAGACCGACAGCCACAACAGAAGGAAGATGAAGCCAATCAAGCTCCTAGAGACGCAGAGAGTCACGACGACAATGGCTAGTAGCAATCAGGCGACTCATTCATCGACTTGAACATAACAACGATCAAGATCAAGAATAGCACGACAATCATAACTAGTAATTTGGCCAGCAGAGAAGGTGACGAGCTGCATGGTCAGATCAAGAACAAAAGAAACATCAGTCATCAGGAACATAAAACAAGACAGAAGAGTACCCTAACTAACAACAGAAAGGAGAGATCCATCAGTTGTATGGACAGTGAGAGAATGAGATAAGACTCATAGACGAAAGGCATGTGCAATGAGGAGTCATATGAAAGGAAGCACTAGAGTATAGAATCCATGAACAGGTACTTGAAGTGGAAGGGGGAGACGGTCCCTCAGTGGAAGATGGTGAACTGATAGGTGCAGAGGACTGAGTCACAAAACCAACAACTCCTATAGGTGTAGAGATCTTAAGGCAACGTAGCAACATGAGTATTTGGGCCTCCGTAGTCGTAGCCAAACTTCCCTGAGATCCTCCAGTACCAGCACTACTAATACCCTATGAAGAATGGCAAGCCTAAGCCTTCTCCTTCCTAAAATAGTAGGCTTCCACATGCCCGTCACGTAAGCATAATGAAGACCACCATGCCCCCATGCACATAGCCAAGACCAACGAAGACTACAACAGGCCAGTATCACGCATGAGTCTCATTACGGGGTTACGGACACCAGCAAGAATATCCATCAGAGAGACGCAGGGATGACAAGCGAGCAGCTGAGCATGAAGGGGCTTAGACTCGTCACGAAGCCCGATCAAGAAGTAGATATGTCGAAGCTCAAGTGCAACATTCTGAACCTGGCAAGACTTACAAGTATCTAGTGATAGCTAGGGACCAAGAGTATCACGGTGACGCCAAATAGAGGACATCTGTGCAAAGAACTCATCAAGACATCAACTATACAATCTCCTTGTCGTAAGAGTTGCTCATGACGAATAGCAGCAAGATATGTAGACTGGCTAGTAGGCTCATAACGATCACACATAAAAGCCTAGATCTGATGTGCAAACTCAAAATTAACGATATCAACAGCAAGACGATCATCCATTCTAGAGACAAGAATAGCACGAACACGAGCATCCCCATTCAACTAAGTCTTGTAAACACTAAACTGATAGACATAAGAGGACATCGGATCATCATAGTCTGCGCTAGTAGCCTTCTCTAAAATCACAGGTGATGTAGGAGCAGTAGGACAAGCAAGACACAACAGATCGCATCCGTGGAACCCAGTCACGATAATTGGTGCCATTAAAAGCATCGAACACCTTAGAACTGGAACACCACCAGACGAAGAGGTCAAAGAAGGGGCCATAGCAGCAGTCAATGGTGAGAGCAAAGTGGAGTAGTGACGCGCGATGGCAAGAGCACGAAAGAAAAGCAACAAACGGTATTTTTTACCAAAACCTAACAAAAACGGTTAGAACCATATCTGGACTGACCTATAGGAGCGGATCCTCATGTAGGGCTGGGAGCAGTGGCGGACGCAGGACAAAATTGTAGGTGGGGCCATACAGTAAGATACAAATCACTAGAATAGACTATTAGATAAAAATAGTTTCATAATAATAATATTTACGGTGGTTAAGTGATAATACGAGAAGTGTTCTAAAATGACATGAATATAAAAAAACCTTTTTGGTCATCCTAAATGAGAGTTGGAGAGGGCAAAGAGGTAGGCCGTCGGTGGCGGTGTGCTGGGGCAGAGAAGCCGCTTCGGTGCGTCAGTGTGGCGTGTCACGTGTCAATGAATCCAACGTGAAACGGTGACAATGAGGTGACAACAGGTGAGGGTTAGCGAGGGCAGGCGATGATGCGGCGGTACATGGCAGCGGCAGCAAGCGACAGCCATTGCCGCGTTGCAACGTTGCATAGTGAGGCCCAGTGAGAAAGTGAGCGTAGATGGCGTCATGGTGCCAAGGAAAGATCCTACCGATAGCCTACCCATCTACTGATGCGGACTATGAAGCAAGGTAGCGGCACTGTGTGCAAGATCTTGATTACGCTTTATTTGGGTGCTCTAGTATTCATCCCGATCCACATGTATTGAAGTAGATTGGGGTGTAAATTAGTTTAACTTACACCCCAATCCACCTCAATACATGTGGGTTGGGGTGAATATTAGAGTACTCAGACAAAGCATGAGGCGACAAGCTGACAATGACGAGGAGGTAAGGTGGCGCCGGTAGCGGGCAAGTTAGGTTACCATCATTCGATGACCGAAGGAGCGAGCGAACCGCGAGTGAGCTAGCGCTAGAGGAAGGAATCGAACGACTCAGGTGGAGAGTGGGCTGAGCAGTGGATGGTCGAGAAAAATTAGAACAAAGTCTAGTTTTATTAAATTTGGTCCAGCTTACTATATAAAAATTTGATTATTTTATTGTATATCTAAACTTAGGTATAAAAGATTACAAAAATTGAGGTGGGGCCATGGCCCCCGTTGCCCCACCCCTGGATACGCCCCTGGCTGGGAGGGCTCAAAGCATGAGTAAAGATCTGGCCTATAGGGGGCGGACCCTTATGTTGCACCGGGGACCAGCTTTTGTGACCTTTCTCGGTCGGGACTCCGATTGAGCTTCTTAATATAATACCGTGGGGCGGTCTTTCCCCTATCGGCCGAGTTTTTCAAACCTGGATCCGACCAAAACTAGGCCTGGAGCGGGGTTGCATGCGCGAGCGAAACACAACAGCACACGAGCGATAGGCACGAGCGGAAGTCGGCCTCGCGCCGCAACAGAGTCTAGTGTCCTTGCATGAGACCGTAACAAGTGAAAATGCAACATTGTGAGAAAAAAACCATAGACAAGGGAAGAACCCTAACCCTAAAAATTGGCCTTTTATACCATGTTATAAATTATACGATATTCAATATAAAATAAACTCGAGGGGGTATGATAGCCCCCGAGCATTGTATTAAGAAGAAAACCTTCTCACATAGGTCAGAAAAACCCTCGAACTCCTGTCTCACCCATACACAGTGGCACTGTAGACCATGTGAGAACGACCACGACCAGGGCCGGGTCTTAGACCTATGCTTTTGCGTGGAACAACCGAGGGGATTTTTTTAACCACAACCTAAAATTCGCTCCCACCAAGGGTAGAACTCAGGACTTGAGTAGTGCTACTCAGACCGCCTAACCAAATCAGCTAAAGGTCCTTTCGCTACTATATTCAATATGATGGCACTAGCCCAAATATATACACCAATCCAGGATAGAGACCGTATAGAACAAGGACTCTATATATGAGACCAAATGCAACAAGAACACATGCATAGACATCTAAAAAGGATTCTATATATGAGACCTAATATACCAAGAACATATGCATAGGAATCTACAGTAGCGGAGGGCAAAGAAAAAATGTGGTATGGCTCAAAAAATAAAATCTGCAAGAATTGAGAATTGAACTTAAGATCTACTGCTAGAACAGAGGCAACACATCCACCAGACCACATCTTGTTTTGTTGTTATAGTAGAAGATATGAGAGTTTTTAAAAGTAAGGTATGGCTGATGCCACACTAAGCCATAATGGCTCCTCCAGCTTTCCTACATATTCGAGAAAAAAAGCCATAATGGCTCCTCCGCCACTGGGAATCTAACACCGTTATCATCTCAACTCAGACTTTGTCCTTTATTTTGCCATTTCTCAATGTGTGACTAGTATAGGTGTTTTACTACCTTAGTTTTTGCCCCTGATCTTGGCTAAATGCTGAGTCTGCCAATACTAGTTTAGTTAAGTAAACATAAAGTTAAATATTACCTCCATGGTAAGTGATCTGTAAACATGTAAGGAGTAACCACTATATCCCTGAAGTTCTCCCTTTTCGCTAAAACAGCTTTGTATGGTGGTTCAGTTTCCTGGATGCTCCAGCATTTCCAAAGAGGAAAGAGACTTCTTCTTTGCCGCACTATGTGAACAATTAAGCCTGCAAGAAACATCTCAGGAGGCTCCACTGGTATTTCTCTGTAAGATGTCTGGTGCCCTTCAAAACCAGAATCAGCCCCATCAAGTGGAATTATTTGCATATCATGGCCACTGCTTATGCCTTCATAGCTCAGATGCTCATCTATTGATGCACTGGACCCATTATACCTAAAAAAGCCATTTTGCGTATTGTGGAGGTCTAGTTCAGTATTGCATAATGGAATCTGATGAGAAATTTGTCTTTCATTCGGTACTGTTGTATCTGTTACAGGAGAAAAAGGTAACACATTAGATGATTACAGAAAAGATGAATGAAGTTTGCAAAACAAGACTCCATTCATATTTAAGACTGCACAAACAGAAGGTAAAAGAAACTACCACAAAAAAATTATGCCTACCTGCTGTTCTTGTATGATCAGCATAGCCCTGGATTATGCCATCGTCAGGACCATTATCATGATACCTGTTCACATGCAAAATTCTTCGAGCGAGCTTTTGTATCATTGCTGTATCAGCTGGAGAGTTATCTGAAAGAGCACTTATTGCAGCAGATCGTAGCCTAAGAATCGAATTGATTGAAAGGCGAGAGGAAAATTCATCATTGCAAATAATGCTGCAAGGAAACAGAGCAAAAGTCACCTCGGTAGTCAGAAGTTAATGAACCTTATAAGAGAACAGCACACCAAAACTGAAGTTCCATTGAAAATAGTAGCCACAGGAAGATCTCAGTTTATTCGTACGTTGTGACAAAATGCGAACATGCTTCCGCTATTACAAAGTCCACACAAGGAAGTGGTCCATATGCATATACATGCACGCTTGGGTATTTGCCATATAGCTGGTCAACAGCAAAGTTAAAAACTAATCAGCAATCATAGGGAAAAAGGAAAGGTAAAGTACGAACGAACAGAAAAATATACATTGATAGAAAACATAATAAACCTCCTAGGTTGGTCTAGTTAGTTTGAATTTTGAAAATATGCTAAATGACCATGTGAGCTGAAACAGTAGCAATTTGCATCTCAAGCTCATAGGAATATAACATACTCCCTCTGTCCCAATATATTGTTTGTTCTAGCTCTTTATTTTTGTGTCCATATTCAAATGGATAACAATGAGTCTAGACACATATATAATACACATACATCAAATATTATATGAATCTATTAACACCCTAAAAAGAACACTATTTTGGGACAGAGGGAGTATATAGTAGTTTTGTGCTACTGAATTGTGTCTAGTCATTGAGAGAAGTAACAAAAAAGATGTTTCACCTAAAAGACATAAATATAATAGATGGATTGGTCCATCTCACAGTTTTGTTGCTTCGGAATCTGTGCGATTACAGATTCAGAAGTATCCCTGATACATACATACACATGCATGTACTTCATACCTAGCTAATTAGGCCAAATGCTACAACAACACACCAAAATTTAGGTGAAAAGACATATTAGAAACTAAGGTAGAAGTTGCATAAGGATAACAATTAACAAAGAGCATTTTTAAAATAGAACAGAAGGTTCAACATCTTTACCATCATTCCTAGGACTGTAGCAACAGCGCCTCCTAAAGAATGCCCAACAAGACGAACTTTATATCCATGACACTCACTGCCCTCCCCCAGCAGTGTGGAAAGGAACCCAAGTCTTCCAGAAGATGTGTTTTCTGGGTTGCCATTTTGGAAAGAGAGACCGAATTAGTCACTTTACATATATATCAATCAGAGTAATTCATGTATAGCACCTAATCTTCTAATATGTGCAATAGTGGTTGGTATGGAAACAAAAAATCAAACCTCCATTTAGTTGCATGAAAAGCTCCCTGGCAGACTCTACAATTCCACCATGACCATAGTGTGGAAATGTTGAAATAACTCTCTCTCTTGTAGTTGCAGGTAATTGTTCACTACTGAAGAAACAGAACATAGTATCAAACACAAGGGTTGTGGATAACACAAAACACATAGCACAATAACACTTAGTAAGAAAAGACCAGCAAAAAATAGAGGATTATTCTGGTCTCTATCCTCTAAATTTTGTTGATTTGATCTCAGGTCATTGAATTTGTTAATCACCATTTTTATCAGTTCATAAATTAAAACACACTGATGCGATGGCTGAGCTAAGGATCTCCAGAGTCTACCACTTTAGTAGCATAGGGAACCCCTTTCTAATTCCTATTTAGGCCATTTTGTGTTTTCTTTTTTTTCTCAAAAAGCGCAAGAGAACTGTGCCGCCCCGTTACATTAAGAAGAATGAAATAAAGGTCTAAAGTAGACCGGGTACAAGGACTTCCTTACGGAGGTCGAAAACTCAGAAACCTGATAAGGTCCATCTAAAACAAACCAGAAACCACACAACTATCCAAAAAAACCTAGAACTAAGCCTCAGGGATAGAGGCCGCCAGGTAAGAGAGGCCCTTGGCCCCAGCCATCTCCCACATCAATCTTTCTTCCCTAGCTAACCTAAGAGCTAGAGAAACATTGGGGGTCCAGCCATCAAAGATACATTTGTTTCGATGATTCCAAATGATCCATGCCCCCAAGGCAATGAGAGAATTGAGCCCCTTCTTAATAGGTCCATTGACTGACCCAGAAGCTTCTTCCCACCATATCATGAAGGAAGGCAAACCGGGCTGTGGTGCGAGCACTTGCAGACCAACTTGTCTCAGCTGCTTGAACCAGAAATCCCTTGAGAAAACACAAGACACTAAGAGATGGTCCAAGGTTTCAGCTTCTTGATCGCATAGTGGGCATTTGGATGGATGATCAATTCCTCTTTTAGCAAGTCGGTCAGCAGTCCAACACCTCTTATGAGCAGCGATCCAAAGGAAAAATCTACACTTTGGTGGAGCCCAAGTTTTCCACACCCTGTTGTAGTAGCCAAAAGAAGTTGATCCTGAAAAGGTCCCTCATATGCATCTTTAGCTGAATAATTTCCATTTGTTTGCAGCATGTTTGTTTTATAATGTGATGAGTGGGACAGTGTTGCATGTGGTTACTTGTTCTTCTTTAATGGTGAAATGACACGCAGGTCTTGCATGTTTAGGTTGAAAAAACATTGTATGCCAAAAGATCTGATATCATGAGTATGATATGAATTTTGTTGCCACACTGTTCACATGAAGGAGATGTTGGTTTGGAAGGTCAAGTAGTACACAGGTCGGATACCTTGCAGTATTTAAGATCAATGATACAGAGCGATGAGGATATCGACGAAGATGTTAGCCATGAAACCAAAGGAGGGTGGAGGAAGTGGCACCAAGCATCTGGAGTTCTGTGGCAAAAGGATATCACAGAAGCTAAAAGACAAGTCTTATAGGACGACGATTAGACCTGCTATGTTGTATGGTGCAAAATGTTGGCCTACAAAAAAAAACTCATATTAAGCAGATAAGGTGCAGCGGAAATGTGTATGTTGTGTTGGATTTATAGCCATACAGGAAGTGATCAAGTTCGGAATGGCCTAAGCTTAGTGGTTTTCAGGAAGCTGTGCAAGAAGCGTGGAATTCTATCCCAGAAAATAATTGTTCCTTCTCTACTCTTGACTTAAAATTAAAGGCTGCAGCAAGGATGCTTCAAGGTTGGAGTCAAAAGAAGGTTGGTCATGTTGTTTCTCAGCTAGCCCTGGCCAGGGACGTGCTGCACCAGTTAGAAATTGCCCAAGATTTGAGACAGCTACAACCAAATGAGCAATGCTTGAAGAGCTGTCTTACCAAGCACTCTTTGGAAGCTTCTCTCAAAAGAACCATTGCTAGATCAAGGTCTAGACTGAATTGGTTGAAGGAGGGAGATGCCAACACTAAACTCTTTCATGCTCACACCCGTCATAGAAAAAGAAAAAAAATCATTGCCAGGTTAGTGGATGATAATCGAGTTCTAACCAAGCATGAGGACAAGGCTGCTTTGGTTGATGGTTTCTACTCAGATTTACTGGGTTGCAATTTGGATAGAGATCGTTCTATCAACCTGCAGGAGTTGAATATTTCTAGGCATCATCTCTCGGGCTTGGATGCCCCTAGCTCTGAAAAGGAAGTGTGGGAAACCATCAAGCAACTCCCCTCGGACAAGGCCCCAAGGCCAGATGGTTTTACTGGTGGCTTTTATAAAGCTTGTTGGGACATCATTAAAACAGATATTATGAGGGCAGTCTCTGCAGTCTGGTGTAGAAATTTCTGTAACTTCCATAAGCTCAACTCAGCCTTTATCACTCTTGTGCCTAAAAAGGAAGGTGCTGATCTTGTAAAAGACTGTAGACCTATCAGTTTGGTGCATAGTTTTGCTAAAAAAATTTACTAAGCTGTTGGCAAATCGTCTTGCTAGTCGATTGCATGACTTGGTCTCTCTCAACCAGAGTGCCTTTATTAAGGGCCGTTTTATCCAGGATAACTTCATGTTAGTGCAACAAACCGCTCGCTTTCTCCATAAGCGAAAGGCTGCTAGTCTATTGTTCAAGCTAGACATTTCTAAAGCTTTTGATTTGGTCTCTTGGCCATTTAATTGGAAGTCCTGAGAAACCTTGGTTTTGGATAGATTTGGAGGGATATCATCAGTGGGCTCCTCTCTTCATCATCTATGCGGATTGTGTTAAATGGGTCACCAGGGGACACTATTTTCTACAGTAGAGGCCTTAGGCAAGGAGACCCCTTATCTCCTATGCTATTTATTCTTGTAATCGATGTTCTAGGTCACTTGGTGATGTCAGCAGAAGCTGAAGGGCTGCTACAATCCCTAACAACTATATCTCTTAACCATCGGATCTCTATCTATGCCGATGTGTTGTCCTGTTTCTTCATCCTTTATCCCAGGACATCTGTATGGTCTTAGATATTTTGCAGCTTTTTGGAGATGCATCTGGACTTCGAAATAATGTTCAAAAGAGTAGTGTCTTTCCTATTCAGTGTGGACAATCTAAGGTTGAGACCTTACAGGAGATGTTGCCTTGTGAGATTTCAAGCTTCCCTTGTAAATATCTCGGAGAGCCTCTTTCCTTGAAGAAGCTTCCGAGATCGGCCATCCAATCTATCATTGATAGGATAGCAGCTCAGCTTCCGGGGTGGAAGGCAGATTTAATGAACAAGGCTGGTAGAAGAGTTATGGTGCAGTCTGTTCTTACAGGAATGATTGTTTATTTGGCCATGGCCATTGACCTTCCTCAATGGGCTTTGAAAGCTATTGACAAGATTCGAAAGTGCTTCTTGTGGAGAGGTCGTAAGGAGGCTAGGGGAGGTCACTGTGCTGTTGCCTGGGGGAGGGTGTGTCGGCCCATAGAACTTGGAGGCCTAGGTTTTTTAGCCTTAAGGAGATGAGCTGGGCTTTGAGAATGAGATGGCTCTGGATGGAAAGAACTAACCCAAACTGTCCTTGGTCAATGCTTCATGTTAAGGTTCCTGAAAAAATCAGATTATTCTTCTCCACTTTCTTCTATAGGGAGATTGGAGATGGGGCTACAACTCTGTTTTTTTTTCTCGAAAGCGCAGGAGAACTGCGCATCATTATATTAAGTAGAAGGAAAAGAGGGTCCAAAATAGACCATAGTACAAAAGACCTCCCCGGAGGGGATAAAAAAACCAAAGAAAAAAGAAGAGAAAAAAACAAAAACAAGAGCAAACAGATCCTGAAAACAAAACCAGCCTATCAGCGATAAACCAGGCAGCTAGGTGCCCCTGATGGTTGCGGCAAGAAAGGAGAGACCCTTAGCTCCTGCCATTTCCCACAACTGTTGTTCCTCCCTTGCCTGACAAAGAGCTGCAGAAACACTAGGGGAGATTCCATCAAAGACAATTCGGTTCCGATGATTCCAAATAATCCAGGCTCCCAAGGCAATAAGGGAGTTGACACCCTTCATAATCATATCTCCAGAGCCATTGTCTATCATCTCCCACCAACCCGTAAAAGACACCGTACTAGGTGTAGGAGCCAGATTTTGTAGTCTGAAAATGCACATCAGCCGGAACCAGAATTCTCTCGCAAAAACACAAGAAACGAAAATATGATCCAAAGATTCAGACTCTTGGTCACAAAGCGGACACTTCTCCGGATGATCAAGTCCTCTCTTTGCCAACCTATCTGCTGTCCAGCATTTATTTAGCACCGATAACCAGAGGAAGAAGTGGCATTTAGAGGGGGCCCAAGTTTTCCAAACTCTTTCATAGTGACCGAAATGCACAGCCCCGATGAACAACCCATCATATGCAGCCTTAGCAGAATAAGTCCCATTTGCAGCAATACTAAAAGTATGTTTATCTTCTATATCTGGCAGCAGCTCAAAATCTGAAATTAAATTCCAAAGATGAAGATAATCCAATAATACTCCCACCGACTCTGCCCCAGGCCACCAGGCAGTGACCACCTCTGGCCTCCTTGCGCCCTCTCCAAAGGAAACTTCTTCTAATTTTATCAATGGCCTTAATAGCCCAAGAGGGAATATTTACTGCCATAGCAAGATAAATAAGCATTCCGGTAAGCACATGCTGAACTTGCACTTTACGGCCTGCTCTTGTCATCAAATCTGCTTTCCAGCCTGGCAGCTGATTAGCAATTCTATCCACAATAGGCTGCACCTGATCCTTGGTGAGATTTTTCAGGGACAGAGGCAGCCCCAGGTATTTACACGGAAAGGTCGAGATGCCACAAGGGAGAAGATCCTGAACCATTTCCAGCTCCACACCCCCACACTGAATGGGATAAACATTAGACTTTTGTTCGTTGTTGCGGAGACCTGAAGCTTCCCCAAATAGATGTAAAATATCTAGAGTTATAGCAATATCCGCTGCCGAAGGGTGTAAGAAGAGTGTTTTGGAAAGATAACTGGCTTCAAGGGAAAAATATTGGACAGCTAGCCCCAAGGCTCATAGCAGCGGTGCCTAAGCAGAGTATTAATCAAAGAACAGTTCAAGAAGCAATTATAGAGGGCAGTTGGATTTGTGATATCAAAGGGGCCCTTTCAGGGGTGCAATAGTGGACTACCTATCTCTTGGGAATTGGGATCTCATGCGAGATGTTGAGCTGCAAACGGGAACGGAGGATAAACATGTATTCAGGCTAGCTGCAAATGGGAAATACTCGGCAAAATCAGTGTATGGATGTTTCTTTCTTGGGTCTGTCCAGTTTGAACCTGCGGAGAGGATATGGAAGGCTTGGGCTCCAGCTAAATGTAATTTTTTCTTGTGGCTAGCTGCTCTTCGGAAGTGTTGGACTGCTGATCGGTTGAGGAAGAGAGGCATGGAACATCCAGATCGTTGCCCCCCCTGTGATCAGCAGCAAGAAACAATCGATCACATGTTGGCCTATTGTGTCTTTGCCAGGAATTTTTGGTTTCAGCTGCTATTACAAATAAACCTCCAACAGCTTGCACCACAAAATCAGGATGGCAGCTTCATGGATTGGTGGTTATGGGCTAGCAACCAAGTTAGTGGTGTAGCTAAGCAGGGGCTGAATTACCTAATTATTCGTGGTGCCTGGACTCTTTGGAAGCAAAGAAATAGCTGTGTTTTTATGGGTAGAATCCGAACCTGAATTTGGCTCTCAAGAAAGCTAATCAAGAGAAGGATGTATGGGGACTGGCAGAGGCTAAGGAGCTCTCCCTTCTTACTGCCCCTATCCCAGGTCTTTAGTTGAGTTTAGTTGGTTGATCTGATTTTCTCTAGTTTCATGGATTCTTTTGTGTATTGGTGTATGTGGATGTCTTAGTGGCTATGTCAGTTTGTATTGTTCGTTTCGGTTAGCTTGGACTCTTTTTTTTCCTCTTAATATAATGATGTGCAGTTCTCCTGCGTGTTCGAGAAAAAAAATCAAGTTCAGAATGATGATATACGTGATAGATTACAAGTAGCACCAATTGAAGAAAAACTTGTCCAACATCGATTGAGATGGTTTGGACATGTCCAATAGAAACCTCCAGAGGCACCACCAGTGCGTAGTGGGATCATAAATTCATAAGGCACTATAGTGATGGGAAGAGAAGAGGGTAAGACCGAAGTTGACATGGAAAGTGACATTAAAAGAAGACATGAAAGGTTGAAATATACCCAAAGATTAGCCTTGAATAGGAGCCAAGGGAAAACAGCTATCCACGTATTTGAACCTTAATTTGTGGCTTCCGTTGGGTTTCTAGTCTACCTCAATTTGTTTGGGACTAAAAGGCTTTGTTATTCTTGTACTATTAGCTGTACAAGAATAGTTCAAATGAACTTTCATGTGGACCTTTAAACAATATTCTCACTGCTACAATACTCATATTCACAATAAACAGCTTCGACTCCTTGGTTGTTTTGGTGGCATAGTGGATTTGGAAACATAGAAATAGGAATGGCTGTATTTTCGAAAGGTTTTCTCCTAATCTTGCTGCCATCTTGCGGGGTATAAGATGAGGCAAGGTTATGGTTTATGGCAGGAGCCAAAGCCCAAAGGACTCCAAAGCATATGTCCATAATTGTTTTGCTCACGGTCGTTGGATGTGGTTGAGGTTTGTTGGTGAATCCTTTTTGTAACTTCTTTGCCCCTACAGGGGTTGTATGAGTCTTCTAGACTCCTTTCTTCTTCTTAATATAATGATACGTGATTCTTATCTGTTCAATAAAAAAATCACAATAAACTCTGATTGATAGAAAGCCATACTACATTGTATTAGAATATAATATAAGTGAATTGCCCACCTCCTCCTATCAACTTAAGCTTTTGGGTTGAATTGGTTGGTGCATGCAACTTAATATGGTATCAAAGACAGAGGTCTCGAGTTCGAATCCTGGTTAGCACAAATAAATAAAATAATTGTTGCTCGCTCCTATATTCCACGTCAGAGACCCAAAAGAGGCTCGACGTGAGGGGGAGTGTTAGAATATAATATAAGTGAATTGTCCACCTTCTCCTATCAGTTTAAGTTTTTGGATTGATATGGTTGGTGCATGCAACTTAATACATTGCAATATCCAAGTCCTTCAGTGTACAAAACAACTTGCAATTGAAAAAGAACTTTGAGGGTCATAACAAAAAAGAAATCCAGATCCTATTGTTGAACCATCATCTTCTGAAAGCTCATATGTTAATGATGTGGGCTCTATGCTAAAGGAATCTAGCAAAGGTAAAACTGAACACAGGTGGTCCTAGTGAAAACAACTAATTTATTTTTAAAAATTTGGTGAAGAATTAATTTCAACCACACAGAGGGAGGATACATAAGAACAGAAGAGGCAGAAATTAGAGGGAGTTACTTTACTAGTCCATCCAAATCTTCCATAGTAAAAGCACATTCTCTGCATAATCCATCAGTTATGAGATCCTCTGGTGTCTCTGTTCCACGAACCCCAATGACAACAGTTCTTTTGTCATGGAGAACCACAACAAAATAAGCAGCTTCACGCTTGCTCTGCATTGATGAGTAAAGCAGATCACCCTAAGTTCAATGTTTAACAAAGAAACATCAACAAGTATATGCTCGCTACTAACTTTTGTTTGTTCAATTGTGCAATAATGTCTTCAATGAACAGAATGCAACCAAAGTGTGTCAGTGTGCACAAAAAACAGGGTTCAGTGTAACAGATCACATGTCAAAGCCAAGTTCAAAGCTACTTTAGATTGATCAATTATATCCATGGACCCCCAACAAAAGCATGATGTTCTTTAGCCAACTCAAAATAATTTATAGAAAAGGTCGTAGTTAGGTTATAAGCAGAATCCAGAGCCAGAATCACTAAGGATCATCTAAATGAAGGGAAAAAATAAAGGACAAGGCAGCTAATGAACTCTAGAATGTTATGTATTTGTTTTCTCTAACGCGTAGGAGAGTTGCGCATCATTATATTAAGAGCCCGTTTGGCAGGGCTTCTCTGGAAAAAGCCAAAGTCTTGCCAAACGCCTTTTTTTAAAATGACTTACTGGGAAAAGCACCTAAAAGTCAGACATTTTTGTGCTACGGAGAAGAAGACACAAATCGTAGCTTCACCGGCCCTAGCTCTGGCACTTTAATACAGGGAAATGGCTCTGGCTCTAGGATAAGCCGTTCTGCCAAACAATTTGTGAAATGGCTTCAGCTCTACCAAAAAAGTTGCTTTTCAGAAAAAGCCAGAGGTAGAGCTGTTTTGGGGCAAGCCAGAGCCCTGCCAAACAGACCATAAGAAGGAGAAAAGGTCCAAAATAGACCTGCACAAAAAACCACCAAATAAAGGTGGTTTCCTAGTTTGCTAGGGAGTTGTTACACAGATGGGTAGACAAAAAACGACCAAGCCTGAACTCCCCCTGAGTTAAGGCCACAAACCTCTCAGTCCTGCAGCCCCAGCTAAACCCCACATCTTGTCATCATCCCTAATGTCTTGAGAAATCCTAGAGATGTTCGGAGTAGCCCCATGAAAGACACATGAGTTTCTGTGTTTCCAAAACCACCAGGCCACTAGGATTACTGCAGAATTGAGACCTTTCTTTTGTGCCTTTTGAAGGAAGAAGAAACTATACAACACACAATGTGTATCCTGTCTCATATTGGGCTGCAGCACCTAACTCCAGAAACCGCGGAATCTAGCTTTCAAGACTGGTGGCATAGAATGTTATGTATAACTAGCTGAACCACATTATCTCATCATAAACCCTGATGGCACTAAACACACATGAGGTTACCTGGCAAACACGTCCTTTCAGAAGTGCTTTAGGTGGTATATTAACAAATCTAAGGAAAGCTGCAGCATGGCCTCGCCACCAATTATCACCATCAAGTGCAGGGCGTCTGCACAAAAATTAATATGTAGTCGTTACATAGCAAAACATCAATACGGTATTCTACCTTTTCTCAGTGCGTTGATCTTACTCTGGTCATTAATAGGACAAACAATGCAGATCAACATGTCACGAGGACAGAATGGTTTTAGATTGAAAATGTAACAAGATTCAACTTCACTACAGGGAAGATTAAGCAGAAACAATACTGAAGGTTAGCTTAATTGATTTGGCCAGTTTAAAGACAGACACCAAGCTGAAATGGCCAAATGGGCTAATGTTCGAACCGTAAACATAAAACTCTAAAAAATTAGCATGTAATAGAAGCATCAGAGCTTATTACATACCTTCTGCGTGCCCATGGAGTTAACACACCTTGTCTATAAACCCATGCACAGGGAAACAGGATAGGATTTCGTCCAAAATCAAGAAGTGGTCCCTGCAGTACAATCATGTCAGTTGCAACCACAGTAGGCTGGCAGGAGCAGAAATGATGTCCCAACCAACAGCATCAGTATCTAACCGTATAACATGCTTCCGCAAATGGATGGAGGAAAGCAGCTTCTTGCATAAGCTCATGGGATGCCTCCACAAGGTCAGTCTGCAATTCAGATAAATTCCCGTGCTTCTGCAATAGAGCAAGCCCTACAACATGTACAATATAGGAGATATTCAGTACCTCTACATACACCAATAATAACCAAAAACAATTCAATTGAAACATAATACATAGATTCGCAAAATCATATGTTTTACACAAAGGAACACAACATAATTCCAGTCACATTGGAGTTAATCATCCATGGATAAAATCGAAGGATCTTGCAAATAGTAGGGGAAAATATATTGACAAATTAGAAGGCAAAAAAGGAGGGTGGACACACAGATCCAATCATAGTAGCATTTTTGTCATTGTATTCTTTTTTGAGGTAGCAATAAACATATCACACACTGGTGAATCAAGTGATGTGATTTGTATGTCGAACACCTGAACTTTAAACCTAATAGAAATTACTTGTTGATATCTGTGTGCATGAAGTCCTAACATAGCTACATGTGTTGACTGTTGACCGTTATACAACAAACTGCATAATGTTTGTTGACTAATTGCAAGTCAAATGAATTAAAAGGGAAAAACAGGCAAACACTGAGATTTTTTATATGAAAGCAGCGTCAAAGAGCCAACCTGCTAAGAGCTCCAAATGTCCTGTCCCAGAAGCACGATATGCAACCAAATCACCAAGGAGTCTTGCAACAGAATAAACCTCATCTTCTTCCAATACAGTTCTAAATTAGTAAATATAATTATCAGCTCAAATAACTAAACTAATATTGGAGTTCCAAGGTGTAAAATCATTGGACTGCCACCTACAGATATTTTGCACGTCCTAGGCAGCACAAAGCTTCTCGGATTCCATGGTCGAACACTTCCCTGTAATGAGCTTTCCATGCCATATCATGTGTTGCATAAAATGATCGCCACCTCAATATATCAGAACCCGTGAAGCATTGGACAATGATCACAACCCATGAAAGGATAAGAAATAAAGCAATAAGTGCTCGTACTGACACCCGATCAGCTTTATCCTGTCCTAGATTATAAACCATCCAAACGACTTATTCAATCCCAAGTAGATGAGTGGATTAGCACAGCAGAAAATAAAACCTTAGGATAGTATAATGAAATGTGTATACTCTTAAGAGTTGTTACTAGATTGTGTTAATTAACTATGTTTCAGTGCATTTATTGAAGCAAAATCTGCTCAAAGTGAGAGTAGTTAGCATGTTTGTGGTACATTCACTAAAAAAATTTCATATGGAACTTCAAGAAAAGGGTGCTCGAAAGTTTTTCCCACTTTATGTGTGTCGTTGTATATGTATGAAGTTCATGTGATTGTAAACTACCAGCAAACAAGAACTTGTAAAAAATTATGTACAAAGTTAGGAAATAAATAGCTCAGAATGGCGACCAACATACCAAAGAAGCAGGAAGTGGATCTTCTTTCATTTGAGAGATCTCTTACAATGACAAACATGAGATAAATTGCTGCAACCAACTGCAATGCACCAACTGCCATACCAAATCTGGTCCACCACAACCAGCGTTTGTACCTCACCTTTTCAGCAAGATGAAAGAAGCGATGATAAGTTAGCAGGAATTCCTAAGAAAAAATGAAAGTAGAAATGCAACAACTGCATCTAAAAAATGCTTCCATCATTATCCCCTTATTTTACTGTTCAATTCATCTCTTTTTCATCCTTTTTGTTTCCTGTCTTCCTATATGCCTTACTACCTTCGCAAAATCCAACCATGAATATTTACTTTTCAAGGATTCCTTGACATGTCTGAACTGTAAACAGAGTGCTGCTATATTAACATTGGTTTTGAATATTTGGGCAGGCATACATTGTTAAAAAATGCAACACTGAATGACACTCAAATAGATGAAAAGACAAGGTCAGTTCAGAGTACAGCAAGAAGGGGTTATCCACACTTTGGTAATCGAGGCATCTCATAGCTCAGGGATGGAATTAGACCGCATGAACAAGCGGACAGTTGAAAGGGCTAAAATGGATTGATTCCAAATTGATAGACAACTACCTCCTAGATTACACCAACAAAACAAAATTGATGCAAATGGTAGCCATAGACCTATATATAAATATGAAACCAGGTTTCCAGTCATAGCTCGTATACCACACCAAACAAAAGATGCTTTGATCCGATGAAGCTTCCTGCCTTGAACTCATAGTAAAACCAATCTATGCCATCTCAATAGGCTCATTGCGCTTAACCACATAGTAAAACCAATCTATGCCATCTCAATAGGCTCATTGCGCTTAACCACATATGTTCCGCTGTCTGATCATGTGAATCAAATAAGCTCCCATCTCAACTTTTTTGTACATAAAAACTAATTTTCAATGCTAGGGAAGTTGCTTGTAGTCACAACTTAAGCCATAGACATATCAATCACACTGTGTTTGCATCAACGAGACAACTTAGACAGTAGCAGCTCGAGCTATTGGGACATGAGCTTGTGTAAAAGCAGCACAATCTAAGCTAAACCGTTCGCCAAACCAGCTTGAAGCCTTGAACCGACCACATCTAATCTAACCGAGGCAGAAAGTAGAGCTCTCACCCTAATCTCGTGGCGAGCTACGGCATCAGCTGCGACAGATGCGTCGCTCTCGTGGAGGTGGCGCTTAGCTATGGCGTCCGCCGTGGCGTGCTGCGCGCGCGCGGCGCCGATCATGGAGAGCACGCGGACCCCAGCCAGAGCGGGCGCCGAGGCGAAAGCGAGCCCCCCGCCGCACCCCGACGGGAGCACGGCGTCGATAATGTAGAGTCCGAGCAGCAGCACCGCGAGGTTGAGCCCGCCTACAAGGAAAGAGACCACCCGCACCATCCCGAGACGGAAGGATGCCGCCGCAGCCGCCGCCGCGGCGGAGTCGCCGGCGCGGGGTGGCATGGCGGCGGTCCTCCGCCGGGTGGAGGGCGGCGGGGGAGAGGAGGTCGCGCGGCGGCGAGGGAGGAAGCGGCGGAGGAGGAGGAGCGGGGGAGGGGTGGAGGACCCGCAGGTGGGGAGGAGGGGCTTTCTAGACATCCGGCCACGGCGGTGGTGGTTGCGCCCGCGCGGCGGCCATGCGCACGGAAAGCGGGGAACGCGGGTGGTTGGGGACGGGGACGGAAATAGACACGGGAGGACGGGGAGGGTCCTCGCACTACGGAGTACGGACGTTTCCGAGGTTGTGCTGTTCTGCTGATTGGCGATGGCGGGCTTGCAAGTGAAAATGAGTGTCTTTTCTTTCTTTATTTATTTTTAGAATTCGATTTTATAGATCTGAGATGAAAAACACAATAACACATGAATATGGATAGAAATTTCATAAAAGTGGTAGAAACTCGGTTTAACTACGAGACATGAAGGGTTGCACAACTGTTTGTGAATTTATGTGGCTGATATTGCTTTTGTGCAAAAGTGCCAAAATGTTAGATGACGTATATTTTTTGCCTTTATTGGTATGTACTAGTGGTTAGCTCACTCCAACGGAGCAGCCATCCGCCAGGCAAAGCTAAAGTTACCTTATTGTGGTATACTTAAGGAAACATTTTAAGTTGCATTGCCAATCTATTAGACTTTGAAGTGGACTAGAGTACTTTCTAAGGCGATACTCTGTTTGGTCCCCTGACTAAAATTTAGTTCATGACGTATCAAATGTTTGAATATCAATTATAAGTATTAAATATAGGCTTAATTAGTTTTAATAAATTCGTCTCATCTTTTAATCTTTGTCTATGTGATTAGCTTTATAATCAGACTATATTTAATGCTCATAATTATCATTCAAACATTCGATGTGATAGTGATTAAACTTTAGTTGTGTGGAACCAAACACCCCAGAGTCTTATATATGGTTGTGTCTCACAAGTCACAACCACTTTTACAAAACTTTTGTGTCGTTATGTAGCTATAACATGTCAATAAGTAGCTAGCATGGAAGTTTTTTTTCTTGATATGGGGTCTAATCATGACTTGTATAATAGGATTTCCTATAGTTTTTTCAACCATGTTTAACCTTTTGAGATATTTGCCACCACCTCCCTATGCAGGTGTGCTTGGCTCCGGAAGTCAGCGACGTGGCTTAGCCATCTCTAAACCATCATACCTCCTTCTCACCAACCATTCAACGGTGCTTATAACCCAACATCCACATTGTTTGTACACAATTGATGTTGCCCCTTCAGCACATGTTCAATCCCCACTTTGATTGTTTTTAGTGACTACCAGGCTCCATCCCCATGGAAGACGACAACACAACATTTACCGCTTTAGCTACTTCCACCACCTTACGAATACGCACTGCTTGTATAGGGCATCATGTATGTGCTAGACTGGGATTGACTAGAACCATGATGCTTGGGCATAGCGTCCCGTGGTATGACGTACCACCCCTTACTAATAGTGAAGTAGTGAATAGTGATGTCATACTATCGAATCGGCTCGTCCGATAGAAAATACCTGAACGACGCGTCGACTCCCTTCTACCTTTTTGTCTAAGTTATCTTGCTCTTACAGAATCTATAATTGAACTAAACAGGCCTTGAAGACTCTTTTAATTTTGTTAGGGGTTGAAGTAGCTTCAGTATTGTTTACTATAGATCGCTCACCCATGACAAACTGGGAGGTGATGACATTTTTTTTGTTCTTCACTGACCAATGTTCCTTGCGCCATTGAAGTAGGAAGTTGGAGCTGCTTGAAATCTTTTGTCAAAGAGGGTTGGATAAACTATCTATCCCTCACAGTTTGACAAGATCGTAAATCTATGACATATATGACGTGTCTTTTGTACTGGACATTAATTAATAACTAGCTCTAGCAACTTAGGCCATGTTTGGTTTCAATTAGACTTAGGACTAAACTTTAGTCATAGACTAAACTTTAGTCCCTACTTGTTTGGTTACAGGGACTAAATAGATTCTAAAGTCATTAAATATATTGTCCAAAGACTTAAATGTCCTTAGAATACACTCATGTGAGCTTTTAGTCTCTTTTAGCACCTATGTAAAGGACTAAAGACTAAATCATTTTAGTCCATATTTTAGTCCTAATGTTTGGCAAAAAAGGGACTAAATGGGACTAAAAACTAGAGACTAATCTTTAGTCCCTCTAACCAAACACCCTCTTAGACTTATGATATCCATATTCCTCGTTGTCCCGTGTGTTAAAGATAAGTAGTGCTGCACGTGCAAATGAAAAGGTTCTATAGAAGAATTCTTCGTTACACGTTGACGTATTATACCAATATATAATCACGTGGTCGGTCTGTCCACAGGCGGATGTTTAGTCGGGCCCACGGCCCACAAAATTTCTTTTATTAGCATAAAAATTAAATTTCATCGTAGACTTAAGATGTTTTCTACTGGTGTCATATGGCTCAGCTTGTAGCTTCTTATTCTCACGATTAATGGCTGGGCCAAGTTTCAGATTGACCAGCAGCTGGTTTCTTATACTCAGAAGTCTGAAGTCATTGTGGCTGCAGGGAGCTTAATTGTTTTGTGTTTGGAACTGGAAGGAGCTTAATTGTTCTCTGTGTACAGTATATATATAGCTGTCCACGGGGCGCGAATTATACGACGTACGTACGTACGTACGCATGCGGAAAGTGGCTAGAGAGAAGCAGTGACGACCCACCCTGGTCTCCCGCTTGGCGAAGTCCTGCGACGGCCCGCCGACGCTGCCACCACCACCGCGCTCGGCGTCGGAGGCAACGGCGAGAGCTGTCACCTCCTGCGCGCGCGCCATCCCGACCATGGCCACGATCTTCACCAGGGTGAGCGCGGCCACGGCCACAACCGCGCACCACTCCTTTGTCTCGCAGCGCATCCACACGCCCGCCACTTCAGCCGCGACCCCGACGGCCGCGGTCGCCAGGTTCACGGCGGCGAGGGCCACGGAGCGGCGCCGCAGGGCGCGGACGAGCCCGACCAGCCGCGCCGGCTCCGTCGGCCGCATGATAAACGCGTACGTCGACCGCGCGTCCCGCGCGTATGTGAGGATGCTGGGCGTTGGATGGCGCGCGAGGGGATCGCTCGGAGCAGGGAGAGGCGTGTTTGCGCGCGCGTCTGCGACGGCGTCGGCGTCTGCTTTGAAACGGCAGCCTCTGGCGCGTTGGTGCATGCATGGCGTGCCAGTAGGATGCTTCTTTGCGTGGCTAGCGGCATAGGCAGAATAGAATCACGTGCTCGGTGCTCCTGCTCCCTTGCCAGTAGCAGTAGGATGCTGCTTTCCCTACACGGATCGGTTTGCTTGAGGTGCATGCAATAATGCAATGGCCAAGTTGAAAGAGCGACCAGAGTGCACGCTTTTGCGCGGCGGAGAGTTGTGATTGTATCTTCTATTTAAGGAATGACCAGTACAATACCAAAAACCATATTTGATAAAATATTAATGTACAATGATAAAAATAAACAATATATATATTATCATCGGTCTTAATATCACATATACTGCCAAACTTAGCCCCGTTTGTTTGCCTTTAGAATTATATAATCTAGTTTACAGATTATATAAGCATCTAATGAGCTGCATATAGATTATTATAATCTAATAAGTATCTAAGTTATATAATCCACCTAATAAGTTGTGTTGTTTGTTTGTCTCTCAACTTATTTAAGCTAGATTATATAATCTAGAGGGTAAATAAACAGTGCCTTAGGGCCTGTTTGTTTACCCCCATGGATTATATAATCTGGATTATTTTTGGAGGATTATATAATCTGGATTATATAATCTGGATTATATAATCTGAGTAGTTCTGTTTGTTTACCCAGATTATTTGAGTTGTTAATAGGATTCTTTTGTATGAGGAAGACAAGAATGCCCTCTATATTTGTACTAGGTTGAAACTCATATATATATATATATATATAAAATAATTTAATTGACATTGGCAAATATTGCATTAGCAATATTATCACGGAAGACATTCATGACACCTTCTTCATCCCCAAATTGACTAGTACTAGGCGCAAAAACGATTCGGTGGATTATAATGGCAATGGTGGGTAATTTCTAGGAAACTTGAAAGGGTAGTGGGGAAGTGGGAAAAAATAATCTGAAATAAGCACCTCCTCACTTGCTTATGGATTATCATAATCCAAGGGGTTAGATTATATAATCTGGACAAATAAGCTGGACTGTTTGTTTGCCTCTTAGAATTATTTAATCCAGATTATATAATCTGGGGGTAAACAAACAGGCCCTTAATTAGTAGATTAATGAGTGGCGACAAGTACAACTCTAAATAACTGAATCAAACATAAACTTGCAATCGATAATTCTCGAAAGGGTGAAGGTGGTCTACTTCTATGGAAATGGTGCACGCTAATTTTGGTCAGCGTAAGCGAATTTGTTGCTACCTTGAAATCACGGCGGAGCACACGGTTACACTGCAGGGTAGTCGAGGGCAAGGAGCAATTGCGTGAACCACGTAACAACACACCCTCTGCCATCAAAGAAAAACCAAGGCAGAGGTAACGAGTTTAGTGTTGAACCAGTTTCTACTGCTTTTGTGTGCAGTTGTAAGTAACAAACATTGTACTCTAGTACGGTTTCATTTACTTGTTCACGGTATTGTTTGTTACCTCTTCTGAGAATATAATACCCCTTGCCTTCTTGATCCTGTCGGCCCTGTGATTCCATTGAGAATGATTCTCGTGACATTATGCAGTTATAAAACCGAACTGTCTTCCTTTTACCCGCACTGAGAAGTGATTAAAAAAAGGAAGCTTGGGTGTAAACGGAAGCTAGGGCGTGGTAGCTTTCACGTCCCCTCCTTCGCAGTAGCTTGTGACAATGCAGATGGAGGTCCCCTACACCCACCGAATAGATCCAATTTGAGTTTGCAATCCACGAGACAATGTGTTGGAATGGACCATTATTAGACCTTGTTCGATTATTCCCATTATATATGGATTGGATGGGATTGAAAAAAATTATGAAGAAGTTTGACTTGTTTGGGATTTAAACACACCCAATCTCACTCAATCCATATAGATTGTGAGCTAACCGAATAAGCTCAGGTTGATTAGGATTGGGCAAATTGAATTTCGCACGGGAGGATGCCTTTGTGCTTGAAGATTGCTGAAGCTTGCCATCACGGACATCTGCGACAACAAGCAAAAGCATATACACATGTGTGATGTGTCACTTGCTTCTTCTCGCAAGCAGGAAGCCAGAGGAAAAAGACGAAGAATAAATCAGATGTGGGGCCAAAGTAAACACATAGTTTTCTTCATCTTTTTGTCCCCATGCCTCCATGGTTCAACCATGTTCATTTTATTTACTTGTTGCTGCAGTAGCTGCTGTGTCCGCGGCTGATATGCAGATGTAGGCCACATGGACAAGGGCACAAGGCTTAGCGAGAGCGAGGTATCTGGAACGACTCTGCTCGGTGCTGGACTGGAGTGGGGTGAGTGAATGAATCAGAGAAGGGTTTTGGTATGGTTATTGGCAAGCGGTCCACTGGAACTTGTCGTTATGCTTGGAGAGGCGGATCTTCTTCATGACATATATACCTACGTCGGCGATGCAGTAAGGACAAGCGAGGGATCAGGATCGGAGCACACGTCAAAGTCGAGAAAGCAGAGCAATAGGTGTCGACGAGCAGCGAAAAGGGTAAAATCATCACCTCTTGCGCTCGGCCTTGTGGAGGACGAGGTAGGCGGAGCGGAGCCATAGGCACATCGATCGATCTGCTCCACCACCTCGTACTGCTACATCGCTCGGATCCTTGCTCGTCGGGGTCGACAGTCACCGGAGGCGTATGTACGTGTGTTCGCATAATTGTTGGAATAGAAATTATCAAAAAAATATTCGTAAGGATTTTTAAAAATAATTTTGAGGGTAGTTCTTAGGAGAAAAATATTTGAAGAATTATCGGTGTGATATTTTAGCGACATTTTTGGGAAGAATTTGAGTAGAATTATTTGGAAAATATTTGTAGTATATTTTGATAGACTTTTAGAGAGAATATAGACCACCATTTTTTGTTGAGATCAATAACTTTTTCAAACAAAAAAAAATTAAAATTTATTTTGAATTTAGAACAAGTTCAAGAAATTACGTGGATTGAATTTTTGGGTGCTACAGAGAGCTAACCGACTAACAAGCAACGACTATTTCAAGGCTACATGAATAAGGTGCGAGAAGAGGCGAGGAAGATGTAACTAGCGCACTTCATGATGTTCACACCAAAAGATAGTCAAGCAAGGAGAGATCAAGATGCCATCTCTCCTACCATCATCGCAAAACCCTAATGTAAGTAAATCCAATGACACCCAACCCCTCACACAATATGTAGATTTACAAGTGAATCAATTACAACAACGCATAGGGGGAATAGAAGACGCACTTGAGAAACTTACGCGTACAATAGGAAAAACTGTTGTTTCTAGTTTTCCAACACACGAGGTCACAGTTGAGCTGACCACACCAAAAGCATCGGCTACAAATGAGCACTCATAGACCAAACCATCTTATGGTATGCCGACGAACTCATACGCCGGACAACCACAACCTCCTCCACTAATTGGGAGAAACCCACAGTCCTATGCACGGTCGGACCGTCCAAGCCTCATCTCGGACCATCCGACCCCATCGACAGACGTCCTATATGACGAACAACCTAGAGCCACAGCGAGATCACCATACTCCTCGCAAGGGTTAACTGACATGCTCGGACTGTCTAGTTGTACGTGCGGTGCGGACCGTCCGAGTATCCCAGACAGTCCGCGTTCTATATCGGACCATCCAGTGATGAGTATGCAAGACAGGATATAGGTTATCACACACAATCCTTCCACATGCCACAACAAAACTTCTCCCTACCACCTACGGATCCTCAAGGTCATGGCACAACTCCACATGCACGTAGAAACGTGCACCCTTTGGCCCCTAGAAGACCAAAAAGATTTAATGCACGATATGGGTGCTAGAGCTAACATCAATGCATCGAAAAATCTTACCCCATGGGCAAGGGGTCACCATAATGAGGCACGACTGCTTATACCTTTAGATCCATGGGTCGGTGGATTACCACGGATTGCCATTAACATAGTGTGAGAGAAGAAATAGCCAGGGCATTCTGAGACAAAACTCGGAGTTAACATGGCCCACGAAGGATAGTCGTATCGAAAACCATATGACAACCGATTTGACTAAGATCCATATCCACAATGGACTATAATACCATACTTTCCAAAATTTTGCAATGACCAAAGCAAGAGTACATATGAACACATAGGTCAGTTTCTAGCACAATTAGGAGAATTGCCCGATAGGGAAGCTTTTTGCGTTCGCTTATTTTTGTTATCCCTAACGGGTACTGCGTTTGCATGGTATGCCACCTTGCCACCCTGTAACACCCAGTTTATAATATATAATAAAAGAGGAGAAAAGTCATTTCCTATATTTTATGTGTGTGTTGAATCTACTTATCATCACATGTGAACACCATATTTAAACAACAAATGAATAATAAAAAGATATACCATTAAATCATGCATCATGCTGGAATTTTTATTTTTGTGTGCATTTTTGTGACAGTATTGCAATAATGTAAAAAGGAAATGTGTTAAATATCCAAATGGGGATTTAAATCCTAAAACAATCCTAGAATTAAGAAAAGAGAGAAGAAGAGAAATTAATAGGTGAATAAAAATAAGTATAAAATATATATTATTCTTATACATATTGGATTTGTGTAATTAACTCAAAGGAGGAACTCATAACCAAATTTAAATTCAAGTTTGAATTCAAAAAAAAGAAAGAAAGGAACAAAGGGGAAAATAAAACCAGAAAAAGGAAAAAGAAACCCCACGGTTGGGCCCCAAAGCCACCAATTCGGCCCATTTGGTCAATTCCTCCGCGCAGCCCGATTAACTCACCCACGCCAGCTCCCTGGTTGCGCCGACCGGTGGGCCACCTCTGTCATCTGCACACGCGCGCGCGCTGATGATGGACTGTCGCTGGAGTGCGGCCCCCACCTGTCAGCTATTTCCCCTCCAACGAAAATCCGCATCTGGCGGGATCGCGACGGTGTCCGCATGCTCGGCAGCTCGTGGATAGGCGCACCTGCCCACCATGGTCCGCGGGGGCGTGAGCTTATAAGCCCCGTGGACTCCGCCATAGGCGCTGGAGCTTGACCGTGGAACCCACAGAGAGAGATAGAGGAGAGGGAGAGCGGGTGAAGGCTTACCGCCACAGATAAACAATGGTACTTGCCGTCGACCTCATTCCCTGGGCCGGTCGGGTTCCCTGGTGGCGCGTGGGCGGACTGCGTGGTGTGATTTCGCCCCAAGGTCCGCCGCACAGCCATCACCGGCCTCCGTGGGAGCAGCGGACCGCCCTCACCGTGGAACATCATCCCTGCGGTCGTCTTCACCTTGGGTAAGTCACCCAAGTCATCTGCCGCACCTTAGGGATTGAATACGACCGAACAGATTAGGAATTGCGGGGCCAGACCATGAACTAATTCGTCGCCGGAGTGGTGCCGAGCTGTCTCTCCGCCGTGCGCCGTGGGCAGACTACCTCGCTGCGATTGCCGGTATGAAAAGCCCCCTCCGAAGTTCGCCATCGGGCCAATCACATTTTCCGGGTAGTAGAACTAATTGCGGAGCACCGTTGGGGCGGATTCGACCAACGCTGGTGAGCAGCGTCGCCGTATTGGGCGAGCTCCGTCGTGCGTGTGCTCAGGTGAGGGATGACAGCGTCGCGACCGTGGATCTGGGAATGGGCGGCTATGATTAGGCCAAGCCATACCGAGTCAGGGAGGGGATGCGAGCCGTAGATCCATAATCTAATGGGTGCAAATCGATCTCGGTTATTTAGAATTTGGACCGTAGATCTCGGATCCGAGCGCTGGTGTTGCGTGTCCATTCATAAGGTACCCGGATTTAATCTGTGCCGTCGGCCGCGGATCCAACGGCCCTGTGTGACCAATACCCTTTCGCCTTGGCTATTTTGTTAAAGAGCCCTCCTGGATTTGGAGAACTAACCCGCAATCCTCTGGCACTATGTACTGAGTCTGCGGATTATTACCTCGAGCCCCCTGACGTTTCTGGTAATTGAGGCCCAGTCCAGAGATCGTTTAAATTAAATAAATGAAGTAGAAAATAGATTTTTAATAGGAAAATAATTGCTAGAACTTCAATAATTCATAGAAAATGCATATGAACTCCAAATTACTCCATTCCACTTTCTAATTTTTTGTAATTTTATTATCTATCACTTAGTGTCTCTGTTTTATCATGACAACAGTAAGAAAATTAATCTCACACTTAATCCTATTTTAAACACATAAAACCTTTGAAAATTCATAACTTAAATTCTATAACTCCAAAAATTATGATTCCTGTTCCTAGAATTTTATTTTAATATGTAGAATATTTCTGTGTATTTTGTTTATATGTTTGGTGTAATGTTAATTTCTCTATATGCACTGTGCTTGTTTGTATTGTGGCGAGTAGAAGAGCACGTGACCGAGGATCCTGGTGAGCAGCAGGTTGAAGTAGCTGAGCAGGAGCTCATTGAAGGCAAGTTGTGCCCTTGACCACTTTTTACCCAATAATGTTCCTTAATACCATTTATTCATGCATAGGTTAATTTTGATGGGACCCAATAGGTTATCCTAGATTGTTTATCTCATTACCTTGTTTACCCCTGAATCACTTGGGTAGTTTGCTATTGCTTTACATGGTTTTGGGATAATCATTTATTATATCTATGTTCCAATTATTCTTGTTATTCTATTTATGTTCATGTCAAGTTCATTAATGTTAATTGGAACATAGAGCTTAACTTGAGAACCACGTGCCACCACAAGGGTTTAATGGGACGCCCTTGGCTGACTAATTAGGAAAGCTAGTGGAAGACTACCTTACCCGAAAGGGGCAAGGGCAGTAGCACCAGAAAATAAACCCCCCTATAGCAACGTATACCTAGCAACGTACAATTATATGCGTTGGAAGTGATTATGTTCCAACGCTTGTTATGTGTTGCAACTTATATCTGTTGAATTACAATGGTACTGGCAACATTTAACATGCGTTGCAAATTGTATGCGTAGAGTAAATACGATCATAGCAACGATTACCATGTGTTGCAGCCGTATGCGTAGAGTAACTAGAATGCTTGTAACGTTTATATGCGTTGCAAACCGTATCTGTAGATTAATTTTGGTACTTTAGCAATTTTGCAATTGTGCCTTTTATTTTTAACTAAAGCATTGTAGTTGGGGATGCTAAATTGCGCAAAAAATGTGTAAAGTGGGGGAATTGATAACAATACAAAGTCTTTTAGTCCACGTTGTATCGTTTTTTTTATTAAAATATTTATTTTATCTTATTGTCATTGTGTTTCACTTATTAAAACATTTGTCATATCTCTAATTATTTGCAAAAAACATGCAAAAAACATGTCTTCAAGAGAAATCGAACTCACAACCTTCACCTTCCACCAAAGTAATACTCACTAACCAAATGGACCTTATTGATGTGTACGTTTAGTTGTTACACTCAATTTTTGTTATAGAATTCTGCGAAACGCTAAATCTCTCTAAATCTCTACAAGCAAGCCGATCTCCTGATTGATGTACGTGTGCCCACCGCCGCCCGAGGTCCGCCCTCAGTCTGCGCGCCAAACGGCCATGCCCGAGCACCTGCCTACCTCCACGGCTCCACCCACGCCAACGTCCTCGCTGGCCGCAGCCCCTAGGTCTTCCCACGGCCGCCGCCGAAGCACCTGCACGCCCTCGCGGGCCGCCGTCCCCAGGTAGGTCGACGCCCAAGCAGCTGCCGCCACCACCCACGCCGACGCCCCCGCTGGCCGCTGTCCACGCGCACGCCCCCACCTTTGGAAGGATACAGTGGACAGCGAGAGGAGAGGAGGAATAGGATCGCGACCTCGATGGTGCGCGCAATGAAGACGTGATCCCCTACGACTTCATTAAGGCCTACTCTGTCCATGTGAAGCGTTCTGGCAAGGTACCCGCTTGTTCCTCCCTCTCACTTCCCACCTTGTTCCGTCATATGTAATAGCTACTACGAGAACATTGAGGATTTCATTGTCATCGTGATTAACATTTTTTACCCAGTGTTGGAATGGATATTGGATTGGTCAAGCGTCTTTTACGTTATCCTAAAGGTTCTGATCCATACATAGCTGGTGTAGAGAAGTTCCTTGAATTTGCATTTAAAGATAAAGCTGAAGGCATCAAGATTTATTGCCCATGTCAGACATGTGTGCACACTACTATTCAGACAAGAGATGAGATGTATGGGCATTTGGTGTGCAATGGGATACTTGAGAATTATGATGAATGGAATTTTCATGGTGATAATTCAGTGCAACACACAAGTAGTTCAGAACCAAATTCACATATTGATGAAAGGCATGTTGATGTCGACCAACTGATTCAAGATGCCCTTGGACATCTGTATGATGGCACACCTATGACTGAAGGTCAAGAATCGGCCCAGGGACCCAATATTGAAGCACAACAGTTTTATACACAACTAGAAGATTCGAAAAGGCCTTTATGGATAGGCTGTGAGCTCACTCAACTAACTTTATTTGTGCTTCTGTTTAATATCAAATCCATCAACAAATGGTCTGATAAATCTTTTGGTGATCTACTTGAGGTTCTGCATATGGCAATCCCTAATGGAAATGAGCTACCAAAGAACTTTTATGCAGCTAAGAAAATAATCTCTAAATTTGGACTTGGATACGAAAATATTGATGCCTGCCCAAACAACTGCCAGTTGTATTGGAAGGAAAAGAAGAATGATGATTTTTGTGCAATCTGTAAGGTTTCGAGGTGGAAGGATAAGGATCCCACGTCTGTACTAACAAAGAAGGAAAGAAAGAAAGCAACACCCTGCAAAGTTTTACGATACTTTCCAATTAAAGAGAGGCTGAAAAGAATGTTTATGTGTAGAGAAACAGCTTCTCTTCTAAGATGGCATGACGAGGAGCACATTAAGGATGGTGCATTAAGACATCCTGCTGATGCACCGGTGTGGAAGAGGTTTGATGAAAAGTTCCTAGGATTTGCATCAGAATCACGTAATATTCGTTTTGGTTTGGCTACTGATGGATTTAATCCATTTGGGATGATGAGCTCTACACATAGTTGTTGGCCTGTTATATTGGTGGTATATAACCTTCCTCCATGGCTTTGCATGAAAGATCACAACCTTATGCTCTCTTTATTGATTCCTGGTCCTAAAAGTCCTGGAGATAGAATTCATGTGTTCCTTGAGCCACTCTTGGATGACCTAAAGGAATTATTTCTAACCGGCTTGTACACATATGATGCATCAAGAGATGAGAGTTTTACTATGCGAGGGGCCGTGCTTATGACCATAAGTGATCTTCCTGGTTTAGGAATGCTTGCTTCTCATATGGTTCATGGGAAATTCGCATGCCCTCCTTGTGGTGAAAATGTATGGACAAAACAGCTGAAGAATGGTCGTAAATCTTGTTTTATGGGGAATCGCCAATATATTGATCTTGATCATTCTTATCGCTTGGATGCAGACTCATTTGATGGAACGATAGAGCTTCGAACAAAACCTAAAACCTATTATGATCGTCCAATTTTGGATGAAATCATCACACTTGGTGATTTCAAGAACTCAAAAACTTACAAGTCAGTTAGTAGTCTATTCAAATTGCCATATTGGGATGATAATATTCTTCGATACAATCTTGATGTGATGCATATAGAGAAGAATGTATTTGACAATTGTTATGGTACAATATCCAATTTGGATGGAAGGACAAAAGATAACCTACAAGCTCGTCTAGATCTTGTCGAGATGAACATTAGACCGGACCTCCATCCACAAGAAAAACCTTCAGGAAAGTTTTACTTGCCACCAGCTTTATTTGCTATGTCTAAAAGTGAGAGACGAGCATTTTGTGATTTTCTTAGAAAGGTTAAAGTTCCTGATGGTTATTGTAGAAACATATCAAAATGTGTTAATGTTACTGAAGGAAAGATTGTTGGCCTTAAAACACATGACTGTCATGTCCTGATGCAGCAGCTCATGCCTATTGGTTTGAGGGGTCTTCTTCCAGATGATATCACAGCTGTAATATTTGAGTTGTCTGCTTATTTTCGAGGGATATGTTCTAAAGTGCTTCATGTTAACGAGTTGGACCATATGGAAAAATCAATTGGCATTACTCTATGCAAAATGGAGATGATCTTTCCACCAGGGTTTTTCACGGTTATGGTTCATTTAGTAGTCCATCTAGCAACTGAATGTAAGCTTGGTGGACCAGTTAACTATAGATGGATGTATTTTATTGAGAGGTACATCTTCTAACTATTACATGAATCATGTTATAAGAATTTATTGTGGGGTTGAATAATTCACTTGTCTTGCATTGGTTGTAGGTACCTAGGAAAATTGAAATCATATGTTCGGAACAAAGCATATCCAGAAGCTTCAATAGCAAATTCATTCTTGGCAGATGAGTGTATGGTGTTTTGTTCTAGGTACATAGAAGGTTTCGCTACCAAGCATAATAAACCATCACGGAACGATGATAGTTTGGACCATACCCAATCGAAGATGGTTGGACAAGATTCATCTTTATTCCCTTCAGTAGGGAAATCATTGGGAAAACCAGCCAATTTTGAATTAAGTCATCTAGAGAAATTGCAAGCGCATAGATATGTGTTGTACAATTGTGATGTTGTTAATCCATATCTAAAGTAAGTGTTTTGGTTAACTAATGAACTATGCATATAGATTATGAATTATATAATTATATGGTAATCATGGTATAGGGAACATGCTTCTAATCTGAAACGAAAGAGACGCGACCGTCGCCTAACTCCTAAAGATATTGAGCAGATACAGAATAAAGAATTTCCAGAATGGTTTAGACAACATGTAAGTAGCCTAATCTGATATTTATATTGCATGGAATTTGGGTTTTCTTACATGTATAAATATACACTCTTTTTGTGTGTCTACAGATCTTGCATTTAGAAGAAACAAATGGACCCGACAGCATTAACGAAGACATTAGATGGTTGGCACGAGGTCCATTGGAGTTTGCAAGAAGACATAGAGCATATAACATACGTGGGTTCAGATTTAGGGCCAAAAGGTATGATAAGGCGACACAAAATAGTGGAGTTGTTGTCACTGCAAAGACCTCTAGCTATTCTTCAGCTGGTGATAATAAGCCTATACTTGGAGATATTTTGTATTATGGCAGGATTCTTGATATCATAGAGATTGATTATTATGGAAGATTTTCAGTGGTACTGTTTAAATGTGAATGGGTTGATGTCACTCGAGGAAAGGGAGTTAAAAAGGATAAGTTTGGCTTATCCCTTGTGAATTTCTCACATCAAATTCACAGAGGTGATAGAATTGAGCATGAACCATTTGTGTTTGCCAATCAAGTTGACCAAATGTTCTACTTGGAAGATCGGACGAACCCTGGGTGGTCAGTTGTCTTGAAGATGAAGCCCAGAGATGTATATGACATGGGAGAAGATTGGAATGATGTACAATCTGAACCTTTTCATGTCAGCAAGCTTGGGGACCTGTTTAAGAATGCACACGACAACCATTCATGGACTAGAAGTGATATGGAAGGCTATACGGTAGATGGAACTGCTAAAGACCATGACATTGGTAGTGATATAGAAGATGAGTGCTAAATAAGAATACTCCATCAGGTACACAAAGTTTCTCTTTCTTATAATCTAAACCATTTGGGTGGTCTGCAAATACACATCTATTAGTGTTTGTCTTCCTTGCTTATTTTAAATTCAGGTAATTATGCAGTGCAGAAATTTAGGTTTCTTGATCTACATATTAATTGACCAATGCTGAATAAACCAATGCTGAATACACATCTAATAGAAGCATTTAAGTATCAAAATTTTGTCTGTAGTGAATGCAAATTGTTGGAAGCAATTGCAGTAGAGTTATGTTTTAGTTTTTTCGATGGAAATCAACATGGACACCGGGGATCATGTGCCTGTCAAGGTCCTCGACAAGGCAAAGGTTCACAAGAACAAACTAGCTGAACAGGTAGACTGTCATCAAGACTTTAACTATTTGTACTAGTACTTCCTTAGATTTCACTATTTTCCATATATCTGAACTGCATAGCAAATCAGAATTTTGTTTTTGTCAAGCTGAAAGAAGTTGTCTTCTGTTCTGGATTCAGTTTATGTCTGAAATCAATATGAAAGAACAACTGAATTTTTTTTTCATTCGTGAGAGGCCTGCATGCTTATATGTGCTGTTTTTCTCTTTTTGTAGCTCAAGGAATGTAGCTCAAAGAACCTGTTGTTGTGCAGATCTCCCTAGCAAATACAAGCCTAGAAAGAAGCATTGCTTGACCGCTTCGACCATCGGCGCTGGTGGCAGCCTGGACAAAGCTCCTTGTCGAAGCACCAAGACGACAAGACTCATCAACAGCGAGAACTAGGAGTATAGACAGATGGTGTGGAGATCTCTTGTACAAATATGAGGACAAATTGTAGGGCATTGAACTACCGCGTAGCTTAGTGCTGACTGTTAGTTTTGGGGTGCTTCCTTTTCAATGTTGTGTTTGCTGACTGTTACAGTTGGGCTACCAGTTTGCTAATTATTATTTGTGTCGATGGTGATTAATGTGAACTCTATGCTGAACACCTTGTACATAAATGAGATGTTGGCCAGGAAGACATCCGATAGGTAGCAGAGTCACCAATTGAGATGAGGCTAAACTGAAAAAAATTCAGTTTCTATGCAGTAAAATGCCTCCCACGTTACCCCCATTTCTTTGAGTACAAGTTGTTCTTATCTACAACCGGTCTAGAATCACCTGGAGGGAGTTGTGGTTAGGGATTTTTTTTTACAGATATTTTTCTGTTTTCTGAACCCCAGCCACATTAGCTCGACTGAACCCATAATTTTATCCCTCATCTGGCTCCACAATTTCAATGGCACCAAGTCAATACAGTTAGACAAACATGTCCTCCGACCATAGCACTATCAACTTGACTCACTTGCCCAAAACCAAGGGTGCAAGGATCAAGAGTTATCAGGTCCAAAAAATGGTGAGCTCACTGAAAACTGGTTTCAGTTAACAGAAACGACACCTGACAGTGGACATTTTGGGGCTTATTTCTCCAACTTCGGTTCAACCCCAAGACATAATCACTTCAAGAGACTTACTCACCTTTGTATGGCCTTTCACATTGCCAAATGTCTCTCAAAAACTTGAAAATCTTCACACATGAAAGTTGTTTAATTTGAAACACTCTACAACTTTGGTATTTTGATTTTTGGAAAAATATGGCTAGATTTTAAATTCCACTTTTGGGCTAATTTTGAGCTAACACATATCTTCTTTAGCATATTACACAACAGAACTCCCTAGAAAAACTAGTGAAGAGAAAATATTTCTGGTGTTTTGCAGTCTGCACTTAACTGCCCTGAACTTCTTCAGTTTACTGCAGAAGAAAATCCATTCCTCTATTTCTCAAATTTCTCCACACAAACAAAGTTACCCTCCCACATCAAACCTGTTTACTGGACATTAGTCTTTCACTTTGTTGTAAACTTCCAGAGTCCATACCACATAAATTGCGAGTTATAGAGCCCCAAAGTGAGGCACATCACACAGGGACCATAGTTTCAGTCTACTGAAAACTGAACCCAGAATTTCAGACTGTTCTGGACAGTTTGGAATTATATGGTGGCTGTTCTGGACAGTTTGGAACTGGGACCTTTATATAAAAGCTGAAGAGTACATATTGGTGTACAAGTTTACTTAACAATGATTAACTTGGTACCATGTAAAATAAGTAGTTAAATACCCTCAAAGTTGCCTTGACAGTCTGCAATTATGGGTTCAGTTCAGTAAACTGAAATTATGGTTTCTGTGTGATATGCCTCACTTTGGGGCTCCATAACTCGAAACCTGTAAGGTATTGACTCTGGAAGTTTACAACAAATTGTAAGATCAATGTTCAGTGAATAAGTTTGATGTGGGAGGGTAGCTCTGTTCTTATGGAGAAATAGGAGAAAAGGGAGGCTGAATCTGGTGCAGCCTTTTTTTACTGAAGATGCAGCTGACAACTTGGAGAACCATGCATATAGTGAACATCTTTGGGTAATCTCTCAAACCCTGTTTAGCCCTCTATTGCACCGGGATGGCCAGAATACCGAGCTGGAGCTGGCAGTGGTGACCACCCTTCCACATCTTTTACGTACCTTCTCGTGGTAAGGATAACATGGTGCGATTTCACGGTTTGTATGAAGTGTTCTAGTATCTATACTTACATGTGAAGCGCACTGAACCTCACTACTCCAAGCCTTTTAACACAAGTGAGCAGGGTATAAGTTACAGGGGCCCAAGAGTTATAGTGCTTCAAAGTGTGGTAAAAATACAAAAATTCAGATTCAGCTATCTGAACCA
Source organism: Zea mays (assembly GCF_902167145.1). Classification (NCBI taxonomy): domain Eukaryota; kingdom Viridiplantae; phylum Streptophyta; class Magnoliopsida; order Poales; family Poaceae; genus Zea; species Zea mays. The sequence continues at coordinate 129,374,731 of NC_050105.1, read as the reverse complement.
AATTCAGTTTTAGTAAACTGCACCAAGTCTGAAATTTTTGAAACCGACCAACCCCACTTTGGACCACTTTTTCACTCAGTTGCATATGGTTTTAGGTCTACCATACTTAATAAAATTTCTTCTCCTATAGTTACTCTTCAAGTTTTATATAATAACCTTTTGCCAAAAGCCCACAGATAAAAAGTTACAGGGGCCCAAAAACAAGCAAACCAAACTATTTTCAGCTGCACCAAAACTGTACCAAATCTGAAATCTGCAAATTACTCCAAATGTCTATCAAAAACTTGAAAATCTTCACACATGAAAGTTGTTAAATTTGAAACACTCTACAACTTTGGTATTTTGATTTTTGGAAAAATATGGCTAGATTTTAAATTCCACTTTTGGGCTAAACCTTTTCTTCTAGGGTTAATTAGATGTGTGCCATTACATTTTGTCTGGTTTTGACATATATATGTTTTGTAATTAGACTCCACAATATTATTTGGATCTGCAAGTCTGCAACTTTGATGAGCAAAATGGCTGTACAGATAGATGTTTCAGCTACTTGTACTAGCACAAGATGAACTTGTGCAGATTCAGCATACATATTTTTCAGCTAAAACATGAATTATCAATCCTTAAGGTAGACTGCCAACTAATGAGTAATCTGTTGTTCCTCCTTTTCTGAATTTTACACCAAAATCAAGTGTCCCAGCTATGTATTTCAATGGTGGATGTTGTGAACTTTGAGTGCTCGGGGTCTGAGGACTGTTGTTAGTAGCTGCACTGGAACTTGACCCCTGTAATCCCCCCTATGACACTTATGGTGTTACTGTTATTTGTGGTGTCACTGGTGTGTGAGGTGAGGGTGGACAATTTTGTGCACCCCCTGAATCTTCAACACTTCCACCTGAAACACCTGGCTGCTGCAACACCTGACCAGGCACAGTGTACTGAAACTGGAATTCACAAGGACCAGATTCTGTCAGCTTGCTGAACATTTTCATCACTGTCCCAATTCCACCCCACTTCAGTTGTTACTGCTTCTCCCCAGAATACCTCCCAATTTCAGCTCTTTGTTTTATCTTCTGTAGTGATGCCAATGCCTGATCCTTTGTGTTCAACAGATCTACCCACATATACCTGCTGTAATCATCTACTACAAGCAGGAAGTAGGATTTTCCACCAACTGTCTTTGGTCTGATCTGCCCACACAAATCTGCATGAAACAATTCTAGTCCCTTTTGAGATCTGAATCAGCATCTAGTTTCAGAGTGTACAGCCTGTTACCAGTGCGAGGTGCACTGATTAGCAGGTTATTTTCAGGATCTAGTACACTCAACCTCCCATTAAACAGTCTAATATCACATCCACCCTCTTCAATATGACCAAGACTTATTATATTACTCTTCAGTTGTGGGATGTAATAAACACTTGTGAAGACTTTGTGCTGATTTTGCTTTCCCTGAACAACTAGAGCTCGCAAACCACATATTTTAATAGTTGAGCCATCCCCAAATCTGACTGATCCACTCACAGATTCATCAAGGTGTGAGAGTGCAGACTTTGTACCTGTAATGTGATTACCAGCAACTGCAAGATTTGCCTCTGGTTGTTTTTGTTCCTTGCCTTTCTCCCTCTTAGGACGCTTACAGTCTTGAGGCCAATGACCATATATCCCACAATTTCTGCATCTCCCTTTTCTCCTAGGTGTGCCTTGTGAAGTGAGTTTCTGCCCAAGGAAGAAAATGTTGGGGAATACGACGCCCCCAACAGGGGAAGCGGCGCCCAAGGGCGTCGCCGTCGCCGAGGCTCTCGCCCAAGAAGCCCCCAGCACCAACGTCAAGCCAAGAGCTACCGTCGTCGCCGTCCTCCATACCATATGCGTCACACAGGCACGTGCCAGAGCCGCACCCAGCAGCCGATGGCACTAGCACACACGACCACCGAATCTAGATGTCGCCGAGCACCCTGCCACCTTACGCCGTCCTAGTTGTTTGGTCCTTACCGGTTGTTTGGTCCTTACCAATAAGGTCTGTTCTAGTATCTATACATACATGTGAAGCTCACTGAACCGGTTGTTTGGTCCTTACCAGTAAGGTTTGTTTAGAACACTTGTCCGTCGTCACAAAACACCATTGTGGACCACCCCATCATCGACCGAGTTGCTCACGGTTTCTCCAGACAAGTTTAGGTGAGCACCATGACTTTTGTACGCCGGTGAGGCTTTCTGTATTTCTGATTTGCACGCTACCGTATTCAAACTCTTCCGGTTACTCTACCAGGATCCCAATGTCCGTCGTCGCCGTGATCTGGGAAGTCTAGACTATTTGAATCCGATTCACTTACGGGTTAGGTCGGGTCGGGCTCGGGTGACGTTTAAGAATGCAAATCCTTGCCGGAGATAACCTGCGTGGGCTTGTCGTGAGCGCGCAACCTCGTGCCCGGCTTAGGGTCGCCAGAGTTACTCTCGTGGACTTGAGTTTCTGAATAAGCAAAAAGACAGGGATCTCAGTGCTAATGTCAGTGAAACAATCAAATATTACATAGGACCTTTATTCGGTTAGCTGATGTCAGTTTTCGCATGTGTTCGTGGGGCGAGCGGGTCGGTTTCGGCCCAGTCACTTCCGCTCAACTCCTGTTTTTTAAAGTTTATGTTCTGGATTGGTTATTGTGACAGCGATGACTTGGTTGGGTTGTGACAGCGATGATAAATCCACTAAAGAAGCAAAACAAATTTTATTTTGATATAGAGAGACTATTATAAACTATACATGTGATGGTTGCTTCGGTAGAGAGAAGCTTATAAAAATTAAATTTTTTATGAACTATTTATGGTCAACAATAACTCAAGAGAGGTTAAATGGCTTGGTGATTCTATATATCGAAAAAAAGTTGTTGGATGAGGCTTCTATATCGAATTTCGCACTGGGCCCCTGAAAAGCCAGGAACGACCCTGCTTGATCTGCTTCAAGTGTTTCATCAATTTATTGCGCGACGGTATCAATTGAAATGTACATTAATATTATATATGTGTAACAAATCTTCCCTGTATTATGGTTAAAATTTAACAATACAAGTATTTTGAATTACACAATCAGTTTTTAGCAAAATATTTGAAAACCATATTGAATTAATTAAATAATTAAGGTATTATTTTCTGTTTCCCTCCCATTATTTTATTTCCCTCCAATTTATTTTACTGACATACTATATTTCCCTCCGTTGTTTTGGATCCCTCCAGTTATTTTCGTAGTGGGCCCACTCTCCATAGACATAGCAAACTTCTTTCATCTGCTGCAGACCTCCCCATCACTTTTCATTCCTTCATCCGCGAGGGGCACAACAGAGGGCTCTCCATCCATCGTCCAGGGGGCTCCATCCGCGCCGTAGTCGCTCGTCTAGGTCGTGACCCCTCTCTGCTTCGCCACCCCGACCTTGCCTCCAACCGCGCCCTTGCCTCCCACCGCCATCGCCGCCTCCACGGCCACCACCACTGCCTCGTCCACCGGCGCCACGGCCCTGCCCTTGGCCACCACCGACACGTACACGGCCTACTTTCATGGCCTTCGTCCTCCGCTCTTGGCGCACGCTGAGCCGGAGGTCGGATATCTGCCAAGTCGAGCTGGAGACGGAGGTCAGCCTCTGCCTACAAATCATCATCATCAGCCAACAGGTGCTGTTAGTATTTTCCTTCCCTACTTATTATTTTCCTGTCAACACCAAATTATTGTCATTGATTAGTCTGCAAATACATATGGACTGTTAGTATTTTCCTTCCCTACTTGTTTTTAATTTAGGTCATTGTGCAGTGGTAACTGGTAATGGCACGGGGTGGGAAACAACGCATTACTCGTAGCCATGATGAGTACTTGTCTGAGGACCATATTGGAGAGAAAAGTCCCCAAACAAATGCTGCATCATCTGAACAAAACATAAGTAATAAAGAAGACCATTTAGATAGCAGAAGCGATAATGAGTCCCAAGGTATGCACACATTACTTGTAATACCGCACCTTGTCTTTATGGATACTTGCATATGTCATTCTCACTACTGAAAATTGTTTTTTGGAGACATAACTATGTCAAATAACATAAATGGAGAGGACCAACTTGATGGCGTTGATGAGGTTAAAGAGGTTAAAAGGCGTGGGAAGACAAAACTTATTAATGTTTGGAACATTCCAAGAGGCCATAGGGTTGTAGTTAACTGTAATGAGCTGAATCAGCCTATCGGAGAAGAGGCAGGAGTCCTTGCAAAATTCCTTGGCATGGTTGCTAGGAATGGCTCCTTGTGTAGCTTAAGCTTCAAGGATTGGAGACTACTTATAGGAAAGAAAGATAGGAACCATAAACAAATCAATAAGGAGGCCATTCTTAATCAAGTAAAGGTAAACTTTCACATTTTTTCAGTTGCCATGTAGTAACAGTACACTTTCACAATTCGTTTCCAATTGTTATGCAGAAGAGATTTCTTTACCCTGCCCGCATGGAAACATGGGTGCTGCGAACAATTGGAGAGAGATGGAGGCAACACAAGTCCAATTTGAAATCCATTTATTTTGACCCACATAAGAGTCAGGATGCTAATAATAGTAATGCTCCTGATGGTGTATTAGCTGATCAGTGGGTTGCGCTTGTCAATAATTGGATGACCCCTAAAGCACAGGTACATTACTATAGTCATGATAATCATTTTGTTATTTATCTAATGAACCATCTAATTTACTTTTGTTCCTATATACTCTTTGTTTCGTAGGATTTAAGTGAGGCCAATAGGATAAATTGTACAAGAAGAAAGTCAATGCATACATCTGGAACAAAAAGCTTTGCTCGGAATAGAGAAGAATTGGTATTATTTTTGCAATTATAATTCACAGCATGTTCTTTACAAATGCCAAAAATCCATGTTAATTACATTACCTTAGTTATATTTTTATTAACATGTTTACAGAGGGAACAAGATCCTGAAAAGAAATACCCTCATAGGGCTGTTTTGTATATCCATACACACAAGTCTAACATCGGCAATAACAGAAATGCACATGTGGTACAGTAATTGCAAAAAAATGTTTCATTTATTTTTTTTTCAAATCCAATTGTTCTTCCATGGTGTTTATTGAGTATTGTTATTCTCTTGCAAGGGTGAATTGAAGGAACTTTTAGCACAACAACCTGATTTAGCGGACTCTAGTAATGGAAAGGATGCATGGGAAGGAGATGCACTAAACAGAATATTAGGAAAGGAAAAGCCTGGCCATATCCATGGTCTGGGCCTTGTTCCAAATCCAAAACAAGTTTTTCATGCCTCGACATCAAGCCGTATGAAGCATCTAAATGTAACCACTTTGGATGAAACATCCAGTGAAGATGTAGTATCACTTAGACTTGAATTGGAAAAACTTCAAAAGCATGTCCAGAAGCAAGATGATACTATACTAGATTTGCAACATACCGTGGAGCGACAGAAAAGGCAACATGTAAATCCGAATAACCTTATTTCTAACTCACTAAAGATTGCATGGACTTAGCATTTTTATGTCCTAATGTTTTTATGCTATTACAGGGCTATCCAGATGCTCCTTTATCGCCACCAACAGATGTTCGTCCTGCTATGAAACGACAAGTATGTATCTCTATCTCTATGAAAATATATAAGTTTACTATTGTACTTGCTCGTACAATCCAGCATCGCCATGAGCTTATTTTAAAAAAAAATGGTGATGCAAATGTCTTTGATTCAGATAAGTTCATACCATAGTAAAATTACTCTTCGTCTGCAAAATAGCAATCCTACTCTACAACTCCTAGTGGATCTGAACCAAAATTCTCAAACCAAAGTTCTACCCTCTCAACTGATCTGCACCGTCTGGACAGCAGCCTCAATAACGTTAAGTTTTAAATGGTAAGGGCTCCCTCCGGTGGCTCTGCCACTTGAGGCTTCGGCTTTGGCTTCTCAACAACAATGGCTTGTGTGGTTAGGACCATTCCAGCTACAGAGGCCGCATTCTGGAGCGCACACCTGGTCACCTTGGCAGGGTTAATCACACTAGCTCTAAAGGATCCAGTATATGTGTCTGCTGTGACAAGAACTAGTCTGAATTGTCTAAAACAATTCCAATGCCAGCAACACACACTACGATGGTATAGGTCTACTCATGAACTTAGTGCCGCACATAATAGATGATGGGTCCTAGTCACATTTACCAGCACAGATAAACATATTAACAGCATTGGACCTCTAGCAAATACAGTTCATACCATCTAACTGCATAGGCACAGATAAACATATTTACTCTTTTGCAGAGTGTCACTTCTATTGAAATCTTCAATATTTAGGGTTTAGGACATAAGATTTTTTATGTCCTAATGTTTTTATGCTATTACAGGGCTATCTAGATGCTCCTTTATCGCCACCAACAGATGTTCGTCCTGCTATGAAACGACAAGTATGTATCTCTATGAAAATATATAAGTTTACTGATTTTTTGCACATATATCTGAATCTTATATATATATATTTCCCTATAACAGCGAATTTATTGTCAACTTCGTAGTGAAGATTCTAGTATGTTTGGTGAACGGAATAACACAATGGTATGAATGCATTACCATGAATTCCATCCTAGTTTTAAAATTTTCAAGCTGTCATTTATCCAATAACTCTACAGGAGGATGAAAACGAAGATGATGAGTACGAGGAACAACACTCACACTACAAATGTTCTAAAATTCAGGATAAGGTTAGTACATTATGAGTACGAGGAACTGCAATCATAGATTTACTCCACCCTAAGGCCATACTGAAGCAATCATATTTTTGTCCATGTTAGAAATCTAGTTTATATGATAGTGTATACATGCTGAAAGTAGCAGCAAGCATCAGATTTCCTATACTACGTTCCATAGTAGTTCACTGATGTGTGTTCTTTAAATGCAGAGCAAGCCACCACAGTCACGACGTGAAGCACTCCATGCTAGTAGAGTTTCTGCATCAATAAAGGTAAAAACAACAGTACTAATGCAGCCAAGGTGATCAATGTGGTCCTTTTGAAACTCAGTGTACTCTACACGTCTCGGAAATCCTCTAATTATGCACCAATTAAGAACCATCAAGTAACTATTTATTAGTAAAAATTCTTATGCATCCTGCATATTTATAGCTACTTGCTAACCACTAACATCCAAAATTCACTTGTAGGTTTCCACAGATATTTTCTTAAAGAGCACAAGATATCCAAACAGGAAGGTTGCCTTAGGCAGAGTACTTAGCCAGGACCCCAAAACCAAAGTTGGAGATGTTGCTTTAGGCAAAGAATTTTGGATGGTGCGTGTTAGTCTGGTATCTGTGCGCGATGAACCACTAATAAGGCCATATAACAACTTCAAGGTTCTTGGACAAGTAGGCAATAATCCAATTGCATGGCCTTCAAGTTGTGTAAGTTCATCACTTCACTTAACAAGACATTATTCTCCTCATTATTGCATTTGGTTAAAGTATTCTAATTCATTCCTTTTGTAGATTGAAAAGGTTAACTGATAACATGGGATGAATAATAGCGCCGGGATTGCTAAGGTATTTAATTGGCCCCATAAATACTCTATATCTCCCATGAATAGAGACATCAAGTTTGAGCTAATAGGTTAGGAGACATCAGTGTGTTAGATGTACATATATAAATTTTGGCAGCTCCATTCATTTGGGAAGCCCTCACTGATATATGACACTAATAAAACCATAGTAGGGGGGATTGTGTGACCAAATCTTGAATGCCATAGCCAAGCTGCATCATCTAGCTTTGATAGCAAACAAACTGGAGGTATCACACTCAACTGTACTGTGTACAGTCTGTTCCCAGTGCGAGGTGCACTGACCAACAGGTTATACTCTGGATCAAATACTTTCAGTTACCAGCAAATAGTCTGATGTCACAGCCTGCTTCCTCTAGTTGTCCAAGACTAATTATGTTGCTTTTAAATTGTGGAATGTAGTACACACTAGTGAGTACCTTGTGGTCACCTTGTCTGGTTTTCATCACCACCGAACCTAGTCCACAGATTTTGACAGTAGACCCATCACCAAACTTCACTGACCCACTGACAGTGTCATCAAGTTGAGAAGTGTCATGTGGTTACTAGCTCCAGTTTCTAATACCCAGACTTCATCTGAACAGACTGCAGTCACTACTTTTTTTCAGTCAGGAGTATTTCCTGAGAAGTTCCACCTAATGAGTCTTGCACCTCAGCGAAGAGTAGTGCTGCATTCTCCACATCTCCAACTGCAACATTTGCCTCCTGCTGTTTGTGATCCTGCTTATCTCTTTTTGGTCTTTTACTGTCTTCTGCCCAATGACCATAGATGCCACAGTTTCTGCATCTCCCTTTTCTTCTAGGTGTTCCTTGTGATGTCAATTTGACCTTGTGAGGAGTACTGGAGCTAGCACCTTCAGATTTGTTAGAAACCTTTGCCTGTCACTGGTTTGTCCCTCCACTATTACTGTTCTTGTGTGAATTGGACTAAAACCTTTGCTTGTGTCTCTCCAACCATTCCTCTTCAGCTAGTAGCAGTCTTCCTGCTTTGTCTGTGACTTGCTCCAGTTTGTCTTCAAACCGATATGCAGCTGCCCGAAGCCTTCCAACTAGGTCTTCAACTGAAACTGTCTTGACATCACAGAACATCTCGATTGAGACAGCAACTTGATTGAACTAGGGTGGCACAACTCTTAGAAACTTATTGACAACACGAGTATCTTCTAAGGGTTCACCAAGTGATTTGATAGAAATTTTGACACTTAATAGAAAATATAATTTAAAAAGTTAGGTGGTGTACTCATCTGTATTTTTTACTAGTCTTTGTTTTCTTGCATTCTATGAGATGCATGCTTTGTAAGGAATATGATTTGTTTCGTGACAACATAATTGATAGAATATGTATTTTAAAGTCTAAATTCATGACTATGATGCACCAGGTGACACTCCACTGGACAGTCAACTCCAGATAGGGCTAGACATGTAACGGTCTCAGAAAGAAGGTTGGATATTTTCTTTTTAATTGAACTGTTGTTTTACCTTTTTCCTTGCTTGCTTTTGCTTTTGCAGAGCTGATGAACTTTAGACGTGCTTGTGCCCATCCTCAGCGCAAAACACAGTGGCAACGAAAGATTTATGGATGCATGAATATGTACTTCGAACTTTCTTTGTAATAAACCTGGTGCTCCCATGTTGCGACACTTACTGTGGAGGTGGAGCTTTGCTATGCCCCTAGCTATCCCCTCCATTCAAAGGATTGTCATCGCCAGCGCTAGGGATAATTGCCTCTGGTCAGATTTCTAGAAAAAATGTCCACAGTTGAACAACCTTTTTTCTCGTCTGCACCCTCTAATTAGCAGCTTAGTCTCAGTCTCCATGTTGTGTGCAGTTATATATGTAACTATGGATCAACTTTTTGTAATGCAACTATTGATTTTAAATATATATATTTTGCTTATTTGCCATGTGTGTGTGGATGATTCCAGAAATATCAAATATGCATTGTGTTCAGCTTGTTGTAATCTTAACCTCAAAATAAAATATTATAATATTTTATTGGTTTATTGCTTGCAACGGATAAAAATGTTGCTACAACTCGAAACTAAACGTTGTAGCATCCTATGATAACGAGCTGGTCTTGGGCGGCACCAACACATGTAAGTGTTGTTGTATCTTATAAAAATCTGTTGCAGTTTACCAACGCTTATTTATATGACTTACCAACGTATGTACAAGCGTTGCAGTAGCCCCTAGCAACGGCAGTATAGGCAACACATAATTATGCGTTGGTATAGACCCTAGCAACGCTTATATAGGCTTGTACCAACACATATATGCATTGCTAAAGGGGGGTCATTTTGTAGTGTAGGGGAGTTGCATGCAAGGAGGTTCTCGGGTTGATTTTGCTGCGATGGCGGTCAGACGGGGGATTCTTGCAAGTGCTCTTCCCATAAACTGTAGCGGGTTTTCGGAAGCTAGTGGAACTTTGTAAAGGCCTCGTAGTGTTGCCTTGCCGCGCTTCCTAGGTAGAGGTGTATGGGAGTCGCGACCCCTTGGCAGATGGGTAACATGACTTGTGGGTAAAGGGTACAACCTCTGCAGAGTGTAAAACTGGTATACTAGCCGTGCTCGCGGTCATGAGCAGCTCAGGACTCTCTGATGTTTAAATTATGGAACTTAAATTCAATTTTGTCATTTGCATTGCATGAGTTTATTATTAATTTGTTCTATTACTTTATTTATGGTTTGGTATTTACTTACACGTAGTAATTGCTAATAAAATTTTGACCAACTACTTAAAAGCAATGCTCAGCTTTAACCCCTATCATTGATTAGCCTTACACATCACATGAACTCACACCTTTGTGAGTTCATGTCCACTGGTTCCCCACAACTTGTTGAGCTATGATCATGTGTGAGCTCACCCTTGCTGTCTCACCCCCCCACAGGAGAAGAACAGGTGGTTCAGGAGGAGCCACGAGGCGAGGAGTATGATCTGATCTAGGTGACGTTTCTCAGTTGACTGTGACGCCGATGATCCTTAGTTCGTTTTATATTTACTATTTTATTTTGTAATAAGTCTTCAGCTATGTAATAAATACTCTGATGTTTTGTGACATTTATCTCTATACACTCTGTTATTATATATGTTGTCTTCTTGGCGCATGTATGAGATGCACCTGGCTTTGTTCCTTAAAGCCGGGTGTGACAGAAGTGGTATCAGAGGAAATGTTGACTGTAGGACGAAACCTAGATAGAAATGGACAACCCTCACTTACTTACCTTACTCTGATTCATTCTATACTTACCTCATCTTGGTCTTATCTCACCTTTTGCTACTTTACTCCGATTAATCTTATCTTTTCTACTCTAAGACAAGATGGATTTCACACCTTGGAATCCTACCACTATGATCTTTTTAAGAGATAGGGAACCTAAGACAAAATTTAAAACTATTTTCTTTATTTAAAAATGATTGGTTGATTGTGCTGATGCTAAATGCCTGATTTGCTTCTTTGATTGATTGAAATATTATATATGGGCATCTTAGTATGTACCATCATAAGGTAATGAATTAGCTATGGTAGGTAAAATATTAATCTGCTTAGCTAATAAAGTCCCCCAAAGTAACCTGATTTGTAAATACCTGTCTTGTCTACTATTTTCTTACCATATGTATCTAACTCAGATGGTCAATACCAGGCGGGGTGGTGGAATTGATTTGCCTCCTAATCGACACAGTCGGTGGATATATAGGCAACCCCAGCCACAGCCAGTAGAGATGAATCCTCCTAATCCTCCACCAGGCGGAGTTGACCCACTGGTTGCTGCTCAGATGAGTATGATGCAGCAAATGGCGGACACCATGGCAGATATGCGTGCACAGATGCAGCAAGAACGCCAGGAGATGCATCAAGAAAGAGAAGAGATACGATAGGAGTTGTGCCAGGAACGAGAGGAGATACGCCAGGAAAGGAGGGCGCAACAACAGCAGCTGCAACAGCAAATGCAACAACAACAGCAGCAGCAGCAACAGCAACAAATACCACTGCCTCCACCACCACCACCAGTTCCACCCCGTGATGAGCATAGGGAGTTCATGAGTCATAAGCCACCTACATTTGCAAGCTCACCTGATCCACTGGACGCGGATGATTGGCTGAAGTCCATTGAGAAGATGCTGAATATTGCACAATGCACTGACCAGGAGAAAGTTTTATATGCTTCTGGACGTCTGACAGGTCCTGCTGCTGACTGGTGGGATTCATATACTGCCGCTCACGATGCTGCTGATACTATCACTTGGGTAGAGTTTAGTACACAATTCCGGAATTATCATATACCAGCTGGATTGATGAAGATTAAGAAGAAGGAATTTCTGTCGCTAAAGCAAGGAAGTATGTCAGTCAGCGAGTACCGCGACAAGTTTATCCAGTTATCCAGATATGCTCCAGATGAAGTTGCTGAGGATGAGAGGAAGCAGGAGCATTTTATTGAAGGACTTAATGGACCACTGCAGTATGCTCTAGTGGCACACACATTTCCATCATTTCAAAGGCTACTCGATAAGGCGCTAGCTATTGAACACAAGCGTGTTCAGCTAGGAGATTTGAAGAGAAAGGCTATATCTCAAGGACAAGGAAGCAGCAGTGTTCGTCCTCGCTACAGTTCACCTCAGGGTACACCAGTTCACACTGGCGGAGGCTAGCGCCCAGTTCAGCAATCACCACTGAGGACTCCACCTCCTCGACAGGCTACCCCTACTGGCACCCCGACGAAGTTTTCAGGACAGAGTCCAGGCACTATGTTTTTCAAGTGTGGGAAGACTGGTCATTATGCAAATGTCTGCCCACAGAGGGTTTCTACTACTCCAGTTCAGAATAGGCAACAAACTCCAAGTTCTAGCAAGGGATATTCTATTGCCAAGGTTAATCAAGTCAGCGTTGATGCTACTCCGGATGGTGCTGACATCGTACTTGGTATGTTTTACGTTAATGCAATTCCTGCAACCATCTTATTTGATTCTGGTGCTACACATTCATTTATGTCTACTAGATATGCCAACACAAATGAAATACCACTGCTAAAAATGAGGAAACCCATGATAGTAATTACACCTAAAGGGCCTGTTGAGGCGAATCAAATGACACGTAGATTGACATTAACAAATATGGGTAGAGAATTTGGAGCTACTGCTATAATATTAGAGTCAAGCAGTATAGGTCTGATCCTTGGTATGTCATGGTTAAGAAAGGCAAAGGCCATTATAGCATGTGGTAGAGGTACCGTAGAACTCACTACCACTAAAGGAGAAAGATTTCAAGTTAATATTGCAGTGACCACCTCATCCAAACGTGCAATGTTCTTTATACCTGAGGAGTTTGTTGGTGACAACATCCGTGTGGTTAGAGATTTTCTGGATGTCTTTCCAGAGGAGTTACCAGGGATGCCACCTGATAGAGAAGTTGAGTTTGTTATTGATCTCCTACCTGGAACCGCCCCTATTTCTAAACGGCCATATAGAATGTCCGTAGAGGAGTTGAAGGAACTTAAGAAGCAGTTAACTGAGCTACAAGAGGCTGGGTACATTCGTTCGAGTTCCTCACCTTGGGGAGCGCCGGTTCTGTTTGTACAGAAGAAGGATGGATCGCAGCGGATGTGTGTGGATTATAGATCCCTTAATGATGTTACTATGAAGAACAAGTATCCGTTGCCCCGTATTGAGGATTTATTTGACCAGATGAGAGGTGCTAGAGTATTCTCGAAGATTGATCTCCGATCGGGTTACCATCAGATGAGGATTAGACCATCGGATATTCCCAAGACGGCATTCTCGACTCGATATGGATTATATGAGTTCACTGTTATGTCATTTGGATTAACCAATGCACCAGCTTATTTTATGAATTTGATGAACAAGGTGTTTATGGAGTATTTGGACAGATTCGTCGTGGTATTCATCGACGATATTCTTATCTATTCCCAGAGTGATAGTGATCATGAGGAACATCTGAGATTGGTGCTACAAAAGCTACGAGATAACCAGCTATATGCCAAGTTTAGCAAGTGCGAGTTTTGGATTGGCGAGGTGCCATTTATTGGTCATATTATTTCTAATGGAGGAATTGCAGTGGATCCCGCTAAGGTCAAGGAGATAATGGAGTGGAGAGTACCCACTACAGTTACTGAGATTCGAAGTTTCTTGGGATTAGCAGGATATTATCGGAGATTTATTGAAGGATTTTCTAAGATTGCTAAGCCTATGACTTCACTTTTGGAGAAAGGAAGAGAATTTAAATGGGACGAGAAGTGCCAAGACAGCTTTGATCAATTGATGTCGCCACCAATATTGGTTATGCCAGACCTACAGAAAGGATTTGATATCTATTGCGATGCATGTGGCCAAGGCTTAGGATGTGTGCTCATGCAGGAAGGACATGTGATTGCCTATGCTTCTCGTCAGTTACGAAAACATGAATTGAACTACCCCACTCATGACTTGGAATTGGCAGCCGTTGTGCATGCGCTTAAGATTTGGAGACATTATATCATGGGGACCAAGTGCCAAGTGTACACGGATCATAAGAGTTTGAAGTATATATTCACTCAAAAGGATCTCAACCTTAGGCAACGCCGTTGGTTGGAGCTTATTAAGGATTATGATTTGGAGATTCACTATCACCCGGGCAAGGCAAATTTGGTTGCAGATGCCTTGAGTCGCAAGGAGCATGTTCATTCAGCTATTCTTGCCCAGCTACCTGATGAGATTGTTGAGGATTTCAGGAGGCTTAACCTAGGGATAGTTGCTCATACTGAAGGAGTTACTATTGATGTGGAACCTACTTTGGAGCAAGAAATCCGCAAAGGTCAAATTGGTGATGTCAAAATACAAGAGATTAAGGATCTGATTACTGAAGGTCGAGGTCCAGAATTTACGGAAGATGAGCAGGGCACTGTATGGTTCAAGGACAGGATGTGTGTTCCTGATATTGAAAGCCTTCGAGAGACTATTTTAAAAGAGGCCCATGATTTGGATTATTCTATTCATCCTGGTAGTACCAAGATGTACCAGGATTTAAAGCGAAAATATTGGTGGTATGGATTGAAGAGAGATGTAGCTGCACATGTGAAAGGGAATTAGGCTTACACCTAGTCCCTAATTAATTTTTGGTGGTTGAATTGCCCAACACAAATATTTGGACTAACTAGTTTGCTCTAGTGTATAAGTTATACAGGTGCCAAAGGTTCACACTTAGCCAATAAAAAGGCCAAGTATTGGGTTCAAACAAAGGAGCAAGGGCCAACCGAAGGCACCTCTGGTCTGGCGCACCGGACTGTCCGGTGTGCCACCGGACATGTCCGGTGCACCAGAGGACTCCAGCGCAAACTCGTCGCCTTCGGGAAATTCCAGAGGCAACTCCACTATAATTCACCGGACTGTCCGGTGTACACCGGACAATGTCCGGTGCTCCAAGGAAGAGCGGCCTCAGGAACTCGCCAGTCTCGGGAATTCAGTTCGGCTGCTCCGCTATAATTCACCGGACATGTCCGGTGTACACCGGACTGTCCGGTGTAACTGCGGGGCAATGGCTACTTCTGGCGCCAACGGCTACCTGCGATGCATTAAATGCGCGCCAGCGCGCGCAGAGGTCAGGCACGCCCATGCTGGCGCACCGGACACTCTACAGTACATGTCCGGTGCGCCACCGGACATCCAGGCGGGCCCAGAAGTCAGAGCTCCAACGGTCGGAACCCAACGGCTTTGGTGACGTGGCTGGCGCACCGGACTGTCCGGTGTGCACCGGACTGTCCGGTGCACCATTCGACAGCCAGCCTGCACCAAATGGCTAGTTTGGTGGTTGGGGCTATAAATACCCCCAACCACCCCCCATTCATAGCATCCAAGTTTTCCACTTCTCAACTACTTACAAGAGCTCTAGCATTCAATTCTAGACACACCAAAGTGATCAAATCCTCTCCAAACTCCACACAACACCCTAGTGACTAGTGAGAGAGATTTGCTTGTGTTCTTTCGAGCTCTTGCGCTTGGATTGCTTTCTTTCTCTCTTTGATTCTTCATTGCGATCAAACTCACTTGTAATTGAGGCAAGAGACACCAATCTTGTGGTGGTCCTTGTGGGAACTTTGTGTTCCAAGTGATTGAGAAGGAAAGCTCACTCGGTCCGCGGGATCGTTTGAGAGAGGGTAAGGGTTGAAAGAGACCCGGCCTTTGTGGCCTCCTCAACGGGGAGTAGGTTTGCAAGAACCGAACCTCGGTAAAACAAATCATCGTGTCTCACTTCGCATTTGCTCACGATTTGTTTTGCGCCCTCTCTCTCGGACTCTTGTTTATTTCTAACGCTAACCCGTCTCGTAGTTGTGTTTATAATTGTAAATTTCAGTTTCGCCCTATTCACCCCCCCTCTAGGCGACTTTCAATTGGTATCAGAGCCCGGTGCTTCATTAGAGCCTAACCGCTCGAAGTGATGTCGGGAGATCACACCAAGAGGGAGATGGAGACCGGCGACAAGCCCACTACGAGCCAAGGAAGCACTTCATCGGAAGAGTCCCGCACCAAGAGGAAGAAGAAGAAGAAGGACTCCTCCAAACGGAAGGAGAAAAGATCTTCTTCTTCACACCACAAAGAGAAGAAGGAAAAATCATCTTCCCACAAGTCGCATCGGAAAGGCGACAAGCACAAGAGGATGAGGAAAGTGGTCTACTACGAGACCGACACTTCATCAACATCGACCTCCGACTCCGATGCGCCGTCCGTAACTTCTAAGCGCCAAGAGCGTAAGAAGTATAGTAAGATTCCCCTACGCTACCCCCGCATTTCTAAACATACACCTTTGCTTTCCGTCCCATTAGGCAAACCACCAATGTTTGATGGTGAAGATTATGCTAGGTGGAGTGATTTAATGTGATTTCATCTAACCTCACTCCACAAAAGTATATGGGATGTTGTTGAGTTTGGTGTACAGGTACCATCCATAGGGGATGAAGATTATGATACGGACGAAGTGGCCCAAATCGAGCACTTCAACTCCCAAGCCACAACCATACTCCTCGCCTCTCTAAGTAGAGAGGAATATAACAAGGTGCAAGGGTTGGAGAGTGCGAAGGAGATTTGGGACCTTCTCAAGACCGCGCACGAGGGTGATGAACTCACCAAGATCACCAAGCAGGAAACGATCGAGGGGGAGCTCGGTCGTTTTCGTCTTCGCTAAGGGGAGGAGCCACAAGATATGTACAACCGGCTCAAAACCTTGGTGAACCAAGTGCGCAACCTAGGGAGCAAGAAATGGGATGACCACGAGGTGGTTAAGGTTATTTTGAGATCACTTATTTTCCTTAACCCTACTCAAGTTCAATTAATTCGTGGTAACCCAAGATATACACTAATGACTCCCGAGGAAGTAATCGGGAATTTTGTGAGCTTTGAATGTATGATTAAAGGATCAAAGAAGATCAACGAGTTTGATGAACTGAAAGGGAAATGTGCCCTTGGGCCATTTCTAAGTATTTTGGTGATTGAGTGCCAACTCAAAGTGCTTAAATGTGAATTTATGCAATGGATGAACAAAGTGCAAATCTAGAGCAAAGGTATGTTTCTAAGTCTTAGTACATTGGTTTTGTGTACTAATATATCTTGTCTAAGTGTTAGAAACAGATAAAAGAAGATAAGAGAAGACTTGGCTGTGTACAGCCAAGGGACTGTTTCGGTCTGGGGCACCGGACTGTCCGGTGGTGCACCGGACAGTGTCCGGTGGTGCACCGGACAGTGTCCGGTGCACCAGGTTGCCTCAGCCGAACAGGCCGCTCTCGGGTTTTTCTCCGGCGACTTCGGCTAAAATTCACCGGACTGTCCGGTGTGCACCGGACTGTCCGGTGAGCCAACGGTCGGCCGGGCCAACGGTCGGCCGCGTGATCGGCGCGCGACACGTGGCCGAGCCAACGGTCGGAGGGAAGCACCGGACTGTCCGGTGTGCACCGGAATGTCCGGTGCGCCAGATCTACAACGGTCGGCAACGGTCGGCTTCGCCAATTAAGGAAAGGAATCGGGCACCGGACACTGTCCGGTGTGCACCGGACTGTCCGGTGCGCCCGACGACAGAAGGCAAGGATAGCCTTCCAGATGTGCTCTCAACGGCTCCTAGCTGCCTTGGGGCTATAAAAGGGACCCCTAGGCGCATGGAGGAGAGAACCAAGCATTCTTTGAGCACTCTTGATCACTCACACATCAATCTCGCGCACTTGTTTGACATTCTAGTGATTTGAGCTCCGTTCTAGTGTGCTAGTCTTTTGAGCTCAAGTCTGGGTCTTGTGTGTGCGTATTCGCTGTGATCTTTGTGTCGTGTGTGAGTTGCTAATCCCTCCCTTGCTCCGTGATTCTCTGTGAACATCTTTTGTAAGGGCGAGAGGCTCCAAGTTGTGGAGATTCCTCGCAAACGGGATTGAGAAAAGAAAAGCAAGAACACCGTGGTATTCAAGTTGATCATTGGATCACTTGAGAGGAGTTGAGTGCAACTCTCGTCCGTTGGGACGCCACAACGTGGAGTAGGCAAGTTTTGTACTTGGCCGAACCACGGGATAACCACCGTGTCATCTCTGTGATTGATTTCTTGTGGTTATTGTGTTTTGACTCCTCTCTAGCCACTTGGCCATAATTGTGCTAACACTTAACAAGTTTTTGTGGCTTAAGTTTTGAAGTTTTACAGGATCACCTATTCACCCCCCCCTCTAGGTGCTCTCAATTGGTATCAGAGCCGTTCTCTTCAAGAAAGGGACTAACCGCCCGAGGAGATGGATCCTAAGGGGAAGGGAATTGTGATCAACGACAAGGAGAAGGAGTCCTTCGTCAACGAGCCAAGGGATGACAAGTCCAATGACTCGGGCTCGGGCCACAAGCGAAAAGATGGGAAGAAGAAGAAGACAAGACGCATCAAGGAGATCGTCTACTACGACAGCGATGAGTCCTCTTCTTCCCAAAAGGACGACGACCACGACAAACAAAAGATGGTTAACTCAAACTTTTCTTTTGATTATTCGCGCATTCCATATAGCTCAAATACTCATTTGCTCCCCATTCCACTTGGCAAGCCTCCTCACTTTGATGGAGAGGACTACGGATTTTGGAGTCACATAATGCGTACTCACCTATTTTCTCTCCATCCAAGCATTTGGGAGATTGTGGAAAGTGGAATGAAATTTGATAGCTCGGATAGCCCTTCATTCATTAATGAGCAAATCCATAAGAATGCACAAGCTACCACTGTTCTTCTAGCTTCATTGTGCAGGGATGAATATAACAAAGTGAGTGGCTTGGACAACGCCAAGCAAATCTGGGATACCCTCAAGATCTCTCATGAGGGAAATGACGCTACCTTGCTCACCAAAATGGAGTTGGTGGAGGGCGAACTTGGAAGATTTGCTATGATAAGGGGGGAGGAGCCAACCCAAACATACAACCAGCTCAAAACCCTTGTCAACAAGATAAGGAGCTATGGAAGCACGCGATGGACGGACCACGACGTCGTCCGCCTAATGCTAAGGTCCTTTACCGTTCTTGATCCTCATTTGGTTAATAATATTCGTGAGAATCCCAGGTACACCAAAATGTCGCCCGAAGAAATTCTTGGAAAATTTGTGAGTGGGCGAATGATGATCAAGGAGGCAAGGTACGTGGACGACGCGTTGAATGGTCCAATCCATGAGCCTCAACCCATTGCCCTCAAGGCAACAAGAAGCAAGGAAGCGCTACCCAGCAAGGTGGCGCAAATTGAGGCGGCCGGGCTAAATAATGAGGAGATGGCCCTCATCATTAAGAGATTCAAGACGGTGCTTAAGGGTCGCAATGGACAGCCGAGCAAGACTAAGACCAAGGGGAAGCGATCATGCTTCAAATGCGGTAAGCTTGGTCATTTTATTGCTAACTGTCCTGATAATGAAAGTGACCAGGAAAAGGGGAACAAAAGGGAGAAGAAGAAGCACTACAAGAAAGCCAAGGGCGAGGCACATCTAGGCAAGGAGTGGGATTCGGATTGCTCCTCCTCCGACTCCGACAATGAGGGACTCGCCGCCACCGCCTTCAACAAATCGGCCCTCTTCCCCAACGAGCGTCACACGTGTCTCATGGCTAAGGAGAAGAAGGTAAGTACTCGAAACTCTACTTATGCTTCTTCTAGTGATAATGATTCTAGTGACGATGATGAAATAGACTATTCTAGTGTATTTAAAGGTCTAGATAGAATTACAATTGGCAAAATTAATGAATTAATTGATGCATTGAATGAGAAGGATAAACTCTTAGAGAAACAAGAGGATTTATTGTATGAAGAGCATGATAAATTTTTAGAAGCTCAAAAATCTCATGCTCTAGAAGTTAAAAGAAATGAGATGCTTACTTGTGAATTATCCTCATGCCATGAAACAATTTCTAAATTAAAGAGCATTAACGATGAGTTGAATGTTAAGATAGAAATAGCTAGTAAATCAACAACTTGTGTAGAAAATGTTGCTATTTGCAATAGATGTAAAGAATTTGATATTGATGCTTGTAGTGAACACATAGCCTCTATTGCAAAGCTAAATAATGAAGTGGCTAGTCTTAATGTCCAACTTAAGACTAGCAAAAGTGAATTTGATAAGTTAAAATTTGCAAGGGATGCCTACACAATAGGAAGACATCCCTCAATTAAGGATGGACTTGGCTTCAAGAGGGAAGCCAAGAACTTAACAAGCCATAAGGATCCCATTCCCGCCAAGGAGAAAGGGAAGGCCCCTATGGCTACTAGTGCTAAAAGGAACCATGCATTTTTATATCATGATAGAAGACAAACTAGAAATGTAAGTCATGATGCTTTTGATTCATATGTTTATGATTCTCATGCCATGTTTGCTCCTAGTTCCTCTTATGTGTATGATAGAAATGTTACTAGGAGAAATGTTGTTCCTAAAAGAAATGCTATTCATCATGTGCCTAGAAGGAATGTTATTCATGCTCCTAGGAAAATAGCAAATGAACCTTCTACAATTTATTGTGCTTTGAATGCTTCATTTGCAATTTGTAGAAAGGATAGAAAAGTAATTGCTAGGAAGTTAGGGGCAAAATGCAAAGGTGATAAAACTTGCATTTGGGTCCCTAAGGATATATGTGCTAACCTTGTAGGACCCAACATGAGTTGGGTACCTAAGACCCAAGCCTAAATTTGCCTTGCAGGTTTATGCATCCGGGGATTCAAGCTGGATTATCGACAGCGGATGCACAAACCATATGACGGGGGAGAAGAAGATGTTCACCTCCTACGTCAAGAATAAAGATTCCCAAGATTCAATTGTATTCGGTGATGGGAATCAAGGCAAGGTAAAAGGTTTAGGTAAAATTGCAATTTCTAATGAGCACTCCATATCTAATGTGTTTTTAGTAGAGTCTCTTGGATATAATCTGCTATCTGTTAGTCAATTATGCAATATGGGGTATAACTGTCTATTTACAAATGTAGATGTGTCTGTCTTTAGAAGAAGTGATGGTTCACTAGCTTTTAAGGGTGTATTAGACGGCAAACTTTATTTAGTTGATTTTGCAAAAGAAGAAGCCGGTCTAGATGCATGCTTAATAGCTAAGACTAGCATGGGCTGGCTGTGGCATCGCCGCTTAGCACATGTGGGGATGAAGAACCTTCACAAGCTTCTAAAGGGAGAACACGTGATAGGGTTGACTGACGTGCATTTCGAAAAAGATAGACCTTGTGCAGCTTGTCAAGCAGGTAAACAAGTGGGAGGAGCACATCACAGCAAGAACGTGATGACCACTTCAAGACCCCTGGAGCTGCTGCATATGGACCTCTTCGGACCTGTCGCCTATCTGAGCATAGGAGGAAGTAAGTATGGTTTAGTTATTGTTGATGACTTTTCCCGCTTCACTTGGGTGTTCTTTTTGCAGGAAAAGTCCGAAACCCAAGGGACTCTCAAACGCTTCCTCAGGAGAGCTCAAAATGAGTTTGAGCTCAAAGTGAAAAAGATAAGGAGCGACAACGGGTCCGAGTTCAAGAACCTTCAAGTGGAGGAGTTCCTTGAAGAAGAAGGGATCAAGCACGAGTTCTCCGCTCCCTACACACCACAGCAAAATGGTGTGGTAGAGAGAAAGAACAGGACGCTCATCGATATGGCGAGGACGATGCTAGGAGAGTTCAAGACCCCCGAGTGCTTTTGGACGGAAGCCGTTAACACTGCTTGCCACGCCATCAACAGGGTCTACCTTCATCGCCTCCTCAAGAAGACTTCGTATGAGCTTCTAACCGGTAACAAACCCAATGTATCTTACTTTCGTGTATTTGGGAGCAAGTGCTACATTCTAGTGAAGAAAGGTAGAAATTCTAAGTTTGCTCCCAAAGCTGTAGAAGGGTTTTTATTAGGTTATGACTCAAATACAAAGGCGTATAGAGTCTTCAACAAATCATCGGGTTTGGTTGAAGTCTCTAGCGACGTTGTATTTGATGAGACTAATGGCTCTCCAAGAGAGCAAGTTGTTGATTGTGATGATGTAGATGAAGAAGATGTTCCGACGGCCGCTATACGAACCATGGCGATTGGAGAAGTGCGGCCACAGGAACAAGACGAACGAGATCAACCTTCTTCCTCAACTATGGTGCATTCCCCAACCGAAGGTGACGTACAGGTACCTCAAGTGGAGGCTATTGATCAAGGGGGAGCACAAGATGATCAAGTGATGGAGGAAGAAGCGCAACTGGCACCTCCAACCCAAGTTCGAGCGATGATTCAAAGGGATCATCCCGTCGATCAAATTCTTGGTGACATTAGCAAGGGAGTAACTACTCGATCTCGATTAGTTAATTTTTGTGAGCATTACTCCTTTGTCTCTTCTATTGAGCCTTTCAGGGTAGAGGAGGCCTTGCTAGATCCGGACTGGGTGTTGGCCATGCAGGAGGAGCTCAACAACTTCAAGCGCAATGAAGTTTGGACACTGGTGCCTCGTCCGAAGCAAAATGTTGTGGGAACCAAGTGGGTGTTCCGCAACAAACAGGACGAGCACGGGGTGGTGACGAGAAACAAGGCTCGACTTGTGGCAAAAGGTTATGCCCAAGTCGTAGGTTTGGATTTTGAGGAGACTTTTGCTCCTGTGGCTAGGCTAGAGTCAATTCGAATCTTGCTAGCATATGCCGCTCACCATTCTTTCAGGTTGTACCAAATGGATGTGAAGAGCGCTTTCCTCAACGGGCCAATCAAGGAGGAGGTGTACGTGGAGCAACCCCCTGGCTTCGAGGATGAACGGTACCCCGACCACGTGTGTAAGCTCTCTAAGGCGCTCTATGGACTTAAGCAAGCCCCAAGAGCATGGTATGAATGCCTTAGAGATTTCTTAATTGCTAATGCTTTCAAGGTTGGGAAAGCCGATCCAACTCTTTTCACTAAGACATGTGATGGTGATTTGTTCGTGTGCCAAATTTATGTCGATGACATAATATTTGGTTCTACTAACCAAAAGTCTTGTGAAGAGTTTAGCAGGGTGATGACACAGAAATTCGAGATGTCGATGATGGGCGAGTTGAACTACTTCCTTGGGTTCCAAGTGAAGCAACTCAAGGACGGCACCTTCATCTCCCAAACGAAGTACACGCAAGATCTGCTAAAGCGGTTTGGGATGAAGGACTCCAAGCCCGCAAAGACGCCGATGGGGACCGACGGACACACCGACCTCAACAAAGGAGGTAAGTCCGTTGATCAAA
Source organism: Zea mays (assembly GCF_902167145.1). Classification (NCBI taxonomy): domain Eukaryota; kingdom Viridiplantae; phylum Streptophyta; class Magnoliopsida; order Poales; family Poaceae; genus Zea; species Zea mays. The sequence goes on along the minus strand of NC_050105.1, from coordinate 129,351,470 downwards.
AAGCATACCGGTCAATGATAGGTTCTTTGCTTTACTTATGTGCTAGTAGACCGGATATCATGCTTAGCGTATGCATGTGTGCTAGATTTCAATCCGATCCTAAGGAGTGTCACTTAGTGGCGGTAAAGCGAATTCTTAGATATTTAGTTGCTACGCCTTGCTTCGGGCTCTGGTATCCAAAGGGGTCTACCTTTGACTTAGTTGGATACTCAGATTCCGACTATGCTGGATGTAAGGTCGATAGGAAGAGTACATCAGGGACGTGCCAATTCTTAGGAAGGTCCCTGGTGTCGTGGAACTCTAAGAAACAAACCTCCGTTGCCCTATCCACCGCTGAGGCCGAGTATGTTGCCGCAGGACAGTGTTGCGCGCAACTACTTTGGATGAGGCAAACCCTCCGGGACTTTGGCTACAATCTGAGCAAAGTCCCACTCCTATGGGATAATGAGAGTGCTATCCGCATGGCGGAAAATCCTGTTGAACACAGCCGCACAAAGCACATAGACATCCGGCATCACTTTTTGAGAGACCACCAGCAAAAGGGAGATATCGAAGTGTTTCATGTTAGCACCGAGAACCAGCTAGCCGATATCTTTACCAAGCCTCTAGATGAGAAGACCTTTTGCAGGCTGCGTAGTGAGCTAAATGTCTTAGATTCGCGGAACTTGGATTGAATTGTAGCATACATGTGTTTATGCATTTGATCAGGTTCATTCTGCATTTTGTTGCTTATTGTGGTGCTCAAGTTGTACCAACACTCCCTGGACCTCACAAGTCCGTTGCAAAGTGATGCACATGTTTAGGGGGAGATGTGTTACAACTTGACCCTTTGAGACTAACCATTTGCTTGAGTTTGCTTGATTTAGTCTCGAAGGTGGATTGAAAGGGGAAAGGTGAACTTGGTCCCTGCAAGACTTCCACTGCACTCCGATGAGAGGGTAATTTATTCCAAGTTCATCTCTATGATCTTATTGCCTTTGTACTCTTAATTGAATATTTTGGTGAGGCAATGGGGTTAAAGGGCCAAGATTGATCCCGTTTTGGTGCTTGATGCCAAAGGGGGAGAAAATAAAGGCCAAAGTGATAAATGGATCAGCTACCACTTGAGAGATTTTGAAAATAGTAGAATAGAGTTTTTGTTTTGTCAAAAGCTTTTAGTGTCTCTTATTGTCTCTCTTATCAAATGTTGGTTTCTTGTGGGGAGAAGTGTTGGTTATGGGAAATAGGGGGAGTTTTTGAAATCTTTGATCAATCTCTTTTGGAAAGACTCTCTTTATGCCTCAACATGTGTGTTTGACTTAGAGATAGAGATTTGAGTTTGATTTGCAAAAACAAACCAAGTGGTGGCAAAGGATGATCCATATATGCCAAAATTGAATCAAAACCAATTTGAGTTTTCATTTGAAGTGATTTTGCACTTGTTCTAGTTGCTTTATGTTGTGTTGGCATAAATCACCAAAAAGGGGGAGATTGAAAGGGAAATGTGCCCTTGGGCCATTTCTAAGTATTTTGGTGATTGAGTGCCAACTCAAAGTGCTTAAATGTGAATTTATGCAATGGATGAACAAAGTGCAAATCTAGAGCAAAGGTATGTTTCTAAGTCTTAGTACATTGGTTTTGTGTACTAATATATCTTGTCTAAGTGTTAGAAACAGATAAAAGAAGATAAGAGAAGACTTGGCTGTGTACAGCCAAGGGACTGTTTCGGTCTGGGGCACCGGACTGTCCGGTGGTGCACCGGACAGTGTCCGGTGCACCAGGTTGCCTCAGCCGAACAGGCCGCTCTCGGGTTTTTCTCCGGCGACTTCGGCTAAAATTCACCGGACTGTCCGGTGTGCACCGGACTGTCCGGTGAGCCAACGGTCGGCCGGGCCAACGGTCGGCCGCGTGATCGGCGCGCGACACGTGGCCGAGCCAACGGTCGGAGGGAAGCACCGGACTGTCCGGTGTGCACCGGAATGTCCGGTGCGCCAGATCTGCAACGGTCGGCAACGGTCGGCTTCGCCAATTAAGGAAAGGAATCGGGCACCGGACACTGTCCGGTGTGCACCGGACTGTCCGGTGCGCCCGACGACAGAAGGCAAGGATAGCCTTCCAGATGTGCTCTCAACGGCTCCTAACTGCCTTGGGGCTATAAAAGGGACCCCTAGGCGCATGGAGGAGAGAACCAAGCATTCTTTGAGCACTCTTGATCACTCACACATCAATCTCGCGCACTTGTTCGACATTCTAGTGATTTGAGCTCCGTTCTAGTGTGCTAGTCTTTTGAGCTCAAGTCTGGGTCTTGTGTGTGCGTATTCGCTGTGATCTTTGTGTCGTGTGTGAGTTGCTAATCCCTCCCTTGCTCCGTGATTCTCTGTGAACATCTTTTGTAAGGGCGAGAGGCTCCAAGTTGTGGAGATTCCTCGCAAACGGGATTGAGAAAAGAAAAGCAAGAACACCGTGGTATTCAAGTTGATCATTGGATCACTTGAGAGGAGTTGAGTGCAACTCTCGTCCGTTGGGACGCCACAACGTGGAGTAGGCAAGTTTTGTACTTGGCCGAACCACGGGATAACCACCGTGTCATCTCTGTGATTGATTTCTTGTGGTTATTGTGTTTTGACTCCTCTCTAGCCACTTGGCCATAATTGTGCTAACACTTAACAAGTTTTTGTGGCTTAAGTTTTGAAGTTTTACAGGATCACCTATTCACCCCCCCCCTCTAGGTGCTCTCATGAACCCTCCACGTCCGAAGCACAACCAGTGGCATTTAAGGCGACGGAGGAGAGGAAGGAGGAGTCTACACCGAGTAGACAACCAATTGACGCCTCCAAGCTCGACAATGAGGAGATGGCTTTAATCATCAAAAGCTTTCGCCAAATCCTCAAGCAACGGAAGGGGAAAGACTACAAATCCCGTTCCAAGAAGGTTTGCTACAAGTGTGGTAAGCCCGGTCACTTTATTGCTAAATGTCCATTATCAAGTGACAGTGACAGGGATAACGACAAGAAGGGCAAGAGGAGAGAAAAGAAGAGGTACCACAAGAAGAGGGGCGACGATGCCCACGTGTGCCGCGAGTGGAACTCCGACGAGAGCTCCACCGACTCCTCCTCCGACGACGAGGACGCCGCCAACATCGCCGTCACCAAGGGACTCCTCTTCCCCAACGTCGGCCACAAGTGCCTCATGGCAAAGGACGGCAAAAGGAAGAAGGTTAAATCTAAATCCTCCACTAAATATGAGTCCTCTAGTGATGATAATGCTAGTGATGAGGAAAATAATTTGCGTACCCTTTTTGCCAACCTTAACATGGAACAAAAGGAAAAGTTAAATGAATTGATTAGTGCCATTCATGAAAAAGATGACCTTTTGGATTCCCAAGAGGATTTTCTAATTAAAGAAAACAAGAAACATGTTAAGGTTAAGAATGCTTATGCTCTAGAGGTAGAAAAATGTGAGAAATTATTTAGTGAGCTAAGCACATGCCATGACACTATTGCTGTCACACCCGGTTTTGGAAGGCAAACCGAATGCGAACTATGTACGTGCCAGGATCAGAACTCACGTACACAACGATTACATAAATGAACATCATCACACAATGCTCGAATAATAACATAAAGGAGTACTTATTACATCATAGAGTCATAGACATCCACATAGTCATTGTCTTAACAAGTAAATCAAAGTACTAGCGAAACGCAGTAAAGATAAGGCCTTCACAGGCAGCTGACTGGGGGTTGCCGCCAACCCACACCTAGAACTCGTCGTAATCTTGGAACTCCTGGAAGTCTCCTTCCACGGCTTCACCTTCTCCTGAGCAGTGGTTACAATGCGGACAACCTGGTGTTTTGTGGTAAAGCAAGGATGAGTACACATCAACGTACTCAGCAAATGTCCCGTTTGGCTGAAGTGGACTAGCTTTATGTGGGGTTAGGCTCAAGCAGTTGCTTTTAGTTGGTCAAGTATTTATCATTAGTAGAAGCCAGATTTTAGCATTATTCAACCCGTAAACCATCTCCTCATCGAGGAACAACATCATCATAGTCGAACCAAAACCACAATATAATCCTTGTATCTTGAACCATCTGTATCTCTAATCAAAGAGGATCCCAAGGCTGCTCTTAACCGTGAGCACGGCTGATATATCAGTTTCACTACCCTCTGCAGAGGTTGCACACTTTACCCATGAGTCATGATTCCCTTTCTACCCAGGGAGAGCTAATCCCCATTGACCACTACCTAGGTGGTCCGGCAGGGCATCACTACGTAGCTTTTACAAAGATTCCCTAGAGATCATAGCTGCCCGTTAGGTTTCTCCAGTTTGATAAACACAGTACCCCTCCCCGCAGGAGAGTGACTAACAAAGAGCAAAACGAAAGAACCTCGGCACTCAGCCTCGGCAGAGCAAGCACTGTGCCTGGACCCCATTGACGGCACGACGGCTAAGCAACTACACCTCTAGTTCATCTAATTAATCAGCTAAGGGCACCCCATTTCACCCTCATGGTTGCACTGTTATCCCGGGTGGTCTCTCAACGAACAAGTCCTTACGGAGAGGTACTCAGGAAACAGCCTGAGCCCCCTAGAGTATCACAAGATCATCAACATCATCAGGATAACAGTATCATAAATAGTCACATCATGTTCATTGATTAAGTTAAGGCAATAGCAGAATGCTAACCATAACAGCCCATAAGGTCATCAAGGATAAAGTAAAGTGTAAAGCTAGTCAATCCTTAGGTTTCAAGTAAGTAATGCGGGATAGTAAGTTATAAATGAATAGGACATAATGGGACAGAGGACACTTGCCTTCACCAAACTGCTGATCAGGGACTTCCTCTGCAACCTCCTCGGGAAACACAGACTGCTCGTTGTCTACGTAAAGTAATCATTCACACTATGCACTTGGGAAGATAACAAACAAAAAGCAACATACCAAACATATGCAGCAGAGAGATCACAAGTTCATAGTTGGAAAGGGATAGGCACTCTGGTGTTCCCTAGGTCTGGGGTAGAGGACTATACAAGGTGATTCACTATCCACTAATCAGGTTTAAGTCAGTGGTGGGATTAAATTATTACATGGTTTTAAGTTACTAAACTTAAGTGTTTAAGTCCATAAACTTAAGTAATCCAACTCTTATTAAAGTCTACCAATTTCTAATTATCTCAATTAGGGTTCCAATAGCCTTAATCATATCCTGGTGATTAACTATTAATTGGTACATGGAAACAGCAGAGAAACATTGTTTAAATGGATAGACAAAAACATCATGAGCATTTTGCAATTTGAAGCACCTAATTTGGAGTTCATATGACAAAGTTATGAATTTTACAAGTTTGGGGATTAAAAATATACCCTAAATACCTATTTTGAATTAAATAAAAGGTCCAGGGACTTATCTGCGAGAAACCAGGGACGGCGGGTTCAAATTCCAGAAAACCGGGGGTCTCTTTAAGAAAACGCGCGGGCGAAGGGGTATCGGGCTACTACGGCCGTCAGATCTAAAGCGAACGGCCAGGATTAGATCCTGCGGGCGGGCGCGCGAGCGCGCGGCGGCCTGGGCGACTGACAGGCGGGACCGGGCGGGCAGCGCGGGGCGCGGGCAGGCTGACAGGCGGGGCCGGCGGGCAGAGCGCGCGCGCGGGCGGGCTGACAGGCGGGGCCCTACTGGCAGGGAGGCAGGGTGTGGGGGAAGCGGGCCTGGGCCGCTGGATCTCGGGCGGACGGCCAGGATTGGGCTTGGCCTAATCAAAACGAGGCCGCCCGATCTGGGACGGACGGTGGGGATCGGGTGGCCGGCCTGGGCTTATCCTACGGCTAGCTGGGGCGGCGGCGCTCGTCCCCGCGGCGGAGGACTCGCCGGAGACGAGGGGCGCGGGCGTTTGGCGAGGCTCCGAGGCGACCTGAGCGGCCAGGAAGGTTGGGGAGGGCACAGAGAGTCCTCTGGTGGGGTCTGGGTCGGGGCAGGGGCACCGGAGGGGGGCGGTTCACGGCGGAGCGGCTCGGCGGCGGGATTACTCTACTCCGGCGAGGAATTATACGCAGCAGAGAGCAAAGCAAAGGTCGATAGGGGCGGGAGAGGTCCCTTACCTCAAGGCGGGCTCCGGGGACTCCTCGGCGGCGGGAATGGCGCGACGGTGGCCCGGGGCGACGGTGGCGGACCTCCGCGGCTGCACGGGGAACGGCGGGTGAGCGCGGGCAGAGAGAAATAGGGAGGGGGAGAGGGAATTGGGGCGCGTCCCGGGTTGCGGACGCCGGGGCGAAGCTCACCGTGGCAACGGACACGGCGGAGCTCCAACGGCGGCCGAGAAACGAGCTCGGGACGGCGGGGATTCGTGGCGGCGGCGCTCTGGCGTGCGCGCAGCGAGGGAGAGGTGGAAGAGGGGTCCGCTAGAGCGCAAATGGGGGAGGGGGCGAGGGCGAGTGGGGCTCGGGGCTCAAGTGGCCAGGGGCGGGTCAGTTGCGAGCTCCACGCGCGACGTGGGCGCGGAGAAGGCGGGCGCGCGCAGCTCGGTGGCGGTTACGCGGGGACGACGGGGCTGACAGCCCGGGCCCGCGAGCAGAGAGAGAGAGAAGAGCGGAGGCGGGCGCGCGAGAAGCGGCTGCGCTGACGGGCGGGCCCGCCAGGGCAGAGAGAGCGGGGGGGAGAGCGCGCGCGCGGGATTGGGCCGGCTGGGCCGAAAGGCCGAGGGGGGGCAGGGTGGCGGGCTTCTTTTCCTTTTCTTTTTATTCTGGAATTGTTTTCTCTTTTCTTTTTATTTTCTCCAATTGATTCAAATCCAAACGAGCCACAAATTCAAATCAAACTTTCCAAGAATTATGCACCAAGCAAAAGTGAAATCTAGGGTTCATCATGATGCAACAATTCATACTCCCTTAGGGTTTAACATAATAAATTATAATTACAAATAAAGTAAGCACTTTTCTCCTATAGAAATGAGAAAGAAAAGGATGAGGAAGGATGAGAAAAGGGAAGTAACACCTGAATTTGTGAATATGAGCAAAGAAATTTTATACCCCCAAATTCAGGGTGTTACAATTGCCAACCTTAGAAATGAAAATGCTAAATTAATCGCTAAGGTTGATTCTCATATTTGTGATGCTTCAATTCCCAATCTTAGAAATGGTAATGATGATTTGCTTGCTAAGATTAAGGAATTGAATGATTCTCTTGCTAGCCTTAGAGTAGAAAATGAAAATTTGATTGCTAAGGCTAAAGATTTTGATGTTTGCAATGTTACTATTTCGGATCTTAGAGATAAAAATGATATATTACGTGCTAAGATTGTTGAACTTAATTCTTGCAAATCCTCTACATCTATCGTTGAGCATGTGTCTATTTGTGATAGATGTAGAGATGTTGATATCAATGCTATTCATGATCACATGGTATTAATTAAACAACAAAATGATCATATAGCAAAATTAGATGCTAAAATTGCCGAGCATAACTTAGAAAATGAAAAGTTTAAATTTGCTAGAAGTATGCTCTATAATGGGAGACGCCCTGGCATCAAGGATGGCATTGGCTTCCAAAGGGGAGACAATGTCAAACTTAATGCCCCTCCTAGAAATTTGTCTAACTTTGTTAAGGGCAAGGCTCCCATGCCTCAGGATAACGAGGGTTACATTTTGTACCCTACCGGTTATCCCGAGAGCAAAATTAGGAGAACTCATTCTAGGAAGTCTCACTCTGGCCCTAATCATGCTTTTATGTATAAGGGTGAGACATCTAGCTCTAGGCAACCAAACCGTGCCAAGTTGCCTAAGAAGAAAACTCCTAATGCATCAAATGATCATAGCATTTCATTTAAGACTTTTGATGCATCTTATGTTTTGACTAACAAATCCGGCAAGGTAGTTGCCAAGTTTGTTGGGGGCAAACACAAGGGCTCAAAGACTTGTGTTTGGGTACCCAAAGTTCTTGTTTCTAATGCCAAAGGACCCAAAACCATTTGGGTACCTAAAGTCAAGAACTAAAATTGTTTTGTAGGTTTATGCATCCGGGGGCTCAAGTTGGATACTCGATAGCGGGTGCACAAATCACATGACAGGGGAGAAGAAGATGTTCTCCTCATATGAGAAAAACCAAGATCCCCAACGAGCTATCACATTCGGGGATGGAAACCAAGGTTTGGTCAAAGGTTTGGGTAAAATTGCTATATCTCCTGACCATTCCATTTCAAATGTTTTTCTTGTAGATTCTTTAGATTACAATTTGCTTTCCGTTTCGCAATTATGTCAAATGGGCTACAACTGTCTATTTACTGATATAGGTGTCACTGTCTTTAGAAGAAGTGATGATTCAATAGCATTTAAGGGAGTGTTAGAGGGTCAGCTATACTTGGTAGATTTTGATAGAGCTGAACTCGACACTTGCTTAGTTGCTAAGACTAACATGGGTTGGCTCTGGCACCGCCGACTAGCCCATGTTGGAATGAAGAATCTTCATAAACTTCTAAAGGGAGAACACATTTTAGGACTAACAAATGTACATTTTGAGAAAGACAGGATTTGTAGCGCATGTCAAGCCGGGAAGCAAGTTGGCACTCATCATCCACACAAGAACATCATGACAAGTGACAGGCCACTGGAGCTCCTACACATGGATTTATTCGGCCCGATCGCTTACATAAGCATCGGCAGGAGTAAGTACTGTCTAGTTATTGTGGATGATTATTCTCGCTTCACTTGGGTATTCTTTTTGCAGGAAAAATTGAAAGGGAAATGTGCCTTTGGGCCATTTCTAAGTGTTTTGGTGATTTAGTGTCCAACACAAGTGCCTAAGTGTAAAAAGGTGGACAAAGTACAAATCAAGAATTAAGGTATGTTTCTCAGACTTAGTACATTGTTTTATGGACTAATGTATTGTGTCTAAGTGCTGGAAACAGGAAAAATCCAATTGGAAATGTCTTGGCTCGAGCAGCCAAGAATCTGCTGAGTCTGGGAGCACCGGACTGTCCGGTGGGTCACCGGACTGTCCGGTGGTGCACCGGACAGTGTCCGATGCGCCAGGCTGACTCGGCGCGAACTGGCCGCTCTCGGGAATTCGCCGACGGCGTACGGCTAAAATTCACCGGACTGTCCGGTGTGCACCGGACTGTCCGGTGAGCCAACGGTCGACCGGGCCAACGGTCGGCCGCGCGATCTGCGCGTGACACGTGGCCGAGCTAACGGTCGGAAGGGGGCACCGGACTGTCCGGTGTGCACCGGACATGTCCGGTGCGCCAACGGCTCCCAGATCTGCAACGGTCGGCTGCGCCATTTTAGGAAGGAGATCGGGCACCGGACAGTGTCCGGTGTGCACCGGACTGTCCGGTGCGCCCGATGACAGAAGGCAAGATCAGCCTTCTAGAATTGCTCTCAACGGCTCCTAGCTGCCTTGGGGCTATAAAAGGGACCCCTAGGCGCATGGAGGAGAATACCAAGCAACCTTAGAGCATTCTTGATCATCCACACTCAGTCTTTGCGCATTCGTTTGTCATTCTCAGTGATTCGAGCTCCGTTCTAGTGAGAACTTTGAGATAGTCTTTTGAGCTCGATTCTTGGCCGTGTGTGTGCGCATTTTGCTGTGGATTTGTGTGTGTTGCTTCCCTCCCTTACTCCGTATTTCTTTGTGAATCTCAAGTGTAAGGGCGAGAGACTCCAAGTTGTGGAGATTCCTCGCAAACGGGATATTGAAAGGAAAAGCATAACACTGTGGTATTCAAGTTGATCATTGGATCACTTGAGAGGAGTTGAGTGCAACTCTCGTCCGTTGGGACGCCACAACGTGGAGTAGGCAAGTTTTGTACTTGGCCGAACCACGGGATAAACCACTGTGTCTTCTCTGTGTTGATCTTTTGTGGTATTGTGTTTTGTTGAGATTCATCTCTAGCCACTTGGAAATTATTGTGCTAACACTTAACAAGTTTTTGTAGCTATAAGTTTAAGTTTCACAGGATCACCTATTCACCCCCCTAGGTGCTCTCAATTGGTATCGGAGCCGTTCTCTTCAAGAAGGGACTAATCGCCCGAAGAGATGGATCCTAAGGGGAAGGGAATCGTGATCAACGACAAGGAGAAGGAGTCCTTCGTCAATGAGCCGAAGGATGACAAGCCCACTGACTCGGGCTCGGGCCACAAGCGCAAAGACGGGAAGAAGAAGAAGACAAGGCGCATCAAGGAGATCGTCTACTACGACGATAGCGATGAGTCTACTTCTTCCCAAAAGGACGACGACAACGACTACAGGAAGACGGTCAATTCGAACTTTTCATTTGATTATTCTCGTATTCCACATAGTTCGAATTCGCATTTGCTTTCCATTCCTCTTGGCAAACCTCCACACTTCGATGGGGAAGACTACGGATTTTGGAGTCACAAAATGCGTAGTCACTTATTCTCTCTCCATCCAAGCATATGGGAGATTGTAGAGAATGGAATGAAATTTGATAGCTCGGATAGCCCTATGCTTATAAATGAACAAATCCATAGAAATGCACAAGCTACTACTGTTCTATTAGCATCTTTGTGCAGGGAAGAGTACAATAAGGTGAGCGGCCTGGACAACGCCAAGCAGATATGGGACACCCTCAAGATCTCTCACGAGGGGAACGACATCACCATGCTCACTAAAATGGAGTTGGTGGAGGGCGAGCTTGGACGATTCGCAATGATAAGGGGAGAGGAGCCAACCCAAACTTACAACCGGCTCAAGACCCTTATCAACAAAATAAGGAGCTACGGAAGCACGCGATGGACGGACCACGACGTCGTCCGCCTAATGCTAAGGTCCTTTACCGTTCTTGATCCTCATCTCGTAAACAATATTCGTGAGAATCCCAGGTACACGATGATGACGCCCGAGGAGGTACTCGGAAAATTCGTAAGCGGGCGAATGATGATCAAGGAGGCGAGATACGTCGACGACGCTCTAAACGGTCCAATCAATGAGCCTCAACCTCTTGCTCTCAAGGCAACAAGAAGCAAGGAAATGCTACCTAGCAAGGTGGCACAAGTAGAGGCGGCCGGACTTAATGATGAAGAGATGGCTCTCATCATCAAGAGATTCAAGACGGCACTAAAAGGCCGCAAGGGGCAACCAAGCAAGACCAAGACAAAGGGGAAGCGCTCATGCTTCAAATGTGGTAAGCTTGGTCATTTTATTGCTAACTGTCCCGACAATGATAGTGATCAGGATCAAGGGAACAAGAGGGAGAAGAAGAAGAACTATAAGAAGGCAAAGGGCGAGGCGCATCTAGGCAAGGAGTGGGACTCAGACTGCTCCTCTTCCGACTCCGACAATGAAGGACTCGCCGCCACCGCCTTCAACAAGTCATCCCTCTTCCCCAACGAGCATCACACATGCCTTATGGCAAGGGAGAAGAAGGTGAGTACTCAAGACTTCACTTATGCTTCCTCTAGTGATAATGAGTCTAGTGATGATGATGACATAGATTATTCATGCTTGTTCAAGGGCTTAGATAGATCTAAGATAGATAAAATTAATGAATTGATTGATGCCTTGAATGATAAGAATAGGCTTTTAGAAAAGCAAGAGGATTTGTTGTATGAAGAACATGACAAATTTGTAGAAGCACAAAAATCACTTGCATTAGAGATTAAGAGAAATGAAATGCTTTCTTTTGAACTATCTACTTGTCATGAAACCATTTCTACTTTAAAAAGTGTCAACAATGATTTAAATGCTAAATTAGAAGTAGCAAATAAATCTAATTCTTGTGTAGAACATGTTGTAATTTGTACTAGGTGTAAAGATTTTGACATTGATGCTTGTAGTGAACACCTAGTTTCAATTTCCAAGCTTAATGATGAGTTGGCTAGTCTTAATGCTCAACTTAAGACTAGCAAGAATGATTTCGATAAGCTAAAATTTGCAAGGGATGCCTACACGATTGGTAGACACCCCTCAATTAAGGATGGACTTGGCTTCAAGAGGGAAGCCAAGAACTTAACAAGCCATAAGGCTCCTATCTCCGCCAAGGAGAAAGGGAAGGCTCCTATGGCTAGTAGTACTAAAAGGAACCATGCTTTTATGTATCATGATAGGAGACAAACTAGAAATGCTTATAGGAGTTATAATGCTTATGATGATTTTGACTCTCATGCCATGTTTGCTTCTAGTTCTTCCTATATGCATGGTAGAAATATGTCTAGGAAAAATGCTATTCATCATGTGCCTAGAAAGAATATTATTCATACTCCTAGGAAACTAGTGAATGAACCCTCTACAATTTATTGTGCTTTAAATGCTTCCTTTGCTATTTGTAGAAAGGATAGGAAAATTGTTGCCAGGAAGTTAGGGGCAAAATGCAAGGGAGACAAAACTTGCATTTGGGTCCCTAAGGATATTTGCACTAACCTTGTAGGATCCAACAAGAGTTGGGTACCTAAGTCCCAAGCCTAAATTTGCCTTGCAGGTTTATGCATCCGGGGGTTCAAGCTGGATTATCGACAGCGGATGCACAAACCATATGACGGGGGAGAAGAAGATGTTCACCTCCTACGTCAAGAACAAGGATTCCCAAGATTCAATTGTATTCGGTGATGGGAATCAAGGCAAGGTAAAAGGGTTAGGTAAAATTGCAATTTCTAATGAGCACTCTATCTCTAATGTGTTTTTAGTAGAGTCTCTTGGATATAATTTGCTATCGGTTAGTCAATTATGCAATATGGGGTATAATTGTCTTTTTACAAATGTAGATGTGTCTGTCTTTAGAAGAAGTGATGGTTCACTAGCATTTAAGGGTGTATTAGACGGCAAACTTTATTTAGTTGATTTTGCAAAAGAGGAGACCGGTCTAGATGCATGCTTAATTGCTAAGACTGGCATGGGTTGGCTGTGGCATCGCCGCTTAGCACATGTGGGGATGAAGAACCTTCACAAGCTTCTAAAGGGAGAACACGTGATAGGTTTGACTAATGTGCATTTCGAAAAAGATAGACCTTGTGCAGCTTGTCAAGCAGGTAAACAAGTGGGAGGAGCGCATCACAGCAAGAATGTGATGACCACTTCAAGACCCCTGGAGTTACTACATATGGACCTCTTCGGACCCGTCGCCTATCTGAGCATAGGAGGAAGTAAGTATGGTCTAGTTATCGTTGATGACTTTTCCCGCTTCACTTGGGTGTTCTTTTTGCAGGATAAGTCTGAAACCCAAGGGACCCTCAAGCGCTTCCTCAGGAGAGCTCAAAATGAGTTTGAGCTCAAGGTGAAGAAGATTAGGAGCGACAACGGGTCCGAGTTCAAGAACCTTCAAGTGGAGGAGTTCCTTGAGGAGGAAGGGATCAAGCACGAGTTCTCCGCTCCCTACACACCACAGCAAAATGGTGTGGTAGAGAGGAAGAACAGGACGCTAATCGATATGGCGAGGACGATGCTTGGAGAATTCAAGACCCCCGAGTGTTTCTGGTCGGAAGCCGTGAACACGGCTTGCCACGCCATCAACAGGGTCTACCTTCATCGCCTCCTCAAGAAGACTTCGTATGAGCTACTAACCGGTAACAAACCCAATGTATCTTACTTTCGTGTATTTGGGAGCAAGTGCTACATTCTAGTAAAGAAGGGTAGAAATTCTAAGTTTGCTCCCAAAGCTGTAGAAGGGTTTTTGTTAGGTTGTGACTCAAATACAAAGGCGTATAGAGTCTTCAACAAATCATCGGGTTTGGTTGAAGTCTCTAGCGACGTTGTATTTGATGAGACTAATGGCTCTCCAAGAGAGCAAGTTGTTGATTGTGATGATATAGATGAAGAAGACGTTCCAACGGCCGCTATGCGCACCATGGCGATTGGTGATGTGCGACCACAGGAACAATTGGAGCAAGAACAACCTTCTTCCTCAACAATGGTGCATTCCCCAACTCAAAACGATGAACAGGTTCATCAAGAGGAGTGTGATCAAGGGGGAGCACAAGATGATCATGTGATGGAGGAAGAAGCACAACCGGCACCTCCAACCCAAGTTCGAGCGATGATTCAAAGGGATCATCCCGTCGACCAAATTCTGGGTGATATTAGCAAGAGAGTAACTACTCGATCTCGATTAGTTAATTTTTGTGAGCATTACTCTTTTGTCTCCTCTATTGAGCCTTTCAGGGTAGAAGAGGCCTTGCTAGATCCGGACTGGGTGTTAGCCATGCAGGAGGAACTCAATAACTTCAAGCGCAATGAAGTTTGGACACTGGTGCCTCGTCCCAAGCAAAACGTTGTGGGAACCAAGTGGGTATTCCGCAACAAACAGGACGAGCACGGGGTGGTGACGAGGAACAAGGCTCGACTTGTGGCAAAAGGTTATGCCCAAGTCGCAGGTTTGGACTTTGAGGAGACATTTGCTCCTGTGGCTAGACTAGAATCAATTCGTATCTTGCTAGCATATGCCGCTCACCATTCTTTCAGGTTGTTCCAAATGGATGTGAAGAGCGCTTTCCTCAACGGGCCAATCAAGGAGGAGGTGTACGTGGAGCAACCCCCTGGCTTCGAGGATGAACGGTACCCCGACCACGTGTGTAAGCTCTCTAAGGCGCTCTATCGACTTAAGCAAGCCCCAAGAGCATGGTATGAATGCCTTAGAGACTTTCTAATTGTTAATGCTTTCAAGGTTGGGAAAGTTGATCCAACTCTTTTTACTAAGACATGTGATGGTGATTTGTTTGTGTGCCAAATTTATGTCGATGACATAATATTTGGTTCTACTAACCAAAAGTCTTGTGAAGAGTTTAGCAGGGTGATGACGCAGAAATTCGAGATGTCGATGATGGGCGAGTTGAACTACTTCCTTGGGTTCCAAGTGAAGCAACTCAAAGATGGCACCTTCATCTCCCAAACGAAGTACACGCAAGATCTGCTAAAGCGGTTTGGGATGAAGGACGCCAAGCCCGCAAAGACTCCGATGGGGACCGACGGACACACCGACCTCAACAAAGGAGGTAAGTCCGTTGATCAAAAAGCATACCGGTCAATGATAGGGTCTTTACTTTATTTATGTGCTAGTAGACCGGATATTATGCTTAGCGTATGCATGTGTGCTAGATTTCAATCCGATCCTAAGGAGTGTCACTTAGTGGCGGTGAAGCGAATTCTTAGATATTTGGTTGCTACGCCTTGCTTCGGGCTCTGGTATCCAAAGGGGTCTACCTTTGACTTGGTTGGATACTCAGATTCTGACTATGCTGGATGTAAGGTCGATAGGAAGAGTACATCAGGGACGTGCCAATTCTTAGGAAGGTCCCTGGTGTCGTGGAACTCTAAGAAACAAATCTCCGTTGCCCTATCCACCGCTGAGGCCGAGTATGTTGCCGCAGGACAGTGTTGCGCGCAACTACTTTGGATGAGGCAAACCCTGCGGGACTTTGGCTACAATCTGAGCAAAGTCCCACTCCTATGTGATAATGAGAGTGCTATCCGCATGGCGGAAAATCCTGTTGAACACAGCCGCACAAAGCACATAGACATCCGACATCACTTTTTGAAAGACCACCAGCAAAAGGGAGATATCAAAGTGTTTCATGTTAGCACCGAGAACCAGCTAGCCGATATCTTTACCAAGCCTCTAGATGAGAAGACCTTTTGCAGGTTGCGTAGTGAGCTAAATGTCTTAGATTCGCGGAACCTGGATTGATTTATAGCATACATGTGTTTATGCCTTTGATCATGTTCCTTGTTGCATTTTGTTGCTTATTACGGTGCTCAAGTTGTACAAGCACTCCCCAGACCTCATAAGTCCTTGTGCAAGAGATGCACATTTTTAGGGGGAGATGTGTTACAACTTGACCCTTTGAGACTAACCATATGCTTGAGTTTGCTTGATTTAGTCTCGAAGGAGAATTGAAAGGGAAAAGGTGGACTTGGACTATGCAAGACTTCCACTGCACTTCGATGAAAAGAGTAACCTTTCCAAGTTCATCTTTAAACTCTTATTGCCTATTTGCTCTTAATTGAAGATTTTGGTGAGGCAATGGGGTTAAAGGGCCAAGATTGATCCCGTTTTGGTGCTTGATGCCAAAGGGGGAGAAAATAAAGGCCAAAGCGATAAATGGATCAGCTACCACTTGAGAGATTTTAAAAACAGTAGAATAGAGCTTTTGGTTTGTCAAAACTCTTTTGTTGTCTCTCTTGTCAAAAGTTGGCTTCTTGTGGGGAGAAGTATTGATAATAAAAAAAGGGAAGTTTTTGAAATCTTGAATCAATTTCTCTTGGAATGACTCTCTTTATGTCTTAACATGTGTGTTTGACTTAGAGATAGAAATTTGAGTTGGATTTGCAAAAACAAACCAAGTGGTGGCATAGAGTGATCCATATATGTCAAAATTGAATCAAAACAATTTTGAGTTCTTATTTGATTTGATTTTGTACTTGTTCTACTTGCTTTATGTTGTGTTGGCATAAATCACCAAAAAGGGGGAGATTGAAAGGGAAATGTGCCTTTGGGCCATTTCTAAGTGTTTTGGTGATTTAGTGTCCAACACAAGTGCCTAAGTGTAAAAAGGTGGACAAAGTACAAATCAAGAATTAAGGTATGTTTCTCAGACTTAGTACATTGTTTTATGGACTAATGTATTGTGTCTAAGTGCTGGAAACAGGAAAAATCCAATTGGAAATGTCTTGGCTCGAGCAGCCAAGAATCTGCTGAGTCTGGGAGCACCGGACTGTCCGGTGGGTCACCGGACTGTCCGGTGGTGCACCGGACAGTGTCCGATGCGCCAGGCTGACTCGGCGCGAACTGGCCGCTCTCGGGAATTCGCCGACGGCGTACGGCTAAAATTCACCGGACTGTCCGGTGTGCACCAGACTGTCCGGTGAGCCAACGGTCGGTCGGGCCAACGGTCGGCCGCGCGATCTGCGCGTGACACGTGGCCGAGCTAACGGTCGGAAGGGGGCACCGGACTGTCCGGTGTGCACCGGACATGTCCGGTGCGCCAACGGCTCCCAGATCTGCAACGGTCGGCTTCGCCATTTTAGGAAGGAGATCGGGCACCGGACAGTGTCCGGTGTGCACCAGACTGTCCGGTGCGCCCGATGACAGAAGGCAAGATCAGCCTTCCAGAATTGCTCTCAACGGCTCCTAGCTGCCTTGGGGCTATAAAAGGGACCCCTAGGCGCATGGAGGAGAATACCAAGCAACCTTAGAGCATTCTTGATCATCCACACTCAGTCTTTGCGCATTCGTTTGTCATTCTCAGTGATTCGAGCTCCGTTCTAGTGAGAACTTTGAGATAGTCTTTTGAGCTCGATTCTTGGCCGTGTGTGTGCGCATTTTGCTGTGGATTTGTGTGTGTTGCTTCCCTCCCTTACTCCGTATTTCTTTGTGAATCTCAAGT
Source organism: Zea mays (assembly GCF_902167145.1). Classification (NCBI taxonomy): domain Eukaryota; kingdom Viridiplantae; phylum Streptophyta; class Magnoliopsida; order Poales; family Poaceae; genus Zea; species Zea mays. Next base: position 129,334,162 of record NC_050105.1, on the reverse strand, counting down.
GTAAGGGCGAGAGACTCCAAGTTGTGGAGATTCCTTGCAAACGGGATATTGAAAGGAAAAGCATAACACTGTGGTATTCAAGTTGATCATTGGATCACTTGAGAGGAGTTGAGTGCAACTCTCGTCCGTTGGGACGCCACAACGTGGAGTAGGCAAGTTTTGTACTTGGCCGAACCACGGGATAAACCACTGTGTCTTCTCTGTGTTGATCTTTTGTGGTATTGTGTTTTGTTGAGATTCATCTCTAGCCACTTGGAAATTATTGTGCTAACACTTAACAAGTTTTTGTGGCTATAAGTTTAAGTTTCACAGGATCACCTATTCACCCCCCCTAGGTGCTCTCAAAAATCCCATACCCAAGAGACCTTAAAGGGATTCTTGAGACGGGCTCAAAATGAGTTCAGCTTAAGGATCAAGAAAATTAGAAGCGACAACGGGACGGAGTTGAAGAACTCTCAAATTGAAGGCTTTCTTGAGGAAGAGGGCATCAAGCATGAGTTCTCTTCTCCCTACACTCCACAACAAAATGGTGTAGTGGAGAGGAAGAATCGAACTCTATTGGACATGGCAAGAACCATGCTTGATGAGTACAAGACACCGGATCGGTTTTGGGCCGAGGCGGTCAACACCGCTTTCTACGCCATCAACCGGTTATATCTACACCGAATCCTCAAGAAGACATCCTATGAACTCCTAACCGGTAAAAAGCCCAATATTTCATATTTTAGAGTTTTTGGTAGCAAATGCTTTATTCTTGTTAAAAGAGGTAGAAAATCTAAATTTGCTCCTAAAACTGTAGAAGGCTTTTTACTAGGATATGATTCAAACACAAGGGCATATAGAGTCTTTAACAAGTCCTCAGGACTAGTTGAAGTTTCTTGTGACGTTGTGTTTGATGAGACTAACGGCTCTCAAGTAGAGCAAGTTGATCTTGATGAGATAGGTGAAGAACAGGCTCCGTGCATCGCGCTAAGGAACATGTCCATTGGGGATGTGTGTCCTAAGGAATCCGAAGAGCCTCCTCATGCACAAGATCAACCTTCCTCCTCCACGCAAGCATCTCCACCAACTCAAAATGAGGACGAGGCTCAAGTTGATGAAGGAGAAGATCAAAGAGATGAGCCACCTCAAAATGACGGCAATGATCAAGGGGGAGATGCAAATGATGAAGACAAGGAGGATGAAGAACCAAGGCCGCCACACCCAAGAGTCCACCAAGCAATCCAACGAGATCACCCCGTCGACACCATCCTCGACGACATTCATAAGGGGGTAACCACTCGATCTCGTATTGCACAGTTCTGTGAGCATTACTCTTTTGTTTCCTCTATTGAGCCACACAGGGTAGAGGAAGCGCTTCAAGATTCGGATTGGGTGATGGCGATGCAAGAGGAGCTCAACAACTTCACTAGGAACGAGGTATGGCATTTAGTTCCACGTCCTAATCAAAATGTTGTAGGAACCAAGTGGGTCTTCCGCAACAAGCAAGACGAGCATGGTGTGGTGACAAGGAACAAAGCTCGACTTGTGGCCAAGGGATACTCCCAAGTCGAAGGTTTGGATTTCGGTGAAACCTATGCACCCGTAGCTAGGCTTGAGTCAATTCGCATATTATTAGCCTATGCTACTTACCATGGCTTCAAGCTTTATCAAATGGACGTGAAGAGTGCCTTCCTCAACGGACCAATCAAGGAGGAGGTCTATGTTGAGCAACCTCCCGGCTTTGAAGACAGTGAGTATCCTAATCATGTCTATAGGCTCTCTAAGGCGCTTTATGGGCTCAAGCAAGCCCCAAGAGCATGGTATGAATGCCTTAGAGATTTCCTTATTGCTAATGGCTTCAAAGTCGGAAAAGCCGATCCTACTTTATTCACTAAAACTCTTGACAATGATTTGTTTGTATGCCAAATTTATGTTGATGATATTATATTTGGGTCTACTAACGAATCTACATGTGAAGAATTTAGTAGGATCATGACACAGAAATTCGAGATGTCTATGATGGGGGAGTTGAAATATTTTCTAGGATTCCAAGTCAAGCAACTCCAAGAGGGCACCTTCATTAGCCAAACAAAGTATACTCAAGACATTCTAAGCAAGTTTGAAAGGGAAATGTGCCCTTGGGCCATTTCTAAGTATTTTGGTGATTGAGTGCCAACACAAGTGCTTAAATGTGAATCTATGCCCATGGATGGACAAAGTGCAAATCAAGAGTAAAGGTATGTTTCTAAGCCTTAGTACATTGTTTTGAAGACTAATGTATTGTGTCTAAGTGCTTGAAACAGGAGAAATCGAGTCAAAGAAAAGTTGGCTGTGTACAGCCAAGGAGCTGTTCGGTCTGGAGCACCGGACTGTCCGGTGGTGCACCGGACAGTGTCCGGTGTGCCAGGCTGCCTCGGCCGAAGAGGCCGCTCTCGGGAATTTGCTGACGGCGTACGACTAAAATTCACCGGACTGTCCGGTGTGCACCGGACTGTCCGGTGAGCCAACGGTCGGAAGGGGGCACCGGACTGTCCGGTGTGCACCGGACATGTCCGGTGCGCCAACGGCTCCCAGATCTGCAACGGTCGGCTTCGCCATTTAAGGAAAGGAATCGGGCACCGGACACTGTCCGGTGTGCACCGGACTGTCCGGTGCGCCCGATGACAGAAGGCAAGGATGGCCTTCCAGATTTGTTCTCAACGGCTCCTAGCTGCCTTGGGGCTATAAAAGGGACCCCTAGGCGCATGGAGGAGAACACCAAGCATTCCTACAACATTCCTAAGCACCAAGACATCGATCTCACGCATTCGTTTCATTGTGATAGCATCTAGAGCTCTTGTTGAGTTGCGAACTCCTTGAATTGTGTTGCGAGCTCTTGTTGCGACTTGTGTGCGTGTTGTTGCTCTGATCTTTTGAAGTCTTGTGTGCGTTGCTCATTCCCCCTTTGCTCTGTGTTCTTTGTGAACTTCAATTGTAAGGGCGAGAGGCTCCAAGTTGTGGAGATTCCTCGCAAACGGGATTGAGAAAAAGCAAGCAAAACACCGTGGTATTCAAGTGGGTCTTTGGACCGCTTGAGAGGGGTTGATTGCAACCCTCGTCCGTTGGGACGCCACAACGTGGAGTAGGCAAGCGTTGGTCTTGGCCGAACCACGGGATAAACCACTGTGTCGTCTCTGTGATTGATCTCTTGTGGTATTGTGTTTTGTTGAGACTCCTTTCTAGCCACTTGGCATTTATTGTGCTAACACTTAACAAGTTTTTGTGGCTATAAGTTCAAGTTTTACAGGATCACCTATTCACCCCCCCTCTAGGTGCTCTCAATTGGTATCAGAGCCATTCTCTTCAAGAAAGGGACTAACCGCCCGAAGAGATGGATCCTAAGGGGAAGGGAATCGTGATCAACGACAAGGAAAAGGAGTCCTTCGTCAACGAGCCAAAAGATGACAAATCCAACGACTCTGGCTCGGGCCACAGACGTAAAGATGGGAAGAAGAAGAAGACAAGACGTATCAAGGAGATCGTCTACTACGACGGCGACGAGTCTACTTCTTCCCACAAGGACGACGACTACGACAAACAAAAGACGGTTAACTCAAACTTTTCTTTTGATTATTCGCGCATTCCGCACAGCTCAAATGCTCATTTGCTCCCCATTCCACTTGGCAAGCCTCCTCACTTTGATGGAGAGGACTACGAATTTTGGAGTCACAAAATGCGTACACACCTATTTTCTCTCCATCCAAGCATTTGGGAGATTGTGGAAAGTGGAATGAAATTTGATAGCTCGGATAGTCCTTCGTTTATTAATGAACAGATCCATAAAAATGCACAAGCTACTACTGTGTTGCTAGCCTCTTTGTGCAGGGACGAGTATCACAAGGTGAGCGGCTTGGACAATGCCAAGCAAATTTGGGACACCCTCAAGATCTCTCATGAGGGGAATGATGTCACCTTACTCACCAAGATGGAGTTGGTGGAGGGCGAGCTCGGATGATTCGCGATGATAAGGGGCGAGGAGCCGACACAAACATACAACCGGCTCAAGATCCTTATCAACAAAATAAGGAGCTACGGAAGCACGCGATGGACGGATCACGACGTCGTCCGCCTAATGCTAAGGTCATTTACCGTTCTTGATCCTCATCTCGTGAACAATATTCGTGAGAATCCCAGGTACACGAAGATGACGCCCGAGGAGGTACTCGGAAAATTCGTAAGCGGGCGGATGATGATCAAGGAGGCAAGATACGTGGACGACGCCTTGAATGGACCGATCAACGAGCCTCAACCCCTTGCTCTCAAGGCATCAAGAAGCAAGGAGGCGCTACCTAGCAGGGTGGCACAAATTGAGGCGGCCGGACTTAATGATGAAGAGATGGCCCTCATCATCAAAAGATTCAAGACGGCGCTTAAAGGTCGCAAGGGACAGCCAAGCAAGACCAAAGCCAAGGGGAAGCGTTCGTGCTTCAAATGCGGTAAGCTTGGTCATTTTATTGCTAACTGTCCCGACAATGATAGTGATCAGGACCAAGGGAACAAGAGGGAGAAGAAGAAGAATTATAAGAAGGCAAAGGGCGAGGCTCATCTTGGCAAGGAGTGGGATTCGGACTGCTCCTCGTCTGACTCCGACAATGAGGGACTCGCCGCCACTGCATTCAACAAGTCATCCCTCTTCCCCAACGAGCGTCACACTTGCCTCATGGCAAGAGAGAAGAAGGTAATCACTCGTAATGATATCACTTATGATTCTTCTAGTGACGATGAGTCTAGTGATGATGAAATAGATTACTCTAGTTTGTTCAAGGGATTGGATAGAAATAAAATTGATAAAATCAATGAATTGATTGATGCCTTGAATGAAAAGGATAGGCTTTTAGAAAAGCAAGAGGATTTGTTGTATGATGAACATGATAAGTTTATAGAGGCACAAAAATCCTATGCTTTAGAAGTTAAAAGAAATGAAGTGCTTTCTAGTGAATTATCTTCTTGTCATGAAAACATTGCTACTTTAAAGAGTGTTAATGATGACTTAAATGCTAAACTAGAAGTAGCTAGTAAATCAACATCTTGTGTAGAAATTGTTGAAACGTGCACTAGGTGTAAAGATCTTAATGTTGATGCTTGTAGTAAACATCTAGTTTCAATTTCTAAATTGAATGATGAAGTGGCTAGTCTTAATGCTCAACTTAAGGCTAGCAAAAGCGAATTTGATAAGCTAAAATTTGCAAGGGATGCCTACACGATTGGTAGACACCCCTCAATTAAGGATGGACTTGGCTTCAAAAGGGAAGCCAAGAACTTAACAAGCCATAAGGCTCCCATTCCCGCTAAGGAGAAAGGGAAGGCCCCTATGGCTACTAGTGCTAAAAGGAACCATGCCTTTTTGTATCATGATAGGAAAAATTCTAGAAATGCTTCTAGAAGTTATGATGATTTTGATTCACATGCTTATGATTCTTATGCTATGACTGCTTCTAGTTCTCATGTTGTGCATGATAGAAAGGTTGGTAGAAGAAATGTTATTCACAATATGCCTAGGAGAAATGTTGTTAATGTTCCTAGGAAATTAAATGAACCTTCTACAATATATCATGCTTTGAATGCTTCCTTTGCAATTTGTAGAAAGGATAGAAAGGTGATTGCTAGGAAGTTAGGGGCAAAATGCAAGGGTGATAAAACTTGCATTTGGATCCCTAAGGAAATTGTGACTAACCTTGTAGGACCCAACAAGAGTTGGGTACCTAAGTCCCAAGCCTAAATTTGCCTTGCAGGTTTATGCATCCGGGGGTTCAAGCTGGATTATTGATAGCGGATGCACAAACCATATGACGGGGGAGAAGAAGATGTTCACCTCCTACGTCAAGAATAAGGATTCCCATGATTCAATTATATTCGGTGATGGGAATCAAGGCAAGGTAAAAGGGTTAGGTAAAATTGCAATCTCAAACGAGCACTCAATTTCTAATGTGTTTTTAGTTGAGTCCTTGGGATATAATTTGCTATCTGTTAGTCAATTATGCAACATGGGATATAACTGTCTATTTACAAATGTAGATGTGTCTGTCTTTAGAAGAAGTGATGGTTCACTAGCTTTTAAGGGTGTATTAGACGACAAACTTTATTTAGTTGATTTTGCAAAAGAAGAGGCCGGTCTAGATGCATGCTTAATAGCTAAGACTAGCATGGGCTGGCTGTGGCATCGCCGCTTAGCACATGTGGGGATGAAGAACCTTCACAAGCTTCTAAAGGGAGAACACGTGATAGGTTTGACTAATGTGCAATTCGAAAAAGATAGACCTTGTGCAGCTTGTCAAGCAGGGAAACAGGTGGGAAGCTCTCATCACACCAAAAATGTGATGACAACATCAAGACCCCTGGAGCTGCTACATATGGACCTCTTCGGACCCGTCGCCTATCTGAGCATAGGAGGAAGTAAGTATGGTCTAGTTATCGTTGATGACTTTTCCCGCTTCACTTGGGTGTTCTTTTTGCAGGATAAATCTGAAACCCAAGGGACCCTCAAGCGCTTCCTCAGGAGAGCTCAAAATGAGTTTGAGCTCAAGGTGAAGAAGATTAGGAGCGACAACGGGTCTGAGTTCAAGAACCTTCAAGTGGAGGAGTTCCTTGAGGAGGAAGGGATCAAGCACGAGTTCTCCGCTCCCTACACACCACAGCAAAATGGTGTGGTAGAGAGGAAGAACAGGACGCTAATCGATATGGCGAGAACGATGCTTGGAGAATTCAAGACCCCCGAGTGTTTCTGGTCGGAAGCCGTGAACACGGCTTGCCACGCCATCAACAGGGTCTACCTTCACCGCCTCCTCAAGAAGACGTCGTATGAGCTTCTAACCGGTAACAAACCCAATGTATCTTACTTTCGTGTATTTGGGAGCAAGTGCTACATTCTAGTAAAGAAGGGTAGAAATTCTAAGTTTGCTCCCAAAGCTGTAGAAGGGTTTTTGTTAGGTTATGACTCAAATACAAAGGCGTATAGAGTCTTCAACAAATCATCGGGTTTGGTTGAAGTCTCTAGCGACGTTGTATTTGATGAGACTAATGGCTCTCCAAGAGAGCAAGTTGTTGATTGTGATGATATAGATGAAGAAGATGTTCCACCGGCCGCTATACGAACCATGGCGATTGGAGAAGTGCGGCCACAGGAACAAGATGGACAAGATCAACCTTCTTCCTCAACAACGGTGCATCCCCCGACTCAAGACGATGAACAGGTTCATCAAAAGGAGGCGTGTGATCAAGGGGGAGCACAAGATGATCACGTGATGGAGGAAGAAGCGCAACCGGCACCTCCAACCCAAGTTCGAGCGATGATTCAAAGGGATCATCCCGTCGACCAAATTCTGGGTGATATCAGCAAGGGAGTAACTACTCGATCTCGATTAGTTAATTTTTGTGAGCATTACTCTTTTGTCTCTTCTATTGAGCCTTTCAGGGTAGAAGAGGCCTTGCTAGATCCGGACTGGGTGTTGGCCATGCAGGAGGAACTCAACAACTTCAAGCGCAATGAAGTTTGGACACTGGTGCCTCGTCCCAAGCAAAACGTTGTGGGAACCAAGTGGGTATTCCGCAACAAACAGGACGAGCACGGGGTGGTGACGAGGAACAAGGCTCGACTTGTGGCAAAAGGTTATGCCCAAGTCGCAGGTTTGGACTTTGAGGAGACTTTTGCTCCTGTGGCTAGGCTAGAATCAATTCGTATCTTGCTAGCATATGCCGCTCACCATTCTTTCAGGTTGTACCAAATGGATGTGAAGAGCGCTCTCCTCAACGGGCCGATCAAGGAGGAGGTGTACGTGGAGCAACCCCCTGACTTCGAGGATGAACGGTACCCCGACCACGTGTGTAAGCTCTCTAAGGCGCTCTATGGACTTAAGCAAGCCTCAAGAGCATGGTATGAATGCCTTAGAGACTTCTTAATTGCTAATGCTTCCAAGGTTGGGAAAGCCGATCCAACTCTCTTTACTAAGACATGTGATGGTGATTTGTTTGTGTGCCAAATTTATGTCGATGACATAATATTTGGTTCTACTAACCAAAAGTCTTGTGAAGAGTTTAGCAGGGTGATGACGTAGAAATTCGAGATGTCGATGATGGGCGAGTTGAACTATTTCCTTGGGTTCCAAGTGAAGCAACTCAAGGACGGCACCTTCATCTCCCAAACGAAGTACACGCAAGATCTGCTAAAGCGGTTTGGGATGAAGGACGCCAAGCCCGCAAAGACTCCGATGGGAACCGACGGACACACCGACCTCAACAAAGGAGGTAAGTCCGTTGATCAAAAAGCATACCGGTCAATGATAGGGTCTTTACTTTATTTATGTGCTAGTAGACCGGATATTATGCTTAGCGTATGCATGTGTGCTAGATTCCAATCCGATCCTAAGGAGTGTCACTTAGTGGCGGTGAAGCGAATTCTAAGATATTTGGTTGCTACGCCCTGCCTCGGGCTCTGGTATCCAAAAGGGTCTACCTTTGACTTGGTTGGATACTCAGATTCTGACTATGCTGGATGTAAGGTCGATAGGAAGAGTACATCAGGGACGTGCCAATTCTTAGGAAGGTCCCTGGTGTCGTGGAACTCTAAGAAACAAACCTCCGTTGCCCTATCCACCGCTGAGGCCGAGTATGTTGTCGCAGGACAGTGTTGCGCGCAACTACTTTGGATGAGGCAAACCCTCCGGGACTTTGGCTACAATCTGAGCAAAGTCCCACTCCTATGTGATAATGAGAGTGCTATCCGCATGGCGGAAAATCCTGTTGAACACAGCCGCACAAAGCACATAGACATCCGGCATCACTTTTTGAGAGACCACCAGCAAAAGGGAGATATCGAAGTGTTTCATGTTAGCACCGAGAACCAGCTAGCCGATATCTTTACCAAGCCTCTAGATGAGAAGACCTTTTGCAGGTTGCGTAGTGAGCTAAATGTCTTAGATTCGCGGAACTTGGATTGATTTGTAGCATACATGTGTTTATGCCTTTGATCATATTCCTTATGCATTTTGTTGCTTAATATTGGTGCTCAAGTTGTACAAACACTCCCTGGACCTCACAAGTCCGTTGCAAAGTGATGCACATGTTTAGGGGGAGATGTGTTACAACTTGACCCTTTAAGACTAACCCTGTGCTTGAGTTTGATGCTTTAGTCTTAAAGAAGGATTGAAAGGGAAAAGGTGGACTTGGACCATGCAAGACTTCCACTGCACTCTGATGAAAAGAGTAACTTTTCCAAGTTCATCTTTAAATTCTTATTGCCTATTTTGCTCTTAATTGAAGAATTTGGTGAGGCAATGGGGTTCTAGGGCCAAGATTGATCCCATTTTGGTGCTTGATGCCAAAGGGGGAGAAAATAAAGGCCAAAGCAATAAATGGATCAGCTACCACTTGAGAAACTTTGAAAACAGTAGGATAGAGCTTTTGGTTTGTCAAAACTAGGATAGAGCTTTTGGTTTGTCAAAACTCTTGCATTGTCTCTTTTGTCAAAAGTTGGCCTCTTGTGGGGAGAAGTGTTGATTATGGGAAAAAGGGGAAGTTTTTGGAATCTTGAATCAATTTTCTATGGAAAACCTCTCTTTATGTCTCTACAAGTGGATTTGACTTAGAGATAGGATTTTGAGTTTGATTTAAACAAACCAGGTGGTGGCAAAGGATGATCCATATATGCCAAATTGAATCAAAATAAATTTGAGTTTTTATTTGAAGTGATATTGCACTTGTTCTAGTTGCTTTATGTTGTGTTGGCATAAATCACCAAAAAAGGGGGAGATTGAAAGGGAAATGTGCCCTTGGGCCATTTCTAAGTATTTTGGTGATTGAGTGCCAACACAAGTGCTTAAATGTGAATCTATGCCCATGGATGGACAAAGTGCAAATCAAGAGTAAAGGTATGTTTCTAAGCCTTAGTACATTGTTTTGAAGACTAATGTATTGTGTCTAAGTGCTTGAAACAGGAGAAATCGAGTCAAAGAAAAGTTGGCTGTGTACAGCCAAGGGGCTGTTCGGTCTGGAGCACCGGACTGTCCGGTGGTGCACCGGACAGTGTCCGGTGGTGCACCGGACAGTGTCCGGTGTGCCAGGCTGCCTCGGCCGAAGAGGCCGCTCTCGGGAATTTGCTGACGGCGTACGGCTAAAATTCACCGGACTGTCCGGTGTGCACCGGACTGTCCGGTGAGCCAACGGTCGGAAGGGGGCACCGGACTGTCCGGTGTGCACCGGACATGTCCGGTGCGCCAACGGCTCCCAGATCTGCAACGGTCGGCTTCGCCATTTAAGGAAAGGAATCGGGCACCGGACACTGTCCGGTGTGCACCGGACTGTCCGGTGCGCCCGATGACAGAAGGCAAGGATGGCCTTCCAGATTTGTTCTCAACGGCTCCTAGCTGCCTTGGGGCTATAAAAGGGACCCCTAGGCGCATGGAGGAGAACACCAAGCATTCCTACAACATTCCTAAGCACCAAGACATCGATCTCACGCATTCGTTTCATTGTGATAGCATCTAGAGCTCTTGTTGAGTTGCGAACTCCTTGAATTGTGTTGCGAGCTCTTGTTGCGACTTGTGTGCGTGTTGTTGCTCTGATCTTTTGAAGTCTTGTGTGCGTTGCTCATTCCCCCTTTGCTCTGTGTTCTTTGTGAACTTCAATTGTAAGGGCGAGAGGCTCCAAGTTGTGGAGATTCCTCGCAAACGGGATTGAGAAAAAGCAAGCAAAACACCGTGGTATTCAAGTGGGTCTTTGGACCGCTTGAGAGGGGTTGATTGCAACCCTCGTCCGTTGGGACGCCACAACGTGGAGTAGGCAAGCGTTGGTCTTGGCCGAACCACGGGATAAACCACTGTGTCGTCTCTGTGATTGATCTCTTGTGGTATTGTGTTTTGTTGAGACTCCTTTCTAGCCACTTGGCATTTATTGTGCTAACACTTAACAAGTTTTTGTGGCTATAAGTTCAAGTTTTACAGGATCACCTATTCACCCCCCCTCTAGGTGCTCTCAAAGTTTGGAATGAAGGATGCCAAGCCCATCAAGACACCCATGGGAACAAATGGGCATCTCGACCTCGACACGGGAGGTAAGTCCGTGGATCAAAAGGTATACCGGTCGATGATTGGTTCATTACTCTATTTATGTGCATCTCGACCGGACATTATGCTTTCTGTATGCATGTGTGCAAGATTCCAAGCCGACCCTAAGGAATCACACCTTACGGCCGTAAAACGAATCTTGAGATATTTGGCTTATACTCCTAAGTTTGGGCTTTGGTACCCTCGGGGATCCACATTTGATTTGATTGGTTATTCGGATGCCGATTGGGCGGGGTGTAAGATTAATAGAAAGAGCACATCGGGGACTTGCCAGTTCTTGGGAAGATCCTTGGTGTCTTGGGCTTCAAAGAAGCAAATTTCGGTCGCTCTTTCTACCGCTGAAGCTGAGTATATTGCCGCAGGCCATTGTTGCGTGCAATTGCTTTGGATGAGGCAAACCCTGCGGGACTATGGTTACAAACTAACCAAAGTTCCTCTTCTATGTGATAATGAGAGTGCAATCCGCTTGGCGGATAATCCCGTTGAGCATAGCCGCACTAAACACATAGCCATTCGGTATCATTTTGTCCGGGATCACCAACAAAAGGGGGATATCGAGATTTCATACATTAACACTAAAGATCAATTAGCCGATATCTTTACCAAGCCGCTTGATGAACAATCTTTTACCAAACTTAGGCATGAGCTCAATATTCTTGATTCTAGGAATTTCTTTTGCTAAACTTGCACACATAGCTCATAAGTATACCTTTGATCATGTCTCTTTTATATGATATGACTAATGTGTTTTCAAGTGTATTTCAAACCAAGTCATAGGTATATTGAAAGGGAATTGGAGTCTTCGGCGAAGACAAAGGCTTCCACTCCACTCTACTACTCATCCTTCGCCGACGCTCCGCATTACTCTCCATCTTTGGTATAATCTTCACTCATATGCTTTATTTGCCAAAGGGGAGAAAATAGTTAGGAAAAGGGCTTATATCTCACTCAAAGTATCCGTTTTTGGCGATTCATGCCAAAGGGGGAGAAAGTATGAGCCCAAAGCAAAAGGACCGCACCACCACCCTAATTTTAAAATTAATGGTTTTCAATTGAAAAATTTCAAATTGGTATCTCTTTGTGTTCTAAAGGGGGAGCAAGTAGTATTTTCAAAACTTGATATCTTAAAACCCTCTTGAGCACTAAGAGGAGAATTTATTTGAGGGGGAGTTTTGTTTAGTCAAAGGAAAAGCATTTGGAACAAGGGGAGAGAATTTCAAATCTTGAAAATGCTTCTCAAAATCTTATTCATTTACCTTTGACTATCTTGCAAAAGGACTTTGAAAAGAATTTACAAAAGAATTTGCAAAAACAAAACTTGTGGTGCAAGCGTGGTCCAAAATGTTGATTATAAAGAAACAATCCAAGCATATCTTGTAAGTATTTATATTGGCTCAATTTCAAGCAACCTTTGCACTTACATTATGCAAACTAGTTCAATTATGCACTTTTATATTTGCTTTGGTTTGTGTTGGCATCAATCACCAAAAAGGGGGAGATTGAAAGGGAATTAGGCTTACACCTAGTCCCTAATTAATTTTTGGTGGTTGAATTGCCCAACACAAATATTTGGACTAACTAGTTTGCTCTAGTGTATAAGTTATATAGGTGCCAAAGGTTCACACTTAACCAATAAAAAGACCAAGTATTGGGTTCAAACAAAGAAGCAAGGGCCAACCGAAGGCACCTCTGGTCTGGCGCACCGGACTGTCCGGTGTGCCACTGGACATGTCCGGTGCACCAGAGGACTCCAGCGCAAACTCGTCGCCTTCGGGAAATTCCAGAGGCAACTCCACTATAATTCACCGGACTGTCCGGTGTACACCGGACAGTGTCCGGTGCTCCAAGGAAGAGCGGCCTCAGGAACTCGCCAGTCTCGGGAATTCAGTTCGGCTGCTCCGCTATAATTCACCGGACATGTCCGGTGTACACCGGACTGTCCGGTGTAACTGCGGGGCAACGGCTACTTCTGGCGCCAACGGCTACCTGCGACGCATTAAATGCACGCCAGCGCGCGCAGAGGTCAGGCACGCCCATGCTGGCGCACCGGACACTCTACAGTACATGTCCGGTGCGCCACCGGACATCCAGGCGGGCCCAGAAGTCAGAGCTCCAACGGTCGGAACCCAACGGCTTTGGTGACGTGGCTGGCGCACCGGACTGTCCGGTGTGCACCGGACTGTCCGGTGCACCATTCGACAGCCAGCCTGCACCAAATGGCTAGTTTGGTGGTTGGGGCTATAAATACCCCCAACCACCCCCCATTCATAGCATCCAAGTTTTCCACTTCTCAACTACTTACAAGAGCTCTAGCATTCAATTCTAGACACACCAAAGTGATCAAATCCTCTCCAAACTCCACACAACACCCTAGTGACTAGTGAGAGAGATTTGCTTGTGTTCTTTCGAGCTCTTGCGCTTGGATTGCTTTCTTTCTCTCTTTGATTCTTCATTGCGATCAAACTCACTTGTAATTGAGGCAAGAGACACCAATCTTGTGGTGGTCCTTGTGGGAACTTTGTGTTCCAAGTGATTGAGAAGGAAAGCTCACTCGGTCCGCGGGATCGTTTGAGAGAGGGTAAGGGTTGAAAGAGACCCGGCCTTTGTGGCCTCCTCAACGGGGAGTAGGTTTGCAAGAACCGAACCTCGGTAAAACAAATCATCGTGTCTCACTTCGCATTTGCTCACGATTTGTTTTGCGCCCTCTCTCTCGGACTCTTGTTTATTTCTAACGCTAACCCGTCTCGTAGTTGTGTTTATAATTGTAAATTTCAGTTTCGCCCTATTCACCCCCCTCTAGGCGACTTTCAACATGTGGCTATGTGCGATGTATGTCAAAGAGTTAAGGCTGAACACCAGAGGCCAGCTGGACTATTGCACCCACTGAAGATACCCGAGTGGAAATGGGAAGAGATTGGTATGGATTTCATTACTGGATTGCCTCGCACCTAGAAAGGATATGATGCTATATGGGTGATTGTGGATAGATTGACTAAAGTGGCTCACTTTATTCCTGTGAAGACTACTTATAAAGGTTCTCAGCTAGCAGAGTTATATATGGCTCGGATTGTGTGTTTACATGGAGTACCAAAGAAGATCGTGTCTGATCGAGGTTCGCAGTTTACCTCAAGATTTTGGAGAAGCTTTCATGAGAACATGAGCATGAAGTTGAATTTCAGTACGGCTTATCACCCTCAGACTGATGGACAGACTGAAAGGACTAATCAAGTATTGAAAGATATGTTGAGAGCATGTTCCCTTCAGCATGGAGGAAGTTGGGATAAAAGTCTACCTTATGCTGAGTTCTCTTATAATAATAGCTACCAGGCCATCTTGAAGATGTCACCTTTTGAAGCTCTGTACGGCAGGAAATGCAGGACTCCTCTATACTGGGATCAAACTGGAGAAAGACAGTTCTTTGGGCCTGAACTGATTCAAGAAGCAGAAGAACAAGTCCGTATAATTCGAGAGAATTTGAGGGTGGCTCAAACCAGGCAAAAGAGTTATGCTGATAATAGACGAAGACCACTGGAATTTGAAGAAGGAGATTATGTGTATCTCAAGGTGTCACCACTTCGTGGAATGAGGAGATTCAAAGTTAAGGGCAAATTGTCCCCTCGCTATATTGGACCATTCCTGATCTTTAGGCGAGTTGGGGAGATGGCATACCAACTCGAGTTACCTGCTAGTCTATCGGATGTGCATAATGTGTTCCATGTATCTCAACTGAAGAAGTGTCTCCGTGTCCCTGAGGAACAATTACCAATGGAAGAGCTCAGTGTACAGGGTGATTTGACTTACACGGAGTATCCGATCAAGATTCTTGACACATTGACTCGAGTTACAAGAAATAAGGTGATAAAGATGTGCAAAGTGCAATGGAGTCACCATGGCGAAGATGAAGCAACTTGGGAAAGAGAAGAAGAGCTTCACATAGATTTTCCCCATCTTTTCCCTAGATCTTCCAAAATCTCGAGGACGAGATTATTTTTAAGGGGGGTAGGATTTGTAACACCCAGTTTGTAATATATAATAAAAGAGGAGAAAAGTCATTTCCTATATTTTATGTGTGTGTTGAATCTACTTATCATCACATGTGAACACCATATTTAAACAACAAATGAATAATAAAAAGATATACCATTAAATCATGCATCATGCTGGAATTTTTATTTTTGTGTGCATTTTTGTGACAGTATTGCAATAATGTAAAAAGGAAATGTGTTAAATATCCAAATGGGGATTTAAATCCTAAAACAATCCTAGAATTAAGAAAAGAGAGAAGAAGAGAAATTAATAGGTGAATAAAAATAAGTATAAAAATATATATTATTCTTATACATATTGGATTTGTGTAATTAATTCAAAGGAGGAACTCATAACCAAATTTAAATTCAAGTTTGAATTCAAAAAAAGAAAGAAAGGAACAAAGGGGAAAATAAAACCAGAAAAAGGAAAAAGAAACCCCACGGTTGGGCCCCAAAGCCACCAATTCGGCCCATTTGGTCAATTCCTCCGCGCAGCCCGATTAACTCACCCACGCCAGCTCCCTGGTTGCGCCGACCGGTGGGCCACCTCTGTCATCTGCACACGCGCGCGCTGATGATGGACTGTCGCTGGAGTGCGGCCCCCACCTGTCAGCTATTTCCCCTCCAATGAAAATCCGCATCTGGCGGGATCGCGACGGTGTCCGCATGCTCGGCAGCTCGTGGATAGGCGCACCTGCCCACCGTGGTCCGTGGGGGCGTGAGCTTATAAGCCCCGTGGACTCCGCCATAGGCGCTAGAGCTTGACCGTGGAACCCACAGAGAGAGATAGAGGAGAGGGAGAGCGGGTGAAGGCTCGCCGCCACGGATAAACAACGGTACTTGCCATCGACCTCATTCCCTGGGCCGGTCGGGTTCACTAGTGGCGCGTGGGCGGACTGCGTGGTGTGATTTCGCCCCAAGGTCCGCCGCACAGCCATCACCAGCCTCCGTGGGAGCAGCGGACCGCCCTCACCATGGAACATCATCCCTACGGTCGTCTTCACCTTGGGTAAGTCACCCAAGTCATCTGTCGCACCTTAGGGATTGAATACGACCGAACAGATTAGGAATTGCGGGGCCGGACCATGAACTAATTCGTCGTCGGAGTGGTGCCGAGCTGTCTCTCCGCCGTGCGCCATGGGCAGACTACCTCACTGCGATTGCCGGTATGAAAAACCCCCTCCGAAGTTCGCCATCGGGCCAATCACATTTTCCGGGTAGTAGAACTAATCGCGGAGCACCGTTGGGGCAGATTCGACCAACGCCGGTGAGCAGCGCCGCCGTATTGGGCGAGCTCCGCCGTGCGTGTGCTCGGGTGAGGGATGACAGCGTCGCGGCCGTGGATCTGGGAATGAGCGGCTATGATTAGGCCAAGCCATACCGAGTCAGGGAGGGGATGCGAGCCATAGATCCATAATCTAATGGGTGCGAATCAATCTCGGTTATTTAGAATTTGGACCGTAGATCTCGAATCCGAGCGCTGGCGTTGTGTGTCCATTCATAAGGTACCCAGATTTAATCTGTGTCGTCGGCCGCGGATCCAACGGCCCTTTGTATTCCCTTTCGCCTTGGCTATTTTGTTAAAGAGCCCTCCTGGATTTGGAGAACTAACCCGCAATCCTCTGGCACTATGTACTGAGTCTGCGGATTATTACCTCGATCCCCCTGACGTTTCTGGTAATTGAGGCCCAGTCCAGAGATCGTTTAAATTAAATAAATGAAGTAGAAAATAGATTTTTAATAGGAAAATAATTGCTAGAACTTCAATAATTCAAAGAAAATGCATATGAACTCCAAATTACTCCATTCCACTTTCTAAATTTTTGTAATTTTATTATCTATCACTTAGTGTCTCTGTTTTATCATGACAACAGTAAGAAAATTAATCCCACACTTAATCCTATTTTAAACACATAAAACCTTTGAAAATTCATAACTTAAATTCTATAACTCCAAAAATTATGATTCCTGTTCCTAGAATTTTATTTTAATATGTAGAATATTTCTGTGTATTTTGTTTATATGTTTGGTGTAATGTTAATTTCTCTATATGCACTGTGCTTGTTTGTATTGTGGCGAGTAGAAGAGCCCGTGACCGAGGATCCTGGTGAGCAGCAGGTTGAAGTAGCTGAGCAGGAGCTCATTGAAGGCAAGTTGTGCCCTTGACCACTTTTTACCCAATAATATTCCTTAATACCATTTATTCATGCATAGGTTAATTTTGATGGGACCCAATAGGTTATCCTAGATTGTTTATCTCATTACCTTGTTTACCCCTGAATCACTTGGGTAGTTTGCTATTGCTTTACATGGTTTTGGGATAATCATTTATTATATCTATGTTCCAATTATTCTTGTTATTCTATTTATGTTCATGTCAAGTTCATTAATGTTAATTGGAACATAGAGCTTAACGTGAGAATCACGTGCCACCACAAGGGTTTAATGGGACGCCCTTGGCTGACTAATTAGGAAAGCTAGTGGAAGACTACCTTACCCGAAAGGGGCAAGGGCAGTAGGGGAGTTGCATGCAAGGAGGTTCTCGGGTTGATTTTGCTGCGATAGCGGTCAGATGGGGGATTCTTGCAAGTGCTCTTCCCATAAACTGTAGCGGGTTTTCGGAAGCTAGTGGAACTTTGTAAAGGCCTCGTAGTGTTGCCCTGCCGCGCTTCCTAGGTAGAGGTGTATGGGAGTCGCGACCCCTTGGCAGATGGGTAACATGACTTGTGGGTAAAGGGTACAACCTCTGCAGAGTGTAAAACTGGTATACTAGCCGTGCTCGCGGTCATGAGCAGCTCAGGACTCTCTGATGTTTAAATTATAGAACTTAAATTCAATTTTGTCATTTGCATTGCATGAGTTTATTATTAATTTGTTCTATTACTTTATTTATGGTTTGGTATTTACTTACACGTAGTAATTGCTAATAAAATTTTGACCAACTACTTAAAAGCAATGCTCAGCTTTAACCCCTATCATTGATTAGCCTTACACATCACATGAACTCACACCTTTGTGAGTTCATGTCCACTGGTTCCCCACAACTTGTTGAGCTATGATCATGTGTGAGCTCACCCTTGCTGTCTCACCCCCCACAGGAGAAGAACAGGTGGTTCAGGAGGAGCCACGAGGCGAGGAGTATGATCTGATCTAGGTGGCGTTTCTCAGTTGACTGTGGCGCCGACGATCCTTAGTTCGTTTTATATTTACTATTTTATTTTGTAATAAGTCTTCCGCTATGTAATAAATACTCTGATGTTTTGTGACATTTATCTCTATACACTCTGTTATTATATATGTTGTCTTCTTGGCGCATGTATGAGATGCACCTGGCTTTGTTCCTTAAAGCCGGGTGTGACACCACCTAACTGTGGCAGAACCTCCCAAGTTATTGGGCCCACATGCACCTGTCCTTGTCTCAAAGACCTCAGACAGCTATGCATGTGCACTAAATAACTTAACAGGATCCGTCCGATTGCCCCAAGGACATCGGATAAACCACTTACAACCAGAACCGCGGGATTAAGTAACACAAATCACACACACCAATATTTTTGCAGCGGAAATATTATTACCAAATTTTACAAGTTACAAAAATTTTACATTATTTTATCGGAGTGATTATAAGTTTGAAATATATGCTAGCTCAAATGACCATCCTCAATAAGAAGTATAGAAGAATTACTTAGACTTATAAGAAGGCCGAGCCCACCGGCACTTAACACCATCAACAGCATCACAAAGTTAGGTCCTGAAAAACAACAGGGAATAAAACCCTGAGTATGGAATTACTCAGCAAGACTTACCCGACTAAAGAAAAGACTCTCAAGGGTATGCTGGATAAATAGGAATCAAGGAAAGGCTTTAGCAAAAATCAACTTAGGTACTTTTGCAGAATTAGCTTACTAAAGTGAGTCCTTACTTTCAACATTTTAACGCCAGATTAAGTATTAATAGACTATGTTTGCCTCGAGTCTAATTTCATCATTTCATTCATACAATATCATTTTTATTCACGAAGTTCACATCCTGACTTAGGTTGTAGGGAAGTGACCAAGTCTTCATAACCGCGAAGGTACGGCGATCCGAATCGATTATACTCAGCTGAGGATCTCCAATCACACGACATATGTAGCACTTAACCCTTGCATATGTCAACCCGCCACCGGGGTTCTTGAGACCAGATCAGGTTCACGCAAACCGAGAGCACAGATACACCACCGTCCAGCCTCTTGCCACGGTGGGTACACGCTACTCTCGCCACCGCTCCACGCCCATTTCGTGTTATCTTATTCTGGCCTTAGTCTGCCCGAGGCAAGGCTTACCCATGACGAGGCATGTGACCAGTTAAAGGGTCCTCGACCAGCATGCCTACATACGCATTCAATCCTTAATCAACCTGGGTAGAACATCACTTGTTCCTAACCCAAGTCTCGATTTAAGTACTTCCATCCTTAGGATTGTTTCTGTTCCTTAGGATGAAAAGAGCATCACAGGGAACTTTGCAGTAAGATCCCACCATTGCTCCAAAAGAAAATATTCTTGCGGGTAGAAGTCATCCTTTCTCGAGCTAGGCTAAGGACAACCTCTATCCACAAGATCTAAGCAGGGCTAAGCATTTTTGTAAATCATATTTCTGATACTTCATCAGAAGTATCTATAAAGGTATGGATATCAAGGAAGGCAATGCATCAAAGGGTTTCAAGCAACTCCGATAACCTAATGCACATTTCACTAGACTTAAAGTGTGCGAAGAGTATTTAAAAACACAAGGAAGGGGTTGCATGCACCGGGGCTTGCCTGAGTAACACTAGGTTAGTGTTGTTAGACGTTGATCACTTGACGATCAGCCTTTGTTCCGACATTCGTCAGATTATCCATCTTTAGGTTTGTCGGGGACCATAATTAGGGGTACCCTCAAGACTCCTAATTCTCAGCTGGTAACC
Organism: Zea mays; assembly: GCF_902167145.1. Lineage (NCBI taxonomy): Eukaryota > Viridiplantae > Streptophyta > Magnoliopsida > Poales > Poaceae > Zea > Zea mays. Next base: position 129,314,110 of record NC_050105.1, on the reverse strand, counting down.
CCCATCAGCATAAAGCTGCAAAGGCCTGATGGGTGCGATTAAGTCAGGGATCAGTCCATTCGAGCGACTCGATCGTGCCTCGCCCGAGCCTAGCCTCGGATAAGGGCAGCCGACCCCGGAGGATTTCCGTCTCGCCCGAGGCCCCCCTCCAACGGCGGACACATCTCCGGCTCGCCCGAGGCCCTGCCTTCGCTAAGAAGCAACCCTGACTAAATCTCCGCACCGACCGACCAAGTCGCAGGAGCATTTAACGCAAAGGTGACCTGACACCTTTATCCTGACGCGCGCCCCCCGGCAGAGCCGAAGTGACCGCCGTCACTTCACCGCTCCACTGACCGGCCTGACAGAAGGACAGCGCCGCCTGCGCCACTCCGACTGCAGTGCCACTTGACAGAGTGAGACTGACGGGCAGTCAGGCCCTGCCAAAGGCACCATAGGAAGCTCCGCCCGACCCAGGGCTCGGACTCGGGCTAAGTCCCGGAAGACGACGAACTCTGCTCCGCCCGACCCAGGGCTCGGACTCGGGCCAATTCCCGGAAGACGGCGAACTCCGCTCCGCCCGACCCAGGGCTCGGACTCGGGCTAAGTCCCGGAAGACGGCGAACTCCGCTCCGCCCGACCCAGGGCTTGGACTCGGGCTAAGTCCCAGAAGATGGCGAACTCCGCTCCGCCCGACCCAGGGCTCGGACTCGGGCTCAGCCCCAGAAGACGACGAACTCCGCTTCGCCCGACCCCAGGGCTCGGACTCCGCCCTGGCCTCTGCCGAACGACCTCCGCCTCGCCCGACCCAGGGGCTCGGACTCGGCCTCGGCCATGGAAGACAGACTCGACCTCGGCTTCGGAGGAGCCTCCACGTCGCCCAACCTAGGGCGCAGGCCAGCCACGTCAACAGGAAGCGCCATCATCACCCTACCCCGAGCTGACTCGGGCCACAGAGAACAAGACCGGTGTCCCATCTAGCCAACTCTGCCAGATAGGCAATGATGGCGCCCCGCATGCCCTATGACGACGGCGGCTCTCAGCTCTCTTACGGAAGCAAGAGGACGTCAGCAAGGACTCAACCGCTCCGACAGCTGTCCCTCCGCCAGGCTCTGTCGCTCCTCCGACGGCCACGACATCACACCAGCTGGGTGCCAAAATCTCTCCGGCTGCCACATCGGCATGTACTTAGGGCGCTAGCTCTCCCCCGCTAGACACGTAGCACTCTGCTACACCCCCATTGTACACCTGGATCCTCTCCTTACGCCTATAAAAGGAAGGACCAGGGCCCTCTTAGAGAAGGTTGGCCGCGCGGGGATGAGGACGGGACAAGCGCTCTCTTGGGGCCGCTCGCTTCCCTCTCCCGCGTGGACGCTTGTAACCCCCTACTGCAAGCGCACCCGACCTAGGCGCGGGACGAACACGAAGGCCGCGGGATTCCCACCTCTCTCACGCCGGTCTCCGGCCGCCTCGCTCCTTTCCCCCCTTCGCGCTCGCTCCACGCGCTCGACCCATCTGGGCTGGGGCACGCGGCGACACTCACTCGTCGGCCCGAGGGACCCCCCGGTCTCGAAACACCGACAGTTGGCGCGCCAGGTAGGGGCCTGCTGCGTGTTGACGAACAGCTTCCCGTCAAGCTCTAGATGGGCAGTCTCCAGCAACCTCTCCGACCCGGGACGATGCTCTGTTTCGGGAGTCTTGAGTTCATGTCCTTCGACGGCAGCTACGACATGATACTCCTTCCATCGCCGCGCGACAACGACAATCACGGCCGACAGCCCGCCCGCTGGCGGCAGAATCGACGACATCTTCCCCACGTGGAGGAAGAACAACATTCGAGCTCGCCCCGACCTCTCCCCCGCCAACGGAGGAGGAGGCGGGGCAACCAAGGCCAAGCAGGAGGCCACGCCTCGTCGGCTGTCGAGCGAGTCGACGGCCCCAGCGCCCCAACGGGGGGCACGTCGGGCGTCGACCTCGCGTTTGAGACGAAGGCGAGCGCCGTCTCCCCGCGACACGCCAATCCCGAGCAAGCGGACGACGCCAGCACGCTCGCGGAAGGCTTACTGGGCGTCACCCTCGTACCTGAGATGACGGTGCAGTCAGTCCCCGACGCGACTTCATCGTCGTTCGTCGACCAAAAGGTACCGACCGATTCCCATCCTACGTCATTTAGATTCTGCCTCAACCCGCCTAGCGACCTTGCTTTGGCGGGCACTCTCGTGGAGGCGAGTTCAAACCCTCTGGGGTTTCGCATGCGGTCGCCTTGGGACCGGCTGATGGACGTCTCGACCTATGGGCCCTCCGGGTCCGAGGAAGACGACGACCCCAACATCTGTTGGGGTTTCTCTGGACTTGGCAACCCCAGTGCCATGCGGGACTTCATGACCGCATGTGACTACTGCCTCTCCGACTGTTCCGACGGTAGCCGCAGCCTCGACGACGAGGACTGCGGCCCAAGCCGCGAATGTTTCCACGTCGATCTAGGGGGTCCCTCCGAAGGCAATCATCTCGGCATGCCAGAGGACGGTGATCTCCCTAGGCCGGTGCCACGCGCAGACCTCCCGCGGGAGCTAGCTGTGGTCCCCGTTCCGGCGGGGGGTCACGACCCACAGCTCGAGCAAGTCCGCGGGGCGCAGGCCAGGCTCGACGAGGGAGCAGGAGCGCTTGAGCCGATCCGCCGGGACGTCGGGCAGGCATGGGCGGGACAACCCCCGGCCGGAGAAATACGTCACCCGCCCCAGGGTCTCCAGCTCCGCGTCGCCAACGACATCAGGCTCAGGCCGCCGCCCGCATCCAGTGGGGTCGGTCAGAACCTGGCCGCAGCAGCGATGCTTCTCCGCGCGATGCCGGAGCCATCAACCACTGAGGGTCGGCGAATCCAGGGGGAGCTCAAGAATCTCCTGGAAGGCGCTGCGGTCCGACGGGCCGAGAGCTCTGCCTCCCGAAGGCAGGGATACCCCTCGGAACCTCATGCCGCGACTTCCCGATTCATGCGGGAAGCCTCGGTCTACACCGGGCGCACGCGCAACACCGCGCCTGCGGCCCCGGGCCACCTCGGCAACGAGCACCATCATCGCGATCGTCGGGCCCACCTCGACGAGAGGGTGCGCCGAGGCTATCACCCTAGGCGTGGGGGACGCTACGACAGTGGGGAGGATCGGAGTCCCTCGCCCGAACCACCCGGTCCGCAGGCCTTCAGCCGGGCCATCCGGCGGGCACCGTTCCCGACCCGGTTCCGACCCCCGACTACTATCACAAAGTACTCGGGGGAAACGAGACCGGAATTGTGGCTCGCGGACTACCGCCTGGCCTGCCAGCTGGGTGGAACGGACGACGACAACCTCATCATCCGCAACCTCCCCCTGTTCCTCTCCGACACCGCTCGCGCCTGGTTGGAGCACCTGCCTCCGGGGCAGATCTCCAACTGGGATGACCTGGTCCAAGCCTTCGCCGGCAATTTCCAGGGCACGTACGTGCGCCCCGGGAATTCCTGGGACCTCCGAAGCTGCCGACAGCAGCCGGGAGAGTCTCTCCGGGACTACATCCGGCGATTCTCGAAGCAGCGCACCGAGCTGCCCAACATCACCGACTCGGATGTCATCGGCGCGTTCCTTGCCGGCACCACCTGCCGCGACCTGGTGAGCAAGTTGGGTCGCAAAACCCCCACCAGGGCGAGCGAGCTGATGGACATTGCCACCAAGTTCGCCTCTGGCTAGGAGGCGGTCGAGGCTATCTTCCGAAAGGACAAGCAGCCCCAGGGCCACCCACCGGAAGATACTCCCGAGGCGTCTACTCAGCGCGGCGCCAAGAAGAAAGGCAAGAAGAAGTCGCAAGCGAAACGCGATGCCGCCGACGCGGACCTTGTCGCCGCCGCTGAGCACAAGAACCCTCGGAAGCCCCCCGGAGGTGCCAACCTCTTCGACAAGATGCTCAAGGAGCCGTGCCCCTATCATCAGGGGCCCGTCAAGCACACCCTTGAGGAGTGCGTCATGCTTCGGCGCCACTTCCACAGGGCCGGGCCACCCGTGGAGGGTGGCAGGGCCCGCGACGACGACAAGAAGGAAGATCACCAAGCAGGAGAGTTCCCCGAGGTCCGCGACTGCTTCATGATCTACGGTGGGCAAGCGGCGAATGCCTCGGCTCGGCACCGCAAACAAGAGCGCCGGGAGGTCTCCTCGGTCAAGGTGGCGGCGCCGGTCTATTTAGACTGGTCCGACAAGCCCATCACCTTCGACCAAGACGACCACCCCAACCACGTGCTGAGCCCGGGGAAATACCCGCTCGTCGTCGACCCCGTCATCGGCGACGTCAGGCTCACCAAGGTCGTTATGGACGGGGGCAGCAGCCTCAACATCATCTACGCCGAGACCCTCAGGCTCCTGCGCGTCGATCTGTCCTCCGTCCGAGCAGGCGCTGCGCCCTTCCACGGGATCATTCCCGGGAAGCGCGTCCAGCCCCTCGGACGACTCGACCTTCCCGTCTGCTTCGGAACGCCCTCCAACTTCCGAAGGGAGGCTTTGACGTTCGAGGTGGTCGGGTTCCGAGGAACCTACCACGCGGTACTGGGGAGGCCATGCTACGCGAAGTTCATGGCCGTCCCCAACTACACCTACCTGAAGCTCAAGATGCTGGGCCCCAACGGGGTCATTACCGTCGGCCCCACGTACAAACACGCGTTCGAATGCGACGTGGAGTGCATGGAGTACGCCGAGGCCCTCGCCGAGTCCGAGGCCCTCATCGCCGACCTGGAAAGCCTCTCCAAAGAGGTGCCAGACATGAAGCGTCATGCCGGCAACTTCGAGCCAGTGGAGACGGTTAAGGCCGTCCCCCTCGACCCCAGTGGCGACGCCTCCAAGCAGATCCGGATCGGTTCCGGGCTCGACCCCAAATAGGAAACAGTGCTCGTCGACTTTCTCCGCGCGAACGCCGACGTCTTCGCGTGGAGTCCCTCGGACATGCCCGGCATACCGAGGGATGTCGCCGAGCACTCGCTGGATATTCGGGCCGGAGCCCGACTCGTCAAGCAGCCTCTGCGTCGATTCGACGAGGAGAAGCGCAGAGCGATAGGCGAGGAGATCCACAAGCTAATGGCAGCCGGGTTCATCAAAGAGGTATTCCATCCCGAATGGCTTGCCAACCCTGTGCTTGTGAGAAAGAAAGGGGGGAAATGGCGGATGTGTGTAGACTACACTGGTCTCAACAAAGCATGTCCGAAGGTTCCCTACCCTCTGCCTCGCATCGATCAAATCGTGGATTCCACTGTTGGGTGCGAAACCCTGTCTTTCCTCGACGCCTACTCAGGGTATCACCAAATCAGGATGAAAGAGTCTGACCAGCTCGCGACTTCTTTCATCACGCCCTTCGGCATGTACTGCTATGTCACCATGCCGTTCGGTTTGAGGAATGCGGGCGCGACGTACCAGCGGTGCATGAACCATGTGTTCGGCGAACACATCGGTCGCACGGTCGAGGCCTACGTCGATGACATCGTAGTCAAGACGAGGAAAGCTTCCGACCTCCTCTCCGACCTTGAAGTGACATTCCGATGTCTCAAGGCGAAAGGCGTCAAGCTCAATCCCGAGAAGTGTGTCTTCGGGGTGCCCCGGGGCATGCTCTTGGGGTTCATCGTCTCCGAGCGGGGCATCGAAGCCAACCCGGAGAAGATCGCAGCCATCACCAGCATGGGTCCCATCAAGGACTTAAAGGGCGTATAGAGGGTCATGGGATGTCTCGCGGCCCTGAGCCGCTTCATCTCACGCCTCGGCGAAAGAGGCCTGCCTCTGTACCGCCTCTTAAGGAAGGCCGAGTGCTTCACTTGGACCCCTGAGGCCGAGGAAGCTCTCGGGAACCTAAAGGCGCTCCTCACAAAGGCGCCTATCTTGGTGCCTCTAGCTGACGGAGAAGCCCTCTTGGTCTACGTCGCCGCGATCACTCAGGTGGTTAGCGCCGCGATTGTGGTCGAGAGGCAAGAAGAGGGGCATGCATTGCCCGTTCAGAGGCCAGTTTACTTCGTCAGCGAGGTACTGTCCGAAACCAAGATCCGCTACCCACAAGTTCAGAAGCTGCTGTATGCAGTGATCTTGATGCGGCGGAAGTTGCGACACTACTTCGAGTCCCATCCGGTAACTGTGGTGTCATCCTTCCCCCTGGGGGAGATCATCCAGTGCCGAGAGGCCTCGGGCAGGATCGCAAAGTGGGCAGTGGAAATCATGGGCGAGACAATCTCGTTCGCCCCTCGGAAGGCCATCAAGTCCCAGGTCTTGGCGGACTTCATAGCCGAATGGGTCGACACCCAGCTACCGACGGCTCCGATCCAACCGGAGCTCTGGACCATGTTTTTCGACGGGTCGCTGATGAAGACGGGAGCCGGCGCGGGCCTACTCTTCATCTCGCCCCTCGGGAAACACCTACGCTATGTGCTATGCCTCCACTTCCCGGCGTCCAACAATGTGGCTGAGTACGAGGCTTTGGTCAACGGGTTGCGGATCGCCATCGAGCTAGGGGTCAGGCGCCTCGACGCTCGCGGTGACTCGCAGCTTGTCATCGACCAAGTCATGAAGAACTCCCACTGCCGCGACCCGAAGATGGAGGCCTACTACGATGAGGTTCGGCGCTTGGAAGACAAGTTCTACGGGCTCGAGCTTAACCACATCACTCGGCGCTACAACGAGACTGCGGACGAGCTGGCAAAAATAGCCTCGGGGCGAACAACGGTTCCCCCGGACGTCTTCTCCTAGGATCTACATCAACCCTCCGTCAAGATCGACGACTCACCCGAGCCTGAGGCGCCCTCGGTCCAGCCTGAGATGCCCTCGGCACAGCCCGAGGCACCCTCAGCTCGGCCCGAGGCGACCTCGGTTCAACCCGAGGTACCCTCGGCCTCCGAGGGTGAGGCACTGCGTATCGAGGAGGAGCGGAGCGGGGCCACGCCTGATCGAAATTGGCAGACCCCGTACCTGCGATATCTCCGTCAAGGAGAGCTACCCCTCGACCGAGCCGAGGCTCGGCGGGTAGCGCGACGCGCCAAGTCGTTCGTCTTGCTGGGCGATGAGGAGGAGCTCTACCACCGCAGCCCCTCGGGCATCCTCCAGCGATGCATCTCCATCGCTGAAGGTCAGGAACTCCTGCAAGAGATACACTCGGGGGCTTGCGGCCATCACGCAGCGCCTCGAGCCCTTGTCGGGAATGCTTTCCGGCAAGGCTTCTACTGGCCAACGGCGGTGGCTGACGCTACTATAATTGTCCGCACCTGCGAAGGGTGTCAATTCTATGTGAAGCAGACCCACCTGCCCGCTCAGGCTCTACAGACGATACCCATCACCTGGCCCTTTGCTGTGTGGGGGCTGGACCTCGTCGGCCCCTTGCAGAAGGCGCCCGGGGGCTACACGCACCTGCTGGTCGCCATCGGCAAATTCTCCAAGTGGGTCGAGGTCCGACCTCTGAACTGCATCAGGTCCGAGCAGGCGGTGGCGTTCTTCACCAACATCATCCATCGCTTCGGGGTCCCGAACTCCATCATCACCGACAACGGTACCCAGTTCACCGGCAGAAAATTCTTGGACTTCTGCGAGGATCACCACATCCGGGTGGACTGGGCCGCCGTGGCTCATCCCATGTCGAATGGGCAAGTAGAGCGTGCCAACGGCTCGATTCTACAAGGGCTCAAGCCTCGGATTTACAACGACCTCAACAAGTTCGACAAGCGATGGATGAAGGAACTCCCCTCGGTGGTCTGGAGCCTGAGGACAACGCCGAGCCGAGCCATGGGTTTCACGCCGTTCTTCCTGGTCTACGGGGCCGAGGCCGTTTTGCCCACTGACCTGGAATACGGCTCCCCGAGGACGAGGGCCTACAGCGATCAAAGCAACCAAGCTAGCTGAGAAGACTCGCTGGACCAGCTGGAAGAGGCTCGGGACAAGGCCTTGCTACACTCAGCGCGGTACCAGCAGTCCCTGCGACGCTACCACGCCCGAGGGGTCGGGTCCCGAGACCTCCAGGTGGGAGACCTGGTGCTTCGGCTGCGGCAAGACGCCCGAGGGAGGCACAAGCTCACGCCCCCCTGGGAGGGGCCATTCGTCATCGCCAAAGTTCTGAAGCCCGGAACGTACAAGCTGGCCAACAGTCAGGGCGAGGTCTACGGCAACGCTTGGAACATCCAACAGCTACGTCGCTTCTACCCTTAAGATGTTTTCAAGTTGTTCATATACCTCGCATCCGCGCAAAGTTTAGTCATCAAGGAAGGGTCGGCCTCGCCTCGGCAAAGCCCGACCCTCCCTCGGGGGCTAAAAGGGGGGGAACCCCCTCTGCGTTGAAATTTTCCTCGAAAAAAGATGTCTTCTGCTAGAATATCTTTCGTGCTTTCTGACTACTTCGAAAAGTGGATCCTGAAAACGACGGAGTACACGTAAGCAGCCAAGGCTGACCGAGCCGAGGGACTCCTACGCCTCTGGGATATGGATACCTCACTCATCACCTTCTGTGATAAGTAACTCGCGTTCGGATAAAGTGATTCCGCGGACCGAACAAGTCTTCACGTTCGGAAGCTCTTCTGCCGAAGCAATCCTTCGAGCCTTCTCGACTGAGTCGGTGACAGGGCCTCATGGACGGGTGAAAGTGCGCGTAAGCGGCAAGGCCGACCGAGCCGAGGGACTCCCACGCCTCCGGGATACGGATACCTCACTCATCACCTTCCGCGAGAAGCAACTCTCGCTCGCACAAACACCCCTGTTACCGACAAAAAAGTCCAGATACTCGAAACAAGAGGAAAGGAGACGCAGCTTTACAACACGGCGAGGGTGTGTATTCTGGCCTCGGCGACCGCAGAAGGCACACGCTACAAGACACTCTGATCCTGCAGGCTCGGGTCTTGACGCTGGAAGGGGGCAGTGACACCCTCGGCATCGACGACACCTTCAGCGAGGTCCGACCTAGCCTCGGACGGCGACGCGGTCCAAGGATCCCCACTCTGGAGGACGACGTCATCGCCACGCCCGGACAATCGCCGCCAGGGACTTCTCCGGGAATCCGGCCCGAGCAGGCGGCTCGGCCGGTTACCCCTGGGGCCTCGGCCGACCATCTTCCAAGGGCGCCAGCCCGACCCGAGGCCTCGGCTGATCAACTCCGGCGTCGGTCCCGCTAACGGACAACCCGGCTAGGCTCCGGCCAACCAGGTTTCATTTTCGAGCCAACTCCGCCTCTGTTCATGCTGATATCGCTACCCTTGGCCTCGGCTCGTAGAAGAGCGGCCAAGGGGTCCCTTTAACTGAGCTAGAGGAGCCTCAGACAACAAGGTCGACCGAGCCGAGGGACTCCTACGCCTCCGGGATACGGATACCTCACTCGTCACCTTGACACGGGGCGACTCATGCTTGGTGAAGCGGTTCAGATAATCAACAGGCGAGTCTTAGTGCTCGAAAATGAGGAAAAAACACGGCTCCGTGCCAAAATTACATACATGTTCAGGCCCCGAAAGCCGTAATGAACAAAAACACCGGCATTCAAAGTGCCATTACAAACGGAACTCCGGTTCCCCCTCCGCAGGTACGAACAACCCCACTCGATAGGGGTGGGCCTGCGGAGCAACAGAAGACCGACGAACGGCACGCCGTCACCTGCTCCAGCAGCGGCGACGACGACGACTTCTGCTCCGGGGGGCCGAACAGCGGCAACACTGACCTCAGGGCGGATGCTGCTGCCAGGAGGCCCCCGCCCATGCCCAAACTCGTGAGGCAAGGACGGGCAGAAGGCCGTAGAGTTGGAGGTCGGTCCATGGCCGGCCTTGGCTATCTCGCCGGCGGAAGAACCTCTTCCAGCTGCCGTGGCAGACGCCGGCGCCGCGAGCGGCTCCAAAGCCACTCGCGTCCGAGAGCTAGGCACAGTGCAGCTGCCGGCGCCACGGACGATGACCGCCCTTCCCTCCGATCGCTGAGTGAAGGAGCGGGCCGCCGCCCACGCAGGGGCCGACCCCAACTCGGCACACTCCCCTCCCCAGCCCTGGTGATGAAAATCCTTGAGGCTGAGGGAGGGGCAGAGGCCGCAGCCCGGCTCGCTTTCCCCCACCATCAAGCTGGAGGTCACCATCTTGGGTGACCGCCGACGGAGGGGTGCAGCTGGGCTGTATGATGAAAATCCTTGAAGCCGAACGATGGCTGAAAGGTACCAACTCCCGCAGAGTTGCGTTCCTCCAACGATGAGGCGAAAAGACGGCGGATCTCCCCCATCCGGGGGCTTGGAAGGTGGAAAGACACGATGCATAAGGGAGCGCGAAGACATGGTCACCTTCCGAAGGGGGTCACCCTCCTTTTAAAGGCAACTCTCCCTACTTGCGCCGCCAACCGTCGCGGGCTGAGTCTTCTCCAACACGCTCCAAGGCCATCCCCTGCGGCGCGGGGGCTGGGTCCCGCATGTCATGCAAGCCGGCTCAGAGCAGAAGAAGCCAAACCGCCGCGCACGGCGCACACGACCGCCCAGCGGTTACAAGAGACCCTGCACTTTTGCCCAGACCAATGGGCGAAAGAGGCGGGCAGCCATGCAGACGACATGCAACCACGCCAAGTGGACGCGCTTCTCCGACTCCCGACACGCCAGCATGGAGGCCCAGGCCCACGCGTCACACAACCGGCGCGCCGGATGCTGCATGCAAGCAACTGCACCGCCACTTGCGCCACCACCGCGCCTCCTCGATTGCGGAACCAATACCGCGACTCGAGGCGACCCGGCGCACGACCCAGCAGCGCCAGCCTGACGCGGCGGTCAATGCGGTCAAAAGTGGGCCGGCAGTAATGACGGTGGCAGGCGGGCGGAAGCAGCGGTCACGTCGTCAGCCAAGCTCACGTCCCATCCGGGGGCAGCAAGAGAACCCCCTCTCACGGCGTGAAGACAACGCGCCCGTGGTCCGTTCCTCGAACGGCTCGCGCACGCGCAACGGCCGCCCCGCCAACCACTCGCCCCGTCGCATTAACTCCGCGGCGGGACAGGCGGCGCTTCTGGCAGAAGAAGCGGGCGACGCTTCGCCTTCGCCGTAACAACCGCGCCAAAAAAGGTACGCCGCGTCGTTTCGATTTCGTATCCTTTTCCTTTTTTCCTCTTTCTCTCTCTTGCAACAGGGACCGGGAAAGGGGGATACCCCGAAAAGGATCCTTCCCCTTGAAGGAACCAGGCTCCGAGCCTCCCTACTGATAAGAGGTTTGAAGGCTGGCCCCCCGAAGGGTTCAACAGCCGCCTCAGATCGCGTGGGCCCTACACCCACTACTGGTCAGAGGTTCAAAGGCCGGCCCACCGAAGGGTTCCACGACCGCCTCAGGCTACTCGGGCTCCGCGCCCATTACTGATCAGGGGTTCGAAGGCTGGCCCCCGAAAGGTTCACAGCCGCCTCAGACGCCGAGCGAGGAATGACCAGGGGTACGTTCGATACATAACCAAGGCTCGGGCTGCGCTCCCGAGGTACCCTAGGACATTTCCGAGACCAGCGGGAGCGATCTTGTAACGGAATCCCATCGGAGGGAGGCATCGAGCCCTCGGACCCCGTCGCCAGGGGACCGGGTCCGGCGGATCACCCGCAGGTACTTTTGGGCGTGCCTCTGGGCCCCTAGCCGACCCCTAACGAACGGGGCACGGACGTCCACTCGGATTACCCGCTTGCAGCACACCGGAGACACCATGTTCGGCGCCCATCGAGGGTAACATGGCGCTTTCCCCCTCCTCCTTGCGGAAAGGCAACGCAGGGGCGTATGCAAAAAGCCGAGTCTGTCCCTGATCGCCCTCTCGCCCTGTGCAGAGGCTCGGGGACTGCTCTCGCAAACCCGGCTCCGGCCGAACCGTTGATAGCGTCAACATACCAGCCCGAGAGCTTGGGCCCCGACCGTACACCTGGGCTACGACCCGTTCGGATGAGGGAACAACCAGACCAGCCGAAGCGTTACGCGAGGCATTAAGACCTCGAAGGAGTGAAACCACTCCTCCGAGGCCTCGGGGGCTACACCCGGCGGGTGCGCTCGCGCGCACCCACCGGAACAAAATGCAATCGAGAAAGGCTGGTCCCCTTGCAAAAAAGTGCGACGAAAGCCTCCAAGCGAGTGCTAACACCCCCTTCGAGGCTCGGGGGCTACTGTCGGGGACCATAATTAGGGGTACCCTCAAGACTCCTAATTCTCAGCTGGTAACCCCCATCAGCATAAAGCTGCAAAGGCCTGATGGGTGCGATTAAGTCAGGGATCAGTCCATTCGAGTGACTCGATCGTGCCTCGCCCGAGCCTAGCCTCGGATAAGGGCAGCCGACCCCGGAGGATTTCCGTCTCGCCCGAGGCCCCCCTCCAACGGCGGACACATCTCCGGCTCGCCCGAGGCCCTGCCTTCGCTAAGAAGCAACCCTGACTAAATCGCCGCACCGACCGACCAAGTCGCAGGAGCATTTAACGCAAAGGTGACCTGACACCTTTATCCTGACGCGCGCCCCCCGGCAGAGCCGAAGTGACCGCCGTCACTTCACCGCTCCACTGACCGGCCTGGCAGAAGGACAGCGCCGCCTGCGCCACTCCGACTGCAGTGCCACTTGACAGAGTGAGACTGACGGGCAGTCAGGCCCTGCCAAAGGCACCATAGGAAGCTCCGCCCGACCCAGGGCTCGGACTCGGGCTAAGTCCCGGAAGACGGCGAACTCCGCTCCGCCCGACCCAGGGCTCGGACTCGGGCCAATTCCCGGAAGACGGCGAACTCCGCTCCGCCCGACCCAGGGCTCGGACTCGGGCTAAGTCCCGGAAGACGGCGAACTCCGCTCCGCCTGACCTAGGGCTTGGACTCGGGCTAAGTCCCAGAAGACGGCGAACTCCGCTCCGCCCGACCCAGGGCTCGGACTCGGGCTCAGCCCCAGAAGACGACGAACTCCGCTTCGCCCGACCCCAGGGCTCGGACTCCGCCCTGGCCTCTGCCGAACGACCTCCGCCTCGCCCGACCCAGGGGCTCGGACTCGGCCTCGGCCATGGAAGACAGACTCGACCTCGGCTTCGGAGGAGCCTCCACGTCGCCCAACCTAGGGCGCAGGCCAGCCACGTCAACAGGAAGCGCCATCATCACCCTACCCCGAGCTGACTCGGGCCGCAGAGAACAAGACCGGTGTCCCATCTGGCCAGCTCCGCCAGATAGGCAATGATGGCGCCCCGCATGCCCTGTGATGACGGCGGCTCTCAGCTCTCTTACGGAAGCAAGAGGACGTCAGCAAGGACTCAACCGCTCCGACAGCTATCCCTCCGCCAGGCTCCGTCGCTCCTCCGACGGCCACAACATCACACCAGCTGGGTGCCAAAATCTCTCCGGCTGCCACATCAGCATGTACTTAGGGCGCTAGCTCTCCCCCGCTAGACACGTAGCACTCTGCTACACCCCCATTGTACACCTGGATCCTCTCCTTACGCCTATAAAAGGAAGGACCAGGGCCCTCTTAGAGAAGGTTGGCCGCGCGGGGACGAGGACGGGACAGGCGCTCTCTTGGGGCCACTCGCTTCCCTCTCCCGCGTGGACGCTTGTAACCCCCTACTGCAAGCGCACCCGACCTGGGCGCGGGACGAACACGAAGGCCGCGGGATTCCCACCTCTCTCATGCCGGTCTCCGGCCGCCTCGCTCCTTTCCCCCTTCGCGCTCGACCCATCTGGGCTGGGGCACGCGGCGACACTCACTCGTCGGCCCGAGGGACCCCCCGGTCTCGAAACGCCGACAAGGTTCATTCATCAGCATCATCTCGTGGAGAAGCTCACGCTTTCCAACATCTTGTGGTCGACTCAGTTGTGGTTTTCTGCATCACGTGATTAATTAACGCACCTAAATGAAATGCATTATGCACATGAATGTATATAGACAGGAATATTACAAACCTAAATAGTGCTACGCGATAGCGAACTAAATACTTAGCGGCGAGGCGTTGTACAACTTCATACGATATACGACTAAGCGCAATAGTCATAAAATAATAAATTATACATACTAACTACAGCACTCGCGTTTCTCCTGTTTAATCATATTTAATTCTATTATCAAGCAAGAATAAATTATAAACACACACTATCATTTTTAGTTACAATATATCGATGTTACTTGATCCTAAATATTCGAAGTAGCAATCAACATCCATTTAAATCGCAAAATCGACCAGCACACATTCATGTCTGGTTTAGAGAGTATACTAATTGACTTACAATTTTAGCTTTACGATTCTGGGACACCTAATGTTTATAAAATTATAGAAGAACCTTTATTAACCTTCTAAACTATTTTCTAGATTAATTTATATATCACATTAGTTGGTTACGACATTTACCGATCATAAACATAGACTGATTATACTAACTACTAGAGCATGACATCGACTCCATCGTGTAAACACACCGAATATAATTAACATCGACAGACCTATCGATAATTGCTTAAAACACTAAATTTACCTATGCGTCACCGAAATACTACACTCTGTAAAATAGAACTAGTTCGAATATACTCGGCAACTAAACTCCTCGAAGCACACCTCGCATCACTGGTATTTCTAACTTAAACTTCATACGCAAACTAAGCGTCTTATTTCACGATCATAAAATCAATAGCAAAAATAGTAAATCGGCTCACCGTTCCAATAGCTGACTCGAATCCGCGAGATCGGTAATGATTCTCCGATTTAAGCAATTTGTCGAGCGTGCTTGGCAGATACTATCCAAACTTCACGAACACCACCATCAAATCTTTGGACATCTTTCTTGGGGATTCTTTTGTCCGCGCGATCACAATTCGAAGGCATCACGTAGGGACTAGCGTCGAAACGAGGCGACCGAATGACGACGATGAGACAAAGGTTGGAGACGACCGAATATCAACGACAAGCACTAGAGTTTTACGACGGGCTGTTGTGATGGGACGTCTATACACTATCCACGGCAATTAGGAGATCGACGTAGGCGGAACCAATCGCCGAACAGGAACTGCGCAGATCGACGACGCGAGACTCGATCTAGCGAGCACGACGCAAGGGATCGCAGCTGCTGCTTCGACATGAATTACTTGCGGCCGAGCACGACGGAGGCCGAGGAACAGGAACCCTATGCAGCGAAACCTACGGCTGCGCGCAGGGGTAAACTGGACTGGGCGCGGCGAGCTGAAAACTGGGAGCGGTGCCCATGGCGAGCAGCAGGAGGGCGGCCGAGCTGGAGCCGACACAGAGGCTGGGGACTGGGCGCCGAACACGCTGCAGCAGGGAGCTCGGCAGGGCGGCGGCCTGAAGAACGGGCAGAGGGATGAGCGCAGGGGGAGAGCCAAGGGCTGCTCGCGCCCAAAGGCCGACGGCCATGGATCCAGAGCACCCTGCGACCACCATGGGAGACGAGCAGAAGACTCGCGCGAGCTGGAAGAGGAAGGGAGGGCGCGCGTCAGGGAGATGGAGCGCCAGGAACAGACGCGCCATGCCTGGGAGCTTGGAGAGGGAGACGGCCAGGGAGCTGTGAACCGAAGGAAGGAAATCCGGGCACGCGACGGAATTCAGCCGGGCGCCATGAGAGCCGTGCGCACGTGGGAGATCCGGCGAGCTGCAGGTTCTCTATCGACCGCATCGTGGCTATGTCCTGCGGTGCCACAGGCTTCGCCGCGAGGCCCCCGCTCACCGTCGGGAACACAGCCGAGCACCAGGGAGGCCATGGAATGGGCGCCGTCAAGGCCTGAGCAAGGATGTCAGCATCAGGGTTTACCTTACCGGTAATAAAAAAAAACCGGACCTCACCGAGAAACGTGTTTTTCGGAATTCTCGATTTTTTTCGTTTTTCTCAAAAAAATTTCGGACAAAATTTAGACAAAAAAAGTTCAATTTAATCATAAAAATGTAGATTATTTGTAGGTAATGGCTAAAAGAATCATATGGTAGCGTTTTGGACCTCTTCTTTGTAGCCTAAATACATAACAGTAGGTTTGGACGAATTGAATTCAAAATCGATGAAAATTTCGGCCGATAAATAAAAAACCGGGTCCCACCGATAAACGTGATTTTCGGTTTTCTCGAAATTTTTTCGCCGAGAATTTTTTCCCTGGTCAGCATGCGTGAGGAATAGAAATCACGAGAGAGACGAGGACTTGAATGCGGCTTCCAGAAAAAAAATCAGACGATGGAGATAAGGCCATTAGCCTACGAGCGGTGATGGAAGGAACCAGATGAGGTCGACGCTGTGATACAGCCACGATGGTCTCTAGAACAATTTCCCTGAGCGGTGGATGGATGAGCACAAGGGAAATATCTAGAGCCGTGCGAGAGGAAGTTTGATACGTAGAAAAGAAAACGCTTGGAGAGAAACGGATTTTGTTTTCCTATTTTTACTGCTTTTTACAATAGCAAAATGCAGATACTTTAGGGTATAAATGAGGGTTTATAAGATATATAAAAGGGCCGAACAAAATAAGATCGACAACAATATTTGGACCGGATTTAATTTGGTGAATACTTCGAAATCAGATGAATTTTCACCCGCTATTTATATTTGAAAATTTAGATCAGAGCTAAAAATACATGGGCCAGACCAAACGAGATCGACTTCGGTATGTTAGACTGTATTTAATCCAGTCTAATTTTTACGAGTCTCACCAGCTATCGATCATTTGATCTGACGCCAAGAATAACATGTTGAGATAAACAATTCAATTAATGAGCTAGCGCATCGTTCTTTTCGGACAGCGCGGGGCTCCAAATTCATATTCACTTACGCGCATGATCCGAACATATCCAAATTCGCCAGCGAACGAGACTTGATAATCCAAAAGTTTCATGAAACCTTTTTAATTGTTTAAATTATGGAGATGAATACGACACCAAACCCGAGCTATTTTTCCAAAGTCGCATTCACAGGAGCGAGATGTAGACGGATTAAATTAGACGAGATCAGATTCGATATTTTAGTTGACGTTTGATTTAGTTGAATTTAGACAAATTTCGTTTGCTACTCGAACACTCGACTAGAGAACAATTTAATTAAAATCCGTAGACGCGATGTCATGGATGACAAAATGGGACTAAATTATTTTACACTGGAAGCTTAGTCATCGAGTTCTTTTTTTTATTTGTTCAGGATAAAATCATCCGAGTGAGTCGGGCTTCCGAATTCGTATTCGCGCGGGCGATGAATTTTAAATAATCACCGGACGCACCGATTTTCAGAACAGATGTGTTCCGAACATCCCGAAAATTTCGAAAGAGCTCGAATAAATAGAAGTAAAAATGATGTCGCACTCGCGACAAACGGAACAGGTGCGATATTAAAATCGCGATAAGTGAGGATGATTAAAATTTAAAATCCGTGTTATCCACTGATATTACGTGCTTAAATCCGTACCCGTTGTCGAGCGGAATATAAACACCTGGGGTGTTACAGCCCTCCCCCCTTAAAAGAATCTCGTCCCGAGATTCGGAGCGAAATACTTTCAAGAGTAGAGAAGCATGTAACCACGTCCATATCAGCGATAACCATAAGGCAGTCTTGGGCGAATGCAAGTGCTTCAGAATATTGTTTCTCTAGTGGACATAACATGTATTGACTTAACCCAATTTAGAAATGTCCACCAATAGAGATGATATCTGTCAGAGAAACACATAAGGTTCCATGTGTGCAGTTTGCTTTTTCTGATGACACTGTACTATCTGAGTCTGTTGAGCCAGCGGTGAATACGCGATTTTGCCCAAACAGAACCAGATGCAACCTCTTGGGTAAAACACATCGAAGGAGGTTTATCAACAAGTGGTTACAGGAAATTCATAGCACAGGGGACGGGTGTGGATGTCGAATAACATCACAGTTAACCCGTGTTAGGTTAGAAAATCTAAGTCCCAGAAGGTGATACAGATTCGAGAAAATCACCAGCGGAGGGATCTTTAGATGCGGACTTTGCAACCAGTCCATTTTATCCAGCACTAATCATGGCTCGACCTGATCACTCATGCTGGAAAAGCACACGTGAAGCAATCGAGGCATGACTAGAGCGATGATTAGGTGGTTTCCGACCGACTTAATCTCGATTCTTGCAAATACTTCCTTAGGATGGGTTGAACCAAAGTGAGTTTAGACAATTCGACAAAACGATCTCTAAACTCAACCTTTGTTCATTGAGCAGTTACAAGTTAGTAAAACCAACTTGTTGAACTATGTTCGATATTGAGCAGGTTCTCTCAGTACCGTTGGTAAGCCAAGGGTTGAGAGTTCACATTTGCTAACAGGAGATTATGCACTTAGGTAGAAATCCATTTGGTCAGATTGTTCATCCGTTTCTTCATGCGAGACGCATTATCCACTTGGTTAGGGAATACATGGATTAAATAAGAAAGCGAATGAACAAACTCCTGCATCTCAGTAGCAGGGAAAATCAATCTCCATATCGAGAGCTAATCAGTTGTTTTTTTAACACTAAAAAGCTCCAAGGCTTCACCTTTACACAAAGGATGTAAAGGGAACTTGTATGAATAGTCATTACCAAGATCAAAAGAAATAAGACCACACATGAAAGTGGTATTGCCCTTTTGATCCAACAGAGATGATAGATGTTGCTTGATCACTTCGACAAACAACACCGAAATTGTTTCAAGGAAGAGATCTACGGAAGATAATATATTAGTGTAGTTCCACAATGGATCATGACTAGAGACCTTGATACCAGCATGCGCCAAGCAGCAAAACCTTGCATGTACATTCACAAGGGGCTCTCAGTTTCGCTGCGGCACCATAAGTCATCACCCATGACACCATTACCGAACTGGCACCAATAAAGAATCTCACGTAGCAAAAATAGATTGTGCCAAGATAACACATTGATATAGTCTCATAATAGATTATGACTACTAACTGTGATACCAGCGCGTGCCAAGTAGCGCAACCATGTGTATGCATCCACAGGAGGCCCTTGATTTTGTCGTGGCACCATCAGTTTTAGTGACAACACCATTATTAGACATAACCAATAAGAAATCTCACACATCACAAATAGACTGAGCAAGGGTGACGATATACAAGAGACTCTACCTGGCAGAACGGTTACAAGTAGAGAGCCAAATAGATTATGGCCCGATGAAATGAACAAGGCATGGCCATAACCTAAATTTGATGAAAGGAGTACGACGGGAGACTGTTACTTCAGCCCCAAGCATATTTCTATGCCCATCGTAGAGATCACAAGGTCAAGGATCAGTATCTGACTAGATACAGGGAAAAACTATCTTAAGATTAAGTTGGAATACCTTCGATAGATATGGGGGAAACCAAAGACATCAAATTCCAGAAAAATGGTTGGACATGTCTTTCCTAGGTTAGGTTGATAAAGCGACATGGCGATCCTTAAAAACAGGCAAACTGGATAAGATACATCAGCTTGTACCAATTGTCAAGGGCATGGTCTAAGATGGAAATATGAGTCGAGATTATTATTTTAAGCTTAAGTACCCTTTTTGCCCAACGAAGAAATTATCTAAGCATTTATTTGTATAAATTTGGGTCAAGGAGGGGTAACGGAAAAATCAACCTTGATCATGGTTCACCAACTAAGAACATGGCCTAGATTTGGGTTTAGGCAAACAAGTCACTAACTTTCTATTAGTACATCAAGCACAAGAGCAAACACCATTTACACTAATGGTCAAATTAAAACAGCCTAAAAGCTATCTAAACATGTAGCTTTAAGACACCATATTATTTACAATCAATGGTTACTGTAATAAAGATGAGAGAAGCGTTTTGGGTGTATAGGCGACAAACATGATGCAACAATCAGGATGCATGCTCGTCCTATACGTCCTCACTGATTTTGCCAACCAAATGTGGCAATAGCGTTCTATATCGGTGGCATACTTACGACTCTCACGATATTTTGCTAGTCGTCAACTACACATACGTTTTCGAGGTTAGTGTACCTGCAGAAAAATCCATCACAGCCCAATTTCCCAATGATGCAATTCACACATGACAGTTTATCACAGTTTATATTCCATATATTGCTATATGGAGGCCAGCTCATCATTAAGCGCCGAGCCACGCATAGGCGCCGTTGCCACACTTTAACCATAGGGCAACTCATTATGGTAACTCACCTTCTTACCTGAGCGTAGGTGCGTCGTTACAAGTACAATACACTTCTCAGTATTCCCATGTCTGTATACCCATACACATTCATGGGGTACTGAATTCCCAGAAAAGTAAATACTCCACATCGCAGCCTTCATATATACATATGTGGAACATGTATATAATCAAGCGCTTTTTACACTCTTCCCTAGACCGACGTTGGTTCGGTCATGCTCTCACATCTCACCTTACCTTGAGCGTCAATCCATTCAGAACTGAATGGCCTCAAAAATAACAATACACATGTATGCAATACCCCCGGTTGTGGGTTAGTGGTTTTCAAATAAGCCACCTAATAGTCCTTAACTTAGGGCTTAACAGAGGATGTCGCTAGCATTATAGTTTTTCAAAACTGTTTTTCAAAGCCAAACAATGTGTTTAGTTGAAAATAGGTTTTTCAAAACCAAAACTTTTGTTTTGAAAATACGTATGTGACCGTATATACTTAATCCAGCTCCGATACCAGCTGTGGCAGAACCTCCCAAGTTATTGGGCCCACATGCACCTGTCCTTGTCTCAAAGACCTCAGACAGCTATGCATGTGCACTAAATAACTTAACAGGATCCGTCCGATTGCCCCAAGGACATCGGATAAACCACTTACAACCAGAACCGCGGGATTAAGTAACATAAATCACACACACCAATATTTTTGCAGCGGAAATATTATTACCAAATTTTACAAGTTACAAAAATTTTACATTATTTTATCGGAGTGATTATAAGTTTGAAATATATGCTAGCTCAAATGACCATCCTCAATAAGAAGTATAGAAGAATTACTTAGACTTATAAGAAGGCCGAGCCCACCGGCACTTAACACCATCAACAACATCACAAAGTTAGGTCCTGAAAAACAACAGGGAATAAAACCCTGAGTATGGAATTACTGAGCAAGACTTACCCGACTAAAGAAAAGACTCTCAAGGGTATGCTGGATAAATAGGAATCAAGGAGAGGCTTTAGCAAAAATCAACTTAGGTACTTTTGCAGAATTAGCTTACTAAAGTGAGTCCTTACTTTCAACATTTTAACGCCAGATTAAGTATTAATAGACTCTGTTTGCCTCGAGTCTAATTTCATCATTTCATTCATACAATATCATTTTTATTCACGAAGTTCACATCCTGACTTAGGTTGTAGGGAAGTGACCAAGTCTTCATAACCGCGAAGGTACGGCGATCCGAATCGATTATACTCAGCTGAGGATCTCCAATCACACGGCATATGTAGCACTTAACCCTTGCATATGTCAACCCACCACCGGGGTTCTTAAGACCAGATCAGGTTCACGCAAACCGAGAGCATAGATACACCACTGTCCAGCCTCTTGCCACGGTGGGTACACGCTACTCTCGCCACCGCTCCACGCCCATTTCGTGTTATCTTATTCTAGCCTTAGTCTGCCCGAGGCAAGGCTTACCCATGACGAGGCATGTGACCAGTTAAAGGGTCCTCGATCAGCACGCCTACATACGCATTCAATCCTTAATCAACCTGGGTAGAACATCACCTGTTCCTAACCCAAGTCTCGATTTAAGTACTTCCATCCTTAGGATTGTTTCTGTTCCTTAGGATGAAAAGAGCATCACAGGGAACTTTGCAGTAAGATCCCACCATTGCTCCAAAAGAAAATATTCTTGCGGGTAGAAGTCATCCTTTCTCGAGCTAGGCTAAGGACAACCTCTATCCACAAGATCTAAGCAGGGCTAAGCATTTTTGTAAATCATATTTCTGATACTTCATCAGAAGTATCTATAAAGGTATGGATATCAAGGAAGGCAATGCATCAAAGGGTTTCAAGCAACTCCGATAACCTAATGCACATTTCACTAGACTTAAAGTGTGTGAAGAGTATTTAAAAACACAAGGAAGGGGTTGCATGCACCAGGGCTTGCCTGAGTAACACTAGGTTAGTGTTGTTAGACGTCGATCACTTGACGATCAGCCTTTGTTCCGACATTCGTCAGATTATCCATCTTTAGGTTCATTCATCAGCATCATCTCGCGGAGAAGCTCACGCTTTCCAGCATCTTGTGGTCGACTCAGTTGTGGTTCTCCGCATCACGTGATTAATTAACACACCTAAATGAAATGCATTATGCACATGAATGTATATAGACAGGAATATTACAAACCTAAATAGTGCTACGCGATAGCGAATTAAATACTTAGCGGCGAGGCGTTGTACAACTTCATACGATATACGACTAAGCGCAATAGTCATAAAATAATAAATTATACATACCAACTACAACACTCGCGTTTCTCCTATTTAATCATATTTAATTCTATTATCAAGCAAGAATAAATTATAAACACACACTATCATTTTTAGTTACAATATATCGATGTTACTTGATCCTAAATATTCGAAGTAGCAATCAACATCCATTTAAATCGCAAAATCGACCAGCACACATTCATGCCTGGTTTAGAGAGTATACTAATTGACTTACAATTTTAGCTTTACGATTCTGGGACACCTAATGTTTATAAAATTATAGAAGAACCTTTATTAACCTTCTAAACTATTTTCTAGATTAATTTATATATCACATTAGTTGGTTACGACATTTACCGATCATAAACATAGACTGATTATACTAACTACTAGAGCATGACATCGACTCCATCGTGCAAACACACCGAATATAATTAACATCGACAGACCTATCGATAATTGCTTAAAACACTAAATTTACCTATGCGTCACCGAAATACTACACTCTGTAAAATAGAACTAGTTCGAATATACTCGGCAACTAAACTCCTCGAAGCACACCTCGCATCACTGGTATTTCTAACTTAAACTTCATACGCAAACTAAGCGTCTTATTTCACGATCATAAAATCAATAGCAAAAATAGTAAATCGGCTCACCGTTCCAATAGCTGACTCGAATCCGCGAGATCGGTAATGATTCTCCGATTTAGGCAATTTGTCGAGCGTGCTTGGCAGATACTATCCAAACTTCACGAACACCACCATCAAATCTTTGGACATCTTTCTTGGGGATTCTTTTGTCCGCGCGATCACAATTCGAAGGCATCACGTAGGGACTGGCGTCGAAACGAGGCGACCGAATGACGACGATGAGATAAAGGTTGGAGACGACCGAATATCAACGACAAGCACTAGAGTTTTACGACGGGCTGTTGTGATGGGACGTCAATACACTATCCACGGCAATTAGGAGATCGACGTAGGCGGAACCAATCGCCGAACAGGAACTGCGCAGATCGACGACGCGAGACTCGATCTGGCGAGCACGACGCAAGGGATCGCAGCTGCTGCTTCGACATAAATTACTCGCGGCCGAGCACGACGGAGGCCGAGGAGCAGGAACCCTATGCAGCGAAACCTACGGCTGCGCGCAGGGGTAAACTGGACTGGGCGCGGCGAGCTGAAAACTGGGAGCGGTGCCCATGGCGAGCAGCAGGAAGGCGGCCGAGCTGGAGCCGACACAGAGGCTGGGGACTGGGCGCCGAACACGCTGCAGCAGGGAGCTCGGCAGGGCGGCGGCCTGAAGAACGGGCAGAGGGATGAGCGCAGGGGGAGAGCCAAGGGCTGCTCGCGCCCAAAGGCCGACGGCCATGGATCCAGAGCACCCTGCGACCACCATGGGAGACGAGCAGAAGACTCGCGCGAGCTGGAAGAGGAAGGGAGGGCGCGCGTCAGGGAGATGGAGCGCCAGGAACAGACGCGCCATGCCTGGGAGCTTGGAGAGGGAGACGGCCAGGGAGCTGTGAACCGAAGGAAGGAAATCCGGGCACGCGACGGAATTCAGCCGGGCGCCATGAGAGCCGTGCGCACGTGGGAGATCCGGCGAGCTGCAGGTTCTCTATCGACCGCATCGTGGCTATGTCCTGCGGTGCCACAGGCTTCGCCGCGAGGCCCCCGCTCACCGTCGGGAACACAGCCGAGCACCAGGGAGGCCATGGAATGGGCGCCGTCAAGGCCTGAGCAAGGATGTCAGCATGCGTGAAGAATAGAAATCACGAGAGAGACGAGGACTTGAATGCGGCTTCCAGAAAAAAAATCAGACGATGGAGATAAGGCCATTGGCCTACGAGCGGTGATGGAAGGAACCAGATGAGGTCGACGCTGTGATACAGCCACGATGGTCTCTAGAACAATTTCCCTGAGCGGTGGATGGATGAGCACAAGGGAAATATCTAGAGCCGTGCGAGAGGAAGTTTGATACGTGGAAAAGAAAACGCTTGGAGAGAAACGGATTTTGTTTTCCTATTTTTACTGCTTTTTACAATAGCAAAATGCAGATACTTTAGGGTATAAATGAGGGTTTATAAGATATATAAAAGGGCCGAACAAAATAAGATCGACAACAATATTTGGACCGGATTTAATTTGGTGAATACTTCGAAATCAGATGAATTTTCACCCGCTATTTATATTTGAAAATTTAGATCAGAGCTAAAAATACATGGGCCAGACCAAACGAGATCGACTTCGGTATGTTAGACTGTATTTAATCCAGTCTAATTTTTACGAGTCTCACCAGCTATCGATCATTTGATCTGACGCCAAGAATAACATGTTGAGATAAACAATTCAATTAATGAGCTAGCGCATCGTTCTTTTCGGACAGCGCGGGGCTCCAAATTCATATTCACTTACGCGCATGATCCGAACATATCCAAATTCGCCAGCGAACGAGACTTGATAATCCAAAAGTTTCATGAAACCTTTTTAATTGTTTAAATTATGGAGATGAATACGACACCAAACCCGAGCTATTTTTCCAAAGTCGCATTCACAGGAGCGAGATGTAGACGGATTAAATTAGACGAGATCAGATTCGATATTTTAGTTGACGTTTGATTTAGTTGAATTTAGACAAATTTCGTTTGCTACTCGAACACTCGACTAGAGAACAATTTAATTAAAATCCGTAGACGCGATGTCATGGATGACAAAATGGGACTAAATTATTTTACACTGGAAGCTTAGTCATCGAGTTCTTTTTTTATTTGTTCAGGATAAAATCATCCGAGTGAGTCGGGCTTCCGAATTCGTATTCGCGCGGGCGATGAATTTTAAATAATCACCGGACGCACCGATTTTCAGAACAGATGTGTTCTGAACATCCCGAAAATTTCGAAAGAGCTCGAATAAATAGAAGTAAAAATGATGTCGCACTCGCGACAAACGGAACAGGTGCGATATTAAAATCGCGATAAGCGAGGATGATTAAAATTTAAAATCCGTGTTATCCACTGATATTACGTGCTTAAATCTGTACCCGTTGTCGAGCGGAATATAAACACCTGGGGTGTTACAGCCCTCCCCCTTAAAAGAATCTCGTCCCGAGATTCGGAGCGAAAGACTTTCAAGAGTAGAGAAGCATGTAACCACGTCCATATCAGCGATAACCATAAGGCAGTCTTGGGCGAATGCAAGTGCTTCAGAATATTGTTTCTCTAGTGGACATAACATGTATTGACTTAACCCAATTTAGAAATGTCCACCAATAGAGATGATATCTGTCAGAGAAACACATAAGGTTCCATGTGTGCAGTTTGCTTTTTCTGATGACACTGTACTATCTGAGTCTGTTGAGCCAGCGGTGAATACGCGATTTTGCCCAAACAGAACCAGATGCAACCTCTTGGGTAAAACACATCGAAGGAGGTTTATCAACAAGTGGTTACAGGAAATTCATAGCACAGGGGACGGGTGTGGATGTCGAATAACATCACAGTTAACCCGTGTTAGGTTAGAAAATCTAAGTCCCAGAAGGTGATACAGATTCGAGAAAATCACCAGCGGAGGGATCTTTAGATGCGGACTTTGCAACCAGTCCATTTTATCCAGCACTAATCATGGCTCGACCTGATCACTCATGCTGGAAAAGCACACGTGAAGCAATCGAGGCATGACTAGAGCGATGATTAGGTGGTTTCCGACCGACTTAATCTCGATTCTTGCAAATACTTCCTTAGGATGGGTTGAACCAAAGTGAGTTTAGACAATTCGACAAAACGATCTCTAAACTCAACCTTTGTTCATTGAGCAGTTACAAGTTAGTAAAACCAACTTGTTGAACTATGTTCGATATTGAGCAGGTTCTCTCAGTACCGTTGGTAAGCCAAGGGTTGAGAGTTCACATTTGCTAACAGGAGATTATGCACTTAGGTAGAAATCCATTTGGTCAGATTGTTCATCCGTTTCTTCATGCGAGACGCATTATCCACTTGGTTAGGGAATACATGGATTAAATAAGAAAGCGAATGAACAAACTCCTGCATCTCAGTAGCAGGGAAAATCAATCTCCATATCGAGAGCTAATCAGTTGTTTTTTTAACACTAAAAAGCTCCAAGGCTTCACCTTTACACAAAGGATGTAAAGGGAACTTGTATGAATAGTCATTACCAAGATCAAAAGAAATAAGACCACACATGAAAGTGGTATTGCCCTTTTGATCCAACAGAGATGATAGATGTTGCTTGATCACTTCGACAAACAACACCGAAATTGTTTCAAGGAAGAGATCTACGGAAGATAATATATTAGTGTAGTTCCACAATGGATCATGACTAGAGACCTTGATACCAGCATGCGCCAAGCAGCAAAACCTTGCGTGTACATTCACAAGGGGCTCTCAGTTTCGCTGCGGCACCATAAGTCATTACCCATGACACCATTACCGAACTGGCACCAATAAAGAATCTCACGTAGCAAAAATAGATTGTGCCAAGATAACACATTGATATAGTCTCATAATAGATTATGACTACTAACTGTGATACCAGCGCGTGCCAAGTAGCGCAACCATGTGTATGCATCCACAGGAGGCCCTTGATTTTGTCGTGGCACCATCAGTTTTAGTCACAACACCATTATTAGACATAACCAATAAGAAATCTCACGCATCACAAATAGACTGAGCAAGGGTGACGATATACAAGAGACTCTACCTGGCAGAACGGTTACAAGTAGAGAGCCAAATAGATTATGGCCCGATGAAATGAACAAGGCATGGCCATAACCTAAATTTGATGAAAGGAGTACGACGGGAGACTGTTACTTCAGCCCCAAGCATATTTCTATGCCCATCGTAGAGATCACAAGGTCAAGGATCAGTATCTGACTAGATACAGGGAAAAACAATCTTAAGATTAAGTTGGAATACCTTCGATAGATATGGGGGAAACCAAAGACATCAAATTCCAGAAAAATGGTTGGACATGTCTTTCCTAGGTTAGGTTGATAAAGCGACATGGCGATCCTTAAAAACAGGCAAACTGGATAAGATACATCAGCTTGTACCAATTGTCAAGGGCATGGTCTAAGATGGAAATATGAGTCGAGATTATTATTTTAAGCTTAAGTACCCTTTTTGCCCAACGAAGAAATTATCTAAGCATTTATTTGTATAAATTTGGGTCAAGGAGGGGTAACGGAAAAATCAACCTTGATCATGGTTCACCAACTAAGAACATGGCCTAGATTTGGGTTTAGGCAAACAAGTCACTAACTTTCTATTAGTACATCAAGCACAAGAGCAAACACCATTTACACTAATGGTCAAATTAAAACAGCCTAAAAGCTATCTAAACATGTAGCTTTAAGACACCATATTATTTACAATCAATGGTTACTGTAATAAAGATGAGAGAAGCGTTTTGGGTGTATAGGCGACAAACATGATGCAACAATCAGGATGCATGCTCGTCCTATACGTCCTCACTGATTTTGCCAACCAAATGTGGCAATAGCGTTCTATATCGGTGGCATACTTACGACTCTCACGATATTTTGCTAGTCGTCAACTACACATACGTTTTCGAGGTTAGTGTACCTGCAGAAAAATCCATCACAGCCCAATTTCCCAATGATGCAATTCACACATGACAGTTTATCACAGTTTATACTCCATATATTGCTATATGGAGGCCAGCTCATCATTAAGCGCCGAGCCACGCATAGGCGCCGTTGCCACACTTTAACCATAGGGCAACTCATTATGGTAACTCACCTTCTTACCTGAGCGTAGGTGCGTCGTTACAAGTACAATACACTTCTCAGTATTCCCATGTCTGTATACCCATACACATTCATGGGGTACTGAATTCCCAGAAAAGTAAATACTCCACATCGCAGCCTTCATATATACATATGTGGAACATGTATATAATCAAGCGCTTTTTACACTCTTCCCTAGACCGACGTTGGTTCGGTCATGCTCTCACATCTCACCTTACCTTGAGCGTCAATCCATTCAGAACTGAATGGCCTCAAAAATAACAATACACATGTATGCAATACCCCCGGTTGTGGGTTAGTGGTTTTCAAATAAGCCACCTAATAGTCCTTAACTTAGGGCTTAACAGAGGATGTCGCTAGCATTATAGTTTTTCAAAACTGTTTTTCAAAGCCAAACAATGTGTTTAGTTGAAAATAGGTTTTTCAAAACCAAAACTTTTGTTTTGAAAATACGTATGTGACCGTATATACTTAATCCAGCTCCGATACCAGCTGTGGCAGAACCTCCCAAGTTATTGGGCCCACATGCACCTGTCCTTGTCTCAAAGACCTCAGACAGCTATGCATGTGCACTAAATAACTTAACAGGATCCGTCTGATTGCCCCAAGGACATCGGATAAACCACTTACAACCAGAACCGCGGGATTAAGTAACACAAATCACACACACCAATATTTTTGCAGCGGAAATATTATTACCAAATTTTACAAGTTACAAAAATTTTACATTATTTTATCGGAGTGATTATAAGTTTGAAATATATGCTAGCTCAAATGACCATCCTCAATAAGAAGTATAGAAGAATTACTTAGACTTATAAGAAGGTCGAGCCCACCGGCACTTAACACCATCAACAACATCACAAAGTTAGGTCCTGAAAAACAACAGGGAATAAAACCCTGAGTATGGAATTACTCAGCAAGACTTACCCGACTAAAGAAAAGACTCTCAAGGGTATGCTGGATAAATAGGAATCAAGGAGAGGCTTTAGCAAAAATCAACTTAGGTACTTTTGCAGAATTAGCTTACTAAAGTGAGTCCTTACTTTCAACATTTTAACGCCAGATTAAGTATTAATAGACTCTGTTTGCCTCGAGTCTAATTTCATCATTTCATTCATACAATATCATTTTTATTCACGAAGTTCACATCCTGACTTAGGTTGTAGGGAAGTGACCAAGTCTTCATAACCGCGAAGGTACGGCGATCCGAATCGATTATACTCAGCTGAGGATCTCCAATCACACGGCATATGTAGCACTTAACCCTTGCATATGTCAACCCGCCACCGGGGTTCTTAAGACCAGATCAGGTTCACGCAAACCGAGAGCACAGATACACCACCGTCCAGCCTCTTGCCACGGTGGGTACACGCTACTCTCGCCACCGCTCCACGCCCATTTCGTGTTATCTTATTCTAGCCTTAGTCTGCCCGAGGCAAGGCTTACCCATGACGAGGCATGTGACCAGTTAAAGGGTCCTCGATCAGCACGCCTACATACGCATTCAATCCTTAATCAACCTGGGTAGAACATCACCTGTTCCTAACCCAAGTCTCGATTTAAGTACTTCCATCCTTAGGATTGTTTCTGTTCCTTAGGATGAAAAGAGCATCACAGGGAACTTTGCAGTAAGATCCCACCATTGCTCCAAAAGAAAATATTCTTGCGGGTAGAAGTCATCCTTTCTCGAGCTAGGCTAAGGACAACCTCTATCCACAAGATCTAAGCAGGGCTAAGCATTTTTGTAAATCATATTTCTGATACTTCATCAGAAGTATCTATAAAGGTATGGATATCAAGGAAGGCAATGCATCAAAGGGTTTCAAGCAACTCCGATAACCTAATGCACATTTCACTAGACTTAAAGTGTGCGAAGAGTATTTAAAAACACAAGGAAGGGGTTGCATGCACCAGGGCTTGCCTGAGTAACACTAGGTTAGTGTTGTTAGACGTCGATCACTTGACGATCAGCCTTTGTTCCGACATTCGTCAGATTATCCATCTTTAGGTTCATTCATCAGCATCATCTCGCGGAGAAGCTCACGCTTTCCAGCATCTTGTGGTCGACTCAGTTGTGGTTCTCCGCATCACGTGATTAATTAACACACCTAAATGAAATGCATTATGCACATGAATGTATATAGACAGGAATATTACAAACCTAAATAGTGCTACGCGATAGCGAATTAAATACTTAGCGGCGAGGCGTTGTACAACTTCATACGATATACGACTAAGCGCAATAGTCATAAAATAATAAATTATACATACCAACTACAACACTCGCGTTTCTCCTATTTAATCATATTTAATTCTATTATCAAGCAAGAATAAATTATAAACACACACTATCATTTTTAGTTACAATATATCGATGTTACTTGATCCTAAATATTCGAAGTAGCAATCAACATCCATTTAAATCGCAAAATCGACCAGCACACATTCATGCCTGGTTTAGAGAGTATACTAATTGACTTACAATTTTAGCTTTACGATTCTGGGACACCTAATGTTTATAAAATTATAGAAGAACCTTTATTAACCTTCTAAACTATTTTCTAGATTAATTTATATATCACATTAGTTGGTTACGACATTTACCGATCATAAACATAGACTGATTATACTAACTACTAGAGCATGACATCGACTCCATCGTGCAAACACACCGAATATAATTAACATCGACAGACCTATCGATAATTGCTTAAAACACTAAATTTACCTATGCGTCACCGAAATACTACACTCTGTAAAATAGAACTAGTTCGAATATACTCGGCAACTAAACTCCTCGAAGCACACCTCGCATCACTGGTATTTCTAACTTAAACTTCATACG
The DNA here is from genome assembly GCF_902167145.1 of Zea mays. NCBI lineage: Eukaryota > Viridiplantae > Streptophyta > Magnoliopsida > Poales > Poaceae > Zea > Zea mays. The sequence continues at coordinate 129,283,151 of NC_050105.1, read as the reverse complement.
CAAACTAAGCGTCTTATTTCACGATCATAAAATCAATAGCAAAAATAGTAAATCGGCTCACCGTTCCAATAGCTGACTCGAATCCGCGAGATCGGTAATGATTCTCCGATTTAGACAATTTGTCGAGCGTGCTTGGCAGATACTATCCAAACTTCACGAACACCACCATCAAATCTTTGGACATCTTTCTTGGGGATTCTTTTGTCCGCGCGATCACAATTCGAAGGCATCACGTAGGGACTGGCGTCGAAACGAGGCGACCGAATGACGACGATGAGACAAAGGTTAGAGACGACCGAATATCAACGACAAGCACTAGAGTTTTACGACGGGCTGTTGTGATGGGACGTCAATACACTATCCACGGCAATTAGGAGATCGACGTAGGCGGAACCAATCGCCGAACAGGAACTGCGCAGATCGACGACGCGAGACTCGATCTGGCGAGCACGACGCAAGGGATCGCAGCTACTGCTTCGACATAAATTACTTGCGGCCGAGCACGACGGAGGCCGAGGAGCAGGAACCCTATGCAGCGAAACCTACGGCTGCGCGCAGGGGTAAACTGGACTGGGCGCGGCGAGCTGAAAACTGGGAGCGGTGCCCATGGCGAGCAGCAGGAAGGCGGCCGAGCTGGAGCCGACACAGAGGCTGGGGACTGGGCGCCGAACACGCTGCAGCAGGGAGCTCGGCAGGGCGGCGGCCTGAAGAACGGGCAGAGGGATGAGCGCAGGGGGAGAGCCAAGGGCTGCTCGCGCCCAAAGGCCGACGGCCATGGATCCAGAGCACCCTGCGACCACCATGGGAGACGAGCAGAAGACTCGCGCGAGCTGGAAGAGGAAGGGAGGGCGCGCGTCAGGGAGATGGAGCGCCAGGAACAGACGCGCCATGCCTGGGAGCTTGGAGAGGGAGACGGCCAGGGAGCTGTGAACCGAAGGAAGGAAATCCGGGCACGCGACGGAATTCAGCCGGGCGCCATGAGAGCCGTGCGCACGTGGGAGATCCGGCGAGCTGCAGGTTCTCTATCGACCGCATCGTGGCTATGTCCTGCGGTGCCACAGGCTTCGCCGCGAGGCCCCCGCTCACCGTCGGGAACACAGCCGAGCACCAGGGAGGCCATGGAATGGGCGCCGTCAAGGCCTGAGCAAGGATGTCAGCATGCGTGAGGAATAGAAATCACGAGAGAGACGAGGACTTGAATGCGGCTTCCAGAAAAAAAATCAGACGATGGAGATAAGGCCATTGGCCTACGAGCGGTGATGGAAGGAACCAGATGAGGTCGACGCTGTGATACAGCCACGATGGTCTCTAGAACAATTTCCCTGAGCGGTGGATGGATGAGCACAAGGGAAATATCTAGAGCCGTGCGAGAGGAAGTTTGATACGTGGAAAAGAAAACGCTTGGAGAGAAACGGATTTTGTTTTCCTATTTTTACTGCTTTTTACAATAGCAAAATGCAGATACTTTAGGGTATAAATGAGGGTTTATAAGATATATAAAAGGGCCGAACAAAATAAGATCGACAACAATATTTGAACCGGATTTAATTTGGTGAATACTTCGAAATCAGATGAATTTTCACCCGCTATTTATATTTGAAAATTTAGATCAGAGCTAAAAATACATGGGCCAGACCAAACGAGATCGACTTCGGTATGTTAGACTGTATTTAATCCAGTCTAATTTTTACGAGTCTCACCAGCTATCGATCATTTGATCTGACGCCAAGAATAACATGTTGAGATAAACAATTCAATTAATGAGCTAGCGCATCGTTCTTTTCGGACAACGCGGGGCTCCAAATTCATATTCACTTACGCGCATGATCCGAACATATCCAAATTCGCCAGCGAACGAGACTTGATAATCCAAAAGTTTCATGAAACCTTTTTAATTGTTTAAATTATGGAGATGAATACGACACCAAACCCGAGCTATTTTTCCAAAGTCGCATTCACAGGAGCGAGATGTAGACGGATTAAATTAGACGAGATCAGATTCGATATTTTAGTTGACGTTTGATTTAGTTGAATTTAGACAAATTTCGTTTGCTACTCGAACACTCGACTACAGAACAATTTAATTAAAATCCGTAGACGCGATGTCATGGATGACAAAATGGGACTAAATTATTTTACACTGGAAGCTTAGTCATCGAGTTCTTTTTTTTATTTGTTCAGGATAAAATCATCCGAGTGAGTCGGGCTTCCGAATTCGTATTCGCGCGGGCGATGAATTTTAAATAATCACCGGACGAACCGATTTTCAGAACAGATGTGTTCTGAACATCCCGAAAATTTCGAAAGAGCTCGAATAAATAGAAGTAAAAATGATGTCGCACTCGCGACAAACGGAACAGGTGCGATATTAAAATCGCGATAAGCGAGGATGATTAAAATTTAAAATCCGTGTTATCCACTGATATTACGTGCTTAAATCTGTACCCGTTGTCGAGCGGAATATAAACACCTGGGGTGTTACAGCCCTCCCCCTTAAAAGAATCTCGTCCCGAGATTCGGAGCGAAAGACTTTCAAGAGTAGAGAAGCATGTAACCACGTCCATATCAGCGATAACCATAAGGCAGTCTTGGGCGAATGCAAGTGCTTCAGAATATTGTTTCTCTAGTGGACATAACATGTATTGACTTAACCCAATTTAGAAATGTCCACCAATAGAGATGATATCTGTCAGAGAAACACATAAGGTTCCATGTGTGCAGTTTGCTTTTTCTGATGACACTGTACTATCTGAGTCTGTTGAGCGAGCGGTGAATACGCGATTTTGCCCAAACAGAACCAGATGCAACCTCTTGGGTAAAACACATCGAAGGAGGTTTATCAACAAGTGGTTACAGGAAATTCATAGCACAGGGGACGGGTGTGGATGTCGAATAACATCACAGTTAACCCGTGTTAGGTTAGAAAATCTAAGTCCCAGAAGGTGATACAGATTCGAGAAAATCACCAGCGGAGGGATCTTTAGATGCGGACTTTGCAACCAGTCCATTTTATCCAGCACTAATCATGGCTCGACCTGATCACTCATGCTGGAAAAGCACACGTGAAGCAATCGAGGCATGACTAGAGCGATGATTAGGTGGTTTCCGACCGACTTAATCTCGATTCTTGCAAATACTTCCTTAGGATGGGTTGAACCAAAGTGAGTTTAGACAATTCGACAAAACGATCTCTAAACTCAACCTTTGTTCATTGAGCAGTTACAAGTTAGTAAAACCAACTTGTTGAACTATGTTCGATATTGAGCAGGTTCTCTCAGTACCGTTGGTAAGCCAAGGGTTGAGAGTTCACATTTGCTAACAGGAGATTATGCACTTAGGTAGAAATCCATTTGGTCAGATTGTTCATCCGTTTCTTCATGCGAGACGCATTATCCACTTGGTTAGGGAATACATGGATTAAATAAGAAAGCGAATGAACAAACTCCTGCATCTCAGTAGCAGGGAAAATCAATCTCCATATCGAGAGCTAATCAGTTGTTTTTTTAACACTAAAAAGCTCCAAGGCTTCACCTTTACACAAAGGATGTAAAGGGAACTTGTATGAATAGTCATTACCAAGATCAAAAGAAATAAGACCACACATGAAAGTGGTATTGCCCTTTTGATCCAACAGAGATGATAGATGTTGCTTGATCACTTCGACAAACAACACCGAAATTGTTTCAAGGAAGAGATCTACGGAAGATAATATATTAGTGTAGTTCCACAATGGATCATGACTAGAGACCTTGATACCAGCATGCGCCAAGCAGCAAAACCTTGCGTGTACATTCACAAGGGGCTCTCAGTTTCGCTGCGGCACCATAAGTCATTACCCATGACACCATTACCGAACTGGCACCAATAAAGAATCTCACGTAGCAAAAATAGATTGTGCCAAGATAACACATTGATATAGTCTCATAATAGATTATGACTACTAACTGTGATACCAGCGCGTGCCAAGTAGCGCAACCATGTGTATGCATCCACAGGAGGCCCTTGATTTTGTCGTGGCACCATCAGTTTTAGTCACAACACCATTATTAGACATAACCAATAAGAAATCTCACGCATCACAAATAGACTGAGCAAGGGTGACGATATACAAGAGACTCTACCTGGCAGAACGGTTACAAGTAGAGAGCCAAATAGATTATGGCCCGATGAAATGAACAAGGCATGGCCATAACCTAAATTTGATGAAAGGAGTACAACGGGAGACTGTTACTTCAGCCCCAAGCATATTTCTATGCCCATCGTAGAGATCACAAGGTCAAGGATCAGTATCTGACTAGATACAGGGAAAAACAATCTTAAGATTAAGTTGGAATACCTTCGATAGATATGGGGGAAACCAAAGACATCAAATTCTAGAAAAATGGTTGGACATGTCTTTCCTAGGTTAGGTTGATAAAGCGACATGGCGATCCTTAAAAACAGGCAAACTGGATAAGATACATCAGCTTGTACCAATTGTCAAGGGCATGGTCTAAGATGGAAATATGAGTCGAGATTATTATTTTAAGCTTAAGTACCCTTTTTGCCCAACGAAGAAATTATCTAAGCATTTATTTGTATAAATTTGGGTCAAGGAGGGGTAACGGAAAAATCAACCTTGATCATGGTTCACCAACTAAGAACATGGCCTAGATTTGGGTTTAGGCAAACAAGTCACTAACTTTCTATTAGTACATCAAGCACAAGAGCAAACACCATTTACACTAGTGGTCAAATTAAAACAGCCTGAAAGCTATCTAAACATGTAGCTTTAAGACACCATATTATTTACAATCAATGGTTACTGGAATAAAGATGAGAGAAGCGTTTTGGGTGTATAGGCGACAAACATGATGCAACAATCAGGATGCATGCTCGTCCTATACGTCCTCACTGATTTTGCCAGCCAAATGTAGCAATAGCGTTCTATATCGGTGGCATACTTACGACTCTCACGATATTTTGCTAGTCGTCAACTACACATACGTTTTCGAGGTTAGTGTACCTGCAGAAAAATCCATCACAGCCCAATTTCCCAATGATGCAATTCACACATGACAGTTTATCACAGTTTATACTCCATATATTGCTATATGGAGGCCAGCTCATCATTAAGCGCCGAGCCACGCATAGGCGCCGTTGCCACACTTTAACCATAGGGCAACTCATTATGGTAACTCACCTTCTTACCTGAGCGTAGGTGCGTCGTTACAAGTACAATACACTTCTCAGTATTCCCATGTCTGTATACCCATACACATTCATGGGGTACTGAATTCCCAGAAAAGTAAATACTCCACATCGCAGCCTTCATATATACATATGTGGAACATGTATATAATCAAGCGCTTTTTACACTCTTCCCTAGACCGACGTTGGTTCGGTCATGCTCTCACATCTCACCTTACCTTGAGCGTCAATCCATTCAGAACTGAATGGCCTCAAAAATAACAATACACATGTATGCAATACCCCCGGTTGTGGGTTAGTGGTTTTCAAATAAGCCACCTAATAGTCCTTAACTTAGGGCTTAACAGAGGATGTCGCTAGCATTATAGTTTTTCAAAACTGTTTTTCAAAGCCAAACAATGTGTTTAGTTGAAAATAGGTTTTTCAAAACCAAAACTTTTGTTTTGAAAATACGTATGTGACCGTATATACTTAATCCAGCTCCGATACCAGCTGTGGCAGAACCTCCCAAGTTATTGGGCCCACATGCACCTGTCTTTGTCTCAAAGACCTCAGACAGCTATGCATGTGCACTAAATAACTTAACAGGATCCGTCCGATTGCCCCAAGGACATCGGATAAACCACTTACAACCAGAACCGCGGGATTAAGTAACACAAATCACACACACCAATATTTTTGCAGCAGAAATATTATTACCAAATTTTACAAGTTACAAAAATTTTACATTATTTTATCGGAGTGATTATAAGTTTGAAATATATGCTAGCTCAAATGACCATCCTCAATAAGAAGTATAGAAGAATTACTTAGACTTATAAGAAGGCCGAGCCCACCGGCACTTAACACCATCAACAACATCACAAAGTTAGGTCCTGAAAAACAACAGGGAATAAAACCCTGAGTATGGAATTACTCAGCAAGACTTACCCGACTAAAGAAAAGACTCTCAAGGGTATGCTGGATAAATAGGAATCAAGGAGAGGCTTTAGCAAAAATCAACTTAGGTACTTTTGCAGAATTAGCTTACTAAAGTGAGTCCTTACTTTCAACATTTTAACGCCAGATTAAGTATTAATAGACTCTGTTTGCCTCAAGTCTAATTTCATCATTTCATTCATACAATATCATTTTTATTCACGAAGTTCACATCCTGACTTAGGTTGTAGGGAAGTGACCAAGTCTTCATAACCGCGAAGGTACGGCGATCCGAATCGATTATACTCAGCTGAGGATCTCCAATCACACGGCATATGTAGCACTTAACCCTTGCATATGTCAACCCGCCACCGGGGTTCTTAAGACCAGATCAGGTTCACGCAAACCGAGAGCACAGATACACCACCGTCCAGCCTCTTGCCACGGTGGGTACACGCTACTCTCGCCACCGCTCCACGCCCATTTCGTGTTATCTTATTCTAGCCTTAGTCTGCCCGAGGCAAGGCTTACCCATGACGAGGCATGTGACCAGTTAAAGGGTCCTCGATCAGCACGCCTACATACGCATTCAATCCTTAATCAACCTGGGTAGAACATCACCTGTTCCTAACCCAAGTCTCGATTTAAGTACTTCCATCCTTAGGATTGTTTCTGTTCCTTAGGATGAAAAGAGCATCACAGGGAACTTTGCAGTAAGATCCCACCATTGCTCCAAAAGAAAATATTCTTGCGGGTAGAAGTCATCCTTTCTCGAGCTAGGCTAAGGACAACCTCTATCCACAAGATCTAAGCAGGGCTAAGCATTTTTGTAAATCATATTTCTGATACTTCATCAGAAGTATCTATAAAGGTATGGATATCAAGGAAGGCAATGCATCAAAGGGTTTCAAGCAACTCCGATAACCTAATGCACATTTCACTAGACTTAAAGTGTGCGAAGAGTATTTAAAAACACAAGGAAGGGGTTGCATGCACCGGGGCTTGCCTGAGTAACATTAGGTTAGTGTTGTTAGACGTCGATCACTTGACGATCAGCCTTTGTTCCGACATTCGTCAGATTATCCATCTTTAGGTTCATTCATCGGCATCATCTCGCGGAGAAGCTCACGCTTTCCAGCATCTTGTGGTCGACTCAGTTGTGGTTCTCCGCATCACGTGATTAATTAACACACCTAAATGAAATGCATTATGCACATGAATGTATATAGACAGGAATATTACAAACCTAAATAGTGCTACGCGATAGCGAATTAAATACTTAGCGGCGAGGCGTTGTACAACTTCATACGATATACGACTAAGCGCAATAGTCATAAAATAATAAATTATACATACCAACTACAACACTCGCGTTTCTCCTATTTAATCATATTTAATTCTATTATCAAGCAAGAATAAATTATAAACACACACTATCATTTTTAGTTACAATATATCGATGTTACTTGATCCTAAATATTCGAAGTAGCAATCAACATCCATTTAAATCGCAAAATCGACCAGCACACATTCATGCCTGGTTTAGAGAGTATACTAATTGACTTACAATTTTAGCTTTACGATTCTGGGACACCTAATGTTTATAAAATTATAGAAGAACCTTTATTAACCTTCTAAACTATTTTCTAGATTAATTTATATATCACATTAGTTGGTTACGACATTTACCGATCATAAACATAGACTGATTATACTAACTACTAGAGCATGACATCGACTCCATCGTGCAAACACACCGAATATAATTAACATCAACAGACCTATCGATAATTGTTTAAAACACTAAATTTACCTATATGTCACCGAAATACTACACTCTGTAAAATAGAACTAGTTCGAATATACTCGGCAACTAAACTCCTCGAAGCACACCTCGCATCACTGGTATTTCTAACTTAAACTTCATACGCAAACTAAGCGTCTTATTTCACGATCATAAAATCAATAGCAAAAATAGTAAATTGGCTCACCGTTCCAATAGCTGACTCGAATCCGCGAGATCGGTAATGATTCTCCAATTTAGGCAATTTGTCGAGCGTGCTTGGCAGATACTATCCAAACTTCACGAACACCACCATCAAATCTTTGGACATCTTTCTTGGGGATTCTTTTGTCCGCCCGATCACAATTCGAAGGCATCACGTAGGGACTGGCGTCGAAACGAGGCGACCGAATGACGACGACAAGACAAAGGTTGGAGACGACCGAATATCAACGACAAGCACTAGAGTTTTACGACGGGCTGTTGTGATGGGACGTCAATACACTATCCACGACAATTAGGAGATCGACGTAGGTGGAACCAATCGCCGAACAGGAACTGCGCAGATCGACGACGCGAGACTCGATCTGGCGAGCACGACGCAAGGGATCGCAGCTGCTGCTTCGACATGAATTACTTGCGGCCGAGCACGACGGAGGCCGAGGAGCAGGAACCCTATGCAGCGAAACCTACGGCTGCGCGCAGGGGTAAACTGGACTGGGCGCGGCGAGCTGAAAACTGGGAGCGGTGCCCATGGCGAGCAGCAGGAGGGCGGCCGAGCTGGAGCCGACACAGAGGCTGGGGACTGGGCGCCGAACACGCTGCAGCAGGGAGCTCGGCAGGGCGGTGGCCTGAAGAACGGGCAGAGGGATGAGTGCAGGGGGAGAGCCAAGGGCTGCTCGCGCCCAAAGGCCGACGGCCATGGATCCAGAGCACCCTGCGACCACCATGGGAGACGAGCAGAAGACTCGCGCGAGCTGGAAGAGGAAGGGAGGGCGCGCGTCAGGGAGATGGAGCGCCAGGAACAGACGCGCCATGCCTGGGAGCTTGGAGAGGGAGACGGCCAGGGAGCTGTGAACCGAAGGAAGGAAATCCGGGCACGCGACGGAATTCAGCCGGGCGCCATGAGAGCCGTGCGCACGTGGGAGATCCGGCGAGCTGCAGGTTCTCTGTCGACCGCATCGTGGCTATGTCCTGCGGCGCCACAGGCTTCGCCGCGAGGCCCCCGCTCACCGTCGGGAACACAGCCGAGCACCAGGGAGGCCATGGAATGGGCGCCGTCAAGGCCTGAGCAAGGATGTCAGCATGCGTGAGGAATAGAAATCACGAGAGAGACGAGGACTTGAATGCGGCTTCCAGAAAAAAAATCAGACGATGGAGATAAGGCCATTGGCCTACGAGCGGTGATGGAAGGAACCAGATGAGGTCGACGCTGTGATACAGCCACGATGGTCTCCAGAACAATTTCCCTGAGTGGTGGATGGATGAGCACAAGGGAAATATCTAGAGCCGTGCGAGAGGAAGTTTGATACGTGGAAAAGAAAACGCTTGGAGAGAAACGGATTTTGTTTTCCTATTTTTACTGCTTTTTACAATAGCAAAATGCAGATACTTTAGGGTATAAATGAGGGTTTATAAGATATATAAAAGAGCCGAACAAAATAAGATCGACAACAATATTTGGACCGGATTTAATTTGGTGAATACTTCGAAATCAGATGAATTTTTACCCGCTATTTATATTTGAAAATTTAGATCAGAGCTAAAAATACATGGGCCAGACCAAACGAGATCGACTTCGGTATGTTAGACTGTATTTAATCCAGTCTAATTTTTACGAGTCTCACCAGCTATCGATCATTTGATCTGACGCCAAGAATAACATGTTGAGATAAACAATTCAATTAATGAGCTGACGCATCGTTCTTTTCGGACAGCGCGGGGCTCCAAATTCATATTCACTTACGCGCATGATCCGAACATATCCAAATTCGCCAGCGAACGAGACTTGATAATCCAAAAGTTTCATGAAACCTTTTTAATTGTTTAAATTATGGAGATGAATACGACACCAAACCCGAGCTATTTTTTCGAAGTCGCATTCACAGGAGCGAGATGTAGACGGATTAAATTAGACGAGATCAGATTCGATATTTTAGTTGACGTTTGATTTAGTTGAATTTAGACAAATTTCGTTTGCTACTCGAACACTCGACTAGAGAACAATTTAATTAAAATCCGTAGACGCGATGTCATGGATGACAAAATGGGACTAAATTATTTTACACTGGAAGCTTAGTCATCGAGTTCTTTTTTTTTATTTGTTCAGGATAAAATCATCCGAGTGAGTCGGGCTTCCGAATTCGTATTCGCGCGGGCGATGAATTTTAAATAATCACCGGACGCACCGATTTTCAGAACAGATGTGTTCCGAACATCCCGAAAATTTCGAAAGAGCTCGAATAAATAGAAGTAAAAATGATGTCGCACTCGCGACAAACGGAACAGGTGCGATATTAAAATCGCGATAAGCGAGGATGATTAAAATTTAAAATCCGTGTTATCCACTGATATTACGTGCTTAAATCTGTACCCGTTGTCGAGCGGAATATAAACACCTGGGGTGTTACACTAACTCCATCTACTCGTGTAGAGATTTAGAGCAAAAAATTATGAACATTTTTTCTCTGAGGAATATGAGTTAGATCTGGTCGATTTAGCAGCTCTATGATAGGAGTGAGATGAATCGGTTAATGATTATATCGAAGATTCTAGGACACTAGAAACTTATGTTTCCAGATTCACACAGCAGATAAGCAAGTGATAGGGTTAGTCTTTAATGGGATGCATTCGTACTTAAAGAAAAATTAGAAGACATCAAGTTTTTACATTAGCTCAATTACATCAGCGAGCTTCGGCTTACTAAAGTTGAAGCAAAAAATACATCTGAGACGTACAACCCGTCATAATGTTCATATAGTTGACTACAATGAAAGTAGCTCAGATGATGAGTCTCCAAAAGTGTACACTGCCAAATTAGTTTGGCCAGCAAAGGCCAAACCACCAGCATGCTCCTCTTTACAGCCGGTTCAAAAGAACAACAAGAAGAGACCAAATTTACTTTTAATGTTGCCAAATGTGTAAAATATTTTATAAGTTACTCAAAAGCAATAATATCAAAATAATAACACTATCCCATTTGTTGGCGAACTAAAGAGGCATGCTTATTGTAAGTCACATAACTCATTTTGTCATGCCACTAACGATTATAATGTGTTCTGTCAGTAGGTATAATCGACCATTAATTAGGACCGGTTGAATTTTAAGAAATGCATGTTGACATGCAACCTTTTTCTATGAACACCATAAATCTTGATAATAAAAAAGTCTTGGTTTGGTCGGGGGTGGCCGATAAAGATAAAGGAAAGGATTGTATATGATTCTCATTTAACCGAATTGCATAAGGCTTTTGATAAAATATGTCGGTATGATCTAAAAATGAACCCACGAAAATACGCCTTTAAGGTGCCAGTTGGCAATTTTTTAGGTTTCATCATTCATGAACATGGTGTAGAAGTAGATCCTAGTAGATTTAAAGCTATTCGGAATATAGAAGCTCCTACTTGTAAGCTTGAAATGCAAAAGTTTTTCGGCAAAGTAAATTACTTACAAAAGTTTAATTGTAATCTTGTTGGAAAGATTGATGCTTTCACTTCTATTCTCCGGCTTAAGAATAATGGTGACTTCACTTGGGGGTAGAGTACGTAGTGGGGTGCTATTGATCTTATCAAGGATTATTGATCTTCGATTCTGGTTCTTAAGGCACCAAAGAGTGAATTCCCTTTTAGACTATACATTGCATCTGAAGATAAGGTCATTGGAGTTGTCCTAACCTAAGAGACTGAATCAAAGGAGCATGCTATAACATACTTGAGTCAGCGGATAGTGGATGCTGATACAATGTATACCTTTATTGAAAAATTATGTTTATGTCTGTTTTATGCATGCACCAAACTTAGACATTACCTATTGTCTAGCTCTTATATTGTTTCTTGTCAAACCGATGTGATCAATTATATATTGTAACACCCTGAATTTAGTGGTATAAAAATTCTTTTCTAAATACCCATGAAAATTCGGGTGTTTCCCCTCCTTTCTTGATTCTCTCATATTTTCTTTCTTTCTTACATGAGAAAAGAGAGCTATTTTGGGTATGTGTATAAAGATGGAGAATAAAACCCTAAGAGAGTCATGGTGTTGCCTCATGCTGGATCATATATATATTTCATGTGATGAGTGATTTTGTTGTACATTAATTTGATTTGTGGGTCGTGCTCGAGTTCGAGTTTGATTGGAAACAAAAGAAAATAATAAAGAAAGAAGAGAGAAAAACAAAATAAAAGGAAAAGCCCCTCTCCCTGTCCTTTCTCCCGGCTCAACCCCCCGGTGTGTTCCGCACCTGGCCTACCAGCCCAACTGCCAGCGCCACGCTCCCGACCCAGTGCGTCACGCATCCCGGCCCAGTCGTGCCTCAGCCAGCGTCACGTGCCCCCTGGCCCAGTGCGTGCCCGGTGTAGCCCGCCCAACCATCGCCTAATGTCGTGGCCCCTGGCTGCTAGGCGCTTCTTCCCATGTAACTGCTACCTCAGTTTCGTCCACGCCCACGCGTGCCCCTTGGCCTAGTACGTGTGTGGCGCAGCCCGCCCAACCATCGCCTAACGTCTTGGCCCCGAATGCTAGGCGCTTCTTCCCCACATAACTGCCACCTCTGTTTCGTCCACGCCCATGACACAAAGGCCCCGACAACTGCGCCCATGCCTCTCCATTCAAACATCCGAGTCGCGTCTCTCCCTCCCCTTCCCCAAACCACTAGGTCATTCCCCTCCTTACCCTGATCCTCGCCCACCAGTCACTGCTTCACAGTCATGCTAGGAGCTTGCTCCTGCGCCTCGCCACACCATGCGCCCCTCGCCATGTGGAGGAGGCGTCACCACCCCTCTCCTCCACCAGGCTGCTCGCCGAGCACCGCTGCCCGATGCCCCGTTGCCTTGTTGTCATCGTCTGTGCGCCTATGAAGTAGGGCTGCAAATGGGGTGGGTGTAAATGGTTATTTTAGGTGGGTTTAAGAAATGGATTTGTTTTGTTGGGTTCTGATGGGTTTTAATTGTGAACGGGTTGGGTTGGGTGGGTTTATTTTGTATTGCGGGTCAAAATGGTTGATACCTATGGGTGCAGATGGGTTTGTATAGACATGGGCATCCATGGGTCTTACCCATATGTATGTAGGTCTACATTATTTTAGGTGGGTTTAAGAAATGGATTTGTTTTGGTGGGTTGTGATGAGTTTTAATTGTGAACGGGTTGGGTTGGGTGAGTTTATTTTGTATTGCGGGTCAAAATGGTTGATACCCATGGGTGCATATGGGTTTATATAGACATGGGCATCCATGGTTCTTACCCATCCATATGTAGGTCTGCAATATTTTAGGTGGGTTTAAGAAATGGATTACTTTTGGTGGTTGTGATGAGTTTTAATTATGAACGGGTTGGGTTGGGTGGGTGAAAGGTAAATAGGGTCAAACCTTTTCCTAAATGATTTTGGTGGTTGAATTGCCCAACACAAATAATTGGACTAACTAGTTTGCTCTAGATTATACATTCTACAGGTGTCAAAGGTTCAACACAAACCAATAAAAAGAAGAAGTTAAGGTTCAAAAGAAAAGAGCAAAAAGGAAACTGAAGTGTTCACTGGCCGGGCGCACCGGACTGTCCGATGTACCACCGGACAGTGTCCGGTGCACCAGGGGTTGTACACTCCAAACTCCTCAGCTTCGGGTTTCCCAGGCGCAACTCCGCTATAATTCACCGGACTGTCCGGTACACCAGCGGAGCAATTGCTATCTGCGTGCAACGGTCGACTCTGATGGATGAACAGTGCAGCACAGTAACGCGGCAGAAGTCAGAGCAGAAAGTCAGAGGGGCACCGGACTGTCCGGTGTGACACCAGACTGTCTGGTGCCGCATGAGGATAAAGCCTCCAACGGTCAACCAGCTCCAAGCCCTAACGACGGGGTGACGTGGCGTCGCACCGGACTGTCCGGTGCGCCCATCGCCAGCAGCCTTCTCCAACGGCTATAATTTGGTTGGTGGCCATAAATACCACCCCAACCGGCCACTTCAAGGTGTGGGAGCCCAAGCAACATTCGAAGTCATATAGTTGACATATCCAAGCCCTCCCAACCACCTCTATTCATTGATCCATCCTATACACAAGATTTAGACCACTACAACCAACACAAGTGCCACAAAAGAGATAGCAAGCAAAAGAAAGCTTCTCGTGTGAGTTTAGCAATAGTGCTGTCGGGGACCATAATTAGGGGTACCCTCAAGACGCCTAATTCTCAGCTGGTAACCCCCATCAGCGTAAAGCTGCAAAGGCCTGATGGGTACGATTAAGTCAGGGATCAGTCCACACGAGTGACTCGATCACGCTTCACCCGAGCCTAGCCTCGGCCAAGGGCGGCCGACCTCGAGAGGCTTCCGTCTCGCCCGAGGCCCCCTTTTTATGGCGGACACATCACCGGCTCGCCCGAGGCCTTGGCTTCGCTCAGAAGCAACCTTGACTAAATCGCCACACCGACTGACCAAATTGCAGGGGCATTTAACGCAAAGGTGGCCTGACACCTTTATCCTGACGCGCGCCCCCGGCAGAGCCGAAGTGACCGCCGTCACTCCACCGCTCCACTGGCCAGTCTGACAGAAGGGCAGCGCCGCCTGCGCCACTCCGACTACAGTGACACTCAACAGAGTGAGTCTGACAGGCAGTCAGGCCTTGCCAAAAGCGCCACGGCGAACTCCGTTCCGCCCGACCCCAGGGCTCGGACTCGGGCTAAGACCCGGAAGACGGCGAACTCCGCTCCGCCCGACCCCAGGGCTCGGACTCGGGCTAAGACCCGGAAGACGGCGAACTCCGCTCCGCCCGACCCCAGGGCTCGGACTCGGGCTAAGACCCGGAAGACGGCGAACTCCGCTCCGCCCGACCCCAGGGCTCGGACTCGGGCTAAGACCCGGAAGACGGCGAACTCCGCTCCGCCCGACCCCAGGGCTCGGACTCGGGCTAAGACCCGGAAGACGGCGAACTCCGCTCCGCCCGACCCCAGGGCTCGGACTCGGGCTAACACCCGGAAGACGGCGAACTCCGCTCCGCCCGACCCCAGGGCTCGGACTCGGGCTAACACCCGGAAGACGACGAAACTCCGCCTCGCCCGACCCCAGGGCTCGGACTCCGCCCTGGCCTCGGCCGAACGACTTCCGCCTCGCCCGACCCCATGGCTCGGGCTCGACCTCGGCAACAGAAGACAGACTCGGCTTCGGAGGAGCCTCCACGTCACCCTGCCTAGGGCACAGACCCGCCACGTCAACAGGAAGCGCCATCATCACCCTACCCCGAATCGACCCGGGTCACGGAGAACAAGACCGGCGTCCCATCCGGCCAGCTCCGCCGGATGGGCAATGATGGCGCTCCACAAGCTCTATGACGACTGTGGCCCCCAGCTCTCTTACGGAAGCAGGACGACGTCAGCAGGGACTCGACCGCTCCAACAGCTGTCCCTCCGCCAGGCTCCGATGCACCTCCGACAGCCACGACATCACGCCAGCAAGGTGCCAAGATCTCTCCGGCTGCCACATTGGCATGTACCCAGGGCGCTAGCTCTCCCTCCGCTAGACATGTAGCACTCTGCTACACCCCCCATTGTACACCTGGATCCTCTCCTTACGACTATAAAAGGGAGGACCAGGGCCTTCTTAGAGAAGGTTGGCCGCGCGGGACCGAGGACGGGACAGGCGCTCTCTTGGGGCCGCTCGCTTCCCTCACCCGCGTGGACGCTTGTAACCCCCCTACTGCAAGCGCACCTGACCTGGGCGCGGGACGAACACGAAGGCCGCGGGACTTCCACCTCTCTCACGCTCGACTCCGGCCACCTCGCCTCTCCCCCCTTCGCGCTCGCCCACGCGCTCGACCCATCTGGGCTGGGGCACGCAGCACACTCACTCGTCGGCTTAGGGACCCCCCTGTCCCGAAACGCCGACAGTTGGCGCGCCAGGTAGGGGCCTGCTGCGTGCTGACGAACGACTCCCCGTCAAGCTCCAGATGGGCAGTCTCCAGCAACCTCTCCGCCCCGGGACGGTGCTTCGTTTCGGGACTCTTGAGTTCATGTCCTTCGACGGCAGCTACGACATGATACTTCTTCCACCGCCGCGCGACAACGACAATGGCGGCCGACAACCCGCCCGCCGGCGGCGGAATCGACAACCTCTTCCCCGCGTGGTGGAAGAGCAACATTCGGGCTCGCTCCGTTCCCTCCCCCGCCAACGGAGGAGGAGGCGGGGCCATCAAGGCCAGGCGGGAGGCCGCGCTTCGTCGGCCGTCGAGCGAATCGACGCCCCCGACGTCCCGACGGAAGGCACGCCGGACGTCGACCTCGCGTTCAAGACGGAGGCAAGCGTCGTCCCCCCGCGACACGCCGATCCCGAGCAAGAAGACGACGCCGGCGCGCTCGCGGAAAGCCTGCAGGACGTCGCCCTCGTACCTGAGATGACGGTGCAACCAGTCCCCGATGTGACTACGTCGCTCCTCGTCGACCAAAAGGTACCGACTAACTCCCATCTTGCGTCATTTCGACTCGGCCTCAACCCGCCAAACGACCTCGCTTTGGCGGGCGCTCTCATTGAGGCGAATGCAACCCCACTGGGGTTTTGTATGCGGTCGCCTTGGGACCGACTGACGGACGTCTCGACCTATGGGCCCTCTGGGTCCGAGGAAGATGACGATCCCAACATCTGTTGGGATTTCTCCGGACTTAGCAACCCCAGTGCCATGCGGGGCTTCATGACCGCATGTGACTACTGCCTATCCGACTGCTCCGACGGGAGCCGCAGCCTTGGCGACGAGAGCTGCGGCCCAAGCCGCGAATGTTTCCACATCGAGCTAGGGGATCCCTCCGAAGGCAACCATCTCGGCATGCCGGAGGACGGTGATCTCCCTAGGCCGGTGCCTCGCGCCGACATCCCACGGGAGCTAGCTGTGGTCCCCGCTCCGGCGGGGGGTTACGACCCACAACTCGAGCAAGTCCGCGAGGCGCAAGCCAGGCTCAACGAGGAAACAGGAGCGCTTGAGCCGGTCCGTCGGGACGTCGGACAGGCACGGGTGGGCCAACCCCGGGCCGGAGAAATACGTCGCCTGCCCCAAGGTCTTCAGCATCACGTCGCCAACGATGTCAGGGTCAGGCCGCCGCCTGCATCCAGCGGGGTTGGTCAGAACCTGGCAGCCGCAGCGATGCTCATCCGCGCAATGCCGGAGCCATCAACCACCGAGGGTCGGCGAATCCAGGGGGAGCTCAAGAATCTCCTGGAAGGCGCTGCGGCCCGACGGGCCGAAAGCACTGCCTCCCGAAGGCAGGGATATCCCTCGGAACCTCAGGCCGCGACTTCCCGATTCATGCGGGAAGCCTCGGTCTACACCGGGCGCACGTGCAACACCGCGCCTGCGGCCCCGGGCCACCTCGGCAACGAGCACCATCGGCGCGACCGTCGGGCCCACCTCGACGAAAGGGTGCGCCGAGGCTACCACCCCAGGCGCGGGGGGCGCTACGACATCGGGGAGGATCGGAGTCCCTCGCCCGAACCACCCGGTCCGCAGGCCTTCAGTCGGGCCATCCGACGGGCGCCATTCCCGACCCGGTTCCGACCCCCGACTACTATCACGAAGTACTCGGGGGAAACGAGACCGGAACTGTGGCTCGCGGACTACCGCCTTGCCTGCCAATTGGGTGGAACGGACGACGACAACCTCATCATCCGTAACCTCCCCCTGTTCCTCTCCGACACTGCTCGCGCCTGGTTGGAGCACCTGCCTCCGGGGCAGATCTCCAACTGGGACAACTTGGTCCAAGCCTTCGCTGGCAATTTCCAGGGCACATACGTGCGCCCCAGGAATTCCTGGGACCTTCGAAGCTGCCGGCAACAGCCGGGGGAGTCGCTCCGGGACTACATCCGGCGATTCTCGAAGCAGCGCACCGAGCTGCCCAACATCACCGACTCGGATGTCATCGGCGCGTTCCTCGCCGGCACTACTTGCCGCGACCTGGTGAGCAAGCTGGGTCGCAAGACTCCCACCAGGGCGAGCGAGCTGATGGACATCGCCACCAAGTTCGCCTCTGGCCAGGAGGCGGTTGAGGCTATCTTCCGAAAGGACAAGCAGCCCCAGGGCCGCCCATCGGAAGAGGCTCCCGAGGTGTCTGCTCCGCGCGGCGCCAAGAAGAAAGGCAAGAAGAAGTCGCAATCGAAACGCGACGCCGCTGACGCGGACCTTGTCGCCGCCGCCGAGTACAAGAACCCTCGGAAGCCCCCCGGAGGTGCAAACCTCTTCGACAAGATGCTCAAGGAGTCGTGCCCCTACCATCAGGGGCCCGTCAAGCACACCCTCGAGGAGTGCGTTATGCTCCGGCGTCACTTCCACAGGGCCGGGCCACCCGCCGAGGGTGGCAGGGCCCGCGACGACGACAAGAACGAAGATCACCAAGCAGGAGAGTTCCCCGAGGTCCGCGACTGCTTCATGATCTATGGAGGGCATACGACGAATGCCTCGGCTCGGCATCGCAAGCAAGAGCGCCGGGAGGTCTGCTCGGTGAAGGTGGTGGCACCAGTCTACCTAGACAGGTCCGACAAGCCCATCACCTTCGACCAGGCCGACCACCCCGACCATGTGCCGAGCCCGGGGAAATACCCGCTCGTCGTCGACCCCGTCGTCGGCAATGTCAGGCTCACCAAGGTCCTGATGGATGGGGGCAGCTGCCTCAACATCATCTACGCCGAGACCCTCAAGCTCCTGCGCATCGATCTGTCCTCCGTCCGAGCAGGCGCTGCGCCCTTCCACGGGATCATCCCTGGGAAACGCGTCCAGCCCCTCGGGCGACTCGACCTCCCCGTCTGCTTCGGGACGCCCTCCAACTTCCGAAGGGAGACCCTGACGTTTGAGGTGGTCGGGTTCCGAGGAACCTACCACGCCGTACTAGGGAGGCCATGCTACGCGAAGTTCATGGCCGTCCCCAACTACACCTACCTGAAGCTCAAGATGCCGGGCCCCAACGGGGTCATCACCGTCGGCCCCACGTACAAACACGCGTTCGAATGCGACGTGGAGTGCGTGGAGTACGCCGAGGCCCTCGCCGAGTCCGAGGCCCTCATCGCCGACCTGGAGAACCTCTCCAAGGAGGTGCCAGACATGAAGCGCCATGCCGGCAACTTCGAGCCAGCGGAGACGGTCAAGGCCGTCCCTCTCGACCCCAGTGGCGACACCACCAAGCAGGTCCGGATCGGTTCCGGGCTCGACCCCAAATAGGAAGCAGTGCTCGTCGACTTTCTCCGCGCAAACGCCGACGTCTTTGCGTGGAGTCCCTCGGGCATGCCCGGCATACCAAGGGATGTCGCCAAACACTCGCTGGATATTCGGGCCGGGGCCCGATCCGTCAGGCAGCCTCTGCGCCATGGTCATCAAGAAAGGGTCGGCCTCGCCTTGGCAGAGCCCGACCCTCCCTCGGGGGCTAAAAAGGGGGAACCCCTCTGCGTCAAGATCTTTTTTAAATCAAAAAAGGGGCCTCTTGCGTTCTCCCAGCTACGTTCTCCCGGCTATGTCAGGCTATGTCAGAAGCAGGGTCTCGAGGAGCGAACGCGGGTACATGAAAATGGCAAGGCCGACTGAGCCGAGGAACTCCCGTACCTCCGGGTTAGGGACACCTCGCTCATCACCTGCCACGAAGAATGGCCCAACTCGAGAAGCCACCCTATTATTGATGAGCCAGGACGAACATGCAGATGGAAAGAAAGGAGAGTACGACTCCATGCAAGAAAGACAAAAGTGTTCAGGCCTCAGCGGCCGTGGTGAGACGCACATTCAACAAGAAACTGTTCAAACGAGAATCAGGCGCCGCCTTGGGAAGGAGCCGCGCCTTCAGCTCCACCCCCGCCATCGGTGGGGTCCATCTCGGCCTCCGGTGACGTCGCAGGGGGAAGGACCTCCGCCTCAAAGGTGGTCGCCAGCACCACGCTCGGGCCCGCGACGACCGCGTCAAGCCGCTGCACCTCCGCTAAAGCAGCATCGTCTTCGTCGGGAAGACAGTACCCCTCACTAACCCGCTCCAGGTCCACAACGTAGTGGGAAGCGAGCACGGCGAAGGCCCGCCTGACGCCGTGGCGTAGCGCTTCGCGGACTCTGCCGCGGGCGTGACCGCCCAAGGCTCGAAGGCGGCTCTGAGGGGAGCTTCCTGAAGGGACGTCGCCGGAGCCGAGGACACGATAAAAGTCCGAGACGGCCTCGGACATGGCCGCAAGGTCCGCCTCCCTCTGCTCGGCGGCCCCGGCAAGCGCCTCAGCAAGCGCTTTGGCGGACTCGTCAAGGGCGGACTCAAGCTCTGCGAGCAACCAGGAGAAATACCTCAAGCACAAGCAAGGGAAGCGGACAAGAAAAAGAACTGGGGAGGAACAAGACGTACCTCCGGCTCGGGCACGGTGCACCGAGGCCGCGACCTGGGCCGCGGCTAAGTCAGCCGCAAGGGTCTCGGCTCGGCTTTCGGCCTCGGCAGCCCGACCCTGAAGTCAGTCCTGTTCCTCGACGACCTGGACGAGCTCCGATCGCTGCTGTTGCGCCTCCGCACGCGCTGCTGCCACCTCGGCTCTCAGGTCGGCGCAGAGCAGCTGGAGGTCCGCCACCTTGGCATCGTGCTGAGAAAGGCGCGTGGTCGCCCCGGCGAGCGAGGACCTCAGGGATCGCAGCGAGCCCCAGACATCAACCTCGCGGCGGATGAACGATGACTTGGCGGCGCTCCGGTTCGTCAGATCCTGGGGAAAGGAAACAGGGCGTCACGACGAGCGTCTCGCTCACAGAAGGAAAAAAGGTATGCCCGAAACCGCTACCTGGAGGATTTTGGGGACGTCTCTGCAGAAAACCTCCAGCGACGACCGGAGCGACCCCACCGTTGCCTCTGCGCACTCGCGGAGCTCACCCCAGGACTGGTCCTCCTGCTCATCATCGAGGACGAAGACGGGGTCCGAGGCCTCGCGGGTCCGGAATCGGAGCAACGGGCGCCGGGCCTCGGGGCTCCGTCGCGCAGCGATGAGGCTGTCACCCGGCTGGACGGATTGCGCGACCGCGCCCACCTCTTCTGAGGTCTTGGGCGCTGACGCATCAGCCATCCCGGCGCTGGCGGCAACTGGACACCCTTCGACAGGGACGGCGGCAACCTCGGCGGTGGCAGGCGCCGGCATGACCGGCACGACAGGCGAACTCAGGGCCGCGTGGGCGTCAGCCGCCTCCTCAACCATGATCACCGCCTCGGCTGAAGAGCCGGCCTCGGGAGCCCGCTCCTCCGAGATTGGCGACGTCCGAGCCCCCGATGGCGGGGCACCCCGCGAAAGGGTCGGCAGAATGGCGCTGGCCACACAGTTCGGCGCCGTCTTGAGGGCCTTCCGGGGTGCCAGGTCGGTCTGGCCATGACTTCGCTTGCTGGATAAAAAAAAGAAAGGGGATCACAACCGAGACATACGAATGGGAAGGCAAGACGAAGACGTTCCGAGGTACTCACCCACTCCGGGCCATGATCCACCGCGCCTAGGGGGAGCCTTCTTGGATCCCGGCTCCCGAAACAGCCGCCGAGGTCCGCTTCGCCGGCGCTTGGGGCGCCTGGGGGGCAGGTTCCCCAGGCACGGCCACGACGACCTGAGGGTCACCCCCATGCGCCACCGACACGAGCGGCGACCCCTGGGGAACAGACGCCTTGGCCTGGACCTCCGGAACTGCTTCAGCTCCTCCGGCTGAGGGGTCAAGTGACCTCTCGGTTCGCCCCCGTGCCTCGGGTCGGGAGCCCGACGCCTCGACTTCGGGGGCTGACGGAGTCGGCCCGCTCGGGGGCTGGCTCGACGGCTCCTGGCCACACCCCAGGCCGAGGCTGAGGCCGAGACGGGCGGCCATGTCATCATCGTTATCATCATCGTCGTCGTCATCGTCGTCGGGCGTCTCCGGCGACGGCTCCCTCGGGAGTCCGTCCCTCTCCTGCTGGCGACGGCGCTTCTCCAAGGCGTCCCGAGCCCGCCTCCGCTCGCGGGCCCGGGCCTTCTCCGCGTCCTTCTTTTTCTTCTTCTCCTCCGCAGCGACCCGCCGCGCTGCACGGTCCACCGCGTCCTCCGGGACCCGTGGCAGGGAGGGTTTGTGCCACCCCACATCCTAAAAGGAGGGGAGAAAAGAACCCGATCATAAGGATCCGGAGCGACCAGATATGCGAAGAAGGGAGGAGCGAACACTCACCAAAGCCACGCACCCCTGGTCGGGGCGCATTCGAAGCTGGGAGTATGCGTGGGGGTCCGGTTTCCCCATCGCGGCCGACACCCGCCATTGGAGGGCGTTGAAGGGGAGAGGATCAGGGGACATTCGTGAGCCCTCCCAGTCAGCTTCCGTGGTCATCTCCCAGAGCGGCAGCCGCCGCTCCGCCAATGGGAGCACCCTCCGGCGGTGGATAGCGGCGATCACTCCCGCGGCGGTAAGTCCCCCCTCCCGCAACTCCTTCAGGGCCTGGAGAAGGGGCTCGAGATTCTTCTGCCTCTCGTGCGGGGTCCCGTGGCGCCAGGCGTCGGTGGCAGTCGTAACTACTCGCTGGGAAAACGGTGGGAGCAACTCACCGTCATTCCGGAGGTAGAACCACCGGCGCTGCCACCCCTTATTCGAAGACGCAAGAATGGCAGGAATGTACTGCAACGCCCGCGACTGCCTCAACAAGAGAGTGCAGCCGCCGGCCCGCACCGCTGCACGGATCCTCCTCTCCCCCGTCGACAGGGCGAAAGGCTCGGCGAAAAAGAGGTGAGTCCACAAATCCCAATGAGGAGCGATCCCCAAGTACCCTTCGCATAACGCTACGAAAATAGCGGCCTGCGAGATGGAGTTGGGGGAGAGGTTGTGCAACTCCACCCCGTAGTGGAATAGGATGGCCCGCATAAAGCGGCCCGTCGGCACACCGAAACCCCGCTCATGAAAGGAGACGAAGCTCACGACATACCCCGGCGGTGGGGACGGAGCGGCCCCGCCCACGGGAGGAATCCACTCTGGCCGCTGCTTGTCGGTGAGGGGGCGGAGCAAACCTTCGCCGACCAGCTCCTCCAGATCACTCGCCGTCACCGTGGAGAAGGGCCACGGATCGCGCGGGGGGATTATGGTCACTCGATCCGCCATCACCAAGATGGAGAAGATGGCGGCGCGGGGGCGGTTTCTCTCTCCTTCGACTAAAGTTTCCCGGGTTGCGAAAACCTAAAGGGAAAAGAAGGGAGCAGAGCGAAGAACCGTCACCGGACCCCCTCTCAAGTATATGAAGGCCAGGGCGAAACCGTTTTCAGCACACCGCCTGGACCGGACGCGGGATTTGAAAAGCGCGAAGCGGTACAGCCGTTCCTCAAACGGCTCGCGCACGCGTAACGGCCGCCCCGCCAACCACCCGCCCCGTCGCATTTACTCCGCGGCGGGACACGCGGCGCCTCTGGCGGGAGGAGCGCGCAACGCTTCACCATTCGCCGTAATAACCGCGTCTGAAAAGGTACGCCACGTCATTCGATTTTGTATCCTTTTCCTTTTTCCTCTTTCTCTATCTCTTGCAACAGGGACCGGGAAAGGGGGATACCCCGAAAAGGACCCTTCTCCGTGAAGGAACCGGGCTCCGAGCCCCCCCTACTGATCAGGGGTTCGAAGACTGGCCCTCCGAAGGGTTCTACAGTCGCCCCAGATCGCGTGGGCCCGACACCCACTACTGGTCAGGGGTTCGAAGGCCAGCCCCCCGAAGGGTTCCATGGCCGCCTCAGGCTACTCGGGCTCCGCGCCCATTACTGATCAGGGGTTCGAAGGCTGGCCCCCGAAGGGTTCACAGTCGCCTCAGACACCGAGCGAGGGATGACCAGGGGTACGTTCGATACATAACCAAGGCTCGGGCTGCGCTCCCGAGGTACCCTAGGACATTTCCGAGACCAGCGGGAACGATCTTGTAACGGAATCCCATCGGAGGGAGGCATCGAGCCCTCGGACCCCGTCGCCAGGGGACCGGGTCCGGCAAATCACCCGCAGGTACTTTTGGACGTGCCTCTGGGCCCCTAGCCGACCCCCAACGAACGGGGCATGGACGTCCACTCGGATTACCCGCTTGCAGCTCACCGGAGACACCATGTTCGGCGCCCATCGAGGGTAACATGGTGCACTTCCCCCCTCCTCCTTGCGGAAAGGCGACGTAGGGGCGTATGTAAAAAGTCGAGTCTGTCCCTGATCGTCCTCTCGCCCTGTGCGGAGGCTCGGGGGCTGCTCTCGCAAAAACCGGCTCCGGCCAAATCGTTGACAGCGTCAACATACCAGCCCGAGAGCTTGGGCCCCGACCGTGCACCCGGGCTACGGCCAGTTCGCATGAGGGAACGACCAGACCAGCCGAAGCGTTATGCGAGGTATTAAGACCTCGAAGGAGTGTAACCACTCCTCCGAGGCCTCGGGGGCTACACCCGGCGGGTGCGCTCGCGCGCACCCACCGAAACGAAATGCAACCGAGAAAGGCTGGTCCCCTTGCAAAAAAGTGCGACGAAAGCCTCCAAGCGAGTGCTAACACTCCCTTCGAGGCTCGGGGGCTACTGTCGGAGACCATAATTAGGGGTACCCTCAAGACGCCTAATTCTCAACTGGTAACCCCCATCAGCGTAAAGCTGCAAAGGCCTGATGGGTACGATTAAGTCAGGGATCAGTCCACACGAGTGACTCGATCACGCTTCACCCGAGCCTAGCCTCGGCCAAGGGCGGCCGACCTCGAGAGTCTTCCGTCTCGCCCGAGGCCCCCTTTTTATGGCGGACACATCACCGGCTCGCCCGAGGCCTTGGCTTCGCTCAGAAGCAACCTTGACTAAATCGCCACACCGACTGACCAAATTGCAGGGGCATTTAACGCAAAGGTGGCCTGACACCTTTATCCTGACGCGCGCCCCCGGCAGAGCCGAAGTGACCGCCGTCACTCCACCGCTCCACTGGCCAGTCTGACAGAAGGGCAGCGCCGCCTGCGCCACTCCGACTACAGTGACACTCAACAGAGTGAGTCTGACAGGCAGTCAGGCCTTGCCAAAAGCACCACGGCGAACTCCGTTCCGCCCGACCCCAGGGCTCGGACTCGGGCTAAGACCCGGAAGACGGCGAACTCCGCTCCGCCCGACCCCAGGGCTCGGACTCGGGCTAAGACCCGGAAGACGGCGAACTCCGCTCCGCCCGACCCCAGGGCTCGGACTCGGGCTAAGACCCGGAAGACGGCGAACTCCGCTCCGCCCGACCCCAGGGCTCGGACTCGGGCTAAGACCCGGAAGACGGCGAACTCCGCTCCGCCCGACCCCAGGGCTCGGACTCGGGCTAACACCCGGAAGACGGCGAACTCCGCTCCGCCCGACCCCAGGGCTCGGACTCGGGCTAACACCCGGAAGACGACGAAACTCCGCCTCGCTCGACCCCAGGGCTCGGACTCCGCCCTGGCCTCGGCCGAACGACTTCCGCCTCGCCCGACCCCATGGCTCGGGCTCGACCTCGGCAACAGAAGACAGACTCGGCTTCGGAGGAGCCTCCACGTCACCCTGCCTAGGGCACAGACCCGCCACGTCAACAGGAAGCGCCATCATCACCCTACCCCGAATCGACCCGGGTCACGGAGAACAAGACCGGCGTCCCATCCGGCCAGCTCCGCCGGATGGGCAATGATGGCGCTCCACAAGCTCTATGACGACTGTGGCCCCCAGCTCTCTTACGGAAGCAGGACGACGTCAGCAGGGACTCGACCGCTCCAACAGTTGTCCCTCCGCCAGGCTCCGATGCACCTCCGACAGCCACGACATCACGCCAGCAAGGTGCCAAGATCTCTCCGGCTGCCACATTGGCATGTACCCAGGGCGCTAGCTCTCCCTCCGCTAGACATGTAGCACTCTGCTACACCCCCCATTGTACACCTGGATCCTCTCCTTACGACTATAAAAGGGAGGACCAGGGCCTTCTTAGAGAAGGTTGGCCGCGCGGGACCGAGGACGGGACAGGCGCTCTCTTGGGGCCGCTCGCTTCCCTCACCCGCGTGGACGCTTGTAACCCCCCTACTGCAAGCGCACCTGACCTGGGCGCGGGACGAACACGAAGGCCGCAGGACTTCCACCTCTCTCACGCTCGACTCCGGCCACCTCGCCTCTCCCCCCTTCGCGCTCGCCCACGCGCTCGACCCATCTGGGCTGGGGCACGCAGCACACTCACTCGTCGGCTTAGGGACCCCCCTGTCCCGAAACGCCGACAAGTGCCTTGTGAGAATCATTGAGAGAAAGTGTGTGCTACATCTTGTGTTCATTTGTGAGTGGAGTTTTGACTCCCATTGAACTTCCTCCAAAGCTTTGGAGGCTTGTAAAGCTAGCAAGAGACACCTAAGTGTGTGGTGATCCTTGCGGGGTCTTAAGTGATCCTTGAGAAGAAGAAGAGCTCGCCGGTCTTGGTTATCGGTGGAGAGAGGGAAAGGGTTGAAAGAGACCCGTCCTTAGTGGACTCCTCAATGGGGACTAGGCCTTCGAGGGCCGAACCTCGGTAAAATAAATCACCCGTGTCTCTTGTGTTTATTGCTTGTGATTTGTTTGTTCTCTCTCTCTCTCTCTAAGTTCTCTTGCGCTACTCTTTGCTAATATTATTTTGTGTTGCTTCAAGTTAAATTCTCATTTAGAGAAGCAACTCCTTGCAACAAAGAACTTGTGTTTATTCTCTTCTTATCTAAGCCCTCTTGCATTATTCTCCACTAACATTCCTAGTAGTATTGCTATTGATTAAATTCCACACTCTTTGAAAACAATACTCGATGCAAGCCAAGGACTTAGTTTTATACTCCAGTAATTGTGAATCTTGTTCTAACCACTAATCAAGGGATCTAGTTTGGATTTAGAATTATAATTTTCAGGATTTGCCTATCCACCCCCCTCTAGGCGACTTTCAATTGGTATCAGAGCTAGGCACTTTATATTGAGTCTAAGAACTCAAAGTGATGGCTCGAAGAAGATCCCAAAAGAATAAGAAGACACCTCCGAAGGAGAACAAGGAGGTAACTCTTGAGATATTACTTTCCGATTGTTCTAATTATGATTCATGGTCTACTAGGGTGATAAATGCTTTTAGAACCGAAGATCCACAATTAGAACAAATTATAGACAAGAGTATCATACCCTCTAGTTATAATAGAAAAAATATTTTCGAGGAAGATCAAAGGTGTATTCGCTTAAATTATTTAGCTTTTGACATCTTAGGTAATTCTCTTAGCAAAGAAGATTATCATGCCTTCATAATTAGATATAATGAACCTATTCATGATGCGCATGATATTTGGACTAGAATTAAAAACAAATTTGATGAGTCCAAACATGATGGTTTATTTTGTGCTTCTACTTCCTTTGGTCCTTGTGAAACTAACTCTTTGAAGGAAGAAGAAGAAAGTGAACGTTGGAGACCAAACGATGAATCCACCTCTCCAAAAGGTTTGTCTTCCCATTTCGATTCCCACATATGTTGTGTGGCTAATGAAAATGATAGTGGAAGCACAAATGAGGATGAGGAGGATGAAAGAAGCTTCATGCAACTCTACGCTCATCTAAGCCTAGAAGATAAGGCGGTCATGCTTAAACTTCTAAAAAGAGCGAGAGAGCAAAGCAATGCTCATCAAATGCTCGAAGATATTCTCTCCATAAAAATGCTAAGCTTTAATGAGTTGACTAAGTGCTCTCATGTTGATTTGGTCCAAAGGTATGAATCTATTACAATTGAGCAAGATGACTCTTTATTTTGTATCGCTCAATTAGTAAATAGGAATGCCTTGCTTAAGGACCAAGTAGAAAAGCTAAAAGTTGAAAATCTAGCTTTTCAAGAAAAATATGATATGCTTCTACATTCTCATGAAAATCTTATGGATGATCATATCATATTAAACATTTCTCATGAGGTTGTGATAGAAAACTTAAAATTACAACAACCTCACTCATGCACATGTATTCAAATTGAAACTATATTACCATGTGCTAATGCTTGTTGTCCGTCGACAAGCAAATCTTCCTTTGAGCTAGAATTTGCAGGAACAAAAGATGATACATATCAAAAGCTCAAAGAAGAAAATGAGAGGCTAAAGATGAGCTTGACACAACTAAAAGGGAAGTGCATTGCTCAGCCTTCTCAAGATAACCGTGATCACATGGTGAAGAAGCTTGAGACGGGAACAACCGTGGCATGCACTAAATCCCTTGAAGAAAATGTCAATGACTTGAGGATTGCCAAGATGAAGGAACAAAAGAAGAAAATCAATACCTCTGCCAAAAGCCTCAACCGCGCCTCCATGCAAGGTAACATCCAAGGTAATGATCAAGCCACACTTCACACTAAAAGAAGTAAAAAGTGTAGTGAATGCTTTGAAAAGGGACACTCGATTAGGTCATGTCCCTATATTAAAAATAGCTTGATTATTAACAAGGATGATAAACTTTGTTTTAAATGCTCAAAGAAGGGACACTTAATTAAGTCTTGTCCCTATTTGAAACAAAAAGGCATAGTGTTAGAAAAGAAAATATTAACTAACCATGCAGCAAGCAAGAAATAAGGAAAGAAGAAATTTTCAAGACTTGAAGATCGCCTTTGCTATATATGCCGAAAGAAGGGACATCAATGCAAGGATTGTCCCATTGGTAACTATCCCACTTCTAGCTTGTCAATTATTTCACATGTAACTAGGCAACCCAAAATTGCAACTTGTGCTAGAAAGGTAATGAGTTTACCAAACGCTAACACAAAGAACTTTTGGGTTCCTAGATCTTTGTTGACTAACCTTGATGAACCCATCAAGCGATGGGTACCAAAATATGCTTGACAAGCTTTGCAGGAGAAGGAGATGATATGAAGCTTTGGGGGTGCTTGAGAGAGTCAATTTAATTCTTATTAACTCAAGCTATCAATCTTCAATGATCTATATATCCGAGATTGACCCAAAGTTGTTTTGAATTATTATGTCTAATACTCATATCATCTCGAGGAAGATATTGATGTTGTAGGAAATTAAGAATTATCCTGTGGGAAAAATCAAGGCCTACAACATGGAGGAAAGCCAAAGGATGGTAACATTTATGCTTTTAAGTGCAAGTATCTTAAATTACCATTTCTTATGTGTCTTGTGTAGTCACATAGAAAAAGGAAGCACTTCAAATGTTTGTAAATTATGTCACCATTCTTTGAAGAAATTCCTCTCATATGGTAGATTGCATATTCATCACTTCTATACTATGGCAATCTACATGCTTGAGATTATTGTAAAAACCTCATGGCATGCTTTACACTAGTTATCCTATCATTGCCATGTTCTAGATATAGAAAGATATTCCAAATCCTTAGGACACTTCTAAAGGGAATCTCTCTTTTTATCTAGAATTGTGAGACTAATGTTTTTGTCTAAATAACCAAAGTAGTCTCACATATAGAGAATAAACTTCTCTATGAAAATGCGTAAGCTAACATGAAAACAAAAGTCAATCCAATGATTTATGTTGTTTTGCCTTGGTATATTGGATATGATTCTTCTACATTCAACGGTCTCCATGTTATGAATTAGAATTATTCCCATAATCTTAAAGAATTAACTATGCTTGTTTCATAAGTTAAAACTGAGCATACATCGTGGAATAATCTAGTTCATATTATAAAGTTTCCATGCTTTAGTAATCCACTTTTCATTCCTTATCAAAAATGATTACAAAAAGTGAAACTAGTACTTGTGTTGCTAATGACATATCTCTTGAGCTTACTTATGAAAATCTACAAGAGAGTGAGTGCAAGCCACAAGCCTCAAGGGTTACTCTTCACCCAAAGGAAGAAAGGTAAAAGCAAAGGTATGGGAACTCATCTTCTTAATATAGTTCCCATCAATGGTTATTTACTCTAAATTCTACCTATATGAAGAATAGATTATTTATTGGACTTAAGTCAGCTAGATGTGCATTCAATCTCATTCTCATAAATGCACTTGTCCATTAGAATCTAATTCATGCCTTTTCCATATTTGTTCTCGTATTGATATGCTTTTATGTTATGATGATAAATTCAATATGAAGAAGTAAATTTCCTATGATTGATCAAAATGTTTCAAAGGTGCATATTCCTCTTTTCTAATGATGTGCACTAATGATAAGGATTTTACTTCATATCTGTGTAACATATGAATGATGAATTGTTTATATTTCTAAATAAATCATCCTTCATCATATACTCCCTTGTGCCATTAACATCTCTCTTGAGTATTTTCAATAAGTTTGGAAGGAAAAAGAGAAAACTACAAAGGGAGGACACTCAAATGAAAGAGGAAGACATCAAGAACAACAACACCTACTTGGACAATAAGATCTTCAAAACAATCAATGGTGTGGTTGTAAGCATTCTAAACCTTTTTCATTGTGAGAATACTAGGCATAAGTTGCTTATTGCAAATTTTATAAGCCTTGATCAAGATGAATAATGCTTCTCCCTATTTGTCGTTAAAAGAGAAGTGCATTCAAATTCTTGATGCATACCTTTAGGGGGAGTTTCATTTCTATATGTTGATCATATTGAGACTAACATTTTCTCTTAGTAATCTCATAAAGTCTCGAGTATGAGAATAAGTTTCTCATGAAGTATGCTGCTACATTTCAATCCAACTTGGTAAAATAATGTCACTTTTGTCAAGGATTGTAACTTTCACTATTCAAGTAGCATATTTACTAGATTCTCCTGGTTTAAGCTTGTTTGACAATTGAAAGTCGCCTAGAGGGGGGTGAATAGGGCGAAACTGAAATTTACAAAGTTAATCACAACTACAAGTCGGGTTAGCGTTAGAAATATAATGCGAGTCCGAGAGAGGGCGTAAAAACAAATCGCAAGCGAATAAAGAAGTGAGACACAAGGATTTATTTTACCGAGGTTCGGTTCTCTAAAACCTACTCCCCGTTGAGGTGGTCACAAAGACCGGGTCTCTTTCAACCCTTTCCCTCTCTCAAACGGTCCCTCCGACCGAGTGAGCTTCTCTTCTCAATCAAACGGGAACCAAACTTCCCCACAAGGACCACCACACAATTGGTGTCTCTTGCCTTGATTACAATTGAGATGATCGCAAGAAAGAATGAGAAAAAGAAGCAATCCAAGCGCAAGAGCTCAAATGAACACAACAATCACTCTCTCTAATCACTAAAGCTTTGAGTGGAATTGGGAGAGGATTTGATCTCTTTGGTGTGTCTAGAATTGAATGCTAGAGCTCTTGTAAGTAGTTGGAAGGTGGAAAACTTGGATGCCTTGAATGTGGGGGTGGTTGGGGGTATTTATAACCCCAACCACCAAACTAGCCGTTTGGTGAAGGCTTCTGTCGCATGGCGCACCGGACAGTCCGGTGCGCCACCGGACACTGTCCGGTGCGCCAGCCACGTCACCTGGCCGTTGGGTTCCGACCGTTGGAGCTCTGTCATGTGGGCCCGCCTGGCTGTCCGGTGGCGCACCGGATAGGCCCTGTAGGCGACACGGTGTACCACCCGCGCGTGCTCTGCTCCTCTGCGCGCGCTGGCGCGCATTTAATGCGTTGCAGTCAACCGTTGAGCGTGAAGTAGCCGTTGCTCCACTGGCTCACCGGACAGTCCGGTGTTACACGGGACAGTCCGGTGAATTTTAGCGGAGCGGATTCCCGAAGCTGGCGAGTTCAGAGTCGCTCTCCCTTGGGGCACCGAACACTGTCCGGTGGTGCACCGGACAGTCCGGTGAATTATAGTGAAGCGCCTCTGAGATTTCCTGAAGGTGAAGAGTTCAGCTTGGAGTCCCCTAGTGCACCGGACACTGTCCGGTGGTGCACCGGACAGTCCGGTGTGCCAGACCAGGGCACACTTCGGTTGTCCCTTGCTCTCTTTGTTTGAACCCATTCTTGGTCTTTTTATTGACTTTTTGTGAACCTTTGGCACCTGTAGAACTTATAGACTAGAGCAAACTAGTTAGTCCAATTATTTGTGTTGGGCAATTCAACCACCAAAATCAATTAGGAAATAGGTGTAAGCCTAATTCCCTTTCAATCTCCCCCTTTTTGGTGATTGATGCCAACACAAAACAAAGCAAGTATAGAAGTGCATAATTGAACTAGTTTGCAAAATTTGTAAGTGCAAAGATTACTTAGAATTGAGCCAATAGAAATTCATAAGATATGCATGGATTGTTTCTTTATAATTTTAACATTTTGGACCACGCTTGCACCACATGTTTTGTTTTTGCAAATTCTTTTGTAAAATATTTTCAAAGATATTTTGCAACTAGTCAAAGGTAAATGAATAAGATTTTTGAGAAGCATTTATAAGATTTGAAATTTTTTCCCTGTTTTAAATGCTTTTCCTTTGACTAAACAAAACTCCCTCTCAATAAAATCCTCCTCTTAGTGTTCAAGAGGGTTTTAAGATATCAATTTTGAAAATACTACTTTCTCCCCCTTTTGAACATAATGAGATACCAATTTGAAAATCATTAGTTTTTAAAATTAGGTGGTGGTGCGGTCCTTTTGCTTTGGGCTCATACTCTCTCCCCCTTTGGGATGAATCGCCAAAAACGGAATCATTAGAGCCCTGTTGCTACTTTCTCCCCCTTTGGTAAATAACATATGAGTGAAGATTATACCAAAGACGAAGAGTTGCTCGGAGCGACGGCGAAGGATGAGTTAAGGAGTGGAGTAGAAGCCTTTGTTTTCGCCGAAGACTCCAATTCCCTTTCAATATATCTATGACTTGGTTTGAAATATACTTGAAAACTCATTAGTCATGGTATATAAAAGAGATATGATCAAAGGTATACTTATGAGCTATATATGCAAGACATCAAAAGAAATTCCTAGAATCAAGAATATTTAGCTCATGCCTAAGTTTGTTCATCTAATGGCTTGGTAAAGATATCGGCTAATTGATCTTTAGTATTAATGTATGCAATCTCGATATCTCCCTTTTGTTGGTGATCCCTAAGAAAATGATACCGAATGGCTATGTGTTTAGTGCGGCTATGTTCAACGGGATTATCCGCCAAGCGGATTGCACTCTCATTATCACATAGAAGAGGAACTTTGGTTAATTTGTAACCATAGTCCCTAAGGGTTTGCCTCATCCAAAGCAATTGCGTGCAACAATGGCCTGCGGCAATATACTCGGCTTCGGCGGTAGAAAGAGCTACGGAATTTTGCTTCTTTGAAGCCCAAGACACCAAGGATCTTCCCAAGAACTGGCAAGTCCCTGATGTGCTCTTTCTATTAATTTTACACCATGCCCAATCGGTATCCGAATAACCAATTAAATCAAATGTGGATTCCCTAGGATACCAAAGCCCAAACTTAGGAGTATAAGCCAAATATCTCAAGATTCGTTTTACGGCCGTAAGGTGAGCTTCCTTAGGGTCGGCTTGGAATCTTGCACACATGCATACGAAAAGCATAATATCCGGTCGAGATGCACATAAATAGAGTAAAGATCCTATCATCGACCGGTATACCTTTTGATCTACGGATTTACCTTCTGTGTCGAGGTCGAGATGCCCATTGATTCCCATGGGTGTCTTGATGGGCTTGGCATCCTTCATCCCAAACTTGTTTAGAATGTCTTGAGTATACTTCGTATGGCTAATGAAGGTGCCCTCTTGGAGTTGCTTCACTTGAAATCCTAAGAAATACTTCAACTCCCCCATCATTGACATCTCGAATTTTTGTGTCATGATCCTACTAAATTCTTCACATGTAGATTCGTTAGTAGACCCAAATATAATATCATCAACATAAATTTGGCATACAAACAAATCATTGTCAAGAGTTTTAGTGAATAGAGTAGGATCGGCCTTTCCGACTTTGAAGCCATTAGCAATAAGGAAATCTCTTAGGCATTCATACCATGCTCTTGGGGCTTACTTGAGCCCATAAAGCGCCTTAGAGAGCCTATAGACATGGTTAGGATACTCACTGTCTTCAAAGCCGGGAGGTTGCTCAACATAGACCTCTTCCTTGATTGGTCCATTGAGGAAGGCACTCTTCACGTCCATTTGGTAAAGCTTGAAGCCATGGTAAGTAGCATAGGCTAATAATATACGAATTGACTCAAGCCTAGCTACGGGTGCATAGGTTTCACCGAAATCCAAACCTTCGACTTGTGAATATCCCTTGGCCACAAGTCGAGCTTTGTTCCTTGTCACCACACCATGCTCATCTTGTTTGTTGCGGAAGACCCACTTGGTTCCTACAACATTTTGGTTAGGACGTGGAACTAAATGCCATACCTCGTTCCTCGTGAAGTTGTTGAGCTCCTCTTGCATCACCATCACCCAATCTGAATCTTGGAGTGCTTCCTCTACCCTGTGTGGCTCAATAGAGGAAACAAAAGAGTAATGCTCACAAAAGTGTGCAACACGAGATCTAGTGGTTACCCCCTTATGAATGTCGCCGAGGATGGTGTTCACGGGGTGATCTCATTGAATTGCTTGGTGGACTCTTGGGTGTGGCGGTCTTGGTTCTTCATCCTCCTTGTCTTGATCATTTGCATCTCCCCCTTGATCATTGTTGTCATCTTGAGGTGGCTCATCTTTTTGATCTTCTCCTTCGTCAACTTGAGCCTCATCCTTATCTTGAGTTCGTGGAGATGCTTGCGTGGAGGAGGATGGTTGATCTTGTGCATTTGGAGGCTCTTCGGATTCCTTAGGACACACATCCCCAATGGACATGTTCCTTAGCGCGATGCACGGAGCCTCTTCATCACCTATCTCATCAAGATCAACTTGCTCTACTTGAGAGCCGTTAGTCTCATCAAACACAACGTCACAAGAAACTTCAACTAGTCCTGAGGACTTGTTAAAGACTCTATATGCCCTTGTGTTTGAATCATATCCTAGTAAAAAGCCTTCTACAGTCTTAGGAGCAAATTTAGATTTTCTACCTCTTTTAACAAGAATAAAGCATTTGCTACCAAAGACTCTAAAATAGGAAATATTGGGCTTTTTACCGGTTAGGAGTTCGTATGATGTCTTCTTGAGGATTCGGTGTAGATACAACCGGTTGATGGCGTAGCAGGCGGTGTTAACCGCCTCGGCCCAAAACTGATCCGAAGTCTTGTATTCATCAAGCATGGTCCTTGCCATGTCCAATAGAGTTCGATTCTTCCTCTCCACTACACCATTTTGTTGTGGGGTGTAGGGAGAAGAGAACACATGCTTGATGCCCTCCTCCTCAAGGAAGCCTTCAATTTGTGAGTTCCTGAACTTCGTTCCATTATCACTTCTTTTTTTCTTGATCCTCAAGCCGAACTCATTTTGAGCCCGTCTCAAGAATCCCTTTAAAATCTCTTAGGTTTGAGATTTTTCCTGTAAAAAGAACACCCAAGTGAAGCGAGAATAGTCATCGACAATAACTAGACAGTACTTACTCCCACCGATGCTTATGTAAGCAATCGGGCCGAATAGATCCATGTGTAGGAGCTCCAGTGGCCTGTCAGTCGTCATGATGTTCTTATGTGGATGATGAACACCAACTTGCTTCCCTGCTTGGCATGCTCTACAAATCCTGTCTTTCTCAAAATGAACATTTGTTAATCCTAAAATGTGCTCTCCCTTTAGAATCTTATGAAGATTCTTCATTCCAACATGGGCTAGTCGGCGGTGCCAGAGCCAACCCATGTTAGTCTTAGCAATTAAGCAAGTGTTGAGTTCAGCTCTATCAAAATCTACCAAGTATAGCTGACCCTCTAACACTCCCTTAAATGCTATTGAATCATCACTCCTTCTAAAGATAGTGACACCTACATCAGTAAATAGACAGTTGTAGCCCATTTGACATAATTGGGAAACGGAAAGCAAGTTATAATCTAAAGAATCTACAAGAAAAACATTGGAAATGGAATGGTCAGGTGAAATAGCAATTTTACCCAAACCTTTGACCAAACCTTGATTTCCATCCCCGAATGTGATAGCTCTTTGGGGATCTTGATTTTTCTCATAGGAGGAGAACATCTTCTTCTCCCCTGTCATGTGGTTTGTGCAGCCGCTATCGATGATCCAACTTGAGCCCCCGGATGCATAAACCTACAAAACAAGTTTAGTTCTTGATTTTAGGTACCCAAACAGTTTTGGGTCCTTGAGCATTAGAGACAAGAACTTTGGGTACCCAAACATAAGTTTTGGAGCTCTTGTGTTTGCCCCCAATATACTTGGCAACTACCTTGCCTGATTTGTTGGTTAACACATAAGAAGCATCAAAAGTTTTAAATGAAATGCTATGATCATTTGATGTAGTAGGAGTTTTCTTCTTAGGCAACTTAGCACAGGTTGGTTGCCTAGAGCTAGATGTCTCACCCTTATACATGAAAGCATGATTAGGGCCAGAGTGAGACTTCCTAGAATGAATTCTCCTAATTTTATGCTCGGGATAACCAGCAGGGTACAAAATGTAACCCTCGTTATCCTGAGGCATGAGAGCCTTTCCCTTAACAAAGTTGGATAATTTCTTAGGAGGGGCATTAAGTTTGACATTGTCTCCCATTTGGAAGCCAATGTCATCCTTGATGCCAGGGCGTCTCCCACTATAGAGCATGCTTCTAGCAAATTTAAAATTTTCATTTTCTAAGTCATGCTCATTGATTTTGGCATTAAGTTGAGCTATGTGATCATTTTGTTTCTTAATTAAAGCTAGATGGTCATGGATAGCATCAACATTAATGTCTCCACATCTAGTACAAATGGAAGTATGCTCAACGGTAGATGTAGAGGGTTTGCAAGATTTTAATTCTACAACCTTAGCATGTAATATATCATTTTCACTTCTAAGGTTGGAAATAGTAACATTGCAAACATCAAAATCTTTAGCCTTAGCAATCAATTTTTCATTTTCATTTCTAAGGCTAGCAAGAGAATCATTCAATTTTTCAATCTTAGCAAGCAAATTAGCATTATCATCTCTAAGATTGGAAATTGAATCATCACATACATTTGAATCAACCTTAGTAATTAATCTAGCATTCTCATTTCTAAGGTTGGCAATTAAATCATGTGATGTGCTTAGCTCACTAGTTAATTTTTCATATTTTTCAACTTCTAGAGCATAAGCATTTTTAACCTTAACATGCTTTTTGTTTTCCTTGATTAGGAAGTCCTCTTGGGTGTCCAAGAGTTCATCCTTTTCATGGATGGCACTAATTAATTCATTTAATTTTTATTTTTGTTGCATGTTTAGGTTGACAAAAAGGGTACGCAAATTATCCTCCTCGTCACTAGCATTATCATCACTAGAGGACTCATATTTAGTGGAGGATTTGGATTTAACCTTCTTCTTTTTGTCGTCCTTTGCCATGAGGCACTTGTGGCCAACGTTGGGGAAAAGGAGTCCCTTGGTGACGGCGATGTTGGCGGCGTCCTCGTCGGAGGAGGAGTCAGTGGAGATCTCGTCGGAGTCCCACTCCCGGCAAACATGAGCATCGCCACCCTTCTTCTTGTAGTACCTCTTCTTCTCCTTTCTTCTCCCCTTCTTGTCGTCGCCCCTGTCACTATCACTAGATAATGGACATTTAGCAATGAAATGACCGGGCTTACCACATTTGTAGCAAACTTTTTTGGAGCGGGACTTGTAGTCTTTCCCCCTCCTTTGCTTGAGGATTTGGCGGAAGCTCTTGATGATGAGAGCCATCTCCTCATTGTCGAGCTTAGAGGTGTCGATTGGTTGTCTACTTGATGTAGACTCCTCCTTTTTCTCCTCTGTCGCCTTGAATGCAACCGGTTGTGCTTCGGGCGTGGAGGGGCCATCTAGCTCGATGATTTTCTTTGAGCCTTTGATCATCAACTCAAAGCTCACAAAATTACCTATTACTTCCTTGGGAGTCATTTGTGTATATCTAGGATTTCCTCGAATTAATTGAACTTGCGTAGGGTTAAGAAAAACGAGGGATCTTAGAATAACCTTGACCATCTCATGGTCATCCCATTTGGTGCTCCCGAGGTTGCGCACTTGGTTCACCAAGGTCTTCAAGCGGTTGTACATGGCTTGAGGGTCCTCGCCTTGGTTGAGTCAGAACCGACCGAGCTCCCCCTCGATCGTCTCCCGCTTGGTGATTTTGGTCACCTCGTCTCCTTCGTGCGCGGTCTTGAGTACGTCCCAAATTTCCTTCGCACTCTTTAACCCTTGCACCTTATTATACTCCTCTCGACTTAGAGAGGCGAGGAGTATAGTGGTGGCTTGGGAGTTAAAGTGGTGGATTTGGGCCACTTCGTCGGAGTCGTAGTCTTCATCCCCTACGGATGGTACCTGTACACCAAACTCAACAACATTCCAAATGCTTGTATGGAGTGAGGTTAGATGATGCCTCATTTTGTCACTCCACATATTATAATCTTCACCGTAAAACACCGGTGGTTTGCCTAATGGAACGGAGAGTAAAGGAGTACGCTTTGAAATACGGGGGTAGCGTAGGGGAATCTTACTATACTTCTTGCGCTCATGGCGCTTAGAAGTTACGGACGGCGCGTCGGAGCCGGAGGTGGAAGGTGATGAAGAATCGGTCTCGTAGTAGACCACCTTCCTCATCTTCTTTTTCTTGTCGCCACTCCGATGCGACTTGTGGGAAGAGGGTTTCTTCTCCTTCCGCTTCCCTTTGTTGCGGGACTCTTCCGATGAAGCCTTCCCGTGGCTTGTAGTGGGCTTGTCGCCGGTCTCCATCTCCTTCTTGGCGTGATCTCCCGACATCACTTCGAGCGGTTAGGCTCTAATAAAGCACCGGGCTCCGATACCAATTGAAAGTCGCCTAGAGGGGGGGTGAATAGGGCGAAACTGAAATTTACAAAGTTAATCACAACTACAAGCCGTGTTAGCGTTAGAAATATAATGCGAGTCCGAGAGAGGGCGTAAAAACAAATCGCAAGTGAATAAAGAAGTGAGACACAAGGATTTGTTTTACCGAGGTTCGGTTCTCTCAAACCTACTCCCCGTTGAGGTGGTCACAAAGACCGGGTCTCTTTCAACCCTTTCCCTCTCTCAAACGGTCCCTCCGACCGAGTGAGCTTCTCTTCTCAATCAAACGGGAACCAAACTTCCCCACAAGGACCACCACACAATTGGTGTCTCTTGCCTTGATTACAATTGAGATGATCGCAATGCAAGGAAGAATGAGAAAAAGAAGCAATCCAAGCGCAAGAGCTCAAATGAACACAACAATCACTCTCTCTAATCACTAAAGCTTTAAGTGGAATTGGGAGAGGATTTGATCTCTTTGGTGTGTCTAGAATTGAAAGCTAGAGCTCTTGTAAGTAGTTGGAAGGTGGAAAACTTGGATGCCTTGGATGTGGGGTGGTTGGGGGTATTTATAACCCCAACCACCAAACTAGCCGTTTGGTGAAGGCTTCTGCCGCATGGCGCACCGGACAGTCCGGTGCGCCAGCCACATCACCTGGTCGTTGGGTTCCAACCGTTGGAGCTCTGTCATGTGGGCCCGCCTGGCTGTCCGGTGGCGCACCGGACAGGCCCTGTAGGCTATCCGGTGTACCACCCGCGCGTGCTCTGCTCCTCTGCGCACGCTAGCGCGCATTTAATGCGTTGCAGTCGACCATTGAGCGCGAAGTAGCCGTTGCTCCGCTGGCTCACCGGACAGTCCGGTGAATTTTAGTGGAGCGGATTCCCGAAGCTGGCGAGTTCAGAGTCGCTCTCCCCTGGGGCACCGGACACTGTCCGGTGGTGCACCGGACAGTCCGGTGAATTATAGCGAAGCACCTCTGAGATTTTCCGAAGGTGAAGAGTTCAGCTTGGAGTTCCCTGGTGCACCAGACACTGTCCGGTGGCACACCGGACTGTCCGGTGCGCCAGACCAGGGCACACTTCGGTTGTCCCTTGCTCTCTTTGTTTGAACCCATTCTTGGTCTTTTTATTGACTTTTTGTGAACCTTTGGCACCTGTAGAACTTATAGATTAGAGCAAACTAGTTAGTCCAATTATTTGTGTTGGGCAATTCAACCACCAAAATCAATTAGGAAATAGGTGTAAGCCTAATTCCCTTTCAATAATCTAATGCATATGTTGTTCTTTTGATCGCATCTGTTATTTGTTTGATCATTGAATAACTTCAATCAACACTTATGTTTCTTAGTGCCTCATATAATTTCAATCGATATCTCTCTTGATATGCACTAAGTTAAAAGGAGAATTCATGATATATTTATGCAATTTGTGATCTACTTGATATATAATAACAATGACTTAGAAAATGATCACTAGTTGTAGAACTCTCTCTTGTGCAAAATATTTCCATACACTATCTTGAATACAGGTCTTAAGTAACTAAGACTAAGAATAAAGCACAATGAAGAGAGCATCTCTATGTGAAGGTACAAAAGGGTAAAACTACTTCCTCTCATTTATACATGTACCTAAATCTTCCTCTTCTATACATTTCTTGCACATCTTGGATAAAAGGAAGAGAAAGCATGTTTATGCATATCCCTGCTTCATACCTAGTTTAACTTCTCAAAAATTTCATTCCTGCCCTTGTGCATTTTTGTTAAAACTAGGTGAAGTGATTTTATTGTCAAAGAGCTTAAAGCTTAACCTTGTAACGAGGATAAGCTACCTTTGTTCCAAAGGTGGAGATTCCTTAAGTCTCTTTGAAATCTTTAAGGGTAATTGCTTAAAATGGTTCCAACATGCTTTCATAAGTGCATAGTCTGTCGTGAGCATCACACTTTTATTATGATACATTGCACTTCAAAATTTCTATGATATAAATATGTTCTCATTAACCTAGTTATGTGCACTTGACATTTAAGGCCAAAATCTGTATTCCTCTCCAGGCACATATTTAGGGGGAGCAATCTATATTATATAGAACTATTTACGCTTAATTGGCATATCCTTTTAACCATGTATCTTTCCTTTGGTACATTTGCATATTTCCTATCTCTCTTGTGCCAAGGCTAAGACTAATATGTTTCCATGAGTATCTCGTGTATTAAGTCTTAGATTGAAAGGAAAATGGAGTATTCGGCAAAGACATTGCTTCCACTCTACATCATCGGTATTATCTATCCTTTGCCGGTATTCCGCCATCTCTCAAAATTGGTATAATCTTCACTCATATTCATTTGTACCACTAGGGGAGAAAGTAA
Source organism: Zea mays (assembly GCF_902167145.1). NCBI lineage: Eukaryota > Viridiplantae > Streptophyta > Magnoliopsida > Poales > Poaceae > Zea > Zea mays. The sequence continues at coordinate 129,242,001 of NC_050105.1, read as the reverse complement.
AAAGGGCTATAAAGACTCTGTTTTTGGCGATTAATGCCAAAAGGGGAGAGAGTATTAGCCCAAAGCAAAAGGACCGCACCACCATGCCAATTTCAAAATTTTTCGAAACAAGTTTAAGTTTTTGAATGTTCTTCAATTGGTATCTTTGAAAGTAGTATTTCTCTAAGAAATTCTATCTCAATTGATATCTATATCTTAAAAAGGAGTTTTTCAAATTTTGGTATATAAGATATTTGATCTTCTTTCAATTTGTAAAAACCCTCTTGAACCTAAGAGGAAAATTTCATTAAGGGGGGGGTTTGTTTAGTCAAAGGAAAATCATTTGAAACAGGGGGAGAAAATTTCAAATCTTGAAAATGCTTCTTCAAATCTTATTCATATACCTTTGACTATTTGCAAAAAGACTTTGAAAAGAATTTCCAAAAGAATTTGCAAAAACAAAACAAGTGGTGCAAGCGTGGTCCAAAATGTTAAAAGAAAGAAAGCAATTCATGCATATCCTATGAAAGTATAAATTGGTTTAATTCCATGCAACCTTTGCACTTGCCTTATGCAAACTAGTTTAATTATGCACTTATATATTCACTTTGGTTTGTGTTGGTGTTGGGGCGAAGGCGAAGACGCCACCCTTCGCTCGAGGCCTTCGCCGTAGTCGTTGGTCCAACGGAGACAAGACAACGGGCAGGGGACACCCTTCGCCCCATACGACATCGGACGAAGACCTGCGACGAGGTCATCCCACCGTGCGGCCTCGTCCAGCATGGGGGCCCACGTGTGATCCGGCCCATTGTAACGGGCCCTGCGTGGCCGCTGCGTGTTACGGGCCTAATTTGTAAAGGCATCCCTGTAATTACAGTCTGTAACCCCGCTTTATGGGAATATTCTGGGGATAACCTAGGTGTCTGAGGGCACATGCGTCCTTAACACAAGACGCTGGGCACTCAGGTACCTATAAATACCCCCGCACAGTGCCCTTGAGAGGCTAGATGAACAGAGCTTTTGCCATCACGTGCTGAAACCCTGTTTGCGCTATTACACCCTCCCCGTTGGATCAACTTGCGCCTGTGAGCAAGTTCCAACATTTGGCGCCCACCGTTCGTGCTACGAAGAAACCACCCGCGATGGCACCCAAGAAAGCTAGCTCGAAGGCTGACGAGGCTGCGAAGGCAGCACTGCTGGCCGCAAAAAAGGGCAAGGCCCTCGCACTCACCCACTCCACCCACCAAGAGGCTACTGAAGACGATGTTTCCCGCACCTGCGAAGTCGATGCTCTCCACACCTGCGGCCTTGAAGGACAACCGCAACCTCCCCCAGGCTTCGCCCCACCGGAGGGCGCGGACCTCACCGAGGACGGTGAAGTCCTCGACGTTTTAGCGGAAGAACAGCTACAGCTGCGCGCCCTGCGCCTCAAGAACCGCAATCTCCAGAGGCAAAAAGAGATACTGGAGGCCAAGCGCCAGCGCGTGTCTGCACTAGCCAAGGTGCGGCAAATGATACGTGACGAAGAGCAGAAGGCCCAGGACCTCGAGCGGGAGATCGCGCTGATGCAGCGCGAAGGCCACCTCGGCTTGCAGCACGGGCCACCCCTGCAACAGCGCGCGCAAGTGGAAGACCCGCACTTCCCCCAGCGCGACTACGCCTTCCCACACGCCGCGCCATTTCAAGGGGTCAACTACCTCGACGAGCGAAGTCCCCTGGCACCACATCTGCAAGTGACACCCTGGCCTGCCAACTTCCGGGCAGGGACCTATCCCAAGTACAACGGCAGCATGGACCCAGCACAGTACATCATGAGTTATCAGGTCGCTGTTGCATCTTCCGGAGGGGACGACGCCATAATGGCCAAATCTTTCATCATCGCCCTCGAAGGCCCAGCTCTCACCTGGTTCACCAGGTTGCCCCCGCTGTCCATTGACTCCTGGAGAAGCCTAAGGGACAAATTCCTGCTCAACTTCCAAGGGTACCGCCCAGACACCGACGCCTTGGCCGAACTCTCACTCTATAAGCAACTAGAAAAAGAGACTCTGCGGGAGTACTACCGCAAGTTTCTAACACTCAAGTCACAGCTGCCCTCAGTTGATGACTAGATCGCCATTCACTACGCCATCAGTGGCCTTCGCGCCGGCGTCATTTACAGCCACTGCATCAGGGACCCACCCAAGAACCTCCAGGAATTATATCAGCTATTTGAAAAATATGCCAAATCCGAAGAGCTCCACCAGCGCAAGGTTGAGTCTCAGAGGAAACCCAAAGATGCTCCACAATCCAGTCGCACGTGGACGAGGACTCCGCAGCCAGACTCCGGTCGAGACGGCCGTAATCAGCAGCAGGTGCACAACATTGCTAACCAGCACCCCGCTGGTGATGCCCCTCGCCGCCAGGAATATCCCCCCAGGGCCGCGGAAGTGGAACTCGCGGTAGGGGCCGGGGACGCGCGCAGCCGCCGCGCCGATTCTACTGTCTCTTCCACGGCGAAGACTGCGCCCACCAAACCAAAGACTGCCCAGAGACGAAGGCCACCAGAGACAGGATGGCACGGGCGCAACCGACCGACAACCCAAGAGTCGTCGCGCACACTTATCAGCAACACCCTCCACCATACATCCACGCCCCCGCCCTGCATCCACCGCACCACGCTTACCAACACCATCAGGAAGTACAAATCGTACCTGCCCCACCCCCACCTCCACACCAGCAACAACAAAACATCCCCCACCCCCACGCCCCCAAGCAAGAAGACTTCGCCGATCAGCCGTATCGCGGAGTCATTCATATGATCACTGGGGGGTCCAGTGTCGACTTCGACACCAAGCGACAGAAGCAGGACCACTATCGCAGCATCAACCACGTCGCCATCACCGGTCCAGTCGTGCAGACGAAGTGGTCCCATGTACCACTAACTTTCGACGCCCGAGACGTCGACCTGCGCAGCGCCCCCCATATCGACGCCATGGTCATCAACTGCAGCGTGGCAGGCTGGGACCTGCACAAAGTCCTCGTCGATAATGGCAGTCAGGCAGATATCATTTTCCTCCATGCCTTCGACCGCATGGGCATAAGCCACAGCTTGCTCAAGCCTTCGGACAATCCGTTGTACGGCTTCGGCGGCAAGGGCACTTTTCCTATCGGCAAAATAGAGTTGCCTCTCTCCTTCGGTGTAGCGCCCAATGCCCGAAGCGAGCAAATAACCTTTGACATCGTCGACATGGTGTATCCGTACAACGCCATCATGGGCCGGGGCTCCATCAACAAGTTTGAAGCATCCATTCACGGATTGTACCTGTGCATGAAGATACCAGGTCCGTTAGGCGCCATCTCGGTCTACGGCAATCAGCAGACTGCGTGCAATATAGAGCGGGACTTCATCCCCAGGAAAAGAAATGTCCACTGCCTTACGGCCCAGCGCGAGGTCCCAGGGCCCGCCAGCCCAACTGAAAAACAACACAAGGCGCAGCTGCAAAGCAATGACAGGACCAAGTCTGTTCCCCTCGACCAGGCCACGCCCAAGCAAACAGTCACGATCAGCGAAGACCTCACTTCGCTTGATGAGGAAAAACTCCTGTGCTGCTTGTCCAAGAACAAGGACGTCTTCGCTTGGTCAGCCCTCGACCTGGTGGGGGTCAGCCGATCCATAATTGAGCACAGCTTGGGAATTGACCCCACGGTGAGACCGAAAAAACAGCGGCTTCGCAAAATGTCCGACGAGAAGACAGAGGCCGCCAAGGCAGAGGTACACCGCCTCCTGGAAGCCAAATTTATCGAGCCAGTGGCTTGCCCCACGTGGCTCTCCAACGTGGTAATGGTGCAGAAAAAGAGCGACAAGTGGCGAATGTGCATAGACTTCACCAGTCTCAACAAGGCCTGCCCAAAGGACAACTTCCCGTTGCCCCGGATCGACAAAATAGTCGATAGCGCGGCCGGGTGCGAGGTCATGTCACTCCTCGACTGCTTCTCCGGTTATCATCAAATATACATGAAGGAGGAGGACAAAGCCAGCACCAGCTTCATAACACCCTTCGGCACATATTGCTTCATCAGAATGCTGGAGGGACTCAAGAACGCCGGGTCCACCTTCTCCTGGCTCACTAAAACAGTGCTCGAAGGGCAAGTCGGCAGAAACGTATTCACATACGTGGATGATATTGTCGTCGCCAGCAGGAACAAAGAGGACCATCTCGCAGACCTCGTCGAGACATTCGCGAACATGCGGGACGCACGACTTCGCCTGAACCCCGATAAGTGCGTCTTCGGCGTTCGCCGGGGGAAAATATTGGGTTATCTGGTATCACACCGCGGCATCTAGGCCAACCCAACCAAAATCCAAGCCATTATCAACATGACGCCCCCGCAGTCAGCCAGAGAGGTCCAGCGTCTAACGGGCAGATTGGCCGCCCTCAACAGATTCATTTCCAAATCTGCTGAGCGAAGTCTTCCCTTCCTCAAAACACTCCGCGGCGCAAAAGACTTCGCTTGGGGACCAGAGCAGGCGGCGGCCTTCGCCTCATTAAAACAGTACCTGATGGAGTTGGCCGTTCTTACGAGCCCCGACTCTTCGCTAACACTGTTGCTTTATGTTGCGGCTTCGCCGCACGTGGTCAGCGCGGCACTGGTTCAGGAGCAGACAGTAGAGGGTGTGATCAGGCAGTGCCCAGTTTATTATGTCTCCGAAGTGCTCACACCATCAAAATACAACATGACGGAACTCGAAAAGATTGCATGTGCAGTTGTTATGTCTTCGCGCAAATTGCACCACTACTTTGAAGCATTCAAGGTCCGCGTCACCTCAGATAGGGGACTCGGCGAATTATTCAGAAACCCGGAGGCATCGGTACGGATCGCCAAATGGGCGGCTGAACTCTCCGGCTACGACATCACTTTCGAGCCCAGGACAGCGATCAAGTCACAAGTTCTAGCTAGGGGTGGATATCGAGCCAGCTCGGCTCGGCTCGACCGAGCTCGAGCTGGCTCGTTAAGGAAACGAGCTGGCTCGACTCGACTCGTTAAGCAATCGAGCCAGAGAACCAGCTCGGCTCGGCTCGTTTGCGAGCTCGAGCTGGCTCGTTTAGCTCGCGAGCCACAACAAAAAATAGTATACATGTGTATATACAACAATATAATCAATTGCTAGTTAATTTCATACTAATTTAACACTAGAAAAGACTAACAATACTCTGTATTTTATACATCACATCATTTAAACCTTAAATTAACATAGTTCATCACTTATTAATTCATCCAATACATATATAGGCTCTGTTTTGCATATAAATGCTAGCTCATTCGAGCTAACGAGCTGGCTCGAGCTCGTGTCGAGCTGGCTCGTTAACGAACCGAGCTGAGATGTTAGCTCAGCTCGTGACAAAATTGAAACGAGCCGAGTCGAGCCGAGCCGAGCTGATCACGAGTCGAGCGAGCTCACGAGCCACGAGTATTTTGTCCAGCCCTAGTTCTAGCAGACTTCGTCGTCGACTGGACCAGGCCAATAACACAGCCGGATCCATCCGCAGAGAAGGTTTGAACAATCCACTGCGACGGCGCCTGGTGCCATGCGGGGGCAGGCGCTGCTGCGGTCATCACCTCACCCGCCGGGGTCAGGCACAGATATGCGGCACGCTTAAGCTTCGCTCTGGAATCCGACAGATGCACAAACAACATAGCAGAATACGAAGCTGTCATCCTCGGCCTCCGCAAACTAAGAGCCCTCGGTGTCACCACCTGCATAGTCTGAACAGACTCCAAGGTAGTCGCCGGCCAAGTCGAGAAAGACTATGCAGCAAAGGACCCCGCACTTATGCAATACCTCGCGGCCATCCGAAGTCTCGAGAGACAATTCAAGGGATTCACATTGCAGCATGTGGACCGGGCCAAGAATGAAGAAGCTGACGCATTGGCCAAGGCAGCCGCCAGGGGTGAAGCCCTACCCTCCGACGTGTTCTATCACGTCATCGGCACGCCAGCCGTCCGCAGCCCTGAAGGGATCCAAATAACCAACGGCAGCGAGGGCCACCGCATGATCAACCTTATCGTGACCGAAGACTGGCGGGCGCCAATAACCCTGTACCTGCAGGGATACTACCACCCAATCGACAGCAACGAGGCCAAGCGCCTCCACCACCGAAGCCGGGACTTCGCACTGATCGAGGGCCAACTTTACAAAAGGGGGTCAGTCAGCCGATGCTTAAGTGCGTCACCGAGACCGAGGGCATTCAAATTCTGCGCGAAGTCCACAAGGGGACCTGCGGCTCCCACACAGGCCCCAGGGCCCTAGCGGCAAAGGTGATTCGCCAAGGTTTCTACTGGCCCGCCATTATCTGCACCGCAAATCGGGTTGTTAGATCCTGCGAGGCCTGTCAGAAATTTTCCCCGCGCACGGGACGCCCCTCGCAGTTCACGAAGTTGATCGCCCACACGTGGCCCCTTCAGCGTTGGGGCCTAGACATTGTCGGGCCCCTGCCCACGGCTCAGGGGAACCTCAAGTTCACCTTTGTAGCCGTTGAATACTTCACCAAATGGATTGAAGCGAGGGCAGTCTCCACCATCACATCAAAGACGGCCCAGAAATTCTTCTGGCAAAATATTGTTTGCCGCTTCGGAGTACCATCCGAACTCACGGTCGACAACGGCAAGCAGTTCGACAACCAAGATTTCAAAGACCTCTGCTTCTCCATCGGCACCAAGCTTGCCTTCGCCTCCATGTACCATCCCCAGTCCAACGGAGTCATGGAGCGCGCCAACGGCAAAATTTTCACAGCTGTCAAGAAAATGCTCCTCGACGACAAAAAAGGCAAGTGGCCCGACCTGTTACCCGAAGTGGTCTGGGCACTGAATACAACTGAGTGCAGGGCGACTGGGTTTACCCCCTTCCGCCTATTATACGGATCGGAGGCCATGACTCCGCAAGAAATAAAGCATGGGTCGCCTCGGACAGCCGCGTCGGCCGTCCCAGACATAGACGAGCCGACTTCAAAGGATCTCATCGACGGAGACCGCGTCTTCGCCCTACAGGCTCTGGACAAATACCAAGCCCAGACAAAAGCATGGCGCGACCAGGCAGTCATCCCGAGGGAGTTCAGCGAAGGGGACCTCGTACTCGTCCGGACAACTCGAACAGAGTCCAGAGGCAAGCTGGAGCCCATGTGGGAAGGCCCTTACATTGTCAAGTCGAAGGCCTCCCCCAGCGCATACAGGCTCGCAACGTCGAACGGCGAAGACTTAGAGCATTCCTGGAACATTGATAATCTTCACAAGTTTTTTGTTTGACTCATCAGGGCCAGTTCGCCCTTGTAATTTGCAAAAACAATTTTGTTCTAGCCCGCACTCTTTTCCTCCCGGGGGGTGAGGTTTTTAACGAGGCGGAGTCATGTAACATACAAGAAAAAAATCCCCCAAAATCCACGTCGAAAAAAGACCGCGCCGACGGTCTTCGACATTCGACCAACACATAGTCACCGCGAGGCCCAGCGGCAGCCGCCCTCGCGTGCGACAACTCCGCGCAGAAGTCGCCTAAGGGTGCAGCCGGACTAGCACAACAAGTGCGAAAAATCGAAGTCTTCCACGAAGACTATCCGCGCAGAAGTCGCCTACGGGTGCAGCCGGACTAGCACAACAAGTGCGAAAAATCGAAGTCTTCCACGAAGACTATCCGCGCAGAAGTCGCCTACGGGTGCAACCGGACTAGCACAACAAGTGCGAAAAATCGAAGTCTTCCACGAAGACTATCCGCGCAGAAGTCGCCTACGGGTGCAGCCGGACTAGCACAACAAGTGCGAAAAATCGAAGTCTTCCACAAAAACTATCCGCGCAGAAGTCGCCTACGGGTGCAGCCGGACTAGCACAACAAGTGCGAAAAATCGAAGTCATCCGCGAAGACTATCCGCGCAAAAGTCGCCTAAGGGTGCAGCCGGATTAGCACCACAAGTGCGACAAATCGAAGACTATCCGCGCAAAAGTCGCCTAAGGGTGCAACCGGATTAGCACCACAAGTGCGACAAATTGAAGGCTTCCGCGAAGGCTATCCGCACAGAAGTCGCTCAAGGGTGCCGCCGGATTAGCACTACAAATACGAAAAATCAAGGCCTTCCGCGAGAACTACCCGTGCAACAATCGCCTACGGGTGCAGCTGGACGAAGCCCAACAAGTGCGAAAACGACTACACCAAAACTGCCCACAAAAGACCGACTGCACGCGCACCAGACCAACATAACAAACACACCAGACCCAGTACGTAACGCCTTCGTGCGCATAGCCGAATGTGCGAAGGCACACAACCCCATCATACAAGCCATTACATATGTACAAGCGAGGGCATCACACTTTACATCGGCTCAACCCTCAGAATAATTCCCATCTCCCTATAATTAAATAGCATTATCCTCAGCTCCTCACCCGCAAAAAGACGCCGCAGCTCCCCCTCACCTGCACTCACAGCGGCCGGCAAGGACAACAGTTCCTGCCTGCCAGCTCTACTCACACGAAGCCGACCACCGTCCACCTCACTCACTCTACGCTTCGCGACCGCCCTTCGCCGCTTACGCCCAGCACTCGAACCAGGCACAATTTCAGCATCCGCAGCATGCGGCGAAGCCTCCGCCGCTGCCACATCCAAGGCCGCAAAATAGTCCAAGTCCTCATCCGACGACTCTTCGGTCCACTCAACCGAGCCCCCAGAGTCACCAAAATCAGAAAACTAAGATGCAGAATCATCCAATTTATTCCCATCATCCACAGTCGAAGCCGCCAAAAAATTAGTAGTAGCGGTTGCGTGCGTAGGCCCAAAATCTTGAACTTGCGCAGCAACCAAGGTTCAGCAACAATATCCAAAATTTCCTAACTACCCACACCCACTAGGCCACCTGCGAAGACCCAGCCGTCGCGGGAGCCTCCGCCGTCGCCTCCGCCTCCACCGTCACAGGATCCTCAGCCCTCGGCGCAGCAGTTGGTGGCGGGCCTCCGCCGGCCGCAGCGGCTGCAGAGGCGTCAGGAACGCCTTCGGCGGGCCTCCGCCGGCCGCAGCGGCTGCGGGGGCATCAGGAGCGCCTTCGGCGGTTTCTGGGGGCAGCTCCAGGGTGGCCTCGGACACAGCCGCCGCCAGGTTCGACTCCGGGTCAGGCAGCGCGCTGTTGAAAGCCCTGAAATCATCCACCCTCTCGCCACGCGCCGCCTGAGACACAGCACACAAATTCAGCAAACCCATACATAGCCCACATTCAACAAACACCAAACAAAAGCCAAACATTACCTGACCCCTCGCCGTCTCGGTCCGCTCCCTGACCACCTCTCGACCGTGGGGGCCCCACATCCGGTCGTAGAGGGCTCCGGTGGATTCCTTCACTATATGGTCCTCAACCTTGTAGATATCACGCTCAAAATCCTCATCAGCTTGGTCGAAGACCTCATAGTGCCGGCACCCTTTGCGAGAGAGCGCGTTCATCGCCCCCTCGCAGGTGACCAGGGAGGCATAGGACATAAACCCCTCCACGATGGTGGGGAGCGCCTGCAACTCCTCCTGTACCCACTCAAGGCAGCGAAGTCCGGGCTCTCGGTTCGGCACTTCGAAATCAGCGGTCCGCGCGCCCAGCTCATGGTACGAATCCATAAGCTGTTTGCGTGTTCGCTCAGCCTCCACGCGCGTCGAGGCCTCGACCCTCTCCACACGAGCCCGTAGAGCGCTGAGCCACTCCTCCAACTGCTCGGCGCGCTGCTTGGCAAGACTGCCCTCCGCCCGCGCAAAATTGGCCTCCGCCTGCGCAGACTGCGCCTTGGCGAGGGCCTCATTGGCCTCCTTCCTCTCCTCCGCTAGTTGGCGCCGGAGGACATCCTTCTCACCCTCCAGCACGACCACCTTATCCGCCAGCTTGCAGCATTTACTGTCGGCAGCCGACTTCTCCCGGACGGCGTCAGCATGTTGCGTCCGAAGTCTCTCGACTTCGGCAGACACAACCGCCGTGAGGGCCCCCGACGCCGCGCGGTCTGCAAAGTCAGCCGCCTGCAAAACACACATAAGGCCGCAGCCCCAACGAAGCCAAAAAAACCGAAGTCTAGCTCAACGTACCTGACTTAGCGCCTCCTTCATCTCCTTCAGCCGGCGGGACACAGCACCCGCCTCGTCCCTGACAGCAGTGAGTGCCGGCATCTCGCCGCCGGCACTAAGAGCACCGCCCTTCGCCTTTGGCACCACGGCAGCCGCCGTGGTCGCCGCGGCAGGGGAACAACAACAAATTGGCCTTCGTCCGACCCTGCGACGTATCAACAAATTATATATATATATATAAATCGAGCCAACGGCCTACCAAAAAGATAGTCGTCCACACTAATGTCGGTGGCGAAGTCGGCGACGCGCTTGCCCGGCGGCGGCAACTCTCGGGCCACCTTCGCGGCCTCCGGCACCCTGCTAGACGCCGGTGCAGCCTTCGCAGACTTGGAACCACCGGCGGCAGCCGTAGCCTCCGGCGCCCTGCTGGATGCAGGGACGGCCGACTTCGCTGCGAGCGGCGGCTGGCCTCCGCGGGGGCAGTAGCCTTCGCAACCCCCCACTGCCTCTTCGGCCTAGCTTCATGAAGCCTGACGACCGCCTGGCGCTTCCGTGCAGCTCCCTGGCGATCCTTGTCCATCACTGCCGACACAACAGCAGCAATATTCCGCCCGTAAGGAAACACTTCCCATTCACGAACCATGCGAGATGTAAAAAAGTCTTCGCCGGCCGCGGGGAGGATAGGAACATTCTTAGGCCACCAACCCCCGGTAACCCTCAGCATCCACGCCGAAGACTCCCAGAGCTCGGGCGAAGACATCCTTCCCCCCGGGGCCGCGCATGTCCTCATCAATTCTCTAGCAAAACCATCGGAAACCCCAAGTCCTCCCATAGCAGTACCTAGTTTCCTCTTCTTAGAGGACGGGGCAGCCGCCGGCGCGGGGTCGTCTCCAGACTCTACCACCGGGTTCTTCCCGCGACGATCCACATCGTCTTGGCCGGGATAACCGCCCTACGGCAGACGATTCAACTCAAAACCCTGTTCAGGCGATCATTCGACCCGCGAATATCCCAGCTACGCTGGCCCTCTGTCCTCGGCACGTACCGACCAACGATCCGCACCGTCCCATCCTCTGCCTCACGCACAAAGGCGGCCGGATCGCGGCTATGCAGATCCAGCGCGAAGGCAGGACTTCGCACCAACTTCCCACCATGGGAAGGCATCTGGCGAGGGCACACTTCGCCCAACGCCCAGCCATGCGCCAAAGGCCATACCCCGTACGCCACGAATTCCTCAACCAAATCGCGCCCGCTGCTCAGGCCGGCGGCGCACCGAAGGGCCCCTTCGTCCGCATCCTCCTCCGCCACTTCAAAAGGCGGGTATGATGAGTAAAAATGCGAGCACATCTCGAGACACGGGGAGCCCCGGATGGTCTTCGACTGTACCCTCCGCGACGTAGAACCAAAACTCATGCCAATTGCCCCACTTGTTGCGAGCGCAAGGAACCAACTCAACTACCTCCATCGTGGTCTTGCCGGTCTTCGGCGTAAATGTACAGGACCCAAACTGGGCAACTTCATCTCCAATCATCCTCTTCTGCCAGTGCAGGCAATAGTACTTCGCGAAGACTTCGACTGATGGCTGTCCGCCGTACGAAGTCGTCGCCCAGACATACTTCGATAGAGCCACCACGGCATTCGGAGTCAGCTGATGGATCTGAACGTTAAATCTGCGCAGGACTTCTCCAACAAATCGGTGCGTAGGCAGGCGGAGACCAGCGGCGAAGAACGCCTCGAACACAACCAACTCGCCTTCCGGCTCGGGGACTTCCTCCGCCCCGGGACACGAGCGACTCCGCCGCCAAAGTAACCCAGCCGCTGCATATCTTGCACGCGGACCGACGACATCCGCGACACACCAAAATCCACCGTATCGCCGGCGCACAACTCCTCCTCCGCCACAGTACTCAGTGTTTCCTCAGACGACGCGTCGGCCGGCGGCGTAGCGGCAGCAGAAGAAGAAGAGGTCGGCATCGCTACGTACCGTCGGCGGCGGCGGGCGGTCTGCTTCACTCGAGCCAGATCTTCGGCGAACAAGAGCAAGGAGGGCAGACGAGCAGCAAGACGGTGGAAAAGGCGGCTAGGGTTTTCACGGAGCGCAGAAAGATAAGGTTCAAAACGCGCCGCCCCCCGCCCCCTTTTATACACAGGGTGCGACGCTTCGGGAAACCCGCAGTCCAACGGTACGGTGTCAATCAACGGTCATGTCAAAAACCCCCGCGGAACTACTTCGAGCGAGGGCAGCGTCTCCGCCATCTAGCGACGTCTTCGGCACTAGATGACTTAGTCGAACTAATCCCTCGGAGGGCAAATGTTGGGGCGAAGGCGAAGACGCCACCCTTCGCTCGAGGCCTTCGCCGTAGTCGTTGGTCCAACGGAGACAAGACAACGGGCAGGGGACACCCTTCGCCCCATACGACATCGGACGAAGACCTGCAACGAGGTCATCCCACCGTGCGGCCTCGTCCAGCATGGGGGCCCACGTGTGATCCGGCCCATTGTAACGGGCCCTGCGTGGCCGCTGCGTGTTACAGGCCTAATTTGTAAAGGCATCCCTGTAATTACAGTCTGTAACCCCGCTTTATGGGAATATTCTGGGGATAACCTAGGTGTCTGAGGGCACATGCGTCCTTAACACAAGACGCTGGGCACTCAGGTACCTATAAATACCCCCGCACAGTGCCCTTGAGAGGCTAGATGAACAGAGCTTTTGCCATCACGTGCTGAAACCCTGTTTGCGCTATTACACCCTCCCCGTTGGATCAACTTGCGCCTGTGAGCAAGTTCCAATAGTTGGCATCAATCACCAAAAAGGGGGAGATTGAAAAGAAAATAGGGTCAAACCTTTTCCTAAATAACTTTGGTGGTTGAATTGCCCAACACAAATAATTGGACTAAGTAGTTTGCTCTAGATTATACATTCTACAGGTGCCAAAGGTTCAACACAAACCAATAAAAAGAACAAGTTAGGCTTCAAAAGAAAGGAGCAAAAAGGAAACCGAAGTGTGCCCTGGTCTGGCGCACCGGACTGACCGGTGTGCCACCAGACAGTGTCCAGTGCACCAGGGTGAATCAACTCAAACTCCTCAGCTTCAGGTTTCCCAAGCGCAGCTCCGCTATAATTCACCGGACTGTCCGGTGTATCACCGGACTGTCTGGTGCACCAGCGGAGCAATGACTATCTCCGCGCAACGGTCGACTCTGACGGATGAACAGTGCAGCACAATAACGCGGCAAAAGTCAGAGCAGAAGGTCAGAGGGGCACCGGACTGTCCGATGTGACACCAGACTGTCTGGTGCCGCATGAGGACAAAGCCTCCAACGGTCGACCAGCTCCAAGCCCTAACGACGGGGTGATGTGGCGGCGCACCAAACACTGTCCGGTGGCGCACCGGACTGTCCGGTGCGCCCATCGCCAGCAGCCTTCTTCAACGGCTACAATTTGGTTGGTGGCTATAGATACCACCCCAACCGGCCACTTCAAGGTGTGGGAGCCCAAGCAACATTCTAAGTCATATAGTTGACATATACAAGCCCTTCCAACCACCTCTATTCATTGATCCATCCTATACACAAGATTTAGACCACTTCAACCTACACAAGTGCCACAAAAGAGAGAGCAAGCAAAAGAAAGCTTCTCGTGTGAGTTTAGCAATAGTGTCTTGTGAGATTCATTGAGAGAAAGTGTGTGCTACATGCGTGGAGTTTTGACTTCCATTGAACTTCCTCCAAAGTTTTGGAGGCTTGTAAAGCTAGCAAGAGACACCTAAGTGTGTGGTGATCCTTGCGGGGTCTTAAGTGATCCTTGAGAAGAAGAAGAGCTCGCCGGTCTTGGTGATCGGTGGAGAGAGGGAAAGGGTTAAAAGAGACCCGTCCTTAGTGGACTCCTCAACGAGGACTAGACCTTCGAGGGCCGAACCTCGGTAAAACAAATCACCCGTGTCTCTTGTGTTTATTGCTTCTGATTTGTTTGTTCTCTCCCTTTCGAAGTTCTCTTGCGCTACTCTTTGCTAATATTATTTTGTGTTGCTTCAAGTTAAATTCTCATTTAGAGAAGCAACTCCTTGCAAGAAAGAACTTATGTTTATCCTCTTCTTATCTAAGCCCTCTTGCATTATTCTCCACTAACATTTCTAGTAGTATTGCTATTGATTAAATTCCGCACTCTTTGAAAACAATACTCGTTGCAAGCAAAGGACTTAGTTTTATACTCCGATAATTGTGAATCTTGTTCTAACCACTAATCAAGGGATCTAGTTTGGATTTAGAATTATAATTTTCAGGTTTCGCCTATCCACCCCCCTCTAGGCGACTTTCAGTGGGTTTATTTTGTATCACGGGTCAAAATGGTTCATACCCATGGTGCAGATGGTTTTGTATAGACATGGGCATCCACGTGTCTTACCCATCCGTATGTAGGTCTGCAATATTTTAGGTGGGTTTAAGAAATGGATTTGTTTTGGTGGGTTGTGATGAGTTTCAATTGTGAACGGGTTGGGTGGGTTTATTTTGTATTGCGGGTCAAAATGGTTGATACCCATAGGTGTAGATGAGTTTGCATAGACATGGGCTTCCATGAGTCTTCACCCATACGTATGGACCATATTCGACTACCAAGTGTCCAAGTCTCAGCAGACTTACAGTCTTACAGACCCAACTCAAGTACTCAACTCTAACTCCCGTGCTCCATCCTCGTGCCACACTTAGTGCTCCTCTCCCACCCTAGAGGTCGTGCGCATCCCACCCTGGCGGCCGGCGACTCCTCTCCCGTGCTCCATCCCGCCCTGGCGCATTCCGCTCCTCTCTCCGTGCTCCATCCCCGCTCGGCCGCTCCTCTCCCGCGTGCTCGCTAGCACGGGCCGCTCCTCTCCCGTCTGCTTGCCAGCACCAGCATTGACTATAAATTATTTACTTAATATTATTGACCCCAAACTAAATCCATAACTGGGTGGAAACCCATAGAAAATCCATGGGTTCAGCATACACAACGACAAATTTATAGGTAGCTTCAATGTCACCGTGTATGCTGCTGCCTTAATAATATGAACCAGCGGGTTTTCTATGGGTTTCCACCTAGTTATGGATTGGTTTGGGGTCAATAATGTTATTGGGTGGGTTGGGTTTAATTTCTTCCTTATGTTTTTGGGTGGTTGTGGGATGGATGCCAAAGTTACTAGATTTAGGTGTGGGTTGGATGTGGGTTGGATTTTTTTGCCATTAGCGTGTGAAGTCGCATTGTCGCCTCGCCGTTCGTTGTTAACTCACCTCACCATCCACGGTGAGCTTGCCTTCTACCCCTCCTTTTCCTTTTTCATTGTGCGCGACGTGCCTTGGTCGGCCTTAGCCAAATATCTACCCCACCCTGTGCACTGCGTGCTTGCTGCTGGCCGTGCACCGGTGAGCCGCCGTCGTGCTAACAGCCACCTGCACGCCCTTGCCGTGCGCACGCGTCCACGCGCGCCGCATTCCTGGGCAGTCACCGCCGCATCGCCTAGCCCCCGTGCGCGTCGTTGTGCCAATCCCGATGCGCGTCCTTGTTGTCCATGCTTGCGCGCCGCGTCGCCGTGCCATGGTGCCACAGTTGCGGCCCTGCGCTCAGTCTCCACCATCGTCTTGCTACGTGCATGCGTTCGCGCCGCGCACTGTAGCCCGCGCTCTCGCGTGCCGCATGCGTGTTACCACCTCCACGCTGTCGTGTCCGTGCCATCGCTCAGTCCGCGCCGCTGTTCGCACATCGCTTGTGCGCATTGTTGTTCAATTGATTACTTATTTACCCGTCGGCGATTAGAATAGCAAGTTTATCAAAACTAAGTGATAGTTTTTATTTATATTTCATAAATACATGTTAATATAATAATACTGTCGGGGACCATAATTAGGGGTACCCTCAAGACGCCTAATTCTCAGCTGGTAACCCCCATCAGCATAAAGCTGCAAAGGCCTGATGGGTACAATTAAGTCAGGGATCAGTCCACACGAGTGACTCGATCACGCTTCACCCGAGCCTAGCCTCGGCCAAAGGCAGCCGACCTCGAGAGACTTCCGTCTCGCCCGAGGCCCCCTTTTTATGGCGGACACATCACCGGCTTGCCCGAGGCCTTGGCTTCGCTCAGAAGCAACCTTGACTAAATCGCCGCACCGACTGACCAAATTGCAGGGGCATTTAACGCAAAGGTGGCCTGACACCTCTATCCTGACACGCGCCCCCGGCAGAGCCGAAGTGACCGCCGTCACTCCACTGCTCCACTGGCCAGTCTGACAGAAGGACAGCGCCGCCTGCGCCACTCCGACTGCAGTGCCGCTCGACAGAGTGAGTCTGACAGGCAGTCAGGCCTTGCCAAAGGCGCCACGGCGAACTCCGCTCCGCCCGACCCCAGGGCTCGGACTCGGGCTAAGACCCGGAAGACGGCGAACTCCGCTCCGCCCGACCCCAGGGCTCGGACTCGGGCTAAGACCCGGAAGACGGCGAACTCCGCTCCGCCCGACCCCAGGGCTCGGACTCGGGCTAAGACCCGGAAGACGGCGAACTCCGCTCCGCCCGACCCCAGGGCTCGGACTCGGGCTAAGACCCGGAAGACGGCGAACTCCGCTCCGCCCGACCCCAGGGCTCGGACTCGGGCTAGCACCCGGAAGACGACGAAACTCCGCTTCGCTTGACCCCAGGGCTCGGACTCCGCCCTGGCCTCGGCCGAACGACTTCCGCCTCGCCTGACCCCTTGGCTCGGGCTCGGCCACGGCAACAAAAGGCAAACTCAACCTTGGCTTCGGAGGAACCCCCATGTCGCCCTGCCTAGGGCATAGACCGCCACGCCAACAGGAGGCGCCATCATCATCCTACCCCGAATCGACTCGGGTCACGGAGAACAAGACCGGCGTCCCATCCGGCCAGCTCCGCCGGAGGGGCAATGATGGCGCTCCGCAAGCTCTGTGACGACGGCGGCCCCCGGCTCTCTTACGGAAGCAGGACAACGTCAGCAGGGACTCGACCGCTCCAACAGCTGTCCCTCCATCAGGCTCCACCGCACCTCCGACAGCCACGACATCACGCCAGCAGGGTGCCCAGATCTCTTCGGCTGCCACATTGGCATGTACCTAGGGCGCTAGCTCTCCCTCCGCTAGACACGTAGCACTCTGCTACATCCCCATTGTACACCTGGATCCTCTCCTTACGACTATAAAAGGAAGGACCAGGGTCTTCTCAGAGAAGGTTGGCCGCGCGGGACCGAGGACGGGACAGGCGCTCTCTTGGGGCCGCTCGCTTCCCTCACCCGCGTGGACGCTTGTAACCCCCCTACTGCAAGCGCACCTGACCTGGGCGCGGGACGAACACGAAGGCCGCGGGACTTACACCTCTCTCACGCTCGACTCCGGCCACCTCGCCTCTCCCCCCTTCGCGCTCGCTCACGCGCTCGACCCATCTGGGCTGGGGCACGCAGCACACTCACTCGTCGGCTTAGGGACCCCCCTGTCTCGAAACGCCGACAGTTGGCGCGCCAGGTAGGGGCCTGCTGCGTGCTGACGAACAGCTCCCTGTCAAGCTCCAGATGGGCAGTCTCCAGCAACCTCTCCGGCCCGGGACGGTGCTTCGTTTCGGGACTCTTGAGTTCATGTCCTTCGACGGCAGCTACGACATGATACTTCTTCCACCGCCGCGCGACTACGACAATGGCGGCCGACAACCCGCCCGCCGGCGGCGGAATCGACGACGTCTTCCCCGCGTGGTGGAAGAGCAACATTCGGGCTCGCTCCGTTCCCTCCCCCGCCAACGGAGGAGGAGGCGGGGCCGTCAAGGCCAGACAGGAGGCCGCGCTTCGTCGGCCGTCGAGCGAATCGACGCCCCCGACGCCCCGACGGAAGGCACGCCGGACGTCGACCTCGCGTTCAAGACGGAGGCAAGCGCCGTCCCCCCGCGCCACGCTGACCCCGAGCAAGAAGACGACGCCGGCGCGCTCGCGGAAAGCCTGCAGGACGTCGCCCTCGAACCGGAGATGACGGCGCAACCAGTCCCCGATGTGACTACATCGCTCCTCGTCGACCAAAAGGTAACGACTAACTCCCATCTTGCGTCATTTCGACTCGGCCTCAACCCGCCAAACGACCTCGTTTTGGCGGGCGCTCTCATTGAGGCGAGTGCAACCCCACTGAGGTTCCGTATGCGGTCGCCTTGGGACCGACTGACGGATGTCTCGACCTACGGGCCCTCTGGGTCCGAGGGAGATGACGATCCCGGCATCGGTTGGGATTTCTCCGGACTTGGCAACCCCAGTGCCGTGCGGGACTTCATGACCGCATGTGACTACTGCCTATCCGACTGTTCCGATGGAAGCCGCAGCCTTGGCGACGAGAGCTGTGGCCCAAGCCGCGAATGTTTCCACATCGAGCTAGGGGATCCCACCGAAGGCAACCATCTTGGCATGCCGGAGGATGATGATCTCCCTAGGCCGGTGCCTCGCGCCGACATCCCACGGGAGCTAGCTGTGGTCCCCGCTCCGGCGGGGGGTTACGACCCACAACTCGAGCAAGTCCGCGAGGTGCAGTCCAGGCTCAACGAGGGAACAGGAGCGCTTGAGCCGATCCGTCGGGACGTCGGACAGGCATGGGTGGGCCAACCCCTGGCCGGAGAAATACGTCAGCTGCCCCAAGGTCTCCAGCACCGCGTCGCCAACGATGTCAGGATCAGGTCGCCGCCCGCATCCAGCGGGGTCGGTCAGAACCTGGCAACCGCAGCAATGCTCATCCGCGCGATGCCGGAGCCGTCAACCACCGAGGGTCGGCGAATCCAGGGAGAACTCAAGAATCTCCTGGAAGGCGCTGCGGCCCGGCGGGCCGAGAGCACTGCATCCCGAAGGCAAGGATGTCCCTCGGAACCTCATGCCGCGACTTCCCGATTCATGCGGGAAGCCTCGGTCTACACCGGGCGCACGCGCAACACCGCGCCTGCGGCCCCGGGCCACCTCGGCAACGAGCACCATCGACGCGACCGTCGGGCTCACCTCGACGAAAGGGTGCGCCGAGGCTACCACCCCAGGCGTGGGGGGCGCTACGACAGCGGGGAGGATCGGAGTCCCTCGCCCGAGCCACCCGGTCCGCAGGCCTTCAGTCGGGCCATCCGACGGGCGCCATTCCCGACCCGGTTCCGACCCCCGACTACTATCACGAAGTACTCGGGGGAAACGAGACCGGAACTGTGGCTCGCGGACTACCGCCTTGCCTGCCAACTGGGTGGAACGGACGACGACAACCTCATCATCCGTAACCTCCCCCTGTTCCTCTCCGACACTGCTCGCGCCTGGTTGGAGCACCTGCCTCCGGGGCAGATTTCCAACTGGGACGACTTGGTCCAAGCCTTCGCTGGCAATTTCCAGGGCACATACGTGCGCCCCGGGAATTCCTGGGACCTTCGAAGCTGCCGGCAACAGCCGGGGGAGTCGCTCCGGGACTACATCCGGCGATTCTCGAAGCAGCGCACCGAGCTGCCCAACATCACCGACTCGGATGTCATCGGCGCGTTCCTCGCCGGCACCACTTGCCGCGACCTGGTGAGCAAGCTGGGTCGCAAAACCCCCACCAGGGCGAGCGAGCTGATGGACATCGCCACCAAGTTCGCCTCTGGCCAGGAGGCGGTCGAGGCTATCTTCCGAAAGGACAAGCAGCCCCAGGGCCGCCCATCGGAAGAAGCTCCCGAGGCGTCTGCTCCGCGCGGCGCCAAGAAGAAAGGCAAGAAGAAGTCGCAATCGAAACGCGACGCCGCCGACGCGGACCTTGTCGCCGCTGCCGAGTATAAGAACCCTCGGAAGCCCCCCGGAGGTGCAAACCTCTTCGACAAGATGCTCAAGGAGCCGTGCCCCTACCATCAGGGGCCCGTCAAGCACACCCTCGAGGAGTGCGTTATGCTTCGGCGTCATTTCCACAGGGCCGGGCCACCCGCCGAGGGTGGCAGGGCCCACGACGACGACAAGAACGAAGATCGCCTAGCAGGAGAGTTCCCCGAGGTCCGCGACTGCTTCATGATCTATGGAGGGCATGCGGCGAATACCTCGGCTCGGCACCGCAAGCAGGAGCGCCGGGAGGTCTGCTCGGTGAAGGTGGCGGCGCCAGTCTACCTAGACTGGTCCGACAAGCCCATCACTTTCGACCGGGCCGACCACCCCGACCATGTGCCGAGCCCCGGGAAATACCCGCTCGTCGTCGACCCCGTTGTCGGCGATGTCAGGCTCACCAAGGTCCTGATGGACGGGGGCAGCTGCCTCAACATCATCTACGCCGAGACCCTCAAGCTCCTGCGCGTCGATCCGTCCTCCGTCCGAGCAGGCGCTGCGCCCTTCCACGGGATCATCCCTGGGAAGCGCGTCCAGCCCCTCGGGCGACTTGACCTCCCAGTCTGCTTCGGGACACCCTCCAACTTCCGAAGGGAGACCCTGACGTTCGAAGTGGTCGGGTTCCAAGGAACCTACCACGCCGTGCTAGGGAGGCCATGCTACGCGAAGTTCATGGCCGTCCCCAACTACACCTGCCTGAAGCTCAAGATGCCGGGCCCCAACGGGGTCATCACCGTCGGCCCCACGTACAAACACGCGTTCGAATGCGACGTGGAGTGCGTGGAGTACGCCGAGGCCCTCGCCGAGTCCGAGGCCCTCATCGTCGACCCGGAGAACCTCTCCAAGGAGGTGCCAGACGTGAAGCGCCATGCCGGCAACTTCGAGCCAGCGGAGACGGTCAAGGCCGTCCCCCTCGATCCCAGTGGCGACACCACCAAGCAGATCCGGATCGGTTCCGGGCTCGACCCCAAATAGGAAGCAGTGCTCGTCGATTTTCTCCGCGCAAACGCCGACGTTTTTGCGTGGAGTCCCTCGGACATGCCCGGCATACCGAGGGAGGTCGCCGAGCACTCGCTGGATATTCGGGCCGGAGCCCGACCCGTCAGGCAGCCTCTGCGCCGATTCGACGAGGAGAAGCGCAGAGTGATTGGCGAAGAGATCCACAAGCTAATGGCAGCGGGGTTCATCAAAGAGGTATTCCATCCCGAATGGCTTGCCAACCCTGTGCTTGTGAGGAAGAAAGGGGGGAAATGGCGGATGTGTGTAGACTACACTGGTCTCAACAAAGCATGTCCGAAGGTTCCCTACCCTCTGCCTCGCATCGACCAAATCGTGGATTCCACTGCTGGGTGCGAAACCCTGTCCTTCCTCGATGCCTACTCAGGGTATCACCAGATCCGGATGAAAGAGTCCGACCAGCTCGCGACTTCTTTCATCACGCCGTTCGGCATGTACTGCTATGTCACCATGCCGTTCGGTTTGAGGAATGCGGGCGCAACGTACCAGCGATGCATGAACCATGTGTTCGGCGAACACATCGGTCGCACAGTCGAGGCCTACGTCGATGACATCGTAGTCAAGACGCGGAAGGCTTCCGACCTCCTCCCCGACCTTGAAGTGACATTCCGGTGTCTCAAGGCGAAAGGAGTCAAGCTTAATCCTGAGAAGTGTGTCTTCGGGGTCCCCCGAGGCATGCTCCTAGGGTTCATTGTCTCCGAGCGAGGCATCGAAGCCAACCCGGAGAAGATTGCGGCCATCACCAGCATGGGACCCATCAAGGACTTAAAAGGGGTACAGAGGGTCATGGGATGCCTCGCGGCCCTGAGCCGCTTCATCTCACGCCTCGGCGAAAGAGGTCTGCCTCTGTACCGCCTCTTAAGGAAGGCCGAATGTTTCGCTTGGACCCCTGAGGCCGAGGAAGCCCTCGGCAACCTGAAGGCGCTCCTTACAAAAGCGCCTGTCTTGGTGCCACCGGCGGACGGAGAAGCCCTCTTGGTCTACGTCGCCGCAACCACTCAGGTGGTTAGCGCCGCGATTGTGGTCGAAAGGCAGGAGGAAGGGCATACATTGCCCGTTCAGAGGCCGGTCTACTTCATCAGCGAAGTGCTGTCCGAGACTAAGATCCGCTACCCACAAGTTCAAAAGCTGCTGTATGCTGTGATCCTGACAAGGCGGAAGCTGCGACACTACTTCGAGTCCCATCCGGTGACTGTGGTGTCATCCTTCCCCCTGGGGGAGATCATCCAGTGCCGAGAGGCCTCCGGCAGGATCGCGAAGTGGGCGGTGGAAATCATGGGCGAAACGATCTCGTTCGCCCCTCGGAAGGCCATCAAGTCCCAAGTGTTGGCGGATTTCGTGGCCGAATGGGTCGACACCCGACTGCCAACGACCCCGATCCAACTGGAGCTCTGGACCATGTTTTTCGACGGGTCGCTGATGAAGACGGGGGCCGGCGCGGGCCTGCTCTTCATCTCGCCCCTCGGAAAGCACTTGCGCTACGTGCTGCGCCTACACTTCCCGGCGTCCAACAATGTGGCCAAGTACGAAGCTCTGGTCAACGGATTGCGGATCGCCATCGAGCTAGGGGTCAGACGCCTCGACGCTCGCGGTGATTCGCAGCTCGTCATCGACCAAGTCATGAAGAACTCCCACTGCCGCGACCCGAAGATGGAGGCCTACTGCGACGAGGTTCGGCGCCTGGAAGACAAGTTCTTCGGGCTCGAGCTCAACCACATCGCTCGACGCTACAACGAAACCGCAGACGAGCTGGCTAAGATAGCCTCGGGGCGAACGACAGTCCCCCCGGACGTCTTCTCCCGGGATCTGCATCAACCCTCCGTCAAGCTCGACGACACGCCCGAGCCCGAGGTACCCTCGGCTCAGCCCGAGGTACCCTCGGCTCAGCCCGAGGCACCCTCGGCCCAGCCCGAGGTACCCTCGGCCCCCAGGGGCAGGGCACTGAACGTCGAGGAAGGGCAGAGCGGGGCCACACCAGATCAAGATTGGCAGGCCCCGTACCTGCAATATCTCCGTCGAGGAGAGCTACCCCTCGACCAAGTCGAGGCTCGGCGGGTAGCGTGACGCGCCAAGTCATTCGTCTTGCTGGGCGACGAAGAGGAGCTCTACCATCGCAGCCCCTCGGGCATCCTCCAGCGGTGCATCTCCATCGCCGAAGGTCGGGAACTGCTGCAAGAAGTACACTCGGGGGCTTGCGGCCACCACGCAGCGCCCCGAGCCCTTGTCGGAAATGCTTTCCGGCAAGGCTTCTACTGGCCAACGGCGGTGGCTGACGCCACTAGAATTGTCCGCACCTGCGAAGGGTGCCAATTCTATGCGAAGCGGACACACCTGCCCGCTCAGGCTCTGCAGACAATACCCATCACCTGGCCCTTCGCTGTATGGGGTCTGGACCTCGTCGGTCCCTTGCAGAAGGCGCCCGGGGGCTACACGCACCTGCTGGTCGCCATCGACAAATTCTCCAAGTGGATCGAGGTCCGACCTCTGAACAGCGTCAGGTCCGAGCAGGCGGTGGCATTCTTCACCAACATCATCCATCGCTTCGGGGTCCCGAACTCCATCATCACCGACAACGGCACCCAGTTCACCGGCAAAAAATTCTTGGATTTTTGCGAGGATCACCATATCCGGGTGGACTGGGCCGCCGTGGCTCATCCCATGTCGAATGGGCAAGTAGAGCGTGCCAATGGCATGATTCTACAAGGGCTCAAGCCTCGGATCTACAACGACCTCAACAAGTTCGGCAAGCGATGGATGAAGGAACTCCCCTCGGTGGTCTGGAGCCTAAGGACGACGCCGAGTCGTGCCACGGGCTTCACGCCGTTTTTCCTGGTCTACGGGGCTGAAGCTATCTTGCCCACTGACCTGGAGTACGGCTCCCCGAGGGTGAGGGCCTACACCGAACAAAGCAACCAAGCTAGCCGAGAGGAATCGCTGGACCAGCTGGAGGTGCGCCCCCAGACGCCGCGGGCTGAGTCTTCTCCAACACGCTCCAAGGCCCTCCCCTGCGACTCGGGGGCTGGGTCCCGCACGTCATGCAAGCCGGCTCAGGGCAGAAGAAGCCAAAACCGCCGCGCGTGGTGCGCACGACCGTCCGACGGTTACAGGCAACCCCCCATTTTCGCCCAGACCAACGGGCAGAAGGGGCGGGCAGCCATGCAGGCGGCATGCAACCGCGCCAGATGGACGCGCTTCTCCGACTTCTGACACGCCAGCTTGGGAACCCAGGCCCACGCGTCGAGCAATCGGTGCGTCAGTTGCTGCATGCAAGCAACCGCACCGCCACTTGTGCCACCATCACGCCTCTTCGGTTGCGGAGCCTATGCCGCGACTCGAGGCGACCCAACAGCGCCAGCCTGGCGCGTCAGTCAAAGCGACCGAAAGTGGGCCGGCAGTAATAGCGGTGGCAGGCGGGCGGGCGCAGCGGTCACGTCGTCAGCCAGGCTCACGTCGCATCCTGAGACAGCAAGAGAGCCTCCTCTCACGGCGTGGAGACGGTGCACCCGTGACCCGTTCCTCGAACGGATCGCACGCGCGCAACGGCCGCCTCGCCAACCACTCGCCCCCGTCGCATTAACTCCGCGGCGGGACACGCGGCGCCTCTGGCAGGAGGAGCGCGCGACGCTTCACCTTCGCCGTAATAACCGCGTCAGAAAAGGTACGCCACGTCGTCCGATTTCGTATCCTTTTCCGTTTTCCTCTTTCTCTATCTCTTGCAACAGGGACCGGGAAAGGGGGATACCCCGAAAGGGATCCTTCTCCGCGAAGGAACCGGGCTCCGAGCCCCCCATTACTGATCAGGGGTTCGAAGGCTGGCCCTCCGAAGGGTTCAACAGTCGCCTCAGATCGCGTGGGCCCGACACCCACTACTGGTCAGGGGTTCGAAGGCCAGCCCCCCCGAAGGGCTCCATGGCCGCCTCAGGCTACTCAGGCTCCGCGCCCATTACTGATCAGGGGTTCGAAGGCTGGCCCCCGAAGGGTTCACAGTCGCCTCAGACACCGAGCGAGGGATGACCAGGGGTACGTTCGATACATAACCAAGGCTCGGGCTGCGCTCCCGAGGTACCCTAGGACATTTCCGAGACCAGCGGGAACGATCTTGTAACGGAATCCCATCGGAGGGAGGCATCGAGCCCTCGGACCCCGTCGCCAGGGGACCGGGTCCGGCAAATCACCCGCAGGTACTTTTGGGCGTGCCTCTGGGCCCCTAGCCGACCCCCAACGAACGGGGCACGGACGTCCACTCGGATTACCCGCTTGCAGCTCACCGGAGACACCATGTTCGGTGCCCATCGAGGGTAACATGGCGCACTCCCCCCCTCCTCCTTGCGGAAAGGCGACGTAGGGGCGTATGTAAAAAGTCGAGTCTGTCCCTGATCGTCCTCTCGCCCTGTGCAGAGGCTCGGGGGCTGCTCTCGCAAAAACCGGCTCCGGCCAAATCGTTGACAGCGTCAACATACCAGCCCGAGAGCTTGGGCCCCGACCGTGCACCCGGGCTACGGCCAGTTCGCATGAGGGAACGATCAGACCAGCCGAAGCGTTAAGCGAAGTATTAAGACCTCGAAGGAGTGTAACCACTCCTCCGAGGCCTCGGGGGCTACACCCGGCGGGTGCGCTCGCGCGCACCCACCGGAACGAAATGCAACCGAGAAAGGCTGGTCCCCTTGCAAAAAAGTGCGACAAAAGCCTCCAAGCGAGTGCTAACACTCCCTTCGAGGCTCGGGGGCTACTGTCGGGGACCATAATTAGGGGTACCCTCAAGACGCCTAATTCTCAGCTGGTAACCCCCATCAGCATAAAGCTGCAAAGGCCTGATGGGTACGATTAAGTCAGGGATCAGTCCACACGAGTGACTCGATCACGCTTCACCCGAGCCTAGCCTCGGCCAAAGGCAGCCGACCTCGAGAGACTTCCGTCTCGCCCGAGGCCCCCTTTTTATGGCGGACACATCACCGGCTTGCCCGAGGCCTTGGCTTCGCTCAGAAGCAACCTTGACTAAATCGCCGCACCGACTGACCAAATTGCAGGGGCATTTAACGCAAAGGTGGCCTGACACCTCTATCCTGACACGCGCCCCCGGCAGAGCCGAAGTGACCGCCGTCACTCCACTGCTCCACTGGCCAGTCTGACAGAAGGACAGCGCCGCCTGCGCCACTCCGACTGCAGTGCCGCTCGACAGAGTGAGTCTGACAGGCAGTCAGGCCTTGCCAAAGGCGCCACGGCGAACTCCGCTCCGCCCGACCCCAGGGCTCGGACTCGGGCTAAGACCCGGAAGACGGCGAACTCCGCTCCGCCCGACCCCAGGGCTCGGACTCGGGCTAAGACCCGGAAGACGGCGAACTCCGCTCCGCCCGACCCCAGGGCTCGGACTCGGGCTAAGACCCGGAAGACGGCGAACTCCGCTCCGCCCGACCCCAGGGCTCGGACTCGGGCTAAGACCCGGAAGACGGCGAACTCCGCTCCGCCCGACCCCAGGGCTCGGACTCGGGCTAAGACCCGGAAGACGGCGAACTCCGCTCCGCCCGACCCCAGGGCTCGGACTCGGGCTAGCACCCGGAAGACGACGAAACTCCGCTTCGCCCGACCCCAGGGCTCGGACTCCGCCCTGGCCTCGGCCGAACGACTTCCGCCTCGCCCGACCCCTTGGCTCGGGCTCGGCCACGGCAACAAAAGGCAAACTCAACCTTGGCTTCGGAGGAACCCCCACGTCGCCCTGCCTAGGGCATAGACCGCCACGCCAACAGGAGGCGCCATCATCATCCTACCCCGAATCGACTCGGGTCACGGAGAACAAGACCGGCGTCCCATCCGGCCAGCTCCGCCGGAGGGGCAATGATGGCGCTCCGCAAGCTCTGTGACGACGGCGGCCCCCGGCTCTCTTACGGAAGCAGGACAACGTCAGCAGGGACTCGACCGCTCCAACAGCTGTCCCTCCATCAGGCTCCGCCGCACCTCCGACAGCCACGACATCACGCCAGCAGGGTGCCCAGATCTCTCCGGCTGCCACATTGGCATGTACCTAGGGCGCTAGCTCTCCCTCCGCTAGACACGTAGCACTCTGCTACATCCCCATTGTACACCTGGATCCTCTCCTTACGACTATAAAAGGAAGGACCAGGGCCTTCTCAGAGAAGGTTGGCCGCGCGGGACCGAGGACGGGACAGGCGCTCTCTTGGGGCCGCTCGCTTCCCTCACCCGCGTGGACGCTTGTAACCCCCCTACTGCAAGCGCACCTGACCTGGGCGCGGGACGAACACGAAGGCCGCGGGACTTACACCTCTCTCACGCTCGACTCCGGCCACCTCGCCTCTCCCCCCTTCGCGCTCGCTCACGCGCTCGACCCATCTGGGCTGGGGCACGCAGCACACTCACTCGTCGGCTTAGGGACCCCCCTGTCTCGAAACGCCGACAAATACCGATTTAAATGTTTTAGTTAATACTTATTTAGCATAAACGCGATGTCTTCTTGACTGTAGCTCCGACTAATTCTTTTGCTTACATGACCGTAGGAGCGGGCTCTATGTCGTGGGGCATGTTTTTAATGATTTTTATCCTTATACATATACCTCACAACTTGAACGACAATGCATCGCGACGTTTACTTAAGATTTAAAGTAATCGTCTTAAGATTTTGGGGCGACATTGTATGTGCCTGTTTGTTTCGGTTTCTGACAGCTTTTGGCCACAAAAACTGCTGCGGACTGCCAAACGCTCAGCTTTTCAACCAGCTTCTATAAAATTCGTTGGAGCAAAAACCATCCAAAATCAACATAAACACATAATCGGTTGAGTCGTTGTAATAGTAGGAATCCATCACTTTCTAGATCCTGAGCCCTATGAACAACTTTATCTTCCTCCACACGTAATCGTAATGATACTCAGATTTTTTCCACAGCCAGATTCTCTCCACAGCCAGATTTTCAGAAAAGGTGGTTAGAAAAAGCTGAACCAAACAGGCCCTATATATATGAGATCATCGGTGCACTTGTTCGCTGCGGCTTCTATAGTATACCTCACAACTTGTTCGCTACGATTTAAAGTAATCGTCTTAAGATTTAAAGTTATCATTATACATATATATAAAAAAGGAAAGACTAGTTTGAGCGGTGCATGCAGCTAGGCGTGCGTAGGTATCCCGGTCAGGTGAGGGAAAATTTTGGTGCTAGCTTTCAAGACACACAGCGTCTATCCATTTCTTTCTCCAAGAGAAAACAAATGTTCGAGGACTTTGAACGAAAGAATGGATCCACGCACACCACACATGCATATGATCAACTGCGAATCTATTTTTTTGCTTTCTCTTCTACGACATGCGTTCAGTCACGGGGAATGACGACCAAGGCAATGGGGAGAATGCATGCTGTATCATTAGCTACCACAAATGTGAATCGACCTACGATCGGCTCCGGAGATTGTTTATTTCGTTCCGTATACTATTACTACCGTCCCCTAATCTATACACTATACTTTTACACATATCGCAACTTGCAATTGCAAATGGGTCAAACTAATCCAGTCGCGTCGCTTTCACAATCCCATCAACGAATGAGAGCAAGATCGACCGGAGATGGTTAATTAGTTGGCGGCGCCGTCCCCCGTCGTCTCTCTTTCGCGCATCATGGTAAAATATTGACGTTTTTTAAACGGTCAGTACCAGTGAACAGTAAAAAATTATTTGTATATGCGGGTAACCGAGAACGCCAGTGAAAATCGATTTTCGTTGATGATCGAGCTAAGAAAACGCACAGTGAAAATCGATTTTCACTGATGATCGATGTAATAAAACTACCAGTGAAAATGTTTTCCAGAAAACATATAATATGTTTAAAAATAGCAAAAAAAATATTTATATTAGGGGAGGAGTCTCACTAGAAATCCATGATTTGTAGTGGCGGTTTTCTTAAGGAGCGATCACTAAAAATCAATTTCTAGTGACGGTTTTTTTAAGAAACTGTCACTATAAATCATTTTTATCTCGAATTTTTTGAGTATTTCAAATGACATCGTATGAAAAAACCATCAGCATAAAAAGTTGTAGATCTCTAAAAGTTACGAAACCTTGTTGACAATTTTTTTATTTGAAATCATTTTGGCTCTCAAAAATTGCATCTAAATTTGTCTAATTTAAAGTGCAAATTTTGCAAACGAACTCGGATGGAAAAAGTAACAAAATAAAAAGTTGTAGAATTTCAAAAGTTATAAAACTATGTAGTTGATAACTTTTTATTTGAATTTGTTTACAACCTCAAATAGTCAATTTATACTCGGATTGTTCTAATACGTGGGCAACAAAACTGTAATATAGGCACGAAATAAGTGATACATGCAGTGGTCCGTAGAGGGCGCTACGTGCGAGGGTGAGGTTGTTGGATTTGATTCCCATCGGTCACATAGCCGCGAAAAATGCCGCGACTTGTGACTAGCGATGAAGACGGATGGGTGGGACTAGTGAGGCCCATCCCGTAATAATGTTTTTGCTATTTTTAAAACATATTTTATATTTCCTGAAAAGTTTTTCACTGGTTGTTTTGTTACCTCGGCTGCTAGTGAAAATCGATTTTCACTAGCGATTCTCAGTTACCCATCTACACCAAAAAAAAAATTCTACTGATGACCCTTAACACCGACGGTTCTGAAAAACGGCAGTATAAATTTGTTCACAACCGTCTGTATAGAGCTTCTCCGTACTAGTGATGTTTAAGTGCATGCAAGTGAAACCAAATCAGATCTCACGCGTATAAGAGGTTTATTTCCGCACACCAAAATTGTAAATATCTGAATATATCAGACTAAATAACATAGCTTTCCACTGCATAAAAAGGCTATTTAAACATATATCGGCCACTATAACCGCATATTCAAAACCTTGATCAAAATCAAAATGCATCCCGCCTGACCCGTCCCGTCGAAGAAACATAGGTCTCCCCGACGTATATATACAACCACGCCGTCATGATACCACCGGCTTTACGTACTATCATCAGTCGTCGCCGCATTTCCACGGCTCCTCAATGACCAACGCCTCCTCCCGTCGCCGGCCGGCCAGCCGGTTTGGCGGTTTCTTCATGCATGCATGCACGCACGCACGCACGCTGCAGATGTTCCGTACGCAGGGGGGCAGGGCCAGTGGAAGTATCTTCCAAGTTGGCAATAGACAAGCGGCCAAGTTGGCCAGTTGCGGCCGTTGGCCTGGCCGGGGCGCGCATCTTCCAGTTCCAGGGGGGACGAACGGAGGAGACACGGACACCGGGGGTGGAGGAACGAGGCGGCGCTGTGTACGTCGGAGTACGTGCTTCGCTTTCCATCTCTAGCTTTCTCGCTCGCTGTAATGTGGAAGCGGCAGCTGCCACGTCCTGTGTCACACTCACACACGCTTATCTACAGCCCCTCTCTCGTCACTCCGCGCGCGCCGCAATCTGAATTCCGGTCCGGTTGTGTGCGGCGGCCCAGGTTTCTGTTTTGGTTCGCTCTTGTTGTTTGTTTCAGGGGTCCTTTCGGTAGTACTGTGCATATGTTTTGCTCGTGGCCGATTGGGGCTTAAGTGTAAATCTCAAACTGTCCGAGCACTGATGAGGAAGTAAACAATAATACACGCATATATAGATTCTTGTTGACCCGTGCCTATATATGTGAACCACGTATCAAAATCATTTTCCCCAACATACCGTTCTTGTTGTCCCGTAGTCCATATTATATTGGACATGCCGAACACACTGGTGCATATCAGAAAGCGCACATGGCATATCTCTCCCATCTGGTGTTGTATTCGGTGAAGCACCCAACACGTTCGATACTACTACAGATTATCCAACTTGTATTTTTCAACCGTTGTTTATTTGATTTTTTTGTTCCAAACTTCTCAAGGGATCCCTTACATTATATAGCACTGGTTTTCTACAAGTGTGCATCGCCAAACCTTACTAAACTCGCTAGGTCAAGCTACCCATCTCATCCCCGTTTATAGTATGACTTAAGGAAAATAAAGGTCCTATCACTGCTCTAATTGTCCAATGTATCAATTTTCACTTAGAACCAGCCGATCCTTAACATTTTTTACTATTTCTTTTAAAACTGACCATTGAATCTAGGTTTGAGAATGGTACCCTAAATAGACTCAAAATATAATTTTGAAGGGCCCGGTTTGGTCCATGCATGTTGCATGTGTGTGAGCGTACATAGTACTCCCTCCGTCCAAGTAACTTAGTTCGTTTTAGTTTTGGCCTTAGTCAATCACTATAGACTTTGACTAGTTATATCGGATGCTTCATAAGATTTGACAACATAAAAGTAAACTAGCTGAATGCCCGTGCGTTGCAACGTGAATATATGATACCAGTATACTACGATAACTTATATACAAAATGTGTGTTATACCGTTATAAGAAAATGTTTCATAATCAATTTGAGATTCTGGCCATACATAAATTTTGTTATTTATAATCTATCTGTTTCACCACTACATTGCAACCATCAGTATCATGCAGACTTCGATATATGTCACGATTTGCATGGTCTCATCATTGGAGAGCACGTTTCACACATACCGGAAGAAATTCCCTTGTACATTGTTAGTCATCAGACACGTACCACCGTACACTTTTGCTTAAACAAAAAGGCAAGTGTGTGTTTGCGAAGAGAATTAAAGGCAAGCCAGCACAAAAGCTACCCCAACGGTGGCGAGGATGACGAACTGGTCATTGTTGTCGGTCCTCCTCTGCGTCACCTCTGGCGCCAAGATGACGCCACAGTCCTCGACATAGTAGTCGTCGAACGCGCGCGACATACCGAGTACTGATGACTCTTGGCTGGGCTATAAAACGAGTGCTCCCCGGGCTCATCAGCAAGGTAGTACCCCTGGTCGTTGCACCACCGGATGCGCTACTCCTCTACATACATCGTGTTCGAGGACACTCATACAACGTAAGCAACGGCTATCGTCTCAGCGCACAAGAATTCATGTCCAGTCAGTAGCGACTTACGTGGCAGGTTGGGCTTCAGGTGGACGATGAGCTGGACGACGTGATGGCGTCGTCGTCGAATGCGGTGCCCAGAACAACTCGAGAGTCGCCGACGTTGGCGACGACCATGAGGTCCCCCTGCTTGACGATGGACAGCACGGAGCAGCGGCTCTGCACCGTGTCCAAGCGGCGGCTGCGCCGGAGCTTGTCGTACATAGCGGCACATGCGGCCACGTAGGACTGTTTCTAGAGGTCGAACTGACAGTCGCCAAGTTTTTCTTGTCGTCGATGAGCGACCCCAACATGAGTGCCTCCTGCTAATGGTGTTTGTTCAGGGTTTTCAAGTAAGAAACATGGATTCATGTTTGGCGTTGTCGGGGACCATAATTAGGGGTACCCTCAAGACGCCTAATTCTCAGCTGGTAACCCCCATCAGCATAAAGCTGCAAAGGCCTGATGGGTACGATTAAGTCAGGGATCAGTCCACACGAGTGACTCGATCACGCTTCGCCCGAGCCTAGCCTCGGCCAAGGGCAGCCGACCTCGAGAGACTTCCGTCTCGCCCGAGGCCCCCCTTTTTAACGGCGGACACACCTCCGGCTCGCCCGAGGCCTTGGCTTCGCTTAGAAGCAACCCTGACTAAATCGCCGCGCCGACTGACCAGGTTGCAGGAGCATTTAACGCAAAGGTGGCCTGACACCTTTATCCTGACACGCGCCCCCGGCAGAGCCGAAGTGACCGCCGTCACTCCACCGCTCCACTGACCAGTCTGACAGAAGGACAGCGCCGCCTGCGCCACTCCGACTGCAGTGCCACTCGACAGAGTGAGTCTGACAGGCAGTCAGGCCTTGCCAAAGGCGCCATAGGAAACTCCGCTCCGCCCGACCCCAGGGCTCGGACTCGGGCTAAGACCCGGAAGACGGCGAACTCCGCTCCGCCCGACCCCAGGGCTCGGACTCGGGCTAAGACCCGGAAGACGGCGAACTCCGCTCCGCCCGACCCCAGGGCTCGGACTCGGGCTAAGACCCGGAAGACGGCGAACTCCGCTCCGCCCGACCCCAGGGCTCGGACTCGGGCTAAGACCCGGAAGACGGCGAACTCCGCTCCGCCCGACCCCAGGGCTCGGACTCGGGCTCAGCCCCAGAAGACGACGAAACTCCACCTCGCCCGACCCCAGGGCTCGGACTCCGCCCTGGCCTCGGCCGAACGATCTCCGCCTCGCCCGACCCGGGGGCTCGGGCTCGGCCTCGGCCACGGAAGACAGACTCAACCTCGGCTTCGGAGGAGCCCCCACGTCGCCCGACCTAGGGCACAGGCCCGCCACGTCAACAGGAAGCGCCATCATCATCCTACCCCGAGCCGACTCGGGTCACGGAGAACAAGACCGGCGTCCCATCTGGCTAGCTCCGCCAGATGGACAATGATGGCGCCCCACAAGCTCTGTGACGACGGCGGCTCTCAGCTCTCTTACGGAAGCAAGGCGACGTCAGCAAGGACTCGACCGCTCCTACAGCTGTCCCTCCGCCAGGCTCCGTTGCTCCTCCGACAGCCACGACATTACGCCAGCAAGGTGCCAAGACCTCTCCGGCTGCCACATTGGCATGTACTTAGGGCGCTAGCTCTCTCTCCGCTAGACACGTAGCACTCTGCTATACCCCCCATTATACACCTGGATCCTCTCCTTACGACTATAAAAGGAAGGACCAGAGCCTTCTTAGAGAAGGTTGGCCGCGCGGGACCGAGGACGAGACAGGCGCTCTCTTGGGGCCGCTCGCTTCCCTCACCCGCGTGGACGCTTGTAACCCCCCTACTGCAAGCGCACCCGACCTGGGCGCGGGACGAACACGAAGGCCGCGAGATCTCCACCTCTCTCACGCCTGTCTCCGGCCACCTCGCCTCTCCCCCCTTCGCGCTCGCCCACGCGCTCGACCCATCTGGGCTGGGGCACGCATCACACTCACTCGTCGGCTTAGGGACCCCCCGGTCTCGAAACGCCGACAGTTGGCGCGCCAGGTAGGGGCCTGCTGCGTGCTGACGAACAGCTTCCCGTCAAGCTCCAGATGGGCAGTCTCCAGCAACCTCTCCGGCCCGGGACGATGCTCCGTTTCGGGAGTCTTGAGCTCATGTCCTTCGACGGCAGCTACGACATGATACTCCTTCCACCGCCGCGCGACAACGACAATGGCGGCCGACAACCCGCCCGGCGGCGGCGGAATCGACGACATCTTCCCCGCGTGGTGGAAGAACAACATTCGAGCTCGCTCCGTCCTCTCCCCCGCCAACGGAGGAGGAGGCGGGGCCACCAAGGCCAAGCGGGAGGCCGCGCTTCGTCGGCCGTCGAGCGAATCGACGCCCCCGACGCCCCGACGGAAGGCACGCCGGGCGTCGACCTCGCGTTCGAGACGAAGGCAAGCGCCGTCCCCCCGTGACACGCCGATCCCGAGCAAGAAGACGACGCCAGCGCGCTCGCGGAAAGCCTGCAGGACGTCGCCCTCGTACCTGGGATGACGGTGCAACCAGTCCCCGATGTGACTACGTCGCTCCTCGTCGACCAAAAGGTACCGACTAACTCCCATCTTACGTCATTTCGACTCGGCCTCAACCCGCCTAGCAACCTTGCTTTGGCGGGTACTCTCATTGAGGCGAGTGCAACCCCACTGGGGTTTCGTATGCGGTCGCCTTGGGACCGGTTGACGGACGTCTCAACCTACGGGCCCTCTGGGTCCGAGGAAGATGACGATCCCAGCATCTGTTGGGATTTCTCTGGACTTGGCAACCCCAGTGCCATGCGGGACTTCATGACCGCATGTGACTACTGCCTCTCCGACTGTTCCGACGTAAGCCGCAGCCTTGACGACGAGGACTGCGGCCCAAGCCGCGAATGTTTCCACATCGAGCTAGGGGATCCCTCCGAAGGCAACCATCTCGGCATGCCGGAGGACGGTGATCTTCCTAGGCCGGTGCCTCGTGCCGACATCCCGCGGGAGCTAGCTGTGGTCCCCGCTCCGGCGGGGGGTTACGACCCACAACTCGAGCAAGTCCGCGAGGCGCAGGCCAGGCTCAACGAGGGAACAGGAGCGCTTGAGCCGATCCGTCGAGACGTCGGGCAGGTATGGGCGGGCCAACCCCCGGCCGGAGAAATACGTCACCTGCCCCAAGGTCTCCAGCACCGCGTCGCCAACGATGTCAGGGTCAGGCCGCCGCCCGCATCCAGCGGGGTTGGCCAGAACCTGGCAGCCGCAGCGATGCTCCTCCGCGCGATGCCGGAGCCATCGACCACCGAGGGTCGGCGAATTCAGGGAGAGCTCAAGAATCTCCTGGAAGGCGCTGCGGCCCGACGGGCCGAGAGCACTGCCTCCCGAAGGCACGGATACCCCTCGAAACCTCATGCCGCGACTTCCCGATTCATGCGGGAAGCCTCGGTCTACACCGGGCGCACGCGCAACACCGCGCCTGCGGCCCCGGGCCACCTCGGCAACGAGCACCATCGGCGCGACCGTCGGGCCCACCTCGATGAAAGGGTGCGCCGAGGCTACCACCCCAGGCGTGGGGGGCGCTACGACAGCGGGGAGGATCGGAGTCCCTCGCCCGAACCACCCGGTCCGCAGGCCTTCAGTCGGGCCATCCGACAGGCGCCATTCCCGACCCGGTTCCGACCCCCGACTACTATCACGAAGTACTCGGGGGAAACGAGACCGGAACTGTGGCTCGCGGACTACCGCCTGGCCTGCCAACTGGGTGGAACGGACGACGACAACCTCATCATCCGAAACCTCCCCCTGTTCCTCTCCGACACTGCTCGCGCCTGGTTGGAACACCTGCCTCCGGGGCAGATCTCCAACTGGGACGACTTGGTCCGAGCCTTCGCCGGCAATTTCCAGGGCACATACGTGCGCCCCGGGAATTCCTGGGACCTTCGAAGCTGCCGGCAACAGCCGGGAGAGTCGCTCCGGGACTACATCCGGCGATTCTCGAAGCAGCGCACCGAGCTGCCCAACATCACCGACTCGGATGTCATCGGCGCGTTCCTCGCCGGCACTACCTACCGTGACCAGGTGAGCAAGTTGGGTCGCAAAACCCCCACCAGGGCGGGCGAGCTGATGGACATCGCCACCAAGTTCGCCTCTGGCCAGGAGGCGGTCGAGGCTATCTTCCGAAAGGACAAGCAGCCCCAGGGCCGCCCATCGGAAGAGGCTCCCGAGGCGTCTACCCAGCGCGGCGCCAAGAAAAAGGGCAAGAAGAAGTCGCAATCGAAACGCGACGCCGCCGACGTGGACCTTGTCGCCGCCGCCGAGTACAAGAACCCTCGGAAGCCCCCCGGAGGTGCAAACCTCTTCGACAAGATGCTCAAGGAGCCGTGCCCCTATCACCAGGAGCCCGTCAAGCACACCCTCGAGGAGTGCGTCATGCTTCGGCGCCACTTCCACAGGACCGGGCCACCCGCGGAGGGTGGCAGGGCCCACGACGACGACAAGAAAAAAGATCACCAAGCAGGAGAGTACCCCGAGGTCCGCGACTGCTTCATGATCTACGGTGGGCATGCGGCGAATGCCTCAGCTCGGCATCGCAAGCAAGAGCGCCGGGAGGTCTGCTCGGTGAAGGTGGCGGCGCCAGTCTACCTGGACTGGTCCGACAAGCCCATCACCTTCGACCAGGCTGACCACCCCGACCATGTGCCGAGCCCGGGGAAATACCCACTCGTCGTCGACCCCCGTCGTCGGCAACGTCAGGCTCACCAAGGTCCTGATGGATGGGGGCAGCTACCTCAACATCATCTATGCCGAGACCCTCAAGCTCCTGCGCGTCGATCTGTCTTCCGTCCGAGCAGGCGCTGCGCCCTTCCACGGGATCATCCCTGGGAAGCGCGTCCAGCCCCTCGGGCGACTCGACCTCCCCGTCTGCTTCGGAACGCCCTCCAACTTCCGAAGGGAGACCTTGACGTTCGAGGTGGTCGGGTTCCGAGGAACCTACCACGCGGTACTGGGAAGGCCATGCTACGCGAAGTTCATGGACGTCCCCAACTACACCTACCTGAAGCTCAAGATGTCGGGCCCCAACGGGGTCATCACCGTCGGCCCCACGTACAAACACGCGTTCGAATGCGACGTGGAGTGCGTGGAGTACGCCGAGGCCCTCGCCGAGTCCGAGGCCCTCATCGCCGACCTGGAGAGCCTCTCCAAAGAGGTCCCAGATGTGAAGCGCCATGCCGGCAACTTCGAGCCAGCGGAGACGGTTAAGGCCGTCCCCCTCGACCCCAGTGGCGACACCTCCAAGCAGATCCGGATCGGTTCCGGGCTCGACCCCAAATAGGAGGCAGTGCTCGTCGACTTTCTCCGCGCAAACGCCGATGTCTTTGCGTGGAGTCCCTCGGACATGCCTGGCATACCGAGGGATGTCGCCGAGCACTCGCTGGATATTCGGACCTGAGTCTGATCCGTCAGGCAGCCTCTGCTCCTCGGTCATCAAGGAAGGGTCGGCCTCGCCTCGGCAGAGCCCGACCCTCCCTCGGGGGCTAAAAAGGGGGAACCCCTCTGCGTCGAGATTGGGCATACTTCTCCGCGTCAAAAATTTTCAATCAAAAAAGGGGCCTCTTGCGTTCTCCTGGCTATGTCAGAAGCAGGGTCTCGAGGAGCGAACGCGGGTACATGTAAATGGCGAGGCCGACTGAGCCGAGGAACTCCTGTGCCTCCGGGTTAGGGATACCTCACTCATCACCTGCCACGAAGAATGACCCAACTCGAGAAGCCACCCTATTATTGACAAGCTAGGACGAACATGCAGATGGAAAGAAAGGAGGGTACGACTTCATGCAAGAAAGACAAAGTGTTCAGGCCTCAGCGGCCGCGGTGAGACGCACATCCAACAAGAAATTGTTCAAACAAGAATTAGGCGCCGCCTTGGGAAGGAGCCGCGCCCTCAGCTCCATCCCCGCCGTCGGTGAGGTCCATCTCGGCCTCCGGTGACGGCGCAGGGGGAAGGATCTCCGCCTCAAAGGTGGTCGCCAGCACCGCGCTCGGACCCGCGGCGACCGCGTCAAGCCGCTGGACCTCTGCCAGGGCAGCATCGTCTTCGTCAGGAAGACAGTACCCCTCACTAACCCGCTCTAGGTCCACAACGTAGTGGGAAGCAAGCACGGCGAAGGCCCGCCTGACGCCGTGGTGTAGCGCCTCGCGGACTCTGCCGCGCGCGTGATCACCCAAGGCTCGAAGGCGGCTTTGAGGGGAGCTTCCTGAAGGGACGTCGCCGGAGCCGAGGACACGATAAAAGTCCGAGACGGCCTCGGACATGGCCGCGAGGTCAGCTTCCCTCTGCTCGGCAGCTCCGGCAAGCGCCTCGGCGAGCGCCTTGGCGGACTCGTCAAGGGCGGACTCAAGCTCTGCAAGCAACCAGGAGAAATACCTCAAGCACAAGCAAAGGAGACGGACAAGAACAAGAACCAGGGAGGACCAAGACGTACCTCCGGCTCGGGCACGATGCTCCGAGGCCGCGACCTGGGCCGCGACTAGGTCGGCCGCGAGGGTCTCAGCTCGGCTTTCGGCCTCGGCAGCCCGGCCCCGAGATTGGTCCCGCTCCTCGACGACTTGGACGAGCTCCGATCGCTGCCGTTGCGCCTCCGCACGCGCTGCTGCCGCCTCGGCTCTCAGGTCGGCGCAGAGCAGCTGGAGGTCCGCCACCTTGGCATCCTGCTGAGAAAGGCGCGCGGTAGCCCCGGCGAGCGAGGACCTCAGGGATCGCAGCGAGCCCCAGACATCGACCTCGCGGCGGATGAACGACGACTTGGCGGCGCTCCGGTCCGTCAGATCCTGGGGAAAGGAAACAGGGCGTCACGACGAGTGTCTCGCTCACAGAAGGAAAAAGGTATGCCTGAAACCGCTACCTGGAGGATTTTGGGGACGTCTCTGCAGAAAACCTCCAGCGACGACCGGAGCGACCCCACCGTTGCCTCTGCACACTCGCGGAGCTCACCCCAGGATTGGTCCTCCTGCTCATCGTCGAGAACGAAGACAGGGTCCGAGGCCTCGCGGGTCCGGAATCGGAGCAACGGGCGCCGGGCCTCGGGGCTCCGCCGCACAGCGATGAGGCTGTCACCCGGCTGGACGGATCGCACGTCCACGCCCACCTCTTCTGAGGTCTTGGGCGCCGACGCATCAGCCATCCCGACGCTGGCGGCAACTGGACGCTCTCCGACAGGGACGACGGCAACCTCGGTGGTGGCGGGCGCCGGCATGGCCGGCACGACAGGCGGGCTCAGGGCCACGTTGGCGTCAGCCGCCTCCTCAACCACGATGGCCGCCTCGGCAGAAGAGCCGGCCTCGGGAGCCCGGTCCTCAGAGACCGGCGACGCCCGAGCCCCCTGCGGTGAAGTACCCCGCGAAAGGGTCGGCTGAATGACAAGGTCCAAGGAGGCGCTGGCCACACAGTCCGGCGCCGTCTTGAGGGCCTTCCGGGGTGCCAGGTCGGTCTGGCCATGACTTTGCTTGCTGGATATAAAAAAAAAGAGGAGGAAAGAAAGATCACGACCGAGACATATGAATGGGAAGCCAAGACGAAGACATTCCGAGATACTCACCCACTTCGGGCCATTATCCACCGCGCCTGGGGGGAGGTCTCCTGGATCCTGGCTCCCAAGACGGCCGCCGAGGTCCGCTTCGCCGGCATCTTCGGCGCCACCCTCGCCGTGGACGCCCGGGAAGTAGATTGCCCGGGCGCGGTCGCGATGACCTGAGGGTCACCCCCATGCGCCACCGGTACGAGCGGCGGCCCCTGAGGAGCGGACGCCCTGACCTGGCCCTCCGGAGCCACCTCAGCTCCTCCGGCCGAGGGAACAGGTGACACCTCGGGTCGCCCCCGTGCTTCGAACTGGGACCCCGACGCCCCAACTCCGGGGACTGATGGAGTCGGCCCGCGCGGGGGCTGGCTCGACGACTCCTGGCCACACCCCGAGCCGGGGCCGAGGCCGAAACGGGCGGCCATGTCGTCCTCCTCCTCATCATCGTCGTCATCGTCGTCGTCGGGCGTCTCCGGCGACGGCTCCCTCGGGAGTCCTTCCCTCTCCTGCTGGCGACGGCGCTTCTCCAAGGCGTCCCGAGCCCGCCTCCGCTCGCGGGCCCGGGCCTTCTCCGTGTCCTTCTTTTTCTTCTTCTCCTCCGCGGCGACCCGCCGCGCTGCACGGTCCACCGCGTCCTCCGGGACCCATGGCAGGGAGGGCTTATGCCACCCCACATCCTAAAAGAAGGGGAGAAAGGAACCCGATCATAAGGACCCGGAGCGACCCGATGTACGAAGAAGGAAGGAGCGAACACTCACCAAAGTTACACACCCCTGGTCGGGGCGCATCCGAAGCTGGGAGTATGCGTGGGGGTCCGGCTTCCCCATCGCAGCTGACACCCGCCATTGGAGGGCGTTGAAGGGAAGAGGATCAGGGGACATTCGCGAACCCTCCCAGTCAGCCTCCGGGGTCATCTCCCAGAGCGGCAGCCGCCGCTCCGCCAATGGAAGCACCCTCCGACGGTGGATGGCGGCGACCACCCCCGCAGCGGTGAGTCCCCCCTCCCGCAACTCCTTTAGGGCCTGGAGAAGGGGTTCGAGATTCTTCTGTCTCTCATGCGGGGTCCCGTGGCGCCAGGCGTCGGTGGCAGCAGTAACTACTCGCTGGGAGAACGGTGGGAGAAACTCACCGTCATTCCGGAGGTAGAACCACCGGCGCTGCCACCCCTTGTTCGAGGACACAAGAATGGCAGGAATGTACTGTGACGCCCGCGACTGCCTCAGCAAAAGAGTGCAGCCGCCGGCCCGCACCACTGCACGGATCCTCCTCTCCCCCGTTGACAAGGCGAAAAGCTCGGCGAGGAAGAGATGAGTCCACAAATCCCAATGGGGGGCGATCCCCAAGTACCCTTCGCATACCGCTACGAAGATAGCGGCCTGCGAGATGGAGTTGGGGGTGAGGTTATGCAACTCCACCCCGTAGTGGAACAGGATGGCTCGCATAAAGCGGCCCGTCGGCACACCGAATCCCCGCTCGTGGAAGGAGACGAAGCTCACGACGTACCCCGGCGGTGGGGACGGAGCGGCTCCGCCCACAGGAGGAATCCACTCTGGCCGCTGCTTATCGGTGAGGGGGCGGAGCAAACCCTCGCCGACCAGCTCCTCCAGATCGCTCGCCGTCACCGTGGAAAAAGGCCACGGATCGCGCGGGGGGATTATGGTCACTCGATCCGCCATCACCAAAATGGAAGAGATGGCGGCGCGGGGGGCAGGAAGGGCGGTTTTTCTCTTCTCCGACTAAAGTTTCCCGGGTTGCGAAAACCTAAAGGGAGAGGAAGGAAGCAGAGCAAAGAACCGTCACCAGACCCTCTCCCGAGTATATGAAGGCCGGGGCGAAACCGTTTCCAGCGCTCCGCCCGGACCGGACGCGGGATTCAAAAAACGCGAGGCGAAACAGCCGTTCCTCGAACGGCTCGCGCACGTGCAACGGCCGCCCCGCCAACAACTCGCCCCGTCGCATTAACTCTGCGGCAGGACACGCGGCGCCTCTGGCAGGAGAAGCGGACGACGCTTCGCCTTCGCCGTAATAACCGCGTCAAAAAAGGTACGCTACGTCGTTCGATTTCGTATCCTTTTCCTTTTTTCCTCTTTCTCTATCTCTTGCAACAGGGACCGGGAAAGGGGGATACCCCGAAAAGGGTCCTTCTCTGTGAAGGAACCGGGCTCCGAGCCCCCCCTACTGATCAGAGGTTCGAAGGCTGGCCCTCCGAGGGGTTCAACAGTCGCCTCAGATCGCGTGGGCCCGACACCCACTACTGGTCAGGGGTTCGAAGGCCAGCCCCCCGAAGGGCACCATGGCCGCCTCAGGCTACTCGGGCTCCGTGCCCATTACTGATCAGGGGTTCGAAGGCTGGCCCCCGAAGGGTTCACAGTCGCCTCAGACGCCGAGCGAGGGATGACCAGGGGTACGTTCGATACATAACCAAGGCTCGGGCTGCGCTCCCGAGGTACCCTAGGACATTTCCGAGACCAGCAGGAACGATCTTGTAACGGAATCCCATCGGAGGGAGGCATCGAGCCCTCGGACCCCGTCGCCAGGGGACCGGGTCCGGCAGATCACCCGCAGGTACTTTTGGGTGTGCCTCTAGGCCCCTAGCCGACCCCCAACGAACGGGGCACGGACGTCCACTTGGATCACCCGCCTGCAGCTCACCGGAGACACCATGTTCGGTGCCCATCGAGGGTAACATGGCGCTCTCCCCCCCTCCTCCTTGCGGAAAGGCGACGTAGGGGCGTATGTAAAAAAGCCGAGTCTGTCCCTGATCGTCCTCCCGCCCTGTGCGGAGGCTCGGGGGCTGCTCTCGCAAACCCGGCTCCGGCCAAACCGTTGACAGCGTCAACATACCAGCCCGAGAGCTTGGGCCCCGACCGTGCACCCGGGCTACGGCCAGTTCGCATGAGGGAACAACCAGACCAGCCGAAGCATTACGCAAGGCATTAAGACCTCGAAGGAGTGTAACCACTCCTCCGAGGCCTCGGGGGCTACACCCGGCGGGTGCGCTCGCGCGCACCCACCGGAACAAAATGCAACCGAGAAAGGTTGGTCCCCTTGCAAAAAAGTGCGACGAAAGCCTCCAAGCGAGTGCTAACACTCCCTTCGAGGCTCGGGGGCTACTGTCGGGGACCATAATTAGGGGTACCCTCAAGACGCCTAATTCTCAGCTGGTAACCCCCATCAGCATAAAGC
This sequence comes from Zea mays, assembly GCF_902167145.1. NCBI lineage: Eukaryota > Viridiplantae > Streptophyta > Magnoliopsida > Poales > Poaceae > Zea > Zea mays. Next base: position 129,199,443 of record NC_050105.1, on the reverse strand, counting down.
TGCAAAGGCCTGATGGGTACGATTAAGTCAGGGATCAGTCCACACGAGTGACTCGATCACGCTTTGCCCGAGCCTAGCCTCGGCCAAGGGCAGCCGACCTCGAGAGACTTCCGTCTCGCCCGAGGCCCCCCTTTTTAACGGCGGACACACCTCCGGCTCGCCCGAGGCCTTGGCTTCGCTTAGAAGCAACCCTGACTAAATCGCCGCGCCGACTGACCAGGTTGCAGGAGCATTTAACGCAAAGGTGGCCTGACACCTTTATCCTGACACGCGCCCCCCGGCAGAGCCGAAGTGACCGTCGTCACTCCACCGCTCCACTGACCAGTCTGACAGAAGGACAGCGCCGCCTGCGCCACTCCGACTGCAGTGCCACTCGACAGAGTGAGTCTGACAGGCAGTCAGGCCTTGCCAAAGGCGCCATAGGAAACTCCGCTCGCCCGACCCCAGGGCTCGGACTCGGGCTAAGACCCGGAAGACGGCGAACTCCGCTCCGCCCGACCCCAGGGCTCGGACTCGGGCTAAGACCCGGAAGACGACGAACTCCGCTCCGCCCGACCCCAGGGCTCGGACTCGGGCTAAGACCCGGAAGACGGCGAACTCCGCTCCGCCCGACCCCAGGGCTCGGACTCGGGCTAAGACCCGGAAGACGGCGAACTCCGCTCCGCCCGACCCTAGGGCTCGGACTCGGGCTAAGACCCGGAAGACGACGAACTCCGCTCCGCCCGACCCCAGGGCTCGGACTCGGGCTCAGCCCCAGAAGACGACGAAACTCCGCCTCGCCCGACCCCAGGGCTCGGACTCCGCCCTGGCCTCGGCCGAACGATCTCCGCCTCGCCCGACCCGGGGGCTCGGGCTCGGCCTCGGCCACGGAAGACAGACTCAACCTCGGCTTCGGAGGAGCCCCCACGTCGCCCGACCTAGGGCACAGGCCCGCCACGTCAACAGGAAGCGCCATCATCATCCTACCCCGAGCCGACTCGGGTCACGGAGAACAAGACCGGCGTCCCATCTGGCTAGCTCCGCCAGATGGACAATGATGGCGCCCCACAAGCTCTGTGACGACGGCGGCTCTCAGCTCTCTTACGGAAGCAAGGCGACGTCAGCAAGGACTCGACCGCTCCTACAGCTGTCCCTCCGCCAGGCTCCGTTGCTCCTCCGACAGCCACGACATTACGCCAACAAGGTGCCAAGACCTCTCCGGCTGCCACATTGGCATGTACTTAGGGCGCTAGCTCTCTCTCCGCTAGACACGTAGCACTCTGCTATACCCCCCATTGTACACCTGGATCCTCTCCTTACGACTATAAAAGGAAGGACCAGGGCCTTCTTAGAGAAGGTTGGCCGCGCGGGACCGAGGACGAGACAGGCGCTCTCTTCGGGCCGCTCGCTTCCCTCACCCGCGTGGACGCTTGTACCCCCCCTACTGCAAGCGCACCCGACCTGGGCGCGGGACGAACACGAAGGCCGCGGGATCTCCACCTCTCTCACGCCCGTCTCCGGCCACCTCGCCTCTCCCCCCTTCGCGCTCGCCCACGCGCTCGACCCATCTGGGCTGGAGCACGCAGCACACTCACTCGTCGGCTTAGGGACCCCCGGTCTCGAAACGCCGACAGACGTTGGTTTATAAAACTGACTCACAAGTCAGATCTATGGAAAAAAAATATTACGAAGAATAAATATCACGCATGCAAAAAAGAAATTTAAGTTGAAAACATTATTCAAACAAAAGAAATTACATGCAAGGCTCTTCTTTAAATACTACTCCCTCCATCCAAAAATATAATTGAAGAATCTCGGTGATACTTATCTACTACACGCATTGTGCAAGGGTAGTAGGTGGACTTGGGAGAGATATAGTAGATGTATTTTCTGTTATAGATGTAGACATAAATACATATGTGTTGTAGTGGTAGCTACTGCTATTATTTGTTTGAGAGGTCGTGGGTTCGAATCCCCTTGGGGCCATGTGTATTTTTTTAATTTTAGCTAGGTGTCGGCTGTACGGGGGAATGGGATGAGCTTTACATGGAGGGGAATGAGAATGCACAACATAGGAATGGACTGTGCGCGGGGAGGAGGGAATCAGAAAGGCATACAACATAGGAGGAGGGAATCGGAAAGGCACACAACATAGGAATGGACTGTGCGTGGGGAGGAGGGAATCGGAAAGGCACACAACATAGGAATGGACTGTGCGCGGGGAGGAGGGAATCAGAAAGGCAGAACACGGAATGGACAGAACGCGGAATGGTCGACTACTATTGCAGTCTTAATAAGTAGTAGAGATTCTAGTAGTTTCATCTGATTTTAACCACCATAATATGTAACTTTTTTAGTATAAAATAATTTAATGTTGTATATATTGTTGGTCAAAATTTAAATAATATGAGTCATTAGGACAAACCAAAACGGATGAAGTCATATGAACTGAGGGAGTAGTATGCACACAAGCAGTGGGAGTCAACCCCTCATTTTCTGGTCAACCTATTGTGGCGCAACCGAAAACGAACGGAACAAGTTGTCATCCCCAAACCCGCGGTAGCTAGCTAGTAGGAGTACAAGTTGGTGCCGACGGCCGATGGGTGAGAGCAGGAGACCACCACCGAGCGACTGCAGAATGTGCAGAACAAGTTGCGACGCTCGCGTCACGGCCGAGCCGACTTCTGACGGAGCTCGATCGCGCGCGTCCACGTCGCGTGTCGTGAGGGCAGGTCAGCAGGTGCAGTGAACCCGCTGCTCCAGTGCTCCCCGCGGTTTGCAAATTGCAATCTGCATGGCACGCGCCATCCCGGCGGCCGGCTTTGGCCTTTCGCCGTGGGTTTCCATCCGCGGCTGCGGGGTGCCTCGGAGGCGGCGACCTTTCCCTCCTCCCCACGCGCCCACTTGCCGCTTTGAACAAGGTGGACGCCGGACAGGTGGGTAGCCACCACAAAAAAAGGGCCCAATCAGGCGCCTGTCTCGCTCCTCGCCACACGCGGCCACCACACGCCCCGGCCCCCGAGAGCCCCACCACACCAGCGGCCGGAATGGACCACCACGAGACGAGTCACTCGTCACGGGCGCGCGGCGAGCCGAAGGACACCCAGCGACCCGACCCCCATATATTTCCCCCCTCCCGGGCACGCAACGTCGCGACCCGCACTCGCACACCAGCACACCGCGCGCGCACCAATCCGGCCGCTTCCTCGCACGCGGCACGCAGGCACGCGCGCAGTCGCATGGTGATTGGTCGCTTGGAGAGCCGGTTTCTGGTTGGTTGCTCAGCTCTCATCAAGCAGCAACCAGCTAGGTAGCCAACGAGCACGAGAGCGCGACGACCTGAGGGCGCCTACCTAACCTAGCTATCTGCCGGGTCGCCCTACGTGTGCTGCGGTACGGTGAGGGTGGGCGCCGCGCGCACCGCATGAACCCGCCGCCGCACGAGCGCGGCGGCCGCTCGCGCTATGGCCCGGCGTCGGCGCAGCAGCAGCACTACCCGTTCGTCGTAGTTGACCCCACGGAGGCGGCGGGGGCGGCGGCAGTGAGGGCCTTCTTCCCGGCGCCGGGGGCCGGGGAACCGCCGCCGTCGTCATCGTCCGCCGCGGTGCGGGCGCTGCCGACGGCGATGCACCAGGGACACGGGTACGGCGGCGGGGCCCCCGAGATCTCGCTGGCGCACGGCGCCCATGGCCACCACCACCACCACGGGATCCATCACCGGTACCATCAGTTCGGCGTGGAGGGGAGGCAGGACGGCGGCCCGTCGTCGTCGGCGTCGCTGCCGCCGCATAGCAGCTCGCCGCCGGGCTTCTTCTCCAGCCCCGTCATGGATAACGGTAAGTGCCAATGCTACTCGCGCCTCGTCTCCCTTTCTTAACATGTGCATATGCTAGTTCTTCCCGACCCAAAGCCTGTCCAAACTCCAGTCCTCACCGCTGCTAGCTCTTCAAGCTTCAATCCTGTTCGATCTTTTAGTACTCCATCCGCATGTATTTAGGCAGAGATTTGAGCTGCCGTTCTTCTGCTAATAATCGTTCTCTCGGGTACAAGTAGTGGCGCCAATCGCAGCTAGCAAGCGCTCTTTGCCGATTTAGTGGGCAAAAGGCTGACGACTGACGTTATTAGCGCATGATGGATAGTAATACGACTTTCTGTTACTTTGTCCAATTTGGTAAAAAAAAAAGAAACAAGCTGATTTTTACTATATATGTACACAAGATTTTCTGTGCCCATTTTGTTGAAACAAATTTTACTATATATGTACAGACAGGCAAGCGTGTTGCTTTATTTCAGACTTCTGTTACATATGCGAATAGGGCATATGCATGCTTTATCGTTTCAGAATAAATCCAATTGACATTAAGGTATTTCACTCCTGGGCCTATTTAGCAACAATGTTTCTCAAAATCATAGTTTTACAATACTATATTTTGCAATTATCGTATTTTTGACAACTCTAAAACACACTATAGTATTGAGAAACATTATTTGGACACAACATTGTAAACTATGATATTAAACAAAAGCTAGCCATTATCATAAAAACTTTGAGGCATGTTTGAAAGCAATAAAACCATGGTTTTAGAATACTATGGTTTTAAAATGTCATGACACAACCATAGTATTTTTTACAACACCCCAAGTCATACTTATTTGGAGACAAAGTATCTGAAACCATGATATTTAGTATACATATACAAAGAAGATAGTCATAGACAAAAACTTTAGGTTAGAGTGGAGTTGAGAATACTCTAAAAATATCATAGTATCTACAAATCCATGATATTTAAAACATAGTTTTTTTACAAGATAGCCAAACATCTCTTAGCAAAAAAATTATGGTATTCTCCAATACCATGGTTTTACCTCAAAACTAAAAAATATATTTTGCTTCCAAACACCCCTGAGTTGGAGTGGAGTTTCCAATACTCCAACAATACCATGGTATTTAAAACATTGTTTTTAGGAATGCAACCAAACACTTTATGACATAAAATACTATGATCTTACTAAAAACCATGATATTACCTAGAAACTACAAAAAATACTTTATTTCTAAACATGCCCTATAGACCCTGTTTGTGAGTAAATTTTTTTTATATTTTCTAGGCAATACCCTGGTTTTTAGTAATACCTTAGTATTTTATGCTATAAGGTGTTTGGTTATATTCCTGAAACAGGCCCTGTTTGGCAACAATGTTTCTTAAAACCATAGTTTTACAATACTGTACTTTGCAATTACCATGACAATACCATAGTTTTGGCAGCTCCAAAAATACCATGATTTTGAAAAAAAACATTGTTTTATACACAACATTATAAATCATGGTATTAGGCAAAAGCTAGTCATGTCATGAAAACTTTAGGTTAGAGTGGAGTTTTCAATACTCCAAAAATACCATGGTATATAGAATACTATGGTTTTGAAAATATAGTTTTTAGGAATGCAACAAAACAACTCATGTCATAAAATACTATGGTATTACAAACCATGGTATTGCATAGAAACTATAAATATAATCCACTCCCAAACAGACCCTATGTTTTCAAAACCATGGTATTCTAGATACCATGGTATTTTAGTAGCATTGTAAACTCCACTCTAACCTAAAGTTTTCATGGCATGGTTAGCTTTTATCTAATACTATGATTTACAATGTGTATCTAAACAATGTTTCTTAAAACTATAGTATTTTTGGTGTTGGCTAAAACCATGGTATTATCATGACAATGGTAAAGTATAGTAATGTAAAAACACAGTTTTGGGAAATATTGTTGCCAAACAGCTAGGGCCATAATTTCATACTACCCAATATATTGGTTTTTAGATACAACGTATGGCTAGAATCACTTTATACTTCAGAATGGAGCTAGTATATTTGCCTTCGTTTGATCCATCATATATAATGTCAACCTCTTCTCGGCACTTGCCTCAGGCAAACCAAATTTAAGAACCTCATTTGAACATAAAACACGGAATCACATGGGATTTCCCCGGCATTGAAATCTTATGGGAACTCTCTCCACAATAATCTGGGTATCCATGTGTGTTTCGGAGTAGTTTGATGTAGAACTTAAACGAAATTTCACACCAAATCACTCCAACACACACACGTGATTTTAGGTGAATACATAGGTATCCAAAAAATGCCTATATTGTAATAAAGGATTGCCCATGCATGCATCCCACACGGGCCTGCAAATAAAATTTCTACAGGATGGTTCGATCGATCATAGGGTTTTTTAGAAAAATTTAACATTTTAAGGCCAAACATCTTGCATAATTTTCTTCGTGTCTATATATTTCGTGTTCCGATTCTTGTTTTCATGTTGCATCCAAACACCCAACTAGAAACTTTCCCACGCTCTTAAACTCCTCATGGGTTGCAAAGTAACTAGCATGTAGCTATCTATCCCTATGTTTCTTGTTCCTACATCTAAAACGGGACGGCCTGTAATGATATTTTATCATTTTTATACAAAACAAGTCCTCTTTTTTTTTTAAAAAAATAATTATTATGAACATACAATTGGATGGGACGGATCTGAAGGGGGCTAGGGGCTCCACTCTACATCCATGAAACTCTAATGAATATAGAGGTGGATGATAGAGGAGAAGAAAGTATGCTACCTCTTGTCACTGATAAGAAGAAAATTAGCCCTCTTTAGTCTAATCCTGAATCCACTGATCGGATGCGTTCAAATATGTGCTCATTTTTTTTAAAGGGAAAGGCAAAAGATTTGCCGTTCCAATATATTAGACGAAAAGAGAAAACTGTACAAAAACTGACACAAAAAACTGACACCAACACCAAAACAACTTGCCAAGCAAGACCTAGTTAGAACACTGACACATAAAAAGCAAAAAACCCACCCCCTTACTAGACCCCAGTCACTACTGGCAGACCAGACCTCTACCCACAAGATCTTTCACCATCTGCACCACTTGCTCTGTCGTTCTCTGTTGACCCTTAAAGATTCTGTTGTTTCTCTCCAACCATAAGCTCCACCAGAAATAAATTAGAAAGCCATCGAAACTTTATTGTGCCTATTTTGAATTGGCGGCTACTTGCTAATTTCACCCTTTAAACCCGATTCTTATTCCTTTTTCTGGTTTTGATCGTGGAGTGTCGTGCTGAAACCGGCCAGAGGAAAAACCAGGTGCTGCATCCCTGCGTGGTTACCGTGGTTTTTCATTGTAGAGGGCCATCTTTTTCAAATAATAGAGAACCGTGGCTAATGCATGGGTTTGTGCATGGACGCAACAGCCATCTCATGCATACGTTTTTCTAAGTCACATTTTTTGCTTTCCCGTACCCACTTGAGCATATATATAATCACATATTATGCATATATTTTCTACTTGCATATAGAGAGGTCGAAGCCCGAGCTATATATATACAGGCCTATATGCTTTGTCTAACTCTCTGAACCACCTATATGTATGTCTAATAAGTGGGACCGCTTGACGTGTAACGTCTATATTCCACTAGATATAATTTATCGTCAGTCTTATTAGGTTATCCTGCATACCAGATTTCTAGCTCATCTACTGTTATTATTTTACAGAATAACCGTTGCATTTTTCATACAGTACTCCTACTTGTTAACCCTTTAATTTCCCTACTAATATTGATTCAACCATGTTGATAAATTATTTTCCTTGGTTAGAAACTTAGAATAAGGGGCAGAATGTTGCAGTATGCCAGTATGTCCATCCTACTGCTTGCTGCTGCCTGGGTCCCAAACCCAAACCGCTAGCGTCCCGTGACCAAGTTGCGCTGTACGGACAGGCGTCGAGACCGCTAGGTTGCTCGCCGTCGTTATCCCGGGTTCATCAGTCGTTAGTTTCAAAATCAGCCGCAGCTACGACTGCACCGATCAAATCGACCCTAAAATAATCCCCACTTGATTGAATATATATATATATATATATATATATATATATATATAATGGGCCCCACTGATCGACCGTGGCACGCGGGGACCAGCATCGCTGTGCTGCTGTCGCGTACTACTCGCATGCATGCATGTCCAGGTTCAGCTGACCTCCCCTTGCTGACGTGACGTCTGCATTCAAAAGCAATCCATCGGCTGTCTAAGTTCATAACATAACACGTATGTATTTATTGTAGAAATGGATGTTCTATGATTAATTTAATGATATTTATTTTGTATTACAAATGTTTGTATTTTTTTTATAAATTTAATCATAGCTAGATAGCTTTGCTTCTTAGAAAATGGCAATTATATATATATATATATATATATATATATATATATATATATATATATATATATATATATATATATACTGTATTTATATATTACACCTGGGTGCATTCAATATAGAGAATGCACCCAGGCCGAACCTATGTGCCAGGTCCGAGCCAACCGTCCCACCCAGACCGGTTTCGTCCCTTCCGCACGCTCCGGACAGAACCTTTTCATTTTCCCGCCCCCGCCCCTCTTTCTCCGCGAACGGCTCCTCCGCGAACGGCTCAACCTCCTCACATAAGTTGCAATCACACCAGACTTGCAGTTGCAATTATACCAGACAACAGTTGCAATCATTGTTTTGTTTTAACAGATTTTTGGACATAGTTATATAGAAGTTGCAATCACACCAGACCAGCAGTTGCAATTACACCAGACACAGTTGCAATCATTGTTTTGTTTAACAGATTTTTGGACATAGTTATATAGGAGTTGCAATCACACCAGATCAGAAGTTGCAATTACACCAGACAGCAGTTGCAATTATTGTTTGTTTAACATATTTTTGGACATAGTTATATAGAAGTTGCAATCACAACAGACCCACAGTTGTAATTACACCAGACCAGTAGTTGCAATCTTGTTTGTTTAACAGATTTTTGATCATAGTTATATAGAAGTTGCAATCACACCAGACCAGAAGTTGCAATTACACCAGACCAGCAGTTGCAATCATATTTTTTAACAAAATTTCTCAGAGTTATTCAGTACTTGCAATCACATAAGAGCAACTCAGCAGTTGCATCCACACTACACCAGCAGTTGCAATTACAACACATCATCGGTTGCAATCATTTTGTTTACATTTTTTAACAGATATTTGAGTAAAATTATACAACAGTTGCAATCACACATAATGCGGGCTTGCAATCCCACCTAATGCGGGGGACAGGGAGGCACGCAGACAGAGAGGCGCGCGGCGGCGCGGGGACAGGGAGGCGCGCGGCGGCGCGAGGACAGGGAGGCGCTCGGCGGCGGTGGGATCTAGGTTTAGAGGATCGGAGGAAGGAGGAGACGGCGGCGGCGCGGGGATAGGGATGCGCGCGACGGCGACGGGGGCGGGGAGGCGCGCGAAACAGGACTTACGCCTGGGTGCATTCAATATAGAGAATGCACCCAGGTGCATTTTAGCAGCGCCGTATATATATATATATATATATATATATATATATATATATATATATATATATATATATATATATATATATATATATATATATATATATATATATATATTACGAAGTGGGTAGTAAAATTGATATATCTAAAAAAAAGTAAGTTATCTTATGATTTGAAATAGAAAGAGTGGAGTAGGAAGAACACAAGACAAAAGTTTGTACACGTGATCCTGGTCGTCGGAACTCGGAAGTGCTTGCTACAGGAATAACACTCCTCGGCAGCTAGCAACTGTCGTAGTGGTCAACCAGCCACAGCTGGTCTAAAAAAGACCAGCCCGAGCAGACTTAAAATATTTATGCTGCGACCGAGATATATACAAAAGTACTACATAAATATCACGGCATTTTGAAAGAACACGAAGCTTACGGGTACGAAAACACTATCCACCATATGGGATGTGTTTATCACCTCAATTTTGGATGGTACATTTCAAAAGGATGTGAAAATGATTGGGTACCAAATTCTAAAAGACATAATTTGAGTGCAAAATATGATTCCTTACTATGAAACGATGATGCAGGGAATCACGAACACTTCAAAATTGGCTCGAATGGGTACATATATACATGGAAAGATCTTAGTGTCACTGAGGGCTGATCTGGTGGATGTGGTTGAATTGTAAGGGAATTCCCACCATAGATCTTGAATAGTACAAGAATTTCTCCCACATGAATCCACTCCAATTCCCCTTCCACCAAACCAGCCCAGGAGGAGGAGATCCCTACACACCAGATGCAATAGATAATTTGTTCATCAACCATTAGTGATTTAAATGAAACATCAAATATTTGGTTGTTCATCAATCTGTCACTATCGGATCTCAAAGGATACTGAGCCCATGGTCATATCCTTTAGATTTTTCTTGAACAACCAATTTTCCTTACATGTTATAGCATATATTATCTAGTTATACACATCATCGTTACATCTAAAGTCGGAACTAGCCAGTGAAACCATCACCATATTTTCCCATTTTTCTAATCAATCAAATTTTACACAATAAAATATATACTTTTGAGTGTATACTACATATATATAATCCCTAAATGATGAATCCCTCCACATCGATACTAATCAATTAGTCAACAATATACTTTCCTAGCCCTAATTAGTAGCAAGGGAGCACTCACATGTGTACCAGCATCGAACTTAAGTGGGGAACATAAGCAATGGTGGTGAGGAAGGAAAAGAGGTGGGGGTTTCTCATGCACCATGGGGCAAAGGAGAAGAGGAACATTGGCTCGTGAATCTCATTCGAGGTGTGCAAATGCAGTGCTCATAGGGGTTGTAGCATTGCTCATGGGCTATGGCCAGTAAACCGTGCATATGGCCATGCAAAACACCATTTGAATTGTAGACTGCATTGTTTACTGAGTGGAGTTTGGAATATGAGGTAGGATGAGTATGGTTGCTGGAGATAGCCTTAATGGGATATTGTGCTCAAGGGGTAGGGGCACCGGTGGTGGTCCTCGGGAGCTGCAGTGATCAACAATGACAATGATGCTCAGGGGTAGACTAAATGTTTGGGAGCATCACACTAGGATGATAAAATTCTAGAGAGCACCTAGAGGGGGGGGTGAATAGGTGATCCTGTAAAACTTAACCTTATAGCCACAAAAACTTGTTAAGTGTTAGCACAATTATTGCCAAGTGGCTAGAGAGGAGTCAAAACACAATAACCACAAGAAATCAATCACAGAGATGGCACAGTGGTTATCCCGTGGTTCGGCCAAGACCAACGCTTGCCTACTCCACGTTGTGGCGTCCCAACGGACGAGGGTTGCAATCAACCCCTCTCAAGCGGTCCAAAGACCCACTTGAATACCACGGTGTTTTGCTTGCTTTTTCTCAATCCCGTTTGCGAGGAATCTCCACAACTTGGAGCCTCTCGCCCTTACAATTGAAGTTCACAAAGAAACACAGAGCAAGGGTGGGAATGAGCAACGCACACAAGACTTCAAAAGATCAGAGCAACAATACGCACACAAGCAGCAACAAGAGCTCGCAACACAACTCAAAGAGTTCACAACTCCACAAGAGCTCTATATGCTATCACAATGAAACGAATGCGTGAGATTGATGTCTTGATGCTTAGGAATGTTGTAGGAATGCTTGGTATTCTCCTCCATGTGCCTAGGGGTCCCTTTTATAGCCCCAAGGCAGCTAGGAGCCGTTGAGAACAAATATGGAAGGCCATCCTTGCCTTCTGTCGTCGGGCGCACCGGACAATCCGGTGCACACCGGACACTGTCCGGTGCCCGATTTCTTTCCTTAACAGGCGCAGCCGACCGTTGCAGATCTGGCGCACCGGACAGTCCGGTGCACACCGGACAGTCCGGTGCCTCCTTCCGACCGTTGGCCAGACCACGTGTCGCGCGCAGATTCCGCGGCCGACCGTTGGCTCGGCCGACCGTTGGCTCACCGGACAGTCCGGTGCACACCGGACAGTCCGGTGAATTTTAGCCGTACGCCGTCGGCAAATTCCCGAGAGCGGCGTCTTCAGGTCGAGGCAGCCTGGCGCACCGGACACTGTCCGGTGCATCACCGGACAGTCCGGTGCCCCAGACCGAAACAGCCTGTTGGCTGTACACAGCCAACATTCTCCTTTTCTTCTTCTCTCTGTTTCTAACACTTAGACAAATATATTAGTACACAAAACCAATGTGCTAAGGCTTAGAAACATACCTTTACTTGTGATTTTCACTTTGTTCATCCATGGGCATAGATTCACCTTTAAGCACTTGTGTTGACACTCAATCACCAAAATACTTAGAAATGGCCCAAAGGCACATTTCCCTTTCAATCTCCCCCTTTTTGGTGATTTATGCCAACACAACATAAAGCAACTATAACAAGTGCAAAATCACTTCAAATAGAACTCAAATCTATTTTGATTCATTTTTGGCATATATGGATCATCCTTTGCCACCACTTGGTTTGTTTTTGCAAATCAAACTCAAATCTCTATCTCTAAGTCAAACACACATGTTGAAGCATAAAGAGAGTCATTCCAAAAGAGATTGATCAAAGATTTCAAAAACTCCCCCTATTTCCCATAATCAATACTTCTCCCCACAAGAAGCCAACTTTTGACAAAAGAGACGATAAGAGAGTTTTGACAAAACAAAAAGCTCTATTTCACTATTTTCAAAATTTCTCAAGTGGTAGCTGATCCATTTATTGCTTTGGCCTTTATTTTCTCCCCTTTGGCATGAAGCACCAAAACGGGATCAACTTTGGCCCTTTAACCCCATTGCCTCACCAAAATCTTCAATTAAGAGCAAATGGCAATAAGAGTTCATGAGATGGACTTGGAATAAGTTACACTCTCATCGGAGTGCAGTGGAAGTCTTTCATGGTCCAAGTCCACCTTTTCCCTTTCAATTCTCCTTCGAGACTAAATCAAGCAAACTCAAGCATATGGTTAGTCTCAAAGGGTCAAGTTGTAACATATCTCCCCCTAAACATGTGCATCACTTTGCAACGGACTTGTGAGGTCCAGGGAGTGTTTGTACAACTTGAGCACCACAATAAGCAACAAAATGCAGAATGAACATGATCAAAGGCATAAGCACATGTATGCTACACTTCAATCCAAGTTCCGCGAATCTAAGACATTTAGCTCACTACGCAGCCTGCAAAAGGTCTTCTCATCTAGAGGCTTGGTAAAAATATCGGCTAGCTGGTTCTCGGTGCTAACATGAAACACTTCGATATCTCCCTTTTGCTGGTGGTCTCTCAAAAAGTGATGCCGGATGTCTATGTGCTTTGTGCGGCTGTGCTCAACAGGATTTTCCGCCATGCGGATAGCACTCTCATTATCACATAGGAGTGGGACTTTGCTCAGATTGTAGCCAAAGTCCCTGAGGGTTTGCCTCATCCAAAGTAGTTGCGCGCAACACTGTCCTGCGGCAACATACTCGGCCTCAGCGGTGGATAGGGCAACGGAGGTTTGTTTCTTAGATTTCCACGACACCAGGGACCTTCCTAAGAATTGGCACGTCCCCGATGTACTCTTCCTATCGACCTTACATCCAGCATAATCGGAGTCTGAATATCCAATCAAGTCAAAGGTAGACCCCTTTGGATACCAGAGCCCGAAGCAAGGCGTAGCAACTAAATATCTAAGGATTCGCTTCACCGCCACTAAGTGACACTCCTTAGGATCGGATTGAAATCTAGCACACATGCATACGCTAAGCATAATGTCCGGTCTACTAGCACATAAATAAAGTAATGAACCTATCATTGACCGGTATGCCTTTTGATCAACGGACTTACCTCCTTTGTTGAGGTCGGTGTGTCCGTCGGTTCCCATCGGAGTCTTTGCGGGCTTGGCGTCCTTCATCCCAAACCGCTTTAGCAGATCTTGCATGTACTTCGTTTGGGAGATGAAGGTGCCGTCCTTGAGTTGCTTCACTTGGAACCCAAGGAAGTAGTTCAACTCGCCCATCATTGACATCTCGGATTTCTGCGTCATCACCCTGCTAAACTCTTCACAAGACTTTTTATTAGTAGAACCAAATATTATGTCATCGACATAAATTTGGCACACAAAAAGATCACCGTCACAAGTCTTAGTGAAAAGAGTTGGATCGGCTTTCCCAACCTTGAAAGCATTAGCAATTAAGAAATCTCTAAGGCATTCATACCATGCTCTTGGGGCTTGCTTAAGTCCATAGAGCGCCTTAGAGAGCTTACACACGTGGTCGGGGTACCGTTCATCCTCGAAGCCAGGGGGTTGCTCTACGTACACCTCCTCCTTGATTGGCCCGTTGAGGAAAGCGCTCTTCACATCCATTTGGAACAACCTGAAAGAATGGTGAGCGGCATATGCTAGCAAGATACGAATTGATTCTAGCCTAGCCACAGGAGCAAAAGTCTCCTCGAAATCCAAACCTGCGACTTGGGCATAACCTTTTGCCACAAGTCGAGCCTTGTTTCTCGTCACCACCCCGTGCTCGTCCTGTTTGTTGCGGAACACCCACTTGGTTCCCACAACATTTTGCTTCGGACGAGGCACCAGTGTCCAAACTTCATTCCTCTTGAAGTTGTTGAGCTCCTCTTGCATGGCCAACACCCAGTCCGGATCTAGCAAGGCCTCTTCTACCCTGAAAGGCTCAATAGAAGAGACAAAGGAGTAATGTTCACAAAAATTAACTAATCAAGACCGAGTAGTTACTCCCTTGCTAATGTCACCAAGAATTTGGTCGACGGGATGATCCCTTTGAATCATCGCTCGAACTTGGGTTGGAGGTGCCGGTTCTGCTTCTTCCTCCATCACATGATCATCTTGTACTCCCCCTAGATCACACACCTCCTGTTGATGAACTTGTTCATCGTCTTGAGTTGGGGGCTGCACCAATGTTGAGGAAGAAGGTTGATCTCGTTCTTCTTGTTCCTGTGGCCGAACTTCTCCAATCGCCATGGTTCGTATAGCGGCCGTCGGAACATCTTCTTCATCTACATCATCACAATCAACAACTTGCTCTCTTGGAGAGCCATTAGTCTCATCAAATACAACGTCGCTAGAGACTTCAACTAAACCCGATGATTTGTTGAAGACTCTATACGCCTTTGTATTTGAGTCATAACCTAACAAAAACCCTTCTACAGCTTTGGGAGCAAACTTAGAATTTCTACCCTTCTTCACTAGAATGTAGCACTTGCTCCCAAATACACGAAAGTAGGATACATTGGGTTTGTTACCGGTTAGTAGCTCATACGACGTCTTCTTGAGGAGGCGATGAAGGTAGACCCTGTTGATGGCGTGGCAAGCCGTATTCACGGCTTCCGTCCAAAAGCACTCGGGGGTCTTGAATTCTCCTAGCATCGTCCTCGCCATGTCGATGAGCGTCCTGTTCTTTCTCTCTACCACACCATTTTGCTGTGGTGTGTAGGGAGCGGAGAATTCGTGCTTGATCCCTTCCTCCTCAAGGAACTCCTCCACTTGAAGATTCTTGAACTCGGACCCGTTGTCGCTCCTTATCTTCTTCACCTTGAGCTCAAACTCATTTTGATCTCTCCTGAGGAAGCACTTGAGGGTCCCTTGGGTTTCAGACTTATCCTGCAAAAAGAACACCCAAGTGAAGCGGGAAAAGTCATCAACAATAACTAGACCATACTTACTTCCTCCTATGCTCAGATAGGCGACGGGTCCGAAGAGGTCCATATGTAGCAGCTCCAGAGGTCTTGAAGTGGTCATCACATTCTTGCTGTGATGTGCTCCTCCCACTTGTTTACCTGCTTGACAAGCTGCACAAGGTCTATCCTTTTCGAATTGCACGTTAGTCAAACCTATCACGTGTTCTCCCTTTAGAAGCTTGTGAAGGTTCTTCATCCCCACATGTGCTAAGCGGCGATGCCACAGCCAGCCCATGCTAGTCTTAGCTATTAAGCATGCATCTAGACCAGCCTCTTCTTTTGCAAAATCAACTAAATAAAGTTTGCCGTCTAATACACCCTTAAAAGCTAGTGAACCATCACTTCTTCTAAAGACAGACACATCTACATTTGTAAATAGACAGTTATACCCCATGTTGCATAATTGACTAACAGATAGCAAATTATATCCAAGAGACTCTACTAAAAACACATTAGAGATAGAGTGCTCATTAGAAATTGCAATTTTACCTAACCCTTTTACCTTGCCTTGATTCCCATCACCGAATATGATTGAATCTTGGGAATCCTTATTCTTGACGTAGGAGGTGAACATCTTCTTCTCCCCCGTCATATGGTTTGTGCATCCGCTATCAATAATCCAGCTTGAACCCCCGGATGCATAAACCTGCAAGGCAAATTTAGGCTTGGGACTTAGGTACCCAACTCATGTTGGGTCCTACAAGGTTAGTGCAAATATCCTTAGGGACCCAAATGCAAGTTTTGTCTCCCTTGCATTTTGCCCCTAACTTCCTAGCAACGATTTTCTTATCCTTTCTACAAATAGCAAAGGAAGCATTTAAAGCACAATAAATTGTAGAAGGTTCATTCACTACTTTCCTAGGAGCATGAATAATATTCTTTCTAGGCATAGCATTTTTCCTAGACATATTTCTATCATGCATGAAGGAAGAATTAGAAGCAAACATGGCATGAGAGTTAAACTCATCATATGCATTATAACTCCTATAAGCATTTCTAGTTTGTCTCCTATCATGATATATAAAAGCATGATTCCTTTTAGTGCTACTTGCCATAGGGGCCTTCCCTTTCTCCTTGGCGGAGATGGGAGCCTTATGGCTTGTTAAGTTCTTGGCTTCCCTCTTGAAGCCAAGCCCATCCTTAATTGAGGGGTGTCTACCAACCGTGTAGGCATCCCGAGCAAATTTTAGTTTCTCAAAGTCATTCTTGCTAGTCTTAAGTTGGGCATTAAGACTAGCCAATTCCTCAGTTAATTTAGAAATTGAAATTAAATGATCACTACAAGCATCAACATCGAAATCTTTACACCTAGTGCAATTCTCAACATGTTCTACACAAGAATTAGATTTACTAGCTACTTTAGCATTTAAGTCATCATTAACATTCTTTAAAGTAGCAATGGTTTCATGACAAGAAGATAGTTCACTAGAAAGCACTTCATTTCTTTTAACTTCTAAGGCATAAGACTTTTGTGCCTCTACAAATTTGTTATGCTCTTCATACAAAAGGTCCTCTTGTTTTTCTAAGAGTCTATCTTTTTCATTCAAGGCATCAATCAATTCATTAATTTTATCTATTTTAGTTCTATCCAATCCCTTGAACAAACTAGAGTAATCTATTTCATCATCACTAGACTCATCATCACTGGAAGAATCATAAGTGACATTGTTTTGATTACATACCTTCTTCTCCCTTGCCATAAGGCATGTGTGACGCTCGTTGGGGAAGAGGGATGACTTGTTGAAGGCAGTGGCGGCGAGTCCTTCATTGTCGGAGTCGGAGGAGGAGCAATCCGAATCCCACTCCTTTCCGATATGTGCCTCGCCCTTGGCCTTCTTGTAATGCTTCTTCTTTTCCCTCTTGTCCCCTTTTTCCTGGTCACTTTCATTATCGGGACAGTTAGCAATGAAATGACCAATCTTACCACATTTGAAGCATGAGCGCTTCTCTTTTGTCTTGGTCTTGCTTGGCTGTCCCTTGCGACCTTTAAGCGCCGTCTTGAAGCGCTTAATGATGAGGGCCATCTCCTCATTATTTAGCCCGGCCGCCTCAACTTGCGCCACCTTGCTTGGTAGCGCCTCCTTGCTCCTTGTTGCCTTGAGAGCAATGGGTTGAGGCTCATGAATAGGACCGTTCAATGCGTCGTCCACGTATCTTGCCTCCTTAATCATCATTCGCCCGCTTACGAACTTCCCAAGAACTTCTTCGGGCGACATTTTGGTGTACCTGGGATTCTCACGAATATTATTCACCAAATGAGGATCAAGAACGGTAAAGGACCTTAGCATTAGGCGGACGACGTCGTGGTCCGTCCATCGCGTGCTTCCATAGCTCCTTATCTTGTTGACAAGGGTTTTGAGCCGGTTGTATGTTTGGGTTGGCTCCTCCCCCCTTATCATAGCGAATCTTCCAAGTTCGCCCTCCACCAACTCCATCTTGGTGAGCATGGTGACGTCGTTGCCCTCGTGCGAGATCTTGAGGGTATCCCATATCTGCTTGGCATTGTCCAAGCCGCTCACCTTATTGTATTCTTCCCTGCACAAGGATGCTAAAAGAACAGTAGTAGCTTGTGCATTTCTATGGATTTGTTCATTTATAAGCATAGGACTATCCGAGCTATCAAATTTCATTCCATTCTCTACAATCTCCCATATGCTTGGATGAAGAGAGAATAAGTGACTACGCATTTTGTGACTCCAAAATCCGTAGTCCTCCCCATCGAAGTGTGGAGGTTTGCCAAGAGGAATGGAAAGCAAATGCGAATTCGAATTATGTGGAATACGAGAATAATCAAATGAAAAGTTCGAATTGACCGTCTTCCTGTAGTCGTTGTCGTCGTCCTTTTGGGAAGAGGAAGATTCGTCGCTGTCGTAGTAGACAATCTCCTTGATGCGCCTTGTCTTCTTCTTCTTCCCATCTTTTCGTCTATGACCCGAGCCCGAGTCGTTGGACTTGTCATCCTTTGGCTCGTTGACGAAGGACTCCTTCTCCTTATCATTGATCACGATTCCCTTCCCCTTAGGATCCATCTCTTCGGGCGGTTAGTCCCTTTCTTGAAGAGAACGGCTCTGATACCAATTGAGAGCACCTAGAGGGGGGGGAGTGAATAGGTGATCCTGTAAAACTTAACCTTATAGCCACAAAAACTTGTTAAGTGTTAGCACAATTATTGCCAAGTGGCTAGAGAGGAGTCAAAACACAATAACCACAAGAAATCAATCACAGAGATGGCACAGTGGTTATCCCGTGGTTCGGCCAAGACCAACGCTTGCCTACTCCACGTTGTGGCGTCCCAACGGACGAGGGTTGCAATCAACCCCTCTCAAGCGGTCCAAAGACCCACTTGAATACCACGGTGTTTTGCTTGCTTTTTCTCAATCCCGTTTGCGAGGAATCTCCACAACTTGGAGCCTCTCGCCCTTACAATTGAAGTTCACAAAGAAACACAGAGCAAGGGTGGGAATGAGCAACGCACACAAGACTTCAAAAGATCAGAGCAACAATACGCACACAAGCAGCAACAAGAGCTCGCAACACAACTCAAAGAGTTCACAACTCCACAAGAGCTCTATATGCTATCACAATGAAACGAATGCATGAGATTGATGTCTTGATGCTTAGGAATGTTGTAGGAATGCTTGGTATTCTCCTCCATGTGCCTAGGGGTCCCTTTTATAGCCCCAAGGCAGCTAGGAGCCGTTGAGAACAAATCTGGAAGGCCATCCTTGCCTTCTGTCGTCGGGCGCACCGGACAGTCCGGTGCACACCGGACACTGTCCGGTGCCCGATTTCTTTCCTTAACAGGCACAGCCGACCGTTGCCGACCGTTGCAGATCTAGCGCACCGGACAGTCCAGTGCACACCGGACAGTCCGGTGCCTCCTTCCAACCGTTGGCCAGACCACGTGTCGCGCGCAGATTCCGCGGCCGACCGTTGGCTCGGCCGACCGTTGGCTCACCGGACAGTCCGGTGCACACCGGACAGTCCGGTGAATTTTAGCCGTACGCCGTCGGCAAATTCCCGAGAGCGGCGTCTTCAGGTCGAGGCAGCCTGGCGCACCGGACACTGTCCGGTGCATCACCGGACAGTCCGGTGCCCCAGACCGAAACAGCCTGTTGGCTGTACACAGCCAACATTCTCCTTTTCTTCTTCTCTCTGTTTCTAACACTTAGACAAATATATTAGTACACAAAACCAATGTGCTAAGGCTTAGAAACATACCTTTACTTGTGATTTTCACTTTGTTCATCCATGGGCATAGATTCACCTTTAAGCACTTGTGTTGACACTCAATCACCAAAATACTTAGAAATGGCCCAAAGGCACATTTCCCTTTCAAGAAGGTACACAGATTATATAGGGACATGGTTTCATTGTCAGGTGCAAACAATATCTGATATTGATGCCCAATCACTACAATGTTCTCCTTGACTCAACAATGATCCATTCCCATCACTGCTAAGGTGGCCATGACCCGTGAGCGATTTAAATTAGTCACTTCTAGGTTGTCATTGACTTGGTAGTGAATTATGAATTATGTGATTTATGTCTATCACTGTTGGGTTGTCCTTGACCCAACAATGATCCATTTGGTTTTAGGAAATTTGTATTAATCCTTGAATCCACTCAACTAACTCTTGAATACACCTACCTTGAGTAGAATTGTCAACCATCAAAACCAACCACCTTCTAGAACAACCTTATATAAATAGGTCATGCTAGTGAAGCATAAGGTGAAGTGTCTACATCTGCATCCCCCCTTGTTCCATGGTGACTCAGTTTTGATATGGATAGAACCTAAGATAAGTTTAATATTAGGATTTGAGTGTCGAATCATACTAGGAATAATACTTCACTTATATGTATTGAAGCCTTAGAGGGGACTATATAAACAAGGAGGTGGAAGCCATAAGCATCAACAAGCCAACATAAGGTCTCATTGAAGGCTTGTAAGGAGCAATTAGGAGCGCTCAAGAGAATTAGGCTAGATAGTTTGATTGCATTGGTTTCTTGTATGGGTAACAAACATAGGGTACTAGAAGGTAAAGTAAGGTTATAAGCGATCCACAATCACTTCTATCCCTTTTGGTGTTCTTCTTATGTACAACCTCATTCAACTCTAATCTCTTGTTGTGGTTGGTTCAACATAGTTATGTAGGGTTTTGTATGAGATTCATTTATATCATTCTTGATGTGGTGCAAACTTGTGTCACACACATCCTTTCAAAGATCTAAGGACTTCCATGAATACTTAGGGGTCTCAAATTATAATATTCCACATTCTCTAGTGTAGGAGATGTTGGGAATAGTCCCACATTGTGTGGTGAGGGTGTGAAATCATGGTTTATAAGATTGAGGGTGCAACCCCCTGATAGGCTAGCTTTTTGGAGGAGTGTTGGCCCAAGAGACCTAAAGCCTGCTACTATACGTGAGGGCGCATGTGTCGCGACCCGACAGCCTGGGTGGGCGCACCGTGTGTGCGGGCGGCCCCGACGGATACGCCATGTGTCGGCGGTCCGGTTCCATCAATTGGTATCAGAGGCAGGTTGGCCCAGTGCACTCTCAGACAAATGTCGGCTCACAATGTGAGGGGGAGATTGTTGGGAATAGTCTCACATTGTGTGGTGAGGGTGTGAAGGCATGGTTTATAAGGTTGAGGGTGCAACCCCCTAACAGGCTAGCTTTTTGGGGGAGTGTTGGCCCAAGAGACCTAAAGCCCGCTGCTATACGTGCGGGCGCGTGTGTCGTGGCCCGACAGCCTGGGTGGGCGCGCCGTGTGTGCGGGCGGCCCCGACGGATACGCCATGTGTCGGCGGTCCGGTTCCATCAATTACCAAATGCATGTGCAAGTGGAGTATTGGGTTCTGCAGGCTGCCCACCTCCACTTCCCTGTCCGACTGGAGTCTGTTCCCCTGCTATTTGGGTTGAATGTTCACCCATTTCAGTATCTTCATCTACCGTCGGCTCTCTGTCAGAGATTTCATGATCAACCACAAAAGTGTCTGTTGTTTGCATGTCAGTTTCACACAAGAAGTTGTCCCAGTCCCAATGCTTACTCTCCTAAAAAATGACATCCCTGCTGACCACAAGCCTTCTGGAGATTGGATCAAACAGTATGTACCCTTTTGTACCCGATTCATATCCAATCAAGACCATTTTACTTGACCTGTCAGATAATTTATTCATGCCTGGACCAAGTTGCTTCACATGTGCTACACACCCAAACACTTTCAGATGATTGACCTTGGGCTTTTTACCATGCCAAACTTCAAAAGGAGTTCTACTGTCCAGGGCCTTGGTAGGTGACCTGTTCAGTAAATACACTGCAGTCCTGATTGCCTCACCCCAAAATATTGTTGGAACCACCATTGCTTTTAACAAACACCTGGCCATTTCAACCACTGTTTGAATTCTTCTTTCCACCACTCCATTCTGCTGAGGGGAATATGGAGTGGTAGTGTAGTGTTTTATGCCATCTTGACTGCAGAAAGTTTCAAACAGAATAGAGGCAAATTCTCCTCCCCTGTCTGTCCTGAGATCCTTCAACTTATCACCAGTTTCA
This sequence comes from Zea mays, assembly GCF_902167145.1. Classification (NCBI taxonomy): domain Eukaryota; kingdom Viridiplantae; phylum Streptophyta; class Magnoliopsida; order Poales; family Poaceae; genus Zea; species Zea mays. The sequence goes on along the minus strand of NC_050105.1, from coordinate 129,177,302 downwards.
ATTTCTTCTCTTTGTTTAATTTTTCTAAAATTGACCAGAGCTTGATCCTTGGTTTTAAGCATATCTACCCACATGTATCTGCTATAGTCATCAACCACTAGGAGAAAATAAGAGGCTCCCCCTATACTTTTAGGAGTAATTTGCCCACATAGATCAGCATGGACTAACTCAAGATTTTTCTGTGCTCTAAAATTTGACTTTTGAGGGAATGGATTTCTGTGTTGTTTCCCAAGAACACACCCATCGCAAATCTGCTCTAACCTTTTCATTGTAGGCATGCCTTCTACCATGTTTTTGCTGCACATATCATGTAAGGCTTTGAAATTTAAGTGGCCATATCTAGCATGCCATCTCCACGCTAATTCATCAGATTTTGCAGCATGCAGACACACTGGTGAGGTTAATCCAAATTTTACAATGTAGAGTCTATTTCTGGTTCTTGGAGCAGCTATCAGAAGTCTACATTCTTGATCATAAATACACAGACTTCCATTCCTCCCCTCATATTTGAACCCTTTTTTCTCTAACTGACCCAAGCTAACAATATTGTTTTTCAGTTCAGGAATGTAGTAAACATTCGTAAGTACCTTATGACCTTTACAGCGATCCTGAATGACAACTGAGCCCATACCTTGAATTTCGACGCAAGAACCATCACCGAACCGCACTGTGCCTCGAACACTCGGATCAAGCTGTGTCAGCATTGATCGAGTACCAGTCATGTGATTGCTAGCTTTGGAGTCCAGTACCCACATCCCGTCAGGTACCAACTCCGGTGTAGTCTTCTCAGTCAGGTGAACATGTTGGCATGGTCCGTGGACGACGTCGCACGTTGCCATCATGAGAGCGCCATTGTGTTCAGCTCCGCCAACGACCATGTTCACTTCTGGCATCTGTGGTTCCTTCTTCTTCCCTCTTTTTGGGCGTTTGCAGTCCTCCACCCAATGAACATATATGCCGCAGTTACGACATCTGCCTTTACGACGTGGAGTCCCCTAGGAGGTCAGCTTGACCTGTCCAGTGACATTCCCGTCGCGATGTGCCGATGATTTCCCTTTCGACGAACCAGTGCTCGTGTCGCCACCATTGTCTTTGTAGCTTGAACGCAGACGATGTTTGTTCTTTTCAAGCCAGTCATCTTCGGCGAGGAGTCGTCCCATCTTGTCGACCAGGTGTTCGACTTTATCATCGAACCTTTCCTCAGCCACTCGCAGACGCCCCACCAATTCATCCACCGAAAGCTGCTTCAGATCACAAAACATCTCAATTGTTACCACTATCTGGGTGAAGCGAGCCGAAACCACCCGCAGGAACTTCTTGACGACGCGGACATCCTCCACGATTTCGCCAAGTGCTCGAAGGTTGCCGACGAGGTTTGTGATTCGCATTCCGAAGTCTTCAACAATTTCTCCGTCCTTGAACTTGATGTTCTCGAACTCTTGGAGCATCTTCTGAGCGTTCACCTCCTTCACTCGATCTGCACCGAGCCGCATCAACTTCACTGCCTCCCACGCCTCCTTCACCGTGCTGCGCGCGCCAAGAGACTGCCACATCTCTTTCAGCACCGAGCGCAGGAGCGCACTCATGGCTTGACGGTCATGCGCCCTCTTGGGGTTGATCCCAGGACTAATCACATCCCAGATCTCCAGCGCCTCAAAGTTACACTGCATTAACATCGCCCACTCGGAGTAATTATCACGAGTGAGGAGTGGCCACATCAGTGAACTCTCCTTCACGCCGCCGCCGGAACCTGATGCTTGATTCATGGTGTTCAGCGGTTGTCGTCGAGGGAGAACACGCTTCTTCTTCGCCAGTTCTCGAGGAGGGCTCACCGATCCGTTGTATTGCATACACCACGACTCTGGTACCAGATTGTTGGCCCGACCTCGCGACAAACTGCAATGGTGGCGCGGAGTCGCCGGTGTGCGATCTCAGAGCGACGCGCTAAACACAGAGAGCAAGTCTGCAGTTTTTTCTGTCTGGCTGCAACGCGCAACCACACTGATGCATTACTCAACGTTTTATCAACTGGGATCCACTTTCCCCGCCACACTGCGCAGCTGCACGGCGTGCCTAACAATTCGGCAGACCATGCGACATGCACGGCATGCAACGACATGGCGAGAATAGCGCTTGACGCGGTCACAACGCAGCTAGGTGCATTCGCTAGCCACCTGTAATTCTATGCGTATGGATACTAAATGTGCTTAAATACAACTTGGCTAATGCATCTATATGCTGGATATAGGACTGACATGATTACATAATGCTGTTATGCAACAGGAGACTTCCACATTGAAGGCACTTGAAGAATGCCCTTGAAGATAAGACCAAGCTGAACCCTAGGTGTAACGTGATCAATGTCGTGGTACCTTCATTATTGCAGGGATTGCCTAGTCAGTTCTTGGGCTACTCGAGAGTTTTGCATGTCTCTTGGGTTGTCCTTGACCTAAAAAAGTTGTTTAAATCCTTATTTCACATGAAAATGTTATAAATGTTAGATCTATCTATTTGATAAATGTTAGGAAAACGGGTTAAACGTATTTTAGAGTAAAATGCATCATGCGTCCTTAAACTTTTATGAGTTCTTAGTTGGGTCCTCAAACTAAAAAGCATAGGCCTTTCACACATCACTTCATATGTTCCATGGCCACTAAGCATGTGCCTCAAAAGCATAGGCATAACTATGGCTAGCAGACTCAGACGCGAGGAAGACAAATAATCTATGTGAGACAGAGGAAGGACTGGATGTGGAGAACATATAGGGGAGGGAGTTTTTTTTCACAAGTTTCACCTAGCCCCATCCACATTGGCATAACCACATATTAGAATTCATAAAAAGGTTAGGGACTCATGTCACATTTTACTTTTACTAGTTGATTGTTCATGCATTGCTACAGTTTCTATATGTCATATAGGTAGATCTTGCTTCAACGGGTAGTTATTCAAACACGATCCAAGCTCATAGATTCTTAGATCGCGCCAAAGTGGGATAACAAAGGACCAGGATGGCAGGACAGGGTCAGCATAAGCACCGGTAGTCGACGCGTCTCTAGATCGAGCCAAACCAATATTGAGGTAAGGCATGCGACAGTGTCATCCCTCTCGACACGGTGGCTGTGGTTGTGTGCCTCAAGCGGATCTGAATGCATGGCGACGCGCTCCTTGGGTCGGATCACGTGGATCCAGCTATGCCTTACGGTGCACCTAGGGCTTTGCCCTATAGACACCAGAGGGCGATGTGCCTAGAAGAGAGGCAGTGATTTAATAGTGTCTGGCCCAAGAACCGTGCCTGGACCGTCTTCTCGGTCCAACAGGGTTATATTTTTTTTAAAATAAATTATTAGTGTATGTATATTTAATATCTATCCTATTTAAAACACAAAGAAACTTGAGTTGTAGTTGTTAAAGCGTCGACCTTCGTCCTTAACGGATTTGAGTCCCTAGCGCCCACCTTTTTTTGATTAATTTTGTATACGCGTGGACGGTTGTCTCGGCAGAAGATTAATTTTGTATGCGCGTGAGCGCCTGGCTGGGCGCAAGAAATTCGCGTGGGGAGGCGCTGCGAGTCAAGAGAAATTTGCGTGGGCAGAGGCGCACATGCGAGAGGCGACACACGATGATTGATAGTCGCCTAGAGGGGGGGTGAATAGGGTGAAACTGAAATTTACAAATATAAACACAACTACAAGCCGGGTTAGCGTTAGAAATAAACAACGAGTCCGCGAGAGAGGGTGAAAAACAAATCGCAAGCAAATGAAGAGTGTGATACGCGGATTTGTTTTACCGAGGTTCGGTTCTCGCAAACCTACTCCCCGTTGAGGAGGCCACAAAGGCCGGGTCTCTTTCAACCCTTCCCTCTCTCAAACGGTCCCACGGACCGAGTGAGCTTCTCTTCTCAAATCACTTGGGAATCAAACTTCCCGCAAGGACCACCACACAATTGGTGTCTCTTGCCTCAATTACAAGTGAGTGTTTGATCACAAGAAAGAATGCGAAAGAAAAGAAGCGATCCAAGTGCAAGAGCTCAAATGAACACTACAAATCACTCTCTCTAGTCACTAAGGCTTTGTATGGAGTTGGGAGAGGATTTGATCTCTTTTGGTGTGCTTTGCAATGAATGCTAGCTCTTGTATAGTGGTTGGAAGCTGGAAAACTTGGATACAATGAATGGTGGGGTGGTTGGGGTATTTATAGCCCCAACCACCAAAATGACCGTTGGTGGAAGCTGACTGTCGTATGGTGCACCGGACAGTCCGGTGCACACCGGACATGTCCGGTGCGCCAGCCACGTCACCAATGTCGTTGGATTCCGACCGTTGGAGCTTCTGTCTTCTGGGCCCGCCTGGATGTCCGGTGCACACCGGACATGTACTGTTCAATGTCCGGTGCGCCAGTATGGGCGTGCCTGACTTCTGTGCGCTTCTGGCGCGCATTGAATGCGCCTGCAGGTGACCGTTGGCGCGAAGTAGCCGTTGCTCCGCAGTTGCACCGGACAGTCCGGTGTACACCGGATATGTCCGGTGAATTATAGCGGAGCAGCCGCTGCGTTATCCCGAGGCTGGCGAGTTTCGGAGGCCGCTCTTCCTTGGAGCACCGGACACTGTCCGGTGTACACCGGACAGTCCGGTGAATTATAGCGGAGTGCCTCTGGAAATTCCCGAAGGTGGCAAGTTTGAGTTGGAGTCCTCCTGGTGCACCGGACACTGTCCGGTGTGCACCGGACAGTCCGGTGCCCCATACCAGAGGTGCCTTCGGTTGTCCCTTTGCTCCTTTGTTGAATCCAATATTTGATCTTTTTATTGGCTAAGTGTGAACCTGTTACACCTGTATAACTTATACACTAGAGCAAACTAGTTAGTCCAATTATTTGTGTTGGGCAATTCAACCACCAAAATTATTTAGGAACTAGGTGTAAGCCTAATTCCCTTTCAATCTCCCCCTTTTTGGTGATTGATGCCAACACAAACCAAAGCAAATATAGAAGTGCATAATTGAACTAGTTTGCATAATGTAAGTGCAAAGGTTGCTTGGAATTGAGCCAATATAAATACTTACAAGATATGCATGGATCGTTTCTTTGTTTTTAACATTTTGGACCACGCTTGCACCACATGTTTTGTTTTTGCAAACTATTTTGTAAATCCTTTTCAAAGTTCTTTTGCAAGAAGTCAAAGGTAAATAATTAAGATTTTGCAAAGCATTTTCAAGATTTGAAATTTTCTCCCCCTGTTTCAAATGCTTTTCCTTTGAATAAACAAAACTCCCCCTAAATGAGATCCACCTCTTAGTGTTCAAGAGGGTTTTGATATATCATTTTTGAAATACTACTTTCTCCCCCTTTGAACACAATAGGATATCAATTGAAAATACTCTTGAAAAACTAAGTTTTTGAAATTGGTGGTGGTGCGGTCCTTTTGCTTTGGGCTCATACTTTTCTCCCCCTTTGTCATGAATCGCCAAAAACGGAATCATTAGAGCCCTTTGAAATACTTTCTCCCTCTTTGGTCAAAAACAAATGAGTGAAGATTATACCAAAGATGGAGTCCTTTTGCTTGGTGCTCATGCTTTCTCCCCAAAGAATGGAGAGTTGCTTGAAGTGACGGCGAAAAAGGAATTACGGAGTGGAAGCCTTTGTCTTCGCCGAAGACTCCAATTCCCTTTCAATATACCTATGACTTGGTTTGAAATAGACTTGAAAAACACATTAGTCATAGCATATGAAAGAGACATGATCAAAGGTATATAAATGAGCTATATATGCAAGTCAACAAAAGAAGTTGCGCGAATCAAGAATATTGAGCTCATGCCTAAGTTTGTTAAAAGTTTGTTCATCAAGAGGCTTGGTAAATATATCGGCTAATTGATCTTTAGTGTTAATATATGAAATCTCGATATCTCCCTTTTGTTGGTGATCCCTAAGAAAATGATACTGAATGGCTATGTGTTTAGTGCGGCTATGCTCGACGGGATTATCCGCCATCTTGATTGCACTCTCATTATCACATAGTAAAGGGACTTTGGTTAATTTGTAACCGTAGTCCCGCAGGGTTTGCCTCATCCAAAGTAATTGCGCGCAACAATGGCCTGCGGCAATGTACTCGGCTTCGGCGGTGGAAAGAGCAACCGAATTTTGCTTCTTTGAAGCCCAAGACACCAAGGATCTTCCCAAGAACTGGCAAGTCCCCGATGTGCTCTTCCTATTGATTTTACACCCTGCCCAATCGGCATCCGAATAACCAATCAAATCAAATGTGGATCCCCTAGGATACCAAAGCCCAAACTTAGGAGTATAAGCCAAATATCTCAAGATTCGTTTTACGGCCGTAAGGTGAGCTTCCTTAGGGTCGGCTTGGAATCTTGCACACATGCATGCGGAAAGCATAATATCCGGTCGAGATGCACATAAATAGAGTAAAGAACCTATCATCGATCGGTATACCTTTTGATCCACAGACTTACCTCCCGTGTCGAGGTCGAGATGCCCATTGGTTCCCATGGGTGTCTTGATGGGCTTGACATCCTTCATCCCAAACTTGTTTAGAATGTCTTGAGTGTACTTCGTTTGGCTAATGAAGGTGCCCTCTTGGAGTTGCTTCACTTGAAATCCCAAGAAATACTTCAACTCTCCCATCATAGACATCTCGAACTTTTGTGTCATGATCCTACTAAATTCTTCACATGTGGACTCGTTAGTAGACCCAAATATAATATCATCAACATAAATTTGGCATACAAACAAGTCATTTTCAAGAGTTTTAGTGAATAGAGTAGGATCGGCCTTTCCAACTTTGAAGCCATTAGTGATAAGGAAATCTCTAAGGCATTCATACCATGCTCTTGGGGCTTGCTTGAGCCCATAAAGCGCCTTAGAGAGTTTATAGACATGGTTAGGGTACTCACTATCTTCAAAGCCGGGAGGTTGCTCAACATAGACCTCTTCCTTGATTGGTCCATTGAGGAAGGCACTTTTCACGTCCATTTGATAGAGCTTAAAGCCATGGTAAGTAGCATAGGCCAATAATATGCGAATTGACTCAAGCCTAGCTACGGGTGCATAGGTTTCACCGAAATCCAAACCTTCGACTTGGGAGTATCCTTTGGCCACAAGTCGAGCTTTGTTCCTTGTCACCACACCATGCTCATCTTGCTTGTTGCGGAAAACCCATTTGGTTCCTACAACATTTTGGTTAGGACGTGGAACTAAATGCCATACCTCATTCCTAGTGAAGTTGTTGAGCTCCTCTTGCATAGCCACCACCCAATCCGAATCTTGTAGTGCTTCCTCTACCCTCTGTGGCTCAATAGAGGAAACAAAAGAGTAATGCTCACAAAAATGTGCAACTCGAGATCTAGTGGTTACCCTCTTATGAATGTCGCCGAGGATGGTGTCGACGGGGTGATCTCATTGGATTGCTTGGTGGACTCTTGGGTGTGGCGGCCTTTGCTCTTCATCCTCCTTGTCTTGATCATTTGCATCTCCCCCTTGATCATTGTCGTCATCTTGCGGTGGCTCATTTGCTTGATCTTCTATTTCATCAACTTGAGCTTCATCCTCATTTTGAGTCGGTGAAGATGCTTGCGTGGAGGAGGACGGTTGATCTTGTGCATTTGAAGGCTCTTCGGATTCCTTAGGACACACATCCCCAATGGACATGTTCCTTAGCGCGATGCATGGAGCCTCTTCAATACCTATCTCATCAAGATCAACTTGCTCTACTTGAGAGCCGTTAGTCTCATCAAACACAACGTCACAAGAAACTTCAACTTGTACAGAGGACTTGTTAAAGACTCTATATGCCTTTGTGTTTGAATCATATCCTAGTAAAAAGCCTTCTACAGTCTTAGGAGCAAATTTAGATTTTCTACCTCTTTTAACAAGAATAAAGCATTTGCTACCAAAGACTCTAAAATATGAAATGTTGGGCTTTTTACCGGTTAGGAGTTCATATGATGTCTTCTTGAGGATTCGGTGAAGATATAACCGGTTGATGGCGTAGCAGGAGGTGTTGACCGCCTCGGCCCAAAACCGATCCGAAGTCTTGTACTCATCAAGCATGGTCCTTGCCATGTCCAATAGAGTTCGATTCTTCCTCTCCACTACACCATTTTGTTGTGGCGTGTAGGGAGAAGAGAACTCATGCTTGATGCCCTCCTCCTCAAGGAAGCCTTCGATTTGAGAGTTCTTGAACTCCGTCCGTTGTCGCTTCTAATTTTCTTGATCCTTAAGCCGAACTCGTTTTGAGCTCGTCTTAAGAATCCCTTTAAGGTCTCTTGGGTTTGAGATTTTTCCTGCAAAAAGAATACCCAAGTGAAGCGAGAATAATCATCCACTATTACAAGACAATACTTACTCCCGCCGATGCTTATGTAAGCAATCGGGCCGAATAGATCCATGTGGAGTAGCTCAAGCGGCTTGTCGGTCGTCATGATGTTCTTGTGTGGATGATGGGCACCAACTTGCTTTCCTGCTTGGCATGCGCTACAAATCCTGTCCTTCTCAAAATGAACATTGGTTAGTCCTAAAATGTGCTCTCCCTTTAGAAGCTTATGAAGATTCTTCATTCCAACATGGGCTAGTCGGCGGTGCCAGAGCCAACCCATGTTAGTCTTAGCAATTAAGCAAGTGTCGAGTTCAGCTCTATCAAAATCTACTAAGTATAGCTGACCCTCTAACACACCCTTAAATGCTATTGAATCATCACTTCTTCTAAAGACAGTGACACCAACATCAGTGAAAAGACAGTTGTAACCCATTTTGCATAATTGGGATACAGAAAGCAAATTGTAATCTAATGAATCTACAAGAAAAACATTGGAAATAGAATGGTCAGGTGATATAGCTATTTTACCCAAGCCTTTGACCAAACCTTGATTTCCATCCCCGAATGTGATAGCTCGTTGGGGATCTTGGTTTTTCTCATAGGAGGAGAACATTTTCTTCTCCCCTGTCATGTGATTTGTGCATCCGCTGTCGAGTATCCAACTTGAGCCCCCGGATGCATAAACCTACAAAACAAGTTTAGTTCTTGACTTTAGGTACCCAAATGGTTTTGGGTCCTTTGGCATTAGACACAAGAACTTTGGGTACCCAAACACAAGTCTTTGACCCCTTGTGCTTGCCCCCAACATATTTGGCAACTACTTTGCCGGATTTGTTAGTCAAAACATATGATGCATCAAAGGTTTTAAATGAAAAGCTATGTTCATTTGATGCACTAGGAGTTTTCTTAGGCAACTTAGCACGGGTTGGTTGCCTAGAACTAGATGTCTCACCCTTATACATAAAAGCATGATTAGGACCAGAGTGAGACTTCCTAGAGTGAATTCTCCTAATCTTGTCCTCGGGATAACCGACAGGGTATAAAATGTAACCCTCGTTATCCTGAGGCATGGGAGCCTTGCCCTTTACAAAATTAGACAATCTTTTAGGAGGGGCATTAAGTTTGACATTGTCTCCCCTTTGGAAGCCAATGCCATCCTTGATGCCAGGGCGTCTCCCTCTATAGAGCATACTTCTAGCAAATTTAAATTTTTCATTTTCTAAGTTATGCTCGGCAATTTTAGCATCTAATTTAGCTATATGATCATTTTGTTGTTTAATTAAAGCCATGTGATCATGTATAGCATCAATGTTAACATCTCTACATCTAGTACAAATAGAAGTGTGCTCAACGGTAGATGTAGAGGGTTTGCAAGATTTTAGTTCTACAACCTTAACATGCAATATTTCATTTTTACTTCTAAGGTCGGAAATAGTAGCATTGCAAACATCAAAATCTTTAGCCTTAGCAATTAATTTTTCATTTTCATTCCTAAGGCTAACAAGAGATAAGTTCAATTCTTCAATCTTAGCAAGTAAATCATCATTATCATTTCTAAGATTGGGAATTGAAACATTACAAGCAATAGAATCAACCTTAGCTAATAAATTAGAATTCTCATTTCTAAGGTTGTCTATAGTCTCATGGCAAGTGCTTAGCTCACTAGACAATTTTTCACATTTTTCTACTTCTAGAGCATAAGCATTTTTAACCTTAACATGCTTCTTATTTTCTTTAATAAGGAAGTCCTCTTGGGTGTCCAAGAGATCATCCTTTTCATGAATGACACTAATCAATTCATTAAGTTTCTCTTTTTGTTGCATGTTGAGGTTGGCAAAAAGAGATCGCAAGTTATCTTCCTCATCACTAACATTTTCATCACTAGAGGATTCATATCTAGTGGAGGATTTAGATTTAACCTTTTTCTTTTTGCCGTCCTTTGCCATGAGGCACTTGTGGCCGACGTTGGGGAATAGAAGTCCCTTGGTGACGGCGATGTTGGCGGCGTCCTCGTCGTCGGAGGAGTCGGTGGAGCTCTCGTTGGAGTCCCATTCACGGCACACGTGGGCATCGCCGCCCCTCTTCTTGTGGTACCTCTTCTTCTCCTTTCTTCTCCCCTTCTTGTCGTCGCCCCTGTCACTATCACTTGATAATGGACATTTAGCTATAAAGTGACCGGGCTTACCACACTTGTAGCAAACCTTCTTGGAGCGGGACTTATAGTCTTTCCCTCTCCTTTGCTTGAGGATTTGGCGGAAGCTCTTGATGACGAGCGTCATTTCCTCATTGTCGAGCTTGGAGGCGTCGATTGGTTGTCTACTTGGTATAGACTCCTCCTTCTTTCCTCCGTCGCCTTGAATGCGACGGGTTGAGCTTCAGATGTGGAGGGATCATCAAGTTCGTTGATCTTCCTCGAGCCTTCGATCATGCACTCAAAACTTACAAAATTCCCGATTACTTCCTCAGGGGTCATTAGTGTATATCTTGGGTTGCCACAGATTAATTGAACTTGAGTAGGGTTAAGGAAAATAAGAGATCTTAGAATAACCTTAACTACCTCGTGGTCATCCCACTTTTTGCTCCCGAGGTTGCGCACTTGATTCACTAAGGTCTTGAGCCGGTTGTACATGTTTTGTGGCTCCTCCCCTTTGCGAAGCCGGAACCGACCGAGCTCCCCCTCGATCGTCTCCCGCTTGGTGATCTTTGTGAGCTCATCTCCTTCGTGTGCGGTTTTGAGCACATCCCAAACCTCCTTGGCGCTCTTCAACCCTTGCACTTTGTTATACTCCTCTCTACTTAGAGAGGCGAGGAGTATTGTTGTTGCTTGAGAGTTGAAGTGCTCGATTTGGGCCACCTCATCCTCATCATAGTCTTCATCCCCTACGGATGGTACCTGTGCACCAAACTCAACATCCCATATACTTTTGTGGAGTGAGGTTAGATGAACTCGCATTAAATCACTCCACCTAGCATAATCTTCACCATCAAAAGTTGGTGGTTTGCCTAATGGGACGAAAAGTAAAGGTGTATGTTTAGAAATGCGAGGGTATCGTAGGGGAATCTTACTATACTTCTTACGCTTTTGGCGTTTAGAAGTGACGGACGCCGCGTCGGAGCCGGAGGTGGATGTCGATGAAGAATCGGTCTCGTAGTAGACCACTTTCCTCATCCTCTTTTTCTTGTCCCCACTCCGTTGCGGCTTGTGGGAGGAAGACTTCTCCTTCTTCTCTTTGTGTGAAGAAGATTTCTTCTCCTTTCCTTTGGAGGAGTCCTTCTTCTTCTCCTTCCCCTTTAAGGAGTCTTTCTTCTCCTTTCTCTTGATGCAGGACTCTTCCGATGAAGCGCTCCCGTGGCTTGTAGTGGGCTTTTCGCCGGTCTCCATCTCCTTCTTGGCGTGATCTCCCGACATCACTTCGAGCGGTTAGGCTCTAATGAAGCACCGGGCTCTGATACCAATTGATAGTCGCCTAGAGGGGGGTGAATAGGGCGAAACTGAAATTTACAAATATAAACACAACTACAAGCCGGGTTAGCGTTAGAAATAAACAACGAGTCCGCGAGAGAGGGTGAAAAACAAATCGCAAGCAAATGAAGAGTGTGACACGCGGATTTGTTTTACCGAGGTTCGGTTCTCGCAAACCTACTCCCCGTTGAGGAGGCCACAAAGGCCGGGTCTCTTTCAACCCTTCCCTCTCTCAAATGGTCCCACGGACCGAGTGAGCTTCTCTTCTCAAATCACTTGGGAATCAAACTTCCCGCAAGGACCACCACACAATTGGTGTCTCTTGCCTCAATTCAAGTGAGTGTTTGATCACAAGAAAGAATGCGAAAGAAAAGAAGCGATCCAAGCGCAAGAGCTCAAATGAACACTACAAATCACTCTCTCTAGTCACTAAGGCTTTGTATGGAGTTGGGAGAGGATTTGATCTCTTTTGGTGTGCTTTGCAATGAATGCTAGCTCTTGTATAGTGGTTGGAAGCTGGAAAACTTGGATACAATGAATGGTGGGGGTGGTTGGGGTATTTATAGCCCCAACCACCAAAATGACCGTTGGTGGAAGCTGACTGTCGTATGGTGCACCAGACAGTCCGGTACACACCGGACATGTCCGGTGCGCCAGCCACGTCACCAATGTCGTTGGATTCCGACCGTTGGAGCTTCTGTCTTCTGGGCCCGCCTGGATGTCCGGTGCACACCGGACATGTACTGTTCAATGTCCGGTGCGCCAATATGGGCGTGCCTGACTTCTGTGCGCTTCTGGCGCGCATTGAATGCGCCTGCAGGTGACCGTTGGCGCGAAGTAGCCGTTGCTCCGCAGTTGCACCGGACAGTCCGGTGTACACCAGACATGTCCGGTGAATTATAGCGGAGCAGCCGCTGCGTTATCCCGAGGCTGGCGAGTTCCGGAGGCCGCTCTTCCTTGGAGCACCAGACACTGTCCGGTGAATTATAGCGGAGTGCCTCTGAAAATTCCCGAAGGTGGCAAGTTTGAGTTGGAGTCCTCCTGGTGCACCGGACACTGTCCGGTGTGCACCGGACAGTCCGGTGCCCCATACCAGAGGTGCCTTCGGTTGTCCCTTTGCTCCTTTGTTGAATCCAATATTTGATCTTTTTATTGGCTAAGTGTGAACCTTTTACACCTGTATAACTTATACACTAGAGCAAACTAGTTAGTCCAATTATTTGTGTTGGGCAATTCAACCACCAAAATTATTTAGGAACTAGGTGTAAGCCTAATTCCCTTTCAATGATATTCACACTTAAAAGGAGTAGAGATTTTATACATTTTTCTTAGTTGCGTGTTATTTGTTATTCCTAGCAAACTTGTGGTTTGATGTTCTATACCTATGTTTGTGCCCCTTATCTACTTACTCTCATTATACAGGTAATTGCATTTACACTATAAAAGGAAACCATTTCCAAAATATTTAAAACCTCATATTTTCTTAACTTCGGGTAAATGTAATGTTGTGTTAAAACATGAGGTGCATACAAGTTCAATATCGATATAATATAAGCAAATGTGAAAGTTTTATTTGAGATATATTAAACTATATTTGAGGTGTTTTTATTTTGTGAATGATGTATAGATCTATTTATTAAATTCAATTAAAATTTTATAGCAAACATGTAACCCAAAATAGTTTCTATGCAATTTGTGTAGATTTTATTACCACTTTAACTATTGTTAGAACAATATTGGTGTAATATAGAGGTATAAGGTGGATTATCTCTATAAAAGTTATATTTTCATCTATCTCCATGACAAGGGCTTAAAACGACCTTATGAGCCCAACCATATTGTTATATAATTTTTTTGAATCTTATTGAGGGCATACATAGTTCAATTTAGAATTTCTTTTGACAACACATAAAAAAATTATTTCAAACAAATAAAATAGCAAATCATTTCTAAAATTTTTGAAACTCCTAGACAACTTGTATGATGTCTTGTGGATGTGAAGAATGTTTTAAGATAGATAAGACAAAAATATACAGTAACAAAAACCTTCAAAGAAAATTACATATACAATGACAAAGGACTCTTTAAGAATGAGGTACAACCTTTCATTGGCTCTGTCGATGTTACCATTGATGCCTACAAACATGTTATTACCCCACCACATAGTACAGGTTGTGTATGATTGAAGTGGCACTCAAATGGACACCTCATTAACCTTCTTGTGGTAGCTTGAGTGATACCTCAAGGTCCAAAGGTTGGTGGAAAGGTCAATTAGGTCTAGAAAAAGAGAGTTGCCGAAAAACACCAAAAACTCCAGTTATCCAATTACCAACAAGAGTTGCCGAAAAACACCAAAAACTCCAGCTATCCAATTACTAACATGATCACACAACTATTGCTCGTAGCATGTCTTAGATCAATGGATAGCTCTCGTGCATCATCCTAAACACAAACAAAAGGTGTACATCGAAGGATTTTTCATAATAATAGGATCCCTCCTAGATAAAATTGAAGTAATAACTTAGGATGAATAACTAGATGTGGTGTACCTCCATGGGACTACAAAAGCACATATATGGAGGAACCTAACACTTTGGAAGCAAGCAAGAACTAGTGTGATTCAATAATGAAGAACCGAGTAATGGGTGGTAGGTGGATCCAAAGAAGATAGGACACTACCATGTTAATTCACAATGACCCAACTATCATGTGGCTATTGTCGGGTCAAGCCACGATATGTGTTGTTGGTTAATTAGCAAACAAACTGATAACACAAAGTGCATTACCCAACTATGCAACCTAATTAAAGATATTAGCGCTACATAAGCTATGTTTAGATAGAAATGGTCTCGCGTTCTTGCTTATTTATCATACCACAAATGGGAGGACATTGTCTTAGGGCATCTGACCTACTTATAATTAGATCCAAGCTCCAATGCATAAACCAAAAGTAATACTAATATCTCACATTAAACATGTACGAAGAATATCCACATACTTCAGATGTGGGAACTAGGTATGGAGCTTAGGCAATACTTCTAGTGATTTTAAAATGTTGTAACTCTATTTTTAAATCATGGGGAGAAATAATACATCCATATAGCACCCAACCATTCATGACTAAGTTAAAATAAAATATCCAAATTTACATGTTCCATCACTGCATTCATGAGCATACCTCCATCCACCACTAAGTTGATACAAAATGCCTAATTTTGACATATTTCATCAATGCATTCATGTAGCTAGCATCCATATTTATCGTTGTGCATATGTCTAGGACATTCATTTAGCATCATTCCTCCATTAATCCATCCATGAAGCAACAAATCCATTCATTCTTTATACATTTCATCCATACAATCTTGGACACAGTAAGCAATGATGGATATATCTTATGTGTTTTTTTATATGGAAAGTAGGTTTTCCAAGTGATAGGGTTGAAGTTGGTGGTGAGGTTCACCATGCAACGAGGGACTATCACAAGAAGATGAAGTCCCCCCTGAACTTGTCCAAACAAGGAGCCCTCTCTCAATTCTCTGAGCATGGATTTTCGGATGATCTCACCAATAATGTGCATGGAATTGGACACTCCAAAGAGAACATCACCACCAACAACGTGTCACGTCCCTTCACAAGTGGGTTCTCAATTGGATCATGGGAGGATTCAAATTCTATTGAGTTTTCCAACCTAGCAAACAAAACAGGAATACACAATAATGATGACATCATAGACAATATTAGTAACTCTTATGAACTACAGGTATGTTACTACTTAGTTTTATAACATTGATCTTTATTTCCATTTATAATGCTAGTTAAATGTTTGTGTTTTACATATATTTGTGTGTCCTTATTGAAAGGGATTGCATCATCCTATTCCTATCATGCTATGCTAAGGTTGTTTGAAATATTAGTTATGAGAATAAACTAATCTACAAATTAAGAAAACAACCATAAAGGAAATTAATTAGTTGTATGTGTAATGCTGACATGATTTCATCTATTATCGTTGATATGTGGATGCAGTTTGGTGTGGCAAAGGAAATGGCAGGCCTACTACAGATGCAACAAGACCAGGTTCCATTTAGAGTACGAGCAAAGCGTGGATGTGCCACACATCCTAGGAGCATCGCAGAGCGAGTAAATTCCCTCTTCATCTTTTTGATAATGCATAGTGGCATTGTTCCCTTTTAGACTTGTAGCAACAAGTTTTCATGCACTATGCTAACCAAATTAATACTAAAAATTTGCTTGATATATCACTACAACAAAATGGACCTTCACTCTTGTCCCATCACTAGCTACCGATTGGTTATAAACCAGTAGTGACAGTGCCTACCATCCCATTAGTGTCGGTTTGGGCCACGACCTAATAATGGTAGACTGCATGAAAAATTGTATAACTTTCTAATACGTTGTTCGCTAAATATGAACTTTATGTCAAAGTTTTAGTACACTATGATACCTATAACTTTACATATGTTAACCTTTTCATTTGAAGTTATTTGATGCTAAAATATTTAATCCATAAGATTTTATAGAGAGTTAAACCAAAGCAATCCATATACTCTATGGTTAGAGTTAAGTGTGTAGTGCTAGTAAACGATCCTGGGTGTAGAAACAAACAAAATAATAGTTGCGGATCTGAAAAAGTTATGTAATTTTATAGTTTAGAACTTTTCTATTTAAAGTCATTTTGATGTCAAAATATTTGATTCACATAATGTTTATAGAGTTAATACCAAAGTAATCCATATGCTATATAGTCACAAGTGAATATGTAGTGGTAATGGCAGGGAATGATCTGAGATGAAGAAACAATTAAAATAAAAGTTATGGATCTCGAAAAGTTATGCAATTTTATAGTTCACATCATTTTTATTTAAAGTTATGCATCCAATAAAATTATGTTGGAATTGTTCACATTTGAAATTCGAATTTTACAAGAAAATTTGGATGGAGAAATGACCAAATGAAGTTGCAGATCTCGAACAATTGCACAACTTTGTAGTCAACATATTTTTATTTAAAATCATCTATTTAAGAAAAAAAGTATGTTTGAATTTCCCAACATTTGAAATCCAAATTCTTCAAACTACATCGAATAAAGAAATGACCAAACCAAATGTTGTAGATCTTGAAACATTATAGAACTTTGCAGTTGATGACAACAGTTTGATTTAAATTCGTTTATTAGAGTCCTAAATACTCATTTCAAAATGAGATAAACATAAAATGACCAAGACGATCAAGCGAACATGCAACTACATCAGCTCCTCCTTTTATGCCAATCTCTGCATACCCATAGTTTGACGGGAGATGTATGGTCTTACCTATGGGGTTGAACTCTCACTTCTCCTCAAGAAAAGTTTATCACTGTTTGATGGGCGTACCAATTCACCTCCTCCAGTCTTAAAATCGTTAGGGGCTGCATCATCCATTACTAGCAGTGGTAGTCACGAGACCGTTGGTTGGAGAAACCACAGTGATAAGTATTTGATGAATCAATAGTAAGGATGAACCTGGCGTACTATATATATAGTAAAGTATTACTCAATCTTAATGCATATAATACGTAGTCATAAATCATTACTGATAGTAGATGATTTTGTGCATCTTGGCACTTGTCTGCACCCCTTTTAAATTCAAAATTTGTTTCTTGGGGGAGATTACTCAAGACTAATCCAAAGTTTGATGTATTAGGAGCGAAGAACGAGGATCAGCGAGAAGCTCAGGAAGTTGCAGGCCCTTGTGCCTAACATGGACAAGGTGATCCAATAAATATACATGACCCGTGATTCCGTGCTGCAGAATATTTAGTCTATCTTTTCGAACAGACAACAGCGCGTGCACGTTTTTACAGTTACAGCCACAGTGTAGTCCATTCTTATCCTTTTACTTGTTCTTTACAATGCGGCGGCAGCAAACTAGCACAGCGGACATGCTGGATTTAGCAGTTGATCACATCAGAGGACTCCAGAACGAGCTGCAGGTATATGTACGTATTAATACGTTTTTTTTCCTTCATCCGCTGCTGCTCTTGCATATATACACATTCAGCGTTCTGCCGTGTTTCATTAATGAGCTGTACTTATATATATCATGCACCTGCAGGCTCTCAAGAAAGACAAGGAGAAGTGCAGCTGCCGCGGCAATCGTCCAGCGGGGAGATAACGCACGTACGTAGGCTAAAAACAATGGGTTCTCGGCAACACATTATAGAACGGCATTGCAGACATTGTTGTCAGACAGCAGCATCAGAAGGTGGCTGCTGTGGCATATTGGCTTCAGCAGACCGGTCGAGATATTTCATATTCGTTAAAAACTTAGTATTTTAGTTTGTTCGATGGTTTTAATTCGTACCGTCTTCTACTACTTTTACAATATTTTGTCTATATATTGCAGCTGTAGCCAGTCCCAATAGCTGCCTTTAATCCGAAACAAACAGCCGTGTTTCAAGCAGTAGGGGGGAAACGAAATGAAGTATTGGTATTGCATTCGAAGAACACTGACGGCTAGCAGTAGCTTAGGCCCTCCACGTACCACTGCACCAGGGGGCTGAGTTAGAAATTTAGAAGCACAGCTAGCAACCGAATAGCACCCATTGAATTCCAAGCATCCTATCCTATTCGTCCCGCAAGAGGACGGGAGAGGATCAGAGAGGCCCTTCCCAAATTTAGCAGGACCAGCGCACGAGACTTCCGGACCCAGGACGACGACAATGCATCATCCATGGCAATGGCAGCCTCCCCAACCGTCTGGCCGCCATTCGTGTGGCCCAACGCCGTTTCGCGTGCCTCTCAGGCAGCATGCCAAGGGTAGGCGAAGGGCACGGCCATGGATACATTCAAGTCTCCTCTTTCAGCGCCAAGCCGCCAAGGTTTGCCTCAGGTACGTATGATTTCGTCCTCATGCTTCTTGGACCTTTATCGATGCACGCATTGATCGTTTTCTTTCTTTCTTTTTTTCTTTCTAAGAGACAATGCTTCTCTTTTTGAACAAACAACACGAGATTGTCCTAGTATAATTGGTACAGAAGGACAGTTTTGTTTGGTTATTCCTGTCTCATATGGATTAAATGTGATTAAAAAAACATATGAAATGTTTTGACTTGTTTCTAATTTAAATCTATTCAATCTCATTCAATCCATATAGATTGAGAGCAAAACGAACAATCCCTAACCGGGTTTTACTTTTCTAATCAACGCAAAAAAAACCGGGTGGTCGACATTTTTTTCTGATCAACAATGTAGTGCTCAGTTCCTTATGTTGGCATTTGCTTTTCCAATGCTGGCGTATTCAGTTTCGTGGGAAAGAACGTCGAACCATATGGCAATTGGCAAATGCTGCTAAATATCAGTTTTGCATCGTAATGTTCCTCTAGGTGGACTGATACCGTATTGTATAATTGACCCCACCTTTCTCTTGGCAGGTGAGCTTTGACAAAAAGAAGACCATGGAGAGAATTGGGGTAGACGGGGACTTTATTGTCGCCGGCAATTGGAAGGTAATCTACTCCAGCGCCGGCTCTCGGGCCAATCTCGATGCTTGGGTTTTTTTTATCATTACTAATTATAGTAAAATAGAGAGAAAATAAAATAATAGTAAATTGTTGCGGATATCTTAAATGAGAATAAATTTTAGAGTATTCTAAGTCATAATTTTAGATTTCATATAGCTCTAATATCTCTTAAAATAAATAACTCCGTCAAACATTTTTAAGCAAAATCTGTGAGGATAATGTTTACATCAACATTTTTCAGTGTATCCTTATCTATAGAACATGTATCTAAGCCATTTAATATTTTTGTGATATAGTTTATCTTAAATAAATTTTTAATAAGTTTAACTTTGAGAAACTTTTTTCAGCCGAGGATATGATGTTAATAAAATCCGATCTGCAATACATATATTTAGATAACAATTTACAACCGTAATGAACTGAAGAATATCAGTACCGACATCAAAGCATTCAATAGAGTTACTTGCAAGACTTCAAATTATTATAAACATCAGATGAGTTATTACGAGGAAAAACATTAGCAATAGTTGTATAACACTTCCAACTTATAAGAAGCATATATTTGGCCCCATCGATGCTTGGGCCCTAGGCGGTCGCTCCTCTCGCCTATGTGTCGGCCCTGATCTACTCCACTTCACGTCTAATTTTCGTATGTACATAATGTTTTCTTACTTTTTTTATTAATTTAGATCGATTCAATTCAGGAATTTGAAACTACAAGACTAAGTTTAAGATGTCAAAAAACTTCGTAGCCAAAAGTCCTTATGGGGCAGTGACTAAGTTTAAGATGTCAAAAAACTTCGTAGCCAAAAGTCCTTATGGGGCAGTCTTTTTGGATCTAAGATTGAAGATGAGACTTTGCGAAGAAATAAAAAGGCTTCCTAATTATCGTACATTTCATTTATTGCACATCTTATTACATACACTTTATTATATATCTTACTATATACACTTCGTATATATTATACTACCTACATACACACTAAAGCCTACATATTTTAGTTTAGTTAAATCTATTATTTAAAATATTAAATAGATAGAGGAGAGCAAAGATAAACTATATATAGAGTATTCATCAGTGTCGTTTAAATTTAGAATATAATTTAGAGGACGCAGTTAGATAAGTAGATGACGGAAATCTTATCTACAGTGATTATGAGAGACGGTCTAAGGGTGTTTGTTTAGTTCCCAAGAGTCCCTAAAATTAATTTAGGGTGTTATTAACTAAAAATCATCCCTAACAATTCTTTAAATAAGGTTTCCAAAATAAACCAACTTACTAAATACCCCTATTTAGTCTCTAGACTTGGGGACCTCTTGTTCACTCCCTATAGCCTATTTCGCTCGTCCATCACAACATAAAAATCATTTGTCCGTCATCTAGTCCGCACCCGTGTACAGGTGATGCACTAGAACTATATGGTACAAATGAAATCAAATATAAAGTTGCAAGTAATAACTAGAAAAACTAAAAAATAAATAAACTATAAATTGGAAACCGTTGGAGACTAAGGTTAATTTTATTCCCAATATATATTTAGCAACTAGATAAATCTGAGTTTAAGGAGTTTTTTTTAAGAATTAGTGGAGATGTTATAATCTGTATAATCTATCAACTTTAAAGTAAGCGTTAGTTTAAAAGTTGTTAAAATTCGCAATAGTTTAAATACCTAAAATATGCCTACGAAAATCATCAAATGTCTACGTTTTTACCAGCGGGTTGGAAGGAACTCCGGCCAGATACGTGTACGTCCGTCGAGCTCCTTCGGTCCTTCCCCACCGGCGTGGCCCCGCTAGGTACTCGTAGAGCCATGCGAGGCACTCCTGCCGCCTCGTGCTCTACCTCCTCATCGCCGTCCGGGCGGGCGCGCGCGCGCGGCGACCACCCGGCGGCGTCCCCGTCCCCTCCGCCGCCGCCGCCCCTGCACCCTTTGCTCCCGTTGGATCAGCCCCGCGGGCGGATCTCGACCGCCGAGCACGTCCTTGCCGCCGCGTCTGCGGGGATGGACGAGCCTCACCTGCCACGACAGCACGATGCCGAAGCTCGCGCCCCCGTCCTGCCGCGAGAGCGTCGGCGGCGACTTCGTCGGTGGATGACTTCGTCCGATGCCTCTCCGCGGCCATGGCGAGGCAGCTCGTATTCCCGTGGAGCTCTAGCGCGTCGACGCGTCATCCATGGACCATGGTGATTGTCACTGGGCAGACAACGAGCTCATGGAGACGCTGGCGCTCTGAGGTGTTGTGTTGTGTCAGTAAAAATGGCCAAAACGTAGGTAAATTACTTTTTTCCATGACTCTGCATTTGCCATTCTAAATGGCAAACGAAGAGGTGGCTATTATATCGGTGACAAATAGTTAAAAATCCTGTTGTATCAGGATAGTTTCGTTCTATTGCATGTGTATATAGGTTTCTGTTTAGATATAGAAGTGCATCCTATAAGTATCACCAGTGTTTCAACTGAAACTTTAAAACTACCACATCGAATGTTCTTATCTGAATATCATCAAAATGGGAAGTAGGTGACAAATAATATGACGGTAGATATTTCATATCGCTCCCGTTTCCTTCTGTTTTTTAGATTAACATTTTGAGTATCCAATAATGTACATTACTGGGATGGTGGGGGTAGAATCAGTTGAATTATTCTTTTGCTTCTTTTCACAGCTACATGGAGCACTATGCAATGAACTTTACACAGTAATCCGTGAAGTTTTGGATACCATTCCTCCCTTTGAGACTACAAGCTCAGGATGCAGTCCTGGGCTCCTGGCATTGAGTTCCTTGAGGATAGCTGTTGAGAAATCCAAGAATTTACTCCAGTATTGCTCAGAGACTAGCAAGTTTTACTTGGTATATATTTTTTTCACGTCTGTGAATCTGTTTGATATTTCCTAGTCTAAGTACAAAAAAAAGGACGGATCCATGGACTATTCTTGTTACAATCATGTCGCCAGTGGTATAAATAAAACATTACATGTGCTTGGCAGAGAACAACTTCTCATGAGCTTTCTCTATTTTTGAATGCAATGTGTTTTACTTAGCACTGAATTTCAGGCTGTTACAGCAGAACACGTTCTAACAAAATTTGAGAATTCAAGACAAGGACTTCTGGAAAGCCTTCATCAAGTGGAAGAAACAATTCCGGAAGCAGTCGGTTCTCAGGTTGTCCATAATCTTTAGAAAAAGTACAGTAGTTTTAGCATATTTCTAGTTTTTTTTCCGGCTAAAACTTCCGATGAGGTATTTATTGTCACATGCTACAACCATTAACTGTCTCATGCTGAGTTTACTTGGATCTTGTTTTCTTGAGGAATTACTGACTCCTGGTCCTCTGATAATTAGTTTCCTTTCTAAATTTCAGATCACATTGATTGCACAAGAACTGGAAAAGGCTGCTTTCGTTTTGGATCAGTCTGAAAAGGAAGTTGGTGATGAGGTGAATCAACTAATTCAGAACGAGTCAAAATCCAATGGGTTTCTTGATGAGAATGAGCTTGAATTGCTCCACCAAATTGCTGTCCGGGTTGGTATTACATCATCCGTGGCAGCTCTCACCGAAAGAAGAGCACTTAGGAGGCTTCTTGAGAGAGCCCATGCAGAGGAGGACTTGAAAAAGGAATCGATTGCAGCCTGCCTACTCCAACTTATTAGGAAATACTCCAACATATTTAAGAGTGAAACAACCGATAGCACCAACTCTTTGTGCTCAAGCACTCCTTGCTCCTCCAGATCGAATTCTGGCTTGATTGGTATGCATCGTTCACTTTCCAGCTCAACTGATCTCTACGGAAACTGTCAGAGTCTCGAGAAGCAACTCCCAAAGGTTGGCTCCTTCAGTTCGAAGCAGATGAAAGGGTTATCAAGGAGCATGCCCTTGCCACCTGAGGAGCTGAGGTGCCCAATCTCCCTGCAGCTCATCTATGACCCTGTTGTTATTACATCCGGCCAGACATATGAACGAGCTTGCATCGAGAAGTGGTTCGACAGTGGCAACACAACCTGCCCGAAAACTCGCAAGCAGTTGTCCCAGCTCTTGAGGACGCCTAATTACTGCATTAAGGGTCTGATAGCATCTTGGTGTGAACAGAACGGGGTTCCTGCTCCATCTGGACCGCCAGAATCTCCCGAGCTAGACCACATGAGAATTTCATGCCTGGAAAGCAGCACATGTGTGGGGACTGATGGCGCTAACACTGTTTTGTTCGAAGAGACAGCTGCCAAGGATGATGCCAAGTCGGACATGGAGATATTCTCTCGTCAGAACTCCGGAGAGGCCACATCCAAACTACGTGTAGATGAGGTCTCACCGGAGAACTGCTTTACTCTTCAGAGCTCCAAGGAGGCTGCACCTGAGACATGTGGGGTTGTAGACTCTCTAGACAAGGGCAAGGGCTCTCACCAAGACTCCAAAGATGATGTGCCTGTTAGTGAAAGATGTGAACAGTGGCTCCATGTGCTGAACAAGAACGATGCTGAGAGCATGAGTGAGAGACTTAAGTTGGTCGAGCAGATCAGGATCCTGTTGAAGAACGACGACGAACTTCGCGACTACGCAGGTGCTAATGGTATTACTGAGCCACTAATCCATTTTCTGAAGATGGCTATCTACAGAGGAGATGTGCGATCTCAGGAGGTTGCTACAATGGCTCTGTTCAATTTTGCTGTCAACAATGACCGGTAAAGTACCAATGTTGCTTCGTTTGCACCAATTAACCAGTGTCAAAAAGGCGTCCACTGTGAGTGACGACGGATTTCACCTTTGCATCATTTGTTATCAGGAACAAGAGGCTGCTGCTGTCAGCTGGAGTCATCCCCTTGATCGAGCAGATGATACAGGAACGGGAAACCTGCGAGGCTGCCATCGCAATGTACCTGAACCTCTCCTGCATCCCCGAGGCGCAGGCGATCATCGGTTCGAGCGTCGCTATTCCTTTCCTCGTCAATGGCCTGGGGGAAGGTGGCTCCCGGAGCGACACGTGCCGCCTGGACGCGCTGCTCACCCTGTACAATCTCTCCCTGCACGCGCCCAACATCCCGTCCCTCATGGCGTCCGGCATCATCGAGGGCCTCCGGGGAGTGCTGACGCCGTCGTCCCCGTGGACGGACAAGGCCCTCGCGGTGCTGCTGAACCTGGCGATGACCCGGAGGGGCAAGGAAGAGATCGCGGCCAGCGCGGCCATGGTGGGCGCCATCGTGCTCATCCTGGACAACGGTGAGCCGGGGGAGAAGGAGAAGGCCGTGTCGTGTCTGTACGTGATCTGCAGCGGCGACGATGGCAGCAGCCAGACGGTGCTCCAGGAGGGCGTGATCCCGGCGCTGGTGTCCGTGACGGCCAACGGCACGGCCAGGGCCCGGGACAAGGCGCAGCGGCTGCTGAGGCTGTTCCGGGAACAGCGGCAGCGGGAGTTGGAGCTGGAGGAGATGCAGCCGCGGGTGGAGCTGCACGAGGTGGCGAGCCAGGCGGCCGCGCGGCAGGAGGAGGAGGAAGAAGAAGAGGAAGAGATGGCGCTGGCCGTTACGCCGGCCGCCGCGGCCAGTAAGCCGAGAGGCGGCGGCAAGAAGCCGCGGTTGCGCAGGTCAGGCTCCAGGAGGTTCACCAAGGCCTTCACGTGCCTGCTCAAGAAGTGGAGCCTGCGCTGAGCACTGAGCTGAGAAGGATCGGCCAGTCCGCCGGTGTAAGTGTAACTGACCTGTCTTCAAACTGTAGCGACGTCATTGTCCGTCTTTGTCCCTTTGACAAGCGTGTTGCGTTCTACTACTCATTAGTGGTTTCTTGAAATGAGCATGAGCAAACGAAAGCATACCGATCAATTCCGTTCAAATTAGGCATGAGTAGAACGAATAAATGACGAAACGCTCTCTATGACAACCACGCCTACAAGAAGAGCATCGGACTATTTATCCAAAATATTATACTCCGTTCTTTTTTATTTATCACGATTTAGTTCAAAAAATAAACTAGCGAACGATAAATATTCGTGAACGGATGTAGTATTTATATAGTTTTGTTTAATATCTTATTTATCATCGTGAATAGATTTGGGTTCGGCAAGGGTGATAACGCAAACTCACTCCGAATGGTGAACTGCGGAGAGCTTGAAGGTGGATATGAGGCTTGAGGTTATATTGGTTCAAGCCAGTCCAGTGTAGTGCTGATCATGTATTGCTTGGAGGGTGTTACAGTTGGGTGCTTGTCTGCAGTTGTGGATGGATTGGATGTCTTGTTCTAGGATGGGGTGGTCTTGCCCTTTTATAGCTCAAGGGTAGACTTTGCAATTATTGGACGAAGGGTCTAGATTTAATGTGTATACATACAAGGATACTTTATGTCCACAAGATACGTTCTTATTTTTATATCTAATACCTTCTATGTGACTGGTGATGACATGAAAGGGTATAAAATAGTATCCAAGGAACATAGAAGGGATTAAGACATTTGCGATGACAAATAAGATACTGAGAAAATTGCAGTGACATACAAAAATTGCCCCAAAACTCAATGGTAATATCAATGTTTTAGGTTTCTTATAGCACATAAATGTTTCCTTACATATAAAAAATGAGCTTCACCGTACCTATGGATAATTAGTAAAGAGTTTGAACAAATGTATGGCTCTTAAGATCAGTGAGCAAGCTCGCTCCTCAATTTCAAGTGTTTATGCTTACAACAACTCTAATTACTAAATTCGTAGAGAGGTATCAGAGCCTATATTGGCAACACGCCATCCTCCTCCTTTCATAGTCACTCCTACTCATGAGGTTTTAGAGACAGTGACCGCGACAACTTCAGTCTTGCGTTGCATCACACTCAATACTTACAGTGGCAACTAGCTCTTGAGTGCATCTCACTTAATACTTAGCAGGCACGCCTTGTTACCGAGTAGACCTAAACCACTTCAACTTCACTTCTAGAGTTAGAGTTAGCCAGAGTCCTCCCCTCACTATCAGACAACTACACATAGCTCTGATTAGATGATACCATATATGTGCATCAGATTTATCTTACTCTTCATGTCTTAGTGCTTGACTCGACCGCCTCCACACCACCTGTAGATCCTTAGGTTTTGGTACTTGATGCCGAAGGGGGAGAGAGCGAGTATGTTAGACACAGGTGGAGTAGGTGAGATGGACTCAATCTTTTGAATCTTCATGCATTCATGTTTACGTTAATGCATTGTATTATATGTGTGTCTGTATTTGTGTGAGATCATGTGACATATGTGTGTATTTTATCTTATTATATCTATCATGTCACTTGATCATTACTCGTTTATCATGTTTCTATTGCATTCTTGTTAAATGAACTTTAAATTCCATACTTGCACTAATTTCATATGCATTAAGTATTATAATGGATGATTAATCCTAGAGAGTAGCAAGTGTGCATCTACCTTTTATCATTAGATTTGTTTAGGTCCAGTGAGAGTTTGTGATGGTTACTCTTGGTGATCGACATCATCTAGATGGTTTGGTAGCGATCAGAAGTTTAGTGATCACTCGATGAAGATTGTAGATGACCCAATTTATGGTGGAAACGCTTAAGGATGATTTACCATGCCAGAGTAGCGAAGAATCAACCCGTAGAGTACACTTGATCCTTGCACGGATTAGGAAAAAGTCACACATTTGCATGGGTGCTCTAAGGAGGACTAGTGGAGAGCGTCGACTCTCCGCTACCTCAGGAAAACATGTCTGATACCTAGGAAAACCACGTTGTGTTCATAACCCTTTATTTACTTTGTGCATTTGCTTTTTATATAATTAAATTCTTGCATTTATATTACTATATTTATCATACTATAATAGAGTTAGAACAAAGAATGCAAAAAAAAACTTGTAAGAAGGATAGAACACAATTAGACGGAAGGGGTGAAATAGGATATTTGGCTTGATTTATCAATTCCAAGATATTTTAGATTAGTTTAGTTTATCCTTTCTCTTAGGAATATTGATTCTTTCAAGAAAAGCATCAAATGAATTGAATGGACAATTCATTTGGAGATATTAAGTATCTACTGGTCGCTTGTAGCCTTGTAGGCCTCGGTGTCTGGGTTACCCGATTTTTTGATCGGGTAATTTGGGTATTTTGAAATTCGGGGTAATGAGAACCAGGATCCAAAATATACCCGTTCACAATCCCTACCTAAAATTTTGGGTACCTAAAAATTCGAGTTCGAGTTTTCCGGATAACCCGATTTTAGTATTAAGTAGTAAAGACAAAAAAAGTAAATATTACATGTAACAAAAAATATACTTTTTTCAAAAAACTACTCATAAGTCTTATACATATTGATTGAAATTGATTGTTCATATATTAGTACATCATAACTTTACAATCGCATTACAATAATACAAGGATTTGAGTAATTCAGGTAATTCAGGTAAATCAGGTACCCAGACTCATAGCCCCGAATTACCCAAACTTAAATTGGGTTTTCAGACTTGATATCCAAATTAGTGATCGAATAATCCGGGTCTGCGTATATCAGGTTTGGGTAATAGGTAGCGTGTTTTTGCCCAGCCCTAGTTACTTCAACCGATACTAAAGAAAGAACATTAGTATTGATTGGGGTCACCAATTGGTACTAAGGCCCTATTTGGATCATGTGGCAAATAGTTTGTCGACTAATTTTAGCACATTGGTCTTCAAACAGACTGACTAATAAATTGGCTAGTTTTAACCGGAAGGCTAGCAAACTGTTTGCTCATTAGCCATTTGACCTTGCTAATAGATGCTAATAGATCGTGTAAAGAGAAAATACATTTAATAGTGAAGACTCCAAACATACCCTTGCTAATTGTTGCTAGCTAATTATTTAACGGCTAATTGTTAGCCTCTTGCAAACAATTAGTCGCGAGGATTCAAACATGGCCTAATACTTTTCCTAGAGTCTCGATAGCTAGAACCGGTTGAGTCGATAGCAGTTGTGTCCGGTACCCAGGAAAGAGGTACCTAAGGCAAGGCCCAAGAACCTCTCTTTGACCCATTTACCGACCAAGTCCCCGCCGAGCAAGTCTATGAGGAAGGAGCCCATGCGACGTCGTTGGCCCACGACGGCCGCGGCAAGACACAACGTCACCAAACCATGTCCATGTCATGTGTATGGCAGCAGGGGATGGTTACGACATCGAAGTCTCCACCAACGTACCAGAAAGGATAAGACGACACGCCTTGCGTGTGCTCGAACATGTTGGAGGGTGACACAAGGGAGTTGACGGAAGATGAAGCCATACTGAACACGAACCTTAACCTTACCGAGAGCACATTCTGCGGGACCCATCTTGTACGATGGCATGGACATAGAGTAAGCTATAAGGTCTTGCACGAAAGATGATGGGATAGAGCACCACACGATTGAAGGAAACGGTGACGCCTAAGACGAGGTGAATTAGGACTTCTAAAAACTATTCTCTAAACTAGGCCACAATTAAATCCCTGGAACAAATCCTATGCAAAATGAACAATCTAGAATGTGCAAACTAGGTTTTGTCTAAGTGTTGCTATATCTACCGCAATGCCTAAGTTTCAATCCTAAATAATCTAACTAAAAAGGAGAGATTGAAACTTAAGTACTTAATGTAAATGCGGAAGGTAAAGAGCGAGGGTAGAGATGCAAAACTCTCGTGGATGACGTTGGTATTTTTACCGAGGTATCCAAAACCACGCAAGGTCCTGACTAATCCTCGTTGCTGCCTCTACGCAAAGGGTAGCCCACGGGAGGGCAAAGCATCTCGGTCGAGTAACTCCGTAGAGAGCCACGAGCCTTCTCCACGCGCGAGTGGTGCTCCGCTTCCGGCTCCTCTCGGACGCTTCTCGTCTGAAAGCATCTAGGCCCCTGGTTGGTTTTAGTGATTAATGACAACGTAATATTATATGTGACTAACGTGTGTTTTGCAGAGACAAATGGTAAGTTAGGTCGCATGACAGGTAGAAGTACTACAACCGTGAAAACAATCCTGGAGATAAGAACTCGAAGCGACGGCTAAAACTACGAAACAAAAGGTGAAGGTCTACGGAGTCCGAGTGTCAAGGAGATGTGGACACTCGCGATTTAGTTAGGTCTTTTATTCTCTTTTAGCCGTACTATAAAGAGGGGTTGTCGATGAGTAGTTTGACCAAGAGAGTTCTAGTGTAGTGTTGGTGCACAATCACACTCATATACAGTGCTAGCTGTCACTCTAGAACTCACTCACAAGTTAGAACGAAAACCGATTTGAAAATCAGCTGAAAAACAAGAGTTAGTGTTTCTGGCCCTGGGGCACCGGACTGTCCGGTGTGCACCGGACTGTCCGGTGCACCCTCTGCCAGATGGGGCCAGGCTGGTCCGAGGCAGAGACTTTCCCTCCACAGAAACCTGAGAGCGCAGGTTTCAGAGTTGAATTTTAGTGGCGCACCGGACATCGCACCGGACTGTCCGGTGTGCACCGGACAGTGACTGTTCACTGTCCGGTGTGCCATGAGTCCAACGGCTAGCTGTCAGAACTAGCCGTTGGAAACGACCGTTGGCGCACCGGTGGCGCACCGTTGGCGCACCGGTGGCGCACCAGACTGTCCGGTGCGCCATTGCGCAGTGAGATGCCTGTAACGGCTAGTTGGTGGGTGAGGGCTATTTATACCCCTTCCACCCACCATATTCAATGTCTTGCACTCCACATTTATTCCAGCATATTGCTAGAGCATTGCAAGCACCAAAAGCCTAGTGAGGAGATTAGAGAATCTTAATCCGCGTTTGTTCCTCATTAGCGCTAGCGAGAGCCACCTAGAGCACACACCACTTGCATTAGGCTTCTCTTGGTCAAGCGAAAGTCTACGGCTTGTTACTCTTGGTGATCGGCATCACCTAGACGGCTTGGTGGCGTTGGGAGCTCGGTGATCACCGTGAAGATCTTGTTGGTGACCCGACTCAAGTTTGTAAGCGGTCTCGAGGGATCCACCGCGCCGGAGTGGCAAAGGATCATCTCGTAGTGAGCACTTGGTTCTTGCGAGGACTAAGGGGGAGCGATACCTTTGCGCGGGTGCTCCAACGAGGACTAGTGGAGAGTGCCGACTCTTTGATACCTCGGGAAAAATTGGAGGAGTCTTCTAAACCTTGCTTTACATTCCGCACTTAATTCAAGCACTTTACATTGTGTATTTGTTTAGCAAGTATTTGAAGTATTGTCTTAGCATTGTTGCATTTCTAGTATTATATTCTTAGTGCTAGTAGTTGGGGTGAAGTTGGGCTCTTGCTTAGCTCTTGCTTAGGTTTTAATTAGTGTTGATTTTTAGAAAAGCCCAATTCACCCCCCCCCCCCCCTCTTGGGCATCGTGATCCTTTCAATTGGTATCAGAGCCTTGTTGCTCATAGATTAGCTTAACCGCTAGAGTTACGATGTCCGGTGGGGATGGACCTCCTCCCGTTTTTGATGGTGACGATTTTCCTTATTGGAAAATTCGTATGGAAGCATACTTAGAGGCTATAGACATTGGTGTCTATAAAGCCGCCACACAAGGATTCCCCGAACCTAGAGATCGCACAAATCTTGTAGGTGATGAGTTCAATTATGAGAAATGGAATGCTAAGGCCAAAAACACCCTTTTTAGAGGCCTTTGCAAAGATGTGTTCAATAGAGTAAGAAATCATAAAAATGCTCATGATTTGTGGATGGACATTTGTGCTCTACACGAAGGAACTAGAAGTGAGCGTGAGGAGAGATATCACATAGCCATGCGAAAGTTAAATTCTTTTGAAATGCTTACTAATGAAAATGCAAATGCTATGTACTCACGTCTCAATATTCTTGTAGAGGAAGTTAATGGATTGGGGCTTACTCAAATCTCACAACCGGATGTTGTGAGGAAGATTCTCAGTGTCCTCCCAATAGATAAATATGGACACATTGTCACTGTGCTACATCAAATGGATCTTTCAGTTACCACACCTACACAAATTTTGGGAAAGATCAATGCCCATGAAATGTACATGCACATCAACGACAAAGAAGAATCATCTTCCAAAAGAAAGGATTTGGCTCTCAAAGCAAATCATGAAAGAAAAGGAAAAGCAAAAATACAAGTTGAGGAAGAATCCTCAAGTGATGATGACCTTGATGCAAACATTGCCTTGATGGTAAGGAAGACCACCAAGATGTTGAAGAAGCTAAATAGAGAAGGCATCAAATTTGATTCAAGAAAGAAGAAATTCTTTTCCAACAAAAGAAAGCCCATTTCTGAGATGGACTGCTACAACTGTGGTGAGCTCGGTCATCTTGCTCATCAATGCAACAAGCCCAAGAAAAATAAGTTCAAGGGCAAGAAAGAAGATGACAACGATGATGAAAAGAAGGAAAAGAAATTCTTCAAGAGGAAGGATGGAAAGCAAAAGAGGTTCCACAAGAAGAAGAATGGAAAGGCATATATTGTTGGCGACTAGCTCACCGACATCGAATCATCAAGTGGGTCTTCTTCAAGTGAAGAAGAGAATGATGAAAAAGTTGCCGTCATCGCCGGGGACTTCTCTTCACCACCACCATCGCCATCATCAACTTCTCACCTATGCCTCATGGCTAGGGGTGAAAGGAAGGTACAAAATGATATTAATACTGCTGATGATAGTGATAGTGATAGTGATGAGGAATTTGCTTCACCTTCATATGATGAGTTAGCTGACTTGCTTAAAGAATATACTCAAATCATTAGAAAGTCAAAAGCTAAATGTGATAGGTTGAAAAATGAAAATGAATCTTTAAATGCCAAATATGACATAGTTATAAAGGCTAGTGATGAAATAAAAGAAGAGAATAAAACTATGTCATCAACTATAAATGAGCTCACAAATTCCCTAAAAGATGCTAAGGAAAAATATGACAAATTAAATGAAGCTAATAGGGAGTTGCAAAATAGACTAGTAAAGATCAAGGAAGACTATACTCAAATTAAATTTGATCATGACAATCTTCTTGTTGAAAATGAACTTTTATCTTGCAAAACACATGAGGCTATTAACCCTGTTGTTAAGTTTGATGTAGCAACCTCATGTGATGATTTGAGTCAAGAAGAGCAAACTAGTCTACATGCTGAATTGACTGAAAAAGTTGAAGTCCTGACTTTAGACAACCAAAAATTGAAGAATTACTTGACTGATGCAACTACTAGAGGAAAGGTTGCTATTGAGAACAATGATTTCAACAATGAGTTGGCAGTGGATAATCAAAGGCTTAAAAATGAGGTCAAGAAACTAAAAAGTGAAAATGAACATCTTGCAACAAGTGTGCAAAAGTTCAACAAGGGTCAATACCTCCAAAATGAGCTGCTTATGAACACAGTTATGAAAAACAACAAGAGTGGTATTGGATACAATGCTTTTGTGCAAAAGAAAGCTACCACTCAATACAAGCCAAAGCAGACTCACAAGCCTATCAAATGCTTTGAGTGTGGAAATGAAGGACATTTTGCCCACAACTGCAAAGCCAAACCACCAACTCCCTTGCCTAAGCACTCAAGACCATTTGCTTTCAATGCTCATTATGTTCTAAGAAAGGTTGCAAATGGAAAGGTTAAAGTTACATTCCTAGGTCCACCAAACAAGAGTAGACCTAGACAAATCTGGGTGGCAAAGTCCTTAATTGAGAGAGTCACTGGTCCTATGCAATATAGGGCCCTCAAAACTCAAGCTTGAATTGTCTATGGATGTAGGTGAACTACAAGACCAGTGGGAGCCATTGGGTTATTGACAGTGGATGCACACAACATATGACAGGCAACCCACGGATGTTCACCTCACTGGATGAGAATGTTGATGGTCAAGATAAAATCACATTTGGAGACAATTCAAAAGGAAAAGTGCAAGGACTTGGCAAGGTGGCAATCTCAAATGATTTATCAATATCAAATGTTCTCTTAGTTGCACCTTTAAGCTTCAATTTATTATCAGTGGGTCAACTCTGTGATCTTGGACTTCAATGCTTATTCACTCCAACAGAGGTTATTGTAACAAAGATGGATGATGAATCAATGGTGTTCAAAGGTTTTAGGTACAACAACCTCTACTTAGTGGATTTCACTTCAGAAGATGCAGACTTAAGAACTTGCCTCTTCACCAAAGCTTCACTTGGATGGCTCTGGCATAGGAGGCTTGCACATGTTGGGATGAGCACACTCAAGAAGGTATTAAAGAAAGATATGGTTAGAGGATTAAAGGATGTGGTGTTTGAAAAAGACAAGCCATGCAGTGCATGTCAAGCTGGAAAGCAAGTTGCTAATACACATCCTACTAAAGCTTTCATGTCAACATCAAGGCCACTGGAACTACTTCATATGGATTTATTTGGACCTACAAATTATGTAAGTGCCGGTGGCAACCTCTACTGTCTAGTGATTGTTGATGACTTCTCAAGATACACTTGGGTGTTCTTTCTCCATGACAAATCTGAAGTTGCATCTATATTTAAGAAGTTTGCCAAGAAAGCACAAAATGAATTTAATTTCAAGATCAAGAAGATTAGAAGTGACAATGGCAAAGAATTTGACAACACCAACATTCATGAGTACTGTGATGAAATTGGGATCAAGCATGAAGTATCTACAACATACACACCTCAACAAAATGGAGTTGTTGAAAGAAAGAACAGGACCTTGATCACTCTTGCAAGAACCATGATTGATGAGTATAACACACCGGAGAGGTTTTGGGCCGAAGCTGTCAACACTGCTTGTTATGCATCAAACATGCTATTTCCTCACCGGCTACTTGCGAAGACTCCTTATGAACTGCTAAATGGGAAAAAGCCAGACGTCCCTTTCTTCCGGGTGTTTGGGTGCAAATGCTACATCTACAAGAAACGCCATCACCTAGGGAAGTTTCAAAGACGTTGTGATATTGGTTTTCTTTTGGGTTATTCATTAAAGTCCAAAGCATATCGAGTATTCAACCATGCCACTGGCGTGGTAGAAGAAACATATGATGTGGAATTTGATGAGACTAATGGCTCCCAAGGAGCACTTGAAAATCTTGATGATGTAGGTGATGAGCCACTTAGGGAAGCAATGAAGAACATGCCTATTGGAGCTATCAAACCAAAAGAAGATGAAGAAGAGGTGCAAATCATTGATAGGCCTTCTTCATCAAATGTACCACAAGATGATGAAAAAGATGAGAGGCATGCAAATGAAGATACATTTGTCTCTCATGAACAAGCAAGGGTACAAGCCGAAGATGTTGATGCTCCAGGATCTTCTTCCCAAGTGGTTGACAGGAGAAACTCATCACTACTTCAAGCTCATCCTCAAAACCAAATCATTGGGAGTCCTTCACAAGGGGTTATTACTCGATCACATAGACATGCTTCTTTTATTGAACATCACTCTTTTGTTTCTTGTGTTGAGCCTACTTGTATAGATGAGGCGCTACAGGATCCAGACTGGGTGAATGCCATGCATGAAGAACTTAACAACTTCACCCGTAACGAAGTTTGGACCCTGGAGAAGCCCCCACAAGATGCAAGAATCATTGGAACAAAGTGGGTGTTTAGAAACAAACAAGATGATCAAGGTGTGATTGTAAGGAACAAGGCAAGACTTGTCGCAAAGGGATTCTCTCAAGTTGAAGGCTTAGATTTTGGAGAGACCTTTGCACCGGTTGCTCGACTGGAAGCCATCCGTATCCTACTTGCATATGCATCATGCTATGATATAAAACTTTATCAAATGGATGTAAAAAGTGCATTTTTAAATGGCTTCATAAATGAACTTGTATATGTTGAGCAACCGCCTGGATTTGAAGACCCTAGATATCCTAACCATGCTTACAGGTTGTCCAAGGCGCTATATGGGCTAAAGCAGGCTCCAAGGGCTTGGTATGAGCGCCTTCGCGACTTCCTCATCGAAAAGGGCTTCAAGATCGGGACCGTCGACACAACTCTCTTCACAAAGAAACATAACGGTGATATTTTCATTTGTCAAGTATATGTTGATGATATAATCTTTGGCTCGACAAATGACTATCATTGCAAGGAATTTGGTGAGTTGATGTCAAAGGAGTTCGAGATGTCAATGATTGGTGAGCTAACATACTTCCTCGGCTTTCAAGTCAAGCAAATGAAAGATGGTAACTTCCTCTCACAAGAGAAGTATACCAAAGACTTGTTGAAAAGGTTCAACATGGAGAAGTGCAAACCAATCAAGACCCCCATGCCTACAAATGGACATCTCGACTTAGATGAGGGAGGTAACCCGGTTAATCAAACTCTCTACCGTTCTTTGATTGGTAGTTTATTGTACCTTACCGCATCTAGGCCTGATATTATGTTTAGTGTCTGCATGTGTGCTAGATTTCAATCTAATCCTAAGAAAGCTCATCTTCGCGCTGTTAAGAGAATTCTTAGGTATCTCAGGCACACCACAAGCGTTGGTCTGTGGTATCCCAAAGGAGCTACTTTTGATTTAATTGGCTATTCCGATTCGGATTATGCCGGTTGCAAAATTGATAGGAAAAGTACTTCTGGGGGATGCCATCTGCTTGGTAGATCACTAGTTTCATGGACATCCAAAAAGCAAAATAGTGTTGCCTTGTCAACTACCGAAGCGAATACATTGCCGCAGGTGCTTGTTGCACACAAATTTTATATATGAAACAAACTCTTCTAGACTATGGCGTAGTTCTAGAAAAGGTACCTTTGTTGTGTGATAATGAGAGTGCTGTTAAAATTGCTAATAACCCTGTACAACACTCTCGCACCAAGCACATTGATATCCGTCATCACTTCCTTAGAGATCATGTTGCTAAAGGAGATATCATTTTAGAAGGAGTGAGGTCGGAAGATCAATTAGCGGATATTTTCACTAAGACACTTGATAAGACCCGCTTTTGCATGTTGAGGAATGAACTAAATATTCTTGATCTCAGAAATTTTATGTAAAATGTCAAATGGTGTTGTCAAGCTTGCATTGCATGTTTAAATTTCTTGTATTGCATCTAAGGCTTGTCTAACCTAGTTGAGATAACCGCCAATAAAGCGAGTGAAAAAGCTTAACTCGGGTCAAACTTGACAAGTCTTAGCTTTTAGCACTTAAATTCTTACTTTTTATGCAATTGTTGGTTCTTGAAATATGCATGAGGTACTGCACTTAGGGGGAGTATTCAACACTCAAATCACTCATGAAAACCCCTAGTGCAAGCCAAAATGCAAATTTCACCATTTGCCTATTTTCTCTAAAAATTATCTAGCCTATGGCAAAATATTTTGAAAAGTATATGAGGGTGCCAATACCTGTCCCAACAAGTGTTATTTTGTGTGATTATAAGTTGGGATTTGGTTTGGTTGGAAGTTAGATAGAAAAATTCAAAATTTTCCAAACTCCCCTCTGTCTGGGCTCACCGGACAGTCCGGTGTGCACCGGACATTGCAGTGTGCAATGTTCGGTGCACCGGCAGCCGCGCGCTAAAAATCCTTTTTTCTGTGCGCTGTCCGGTGGTTCACCGGACAGCTACTGTGCGCTGTCCGGTGTGCACCGGACAGGCACTGTAGACTGTCCGGTGCACCCATATCGCGTTTTAAAAAAAGGCCTCCAGCCCGAGACCGAGCCAGAGGCTCCATTCACTCCCCCGCCAGTGCTTCTCTCTGTCTCTCTGGCGTCTCCCTCTCTCCGCCGGCGATCTCCCCCCCACCGGCGACTCTCCGGCGACCTCGTGCCCCTCTCCTTCCCTCTCCGGTGAGCAGCACTTCCCCCCTCTCCTTCCCTATATCTTTTTCTCTCCTGATCTCGGTCTGTGAGGCAGTGAGGCACTCATTCTCCACCCCTTGTCCATTTTTCAAATTCCTGACAAATCCAATAGAATCCAAAAGGTGGAATGTGTTCAATTGTCCCCATTGTGTATCCCTGCAGGTTTCTAGCTCCTTCGGGAGGGTTTTCTCACCTCAAATAGTCGTTTCACCGAAACCCTAGAACTCTGCACGTCACGTGCTCGGTGAAATGCCCAAACCAGCCAAAAATGCTCCAATTGAACCAAATTTTTCAGGCACCTTCACAACACTTCCACTAACATATTTGCCAAATTTCACACCAATCCGAGTTTCCAGGCTTCAATTTCACTCAATTCCCCGTTTCGAGCGATCGTTTCCGAACCGAGTGCTCAAATCTCGTTTTCTTCGCCTAAATTCAAACCAAGCACACACTTCACTCATATTCACCTATATAAACCTATTCGTGAAGTTTCGGCTCAATTCCATGTCGTTTCGTGCCTCAATTTGAATTCCAAACCTCCTATGGCACTATTTATCGTTCAGACGTCGTTTTCACGCCGTTTGACTTATCGATCGTCTCGTCTCGTGTTTTCTGTGCCATATTTTTCTGTGTATGTATTTATTCACATTTCATATACTTATGACTATGTGACTAATACGTGCTCACCTCTTCTGTCATTTCAGTGACCTTGATTGCCCGTGTGCTGTCTCCCGTCCTGCCTGGATCGTCACCCCTCGTGTGAGCTTTCCAGGTAGTCATCTCATCCTTTGCTAATCTATCGGACATTTTCGCTCTGTGCTTAGTCACTCTCTCTCATTTGCAGACATCAGTTCAGGATGCCGCGCACGAAGAATGTGTCGGCGCCATGGGGAGGCGATGATGAGGATCCTCGTCGCCCCTTCAGGCAGGTCAAGGGCAAAACCGTTTACTTGGAGCAGCAGGAAGGCCGCAAGAAGCGGCGTACGGACAGAGCAGCCCGTGCAGCGGCAGCGGCTGCAGCAGCTGCTGCGCAGGCCGAGCTTGGAGATCAGCCGCAGACTCCGTCAGATCAGATCGCCTACCGTGTTCGTCGTCTCGCCTCCCGGCCTCGCTCCTCCACTCACACCTCCGCTTCCACTCCGCCACCCACTCTGCCTGCTCCCGTCACTCCTATTGCTCCATCCACCTCCACAGCCATACCCGCTACCTCCACTACGCCAGCTTCCACTGCTCCTCCTCCTCCCGCTCCCGCTTCAGCTCCTCCTGTCCCTCCACCTCGATTCCGGGAGCGCGATGAGACTGAGGTTCGACCCCTGGCTACGGATCCTCGACTGTTTGACCTTCAGCGTGCTACAGCGGCACGGGTACGTAGGTTCAGATACGTACCCGTGGAGTCTTGGCTACCAGCTCAGAGAGACCCTGCAGCAGGTGACCTATTCAGCACACGTATTCAGGAGTCGTTTTTCAGAGCTCAGATGTCTGCTCAGATAGCTCTGCGAGTGCACCGGCTTTTGGATCTTCCAGCCTTTCTGCTTGCAGCCAGTGCTGACTCTGAGGCGCACCTCACCTATCTGCCTGGCCTTCAGACCCTTCTGACTACCAGTGGCAGGTATGTTGAGGAGTGGGTACGAGTCTTCTACGCCTCTGTATGGATTGACCCGGATCATCACTGGATGGGGTTCCGTTTCGAGCGAGAGGATGTCACCATTGCTGCCAGTCAGATCCGCCAGCTCTTTGGATTCCCCGAGTCGACGACTCGCCTTCACAGCCTCTGCTACGGCACTTCTGACCCTCCTCGTCGCCCTCACTGCGGTGTGGCTCCGGGTACAGCTCACGTCGCGGCTCTGTTCCGCCCACCCTTCTCAGATGGGTCGCGACGTTCACCGGCAGATTTTACTACAGCAGCCAAGTATTTATATGAGCTTATCCGACTGACTCTTTTGCCGAGGATGGGATACAGGGAGGCTACCACTCATATTCAGCTTTGGCTCCTTGGTGCCCTGGTCTCTCACTCTGAGTTTGACGTTGTGGACTTCCTGATTTGTGAGATCGAGGACACCGTTTTGGATGGGATTCGTGCTCGTCGGCAGTTGCCCTATGCTCACTACTTGTGCCACATCTTTGCGCAGCTGATTCAGCCTCCTCGGTTTCAGGGCACCCTTGAGGCCTCACGCCTCGTTTTTGGATCCTACCGTCCTGCGCCTGAGATTCCTGTGCCAGCTTCTGCTCCTGTTTTTGACTCTCAGGCCGAGGATGCAGCTCTTCGTCAGTTCGACACTCAGGGTACAGCAGCAGCTGATGATGATGATGATGATTTTGGGGTTCCTCCTCCGCCTCCGCCTCCTATGCCTCCACGCTCACATGATCATGAGGCTGGGAGTTCTAGTGCTGCCCCTGCTACTCCTCAGGCTATTGACCCTGCTCTTGCTTCGATTCTCCAGACTCTCACTCAGCAGCAGGCTCACCTGGTGAAAGTCGCCTAGAGGGGGGGGTGAATAGGCGAAACCTGAAATTTAAAACTTTATCCCCCAACTAGATCCCTTGATTAGTGGTTAGAACAAGATATACAAAAATAGGAGTATACAAACTAGGTTCTTGCTAGAAAAGAGTATTGCTAAATAATGCGGGAGTGATAAATCAATACAATTAATAAGTTATAGAATAACAAAGCAAGAAACCTTAGATGAGAAGAGCACAAGATCAAGTTCTTTCTTGCAACGTGTTGCTTTACTAAATGGGAGTTTAACTTGAAGCAACACCAAATGATATTAGCAAATAATGGTGCAAGAAGGCTTAGAGCAAGGGAAAACAAACAAATCACAAGCAATAAACACAATGGACACGGGTGATTTGTTTTACCGAGGTTCGGCCCTCGAAGGCCTAGTCCCCGTTGAGGAGTCCACTTAAGGACGAGTCTTTTTCAACCCTTTCCCTCTCTCCCCCGATCACACAAGGATCGGTGAGCTCTTCTTCTTCTCAAGGATCACTCTCGATCCCACAAGGACCACCACACTCTTTGGTGTCTCTTGCTAGCTTTTGCAAGCCTCCAACACTTTGGAGAAAGTTCGAATGGGAGTCAAAACTCCACACGCAAATGAACACAAAGATGTGGCACACACTATCTCTCAATGAATCTCACAAGGCGCTAGGGCTAAACTCAATTGAGTAGCTCTCAATCTTGCTCTCTCTTTTGTGGCACTTGTGTTGGTTGTAGTGGACTAAATCTTGTGTATAGGATGGATCAATGAATATATGTGGTTGGGAGGGCTTGAGTATGTCAACTAGATGACTTGGAATGTTGCTTGGGCTCCCTCACTTTGAAGTGGCCGGTTGGGGTGGTATTTATAGCCACCATCCAATTTTGTAGCCGTTGGAGAAGCAGCTGGCGATGGGCGCATCGGACAGTCCGGTGCACACCGGACAGTGTCCGGTGCGCCAGCCACGTCATCCTATCCGTTGGGGTTGGAGCTGGTCGACCGTTGGAGGCTTTGTCCTCATGTGGCACCGGACAGTCCGGTGCAGCACCGGACAGTCCGGTGCCCCTCTGATCCTGCTCTGACTCCTGCTGCGTGTACTGTACACTGTCAGAGTCGACCGTTGGCGCGAAGTAGCCGTTGCTCTGCTGGCGCACCGGACAGTCCGGTGTACACCGGATAGTCCGGTGAATTTTAGCGGAGCGGCCTTCCATTTTCCTGAAGCTGGCCAGTTCAGAGCCGCTTCACTCTGGAGCACCGGACACTGTCCGGTGGTGCACCGGACAGTCCGGTGAATTATAGTGGGCTGCGCCTGAGAAACCCGAAGGTGAAGAGTTCGAAGGCAATCCTCCCTGGTGCACCGGACATTGTCCGGTGGTGCACCGGACACTGTCCGGTGCCACACCGGACAGTCCGGTGTGCCAGACCAGGGAGCACTTCGGTTTCTTTTTGCTCCTTTGTTTTGAACCCTGTCTTGTTCTTTCTATTGGTTTTTGTTGAATCTTTGACACCTGTAGAACATGCAATCTAGAGCAAACTAGTTAGTCCAATTATTTGTGTTGGACATTCAACCACCAAAATCATTTAGGAAAAGGTTTAAAGCCTATTTCCCTTTCAATCTCCCCCTTTTTGGTGATTGATGCCAACACAAACCAAAGCAAATATATAAGAGCAAAATTGAACTAGTTTGCCTAAGTTAAGTGCAAAGATTGCTTGGAATTAAACCAATATGCATTTCATAAGATAGGCATGGATGCTTTCTTCAAATATGACATTTTGGACCACGCTTGCACCATGAGTTTTGTTTTTGCAGTTCTTTTGGAAATTCTTTTCAAAGACATTTTGCAGATAGTCAAAGGCAGATGAATAAGATTTTTGAGAAGCTTTTACAAGATTTTGAAATTTTCTCCCCCTGTTTCAAATGTTTTTCCTTTGACTAAACAAAACTCCCCCTCAATGAAATCCTCCTCTTAGTGTTCAAGAGAGTTTTAAGATATCAATTTTGAAAATACTACTTTCTCCCCCTTTTGAACACAATAAGATACCAATTGAAAAATTATTCTTTGAAAAACTAAGTTTTTGAATTGGTGGTGGTGCGGTCCTTTTGCTTTGGGCTCATACTCTCTCCCCCTTTGGCATGAATCGCCAAAAACGGAATCATTAGAGCCCTTGTTACTTTCACTTCCCCTTTGGCAAATAATATATGAGTGAAGATTGTACCATAGAGGAGAACTATGCGGAATACCGACAAAGAGTGGATAATACCGAAGGAGTTGAGTGGAAGCGTCGTCTTTGCCGAATACTCCATTTCCCTTTCAATCCTATGACTAAGCATGATAATATACTTGAAAACACATTAGTCATAGACATAAAAGAGATATGATCAAAAGGATATGTCAAATTAAGCATGATCATAATTCTATATAACATAGATTGCTCCCCCTAAATATGTGCGAGAGGAAAACATATTTTTGGCCTCGAATGCCAATTGCACATAATTGGGTAAATGAGAACATATCTATATCATACAGAATGTGAAGTGCATTGTGGCATAGTATAAATGTGATGCTCATGACAGTTTATGCACTACTGAAAGCATGTTACAAATATTTTAAGCATTTTCCCTTAAGGATTTCAAAGAGACTTAAGGACCATCCACCTTTGAGACAAAGGCAGCTTATCCTCGTTACAAGGTCAAGCTTTAAGCTCTTTGACAATAAGATTACTTCATCCAGTTTTAACAAAGATGCATAAATGCAATAATGAAATGTTTGAGAGGTTAAACTAGGTATGAAGCAGGGAAAAAAATGCAAAGGACATGCTTTCTCTTCCTTTCATACAGGATATGCAAAGAATGTATAGAAAAGGAAGATTTAGGTACAAGTTTGAATGAAAGGAGATAGCTTTATCTTTTTGTACCTTTACATAGGGACGCTCTCTTCATTGTGCTTTGTCCTTAGTCTTAGATGCTTAAGACCTATTTTAATGACAATATATGGAAATGATTTGCACAAGAGAGAGTTCTACAACAAGTGATCTTTTCAAGTTATTGTTAGCATATATCAAATGGATCACAAGTTGCATAAATGTATCATGAATTCTCCTTTTAACTTAGTGCATATCAAGAGAGATATCGATTGATAGTATATATGGCACTAATAAGCATGATTGTTGATTGAAGTCATTTAATGATCAAACAAATAACAGATGTGATCAAAACGAACAACATGCGCATTATATTATCAATTAAGCTTAGAGTAGGAGAATCCAGCAAATATGCTACTTTAGAGTGAAAGACAAGA
Organism: Zea mays; assembly: GCF_902167145.1. NCBI lineage: Eukaryota > Viridiplantae > Streptophyta > Magnoliopsida > Poales > Poaceae > Zea > Zea mays. The sequence goes on along the minus strand of NC_050105.1, from coordinate 129,134,512 downwards.
ATTTTAAAAAAATAGTAGCATACTGAAAGTCGCCTAGAGGGGGGGTGGATAGGCGAAACCTGAAAATTAAAACTTTATCCCCCAACTAGATCCTTTGATTAGTGGTTAGAACAAGATGGACAATTATCGGAGTATGAAAACTAAGTTCTTGCTAGTAAAGAGTATAGCTTTCAAATAATGCGGAAGTGATAAATCAATACAACTAATAAGTCTATAATAATAAAGCAAGAAAGCTTAGATGAAAAGAGCACTAACTCAAGTTCTTTCTTGCGGAGTGTTGCTTCACTTAAATGAGAGTTTAACTTGAAGCAACACCAAATGATATAAGCAAAGAATAGTGCAAGAGAACTTAGAGTAAGGGAAAGCAAACAAATCACAAGCAAAAGCACAATGAACACGGGTGATATGTTTTACCGAGGTTCGGCCCTCGAAGGCCTAGTCCCCGTTGAGGAGTCCACTTAAGGACGGGTCTTTTTCAACCCTTTCCCTCTCTCCCGATCACACAAGGATCGGCGAGCTCTTCTTCTTCTCAAGGATCACTCTCGATCCCACAAGGACCACCACAATCTTTGGTGTCTCTTGCTAGCTTTTACAAGCCTCCAACACTTTGGAGGAAGTTTGAATGGGAGTCAAAACTCCACGCGCAAATGAACACAAGGATGAAGCACACACTATCTCTCAATGTATCTCACAAGGCACTAGGGCTAAACTCAATTGAGTAGCTCTCAATTGCTCGCTCTCTCTTTTGTGGCACTTGTGTTGGTTGTAGTGGGCTAGATCTTGTGTATAGGATGTATCAATGAATATAGGTGGTCGGGAGGGCTTGAGTATGTCAACTAGATGACTTGGAATGTTGCTTGGACTCCCACACTTTGAAGTGGCCGGTTGGGGTGGTATTTATAGCCACCATCCAAAAACTAGCCGTTGATGAAGTCTGCTGGCGATGGGTGCACCGGACAGTCCGGTGCACACCGGACATGTCCGGTGCCCCAGCCACGTCATCCTATCCGTTGGGGTTGGAGCTGGTCGACCGTTGGAGGCTTTTGTCCTCATGTGGCACCGGACAGTCCGGTGCCTCTCTGATCCTCTGCTCTGACTTCTGCCGCGTGTACTGTTCACTGTCAGAGTCGACCGTTGGCGCGAAGATGACCGTTGCTCCGCTGGCACACCGGACAGTCCGGTGAATTTTAGCGGAGCGGCCTTCCATTTTCCCGAAGCTGGCCAGTTCGGAGCCGCTTCACTCTGGAGCACCGGACACTGTCCGGTGGTGCACCGGACAGTCCGGTGAATTATAGTGGGCTGCGCCTGAGAAACCCGAAGGTGAAGAGTTTGAAGGCAATCCTCCCTGGTGCACCGGACACTGTCCGGTGGCACACCGGACAGTCCGGTGCGCCATACCAGGGAGCACTTCGGTTTCTCTTTGCTCCTTTCTTTTGAACCTTGTCTTGTTCTTTTTATTGGTTTTGAGTTGAATCTTTGGCACCTGTAGAACATGTAATCTAGAGCAAACTAATTAGTCCAATTGTTTGTGTTGGACATTCAACCACCAAAATCATTTAGGAAAAGGTTTAAAGCCTATTTCCCTTTCAATCTCCCCCTTTTTGGTGATTGATGCCAACACAAACCAAAGCAAATATATAAGAGAATAATTGAACTAGTTTGCATAGGATAGGTGCAAAGATTGCTTGGAATTAAACCAATGTTCATTTCATAAAATATGCATGGATGCTTTTCTTTGTTTTTAACATTTTGGACCACGCTTGCACCATGAGTTTTGTTTTTGCAATTTTTTTGGAAATTCTTTTCAAAGACATTTTGTAGATAGTCAAAGGCAGATGAATAAGATTTTTTGAGAAGCTTTTACAGGATTTTGAAATTTTCTCCCCCTGTTTCAAATGCTTTTCCTTTGACTAAACAAAACTCCCCCTTAATGAAATCCTCCTCTTAGTGTTCAAGAGAGTTTTAAGATATCAATTTTGAAAATACTACTTTCTCCCCCTTTTGAACACAATAAGATACCAATTTGAAATTTACCAATTGAAACTCATTAGTTTTGAAATTAGGAGGGTGGTGCGGTCCTTTTGCTTTGGGCTAATACTTTCTCCCCCTTTGGCATGAATCGCCAAAAACGGATACGGAGTATGAGATATAAGCCCTTGAAATTACTTTCTCCTCCTTTGGTCATAAAATAAATGAGTGAAGATTATACAAAAGTGGGAGAGCTAGTGTGGAGTGATGGCGAAGGGTAGATAATACCGATAGAGTTGAGTGGAAGCTTTGTCTTCGCCGAAGACTCCATTTCCCTTTCAATCTACGACTTAATCATAGAGATCACTTGAAAGCACATTAGTCGTAGACATAAAGAGATATGATCAAAAAGATATATTAATTAAGCATGATCATAGTTCTATATGATATAGATTGCTCCCCCTAAATATGTGCCTTGAGTGGAATACATATTTTGGCCTTGAAATGCCAATTGCACATAATAAGGTTAGTGAGAACATATCTATACCATACAGAATGAGGAGTGCATTGTGTCATAGGATAGGTGTGATGCTCATGACAGTTTATGCACTACTGAAAGCATGTTACAAATATTTTAAGTATTTTCCCTTAAGGATTTCAAAGAGGCTTAAGGACCATCCACCTTTGAGATAAAGGCAGCTTATCCTCGTTACAAGGTCAAGCTTTAAGCTCTTTGACAATAAGATTACTTCATCCAGGTTAACAAAGATGCATAAATGCAAGAATGAAATGTTTGAGAGGTTAAACTAGGTATGAAGCAGGGAAAAAGTGCAAAGGACATGCTTTCACTTCCTTATAGATAAGATATGCAAAGAATGCATATAAGAAAAGGAAGATTTAGGTACAAGTGTAATAATAGGAAGTGGTTTTACCCTTTTGTACCTTCACATAGAGACGCTCTCTTCATTGTGCTTTGTCCTTAGTCTTAGTTGCTTAAGACCTATACTTAATAACAATATATGGAAATACTTTGCACAAGAGAGAGTTCTACAACTAGTGATCTTTTTCAAGTTATTGTTAGCATATATCAAATGGATCACAAGTTGCATAAATGAATCATGAATTCTCCTTTTTCCTTAGTGCATATCAAGATAGATGTCAATAAAAATTACCAATTGAGATCAAATTGAAATTACATGAGGCACTAAGAAGCATAAGTGATAATTGAAGTTGTTCAATGATCAACCAATATGCGATCAAGAGAACAACATAGGCAATAGATTTTCAATCACGCTTAAAAATAGGAGAATCCAATAAGCATGCTCCTTTAGAAATGAAGGCAACAATCCTTGATAAAAGCGACTTTATTTTAACAAGTTGGATTGATGTGTAGTAGCATACTATATGAGAAACATTATTCTCATGCAAGAGACTATATGAAATTACTAAGATAAAGCAATAGTCTCAACATAATCAAAATATAATAATGGACTCCCCCTAAAGATATGCATCAAGTAATTGAAAGAATTGATTTCGATGCATTCACTTGTAAGGACATAAAGGGAGACTCATTATACATCTTGATCGAGGCTTATGAATTTTGCAATAAACAACTTAAGCCTGGTAATCTCATAAAAAAAATTTAGAATGCTTACAACCACACCATTGATTGTTGTGAAGACCTTATTGTCCAAGTAGGTGTTGTTGTCCTTGATGTTCTTCCTTTTTCATTTGAGTGTCCTCCCTTTGTATTTGTCTCTTTTTCCTTCCAAACTTATTGAAAAATACTCAAGAGATATGTTAATAGCGCAAGGGAGTATATGGTGAAGGATGATTACTTTAGATGATTAGCATACATAATTCATCATCCACAAGTCACATAGACATGAAGTAAAATCCTTAACATTAGTGCATTTCATTTGTGAAAAAAAATGAGTGAGCACCTTTTAAGCATCTTAATAATCATTGGAGATTTTACTTTATCATATTGAAGTTAGTTAATCATTACTTGGAAGCAAATCAATATGATAACATATATATAAATATTGCAAAGGCATTAAATAGATTCTACGTGAGTTTTTAGAAGAATGAGATTGAATGCACATCTAGTTGAAATGAGTCCAATAAAGAATCTATTTCTCACATGGGTAGAATATGATAATTTAGATTAAATAGTCATTGAGATGGGAACTAAATTTAACTAAGAAGATGAGTTCCCATACCTTTGCTTTTACCTCTCTTCCTTTGGGTGAAGAGCAACCCATGAGGCTTGTGGCATTAAACTTGCACTTACTCTCTTGTAGACTTTCATAAGTAAGCTTAAGAGATATGTTAAAACAACACAAGCACTAGTTTCCATTTTTGATAAAGAATGAAAAGTAAATTACTAAGGCATGGAAACTTTATAATATGAACTAGATTATTCCATGAAGTATGCCTAGTTTTAACTCATAAAACACGCATGGTTAAATTCTTGAGACTTAAGGCAATAAATCTAATTTATAACATGGAGAGCGATAAATGCAGAAGAATCATATCCAATTTAAGCAATAAAACATACAACATAAATTATTGGATTGATTTTCCTTGTCATGATGGATTACGCATTTCCATAGAGAAATTTATCTCTACAAGTGAGACTACTTAAATTACTTAGATAAAAACATTAGTCTCACTTTTCTAGCTATAGAGAGAATTTTTCCTTTTATAAGTGTCCTAAGTATTTGAATTTCTTACATGACACCTTATTCTTTTAAGACCATGAAATATCTCTCTATATCTAGAACATGGCAATAATAGAATAATTAATGTAAAGACATGCCATGAGAACTTGCAACAATTTAAAACATGTAGATTGTCATAATATAGAATTGATAAATACACAATCTACCATATGAGAGGAATTTCTTTCAAAGAATGATGACATAATTTTAAAACATGCTTAAGTGCTTTCTATTTCTATGTGACTACACAAGACACACGACAATTTAAGATAATTGCACTTAAGAATATAAATGTTACCATCCCTTGACTTTCCTCCATGTTGTAGGCTTTGATATTCCGCACATGATGATTCTTTATTACAACATCAATATCTTCCCGAGATGATATGAGTTTTGAATACAATAAATTGAAGTAACCTTGGGTCAATCTTGAATATGTAGATCATTTGAAGATTGATAGCTTGAGTTGATAAGAATTAACTCCCTCAAGCACCCCAAAGGTTCATACCATCTCCTTCTCCTACAAAACTTGTCAAGCACATTTTGGTACCCATCGCTTGATGGGTCCGTTAAGGTTAGTAAACAAGGATCTAGGAACCCAAGTGTCCTTTGTGCTAGCGCTTGGTAAACTCGTTACCTTTCTAGCACAAGTTTCAATCTTGGGTTGCCTAGTTATATATGAATCAATTGACAAGTTAGGAGTGGAATTTTTACCAATGGGACAATCTTTACATTGATGTCCCTTTTCCCGGCATGTGTAGCATAGGCGTTTTCCAAGTTTTGAAACCTTCTTCCTTCCTTGTTTGTTGCTTGCTACATGGTTAGTAAAATTTTTCTTTTCTAACCCTATGCCTCTTTGTTTTAAATGGGGACAAGATCTAAGTGAGTGTCCCTTCTTGGAGCATTTAAAACAAAGTCTATCATCCTTGTTAATAATCAAGCCATTAATATAGGGACATGACCTAATCAAGTGCCCCTCTTCAAAACAGTCACTACACCTTTTAATGTGAAGTGTGGCTTGATCATTACCTTGGATGTTACCTTTTGTGGAGGCGAGATTGAGGCTTTTGGAGGAGGTGTTGAATTTCGTCTTTTGTCTCCTCCTTATGGTAATCCTCAAATCCTTGACATTTTCTTCAAGGGATGTAGTGCATGCCACGGTTGTTCCCGTCTCAAGCTTTTTCACCATGTGATCACGGTTATCTTGAGAAGGTTGGGCAATGCATTTCCCTTTTAGTTGTGTCAAGCTCATCTTTAGCCTCTCATTTTCTTCTTTGAGCTTTTGATATGTATTATCATTTGTTCCTGCAAATTCTAGCTCAAAAGAAGATTTGCTTGTTGACAAACAACAAGCATTAGCACATGGTAATATAGTCTCAATTTGAATACATGTGCATGTGTGAGGTTGTTGAGATTTTAAGTTTTCTATCACAACCTCATGAGTAATATCTAATATGATATGATTATCCATAAGATTTTCATGAGAGTATAGGAGCATATCATATTTTTCTTGAAAAGCTAGATTTTCAACTTTTAGCTTTTCTACTTGGTTTTTAAGCAAGGTATTCCTATTTACTAATTGAGCGATACAATGTAAAGCGTTATCTTGCTCAATTGAAATAGTTTCATACCTTTGGACCAAATCAACATGAGAGCACTTTAGCTCCTCATGTTCTTTAGTCAACTCGTCAAAGTGTAGCATTTTCATGGAGAGAATATCTTCTACCCTTTGATGAGCTTCGCTTTGCTCTCTTGCTCTTTCTAGAAGTTTGAGCATGACCGCCTTATCTTCTTGGCTTAGGCGAGCGTAGAGATGCACAAAGCTTCTTTCTTCCTCCTCATCCTCGTTTGTGCTTCCGCTATCATTTTCATTAGCCACACAACACATGTGGGAATCGAAATGGGAAGACAAACCTTTTGGAGAGGTGGATTCATCGTTTGGTCTCCATCGTTCATTTTCTCCTTCTTCCTTGCAAGGGTTAGTATCACAAAAACTAAAGGAAGTAGAGGCATCAAATGAACTATTATGTTTGGACTCATCAAACTTGATTTTAATTCTAGTCCAAATATCATGCACATCACAAATGGGTTTGTCATATTTTATTATGAAGGCATGATAATCTTCTTTGCTAAGGGATTTACTTAAGATGTCATAAGCTAGATAGTTTAAGCGTATACATCTTAAATCTTCTTCGGAGGCATTTTCCCTAGCATAGTTTGGAGGAATAATACTCTTGTCTAAAATTTGTTCTAATTGTGGATCTACGGTTCTAAAGGCATTTATAACTCTAGTAGACCATGAATCATAATTAGAACAATCGGAAAGTAATATTTCAAGAGTTACCTCCGTGTTTTCCTTGGAAGATGTCTTCTTGTTCTTTTGGGATCTTTTACGAGCCATCACTTCGAGTTGTTAGACTCAAGATGAAGTGCCTAGCTCTGATACCAATTGAAAGTCGCCTAGAGGGGGGGTGGATAGGCGAAACCTGAAAATTAAAACTTTATCCCCCAACTAGATCCTTTGATTAGTGGTTAGAACAAGATGGACAATTATCGGAGTATGAAAACTAAGTTCTTGCTAGTAAAGAGTATAGCTTTCAAATAATGCGGAAGTGATAAATCAATACAACTAATAAGTCTATAATAATAAAGCAAGAAAGCTTAGATGAAAAGAGCACTAACTCAAGTTCTTTCTTGCGGAGTGTTGCTTCACTTAAATGAGAGTTTAACTTGAAGCAACACCAAATGATATAAGCAAAGAATAGTGCAAGAGAACTTAGAGTAAGGGAAAGCAAACAAATCACAAGCAAAAGCACAATGAACACGGGTGATATGTTTTACCGAGGTTCGGCCCTCGAAGGCCTAGTCCCCGTTGAGGAGTCCACTTAAGGACGGGTCTTTTTCAACCCTTTCCCTCTCTCCCGATCACACAAGGATCGGCGAGCTCTTCTTCTTCTCAAGGATCACTCTCGATCCCACAAGGACCACCACAATCTTTGGTGTCTCTTGCTAGCTTTTACAAGCCTCCAACACTTTGGAGGAAGTTTGAATGGGAGTCAAAACTCCACGCGCAAATGAACACAAGGATGAAGCACACACTATCTCTCAATGTATCTCACAAGGCACTAGGGCTAAACTCAATTGAGTAGCTCTCAATTGCTCGCTCTCTCTTTTGTGGCACTTGTGTTGGTTGTAGTGGGCTAGATCTTGTGTATAGGATGTATCAATGAATATAGGTGGTCGGGAGGGCTTGAGTATGTCAACTAGATGACTTGGAATGTTGCTTGGACTCCCACACTTTGAAGTGGCCGGTTGGGGTGGTATTTATAGCCACCATCCAAAAACTAGCCGTTGATGAAGTCTGCTGGCGATGGGTGCACCGGACAGTCCGGTGCACACCGGACATGTCCGGTGCCCCAGCCACGTCATCCTATCCGTTGGTGTTGGAGCTGGTCGACCGTTGGAGGCTTTTGTCCTCATGTGGCACCGGACAGTCCGGTGCCTCTCTGATCCTCTGCTCTGACTTCTGCCGCGTGTACTGTTCACTGTCAGAGTCGACCGTTGGCGCGAAGATGACCGTTGCTCCGCTGGCACACCGGACAGTCCGGTGTACACCGGACAGTCCGGTGAATTTTAGCGGAGCGGCCTTCCATTTTCCCGAAGCTGGCCAGTTCGGAGCCGCTTCACTCTGGAGCACCGGACACTGTCCGGTGGTGCACCGGACAGTCCGGTGAATTATAGTGGGCTGCGCCTGAGAAACCCGAAGGTGAAGAGTTTGAAGGCAATCCTCCCTGGTGCACCGGACATTGTCCGGTGGTGCACCGGACACTGTCCGGTGGCACACCGGACAGTCCGGTGCGCCATACCAGGGAGCACTTCGGTTTCTCTTTGCTCCTTTCTTTTGAACCTTGTCTTGTTCTTTTTATTGGTTTTGAGTTGAATCTTTGGCACCTGTAGAACATGTAATCTAGAGCAAACTAATTAGTCCAATTGTTTGTGTTGGACATTCAACCACCAAAATCATTTAGGAAAAGGTTTAAAGCCTATTTCCCTTTCACATACTTCATGAGAAACTTATTCTCATGCAAGAGACTATATGAAATTACTGAGATAAAGCAATAGTCTCAACAGAATCAAAATATAGGAATGGACTCCCCCTAAAGATATGCCTCAAGTAATTGAAAGAATTGATTTCGATGCATTCACTTTTAAAGACATAAAGGGAGACCCATTATACATCTTGATCAAGGCTTATAAAATTTGCAATAAACAACTTAAGCATTGTATTCTCACAATGAAAAAGATTTAGAATGCTTACAACTACACCATTGATTGTTGTGAAGACCTTATTGTCCAAGTAGGTGTTGTTGTTCTTGATGTTCTTCCTTTTTCATTTGAGTGTCCTCCCTTTGTAGTTGTCTCTTTTTCCTTCCAAACTTATTGAAAATACTCAAGAGAGATGTCAATAGCGCAAGGGAGTATATGATGAATGATGATTTTTTTGAAAAAAAATAAATATGAACAATTTATCATCCATAAGTCACACAGACATGAAGTAAAATCCCTAGCATTAGTGCACATCATAGGAAAAGAGGAATATGCACTATTTAACCATTTGATCAATCATAGGAATTTACTTCTTCATATTGAGTTTATTAATCATTACTTAAAACAAGTCAATATGAGAATATTTATAGCAAAGGTATGAAATAGATTCTAATGGACAAGTGCATTAAAGAGATTGAGGTTGAATGCACGTCTTAGCCAATTTAAATTCAATAAAGAATCTATTTCTTCACAAAGATATAACTAGTAAACAGTCATTGATGGGAACTACATTTGGTTAAGGAGATGAGTTCCTATACCTTTGCTTTTACCTATGGATGAAGATCAACCCTTTGAGGCTTGTGTCTTTAAACTTGCACATACTCTCTTGTTGATTTTCATAAGTAAGCTCAAGCGAGAGGTTAATGGCAACACAAGCACTAGTTTCCCCCTTTTTTTGTAATCATTTTGATAAGGAATGAAAAACTAGATTACTAAAAGCATGGAAACTTCATAGCATGAACTAGATTATCCATAAAAGATGTTATGCCAATTTTAGCTCATAAAACAAGCATAACCAATCCTTTAAGATCATGGGAATAAATTTAATTCATGATATGGAAAGCGATGAATGTAGAGGAATCAAATCCAATTTAAGCAATAAGACATACAACATAAATTATTGGATTGATTTTCCTTGACATGATGGATTGCGCATTTCCATAAAGAAACTTATTCTCTAAATATGAGACTACTTGGGTTACTTAGATAAAAACATTAGTCTCACAATTCTAGACATAAAGAAAGATTCCCTTTTATAAGTGTCCTAAAGATTTGAATTCCTTACATGACACCTTATTCCTTTAAGAACATGGAATCTCTATCTATATCTAGATCATGGCAATAATAGGATAATTAAAGTAAAAACATGCCATGGGAACTTTGCAACAATTTAAAGCATGTAGATTGCCATAGTATGGAAATGATGAATGTGCAAACTACCATATGAGAGGAAATTCTTCAAAGAATGGTAATATCAATTTAAAGACATTTAAAGTGCTTCAATTTTTCTATGTGACTACACAAGACACATAAGAAATGATGTTTTAAATACTTGCACCTAAAAGATAAGTGTTACCATCCTTTGGCTTTCCTCCATGTTGTAGGCCTTGATTTTTCCGCATAAGATAATTCTTTATTTCCTACAACATCAATAACTTCCTCGAGATGATATGAGTTTAAGATGTAATAGTTTGAAGAATAACCTTGGGTCAATCACGGATATAGATTATTGAAGATTGATAGCTTGAATGGACTCTCTCAAGCACCCCAAGGCTTCATATCATCTCCTTCTCCTACAAATTTTGTCAAGCATATTTTGGTATCCATCGCTTGATGGGTCCATCATGGTTAGTCAACAAAGATCTAGGAACCCAAAAGTCCTTTGTGTTAGCACTAGGTAAACTCATTACCTTTCTAGCACAAGTTGCAATTTTGGGTTGCCTAGTTACATGAGAATCAATTGACAAGTTAGGAGTGAAATTGTTACCAATGGGACAATCCTTGCATTGATGTCCCTTTTTTCGGCATGTGTAGCATAGGCGTTTTTCAAGATTTGAAGTTTTCTTCTTTCCTTGTTTGTTGCCTGCTACATGGTTAGTAAAAACTTTCTTTTCTAACCCTATGCCTTTTTGTTTCAAATGGGGACAAGATCTAAGCAAGTGTCCCTTCTTGGAGCATTTAAAACAAAGTCTATCATCCTTGTTAATAATCAAGCTATTTTTAATGTAGGGACATGACCTAATCAAGTGCCCCTCTTCAAAGCATTCACTACACCTCTTAATGTGAAGTGTGGCTTGATCATTACCTTGGATGTTACCTTTTGTGGAGGCGTGGTTGAGGCTTTTGGAGGAGGTGTTGAATTTCATCTTTTGTTTCTTCCTCTTGGCAATCCTCAAATCCTTGACATTTTCTTCAAGGGATGTATTGCATGCCACGGTTGTTCCCGTCTCAAGCTTCTTCACCATGTGATCACGGTTATCTTGAGAAGGTTGGGCAATGCATTTCCCTTTTAGTTGTGTCAAGCTCTTCTTTAGCCTCTCATTTTCTTCTTTGAGCTTTTGATATGAATCATCATTTGTTCCTGCAAATTCTAGCTCAAAGGAAGATTTGCTTGTCGACAAACAACAAGCATTAGCACATGGTAATATAGTATCAATTTGAACACATGTGCATGAGTGAGGTTGTTGGAATTTTAAGTTTTCTATCACAACCTCATGAGCAATGTTTAATATGATATGATCATCTCTAAGATTTTCATGAGAGCATAGGAGCATATCATATTTTTCTTGAAAAGCTAGATTTTCAATTTTTAGCTTTTCTACTTGGTCCTTAAGCAAGGTATTCTTATTTACTAATTGAGCTATACAATGTAAAGCGTTATCTTGCTCAATTGAAATAGTTTCATACCTTTGGACCAAATCAACATGAGAGCACTTTAGCTCCTCATGTTCTTTAGTCAACTCGTCAAAGCATTGCATCTTTATGGAGAGAATACTTTCTAGCCTTTGACGAGCTTTGCCTTGCTCTCTCGCTCTTTCTAGAAGTTTGAGCATGACTGCCTTATCTTCTTGGCTTAGCCGAGCGTAGAGTTGCACAAAGCTTCTTTCTTCCTCCTCGTCCTCATTTGTGCTTCCGCTATCATTTGCATTAGCCACACAACACATGTGGGAATCGAAATGGGAAGACAAACCTTTTGGAGAGGTGGATTCATCGTTTGGTCTCCATCGATCATTTTCTTCTTCTTCCTTGCAAGGGTTAGTATCACAAATACTAAAGGAAGTAGAAGCACACAATGGACTATCATGATAGGACTCATCAAATTTGCTTCTAATTCTAGTCCAAATATCATGCGCATCATGGATTGATTCGTCATAATTTGATATGAAGGCACGATAATCTTCTTTACTAAGAGAATTAGTTAAGATGTCAAAAGCTAGATAGTTTAAGCGATAACATCTTTGATCCTCCTCGGAATTAATTTTTCCATTGAAATTAGAGGGAAAAATACTCTTGTCTATAATTTGTTCTAATCGTGGATCTATGGTTCTAAAAGCATTTATCACACTAGAGGACCATGAGTCATAATTAGAACAATCATCAAATAATATTTCAAGAGTTACCTCCTTTTGAGTTGTGTTCGATGGAGGAGTCTTCTTGTTCTTTTGGGATCTCCTATGAGCCATCACTTCGAGTTGTTAGACACAAGATGAAGTGCCTAGCTCTGATACCAATTGAAAGTTGAAAGTCGCCTAGAGGGGGGGTGAATAGGGCGAAACTGAAATTCTCAAGAATAATCACAACTACAAGCCGGGTTAGCGTTAGAAAAATAAACGAGTCCGCGAGAGAGGGAGCAAAACAAATCGCAAGTAAATGAAGAGTGTGACATGCGGATTTGTTTTACCAAGGTTCGGTTCTTGCAAACCTACTCCCTGTTGAGGAGGCCACAAAGGCCGGGTCTCTTTCAACCCTTCCCTCTCTCAATCGGTCCCTCGGACCGAGTGAGCTTCTCTTCTCAAATCACTTGGGAATCAAACTTCCCGCAAGGGCCACCACACAATTGGTGCCTCTTGCCTCAATTATAAGTGAGTGTTTGATCACAAAAGGAATCAAGAAAGAAGGAAGCAATCCAAGCGCAAGAGCTCGAAAGAACACAAGCAAATCTCTCTCTCTAGTCACCAGGGCGTTGTGTGGAATATGGAGAGGATTTGATCTCTTTGGTGTGTCTAGAATTGAATGCTAGAGCTCTTGTAGTAGTTGGGAAGTAGAGAACTTGGATGCAATGAATGGTGGGGTGGTTGGGGTATTTATAGCCTCAACCACCAAACATGACCGTTGGCTGGGCTGTCTGTTCGATGGCGCACCGGACAGTCCGGTGCACACCGGACAGTCCGGTGCCCCCGCCACGTCACCAGTGCCGTTGGAAATCGACCGTTGGAGTTCTGACTTCTGGGCCCGCCTTGATGTCCGGTGGCGCACCGGACATGTATTGTAGAGTGTCCGGTGCGCCAGTATGGGCGTGCCTGACCTCTGCGCGCGCTGGCGCGCAATAACTGCGCTGCAGGTAGCCGTTGGCGCCTGAAGTAGCCGTTGCTCCGCAGATGCACCGGACAGTTCGGTGCACACCGGACAGTCCGGTGAATTATAGCAGAGCGGCTGGAATGAAAACCCGAGGCTTGCGAGTTCCTGGGGCCGCCCTTCCTTGGAGCACCGGACATGTCCGGTGCACACCGGACAGTCCGGTGAATTATAGCGAAGTGGCCTCTGGAAATTCCCGAAGGTGACGAGTTTGAAACCTGAGTCCTCTGGTGCACCAGACATGTCCGGTGGCGCACCGGACAGCCCGGTGCGCCAGACCAGGGTAGCCTTTGGTTGCTCCTTTGCATTTTTGTTGAACCCAACACTTGGTCTTTTTATTGGCTAAGTGTGAACCTTTGACACCTGTATAACTTATACACTAGAGCAAACTAGTTAGTCCAAAGATTTGTGTTGGGCAATTCAACCACCAAAATTATTTAGGAACTAGGTGTAAGCCTAATTCCCTTTCAATCTCCCCCTTTTTGGTGATTGATGCCAACACAAACCAAAGCAAATATAGAAGTGCATAATTGAACTAGTTTGCATAATGTAAGTGTAAAGGTTGCTTGGAATTGAGCCAATATAACTACTTACAGGATATGCATGGATTGTTTCTTTCTTATTTAACATTTTGGACCACGCTTGCACCACATGTTTTGTTTTTGCAAACTCTTTTGTAAATCCTTTTCAAAGTTCTTTTGCAAATGGTCAAAGGTAAATGAATAGGATTTTGCAAAGCATTTTCAAGATTTGAAATTATCTCCCCCTGTTTCAAATGCTTTTCCTTTGACTAAACAAAACTCCCCCTAAAGGAGATCCTCCTCTTAGTGTTCAAGAGGGTTTTGATATATCATTTTTGAAATACTACTTTCTCCCCCTTTTGAACACAATAGGACACCAATTGATAAATACTCTTGGAAAACACTTGAAATTGGTGGTGGTGCGGTCCTTTTGCTTTGGGCTCATACTCTCTCCCCCTTTGGCATGAATCGCCAAAAACGGAATTATTAGAGCCCTCGAAGTAATGTCTTCCTCTTTGGTCATAAACAAATGAGTTAAGATTATACCAAAGATGAAGTCCTTTTGTTCTCTCCCCCAAAGATGGAGAGTGGCTTGGAGCGACGGCGAAGGATTGGTTGCGGAGTGGAAGCCTTTGTCTTCGCCTAAAACTCCAATTCCCTTTCAATATACCTATGACTTGATTTGAAATAGACTTGGAAACACATTAGTCATAGCATATAAAAGAGGTATGATCAAAAGTATATAAATGAGCTATGTGTGCAATCTAACAAAAGAAGTTGCGGGAATCAAGAATATTGAGCTCATGCCTAAGTTTGGTAAAAGTTTGTTCATCAAGAGGCTTGGTAAAGATATCGGCTAATTGATCTTTAGTGTTAATGTAAGAAATCTCGATATCCCCCTTTTGTTGGTGATCCCTAAGAAAATGATACCGAATGGCTATGTGCTTAGTGCGGCTATGCTCGACGGGATTGTCGGCCATTTTGATTGCACTCTCATTATCACATAGCAAAGGGACTTTGGTTAATTTGTAACCGTAGTCCCGCAGGGTTTGCCTCATCCAAAGTAATTGCGCGCAACAATGACCTGCGGCAATGTACTCGGCTTCGGCGGTTGAAAGAGCGACCGAATTTTGCTTCTTTGAAGCCCAAGACACCAAGGATCTCCCCAAGAACTGGCAAGTCCCTGATGTGCTCTTCCTGTTAATCTTACACCCCGCCCAATCGGCATCCGAATAACCAATCAAATCAAATGTGGATCCTCGAGGGTACCAAAGCCCAAACTTAGGAGTATAAGCCAAATATCTCAAGATTCGTTTTACGGCCGTAAGGTGGGATTCCTTAGGGTCGGATTGGAATCTTGCACACATGCAAACGGAAAGCATAATGTCCGGTCGAGATGCACACAAATAAAGCAATGAACCAATCATCGACCGGTACACCTTTTGATCCACGGACTTACCTCCCGTGTCGAGGTCGAGATGCCCATTAGTTCCCATGGGTGTTTTGATGGGCTTGGCATCCTTCATCCCAAACTTGCTTAGAATATCTTGAGTATACTTCGTTTGGCTAAGGAAGGTGCCCTCTTGGAGTTGCTTCACTTGAAATCCCAAGAAATACTTCAACTCCCCCATCATAGACATCTCGAATTTCTGTGTCATGATCCTACTAAATTCCTCACAAGTAGATTCGTTAGTAGACCCAAATATGATATCATCAACATAAATTTGGCATACAAACAAATCACTGTCAAGAGTTTTAGTGAATAGAGTAGGATCGGCCTTGCCGACTTTGAAGCCATTTGCAATAAGGAAATCTCTAAGGCATTCATACCATGCTCTTGGGGCTTGCTTTAGCTCGTAAAGCGCCTTAGAGAGCTTATAGACATGGTTAGGATACTCACTGTCTTCAAAGCCGGGAGGTTGCTCAACATAGACCTCTTCCTTGATTGGTCCGTTGAGGAAAGCACTCTTCACATCCATTTGATAAAGCTTGAAGCCATGGTAAGTAGCATAGGCTAATAATATGCGAATTGATTCAAGCCTAGCTACGGGTGCATAGGTTTCACCGAAATCCAAACCTTCGACTTGGGAGTATCCTTTGGCCACAAGTCGAGCTTTGTTCCTTGTCACCATACCATGCTCATCTTGCTTATTGCAGAAGACCCATTTGGTTCCTACAACATTTTGGTTAGGACGTGGAACTAAGCGCCATACCTTGTTCCTTGTGAAATTGTTGAGCTCCTCTTGCATCGCCATCACCCAATCTGCATCTTGGAGTGCTTCCTCTACCCTTTGTGGCTCAATAGAGGAAACAAAAGAGTAATGCTCACAAAAATGTGCAACACGAGATCGAGTAGTTACCCCCTTATGAATGTCGCCGAGGATAGTGTCGACGGGGTGATCTCGTTGGATTGCTTGGTGGACTCTTGGGTGTGGCGGCCTCTGCTCTTCATCCTCCTTGTCTTGATCATTTGCATCTCCCCCTTGATCATTGCCGTCATCTTGAGGTGGCTCATTTGCTTGATCTTCTACTTCATCAACTTGAGCTTCATCCTCATTTTGAGTTGGTGGAGATGCTTGAGTGGAGGAGGATGGTTGATCTTGTGCCTTTGGAGGCTCTTCGGATTCCTTAGGACACACATCCCCGATGGACATGTTCCTTAGCGCAATGCACGGAGCCTCTTCATCACCTATCTCATCAAGATCAACTTGCTCTACTTGAGAGCCGTTAGTCTCATCAAACACAACGTCACATGAGACTTCAACTAGTCCAGTGGACTTGTTAAAGACTCTATATGCCCTTGTGTTTGAGTCATAACCAAGTAAAAAGCCTTCTACAGTCTTAGGAGCAAATTTAGATTTTCTACCTCTTTTAACAAGAATAAAACATTTGCTACCAAAAACTCTAAAATAAGAAATATTGGGCTTTTTACCGGTTAGGAGTTCATATGATGTCTTCTTGAGGATTCGGTGAAGATATAACCAGTTGATGGCGTAGCAAGTGGTGTTGACCGCCTCGGCCCAAAACCGATCCGAAGTCTTGTACTCATCAAGCATGGTCCTTGCCATGTCCAATAGAGTTCGATTCTTCCTCTCCACTACACCATTTTGTTGAGGGGTGTAGGGAGAAGAGAACTCATGCTTGATGCCCTCCTCCTCAAGAAAGCCTTCAATTTGAGAGTTCTTGAACTCCGTCCCGTTGTCGCTTCTTATTTTCTTGATCCTTAAGCCGAACTCATTTTGAGCCCGTCTTACGAATCCCTTTAAGGTCTTTTGGGTTTGAGATTTTTCCTGTAAAAAGAATACCCAAGTGAAGCGAGAATAATCATCCACAATAACTAGACAGTACTTACTCCCGCCGATGCTTATGTAAGCAATCGGGCCGAATAGGTCCATGTGTAGGAGCTCCAGTGGCCTGTCGGTCGTCATGATGTTTTTGTGTGGATGATGGGTACCAACTTGCTTCCCTGCTTGGCATGCGCTACAAATCCTATCTTTCTCAAAATGAACATTTGTTAATCCTAAAATGTGTTCCCCCTCTAGAAGCTTATGAAGATTCTTCATCCCAACATGGGCTAGTCGGCGGTGCCAGAGCCAACCCATGTTAGTCTTAGCAATTAAGCATGTGTCGAGTTCAGCTCTATCAAAATCTACCAAGTATAGCTGACCCTCCAACACACCCTTAAATGCTATTGAATCATCACTTCTTCTAAAGACAGTGACACCTACATCAGTAAATAGACAGTTGTAGCCCATTTGACATAACTGGGATACAGAAAGCAAATTGTAATCTAATGAATCAACAAGAAAAACATTGGAAATAGTATGGTCAGGTGATATAGCAATTTTACTCAATCCTTTGACCAAACCTTGATTTCCATCCCCGAATGTGATAGTTCGTTGGGGATCTTGGTTTTTCTCATATGAGGAGAACATCTTTTTCTCCCCTGTCATGTGGTTTGTGCACCCGCTATCGAGTATCCAACTTGAGCCCCTGGATGCATAAACCTACAAAACAATTTTAGTTCTTGACTTTAGGTACCCAAACGGTTTTGGGTCCTTTGGCATTAGACACAAGAACTTTGGGTACCCAAACACAAGTCTTGGAACCCTTGTGTTTGCCCCCAACAAACTTGGCAACTACCTTGCCGGATTTGTTAGTAAGCACATAAGAGGCATCAAAAGTTTTAAATGAAATGGCATGATCATTTGATGCATTAGGAGTTTTCTTTCTAGGCAACTTGGCACGGGTTGGTTGCCTAGAGCTAGATGTCTCACCCTTATACATAAAAGCATGATTAGGGCCAGAGTGAGACTTCCTAGAATGAATTTTCCTAATTTTGCTCTCAGGATAGCCGGCAGGGTACAAAATGTAGCCCTCGTTATCCTGAGGCATGGGAGCCTTGCCCTTAACAAAGTTAGACAAGTTCTTAGGAGGGGCATTAATTTTGACATTGTCTCCCCTTTGGAAGCCAATGCCATCCTTAATGTCAGGGCGTCTCCCATTATAAAGCATGCTACGAGCAAATTTAAATTTCTCATTTTCTAATTTGTGCTCGGCAATTTTAGCATCTAGTTTTGCTATATGATCATTTTGTTGTTTAATTAAAGCCATATGATCATGAATAGCATTAACATCAACATCTCTACATCTAGTACAAATAGATACATGCTCAACAATAGATGTAGAGGGTTTGCAAGAATTAAGTTCAACAATCTTAGCATGAAGAATATCATTTTTATTTCTAAGATCGGAAATTGTAACTTTGCAAACATCATAATCTTTAGCCTTAGCAATTAAATTTTTCTTTTCTACTCTAAGGCTAGCAAGAGAAATATTCAATTCTTCAATCCTAGCAAGCAAATCATCATTATTATCTTTAGGATTGGAAGTTAAAACAATGCAAACATGAGAATCAACCTTAGCATTTAAACTAGCATTTTCATTCCTAAGGTTGTCAATCATCTCACGGCAAGTGCTTAGCTCACTAGATAATTTTTCACATTTTTCTACTTCTAGAGCATAAGCCTTTTTAACCTTAACATGTTTCTTGTTTTCTTTAATTGGACAATCCTCTTGGGAGTCCAAAAGGTCATCCTTTTCATGAATAGCACTAATCAATTCATTTAATTTTTCTTTTTGCTCTATGTTAAGATTTGCAAAGAGAACACGCAAATTATCCTCCTCATCACTATCATTATCATCACTAGAAGACTCATATTTAGTGGAGGAGTTAGATTTAACCTTCTTCCGTTTGCCGTCCTTTGCCATGAGGCACTTGTGGCCGACGTTGGGGAAGAGAAGTCCCTTGGTGACGGCGATGTTGGCGGCGTCCTCGTCGTCGGAGGAGTCGCTTGAGCTTTCGTCGGAATCCCACTCCCGACAAACATGGGCATCGCCGCCCTTCTTCTTGTAGTACTTCTTTTTCTCCTTTCTTCTCCCCTTCTTGTCGTCGCCTCGGTCACTGTCACTTGATATAGGACATTTAGCAATAAAATGACCGGGCTTACCACATTTGTAGCAAACCTTCTTGGAGCGGGACTTGTAGTCTTTCCCTCTCCTTTGCTTGAGGATTTGGCGGAAGCTCTTGATGACGAGCGCCATTTCCTCATTGTCAAGCTTGGAGGCGTCTATAGGTTGTCGACTTGGTGTAGCCTCCTCCTTCTTTTCCTCTGTTGCCTTGAATGCGACGGGTTGAGCTTCGGATGTGGATGGATCATCAAGCTCGTTGATCTTCCTCGAGCCTTCGATCATGCACTCAAAACTTACAAAATTCCCGATAACTTCCTCGGGGGTCATTTTAGTATATCTAGGATTACCACGAATTAATTGAACTTGAGTGGGGTTAAGGAAAATGAGAGATCTTAGAATAACCTTAACCATTTCGTGGTCGTCCCACTTCGTGCTCCCGAGGTTGCGCACTTGGTTCACCAAAGTCTTGAGCCGGTTGTACATGTGTTGTGGCTCCTCCCCTTTGCGAAGGCGGAACCGACCGAGCTCCCCCTCGATCGTTTCCTGCTTGGTGATCTTTGTGAGCTCATCTCCCTCGTGCGCGGTTTTGAGCACATCCCAAACCTCCTTTGCGCTCTTCAACCCTTGAACTTTGTTATACTCCTCTCTACTTAAAGATGCGAGGAGTATTGTTGTCGCTTGAGAGTTGAAGTGCTCGATTTGGGCCACCTCATCCTCATCATAGTCTTTATCCCCTACGGATGGTACCTGTGCACCAAACTCAACAACATCCCATATACTTTTGTGGAGTGAGGTTAGATGAAATCGCATTAAATCACTCCACCTAGCATAATCTTCACCATCAAAAGTTGGTGGTTTGCCTAATGGGACGGAAAGTAAAGGTGCATTTTTAGAAATGCGAGGGTAATGTAGGGGGATCTTACTAAACTTCTTACGCTCTTGGCGTTTAGAAGTTACGGAGGGCGCATCGGAGCCGGAGGTCGATGTTGATGAAGTGTCGGTCTCGTAGTAGACCACTTTCCTCATCCTTTTGTGCTTGTCCCCTCTTCGATGTGGCTTGTGGGAGGAAGATCTCTCCTTCTTCTCCTTGTGGTGCGAAGAAGATTTCTTCTCCTTCCCTTTGTTGGAGGAGCTCTTTTTCTTCTCCTTCCTCTTGGTGCGGGACTCTTCCGATGAAGTGCTCCCGTGGCTTGTAGTGGGCTTTTCGCCGGTCTCCATCTCCTTCTTGGCGTGATCTCCCGACATCACTTCGAGCGGTTAGGCTCTAATGAAGCACCGGGCTCTGATACCAATTGAAAGTCGCCTAGAGGGGGGGTGAATAGGGCGAAACTGAAATTCTCAAGAATAATCACAACTACAAGCCGGGTTAGCGTTAGAAAAATAAACGAGTCCGCGAGAGAGGGAGCAAAACAAATCGCAAGTAAATGAAGAGTGTGACACGCGGATTTGTTTTACCGAGGTTCGGTTCTTGCAAACCTACTCCCCGTTGAGGAGGCCACAAAGGCCGGGTCTCTTTCAACCCTTCCCTCTCTCAATCGGTCCCTCGGACCGAGTGAGCTTCTCTTCTCAAATCACTTGGGAATCAAACTTCCCGCAAGGGCCACCACACAATTGGTGCCTCTTGCCTCAATTATAAGTGAGTGTTTGATCACAAAAGGAATCAAGAAAGAAGGAAGCAATCCAAGCGCAAGAGCTCGAAAGAACACAAGCAAATCTCTCTCTCTAGTCACTAGGGCGTTGTGTGGAATATGGAGAGGATTTGATCTCTTTGGTGTGTCTAGAATTGAATGCTAGAGCTCTTGTAGTAGTTGGGAAGTAGAGAACTTGGATGCAATGAATGGTGGGGTGGTTGGGGTATTTATAGCCTCAACCACCAAACATGACCGTTGGCTGGGCTGTCTGTTCGATGGCGCACCGGACAGTCCGGTGCACACCGGACAGTCCGGTGCCCCCGCCACGTCACCAGTGCCGTTGGAAATCGACCGTTGGAGTTCTGACTTCTGGGCCCGCCTTGATGTCCGGTGGCGCACCGGACATGTACTGTAGAGTGTCCGGTGCACCAGTATGGGCGTGCCTGACCTCTGCGCGCGCTGGCGCGCAATAACTGCGCTGCAGGTAGCCGTTGGCGCCTGAAGTAGCCGTTGCTCCGCAGATGCACCGGACAGTCCGGTGCACACCGGACAGTCCGGTGAATTATAGCGGAGCGGCTGGAATGAAAACCCGAGGCTTGCGAGTTCTTGGGGCCGCCCTTCCTTGGAGCACCGGACATGTCCGGTGCACACCGGACAGTCCGGTGAATTATAGCGAAGTGGCCTCTGGAAATTCCCGAAGGTGACGAGTTTGAAACCTGAGTCCTCTGGTGCACCAGACATGTCCGGTGGCGCACCGGACAGTCCGGTGCGCCAGACCAGGGTAGCCTTCGGTTGCTCCTTTGCATTTTTGTTGAACCCAACACTTGGTCTTTTTATTGGCTAAGTGTGAACCTTTGACACCTGTATAACTTATACACTAGAGCAAACTAGTTAGTCCAAAGATTTGTGTTGGGCAATTTGATAGTCGCCTAGAGGGGGGGTGAATAGGGCGAAACTGAAATTTACAAATATAAACACAACTACAAGCCGGGTTAGCGTTAGAAATAAAAACGAGTCCGCGAGAGAGGGCGCAAAACAAATCCCAAGCGAATAAGCAAGTGAGACACGGAGATTTGTTTTACCGAGGTTCGGTTCTTGCAAACCTACTCCCCGTTGAGGAGGCCACAAAGGCCGGGTCTCTTTCAACCCTTCCCTCTCTCAAACGGTCCCTCGGACCGAGTGAGCTTCTCTTCTCAAATCAAAGCCGGGAACAAAACTTCCCCGCAAGGGCCACCACACAATTGGTGCCTCTTGCCTTGATTACAATGGAGTTGTGATCTCAAGAACAAGTGAGAAAGAAAAGAAGCAATCCAAGCGCAAGAGCTCAAATGAACACGGGAAATCACTCTCACTAGTCACTAGGGCTTTGTGTGGAATTGGAGAGGATTTGATCTCTTTAGTGTGTCTAGAATTGAATGCTAGAGCTCTTGTAGTAGTTGAGAAGTGGAAAACTTGGATGCAATGAATGGTGGGGTGGTTGGGGTATTTATAGCCCCAACCACCAAACTTGACCGTTGGCTGGAGGCGTCTGCTCGATGGCGCACCGGACAGTCCGGTGCACACCGGACAGTCCGGTGCCCCTGCCACGTCATCACTGCCGTTGGATTCTGACCGTTGGAGCTTCTGACTTGTGGGCCCGCCTGGGTGTCCGGTGCACACCGGACATGTACTGTTTGATGTCCGGTGCACCTGTATGGGCATGCCTGACGTCTGCGCGCGCTGCGCGCGCATTAAATGCACCGCATGGAGCCGTTGGCGCTGAAGAGAGCCGTTGCTCCGCTGGTACACCGGACAGTCCGGTGCACACCGGACAGTCCGGTGAATTTTAGCGGAGCGGCTGCCACGCGAACCCGAGGCTGGCGAGTTCCGGAGACCGCGCTTCCTTGGAGCACCGGACATGTCCGGTGTACACCGGACAGTCCGGTGAATTATAGCGCGCCGGCTTCCGAGAAATCCCGAGAGTGAAGAGTTTGAGTCTGAGTCCCCTGGTGCACCGGACAGGTACTGTTCACTGTCCGGTGGCACACCGGACAGTCCAGTGCGCCAGACCAGGGGTGCCTTCGGTTGCCCCTTTGCTCCTTTATCGAATCCAAAACTTGGTCTTTTTATTGGCTGAGTGTGAACCTTTTACACCTGTATAATCTATACACTTGGGCAAACTAGTTAGTCCAATTATTTGTGTTGGGCAATTCAACCACCAAAATTATTTAGGAACTAGGTGTAGGCCTAATTCCCTTTCAATCTCCCCCTTTTTGGTGATTGATGCCAACACAAACCAAAGCAAATATAGAAGTGCATAATTGAACTAGTTTGCATAATGTAAGTGTAAAGGTTGCTTGGAATTTAGCCAATATAACTACTTACAAGATATGCATGGAATGATCCTTTCTTATGTAACATTTTGGACCACGTTTGCACCATATGTTTTGTTTTTGCAAAATCTTTTGTAAATCCTTTTCAAAGTTCTTTTGCAAATAGTCAAAGGTAAATGAATACGAGTTTGTAAAGCATTTTCAAGATTTGAAATTTTCTCCCCCTGTTTCAAATGCTTTCCTTTTGACTTAACAAAACTCCCCCTAAAAGAGATCCACCTCTTAGTGTTCAAGAGGGTTTTGATATACCATTTTTGAAATACTACTTTCTCCCCCTTTTGAACACAATAGGATACCAAATGATAAATACTTTTGGAAAGCACTAAGTTTTTGAATTTGGTGGTGGTGGTGGTGCGGTTCTTTTGCTTTGGGCTCATTTCTCCCCCTTTTTGGCATGAATCGCCAAAAACGGAATCATTAGAGCCCTCGAAGTAATTTCTTCCCCTTTGGTCATAAGTACATGAGTTAAGATTATACCAAAGGCGAAGTCCGGTCCTTTTGCTTTTGAGCTTTTACTCTCTCCCCCAAGGATGAAGTCCTCTTCTTTGATGCTCATTTCTCCCCCAAAGAATAGAGAGTTGCTTGGAGTGATGGCGAAGTATGAGTTACGGAGTGGAAGCCTTTGTCTTCGCCGAAGACTCCAATTCCCTTTCAATACACCTATGACTTGGTTTGAAATAGACTTGAAAACGCATTAGTCATAGCATATGAAAGAGACATGATCAAAGGTACATTTATGAGCTATGTGTGCAAGCTAGCAAAAGAAATTTCTAGAATCAAGAATATTGAGCTCATGCCTAAGTTTGGTAAAAGTTTGTTCATCAAGAGGCTTGGTAAAGATATCGGCTAATTGATCTTTAGTGTTAATATAAGAAATCTCGATATCTCCCTTTTGTTGGTGATCCCTAAGAAAATGATACCGAATGGCTATGTGCTTAGTGCGGCTATGTTCGACGGGATTGTCGGCCATTTTGATTGCACTCTCATTATCACATAGCAAAGGGACTTTGGTTAATTTGTAACCGTAGTCCCGCAGGGTTTGCCTCATCCAAAGCAATTGCGCGCAACAATGTCCTGCGGCAATGTACTTGGCTTCGGCGGTGGAAAGAGCGACCGAATTTTGCTTCTTTGAAGCCCAAGACACCAAGGATCTTCCCAAGAACTGGCAAGTCCCCGATGTGCTCTTCCTATTAATCTTACACCCCGCCCAGTCGGCATCCGAATAGCCAAGTAAATCAAATGTGGATCCCCGAGGGTACCAAAGCCCAAACTTAGGTGTGTAAGCCAAATATCTCAAGATTCGTTTTACGGCCGTAAGGTGTGATTCCTTAGGGTCGGATTGGAATCTTGCACACATGCAAACGGAAAGCATAATGTCCGGTCGAGATGCACATAAATAAAGCAATGAACCAATCATCGACCGGTATACCTTTTGATCCACGGACTTACCTCCCGTGTCGAGGTCGAGATGCCCATTAGTTCCCATGGGTGTCTTGATGGGTTTGGCATCCTTCATCCCAAACTTAGCAAGAATGTCTTGAGTGTACTTCGTTTGGCTAATGAAGGTGCCTTCTTGGAGTTGCTTCACTTGAAATCCTAAGAAATACTTCAACTCCCCCATCATAGACATCTCGAATTTCTGTGTCATGATCCTACTAAACTCTTCACATGTAGACTCGTTAGTAGACCCAAATATAATATCATCAACATAAATTTGGCATACAAACAAGTCATTTTCAAGAGTTTTAGTAAAGAGTGTAGGATCGGCCTTGCCGACTTTGAAGCCATTATCAATAAGGAAATCTCTTAGGCATTCATACCATGCTCTTGGGGCTTGCTTGAGCCCATAAAGCGCCTTAGAGAGCCTATAAACATGGTTAGGATACTCACTGTCTTTTAAAGCCGGGAGGTTGCTCAACATAGACCTCTTCCTTGATCGGTCCATTGAGGAAGGCACTTTTCACGTCCATTTGATAAAGCTTAAAGCCATGGTAAGTAGCATAGGCTAATAATATGCGAATAGACTCAAGCCTAGCTACGGGTGCATAGGTTTCACCGAAATCCAAACCTTCGACTTGGGAGTATCCTTTGGCCACAAGTCGAGCTTTGTTCCTTGTCACCACACCATGCTCGTCTTGCTTGTTGCGGAAGACCCATTTGGTTCCTACAACATTTTGGTTAGGACGTGGAACTAAATGCCATACCTCATTTCTAGTGAAGTTGTTGAGCTCCTCTTGCATCGCCACCACCCAATCCGAATCTTGAAGTGCTTCCTCTACCCTGTGTGGCTCAATAGAGGAAACAAAAGAGTAATGTTCACAAAAATGAGCAACCCGAGATCTAGTAGTTACCCTCTTATGAATGTCTCCGAGGATAGTGTCGACGGGGTGATCTCGTTGGATTGCTTGGTGGACTCTTGGGTGTGGCGGTCTTGGTTCTTCCTCATCCTCCTTTTCTTGATTGTTTTCATCTCCCCCTTGATCATTGCCATTATCTTGAGGTGGCTCATCTTCTTGATTTTGCCCTTCATCAACTTGAGCCTCATTCTCATTTTGAGTTGGTGGAGATGCTTGCATGGAGGAGGACGGTTGATCTTGTGCATTTGGAGGCTCTTCGGATTCCCTAGGACACACATCCCCAATGGACATGTTCCTTAGCGCTATGCATGGAGCCTGTTCTTCACCTAACTCATCAAGATCAACTTGCTCTACTTGAGAGCCGTTAGTTTCATCAAACACAACGTCACATGAGACTTCAACTAGTCCAGTGGTCTTGTTAAAGACTCTATATGCCCTTGTGTTTGAGTCATAACCAAGTAAAAAGCCTTCTACAGTTTTAGGAGCAAATTTAGATTTTCTACCTCTTTTAACAAGAATAAAGCATTTGCTACCAAAAACTCTAAAGTATGAAATGTTGGGCTTTTTACCGGTTAGGAGTTCATAGGATGTCTTCTTGAGGATTCGGTGAAGATATAACCGATTGATGGCGTAGCAGGCGGTGTTGACCGCTTCGGCCCAAAACCGGTCCGGTGTCTTGTACTCATCAAGCATGGTTCTTGCCATGTCCAAAAGAGTTCGATTCTTCCTCTCCACTACACCATTTTGTTGAGGCGTGTAGGGAGAAGAGAACTCATGCTTGATGCCCTCCTCCTCAAGGAAGCCTTCAATCTGAGAGTTCTTGAACTCCGTCCCGTTGTCGCTTCTTATTTTCTTGATCCTTAAGCCGAACTCATTTTGAGCCCGTCTCAAGAACCCCTTTAAAGTCTCTTGGGTTTGAGATTTTTCCTGTAAAAAGAATACCCAAGTGAAGCGAGAATAATCATCCACTATTACAAGACAATACTTACTCCCGCCGATGCTTATGTAAGCGATCGGGCCGAATAGATCCATGTGGAGTAGCTCAAGCGGCCTGTCGGTCGTCATGATGTTCTTGTGTGGATGTTGGGTTCCAACTTGCTTCCCGGCTTGACATGCGCTACAAATCCTGTCTTTCTCAAAATGAACATTTGTTAGTCCTAAAATGTGTTCTCCCTTTAGAAGCTTATGAAGATTCTTCATCCCAACATGGGCTAGTCGGCGGTGCCAGAGCCAACCCATGTTAGTCTTAGCAATTAAGCATGTGTCGAGCTCAGCTCTATCAAAATCTACTAAGTATAGCTGACCCTCTAACACACCCTTAAATGCTATTGAATCATCACTTCTTCTAAAGACAGTGACACCTACATCAGTAAAAAGACAGTTGTAGCCCATTTGACATAATTGAGATACGGAAAGCAAATTGTAATCTAAAGAATCTACAAGAAAAACATTAGAAATAGAGTGGTCAGGAGATATAGCAATTTTACCCAATCCTTTGACCAAACCTTGATTTCCATCCCCGAATGTGATAGCTCGTTGGGGATCTTGGTTTTTTTCATATGAGGAGAACATCCTTTTCTCCCCTGTCATGTGGTTTGTGCACCCGCTGTCGAGTATCCAACTTGAGCCCCCGGATGCATAAACCTACAAAACAATTTTAGTTCTTGACTTTAGGTACCCAAACGGTTTTGGGTCCTTTGGCATTAGACACAAGAACTTTGGGTACCCAAACACAAGTCTTGGAACCCTTGTGTTTGCCCCCAACAAACTTGGCAACTACTTTGCCGGATTTGTTAGTAAGCACATAAGAAGCATCAAAAGTTTTAAATGAAATGTCATGATCATTTGATGCATTAGGAATTTTCTTCTTAGGCAACTTAGCATGGGTTGGTTGCCTAGAACTAGATGTCTCACCCTTATACATATAAGCATGATTAGGGCCAGAGTGAGACTTCCTAGAATGAATTTTCCTAATTTTGCTCTCGGGATAACCGGCAGGGTACAAAATGTAGCCCTCGTTATCCTGAGGCATGGGAGCCTTGCCTTTAACAAAGTTAGACAAGTTCTTAGGAGGGGCATTAAGTTTGACATTGTCTCCCCTTTGGAAGCCAATGCCATCCTTAATGCCAGGGCGTCTCCCATTATAAAGCATGCTACGAGCAAATTTAAATTTCTCATTCTCTAAGTTGTGCTCGGCAATTTTAGCATCTAGTTTTGCTATATGATCATTTTGTTGTTTAATTAAAGCCATATGATCATGAATAGCATCAATATCAACATTTCTACATCTAGCACAAATAGATACATGCTCAACAATAGATGTAGAGGGTTTGCAAGATTTTAATTCTACAACCTTAGCTTGTAATATGTCATTTTTAGTTCTAAGGTCGGAAATAGTACCATTGCAAACATCAAAATCTTTAGCCTTAGCAATTAAATTTTCATTCTCTAATCTAAGGCTAGCAAGAGATACATTCAATTCATTAATCTTAGCAAGCAAGTCAACATTATCATCTCTAAGATTGGGAATTGAAACATTACAAACATGTGAATCAACCTTAGCATTTAAGATAGCATTTTCATTTCTAAGGTTGTCAATCATCTCACGACAAGTGCTTAGCTCACTAGATAATTTTTCACATTTCTCAATTTCAAGAGCATAAGCCTTTTTAACCTTAACATGTTTTTTGTTTTCTTTAATTAGACAATCCTCTTGGGAATCCAAAAGGTCATCCTTTTCATGAATAGCACTAACCAATTCATTCAATTTTTCCTTTTGAGCTATGTTAAGGTTGGCAAAAAGGGAACGCAAATTATCTTCCTCATCACTAGCATTGTCATCACTAGAGGATTCATATTTAGTGGAGGATTTAGATTTAACCTTCTTTTTGCCGTCCTTTGCCATGAGGCACTTGTGGCCAACGTTGGGGAAGAGGAGTCCCTTGGTGACGGCGATGTTGGCGGCATCCTCGTCGTCGGAGGAGTCGCTTGAGCTCTCGTCGGAATCCCATTCCCGACAAACATGGGCATCGCCGCCCTTCTTCTTGTAGTACCTCTTCTTCTCCTTTCTTCTCCCCTTCTTGTCGTCGCCTCGGTCACTGTCACTAGATATAGGACATTTAGCAATAAAATGACCGGGCTTACCACATTTGTAGCAAACCTTCTTGGAGCGGGACTTGTAGTCTTTCCCCCTCCTTTGTTTGAGGATTTGGCGGAAGCTCTTGATGACGAGCGCCATCTCCTCATTGTCAAGCTTGGAGGCGTCGATTGGTTGTCGACATGATGTAGATTCCTCCTTCTTCTCCTCCGTTGCTTTGAATGCAACGGGTTGAGCTTCGGATGTGGTGGCATCATCAAGCTCGTTGATCTTCCTCGAGCCTTCGATCATGCATTCAAAGCTCACAAAATTCCCGATAACTTCCTCGGGGGTCATTTTGGTATATCTAGGATTACCACGGATTAATTGAACTTGAGTAGGGTTAAGGAAAATAAGTGATCTTAGAATAACCTTAACCACCTCGTGGTCATCCCACTTTACGCTCCCGAGGTTGCGTGCTTGGTTCACCAAGGTCTTGAGCCGATTGTACATGTGTTGTGGCTCCTCCCCTTTGCGAAGCCGGAACCGACCGAGCTCCCCCTCAATCGTTTCCCGCTTGGTGATCTTGGTGAGCTCATCACCTTCATGCGCGGTCTTGAGTAAATCCCAAATCTCCTTGGCGCTCTTCAACCCTTGTACTTTGTTATACTCCTCTCTACTTAGAGAGGCGAGGAGTATTGTTGTTGCTTGAGAGTTGAAGTGCTCGATTTGGGCCACCTCATCCTCATCATAGTCCTCATCCCCTACGGATGGTACCTGCGCACCAAACTCAACAACAACCCATATGCTTTTGTGGAGCGAGGTTAGATGAAATCGCATTAAATCGCTCCACCTAGCGTAATCTTCACCATCAAAAGTTGGTGGTTTGCCTAATGGGACGGAAAGTAAAGGTGTATGTTTGGAAATGCGAGAATAGCGTAGGGGGATCTTACTATACTTCTTGCGCTCTTGGCGCTTAGAAGTGACGGAGGGCGCATCGGAGTCGGAGGTCGATGTTGATGAAGTGTCGGTCTCGTAGTAGACCACCTTCCTCATCCTTTTGTGCTTGTCTCCTCTCCGATGCGACTTGTGAGAAGAAGATTTTTCCTTCTTCTCTTTGTGGTGAGAAGAGGAAGACTTTTTCTCCTTCCGTTTGGAGGAGTCCTTCTTCTTCTCCTTCCTCTTGGTGCGGGACTCTTCCGATGAAGTGCTCCCGTGGCTTGTAGTGGGCTTTTCGCCGGTCTCCATCTCCTTCTTGGCGTGATCTCCCGACATCACTTCGAGCGGTTAGGCTCTAATGAAGCACCGGGTTCTGATACCAATTGATAGTCGCCTAGAGGGGGGGTGAATAGGGCGAAACTGAAATTTACAAATATAAACACAACTACAAGCCGGGTTAGCGTTAGAAATAAAAACGAGTCCGCGAGAGAGGGCGCAAAACAAATCCCAAGCGAATAAGCAAGTGAGACACGGAGATTTGTTTTACCGAGGTTCGGTTCTTGCAAACCTACTCCCCGTTGAGGAGGCCACAAAGGCCGGGTCTCTTTCAACCCTTCCCTCTCTCAAACGGTCCCTCGGACCGAGTGAGCTTCTCTTCTCAAATCAAAGCCGGGAACAAAACTTCCCCGCAAGGGCCACCACACAATTGGTGCCTCTTGCCTTGATTACAATGGAGTTGTGATCTCAAGAACAAGTGAGAAAGAAAAGAAGCAATCCAAGCGCAAGAGCTCAAATGAACACGGGAAATCACTCTCACTAGTCACTAGGGCTTTGTGTGGAATTGGAGAGGATTTGATCTCTTTAGTGTGTCTAGAATTGAATGCTA
Organism: Zea mays; assembly: GCF_902167145.1. Classification (NCBI taxonomy): domain Eukaryota; kingdom Viridiplantae; phylum Streptophyta; class Magnoliopsida; order Poales; family Poaceae; genus Zea; species Zea mays. The sequence goes on along the minus strand of NC_050105.1, from coordinate 129,103,885 downwards.
GAGCTCTTGTAGTAGTTGAGAAGTGGAAAACTTGGATGCAATGAATGGTGGGGTGGTTGGGGTATTTATAGCCCCAACCACCAAACTTGACCGTTGGCTGGAGGCGTCTGCTCGATGGCGCACCGGACAGTCCGGTGCACACCGGACAGTCCGGTGCCCCTGCCACGTCATCACTGCCGTTGGATTCTGACCGTTGGAGCTTCTGACTTGTGGGCCCGCCTGGGTGTCCGGTGCACACCGGACATGTACTGTTTGATGTCCGGTGCACCTGTATGGGCATGCCTGACGTCTGCGCGCGCTGCGCGCGCATTAAATGCACCGCAGGGAGCCGTTGGCGCTGAAGAGAGCCGTTGCTCCGCTGGTACACCGGACAGTCCGGTGCACACCGGACAGTTCGGTGAATTTTAGCGGAGCGGCTGCCACGCGAACCCGAGGCTGGCGAGTTCCGGAGACCGCGCTTCCTTGGAGCACCGGACATGTCCGGTGTACACCGGACAGTCCGGTGAATTATAGCGCGCCGGCTTCCGAGAAATCCCGAGAGTGAAGAGTTTGAGTCTGAGTCCCCTGGTGCACCGGACAGGTACTGTTCACTGTCCGGTGGCACACCGGACAGTCCGGTGCGCCAGACCAGGGGTGCCTTCGGTTGCCCCTTTGCTCCTTTATCGAATCCAAAACTTGGTCTTTTTATTGGCTGAGTGTGAACCTTTTACACCTGTATAATCTATACACTTGGGCAAACTAGTTAGTCCAATTATTTGTGTTGGGCAATTCAACCACCAAAATTATTTAGGAACTAGGTGTAGGCCTAATTCCCTTTCACAATTCAACCACCAAAATTATTTAGGAACTAGGTGTAAGCCTAATTCCCTTTCAAAAGTCGCCTAGAGGGGGGGTGAATAGGCGAAACCTGAAATTTAAAACTTTATCCCCCAACTAGATCCCTTGATTAGTGGTTAGAACAAGATATACAAAAATAGGAGTATACAAACTAGGTTCTTGCTTGAAAAGAGTATTGCTAAATAATGCGGGAGTGATAAATCAATACAATTAATAAGTTATAGAATAACAAAGCAAGAAACCTTAGATGAGAAGAGCACAAGATCAAGTTCTTTCTTGCAACGTGTTGCTTTACTAAATGGGAGTTTAACTTGAAGCAACACCAAATGATATTAGCAAATAATGGTGCAAGAAGGCTTAGAGCAAGGGAAAACAAACAAATCACAAGCAATAAACACAATGGACACGGGTGATTTGTTTTACCGAGGTTCGGCCCTCGAAGGCCTAGTCCCCGTTGAGGAGTCCACTTAAGGACGGGTCTTTTTCAACCCTTTCCCTCTCTCCCCCGATCACACAAGGATCGGTGAGCTCTTCTTCTTCTCAAGGATCACTCTCGATCCCACAAGGACCACCACACTCTTTGGTGTCTCTTGCTAGCTTTTGCAAGCCTCCAACACTTTGGAGGAAGTTCGAATGGGAGTCAAAACTCCACACGCAAATGAACACAAAGATGTGGCACACACTATCTCTCAATGAATCTCACAAGGCGCTAGGGCTAAACTCAATTGAGTAGCTCTCAATCTTGCTCTCTATTTTGTGGCACTTGTGTTGGTTGTAGTGGACTAAATCTTGTGTATAGGATGGATCAATGAATATATGTGGTTGGGAGGGCTTGAGTATGTCAACTAGATGACTTGGAATGTTGCTTGGGCTCCCTCACTTTGAAGTGGCCGGTTGGGGTGGTATTTATAGCCACCATCCAATTTTGTAGCCGTTGGAGAAGCAGCTGGCGATGGGCGCACCGGACAGTCCGGTGCACACCGGACAGTGTCCGGTGCGCCAGCCACGTCATCCTATCCGTTGGGGTTGGAGCTGGTCGACCGTTGGAGGCTTTGTCCTCATGTGGCACCGGACAGTCCGGTGCAGCACCGGACAGTCCTGTGCCCCTCTGATCCTGCTCTGACTCCTGCTGCGTGTACTGTACACTGTCAGAGTCGACCGTTGGCGCGAAGTAGCCGTTGCTCTGCTGTACTGTACACTGTCAGAGTCGACAGTCCGGTGAATTTTAGCGGAGCGGCCTTCCATTTTCCTGAAGCTGGCCAGTTCAGAGCCGCTTCACTCTGGAGCACCGGACACTGTCCGGTGGTGCACCGGACAGTCCGGTGAATTATAGTGGGCTGCGCCTGAGAAACCCGAAGGTGAAGAGTTCGAAGGCAATCCTCCCTGGTGCACCGGACATTGTCCGGTGGTGCACCGGACACTGTCCGGTGCCACACCGGACAGTCCGGTGTGCCAGACCAGGGAGCACTTCGGTTTCTTTTTGCTCCTTTGTTTTGAACCCTGTCTTGTTCTTTCTATTGGTTTTTGTTGAATCTTTGACACCTGTAGAACATGCAATCTAGAGCAAACTAGTTAGTCCAATTATTTGTGTTGGACATTCAACCACCAAAATCATTTAGGAAAAGGTTTAAAGCCTATTTCCCTTTCACCTGGCAGCCGAGCAGGCCCGGTTATCCGAGAGGATGCTCTCGATGTTTCAGAACATGCAGGACAGACAGGATGCGCTTCAGCAGCAGCTACTTCAGGATCGGGCTAAGAGTAGGGCATTCATGGCTCTTATGCTACATCAGTCTGGTGTCTCAGTACCTCCGGTTCTGTCTGCTCCACCTCCTGTCAAAGATTACTGAGTATAACTAACCATTCTTTCTATTGACAAAAACTTCAAAACAAACTACTCTCACAAAACTTGTAGGGTTGTCATCAATCACCAAAAAGGGGGAGATTGAAAGCATCTAGGCCCCTGGTTGGTTTTAGTGATTAATGACAACGTAATATTATATGTGACTAACGTGTGTTTTGCAGAGACAAATGTAAGTTAGGTCGCATGACAGGTAGAAGTACTACAACCGTGAAAACAATCCCGGAGATAAGAACTCGAAGCGACGCCTAAAACGACGAAACAAAAGGTGAAGGTCTACGGAGTCCGAGTGTCAAGGAGATGTGGACACTCGCGATTTAGTTAGGTCTTTTATTCTCTTTTAGCCGTACTATAAAGAGGGGTTGTCGATGAGTAGTTTGACCAAGAGAGTTCTAGTGTAGTGTTGGTGCACAATCACACTCATATACAGTGCTAGGTGTCACTCTAGAACTCACTCACAAGTTAGAACGAAAACCGATTTGAAAATCAGCTGAAAAACAAGAGTTAGTGTTTCTGGCCCTGGGGCACCGGACTGTCCGGTGTGCACCGGACTGTCCGGTGCACCCTCTGCCAGGTGGGGCCAGGCTGGTCCGGGGCAGAGGCTTTCCCTCCACAGAAACCCGAGAGCGCAGGTTTCAGAGTTGAATTTTAGTGGCGCACCGGACATCGCACCGGACTGTCCGGTGTGCACCGGACAGTGACTGTTCACTGTCCGGTGTGCCATGAGTCCAACGGCTAGCTGCTAGAACTAGCCGTTGGAAACGACCGTTGGCGCACCGGTGGCGCACCGTTGGCGCACCGGTGGCGCACCGGACTGTCCGGTGCGCCATTGCGCAGTGAGATGCCTGTAACGGCTAGTTGGTGGGTGAGGGCTATTTATACCCCTTCCACCCACCATATTCAATGTCTTGCACTCCACATTTATTCCATCACATTGCTAGAGCATTGCAAGCACCAAAAGCCTAGTGAGGAGATTAGAGAATCTTAATCCGCGTTTGTTCCTCATTAGCGCTAGCGAGAGCCACCTAGAGCACACACCACTTGCATTAGGCTTCTCTTGGTCAAGCGAAAGTCTACGGCTTGTTACTCTTGGTGATCGGCATCACCTAGACGGCTTGGTGGCGTTGGGAGCTCGGTGATCACCGTTAAGATCTTGTTGGTGACCCGACTCAAGTTTGTAAGCGGTCTCGAGGGATCCACCGCGCCGGAGTGGCAAAGGATCATCTCGTAGTGAGCACTTGGTTCTTGCGAGGACCAAGGGGGAGCGATACCCTTGCGCGGGTGCTCCAACGAGGACTAGTGGAGAGTGCCGACTCTTCGATACCTCGGGAAAAATTGGAGGAGTCTTCTAAACCTTGCTTTACATTCCGCACTTAATTCAAGCACTTTACATTGTGTATTTGTTTAACAAGTATTTGAAGTATTGTCTTAGCATTGTTGCATTTCTAGTATTATATTCTTAGTGCTAGTAGTTGGGGTGAAGTTGGGCTCTTGCTTAGCTCTTGCTTAGGTTTTAATTAGTGTTGATTTTTAGAAAAGCCCAATTCACCCCCCCCCCCTCTTGGGCATCGTGATCCTTTCATCGTCGTCTCCACTATCGAGCTTTCGGTCGAAATGTTGTGGGCCTTGTTCCCTTCGGTACACGGTGGTGGCCTTGACACAAACTTGGTTTTTATGGTCTCGCAAGACTCTCGTCCCACTCTGTACAATTACAACGGCTCGCGCAAGAGCCGAAGGGTTTTGTGGGTTTTTTCTAAACTCACTCCACTAACTAGGATTCACCTAGAGCAAGCGCATAAACGGTATAACTAACCTAAGCACTTCGCAAAGTATATACGCTAATCACCAAGTGATTCTATTAAACACTTGGGTGTTTGAGCACTTAAAAAAATTGTACAACATGTATTGATATGTTGCTCGGGCTCCCACACCTTCAAATGGCCGGTTGGAGGGGTATAAATAGCCTCTCCCTCAATTATAGTCGTTGGACAGAGAAGCTGCTGCTTCTATCGTCGGACGCACCGGACATGTCCAGTGCCTTGGCCACGTCAGCCGACCGTTGAGGTCTATAGCAGTCGACCGTTGGATCCGACCGTTGCTGACTGTCCGGTGCACACCGGACAGTACGGTGCTAGAGCCTTGAGAGTCCCTAGTTGCAGGGCTCTCTACTCAGACTGTCCGGTACTCACCGGATAGTCCGGTGCACACCGAACAGTCCGGTGCTAGAGCCCTGAGAGTCCCTAGTTGCGGGGCTCTCTACTCAGACTATCCGGTACTCACCGGATAGTCCGGTGCACACCAGACATTTACTGTTCATTGTCCGGTGTGCCACCAGAGCGATGGCTGACTGCCCTCTTCATGGATTTCTTCACTATTTCCTTGGACTTCTACGCATCTTTTAGGTCTTCTTTTGAGGTGTTGTATCCTTAGTGCCTCAGTCCAATTCTCTTCACATCCTGTGAACTACAAACACGAACACTAGCAAACACATTAGTTAACAATGTTATGTTGATCATCAAACACCAAAATCACTTAGCCAAATGGCACGAGGACCATTTTTCTTACAGCGAGGAATACAGAGGCACACGACCTAGGAGGCATACAGTGCGTAGGCACACCCAAGATTGGCCCCAGAGGGGCCCACTACGCACTGTAGCTGAAAGCGCAAGTTGAAGAACTCTCTCTCTTTGTCCCTCTCTCTTGCTTGTAAGGATCGTCCCTTGAAATATAAAAGGGAGTTCTTCTCCCCCGCATACGCACACAAGCACACCTGTTGTAACAGGCTCTACTACATTACCACGATCAGCACAACACTGGACTGGGGCTTCGGCTTGAACTAGTATAACACGGTGTCTCAGTTCTTTGCTCAGATCTCTGTGATCCACCATTCAGAGTGAGTTCGCGCTTGTATCCCCACCGAACAAAAATCTATTGTCCCTCGGTTTCCGAAACCACGACATGTTGTAACTAAATATGTACTACTAATGCTAGATGTATTGACTTTATCCACTAATGTGATTAAATTGATCATCTAGGGCTAGAAAAAAGCTTGAAGCTCGTGAGCCGGCTCGAGCTCGAAGCGGCTCGCGAGCCTCGAACGAGCCGAGTCGAGCCGAACCGCTCTGGCTCGTGAGCTGCACAAAATTAATCAACTTACACAATAATAAAGGATATATGACAATTATAATCTAGATTATTTGTAATGTCGTATTATGAATATTTATTTTATATTTATAGACTATTAACTCACTATATAATATAATATTATTTTTTAAGGTGTAGCTTGTGAGCCAGCATCGAGTCAAGCCGAGGCTCCTTTTGCTGCTCGTTGAGTAAACTTTTGCTACTCGTTGAGTAGACGAGCCGAGCTCGGTCACCTCGTCCAGTCGAGCTTTTGGGGGTGGTAGAGGCTATTCTGCCATAACGTTGACAATGTAACAGTACTGACCAAGGGTGAAAACTAGTGGCGATTTGCGGTAGCAACCTAATCCCTATAAAATTTGAAAAATACTATACAAATATACTAGTGTATTTACATGATGATTAGTGGAACTGATCTCAATAGCTTTGTTGTCTGGCTTCGCTCGCTCCTGTGCCCTCTCATGCTCCATATTTTTTTGGTTACAGGATCTTCTATGTCAAGTAAAACCTTACGCTGTTATCAGTTCTCGTGGATTGGCTGAGCACATTTGAGCGGCGTGACAGTGCGCGTTCCCTAGCTTGTTGAAGCCAAAGTGCCAATTGAGCTATCGACTCCAAATCATGTAGCGCTGCGCCGTAGCGATGGCATGACATGACACTACTAACAAGAGAACAGAAAAGGGCGGTAGGTTTCCACTTTACCATCCTGCAGTGAAATCTAGGCAACTAGATCCATTCGCATTCTTTTATCGCTACTACTCGATCCTTCCAAACCCCATACGGTCATCGTTCTCGGGGCCGCTTGTCTACGTTTCTGCTGCCTCGTGCTCAAGGAAAGCGAGAGAGAGATATTTTACCTCTACCTCTAGTCTAGGTGCAGTTGCGAGAACCACACGGCAAGAATCGGTTGGATCGATCCGCCGTTCCGCTTCCGCACCCCCCCCCCCCCCCTCCCCTCCCCAAATAAATAAATAAATAAACTCCCGGAAAGTCGCTGCCAGAAAAAAGAAGCCTCCTCGGTCATCGATCAAGTCAGTCAACGACGCGAACCGGCAGCGACGGCAACACGGGCGGCGGCCCTCCCGGCGTCCGCGCGAAACGCAGCCAGCCATGGGCGCATCGAGGTGGATGTTGTGTTCGTCGCTCGTATCATGCGTCCAAGAATATTCATTCAGACCGCAACAAGGCTGTCCCGGACGGTGCAGACTGCAGACCGCAGGGCAATGTGGGACCAGCCGTGGAAAAGTACTGACAAATGTATAGTCACTCAAAATACGGTTTTTTTACTGTGGACTACACTGTTTGTAAAGTAGAATTTAATTATGAATATGGACTATGGTATGAGTTAGCTGGTGAAATTTCTAACAACAGAAAGAGAGAGAGAAAAAACAAGACCAGGCCTTTGCACCGCAGTAAACCGCGGCTACTACAGACCTTGACAATCGAACGGACGATTTTTTTTTTTACAACCGCTAGCCTTGACAAGCAAAAGGTGTTCGTCGGAGCCGTCTGTCTTGATCGGTGTCCATTTGCTAGGCGCAACATGCGCTTTTCTCGATGCAAGACAGAGAAAAAGAAACGCAAGACAAAACAACTGGTAATAAATGCTCTACTAGTACAATGGCCGGAGCCACCAGCCAAATCACATGTCTACTATCTCCTTCATTTCCCGTTAGTCCGTCCGTCCCCACCAAGGTACGTTAATAAACTAACGCGAGCGGTAAAAATCTAAAAACTAAAAAGTCCAAAATATTGTGGTGTCACTTGAGTCACATTTCAAAGCTTGTCGTGGTTTAACTACGCGGGCGGGTAGATAGCAACAGACAAGTCAAGGCACCACCCCCACCGAGTGGAGTGGCCCTCGCTGTCACTTTAGGTTTTGGCTGTGGCTGATGCTGACAATTTATACGTGGATTGTCATGTGCGCAGGGACTGATTATTCTTTGTTCTGTCACGGAGAGAGCTGACTCTCATCAAATCAAACGCTAAACCATAGCAGAGTGCCAAAAATAAACCAACGCGGACGGCTTAGATAAGAGACTCCACCGGTACTGCACCAGCTTAGAAAGAAAATAAAATACCTGAAAGAACCATTACTACAGAAAAGAAAGGTGATGTTGAAACTTCCATCCCCGCACATCGGATGTGTATATAGCACACGGTTAGCTTCTTTCTGAAAAGCTTAACCATTTAAACACCACATTCCTAGCAACAGACCCAGACAATACCCATCAATATGCACCTTATGAACAGTACAAGCAAGCTTAAGAGACAGTATAACATTTTTTTTAACTACCCAGGACACGCTGCTAACGTTAACCCGCTACGTTTTCAAGAAAGGTAACGAAACCACGAGTTGGAAGGTGATATCAGGATTTAGATAGACACATCAAGAATTACAGATACTACAAGCACTAGCAGTAACTGAACAAAAAAGAGAGAGAGAGAGAGAGACATACAGAATCGTAAACTGATCTTACAGCTTACATGCATGGTCATCGCATCCCTGTTGATGCGACGATAGAATTGGCCACCCAGCACCCGACGCGAGCTTTGGCGCCTCAATATTGTGCCTCTGGTCCGTCCATAGCAAGGCTACACATATAATATATATATATAAATCATCGACGAGCCTGACAAAAAAAACATTTCCACAATCCAATCGGTGATCAGCGTCAGCTAGCTACATAGTGTCCGAATCGTCCTTGTTATAGGCCAGCGGGAACTCGTCGAACTGCTCCGTGGCGTCGCGGCCTTCTCCGATGCTCTTCAGGGCGTGGTAGACCCGGTACATGGAGTGCCTCTCCCTCACGCGAGGCTGGGTGCAGGCAAAGGCTACCTTCAAGAACTCCTCGATCTCTGCCTCGTGGCCCTTCCCGCGCAAAGATTTGTCGACAGCGTCACCGATCCGGCCAGAGGCCTTAAGCTGATAAACCCAGTCCACCAGTGTGCCCTTGAACCCTTCGCCCATCACGTCGACGGTGCCCACCGCAGCGGCAGCAGCCTCCTGCCCGCTAACGAGCTCGAACAGTACCACCCCAAACGCGTACGCGTCGCCTTTCGTCGTGCCGACCGGATTGCTCGCGCACTCTGGAGCAACGTAGCCGAACTCCCCCAAGTCTCCCTTGAGGAAAGGGCTAGTATCGCCGCCCTCGCCGGGCGCCATCCGGACCAGCCTCGTGAGGCCAACGTCTGTGATCCGGGCCTCGTAGTCCTCGTCAAGAAGCACTGCGCTCGAGCTCAGGTTCTGGTGAATCTGCGGAACCTGGAACCCATGGTGCAGCCACGCAAGCCCCCTCGCTGCCCCCACGGCGATCCTCAGCCGTGTCGCCCAGTCCAGCAGCGGCGCCTCCTCCCCTGGCTTCTTCTTCATCACCGACGAAAGAGCCCCGCTCTCCATATGCTTATACACCAGCAGCCTCTCGTCCTCCACGACGCAGAAGCCCAGCAGCGGCACGATGTTGGGATGCCGCAGCTGCCCGATCCGACACATCTCCGCCCTGAACGCCTTCTCCGAGAGCGGGCACGAGTGCAGGCGCTTGACCGTCAGCGCGGACCCGTCCCGTAGCACGGCGCGGTAGGCCGTCCCCGCCCGCGAGCTCCCGGCGACCACGATGTGGCTGCTGCTGAAGTCCTGCGTGGCGGCCATCAGGTCGGCGAGCTTCACCTTCACGATGGGCTTCTGGAACAGCGACACCGGGGCCAGGCGGTTGTGCGCCGCACGCAGCCTCTCGGTCCACCAGCTCCCGTCCTCCCCGCCGCCCGACTCGCTGCCGCCGCGCCTGTGGCGGCGGCGTCCTCCCTTGCCCTTCCCGCTGCACCGCCAGAAGAAGTAGGCGAGGAGCAACGACGCGGCGGCTCCCAAGACTCCCGCGGCGATGACGATCCCGAGGCCGGCGCTCCCCAGCCCGCGGCCGCAGCGCGAGGACACGGGGCGGCCGCAGAGGCCCGAGTTCCCGGAGAAGGAGTCCCTGGGGAAGCGGTCGCCGAGCTGGGGCGGGATCTGGCCGGAGAGCTGGTTCCCCGAGAGGTCGAGCGACTTGAGCCGGTCGAGCCGCGCGAGGGAGGCGGGGATCTGGCCGGAGAGCTGGTTCCCGGAGAGCGTGAGCGAGTTGAGGAAGCGGCAGTTGGCGAGCTCCGCGGGGATCGCGCCGGTGAGCTGGTTGGAGGAGAGGTCGAGGGTGACGAGGAAGGGGAGCCAGTCGCAGAGGGCCGGCAGGATCGTGCCGACGAGCGCGTTGCTAGAGAGGTCCAGCGTGGTGGCGGCGCTGCAGTACTGGAGCGAGGAGGGGATGGAGCCGACGAGGCCGAAGCCGGAGAGCGAGAGCGACAGCACGCGGGACTCCTGCAGGTTCCAGCAGCCGATGCCGCTGTAACTGCAGACGGCGCCCCCCGAAGTGTTCTTGAAGTCCCAGTCGGCGAGGCGCCCGTTGGGGTCGGCGAGGTCGTGCTTGACGCCCCGGAGGCAGCGCAGGCCGTCCTGCTGCGGCGCCGCCTCCGATCCGGGCGCGGGCTGCGGCGCCGCGGGAGGGGCCAGGAGGAGGAGGACGATGATCGGGGGCAGGAGGCGAGGAGGAGGCATGGCGGACGGATGCACGCGGATTGGGGCGCGGCGGTGGTGGTGGGGGAGGGGAGCGGTTTGACCAGGTGGGAGACTGCGTGCTTGCTGCGGGCTGCGGCCCGGGGTGGTGGTGGTGGGATTGGAGTGGATGGGGAGGGCAGGGAAACTGGCAGGCAGGCAGGCAGGCAGCGAAGGATTGAAGAGTTGTATACTGCGTGTGCGCTGCGCGCTAGGCTCTACCGCTAGTGGCAGTTGGTCTGGGTTTTGGGACGGGCTGTGCGTGGACCGCGCCGCGGGGTCGCCGAGATGGCGGAGGGAAGCGAGGCGGATCAGCGGCCAGCGGGGCACGGGGTCGGCGCGATGGAAACGAATGAGTGGTTGCCTGATTGGGCTGGGTGAGGCGGATCATCGGCTGGGCCGTACAACCCATTACCCGTATAAGATCTATATCTGCATAACCAAAGTTTACCAAAAACACTATTTTATAATGTTCCACTCGTAGAGAGATTTATAATGTTCCACTCGTATAAGATCTATAACTGCTGCAGATAGTTTTAGAAGTAAGATGGTCTACAGTGGACCCTATAAAATATGGGACATAGACTATATATGATATTGTTTGACACTGTTTGTAGAATAAAGTTTAAAATAATAGATGAGATAGGACATGAGATAGGAATCCAATAGAGATAACATAAGTATAAAAAAACACAAGAAACATATCTTAGTGAAGAACATCTTTAGCACAGTTTTAGATATCATATAACTCATATAAATATAAGTCGTATATTAAGCGATTCTAGTGAATAAGATATATTGGATTCTATAAAATATTTCTTATGTATATCTAATACTTAGAGAACTGTAACATGTTATTTAAGTTGTACATGGCCTATGGTCGCCCTAGCGGGTTACAGGAAATTCAACTATTTTCCCGGACATTAGATGGAGAAAAAAATCGATTCCTCCGACAAACGTTTGTTGAAAAAAAAATTGATACCGAATCTCAAATAAAACATATTTTTCCTGTTTTTTCCGGGAAGGATCCAAGAAAAGTTTATGATTATAACCCTTATAACCCCCATAATCATTTGGTCGGGATCTTGTGCATATCTCTCAAATAAACAATCTCCATATGGTATAGATTCAGTTATTTCTGGATAGATACGGTCTGTAGAATCCAAACTAGATGCAGACATCCACCAAGTAAGCAAGAATCGATCAAACACGAGGAAATTGTTGAGGCTTTGGTGTTAAATCACTGTAGTTTTTGTCAGGTGCTTTATTTAGTGCTAGAGCAAAATGTTGGTTTTGGAACAGTTCTAAATTTCATAAACAGGTGGCTGATATATAACCCACTTCTATATAGCATTGTTCTATATATATGATATAAAAATCGATTGTGCTCTATATTTCTTCTTTTGTTAATTTCGTACATCAGTTGCTTCCTCGTTTTCTAGGTCCGAAACTAGGGGGTCGACTGACGACTAGCATATCGTGAAGTGTATTTTTTTAAAATTAAAGTCTGTTTGGATCCATGAATTAAAAGTAAAGTGACCAAATAACAGACTGTGCACCACATATACATCACATATTCACATGTATAATTCTAATACTTCATAGCTTATTATTGTTGTTATTTGCTTATTTTTTAAGAGAAGGTATATTTGCTTGACTATAATATATACTAGTAACTTAGGCGCGTCTTGCGCGCGCACGGAACATTAGTAATAAATGGTAGCAGTGTTAAATCTGGGATTAAATGAAGCCCTGTTCCGATTTTAATATAATAAAAAGTATAATATGACAACCACCTGACGATTGGTCTGATTTTAGTAATACTGCATATTTTGCTAGCACCGGTGGCTGCTACGACTCTTCAATCTTGCAAACAACCACCTGACAGGAAGCTTTCATAGTGAGCTCGGGATGAAGTATGGTAGCAATATGATGTCCGTATCAGTAGTAAAATCGTAAGATTTGATAGATTTAATTAAGTGCTGGACCGCGCTCACTATGAAAGCTCAGTATGAAAGCAAACATGGACTATGGTTCTGAAGTAATACTGCATATTGATTACTAATTTCTTTGTCATTCGAGTGTGCTGAGGAAATGCTCACGAAGAGGGTGCTGGGCTGAATAGCTAGAGGGTCCCAAAGAAGCTTTTTCCTTGCTCTGGTTTTTTAGCAATCTCAGCAGTTGTGTCCTTTTCAATTGTAAAAAAACGAAAGATCAGTATGCTAAGACTACTAACTTCAATCAAGCTCTAACATGGAGATTGAATGTACCAATTAGAACGTACCTTGCTTGTTAAGCTGTTTATTTAGCAGTAGAATTATATATTTGAGATGAGATTTTAACGAAAAAACTTTTTCTTTCAAGCGGCAATCAGTTGGTACCTTGGGAGGGGGAAGGGCTGGTGCTTCTTGCTACCCAGCTACCGGACAGAATGCTCAGGTCGGTCCTTCCCCATTCGCTCTTTGGGCAGCGGTGGATTGAAGGTGCATCATTCAGATATGCAGGGAAGACGGGTATGGGGTAGCGACATGGTGGTGGAGAGGGCCAAATCTTCGATGAATGCAACCGGCAACTGATCCATCGGCCATGGCGACTGCTCTTCACAGCGTCTCTTCATGATAGACTCGGCCACCTCCTCCTCTTCGTCGTCGTTCGCCAGGTGACCGCGCCGAACCACCAGTGCCCCCTACCGCGCCAACCTGTGCGTTTCGAGGTGGCGATGTCTGAGGGGGCAGATTCAGACTCCCGACGGTGGCCCAAACACCGCAGCGTCGTTTGACGGAGGAGGTGGGATGGTGCTCCGGTTGGAGCCGCCACAGACAGTGTCGGTAGCACGACGACGTTTGAGGAGGGAGCGAGGAGACCGGCGACGTCTAAGGAGGAGATTGTGTTTGGGGGCTCCTCGCGACGGCCCAGGCACTGCGACAATGTTTGAGGGGTAGACGGGAAGGCGCTCCGCTCGGATCTACTGGAGACCACGTCGAAGCCGTCAGCATGACATCTTCTGAGGATGGGTGGAGGGGAAGGGGATGGTGCTCATCTAGGCGTCTGGACGCATCATTGGTGGGGGGTGGAGCCTCGGAGCTCCATCGCGCAACGAAGAGGGCGCTAGCGGCCGAAGTCCGGAGGGGTCTGGAAGCATTGCGTAGCGAAGATGTTAGGATAGGAACGCTTTCGCGGGTGGGGGCGCGGCTGGAAGCCGTTGAGACGTGATCCAACGGCTGGAGCATTTGGAGATGACGTGGACGCACAGATGCGCGTGTTTGCGTCGCACTCTATATAGTAGTAATGCTGATGGTAACACATACAAATAAGTGTGCCAATATGTCTAATATGTTTACAGCTGATTATTACCGGTATCTTTCATATATAAAATCCTATAGAGCCATAAATGATGCTTTAAATGCTACGGATTTGAAGAAACCTCTTGTGGTTTGAGAATTTAGATCTTCAATTAGACATTATATGAACTTTTTTGTCAATTTAAAATATCATTATATGTTGTATTAGACTATTATGTGATTAGACATTGTTGTCCTCGTATTGTAAACTATTATATTATACAATTGTATTATTTAGACGTATGTAATGAATTTACAACCCATCTAACAAATATCCAATATTATGTATGTATCCATTTGAATAATATCCTATATATGTTTTCTACCCATCTGAATAATATCCGATTTTGTCGTATATCCACCTTTTAGTAATTGAACCCGATGTTAATTTTAAGTCAAAATTGTTAAAGCGGGATACCCGGTAAGTACCTGTAAAACTAAACTCGGGTAGGATACGAGTACCCAATACTCACCTGGCTGGAACCCGGAGCCTGGCCAGTTGTCGGTTGGCTCTTCTGTGCGCTGCGCCTTGCGTCGACGGGTGAGGGCATGAGGCCTGGCTGGCTAGCCCATTAGCACAAGCCCAATAAGTAAAAGGATGTGCTAGCAACTGGGTCCCACGGAGTGAAAAGCTACACACTGCAACGTTCGTGTGATTTGAGATTTCTTGCTAACAGCGACGGATCCCATTTTTTGTTGGCTTCACTGCACACTGTTCGGATTTCTTGCTCTGTTCGTGTGCTTAAAAAATCAGCAGCATATATCGTTGGTGCAGGAGGAAGGCTCGTGTAACGGTACGCCAAGGAGGGAACAAGCGTCCGAGGTGCCCTATTGTGATTTATGTTGTGCCATTTTTGTGATATAAAAGTGTGAAACACTTGAACCTATTAATTAATATTAATTATATGCTATCTCTTATATACTTGTGAATTTATAGATTATGCCTGAAAGAGGATATAAGTTGTTGATATTTTTTTTGTAATTGTGTTTTTTATAATGCCCCAATGATTAGTAACTTTGAGTTATCATATATATCTCTACTATCTATTAAGACGATAGTGTAGACCACAGCGATGCCCCCGCCTCCCCTCTGCGCTCGCACCCGCCCCGTTCCTCTCGCTCGCACAAACCGCCCCATCCGCAAGCTGCGCACGGGCCAGTTGCATGCCGCATCCGCCCCTATCCTCTCACCGTCTATCCCCTCCGCACGACGGCACGACCACCATCCCAGTCCATCCCCTCCCGTCCAGCGTCCGCTCTCTCCGCCCCTGCTCCCTCCGCAGTCCCCCTCCTCCACACAACAGCCACGGTCCATCCCCTCGCGCGCACAACAGCCGCCATCTATCTCCTTCGCGCGACCATCGCCACAGTCGTGGCCGCTGCCGCCTCTCCGTCTAGGGTTTTCTACCGCTGGCACCACTCGATCTGGAACAGATGTCGTCACAGCAGCATGGCACCGCCCCTCTGCCCACCGCCACTACGAGGACATCTGGGTTGCCGGTCGCTGGTTCCCCATGCCACGCGCCCCTTCTCTTCCGTCTAGGGACCTGGGTCCTCGCACGCAGGGAGGGCGTGGACGGCATGCGAGACTGACCACCTCTGATGGGGGCGGAGCCCGTCCTTGCCGACGCGGGGGACGCGACCAAGGGCGAGGACGTGACCTCGACGTCGCGCTTGGAAGGGGACCGGGATGCGACGAGCGCTGAAACAACTAGCCCGATCCACTCGCGGGATGGGAGCCGCTGCGCCAGCCGCCAGAAGCCCACCGCGCGTCCGCGTTGGGAGCCGGGCGCCCCAGCGGCCTAGCCCTTCCACCTTCCAGGCTCCACGTCGGCCACCGGCGAAGGCATAGGCACTGCCCACGCCCACGCCTCCGCGGTCAAGCGGCACCGCCCAGGCCCCAGGCACCCACCGGCAACGCCCATGCGAGGCGGCCACGACCTTGGCTTCGCCTCTGCAGCCAACTCGTGTACCTGTAAGTCAGCTCTCTCACCTATAGCTTTACTAGCCTCCAAACCACAATAACTAGCTGCAAGGCACAATCACTAAATGGTGCAGATGTTATATCTAACAACATACACTTGCAGCGATGTAGGTGGATAATTGAAACAAAGTATTATTCAGTTGATCTTCCATCTTGACAACAATTCTTAGTGAATAATTTTCTCTTGGTTCCCTCCCTCATCTAGAACGGGTGGCTGCCCTCATTATGATCTTCGATATCAGTGATGTCTGAACTGAACCTGTGTTCTCATTCAATTTTTATTGTATTCTATGTCTTATATTGTTTAAAGATTCTAAATCTTATAATTTTCAGTCTATTTTTTACCTTTAGATTTTGAATCTTATAATTTACAGTAGGGTAACAGCCTTAAGTAATTATGCATGAATCCACCTTGCTTACTCTGCAAATCTGGGCTGCCAGTGTTGATATCCAGATGTTTGAGATCTTGTTATGCGTTGGAAATAAAGCAGATCTTGTACCTGGTTATAGTGTGCAGGTATGCAAAAGCTTGGGAAGTCAAGTTCTGATCCACACCCTAATTATTACAATTTTGGGATAAATGAAAGTGAGGACTGTAGCTTGTTATTTGAGGAAGAACCATGCATAGATATTAGAAACTCTACTGCATAGTGGTGCATTGAGCAGAACATAGAATATATTGAGGTATGTGCTTCCAATGCTGACTTTGATAAGTGTAAGTTGTCTCCTCGGATGTAAACCTGTAACTGTTAAGTTCCCCCCTCAAGTTTCTAAACTTTGCCATTAAGCTTTCTAATTTCCAATAATCAATCTATTACCATGAGTTCTAAATTGGGCATCAATTTAATATTTTATACCAATGAAAACTTATATTCCCTCCATCCCAAAATATAATTTGTTTTAGATTAAAAATACATTCATTGATTAATCTACGAATGTAGTTTGTATGCATGTCTACGTTCATTATTGTTGTAATGAATATAGACAGGAAAAAGAGGGCTAGAAAGAACTATATTTTTAGGCGGAGGGAGTATCTTTTAGGGACTCCAATAGAAGAAGGCTTATATCATATATGATTTGTGGTTGTTTCTATCTTATTTGATGTTTATTCAAACTAACAGGTCGATCAGTGGATGGTGATAGCCAAGGCTTAAAGCGACTCCTTGGAGCTATTTCTGCACATATGTGGCCTGGAATAGTTCTAAAATCTAGAACCAGGATAACTGCCCCATTCTTTGTTGAAAAACAAGGTCATTAAGTTATATGCATGAGTAAATTGGCACTGATGATTGTAGATCTTAGCCTTGCTTGCTCTGCACTTTTGGAAAACTATGGGACGACATGGCAGCTTAGAATTTTTCTCTATCAAGTAAATTCAACTATTAGGATTTGTTGCCCCTCTTTTACATAGAACTTGTCATGAAACCTTTGCACCGGTATATTACTTCAAATTATTCAATCTAAAATCATGCAATGTCCCTAATTATTCGTTTTCATTCTGACAGAATCCAAATATGATGAATTCAACTATGAAAGATTTGCTTACTCCTGGTCTTATCACTTATCCCATTTTTGGGGGAAATACAATATAGAAGTTATTTGTTGCTGCGGGGACATTCTGAGCTATCAAGTCTGTAATTTAACTACAGTTTTCCCCTCTCCCTTGACTCATTTCAATACTGCAGATACTTCTTGATATGGATTATGGAAACTTACCTACCCTTCTATCACCATCTTGGTTTGCCTTTGCAGGTCCTGAGTTATCTGGATGATAGGTGAAGAGTTATAGCAACAAGGTAATATTGCAATTATCTCATCAGTAATCTTCAAGCTTGAATCTAAATTAAGTAGGTGCAATATAGCAACAAAGTTAGAACTGTAATTTTCCCGTATGAATTTGATATACAAACTAATGTTAAGTCAAATAAAAAGATAAGTTTTCTGGATGATAGGTGCAGAGTTATAACAACAAAGTAATATTGCAATTGTCTCACGAATAATCTTCAAGCTTGAATCTAAATTAAGTAGGCGCATTATAGCAACAAAGTTAGAACTGTAATTTTCCCGTATGGATTTGATATACAAACTAATGTTCAGTCAAATAAAAAAAGATATAACCTTTTGTTTTTCAAGGAAAGTAGTATCACTAATTACTCCATCATGGAAACCAAAAACAAGTATAATGCAATGATGATTTATCTTTTGACAGATGAATGTTATGTGGCTGGCATAGGCAACATGGGTGCTTGTTTTTGTACTATCAGTATGGCAAGAATCCTATGCATGGTATTCTACAACTTGGAACTAGCCAAAACTGAATAGTTTTTCAGTTACAAGATACATAATACCCTTCTATACCTTGTCCATTTATTAGTTTCCTCATTTTCTAAATGATACATTTCCACTTTAAATATATGTTAAACTTCACAATCTTTAGAATGTTTGGTACTATCAGTTCAGCTCTCAACCAGTAATTACCATCGACATTCTAACGGTGACTATGTATTAGTCCCTCTGTTCCAAATTATAGATCGTTTTTAGCTTTTCTTCATACCTATTTACTACCTCTGTTCTAAATTATGAAGACACTTTGGCTTTTCTATACAAAGTTTTTTTCTATACACTAAGATATACACTATGTGTGTATACATTTAGGATGAAGTGAGTATAAGGATTTGCTACTTATATTTTATAGCTTTGGCTACATTTCGGTGCTTTTCTTGATATCTATCTACAATGTGTCACATTATATTTATTTTGCCTTTATACTAAAACTAAATTAGTAAACGTAACTGGAATTTACATGTTCTATAAACGTAGCTGGAATTTACTTATATTTTTATAAACAACACAATGGGCTGGGTTAAAAGGTTTCAACAATACAAAATCATTTGTTTTTTTTCTCTAATTGTTATAACATGAGCTCCTCAAGTGAAGGTCCTCCGCCCCAAGTTTCCCTCTTTTCTCTCCTGTTTTCTGGTCTGCTCTTCATCTTAATGAGTTAAGTACTTAAGTGGTGCTGAGTGCCGACTGCCGATGGTCTGTAACTCTGTATGAGTTAAGTGGTGCCAAAAAGTGGTCGTTTTGCCCTTCCTTTGATCTGTACAGAGATCCATGGTAGCCGCCGGGGTGCTGATAACGTTGAGGTCATCTTTCCTGAGTCTCATGTGGTTGGTGGAGCCTCTGCATCCTCTGTTGCTGACAGCACCGAGCCTGCGTCGACATCGTTGGCCGCTGCAGATTCTTCAGCACTTACTGAGAAGGCCATTGCAGCGCTGTCTCCTGAGCTTCGTGCACAAGCAACTGATCCGAAGAGCAGGCAAGGTCACAGGACCCTGGATGGAAGTTTGGGAGGTGGCCAGACACTATCACACTGCAAAGGACTTTGTTCAGTGTATTTTCTGTTTGAAGATTCTACCTTCTGGAATTAAAAGATTTAAACAGCACCTTGCCGGTAGGTTTGGTGGCACTATGAATGGGTACAATAGACTGATGAAGCTGATGGTGATAACAGCCTATGGGGTGCTGTGAATGGTGCATTAGGTGCAAGTCAAGGACTCTGGGGCAGAAATTTTCCTAGGGCTGACGCTGTCAGTGCTGGTTTATCTTTTCAACCTCAAAGAACATAAGTTAGGACAAGGAAACGTTCCAGAAATGCAGCAGCTCAAGATCTTGGTGAAGAAGATGACAATGATCAGCATGAAGATGCTACAGAACCAGCTGAACAACAACCACCAACAGAAACAGCAACAAATGTGGACCAGGATGAATCTGAATCAGTTGGAGGGGGAGCTGCTGCTGATGCCTTTTCAGTTGGACAATGATCTTCTGCTCTAGGTCTCTACACTCTAATAACTGTGAGTTTGCTTGTTTGAATGTTTAGAACTTTAGATGAGGTCAATAGGTCATAAGAAATTTATCTACTTTCAGTTTTAGTATGAACTTTGCATCAATATTAAGTTTCAGATTTGCCTATCACAGTAGTACTACCCATTTGCCTTCATAGCAGTGTAGTACCTATATAATTATATATTATTAGGTTGTTGTTGTTGTTATATATAGCTCCTGAAATATACAGGGCGACCCGGGCCAACCTAATCACGATTAGTCACCTGGTCGGTTCCCTGGACCGACCAGCTGATCGTCTGACCTGTAAACATTGAGAGTGAAAGAGTTAACATTAGTGTATAAACTATAAAAACATTTAGTTTTGTGTCATTAAAACATTGTGATGAAGCTAAAGCCACGGTTCATAATTGGGGGTGAATTACCATAGAGGAACAAACCCTGTGCCTAATGATGTGGAAAGAATCCTTTGTATATTACAAATGTAGTTCAAAACTTTGAAGCCTATACAAACAATGGAAATAGCAGATCCAAGAAATATACTGTTTGTTTCTCTGCTGACTTTCATAAAAAACAGAATCAGACACATTACTTCCTAACCTATCCCTCACAGATCGCTTTTTCCCCAACAAAGGCAATTCACCGTCATTAATATCATCAGACATAGCCCTCCTTTTGACAACCTAAGGTGAATAAAATTGAGGTAAAGTTGTAAATAATGTGATATCAGAATTCATCAAGGTTTGGGAAAGGTTAAGATGCAAAAAAAAACATGTATGCAACACAGAGGCATTGGCATCAGTCAGCTAGCATTTCACAACATGGAAAACCTTAAAACCAATCTTGTGTACTTTATCAAGTCCAAGATAGTTTACAAACAAATCACTGTAGAAAAAATTGAAGAAAAACATGCATAATAGAAGTGCTAGCGTGAGTGGCTTCACTGCTAATAATTAAATCATATTAATAAGTAATGATATGGTGTGCATATATGTTCTTTAGACATTACAACTAACAACATAAAAGATCTGAATGCAGAATGTGCAATTGTGCATACAAATGATTGATAATCTTAGACATGACCAGCAGGTACAAATAACCCCTACTAGAAAGGGAGCTTCTATTGTTTCTAAATGATACATTTCCACTTTAAATATATGTTAAACTTCACAATCTTTAGAATGTTTGGTACTATCAGTTCAGCTCTCAACCAGTAATTACCATCGACATTCTAACGGTGACTATGTATTAGTCCCTCTGTTCCAAATTATAGATCGTTTTTAGCTTTTCTTCATACCTATTTACTACCTCTGTTCTAAATTATGAAGACACTTTGACTTTTCTATACAAAGTTTTTTTTTCTATACACTAAGATATACACTATGTGTGTATACATTTAGGATGAAGTGAGTATAAGGATTTGCTACTTATATTTTATAGCTTTGGCTACATTTCGGTGCTTTTCTTGATATCTATCTACAATGTGTCACATTATATTTATTTTGCCTTTATACTAAAACTAAATTAGTAAACATAACTGAAATTTACATGTTCTATAAACATAGCTGGAATTTACTTATATTTTTATAAACAACACAATGGGCTGGGTTAAAAGGTTTCAACAATACAAAATCATTTGTTTTTTTCTCTAATTGTTATAACTTGCATGTCTCTGTGTTATTGATCAATTGTAAAGTTGCTGCATTGGTAGGTCTTCTAACTTTAGATTATTATGCTCCTGCGATTGTGAGAATTGCAGAGCATGTTGCTGTTTAGGTCCCTTACTCCCTTTTAGGCTTTAGCAACTTCATTCTTAAGGAAGCTTCTGCGATGTCTGTCGGTGGCCATTATTATGTCTACTAATGATATGATATGCATTTGTTGTCGGGTATCAGTATTATTAACTGTTAACCTGTTACTTGCATGATTTATTTGTTCTCACTTAATTTACTATGTGGACGACATTTTTCTCATCCCTGAGTGTTCACAGTGTCATTATGATTTTAGTTCATGGACTACTGTTATAACCTTTTCCATGAACAATTAATGTGCTAGCGAATTCATTCTTAATTCATTTTTTCTGTGCCTCAGAGTCCCTTTCTTTCACATTTGTTCCTTTATTTCTTTTCAAATGCCCTATAATATTCACTAAATTTCCACTGGACCTATGCTTATAAAGTTATTAATTTGTTTGCATCTAACTTGTTTCTAGATATTTGTATGTGTCACCAGCATTTCCCCAAGAATATCTGATCATTTTACCTTTTTATTCAAGTTATATAGAGCCTATGTTGATTTGTCTCTCTATTGTTTTGATAGATCATTCTTCTCCTACGTGTACTAGACCTCAAACCGTTGCCATTGAATTAAGTGCAAACTACTTGATTAATTGCAGCAGCAGTGAAAACATTTCTCTCGGCGACAGAGCGAGAGCAGATGTAGTCTGTGCAACGGTGGCTGTCATCGGACCTCGTGGGCATCCGCGTCCACTACGTGATCATCAAGGGAACCACCAGGACGTAGGACGATCTCATCGAGGCGGAGGTCGCCGAGCTGCTCTGCGCTGCAGTGTCTCTACTGTGCGGCTGCACGATCTCGACATCTTCGACGCCGTCAAGATCACACTAGACACGTGGCCGCTCGAGCTGCCTGGCATCACCAACGTCGTTATCGAGGTCGCCGAGGCGGCCAACCCCCTCACTGCCATTGGAGATAGGATCCTTACTCCTGCAATCTGATGTATTCAGAATAATAGTTTATGAGTAAAACCTAATGCAACTGCAATCTAAGCTGTAGTTTTATACGTTGTATGCAGTTCTTCTGTAGCAAGTGGAATAAGGTTCATAATCATAACATGAGATATATGTATTTTTTTCCTTCTCTGTATGGTTATATTGTTTTCATTGTTGAATCTGGTGTACTATTTTTCATGGTCTGATGAGGAGTATAATTTACTTTACCTATACTGATTGGTGTAATATCTTCCATTTCTGACAGATGTGGTTATAATTGTCGCAATGTTCATATTAATTGGCTTATTCTAGATGCAACACTACAGGACAAAATTGGATGTCTCTTTGCACCTTTGCTGCTACTTCAGTTTATTCTAATTGGGAGCGTTGAGTTAGTGAACATACACAAATACAACAGTTATGTTCTAAAAGCCTATAATTCAGTCTACACCTTCCGGTATTTCAGACAAGGCAATTCTGAGATTTGGACATCTCCTAGAGGGGTGATGCTTAGCATCACATGTCATTGGCAATTTAACTGCTACTTTTGTATCAATTGTATGATGAAATAGAGTTATCTATATGTCTTTTCTATCAATATTTTTAAATATTTTCACTCCGTAGCAACGCACGGACATTTATCTAGTATATATATATATATATATATATATATATATATATATATATATATATATATATATATATATATATATATATATATATATATATATATAAGGAGCCCTATGCTTTCGATAACTAGAGGAAGCCCAGGCCAGATAGTGCAATTCGGTCGAGCCGGACCAGGTCCAGACGTCTATAAAAGAAAATCCGGAGTGCTAGGGATCAGTTTTTCACGCTCCATCTCGATTCATTAGCGACGACGGTGGACCCCTGACCAGTGACCGCGGTGGCCGCGGCTTCCCGACCTCGACATGCGGTGGTGGCGGTTCCTCGATTTGAAGTAGAGGCGGCGGTTCCCAGACCGGCGACGGCGGCTCCCGATCCAGAGGGCGAGCGACGGTAGTGCCCTTGTGCGGGCAAGCGGCGGCGTCCCCGGGGCCCCAAGGCGGCGGCACTTTCAAGGCCGGCGAGCAAGCTGCACCCCTCGATGTGCGAGTAGCGACGGCGACACACGAGGCGCGAGGTTCGAGCGACGTCACGGAAGGTGCGAAGTGCGCGCAGCGACGATCGCGCATGACATCCTCCGATCCGGCGCAGTACAGGCGGCCCGAATGACGACATACATTTATGCATATGTTGTCGACGGCCTCATTCAATTTGTGTTTTCTTTTCGATTATTGTGTTTTATACCTACCACATGTATTATTTACGCTAAAAACTGTATGATTTTATGCTTAAACACGAAGTTCGTATATCAGTTTGCTGCATGCATATTTTTGTATGCACATTGGAAAGACAATTCCTTAATTTATGTTGTTCGTAATTTGCGCACATGCAATGGAAACTCCCACGATTTTGCCATATTTTTTGGATCTGTATAAAAATAGAAATCGCATGGATGCGGCTGCCATGTTTTTCGGATCTGTCAGAAAAATAGGATCTTAATAACAACCTACTAGAGCTATCAACCTCTCACATTGACTCGGTATTTACGCTTATAATTGAGGGATTTTATACTCAAAACTTAAGGTTTTTACGCTCCACCCGGAGATGCGTCCACCAGTAAACAATATGCCGAATTTTTTACGCAGTGTAACGAATTGCATAAATGCCTAAATCGTGTAGTATAATTTGTATCAGTATATATCATAAACTAGTTCTAATGTGTTTAGTTGCATGCCTGTTGGAGGGATCTTATATTTACGGAGGAAATAAAACATTAAATGTGATTTTTTTGTTTCTATGCATGCAATTCATTTCCTTTCATTGCATATTCTTTCTATCATAAATTCGTGTGCATGCAGTTGGTAACAGATTTTTACGCAGTATACCGACTTGCATAATTATCTACATAGTATAGCATATTTATTATCAGTATATATCATAAAATGGTCATTACGAGTCTAGCTGCATGACTGTTGCAGCGATCCTAAATTTATGGAGGAAATAAAGCACTTAAAATAGAAACCGTCACACATATCTGTCGGCGTTTCGACCCCGGAAGTCCCTGGACCGACGAGTAAATTGTCGCCGCGTGTCCTAGCCCAGATGGGTCGGCGCGAGACGGAGCACGAAGGGGGGAAGAAACAGGCAAAGGGGAAACACGCGGCCTTCGTGTTGCCCTGCGCCCAGGTCGGGTGCGCTTGCAGTAGGAGGGTTACAATCGTCCGCGAGGGAGAGAGAGAGAGAGAGACCGTCCGCCAGCCCGTTCTCCCGCGCGGCCAACCTTCCCGTACGAGAGCCCTGGACCTTCCTTTTATAGGCGTAAGGAGAGGGCCCAGGTGTACAATGGGGGGTGTAGTAGTGTGCTAACGTGTCTAGCAGAGAGGAGCTAGAGCCCTAAGTACATGCCGTCGTGGCAGCCGGAGAGGTTTTGGCGCCCTGTTCATGTGATGTCGTGGCCATTGGAGGAGTGCTTGAGCCTTGTGGAAGTACAGCTGTCGGGGTTGTCGGATCCTTGCTGACGTCTCCTTGCTTCCGTAAGGGGCTGAGAGCCGTCGTCGTCATGGAGCACGCGGGGTACCATCATTACTTGTTTACCGGGGCGAGCCAGATGGGACGCCGGTCTTGTTCCCCGTAGCCTGAGCTAGCTAGGGGTAGGGTAATGATGGCCTTCCCTGTGACGTGGCGGGTCCGAGCCCGAGGTCGGGCGAGGCGGAGGCTCCTCCGAGGTCGAGGTTG
Organism: Zea mays; assembly: GCF_902167145.1. NCBI lineage: Eukaryota > Viridiplantae > Streptophyta > Magnoliopsida > Poales > Poaceae > Zea > Zea mays. The sequence goes on along the minus strand of NC_050105.1, from coordinate 129,078,765 downwards.
AGTCTGGGCCCTGGGGACAGGCGAGGCGGAGTCCGTCTTCAGGGGTCGAGGCTGAGTCCAAGCCCTGGGGTCGGGCGAGGCGGAGTCCGTCTTCCGGGGTCGAGGCTGAGTCCGAGCCCTGGGTCGGGCGAGGCGGAGACCGTCTTTCGAGGCCGAGGCTGAGTCCGAGCCTTAGGGTCGGGCGAGGCGGAGTCCGTCTTCCGGGGTCGAGGCTGAGTCCGAGCCCTAGGGTCGGGCGAGGCGGAGCTTCCCATGGCGCCCGAGGATGGACTTAGCTGCTGTCAGCCTCACTCTGTCGAGTGGCACAGCAGTCGGAGCGGGGCAGGCGGCGCTGTTTTCCTGCCAGGTCGGTCAGTGGGGCGGCGAAGTGACTGCGGTCACTTCGGCTCTGTTGACTGAGGAGCGCGCGTCAGGATAAGGTGTCAGTCGATCCTTGCATTAAATGCTCCTGTGATACGGTCGGTTGGCGTGGCGATCTGGCCAAGGTTGCTTCTCCGCGAAGACTGGGCCTCGGCGAGCCGAAGGTGTGTCCGTCACTTGAGGGGGCCCTCGGGCGAGACATGAATCCTCCGGGGTCGGCTGCCTTTGCCTGAGGCTAGGCTCGAGCGAGGCGAGAGCGTGTCCCTTGAGTGGACTGAGCCTTGACCTTAATCGCGCCCATCAGGCCTTTGCAGCTTTGTGCTGATGGGGTTACCAGCTGAGATTAGGAGTCTTGGGGGTACCCCTAATTATGGTCCCCGACAATATCTTTCCTAAATTTACGCACATGCAAGAGAACGTGTTTGACTCATGCATGCATTTTGCCATATTTTTTGGATCTGTATAACCGCATTTACATGTGGCTGCTATGTTTTTGGAACTGCCATAAAAATACGATCTTAATAAAAACATACTAGAGCTATCAACCTCTCAGATTGGCTTGGTATTTACGCTTATAATTGAGGGATTTTATGCTCAAAACTTAAGGTTATTACGCTTCAACCCGGAGATACGTCCACCAGTGAACAACATGCCAGATTTTTTTACACAGTGTAACGAATTGCATAAATACCTACACCATGTAGTATAATTTGGATCAGTATAAATCATAAACTAGATCTAATGTGTTTAGCTGCATGACTGTTGGAGGGATCTTATATTTATGAAGAAAATAAAATATTAAATACGATTTTTTTGTTTCTATGCGTGCAATTCATTTCCTTTCATTGCACATTATTTTCATCATAAATTCGTGTGCATGCAGCTGGTAACAGATTTTTACGCAGTATACCGAATTGCATAATTATCTACACAGGCTAGCATATTTAGTAGCAGTATATATCATAAAATGGTCCTTACGAGTATAGCTGCATAGCTGTTGCAGCGATTCTAAATTTATGGAGAAAATAAAACATTTAAAAATAAAAACCGCCACACATATCTTTACTAAATTTACGCACATGCTTGGGAACATATTTGACTCATGCATGCATTCCTTTTTTTGCGCGTATAGACGTGAGCGCGGGTGGTACAACCGACAGCCTGGTCCAGTCGGTGCGCTGGTTTGAACCAGGTTACAGGGTGATCGGCCTGGACTTCTTTTAACTATTGGAAGTCTATGGCTCCCGTTATACCTGTCCTCTATATATATATATATATATATATATATATATATATATATATATATATATATATATATATATATATGATTTATGTTTTTTATTGGTTTACAGTTTGATAATTAATATTACCAAGACAAACTATCCGACAAATATCCGTTATCTACCAAGTAATATTTGATATATGTTTCTTACCCGTTATCTACGCCTTTTCTTTTTTCCAAGAGAGGGGTAACGGATCGGAGGACGGAGGCCACATGCCCACTGCCCACACCACTACAAAGACACAGCATTCATCCACGTCTAGTCAACGAGGTTTAGTCCGAATGAACTCTCGCGGGTATGCGTCGTCGGAGGCAGTAGAAGGCATCAACGTCCGGAAGTCGTTACGATGAAAAGTCACAAGATTTTTAGCGAATTGTTTCCTAGTGTGATTGGAAATCAGTTGTCTGAGCCTGCACACGATGCCTGGAGAAGACCGGAGGGTCAAGTCTAGCGCATGTGCGTCCATCCGTGTCCAGCTTTTACTATTTCAACGGGAGCATCTAAAGAACTGCTGGTCAAGCAAGCTCCAGGCGGGAAAGGAAGGACAATGCAAGCAGCTATCAATTGGATACTGATGTGTGCCCCGACCTCGGGGTCGGATTCTGTACAAAAGTAACCGTAGAAAGGTCGCTGACGTGTATGTTCGGGACCACACATAGCTTCAAATTAAAGTCAACTATTCATATTGTCGCAGCTATAAGACAAAACATTATGGCCATATTTGGTTTCTTTAGTCTATGGACTAAAGTTTATTCTCTAACAAGTTTAGTTCTAAGAGCTAAAAATAATAAGAATATACTAAATGACTCATAAAAATACTAAAATGATTTTAATATTCTTCTGCTATTAGTACAATTGAACTAAATAAGGGCTAAATGTGGAATTAATATGGTTTAGTCTTTTTAGCACATATGTGAAGGACTAAAGACTAAATCATTTTAGTCCATATTTTAGTCCTAGTGTTTGACAAAAAAGGGACTAAATGAGACTAAAAACTAGAGACTAATCTTTAGTCCCTCTAACCAAACACCCTCTATATCAACAATAGAAACGAGTAAGGATTAAAGTCAAGCAATGCTTTCCGCCGACCTCAGCAAGTCCATCTCTGAGCTGGTTTTTTGCTGCAGGCTACAATACTCCACGAGGAAATAATGGTAGAGCTGAACAGCTGGTAGCTGGATGCGTCAAACTGTGGAAAACTTGAAATGCTGCAAAAATCAGAAGCAATATATGGATTTCGACAGCTTCTTTGCACCAGCCCATAACCCAAAGATCAAACCATTTATGCTTATTGCCCCCATCCCAGGTCTACATGTTAGCTAGTCTACATGTTAGCTAGATAGCTATAGTGCTGTTTTGGTAGCAGTGTTTTTGTCATGGATGGTTTCATTTATGCTTGTTATTGGCCGCCGTAGGGCGGCTTATCTGTATCTTGGGGTCCTTTTTGGACCTTTTTCCCCTTCTTAATATATTTTCGCGCAGCTCTCTTGCGCTTTCGAGAAAAAATATATGGATTTCGAGAAGGAAAAAAACGAGTCCCAAGAGCAGCGAAACCAGAAGGACAGTTGCTCTGGAATCAGCTTCTGACTTTTGCTGCCCTCTGGATATGGTGATTGCGAGCATGGTCAGTGCAGGTACTCGTGGGAATGGATGCTGTGGTCATCAACGGCACCAGGCCCAGCATCTCACGTCAGAACGCAAGCACCGCAACCCTTTCCAGCACATCTGGTCGCATGACAAGCCAATCATCCAGCTACTTTATGATATATTAACACGGGCATAAAGTACTAGGAATCAGGGGAGATACTTTCATCACTCACAGAAAGCATGTGATACGAAAGTGAAGAGAGCCCAAGTCAACCATGCATAAGAATGGCTCAAGTTGAAGTTCATTTTAGAATGTATCTAATCGATTCACTACCCACTACAGACGAGTGAAAGAGCTCAATAAAGAAGAGGCTACAGCTTACAAGATTGCGACAGTCACATCCCCCAGGACAGCCATCGATTCTCTACACGAAATGGTGCGATAGGAGAGCTGCTAGAGATAGCCTAACCAAGAAAGAACTCACGGGGGGATTGAAACAGTTGTACGCAAAAAAAAAAACACAAAGAACGGCTTAGTCATATCAGTTCTTTTTATATGTGAATCTGGTTTTGGCATAGGTGGAAGTTCCTTCCAAGTCGTTCCATCATCAAGCATATAAACATTACTATACACAACCTTCACAAGCAGAGTGTAATTTTTAAAAAAGAGGGTAATAACAAAGATAAATAAATAGTGCAAATAGTAAGGTTACTAAGAAAATAGTGAAACTACTAGTACTTTCGGATTGATTCTGGTCTCAACTCAAAAACATCAATTATGCCAATGTTTGAATATATGTGATATATGATAGCTTCATAGTTAAATAAAACTAAATGTCTTTATCAGTTGTTTGTTTTCTTTGAAAAATACAGTGCCCAATCCACTTTCTGGTGAAATTAGGTCCGCCATTATTTATTGAAGAAAGTAGGCGCAGCGTGTGTGGTGCTTAGATGCTTATTTACTAGACTTAATCATGCACAACATATGGCTAAGTTGTCTTTAATGCGGGGAATTGATCTCAGTTGATCTTAAAACATAGGGACCACATAATGTGCATCAATTAGCTATAAGAATGAGGTGCATGTCAACATACCTCACTTCTTCTGACACATTTAAATATAGGAGACCCAGGCTTCGCCATGAAATCACCTTCTTGACCACCGATAACAAGAAGTTTATCATTTGCAGCAACACAAGCCCTAGTAGTAAAAGAAAATATCTTTATACGAACTTCAGCAACTTCTTATAAAGTTCTTTGTATGATGAAAACAAATATAGAAAACAATTTAATAGAAGCATAAATGTTGCCCGGAGCATAAGGAAAGTGTAAGTGCAAAGTGCCAAAATGCCAAGACAGCCTAGAGCATAGGCATCTAGCAGCATGCTTTCCAATGAAAATATTATAAAAATTACTAGTCTTGAGAGAGGCCATTGTAGCAACCAGCAACAAGACAAGAATAAAAAACAAAGTAAAGTTGCAATAGAATCCAATGTAACAGACTTTTAGATCAAGTGATAACTGACAATTCCTCTTTCCTCACGCATATGTCATTACATACAAAAATAATGAAGCATCCAAGCATGTAACAGAACTGTACACATTGTTTACTACTTTATGATACCAAATGATTCGAGCAAAAACTATTGATGCCAAATTCATGTCAACTAGACATAAGCAAGATATTATCTAAAGTTGTTATGAAGCTAAATTAATGTCATCTAGGCAAAAAGTATGATAACAAATGTGAATGGACAATATATTTCTGACCATGGAAAACTGTAACGCTCTTAGTTTTCTGGTCAATGTACTCTACTTTTACACATAGGACCTAGATTTCAAATTAGATTGCAGGGAACTGTTGAATATGCTTATAAAAGCAAAAACAACATGTTCCTATGACAACCTATAGAAATTATAAATACTGCATCACCCATGCAAATCTGCAGCAAAGTGTAGGTGTTGTGCTAATTGAAAACTAAGTTAATTCACATAATCCACAAGCTGAAACTGTAGCATTGTAGGAAAATGGCTACTATAGCCAAGGATCACAAGCAGAGTACCTCCATTCCTATGAGGTGTGAAATTCAAATGAACCCACAAATCCATCGCTAGATTCCAAGCCTAACACGTAATGGCTGCAAATATATGGACTGCTGGCTGCATTAGGTCGAGTAAATTCCCCGACCAGGCAAGTACGTTTAGCTCAGATGATCAACACGCATACGTTCCCAATTCCTCTCTGATTACCATCAGATCCCTCCAATCCCGTACGCACGTCGGTACTACGCTCCCCAACCCTACCACGGAGGAGTAACGCTTGAGCCTCAGCAGCGGGAGACAGGCAGCAGTCTCGCATCCCTAAGCATTGGGAGTGAGAAATGGGATGCTTCACCTTCTTCGCGACGGGCGGCGTCAGAGCGGCGGAGCTGGCGTACGATGCGGAGAAGGACGAAGCCCAGAGGTAGTCAGCGACGAGGCCGATGCCGAGAATGGCGACGACGGCGAGCGCCACCAAGTGCTTCGCCGCCGGCCGCACCATCGGCGGGCGACTAGGACTGGAGAAGGTGGACGCAGAGCGAGACTGGAGTGAAGCGCGTCGGTGGCATTGACGGCGGAACGGCGCGGCGAGTAGTAGCGAATCGAAGTGACGGTGGCACAGCTACGAGGAGAAAATTGTTACAGTGGATCCCTTTATCGTTGTTCTTTAAGTAAAGAGCACGCTTCGGTGCATTTGTAAAACAAAGCCGTTTGATTGGACAACTTTTTCGAAATAGTTCACATGTAACTTTTAAGTTTGACTAATGGATTTTGTCCTTGGAAATGTCCAAACTGCTCATACACAGACTAGAGTTCACATCCGTTCATACCATCTTCTCCCTCCCGTCTCCCTGGAGTCCCCGACTCTAGTCTACCTCTGCTCCTGAAGCTTCTCTCACCGTCCTCAGAGTAGATCGGGGAAGGGAAGGGAAGGGACACAGCGTCGCCGTCTCGCCATCCTTGGAGCAGATCGGGGAAGGCAAGGCACACAGCGTCGTCGTCGTCCTCGGCCGTGTCCTCTCGCCGTCTTCACCACCTGGAAGCGGGTTCGACCTTTCTCCAGCACCTGCGCTGCTAGCCGGTTAGCTCCCTCCCTTTCCGTGGTGTAGCTCGAAGTGCTGCAAATCTGTTGGAGACCGAGGACGGTTTGTAAATCTGTCAGAGTAATCTCCCTACTGAAAAAAAGGTGAGAATGCTAGCCAATTTGACTTGGTAGCACAGGATGCAGGTAGTTTTTATTTTTTCTGCTAATTGTGCCATTTAATTTTAGGTTTGATGCTAATCATAGAATAGAGATACAAAGCTAGCTGGAAGAACCATGGATGATTTTTGGAGATGTTGATCTATTCAATGCATCCACAACTGTAACAATTGGAAACGGCAAAACGGCTGATTTTTGGAGATCGAGCTGGATTCGTGGTCAGACGCCAAGGAACATTGCACCAACCTTATACATGAAAGCCAAGAGGAAGAATATCTCGGTGTACCAAGCCCTTAGAAACAATCGTTGGATGCACTTCTGCTCTCCTTACACACAAGATGGAGAAATAAAAGAATTCATCTCCCTCTGGCAGGGTATCAATAACACACATGAACTCAGTTATCTCGATGATACTATTTTATGGAGGTGGACGGCTGATGGGAAATACAGCACAAGTAGCGCCTACAAAATTCAGTTCACCACGAACTTTTGTAAAATGAAAATCTGTCATATCTGGAAGGCGAGAACTGAGCCCAAATGTCGCTTCTTTGCATGGACCTTGTTGCATAACAGAATTCTGACTACGGACAACCTCCGAAAGCGGGGATGGCCTTGCAATCCAATTTGTTGCCTATGCAACTTATCACAGGAAACTATGGCCCATTTATGTAAAGACTGCCCGTTTTCTGCCGAGGCGTGGGGCAGGATCCTTTCTTGGGCCAATCTGTCCTTCCTACGTGGCATTTCTAGCCCTGGATCGTTGTACGACTGGTGGAAGAGATTAAGGAGTCGTTGCTGCAAAGAGTCAAAGAAGATTTTCGATGGGCTTCTCATCTGCTTCTGGTGGAATATATGGTTGGAAAGAAACAACAGAATTTTCCAGGGACAACAGAGATCTACGGTCGAAGTTGCACAACTGGTGAAAGATCAAGTTGAGAACCTTTTTTAGTGTAGCTTAGATAGATCAGTGGATGGTGGCTTTTTTGTGTTTTGTATTTTTTTTCTTTTTCGGTGTGTTTTTCGGTCCTGTGGTTTATCTTATTTTTTCATCTAATACAATGAAGAGGCAAGTCTTTTGCCGCTTCCTTTCAAAAAAAAAGAACCATGGATGATTCCGATGGATGTGGTGTTGGTGGCAGTGTAGCTGATAGCATAGTTTGCTTATCTTCTAGTGGTGGTAGTAGTGCAGTTGATGGTGCCAGTGGAGTTGATGGTTGTACTGATGGAGTTGATTAGTCTAGTTTGGTCATTGAGAAAGATGCAATTCATGATGGGGAAGACAGTGATGGGGGACTAAGAAATAGTTCGGATCTTGGTTTTGGGGTATTGGAAAAGAAAAAAAATCAACTAGTTCTGGTAGGGGCGGCTACTACTTACTGGTCGTTATGGCTTTTGCAGAAATAGTTTGGTATTTGATAAAAAAACATAACTTATCTCCTTTGTAGGTTGTCTTCAAAATTATTCATTGGCTTTGTTCATGGGCTATTTTGCAGCGACCAACTTCACAAGATATGGTTTTTGCGGCATCTCAACACTTGATACTAGTGATCAAGGGGTTTTTTTACCCAGGCATATAGGTGGCAGTCTAGCCTTAGAATAGATTGTCATTAGTGCTTGAGTTCTACCATGTGGTATTTTTCTTTTTTTTAGGTTGTATGCATTCTGTTATACAGAGGCCGGAAGTGTGTGTTTTTTCAAGACTTTGTATCATCTCGATGTATGGACTTGAAAATTCAATAAAACTTCCTTTATCGAAAAAATGAAGAGGGACTAAACATTATTGATGTGGATGAATTGTATGAAATGTTGGGACGCTGAGGATAAGAGATGAATCGAATTCAATAGTAACCTTCTAATTTTGCATCTCATTTCACATCGCAAAGAACTAATGTAGATGGTAACGATTTTGATGCGGCCATGTCTGTTCATGATGACAATCCAGAAATAATGAATATATCACATGATGTTGGTCATCTTGATATGAAGTTAGATACCATTCGTCCATCGATAAAGACTTTAAGTTACGTGTCAGACAATATACTATCAACGAGTTCGAGCTTGAAATTACAAAATCTGATAAAAATAGATACAGAGTGTACTATAAAGGAAAAATGAGTTCGGGAGGCGTCCGTATATATACACCGGGGCCATAGAGACCCGGCCGGCGATCGGTTGCAACAACCCGCCGAGGTTGCGGCTTCCCGTACCGTCTTTGCTTCAGGTAAACAAACGTGCTGATGTAGCGGCCCCACATGGCAGTGAAGAACGTGTGCGCGCAGTTGAGGAGAGAAGCCAGCACTTGGGGGCCGCCTGTCAGCGGCTAGAGCCCAATAACGTGAGCGCGACCGGAGTCACTGGCCAGAGGGCCACTCGTCGGCGTCGGGCTTAAGCTGGGCTGGCGGGGAAGTGCAGCTGGGTCGGGTCTTGAGACTGTATGCAGCGCGGCACCCTAGCGGCCTAGCCCTTCTCTTTCCTATTCCTGTTCATGGTTTAGAGGCTACAACCCACCTTTTCATCCCGCAGCGCAGCCTTTTACTGTGCCCCTTGGTAGCGGACTGGCGCTGGCGGTAGCGGAGTGTTGTTTACTTCCGCCACGTAGGGGGCCTGGCAGGGGCACCGCTGTCGGGCACCCTGTAGCCGCCATGCATGCTACAGGGCAAGGGGAGGGGGCCTCGCGTGGCAACTCGTGCGGACAGCCTCACGGCAAATGCAGGGGTTCCTGTTCACCCCCTACGAGCGTCTCGAGGACACCAGCGGCCGCCAACTCTTGGACATGGGTTCTTCGCAGTTGGTTTTTTTCCTGAAAAAAAGTTCGTCCTAGTTGCTAATAAATGCTCGAGGATTAATATTGAAGAGAATTAAAATTGAATACAATTTTGGACGATGCAATATAATCAATTATGCATGCGTGGAATTTCGAAAGTAATGAAAAATTAATTGCATGTATAATGAGCCGCACACTAATTATTGGAGATTATCGTTGTAATAAAAAGTACAAAACTAAATATTTGAACCAGTCGTATGTGTACATATACAAAATGGAAAAAAGAAGGTAGTTGATGGTGGTTGGAATGATATGTATATTTTATGTGTAGAGTGAAAGATAGGGGAATATGTAGGAGGAACCGTTGCGGGAAGAGTGAATATAGAGGAGAGAATCTTGCTGAAGTGGCTGTATAGTAGCATATAGAGGGAAAAAATTAAGGAAAACCGCTGCGCATAGTCTGAGGTAAGGGAGCGGCCCGCGCAGCTAGGATCTTTTTTCTTTTCTACTTTTTTTAGTTTTTCAGTTTCTGTTTTATTTCCAGTTTTAAATATTCAAATTAAAATCTGATTTAGCATTTCAAACATAAATGTAACTGTCAGATGGCCAATTCTCACCCGCCCTAGTCTACAGATGAGGAGTGGGCTTAGTTATTTGTCTGGACTTACAGATGGTCACAAGAACACGAGGGTTTAGAGTGGTTCGAGCCGTTGACACATAATACCCTACATCTACTGTGGGTTATATTGCTTGAGAACTTGAGAGTCGTCGGTCAGAGTGTGAAATCGACCTCCCTTATGTGACGCAAGTGTCACCCCTTTTATAGTCCAATGGGAGGCACGTTACAAGGGAGCTGGAGCCCCGACAAATGGGCCCAGGAGTAATTACAAAGTACAATGTGAGGCGTCGAATAAGCCTAGCGACGCTAGATCTTCCTGAGCATGTATCCCTTCTTAGTCGTCGTGCTGGCTCCTGATATCCTATCCCCAGTTTCGTTTAATCGGAGTTCATATGTAGCCCTTGTTGTAGGTTGCGGTATAGCCTGCTACGCTTCGTGCGTAGGTGTGGGGGGTGTCGTTGCGTCTCCTCCACCCGTCTCTTCATGCCTCAGTAACGCACAAAGAACAGAGGAAGTCATAACGAAAGGCGCACAAATGATGCATTGGGTCAATGCCTTTGCCTCGATAACGTGCGGTTAACAGTAAAATCCACATGTTTCAGGCGTGGTGCGCCGCACACATTTAATGTTGTGGTTACGTTGCTTGCTGCTGGTGCGGGCAAGTATGCATCCCATTTGCACTCAATGCTGGCGGGCCCTATGTCAGAGGCTTACGCCAGGCATCATCCGATGGCTTACGTCAGGTGCGTATGGCCATTAGTCGACACCAGACCTCTGCTTGGACAAAGGGCAGGACCAGGAATATGCGGGGACATGGCACTCCCAAACCTTTCTTGACCGAAAACATGGATCGGGTCCAAAGGGGGTCCGGGCCTCAGTTGTCCTGGCCCCGGTCACATGGCGACATCGGACCTCACCTGGCTTGAGGTCCGGATGGCATATACTGGACCCGGATCCACCTCGGGTGCAGCCAAAGAGTATCTTCTTCTCCAGAGTCGTAGGGTCCCTCCGGACCCCTTTCTCTAGTGATCCGATGGGCTCACGAGGAGGTCCGGGTTCCATTTGCAGCTATAGTTAAAGTTGTCGATTCCTCCCTTTATGTGACTTTATGGATATGGTGATCCAGCCCAGGAGACGAGCCAGACCTGGCCACGACTCCATATGGTGGGCCTTAGCCCTATGTCGGGCTAGTCACCCATGAAATTCTCAATGGTAGCTACTGGAGTCTTACTTTAACATAGTAGAAATAAGTACTCTATATTTAAGGTACCGATAGTAACAATCCAAGAACCCAACATGAGATGCGAATATAATTTCTTTATTTAGGCAAATGCTTCAAATATGCACTACATATGTTATTTAATTTAAGGAAATTTCATTTTTGATTGTGTAGCACGAAGAGGGCAAACAATGGAGGCACGTACGAAGAGGGCACGAGCACGACCATAGTGGGTGCGCGAAGAAACCTAGACTTGGAATATTATGAAAGCAATTGAATTGCATGAAAAAATAATAGATTAATTATAGGTCTAGTATACATGTACATGTACAGTCAAGGATGACTAGTAGAGGTAGTAGTGGGCTCTAAATTTTACACTACAAATTTTAAGGATCAAATCGGATTAGGATCAGGCTCTATTTCTATTTATTTTTAAACTAAAATTATTTAAGGGCTTTAAATTTTTGTGAAGGGCATTTGGATCGTGATCCATTACCACCCCTAATGACCGGCTGTTGATGGAAATAGTACCACTATCGGATATCCTTGTCTACTATGAGTAGAATCAATAATAGAAACCATGATGGGCTTCAGGCACCTATGGCAGGCTTAACATATCTGCCCATCACTTATGGTTTTACTAAATACATATAGTGCGTGTAGTAAAAGTTGTGTTAAAAAAGTCAGAACCACTTACAATTTGGAACGGGAAGCAAATGTGATGGCATGATATATCAACTATACCGATCGTTACCTCAGAATGAATTTACTGCTGTTGATTGTATAACAAAGCTTCCATTACACCGTGATTGGTAGTTGGAGTTGAAAGCAAAACCTTTCAGATTTACAGTAACCGATTCAAGCTACACAACCTATATCCTACTGTCCAGAACTAAATCGGTTAGAACTTCGTACTACCAAACACTTGGACAACCAGATCCATGCGGAGATCATGCTTCATGCTTTATAGCCATCACCAGCGAGACATTAGGTGATCATCTGTCATGACATCCATGAACAACAGTTGACTAAGAACTCCCGAGAGACAGGTGCATAACGGCAGCCATGAGAACTCCAAGGATGCAACCGGCCACAACCTGACATGTCCAAGAAAAGAATATATTACACCTAGAATGTTGCATGTACTATCTGAATGTCAAACTATTGTGTCAGACAATTACAAGAGAAGTTGAATCATCAGAGATTCAGAGTTGATAGGAATGGTATAGATGATAAAAGAAACAGGCACACTTTGTTATCCGCACATGTGAAAATGTTCTTAATTTCATTTGCATTTCAAGCATTTTTCAGGATTGCAGGGTAATAGGTTTTTTACACGCTGAAACTGATTGTCAATCACAGGTTAGGAAAAGCTGTAGCCGATAGTTACCAAAGTGCATCTAGCATCTTCATATATCGATTGTTTGACTGACATCATTATATGATCACCTGAAAAGGAACGGCCCTATATCCCAATGACTTCATCTTATTTGAATATTGACTGTCTTTCCTAACCGGCAAGGCCACAGAATAGTTAAAACATCAAGGGAGGTAATTCAAAGCATTTAATTCAACCTGAGGAACAGTATGTCCAAGGATTTCACGCAATGGCTTTGTCTCTGATAATGGGTGTTCTTCTGGTAGCTCATAGACAATTTGATTCAGCACCTGAAAGAGTTTGCATAAACAGCATAAGCGAACTGCCTTGCTGCTATACGAATTTGGAAATACCATAATGAATGAGAGATTATATCTTCAAATTCTTAAATCAAATTTATTTGTCATTAGCTGGTGACGGAGCATGTAAACAGGATACAAACATCATTTCATAAGAAAAGGTTACTTCATGCTAATCACATTTGGATGTCAATGAAGAATTTTAAAATATCTTTTTCATTCAGCTTTTCAGGCATAAAAGTGAAATGTTTAAGAACAGAACAATCATCTCAGACAAAGATACTCTTCAACGACTTATTTATTAAGTGCCCCATGAAAAAGGCATATATCATCCAGGAAAATATACAGATTTTTGTGCCAAAAGCAGAAAACTATTCAAGGTAACTAACGTAAAATAGAAAATTTGCAGAAAATGTTGGTGCTCTCTGCTCCGTTTAAACAGAAGGCCATATGACATTTTAGGGTGGCGGTGGCATACCTCTGCCTGCTTTCCGGCATGTAACCGAACTCCAAAAGCATCATGCATAACCTGCAAACAGACGTTCAAACTAAGTCAAACCAAAGGTTGCATTCACTAATATCTAGCAAGATATGCACATCCTTGACTCACTGCAAGTAGATGAACTCTGAGTACTGCTATCAAGATGCAGTTCAAGCAGTAAAAAAAACTCAACGTGCAGGGAGTAAGACAGCCCCTAGACATTGCATTAAGAAGATCTTAGGTCAAGAAAACCCTGAAACCCTTTTTCCACTAGAACGACCACAATCGGATCGAACCTTAGCTATGTGCTTTGGCATGAGACAGACTAAAGGATCTTTTTTAACCCTAGCCTAAAAATTCACTCTCACCTGGAGTCGAACCCAAGAACTAAAGAGTGCTACTCGGACCTCCTATCAAATCAGCTAGAAGTCCTTTCACAATGCAGTTCAAGCAGTAATTTAATATGTAAAAGATTTGCAGAGTACTTTGATGTAGAACAGCTAAATCAAACTAACTATTTAGTACTCCCTTAGCTCCAAATTATAAAATGTTTTGGATTTTCTAGATACATAATTTTTGCTATTCACTTGGATATACACTGTCTAAATACATTATAAAAGTAATGTATCTAGAAAAATCAAACCGTCTTGTAATTTAAAATGGAGGGAGTACAAACAAATTAGTCCAACATTCTATACAACTAGACAAACAATTAAATAATGAATAAATAACTTCAATAATGTCCGCACCACGCATGCAAAGACTAGTGCAGTTGCAAAGGTTGCACTATGAAAGCCTTCTTGTATCGCCACAGCCACTGCGAGTGCTGTCACTGTAGCTGAGTGGGATGATGGCATCCCTCCAGAAGCTATAAACTGTCTGGCATCCCACCGGCCATCTTTGTACCTACACTAAAGTATTGTCAGCATAAGTGTAGGAATAAATAGAAAAGCCATTATCAGAGTATACACTAAGGTGATATGGACCAAAAATCAATACATGAATTTGGTTTTGATTTAGGCATCATTACCGGCATTTCCTATGGAGACAACAGACTCACGATCATCTAAACAAGAAGTTTACAGTGTGTGTTTATGGAAGGCAAGCAGCTTGGACCCAGCCTGTGCTGTATTAGCTGATCTGGGCTTGTCATAGAGTCCGTAGCCTTGATAGTGAGTAGTGTTAAACTTGGTCGTCGGTTGTGCTGTCCTTTTTCTATTCTATGTTGTGTTTCGGTGGTTTTTGGTTGCCTGTCGGCTGAACCCTGTATGTTCAGTTCAATCTGGCAGTTCATTAGCGCGATTGAGTATCACACGATGAATCATTAAACTTTTGTGATTTCGTTGCTTTTGGATAATGAAATTCGGTTCATCCGTGGTGGAAAAAAATCCTATGCTACGATGAATTCAATTACAGAATACACAAGGACTTAAAATATGTCATTAAAAATATACATATAACTTGTTGATGTTTGTGAGTTTCTTTACTTCTTTTTCAAATCCAAATTATGGCCATATAATTAGAGCAGAGCAAATCAATTCTTATAGCAAACTAGATGAGATCATGAGAACAAGGTATATGAGTGACCAAATTCCAGTTAGAATACATAGTGTTCTCAAAATTTCTGCCCCTGATGCCAATTAGGTGTTTGCATGATTGCGTCATCAAACAGTCACCAATCAATCAATTTTGTCAAAAATATCAGCCATGTCAAAAAAAATATCATTATAGTACTGTGCAGAAAACAGTGAGACAGTTAAACCAAATGGCAATGGCAGGGCCTATTTTCATGCATGCACGACAAACAGATACCAAAGTGACAATCTATATCTATGTTGATCTAATCTTCCAATATACGTTAAGGAAGAACAAGACTTATTTAGATTACTTACCATACCTATAGCTATTCTTTGTAACTAACAAAAACAGAATGTGACCAAATACAAGCAATACAAACCAATTGACACAACCAAGCTGGTGCAACCCTCTGAGGCTCTGACATGCTGGGATATTTGTTTTAGCATTCCCAATAGAAGCAGAATATAGGTCTTAGATAGTACAGCCCTAAGGAGTGAGAACAACTCTGGTTCCAATGCACTTCATACCTAATTCGGACAGCACAAATATGTTCTCAGATTACAGGAAGACCAATAACTAATAATACAGTGATATAATCTTCCAATAATATCAAGGTAAATGCTAAAAAAATAAAACCAAGGAAGAATAGAGTAATTTCGATTGCCCACCATACTTACAGCCATTGTGTCCTTGCAACCAACTTAAATAGTATACACCCAAAAACAAATAATCCAATCTGCTCCCACTGAACATACTGGGATACTTGGTGTAGCAGTCACAATAGAATCATAATACAGGTTTTGGGCAGTAGAGACCTAAAGGGTGAGAAGAATTCTGGGTTCCAAAGTGCTCCATACCTGAATTGCACAACACTACAAATTCTAAGTGCTAACGGCAAAAGCCAAATAACTAATAATGTGCTCCCAAAGTGGTGTCTCCGCTGCTCCGGTACAACACATACCAAAAACGAAAAAAAAAAACTCTAACGCCGCTAAAATTGCCGTCCAATTCCTACTCACACAGCACATGCATTCGGTACTTCTGCTACCGCCGATATACAATATATCATGTGAATACTTAGTGGCTACCTCTTTTGCAAGAGCAGAAGCGACAGACCATAAAATAGTGACTAACTTAGGTCATGTTTGAATGCACTAAAGCTAATAGTTAGCTGTTAAAATTGATTAAAGATATCTAAACAGTCTAGTTAAGACTGTCTTCAGCACTCACATAGTCATCTAAAATATTTTTTAAATTTTTTTTGCATTGTAAACTATGTTGTTGACAGAGTGAAGTTTAAATATAGAGATTTTTAGTCAACTAACTATTAGCTCTAGTGCATTCAAACATGCCCTTTAACTTAAAACACTGATGCAGTGAAGGGAAGGGAGCTACAGCTGCCATACGATCTGCAGTCTAAACACTGAATCAGTTACGCGGGGGGGAAGGGAACTACAGCTACCATAGGAACTGCAGCCTAGCTGGCAAACTGAGTGACCCAACAAAAATAACCAAAAATCACTAAACACAGCCAGGAAACACGTATGTACTCGGTGGACGATCTACGTATCCCAAAACCACGAAAATTCCATACGATTCACTTGGGCTAAGCATTGCTCGCACGCCCGCACGGGAGCACCGAAAGGGTAAGCAGCAGCGACGCGCCCACCGGAGGACCCAAATCACCGCACGGAAATGCAGCGGCGGGACGGGGCGGAAGACGTACAGTCGGCGGGTTTGACTCACCAGGTGGTGAAGAACTTGGAGGACTGCGCGACGGCGAACGCGAGAAGCGCCGCGACGAGCGGGTAGTTCACCAGGCGCGCTGCCGAGGCGGCCGTCTCCATCTCAGAGCTCCTCTCCCTGTTCTCCTCCAACCGTCCGACGGAGTACTCTCCCTGTCCCTGACGCGGAAGATGCGAATCCGCCGCGAGGAATCAACCGCGAGTCCGCGAGGGAGAGAGTGGTAGTCTGACAGAGGACGAGGAGGTTTGGGTTTATGATTTGATTTGACGAAGGCCTCGCTGTTTATTCTTTTCTCGTCGTGGGAAATCTGGTCACATGGATTTGGTGTACATATGTTCATAAATAATTTTAAAAATATATACTAATTCTTCTCAAATATTTGTTATATGTTTTTCAGTCTTTTTAAAATTTCTTATTTCCCTCCTTATCAAAAAAAAAGTTCCCTCTCTATTTTTTTTTGTCTATTTAACACGTATAGTTTCGTTACGTTACGCGCCTGCCCGTACGACGGTACGAGCTACGGCTGTCGCCATGGATGCAAATCGTCCACGCAAACGTAGGTTGTAGGTATCAACCGTCGATTTGCTCGAATCGTTGCCGAGCGAAGTGTAGGCGTAAATGTATTAGTACACGTACACAGCAAAGTGTAGGCGTCGGCTGGTCCGTGCCTCCGTGGTCCTTATCGCCGGATATACAGTGTATAGAGTCCATACTAAAATCTCTACTAACTATTAAGGGGGCAGTGTAGACTGCCCCCGCTCCCTACCCCGCAACCGCCTCCCGCACCTCACGCCCCGCCGTCCTCCGCACTCCCGCGCGTCGCAGCCACTGCGAATCCAGCTCCCGCGCGCCGCATCCGCCGCGAATCCAGCTCCTGCACGCCCGCGCCAGCGCCTCCCTACTCCCGCCCGCCCGCCAGCGCCCGCAACGTCGCGAGCCGAGGCGGCAACAGAGGCACAAGGAAAGCAGGCACCTCGATTCTGCCGCTACTTCGCCGTTTCCGGGCTACCCACGTCCGCCTCCTCGTCGCGTCCACGTCCGCGACTGCTCGCCACCGCCCCAGCCGAGAAGCGGAAGCAGCGGTGGAGCCGGGTCCTCTACCACCACCCCGTGGGCAAGTCCCGACTGGCTCCCGTCTCTCCCTTGCGCGGTCGGCCAGAGCGGCGGCGATGACTCGGGGATTTCCATCGCGTCCGCCAAGCTCAGCGAGGTGCGGGACCTCCTCCGCGGTGCGCTCTTCCTGCCGCTCTTCGAGGGATTGCGGGAGGAAAGGCCCGTGTTCTGCCTCAGCGCGGATCCACAGGACTTCAACAGGGAGGGCGGTGCCCCGGTTCCGCTGGCGAGCTGCATCGTCTCCGACGCCTGGCAGCCATCAGATCAAGCAGGGATGCGCGAGCGAGACTTGGGGGGCGAGCCCATCCACCCACGCCGGTCGCACCACCCCCACCCGGCGGCCTTCAAGTCTGCATCTACATTCTGCAGTCCAACGCC
The DNA here is from genome assembly GCF_902167145.1 of Zea mays. NCBI lineage: Eukaryota > Viridiplantae > Streptophyta > Magnoliopsida > Poales > Poaceae > Zea > Zea mays. The sequence goes on along the minus strand of NC_050105.1, from coordinate 129,060,720 downwards.
ACCCGCACCGCTTGCTTTACCAGCAGTCCAGCACTGGCGTGGGCCGTCCCCGTCCGTTCCCCTCGCCGATGTGAGTTTCTCCAGCCGTCACCGTCAAGTAACGGCCCCCCACCCCACCCCGCGTCTAGGCTCCTTCTGGGGGAGGCCGCGGCTCACCGAGCTGGCTGCGCCCCCACCGGCGGGAACGACAATAGTGCCACACTGGACGCTTTCCTGGTGCAGCACGACATGGAGAACATCTACATGGACCGGCGGGGTGGGGAGGGAGCCAGCGGCGTCTCCTCCCGTCGTCTACACGCAGCACCACAACGAGGCAGATCCGGACTTTGGTTCCTGTTGGTACAAGGAGATGCTCGACCATCTCGACAACGTGCTGGACAACGAACCCGTGGTGGTGAAGAGAGGCCAGGACATCGTGGAGGTGAACCCCCAGAGCATCAGCAAAGGCATGGTGGACAGCCTGCTGTCGTCCATAGTCAGAACGGGGACAGACCTGGTGGATGGGATGGAGGACGCCGCGAAGGTGTTCGACGAAATGTTGACTAAGGGCGAGGAGGTACCATCTGCGGTGATGTACAATGCTCTAATCAATAGCTACTGCACAGGTGCAAATATGGAAGGCCTTTGTGCAGACAAGACTCGACAATTGGTTGACATCACGGACTGGATCGTGGACACAGAGATTACCTTGCTCAGGGACAACAACAGGCCAAAACCTGGTGGCAATGTTACCTTTGGCGAGTTGCTCAAGAGCAGTGTGCTGACAGAAGGTGTCCGGGTGCTTATGCTGGTCTGGAATGCTAGGACTTTCGTCGGTTTGTTTAAGAAGGATGGCTTGCTGGCTACCCATGATGAGGAGCCTACAAATTACTTCCAGGGGCATGACTGTGTTGTGGATTTGAATTGAAGCTTGAAGAGTGTCCACTGAAGCAGTACCCATGGGAGCAGGAACATATGGCTTCGATGAAGGAGTACATTGCTCGCTTTGGTCCTGGTTCTGCAAAGCTTGTGAGGGGAATGAAGCAACCATGGCCGCCACCAAGGGCAGTCCCGCCGCGGCTTGATTACAGCGATGATGAGGCTTCTATTGGTAGTGCTGGTAGTGCTGGGACTAGATTGTACCCCTTGACAAAGAAGCGTGCCAAGCCTGCAGTGCCATTGGGTGCCAACTATAGACTGATTGATATTCCTGTCAACAGTTGTCTCAACAGCAACATATCCAAGATCTATGTGCTAGCGCAATTTAACTCTGCTTTCCTCAACCGTCACCTCTCAAGAGCCTATGGGAGCAACATTGGAGGGTACAAGAATGAAGGGTTTGTTGAAGTCTTAGCTGCACAGCCGAGCCCAGATAATCCAAACTGGTTTCAGAGTACTGCAGACGCTGTAAGGCAGTACTTGTGGTTGTTTGAGGAGCATAATGTGATGGAGTTTCTAATTCTTGCTGGTGATCATCTGTACCGAATGGACTACGAAAAATTCATTTAGGCACACAGAGAAACATATGCTGATATTACTGTTGCTGCCCTACCGATGGCTGAGAAACGTGCAACTGCATTTGGCCTCATGAAAATCGATGAAGAAGGGAGGATCATTGAGTTTGCTGAGAAAACGAAAGGAGAGCAGTTCACAGAAATGATGGTTGACACCACCATACTTAGCCTTGATGACGTGAGGGCAAAGGAAATGCCTTATATTGCTAGCATGGGTATCTATGTTTTTAGCAAAGATGTAATGCTTCAGCTCCTCCGTGAACAATTTTCTGAAGCCAATGACTTTGGAAGTGAGGTTATTCCAGGTGCAACCAGCATTGTAAAGAGGGTTCAGGCTTATCTTTATGATGGTTACTGGGAAGAGATGTGGGCTGTTCTAATCCGTATTTTCGCTCACCAAGAGAAGGTTGATTGGATGTACTTTGTTCCTTTTGCTGGCACAACAGTTGGCCTTGTGATATACTCATACAGGGGCTCAAGGCAGAATCCTAAAGAGACAGCACGGGTTACACAGGCCATGGATGCGGAGGCTGCAGCGGCAAACAGTACAACACAAGTTCCTGGTGCTTTTGGGGCGTGCTTGCAATTTCCCTAGGATCCGGGTGGCAGTAATGCTACACATCGGCTTGGGGGCAAGCCGATTTTTAAGAAGGGGGGAATGTTAGGAAATGTGAGCCCACACGGCCCATGCCGGCCTAGGAAGCTAAAAGGAACACTACATAGGAGCAGGGAGGACCAGGAGGAGAGGCACCGAAGCATCAGATTACTGTTGTTCATCTTCTCCTTCCCTCTCCTCTCTTATGTACCCAGATCCTCTCCCTTCTAGAAGAGGATAGTTGTTGTGCTTCTCCATTCTACTTCCCTAGCTGCTACCCTTCCAAACTCTTCTCCGATTTGTACCAGATTATATGCTTAGCGTTCTTCATGATATTGGGTTGAGTTCGTGAGATTAGGTTGCTGACAGCGTGTGACTAAGGTCAGACACCAAGAAGAAGATGGACCTGCTCAAGTTCGTTTAAGGGCCAAGTAGACATGTAGAAAATGGTAATTCATTTGAGTTGTACTTACCAATTTAATGGATTAGTTGTTATTTATCTCATTTTGGTTAAATCTTTTATTACTGTTGTTGTTGTGGTGGTGGAGGTGGTAGCTGGTTATTTAACTGTTCTTTTTAATGCAGATTTTTCTTCTGGATGTACCCTTGTAATGCTTGAGCAGTATTCCCAGATTTCTATCATGTCACTTAGAGACCAAGAGTCCAAAGACCACAAATACTCATATCTCAGTTTTTAAAATTTGTAGTCATCATTTCTTTTGGAGGACCTATGGTAAAGTTCTTCCATTCATGCCCCAGGATGTTCTCGTGGTATGCTCATCTACTGGATGGACAGATGAAAAGCACATGCTTTATCATCAATTATTCGAAGAAACATTTGTGCGCCAATTACATGAAAGTGGTTGCAGTTTTAAGGGTCTGTTCAATCCTGCCCGCTACATGATTATCTAGAGACTAGGCTAGATAATCTTCCAAGCTGTGTGTTTACCATTTCCTTCTTACTAACAAACTTACCTGCCCAATGACATGACACTATCCAGGTGTATTATTACTGGTAACGGAGAAGCTACCTACATGTACCTAGGCCAGCCCTGGGAGCCCTTCGGGAGGGTTGTTTTTGTAGAAACTTTCATGGATCTATGCATAGAGCCTGCTGGGTGGCATAATTGGGACAAGCCTGAGAATGAGCAAACCGCTTGCTTCTACGAGTGCAGGTCTCAGCCTTGTGTCTTTCTGTTTCTCGTTGTTCCTGAACACGGGTGTTACTTGAACACGGAGGTGGCAGCGCGCGGCTTTGGCAGTGCTGCTCCCGTGGCTCTAAATCCCCGACGGCACTGTGGACGAAGATCTGGAAGCGAGAAACAGAGGAGAAGGAAGCTTACCATCTCGAAGCTAAAGCACATGCCTTTTCAAAGGATGGCAGCAACAGCAGTGTCACATCGATCGGGCCTTTGTAGACAAGATCAGGAAGTAGCCAGTGCCAGATTTTATTATACCAGCGGATTATATTAGTCAGTACCGTAGTGTGTAACTTGGATTAGTTTGCACTTGTTTCTATTTTCAGAAAGGTACATATCAAAGTCAAGAAGACCATCACCAGTGGAAGAAGGATTTCCCTGGTTCACACTTGCGTTAGCAGCCACATTATTATCTTCAACATAAGCAGGAGTCAAGGGGAGTGGTTGTGCCACATACTCCTTATACAGCTCATGCAGAGAGTCATTGACAACCTTAACATATTTCATAGCCTCAGCACCATAAATTTTAGAGTAACTGAACTCAACAAGCTTCATCTTGAAACGTGGATCCATGACAACAACAATGGCTAATACCAGGCTGCAATCTTTCCAGTATTTGTCAAATCTCTCATGCATATCCTTGGCAATACTGCTGAAGATGGGATTTTCATGTTCTGTGCCATTGGCTAGCTCAAGCTGAATTTTCCAAGCTTCATGGAAAAAGATGTTTGCAGTAGGATTTGCTGAAGCCATGACACTATGTGCAGAGTCATATAGCAGTTTCAGGTAATTACAGGTAGACTCAACTTTCTTCCAGTCCTCTGCTGAAGGAGATTCATTGTAATTATCATCACATGTCTCCAGTGTAGAAAACGCCTACTTATAGTCCAAGGCAGCCAACAGCATCAAATAAGTTGTGTTCCACTGGGTTGTAACATCTAAACAGAGAGTCTTGGTACTGGGAATCTCCAGCTGCAGAGCAATCTCAGCAAACTTCTCCTCACGATTTGGAGAAGCTTTTATGAACTTGATACTCTCACGGATGTTGTAAATCACACCATGAATTGAAGCAATTACATCCTGAGCAACTACATTGAGGATATGGGACTAAAGTTTAGTTATGAGACTAAAGTTTAGTCCCTAACCTATTTGGTTCTAGGGACTAAAATTAGTAAGAATATACTAAATTACTCATAAGAAGACTAAAATGCCCTTAAACATTCTCTTGTTATTATTACAATTGAACTAAATGAGGGGGAAAATATGGAATTAATATGTTTTAGTCCCTTTTAGCCACATCTTAAGGGACTAGGGACTAAAACAGTTTAGTTCCTATTTTAGTCTTACCGTTTGGTAATTTAGGAACTAAATGAGACTAAAATGGAGGAACTAATCTTTAGTCACTCAAACCAAACGGGGCCTAAGTCGTAGTTAGCACACTCGACGATCAAGTTACTTCAGATTTGAGGGCCCCACCGTCTGATGAACTGTATGAGAGTGCCGGGGAAACAAAATTGTCAACAATGCAACTGTATGAGCTACCTGATTCAACACAAGGAATCGTTAAAAAGGACCACCAACATTTCTTCATTCCTTATGATCGGCGGGTCCTTATGATCGGCGGGCTCAGGTCCTCCTTCGCCATGGACGCGCCGTGCTCCACGGTCTTAATATTCCGCCAAGATCTGGCCACCATGGAGTGGGAGGAAGCTGGGCGCATGCCGCCCAATATGTATTGCTGCTTCACTGGCCTATGCGAGGCTGCCTCGCAGGGAGGCGCCATACCGACCGATGCTGCCGGGGGCAATAATAAGGTCAAAGTTCTCGGAGGCGATGGGAAGGTGTGGTTCGCAGGTAAGCGAGTGCGCGGGAAGCTTGCAATGTGGGAGGAATATGAGATGGGGAGCAGTGGCAAGTGGGACTGGGTGGATGGTCTTCCTGGCTATGGTGATGTAGAGAGTTTATTTTAGTACAAATAGCAACCATATGTCCTACCTGATCTAAACCGCAACACTAATTTTATTATGTGATGTTTTCCACATATTATGTGATGTTCCACTATACGAGGTTGTTGGTATAGAATTTATGTTGTATATTTGATCAAATAATTTGTGTGTCGTTGCAGCGTATGGCCATTGTACAGGCTCTTTGGCTTGTGTGTTGCGACAATCGTGATGGCTACTGCGCAAGTCACCAAACATGATGGCACGGTTTTTCGTTGTACCGGTAAACACTAATGACTAACCCAATGACTTAGATTACTTGATTTGTTTTGTGTGCTTTGTGCTGAAGGTGTTTCTTAATTCTAGCATGGCAGACAAGAAGTGAATGTGGAGTTGAAGGAAGGTTATGTATGGGGTATGATGTTGTTTGTGTGAAGTTTCCGATAGTGAGTATATTGGTAATTTCTTGTTTTTTTGCTTTCTATATATGACATCTTTGCCATTTTAAATTTTCATGGATGACTGGTAAAATTTCATATGTGTTCATGTCCTTATCTGATTATGTCAGCTCTCTTAATCATGCAAATTCTAAAATGATCATATCATATAACTTTGATTCCTTTCAAATAATTTAATTTATGAAACAACTATGTTCGTAAATGGATATATTGATTCTGTAGCAACGCACGGGCATATATCTAGTATGTCTATAATTCCTTTTATATACTTGGAATATATTTTTATATACGTTTATAAATATAGTTTATTCCTGTAACTTATACTCTGTGGTTGATAGTGAATCTGTTTCCTCGTGGTTGTTTGCTCCTCTATATTTGAGGGGGTTTTCATGTAAATCTGTGTCTATTTTATTTCCTAAAAAATATATCTATTTTATTTTTTCTAACAAGTGGTATCAGAGCTAGGGTTAGCCAATTGTTTTTATATATATTGTGGTCGACGCCTGGTCTTAAAGTTTCTCGTAGCAATCGTATTATCTTGAAAGGCAACTGTTTGAATAATCTCTATTACTTGCAATGTTCATCAGTTGATGTTGAAGCTGATTCTATTGCGTTCCAGAAGAGAGGTTATTTTGATGATACGAAGCTGTGCTCCAATTTCAAGTCTAATGATGACTTAGACTTGGTTGATATTCAAATTTAGCATCCTATTAGTGTTTGGGAAACAGTTCTATAAATTTAGAGTCAAGGGAAAATTTGTTGGAATATACCTTTAATTCTTTTATATAGTTGCAATATGCTTTTCTTTACGCCTAAAAATATAGGTCCTCCCTGTAACTTATACTCTGTGGTTGATAGTGTATCTGTTTTCTCGTATTTGTTTGCTCTTTTCACATAAATCTTTGTGTCTATTTTATTTCCTAACAGCCCAATCGCTAGATTATATAAAACATTTCTCTTTATCTCTACTTATTTCAATTTCACACTTTCATATGTCGTGTGTACGAGACAATGCGGACTTGTTGTACGAAAAGGTAAGGCTCATATCTTTAGCTCATTTTCAAATCCACTAATTATTAAAGCACCATTTTCTCATATCCACTTTGAGCTATAAAAAAAGTAGGGCTTATTTTTAACTCATATCTTTCTCAGACTTTTGGCTAAGATAAAGTGTAATATTTATTATTATCAATTTAATATCTGATATATGGACGTTACGTGTGAAGCGTGTAGGTTTATTTCTCTTCCGCTTCTCATCTACCAATTGACCCAAAGGCCGTTTAAGCCACAAATGAATCACGAGAAACCATCCAAGTCCGACACGATAGAAAGTCACACACAGTGCCCCGCTTCCACATAGTACCACTTCATTAGTTAAAGGATAACGAGCGACAGAATGAACTATAAAAAAGGTAGGGCTAATTTTCAACTCATATCTTTTACGGTCTTTTAGCTAAAATAAAGTGTAATATTTATTCTTATCAGTTTAATATCTCATATATTGATCATATATTCACTTTAATATTAAATTTATTTTTTATGGATATCAAATATACGATTGTAGTCTGTCACGCACAAACATTGTAATATTAAGATTTAAAGCATCTAGATTCGTGGCTCCACTGAATTCATACTTACTAAATTTTGATATGTTTAGATCCCGTTTAAAAGTATTAAATATAGTTAAATTAAAAAGACCAATTATACAGATGAAGACTAAATGACAAAACGAACCTATTAAGCCTAATTAGACCATAATTCATCCATATAATGCTGCAGGAGATATTTGTTGATTATAGATTAATTAGACTTAATAAATTCGTCACGTTGTTCAGTCTTTTATCTATAATAAGTTTTACAATTAAATTATATTTAATATTTGTAATTAGCATTCAATCAAACATCAGAACAGGCAGCACCAACGACTTGGATGTGCATTGCATCTGATCGTTCCACCAGCTCAAATTATTTGATCCCATCCGCGAAGCCAGACGCCGGACAAATTATGAGCAGACACCGCCTGCTGCGCCTCATCCAGACTGACGCAGGTCCACAGACGTGGCAAGAGGAAGATCCAAAGATGCAGAGCGTTCGCCACTTCGGCGTGCAATCAATTCCAGACCAGATCTAGCGAACAGGAACTGCAAGACCCACCGGCCCGCTTTGGACAGTACTGTGTCTTGTCGACGACGATGGCAACGAAACGGAAGCATTGCGATCGATGACACGAAACGTGCCCTGGCCCCTGAAATGGCCAAGCATCGATCGTGGCCGCGTAAAGCGACCCCAAGCAGTGATGGGTGAAAGAAGGATCTGGGACCCCTGAGCGCACACAGTTCGTAATCTCCAGCCGTGGTGAACAACGTTTACACAATCAAACATAGCGCCTCATCAATCGCTGCCTTTGCTTTTACAGTGATGGTTCGGCATCATTGCTTCCTGGATACACGTATACCATCGTTTTCCCCCTTTTCTTCGCGCGGCTGCCAACTGGAGTAAACCTTAGCCCACTGATGGCAGAAGTCCCACGTAGCCAGCTGTCAGCATATCATCTTCTCCTCAAGTCAAAGATGGTACCAGAAGAATACGGACAATGCTGCTACGACGACGATGACTATACATGGAGTATATGAAGATGGAGGCATCGCGGGAAAAGGCACAGGCGTGCCAGGAGAGCGGGCTCGGTGTCTAATGAAAACTAGCGTCCGTCTAGCTTGGGCTGGAGTGGGCCTTGTAAATGTTGGCAGGTCGATTGGTCGTGTGGACCGAGTGGTTACAAGTAACACCCAAACCCTGGCTGTAAGGGGTCATGAACCATTTTGGCTATCAGATATCAAATCAGATCGTCTTCCTCGCTGTTATCTTCTTCTTCAACCCTTCTTCTACCTCTCTTCTCTCCGATATTCCCTTCTAGGTGCTAACATTTGGTATCAGACTAGCGCAATCCTGATTGTCATCCGCGTTCGATTGCTGTGGTCGGAATGGAATCCGCGATGCAGCAGATTTTGGAAGCTTTGGGCCAGATGGAGGAGCGATTGACGGCAACGCTGGGAGCCAGATGCGACGCGATCGAGCAACGCAGCACGACAACCGTGGCAAATCTGAGGGGCGGCCGCGTAGGGCTGGACGCTGGCGCACGCGTGGTCGTCGACAACTTCTCCTTCAGAGTCGGAGTCAGAGTTTCTCACCTCCCTTGCTGCCCAGGCTCCCTCGGCCGAGGAGGCCATGGTCGCGGTCGCGGACGCGGGGAGCCCCGCGAGGCTCAACCCGCTCCCCAACACCGACGCAGAGGAGGAGGAGGTTCTCACCATCACGCCCACCAAGTGTTCGACAATATACCTCAACCGCGGCATCTACTCCGTCCGCAACCCGATCCTCCACCGTCAGCACCTACTCCGGGACTGCGACGGCAACCACGTCGACATCCTTCCTACCTCCGAGTTCGACGAGGGTCCCATCTTCGACGAGGAGCCCTGCTTCCACCGTAACCTCCTGGATTCAGATCCAGACTCTCCCTACGACTGGGTCGTCCCCGTCATCGCCGTCCACAGCAGCGGCTACACTGAGATGTCCCACAGCGAAGCCGACAAGGTCCCCGCGACCGCCGCGCTACCCAACCTGCGCGAGAAGATCTGCTGTCGGTTCGTCGATAGGACGAAGCTGTCCAGCCATGTCCGCCTCATCCACTTCTCCCTACCGTCGCCGGACCAGGCGCTCGGCATCCCCATCGGCACGCATGTCTTCGACTGCACCAGCGTTGACGGGAAGCCGTGTATGCGATCGTACACGCCGACGAGCAAGGAGGACGAGGTTCTCGCCACTACGCCCATCAGGTGTTTGACGAATTGCTTTAGCATCATACAGTGTCGTTTCTTGCACTCGTGCAATTGCAGAAGGGATGCAGTGCAGCATAGGCAATCATGGCCACCGCCTGTACAGTATGGGATACTGGGTGATGGTGTTCAAGTCTGGCTTCCGCCTTGGCCACCACCTGTTTGGGAATTCTGGCTGTCACTGAAGATTACTGGTCCACAGATGATGCATTCGGTAGGATACTTTGGATTGCCAGTTATGCCAGCGACATGTATTACAATTTCAGAGATTGTGTCTGGTTCAAGCGAGCAAATATTTCCTGAAATATTTCTACAAAGCTTACATGAGTGCAGAGTTTGTCTTAGTGAAAATACTGGCAGAAGTTTACTCCAGCTCCCATGCCACCATTTGTTTTGCTTGATGTGTATGAAGTCTAATTGCAGAATTCATGTGATAGAAGCGGATTTAACCCAGGTCTGGTTAAGAGAAGATGCAGTTGCTTACTTCAAAAATATGTTTGATGGTGGCCTGAGGCCAACCTCAAATGCATTTAACAAAGTTATAGATGGCTGGGTGAAGGTTGATATGCTCAACGAGGCCCATGGGTTCTTTGATATGATGCCTGAAAAGGACATAGATGATGTTACAGTGGTCATTTTCTACTTTGGAGGACAACATGTGGGCTGGGAAATGAAGACAGAATGGTTGTCTAATGGTTGGCTATGTTTGGTATGTGGTGCATCTGATACTCAAGAGCTTCCTCTACATTTCATTAAACTTGCAAAGGATACGTACACATCTGACTGCATGTTCAAAAAAATCGGATATGGCACTGTGAGTGAGGCTTTGGTTTACATGCTGTCCTTACTATTTGTTCGAAGAGATTATTGCAACGAGGAACCATTTTTTAGGAATGTGCTTGAGCATTATCAATGTGGCGTTGAGATGATACGGAGGGATTTATTTATTGGCCATTGGAAACATTATCTTCAAAGTGCTATACCACTTCAACCCTGCTTTGATGGTCTCATAAATGTTGGCAAGGTAGCCGCACGTACCCTCCAAGATACTGTTGTAGGGAATTCTTGCATTGTGTCTAGACAGCCTCCATGGCCACCCCCAACGCGTCACCATTTCAGAACTATGCATGCTGAAACTGTGGCAAATTGGAACCACTTATTCAGTTGGTGTTTTGCAAATTCAGATTTGGGTGAATTACTGACTCTCAACTGCCCTGCTGACAGAGCAATGGTGCTGCTGATGTACCAAATTGAGTTGAGACTGCTCAATTGGGCCTGGGAAGACGAGTGTGTTTTCAACCTGTGTCTACTTGGATTACACAGTGCTGTTCATAGCAGCCTAGCCAATGCTTATAAATCCTGGTTGATAACAATGATTCACCGAACACACTCAATTGGCCAAGATCATTTTTGGCATAACGTGGATAGGTGTGTGGTGTGTGGAATTAAGGATAGATGCTGTGCAAGATTGGCAAAGCTAGTTTTATCTGCTACACTGACACAAGATTCTGGCAAGCTTTCTCAACTTGAATTGCACCATCCATTGTTGTTGAATACTCAGTCAAGCGGCTTGAGGACAAGCCGCATTTCAAGCAGTGGGGAATGTCAGCATATCATCTTCTCCTCAAGTCAAAGATGGTACCAGAAGAATACGGACAATGCTGCTACGACGACGATGACTATACATGGAGTATATGAAGATGGAGGCATCGCGGGAAAAGGCACAGGCGTGCCAGGAGAGCGGGCTCGGTGTCTAATGAAAACTAGCGTCCGTCTAGCTTGGGCTGGAGTGGGCCTTGTAAATGTTGGCAGGTCGATTGGTCGTGTGGACCGAGTGGTCGTGTGGTTACAAGTAACACCCAAACCCTGGCTGTAAGGGGTCATGAACCATTTTGGCTATCAGATATCAAATCAGATCGTCTTCCTCGCTGTTATCTTCTTCTTCAACCCTTCTTCTACCTCTCTTCTCTCCGATATTCCCTTCTAGGTGCTAACACCAGCTTGGCTGGCCGCATCAGCATCGCTTGAATAAATACCGCCATCTGTATGAAGTGAGGAGGTGATGCCAAGCAGATGTGTAACCATTTAGAATGCTTGTGGTGGACCAACTGCGGACAAGCTGGGAAGAAGGCACGAACATGTAGCAGCTCTCTATCATCGATTGCGGTTGCGGCTTGCAAGCATTCTACTCGGCACAGGACACGTACCGAGTGAAAGCAACTGTTCCTATTGCCGTGCCGGTAAGTACTACACTGCTACTCTCCTTTTCCCACGAGTTTGACCAGCTCGGCCTTGGCAGCTTCCATGACCACTGGGAAATCAACCTCCAAATAGCGGCCCCTGCCAACCAAAATTCCAGCCTGTGAGATACATAAACTGGTAGCAAGGAAAAATATATACATGAGAGGGAGAGAAGTGGCGGGAAGAGACCAGAAGTGGTTCTTGGACCAGGTGGCAGATGGAAAAGCCGGGCTTGATATGCCATGCATAATCCTAGCAACGGCCCTTGGCGTGAATTTCGCAAACGAATTGCTTTTAAGGAACACCTGTGGTACAGTTAAAAGTGTTGTCATAGACGACAAAAAAATCATGATGGAAAATGCAGCGACTGTCCGTACCTTTATGTCAGCTTGCAAGAATGGGCTGCAGGAAGCAAGATGAAATGCCGAGTCAAATGAAGTTTTGGAATAAAGCAGTTCAAAGTACAAGTGGATCATCGTTGTCTGTTTGAATTGGGAAGATGAAGCGCACAAACCTGCCCCTTTGTGGCTGAGTACATTGGCCACTGTCTGAGGTGGAGTAGTTCTTACTAAAGTACTGTATGATCTTCTTTTGAATGCACGGAGTGTGCTGGGAGCCAGAACAGCCATCAGTCCTTTGGCAACCCTTGACAGCAAAGTTTGCTAGATCAAACATCGCATCCAATTTACTGATCTGTACAACAAAGCGTCAAAGATTTGGTTAAGACGAGCTAGAAACACGGTTATATCTCCAGAAATATATTGGCTAAACAGATAAAAAAAACTTAGGAACTCGAATAACTTCATTTGAAGTTTGGATAAGAAACAAACAGAACACTTATTGAAGAAAGGGAGCATTTGGAGGACACTTGCAGTGTACCTTCGAGTTTTCTACTTCAGAAAGCCATCTTGTGATATCTGCTGAAAGCGCATTCAAGTCATCTGGCTTCTTTAAGATCACGTAAATGCAGGCTGGATCTTTTAATTCAAATGAAATTTCTCCAGAGAACTGATTTGAGGAGAAATAGAAACTAAAAAGGGTCAACATAGAAAAAAAAATGCAGAAATCTGAGGCAAAAGAAAGTTAGACAATGTCTAAAGAAGGCACAACACTAGCAAGTAAACATCCATAATACTAAACATATTACTACATAGTCGATCTTTATGCTCTCAATAAGGTCAACAGCCACAACTCATTGCAGTGTAACTGTGCGATAGATATGGATAAAATTACTAAAAGAACACCAAAGTGCAACTAGACAACACAAAGTAGAACCACCAGGTTATATCACAGATCAGCTAGCAGTAATAGCAGCTCGGCTAGCACCCCACCTGCCAAGCATGGTCTCTATCAATCAAAGTGTCTTTATCAAAGGAAGGAGTATCCAAGACAACTTCTTGTTGGTGCAGCAGCTTGCCAGATCCTTACACAATAAGAAAGAGCCTCACATCCTATTGAAGTTGAATATTTCCAAGGCCTTTAACTCGGTTTCCTGATCATTCTTGCTTGATATGTTGCAGCACTTGGGATTTGATCGAAATTGGTGCAATCTTATTAGTCTGCTGCTATCCACCTCCTCCACAAGGATCCTTGTCAATGATGAGCCTGGAGAATACATTAGTCTTCGTCGGGGCGATCCCTTGTCCCCCATGATGTTTATCCTTGTGATGGAGGCTTTGAATGCCATGGTCAGTTATGCTTTCCGAGTACATATCCTGCAACCGATTGTCTCTCAAAAAGCCAAACACTGTATCTCCTTCTATGTTAATGATGTTCTGTTCCTGCAGCTCTCCCACCAAGATATCTCAGCAATTATCAGCATTTTAGACATCTTTGGTCATGCTACAGGGCTAAAAACTAATATTTCCAAGAGTTCAGTTACTCCCATCCAATGTGGAGAGAAGTTGGCCACCATTTCTGCCTTATTGCCTTGCGAAATACAAAATTTTCCTTGCACCTACTTGGGGATTCGGGATTCCTCTATCAATCCGTAAGCTCTCTAACTCCGATCTCTTGCCACTGGTTGATAAAGTTGCTGATAAACTTCCTAGATGGAAAGCCAATCTCTTGAGTCGGGCTGGTCGCCTTGTCCTGGTTAAGGCAGTGTTGTCTTCTGTCCCTATCTATCTTATGTTGGCGCTGGAACTCCCTAAATGGGGTTTTAAGGCAATCGATAAGAGAAGAGGCTTTCTTTGGAAGGGGCAAGGTGATGCAAATGGAGGTAACTGCCTTGTTTCTTGGGAATCTGTCCAGCGGCCTTTGCAGTATGGTGGTCTGGGTATTCTCAACCTTGAGATGCTAGGATGGGCCTTACGTGTCCACCTGTCCGGTGGCTTTGGCTTCAGAAGAATGATCCAAAGTACACTGTAATGCAAAGGCACTCCATGTCCAAGTACACTGTAATGCAAATACACTCTTTGATGTGGTTGTTGTCTCCGTGGTAGGCAGTGGCGAATTTGTGAAGTTTTGGACAAATCGTTGGCTTCTTGGTAAAATTGTGGCTGAACACCGTCCAAGCCTGATCCAAATGATTCCTAAAAGGGCATTAAAACGGAAAACAGTAGCGGAGGGGCTCACAGATCGTAAATGGGTGTTAGATATAAGGGGGGCTTGTCTGTACAAGTTTTCGTGGAGTATCTGCAGCTCTGAAACTTGGTTGATGGGGTAGATCTTCAGCCCGACAACACAGACCAGCATATTTGGCGCCTCTCTGGTCATGGTACTTATTCCAGCAAATCGGCATATGATGCATTTTTTACTGGCTCTATCATTTTTGCCCCTTGGTGGCGTGTCTGGAAGACTTGAGCCCCCTTAAATGCAAATTCTTTGTATGGTTGGTCATCAAAAACAGGGGTTGGACAGCCGATAGACTGAAAAAAGAGGACTGCCTCATCCAGTTGCATGCCCTCTTTGTGATCAGGCCGAGGAGACTATCCAACATATTCATGTCTCATGTGAGTTTGCTCGGCGAGTATGGACGTTAATCCTCAACAATTTGGGCCTCCTAGCCATTGTCCCTCAGCCTGGATGCACACGATTTTCAAACTGGTGGCGCCAAAGTATCAAAAGTGTTGAGAAGAGTCTAAGAAAAGGACTTAACTCCTTAATCATTTTGGTTGCTTGAGAGATTTGGAAGCACCGGAATGCTTGTGTGTTTTGGGTGTTGTACCCTGCACCCAGCAAGTTATGCGTGTTGTGGTTGAGGAGGGCAGCGCTTGGTGCTTGACTGGCGCATCAGCTCTGCAAAACCTCCTCCTATGCTAGCTCCCTAGAGGAGCCTAGTAGTTTACTGCTGATAGTCGCTTAGGTCGTGTTGTTGCCCTGTGTGTGGCGCGTTGTGTTAGTGTGAAGGGCGCCTGGGCCTTTAGGCCTTTGTATTAGGGGTTGAGAAGTCTCGTCTCTCCTATGTTTTTCTTCTTAATATAATGACACGCAACTTTCCTGCGTTTGTTCAAAAAAATCACAGATCAGCAGGTACATGTATATTTTCTTAAAAATAAGATGCGTTATCTACATGACATCCTAATGGTAAATAAAGCAATGTAAAAAATAATGGGGTAATCATTATCCAATAATTTATTGGCATAACTCTACTCTAAAGAGCTATTGTTTCCCAGGGAATCCTATTGTTGTACAGATGATGTGACGCGTTACATAAAAAAACATTCAGACTCGATTGCTTAAAAAATGCAAGAAATTTTATACATGCAACACTGTAGACTGAGTTGGTTAAGATTCAGTCCTCATGGGTGCAATGCACCAAGCATGACCCCAGCAATTCAACTGTTAAGATATAAGTATTCATTCAGCTAAAGGTTGGTCATCATGCATTCTCAATTGTGTATTGAATAATGGCAGGCAGCCAGCCGTGAAGAAAAACGATGAACTCCTTCAAATGTTGGTATTAATAAGGAAAAGAAAGAAGTATTAAGTTCAAGCAAACCTTTAGCTGTTGCAAATGGTCAAATACTTCATTCACTGTGATGCTCAGATCATTAGCTACCTTTGTCATGTCGAAGACAAAATGTCCACCCTTAGTCTCTGACCTGTAATTCAAAAAATGGAGAATCAGAATCTCAGTACTGCATCAGGGGGGGGGGGGGGTGCAAAAGCAGATAATGTTTACTTATCCAGAACTGATCTAACTAGTACATCCTTGTCTGCAAGCAGCTGTGGTGACGTCTGCATTGATGTAAATAAATGAATCAGGAAAAGTAAAATAAAAGGAGGCGAGTATGATAGCTAAACAGAATAACAAAGCACATGGTATAATTCTAGTCATTGGTGTCCCTTTAATTTAAAAAAAAACTCGACTTGCAGGGGCTAAGCCACCCCCGATCATTCCTGATAAAAAGGCCCTATGCAAACTGACAAAACCCCTTAACCCCCACCCACCCATGTGAGAACTAGGCCGGACGTTAGACTGTGGGGCCGAGGTTATTTTTTTAACCCTAGCCCCGCCCGTTGCCTATGTCAGAACTAGGTTGGACCTTCGACTATAGAACCGAGACGATTTTTTTAACCCCAGCCAGCCAGCCTGAAATTCGCTCCCACAAGGAGTCAAACTCAGGATATAAGAAGTGCAACTTAGACCACCTGGCCAACTCGGCTATGCTCCCTTTCGCAAGGTGTCCCTTTGATAGTAAAGAGTCAATTCTTTAACTCTTTACATCAACCATGCTCATCAGCTGAGCAAGGTAATCAAGATTCTGGTTTATAGTGCACCATTTATAATAAACCAACTGCATCCAGAATTCTAGACAATGGGATCGCTCTACAAACATTAGATGTACCTTGTGAAAGTACAGGGTGCAGGTAACACTGAACTGAGGAAGTAAACGGAGATATTGCTGACCACCAATTTCTAGCTGTGTTAGGACTGTGAAGAGCACCTGCAGGATGAAATGACAAAGTTTGATACTGACATCTGAAAGTTAGATGGGCTATTCTGAATTTGATATTGGATATCAATGCAATAGCAATGACTACCACTTTCAGGAGATCAGAACTCGAGTGCCTAACAGATCAGGACAGTGCCTAGATGTGCACAAGGTGATTGAATAATAACCTTTGGTAGCAAAAAAACAGCTGTCATGGTGATCATGATTTCACTATAAGTTAAAACCTTATCACCATGCAGAAGTGATTTACAGCCAAGTAGCTATGAGCCTATGACTAACAAATTTGTAGCATGGAAATTTAAAGCTTAGGGTAGAATATTGTGACACAACTGCCCAAAATGCAGCAAGAACATGTGGAAAAAGAAACCAGATGCAATAAGGCAGATGCAAACCTCCTCTTTTATATCGAACTTGCGCGAAGTCGACTCTTTAACCAAGGAGCAAATGCACCCCACTGAATTTTCACATGAAAATACCTGGAAAAGAAATTTGCTCATAGCATATTCGTCAACACCGTCACTGTAAAAAAGAAGGGTTAATTGAAGTCATTCTGTAGGAAACTTAGAGCAGATTGAAAATGTAAATTACTAGTTTTTTTAAAAATGGACAAGAAGATAAGGTTCACCTGTGCAAAAGACTACGACTTTTATAGAATGTTGTTGAATCAAGAAATAGATGACAATATGACAGTCGTCCATCCCTTCCAGCACGGCCAGTTTCCTGAAAAGAGCACCGTAAGATGTCTAGAGAAGAGAAAAGAGAACGGAAAAAAAAACATTCCGCGTGAAATATACCTGTATGTATTCTTCTAAGCTTTCTGGCAAGCTATAGTGAATCACCTTTAAAATAGGAAATGCTTGAATCAGTCCAAGTGATAAGGAGTGTAACTTTGTTTAAAGCTATAGGATGTCACATTTGAACTTTGTATGCTCATACCCCTTCAACGTCACTCTTATCAAGACCCATTCCGAATGCCACTGTTGCAACAACCTTTAGTGACAGGGAAGGAGACAACAAAGGTTAGACATCAACACCTGTGTAATACATTTGATAAAATGTGTTCTCCCAAAGAACTGCCGTTACCACTCTTATTTTGTTAGAGCAGAAAAGCTCCTGTACACGATTCCTGTTCTTCATAAGAAGTCCACTGTGGTAGCTCTACAAAACAGAATCAGATGTAAATAAACAATAAATGCAACAAATTTCAGTCAAGGTGAATACCAACCTTAGCAGTAATGTTGTTATCACATAAGTACTTTGAAACATAGTCAGTTTCTCCCTGCCAAGAAAAAATGTTATATCTTTGCAACTGTATCAGAAAGATTTAGGTACTGGATAAATGTGTGACATCTTGAGAAAACAGAAAGGAAACCACCTGAAACTTGCAATAGACAATTATACTCTTCATGTCAACAAAAGGTGAAGCCTTCAACAACAGCAATAGATCCTTCAGTCTGTGTTTTTAAAGGACTGGATCAACATGTGCCCATGGAAACCAGGTGGCATGGCTTCTTACATAAGTAAACCATACTAAACAATCCCGCCTTGTCATCAAAATGACCCACAGAAACTTAGAATAGAACGATATAAAGTGACCTACCTGTTATTGCTCATGCTGATAAACAGCTGCAGATTGTCCCTTATTTGAGATGTTTTAATGAGGTTATCAGATGGTATTTCTAAGACAGTCACTATCTCCTCCAAGGTTTGAGTTGTCGCAGTTGCAGTCATTGCAAGAATAGATTGAACATTAAGTTTTCTTCGAAGTAGTGATGCACGGAGCCTTAGATATGAAGGTCTAAAATTATGAGACCTGCCATTGTTCAATATCAACTATCAAGACATAGTTATTGTTGAACTAACAATAAGCAATGATCAGAGCAGAGCAAGTACATAAAAAGCAAGAAGGGAGAAAAACAACGATCATAGGATGTATCAAAGAAAACAAGAAGATACAAAGCAGAAAAGAGAGAAGCTATGGTACTAACTGCAAAGAACAGCATGCAGTATATCAACTGAACTACAAGGATATATCAACTCACCATTCAGAAATGCAGTGAGCTTCATCAATAGCAACTAGGGATATTTGTAGCCCGTCCCTAAATATTAGCAGAAATTCTTCATTCAAGAATCTTTCAGGGGAAACAAAAAGCACCTGATCATAAATGGAAAGGAATTAAGCATAGCTAAACATGTTAGTGTAAACATCATCAACACAAAGGATATATGAAGCACAAGATCAGATTGGGTTCATTTTCAATATATTGAGAAATCTGTGTATCATAGATTCAATTTTTTAGCGAAGTTTTCAATATATGAAGCACAAAGAATATTTTCATCAAAGCATTGCTCACTGTTTAGGGGAGCATCAGGGCTGAGTTACTGTAACTAAAATTGGCAGAGGGTGCTACATTAGTAGTCATAAAAGTAGGAGTCAGACCAATTTACCTTTATTTCCCCTCCACGCAACCTTTGTAATGTCTCATGAAACTCATCGCTTGTCTGAGAGAATTTGACAGTGTAAAATAACGATCAGAATAAGGATGGCTAGGGTTCCCATAAAAGAATATGTATGCATAATATTTACCTGATTGCTTGCAAGAAAGCCACCTGGCAAAAATGCAGGTAGCTTCATCAGTTGATCCACCATTAAGGAGAGTAGCGGGCTTACCACCAGTGTTAGTCCAGGCAAAATCATAGCAGGTACCTAAAATATAGCATCACCGTCATTTTCAGAACTGCCATTACCAAAATGAAGATCTCAAAGTTCTCACCACACGTCCACACCTGATAGCATAGTGACTTGCCCGCACCAGTAGGGAGCACAAGCATAGTTGACTCTCCTGCAACAACCTTCTGAATTGCCTCAAGCTGCCCCTCGCGGAAAGAGTTGTACCCATAGATAATTCTGAGCAAATTCTCAAGATTCTGCTCAGACGGGTCCTCTCGCGCTGCTTCGACGGCCTCGAGGACACCACCATCTCCTCCTGCCCTCTTCTTCTCCCGCTCTATCATAGCTTCAGCCACAAAATCCCCTTCTTCGTCACCACGGCCTTGAGGCTTTGCGCCGCCATGTCGCTGCCGCCGCCAGGAGCGGTATTTCGTAGGGCGCCTGGCCTGCGCGTTCCTGAACGTCCTCCTCCGACCGTAGCCATTGATGTTGAGCCGCACAAAGTTTCCTTCGGCACCCCCTCTCGGCCGCTTCGGTTGCTCTGCCTCCGCCGCGGGCGGGACCACCTCCGACACCGAGTTGGGATGCACCCGCTTGGGCCTGGTCTGCGGCGGCGCGTCCGGCGCAGGGCACTGCGCTGTCGCTGCGGTTGCTATCTCGGTGGGCGCCAGAGTGGGTGCGGGTGTCGGAGCGCTGAAAGCGGCGGCGGGATCGAAGGAGGGGTTGCGCGACTGGACGAGACGGCGGAAGGAGGAGGAAGAGACGGTGCTGGTGGCGGTGACAAGCGCGGGAGCAGCGGCGATGCGCGAGACGAGACCGTGCGGGTCGGAGAGCGCGGCGGAGGGGAGGGGAGGCGGCGAAACAGCGGCGGTGCAGGCGGATGCTGCAAGCTTGGGCTTCGCCTTGGACTTGGGAGGCTTAGGTTTCACGGTGGCGGTGTGCTTGGGGTTGGGACGGTGTTCGGGCGGCGGCGGGGGCGGGGGCGGGGGCGAGGGCGAACGGCCGCGGGGCGGGGAGGCGGAGATGTCGGAGATCAGGGATCCCTCGGAGTCGGAGTCCCCGTCGACGAGTTGGGAGTACATCGGCGTGGCGCGGTGTGGGGCTGGGGGTGAGGGTGGTGCTCGTCGCCGTAGTCGTGAACGGAGCCGGAGCGGGGAGTAGCGGGGGATTTGGGGTGAGGATTGATAGGCTTCCCGCCAAGGCAGTGGGGATCTGACCGCGATCTGCCTGGCCTGCGAATCGAGCGACTCTCCTGGCCGGCCCAGCCCATCGCCTTTCCCGCTTTTCTTGCCAGAGGACAGTTTCTTCATTTCTTGCCAGTTGGCACTTGGCAGCATGTATTTTTTTCTTCGCCGTGGATTAACTAAACCTGCCCATGATCCTATATCAATATAGGATGGCAATGGATTAGGTTTAGATCGGATGGGGCAAAAACACGTCCACAGTCCTAGCGTAGAGTTTAACTAAACATGCCCATGATTGTACCCATGGATACACAATTTTAAACCCACGTCTTCACGCGGATTTTTACTCAGTATATACTTTTAAACAATCTCTACTAACTATTAAGGAGGCAGTGTAGACTGCTCCCGCTCCTGCAACGCCCGTGCGCCAGCAACCCGCCGCTCCCGCGACGCCCGCCTCAGCAGCCCACGCCGCGAATCCCGCGCACGCCAGCACCCCCCCACACACCGCCCTGTCGTGGAAACCCTGCGGCGTGGCGAAGCGGAAGTCGCCGGAGACGTTCATGACCTCGTGGTTGCCGAGGATGGGGAGGAACGCGCCTCCGCGTGTCTCGGCAGAGAGGGAGAGGCGGTGGAGTAGGTATAGGAGGCGGAGCTCGTCGTCGCTGCGGTTGAGGATGTCGCCGAGCTGGACGGCGAGGGTGGGCCCCGCGGGCCATGAGGAGGCCGGAGGCGGAGGGGGAGTCGGGGTGCAAGACGGGGGCACAAGGCCGGCGAGGCGGAGCACGGAGAGGGACTTGGGCAGGTCCCCGTGGAGGTCTCCGATGGCGACGAGCCGGGATGGGGAAGGGAGGAAGGTGGTTGGAGTCTTCGGGCGAGGAGGGAGCGAGGAGGAGGAGGGGAAGGTCGGGAAGAAGATGTCGGACACGGCAAAGTCCACGAACGCGTCGGCGAAGGAGGATACGGCAGCCGGGAGGTCGCTGCAGGCGGGGACGGAGGGGGACGGGGCCGTACGTCGCCATCTTTCTCTATTTGTGCTCCAGCAAAGATTCCCCATCGCGCGACATGGTGGATGCACAGGCCAGTACCGGTGCCGAGGATCCCACGGCTGTGGACGTCGTCGTGACGCAACTGATGACGTGTGATTGACTTTTTGGGAAGCTGGAAAAGGTTCAAATTACAACAGGAAAAAGAGAATATAGATGGTTTAGATCCCTCTGGAATGATTATTGTACAAAAAGGTAAAGATTCCACATATGCATCTGGAGAACTGGAGTTATTTTATTCCTTAAGTTTTCTGAAGGGTTTCAGTTTCATACTCTCATGATTTCCTTTGCTCATGAAAAGAAAATCAGGATCTTGAATTATGATTGTCGATGATTTTTCTAGCTTTAATACGATGCTTTAACTAATTAGTGAAAACAATCACAATATTTGTGTAACTACTGTTGAATTGTTGCTACAAAGACTGGCATTGAAAGCATGATTTGCTTTAATATATATTTTTCTTTTTGTCCAGAGAGATCAAGGGTGCAAAGTGGGTGAGCATGTTATTCCATTGGCTAGGAATTTCAATGGCGTGAACACAGATATTGAATCACAAAATGTGCCATTGGTGCGTGTAATGGTTTCTTTGCTTACATAGGAGATTCAACTATCTGTTGTTATCTTTTAATCTTTTTGAAACCCTCTCTTCTCCCTCCTTTTGTGGGTTCAGAGAATTTCTGAAAATTGCATGCATGATCTTTTTTACCCACTGGTTATGGAAGGTCCAAATGATAGCCCTTGCCCTTGCCCCAAAATCCTGGTGGGTAACATAACATCTAATGAGATTACATCATGTTCATACTGAATGGAGACTTCTTTGTTGTTTTATGTAGTCCTGTGTCGACTAGGTACACGAAACATGTCAACGTACTCTGAAAACCGAATTGGATCAGCACAACAGTTAAACTAAGGGGCCTTTGAGAAGAGGTTTATTTGGACCAATTATGTTTTTGGAGTAAAATATTTGATGGATACTCCCTCCATCCTAGAATATAAGGACTTCAAATTTTTGGACAAATTAAGCAGCAATGAAGAAGTCTATGTGCCCCTTTCTTAAATAGAGGCCAGCTCCTGTTGGTTTAATTTCTGGCCATCTTGGGTTAATCCATGGCACAAAATGGCTGATTTTAAGAAGATTGCACAGATGAGTTCTAAGTCCTTATGTTCTAGGACGGAGGAGTATGTTTTAGTCTAGGGACAGTTTAGTTGGTGAGATGGAGTGATGGACTGATATCTTTCCTTTGGTCATTTGCAGCTGAAATTTACCTTATTTTTGTTACTTGGTATCTACTGGTTTCTATTTCCATTTGTCTACTGTGTTGCAGGTTGAAAACATATTGGAGATGAAAGTAGGGGCAGCTTCTTCCAGAAATGATGGGAGAGCTGGTGTCACACCCGGTTTTAAAAGGCAAACCGAATGCGAACCATGTACGTGCCAGGATCAGTTATTCACGTACACAGCAGTTACATAATATGGACATCATCACACAGTGCTCAAAATAGTATTAAGAGGGAATAATAGTTGATTACATCATACGTCTGAGACGTCCATATAGTTCTTACAATAAATCAAAGTGCGGAAAAGAAACGTAGATAAACGCGGCCTTCACAGGCAGCCGACTGGGGGTTGCCGCTAACCCACTCCTAGAACTCGTCGTAGTCTTGGAACTCCTGGAAGTCTCCTTCCACAGCTTCATCTTCGCCTGAGCAGTGGTTGCAATGCTGACAACCTGGGGGGGTTTGGTGTGTAGAGCAAGGGTGAGTACACATCAACATACTCAGCAAGTATCCTGTTTGGCTGTAGTGGACTAGCTTTATGTGGGGATAAGTCAAGCAGTTGCTTTTAGTTGGTCAGATTATTACTTACTAGTAGAAAGCCAAGTTTTAGCATTAACCCAAGTTATTAACCCGATGTACCCTTTCCAAACGGAAAGAATACCACTTACCAGCACCATAGTCATAACTAAAACCATCAATCTCATTGCCACCTGTACCACAATGTCTCTGATCAAGTACCACTAATCATTGGAGCTCCCTTGGCCGCTCATAACCGCGAGCACGGCTGATATATCAGTTTTCAAACACTCTGCAGAGGTTGTGCACTTTACCCACAAGCCGTGATTCCCATTCTGCCCGGAGAGAGCTACTCCCCATTGACCACTACCTAGGTGACCTAGCAGGGCATCACTACGTAGCCTTTACAAAGATTCCCCGGGGCTGTAGCCACCCGTTAGGTTTCCTAAATGTACCGCACTCCTCCCCAAGGGACAAATCAACCTTGGCAGAGCGAGCCGCATACACCGAGCCCCATTGACGGCACGACGGCTAAGTGAACTACACCCCGGATCCTCTAATTATTCAGCTAAGGGCATCCCATTCCACCCTCATGGTTGCACTGTTTTCCCGGGCGGTCATCCATAGAACAGGTCCTTACGGAGAGGCACTCGAGAAACCGCTCGAGCCCCCTTGAAGGTCACAAGTACAACATCATCATAAGAGAAGGGAAAACAGCGTATCATAGATAATCTCATCATGTTCATTGATTAGAGTTGAGCAATAGCATAAAGCTAAACAGTAATAATCCAACCCAAATAGGTAAGCAAGGATAGGGATAACAAAAGCTAGTCAAACCTTAGGCATAAATATGTAAAGCGGGAGGTGAATTAAAGAATGAATAGGACAGAGATAGGTCAAGGGACACTTGCCTCCACCAACCGACTGCTGCTCAGGGGCTTCTCCTGCGAGTTCCTCGGGCTCTTCAACCGGATCGTTCTCTATGCGAGTGCAAACATACATACATCCACACATTTAATAGAAAAGAACAGTACACCATACAATAGAATGCAATAAGTAAACAGACGTTCCACGCGGGCTCGCGAGTACGGTTAAGAGAGAAAGAGGAAAAGACAGTCGAGAAACGATCACGTTACATGATTATAAATTAGCTACTCGCTTAATGGAAGGAAATTTAATGTAGACACTATGTTTAGCGTAAAGTAAAGTCATGTTTCATGTCTAATTATTATAAGCAGGTGGAGATAAATAAAAAGAATGGTCGCGTGGCGAGACGCGCGACAAAGCTCTCTAAAACAAATTAAAAAGTTAACGACTCGTCGCGCGACCGAGCACGCAGCGAGACACTTTGCCTTAGATACGAGGAGACGTTAAACGTCGCGCGACGAAGCGCACGATGGCATACGTCGACTAAACTGAGTCCAAAGTGGAACGTCGCGTGAATACACACGCGGCGTTACACCTTAAACAACCTGAAACAAAAATGGATCGTCGCACGACGAAGCGCATGACGCACACAAGATAGAATCTGAATTTAGACAAATCCGTCGCGCGGCGAAGCGCGCGACGCAACACGCTAATTAACGAATAATCACCGCGAGCGCGGGCGAGCGAAGATACGGTCGGGCGAGGCCGGGACGGGAACGGGCGGCCGAACGGGGGGGGGGGGGGCGGTTGAACCGGCCAGGGGCGGCCGAGCCGGGCGGGCACGGGGCAGGGCACGGGGGCGGCCGAGCCGGCCATGGCGGCCGAGCCGGGGGGTGGGGGCGCGCGGGCGAGCGGGGAGGCCGGGCGGGGGCCGAGCGCCGCCGGGGAGGCCGGGACGGGGCCGAGGGCCGCCGGGGAGGGAGGGGGAGGGGCCGAGCGGGGCCAAGCGGGGGCCGCACGCCGCCGGGGAGCCGAGGGGGCCGAGCGGGGAGCCGCCGCGGGACGGGCAGGGGCAGGCGGTCGAGCGCCGCCGGGGAGGGCCGAGCGGGGCCGAGCGCCGCCGGGGAGCCGAGGGGGCCGAGCGGGGGCCGCACGCCGCCGGGGAGGGAGACCGGGCGGGGAGCCGCCGCGGGACGGGCAGGGGCAGGCGGCCGAGCGCCGCCGGGGAGGGCCGAGGTCGGGCGCCGCCGCGCCGAGCAGGGGCGGGGACGGGCGGGGTCGCGCGCGGGCAGGGGGAGAGGGAGGGCGCGCGCGGGGGGAAGAAGAGGAGGGAGAGGGAGAGAGAGAAGAGAAGGGGAGGGGAGGGGAGCTCACCTCGGGGTCCAAAATCCGGTGATCGCCGTCTCCAAATCCTAGGGCACCACGGGGAGAGAGAGGTGGAAGAGGGAGAGGAGAGGTTGTTGCGCGGGAGATCCAAATGAGAGAGAGAGAGAGGATGGGGGCACATGGGGGGGTTTTGGGCGCCGGGGGCGCGCAGGCCAGGGCGGGCCGGGCCGGCTGAGCTGGGCTGGGCTAAGTTGGGTTGGGCCGAGCCACTTCGTGGATCGAAAACCCACGACGAGCGCGGACCACTAAACGAACTTAAAACGCGAATCAAAATCCGGAACGGAACGAGACGAACACTCAACATCAGACAAAGAAATGTGCTTCGGCATGATGCAACACCCATGACACTTAGGTTTTGGTTTATACATGACACGGACACATGCCATTATACTGGTTTGAAATTGGGAAGAAGGAGCAAACGGGGAAAGAGAAAAGAGAGTAACGCCCGAATTTGGTGAGAGAAAAGAAGAAAAAAATTCTACCCCCAAATTCAGGGCGTTACAAACCTATCCCCCTTAAAAGAATCTCGCCCTCGAGATTCAGGGTTGGCTAGCAAAGAGCTCGGGGTATTTAGCCATCAGATCATCTTCACGCTCCTAGGTTGCTTCTTCCTCAGAGTGATGATTCCATTTGACTTTTGAAAGGGAATTAGGCTTATACCTAGTTCCTAAATAATTTTGGTGGTTGAATTGCCCAACACAAATATTGGACTAACTAGTTTGCTCTAGTACTCAAGTTATACAGGTGCAAAAGGTTCACACTTAGCCAATATAAAGACCAAGTTTTGGATTCAACAAAGGAGCAACGAGGCAACCGAAGGCACCTCTGGCTGAAGGCACCGGACTGTCCGGTGTACACCGGACAGTGTCCGGTGCGCCCAGAGGACTCCAACTCCAACTCTTCACTCTCGGGAATTCCCGGAAGCCGGCGCGCTATAATTCACCGGACTGTCCGGTGTGCACCGGACATGTCCGGTGCTCCAACCAAGCGCGGTCTCCGGAACTCGTCAGCTTCGGGTTCGCGTGGCAGCCGCTCCGCTAAAATTCACCGGACTGTCCGGTGTGCACCGGACTGTCCGGTGTACCAGCGGAGCAACGGCTCTTTCCGGCGCCAACGGCTCTCTGCGGTGCATTTAATGCGCGCACAGCGCGCGCAGACGTCAGACATGCCCATACCGGTGCACCGGACAGCAAACAGTACCTGTCCGGTGTGCACCGGACACCCAGGCGGGCCCACAAGTCAGAAGCTCCAACGGTCAGAATCCAACGGCAGTGATGACGTGGCAGGGGCACCGGACTGTCCGGTGTGCACCGGACTGTCCGGTGTGCACCGGACTGTCCGGTGCGCCATCGAGCAGACGCCACCAGCCAACGGTCAAGTTTGGTGGTTGGGGCTATAAATACCCCAACCACCCTGAAAGGGAAATAGGCTTTAAACCTTTTCCTAAATGATTTTGGTGATTGAATGTCCAACACAAACAATTGGACTAATTAGTTTGCTCTAGATTATATGTTCTACAGGTGCCAAAGATTCAACATAAAACCAATAAAAAGAATAAGACAAGAGTCAAAATAAAGGAGCAAAGGGGCAACCGAAGGCACCCCTGGTCTGGCGCACCGGACTGTCCGGTGTGCCACCGGACAGTGAACAGTACCTGTCCGGTGCACCAGGGAACTCAGACTCAAACTCGCCACCTTCGGGAAAGTCCAGGGCCGGCGCGCTATAATTCACCGGACTGTCCGGTGTACACCGGACAGTGTCCGGTGCTCCAACGGAACGCGGCCTCAGGAACTCAGCAGCCTCGGGATTTCACGAAGACTGCTCCGCTAAAATTCACCGGACTGTCCGGTGTACACCGGACTGTCCGGTGTGCCAGCGGAGCAACGGTCATCTTCGCGCCAACGGTCGACTCTGACAGTAAACAGTGCAGAACAGTACACGCGGCAGAAGTCAGAGCAGAAGATCAGAGAGGCACCGGACTGTCCGGTGTGCACCGGACTGTCCGGTGCCACATGAGGACAAAGCCTCCAACGGTCGACCAGCTCCAATCTCAACGACTAGGATGACGTGGCTGGCGCACCGGACTGTCCGGTGCGCCCATCGCCAGCAGCTTCTCCAACGGCTACAAAATTGGATGGTGGCTATAAATACCACCCCAACCGGCCACTTTGAGAGGTGGGAGTCCAAGCAACATTCCAAGTCATCTAGTTGACATACTCAAGCCCTCCCAACCACCTATATTCATTGATCCATCCTATACACAAGATTTAGTCCACTACAACCAACACAAGTGCCACAAAAGGGAGAGCAAGCAATCAAGAGCTACTCAATTGAGTTTAACCCTAGCGCCTTGTGAGATTCATTGAGAGATAGTGTGTACTACATCTTTGTGTTCATTTGTGCGTGGAGTTTTGACTCCCATTCAAACTTCCTCCAAAGTTTTGGAGGCTTGTAAAAGCTAGCAAGAGACACCAAAGATTGTGGTGGTCCTTGTGGGATCGAGAGTGATCCTTGAGAAGAAGAAGAGCTCGCCGATCCTTGTGTGATCGGGAGAGAGGGAAAGGGTTGAAAAAGACCCGTCCTTAAGTGGACTCCTCAACGGGGACTAGGCCTTCGAGGGCCGAACCTCGGTAAAACAAATCACCCGTGTTCATTGTGCTTTTGCTTGTGATTTGTTTGCTTTCCCTTACTCTAAGTTCTCTTGCACTATTCTTTGCCCATATCATTTGGTGTTGCTTCAAGTTAAAATCTCATTTAAGTGAAGCAACACTCTGCAAGAAAAGAACTTGAGTTAGTGCCCTTTTCCATCTAAGCTTTCTTGCTTTGTTATCATAGAATTATTAGTTGTATTGATTTATCACTTCCGCATTATTTGAAAGCTATACTCTTTACTAGCAAGAACTTAGTTTTTATACTCCGATAATTGTTCATCTTGTTCTAACCACTAATCAAAGGATCTAGTTGGGGGATAAAGTTTTAATTTTCAGGTTTCGCCTATCCACCCCCCCTCTAGGCGACTTTCAATTGGTATCAGAGCTAGGCACTTCATCTTGAGTCTAACAACTCGAAGTGATGGCTCGTAGAAGATCCCAAAAGAACAAGACCCAGGAGAACCCAACTCGGAAGGAGGTAACTCTTGAGATTTTATTTGATGATTGTTCTAATTATGATTCATGGTCTACTAGTGTGATAAATGCCTTTAGAACCATACATCCTCAATTAGAACAAATTATTGACAAGAGTATTTTTCCCTCTAGTTTTAATGGAAAAATTAATTCCGAGGAGGATCAAAGATGTTATCGCTTAAACTACCTAGCTTTTGACATCTTAAACAATTCTCTTAGCAAAGAAGATTATCGTGCCTTCATATCAAACTATGACGAATCCATTCCCGATGCGCATGATATTTGGACTAGAATTAAAATCAAGTTTGATGAGTCCAAACATAATAGTTCATTTGATGCCTCTACTTCCTTTAGTTTTTGTGATACTAACCCTTGCAAGGAAGAAGGAGAAAATGGACGATGGAGACCAAACGATGAATCCATCTCTCCAAAAGGTTTGTCTTCCCATTTCGATTCCCACATGTGTTGTGTGGCTAATGAAAATGATAGCGGAAGCACAAATGAGGATGAGGAGGAAGAAAGAAGCTTTGTGCATCTCTACGCTCGCCTAAGCCAAGAAGATAAGGCGGTCATGCTCAAACTTCTAGAAAGAGCGAGAGAACAAAGCGAAGCTCGTCAAAGGCTAGAAGATATTCTCTCCATAAAGATGCAACACTTTGACGAGTTGACTAAAGAACATGAGGAGCTAAAATGCTCTCATGATGATTTGGTCCAAAGGTATGAAACTATTTCAATTGAGCAAGATAACGCTTCACATTGTATCGCTCAATTAGTAAATAGGGATACCTTGCTCAAGGACCAAGTAGAAAAGCTAAAAGTTGAAAATCTAGCTTTTCAAGATAAATATGATATGCTTTTATGTACTCATGAAAATCTTACGGATAATCATATCATATTAAACATTGCTCATGAGGTTGTGATAGAGAACTTAAAATCCCAACAACCTCACTCGTGCACATGTATTCAAATTAATACTATATTACCATGTGCTAATGCTTGTTGTTTGTCAACAAGCAAATCTTCCTTTGAGCTAGAATTTGCAGGAACAAATGATGATTCATATCAAAAGCTCAAAGAAGAAAATGAGAGGCTAAAGAAGAGCTTGACACAACTAAAAGGGAAATGCATTGCCCAATCTTCTCAAGATAACCGTGATCACATGGTGAAGAAGCTTGAGACGGGAACAACCGTGGCATGCACTACATCCCTTGAAGAAAATGTCAAGGATTTGAGGATTGCCATGAGGAGGAAACAAAAGATGAAATTCAACACCTCCTCCAAAAGCCTCAACCACGCCTCCACAAAAGGTAACATCCAAGGTAATGATCAAGCCACACTTCACATTAAGAGGTGTAGTGAATGCTTTGAAGTAGGGCACTTGATTAGGTCATGTCCCTATATTAATGGCTTGATTATTAACAAGGATGATAGACTTTGTTTAAATGTTCCAAGAAGGGACACTTGCTTAGATCTTGTCCCCATTTAAAGCAAAGAGGCATTGGGTTAGAAAAGAAAATTTTTACTAACCATGTAGCAAGCAACAAACAAGGAAGGAAGAAAGTTTCAAAACTTGGAAAACGCCTATGCTACACATGCCGGAAAAAGGGACATCAATGCAAGGATTGTCCTATTGGTAACAATTTCACTCCTAACTTGTCAATTGATTCTCATATAACTAGGCAACCCAAAATTGCAACTTGTGCTAGAAAGGTAATGAGTTTACCTAGTACTAACACAAAGGACTTTTGGGTTGCTAGATCTTTGTTGACTAACCATGATGGACCCATTAAGCGATGGGTACCAAAATATGCTTGACAAGCCTTGTAGGAGAAGGAGATGGTATGAACCTTTGGGGTGCTTGAGGGAGTTAATTCAATTCTTATCAACTCAAGCTATCAATCTTCAAATGATTTACATATTCAAGATTGACCCAAGGTTACTTCAGTTTATTGTATTCAAAACTCATATCATCTCGGGAAGATATTGATGTTGTAGGAATTAAAGAATTATCATGTGCGGAATTTCAAATCCTACAACATGGAGGAAAGTCAAGGGATGGTAACATTTATATTCTTAAGTGCAATTGTCTTAATTTGTCATGTGTCTTGTGTAGTCACATAGAAATAGAAAGCACTTAAGGATGTTTTAAAATTATGTCATCATTCTTTGAAGAAATTCCTTTCATACGGTAGATTGTGTATTTATCAATTCTATACTATGACAATCTACATGTTTTAAATTGTTGCAAGTTCACATGGCATGTCTTTACATTAATTATTCTATTATTGCCATGTTCTAGGTATAAAGAGATATTTCATGTTCTTAAAAGAATAAGGTGTCATATAAGAAATTCAAATACTTAGAACACTTATAAAAGGAAAAATTCTCTCTATAGCTAGAAAAGTGAGACTAATGTTTTTATCTAAGTAATTTAAGTAGTCTCACTTGTAGAGAATAAGTTTCTCTATGGAAATGCGTATCTCATCATGTCTAGGAAATTCTATCCAATAATTCATGTTGTATCCCTTATTGCTCAATTGGATATGATTCTTTCACATTTATCGCTTTCCAAATCATGACTTAGATTTATTCCTATAATCTCAAAGGATTAGTTATGCTTGTTTTATGAGTTAAAATTGAGCATAACATCATCTATGAATAATCTAGTTCATATTATAAAGTTTCCATGCTTTAGTAATTCACCTTTTCATTCCCTATCAAAATAATTACTAAATGGAAACTAGTGCTTGTGTTGCTAACGTATATCTTGAGCTTACTTATAAATATGCATAGAAGGGAAAGTACACAAGCCTCATGGGTTGATCTTCACCCAAAAGAAGAAAGGTAAAAGCAAAGGTATGAGAACTCATCTTCTTAATTAAGGTTAGTTCCCATCTCAATGGGTGTTTAATCTAAATTATCATATTCTACCCTTGAGAGGAATAGATTCCTTATTGGACCGAAATTAACTAAGTGTGCATTCAAATATCATTTTCTTAATGCTCATGTCCATTAGAATCTATTTAATGCCTTTGCGATATTTATATATATGTGTTATCATATTGATTTGCTTCCAAGTGATGATTAACTAACTTCAATATGATAAAGTAAAATCTCCAATGATTATTAAAATGCTTAAAAGGTGCTCACTCATTCTTCTCCAATGAAATGCACTAATGTTAAGGATTTTACTTCATGTCTGTGTGACTTGTGGATGATGAATTTTGTATGCTGATTATCTAAAGTAATCATCCTTCACCATATACTCCCTTGCGCTATTGACATCTCTCTTGAGTATTTTCAATAAGTCTGGAAGGAAAAAAAAGACAACTACAAAGGGAGGACACTCAAATGAAAAAGAAGAACATCAAGGACAACAACACCTACTTGGACAATAAGGTTTTCACAACAATCAATGGTGTGGTTGTAAGCATTTTAAATCCTTTTTCTTTATGAGGTTACAAGGCTCAAGTTGTTTATTGCTGAATTTATGAGCCTTGATCAAAATGTATAATGCTTCTCCCTTTTATGTCCTTAAAAGTGAATGCATCGAAATCAATTCTTTCAATTACTTGATGCATATCTTTAGGGGGAGTCCATTATTATAGTTTGATTATGTTGAGACTATTGCTTTATCTTAGTAATTTCATATAGTCTCTTGCATGAGAATAATGTTTCTCATATAGTATGCTACTTCACATCAATCCAACTTGTTAAAATAATGTCGCTTGTATCAAGGATTGTTGCTTTCATTCCTAAAGTAGCATGCTTATTGGATTCTCCTATTTTTGAGCTTGATTGTAAATCTAATGCCTATGTTGTTCTCTTGATCGCATCGATTGGTTGATCATTGAACAACTTCAATTATCACTGATACTTCTTAGTGCCTCATGTAATTTCAATTTGATTTCAATTGTCATTGATAATTCTCAATTGGTAATTTTAATTGACATCTATCTTAATATGCACTAAGGAAAAAGGAGAATTCATGATTCATTTATGCAACTTGTGATCCACTTGATTTATGCTAACAATAACTTGAAAAAGATCACTAGTTATAGAACTCTCTCTTGTGCAAAATATTTTCACACACTTTTATTAAGCATAGGTCTTAAGCAAACGAGACCAAGGACATAAGCACAATGGAGAGAACGTCTTTATGAGAAGGTACAAAAGGGTAAAACCACTTCCTTTCATTTAAACTTGTACCTAAATCTTCCTCTTATAAGCATTCTTTGCATATCTTATACATAAGGAAGAGAAAGCATGTCCTTTGCATTTATCCCTGCTTCATACCTAGTTTAACCTCTTAAAACCTCACTCATGCATTATTGCATCTTTGCTAAAACTAGATGAAGTGATCCTATTGTCAAAGAGCTTAAAGCTTAACCTTGTAACGAGGATAAGCTGCCTTTGTTCCAAAGGTGGATGGTCCTTAAGTCTCTTTGAAATCCTTAAAGGAAAATGCTTAAAATGTTTGCAACATGCTTTCATAAGTGCATAAACTGTCTTGAGCATCACTCATATACTATATGCACTTCACTTTCTCTATGATATAGACTTGTTCTCATTAACCTAATTATGTGCACTTGGCATTTAAGGCCAAAATATGTATTCCTCTCAAGGCACATATTTAGGGGGAGAAATCTATATTAAATAGAACTATGATCATGCTTAATTGACATATCTCTTGATCATATCTCTTTCATTTTGGTACAAATGCATATATCCTATTATTCCCGTACCATGACTACGACTAATATGTTTCCAAGTATATTACTATGCTGAAGTCGTAGATTGAAAGGGAAATGGAGTCTTCGGCGAAAACAAAGGCTTCCACTCCGTATATCATACTTCGCCATCACTCCAAGCAACTCTCTATTCTTTGGGGGAGAAATGAGCATCAAAGAAAAGGACTTCGTCTTTGGAGAGAGTAAGAGCCCAAAGCTAAAAGACCGGACTTCGCCTTTGGTATAATCATAACTCATTTATTTATGTCCAAAGGGGAAGATAGCACTTCAAGGGCTCTAATGATTCCGTTTTTGGCGATTCATGCCAAAAAGGGGGAGAAATGAGCCCAAAGCAAAAGGACCGCACCACCACCACCAATTTCAAAAACTTAGTGCTTTCCAAAAGTATTTATCAATTGGTATCCTATTATGTTCAAAAGGGGGAGAAAGTAGTATTTCAAAAATGGTATATCAAAACCCTCTTGAACACTAAGAGGTGGATCTCTTTTAGGGGGAGTTTTGTTTAGTCAAAGGAAAAGCATTTGAAACAGGGGGAGAAAATTTCAAAATCTTGAAAATGCTTTACAAACTCTTATTCATTTACCTTTGACTATTTGCAAAAGAACTTTGAAAAGGATTTACAAAAGAACTTGCAAAAACAAAACTCGTGGTGCAAACGTGGTCCAAAATGCTAAATAAAGAAAGAACCATTCATGCATATCTTATGAAATCAATATTGGTTTAAATTCCAAGCAATCTTTGCACTTACCATATGCAAACTAGTTCAATTATTCTCTTATATATTTGCTTTGGTTTGTGTTGGCATCAATCACCAAAAAGGGGGAGATTGAAAGGGAAATAGGCTTTAAACCTTTTCCTAAATGATTTTGGTGATTGAATGTCCAACACAAACAATTGGACTAATTAGTTTGCTCTAGATTATATGTTCTACAGGTGCCAAAGATTCAACATAAAACCAATAAAAAGAATAAGACAAGAGTCAAAATAAAGGAGCAAAGGGGCAACCGAAGGCACCCCTGGTCTGGCGCACCGGACTGTCCGGTGTGCCACCGGACAGTGAACAGTACCTGTCCGGTGCACCAGGGAACTCAGACTCAAACTCGCCACCTTCGGGAAAGTCCAGGGCCGGCGCGCTATAATTCACCGGACTGTCCGGTGTACACCGGACAGTGTCCGGTGCTCCAACGGAACGCGGCCTCAGGAACTCGGCAGCCTCGGGATTTCACGAAGACTGCTCCGCTAAAATTCACCGGACTGTCCGGTGTACACCGGACTGTCCGGTGTGCCAGCGGAGCAACGGTCATCTTCGCGCCAACGGTCGACTCTGACAGTAAACAGTGCAGAACAGTACACGCGGCAGAAGTCAGAGCAGAAGATCAGAGAGGCACCGGACTGTCCGGTGTGCACCGGACTGTCCGGTGCCACATGAGGACAAAGCCTCCAACGGTCGACCAGCTCCAATCTCAACGGCTAGGATGACGTGGCTGGCGCACCGGACATGTCCGGTGTGCACCGGACTGTCCGGTGCGCCCATCGCCAGCAGCTTCTCCAACGGCTACAAAATTGGATGGTGGCTATAAATACCACCCCAACCGGCCACTTTGAGAGGTGGGAGTCCAAGCAACATTCCAAGTCATCTAGTTGACATACTCAAGCCCTCCCAACCACCTATATTCATTGATCCATCCTATACACAAGATTTAGTCCACTACAACCAACACAAGTGCCACAAAAGGGAGAGCAAGCAATCAAGAGCTACTCAATTGAGTTTAACCCTAGCGCCTTGTGAGATTCATTGAGAGATAGTGTGTACTACATCTTTGTGTTCATTTGTGCGTGGAGTTTTGACTCCCATTCAAACTTCCTCCAAAGTTTTGGAGGCTTGTAAAAGCTAGCAAGAGACACCAAAGATTGTGGTGGTCCTTGTGGGATCGAGAGTGATCCTTGAGAAGAAGAAGAGCTCGCCGATCCTTGTGTGATCGGGAGAGAGGGAAAGGGTTGAAAAAGACCCGTCCTTAAGTGGACTCCTCAACGGGGACTAGGCCTTCGAGGGCCGAACCTCGGTAAAACAAATCACCCGTGTTCATTGTGCTTTTGCTTGTGATTTGTTTGCTTTCCCTTACTCTAAGTTCTCTTGCACTATTCTTTGCCCATATCATTTGGTGTTGCTTCAAGTTAAAATCTCATTTAAGTGAAGCAACACTCTGCAAGAAAAGAACTTGAGTTAGTGCCCTTTTCCATCTAAGCTTTCTTGCTTTGTTATCATAGAATTATTAGTTGTATTGATTTATCACTTCCGCATTATTTGAAAGCTATACTCTTTACTAGCAAGAACTTAGTTTTTATACTCCGATAATTGTTCATCTTGTTCTAACCACTAATCAAAGGATCTAGTTGGGGGATAAAGTTTTAATTTTCAGGTTTCGCCTATCCACCCCCCCTCTAGGCGACTTTCACACCCCACCATTCATTGCATCCAAGTTTTTCACTTCTCAACTACTACAAGAGCTCTAGCATTCAATTCTAGATACACTAAAGAGATCAAATCCTCTCCAATTCCACACAAAGCCCTAGTGACTAGTGAGAGTGATTTGCCGTGTTCATTTGAGCTCTTGCGCTTGGATTGCTTCTTTTCTTTCTCACTTGTTCTTGAGATCACAACTCCATTGTAATCAAGGCAAGAGGCACCAATTGTGTGGTGGCCCTTGCGGGGAAGTTTTGTTCCCGGCTTTGATTTGAGAAGAAAAGCTCACTCGGTCCGGGGGACCGTTTGAGAGAGGGAAGGGTTGAAAGAGACCCGGCCTTTGTGGCCTCCTCAACGGGGAGTAGGTTTGCAAGAACCGAACCTCGGTAAAACAAATCTCCGTGTCTCACTTGCTTATTCGCTTGGGATTTGTTTTGCGCCCTCTTTCTCCGACTCGTTTATATTTCTAACGCTAACCCGGCTTGTAGTTGTGTTTATATTTGTAAATTTCAGTTTCGCCCTATTCACCCCCCCTCTAGGCGACTATCAATTGGTATCAAAGCCCGGTGCTTCATTAGAGCCTAACCGCTCGAAGTGATGTCGGGAGATCACGCCAAGAAGGAGATGGAGACCGGCGAAAAGCCCACTACAAGCCACGGGAGCACTTCATCGGAAGAGTCCCGTACCAAAAGGAGGGAGAAGAAGAAGAGCTCCTCCAACAAAGGGAAGGAGAAGAAATCTTCTTCTCACCACAAAGAGAAGAAGGAAAAATCTTCTTCCCACAAGCCGCATCGGAAAGGGGACAAGCACAAAAGAATGAGGAAGGTGGTCTACTACGAGACCGACACCTCATCAACATCAACCTCCGACTCCGATGCGCCCTCCGTCACTTCTAAGCGCCAAGAGCGCAAGAAGTATAGTAAGATCCCTCTACGCTATCCTCGCATTTCCAAACATACACCTTTACTTTCCGTCCCATTAGGCAAACCACCAACTTTTGATGGTGAAGATTACGCTAGGTGGAGCGATTTAATGCGATTTCATCTAACCTCGCTCCACAAAAGCATATGGGATGTTGTTGAGTTTGGTGCGCAGGTACCATCCGTAGGGGATGAGAACTATGATGAGGATGAGGTGGCCCAAATCGAGCACTTCAACTCTCAAGCAACAACAATACTCCTAGCCTCTTTGAGTAGAGAGGAGTATAACAAAGTTCAAGGGTTGAAGAACGCAAAGGAGATTTGGGATTTACTCAAAACCGCGCATGAAGGTGATGAGCTCACCAAGATCACCAAGCGGGAAACGATTGAGGGGGAGCTCGGTCGGTTCCGGCTTCGCAAAGGGGAGGAGCCACAACACATGTACAATCGGCTCAAGACCTTGGTGAACCAAGCACGCAACCTCGGGAGCGTAAAGTGGGATGACCACGAGGTGGTTAAGGTTATTCTAAGATCACTTATTTTCCTTAACCCTACTCAAGTTCAATTAATTCGTGGTAATCCTAGATATACTAAAATGACCCCCGAGGAAGTCATCGGGAATTTTGTAAGTTTTGAGTGCATGATCGAAGGCTCGAGGAAGATCAACGAGCTTGATGATGCCACCACATCCGAAGCTCAACCCGTTGCATTCAAAGCAACGGAGGAGAAGAAGGAGGAGTCTACACCAAGTCGACAACCCATAGACGCCTCCAAGCTCGACAATGAGGAAATGGCGCTCGTCATCAAGAGCTTCCGCCAAATCCTCAAACAAAGGAGGGGGAAAGACTACAAGTCCCGCTCCAAGAAGGTTTGCTACAAGTGTGGTAAGCCCGGTCATTTTATTGCTAAATGTCCTATATCTAGTGACAGTGACCGAGGCGACGACAAGAAGGGGAGAAGAAAGGAGAAGAAGAGGTATTACAAGAAGAAGGGCGGCGATGCCCATGTTTGTCGCGAATGGGACTCCGACGAGAGCTCAAGCGACTCCTCCGACGACGAGGACGCCGCCAACATCGCCGTCACCAAGGGACTCCTCTTCCCCAACGTCGGCCACAAGTGCCTCATGGCAAAGGACGGCAAAAAGAAGGTTAAATCTAAATCCTCCACTAAATATGAATCCTCTAGTGATGACAATGCTAGTGATGAGGAAGATAATTTGCGTTCCCTTTTTGCCAACCTTAACATAGCTCAAAAGGAAAAATTGAATGAATTGGTTAGTGCTATTCATGAAAAGGATGACCTTTTGGATTCCCAAGAGGATTGTCTAATTAAAGAAAACAAAAAACATGTTAAGGTTAAAAAGGCTTATGCTCTTGAAATTGAGAAATGTGAAAAATTATCTAGTGAGCTAAGCACTTGTCGTGAGATGATTGACAACCTTAGAAATGAAAATGCTATCTTAAATGCTAAGGTTGATTCACATGTTTGTAATGTTTCAATTCCCAATCTTAGAGATGATAATGTTGACTTGCTTGCTAAGATTGATGAATTGAATGTATCTCTTGCTAGCCTTAGATTAGAGAATGAAAATTTAATTGCTAAGGCTAAAGATTTTGATGTTTGCAATGCTACTATTTCCGACCTTAGAACTAAAAATGACATATTACAAGCTAAGGTTGTAGAATTAAAATCTTGCAAACCCTACATCTATTGTTGAGCATGTATCTATTTGTACTAGATGTAGAAATGTTGATATTGATGCTATTCATGATCATATGGCTTTAATTAAACAACAAAATGATCATATAGCAAAACTAGATGCTAAAATTGCCGAGCACAACCTAGAGAATGAGAAATTTAAATTTGCTCGTAGCATGCTTTATAATGGGAGACGCCCTGGCATTAAGGATGGCATTGGCTTCCAAAGGGGAGACAATGTCAAACTTAATGCCCCTCCTAAAAATTTGTCTAACTTTGTTAAGGGCAAGGCTCCCATGCCTCAGGATAACGAGGGTTACATTTTGTACCCTGCCGGTTATCCCGAGAGCAAAATTAGGAGAATTCACTCTAGGAAGTCTCACTCTGGCCCTAACCATGCTTTTATGTATAGGGGTGAGACATCTAGCTCTAGGCAACCAACCCGTGCCAAGTTGCCTAGAAAGAAAACTCCTAATGCATCAAATGATCATGCTATTTCATTTGAAACTTTTGATGCTTCTTATGTGTTGACTAACAAATCCGGCAAAGTAGTTGCCAAATATGTTGGGGGCAAGCACAAGGGGTCAAGGACTTGTGTTTGGGTATCCAAAGTTCTTGTGTCTAATGCCAAAGGACCCAAAACCATTTGGGTACCTAAAGTCAAGAACTAAAATTGTTTTGTAGGTTTATGCATCCGGGGGCTCAAGTTGGATACTCGACAGCGGGTGCACAAACCACATGACAGGGGAGAAAAGGATGTTCTCCTCATATGAGAAAAACCAAGATCCCCAACGAGCTATCACATTCGGGGATGGAAATCAAGGTTTGGTCAAAGGATTGGGTAAAATTGCTATATCTCCTGATCATTCTATTTCCAATGTTTTTCTTGTAGATTCTTTAGATTACAACTTGCTTTCTGTTTCACAATTATGTCAAATGGGCTACAACTGTCTTTTTACTGATGTAGGTGTCACTGTCTTTAGAAGAAGTGATGATTCAATAGCATTTAAGGGTGTGTTAGAGGGTCAGCTATACTTAGTAGATTTTGATAGAGCTGAGCTCGACACATGCTTAATTGCTAAGACTAACATGGGTTGGCTCTGGCACCGCCGACTAGCCCATGTTGGGATGAAGAATCTTCATAAGCTTCTAAAGGGAGAGCACATTTTAGGATTAACAAATGTTCATTTTGAGAAAGACAGGATTTGTAGCGCATGCCAGGCAGGGAAGCAAGTTGGAGTCCATCATCCACACAAGAACATCATGACGACCGACAGGCCGCTTGAGCTACTCCACATGGATCTATTCGGCCCGATTGCTTACATAAGCATCGGCGGGAGTAAGTATTGTCTTGTAATAGTGGATGATTATTCTCGCTTCACTTGGGTATTCTTCTTACAGGAAAAATCTCAAACCCAAGAGACCTTAAAGGGATTCTTGAGACGGGCTCAAAATGAGTTCGGCTTAAGGATCAAGAAAATTAGAAGCGACAACGGGACGGAGTTCAAGAACTCTCAAATTGAAGGCTTCCTTGAGGAGGAGGGCATCAAGCATGAGTTCTCTTCTCCCTACACACCTCAACAAAATGGTGTAGTGGAGAGGAAGAATCGAACTCTATTGGACATGGCAAGAACCATGCTTGATGAGTACAAGACACCGGACCGGTTTTGGGCCGAAGCCGTCAACACCGCCTGCTACGCCATCAACCGGTTATATCTTCACCGAATCCTCAAGAAGACATCATATGAACTCCTAACCGGTAAAAAGCCCAACATTTCATATTTTAGAGTTTTTGGTAGCAAATGCTTTATTCTTGTTAAAAGAGGTAGAAAATCTAAATTCGCTCCTAAAACTGTAGAAGGCTTTTTACTTGGTTACGACTCAAACACAAGGGCATATAGGGTCTTTAACAAGTCCACTGGACTAGTTGAAGTCTCATGTGACGTTGTGTTTGATGAAACTAACGGCTCTCAAGTAGAGCAAGTTGATCTTGATGAGATAGGTAATGAAGAGGCTCCATGCATCGCGCTAAGGAACATGTCCATTGGGGATGTGTGTCCTAAGGAATCCGAAGAGCCTCCAAATGCACAAGATCAACCATCCTCCTCCATGCAAGCATCCCCACCAACTCAAAATGAGGATGAGGCTCAAGTTGATGAAGGGCAAAATCAAGAAGATGAGCCACCTCAAGATAATAGCAATGATCAAGGGGGAGATGAAAATAATCAAGAAAAGGAGGATGAGGAAGAACCAAGACCGCCACACCCAAGAGTCCACCAAGCAATACAACGAGATCACCCCGTCGACACCATCCTCGGCGACATTCATAAGGGGGTAACCACTAGATCTCGTGTTGCTCATTTTTGTGAACATTACTCTTTTGTTTCCTCTATTGAGCCACACAGGGTAGAGGAAGCACTTCAAGATTCGGATTGGGTGATGGCAATGCAAGAGGAGCTCAACAATTTCACAAGGAACGAGGTATGGCATTTAGTTCAACGTCCTAACCAAAATGTTGTAGGAACCAAATGGGTCTTCCGCAACAAGCAAGACGAGCATGGTGTGGTGACAAGGAACAAAGCTCGACTTGTGGCCAAAGGATACTCCCAAGTCGAAGGTTTGGATTTCGGTGAAACCTATGCACCCGTAGCTAGGCTTGAATCAATTCGCATATTATTGGCCTATGCTACTTACCATGGCTTTAAGCTTTATCAAATGGACGTGAAAAGTGCCTTCCTCAATGGACCGATCAAGGAAGAGGTCTATGTTGAGCAACCTCCAGGCTTTGAAGACAGTGAGTATCCTAACCATGTTTATAGGCTCTCTAAGGCGCTTTATGGGCTCAAGCAAGCCCCAAGAGCATGGTATGAATGCCTAAGAGATTTCCTTATTGCTAATGGCTTCAAAGTCGGCAAGGCCGATCCTACACTCTTTACTAAAACTCTTGAAAATGACTTGTTTGTATGCCAAATCTATGTTGATGATATTATATTTGGGTCTACTAACGAGTCTACATGTGAAGAGTTTAGTAGGATCATGACACAGAAATTCGAGATGTCAATGATGGGGGAGTTGAAGTATTTTCTAGGATTCCAAGTCAAGCAACTCCAAGAGGGCACCTTCATTAGCCAAACGAAGTACACTCAAGACATTCTAACCAAGTTTGGGATGAAGGATGCCAAACCCATCAAGACACCCATGGGAACTAATGGGCATCTCGACCTCGACACGGGAGGTAAGTCCGTGGATCAAAAGGTATACCGGTCGATGATTGGTTCATTGCTTTATTTATGTGCATCTCGACCGGA
Organism: Zea mays; assembly: GCF_902167145.1. NCBI lineage: Eukaryota > Viridiplantae > Streptophyta > Magnoliopsida > Poales > Poaceae > Zea > Zea mays. The sequence continues at coordinate 129,018,842 of NC_050105.1, read as the reverse complement.
CATTATGCTTTCCGTTTGCATGTGTGCAAGATTCCAATCCGACCCTAAGGAATCACACCTTACGGCCGTAAAACGAATCTTGAGATATTTGGCTTATACACCTAAGTTTGGGCTTTGGTACCCTCGGGGATCCACATTTGATTTGATTGGTTATTCGGATGCCGATTGGGCGGGGTGCAAAATTAATAGGAAGAGCACATCAGGGACTTGTCAGTTCTTGGGAAGATCCTTGGTGTCTTGGGCTTCAAAGAAGCAAAATTCGGTCGCTCTTTCCACCGCCGAAGCCGAGTACATTGCCGCAGGTCATTGTTGCGCGCAATTGCTTTGGATGAGGCAAACCCTGCGGGACTACGGTTACAAATTAACCAAAGTTCCTTTGCTATGTGATAATGAGAGTGCAATCAAAATGGCCGACAATCCCGTCGAGCATGGCCGCACTAAGCACATAGCCATTCGGTATCATTTTCTTAGGGATCACCAACAAAAGGGAGATATCGAGATTTCTTACATTAACACTAAAGATCAATTAGCCGATATCTTTACCAAGCCTCTTGATGAACAATCTTTTACCAGACTTAGGCATGAGCTCAATATTCTTGATTCTAGAAATTTCTTTTGCTAGCTTGCACACATAGCTCATTTGAATACCTTTGATCATATCTCTTTTATATACTATGACTAATGTGTTTTCAAGTCTATTTCAAACCAAGTCACAGGTATATTGAAAGGGAATTGGAGTCTTCGGCGAAGACAAAGGCTTCCACTCCGTAACTCATCCTTCGCCATCGCTCCAAGAAAAGGACCTTGTCTTTGGGGGAGAAAGTAAAAGCCCAAAGCAAAAGGACCGGATTTCGTCTTTGGTATAATCTTAACTCATTTACTTATGACCAAAGGGGAAGAAATTACTCTGAGGGCTCTAATGATTCCGTTTTTGGCGATTCATGCCAAAAAGGGGGAGAAATGAGCCCAAAGCAAAAGGACCGCACCACCACCACCAAATTCAAAAACTTAATGCTTTCCAAAAGTATTTATCATTTGGTATCCTATTGTGTTCAAAAGGGGGAGAAAGTAGTATTTCAAAAATGGTATATCAAAACCCTCTTGAACACTAAGAGGTGGATCTCTTTTAGGGGGAGCTTTGTTAAGTCAAAAGAAAAGCATTTGAAACAGGGGAAGAAAATTTCAAATCTTGAAAATGCTTTACAAACTCTTATTCATTTACCTTTGACTATTTGCAAAAGATCTTTGAAATGGATTTACAAAAAGAATTTGCAAAAACAAAACATGTGGTGCAAACGTGGTCCAAAATGTTACATAAGAAAGGAGCAACGGCTCTTTCCGGCGCCAACGGCTCTCTGCGGTGCATTTAATGCGCGCACAGCGCGCGCAGACGTCAGACATGCCCATACCGGTGCACCGGACAGCAAACAGTACCTGTCCGGTGTGCACCGGACACCCAGGCGGGCCCACAAGTCAGAAGCTCCAACGGTCAGAATCCAACGGCAGTGATGACGTGGCAGGGGCACCGGACTGTCCGGTGTGCACCGGACTGTCCGGTGCGCCATCGAGCAGACGCCACCAGCCAACGGTCAAGTTTGGTGGTTGGGGCTATAAATACCCCAACCACCCCACCATTCATTGCATCCAAGTTTTTCACTTCTCAACTACTACAAGAGCTCTAGCATTCAATTCTAGACACACTAAAGAGATCAAATCCTCTCCAATTCCACACAAAGCCCTAGTGACTAGTGAGAGTGATTTGCCGTGTTCATTTGAGCTCTTGCGCTTGGATTGCTTCTTTTCTTTCTCACTTGTTCTTGAGATCACAACTCCATTGTAATCAAGGCAAGAGGCACCAATTGTGTGGTGGCCCTTGCGGGGAAGTTTTGTTCCCGGCTTTGATTTGAGAAGAAAAGCTCACTCGGTCCGGGGGACCGTTTGAGAGAGGGAAGGGTTGAAAGAGACCCGGCCTTTGTGGCCTCCTCAACGGGGAGTAGGTTTGCAAGAACCGAACCTCGGTAAAACAAATCTCCGTGTCTCACTTGCTTATTCGCTTGGGATTTGTTTTGCGCCCTCTTTCTCCGACTCGTTTATATTTCTAACGCTAACCCGGCTTGTAGTTGTGTTTATATTTGTAAATTTCAGTTTCGCCCTATTCACCCCCCCTCTAGGCGACTATCAACTTTGCACATTCTGATGGTCTTCCTTCGGGTGACTCTGTCTGCAACCTCAAGGATTTGCACTGGCTTCTCAACGTAGGTCAAGTCCTCCTGGACTTCAAGACCTTCCACTGGCAACTGCTCTTCTGGCACACACAAGCACTTCTTCAACTGAGACACATGAAAGACATTATGCACAGCAGACAAATTCTCTGGCAAACTGAGCTGATAGGCCACTTCTCCACGTCTTGCAAGAATCTGATACAGACCAATGTAGCGGGGTGCTAGCTTGCCTTTCACTCCGAATCTTCTGACTCCTCTGATCGGTGACACTTTCAGATAGACAAAGTCTCCGACTTCGAAACTCAGCTCTCTTCTTCTTGTGTCTGCATAGCTTCGCTGCCTCGATTGCGCTATCTTCAGATTCTCTCGAACCATCTTGATGTTCTCTTCGGCTTCAAGCAAAATGTCTGGCCCAAACACTTGCTTCTCTCCAGGCTGATCCCATTGCAACGGAGTTCTACAACTCCTTCCATAGAGCGCCTGAAATGGTGACATCTTCAAACTGGCCTGGTAACTGTTGTTATAGGAAAACTCTGCATAAGGCAATCTCTTGTCCCATCCGGACTGATCTTGCAACGCACAGGCTCTCAACATGTCTTCAAGAATTTGATTGGTCCTTTCGGTCTGACCATCTGTCTGCGGATAATAAGCTGAACTGAAATTCAGATGCGTGCCCAAAGCTTCATGCAACTGCTGCCAGAAATGAGAGGTGAACTGCGTTCCTCTGTCTGACACTATCTTCTTTGGCACACCATGAAGACAAACGATCCGAGACATATACAATTCTGCCAATACTGCACTGCTATAGTTGGTCTTGACAGGTATGAAGTGGGCTGACTTGGTCAAGCGGTCCACTACTACCCAGATGGAATCGTAGCCGGCTCGAGTGCGAGGCAATCCGACTATGAAATCCATACCGGTTTCATCCCATTTCCACTGAGGGATCTGCAACGGTTGCAACAATCTAGCAGGTCTCTGGTGCTCTGCCTTAATTCTTCGACAACTATCACATATAGCCACATGCTCTGCGATCTCCCTTTTCATTCCGTACCACCAGAATTTCTTCTTCAGATCCTGATACATCTTCTCACTGCCAGGGTGAATCGAATAAGCTGTCTCATGAGCTTCCTTAAGGATCAACTCCCGAATAGACTGGACATTGGGAACACACAAGCGGTCTTTGAACCATATCACGCCTTCTGCATCTTCTCGAAAATCTTTGCCTTTGCCATCTAGAATCAGTCGCCGAATCTCACTGATCTTCTCATCACTCTTCTGCGCTTCTTTGATTTCGCGCTCCAAGGTAGGTTCCAACTCGACTGTGACTCCTCGCGAATTGTTCAGAAATCCGAGACTCAACCTGTCGAACTCCTTGGCCAACTCATAAGGCATCGGACGAGCGACCATCAGATTGACTTGACTCTTTCTGCTCAAAGCATCTGCCACTACGTTTGCTTTGCCTGGATGGTAATGAATCTCCAACTCATAATCTTTGATCAACTCTAACCATCTTCGTTGCCTCATGTTCAACTCTGACTGAGTGAATATGTACTTCAGACTCTTGTGATCTGTGTAAACATCGCATTTCTGTCCATACAGATAGTGCCTCCATGTCTTCAGTGCATGAACCACTGCTGCCAACTCTAGATCATGGATTGGGTAATTCTTCTCATGAACCTTCAACTGTCGGGACGAGTAAGCCACAACTCTTCCCTCTTGCATCAACACACATCCCAAACCTGTGTAGCAAGCATCACAATACACCGAGAAGGGCTTGTGCACATCAGGCAAGACTAGGACAGGCGCTGTAGTCAACTTCTCTTTCAGCGCTTCAAAGGCCTCTTGGCATTTCTGGATCCACTTGAACTCAACTTTGTTGCGTAGCAACGCTGTCATAGGTTTCGCAATCTTCGAAAACCCTTCAATGAATCGCCGATAATATCCGGCCATTCCAATGAAACTCTTGATTCCTCGAGCATCTGTTGGCGCTTTCCAGTTCAGAATGTCTGCCACTTTCTTCGGATCCACAGCCAATCCTTCTTTGTTGATTATATGACCCAAGAACAGGACTTCATTGATCCAGAACTCACACTTGCTCAACTTTGCATACAACTGGTGCTCTCGCAATCTCTGCAACACCATCCTCAAATGATCTGCATGCTCTTCTTCGCTTTGAGAGTAAATCAGAATGTCATCAATGAATACCACCACAAACTTATCAAGGTAATCCATGAATACACTGTTCATCAAGTTCATGAAGAACGCTGGCGCATTGGTCAAACCAAATGACATCACCGTGAACTCATACAAACCATACTTGGAAATGAATGCCGTCTTCGGAATGTCCGAAGGTCGGATCCTGAGCTGATGATAACCTGACCTCAGATCAATTTTGGAGAACACACTGGCTCCTCTCAACTGGTCGAACAGATCTTCTATTCTGGGCAAGGGATACTTGTTCTTGATCGTGACTTCATTCAAAGCTCGATAATCGATGCACATCCTCTTGGTGCCATCTTTCTTCTCCACAAATAGGACAGGGGCGGCCCAAGGCGAGGTGCTTGGCCGGATGTAACCTTTCTCTGACAGCTCATCAATTTGCTTCTTAAGCTCAACCAACTCTGGTCCAGATATTCTGTAAGCTCTCTTAAAGATAGGGGCGGTTCCAGGAAGAAGCTCTATGGCAAATTCAACTTTCCGCTCTGGTGGCATACCCGGTAAGTCCTTTGGAAACACATCTGGGAACTCAGACACAACCTTGATACTCTCAATTGGGTCTGCTTTACTGCTATCAACAGCTATCTGATAACAACTTCCTTTCTTTGGCTCAGGCGGGACTAACTCGGTCACCACTTCCTCTCCTAGTGGAGACACCAACTTGATGGTCCTTCTATCACAACTGATAACTGCCTGATACTTATCTAGCCAATTCATCCCTAGGATGACATCTATTCCCTGAGTACCCATTACTATAAGGTTGGCGGGAAACGCTATCCCCCTTATTTCCACACTTATATTCAAACAAATGCTATCGGCTCGAATGCTACCACCGGCTGAGTCAATTTGAATGGGGGTTGACATGGTAGTAATTGGAAGATTATGTGCTTTTACCCATGATGCAGTAATGAAAGAATGCGTTGCTCCAGTATCAAATAACACTTCTGCAATATGGGAGTCGACTGGGAACATACCTACTATCATGCCGGGGGTCTCCTGAACTGCTTCAGCCTCCAAGTGATTCAGCCTTCCATGATTATAGCGCGGCTGAGGGCGATTGCCTGCTCCAGGCTGAGGCACATTCTGCTTCGCTGGGGCATTGGGGCCTGACTGCTGCTGGGCTGCCTTCTTCGGACATTGCATCACCCAGTGGCCTTGCTCTCCACAGTGGAAACACGCTCTGTTTCCAACCTGAGCTGGTGCTGCCTGATTGTTCTGCTGGGTTGCTGGGGCGGGAAGACGAGGTGCTTGTTGATTCTGCTTCTGAAACTGACCTCCTGACTGATTGCTCTGACGGTTCTGGTACTGGTGCTGAGGATACTGCCTTTGAAACTACTGATGCTGCTGAGGTGGACGCTGGTTCTGCCTGAACTGATGAGGTTGATTGCCTGAGAAACGAGGACGACTGCTGCTTCCAGGCTGGGGTCCACTGATCTTGCGCTTACGATCCTCCATCTCCTTACGCTTTCTCTCTGTCATGATTGCTCTGTCAATCAGGTGCTGGAATGTCGGGAAGGTGTGATTCATCAGTTGGTACTGCAGAGGGTCAACCAAGCCTCTCAGGAAACGGTACTGTCGCTTGGCGTCGGTGTTGACATCTTCAGGAGCATAACGAGACAGTTGCAGAAACCTGTCTCGGTACTCACTGACCGACAATGGCCCTTGCTTGAGAGCCAGGAACTCCTCTTTCTTCACTGTCATCAGACCTGCAGGGACATGGTACTGACGAAAACTTCCTCTGAACTCTTCCCAAGTGATGGCGTCAGGGTGGGCATGGGTGGCGAGGTAAGACTCCCACCATGACTAGGCTGCTCCTCTCAACAGACGGGGACCATACAGAACTTTCTCCCTGTCATCGCACTGAGCGGTATGCAACTCCCGCTCCACAGTGCGCAGCCAATCTTCAGCATCCATGGGGTCAGAAGAATGAGCGAACGTTGGTGGATGACCTCTCATGAATTCAGCACGCTTGTCTCTGGGCATCTGAGGCATCTGAGGCTGAGGTGGGGCCTGCTGCTGTTTCTGCTGCTGCTGCTGAATGGCGGCCAAGGTCTGACCGATGGCTTGAATTGCCTGAGTCTACATCAGAAACATCTGCTCGATGGATATCGGGGGCGGGGGCGGCAGGTGCTGCTGCTGGGGCACCTCTTCCTGTTGAGCGGCTCGCTCCTGCTGAGCACGCCTTCCTCCTCTGCGCATGTTCTCTGACATCTGCAGAATGCAACCACACATCAGAACTGATCTGGCAAATCTTGCAGCATAAGGAAAGAGAATAGAATTCTTCAACAGCACTGAACAGATGAGCATCTTCGCTGATCTCCAACACAGACCACACAGCTTCTCAGATAAAGAGGAAAGGAGAATAATGGGTTTCCCAACTATATAACTAACTTTATTACCATAATAGGTAAACCAAAATGCAGGGGATACCCACACTCTGGTGACAATCATTACAAAGATCCAAACCAAACAAAGTTCATCATGACAAACATAAATGCACAGGATATAGCAAACTACCCTGTCTAACTAAGACTAACTAAAACTGAGACTAACGCTAAGACTGAAGCTTCTATGTATATATATTTCGTATTAATTACAAGATCCAACTCTAACGATCTATGGTTCTAGAGTTATCTTGGTCTTGCAGTCGGGATTGCCATAAGACTGGTGTCCACGCTGAGGTGAGCGGTACGGGTGCTGAGTCCCGACGGGAGCGGGGGAACCACCATCCAAGTGACGACGTTCCGCGCGCTCAGCCCGCAACAAGGCGATCTCAGCACGAGCCCTACTCAGCTCGTCTAATGCATGGTCCAGCTCCGTGTTTAGCACGGCGGCTAGGTTGACTGTGCTGCTCAACCTAGGATTGCCCTCACCGACAGGTGAGACAATCACGCCTCCTGTGCTGCCAGATGAACGGCGGGGGTAATACTTCAGGTCAAGACCATCAGCTGACCCACCGAAAACCGAGCAGTAGTGCGAAAGCGCACGTCGTGCAGCATCTTGCATGGCTGCCTCAGCTGAGTCCCGCTCAGAGATAGAATAGTGCTCTGAGCAGACCTCAGCACCCTGGAGACTGTTCTCCGGACAGCGCACCAAGCAGGTTGCCTCCCAGCGGTCCGGGTGGACCCCGCGACTATGCTGGTAGACCACACAGCGATACTCGACGGACCAAGTATGCCGGTCAAATGCCCGACGTAGCAGGGTGTCGAGCGCATCGTGGAAGTGACACCCGCGAGCAGCGTCGCGAGTGATGGGTCGAGCAACCCATCCTTCCGGCTCAAGGTTAGCAGAGAAGTCGGTGTCGTGGCTCGAGCTGTCGTCGCCATCTCCGTCGTCTGGGTCTCCTCCAGCAGCTACTCCAGAAGCTGGGGCGCCCAGTGGTGGTGCAGGGGGCGGCTCCAGAGGAAGCACAGGGGAGCAGCTCCTCACAGACCCTATCTCCTGGTGGAGCGAGAAGGAAGAGCCCTGCTGCTCCTGCTCCTGTCGTCGACGTTCCTGCTCCTCAAGCAGGCGGTGGTGCAGTCTCTCCAAGTGGCTGGACTGTCCGGCCACGGGACGGCGAAGCGGACGCTCAGCAAGGCGGGAGAGTAAGAAGGGGATGACTGACTTACGTGCAGTGTGTCTAAGTCGAGTCATCTACAAAAGACATCGCAAGCAAAAGGGTGAGAACAGAATCAATATGACCAGCAAATAATGAATCATAAGTGAATGAAGGATTAGAATAAAACATGTTTTTCAGCAAGGTATAATATATAGTAGAACATAGGTTTGGTCGGTATGACCAACTTTTGAAGGGATGACAAAGTCAAGGAAGGGACAGAGGTCTATAGTCCTTAGAACGACCATTCTACTATAGGTTAGCGGTCCTACAGTCAGCACGGCTTTGATACCACTTATGTCACACCCGGTTTTAAAAGGCAAACCGAATGCGAACCATGTACGTGCCAGGATCAGTTATTCACGTACACAGCAGTTACATAATATGGACATCATCACACAGTGCTCAAAATAGTATTAAAAGGGAATAATAGTTGATTACATCATACGTCTGAGACGTCCATATAGTTCTTACAATAAATCAAAGTGCGGAAAAGAAACGTAGATAAACGCGGCCTTCACAGGCAGCCGACTGGGGGTTGCCGCTAACCCACTCCTAGAACTCGTCGTAGTCTTGGAACTCCTGGAAGTCTCCTTCCACAGCTTCATCTTCGCCTGAGCAGTGGTTGCAATGCTGACAACCTGGGGGGGTTTGGTGTGTAGAGCAAGGGTGAGTACACATCAACATACTCAACAAGTATCCTGTTTGGCTGTAGTGGACTAGCTTTATGTGGGGATAAGTCAAGCAGTTGCTTTTAGTTGGTCAGATTATTACTTACTAGTAGAAAGCCAAGTTTTAGCATTAACCCAAGTTATTAACCCGATGTACCCTTTCCAAACGGAAAGAATACCACTTACCAGCACCATAGTCATAACTAAAACCATCAATCTCATTGCCACCTGTACCACAATGTCTCTGATCAAGTACCACTAATCATTGGAGCTCCCTTGGCCGCTCATAACCGCGAGCACGGCTGATATATCAGTTTTCAAACACTCTGCAGAGGTTGTGCACTTTACCCACAAGCCGTGATTCCCATTCTGCCCGGAGAGAGCTACTCCCCATTGACCACTACCTAGGTGGCCTAGCAGGGCATCACTACGTAGCCTTTACAAAGATTCTCCGGGGCTGTAGCCACCCGTTAGGTTTCCTAAATGTACCGCACTCCTCCCCAAGGGACAAATCAACCTTGGCAGAGCGAGCCGCATACACCGAGCCCCATTGACGGCACGACGGCTAAGTGAACTACACCCCGGATCCTCTAATTATTCAGCTAAGGGCATCCCATTCCACCCTCATGGTTGCACTGTTTTCCCGGGCGGTCATCCATAGAACAGGTCCTTACGGAGAGGCACTCGAGAAACCGCTCGAGCCCCCTTGAAGGTCACAAGTACAACATCATCATAAGAGAAGGGAAAACAGCGTATCATAGATAATCTCATCATGTTCATTGATTAGAGTTGAGCAATAGCATAAAGCTAAACAGTAATAATCCAACCCAAATAGGTAAGCAAGGATAGGGATAACAAAAGCTAGTCAAACCTTAGGCATAAATATGTAAAGCGGGAGGTGAATTAAAGAATGAATAGGACAGAGATAGGTCAAGGGACACTTGCCTCCACCAACCGACTGCTGCTCAGGGGCTTCTCCTGCGAGTTCCTCGGGCTCTTCAACCGGATCGTTCTCTATGCGAGTGCAAACATACATACATCCACACATTTAATACAAAAGAACAGTACACCATACAATAGAATGCAATAAGTAAACAGACGTTCCACGCGGGCTCGCGATTACGGTTAAGAGAGAAAGAGGAAAAGACAGTCGAGAAACGATCACGTTACATGATTATAAATTAACTACTCGCTTAATGGAAGGAAATTTAATGTAGACACTATATTTAGCGTAAAGTAAAGTCATGTTTCATGTCTAATTATTATAAGCAGGTGGAGATAAATAAAAAGAATGGTCGCGTGGCGAGACGCGCGACAAAGCTCTCTAAAACAAATTAAAAAGTTAACGACTCGTCGCGCGACCGAGCACGCAGCGAGACACTTCGCCTTAGATACGAGGAGACGTTAAACGTCGCGCGACGAAGCGCACGACGGCATACGTCGACTAAACTGAGTCCAAAGTGGAACGTCGCGTGAATACACACGCGGCGTTACACCTTAAACAACCTGAAACAAAAATGGATCGTCGCGCGACGAAGCGCACGACGCACACAAGATAGAATCTGAATTTAGACAAATCCGTCGCGCGGCGAAGCGCGCGACGCAACACGCTAATTAACGAATAATCACCGCGAGCGCGGGCGAGCGAAGATACGGTTGGCCGGGACGGGAACGGGCGGCCGAACGGGGGGGCGGTTGAACCGGCCAGGGGGCGGTTGAACCGGCCAGGGGCGGCCGAGCCGGGCGGGCACGGGGGCGGCCGAGCCGGGCGGGCACGGGGCAGGGCGCGGGGGCGGCCGAGCCGGCCATGGCGGCCGAGCCGGGGGGTGGGGGCGCGCGGGCGAGCGGGGAGGCCGGGCGGGGGCCGAGCGCCGCCGGGGAGGCCGGGACGGGGCCGAGCGCCGCCAGGGAGGGAGGGGGAGGGGCCGAGCGGGGCCAAGCGGGGGCCGCACGCCGCCGGGGAGCCGAGGGGGCCGAGCGGGGAGCCACCGCGGGACGGGCAGGGGCAGGCGGTCGAGCGCCGCCGGGGAGGGCCGAGCGGGGCCGAGCGCCGCCGGGGAGCCGAGGGGGCCGAGCGGGGGCCGCACGCCGCCGGGGAGGGAGGCCGGGCGGGGAGCCGCCGCGGGACGGGCAGGGGCAGGCGGCCGAGCGCCGCCGGGGAGGGCCGAGGTCGGGCGCCGCCGCGCCGAGCAGGGGCGGGGACGGGCGGGGTCGCGCGCGGGCAGGGGGAGAGGGAGGGCGCGCGCGGGGGGAAGAAGAGGAGGGAGAGGGAGAGAGAGAAGAGAAGGGGAGGGGAGCTCACCTCGGGGTCCAAAATCCGGTGATCGCCGTCTCCAAATCCTAGGGCACCACGGGGAGAGAGAGGTGGAAGAGGGAGAGGAGAGGTTGTTGCGCGGGAGATCCAAATGAGAGAGAGAGAGAGAGGATGGGGGCGCATGGGGGGGGGGGGGGGTTTGGGCGCCGGGGGCGCGCAGGCCAGGGCGGGCCGGGCCGGCTGAGCTGGGCTGGGCTAAGTTGGGCTGGGCCGAGCCACTTCGCGGATCGAAAACCCACGACGAGCGCGGACCACTAAACGAACTTAAAACGCGAATCAAAATCCGGAACGGAACGAGACGAACACTCAACATCAGACAAAGAAATGTGCTTCGGCATGATGCAACACCCATGACACTTAGGTTTTGGTTTATACATGACACGGACACATGCCATTATACTGGTTTGAAATTGGGAAGAAGGAGCAAACGGGGAAAGAGAAAAGAGAGTAACGCCCGAATTTGGTGAGAGAAAAGAAGAAAAAAATTCTACCCCCAAATTCAGGGCGTTACAGCTGGCCAGTTGAAATATGCAAACAGTAGGGAGACTATCGCCAGTAAATACACTTCTATTAGAGAATAGAACCGACAGTCAGGGAAGGCAGTGAAAAAGGAAATTTCATCAAACTCTGTATCTTTACTTGAAGAAAGAAGTTCTGAGCAGCGGTCCAATACTGGTATACCACCAACTGGTGTGTCTGCAACATGGGCCTCGATGAAGATAGGTTTTCTAAATTTCAAAGCTAATTTGGGCTCGAAGAAGTCTCTTCCTTTGCGCCAGGATCCAGGATTTGTTCTAAATTTTAGTGTCTCTTCACCTGAATCTCTTGATGACATATTCCAAAGGTTGAAACGGCGACCTGCAAATGTGCCTGTGGATTACCTTGATGACGATGACAACAACAACACACAAGATATGGATCTGCATTTCCAAGATCAATGAAATAGGTTGTGATATTCTTTTAGGTTCAGAATATGCATGCACAGAAAAACTAAAAGGATTGGTAGCATTAGACGCTCAAAGAAGATATAGAGGATGTATAGATCTGATGATGGTTTTGGTGTGATTCCTGGAATCTCAAGACGTCTGCCATATGAAAAAACTTCAAAATGGAAGTAAGATATGATGACAAGCTGACTGCCTTTGCAGAAAGGCTTGAGATTTTCCCACCAAGAAGGTTTGGGACTTCTACTTCACTATATGCAGGTAACATTGTTGACTTGCTGATTCTCTTACCTTTTTTGAATCTGTATTGGAGATGTTGATCTGTGATCGAAGCCAAAGGATGTAAATGTGTACCTAGGATTCCATGCAGTGGCGGCCCTGAGATATTAGAGGCTCGGGGCAAGGCTTAAATAGAGGCATATACAATTATTTTTTAATGTATAAAAATATTAATATAAGTACTTAAGAGCCATTTTAAAAACATTCATATCAATATAAACATTCGATAAAATTTTGTTGTTCTTTAATATTACCATTTTTAGTAGGAGATGAATTAAATTTAGGCTCATAATCATTCACACCATGTTATCTCGCGTTGTTGTCTGAGGCGTCTCGCCTCTCGTACCCTTGATAGTCACATTGGACATACAATCACGAGCTCTTACCTCTCATTTGAGCATTTAACTATTGCTTGTCACGTGCACCTGTTATTTTTCCATCACTATTTTGAACCAAATTTTAAGATACCGTAGCAACACACGGGCACACACCTAGTAATTCATATATAAGCAATAATTAAGTCTTCTCATATTAAGCAGCAACAAAACATTTCATAAATCGTTAACTAAGTTACTTATTTAAAATAGTCACAATTGTTTCTTAATTATTTTTGCGCGAAATAAAGAATAAACTAATTTTTTGGGTCAGGTGTGGGTCGTCCGCGGGTTGAAATAGCCCATACCGCACATGTAAATTTTTCGGGACGGATGTAGTGCCCACAAGTCAAAATCTTCACTCGTACTCGTACTCGCACTCATCAGATCGAGTACCCGTCGAATTTCAGTTTTACATGTTAAATTGCCATCCCTATATATGGCTTTCAATACGGCGACTTTAACTATCATCTGCTAAAGATAACCATAATTTGTGGCGAGTGGAATAGTTTCTCTTGTGAATTTCAAGAAATGCTATGCTTTTTATGGAAATTTTGAAACTTTGTAACTCTTCTTGGCTACTTGATCAAGAGTAGATTACACAAATACTTAGATACATGCGTATCTAGCGAGTAGTAATGTGAAAGCGCGAAGGCTGGTGGTACCAGACGAGTAGGGATGGCAACGGGTTTTAAACCCACGGATACAGAGATTATAAACCCGTACCCGCGAGATTAATGTTAAACCCGTACCCGTACCTGCTACCCGCGACAGATAGCGTGTGTTACCCAAACAAGCTACCTGCGGGTTTATGGCACCCGCAGGCACAATCATATAATAAATATTTATTAAGCTGGTAGCACATAATAATAAATATTTATTAAACTGGTAAAAACATGTACCGATCTTAGCCAAAAGTTTACGAGTTCCCTGACGTCTGTAGTCTTCTTTTATATCATTTGATTGGCTCCGTTCGCTCAAAGCTTTTGGGGTGGCACTAAATTGAGATGCATGTGCTCTACAGTCTACACGGATACACAATGCACACCAGTACACCACACATACGTAGGCATGGGCGCTCGATGCAAACTGTTTTAATAGCAGGGCACAGTGGAAATGTGTTTGCCGTTGCCAAGGGCCAAGGCCCATTAGCTAGCTACCAAAGGTCGTGAGGAGGGGACTGGGCGGACGCTTCGTGTTTCACGCTGAGGCCATGACGAGGGGGCTGTGTGCACGAGGCCATGAAGCCACAGAGAAAGTCGTCATATTATATATATACACACACGCGGGTATGTGGATTTGCGGGCACGAGTACAATATTTTCATACCCACGAAAAAAATTCGTCTGGTTGAGAATCAAACCTGTAACCATACCCACGGGTACAAACCCACACCCAAGCCCGCATCCTATAGAGTTTTTAACCGCGGTCACGCGGGTAAAATCATCCTGATTGGTTACTATGCCGCACTCGCGCAGGCTTGAGCGATGCATTGACCGCGCTTGAGCGCGTGTTTGGCTGCCTGCGTCTTCGTCCATGGCCCTGCATGCGTGTATGCAGTTCAGCCCATTTTTCACTGTCTTGCCTGCACGTCTGGAGATGTGGAAAATGAACTTCCCTGGAGGTCCAGGTCGGCTCGAGCGCGCGCCAGCCGGGGAACCAATCAGGCTGAACGTGTGTGTTGTCATCCCTAAAGACGAGAGTACATGCTCATAAATCAATGCAGTTAACAAAAAAAAAACACTAGGCCGAGCCCAGTGCGCGGCCCCCACACCCACACGACCGTTGGGCGCGCCGGTCCGGCCCACCTTTAAAAGCCCCCGCACCAGTCCACCACCGTGCGCGCACATCCATTCAGACATCCACCCACCAGAGCCGGTCGATCCGTTCGAAACGCTCCGGGAAAGATTCCACGACTTGGGACTTCTCACATTCCCACACCGCACTGTGCCACTGCCGCCGGCCCGCCGCACTAGCCGTTGCTTCTCCCTTCCCGTTCCCAAGGAGTTGTCCTCGCCGGCGGATCCGGGGCGCCGCTGCAAGAGGAGGAAGGAGGAGGAGAGGATACCAGAATGGCGTCGCGCTCGGCGTCCAAGGATATCATCACGCTGCGAGGCTCTGCCGCCATCGTCAGCGAGTTCTTCGGTACGCACGCGGCTCCCTGCCCCCTTTCCTGTTTAGTTTCTTTTTTCGCCCATCGGGTGCCTGACGAAATGCTTCGCTTCGCATCGGCAGGGTACGCGGCGAATAGGTACGGTACACTTTACAGTGCCCGGCAGACGGCGGCGGTGCCGGTCCATCCGGGATTAGATCGGTGAGGGAGGTTCGGGGTTTTGTATTGACTAATTGATTCGGTTCCGTTTTTTTCCCCCCATGGCTTAGCATCCTCTACAACCGCGCTGTGTACCCGGAGGAGAGCTTCAGCAAGGTGAAGAAGTACGGGCTTACCATGCTGCTCACGCAGGACGAGGGCGTGAAGAACTTCATCGCCAGCCTCACCTCCCAGCTCTCAGGTCGGTTTTCCTCACACCACTACCTGAGGCCGATCTCTCCTTCCTCGAGTGCTCGCGAATGTCTCTGAAAAACTCACTGTCGCAGAATGGCTGGAGGCCGGGAAGCTGCAGCGTATCGTGCTGGTCATAATGAGCAAAGCCACCAGCGAGGTGCTCGAGCGCTGGAACTTCAACATCGTCACCGACGCCGAGGTCGTCGAGAAGGGGTGCGCCACACACTATCTTATCCCCCATCTTCCTGCGCGCGACCCATAACCAATCCCAAGTAGACGCTGCGCATTGTGTCAGCCTGCCATGGCTTGACATTGATAGCGTCGTCTTCTGATGTTCGTCAGGGCCATCAAGGAGAAGAGCGACAAGGAGATCATGAGGGAGATCCAGGCCATCATGCGCCAGATCGCGTCTTGCATCACCTACCTCCCCTGCCTCGACGAGCCATGTAAGGGCCGCAACCGGCATCCAGTCGCTTCCTGTATTTTCGCCTTCCTTTTGGAAACCGGCGCTGCAAAGTCTGCAACTGCAACCGTGGCTGACTCTGGTCTCCTCTCCTCCCGAACTGGTCAGGCGTGTTCGACGTGCTGGCCTACACGGACACGGACGTCGACGCTCCGGGCACCTGGGTCGAGAGTGACGCCAAGCTCATCGACAACCCGCAGATGGTTAAGCTGCACTCCTTCGACACCAAGGTATAGCAGAGCCGCTCTATCTACTCGGTATCAGTATCACCGATCTGGTTCTCGATTCGGTTGCTAATTCACAGTTCCTGTGCTGGTGGAGTGGCAGATTCATAAGGTGGACACGCTGGTGTCGTACAAGAAGGACGAGTGGGACGAGGAGGAGTAGAGTTTGCACCAAAAGTTACCCTGCTGCTGCTAGAGCTTGGCGTGAAGGCTGTGTGAATCGTTCATTCACGTCTATCGTGTACTGCACTAATAGTATACTGCTACTTTGGGGGGAAGAAAAGTGTGAGACGCTCCTACCATTTAGAATTTCGAGATTGAAATGCCGGTTTTAATATAACATGAGTCAGCGCCTTTAAGATCTGGCTGCGAATGCTACAGTATTTTGTCTCTATATATTGCAGTAGATTATATATTGCAGTAGATTGCAGCTGCAGCAGTTCGAACAGCTGCAGCTGATAACAACTATCTTGCCGACTTGAATGTCAATGCCCTGGACACAAAGTGGAAATTGAGTAAACAAGTACAGTGTTGCAAGAGTACATTTGCTTCACTTGCCACATTCAGATTTACTGCAAGGAATGGTAGAACAAGCTCCAATTGCACATTTTTACAAGTACAATATTGCAGGGTACATTTGCTTCACTTGCCACATTTTACATTAGCTGGAGGATCATTCCACATTTTTACAAGGAATGGTAGAACAAGCTAGTTATCTGGAGGATCATTAGCTGCACACTCCAATTGCACGCGGCTACATTTTACATAAGCCTGAACCTGCATACTAGTCACAGAGGCGGCTCCGACATGAGTGTGAACTGAAGAAAAGATAAGTGGAGGCAAGTTTTGCTCCACAAATGCGAGAGGACCGCTCATATATCTGGAATCTGGATGGCCTTACTTAAATTTACACTAAATGGCACTGCTAGCAATTCCACTTCGACATGTCTGGCCAAAGTAGATGTTGCAAAATCAGTCACCAAGCGACCGCAGCCCCTGATACATCACACCAGGCCGGAGATCATCAAGGCTATCAACGTTTCTATAGCCTCCATACTCCCTGAGAAATGTCCAGCCACGCCGAGACAGGAAATCTCGAAAGTCCTCTTCAGTGTAAAATGTCTTGTCTTCTGGCGTCTGCATGCGGCTTGCATCACAGAGTTTGATTGTCATCCCTGAAAAAAAAGGATAACCCCCCAGACTTCAGTAGTTAAATGAAAAGCCTCTCAAGTGATAAAGGCCTATGGATTGTTTGTCTCCGTGTTTGGCCAAACAACAGTCAGAGAAAGCACTGTACTTTTGTAACTTCATGTACTAATCTCATCCACGCACACAAATTTTTATGAGTCTATACGCTCTACCATCCAGACGGAAAAGGAGTTTGAAATAATACGAACCGTTATTCACTAGTTGTCCATGTCAGTTTCTTTCTAATTTCCACATTTCCCTTCGTCCCTTAGACAAGGCATAACAACATCACTACATCCTATACAGACCTAGTTATTCATAGAGTAAAATTTCACACTACGACTAAGACGAGAGTTCACAAGTACCATCATCAAGATTAAGTGTGTATGTTCCAACTGGCATGTCTCTGTCCAAGGTTCGAACAACCTCATCTTCATCTTCAAGCCAGAAAGCGCGCCTTGTTCTTAGTCCAAATGCCGATTTGATGGCTTCCTTAATTGCTTCAGGAGTACCATCAATTCCAATCCTTTTAGTGTAATCACCCCACTTCACTAAAATGACTCTCCCACCAAAATTGCCACGGTTATCTCCACCTGTATGTATTTATGCAGAATTCCAATAGAAACGACAAATTAAATCAAATAATACTTGCACTAAACTAACCAGTTTTGCAAGTGGCTGCTGGAATTCAGTTTAGTATAATTTAAGTAGGAGAGCTATCCAATGTTAAGCACTTTGAAGGCTACAGAATCTTAAAATACGAATTACAATGGTGCACAGTACATGGTTTATCACCTCAGATGTAAAAGTTTGAATGAGAGCAGTTGGTACACAGAAAGCTAAAGCTCCCTGCCACCAGCCAATAACTATACTTATGGAGATCATAGGTAAAACTAAAATAATAAGATCTGAACTAAGGTTTGGTCAAAGTTGAAGAGTTCAAAACCTTTTGCTTCCATACGGTTTAACAGAACAGGGAGCTAAACTGAACTTAGCTCATACTCCCTCCGTTTCTTTTTAGTTGTCGCTGGATGGTTTAATTTTGCACTATCCAGCGACAACTAAAACGAAACGGAGGGAGTACACAACACAGTGAGATAGCAACAATTCAAATTATACCAATTTTAAGCACTGAGAAGTTAAAGGCCACCCATTCAGAGGTATTGATTTAACTTGTGTGTTGTGACATGTGCAGATTAATACCATCAGTAGAGGTGTCTCTCCAATTCCACGGGTTCACACCATTGGTTGCAACTGCATCAGCAGCCGTCAAGGGAAGCTGATGCCTGTCATCCTCCAAACGATCATCAATGCTCAGTATCGTTCTACCATTTGCTAGAATCATGAAAGGCTATAGTCAACAACAAATTTGCATAGTAACTATATGAATTAAATTAAGAAACAGGTCGTAGTTGTTACACATGTAGGAGCCCAGTACCTTCCACAGGACCAAAGGGAATGTTAGCGTCCTCAAAGCCTACATTGAATGCAGAGAATATTAGTCCATGAGGCATGAGCTAACAAAAAATACTGCAACCAAAAATCAAATAAAGCAAAGTCCAAATATTCAGCCACAAAGCGTGATAAAAGAAGTATTATTAGGAGCAGGTAGCTAAGACCAAAGTATGAAACCACACACCATATAACTCCTAAGGCTATTAGACATTTAGATACATGAACAACCACGGTCACCACACAGTAACTGAAACTCAGAAACGAAATCAACTGCATATTGCGTATAGGTCATGTTTTTCTCAAATTGCTCGATAAGCTTGAACAGTTTAACAGGCCTTATAATTTAGACACATGTAAATACCAATGGTCCACCATACCAAAAAATTGTTATCAAAATAGCTGATTTGTATACAAAACCCAAAGCTTTAAAAATTTTAAATCTCGGATGTGCAATTCATCACACCTCTAGTAATCATTTAATCTAGCAAAGCATGATATCTCTATAATAACAGAGAGTAAGAGACCAACCGTTATCTGTGGTGAACTGCAGGTAGGAATCAATCTTGCAATTTGATTTGGGGCTCTTCCCGGCACTACTGCCAACGCAGCCGGCGGTGCCGCTTCCCGTAGCCTTTCCGCGGCGCTTGAGCAGGTCGTCGATCTCCTTGTAGTACGCCATCTTGGCGTTGCCGTTCCCTCCAGAGCCAGAGCCGCCGCCGCTGTTCCGAGAGTGGCTGCGCGCCTTCTTGAACTCCTTGAGCAGGTTGCGCCACTTGTCGGTGCACATGGTCGGGGAGCGGTCGAACCCTTGGTCCCGCATCCGGGCGGAGATGGCCTCCCATAGGTGCTTGTTGGACTTGGAGGTGTTGAAGTGGGCGTCCATTTCCCGGCGCAGCGCGATGAGGCAAAGGGTCTCCTCACGGACCCATGTCTCTGCGCGCCTCTTTGGCGCCGATCCCACCGCTGCCGCGGCGCGGGAGGAGGAATCGTGGCCGCCGTCCTCGCCACTGCTCTCCGGGAGGAGGAGCGGCGGGGTGGGCACCGGCGGAGGCCCGGAGAGGAGCATGGCCGCGGCGGCGCGGGGAGGAGATAGGACGGAGGAGGCTGCCTGGTCCTGGTGGCGCTTGGGGTTTCGGAGTGGCAGTGTGCTGTGAGCCTGTGACCTGTGAGAGGGAGGCGAACTGTGGTGTGGTCATGTTCTGCGTCTGCGTTGAGGGGACTTGGAAGTTGGAACAGGCGATGGGGGCCGACGCTCGACGGGCCGGATCGGAACGATGGACCCGACCCGAGCAAAAATGGTCTATCCAGATAATGCGGTTTCGAAACACTATATACATCTAAAAATTCATTTATACAAATACTAATTAAGATATGCGTCATTTACGTGGGTTATACATGTCCTTAGACCTCATTCATTTGCGGGTTTGTTCAGGATTTAATCCTTTTTAATCTCTCTTAAACTACTCCAGACCGAACATTACCACCTGTTGGGGACTTGTTCTCAAATGCTATGAATTAAGAACAAGGCAACATAAAGTGTTAAACGTTAAATATCCTTCATCCAACGAGGCATTATTCCTTTGAGGATTAATGAACCTTGGACGAAGGCTGATGACAATACGATTACGAAGATTAAATCTTCGTAATTGTAGTTTAATGGATTGTATAAAATAACATAAAGTATAGAGTATCAAAGGTAAACGAATCATAAACGAACCACATTGCATTTACTCAGTATATTTAATTATTGAATACAGTTATACCTCTGCCTTGGCAAAGATTGGTTTCCGAATGATGCGGTTACAGATACAGGAATGCGTGAACAGTAGAGGAATACTGTTCACTATTTATAGGCACAGGGCGCAGCCTGTGAGAGATTACAAGTATGCCCCTTATGAAAGTTTACAACATTGACTCAGACCTTTATGGACTAAAAGGTCATTCTATCTTTAAGTCGGTTTGTAATACCGAAGCTTCATGAAGAGAAACCCTCGACCATCTTACACAAACAGCTTCAGCCGAAGGTTGCTTCTTCCTAAAAGACCTTCGGCGACGAAGCACAAGCCCAACAGTAGCCCCTTTCGCGGTGCTAGATCGTTTTTCGTAACGAGCTTGATCCGTGAAAAAAGTCTCTTTAAGCTTCGGAGCGCCGAAGGTCTAAAAAACACCTTCCCTGAGCTCGTTGTCGAGAAACGATTCAATTTCTCGGCGTGTAGCGGGCCCGCCTTTCAGAGTTACTGTTCGGTCTCTGTGGTCCACCGCGCAGCGAGTGCGAGCGGGTGTCCGCCTGGTGTAAAAATCCTGGCGCTTCGCCTTCTTACCTGCAGCACTATATAAAGAGACGAGTAGGTGTGAAGTTACCACAGCATTCATTGCTATTTGCACTGTTTTGCTGCCAAAATTTTTAACCGTCGCCGAAGCTTGTCTGTCGGAATCGAACGAAGCTCCAGTTTGATACCTGCTTCGGAGGAAGAAAGTATTAACGTTCCACAAGTTCATAATTAAATGGCCAGAGTGCGTTCTACTGCCAGGGTTGAGCGTGAGGGGGACGAGACTGAAGCTTCGGAGACTGTTCCCATCTCCGAAGCTATGCAACGATCCGGGCTGGTGATTTCGGAAAAAATCCCTCATGACGATGCAGATCAAGCAGAACAAACAATCGCTGAAGCAGAAGAAGAAGATATAGAGGAAACTGATTCTGAAGATGATTATCGCATTGCCATGCCAAGCAAACCCAGCCACTTGGACTTCGGGAAATCTACTGTTTCGAAAGCTGATCTGTCCAAGATGGTAAAATCGGGCTTTTTTACTGAAAATCAGAAGAAGCTATTGCGCTTCGGGGGAGAAGAGACTACCCCAAAGCCGGAGAAGGATGAAATTGTTATTTTCAAAAGCTTTCTAAAAGCTGGATTAAGGTTCCCCCTACATGGGATTATTGCAGAGGTACTGAAGAGGTTCGGTAATTATTTTCACCAGCTGACCCCCAACGCTATTGTTAGACTTATTGTTTATATCTGGGCACTCCGAAGCCAAGCAGTGGAACCATTTGCGGACAGCTTTTGCCGGGTTCACGAGTTGCATTATCAAACGAAGGCTAGAAGGGATGGACTGCACGACAATTTTGGTTGTTATAACTTCGCCTATCGGAAAACTACTAAGTTTCCTGTAATTAGCTACCGAAGCAAATGGGCAGCAGGCTGGAAATCTGAGTGGTTCTATGTCAAAGTTGATGACGATAAGGAAAAGCTTGTACAAAGTCCACTTGAATTAATCTTCGGAGAAACCCGACCTCGCTGCAACATGACACCCGAAGGTCCAACACAACAAGCAATGAGTGAATTTAGAATTGTTTCAGAGCATATCAGCACAAGGGACTTGGTTCAAGAGTTCTTAGCTTTCAAAGTTTTTCCGAGCTTAAAAGAATGGGAAATGCCGAAGCTACAAGGGGAGAAGAAAGAAGGTGAACTTGTACGTTTACCTTACTACTTCAAATTTAAGAAATACTTTAAAGCACCTTGCCAAGAGTGGTTGGAAACGATTGAAGCGATGTGCAATGAAATACTTGGCAATTATTCTAAAAAAGAAGATCAGTTGATGACCGCAGCCTTCGGTACCCGTCCGAAGCGAAGGCTAAATCGAGTGTTGGACGCCTTGGGCTTCGATTATCCTGATTATGAAAATCTGAACAAAGGTGTTGGGGGCCAAAAAAGAAAAAGGATAACTGAGGCCATGAATGAAGAAAAAGAACCAGTAAAGAAGAAAATTCCGAAGAAGAGGAAAACTTCTTCTCCGAAGCAACAAATATCCGAAGCAGAAGAAACCCCCACATCACCTTCTGCAGCTGTCATTGAGGAAATTCTGAAGGTAATGACTGAATCCTTACCTGCGAAGCTAAGTCCACTGGGCCCTCAACTGACAAAGTTTTTTCAGAAGGACAAGGAGCCCGAAAAATCGAAGAAAACAATCAAGGCAAAGAAACAAAGAATTATTACCGTGACTGAGGTAATCGACAAGACGCCGCCAAGAGCTTCAGCTGAGAAAACACCAGCGGCCGCAGAGGAGACAGATATTGAAATTGCACCTTCGGAGGCCGCAGCTGCCGAAGCTGCCTCAGCTGAAGGTTTGAACCTGGAGAGCACAATTGAACACATTGACCAAATACTGCTAGACATGGCTGCGGAAGAAGCTACCACCGCCGCCGAAGAGGCCGTGACCGCAGCGTCAGGGAAAGGAAAAGAAATTGCTGATGAAGCTTCAGAGAACGAGAGCTTCATGTTTCAGAATTTAGTTGGAGAACATCTATCAAAAGCTGAAATAGAAGAGCTTAGAGAGTATGCCAAATCCTGTGGATACAAACCTGGGGCACTCCTCTTCGGAGGCGTTGATGATGAGAAATTAGATTGTATTCGAGATCAAACAGGAGCCAAAATTATCAGTACTCTGTCCAAAAGTATCGGCTTCCCGAAGCTAGAAACAGACATCAGCCGCTACCGACGACAACATGTCGTTGGTAGTTTATTTTATTCCAACTTCAAGGTGAACCACTTGTCCCTTTACTGTTTCTAATAATAAAACATGTCTGGCGAAGATTGTTTTCGTGCAGAGTATGTTGTTGAGCAAAGCCTTGCAAATGCAGCAAGATTTTGAAGATAAGAAGCACGAAGTTATGATTGAAAATTTAGAAAGCAGAATAAAGGAGCAATCAGATGCTATTGAGAAAAAGAACTTTGAGCTCCAGGCAGCCGAAGGTTCATTGGCAGAAGCTGAAGCAAAAATAACAGAACTAAACACGAAGCTTCTCCGCCAGTCTGAACAGTTCGAGCGAGAAAAGCTAGAGCTTAATGCAAGACTTGAAGCCGAAGCTCAACAAAATTCAGATTTGAGAAAACTATTGACAAGCCTTCAAGAAAAATGTCTGGAATTTAGCAACAAATGCATTCAACGCTTAAGAAAGATTTTTTACTCAGTTGGAGCTAGTAGTGAAAAATTCACCCCCTCAGCTGAAGATCTACCGAAAACCTTCGAACATATTGAGGGGGAGATTGACGAGCTCGACGAAGTCGTAGCTGGGCACGGTGACTTCTGTGCCTGGGTGGCTTCCCGAGGCACTGCTGCAGCTTTCCTGAAGGCTGGCTGCGATCATGCAAAGATTGTCAATAGGCCAAATTTCACTTTATCACCATCAATCCTGGATGACATTCCTGATCTCGCCCGGAGTATCTCGAATAGATTTGTAAAAATGATATGGACAAAGGGTGGGCGAGAAAAGGCTGGAGACGAAGCTCGTAGCCACCTTGAACCAGTAAGAAACCATACCTTATGCTTACCTCTTCCTGTAAGCTTGATTTTGACTTACAACGACCTTAATCTTATAGGATGACGAAGCCGAAGCCGAAGCTCAAAAATGACGCCGAAGCCGAAGCTCCTTGGAGATTAGATAGTAGACTGTAGACAGTACTTGAGAAACTTTTGAGATAACTTTTGTAAATGTAACTAAAACTTTTGAGATAACTTCTGTTCATACCTTGTTATATATCCTTATCCTTCCATTGAGAAATGCTTTGATGTGGTCGAAATTTTCTTTTTGAGCCGAAGGCGAAAAAACACCTTCCCTTCTTTTCGTACGCAGCAAAGCATAGAAAACAACATTTTTCCTTTTTTTTTCGAAGCTCCCCTTTTTGTACACGAAGCTCTTTCTTCCCCTTCTTTTTCCTCTTTTTGCCGAAGCAACCATTTATGCCATGAAAATGATTATCCTACATATGCCTAGATGAATGTTTATGAATGCAAATGCTATGATGTAATGCGATGTGCAAATGAATGGCCAAACACGTATCCGAAGCCATATTCATAGCCATTATTTTCTTAAAAACAATCGCACCTCAGCTCTGCATTCCCTTAGGAACGACTTTGGAGCTTCTTCGCCTTTACTTTTGGCGGAATCAGCGTTGACTTTTCGCTGTAAGCTCTGCATTCCCTTAGGAACGACTTTGGAGCTTCTTCGCCTTTACTTTTGGCGGAATCAGCGTTGACTTTTCGCTGTAAGCTCTGCATTCCCTTAGGAACGACTTTGGAGCTTCTTCGCCTTTACTTTTGGCAGAATCAGCGTTGACTTTTCGCTGTAAGCTCTGCATTCCCTTAGGAACGACTTTGGAGCTTCTTCGCCTTTACTTTTGGCAGAATCAGCGTTGACTTTTCGCTGTAAGCTCTGCATTCCCTTAGGAACGACTTTGGAGCTTCTTCGCCTTTACTTTTTGGCACTCGATGGTGCGTTCTCAGCTTTTACATTTACATTCCATGGGGGATTTTGCTCTTATAGAACTAAAAAAGGAAATTACATGTGCTGGCCCCATTAAAAACCTTTCTCCCCCTTCGGAAAGGAAAAGGGTGCCATGAAAGAAAAATATGAAAAATTACATCGAGTTATACATAATATCGCCGAAGCTCATCCGCATTCCAAGACCTAGGAACGTCGTTGCCGTCCATATCCTTCAGTCTGTATGAACCGGGTCTTGACGAAGATGCTACTAAGAAAGGTCCATCCCATTTTAACTGCAACTTGCCCACTGTTTCTGGGTTGGCCACTCTCCGAAGCACCAAGTGTCCTGGCTCAATATTCTTTAACCGAACCTTTCTATCTCGCCATTTAATTGTTTCGGCTTGATATTTATTAATGTTCTCCACGGCTTGCAGCCTGATCCCTTCTAAAGCATCTTTTTCCACAGAATAAGCAACTTCGGAACCTGATTCTGCCGAAGCTATTACCCTTATTGATCCGGTTTTAGCTTCCTCCGGAGTTATTGCTTCGTCACCGAATAATAACTTGAATGGAGTAAAACCTGTAGACCTTGATATTGTTGTATTGTGGCTCCACACCACTTTGGTTAACTGATCTGGCCATTTTCCCCTGGGTTGATTGAAGATTAACTTCATTATTCCTGTCATTATGATGCCATTGGCTCTTTCAACGAGTCCATTTGACTCCGGATGTCTGACTGATGCAAAATGGATCTTCGTACCAATTTGATCACAGAAATCCCTAAAAGCTTCGGAGTCAAACTGTGTTCCATTATCCACAGTAATAGCCTTTGGTACCCCGAACCGACAAACAATATTTTGCCAAAAAAACTTTTGGACGGTGGCCGAAGTTATTGTGGCTAAAGGCTTTGCCTCAATCCATTTAGAAAAATACTCCACCGCCACTACAACATATCTTAGGTTCCCTTGGGCCGGTGGTAACGGACCTAACAAATCAAGGCCCCACCTTTGCAATGGCCAAACGGGTTGTATGAGCTGTGTTAAAGACGAAGGTTGTTTTTGATCTCGTGCACATCTCTGACAACCTTCGCACTTTTGAACTAATTCCGCTGCATCCGTAGCTGCCTTCGGCCAATAAAATCCTTGGCGGAAAATTTTTCCAAGTAACGGCCTAGACCCAATGTGAGATCCACACAGGCCTGCATGTATCTCTTTCATCAACTCTATACCTTCGGTTCTGGATAAACACTTGAGTAGCGGAGCACAAACTCCATGCTTGTACAACTCCCCTTCTATCATGACATATGGACGAGCTCTTGCCTCTATCCTCCTGTTATAAGCTTCGTCATCTGAAAGGAATTTTCCCTGAAGATAAGAGATGATCTCAGTTCTCCAATCTTCGCTATACACAGGAGATATACTGAGGACTGCCCTTTCAAGAAGTTCCACCGAAGGTGCTTTTATTGTTTCGAAGAATACATCCGAAGGTAAAGGCAGCTGTCACACCCGGTTTTAGAAGGCAAACCGAATGCGAACCATGTACGTGCCAGGATCAGTTATTCACGTACACAGCAGTTACATAATATGGACATCATCACACAGTGCTCAAAATAGTATTAAAAAGGGAAATAGTCGATTACATTATACGTCTGAGACGTCCATATAGTTCTTACAATAAATCAAAGTGCGGAAAAGAAACGTAGATAAACGCGGCCTTCACAGGCAGCCGACTGGGGGTTGCCGCTAACCCACACCTAGAACTCGTCGTAGTCTTGGAACTCCTGGAAGTCTCCTTCCACAGCTTCATCTTCGCCTGAGCAGTGGTTGCAATGCTGACAACCTGGGGGGGTTTGGTGTGTAGAGCAAGGGTGAGTACACATCAACATACTCAGCAAGTATCCTGTTTGGCTGTAGTGGACTAGCTTTATGTGGGGATAAGTCAAGCAGTTGCTTTTAGTTGGTCAGATTATTACTTACTAGTAGAAAGCCAAGTTTTAACATTAACCCAAGTTATTAGCCCAATGTATCCTTTCCAAACGGAAAGAATACCACTTACCAATACCATACTCGTAATCAGAACCATCAATCTCATTGTCACCTGTACCGAAGTATCTCTGATCAAGTATCACTAATCTCTGGAGCTCCCTTGGCCGCTCATAACCGCGAGCACGGCTGATATATCAGTTTTCAAACACTCTGCAGAGGTTGTGCACTTTACCCACAAGCCGTGATTCCCTCTCTGGCCCGGGCTTGCAAGACCCTTATTCACTCCCGAGGTGAATGGCCAGGGATTCACTACGAAGCCTTTACAAAGATTCCCCGGGGCTGTAGCCACCCGTTAGGTTTCCTAAATGTACCGCACTCCTCCCCAAGGGACAAATCAACCTTGGCAGAGCGAGCCGCATACACCGAGCCCCATTGACGGCACGACGGCGAAGCGAACTACACCCCAGATCCTCTAATTATTCAGCTAAGGGCACCCCATTCCACCCTCATGGTTGCACTGTTTTCCTGGGCGGTCATCCATAGAACAGGTCCTTACGGAGAGGCACTCGAGAAACCGCTCGAGTCCCCTTAAATGCCACAAGTATAATCATAAATAAGAACGGGAAAACAACGTATCATAGATAACCACATCATGTTCATTGATTAAAGTTGAGCAATAGCATCAAACTAAGCAGTAATAATCCGACCCCAAATAGGTAAACAAGGACATGGATAACAAAAAGCTAGTCAATCCTTAGGTATAAGTGTGTAATGCGGGAGGTGAATTAAAGAATGATTAGGACAGAGATAGGTCAAAGGACACTTGCCTCCACCAACCGACTGCTGCTCAGGGGCTTCTCCTGCGAATTCCTCGGGCTCTTCGACCGGATCGTTCTCTATGCGATTGCAAACATACATACATCCATCCACATTTAATACAAAAGAACAGTACACCATACAAGGGAACAAATAAAGTGAGTATGCATCTAGTATGACATTCGATATCGCATTTGTTATGGTTAGAAAGAAACGGGAAAAGGGTCTCGCAGGGGGTTAAAGTTTATGCACTAATGATTAGTTAAATTATGCACTCTAGTTTCAATAGGTTCCTAGCAAAAGAATTCTGTTATATGCACTAGTGGGAACCTAATCATTTTAAGTTGATCAACATTGCACGAGATAAACAATTAACTACATGAATCAACTAGTATAACGGAATTTTAAATTAAACTTCCTATTTCAATGGCATGAACAATGATTAGCCTACCTAAAATAAAATAGCTATGAGCACAGAAAGTAAATAAAATAAAATAAAAAATAAAAAAAATAAAAAACACAGAGGGGGGGGGGGTGAACCGGCCCTGCGCAGGGGGCGCGGCTGAGCCGGGGACGCGCGGGGGGGGGGGGCGGCCGGGCTGGCCAGGGCGGCCGAGCCGGCCGAGCGGCCAGGGGGCGCGGCCAGGCGGTGGCCGAGGAGAGAGGAGGGGGAGGGGGGAGGGAGGGGGGAGAGAGGGAGGAGGGGGGGCTCACCGGCGAGGGGCGGCCGACGGCGAGGGCGGCGGCCGGCGCTAGGGCAGGGGGCAGGTAGGGGCGGCGGCTAGGGAGAGAATGAGAGAGGGAAAATGAGAGGGAGAGGGAGAGGGTTTGGGGAAAAAGGGGAGGTGGGGGGGGCGGTTGGGCCTGCCAAGGCCCAAGAGGGGGCGCCAGGGGCGGCTGGGCCGGCCGGGGTCGGCCCACGGCGCGGGAGAGAGAGAAAAAGAGGAGAGAGAAAGAGAGAGAAAAAAAAGAAAGAAAAGATCTTCTTCTCATTTTCGAAATCCGATCTTTCTACATGAATGCATTTGCACTTTCAAAGCAATCAAAAGAAATGCAAGGTTCGGCATGGTGCATCAAACAACATAAAGTATTTAGGGTTTTTCTTACACGGGAAATTCAAACCGAATCCCGCTAGAACTTTGGAAAAGGTCAAGGTTTAGCGAGGGAAAAAAGAAAAAGAAAAGGTAACGCCCGAATTTTGGCGAGTAAAGAAAAGAAAAAAAAATTCAACTGCAAAATTCGAGGCGTTACAAACCTATCCCCCTTAAAAGAATCTCGCCCTCGAGATTCAGGGCTGGCTAGCAAAGAGCTCTGGGTACTTGGCCACTAGATCATCTTCACGCTCCCAGGTTGCTTCTTCCTCAGAGTGGTGATTCCATCTGACTTTGCACATTCTGATGGTCTTCCTTCGGGTGACTCTGTCTGCAATCTCAAGGATCTGAGCTGGCTTCTCAACATAGGTCAAGTCCTCCTGGACCTCAAGACCTTCCACTGGCAACTGCTCTTCTGGCACACGCAAGCACTTCTTCAACTGAGACACATGAAAGACATTATGCACAGCAGACAAATTCTCTGGCAGGCTGAGCTGATAAGCCACTTCTCCACGCTTTGAGAGGATCTGGTACGGACCAATGTAGCGGGGTGCTAGCTTGCCTTTCACTCCGAATCTTCTGACTCCTCTGATCGGTGACACTTTCAGATATACAAAGTCTCCGACTTCAAAACTCAGCTCTCTTCTTCTTGTGTCTGCATAGCTTCGCTGCCTCGATTGCGCTATCTTCAGATTCTCTCGGACCATCTTGATGTTCTCTTCGGCTTCAAGCAAAATGTCTGGCCCAAACACTTGCTTTTCTCCAGGCTGATCCCATTGCAACGGAGTTCTACAACTCCTTCCATAAAGCGCCTGAAACGGTGACATCTTCAAACTGGCCTGGTAACTGTTGTTATAGGAAAACTCTGCATAAGGCAATTGCTTGTCCCATCCGGACTGATCTTGCAACGCACAGGCTCTCAACATATCTTCGAGAATTTGATTGGTCCTTTCAGTCTGGCCATCTGTCTGCGGGTGATAAGCTGAACTGAAATTCAGATGTGTGCCCAAGGCTTCATGCAACTGCTGCCAGAAATGAGAGGTGAACTGCGTTCCTCTGTCTGACACTATCTTCTTTGGCACACCATGAAGACAAACGATCCGAGACATATACAACTCTGCCAATACTGCACTGTTGTAGCTGGTCTTGACAGGTATGAAGTGGGCTGACTTGGTCAAACGGTCCACCACTACCCAAATAGAATCGTAGCCGGCTCGAGTGCAAGGCAATCCGACTATGAAATCCATACCAATTTCATCCCATTTCCACTGAGGGATCTGCAACGGTTGCAACAATCCAGCTGGTCTCTGGTGCTCTGCCTTAATTCTTCGACAACTATCGCACTTAGCCACATGCTCTGTGATTTCCCTCTTCATTCCGTACCACCAGAATTTCTTCTTCAGATCCTGATACATCTTCTCACTACCAGGGTGAATCGAATAAGCTGTCTCATGAGCTTCCTTGAGGATCAACTCTCGAATAGACTGGACATTGGGAACACATAAGCGGTCTTTGAACCATATCACGCCTTCAGCATCTTCTCGAAAATCTTTGCCTCTGCCGTCTAGAATCAATCGCCGAATCTCACTGATCTTTTCATCATTCTTCTGCGCTTCTTTGATTTCTCGCTCCAAGGTAGGTTCCAATTCAACTGTGACTCCTCGCGAATTGTTCAGAAACCCGAGACTCAACCTGTTGAACTCCTTGGCCAACTCATAAGGCATCGGGCGAGCGACCATCAGATTGACTTGACTCTTTCTGCTCAAAGCATCTGCCACTACGTTTGCTTTGCCTGGATGGTAATGAATCTCCAACTCATAGTCTTTGATCAGCTCTAACCATCTTCGTTGCCTCATGTTCAGCTCTGTCTGAGTGAATATGTACTTCAGACTCTTGTGATCTGTGTAAACATCGCATTTCTGTCCATACAGATAGTGCCTCCATGTCTTCAGTGCGTGAACCACTGCTGCCAACTCTAGATCATGGATTGGGTAGTTCTTCTCATGAACCTTCAGCTGTCGGGACGAGTAAGCCACAACTCTTCCCTCTTGCATCAACACGCATCCCAAACCTGTGTAACAAGCATCGCAATACACCGAGAAGGGCTTGTGCACATCAGGCAAGATTAGGACAGACGATGTAGTCAACTTCTCTTTCAGCGCTTCAAAGGCCTCTTGACATTTCTGGGTCCATTTGAACTCAACCTTGTTGCCTAGCAACGCTGTCATTGGCTTCGCAATCTTCGAAAACCCTTCAATGAATCGCCGATAGTATCCGGCCATTCCAATGAAGCTCTTGATTCCTCGAGCATCCGTTGGCGCTTTCCAGTTCAGAATGTCTGCCACTTTCTTCGGATCCACAGCCAATCCTTCCTTGTTGATTATGTGACCCAAGAACAGGACTTCGCTGATCCAGAACTCACACTTGCTCAACTTTGCATACAACTGGTGCTCTCGCAATCTCTGCAACACCATCCTCAAATGATCTGCATGCTCTTCTTCGCTTTGAGAGTAAATCAGAATGTCATCAATGAATACCACCACAAACTTATCAAGGTAATCCATGAATACACTGTTCATCAGATTCATGAAGAACGCTGGTGCATTGGTCAAACCAAAAGACATCACTGTGAACTCATACAAACCATACTTGGTAATGAATGCCGTCTTCGGAATGTCCGAAGGTCGGATCCTGAGCTGATGATAACCTGACCTCAGATCAATCTTGGAGAACACACTGGCTCCTCTCAACTGGTCGAACAAATCTTCTATTCTGGGCAAGGGATACTTGTTCTTGATCGTGACCTCATTCAAAGCTCGATAATCGATGCACATCCTCTTGGTGCCATCTTTCTTTTCCACAAACAAGACAGGGGCGGCCCAAGGCGAGGTGCTTGGCCGGATGTAACCTTTCTCTGACAGCTCATCAATTTGCTTCTTAAGTTCATCCAACTCTGGTCCAGATATTTTGTAAGCTCTCTTAAAGATGGGGGCGGTTCCAGGAAGAAGCTCTATAGCGAATTCAACTTTCCGCTTTGGTGGCATACCCGGTAAATCCTTTGGAAACACATCTGGGAACTCAGACACAACCTTGATACTCTCAATTGGGTCTGCTTCACCGCTATCGACAGCAAGCTGATAACAACTTCCTTTCTTTGGCTCAGGCGGGACTAACTCGGTCACCACTTCCTCTCCTAGTGGAGACACCAACTTGATTGTCCTCTTATCACAACTGATAACTGCCTGATACTTATCTAGCCAATTCATCCCTAGGATGACATCTATTCCCTGAGTACCCATTACTATAAGGTTGGCGGGAAACGCTATCCCCCTTATTTTCACACTTATATTCAAGCAAATGCTATCGGCACGAATTCTACCACCGGCTGAGTCAATTTGAATGGGGGTTGACATGGTAGTAATTGGAAGATTATGTGCTTCTACCCATGATGCAGTAATGAAAGAATGCATTGCTCCAGTATCAAATAACACTTCTGCAATATGGGAGTCGACTGGGAACATACCTACTATCATGCTGGGGGTCTTCTGAACTGCTTCAGCCTCCAAGTGGTTCAGCCTTCCATGATTATAGCGCTGCTGGGAGCGATTGCCTGCTCCAGACTGAGGCACATTCTGCTTTGCTGGGGCATTGGGGCCTGACTGCTGCTGGGCTGCCTTCTTCGGACATTGCATCACCCAGTGGCCTTGCTCTCCACAGTGGAAACATGCTCTGTTTCCAACCTGAGCTGGTGCTGCCTGACTGCTCTGCTGGTTTGCTGGGGCAGGAAGACGGGGTGCTTGCTGATTCTGCCTTTGAAACTGACCTCCTGACTGATTGTTCTGACGGTTCTGGTACTGATGCTGAGGATACTGCCTTTGGAACTGCTGATGCTGAGGTGGACGCTGGTTCTGCCTGAACTGCTGAGGTTGATTGCCTGAGAAACGAGGGCGACTGCTGCTTCCAGGCTGGGGTCCACTGATCTTGCGCTTACGATCTTCCATCTCCTTGCGCTTTCTCTCCGTCATGATTGCTCTGTCAATCAGGTGCTGGAATGTTGGGAAGGTGTGATTCATCAGTTGGTACTGCAGAGGGTCAACCAAGCCTCTCAGGAAACGGTACTGTCGCTTGGCGTCGGTGTTGACATCCTTAGGAGCATAGCGAGACAATTGCAGAAACCTGTCTCGATACTCACTAATAGATGATGACCCTTGCTTAAGGGCCAGGAACTCCTCCTTCTTCACTGTCATCAGACCTGCAGGCACGTGGTACTGACGAAAGCTACCTCTGAATTCTTCCCAGGTGATGGTGTCGGGGTTGGCATGGGTGGCGAGGTAAGACTCCCACCATGACTGGGCTGCTCCTCTCAACAGACGGGGACCATACAAGACTTTCTCCCTGTCATCGCACTGAGCGGTGTGCAACTCCCGCTCCACAGTGCGCAGCCAATCTTCAGCATCCATGGGGTCAGAAGAATGAGCGAACGTTGGTGGATGACCTCTCATGAATTCAGCACGCTTGTCTCTAGGCATCTGAGGCATCTGAGGCTGGGGTGGTGCTTGCTGCTGTTGCTGCTGCTGTTGCTGCTGAATGGCGGCCAGAGTCTGACCGATGGCCTGAACTGCCTGAGTCTGCATCAGAAACATCTGCTCGATCGACATCGGGGGCGGGGGTGGCAGCTGCTGCTGCTGGGGCGCCTCATCTTGTTGAGCGGCTCGCTCCTGCTGAGCACGCCTTCCTCCTCTGCGCCTGTTCCCTGACATCTGCAGAATGCAACCACACATCAGAACTGATCTGACAAATCTTGCAGCATAAGGAAAGAGAATAGAATTCTT
This sequence comes from Zea mays, assembly GCF_902167145.1. Lineage (NCBI taxonomy): Eukaryota > Viridiplantae > Streptophyta > Magnoliopsida > Poales > Poaceae > Zea > Zea mays. The sequence goes on along the minus strand of NC_050105.1, from coordinate 128,985,405 downwards.
CAACAGCACTGAACAGATGAGCATCTTCACTGATCTCCAACACAGACCACACAGCTTCTCAGATCAAGAGGAAAGTGGAATAAAAGGTTTCCCAACTATATAACTAACTTTATTAACATGATAGGTAAACCAAAATGCAGGGGATACCCACACTCTGGTGACAATCATTACAAAGATCCAAACCAAACATAGTTCATCATGACAAACATAAATGCACAGGATATAGCAAACTACTCTGTCTAACTAAGACTAACTAAAACTAAGACTAACGCTAAGACTGAAGCTTCTATGCATATATTTCGTATTAATTACAAGATCCAACTCCAACGATCTATGGTTCTAGAGTTATCTTGGTCTTGCAGTCGGGATTGCCATAAGACTGGTGTCCACGCTGAGGTGAGCGGTACGGGTGCTGAGTCCCGACGGGAGCGGGGGAACCACCATCCAGATGACGATGTTCCGCGCGCTCAGCCCGCAGCAGGGCGATCTCAGCACGAGCCCTACTCAGCTCGTCTAATGCATGGTCCAGCTCCGTGTTTAGCACGGCGGCTAGGTTGACTGTGCTGCTCAACCTAGGATTGCCCTCACCGACAGGTGAGACAATCACGCCTCCTGTGCTGCCAGATGGACGGCGGGGGTAATACTTCAGGTCAAGACCGTCAGCTGCCCCACCGAAAACCGAGCAGTAGTGCGAAAGCGCACGCCGTGCAGCATCTTGCATGGCTGCCTCAGCTGAGTCCCGTTCAGAGATAGAATAGTGCTCTGAGCAGGCCTCTGCACCCTGGAGACTGTCCTCCGGGCAGCGCACCAAGCAAGTCGCCTCCCAGCGGTCCGGGTAGACCCCGCGACTATGCTGGTAGACCACACAGCGATACTCGACGGACCAAGTATGCCGGTCAAATGCCCGACGTAGCAGGGTGTCGAGCGCATCGTGGAAGTGACACCCGCGAGCAGCGTCGCGAGTGATGGGTCGAGCAACCCATCCTTCCGGCTCAGGGTTAGCAGAGAAGTCGGTGTCGTGGCTCGAGCTGTCGTCGCCATCTCCGTCGTCTGGGTCTCCTCCAGCAGCTACTCCAGAAGCTGGGGCGCCCAGTGGTGGTGCAGGGGGCGCCTCCAGAGGAAGCACAGGAGAGCAGCTCCTCACAGACTCTATCTCCTGGTGGAGTGAGAAAGAAGAGCCCTGCTGCTCCTGTCGTCGACGTTCCTGCTCCTCACGCAGGCGGTGGTGTAGTCTCTCCAAGTGGCTGGACTGCCCGGCCACGGGACGGCGAAGCGGACGCTCAGCAAGGCGGGAGGGTAAGAAGGGGATGACGGACTTTCGTGCAGTGTGTCTAAGTCGATCCATCTACAAAAGACATCGCAAGCAAAAGGGTGAGAACAGAATTAATATGACCAGCAAGTAATAAGTAAATGAAGGATCAGAATGAAACACAATTTTTTTGCAAGGTATAATATATAGTAGAACATAGGTTTGGTCGGTAGGACCAACTTTTGAAGAGATATCAAAGTCAAGGTAGGGACAGAGGTCTATAATCCTTAGAACGACCATTCTACTCTAGGTTAGCGGTCCTACAGTCAGCACGGCTTTGATACCACTTATGTCACACCCGGTTTTAGAAGGCAAACCGAATGCGAACCATGTACGTGCCAGGATCAGTTATTCACGTACACAGCAGTTACATAATATGGACATCATCACACAGTGCTCAAAATAGTATTAAAAAGGGAAATAGTCGATTACATTATACGTCTGAGACGTCCATATAGTTCTTACAATAAATCAAAGTGCGGAAAAGAAACGTAGATAAACGCGGCCTTCACAGGCAGCCGACTGGGGGTTGCCGCTAACCCACACCTAGAACTCGTCGTAGTCTTGGAACTCCTGGAAGTCTCCTTCCACAGCTTCATCTTCGCCTGAGCAGTGGTTGCAATGCTGACAACCTGGGGGGGGTTTGGTGTGTAGAGCAAGGGTGAGTACACATCAACATACTCAGCAAGTATCCTGTTTGGCTGTAGTGGACTAGCTTTATGTGGGGATAAGTCAAGCAGTTGCTTTTAGTTGGTCAGATTATTACTTACTAGTAGAAAGCCAAGTTTTAACATTAACCCAAGTTATTAGCCCAATGTATCCTTTCCAAACGGAAAGAATACCACTTACCAATACCATACTCGTAATCAGAACCATCAATCTCATTGTCACCTGTACCAAAGTATCTCTGATCAAGTATCACTAATCTCTAGAGCTCCCTTGGCCGCTCATAACCGCGAGCACGGCTGATATATCAGTTTTCAAACACTCTGCAGAGGTTGTGCACTTTACCCACAAGCCGTGATTCCCTCTCTGGCCCGGGCTTGCAAGACCCTTATTCACTCCCGAGGTGAATGGCCAGGGATTCACTACGAAGCCTTTACAAAGATTCCCCGGGGCTGTAGCCACCCGTTAGGTTTCCTAAATGTACCGCACTCCTCCCCAAGGGACAAATCAACCTTGGCAGAGCGAGCCGCATACACCGAGCCCCATTGACGGCACGACGGCGAAGCGAACTACACCCCAGATCCTCTAATTATTCAGCTAAGGGCACCCCATTCCACCCTCATGGTTGCACTGTTTTCCCGGGCGGTCATCCATAGAACAGGTCCTTACGGAGAGGCACTCGAGAAACCGCTCGAGTCCCCTTAAATGCCACAAGTATAATCATAAATAAGAACGGGAAAACAGCGTATCATAGATAACCACATCATGTTCATTGATTAAAGTTGAGCAATAGCATCAAACTAAGCAGTAATAATCCGACCCCAAATAGGTAAACAAGGACATGGATAACAAAAAGCTAGTCAATCCTTAGGTATAAGTGTGTAATGCGGGAGGTGAATTAAAGAATGATTAGGACAGAGATAGGTCAAAGGACACTTGCCTCCACCAACCGACTGCTGCTCAGGGGCTTCTCCTGCGAATTCCTCGGGCTCTTCGACCGGATCGTTCTCTATGCGATTGCAAACATACATACATCCATCCACATTTAATACAAAAGAACAGTACACCATACAAGGGAACAAATAAAGTGAGTATGCATCTAGTATGACATTCGATATCGCATTTGTTATGGTTAGAAAGAAACGGGAAAAGGGTCTCGCAGGGGGTTAAAGTTTATGCACTAATGATTAGTTAAATTATGCACTCTAGTTTCAATAGGTTCCTAGCAAAAGAATTCTGTTATATGCACTAGTGGGAACCTAATCATTTTAAGTTGATCAACATTGCACGAGATAAACAATTAACTACATGAATCAACTAGTATAACGGAATTTTAAATTAAACTTCCTATTTCAATGGCATGAACAATGATTAGCCTACCTAAAATAAAATAGCTATGAGCACAGAAAGTAAATAAAATAAAATAAAAAATAAAAAAAAATAAAAAACACAGAGGGGGGGGGGCGGTTGAACCGGCCCTAGGGGCGGTTGAACCGGCCCTGCGCAGGGGGCGCGGCTGAGCCGGGGACGCGCGGGGGGGGGGGGGGGGGGGGGGGCGGCCGGGCTGGCCAGGGCGGCCGAGCCAGCCGAGCGGCCAGGGGGCACGGCCAGGGCCAGGCGGGCGCGCGGCCAGGGCGGCCAGGCGGGCGCGGCCAGGCGGCCAGGCGGCCAGGCGGGCGCGGCCAGGCGGTGGCCGAGGAGAGAGGAGGGGGAGGGGGGAGGGAGGGGGGAGAGAGGGAGGAGGGGGGCTCACCGGCGAGGGGCGGCCGACGGCGAGGGCGGCGGCCGGCGCTAGGGCAGGGGGCGGGTAGGGGCGGCGGCTAGGGAGAGAATGAGAGAGGGAAAATGAGAGGGAGAGGGAGAGGGTTTGGGGAAAAAGGGGAGGTGGGGGGGCGGTTGGGCCTGCCAAGGCCCAAGAGGGGGCGCCAGGGGCGGCTGGGCCGGCCGGGGTCGGCCCACGGCGCGGGAGAGAGAGAAAAAGAGGAGAGAGAAAGAGAGAGAAAAAAAAGAAAGAAAAGATCTTCTCATTTTCGAAATCCGATCTTTCTACATGAATGCATTTGCACTTTCAAAGCAATCAAAAGAAATGCAAGGTTCGGCATGGTGCATCAAACAACATAAAGTATTTAGGGTTTTTCTTACACGGGAAATTCAAACCGAATCCCGCTAGAACTTTGGAAAAGGTCAAGGTTTAGCGAGGGAAAAAAGAAAAAGAAAAGGTAACACCCGAATTTTGGCGAGTAAAGAAAAGAAAAAAAAATTCAACTGCAAAATTCGGGGCGTTACAGGAGCCCCTGTGCTGCTGACTTAGCTAACAGATCAGCATGCTCATTTTGTCCTCGAGGGATATTTTTGACAGAAAATCCTTCGAAGAAAGCTTCAACTCTTCGAACCATATCCAGATATTTTTCAAGCTTCAGGTCCTTAGCCTTGCAACTCTTGTCAATATGGCCCGAAACAACCTGGGAATCAGTTTTAAGTATAGCCCTTCTGATTCCCATTGCTTTTAGCTTCCGAAGACCTAGAAGCAAGGCTTCGTACTCGGCAATGTTATTTGTGCAACTAAAATCAAGCTTTGCCGCATAACAAGTTTTGACCTTGGAAGGTGAAACCAACACAGCAGCCGCTCCTGCTCCGAAGGTTCCCCAAGATCCATCACAAAACACTATCCATGCTTCGGCGTCTTTATTTGCTTCTTCCTCCTGAGCCCCTGGCGTCCAGTCAGCAATGAAGTCTGCTAACGCCTGGGACTAAATCGAAGATCTATGAACATATTCAATACAAAATTCATTGAGCTCTGCAGCCCATTTTCCAATCCTTCCAGTAGCTTCTCGGTTCCTCATAATATCTTTCAGAGGTTGTGAAGAAGGAACGATTATGTTGTAAGCTTGAAAATAATGCCGAAGCTTTCTAGATGCCATCAAAACAGCATATAACACCTTCTCTAATTCTGTGTAGTTCTTCTTTGATATACTGAGAACTTCAGATACAAAATATACTGGGACCTGCTTCCTGGCTTGGCCATCAAGCTTCTCCTGGACAAGTGCTGCACTTACCGCTGAGTGCGAAGCTGCCACATATAATAATAAAGGAGCCCCTGGCACAGGTGGAGTTAATGCTGTTAGATCTATTAAATACTGCTTCAGGTCTTCGAAGGCCTTCTGCTGGATTGGTCCCCATTGAAAGACTTCGGCTAACTTCAGCACTTCGAAGAATGGTAAGTTTCTCTCTGCTGATCTGGATATGAATCTATTGAGAGATGCCAACCTTCCTGTCAATCTTTGAGCCCCCTTTTTTGTAGTTGGTGGCTCCATCCGAAGTATAGCTTCAATCTTACTTGGATTGGCTTCAATTCCCTTTGTTGAAACCAAGCATCCTAGAAATTTCCCCTTCTTTACTCCGAAGACGCATTTTTCTGGATTCAACTTTAAACCAGCTTGTCTGAAACTGGCGAAAGTCTCCTGCAAGTCAGCAATATGATTCTCCTGCTTCGTGCTTTTGATAATGATGTCATCAACATAAGTTAGCACATTTCTGCCTATCTGAGACTGGAGGACTTTCGCAGTCATTCTGCTGAAACTTCCTCCAGCGTTTTTGAGCCCCTCAGGCATCCGAAGATAACAATATGTGCCACTTGGAGTTATGAAGCTAGTCTTTGGCTCATCTTCCTTCTTCATCCAAATTTGATGATAGCCTGAATAACAGTCTAACAGACTCATGAGCTCTGAAGAAGCTGCTGCATCAACTAAAGAGTCTATCCTTGGCAATGGGAATTCATCCTTCGGACAAGCCTTGTTAAGATCTGTAAAATCAATACACATTCGCCACTTGCCATTAGCCTTTTTTACCATAACAGTATTAGCTAGCCATTCTGGGTACTTCACTTCTCTGATGACTCCTGCACTGAGGAGTCTTTTGACTTCGTTACGAGCACCTTCGGCCTTATCATCTGACATTTTCCGAAGCCTCTGTTTTCTGGCTCTAAAGGATGGATCAACATTAAGCGAATGTTCAATAACATCCCTATTTACTCCGCAGAGATCATTAGCTGACCATGCAAAAACATCTTTGTTGTTGAACAAAAACCTTATCAAGGTTTTCTCCTGCTCTTCGGATAATTGAGAGCCTAACAGCACCTTCTGCTCTGCTATGTCCTCACATAAGAGCATAGGCTTCGGCTGATCTGCTGAAGCTGCTTTCTCCCTTCTGAATTTGTACTGTTCACAAGCTTCAGCTCCATCTATGTTATGGATTGCTTTTGAGTCAGTCCAATTACCTTCGGCCTTTCTGGCAGCTTCCTGACTTCCATGTATAGCGATGGGTCCTTGATCCGAAGGTATCTTCATGCAAAGATAGGCAGGATGAAGAATTGCTTCGAAAGCATTGAGGGTGCCACGACCAATAATTGCATTGTAAGGGTATTCCATGTCAACAATGTCAAACACAACTTGCTCAGTTCTAGTGTTGTTGACGAACCCGAAGGTTACTGACATGGTGATCTTGCCCAATGCTACAATCTGCCTCCCTCCGAAGCCACAGAGAGGATGTGTAGCATCATGAATCTTATCTTCTGGCTCTTGCATTTGTCTGAAGGCCTTAGCAAATATGATATCAGCTGCACTGCCTGTGTCAACCAAGACATTATGGACCAGAAATCCTTTGATAACACAAGAGATAACCATGGCATCATTGTGTGGGTAATCCTTGAGATGAAGATCCTCTTGGGAGAAGGTAATGGGAATGTGAGACCATCTTGACTTGATGAAGGGTCCTTGCACCCCAACATGCTGTACCCTTCTCTGTGCTTCCTTCTTTTGTTTCTTGTTAGCTGGTTCTGAGGACGAACCACCTGTGATCGGGAGCACCAGCTTCGGGTCCGAAGCAGCTCCAGCTTGGTCATTGAACGAAGCCATCAGTTCGAGAAGTGGAAGTGAGTTCACCGGAGGTGGGCGCCAATGTTGGGGACTTGTTCTCAAATGCTATGAATTAAGAACAAGGCAACATAAAGTGTTAAACGTTAAATATCCTTCATCCAACGAGGCATTATTCCTTTGAGGATTAATGAACCTTGGACGAAGGCTGATGACAATACGATTACGAAGATTAAATCTTCGTAATTGTAGTTTAATGGATTGTATAAAATAACATAAAGTATAGAGTATCAAAGGTAAACGAATCATAAACGAACCACATTGCATTTACTCAGTATATTTAATTATTGAATACAGTTATACCTCTGCCTTGGCAAAGATTGGTTTCCGAATGATGCGGTTACAGATACAGGAATGCGTGAACAGTAGAGGAATACTGTTCACTATTTATAGGCACAGGGCGCAGCCTGTGAGAGATTACAAGTATGCCCCTTATGAAAGTTTACAACATTGACTCAGACCTTTATGGACTAAAAGGTCATTCTATCTTTAAGTCGGTTTGTAATACCGAAGCTTCATGAAGAGGAACCCTCGACCATCTTACACAAACAGCTTCAGCCGAAGGTTGCTTCTTCCTAAAAGACCTTCGGCGACGAAGCACAAGCCCAACACCACCCCTAGGTGCTACCTGTATGGTCTTGCCCAGTGACGGATCAATAATTTATAAGGAGTCTGGGCTAAGTTTATAAATCACCATAAACAATTATATGTAAAGGCATGTATAAATTTGTTTGTTGCTAATATTTTTTATTGAATAAATTACCTAATAGGCTAATACACATGCAAAAAGATAAAACATAAAATTAATGTCTTAAAAATGTTCACAAAAGTAGAAGATTTTGAATGCTTTGCATTCCAAAACGTAAATATGCATAATATATTATAGTTCATAAAAAGAGACCTAGAATATAAATATATATGATTAGCACATCATATATCAATATATCATGAAAGTTTGAAAATATATTTAAGTTACGTAGTTGAAGTATTGAAATGCATCATATAAGATCGAGGAGCTTTAGTTTGATCTTATGATTGTGTTAAATTTCATCTATCAACCAAAAAATCTCCTCAATTTCAATGGTTTTCTAGAATATCCAAATGGCATGTTATAATACATTACATCAGTTTGGATTGGAAACTTTGAGAACTATGGGAGAGGAAGATATATGACCCCTGCAGTTGTCGCCAGTTGCCGAGAGCCAGAGACTTGAGAAGAGGAAGCGTCAATACTATAGGTTTTGCAAAACTGACACCCGGTATACGGTGATTGGAATTGGAGCGTCACCTGGTTTGCAATCCGCAAGAAGTGCTTTGGTCGTGGTGTCACTTGGTCTGGCCCATGCTCAACACTCATCAACATGTCTTGGACTAATGCTCAGCGCCAGGCGCCAGCCAGCAGGCCTGCAAAAAGGTGCGTTCACTCCAGCTCCACAGCTCGTGTATTCCATTCGACTGTCCACACCGGCACAAAAATGAGCTCGGACGCGCGGCCACCCGCCCGGGAGATCGATCCGCTGCTGGCCTTGCTTGTGTGACCGAGCTAGTTTGTAAAATCAAATCTCTTTGGAGTTTGGAAAGGAGTATAATTGGTTTAAAATTCCAAACTAGTTCGAAGCGTTGGTCCACATTAAGTTTTGTTCGGTTATTCCTATGTCTCATGAATTAGAAGGAATTGAAAAAAATTATGAAGAATTTTGACTTAGATTGAAGCTCACCTAATTCCCTTCAATTCAGGCCTTGTTAATTATTTCAATTCCATATAGATTGGAGTGTATTAGGATACATTTTAAATTAATATGGATTTAAACCGACTTAATACCACACAATCCACATGAATTAAAGGTGAAACGAACAAGCCCCTCATATGGATTTTAATGAAATCGAGCAAGCCCTTAGAGAGTAATAGGCTCATCTTTACAAGTGAAATAGTTTTTTAGCGTCGGTTTCATAAAACATTTGGTAAATAGTTTTCAAAGTAAAATTTAAGTTATTTTTAGAAACATTTGGTAAATAGTTTTCTAAAATGTAATAGATAAAACTTAGCCCCTGTTTGTTTTAACTTTTTACAGCTTCTGGCCACCAAAAGCTGCTGCGGACTACTAAACGCGTCAGCTTTTCAGCCAGCTTCTATAAAATTCGTTTAGATAAAAACTATTTAAAATCAACATAAACATATAATCGGTTGAGTTGTTGCAATAGTAGGAATCCGTCACTTTCTAGATCCTGAGCCCTATGAACATCTTTATCTTTCTCCGCACATAATCCTAATAATACTCAGATTCTTCCCACAGCCAGATTCTCCTCACATTCAGATTCTTAGAAAAGCTGGTCAGAAAAAAGCTGAACCAAACAGGCCCTTAGTATTTTCGCCTTTCCACAACTTCTCGTGAAAAAAAAACTATGCTTTGAAACGAGTTGAAAAATAGCTTTTAAGAAAAGTTATTTTGTTAGAACCTAGGAAAAATTGAAAAAAAACAGTTTTATAAACTTGGAGCAAAAGCTCTACCAAACAAACACTTTATTAAAGGGGTGTTTGGTTGAATCGGTTCACTGGCTAGAGTTTAATTGTGTCACATCAAATTTTGAATATCCAATTATAAGTATTAAATATAGACTTAATTAACTTTCATAAATTTGTGCGTGGAATCAAAAACTGGATGAACAATCGGGTGTTCTGGAATTCATGAGATGTCCATCTGAGCATGCTATTTTACTGACGTGGATGAGGTGCAGAGAGGCGGGTTGTATGTGTCTATATTGATGATCTAGGGATCACAGGCACAAGCAACAGCAACATCAGGAAGTTCAAAGACAGAAATGACTAAGGTATTCAAGATGAGTGACCTTGGGTTGCTATCTTATTACCTGGGCATTGAATTGATGCAGGAAGAAGCTAGGATCAGTTTGTCTCAAGAAGCTCTGCAAGAAAAATTCTAGAGAAGTGTGGACTAGAGGATTGCAATCCATGTAGAGTGCTGATGCAGGCAAGCTAAAGTTGAGTAGGGAAAGCAACAATTCAAAGCATATAGATATAAGATTTCATTTGATCCCGAGGTATGCAAATTGATACCAAATTGAAGTGAAGTTCATCAGGACAGAGGAGTAGCTTGGGGACATTCTCACGAAGCCTCTCAGCAAACTGAAGTTCAGAGAGCTCTGCACAAAGATTGGTCTGCAATCTGTTCAGTAGTAGTTCAGTGCATCTCGATAGAATAAATCCTTAAAGCACTTAGTTACCTTTTTTTTAAGCATGACCGAGTGTTTTGTGGTTGTTGAGCTTGTGCACGTTGTCTTGTATGTAGGGAGTGTGTGGCACGGCATGCCTTGACGACGTGTGGGATGGATGGCACACGAAGTGCCGAGCTTATCGCGTGGTCAGTTGCCATGACGAGTTTGAGTCCTTTAGAGCAACTCCAAAAGAACGTGTAAACTAACACCAAAACAGATATTAGTTAAGAATAGTGGTTTTTCTTACTCCAACAGCTCCCTCATTTTTCCCCCAAAAAATTAGCGTCCCGCATCCATAACCTCCTCTCCCTCATATTTTGGTGTGTTCCATCCCTCCTCAATCCATTCCTCAACGCATCGGATCATCCACAACATCTCGATGACTATACAGATTGCGCCACATGTCACATTTAAAGAAACTGTTGGAGTACCCATCATAATTCACTCTTAATATTTTTTAGCATGCTCTTAATAATCAATTTTTAGGGTAAAATTTTTAACATCCTTTTGGAGTTGCTCTTATATTCTGTGAATGGAAATGCTGCCAGTTTAGGCAGCGACAAACGTGATCGTGTTCGCGTGAGTTGCGTGTGTATGTTTGTGCAGCAGGCAGCAGCCGAGATGCTCGGCGGCAACCATCTCTTGATCGTTACTCCGGCAATCTCTGACGTACGTGACCGCGTCGAGGGCAAGATGATGGTCCCCTGGTTTTCTCTCTCTCTCTCTCTCTGTGTTGCCAGAGGACACATCTAAACACTGGTCATCCTTTGATGCAGGTAGTCAGTCACAGTCAGGTACTGAGGTGCTTTGAGCACCGTTCTGTCCTGTCCTGGCCCGTGAAGCCATAGCCATGCAGTTGCCCCATTATCTACGGTTTCAAGCTTCTCCTTGCTTGCTGCTACAGCCGGCCGATCCGGCTCACCTCTGGTGGTGCGGCCGCGATGGTAGGACTGGATGGTTCGGCGAGGTACGTTATTGGGCTAGAGTGGGCTGAATTGAGACGGGCCGTCAATGGGTGAGGTCTGGAAGCACCAGGGTCCAGGGATGTGGACATGTGGCTGTGGGAGCCCCCGTCACCGCGTGCGTAGGCGTCAGCGTCCCGGCTCTTCGGCGCCGGCGGTGCACCCACTCGCAGCAGAACCAGTGAACCACAACCACCCTATACGTTACGTTACTCACGACCGAAGCCTGCCTTTCGTGCCGGCCAAGCCGCTACGAACCTCTGCGGCCGACCAACTTTTTTGCAAATTGGCCCTTTTCGGGTTTTTTCCCACAAATACGCCCCTGACAGTTTCATTTCAAAAAATGGACCCTTATCTCGGCGCCGTCATCATTGGCGCCGAGCTTCCATGTGCCGGCGCCAATACTATTGGCGCTTATACGTCAGACGTGGCGGTTGGCTGGCAGTGACGTGTCAGGGGGTCGGCGCCAAGATCTACGGCGCCGACCCCCGTGTCGGCGGCTCAACACGTGTCCGGGGGGTCGGCGCATAGATCTTGGCGCCGACCCCCTGTATTCAACCTCTGTCGACCTTCTGTGCAAAAAAAATTGAACTCACCGCCGCCGCACAGACCCCGCGCCGGCGCTGCTCCTTCCCCGGCCCGCGCTACTCCCCGGCGGCGCTCCACCACCGGCCGGCGCCGCCCCGCCCGTCACCGGCCGCCGCCGCCCCGCCCGCCCCCGGCCGGCGCCGCTCCTCCACCGGCCGGCGACGCCAAGCCCGTCCCCGCCCGGCGCCGCTCCTCCCCGGCCGGCGACGCCCCGCCCGCACCCGGTCGGCGCCGCTCCTCCCCGGCCGGCGACGCCACGCCCACACCCGGCCGGCGCCGCTCCTCCCCGTCACCGGCCGCCACGCCCACACCCGCACGCCACCGCCCCGCAAGCGCCCCCGCCGCCCCGCCCGGCGCCGCTCCTCCCCCGACCGGCGCCGCCCGGACACGCCACGCCCGCCCCCCGGCAGCCCCGCCACGCCCGCCCCCCAGCAGCCCCGCCAGCCCTGACCGCGCCGCCGCCCCGACACGGCCGGACGCCTCCCACCGCCGCCGCACGGCCGTCGACCCGTTCCGGGCGCGCTCCTCGGTCGCGCTCGCTCCTCGCCCGCGTCGTCGACGTTCATCCCCGACCGTTTAGGTAAATTTTATATGGTTTTTGTTTATTGTGCAAGCATTTTGTGTTAATTATGTTAAATTGTTTTGCTATAATTTGTGGTTTTTTGAATGTGATGAATGTTAGTTATTGTGATAAATGCTAATTTGATTGAATATTATGAATGTGAGTCAAATGTGCATGTTTTTTATCCTCCCCGTGCAGGGGAGGTGCTGTCAAAATTTGCAATTATTATATATGAGTATTTTATAATGTGATAAATGCTAATTTGATTGAATATTATGAATGTGAGTCAAATGTGCATGTTTTTTATCCTACCCGTGCAGGGGAGGTGCTGTCAAAATTTGCAATTATTATATATGAGTATTTTATAATGTGGTTAGTATATTAGTGGGTGGTGGTTATATTTGTACTTATTTAGGTACAAATTAGTGGTTTGTGGTTAGGTAATAACCATCCACAGTTTATATTGAATGTTTAATTGGTGTTTCAAATAGATGGACAATTTTTTGAGCTTGTATCATGGAGGCAATGTGGAACAAGATCCGTATGGAAATGCCAAGTTCATTGACATGCGACACGTGCCGGTACTATTCGATGGTAGACCCTCCTTGAGAGATGTGTTTACAAAGGCTAAACAAAAGTTAGGTTTCCATCAAGCTGATGACATTGCGGTTGACGGAGTGCTTAATATCGGTCATCCACCAAATGTCATAAGACGAGTCATCCCAATTGATTGTCAACTGGATTGGGATAATTATATTACTTCGGCTATGAAGACCCATTTGCAACTCATGGAGGTTGTGGTGCGTCCGGTTGTAGTAGACCGTCCCCCTGAAGATTTTGATCGTGCTATCGATGACGTGCCAACTGTTCCTGATGCTCAATCTGGCCCCAATTTGATCCCATTAAGTCAGCCAGGAGATGGTCTGCAGACAGATTTAGCTGCGTGTATCCCTTTGGCACAAACCAATTGCAGTAAGTCTTATTGGCATTACATCTTCATTTTGGACCATGAGCACTTTGCTCATTCCATTTGACGTGGGACTGATCATCTTGTACATGTTGCAGGAGAGACTCCTACTCTTGTGGTTGATCCTCAGACTGAGGCACGTGGCTGCTTCGGTGATGGTTTTATTGCCTCCAACAGTCCTGAGTTTAGGAATGAAGAGGAGCCATATGACTTTGCTATGGCTGCCGATTCAGATGATGATCGCCCGGTTGGTGAACTCACAGAGAGTGACATTGAGATGTTGCAACGTGTTTTTCCAGACGGTCGGGATCCTAGAGTGCATGAGTTCAGCGATCTTAGTCTTTCTCATCAGGCAAATGCAGAGGGCAGGGATGATGAGCTGCTTGACGCTCCTGAGGCCGGTCCTAGCATGATGATTGAAAAGGGTAGGGTCTTCAAGGACCTAACTGCCTTGAAGAGGTGGTTGCAGCATTATGCAGTCTTACGTAAGAGGCCGTATAGAGTACTTCATTCGTACGAGAAACGTCGTTACACGGTTGTATGCGACAAGGATAACTGTTCATGGAGGGTTTGTGCTAGGATACAAAAGATCACCGCAAAGTGGAAGATAACAAAAGTAGTGGGGCCACACACATGTGCTGAACATGAGTTAACGATGAAACATCGCCAATTGACATCAACCCTCATTGGGAAGCGACTTATGGGAATACTGCAGTCGGAACCAAATATGAAGGTTAGGACAATCATGAGGATCGTGGAGAATGTGTTTGATGGGTACAAGATAACATATGGTAAAGCTTGGAGGGCTAAGCAGTGTGCGTGGAAGATGATATATGGGGACTGGGAGTCTGGGTACGAGCAGCTACCTGTTCTTTTAAATGCAATGAAGGCGGTCAATCCAGGCATGCATTATGAGTACATCCCTAAACCAAATGCATGGATTGATGGGAGACAGATATTCTTCCGTGCGTTCTGGTGCTTTCCCCAGTGTGTGGATGCCTTCCGGCATTGTCGTCCTGTCTTTTCAATTGACGGCACGTTTCTTCTCGGCAAGTACCAGGGCACTCTTCTAATTGCCATATCCGTTGATGCAAACAACAAGCTAGTTCCCCTAGCATTTGCTCTGGTAGAGAAAGAGAACAAAGACAGTTGGGGCTGGTTCCTGCGACTGGTCCGGATACATGTGGTTGGCCCAGGACGGGAAGTTGGTGTAATATCAGATCGGCACCAGGGAATACTCAACGCGGTCCGTGAGCAGATCGATGGGTACCCTCCTTTGCATCACAGGTGGTGTACTCGACACCTTGCTGAGAATCTTCTGCGTAAGGATGGTGTCAAGGATAACTTTGAGCTTTTCCAGGAGACATGTCGACAGCTGGAAGACAAGTTCTTTAGAGAAAAGTTAGAAAAGCTCAAAGTCGCAACAAATGCCGAAGGTAGAGATTGGTTGAATGGATTGATGCCGGATTTGGAGAAGTGGACGAGAGCTCACGACTTAGGTGGATGGAGATATGAGTTCCAGTGTAGTAACATGGCCGAGTCATTCAACAAATTATTGTTGGGCATACGTGGTATGCCGGTCACTGCTATAGTGACATTTACCTTTTACAAGCTTGTGGCATGGTTCAATGATAGACACACCCACGCAGTTGGATTGCAGAATGAGGGAGAGAGATGGGCTCCAAAGCCTAAGACCTTTCTAGAGAAGGCAAAGGAAAGGGCAAACACACACACTGTTGATTGTTTTGACTTACAGTCAGGGACATATGAGGTATTCCTTCAAGCTGGTACTACTTCTGACGGCGAGTCACAAGAGTCGAGGAAGCATGTGGTTGTCCTTAATGACTTGTCATGTACTTGTGGCGCACCCAGGCAATACCATTTTCCATGTTCTCATCTAATCGCAGCTGCTCGAGCTCGTAACTTTGACTTAGAGAGGAGGATACCTCAAGAGTTTACTATTGATAAACTAGTGTTGACTTGGAGTCCAAGATTTATTCCTTATCGTGACGCGGGTGAGTGGCCTCCGTACGATGGCCCAAAGTATGTCGCTGATCCAAGTAGTCGTTGGACCAAGCGTGGATCCAGGAAGAGGACGAGGCACAAGATGGTTATGGATCAGGTTGGTGGTAGGAGTAGAAGGGGAAGGAGAACACCATTTCTTACCGACCCCGAGCAGTATGAGTGTGGCAAGTGCGGTAGACTTGGTCATAATTCACGCACTTGTCGTTGGCAGATTAGCGAGGTTTGTATTTTTAGTTTAATGATACTACCTTAATTTTATTTAATAAGGCTATATTACTTACTAACATTAATTTCATTTTGTAGGATGGCACAGTTCCACCTTCTCGACCCGTTCTACGACGAGAGCCACCGGGGGCGCCTTCTGTCGGAAGGCCAGGTATTTAATTGTAAATATCTTTTGTAGATTTGTTGTTGTACAAATGGTGTTGCTTATATAATATTTTTCCGTGTAGGACCTAGCAACGCTTCGTTCTAGGACACACAATGGGTTCCTAGACATGGTGTTCGACGACAGGTACACTAATTACCTCAGACGAGCAGGTCTAGATGTAATATCTTACCAGTTACGACGCGGGTTGCCTACTATTGATTCGGCGGCCATTACTGCACTTGTGGACAGGTATTGTTATGATTTTATAAAAATATTCTTGAATCATTGAGCTCTTTTACACTATTTTTTTTAATTATGTAGGTGGCGTCCTGAGACACATAGTTTTCATCTTCCTTTTGGTGAGATGACAGTCACATTAGAGGATGCACAGAAGATACTTGGACTCAATGTTGGTGGCAGAGCAGTGACAGGCCAATGTGACTCTGACGGATGGAGGGCTAGAGTTGAGGCCTTTCTTGGTAGGGAGCTTCCTCCTGAGGGCGTTGAACGGACTGCTGGAGTAGGCATCACATGGCTCCGTCAGTCTTTTGGTGTGTGCCCTGCTGATGCTGATGAGGCTACAGTCCAGTTCTATTGTCGAGCTTGGATCTTGCACATGTTTGGTTGTGTCCTCTTCCCAGACGCCACAGGAGACTGCGCGTCCTGGATGTACATCCCATGTCTAACCGACTGGGATACAGCTGGACAGTACAGTTGGGGCTCCGCTGTGCTTTCTTTTTTGTACCGGCAGCTTTGTGAAGCTTGCCGTCGTACGTCCTCCTCTTCGTCTATAGGCGGTTGCGTCTACCTCCTGCAGATATGGATGTGGTACGTCTTGGACCGAAGTCTTCAAAATTTTATTTAATAAGGCTATATTACTTACTAACATAAATTTCATTTTGCAGGTTTCGCATACCAGTTGGTCGACCACGTGTTTTCCAGCCTAGACCCTGGCCATGGATGATTCATGGAAATGATCGTCTTCGACCGACGTATGCTTATATTTGGGACCAAGTGGCAGCTCCTTTTGCGAGAGCTAAGAGGGCATACATGGAGTATGTTAACGAGTTTGACACCCTTTCTGCCTCTAGCGTAAGTACTCAACAATGAAAAACTTATCGTTATGAAATTTGTTTTATTATACTTAACATAGATTGCTTCATTTTTGTTTTAGGTCACATGGCAGCCATACAACGCACCTGAGTATGCTGGGATGATCTTTAGTGTAGTATGCAGCAGTGAAGATGAACTCTATATGATGCAATGTCCTTTGGTCTGTTTCTGGTGTGTTGAGTGGCACCTACCTCACAGGGTTCAGAGACAGTTTGGTAGGAACCAGCTATGGCCGGTTGAAGATGTTCCTACTTCAAAGGAGCTACACAAGTAAGTTCGCAATCTATAAATCCAGTTTGCAATTTATAACATCAATCATTCTTAACTTTGTGTTATTTATATGATATGATTTGTGTGTAGATTTGACCGGCGGAAGCAAAAGAAGATAACGGACTTTCGTCAACATCATCTGATATTAGTAAATGATTGGGAATCGGGTGCTGAGAATGTATATTCCAACGATGAGTTGCACAACAATAGTGATTACAGGCGGTACCAAGCTTGGTACCAGGGTGCGACTCGTTGTAAGCTTCGCCAGCAGTGGACAGCGGAAGACTACGCCGACATTGATTCTTCAGACGATGAAGAAACGGAGTATGACCTGACCACTAGACTGGGAACCCAAGTGGAGGCGGCACCCATATTAGATCGAGTGGTAAGTTTTACTCGATTTTAATACTCGACATGTATAAATAGTATGTGTGATGCAAATTGTGTTGTACAGGGTAACACATTGCGACGGTCGGTAGAGGACATTGATCGCCAACTTTTGACTACGGGCGACAGCAGCATGCGCAGCTTCTTGCAGGTAAGCCCACATGCATCGTTTATAGCCTTTAGCGTGTTATGAATATGTTGTAAACTAATATGTCTTTGGCATGCAGCGTTTATCTAGGCGCCTACGTGGAGCTGCTGCTCGCTGTGGCTGCAGGACTACTGTTGCACATGACGTCCATGTACCATCGTGTACCGACACAGCAACGCCCTCCACAGGTCTTGGTGCTGGCTTCGACTACGATCACGACGAGATAGGACCTTCACAGCTCGAGGGGGCTCCTTCGACACAGCCATTACAACCACAGGATCGTAGGCGACACCGCTCTCCACAACGTTACACTCCAGGCACCGACGCTTTAGGCAAGGGTAAGACTAGGAGACGTTGAATTGGTTTGGACTCTATGGACTTGTTATGTAACGTATGAATTATATAGACTTGTAATGGACTCATTTGGCCTCTACGGGCTTGTATGACATTTTAATGGACTTGTATGAATTCTATGGACTTGTAATGAACTTGTTTAGACTTTTATGAGCTTGCTTGGAATTGTTTACAATTGTATGCACTTGTATGTTATGCTTATCTATGAGTATGTCTTGGATTGACAAAAAACAGAGAAAACTCTGCCGAAATTTTGTGAAATTGTTGGTTATGTCATGTAGCCTTTACATAACTATTACATAGCCTTTTCAGAAGCATTAATTTTAGGACTAGCATCTATACTTTTCAGATCCATTTCGTAGCCTTTTCAGGAGTGCTTATATAGCCTTTTCAGAGTGTAAAAATAGCCTTTTCAGGATTGTATATATAGCCTTTTCAGAAAAAGAACATAGCGTAGGACATGTAGCCTTTTCAGAACTAGAACATAGCCCTTTCAGAGTTTTTGTACATATCTGATGTTTATAATCTATTACACTATCTATCCTTTAGCCTATATATACACGATCCTTTGTACATTTGCTTCATTGTGCAATAGAATGGCTTCAGGGTCTTCTAGGGGCAAGGGTGCGGTAAATGAGAGACGAAAGGATGGAGGGAAGTTAACTCCAATGTCTTTTGATGGCCCTCTTGGTCCAGATTTTTTTGAAGAGGCGGTTTTTAACTTTCCAGTTCAAAGTAAAAAAGATTTCAACAAAGAGGTTAGACTTAGGTCCTACGATAATAGGAGAGAAGATTGGCCGAAGTGCATGCATGGCGAGGATTGCTTGGTGCAGATGTTCGTTGAGGGTGGAATTGATGGAGGCCGGCGTTTCTTCAGATGTCCTTATGCATATGTACAAATTAATTTCTAGTCCTTTTTTCTAAATACATGGTGGAACTAACTATAAACATTTATGCAGCATTCATTGGTCAAGGAGAATTGTGGGTTCACTCGTTGGGTAGATCCTCGTCCAATTTTTCCTCATGCGGAATACATATCCTACCTACAGAATAGGATATTTGATCTAGAGAGAGAAGTAAGCAACAAAAATGATGAGGAAGAAAGAGACACAAACAATGGTGGTGCTTCACAGGTGCAAGTATGCCCAGATCCATATTGTTGCTGCCCTTGTCACAACAAGAATGTTGGTCCTCCGTCGTCTCCACCGCACCCACAGCAGACACCAACAATGGGAGGATACTATGGGGAAGGCTCAACTCAATTTGGAATGTGGGAGCACTACTAGAAAACTCTTATGTATCAATTGCTTTTAGCGTGTTGGTTATCTATTTCAATTGCTTCAAGTCGCCTTCAAGAATTGCTTTAAATCTACTTTTCATGAATTATGTATTTATGTAATTTTTCATCAATTTGAAGGTAATTCATTACGAAATATCATTGTTCGACAATACATATTACCGAATAATAAGTTCATTATTACATAACTTCAAATAAAACACCAATACTACTGAGTACAACGGGGCCATTTGCCTTTGCGAAATGCATCAGGGTTCTCCTCCATTGCTTCCTTTGCACGACGTGCACGCTCAAGCTTCTTCTCCTTATCTTCCCTGCATTCAGCAACACGCCTCATTTTCTCTTCGTCTTCACGTTGTTGCTCGGCAGCAAGCTCCTCTCGTCTTTTTTTCATCCTCTCTTTGTCCTCTGCATCCCACTTTTGAAGATTCTCCAGCCACTTCTTATCTTTCTCTGATATTTCGGTGTCAATCCACTGCTCAAAATCACATAGCGGTGGAGGAGTCTACAAAATGTGCAATTATTAGTACGCAAAAAAACATTTACAAAAACATTCACAAATGTAAACATATTACAAGACTATTCTCACCATTAAATTCATCCGACGTTGAACAACAGTTGGCTCAAATGCAAAGTTAGCACACATCCAATACCTCTGTCGATAGGTGTCATGATCTTCAGACTTATCGACCTTACAAGGATCACCACAAAAACACATAGGCACTGGAACACCACTTGGCAAAGGCAGCGGGTCGAAGGCAGTTCCGGTCAAAGGACCCTTCCTAAATTTCCATAAACTCTATAACAATCAGAAATATAATAGACTCACAAAATAAGAGGCAGATCCAAAACTTACCTTTGTTTAGCATATTTACCACGCCTAGACATCTCTAGTTTAGAAGAATTGAAATGAGCACAGCAACAAGCCAGACGTAGGGTACTATTTATAGGAACGTACCTCGGCGCCATAGATCTTGGCGCCGAGGTAGGCGTCGTTGACCGGGCGCCTACCTCGGCGCCAAGATCTATGGCGCCGAGGTACGTGCCACGTCAATCCAGATCCCACCGGCGTCTGACGTATAAGCGCCAATAGTATTGGCGCCGGCACACACATGCTCGGCGCCAATGATGACGGCGCCGAGCTAAGGGTCCATTTTTTGAAATGAAACTGCCAGGGGCATAAATGTGGGAAAAAAACCCGAAAAGGGCCAAATTGCAAAAAAGTTGGTGCGGCCGACGCGTTCGTTCCGTGCCGGCCAAGTCGCTGCGCGCTTGCTCTGCTCCTGCCGTGCCGCGGCACGCCGCGCGGGCGTGCGTGCGTCAGCGCTTACAGATGCCTCACTCTTTAGTTTTTACCCGTTCTTATTGCCGAGAGCAGCAGGGGGGCTTCGCCGGGCGGGCGCTGGGTGCTGCGCTTCCGCCGTGCGCCCAACACAAGTGCCTTTATCGCTTTTTTTCCCTTCTTGAGGGACAAAAACGGTGCTGCCGAAAGCGAAGATCTCCTATTCTTCTCCAAGTGCAATGTCCGCATCACGCTGCAACTACTCATAGCTGCTGACGTCCTCACGAGAGAATGAAACGGCACGCTTTCTATCATTCTATGGACGTCTTCGTCTAGTCTTTGTTCAGAAAGTGCCGGTGTTGCTCATCGCTCGTGTCTTCGGCGGCTCGGCCTCCAAACGGCTGGTAGCCTGGTAGTGGTAGAGATAGAGTAAAATAACTAATTTTTTATATAACTCCAATCAAAATGAAATATATGTGTGTATATATATAATGTCTAGTCTCATTTCACTATATCTAAAATAAATAAATAACATGCAATAACCCCATAATATAATACAGTACGATGATACGATTTTGGTCTCCTAAACAAACCACAGCCGGACCATCAAACAGCTATACAACACGGAGACCCTGCCCCCCTGCAAGGTTGTAACCTGTTCACCAGTCACCACGCAGCCGTGCGCCGCTTTTCTGTATGCTGGCAGCCAGTGCCCCGTGGCCCATGGGCGCAGGCCTTATCGGCCGCGATCCTGGCCAGCGCCGCCCGCTCGGCGTCGCGTCTCCGGTCAGGCCGTCACGGCGGCTCCACGTGTGGCCGGCGGGGAACACGTGTAAGGAACAACGCCCAGCAAAGCTCTCCTTCCTCATTAGGATGGCATTGGATAAATATATCCAATTTACACACAGTCATACTCATACTCACTAAGGCTTTGTTCGTTTACACCAATCCCGCTTTGGATTAGCATGGATTGGAATTAAATCCATGCCTCAATCCATGTCCCAAAATAATCCATGACTACTTAATTTTTTTTATTCGGTTAAACCCATCATGGAATATAACCCAAAGGTTTGGAAATTTTTTAAACTATGGAAGATATGGATTCTATCCATAGCCCATTAGGTATGGAACAAATCCATGAGATATTGCACAAGTTTACATTAGAATCCATGGATTAAAAGAATAACTAGCTTTGAAAGTCACATTGATTTGTTAATGGATTTAATCCCACCATAGGATTGGGTGTGAGATATGGATTCACCCAATCCATACCCAAATTAAATCCATGGCGGGATTATATCCCATGTAACCGAACAAAGTCTAAAGAAAAATATCTCATACTTATACCTACTAAGCATTATATACTCATATTCGTTAATATTATAATAAACATGATGATAAAAGTAAATATTGTATACGAAATGTTAAAACCACATACCTTATCAGTACTACAAGATACTAAAATAATATATTATTTATGTGTTAGCATGACAAATTTATCGAACCCAGCATAATTTTATCACAAAGTCAACACTATTTAGCACAAGTCCTTTAATTCGAATGCACATGTCATATGTTAGCGAGTTTAATATCGAGCTAGCGGGTATGGAACAACAGAGAACATACTCATACCTATCATATTTAGTAAAATATACATGAGTATCAAAATTCAACATACTTATGCTCTAATAGGGTTCTACTCATTGGATATTGGGCTTTGGTTAACTATTGGTATCCCTGCTCCTCACGGCTCCCGCTCTATCCATGCGTCCATGCATGATCCATCAATCCATGTACCGTAATATGGTCCCGGGTCTCCGTCTGGATGTCACGTAATACAATCCGACGTTTGTCGTGCTCGTGCGTGGGAGAACGTTGCATCAGCAGTGGCCCACACACCAGCCTTCTCGACTCGTGTCAGCGTTTGGCCCCCCACACGTCAGATCGTGGGGCCAGGAGGTACGAAAAGTGTGATTGTGTGAACCGGGAGATGCGGAATTGCGGATGGAGGGAGGGAACAGACTTGGCTGAAAACACGTGTTGTTCATGTGACTGAGAGGATTGGTGTGTTCATTCATATATAATAACTTTATTCTTACATAACAGTAAATAACATAGCATTTCCTATTTTATCCATACTTTTTATGGCCACATCGTGACCTTACTTTAACATTTCTAATTTGGAAGGTATCTTGTGCTCACAGACCATTCGAACTCATCTGAACACCTTAATTTTGGTTCACTTCATTTTGGTGCATCAATGACCAATCCAAGTATCCAACGATGAACGTAGGCCGTAGCCAACGATGAACGACAAAAATCACTTATCCCGACACAGGAAACTCGTAGACTATTGTTGGACAAAACCTAAGTGGAAGGGGATAAGTAAAATTTGTCGAACATCGTTGTATTACTCACAAATGCACCAGATTTAAATGTTGGATTGTATGTGTGGAGCGACATTATTGTTGGGCTACCAAACCTTTAGAGTTAGGGTTCTACGTTTATATATGTAATCACCATCTCTATGCAATACAATCAAAGAGTTTCCCATTTCAATTTGGTACCAAAGCTATTTTTTTCTTTTCTCTCTCTACTCCCATCCATGGCAGTCGTTGGGCTTCCCCTGGTCGGCTGTTGCGCCATCTCGTCAGCTCCTCCTGGCCGCCGCCTGGATGTCATCCCCTGCCCCTCCCACGACCTCATCTTCCCCACGACGCAGGGAAACCCGACGCCCCTCCATGCTCTGCGTGTCTGTCGTTCCCTTCCTCCACCCCTGCATTCTTCTCGCTGGGTCGCCGCCACCGCAAGGCCCGCTGCCGCAACTGCCTCTTCTCGCTTGGATCTTTGCCCCCGTCGCCCTTCCCCTTCATCGCCTTTGTTGGATCCGTCACTGCCGCGGTCTTCCCGCTCGGATTCACCGTTGTTGTGACCTTCCCGGCTCGATCCATCGTCCCTTTGGCTGGATCGCCGTCTTCCCAGCTGGATCCATCGTTGTCGTGGCCTTCCCAATCGGATTTGCCTTTACCCCTTCTATTCTATCGCGACCACCATGACAGGCGCAGACGCGTGTGCTGCCGCTGGGCTCCCTGGCGAGGCTCCTCGATGTCCGGACGATCGAAGAAGCAAGAAGTTTGGCCTGCTTGTGCTCTTTTGTTGTGTCGCCCTACTGACCGCTGACGCTCGAACGTCGACCCCTCCCCCCTGAAGAACAGGCTATTTTTGCGTGTCTCCCGACCACGACCTCCTCAACTTCGACTACCTCGACATCCAGGGGCTATCGTCTTCTTGGAGTCCACATTAGTCTCTACTCCAGCCGCAACATTCACACCCACATGACGTGTGACTGCGGGGGATATCAACCCGTCATCTCCTACCTTCGGCTTCTACTCTAATCTCATTGTGTGTGGTGCCCCCGTTGTGACTATGTGTGTGGGCCGACGCCACTGTTGGGCTGCCGTCCCATTAGGGTTAGGGTTCTGTGTCTATATGTAATCACCGCCTCTATGCAATACAATCAAAGGCTTTGCCATTCCAACTTTAAATGCTCATATGAACAAGAAGGTTCCATGAGCACTGAATATGTCCCTTTCTATTTTTCATGATCGATCTTTCTAAATATATGTGTTCTTCAATGTCGTTGGCTTATCGTGATTGTTGTAGATGTTTTTATGGCTTTTCTATGCTTTCTTCTAGTGGACCGGTGGCCATAATCCTAAGGCGCTCTCTAACGTTCCCTTGAGTTGTTCCATCCCCTCACTTCTCTGTGTACGACACCCTCAGATATGGTCTAATGGTGCCCCCTCTTTGTCCCTGAAATTGAAAAGAGAGGATCCATACGGGGGAGCTCTAATCTCCCCCTTCACTAAACAGTGATAGTAACCGTGAAATAATCATTTTTGCTTTTAGTTACTAGATAACAATGTGTGTTATGACACTACAAATATTGTTTGAACTCTAAAAGGTGATGTATAAAAGTCAAAAACCTCAGTTAAAATGTAAAGCGTGAGCTTAATAGGGGGGATGATTGGAGAAGAGGATGAATAGGGGGAGAAATGAAAGAGGGGAAGTATTTAAAAAATGAATAGAAAGTATGAATAGGGGGAGGTGAGAGGGGGAGTGATTGGAACCAGCCTAACCTTTCTAGTTGTCCATATCCTTTGGTGTCATTAGTCTGTCATGGCTGTTATGTACTCTCTTTGTTCCCTATCTTAAGGTAACAAAGGTTTGTCCTAAATCAAAGTTTTGGAATTTTAAACAACAATATCTACAAAAAATATTTGTTTTTAAATTAAAGAAATTATATATTATGCTAGATGTTTTAATAATAAATCTAATAGTTTTATTTTTATTTAGCTAGTGTTTATGGATATTTTGTTATTAATAGTCAAAGTTTCAAAATTTTAACTTAGGACAAACCTTCATGACCTTAAGATTGGGAACAGAGGGAGTGTGTTTTTATGTCTTTCTCTATTCTTTGGCATACCCGTTCATTGATTAGTTATAAATATGCTAGTGATGCCATAATAGTAACCATACCCACTCGCGGCTATATCCTACCCTTTCTGCCACTATTCGTCGTCTGCAATATCTAGTAATATCTTAATAATAACCAAGCCTTCCCATCATCTTCTTCCCTTGGCATCACCAACTTTATCGAGATCATTGATAGTAACCCTATCCTTTCTAGTTTTCATACATCTTCTTCCTCTAGCGTCGTCAACTTGAAGAGAGGGATATAAAGGTTTGGCGACACTTTGTAGTACTAACCCTAATATTGTTGCCTTTCTTCATCCAACATCGTCGTCTTATTGAAAATTCACTGTTGTGTTTTGAAAGGGAAATAGGGTGAAACCTTTTCCTATAAATATTTTGGTGGTTGATGAAAGGATCATGATGCCCAAGAGGGGGGGTGAATTGGGCTTTTCTAAAAATCAACACTAATTAAAACCTAAGCAAGAGCTAAGCAAGAGCCCAACTTCACCCCCAACAACTAGCACTAAGAATATAATACTAGAAATACAACAATGCTAAGACAATACTTCAAATACTTGCTAAACAAATACACAATGTAAAGTGCTTGAATTAAGTGCGGAATGTAAAGCAAGGTTTAGAAGACTCCTCCAATTTTTCCCGAGGTATCGAAGAGTCGGCACTGTCCACTAGCCCTTGTTGGAGCACCCGCGCAAGGGTATCGCTCCCCCTTGGTTCTCGCAAGAACCAAGTGCTCACTACGAGATGATCCTTTGCCACTCCGGCGCGGTGGATCCCTCGAGACCGCTTACAAACTTGAGTCGGGTCATCAACAAGATCTTCACGGTGATCACCGAGCTCCCAACGCCACCAAGCCGTCTAGGTTATGCCGATCACCAAGAGTAACAAGCCGTAGACTTTCGCTTGACCAAGAGAAGCCTAATGCAAGTGGTGTGTGCTCTAGGTGGCTCTCGCTAGCGCTAATGAGGAACAAATGCGGGATTAAGATTCTCTAATCTCCTCACTAGGCTTTTGGTGCTTGCAATGCTCTAGCAATGTGCTGGAATAAATGTGGGGTGCAAGACATTGAATATGGTGGGTGGAGGGGGTATAAATAGCCCTCACCCACCAACTAGCTGTTACAGGCATTTCACTGCGCACTGGCGCACCGGACAGTCCGGTGCGCCAACAGTGCACCACCGGTGCGCCAACGGTCGTTTCCAACGGCTAGTTCTGACAGTTAGCCGTTGGACTCATGGCACACCGGACAGTGAACAGTCACTGTCCGGTGCACACCGGACAGTCCGGTGCACTGTCCGGTGCACATTTCTGGTGCGCCACTATAATTCACTTCTGAAACAGGGCGCGCTCGGGTTTTGCTGCCCGGGGAGACCTTCCCCTGGGCCAGCCTGGCCCACCTGGCAGATGGTGCACCGGACAGTCCGGTGCACACCGGACAGTCCGGTGCCCCAGGGCCAGAAACCCTACCTCTTGTTTTTCAGCTGATTTTCAAATCGATTTTCGTTCTAACTTGTGAGTGAGTTCTAGAGTGACACCTAGCACTGTATGTGAGTGTGATTATGCACCAACACTACACTAGAACTCTCTTGGTCAAACTACTCATCGACAACCCCTCTTTATAGTACGACTAAAAGAGAAATAAAAGACCTAACTAAATCACGAGTGTCCACATCTCCTTGACACTCGGACTCCGTAGTCCTTCACCTTTTGTTTCGTCGTTTTAGCCATCGCTTCGAGTTCTTATCTCCGGGATTGTTTTCACCGTTGTAGTACTTCTACCTGTAATGCGACCTAACTTACCATTTGTCTCTGCAAAACACACGTTAGTCACATATAACAT
This sequence comes from Zea mays, assembly GCF_902167145.1. Classification (NCBI taxonomy): domain Eukaryota; kingdom Viridiplantae; phylum Streptophyta; class Magnoliopsida; order Poales; family Poaceae; genus Zea; species Zea mays. The sequence goes on along the minus strand of NC_050105.1, from coordinate 128,958,609 downwards.
TACGTCGTCATTAATCACTAAAACCAACCAGGGGCCTAGATGCTTTCAATCTCCCCCTTTTTGGTGATTGATGACAACCCTACAAGTTTTGTGAGAGTAGTTTGTTTTGAAGTTTCTGTCAATAGAAAGGATGGTTAGTTATACTCAGTAATCTTTGACAGAAAGAATGTGTACCATAATAATAAGAATGAGCGCATACACATCGTAAGATTCTTGTTCATATAAAAGTGAAATTAAATCAATGAATCAAGAACTAGAAGACTGGTGATAAAATATAAGGTGAAAACATAATACACAGTCAATCATAAGCATCGAGAGTATATATAGAGTTTGTGAGCCAAAAGCACCAAGCTAGTACAGAGAGTAACAAGCACATATATTACATCAAAATGACTCTCTACTAACTCTCTAACTCCCCCTAGCTCTCACAACTCATATCTCTCCCCCTTTGGTGTCAAACACCAAAAGGGTACTCGAACCTACACATCTGAAGCAGGAGGAGGCGGCGGAGGCGCATCCGGTCGCGGTCGAGGCAGTAGTGCGAACGCCAGCTGGGGGTCAGAGTCAGTCTCGGATCCAGGATCTGCTGTAGAAGCTGGAGCTGGTACTGACTCGGACTGAAGTTGCGCTGTAGAAACTACCGGATCTGAAGTGGTCGCAGACACCGCCACAACAGTAGTGGTAACAGCAGAAGCTGGTGGCACTGATGGCTGAGGGCAGACAGATCTGAGAACCAGTGTCGTGAAAGCCAGGGTGACCGGCCGGAGCGGAGAGGAAGAAGGACCAACAGAAGGAAGAGGGGGTCCTGACTGAATCGCTGGCACAACAGGAGCCTGAAGTGGAGGAGGCGGTGCAGACTGAACCGGGGGAATCGAAACTCCAGAACGCTGTAGCATAAGAGTCATGAAGGCCCTGCTCTCAGCCCGATCCTGAAGGAGCTGCTGCTGAAGGGAATCCTGCCTGTCCTGTATGGTCTGAAACATCGAGAGCATCCTCTCGGATAACTGCTGATGGGCTGCTGCCTGGCGGGTCTGCTCGACTACCAAGTGAGCCTGCTGTTGAGTGAGTGTCTAGAGAATCGAAGCAAGAGCAGGGTCAATCGCAGGAGGGGCAGCAGGGGTAGCACTAGAACTCCCAGCCTCATGATCATGTGAGCGTGGAGGCATAGGAGGCGGAGGCGGGGGTGGAATCCCAAAATCATCATCATCATCATCATCATCAATTGCTGCATCCTGAGCTTCGAAATGATGAAGAGCAGCATCCTCGGCCTGAGTGTCAAAAACTGGAGCAGAAGCTGGCACAGGAGCCTCAGGCGCAGGACGGTAGGATCCAAAAACAAGGCGTGAGGCCTCAAGTGTGCCCTGGAACTGTGGAGGCCAAATCAGCTGAGCAAAAATGTGGCACAAGTAGTGAGCATATGGTAGCTGACGACGAGCACGCATACCATCCAATACAGTGTCCTCGATCTCACAAATAAGGAAATCAACAACGTCAAACTCAGAGTGAGAGACCAGGGCACCAAGGAGCCAGAGCTGGATATGTGTGGTAGCCTCCCTGTATCCCATCCTCGGCAGAAGAGTCCGTCTCATATGCTGAAATAAGAACTTGGTTGCTGTAGTGAAATCTGCCGGTGAACGTCGCGACCCATCTGAGAAGGGCGGGCGGAACAGAGCCGCGACGTGAGCTATACCCGGAGCCACACCGCCGTGAGGGCGACGAGGAGGGTCAGAGGCGCCGTAGCATAAGCTGTGAAGTCGAGTCGACGACTCGTGAAAACCAAAGAGCTGGCGAATCTGGCTGGCAGTAATAGTGACATCCTCTCGCTCAAAACAAAACCTCATCCAGTGATGATCTGGGTCTATCCATACAGATGCGTAGAAAACTCGGACCCACTCCTCAACATACCTGCTGCTGGTAGTCAAAAGAGTCAGAAGGCCAGGCAGATATGTGAGGTGCAACTCAGAGTCAGCACCGGCGGCTAGCAGAAAAGCTGGAAGATACAAAAGCCGGTGCACTCGCAGAGCAATCTGTGCAGACATCTGTGCCCTGAAGAAAGATTCCTGAATCCTGGTGCTGAAAAGGTCAACTGCAGCAGGGTCCCTCTAAGCCGGGAACCAAGACTCCATGGGTACATATCTGAACCTACGTACCCGTGCCGCTGTAGCACGCTGAAGGTCAAACAACCGGGGATCAACAACCAGAGGTCCCACCTTAGTCTCATCGCGCTCCCGGAAACGAGCAGGTGGAATAGGAGGAGCAGAAACAGGAGCGGGAGGAGGATCAATGGAAGCTGGTGTAGTGGAGGTAGCGGGTATGGCTGTGGTGGTGGATGGCGCAACATGGGTGACGAGAGCAGGCATAGTGGGTGGTGGAGTGGAAGTAGTGGTGTGAGTGGAGGAGCGAGGCTGGGAGGCAAGGCGACGAACACGGTACGCAATCTGATCTGGTGGGGTCTGTGGCTGATCCCCTAGCTCGGCCTGCGCAGCGGCTGCTGCCGCTGCTGCCGCTGCACGAGATGCTCTGTCCGTACGCCGCTTCTTGCGGCCTTCCTGCTGCTCCAAGTGGACGGTCTTGCCCTTGACCTGCCTGAAAGGGCGACGAGGATCCTCATCATCGCCTCCCCCTGGCGCCGACACATTCTTCGTGCGCGACATCCTGACCTGACGACTGCAAATGAGAGAGAGAATCTAAGCACAAGTCAATAATAGTCGATAGAATAGCAAAAGAGGAGACATCTACCTGGAAAGCTCACACGAGAGGTGACGATCCAGGCAGGACAGGAGACGGCACACGGGCAGTCAAGGTCACTGAAATGATAGAAGAGGTGAGCACCTATTAGTCACATAGTCATAAGTATATGAAATGTGAATAAATACATACACAGAGAAATATGGCACAAAAAATTGAGAAATAAGGCGACCGAGAGGTCAAACGACGTGAAAACGGCGTTTGAACGATAAAAAGTGCCATAGGAGGTTTGGAATTCGAATTGAGGCACGAAATGACGTGGAATTGAGCCGATACTTCACGAATAGGTTTATATGGGCGAATATGAGTGAAGTGTGTGCTTGGTTTGAATTTAGGCGAAGAAAAAGAGATTTGGGCACTCGGTTCGGAAACGATCGCTCGAAACGAGGAATTTGGTGAAATTAAAGCCTGGAATATCAGATGGGCGTGAAATTTTGTGAATATGTTACTGGAGGTGTTGTGAAGGTGCCTAAAAAATTTGGGTTCAATCGGAGCATCTTTGGCTGGTTTGGGCATTTCACCGAGCATGTGGTAGGCGAAGGTTTAGGTTTTCGGTGAAACGACTATTTAAGGCTGTGAAACCCTCCCTAAGGAGCTGAGAACCTACAAGGATATTCAAGAGACACATGGGAACACATTCCACCACTTGGATTCACTAGAATTGACAGGAAATTGATTTGGGCACAAAAGGGGTGGAGGTGAGCTCACCGGCCTGAACAGAGAGAAGAGAGAGGAGTGAAGACATGGCTGCTCACCAGAGGGAGAAGGGATGAGCGCAGGAGGTCGCCGGAGTGATAGTCGCCTAGAGGGGGGTGAATAGGGCGAAACTGAAATTTACAAATATAAACACAACTACAAGCCGGGTTAGCGTTAGAGATATAAACGAGTCCGCGAGAGAGGGCGCAAAACAAATCTCAAGTAAATGAAGAGTGTGACACACGAATTTGTTTTACCGAGGTTCGGTTCTCGCAAACCTACTCCCCGTTGAGGAGGCCACAAAGGCCGGGTCTTTTTCAACCCTTTCCCTCTCTCAAACGGTCCCTCTGACCGAGTGAGCTTTCTCTTCTCAAATCAACCGGGAGCAAAACCTCCCCGCAAGGACCACCACACAATTGGTGTCTCTTGCCTTGGTTACAAGTGAGTATTGAACACAAGAAAGAATGAAAGAGAGAAAGCAATCCAAGCGCAAGAGCTCAAATGAACACGGCAAATCACTTTGGGTGTGTCTAGAATTGAATGCCTAGCTCTTGTAAGTGGTTGAGAAGTGGAAAACTTGGATGCAATGAATGGTGGGGTGGTTGGGGTATTTATAGCCCCAACCACCAAAAGTGGCCGTTGGGAGGCTGTCTGTTCGATGGCGCACCGGACAGTCCGGTGCACACCGGACAGTCCGCTGCCCCCTGCCACGTCATCACTGCCGTTGGATTCTGACCGTTGGAGCTTCTGACTTGTGGGCCCGCCTGGGTGTCCGGTGCACACCGGACAGGTACTGTTTGCTGTCCGGTGTGCCAGCATGGGCGACTCTGACTCCTGCGCGCGCTGCGCGCGCATTAAATGCCGTTGCAGGTAGCCGTTGGCGCGAAGTAGCCGTTGCTCCGAGGTTGCACCGGACAGTCCGGTGCACACCGGACAGTCCGGTGAATTATAGCGGACTAGCCGTTGGAGTTTCCCGAAGCTGGCGAGTTCCTAAGGCCGACCTCCCTTGGCGCACCGGACACTGTCCGGTGTACACCGGACAGTCCGGTGAATTATAGCCGAGTCGCCTCTGGAAATTCCCGAAGGTGGCGAGTTTGAGTCTGAGTCCCCCTGGTGGCACACCGGACAGTCCGGTGCGCCAGACCAGGGGTGCCTTCGGTTGCCCCTTTGCTCCTTTGTTGAATCCAAAACTTGGTCTTTTTATTGGCTGAGTGTGAACCTTTTACACCTGTATAATCTATACACTTGGGCAAACTAGTTAGTCCAATTATTTGTGTTGGGCAATTCAACCACCAAAATTAATTAGGGACTAGGTGTAAGCCTAATTCCCTTTCAATCTCCCCCTTTTTGGTGATTGATGCCAACACAAACCAAAGCAAATATAGAAGTGCATAATTGAACTAGTTTGCATAATGTAAGTGTAAAGGTTGCTTGGAATTGAGCCAATATAAATACTTATAAGATATGCATGGATTGTTTCTTCATTTTTAACATTTTGGACCACGCTTGCACCACATGTTTTGTTTTTGCAAAATCTTTTGTAAATCCATTTCAAAGATCTTTTGCAAGTGGTCAAAGGCAAATAAATGAGATTTTGAGAAGCATTTTCAAGATTTAAAATTTTCTCCCCCTGTTTCAAATGCTTTTCCTTTGACTAAACAAAACTCCCCCTAAATGAGATCCACCTCTTAGTGTTCAAGAGGGTTTTGATATATCATTTTTGAAATACTACTTTCTCCCCCTTCTTGAACATAATGGGATACCAATTGAAAATTTCTCTTTGAAAGACTAAGTTTTTTTTAAAATTGGTGGTGGTGCGGTCCTTTTGCTTTGGGCTCATACTTTCTCCCCCTTTGGTCATAAATAAAAGAGTTAAGATTATACCAAAGTAGGAATCATTAGAGCCCATTAAAGTACTTTCTCCTCCTTTGGTCATAAATAAAAGAGTTAAGATTATACCAAAGTAGGAGTCCTTTTGTTGTGCTCTCTCCCCCAAGGATAGAGAGCGGCTCGGAGTGACGGCGAAGGATGAGTTACGGAGTGGAAGCCTTTTGTCTTCGCCGAGGACTCCAATTCCCTTTCAATACACCTATGACTTGGTTTGAAATAGACTTGAAAACACATTAGTCATAGCATATGAGAGAGACATGATCAAGGTATATTTATGAGCTATGTGTGCAAGTTAGCAAAAGAAATTTCTAGAATCAAGAATATTGAGCTCATGCCTAAGTTTGGTAAAAGATTGTTCATCAAGTGGCTTGGTAAAGATATCGGCTAATTGATCTTTAGTATTAATGTAAGAAATCTCGATATCTCCCTTTTGTTGGTGATCCCTGAGAAAATGATACCGAATGGCTATGTGTTTAGTGCGGCTATGCTCGACAGGATTGTCAGCCATTTTGATTGCACTCTCATTATCACACAGCAAAGGGACTTTGGTTAATTTGTAACCGTAGTCCCGCAGGGTTTGCCTCATCCAAAGCAATTGCGCGCAACAATGACCTGCGGCAATGTACTCGGCTTCGGCAGTGGAAAGAGAGACCGAATTTTGCTTCTTTGAAGCCCATGACACCAAGGATCTTCCCAAGAACTGGCAAGTCCCCGATGTGCTCTTCCTATTAATCTTACACCCCGCCCAATCGGCATCGGAATAACCAATTAAATCAAATGTGGATCCCCGAGGGTACCAAAGCCCAAACTTAGGAGTATAAGCCAAATATCTCAAGATTCGTTTTACGGCCGTAAGGTGGGATTCCTTAGGGTCGGATTGGAATCTTGCACACATGCAAACGGAAAGCATAATATCCGGTCGAGATGCACATAAATAGAGTAAAGAACCTATCATCGACCGGTATACCTTTTGATCGACGGATTTACCTCCCGTGTCGAGGTCGAGATGCCCATTGGTTCCCATGGGTGTCTTGATGGGCTTGGCATCCTTCATTCCAAACTTGGTTAGAATGTCTTGAGTGTACTTCGTTTGGCTAATGAAGGTGCCCTCTTGGAGTTGCTTGACTTGGAATCCTAGAAAATACTTCAACTCCCCCATCATCGACATCTCGAATTTCTTTGTCATGATCCTACTAAATTCTTCACATATAGATTCGTTAGTAGACCCAAATATAATATCATCAACATAAATTTGGCATACGAACAAATCATTTTCAAGAGTTTTAGTGAACAAAGTAGGATCGGCCTTTCCGACTTTGAAGCCATTAGTAATAAGGAAATCTCTAAGGCATTCATACCATGCTCTTGGGGCTTGCTTGAGCCCATAAAGCGCCTTAGAGAGCCTATAAACATGATTAGGGTACTCACTATCTTCAAAGCCGGGAGGTTGCTCAACATAGACCTCTTCCTTGATTGGTCCGTTGAGGAAGGCACTTTTCACGTCCATTTGATAAAGCTTAAAGCCATGGTAAGTAGTGAAAGGGAATTAGGCTTGCACCTAGTCCCTAATTAATTTTGGTGGTTGAATTGCCCAACACAAATAATTGGACTAACTAGTTTGCCCAAGTGTATAGATTATACAGGTGTAAAAGGTTCACAATCAGCCAATAAAAAGACCAAGTTTTGGATTCAACAAAGGAGCAAAGGGGCAACCGAAGGCACCCCTGGTCTGGCGCACCGGACTGTCCGGTGTGCCACCGGACATGTCCGGTGCACCAGGGGGACTCAGACTCAAACTCGCCACCTTTGGGAATTTCCAGAGGCGACTCGGCTATAATTCACCGGACTTAGTGTCCGGTGCGCCAAGGGAGGTCGGCCTCAGGAACTCGCCAGCTTCGGGAAACTCCAACGGCTAGTCCGCTATAATTCACCGGACTGTCCGGTGTGCACCGGACTGTCCGGTGCGACTCCGGAGCAACGGCTATCTCCACGCCAACGGCTCTCTGCGGCACAATAAATGCGCGCGCAGCGCGCGCAGATGTCAGGCGCGCCCATGCTGGCACACCGGACAGCAAACAGTACCTGTCCGGTGTGCACCGGACACCTAGGCGGGCCCACAAGTCAGAAGCTCCAACGGTCAGAATCCAACGGCAGTGATGACGTGGCAGGGGGCACCGGACTGTCCGGTGCGCCATCGAACAGACAACCTCCCAACGACCACTTTTGGTGGTTGGGGCTATAAATACCCCAACCACCCCACCATTCATTGCATCCAAGTTTTCTACTTCCCAACCACTACAAGAGCTCTAGCATTCAATTCTAGACACACCAAAGAGATCAAATCCTCTCCATATTCCACACAACGCCCTAGTGACTAGAGAGAGTGATTTGCTTGTGTTCTTTTGAGCTCTTGCGCTTGGATTGCTTCTTTTCTTTCTCACTTGTTCTTGTGATCAAAACTCCATTGTAATCAAGGCAAGAGGCACCAATTGTGTGGTGGCCCTTGCGGGGAAGTTTTGTTCCCGGCTTTGATTTGAGAAGAGAAGCTCACTCGGTCCGTGGGACCGTTTGAGAGAGGGAAGGGTTGAAAGAGACCCGACCTTTGTGGCCTCCTCAACGGGGAGTAGGTTTGTGAGAACCGAACCTCGGTAAAACAAATTCGTGTGTCACACTCTTCATTTGCTTGAGATTTGTTTTGCGCCCTCTCTCGCGGACTCGTTTATATTTCTAACGCTAACCCGGCTTGTAGTTGTGTTTATATTTGTAAATTTCAGTTTCGCCCTATTCACCCCCCTCTAGGCGACTATCAATTGGTATCAGAGCCCGGTGCTTCATTAGAGCCTAACCGCTCGAAGTGATGTCGGGAGATCACGCCAAGAAGGAGATGGAGACCGGCGAAAAGCCCACTACAAGCCACGGGAGCACTTCATCGGAAGAGTCCCGCACCAAGAGGAAGGAGAAGAAGAAGAGCTCCTCCAACAAAGGAAAAGAGAAGAAATCTTCTTCTCACCACAAGGAGAGGAAGGAGAAATCCTCTTCTCACAAGCCACGTCGGAATGGGGACAAACACAAGAGGATGAGGAAAGTCGTCTATTACGAGACCGACACTTCATCAACATCCACCTCCGGCTCCGACGCGACATCCGTCACTTCTAAGCGCCAAGAGCGTAAGAAGTATAGTAAGATCCCCCTACGCTACCCTCGCATTTCCAAACATACACCTTTACTTTCCGTCCCATTAGGCAAACCACCAACTTTTGATGGTGAAGACTATGCTAGGTGGAGCGATTTAATGCGATTTCATCTAACCTCGCTCCACAAAAGTATATGGGATGTTGTTGAGTTTGGTGCTCAGGTACCGTCCGTAGGGGATGAAAATTATGATGAGGATGAGGTGGCCCAAATCGAGCACTTCAACTCTCAGGCGACAACAATACTCCTCGCCTCTCTAAGTAGAGAGGAGTATAACAAAGTACAAGGGTTGAAGAGCGCCAAGGAGGTTTGGGATGTGCTCAAAACCGCGCACGAGGGAGACGAGCTTACCAAGATCACCAAGCGGGAAACGATCGAGGGGGAGCTCGGTCGGTTCCGGCTTCGCAAAGGGGAGGAGCCACAACACATGTACAACCGGCTCAAGACCTTGGTGAATCAAGTGCGCAACCTCGGGAGCGTAAAGTGGGATGACCACGAGATGGTTAAGGTTATTCTAAGATCTCTTATTTTCCTTAACCCTACCCAAGTTCAATTAATTCGTGGTAATCCTAGATATACTAAAATGACCCCCGAGGAAGTTATCGGGAATTTTGTAAGTTTTGAGTGCATGATCGAAGGCTCGAGGAAGATCAACGAGCTTGATGATGCCACCACATCCGAAGCTCAACCCGTTGCATTCAAGGCAACAGAGGAGAAGAAGGAGGAGTCTACACCAAGTCGACAACCAATAGACGCCTCCAAGCTCGACAATGAGGAAATGGCGCTTGTCATCAAGAGCTTCCGCCAAATCCTCAAGCAAAGGAAGGGGAAGGACTACAAGTCCCGCTCCAAGAAGGTTTGCTACAAGTGTGGTAAGCCCAGTCATTTTATTGCTAAATGTCCTATATCTAGTGACAGTGACCGAGGTGACGACAAGAAGGGGAGGAGAAAGGAGAAGAAGAGGTACTACAAGAAGAAGGGCGGTGATGCACATGTTTGTCGGGAGTGGGACTCCGACGAAAGCTCAAGCGACTCCTCCGACGACGAGGACGCCGCCAACATCGCCGTCACCAAGGGACTCCTCTTCCCCAACGTCGGCCACAAGTGCCTCATGGCAAAGGACGGCAAAAAGAAGAAGGTTAAATCCAACTCCTCCACTAAATATGAGTCTTCTAGTGATGATAATGCTAGTGGTGAGGAAGATAATTTGCGTACTCTTTTTGCCAACCTTAACATGGAACAAAAAGAGAAATTAAATGAACTAATTAGTGCCATCCATGAGAAGGATGATCTCTTGGATTCCCAAGAGGACTTCCTAATCAAGGAAAATAAAAAACATGTTAAGGTTAAAAATGCTTACGCTCTACAGGTTGAAAAATGTGAAAAATTGTCTAGTGAGCTAAGCACTTGCCGTGAGATTATTGACAACCTTAGGAATGAAAATGCTAGTTTAAATGCTAAGGTTGATTCACATGTTTGTAATGTTTCAATTCCCAATCCTAGAGATAATAATGATGATTTGCTTGCTAGGATTGAAGAATTAAACATTTCTCTTGCTAGCCTTAGATTAGAGAATGAGAATTTAAATGCTAAGGCTAAAGATTTTGATGTTTGCAAAGTTACAATTTCCGATCTTAGAGAAAAGAATGATATACTTCGTGCTAAGATTGTTGAACTTAATTCTTGCAAACCATCTACATCTACCATTGAGCATGTCACTATTTGCACTAGATGTAGAGATGTTGATATTAATGCTATTCATGATCACATGATTTTAATTAAACAACAAAATGATCATATAGCAAAACTAGATGCTAAAATTGCCGAGCACAACCTAGAGAATGAGAAATTTAAATTTGCTCGTAGCATGCTTTATAATGGGAGACGCCCTGGCATTAAGGATGGCATTGGCTACCAAAGGGGAGACAATGTCAAACTTAGTGCCCCTCCTAAAAGATTGTCAAATTTTGTTAAGGGCAAGGCTCCCATGCCTCAGGATAACGAGGGTTACATTTTATACCCTGCCGGTTATCCCGAGGACAAAATTAGGAAAATTCATTCTAGGAAGTCTCACTCTGGCCCTAATCATGCTTTTATGTATAAGGGTGAGACATCTAGTTCTAGGCAACCAACCCGTGCCAAGTTGCCTAGAAAGAAAACTCCTAATGCATCAAATGAACATAGCATTTCATTTAAGACTTTTGATGCATCCTATGTTTTGACTAACAAATCCGGCAAGGTCGTTGCCAAGTTTGTTGGGGGCAAACACAAGGGGTCAAAGACTTGTGTTTGGGTACCCAAAGTTCTTGTTTCTAATGCCAAAGGACCCAAAACAGTTTGGGTACCTAAAGTCAAGAACTAAATTTGTTTTGTAGGTTTATGCATCCGGGGGCTCAAGTTGGATACTCGACAGCGGGTGCACAAACCACATGACCGGGGAGAAAAGGATGTTCTCCTCATATGAGAAAAACCAAGATCCCCAACGAGCTATCACATTCGGGGATGGAAATCAAGGTTTGGTCAAAGGACTTGGTAAAATTGCTATATCTCCTGACCATTCTATTTCCAATGTTTTTCTTGTTGATTCTTTAGATTACAACTTGCTTTCTGTTTCCCAATTATGTCAAATGGGCGACAACTGTCTTTTTACTGATGTAGGTGTCACTGTCTTTAGAAGAAATGATGATTCAATAGCATTTAAGGGTGTGTTAGAGGGTCAGCTATACTTAGTAGATTTTGATAGAGCTGAACTCGACACATGCTTAATTGCTAAGACTAACATGGGTTGGCTCTGGCACCGCCGACTAGCCCATGTTGGGATGAAGAATCTTCATAAGCTTCTAAAGGGAGAGCACATTTTAGGATTAACAAATGTTCATTTTGAGAAAGACAGGATTTGTAGCGCATGCCAGGCGGGGAAGCAAGTTGGAGTCCATCATCCATACAAGAACATCATGACGACCGACAGGCCGCTTGAGCTACTCCACATGGATCTATTCGGTCCAATTGCTTACATAAGCATCGACGGGAGTAAGTATTGTCTTGTAATAGTGGATGATTATTCTCGCTTCACTTGGGTATTCTTTTTACAGGAAAAATCTCAAACCCAAGAGACCTTAAAGGGATTCTTGAGACGAGCTCAAAATGAGTTCGGCTTAAGGATCAAGAAAATAAGAAGCGACAACGGGACGGAGTTCAAAAACTCTCAAATTGAAGGCTTCCTTGAGGAGGAGGGCATCAAGCATGAGTTCTCTTCTCCCTACACTCCACAACAAAATGGTGTAGTGGAGAGGAAGAATCGAACTCTATTGGACATGGCAAGAACCATGCTTGATGAGTACAAGACACCGGACCGGTTTTGGGCCGAAGCGGTCAACACCGCCTGCTACGCCATCAACCGGTTATATCTTCACCGAATCCTCAAGAAGACATCCTATGAACTCCTAACCGGTAAAAAGCCCAACATTTCATACTTTAGAGTTTTTGGTAGCAAATGCTTTATTCTTGTTAAAAGAGGTAGAAAATCTAAATTTGCTCCTAAAACTGTAGAAGGCTTTTTACTTGGTTATGACTCAAACACAAGGGCATATAGGGTCTTTAACAAGTCCACTGGACTAGTTGAAGTCTCATGTGACGTTGTGTTTGATGAAACTAACGGCTCTCAAGTAGAGCAAGTTGATCTTGATGAGATAGGTAATGAAGAGGCTCCATGCATAGCGCTAAGGAACATGTCCATTGGGGATGTGTGTCCTAAGGAATCCGAAGAGCCTCCAAGTGCACAAGATCAACCATCCTCCTCCATGCAAGCATCTCCACCAACTCAAAATGAGGATGAGGCTCAAGTTGATGAAGGGCAAAATCAAGAAGATGAGCCACCTCAAGATGATGGCAATGATCAAGGGGGAGATGCAAATGATCAAGAAAGGGAGGATGAGGAAGAACCAAGGCCGCCACACCCAAGAGTCCACCAAGCAATCCAACGAGATCACCCCGTCGACACCATCCTCGGCGACATTCATAAGGGGGTAACCACTCGATCTCGTGTTGCACATTTTTGTGAACATTACTCTTTTGTTTCCTCTATTGAGCCACACAGGGTAGAGGAAGCACTTCAAGATTCGGATTGGGTGATGGCGATGCAAGAGGAGCTCAACAACTTCACTAGGAATGAGGTATGGCATTTAGTTCCACGTCCTAACCAAAATGTTGTAGGAACCAAATGGGTCTTCCGCAACAAACAAGACGAGCATGGTGTGGTGACAAGGAACAAAGCTCGACTTGTGGCCAAGGGATACTCCCAAGTCGAAGGTTTGGATTTCGGTGAAACCTATGCACCCGTAGCTAGGCTTGAGTCAATTCGCATATTATTGGCCTATGCTACTTACCATGGCTTTAAGCTTTATCAAATGGACGTGAAAAGTGCCTTCCTCAACGGACCAATCAAGGAAGAGGTCTATGTTGAGCAACCTCCCGGCTTTGAAGATAGTGAGTACCCTAACCATGTTTATAGGCTCTCTAAGGCGCTTTATGGGCTCAAGCAAGCCCCAAGAGCATGGTATGAATGTCTTAGAGATTTTCTTATTTCAAATGGCTTCAAAGTCGGCAAGGCCGATCCTACTTTATTCACTAAAACTCTTGACAATGATTTGTTCGTATGCCAAATTTATGTTGATGATATTATATTTGGGTCTACTAACGAATCTACATGTGAAGAATTTAGTAGGATCATGACAAAGAAATTCGAGATGTCAATGATGGGGGAGTTGAAGTATTTTCTAGGATTTCAAGTCAAGCAACTCCAAGAGGGCACTTTCATTAGCCAAACGAAGTATACTCAAGACATTCTAAGCAAGTTTGGAATGAAGGATGCCAAACCCATCAAGACACCCATGGGGACAAATGGGCATCTCGACCTCGACACGGGAGGTAAGTCCGTGGATCAAAAGGTATACCGGTCGACGATTGGTTCATTGCTTTATTTATGTGCATCTCGGCCGGACATTATGCTTTCCGTTTGCATGTGTGCAAGATTCCAATCCGACCCTAAGGAATCCCACCTTACGGCCGTAAAACGAATCTTGAGATATTTGGCTTATACTCCTAAGTTTGGGCTTTGGTACCCTCGGGGATCCACTTTTGATTTAATAGGTTATTCGGATGCCGATTGGGCGGGGTGTAAGATTAATAGAAAGAGCACATCGGGGACTTGCCAGTTCTTGGGAAGATCCTTGGTGTCTTGGGCTTCAAAGAAGCAAAATTCGGTCGCTCTTTCCACCGCCGAAGCCGAGTACATTGCCGCAGGTCATTGTTGCGCGCAATTGCTTTGGATGAGGCAAACCCTGCGGGACTACGGTTACAAATTAACCAAAGTCCCTTTGCTATGTGATAATGAGAGTGCAATCAAAATGGCCGACAATCCCGTCGAGCATAGCCGCACTAAGCACATAGCCATTCGGTATCATTTTCTAAGGGATCACCAACAAAAGGGAGATATCGAGATTTCTTACATTAATACTAAAGATCAATTAGCCGATATCTTTACCAAGCCACTTGATGAACAATCTTTTACCAAACTTAGGCATGAGCTCAACATTATTGATTCTAGAAATTTCTTTTGCTAACTTGCACACACAGCTCATAAATATACCTTTGATCATGTCTCTTTCATATGCTATGACTAATGTGTTTTTCAAGTCTATTTCAAACCAAGTCATAGGTGTATTAAAAGGGAATTGGAGTCTTCGGCGAAGACAAAGGCTTCCACTCCGTAACTCATCCTTCGCCATCGCTCCAAGAAAAGGACCTTGTCTTTGGGGGAGAGAGTAAGAGCCCAAAGCTAAAGGACCGGACTTCGTCTTTGGTATAATCTTAACTCATTTACTTATGACCAAAGGGGAAGATAGTACTTCCATGGGCTCTAATGATTCCGTTTTTGGCGATTCATGCCAAAGGGGGAGAAAGTATGAGCCCAAAGCAAAAGGACCGCACCACCACCAATTTCAAAAAAAACTTAATTTTTCAAAGAGTATTTTCAATTGGCATCCTATTATGTTCAAAAAGGGGAGAAAGTAGTATTTCAAAAAAAAAAGATATATCAAAACCCTCTTGAACACTAAGAGGTGGATCTCCTTTAGGGGGAGTTTTGTTTAGTCAAAGGAAAAGCATTTGAAACAGGGGGAGAAAAGTTCAAATCTTGAAAATGCTTTGCAAACTCTTATTCATTTACCTTTGACTATTTGCAAAAGATCTTTGAAATGGATTTACAAAAGAATTTGCAAAAACAAAACATGTGGTGCAAAAGTGGTCCAAAATGTTAAAAATGAAAGAAACAATCCATGCATATCTTGTAAGTATTTATATTGGCTCAATTCCAAGCAACCGTTACACTTACATTATGCAAACTAGTTCAATTATGCACTTCTATATTTGCTTTGGTTTGTGTTGGCATCAATCACCAAAAAGGGGGAGATTGAAAGGGAATTAGGCTTGCACCTAGTCCCTAATTAATTTTGGTGGTTGAATTGCCCAACACAAATAATTGGACTAACTAGTTTGCCCAAGTGTATAGATTATACAGGTGTAAAAGGTTCACAATCAGCCAATAAAAAGACCAAGTTTTGGATTCAACAAAGGAGCAAAGGGGCAACCGAAGGCACCCCTGGTCTGGCGCACCGGACTGTCCGGTGTGCCACCGGACATGTCCGGTGCACCAGGAGGACTCAGACTCAAACTCGCCACCTTCGGGAATTTCCAGAGGCGACTCGGCTATAATTCACCGGACTGTATGGTGTACACCGGACAGTGTTCGGTGCGCCAAGGGAGGTCGGCCTCAGGAACTCGCCAGCTTCGGGAAACTCCAACGGCTAGTCCGCTATAATTCACCGGACTGTCCGGTGTGCACCGGACTGTCCGGTGCGACTCCGGAGCAACGGCTATCTCCGCGCTAACGGCTCTCTGTGGCACAATAAATGCGCGCGCAGCGCGCGCAGATGTCAGGCGCGCCCATGCTGGCACACCGGACAGCAAACAGTACCTGTCCGGTGTGCACCGGACACCCAGGCGGGCCCACAAGTCAGAAGCTCCAACAGTCAGAATCCAACGGCAGTGATGACGTGGCAGGGGGCACCGGACTGTCCGGTGTGCACCGGACTGTCCGGTGCGCCATCGAACAGACAGCCTCCCAACGGCCACTTTTGGTGGTTGGGGCTATAAATACCCCAACCACCCCACCATTCATTGCATCCAAGTTTTCTACTTCCCAACCACTACAAGAGCTCTAGCATTCAATTCTAGACACACTAAAGAGATCAAATCCTCTCCATATTCCACACAACGCCCTAGTGACTAGAGAGAGTGATTTGCTTGTGTTCTTTTGAGCTCTTGCGCTTGAATTGCTTCTTTTCTTTCTCACTTGTTCTTGTGATCAAAACTCCATTGTAATCAAGGCAAGAGGCACCAATTGTGTGGTGGCCCTTGCGGGGAAGTTTTGTTCCCGGCTTTGATTTGAGAAGAGAAGCTCACTCGGTCCGTGGGACCGTTTGAGAGAGGGAAGGGTTGAAAGAGACCCGGCCTTTGTGGCCTCCTCAACGGGGAGTAGGTTTGCGAGAACCGAACCTCGGTAAAACAAATTCGTGTGTCACACTCTTCATTTGCTTGAGATTTGTTTTGCGCCCTCTCTCGCGGACTCGTTTATATTTCTAACGCTAACCCGGCTTGTAGTTGTGTTTATATTTGTAAATTTCAGTTTCGCCCTATTCACCCCCCCTCTAGGCGACTATCAAGTAGCATAGGCCAATAATATACGAATTGACTCAAGCCTAGCTACGGGTGCATAGGTTTCACCAAAATCCAAACCTTCGACTTGTGAATACCCCTTGGCCACGAGTCGAGCTTTGTTCCTTGTCACCACACCATGCTCATCTTGTTTGTTGCGGAAGACCCATTTGGTTCCTACAACATTTTGGTTAGGACGTGGAACTAAATGCCATACCTCATTCCTAGTGAAGTTGTTGAGCTCCTCTTACATCGCCATCACCCAATCCGAATCTTGAAGTGCTTCCTCTACCCTGTGTGGCTCAATAGAGGAAACAAAAGAGTAATGTTCACAAAAATGTGCAACACGAGATCGAGTGGTTACCCCCTTATGAATGTCGCCGAGGATGGTGACGACGGGGTGATCTCGTTGGATTGCTTGGTGGACTCTTGGGTGTGGCGGCCTTGGTTCTTCCTCATCCTCCTTTTCCTGATTATTTGCATCTCCCCCTTGATCATTGCCATCATCTTGAGGTGGCTCATCTTCTTGATTTTGCCCTTCATCAACTTGAGCCTCATCCTCATTTTGAGTTGGTGGAGATGCTTGCGTGGAGGAGGACGGTTGATCTTGTGCACTTGGAGGCTCTTCGGATTCCTTAGGACACACATCCCCAATGGACATGTTCCTTAGCGCTATGCATGGAGCCTCTTCATTACCTATCTCATCAAGATCAACTTGCTCTACTTGAGAGCCGTTAGTTTCATCAAACACAACGTCACATGAGACTTCAACTAGTCCAGTGGACTTGTTAAAGACCCTATATGCCCTTGTGTTTGAGTCATAACCAAGTAAAAAGCCTTCTACAGTCTTAGGAGCAAATTTAGATTTTCTACCTCTTTTAACAAGAATAAAGCATTTGCTACCAAAAACTCTAAAGTATGAAATGTTGGGCTTTTTACCGGTTAGGAGTTCATAGGATGTCTTCTTGAGGATTTGGTGAAGATATAACCGGTTGATGGCGTAGCAGGCGGTGTTGACCGCTTCGGCCCAAAACCGGTCCGGTGTCTTGTACTCATCAAGCATGGTTCTTGCCATGTCCAATAGAGTTCGATTCTTCCTCTCCACTACACCATTTTGTTGTGGAGTGTAGGGAGAAGAGAACTCATGCTTGATGCCCTCCTCCTCAAGGAAGCCTTCAATTTGAGAGTTCTTGAACTCCGTCCCGTTGTCGCTTCTTATTTTCTTGATCCTTAAGCCGAACTCATTTTGAGCTCGTCTCAAGAATCCCTTTAAGGTCTCTTGGGTTTGAGATTTTTCCTGTAAAAAGAATACCCAAGTGAAGCGAGAATAATCATCCACTATTACAAGACAATACTTACTCCCGCCGATGCTTATGTAAGCAATCGGGCCGAATAGATCCATGTGGAGTAGCTCAAGCGGCCTGTCGGTCGTCATGATGTTCTTGTGTGGATGATGAACTCCAACTTGCTTCCCCGCCTGGCATGCGCTACAAATCCTGTCTTTCTCAAAATGAACATTTGTTAATCCTAAAATGTGCTCTCCCTTTAGAAGCTTATGAAGATTCTTCATCCCAACATGGGCTAGTCGGCGGTGCCAGAGCCAACCCATGTTAGTCTTAGCAATTAAGCATGTGTCGAGTTCAGCTCTATCAAAATCTACTAAGTATAGCTGACCCTCTAATACACCCTTAAATGCTATTGAATCATCACTTCTTCTAAAGACAGTGACACCTACATCAGTAAAAAGACAGTTGTAGCCCATTTGACATAATTGAGAAACAGAAAGCAAGTTGTAATCTAAAGAATCAACAAGAAAAACATTGGAAATAGAATGGTCAGGAGATATAGCAATTTTACCAAGTCCTTTGACCAAACCTTGATTTCCATCCCCGAATGTGATAGCTCGTTGGGGATCTTGGTTTTTCTCATATGAGGAGAACATCCTTTTCTCCCCGGTCATGTGGTTTGTGCACCCGCTGTCGAGTATCCAACTTGAGCCCCCGGATGCATAAACCTACAAAACAAATTTAGTTCTTGACTTTAGGTACCCAAACTGTTTTGGGTCCTTTGGCATTAGAAACAAGAACTTTGGGTACCCAAACACAAGTCTTTGATCCCTTGTGTTTGCCCCCAACAAATTTGGCAACTACCTTGCCGGATTTGCTTGTAAGCACATAAGAAGCATCAAAAGTTTTAAATGAAATAGCATGATCATTTGATGCAATAGGAGTTTTCTTTCTAGGCAACTTGGCACGGGTTGGTTGCCTAGAGCTAGATGTCTCACCCTTATACATAAAAGCATGATTAGGGCCAGAGTGAGACTTCCTAGAATGAATTTTCCTAATTTTGCTCTCGGGATAACCGGCAGGGTACAAAATGTAGCCCTCGTTATCCTGAGGCATGGGAGCCTTGCCCTTAACAAAGTTAGACAAGTTCTTAGGAGGGGCATTAAGTTTGACATTGTCTCCCCTTTGGAAGCCAATGCCATCCTTGATGCCAGGGCGTCTCCCATTATAGAGCATACTTCTAGCAAATTTAAATTTTTCATTTTCTAAGTTATGCTCGGCAATTTTAGCATCTAATTTTGCTATATGATCATTTTGTTGTTTAATTAAAATCATGTGATCATGAATAGCATTAATATCAACATCTCTACATCTAGTGCAAATGGTGACATGCTCAATGGTAGATGTAGATGGTTTGCAAGAATTAAGTTCAACAATCTTAGCACGAAGTATATCATTTTTATCTCTAAGATCGGAAATTGTAACTTTGCAAACATCAAAATCTTTAGCCTTAGCAATCAAATTTTTATTCTCTAATCTAAGGCTAGCAAGAGAAATGTTTAATTCTTCAATCCTAGCAAGCAAATCATCATTATTATCTCTAGGATTGGGAATTGAAACATTACAAACATGAGAATCAACCTTAGTATTTAATCTAGCATTTTCATTTCTAAGGTTGTCAATCATCTCACGGCAAGTGCTTAGCTCACTAGATAGTTTTTCACATTTCTCAATTTCTAGAGCATAAGCATTTTTAACCTTAACATGCTTTTTGTTTTCCTTAATAAGGAAGTCCTCTTGTGAGTCCAAGAGATCATCCTTCTCATGAATAGCACTAATCAATTCATTTAATTTTTCTTTTTGTTGCATGTTAAGATCGGCAAAAAGGGTACGCAAATTATTTTCCTCATCACTATCATTGTCATCACTAGAGGATTCATATTTAGTGGAGGATTTAGATTTAACCTTCTTCCTTTTGCCGTCCTTTGCCATGAGGCACTTGTGGCCGACGTTGGGGAAGAGGAGTCCCTTTGTGACGGCGATGTTGGCGGCGTCCTCGTCGGAGGAGGAGTTGGTGGAGCTCTCGTCCGAGTCCCACTCCCGGCAAACATGGGCATCACCGCCCTTCTTCTTATAGTACCTCTTCTTTTCTCTCCTCTTGCCCTTCTTGTTGTTATCCCTGTCACTGTCACTTGATAAAGGACATTTAGCATTAAAGTGACCGGGCTTACCACACTTGTAGCAAACCTTCTTGGAGCGGGACTTGTAGTCTTTCCCTCTCTTTTGCTTGAGGATTTGGCAGAAGCTTTTGATGACGAGCGCCATTTCCTCATTGTCGAGCTTGGAGGTGTCTATTGGTTGTCGACTTGGTGTAGATTCCTCCTTCTTTTCCTCCGTCGCCTTGAATGCGACGGGTTGAGCTTCGGATGTGGTGGAATCATCAAGCTCGTTGATCTTCCTCGAGCCTTCGATCATGCACTCAAAACTTACAAAATTCCCGATAACTTCCTCGGGGGTCATTTTAGTATATCTAGGATTACCACGAATTAATTGAACTTGAGTAGGGTTAAGGAAAATAAGAGATCTTAGAATAACCTTAACCATCTCGTGGTCATCCCACTTTACGCTCCCGAGGTTGCGCACTTGATTCACCAAGGTCTTGAGCCGGTTGTACATGTGTTGTGGCTCTTCCCCTTTGCGAAGCCGGAACCGACCGAGCTCCCCCTCGATCGTTTCCCGCTTGGTGATCTTGGTGAGCTCGTCTCCCTCGTGCGCGGTTTTGAGCACATCCCAAACCTCCTTGGCGCTCTTCAACCCTTGAACTTTGTTATACTCCTCTCTACTTAAAGAGGCGAGGAGTATTGTCGTTGCTTGAGAGTTGAAGTGTTCGATTTGGGCCACTTCATCCTCATCATAGTTCTCATCCCCAACGGACGGTACCTGCGCACCAAACTCAACGACATCCCATATACTTTTGTGGAGCGAGGTTAGATGAAATCTCATTAAATCGCTCCACCTAGCGTAATCTTCACCATCAAAAGTTGGTGGTTTGCCTAATGGGACGGAAAGTAAAGGTGTATGTTTGGAAATGCGAGGGTAGCGTAGGGGAATCTTACTATACTTCTTGCGCTCTTGGCGCTTAGAAGTGACGGATGCCGCGTCGGAGCCGGAGGTAGATGTCGATGAAGTGTCGGTCTCGTAATAGACGACTTTCCTCATCCTCTTGTGTTTGTCCCCACTCCGACGTGGCTTGTGAGAAGAAGATTTCTCCTTCCTCTCCTTGTGGTGAGAAGAAGATTTCTTCTCCTTCCCTTTGTTGGAGGAGCTCTTCTTCTTCTCCTTCCTTTTGGTGCGGGACTCTTCCGATGAAGTGCTCCCGTGGCTTGTAGTGGGCTTTTCGCCGGTCTCCATCTCCTTCTTGGCGTGATCTCCCGACATCACTTCGAGCGGTTAGGCTCTAATGAAGCACCGGGCTCTGATACCAATTGATAGTCGCCTAGAGGGGGGGGGGTGAATAGGGCGAAACTGAAATTTACAAATATAAACACAACTACAAGCCGGGTTAGCGTTAGAGATATAAACGAGTCCGCGAGAGAGGGCGCAAAACAAATCTCAAGTAAATGAAGAGTGTGACACACAGATTTGTTTTACCGAGGTTCGGTTCTCGCAAACCTACTCCCCGTTGAGGAGGCCACAAAGGCCGGGTCTTTTTCAACCCTTTCCCTCTCTCAAACGGTCCCTCTGACCGAGTGAGCTTTCTCTTCTCAAATCAACCGGGAGCAAAACCTCCCCGCAAGGACCACCACACAATTGGTGTCTCTTGCCTTGGTTACAAGTGAGTATTGAACACAAGAAAGAATGAAAGAGAGAAAGCAATCCAAGCGCAAGAGCTCAAATGAACACGGCAAATCACTTTGGGTGTGTCTAGAATTGAATGCCTAGCTCTTGTAAGTGGTTGAGAAGTGGAAAACTTGGATGCAATGAATGGTGGGGTGGTTGGGGTATTTATAGCCCCAACCACCAAAAGTGGCCGTTGGGAGGCTGTCTGTTCGATGGCGCACCGGACAGTCCGGTGCACACCGGACAGTCCGGTGCCCCCTACCACGTCATCACTGCCGTTGGATTCTGACCGTTGGAGCTTCTGACTTGTGGGCCCGCCTGGGTGTTCGGTGCACACCGGACAGGTACTGTTTGCTGTCCGGTGTGCCAGCATGGGCGACTCTGACTCCTGCGCGCGCTGCGCGCGCATTAAATGCCGTTGCAGGTAGCCGTTGGCGCGAAGTAGCCGTTGCTCCGAGGTTGCACCGGACAGTCCGGTGCACACCGGACAGTCCGGTGAATTATAGCGGACTAGCCGTTGGAGTTTCCCGAAGCTGGCGAGTTCCTGAGGCCGACCTCCCTTGGCGCACCGGACACTGTCCGGTGTACACCGGACAGTCCGGTGAATTATAGCCGAGTCGCCTCTGGAAATTCCCGAAGGTGGCGAGTTTGAGTCTGAGTCCCCCTGGTGGCACACCGGACAGTCCGGTGCGCCAGACCAGGGGTGCCTTCGGTTGCCCCTTTGCTCCTTTGTTGAATCCAAAACTTGGTCTTTTTATTGGCTGAGTGTGAACCTTTTACACCTGTATAATCTATACACTTGGGCAAACTAGTTAGTCCAATTATTTGTGTTGGGCAATTCAACCACCAAAATTAATTAGGGACTAGGTGTAAGCCTAATTCCCTTTCACGGAGCATGGTGGACGTCGGTGCACGGTGGTCGCCGGCGAGAGGATCTGATCGCCAGAGGAGGGCAGAGAGCCAGAGAGAGGGAAGAAATCTGAGAGCCTCTGGCTCGGCTCGGGCTGGAGGCGATTTTTTTAAAAACGTGATATGGGCGCACCGGACAGTCTACAGTGCCTGTCCGGTGCACACCAGACAGCTCACAGTAGCTGTCCGGTGAACCACCGGACAGCGCACAAGAGAATGGAATTTTAGCGCGCGGTTGCCGGTGCACCGGACATTGCACAGTGCAGTGTCCGGTGCACACCGGACTGTCCGGTGAGCCCAGACAGAGGGAAAATTTGGATTTTTTGGATTTTTCTATCTAGTTCCCAACCAAACCAAATCCCAACTTATAAACACACAAAATAACACTTGTTGGGACAGGTATTGGCACCCTCATATACTTTTCTCATAATTTTCAAAATATTTTGCCATAGGCTAGATAATTTTTAGAGAAAATAGGCAAATGGTGAAATTTGCATTTTGGCCATGCACTAGGGGTTTTCAAAGTGATTTAAGTTTTGAATACTCCCCCTAAGTGCAGAACCTCACGCATATTTCAAGAACCAACAATTGCATAAAAAATAAGAATTTAAGTGCTAAAAGCTTAAAACTAAGACTTGTCAAGTTTGACCCGAGTTAAGTTTTTTCACTCGCTTTGTTGGCGGTTATCTCAACTAGGTTAGACAAGCCCTAGATGCAATACAAGAAATTTAAACATGCAATGCAAGCTTGACAACACCATTTGACATCTTACATAAAATTTCTAAGATCAAGAATATTTAGTTCATTTCTCAACATGCAAAAGCGGGTCTTATCAAGTGGCTTAGTGAAAATATCCGCTAATTGATCTTCCGACCTCACTCCTTCTAAAATGATATCTCCTTTAGCAACATGATCTCTAAGGAAGTGATGACGGATACCAACGTGCTTGGTGCGAGAGTGTTGTACAGGGTTATTAGAAATTTTAACAGCACTCTCATTATCACACAACAAAGGTACCTTTTCTAGAACTACGCCATAGTCTAGAAGAGTTTGTTTCATATATAAAATTTGTGTGCAACAAGCACCTGCGACAATGTATTCCGCTTCGGCAGTTGACAAGGCAACACTATTTTGCTTTTTGGATGTCCATGAAACTAGTGATTTACCAAGCAGATGGCATCCCCCAGAAGTACTTTTCCTATCAATTTTGCAACCGGCATAATCCGAATCGGAATAACCAATTAAATCAAAAGTAGCTCCTTTGGGATACCACAGACCAACGCTTGTGGTGTGGCTGAGATACCTAAGAATTCTCTTAACAGTGCGAAGATGAGCTTTCTTAGGATTAGATTGAAATCTAGCACACATGCAGACACTAAACATAATATCGGGCCTAGATGCGATAAGGTACAATAAACTACCAATCATAGAACGGTAAAGAGTTTGATTAACCGGGTTACCTCCCTTATCTAAGTCGAGATGTCCATTTGTTGGCATGGGGGTCTTGATTGGTTTGCACTTCTCCATGTTGAACCTTTTCAACAAGTCTTTGGTATACTTCTCTTGTGAGAGAAAGTTACCATCTTTCATTTGCTTGACTTGAAAGCCGAGGAAGTACGTTAGCTCACCAATCATTGACATCTCGAACTCCTTCGACATCAACTCACCAAATTCCTTGCAATGATAGTCATTTGTCGAGCCAAAGATTATATCATCAACATATACTTGACAAATGAAAATATCACTGTTATGTTTCTTTGTGAATAGAGTTGTGTCGACGGTCCCGATCTTGAAGCCCTTTTCGATGAGGAAGTCACGAAGGCGCTCATACCAAGCCCTTGGAGCTTGCTTTAGCCCATATAGCGCCTTGGACAACCTGTAAGCATGGTTATGATATCTAGGGTCTTCAAATCCAGGTGGTTGCTCAACATATACAAGTTCATTTATGAAACAATTTAAAAATGCACTTTTTACATCCATTTGATAAAGTTTTATATCATAGCATGATGCATATGCAAGTAGGATACGAATGGCTTCCAGTCGAGCAACCGGTGCAAAGGTCTCTCCAAAATCTAAGCCTTCAACTTGAGAGAAACCCTTTGCAACAAGTCTTGCCTTGTTCCTTACAATCACACCTTGATCATCTTGTTTGTTTCTGAACACCCACTTTGTTCCAATGATTCTTGCATCTTGTGAGTGCTTCTCTAGGGTCCAAACTTCGTTACGGGTGAAGTTGTTAAGTTCTTCATGCATGGCATTCACCCAGTCCGGATCCTATAGCGCCTCATCTATACAAGTAGGCTCAACACAAGAAACAAAAGAGTGATGTTCAATAAAAGAAGCATGTCTATGTGATCGAGTAATAACCCCTTGTGAAGGACTCTCGATGATTTGGTTTTGAGGATGAGCTTGAAGTAGTGATGAGTTTCTCCTGTCAACCACTTGGGAAGAAGATCCTAGAGCATCAACATCTTCGGCTTGTACCCTTGCTTGTTCATGAGAGACAAATGTATCTTCATTTGCATATCTCTCATCTTTTTCATCATCTTATGGTACATTTGATGAAGAAGGCATGTCAATGTTTTGCACCTCTTCTTCATCTTCTTTTGGTTTGATAGCTCCAATTGGCATGTTCTTCATTGCTTCCCTAAGTGGCTCATCACCTACATCATCAAGATTTTCAAGTGCTCCTTGGGAGCCATTAGTCTCATCAAATTCCACATCATATGTGTCACACCCGGTTTTAGAAGGCAAACCGAATGCGAACCATGTACGTGCCAGGATCAGTTATTCACGTACACAGCAGTTACATAACATAGACATCATCACACAGTGCTCAAAATAGTATTAAAAGGGATAATAGTCGATTACATCATACGTCTGAGACGTCCATATAGTTCTTACAATAAATCAAAGTGCGGAAAAGAAACGTAGATAACTGCGGCCTTCACAGGCAGCCGACTGGGGGTTACCGCTAACCCACACCTAGAACTCGTCGTAGTCTTGGAACTCCTGGAAGTCTCCTTCCACAGCTTCATCTTCGCCTGAGCAGTGGTTGCAATGCTGACAACCTGGGGGGGGGGGGTTTGGTGTGTAGAGCAAGGGTGAGTACACATCAACATACTCAGCAAGTATCCTGTTTGGCTGTAGTGGACTAGCTTTATGTGGGGATAAGTCAAGCAGTTGCTTTTAGTTGGTCAGATTATTACTTACTAGTAGAAAAAGGCAAGTTTTAGCATTAACCCAAGTTATTAGCCCGATGTACCCTTTCCAAACGGAAAGAATACCACTTACCAGCACCATAGCCATAACCAAAACCATCAATCTCATTGCCACCTGTACCACAATGTCTCTGATCAAGCACCACTAATCACTGGAGCTCCCTTGGCCGCTCATAACCGTGAGCACGGCTGATATATCAGTTTTTCAAACACTCTGCAGAGGTTGTGCACTTTACCCACAAGCCGTGATTCCCTCTTGCCTCGGGCCGATCAAACCCTTAAACACTACCAAGGTGAATAGGCAGGGTTTCACTACGTAGCCTTTACAAAGATTCCCCGGGGCTGTAGCCACCCGTTAGGTTTCCTAAATGTACCGCACTCCTCCCCAAGGGGCGAACCCAAACTTGGCAGAGCGAGCCGCATACACCGAGCCCCATTGACGGCACGACGGCTAAGTGAACTACACCCCGGATCCTCTAATTATTCAGCTAAGGGCACCCCATTCCACCCTCATGGTTGCACTGTTTTCCCGGGTGGTCATCCATAGAACAGGTCCTTACGGAGAGGCACTCGTGAAACCGCTCGAGCCCCCTTGAAGGTCACAAGTACAACATCATAATAAGAGAAGGGAAAACAGCGTATCATAGATAATCTCATCATGTTCATTGATTAGAGTTGAGCAATAGCATAAAGCTAAACAATAATAATCCAACCCAAATAGGTGAACAAGGACATGGATCACAAAAGCTAGTCAATCCTTAGGTATAAATGTGTAAAGCGGGAGGTGAATTAAAGAATGAATAGGACAGAGATAGGTCAAAGGACACTTGCCTCCACCAAACGACTGCTGCTCAGGGGCTTCTCCTGCGAGTTCCTCGGGCTCTTCGACCGGATCGTTCTCTATGCGATCGCAAGCATACATACATTCATCCATTCAAATTGGGAAACAAACAGTACATCATACAAGGGAACAAATAAAGTGAATATGCATCAAGTATGACATTCGGTATCGCACTCATTATGGTTAGAAAGAAACGGGAAAAGATCTCGCGGGAGGGGGGTTAAAGCTTATGCACTAATGATTAGTTACAATTGGTTCTAACAAAAGAATTCAGTTATATGCACTAATGGAAACCTAGTCGTTTTTAGTTGATCAGACTGGATAAACAATTAGTTGTATGAACTAACTAGCATAACGAAATTCTAAATTAAGTTTCCTATTTCAATAATATGAACAATGATTAACCTACCTAAAATAAAATAAGTAACAGTAATGAAAGAAAATATAATAATAATAAAAAAAATAAAATAAAGGGGGGGCGGTTGAACCGGCCAGGGGGCGGTTGAACCGGCCTGGGGCAGGGCGGGGGCGGCCGAGCCGGCGGCGCGCAGGGGTGGCTGGGCAGGGGCGGGCGGTTGGGCCGGGACCGGGGCGGCCGAGGCCGGGCGGGCACGGGGGCGGCCGAGCCGGGCGGGCACGGGGCAGGGCGCGCGGGGGCGGCCGAGCCGGCCATGGCGGCCGAGCTGGGCGGCGGGCGGCCGAGCGGCGAGGGGAAAGGGGGAGGGGAGATGGGGGAGGGAGGAGAGGGGGAGGGGGATCTCACCGGGGACGGGCGGCCGAGCGGCGGGGGGCGGCGGCTAGGGCAGGGGGGCGGCGGCTTGGGTAGGGAAGAGAGAAAATGAGAGGGAGGGAGAGGGATTGGGGAATTTGAGGGGAAATTGGGAGGGGGCGGCTGGGCCAATGGGCCCAAAGGGGGGCGCGCGGGGGCGGCTGGGCCGACCAGAGGCGGCCCACGGCGCGGGAGAGAGAAAAAAGAGAGAGAGAAAGAAAAAGAAAAAGAAAGAAAAGGTTTTTCTCCCTTTTCGAAATCCGATCCGTCTAGATGAATGCACTTACATTTTTAAGCAATCGAAAGAATGCATGGTTCGGCATGATGCATCAAACAACATAAAGTAATTTAGGGTTTTTTCTTCACACGGGAATTCCAAACCAAATTCCGCTATAACTTTGGAAAAGATCAAGGTTTAGCGAGGGAATGAGAAAAAGAAAAGGGTAACGCCTGAATTTGGTGAAAGAAAAGAAGAAAAAAAATTCTACCCCCAAATTCAGGGCGTTACAAACCTATCCCCCTTAAAAGAATCTCGCCCTCGAGATTCAGGGCTGGCTAGCAAAGAGCTCTGGGTATTTAGCCATCAGATCATCTTCACGCTCCCAGGTTGCTTCTTCCTTAGAGTGGTGATTCCATCTGACTTTGCACATTCTGATGGTCTTCCTTCGGGTGACTCGGTCTGCAACCTCAAGGATTTGCACTGGCTTCTCAACGTAGGTCAAGTCCTCCTGGACTTCAAGACCTTCCACTGGCAACTGCTCTTCTGGCACACGCAAGCACTTCTTCAACTGAGACACATGAAAGACATTATGCACAGCAGACAAATTCTCTGGTAGACTGAGCTGATAGGCCACTTCTCCACGTCTTGCAAGAATCTGATACGGACCAATGTAGCGGGGTGCTAGCTTGCCTTTCACTCCGAACCTTCTGACTCCTCTGATCGGTGACACTTTCAGGTAGACGAAGTCTCCGACTTCGAAACTCAGCTCTCTTCTTCTTGTGTCTGCATAGCTTCGCTGTCTTGATTGCGCTATCTTCAGATTCTCTCAGACCATCTTGATGTTTTCTTCGGCTTCAAGCAAAATGTCTGGCCCAAACACCTGCTTTTCTCCAGGTTGATCCCATTGCAACGAAGTTCTACAACTCCTTCCATAGAGCGCCTGAAATGGTGACATCTTCAAACTGGCCTGGTAACTGTTGTTATAGGAAAACTCTGCATAGGGCAATCTCTTGTCCCATCCGGACTGATCTTGCAACGCACAGGCTCTCAACATGTCTTCCAGAATTTGATTGGTCCTTTCGGTCTGGCCATCTGTCTGCGGGTGATAAGCTGAACTGAAATTCAGATGCGTGCCCAAGGCTTCATGCAACTGCTGCCAGAAATGAGAGGTGAACTGCGTTCCTCTGTCTGACACTATCTTCTTTGGCACACCATGAAGACAAACGATCCGAGACATATACAATTCTGCCAATACTGCACTGCTGTAGTTGGTCTTGACAGGTATGAAGTGGGCTGACTTGGTCAAACGATCCACTACTACCCAAATGGAATCGTAGCCGGCTCGAGTGCGAGGCAATCCGACTATGAAATCCATACCGATTTCGTCCCATTTCCACTGAGGGATCTGCAACGGCTGCAACAACCCAGCTGGTCTCTGGTGCTGTGCCTTAATTCTTCGACAACTATCGCACATAGCCACATGCTCTGCGATTTCCCTCTTCATTCCGTACCACCAGAATTTCTTCTTCAGATCCTGATACATCTTCTCACTGCCAGGGTGAATCGAATAGGCTGTCTCATGAGCTTCCTTAAGAATCAACTCCCGAATGGACTGGACATTGGGAACACACAAGCGGTCTTTGAACCATATCACGCCTTCTGCATCTTCTCGAAAATCTTTGCCTCTGCCATCTAGAATCAGTCGCCGGATCTCACTGATCTTCTCATCATTCTTCTGCGCTTCTTTGATTTCGCGCTCTAAGGTAGGTTCCAACTCAACTGTGACTCCCCGCGAATTGTTCAGAAATCCGAGACTCAACCTGTCGAACTCCTTGGCCAACTCATAAGGCATCGGACGAGCGACCATCAGATTGACTTGACTCTTCCTGCTTAAAGCATCTGCCACTACGTTTGCTTTGCCTGGATGGTAATGAATCTCCAACTCATAATCTTTGATCAACTCTAACCATCTTCGTTGCCTCATGTTCAACTCTGACTGAGTGAATATGTAGTTCAGACTCTTGTGATCTGTGTAAACATCACATTTCTGTCCATACAGGTAGTGCCTCCATGTCTTCAGTGCGTGAACCACTGCTGCCAACTCTAGATCATGGATTGGGTAGTTCTTCTCATGAACCTTCAACTGTCGGGACGAGTAAGCCACAACTCTTCCCTCTTGCATCAACACACATCCCAAACCTGTGTAACAAGCATCACAGTACACAGAGAAGGGCTTGTGCACATCAGGCAAGACTAGGACAGGCGCTGTTGTCAACTTCTCTTTCAGCGCTTCAAAGGCCTCTTGGCATTTCTGGGTCCACTTGAACTCAACTTTGTTGCCTAGCAACGCTGTCATTGGTTTCGCAATCTTCGAAAACCCTTCAATGAATCGCCGATAATATCCAGCCATCCCAATGAAACTCTTGATTCCTCGAGCATCTGTTGGCGCTTTCCAGTTCAGAATGTCTGCCACTTTCTTCGGATCCACAGCCAAACCTCCTTTGTTGATTACATGACCCAAGAACAGGACTTCATTGATCCAGAATTCACACTTGCTCAACTTTGCATACAACTGGTGCTCTCGCAATCTCTGCAATACCATCCTCAAATGATCTGCGTGCTCTTCTTCGCTTTGAGAATAAACCAAAATGTCATCAATGAATACCACCACAAACTTGTCAAGATAATCCATGAATACACTGTTCATCAAGTTCATGAAAAAGGCTGGTGCATTGGTCAAACCAAAAGACATCACTGTGAACTCATACAACCCATACTTGGAAATGAATGCCGTCTTCGGAATGTCCGAAGGTCGGATCCTGAGCTGATGATAACCTGACCTTAGATCAATCTTGGAGAACACACTGGCTCCTCTCAACTGGTCGAACAGATCTTCTATTCTGGGCAAGGGATACTTGTTCTTGATCGTGACCTCATTCAAAGCTCGATAATCAATACACATCCTTTTGGTGCCATCTTTTTTTTCCACGAACAAGACAGGGGCGGCCCAAGGCGAGGTACTTGGTCGAATGTAACCTTTCTCTGACAGCTCATCAATCTGCTTCTTAAGTTCAACCAACTCTGGTCCGGATATTCTGTAAGCTCTCTTAAAGATAGGGGCGGTTCCAGGAAGAAGCTCTATGGCAAACTCAACTTTCCGCTCTGGTGGCATACCCGGTAAGTCCTTTGGAAACACATCTGGGAACTCAGACACAACCTTGATACTCTCCATTGGGTCTGCTTCACTGCTATCGACAGCTAGCCGATAACAACTTCCTTTCTTTGGCTCAGGCGGGACTAACTCGGTCACCACTTCCTCTCCTAGTGGAGACACCAACTTGATTGTCCTCTTATCACAACTGATAACTGCCTCCCTAGGATGACATCTATTCCCTGAGTACCCATTACTATAAGGTTGGCGGGAAACGCTATCCCCCTTATTTCCACACTTATATTCAAACAAATGCTATCGGCTCGAATTCTACCACCGGCTGAGTCGATTTGAATGGGGGTTGACATGATAGTAATTGGAAGATTATGTGCTTCTACCCATGATGCAGTAATGAAAGAATGCGTTGCTCCAGTATCAAATAACACTTCTGCAATATGGGAGTCGACTGGGAACATACCTACTATCATGCCGGGGGTCTCCTGAACTGCTTCAGCCTCCAAGTGGTTCAGTCTTCCATGATTATAGCGCGGCTGAGAGCGATTGCCTGCTCCAGGCTGAGGCACATTCTGCTTTGCTGGGGCACTGGGGCCTGACTGCTGCTGGGCTGCCTTCTTCGGACATTGCATCACCTAGTGGCCTTGCTCTCCACAGTGGAAACATGCCCTGTTTCCAACTTGAGCTGGTGCTGCCTGATTGTTCTGCTGATTTGCTGGGGCAGGAAGACGAGGTGCTTGCTGATTCTGCCTCTGAAACTGACCTCCTGACTGATTGCTCTGACGGTTCTGGTACTGGTGCTGAGGATACTGCCTTTGGAACTGCTGATGCTGCTGAGGTGGACGCTGGTTCTGCCTGAACTGCTGAGGTTGATTGCTTGAGAAACGAGGACGACTGCTGCTTCCAGGCTGGGGTCCACTGATCTTGCGCTTACGATCTTCCATCTCCTTACGCTTCCTTTCTGTCATGATTGCTCTGTCAATCAGGTGCTGGAATGTCGGGAAGGTGTGATTCATCAGTTGGTACTGCAGAGGGTCAACCAAGCCTCTCAGGAAACGGTACTGTCGCTTGGCGTCGGTGTTGACATCTTCAGGAGCATAACGAGACAGCTGCAGAAATCTGTCCCGGTACTCACTAACAGACGATGGCCCTTGTTTGAGAGCCAGGAACTCCTCTTTCTTCACTGTCATCAGACCTGCTGGAACATGGTACTGATGGAAGCTTCCTCTGAACTCTTCCCAGGTGATGGCGTCAGGGTGGGCATGGGTGGCGAGGTAAGACTCCCACCATGATTGGGCTGCTCCTCTCAACATACGGGGACCATACAAGACTTTCTCCCTGTCATCGCACTGAGCGGTATGCAACTCCCGCTCCACAGTGCGCAGCCAATCTTCAGCATCCATAGGGTCAGAAGAATGGGCAAACGTTGGTGGATGACCTCTCATGAATTCAACACGCTTGTCTCTGGGCATCTGAGGCATCTGAGGCTGAGGTGGTGCCTGCTGCTGTTGCTGCTGCTGCTGCTGAATGGCGGCCAAGGTCTGACCGATGGCTTGAACTGCCTGAGTCTGCATCAGAAACATCTGCTCGATGGACATCGGGGGCGGGGGCGGCAGGTGCTGCTGCTGGGGCACCTCTTCCTGCGGAGCGGCTCGCTCCTGCTGAGCACGCCTTCCTCCTCTGCGCCTGTTCTCTGACATCTACAGAATGCAACCACTCATCAGAACTGATCTGGCAAATCTTGCAGCATAGGAAAAGAGTATAGAATTCTCCAACGGCACTGAACAGATGAGCAACTTCGCTGATCTCCAACACAGACCACACAGCTTCTCAGATAAAGAGGAAAGGAGAATAAAGGGTTTCCCAACTATATAACTAACTTCATTAACATAATAGGTAAACCAAAATGCAGGGGATACCCACACTCTGGTGACAATCATTACAAAGATCCAAACCAAACATAGTTCATCATGACAAACATAAATGCACATGATATAGCAAACTACCCTGTCTAACTAGGACTAACTAAGACTGAGACTAACGTTAAAACTGAAGCTTCTATGCATATATATTTTGTATCAATTACAAGATCCAACTCTAACGATCTATGATT
Source organism: Zea mays (assembly GCF_902167145.1). NCBI lineage: Eukaryota > Viridiplantae > Streptophyta > Magnoliopsida > Poales > Poaceae > Zea > Zea mays. The sequence goes on along the minus strand of NC_050105.1, from coordinate 128,925,945 downwards.
CTAGAGTTATCTTGGTCTTGCAGTCGGGGTTGCCATAAGACTGGCGTCCACGCCGAGGTGAGCGGTACAGGTGCTGAGTCCCGACGGGAGCGGGGGAACCATCCTCCAGATGACGACGTTCCGCGCGCTCAGCCCGCAGCTGGGCGATCTCAGCACGAGCCCTACTCAGCTCGTCTAGTGCATGGTCCAGCTCCGTGTTTAGCACGGCGGCTAGGTTGACTGTGCTGCTCAACCTAGGATTGCCCTCACCGACAGGTGAGACAATCACGCCTCCTGTGCTGCCAGATGGATGGCGGGGGTAATACTTCAGGTCGAGACCGTCAGCTACCCCACCGAAAACCGAGCAGTAGTGCGAAAGCGCACGCCGTGCAGCATCTTGCATGGCTGCCTCAGCTGAGTCCCGCTCAGAAATAGAATAGTGCTCTGAGCAGGCCTCTGCACCCTAGAGACTGTTCTCCGGGCGGCGCACCAAGCAGGTTGCCTCCCAGCGGTCTGGGTAGACCCCGCGACAGCGCTGGTAGACCACACAGCGATACTCGATGGACCAAGTATGCCGGTCAAATGCCCGACGTAGCAGGGTATCGAGCGCATCGTGGAAGTGACACCCGCGAGCAGCGTCGCGAGTGATGGGTCGAGCAAACCATCCTTCCAGCTCATGGTTAGCAGAGAAGTCGGTGTCGTGGCTCGAGCTGTCGTCGCCACCTCCATCGTCTGGGTCTCCTCCATCAGCTACTCCAGAAGCTGGGACGCCCAGTGGTGGTGCAGGGGGCGCCTCCAGGGGAAGCTTAGGGGAGCAGCTCCTCACAGACTCTATCTCCTGGTGGAGCGAGGAAGAAGAGCCCTGCTGCTCCTGTCGTCGACGCTCCTGCTCCTCACGCAGGCGGTGGTGCAGTCTCTCCAAGTGGCTGGACTGTCCGGCCACGGGACGGCGAAGCGGACGCTCAGCAAGGCGGGAGGGTAAGAAGGGGATGATTGACTTTCGTGCAGTGTGTCTAACTTATGTCACACCCGGTTTTAGAAGGCAAACCAAATGCGAACCATGTACGTGCCAGGATCAGTTATTCACGTACACAGCAGTTACATAACATGGACATCATCACACAGTGCTCAAAATAGTATTAAAAGGGATAATAGTCGATTACATCATACGTCTGAGACGTCCATATAGTTCTTACAATAAATCAAAGTGCGGAAAAGAAACGTAGATAACTGCGGCCTTCACAGGCAGCCGACTGGGGGTTACCGCTAACCCACACCTAGAACTCGTCGTAGTCTTGGAACTCCTGGAAGTCTCCTTTCACAGCTTCATCTTCGCCTGAGCAGTGGTTGCAATGCTGACAACCTGGGGGGGGGGGGTTTGGTGTGTAGAGCAAGGGTGAGTACACATCAACATACTCAGCAAGTATCCTGTTTGGCTGTAGTGGACTAGCTTTATGTGGGGATAAGTCAAGCAGTTGCTTTTAGTTGGTCAGATTATTACTTACTAGTAGAAAAAGCCAAGTTTTAGCATTAACCCAAGTTATTAGCCCGATGTACCCTTTCCAAACGGAAAGAATACCACTTACCAGCACCATAGCCATAACCAAAACCATCAATCTCATTGCCACCTGTACCACAATGTCTCTGATCAAGCACCACTAATCACTGGAGCTCCCTTGGCCGCTCATAACCGTGAGCACGGCTGATATATCAGTTTTTCAAACACTCTGCAGAGGTTGTGCACTTTACCCATAAGCCGTGATTCCCTCTTGCCTCGGGCCGATCAAACCCTTAAACACTACCAAGGTGAATAGGCAGGGTTTCACTACGTAGCCTTTACAAAGATTCCCCGGGGCTGTAGCCACCCGTTAGGTTTCCTAAATGCACCGCACTCCTCCCCAAGGGGCGAACCCAAACTTGGCAGAGCGAGCCGCATACACCGAGCCCCATTGACGGCACGATGGCTAAGTGAACTACACCCCGGATCCTCTAATTATTCAGCTAAGGGCACCCCATTCCACCCTCATGGTTGCACTGTTTTCCCGGGCGGTCATCCATAGAACAGGTCCTTACGGAGAGGCACTCGAGAAACCGCTCGAGCCCCCTTGAAGGTCACAAGTACAACATCATAATAAGAGAAGGGAAAACAGCGTATCATAGATAATCTCATCATGTTCATTGATTAGAGTTGAGCAATAGCATAAAGCTAAACAATAATAATCCAACCCAAATAGGTGAACAAGGACATGGATAACTAAAGCTAGTCAATCCTTAGGTATAAATGTGTAAAGCGGGAGGTGAATTAAAGAATGAATAGGACAGAGATAGGTCAAAGGACACTTGCCTCCACCAAACGACTGCTGCTCAGGGGCTTCTCCTGCGAGTTCCTCGGGCTCTTCGACCGGATCGTTCTCTATGCGATCGCAAGCATACATACATTCATCCATTCAAATTGGGAAACAAACAGTACATCATACAAGGGAACAAATAAAGTGAATATGCATCAAGTATGACATTCGGTATCGCACTCATTATGGTTAGAAAGAAACGGGAAAAGATCTCGCGGGAGGGGGGTTAAAGCTTATGCACTAATGATTAGTTACAATTGGTTCTAACAAAAGAATTCAGTTATATGCACTAATGGAAACCTAGTCGTTTTTAGTTGATCAGACTGGATAAACAATTAGTTGTATGAACTAACTAGCATAACGAAATTCTAAATTAAGTTTCCTATTTCAATAATATGAACAATGATTAACCTACCTAAAATAAAATAAGTAACAGTAATGAAAGAAAATATAATAATAATAAAAAAATAAAATAAAAAAGGGGGGGGGCGGTTGAACCGGCCAGGGGGCGGTTGAACCGGCCTGGGGCAGGGGCGGGGGCGGCCGAGCCGGTGGCGCGCAGGGGCGGCTGGGCAGGGGCGGGCGGTTGGGCCGGGGCCGGGGCGGCCGAGGCCGGGCGGGCACGGGGGCGGCCGAGCCGGGCGGGCACGGGGCAGGGCGCGCGGGGGCGGCCGAGCCGGCCATGGCGGCCGAGCTGGGCGGCGGGCGGCCGAGCGGCGAGGGGAAAGGGGGAGGGGAGATGGGGGAGGGAGGAGAGGGGGAGGGGGATCTCACCGGGGACGGGCGGCCGAGCGGCGAGGCGGCCGAGCGGCGGGGCGGCCGAGCGGCGGGGGGCGGCGGCTAGGGCAGGGGGGCGGCGGCTTGGGTAGGGAAGAGAGAAAATGAGAGGGAGGGAGAGGGATTGGGGAATTTGAGGGGAAATTGGGAGGGGGCGGCTGGGCCAATGGGCCCAAAGGGGGGCGCGCGGGGGCGGCTGGGCCGGCCAGAGGCGGCCCACGGCGCGGGAGAGAGAAAAAAAAGAGAGAGAGAAAGAAAAAGAAAAAGAAAGAAAAGGTTTTTCTCCCTTTTCGAAATCCGATCCGTCTAGATGAATGCACTTACATTTTTAAGCAATCGAAAGAATGCATGGTTCGGCATGATGCATCAAACAACATAAAGTAATTTAGGTTTTTTTTTTCTTCACACGGGAATTCCAAACCAAATTCCGCTATAACTTTGGAAAAGATCAAGGTTTAGCGAGAGAACGAGAAAGAGAAAAGAGTAACGCCTGAATTTGGTGAGAGAAAAGAAGAAAAAATTCTACCCCCAAATTCAGGGCGTTACAAACCTATCCCCCTTAAAAGAATCTCGCCCTCGAGATTCAGGGCTGGCTAGCAAAGAGCTCTGGGTATTTAGCCATCAGATCATCTTCACGCTCCCAGGTTGCTTCTTCCTCAGAGTGGTGATTCCATCTGACTTTGCACATTCTGATGGTCTTCCTTCGGGTGACTCTGTCTGCAACCTCAAGGTTTTGCACTGGCTTCTCAACGTAGGTCAAGTCCTCCTGGACTTCAAGACCTTCCACTGGCAACTGCTCTTCTGGCACACGCAAGCACTTCTTCAACTGAGACACATGAAAGACATTATGCACAGCAGACAAATTCTCTGGTAGACTGAGCTGATAGGCCACTTCTCCACGTCTTGCAAGAATCTGATACGGACCAATGTAGCGGGGTGCTAGCTTGCCTTTCACTCCGAATCTTCTGACTCCTCTAATCGGTGACACTTTCAGATAGACAAAGTCTCCGACTTCGAAACTCAGCTCTCTTCTTCTTGTGTCTGCATAGCTTCGCTGTCTTGATTGCGCTATCTTCAGATTCTCTCAGACCATCTTGATGTTTTCTTCGGCTTCAAGCAAAATGTCTGGCCCAAACACCTGCTTTTCTCCAGGTTGATCCCATTGCAACGAAGTTCTACAACTCCTTCCATAGAGCGCCTGAAATGGTGACATCTTCAAACTGGCCTGGTAACTGTTGTTATAGGAAAACTCTGCATAAGGCAATCTCTTGTCCCATCCGGACTGATCTTGCAACGCACAGGCTCTCAACATGTCTTCAAGAATTTGATTGGTCCTTTCGGTCTGACCATCTGTCTGCGGGTGATAAGCTGAACTGAAATTCAGATGCGTGCCCAAGGCTTCATGCAACTGCTGCCAGAAATGAGAGGTGAACTGCGTTCCTCTGTCTGACACTATCTTCTTTGGCACACCATGAAGACAAACGATCCGAGACATATACAATTCTGCCAATACGACACTGCTATAGTTGGTCTTGACAGGTATGAAGTGGGCTGACTTGGTCAAACGATCCACTACTACCCAAATGGAATCGCAGCCGGCTCGAGTGCGAGGCAATCCGACTATGAAATCCATACCGATTTCGTCCCATTTCCACTGAGGGATCTGCAACGGTTGCAACAATCCAGCTGGTCTCTGGTGCTCTGCCTTAATTCTTCGACAACTATCGCACATAGCCACATGCTCTGCGATTTCTCTCTTCATTCCGTACCACCAGAATTTCTTCTTCAGATCTTGATACATCTTCTCACTGCCAGGGTGAATCGAATAGGCTGTCTCATGAGCTTCCTTAAGAATCAACTCCCGAATGGACTGGACATTGGGAACACACAAGCGGTCTTTGAACCATATCACGCCTTCTGCATCTTCTCGAAAATCTTTGCCTCTGCCATCTATAATCAGTCGCCGGATTTCACTGATCTTCTCATCATTCTTCTGCGCTTCTTTGATTTCGCGCTCTAAGGTAGGTTCCAACTCAACTGTGACTCCCCGCGAATTGTTCAAAAATCCGAGACTCAACCTGTCGAACTCCTTGGCCAACTCATAAGGCATCGGACGAGCGACCATCAGATTGACTTGACTCTTCCTGCTTAAAGCATCTGCCACTACGTTTGCTTTGCCTGGATGGTAATGAATCTCCAACTCATAGTCTTTAATCAACTCTAACCATCTTCGTTGCCTCATGTTCAACTCTGACTGAGTGAATATGTACTTCAGACTCTTATGGTCTGTGTAAACATCGCATTTCTGTCCATACAGATAGTGCCTCCATGTCTTAAGTGCGTAAACCACTGCTGCCAACTCTAGATCATGGATTGGGTAGTTCTTCTCATGAACCTTCAACTGTCGGGACGAGTAAGCCACAACTCTTCCCTCTTGCATCAACACACATCCCAAACCTGTGTAACAAGCATCACAGTACACAGAGAAGGGCTTGTGCACATCAGGCAAGACTAGGACAGGCGCTGTAGTCAACTTCTCTTTCAGCGCTTCAAAGGCCTCTTGGCATTTCTGGGTCCACTTGAACTCAACTTTGTTGCCTAGCAACGCTGTCATTGGTTTCGCAATCTTCGAGAACCCTTCAATGAATCGCCGATAATACCCGGCCATTCCAATGAAACTCTTGATTCCTCGGGCATCTGTTGGCGCTTTCCAGTTCAGAATGTCTGCCACTTTCTTCGGATCCACAGCCAATCCTTCTTTGTTGATTACATGACCCAAGAACAGGACTTCATTGATCCAGAATTCACACTTGCTCAACTTTGCATACAACTGGTGCTCTCGCAATCTCTGCAATACCATCCTCAAATGATCTGCGTGCTCTTCTTCGCTTTGAGAATAAACCAGAATGTCATCAATGAATACCACCACAAACTTGTCAAGATAATCCATGAATACACTGTTCATCAAGTTCATGAAAAAGGCTGGTGCATTGGTCAAACCAAAAGACATCACTGTGAACTCATACAACCCATACTTGGAAATGAATGCCGTCTTCGGAATGTCCGAAGGTCGGATCCTGAGCTGATGATAACCTGACCTTAGATCAATCTTGGAGAACACACTGGCTCCTCTCAACTGGTCGAACAGATCTTCTATTCTGGGCAAGGGATACTTGTTCTTGATCGTGACCTCATTCAAAGCTCGATAATCAATACACATCCTTTTGGTGCCATCTTTCTTTTCCACGAACAAGACAGGGGCGGCCCAAGGCGAGGTACTTGGTCGAATGTAACCTTTCTCTGACAGCTCATCAATCTGCTTCTTAAGTTCAACCAACTCTGGTCCGGATATTCTGTAAGCTCTCTTAAAGATAGGGGCGGTTCCAGGAAGAAGCTCTATGGCAAACTCAACTTTCCGCTCTGGTGGCATACCCGGTAAGTCCTTTGGAAACACATCTGGGAACTCAGACACAACCTTGATACTCTCCATTGGGTCTGCTTCACTGCTATCGACAGCTAGCCGATAACAACTTCCTTTCTTTGGCTCAGGCGGGACTAACTCGGTCACCACTTCCTCTCCTAGTGGAGACACCAACTTGATTGTCCTCTTATCACAACTGATAACTGCCTGGTACCTATCTAGCCAATTCATCCCTAGGATGACATCTATTCCCTGAGTACCCATTATTATAAGGTTGGCGGGAAACGCTATCCCCCTTATTTCCACACTTATATTCAAACAAATGCTATCGGCTCGAATTCTACCACCGGCTGAGTCGATTTGAATGGGGGTTGACATGGTAGTAATTGGAAGATTATGTGCTTCTACCCATGATGCAGTAATGAAAGAATGCGTTGCTCCAGTATCAAATAACACTTCTGCAATATGGGAGTCGACTGGGAACATACCTACTATCATGCCGGGGGTCTCCTGAACTGCTTCAGCCTCCAAGTGGTTCAGTCTTCCATGATTATAGCGCGGCTGAGAGCGATTGCCTGCTCCAGGCTGAGGCACATTCTGCTTTGCTGGGGCACTGGGGCCTGACTGCTGCTGGGCTGCCTTCTTCGGACATTGCATCACCCAGTGGCCTTGCTCTCCACAGTGGAAACATGCCCTGTTTCCAACTTGAGCTGGTGCTGCCTGATTGTTCTGCTGATTTGCTGGGGCAGGAAGACGAGGTGCTTGCTGATTCTGCCTCTGAAACTGACCTCCTGACTGATTGCTCTGACGGTTCTGGTACTGGTGCTGAGGATACTGCCTTTGGAACTGCTGATGCTGCTGAGGTGGACGCTGGTTCTGCCTGAACTGCTGAGGTTGATTGCTTGAGAAACGAGGATGACTGCTGCTTCCAGGCTGAGGTCCACTGATCTTGCGCTTACGATCTTCCATCTCCTTACGCTTCCTTTCTGTCATGATTGCTCTGTCAATCAGGTGCTGGAATGTCGGGAAGGTGTGATTCATCAGTTGGTACTACAGAGGGTCAACCAAGCCTCTCAGGAAACGGTACTGTCGCTTGGCGTCGGTGTTGACATCTTCAGGAGCATAACGAGACAGCTGCAGAAATCTGTCTCGGTACTCACTGACAGACGATGGCCCTTGTTTGAGAGCCAGGAACTCCTCTTTCTTCACTGTCATCAGACCTGCTGGAACATGGTACTGACGGAAGCTTCCTCTGAACTCTTCCCAGGTGATGGCGTCAGGGTGGGCATGGGTGGCGAGGTAAGACTCCCACCATGATTGGGCTGCTCCTCTCAACAGACGGGGACCATACAAGACTTTCTCCCTGTCATCGCACTGAGCGGTATGCAACTCCCGCTCCACAGTGCGCAGCCAATCTTCAGCATCCATAGGGTCAGAAGAATGGGCAAACGTTGGTGGATGACCTCTCATGAATTCAGCACGCTTGTCTCTGGGCATCTGAGGCATCTGAGGCTGAGGTGGTGCCTGCTGCTGTTGCTGCTGCTGCTGCTGAATGGCGGCCAAGGTCTGACCGATGGCTTGAACTGCCTGAGTCTGCATCAGAAACATCTGCTCGATGGACATCGGGGGCGGGGGCGGCAGGTGCTGCTGCTGGGGCACCTCTTCCTGCGGAGCGGCTCGCTCCTGCTGAGCACGCCTTCCTCCTCTGCGCCTGTTCTCTGACATCTACAGAATGCAACCACTCATCAGAACTGATCTGGCAAATCTTGCAGCATAGGAAAAGAGTATAGAATTCTCCAACGGCACTGAACAGATGAGCAACTTCACTGATCTCCAACACAGACCACACAGCTTCTCAGATAAAGAGGAAAGGAGAATAAAGGGTTTCCCAACTATATAACTAACTTCATTAACATAATAGGTAAACCAAAATGCAGGGGATACCCACACTCTGGTGACAATCATTACAAAGATCCAAACCAAACATAGTTCATCATGACAAACATAAATGCACATGATATAGCAAACTACCCTGTCTAACTAGGACTAACTAAGACTGAGACTAACGTTAAAACTGAAGCTTCTATGCATATATATTTTGTATCAATTACAAGATCCAACTCTAACGATCTATGGTTCTAGAGTTATCTTGGTCTTGCAGTCGGGGTTGCCATAAGACTGGCGTCCACGCCGAGGTGAGCGGTACAGGTGCTGAGTCCCGACGGGAGCGGGGGAACCATCCTCCAGATGACGACGTTCCGCGCGCTCAGCCCGCAGCTGGGCGATCTCAGCACGAGCCCTACTCAGCTCGTCTAGTGCATGGTCCAGCTCCGTGTTTAGCACGGCGGCTAGGTTGACTGTGCTGCTCAACCTAGGATTGCCCTCACCGACAGGTGAGACAATCACGCCTCCTGTGCTGCCAGATGGACGGCGGGGGTAATACTTCAGGTCGAGACCGTTAGCTACCCCACCGAAAACCGAGCAGTAGTGCGAAAGCGCACGCCGTGCAGCATCTTGCATGGCTGCCTCAGCTGAGTCCCGCTCAGAAATAGAATAGTGCTCTGAGCAGGCCTCTGCACCCTGGAGACTGTTCTCCGGGCGGCGCACCAAGCAGGTTGCCTCCCAGCGGTCCGGGTAGACCCCGCGACAGTGCTGGTAGACCACACAGCGATACTCGATGGACCAAGTATGCCGTGCTGACTGTAGGACCGCTAACCTAGAGTAGAATGGTCGTTCTAAGGACTATAGACCTCTGTCCCTTCCTTGACTTTGATATCCCTTCAAAAGTTGGTCCTACTGACCAAACCTATGTTCTACTATATATTATACCTTGCTGAAAATCATGTTTTATTCTAATCCTTCATTTACTTATGATTCATCATTTGCTGGTCATATTAATTCTGTTCTCACCCTTTTGCTTGCGATGTCTTTTATAGATGGCTCGACTTAGACACACTGCACGAAAGTCAGTCATCCCCTTCTTACCCTCCCGCCTTGCTGAGCGTCCGCTTCGCCGTCCCGTGGCCGGACAGTCCAGCCACTTGGAGAGACTGCACCACCGCCTGCGTGAGGAGCAGGAGCGTCGACGACAGGAGCAGCAGGGCTCTTCTTCCTCGCTCCACCAGGAGATAGAGTCTGTGAGGAGCTGCTCCCCTAAGCTTCCCCTGGAGGCGCCCCCTGCACCACCACTGGGCGTCCCAGCTTCTGGAGTAGCTGATGGAGGAGACCCAGACGACGGAGGTGGCGACGACAGCTCGAGCCACGGCACCGACCTCTCTGCTAACCATGAGCTGGAAGGATGGTTTGCTCGTTCCATCACTCGCGACGCTGCTCGCGGGTGTCACTTCCACGATGCGCTCGATACCCTGCTACGTCGGGCACTTAACCGGCATACTTGGTCCATCGAGTATCGCTGTGTGGTCTACCAGCACTGTCGCGGGATCTACCCGGACCGCTGGGAGGCAACCTGCTTGGTGCGCCGTCCGGAGAACAGTCTCCAGGGTGCAGAGGCCTGCTCAGAGCACTATTCTATTTCTGAGCGGGACTCAGCTGAGGCAGCCATGCAAGATGCTGCACGGCGTGCGCTTTCGCACTACTGCTCGGTTTTCGGTGGGGTAGCTGACGGTCTCGACCTGAAGTATTACCCCCGCCGTTCATCTGGCAGCACAGGAGGCGTGATTGTCTCACCTGTCGGTGAGGGCAATCCTAGGTTGAGCAGCACAGTCAACCTAGCCGCCGTGCTAAACACGGAGCTGGACCATGCACTAGACGAGCTGAGTAGGGCTCGTGCTGAGATCGCCCAGCTGCGGGCTGAGCGCGCGGAACGTCGTCATCTGGAGGATGGTTCCCCCGCTCCCGTCGGGACTCAGCACCTGTACCGCTCACCTCGGCGTGGACACCAGTCTTATGGCAATCCCGACTGCAAGACCAAGATAACTCTAGAACCATAGATCGTTAGAGTTGGATCTTGTAATTAATACAAAATATATATGCATAGAAGCTTCAGTTTTAGCGTTAGTCTCAGTCTTAGTTAGTCCTAGTTAGACAGGGTAGTTTGCTATATCCTGTGCATTTATGTTTGTCATGATGAACTATGTTTGGTTTGGATCTTTGTAATGATTGTCACCAGAGTGTGGGTATCCCCTGCATTTTGGTTTACCTATTATGTTAATGAAGTTAGTTATTAGTTGGGAAACCCTTTATTCTACTTTCCTCTTTATCTGAGAAGCTGTGTGGTCTGTGTTGGAGATCAGTGAAGATGCTCATCTGTTCAGTGCTGTTGGAGAATTCTATACTCTTTTCTTATGCTGCAAGATTTGCCAGATCAGTTCTGATGAGTGGTTGCATTCTGCAGATGTCAGAGAACAGACGCAGAGGAGGAAGGCGTGCTCAGCAGGAGCGAGCCGCTCAACAGGAGGAGGTGCCCCAGCAGTAGCACCTGCCGCCCCCGCCCCCGATGTCCATCGAGCAGATGTTTCTGATGCAGACTCAGGCAGTTCAAGCTATCGGTCAGACCTTGGCCGCCATTCAGCAGCAACAGCAGCAGGCACCACCTCAGCCTCAGATGCCTCAGATGCCCAGAGACAAGCGTGCTGAATTCATGAGAGGTCATCCACCAACGTTTGCCCATTCTTCTGACCCTATGGATGCTGAAGATTGGCTGCGCACTGTGGAGCGGGAGTTGCATACCGCTCAGTGCGATGACAGGGAGAAAGTCTTGTATGGTCCCCGTCTGTTGAGAGGAGCAGCCCAGTCATGGTGGGAGTCTTACCTCGCCACCCATGCCCACCCTGACGCCATCACTTGGGAAGAGTTCAGAGGAAGTTTCCGTCAGTACCATGTTCAAGCAGGTCTGATGACAGTGAAGAAAGAGGAGTTCCTGGCTCTCAAGCAAGGGCCATCGTCTGTCAGTGAGTACCGGGACAGATTTCTGCAGCTGTCTCGTTATGCTCCTGAAGATGTCAACACCGACGCCAAGCGACAGTACCGTTTCCTGAGAGGCTTGGTTGACCCTCTGCAGTACCAACTGATGAATCACACCTTCCCGACATTCCAGCACCTGATTGACAGAGCAATCATGACAGAAAGGAAGCGTAAGGAGATGGAAGATCGTAAGCGCAAGATCAGTGGACCCCAGCCTGGAAGCAGCAGTCGTCCTCGTTTCTCAAGCAATCAACCTCAGCAGTTTAGGCAGAACCAGCGTCCACCTCAGCAGCATCAGCAGTTCCAAAGGCAGTATCCTCAGCATCAGTACCAGAACCGTCAGAGCAATCAGTCAGGAGGTCAGTTTCAGAGGCAGAATCAGCAGGCACCTCGCCTTCCTGCCCCAGCAAATCAGCAGAACAATCAGGCAGCACCAGCTCAAGTTGGAAACAGGGCATGTTTCCACTGTGGAGAGCAAGGCCATTGGGTGATGCAATGTCCGAAGAAGGCAGCCCAGCAGCAGTCAGGCCCCAATGCCCCAGCAAAGCAGAATGTGCCTCAGCCTGGAGCAGGCAATCGCTCTCAGCCGCGCTATAATCATGGAAGACTGAACCACTTGGAGGCTGAAGCAGTTCAGGAGACCCCCGACATGATAGTAGGTATGTTCCCAGTCGACTCCCATATTGCAGAAGTGTTATTTGATACTGGAGCAACGCATTCTTTCATTACTGCATCATGGGTAGAAGCACATAATCTTCCAATTACTACCATGTCAAACCCCATTCAAATTGACTCAGCCGGTGGTAGAATTCGAGCCGATAGCATTTGTTTGAATATAAGTGTGGAAATAAGGGGGATAGCGTTTCCCGCCAACCTTATAGTAATGGGTACTCAGGGAATAGATGTCATCCTAGGGATGAATTGGCTAGATAAGTACCAGGCAGTTATCAGTTGTGATAAGAGGACAATCAAGTTGGTGTCTCCACTAGGAGAGGAAGTTGTTATCAGATAGCCATTGATAGCAGTGAAGCAGACCCAATTGAGAGTATCAAGGTTGTGTCTGAGTTCCCAGATGTGTTTCCAAAGGACTTACCGGGTATGCCCCCAGAGCGGAAAGTTGAGTTTGCCATAGAGCTTCTTCCTGGAACCGCCCCTATCTTTAAGAGAGCTTACAGAATATCCGGACCAGAGTTGGTTGAACTTAAGAAGCAGATTGATGAGCTGTCAGAGAAAGGTTACATTCGACCAAGTACCTCGCCTTGGGCCGCCCCTGTCTTGTTCGTGGAAAAGAAAGATGGCACCAAAAGGATGTGTATTGATTATCGAGCTTTGAATGAGGTCACGATCAAGAACAAGTATCCCTTGCCCAGAATAGAAGATCTGTTCGACCAGTTGAGAGGAGCCAGTGTGTTCTCCAAGATTGATCTAAGGTCAGGTTATCATCAGCTCAGGATCCGACCTTCGGACATTCCGAAGACGGCATTCATTTCCAAGTATGGGTTGTATGAGTTCACAGTGATGTCTTTTGGTTTGACCAATGCACCAGCCTTTTTCATGAACTTGATGAACAGTGTATTCATGGATTATCTTGACAAGTTTGTGGTGGTATTCATTGATGACATTTTGGTTTATTCTCAAAGCGAAGAAGAGCACGCAGATCATTTGAGGATGGTATTGCAGAGATTGCGAGAGCACCAGTTGTATGCAAAGTTGAGCAAGTGTGAATTCTGGATCAATGAAGTCCTGTTCTTGGGTCATGTAATCAACAAAGGAGGTTTGGCTGTGGATCCGAAGAAAGTGGCAGACATTCTGAACTAGAAAGCGCCAACAGATGCCCGAGGAATCAAGAGTTTCATTGGAATGGCCGGGTATTATCGGCGATTCATTGAAGGGTTTTCGAAGATTGCGAAACCAATGACAGCGTTGCTAGGCAACAAAGTTGAGTTCAAGTGGACCCAGAAATGCCAAGAGGCCTTTGAAGCGCTGAAAGAGAAGTTGACTACAGCGCCTGTCCTAGTCTTGCCTAATGTGCACAAGCCCTTCTCGATGTATTGTGATGCTTGTTACACAGGTTTGGGATGTGTGTTGATGCAAGAGGGAAGAGTTGTGGCTTACTCGTCCCGACAGTTGAAGGTTCATGAGAAGAACTACCCAATCCATGATCTAGAGTTGGCAGCAGTGGTTCACGCACTGAAGACATGGAGGCACTACCTGTATGGACAGAAATGTGATGTTTACACAGATCACAAGAGTCTGAAGTACATATTCACTCAGTCAGAGTTGAACATGAGGCAACGAAGATGGTTAGAGTTGATCAAAGATTATGAGTTGGAGATTCATTACCATCCAGGCAAAGCAAACGTAGTGGCAGATGCTTTAAGCAGGAAGAGTCAAGTCAATCTGATGGTCGCTCGTCCGATGCCTTATGAGTTGGCCAAGGAGTTCGACAGGTTGAGTCTCGGATTTCTGAACAATTCGCGGGGAGTCACAGTTGAGTTGGAACCTACCTTAGAGCGCGAAATCAAAGAAGCGCAGAAGAATGATGAGAAGATCAGTGAGATCCGGCGACTGATTCTAGATGGCAGAGGCAAAGATTTTCGAGAAGATGCAGAAGGCATGATATGGTTCAAAGACCGCTTGTGTGTTCCCAATGTCCAGTCCATTCGGGAGTTGATTCTTAAGGAAGCTCATGAGACAGCCTATTCGATTCACCCTGGCAGTGAGAAGATGTATCAGGATCTGAAGAAGAAATTCTGGTGGTACGGAATGAAGAGGGAAATTGCAGAGCATGTGGCTATGTGCGATAGTTGTCGAAGAATTAAGGCAGAGCACCAGAGACCAGCTGGGTTGTTGCAGCCGTTGCAGATCCCTCAGTGGAAATGGGACGAAATCGGTATGGATTTCATAGTCGGATTGCCTCGCACTCGAGCCGGCTACGATTCCATTTGGGTAGTAGTGGATCGTTTGACCAAGTCAGCCCACTTCATACCTGTCAAGACCAACTACAGCAGTGCAGTATTGGCAGAATTGTATATGTCTCGAATCGTTTGTCTTCATGGTGTGCCAAAGAAGATAGTGTCAGACAGAGGAACGCAGTTCACCTCTCATTTCTGGCAGCAGTTGCATGAAGCCTTGGGCACGCATCTGAATTTCAGTTCAGCTTATCACCCGCAGACAGACGGCCAGACCGAAAGGACCAATCAAATTCTGGAAGACATGTTGAGAGCCTGTGCGTTGCAAGATCAGTCCGGATGGGACAAGCGATTGCCCTATGCAGAGTTTTCCTATAACAACAGTTACCAGGCCAGTTTGAAGATGTCACCATTTCAGGCGCTCTATGGAAGGAGTTGCAGAACTCCGTTGCAATGGGATCAGCCCGGAGAAAAGCAAGTGTTTGGGCCAGACATTTTACTTGAAGCCGAAGAAAACATCAAGATGGTCCGAGAGAATCTGAAGATAGCGCAATCGAGGCAGCAAAGCTATGCAGACACAAGAAGAAGAGAGCTGAGTTTCGAAGTCGGAGACTTTGTCTATCTGAAAGTGTCACCGATCAGAGGAGTCAGAAGGTTCGGAGTGAAAGGCAAGCTAGCACCCCGCTACATTGGTCCGTATCAGATTCTTGCAAGACGTGGAGAAGTGGCCTATCAGCTCAGTCTGCCAGAGAATTTGTCAGCTGTGCATAATGTCTTTCATGTGTCTCAGTTGAAGAAGTGCTTGCGTGTGCCAGAAGAGCAGTTGCCAGTGGAAGGTCTTGAAGTCCAGGAGGACTTGACCTACGTTGAGAAGCCAGTGCAGATCCTTGAGGTTGCAGACCGAGTCACCCGAAGGAAGACCATCAGAATGTGCAAAGTCAAATGGAATCACCACTCTGAGGAAGAAGCAACCTGGGAGCGTGAAGATGATCTGATAGCTAAATACCCAGAGCTCTTTGCTAGCCAGCCCTGAATCTCGAGGGCGAGATTCTTTTAAGGGGGATAGGTTTGTAACGCCCTGAATTTGGGGGTAGAATTTTTTCTTCTTTTCTCTCACCAAATTCAGGCGTTACTCTTTTCTCTTTCTCGTTCTCTCGCTAAACCTTGATCTTTTCCAAAGTTATAGCGGAATTTGGTTTGGAATTCCCGTGTGAAGAAAAACCCTAAATTACTTTATGTTGTTTGATGCACCATGCCGAACCATGCATTCTTTGATTGCTTAGAGGTGTAAGTGCATTCATCTAGAAAGATCGGATTTCGAAAAGGGAGAAAAAACCTTTTCTTTCTTTTTCTTTTTCTTTCTCTCTCTCTTTTATTTCTCTCTCCCGCGCCGTGGGCCGCCTCTGGCCGGCCCTGCCGCCCTCGCGCGCCCCCCTTTGGGCCCATTGGCCCAGCCGCCCCCTCCCAATTTCCCCTCAAATTCCCCAATCCCTCTCCCTCCCTCTCATTTTCTCTCTTCCCTACCCAAGCCGCCGCCCCCCTGCCCTAGCCGCCGCCCCCGCCGCTCGGCCGCCCCGCCGCTCGGCCGCCTCGCCGCTCGGCCGCCCGTCCCCGGTGAGATCCCCCTCCCCCTCTCCTCCCTCCCCCATCTCCCCTCCCCCTTTGCCCTCGCCGCTCGGCCGCCCGCCGCCCAGCTCGGCCGCCATGGCCGGCACGGCCGCCCCCGCGCGCCCTGCCCCGTGCCCGCCCGGCTCAGCCGCCCCCGTGCCCGCCCGGCTCGGCCGCCCCTGTGGCCGCCCGGCCTCGGCCGCCCCGGCCCCGGCCCAACCGCCCGCCCCTGCCCAGCCGCCCCTGCGCGCCGCCGGCTCGGCCGCCCCCGCCCCTGCCCCAGGCCGGTTCAACCGCCCCCTGGCCGGTTCAACCGCCCCCCCTTTTTTATTTTA
This sequence comes from Zea mays, assembly GCF_902167145.1. Taxonomy (NCBI): domain Eukaryota; kingdom Viridiplantae; phylum Streptophyta; class Magnoliopsida; order Poales; family Poaceae; genus Zea; species Zea mays. The sequence goes on along the minus strand of NC_050105.1, from coordinate 128,909,642 downwards.
TTTTTTTATTATTATTATATTTTCTTTCATTACTGTTACTTATTTTATTTTAGGTAGGTTAATCATTGTTCATATTATTGAAATAGGAAACTTAATTTAGAATTTCGTTATGCTAGTTAGTTCATACAACTAATTGTTTATCCAGTCTGATCAACTAAAAACGACTAGGTTTCCATTAGTGCATATAACTGAATTCTTTTGTTAGAACCAATTGTAACTAATCATTAGTGCATAAGCTTTAACCCCCCCTCCCGCGAGATCTTTTCCCGTTTCTTTCTAACCATAATGAGTGTGATACCGAATGTCATACTTGATGCATATTCACTTTATTTGTTCCCTTGTATGATGTATTGTTTGTTTCCCAATTTGAATGGATGAATGTATGTATGCTTGCGATCGCATAGAGAACGATCCGGTCGAAGAGCCCGAGGAACTCGCAGGAGAAGCCCCTGAGCAGCAGTCGTTTGGTGGAGGCAAGTGTCCTTTGACCTATCTCTGTCCTATTCATTCTTTAATTCACCTCCCGCTTTACACATTTATACCTAAGGATTGACTAGCTTTTGTGATCCATGTCCTTGTTCACCTATTTGGGTTGGATTATTATTGTTTAGCTTTATGCTATTGCTCAACTCTAATCAATGAACATGATGAGATTATCTATGATACGCTGTTTTCCCTTCTCTTATTATGATGTTGTACTTGTGACCTTCAAGGGGGCTCGAGCGGTTTCTCGAGTGCCTCTCCGTAAGGACCTGTTCTATGGATGACCGCCCGAGAAAACAGTGCAACCATGAGGGTGGAATGGGGTGCCCTTAGCTGAATAATTAGAGGATCCGGGGTGTAGTTCACTTAGCCGTCGTGCCGTCAATGGGGCTCGGTGTATGCGGCTCGCTCTGCCAAGTTTGGGTTCGCCCCTTGGGGAGGAGTGCGGTGCATTTAGGAAACCTAACGGGTGGCTACAGCCCCGGGGAATCTTTGTAAAGGCTACGTATGGGTTGGATTATTATTGTTTAGCTTTATGCTATTGCTCAACTCTAATCAATGAACATGATGAGATTATCTATGATACGCTGTTTTCCCTTCTCTTATTATGATGTTGTACTTGTGACCTTCAAGGGGGCTCGAGCGGTTTCTCGAGTGCCTCTCCGTAAGGACCTGTTCTATGGATGACCGCCCGGGAAAACAGTGCAACCATGAGGGTGGAATGGGGTGCCCTTAGCTGAATAATTAGAGGATCCGGGGTGTAGTTCACTTAGCCGTCGTGCCGTCAATGGGGCTCGGTGTATGCGGCTCGCTCTGCCAAGTTTGGGTTCGCCCCTTGGGGAGGAGTGCGGTGCATTTAGGAAACCTAACGGGTGGCTACAGCCCCGGGGAATCTTTGTAAAGGCTACGTAGTGAAACCCTGCCTATTCACCTTGGTAGTGTTTAAGGGTTTGATCGGCCCGAGGCAAGAGGGAATCACGGCTTATGGGTAAAGTGCACAACCTCTGCAGAGTGTTTGAAAAACTGATATATCAGCCGTGCTCACGGTTATGAGCGGCCAAGGGAGCTCCAGTGATTAGTGGTGCTTGATCAGAGACATTGTGGTACAGGTGGCAATGAGATTGATGGTTTTGGTTATGGCTATGGTGCTGGTAAGTGGTATTCTTTCCGTTTGGAAAGGGTACATCGGGCTAATAACTTGGGTTAATGCTAAAACTTGGCTTTTTCTACTAGTAAGTAATAATTTGACCAACTAAAACCAACTGCTTGACTTATCCCCACATAAAGCTAGTCCACTACAGCCAAACAGGATACTTGCTGAGTATGTTGATGTGTACTCACCCTTGCTCTACACACCAAACCCCCCCCCCCCCAGGTTGTCAGCATTGCAACCACTTCTCAGGCGAAGATGAAGCTGTGGAAGGAGACTTCCAGGAGTTCCAAGACTACGACGAGTTCTAGGTGTGGGTTAGCGATAACCCCCAGTCGGCTGCCTGTGAAGGCCGCAGTTATCTACGTTTCTTTTCCGCACTTTGATACCACTTATGTCACACCCGGTTTTAGAAGGCAAACCGAATGCGAACCATGTACGTGCCAGGATCAGTTATTCACGTACACAGCAGTTACATAACATGGACATCATCACACAGTGCTCAAAATAGTATAAAAAGGGATAATAGTCGATTACATCATACGTCTGAGACGTCCATATAGTTCTTACAATAAATCAAAGTGTGGAAAAGAAACGTAGATAACTGCGGCCTTCACAGGCAGCCGACTGGGGGTTACCGCTAACCCACACCTAGAACTCGTCGTAGTCTTGGAACTCCTGGAAGTCTCCTTCCACAGCTTCATCTTCGCCTGAGCAGTGGTTGCAATGCTGACAACCTGGGGGGGGGTTGGTGTGTAGAGCAAGGGTGAGTACACATCAACATACTCAGCAAGTATCCTGTTTGGCTGTAGTGGACTAGCTTTATGTGGGGATAAGTCAAGCAGTTGCTTTTAGTTGGTCAGATTATTACTTACTAGTAGAAAAAGCCAAGTTTTAGCATTAACCCAAGTTATTAGCCCGATGTACCCTTTCCAAACGGAAAGAATACCACTTACCAGCACCATAGCCATAACCAAAACCATCAATCTCATTGCCACCTGTACCACAATGTCTCTGATCAAGCACCACTAATCACTGGAGCTCCCTTGGCCGCTCTTAACCGTGAGCACGGCTGATATATCAGTTTTTCAAACACTCTGCAGAGGTTGTGCACTTTACCCATAAGCCGTGATTCCCTCTTGCCTCGGGCCGATCAAACCCTTAAACACTACCAAGGTGAATAGGCAGGGTTTCACTACGTAGCCTTTACAAAGATTCCCCGGGGCTGTAGCCACCCGTTAGGTTTCCTAAATGCACCGCACTCCTCCCCAAGGGGCGAACCCAAACTTGGCAGAGCGAGCCGCATACACCGAGCCCCATTGACGGCACGACGGCTAAGTGAACTACACCCCGGATCCTCTAATTATTCAGCTAAGGGCACCCCATTCCACCCTCATGGTTGCACTGTTTTCCCAGGCGGTCATCCATAGAACAGGTCCTTACGGAGAGGCACTCGAGAAACCGCTCGAGCCCCCTTGAAGGTCACAAGTACAACATCATAATAAGAGAAGGGAAAACAGCGTATCATAGATAATCTCATCATGTTCATTGATTAGAGTTGAGCAATAGCATAAAGCTAAACAATAATAATCCAACCCAAATAGGTGAACAAGGACATGGATAACAAAAGCTAGTCGATCCTTAGGTATAAATGTGTAAAGCGGGAGGTGAATTAAATAATGAATAGGACAGAGATAGGTCAAAGGACACTTGCCTCCACCAAACGACTGCTGCTCAGGGGCTTCTCCTGCGAGTTCCTCGGGCTCTTCGACCGGATCGTTCTCTATGTGATCGCAAGCATACATACATTCATCCATTCAAATTGGGAAACAAACAGTACATCATACAAGGGAACAAATAAAGTGAATATGCATCAAGTATGACATTCGGTATCGCACTCATTATGGTTAGAAAGAAACGGGAAAAGATCTCGCGGGAGGGGGGGGGTTAAAGCTTATGCACTAATGATTAGTTACAATTGGTTCTAACAAAAGAATTCAGTTATATGCACTAATGGAAACCTAGTCGTTTTTAGTTGATCAGACTGGATAAACAATTAGTTGTATGAACTAACTAGCATAACGAAATTCTAAATTAAGTTTCCTATTTCAATAACATGAACAATGATTAATCTGCCTAAAATAAAATAAATAATAGTAATGAAGGAAAATAAAATAAAAAAAATAAAATAAATAAAAAAGGGGGGGCGGTTGAACCGGCCTGGGGCAGGGGCGGGGGCGGCCGAGCCGGCGGCGCGCAGGGGCGGCTGGGCAGGGGCGGGCGGTTGGGCCGGGGCCGGGGCGGCCATAGGGGCGGCCGAACCGGGCGGGCACGGGGGCGGCCGAGCCGGGCGGGCACGGGGCAGGGCGCGCGGGGGCGGCCGAGCCGGCCATGGCGGCCGAGCTGGGCGGCGGGCGGCCGAGCGGCGAGGGGAAAGGGGGAGGGGAGATGGGGGAGGGAGGAGAGGGGGAGGGGGATCTCACCGGGGACGGGCGGCCGAGCGCCGGGGCGGCCGAGCGGCGGGGGGCGGCGGCTAGGGCAGGGGGGCGGCGGCTTGGGTAGGGAAGAGAGAAAATGAGAGGGAGGGAGAGGGATTGGGGAATTTGAGGGGAAATTGGGAGGGGGCGGCTGGGCCAATGGGCCCAAAGGGGGCGCGCGGGGGCGGCTGGGCCGGCCAGAGGCGGCCCACGGCGCGGGAGAGAGAAAAAAAAAGAGAGAGAGAAAGAAAAAGAAAAAGAAAGAAAAGGTTTTCTCCCTTTTCGAAATCCGATCCGTCTAGATGAATGCACTTACATTTTTAAGCAATCGAAAGAATGCATGGTTCGGCATGATGCATCAAACAACATAAAGTAATTTAGGGTTTTTTCTTCACACGGGAATTCCAAACCAAATTCCGCTATAACTTTGGAAAAGATCAAGGTTTAGCGAGAGAACGAGAAAGAGAAAAGAGTAACGCCTGAATTTGGTGAGAGAAAAGAAGAAAAAATTCTACCCCCAAATTCAGGGCGTTACAAACCTATCCCCTTTAAAAGAATCTCGCCCTCGAGATTCAGGGCTGGCTAGCAAAGAGCTCTAGGTATTTAGCCATCAGATCATCTTCACGCTCCTAGGTTGCTTCTTCCTCAGAGTGGTGATTCCATTTGACTTTGCACATTCTGATGGTCTTCCTTCGGGTGACTCGGTCTGCAACCTCAAGGATCTGCACTGGCTTCTCAACGTAGGTCAAGTCCTCCTGGACTTCAAGACCTTCCACTGGCAACTGCTCTTCTGGCACACGCAAGCACTTCTTCAACTGAGACACATGAAAGACATTATGCACAGCAGACAAATTCTCTGGCAAACTGAGCTGATAGGCCACTTCTCCACGTCTTGCAAGAATCTGATACGAACCAATGTAGCGGGGTGCTAGCTTGCCTTTCACTCCGAACCTTCTGACTCCTCTGATCGGTGACACTTTCAGATAGACAAAGTCTCCGACTTCGAAACTCAGCTCTCTTCTTCTTGTGTCTGCATAGCTTTGCTGCCTCGATTGCGCTATCTTCATATTCTCTCGGACCATCTTGATGTTTTCTTCGGCTTCAAGTAAAATGTCTGGCCCAAACACTTGCTTTTCTCCGGGCTGATCCCATTGCAACGGAGTTCTGCAACTCCTTCCATAGAGCGCCTGAAATGGTGACATCTTCAAACTGGCCTGGTAACTGTTGTTATAGGAAAACTCTGCATAGGGCAATCGCTTGTCCCATCCGGACTGATCTTGCAACGCACAGGCTCTCAACATGTCTTCCAGAATTTGATTGGTCCTTTCGGTCTGGCCGTCTGTCTGCGGGTGATAAGCTGAACTGAAATTCAGATGCGTGCCCAAGGCTTCATGCAACTGCTGCCAGAAATGAGAGGTGAACTGCGTTCCTCTGTCTGACACTATCTTCTTTGGCACACCATGAAGACAAACGATCCGAGACATATACAATTCTGCCAATACGGCACTGCTATAGTTGGTCTTGACAGGTATGAAGTGGGCTGACTTGGTCAAACGATCCACTACTACCCAAATGGAATCGTAGCCGGCTCGAGTGCGAGGCAATCCGACTATGAAATCCATATCGATTTCGTCCCATTTCCACTGAGGGATCTGCAACGGCTGCAACAACCCAGCTGGTCTCTGGTGCTCTGCCTTAATTCTTCGACAACTATCGCACATAGCCACATGCTCTGCGATTTCCCTCTTCATTCCGTACCACCAGAATTTCTTCTTCAGATCCTGATACATCTTCTCACTGCCCGGGTGAATCGAATAGGCTGTCTCATGAGCTTCCTTAAGAATCAACTCCCGAATGGATTGGACATTGGGAACACACAAGCGGTCTTTGAACCATATCACGCCTTCTGCATCTTCTCGAAAATCTTTGCCTCTGCCATCTAGAATCAGTCGCCGGATCTCACTGATCTTCTCATCATTCTTCTGCGCTTCTTTGATTTCGTGCTCTAAGGTAGGTTCCAACTCCACTGTGACTCCTCGCGAATTGTTCAGAAATCCGAGACTCAACCTGTCAAACTCCTTGGCCAACTCATAAGGCATCGGACGAGCGACCATCAGATTGACTTGACTCTTCCTGCTTAAAGCATCTGCCACTACGTTTGCTTTGCCTGGATGGTAATGAATCTCCAACTCATAGTCTTTAATCAACTCTAACCATCTTCGTTGCCTCATGTTCAACTCTGACTGAGTGAATATGTACTTCAGACTCTTGTGATCTGTGTAAACATCGCATTTCTGTCCATACAGATAGTGCCTCCATGTCTTCAGTGCGTGAACCACTGCTGCCAACTCTAGATCATGGATTGGGTAGTCCTTCTCATGAACCTTCAACTGTCGGGACGAGTAAGCCACAACTCTTCCCTCTTGCATCAACACACATCCCAAACCTGTGTAACAAGCATCACAGTACACAGAGAAGGGCTTGTGCACATCAGGCAAGACTAGGACAGGCGCTGTAGTCAACTTCTCTTTCAGCGCTTCAAAGGCCTCTTGGCATTTCTGGGTCCACTTGAACTCAACTTTGTTGCCTAGCAACGCTGTCATTGGTTTCGCAATCTTCGAAAACCCTTCAATGAATCGCCGATAATACCCGGCCATCCCAATGAAACTCTTGATTCCTCGGGCATCTGTTGGCGCTTTCCAGTTCAGAATGTCTGCCACTTTCTTCGGATCCACAGCCAATCCTTCTTTGTTGATTACATGACCCAAGAACAGGACTTCATTGATCTAGAATTCACACTTGCTCAACTTTGCATACAACTGGTGCTCTCGCAATCTCTGCAATACCATCCTCAAATGATCTGCGTGCTCTTCTTCGCTTTGAGAATAAACCAGAATGTCATCAATGAATACCACCACAAACTTGTCAAGATAATCCATGAATACACTGTTCATCAAGTTCATGAAAAAGGCTGGTGCATTGGTCAAACCAAAAGACATCACTGTGAACTCATACAACCCATACTTGGTAATGAATGCCGTCTTCGGAATGTCCGAAGGTCGGATCCTGAGCTGATGATAACCTGACCTTAGATCAATCTTGGAGAACACACTGGCTCCTCTCAACTGGTCGAACAGATCTTCTATTCTGGGCAAGGGATACTTGTTCTTGATCGTGACTTCATTCAGAGCTCGGTAATCAATACACATCCTCTTGGTGCCATCTTTCTTTTCCACGAACAAGACAGGGGCGGCCCAAGGCGAGGTACTTGGTCGAATGTAACCTTTCTCTGACAGCTCATCAATCTACTTCTTAAGTTCAACCAACTCTGGTCCGGATATTCTGTAAGCTCTCTTAAAGATAGGGGCGGTTCCAGGAAGAAGCTCTATGGCAAACTCAACTTTCCGCTCTGGTGGCATACCCGGTAAGTCCTTTGGAAACACATTTGGGAACTCAGACACAACCTTGATACTCTCCATTGGGTCTGCTTCACTGCTATCGACAGCTAGGCGATAACAACTTCCTTTCTTTGGCTCAGGCGGGACTAACTCGGTCACCACTTCCTCTCCTAGTGGAGACACCAACTTGATTGTCCTTTTATCACAACTGACAACTGCCTGATACTTATCTAGCCAATTCATCCCTAGGATGACATCTATTCCCTGAGTACCCATTACTATAAGGTTGGCGGGAAACACTATCCCCCTTATTTCCACACTTATATTCAAACAAATGCTATCGGTTCGAATTCTACCACCGGCTGAGTCAATTTGAATGGGGTTTGACATGGTAGTAATTGGAAGATTATGTGCTTCTACCCATGATGCAGTAATGAAAGAATGCGTTGCTCCAGTATCAAATAACACTTCTGCAATATGGGAGTCGACTGGGAACATACCTACTATCATGCCGGGGGTCTCCTGAACTGCTTCAGCCTCCAAGTGGTTCAGCCTTCCATGATTATAGCGCGGCTGAGAGCGATTGCCTGCTCCAGACTGAGGCACATTCTGCTTTGCTGGGGCATTGGGGCCTGACTGCTGTTGCTGCTGCTGCTGAATGGCGGCCAAGGTCTGACCGATGGCTTGAACTGCCTGAGTCTGCATCAGAAACATCTGCTCGATGGACATCGGGGGCGGGGGCGGCAGGTGCTGCTGCTGGGGCACCTCTTCCTGCGGAGCGGCTCGCTCCTGCTGAGCACGCCTTCCTCCTCTGCGCCTGTTCTCTGACATCTACAGAATGCAACCACTCATCAGAACTGATCTGGCAAATCTTGCAGCATAGGAAAAGAGTATAGAATTCTCCAACGGCACTGAACAGATGAGCAACTTCACTGATCTCCAACACAGACCACACAGCTTCTCAGATAAATAGGAAAGGAGAATAAAGGGTTTCCCAACTATATAACTAACTTCATTAACATAATAGGTAAACCAAAATGCAGGGGATACCCACACTCTGGTGACAATCATTACAAAGATCCAAACCAAACATAGTTCATCATGACAAACATAAATGCACAGGATATAGCAAACTACCCTGTCTAACTAGGACTAACTAAGACTGAGACTAACGTTAAAACTGAAGCTTCTATGCATATATATTTTGTATCAATTACAAGATCCAACTCTAACGATCTATGGTTCTAGAGTTATCTTGGTCTTGCAGTCGGGGTTGCCATAAGACTGGCGTCCACGCCGAGGTGAGCGGTACAGGTGCTGAGTCCCGACGGGAGCGGGGGAACCATCCTCCAGATGACGACGTTCCGCGCGCTCAGCCCGCAGCTGGGCGATCTCAGCACGAGCCCTACTCAGCTCGTCTAGTGCATGGTCTAGCTCCGTGTTTAGCACGGCGGCTAGGTTGACTGTGCTGCTCAACCTAGGATTGCCCTCACCGACAGGTGAGACAATCACGCCTCCTGTGCTGCCAGATGGACGGCGGGGGTAATACTTCAGGTCGAGACCGTCAGCTACCCCACCGAAAACCGAGCAGTAGTGCGAAAGCGCACGCCGTGCAGCATCTTGCATGGCTGCCTCAGCTGAGTCCCGCTCAGAAATAGAATAGTGCTCTGAGCAGGCCTCTGCACCCTGGAGACTGTTCTCCGGGCGGCGCACCAAGCAGGTTGCCTCCCAGCGGTCCGGGTAGACCCCGCGACAGTGCTGGTAGACCACACAGCGATACTCGATGGACCAAGTATGCCGGTCAAATGCCCGACGTAGCAGGGTGTCGAGCGCATCGTGGAAGTGACACCCGCGAGCAGCGTCGCGAGTGATGGAACGAGCAAACCATCCTTCCAGCTCATGGTTAGCAGAGAGGTCGGTGCCGTGGCTCGAGCTGTCGTCGCCATCTCCGTCGTCTGGGTCTCCTCCAGCAGCTACTCCAGAGGCTGGGATGCCCAGTGGTGGTGCAGGGGGCGCCTCCAGGGGAAGCTTAGGGGAGCAGCTCCTCACAGACTCTATCTCCTGGTGGAGCGAGGAAGAAGAGCCCTGCTGCTCCTGTCGTCGACGCTCCTGCTCCTCACGCAGGCGGTGGCGCAGTCTCTCCAAGTGGCTGGACTGTCCGGCCACGGGACGGCGAAGCGGACGCTCAGCAAGGCGGGAGGGTAAGAAGGGGATGACTGACTTTCGTGCAGTGTGTCTAAGTCGAGCCATCTATAAAAGACATCGCAAGCAAAAGGGTAAGAACAGAATTAATATGACCAGCAAATAATGAATCATAAGTAAATGAAGGATTAGAATAAAACATGATTTTCAGCAAGGTATAATATATAGTAGAACATAGGTTTGGTCAGTATGACCAACTTTTGAAGGGATATCAAAGTCAAGGAAGGGACAGGGGTCTATAGTCCTTAGAACGACCATTCTACTCTAGGTTAGCGGTCCTACAGTCAGCACGGCTTTGATACCACTTATGTCACACCCGGTTTTAGAAGGCAAACCGAATGCGAACCATGTACGTGCCAGGATCAGTTATTCACGTACACAGCAGTTACATAACATGGACATCATCACACAGTGCTCAAAATAGTATTAAAAGGGATAATAGTCGATTACATCATACGTCTGAGACGTCCATATAGTTCTTACAATAAATCAAAGTGCGGAAAAGAAACGTAGATAACTGCGGCCTTCACAGGCAGCCGACTGGGGGTTACCGCTAACCCACACCTAGAACTCGTCGTAGTCTTGGAACTCCTGGAAGTCTCCTTCCACAGCTTCATCTTCGCCTGAGCAGTGGTTGCAATGCTGACAACCTGGGGGGGGGGGTTTGGTGTGTAGAGCAAGGGTGAGTACACATCAACATACTCAGCAAGTATCCTGTTTGGCTGTAGTGGACTAGCTTTATGTGGGGATAAGTCAAGCAGTTGCTTTTAGTTGGTCAGATTATTACTTACTAGTAGAAAAAGCCAAGTTTTAGCATTAACCCAAGTTATTAGCCCGATGTACCCTTTCCAAACGGAAAGAATACCACTTACCAGCACCATAGCCATAACCAAAACCATCAATCTCATTGCCACCTGTACCACAATGTCTCTGATCAAGCACCACTAATCACTGGAGCTCCCTTGGCCGCTCATAACCGTGAGCACGGCTGATATATCAGTTTTTCAAACACTCTGCAGAGGTTGTGCACTTTACCCATAAGTCGTGATTCCCTCTTGCCTCGGGCCGATCAAACCCTTAAACACTACCAAGGTGAATAGGCAGGGTTTCACTACGTAGCCTTTACAAAGATTCCCCGGGGCTGTAGCCACCCGTTAGGTTTCCTAAATGCACCGCACTCCTCCCCAAGGGGCGAACCCAAACTTGGCAGAGCGAGCCGCATACACCGAGCCCCATTGACGGCATGACGGCTAAGTGAACTACACCCCGGATCCTCTAATTATTCAGCTAAGGGCACCCCATTCCACCCTCATGGTTGCACTGTTTTCCCGGGCGGTCATCCATAGAACAGGTCCTTACGGAGAGGCACTCGAGAAACCGCTCGAGCCCCCTTGAAGGTCACAAGTACAACATCATAATAAGAGAAGGGAAAACAGCGTATCATAGATAATCTCATCATGTTCATTGATTAGAGTTGAGCAATAGCATAAAGCTAAACAATAATAATCCAACCCAAATAGGTGAACAAGGACATGGATAACAAAATCTAGTCGATCCTTAGGTATAAATGTGTAAAGCGGGAGGTGAATTAAATAATGAATAGGACAGAGATAGGTCAAAGGACACTTGCCTCCACCAAACGACTGCTGCTCAGGGGCTTCTCCTGCGAGTTCCTCGGGCTCTTCGACCGGATCGTTCTCTATGCGATCGCAAGCATACATACATTCATCCATTCAAATTGGGAAACAAACAGTACATCATACAAGGGAACAAATAAAGTGAATATGCATCAAGTATGACATTCGGTATCGCACTCATTATGGTTAGAAAGAAACGGGAAAAGATCTCGCGGGAGGGGGGGGTTAAAGCTTATGCACTAATGATTAGTTACAATTGGTTCTAACAAAAGAATTCAGTTATATGCACTAATGGAAACCTAGTCGTTTTTAGTTGATCAGACTGGATAAACAATTAGTTGTATGAACTAACTAGCATAACGAAATTCTAAATTAAGTTTCCTATTTCAATAACATGAACAATGATTAATCTGCCTAAAATAAAATAAATAATAGTAATGAAGGAAAATAAAATAAATAAAAAAAGGGGGGCGGTTGAACCGGCCAGGGGGCGGTTGAACCGGCCTGGGGCAGGGGCGGGGGCGGCCGAGCCGGCGGCGCGCAGGGGCGGCTGGGCAGGGGCGGGCGGTTGGGCCGGGGCCGGGGCGGCCGAGGCCGGGCGGCCACAGGGGCGGCCGAGCCGGGCGGGCACGGGGGCGGCCGAGCCGGGCGGGCACGGGGCAGGGCGCGCGGGGGCGGCCGAGCCGGCCATGGCGGCCGAGCTGGGCGGCGGGCGGCCGAGCGGCGAGGGGAAAGGGGGAGGGGAGATGGGGGAGGGAGGAGAGGGGGAGGGGGATCTCACCGGGGACGGGCGGCCGAGCGGCGGGGGGCGACGGCTAGGGCAGGGGGGCGGCGGCTTGGGTAGGGAAGAGAGAAAATGAGAGGGAGGGAGAGGGATTGGGGAATTTGAGGGGAAATTGGGAGGGGGCGGCTGGGCCAATGGGCCCAAAGGGGGGCGCGCGGGGGCGGCTGGGCCGGCCAGAGGCGGCCCACGGCGCGGGAGAGAGAAAAAAAAGAGAGAGAGAAAGAAAAAGAAAAAGAAAGAAAAGGTTTTTCTCCCTTTTCGAAATCCGATCCGTCTAGATGAATGCACTTACATTTTTAAGCAATCGAAAGAATGCATGGTTCGGCATGATGCATCAAACAACATAAAGTAATTTAGGGTTTTTTCTTCACACGGGAATTCCAAACCAAATTCCGCTATAACTTTGGAAAAGATCAAGGTTTAGCGAGAGAACGAGAAAGAGAAAAGAGTAACGCCTGAATTTGGTGAGAGAAAAGAAGAAAAAATTCTACCCCCAAATTCAGGGCGTTATCATAAGCCGTGCTGACTGTAGGACCGCTAACCTAGAATAGAATGGTCGTTCTAAGGACTATAGACCTCTGTCCCTTCCTTGACTTTGATATCCCTTCAAAAGTTGGTCCTACTGACCAAACCTATGTTCTACTATATATTATACCTTGCTGAAAATCATGTTTTATTCTAATCCTTCATTTACTTATGATTCATTATTTGCTGGTCATATTAATTCTGTTCTTACCCTTTTGCTTGCGATGTCTTTTATAGATGGCTCGACTTAGACACACTGCACGAAAGTCAGTCATCCCCTTCTTACCCTCCCGCCTTGCTGAGCGTCCGCTTCGCCGTCCCGTGGCCGGACAGTCCAGCCACTTGGAGAGACTGCACCACCGCCTGCGTGAGGAGCAGGAGCGTCGATGATAGGAGCAGCAGGGCTCTTCTTCCTCGCTCCACCAGGAGATAGAGTCTGTGAGGAGCTGCTCCCCTAAGCTTCCCCTGGAGGCGCCCCCTGCACCACCACTGGGCATCCCAGCCTCTGGAGTAGCTGCTGGAGGAGACCCAGACGACGGAGATGGCGACGACAGCTCGAGCCACGGCACCGACCTCTCTGCTAACCATGAGCTGGAAGGATGGTTTGCTCGTTCCATCACTCGCGACGCTGCTCGCGGGTGTCACTTCCACGATGCGCTCGACACCCTGCTACGTCGGGCATTTGACCGGCATACTTGGTCCATCGAGTATCGCTGTGTGGTCTACCAGCACTGTCGCGGGGTCTACCCGGACCGCTGGGAGGCAACCTGCTTGGTGCGCCGCCCGGAGAACAGTCTCCAGGGTGCAGAGGCCTGCTCAGAGCACTATTCTATTTCTGAGCGGGACTCAGCTGAGGCAGCCATGCAAGATGCTGCACGGCGTGCGCTTTCGCACTACTGCTCGGTTTTCGGTGGGGTAGCTGACGGTCTCGACCTGAAGTATTACCCCCGCCGTCCATCTGGCAGCACAGGAGGCGTGATTGTCTCACCTGTCGGTGAGGGCAATCCTAGGTTGAGCAGCACAGTCAACCTAGCCGCCGTGCTAAACACGGAGCTGGACCATGCACTAGACGAGCTGAGTAGGGCTCGTGCTGAGATCGCCCAGCTGCGGGCTGAGCGCGCGGAACGTCGTCATCTGGAGGATGGTTCCCCCGCTCCCGTCGGGACTCAGCACCTGTACCGCTCACCTCGGCGTGGACGCCAGTCTTATGGCAACCCCGACTGCAAGACCAAGATAACTCTAGAACCATAGATCGTTAGAGTTGGATCTTGTAATTGATACAAAATATATATGCATAGAAGCTTCAGTTTTAGCGTTAGTCTCAGTCTTAGTTAGTCCTAGTTAGACAGGGTAGTTTGCTATATCCTGTGCATTTATGTTTGTCATGATGAACTATGTTTGGTTTGGATCTTTGTAATGATTGTCACCAGAGTGTGGGTATCCCCTGCATTTTGGTTTACCTATTATGTTAATGAAGTTAGTTATATAGTTGGGAAACCTTTTTATTCCACTTTCCTCTTTATCTGAGAAGTTGTGTGGTCTGTGTTGGAGATCAGTGAAGTTGCTCATCTGTTCAGTGCCGTTGGAGAATTCTATACTCTTTTCTTATGCTGCAAGATTTGCCAGATCAGTTCTGATGTGTGGTGGCATTCTGCAGATGTCAGAGAACAGGCGCAGAGGAGGAAGGCGTGCTCAGCAGGAGCGAGCCGCTCCGCAGGAAGAGGTGCCCCAGCAGCAGCACCTGCCGCCCCCGCCCCCGATGTCCATCGAGCAGATGTTTCTGATGCAGACTCAGGCAGTTCAAGCCATCGGTCAGACCTTGGCTGCCATTCAGCAGCAGCAGCAGCAACAGCAGCAGGCCCCACCTCAGCCTCAGCCTCAGATGCCTAGAGACAAGCGTGCTGAATTCATGAGAGGTCATCCACCAACGTTTGCCCATTCTTCTGACCCTATGGATGCTGAAGATTGGCTGCGCACTGTGGAGCGGGAGTTGCATACCGCTCAGTGCGATGACAGGGAGAAAGTCTTGTATGGTCCCCGTCTGTTGAGAGGAGCAGCCCAGTCATGGTGGGAGTCTTACCTCGCCACCCATGCCCACCCTGACGCCATCACTTGGGAAGAGTTCAGAGGAAGTTTCCGTCAGTACCATGTTCCAGCAGGTCTGATGACAGTGAAGAAAGAGGAGTTCCTGGCTCTCAAGCAAGGGCCATCGTCTGTCAGTGAGTACCGGGACAGATTTCTGCAGCTGTCTCGTTATGCTCCTGAAGATGTCAACACTGACGCCAAGCGACAGTATCGTTTCCTGAGAGGCTTGGTTGACCCTCTGCAGTACCAACTGATGAATCACACCTTCCCGACATTCCAGCACCTGATTGACAGAGCAATCATGACAGAAAGGAAGCGTAAGGAGATGGAAGATCGTAAGCGCAAGATCAGTGGACCCCAGCCTGGAAGCAGCAGTCGTCCTCGTTTCTCAAGCAATCAACCTCAGCAGTTCAGGCAGAACCAGCATCCACCTCAGCAGCATCAGCAGTTCCAAAGGCAGTATCCTCAGCACCAGTACCAGAACCGTCAGAGCAATCAGTCAGGAGGTCAGTTTCAGAGGCAGAATCAGCAAGCACCTCGTCTTCCTGCCCCAGCAAACCAGCAGAACAATCAGGCAGCACCAGCTCAAGTTGGAAACAGGGCATGTTTCCACTGTGGAGAGCAAGGCCATTGGGTGATGCAATGTCCGAAGAAGGCAGCCCAGCAGCAGTCAGGCCCCAATGCCCCAGCAAAGCAGAATGTGCCTCAGCCTGGAGCAGGCAATCGCTCTCAGCCGCGCTATAATCATGGAAGACTGAACCACTTGGAGGCTGAAGCAGTTCAGGAGACCCCCGGCATGATAGTAGGTATGTTCCCAGTCGACTCCCATATTGCAGAAGTGTTATTTGATACTGGAGCAACGCATTCTTTCATTACTGCATCATGGGTAGAAGCACATAATCTTCCAATTACTACCATGTCAAACCCCATTCAAATTGACTCAGCCGGTGCTAGAATTCGAGCCGATAGCATTTGTTTGAATATAAGTGTGGAAATAAGGGGGATAGTGTTTCCCGCCAACCTTATAGTAATGGGTACTCAGGGAATAGATGTCATCCTAGGGATGAATTGGCTAGATAAGTATCAGGCAGTTATCAGCTGTGATAAGCGGACAATCAAGTTGGTGTCTCCACTAGGAGAGGAAGTGGTGACCGAGTTAGTCCCGCCTGAGCCAAAGAAAGGAAGTTGTTATCGCCTAGCTGTCGATAGCAGTGAAGCAGACCCAATGGAGAGTATCAAGGTTGTGTCTGAGTTCCCAGATGTGTTTCCAAAGGACTTACCGGGTATGCCACCAGAGCAGAAAGTTGAGTTTGCCATAGAGCTTCTTCCTGGAACCGCCCCTATCTTTAAGAGAGCTTACAGAATATCCGGACCAGAGTTGGTTGAACTTAAGAAGCAGATTGATGAGCTGTCAGAGAAAGGTTACATTCGACCAAGTACCTCGCCTTGGGCCGCCCCTGTCTTGTTCGTGGAAAAGAAAGATGGCACCAAGAGGATGTGTATTGATTACCGAGCTCTGAATGAAGTCACGATCAAGAACAAGTATCCCTTGCCCAGAATAGAAGATCTGTTCGACCAGTTGAGAGGAGCCAGTGTGTTCTCCAAGATTGATCTAAGGTCAGGTTATCATCAGCTCAGGATCCGACCTTCGGACATTCCGAAGACGGCATTCATTTCCAAGTATGGGTTGTATGAGTTCACAGTGATGTCTTTTGGTTTGACCAATGCACCAGCCTTTTTCATGAACTTGATGAACAGTGTATTCATGGATTATCTTGACAAGTTTGTGGTGGTATTCATTGATGACATTCTGGTTTATTCTCAAAGCGAAGAAGAGCATGCAGGTCATTTGAGGATGGTATTGCAGAGATTGCGAGAGCACCAGTTGTATGCAAAGCTGAGCAAGTGTGAATTCTGGATCAGTGAAGTCCTGTTCTTGGGTCATATAATCAACAAAGGAGGTTTGGCTGTGGATCCGAAGAAAGTGGCAGACATTCTGAACTGGAAAGCGCCAACAGATGCTCGAGGAATCAAGAGTTTCATTGGGATGGCTGGATATTATCGGCGATTCATTGAAGGGTTTTCGAAGATTGCGAAACCAATGACAGCGTTGCTAGGCAACAAAGTTGAGTTCAAGTGGACCCAGAAATGCCAAGAGGCCTTTGAAGCGCTGAAAGAGAAGTTGACAACAGCGCCTGTCCTAGTCTTGCCTGATGTGCACAAGCCCTTCTCTGTGTACTGTGATGCTTGTTACACAGGTTTGGGATGTGTGTTGATGCAAGAGGGAAGAGTTGTGGCTTACTCATCCCGACAGTTGAAGGTTCATGAGAAGAACTACCCAATCCATGATCTAGAGTTGGCAGCAGTGGTTCACGCACTGAAGACATGGAGGCACTACCTGTATGGACAGAAATGTGATGTTTACACAGATCACAAGAGTCTGAAGTACATATTCACTCAGTCAGAGTTGAACATGAGGCAACGAAGATGGTTAGAGTTGATCAAAGATTATGAGTTGGAGATTCATTACCATCCAGGCTGTTGGGGACTTGTTCTCAAGTGCTAAGAGTTTAAGAACAAGGCAACATAGAAAGTGTTAATCGTTAATGCCCTTCGTCCTCCGAAGCACTATTTCCCTTAGGACATAATGACTTGCGGACGAAGGTTATGAAGGACATACCTTCATAAATTAATCAAATAATGACGAAGGATGAAATGTGAAGAATGTAAAGGAAAACATGAACAATCATTTATTATCATTGAGTATAAACAAAAATATTATCGAACAACAGGTGTACCTTCAATCGGAAGGAAATGATTGTACAAGCGTGACGCAAAAAGCGAATGCCAAGTCAGCGTGAACAGTACGGGGATACTGTTCACCTATTTATAGACACGGGACACAGCCCTTACAAAATTACATTCATGCCCTTTACATCTGACAATAACTCTATAGTAATCTATTGAGGTCTGAATAGCCTTTTCATCTTTAAGTCGGTTTCACTCTCTGCCGTTACGCCGAAGCTTTCCTGCTCAACACCTTCGGCTCTGTATCAAGCTTCGTATTATTCCGGTCTGCTGCAATGCCGATTTTAGTCTGAGGGTACCTGTTCACATATTGTACTACAGAAATACTGTTAAATTCTGTTTTTGAGGACCTTCGGACGCCGAAGGTCCCCAACAGTAGCCCCTCGCAATATTAATTTGTTTGAAATAATAAATTCAGATTGCGATATGAACGAAGGCTTTATGCCGAAGGTCCGAAAAAACACCTTCCCTTTGCTAGAATAGCAACATTCAATGACAAGTGGGGTCTTTCAACTTTCAACGCATCAAGCGTATAAATACGGCCATACCGCAAACTTATTTTGCACGCTTTCTGGCCAACCACTCCTGCTCACTCATTTTTTAGCTCTCGTGCACTGTGATCTGCTGAGCTTTTAGCTTTGAAGCTTCGGCTTTTAAAACAGTTTTTTAGTGTTTCCGAAGATGTCTGAAGCTGCTAAGAAGGCTGCTGCTGAGATGAAGCTGAGTCTTGATGAAGAGAAGAACTTAGGGTTTCTTATAGCAATGTCGAAGACCAACACAGAAAAGATCACCAGGGAAATTCTGGAAGGGCTGTCTGAAGATACTGGTGACAGTGAAAGTTATGATGTGGACAGCGGTGGCGAAGACTCCGAAGATCGCCCCTGGCGACCAAGCCATTCAGTTTATGGTAAATCAACTATCAAAGAGAATCATCTTGTTAATATGAGAGGAAGGTATTTCCGGGATCTGTCCATTGTGAGGGCGGACGAAGGGGAAAAGACTTGTCCACACCCTGAAGAAAATGAAGTTGTGGTGTACCGAAGCTTTTTGAAAGCCGGATTGCGATTCCCCTTGAGCAGCTTCGTCGTGGAGGTGTTGAAAATCTTCGAAGTCTATCTTCATCAACTTACTCCAGAGGCTATTATAAGGCTAAATATCTTCGTGTGGGCCACGAGAAGCCAAGGTCTGAAGCCTGACGCAAGAAGCTTCTGTAATATACATGAATTATTATATGAAACAAAGCCTTGGGGCAAAGAACAGTACCACAATAACTTTGGCTGCTACAGTTTCGTCTCTCGGTCCGGGGCAAGCTGTCCCGTACCAACCTTTCGGAAGAGATGGCCCGGGGATTGGATGACAGAATGGTTTTATGTGAAGAATGACCTATCAGCACGAGAAGACATCAAAGGTATAATTATGCGTCCTATTTGGCAAAGTTTCGGCCTTCGGAGGCCGAAGGTGGAAATGAATGAAGCTGCCGAAGAATGCCAGAGGGCCTTCGGCGTCATCTGCTCTTTTATTGGAACAAGAGATTTAGTACAAGAACATATTGCCTTCCGGGTGTGGCCGCTTGCGGAGAAATGGGAAATGCCACAAGAAACCATTAAAGAGGCCGACGAAGGTGGACTTGTCAGGTTTAAGTACACTTTTAAATTTGGAGATAAATTTATTGAGCCAGATGATGAGTGGTTGAAAAGCATTGACAATTTAAGTGATGAGCTGCTTGGGACCTACTCGAAGGCCGAAGATACTGCAATGTCAGCAGCCTTCGGAGGCCGAAAAAAGAAAAGGCTGAATCGGGTATTTGATGCCATCGGGTTTGTCTACCCTGACTATCGCTACCCCATTCGAAGGCAGAAGAGAAAAAATACAACCTCTGCAAAAGAAGAAACTGCAGCTGCTCCTAGCGAGCCAGAACCGAAAAGGAAGAAGATAAAGGTTCTTACGCATCGGCCGCGTTATATTGAACCAGCTTCGGTGCCTGAGTTTACCGGAGAGACTTCTTCGGCCACCGAAGCTGAAAAACCAGCCGAGCCAACCTTGCTGCCAGAAGTCGCAGAAACAGCCGAAGTACCAACGAAGACAAAATTGGAGCAATCAAAAATTTTGTTACCAGAAACGAAAGAGAAGGCCGAAGCGCCATTCACAGAAAAAATGGAAGAGGTAAAGGAAGCAACCGAGGACTCCAAAACATCAGAAATCTTGAGTCCTTCAGCAATTATTGGGACATCGAAAAATGAGAAAGTGCCAGCTGCAACTCCGAAGAGAAAAAGAATGGCTAATGTGCTAGATGTACTGGAAACGATCATATCTTCGAGCACACCTCCGAAGAAGGCTGCTGTTACTTTTGAAACAACAGCTGAAATTTCTGGTTCTGCAGCTCTAGAGCAAGAAATTGAAGCCGAAGCTGGGCCCTCAGAGCCCACAAAGGCAAAAACCTTGGAAAGTGAGGCAGAAAAAATAACAAAGCCAACTTTTGCTGAAGGAACTGGTGTTGTTACCCCCGAAGCATCCCCCAAAATTCGTGATTATATTTTTCGTCATGCTTCGGGGAAAAAATTATCAGAAAAAGAAGAACAAGAGGCCCAACACTATGCCCAAAAATTGAAATATCCAAAGGGGGCGTTGATATTTAATGGCAGTGGAGAAGAAGATTTCTTGTATTGCCTCCCCGACAGCAAGGAAATTTCTGTCTGTCGGGAGATGAGCAGAAGCTTCGGATTTCCAACTTTAGAAGACGGACTTTCGGTGCTGTCAAAGAACGATCTGGCTGACAGCCTAGCTTACAACAGTTTAAAGGTGCGACAAATGGAATTCTTATATTTTTGTTGAGTTCAAAATTTTTCGTTTGTTTAAAACTATTGACACAGACATATTCCTGTCTGCAGGGCCTGATACTCAACAATGCCCTCAGAGCACAGAAAGATGCTGAGGACGAAGGATGTACTATAGCCCTGAGCAACCTTCGTTCCGAAGTAATTGAACTGAGGAACGAAGGTCTCGAAAAAGACAAAATATTGCATTCCTTAATAAATAAAATAAAAGAAGACGAAGCTCTTTTCAAAGGTCAGGCCGAAGCTCAGAAGCGTGAAATTGAAAACCTTCGTAAACAATTAGCCAGAGCTAAAGAGGAATGCATACTTGAAGAAACAAGGCGAGAACTCAGCGACCAATGGGCAAATCATTTAGAAGAAACTGTTAAAGAGCTTCGGTCAGCCAAGAAGAAATGCTTCGACAAATCTATAGAGTGTGTCAAGAAAATAAAAACTAGCTTCGCCAGCGTTGGCGCATTTTCGCAAGAAGAAAACTTTATAAGAGGTAACCCCGAAGGTCCCCTGGAATGGATCAATCATGAGGCGGAGGCCTTTGAAGAAATTTTAAATAGTCGCGGGGACATCTGCGCTTTTTCTGGTGCCAGAGGGATTGCCACCATTTTGGAGGGGAAAGGATGTGAACATGTAAAGATTTTATCGCAGTCCGAAGCCACCTTGTCCACTGAAGATATAAAAGATCCTTCAGCCGAAGCTAGCGCGGTTGGGGGAAAATTTTTCACCGACATCTGGGACAACGGTGGTAGAGAAATGGCCCAAGAAATCATTCAGAAAAGCGAGAAAGGGATTCATGAGGCTAGAAAAGTAGCCGAGGCTGCTGAGAAAAACGCAGAGCCCGAAGGGCAAATAGGTACTGACGAATAGTTTTCATCGCGTTATAACTTTTAATTTTATAGTTCGTTCGCGATCTGTAATAGTGATATAATAGTATCCCGTCCTCACTCAGATCCTACTAAAGCATCTTCGGGCCCTCAGCCTAAAGATGACGACGAAATTAAAAAGATGGCCGAAGCTATCATGGATCAGGTTGTCGATCGACTGCTGAACGAAGCTGCAGAGATAGTACTTAGGGAAGACTAAGTGCTATTGCAAAAAACATTTGATATATGATTTGTGTAATATTCTGTAATCCTGTATGTAATATACTTGTTTTATGATTCAATTTTTTACGATGCATGAAACTTTAAACACGTACCATTTTTGAGTCTTCGACGAAAAAACACCTTCCCTTCTTTTCATGCTTCGTGAAGAAAAATTTTTATGTATCACAACAATGTCCATAGTGCTTAGACGAAGAATATCCAAGCTTCGTGAAAAAATTCTCCGAAGCTATACTCCGAAGATGAAGATTGTGTCTCCTTGTGACCACGATTTTCACTCTTTCAAATCATACTTCCGAAGATCAATATTGTGTCCCCTTCTTGTGCCATATGCAACATGATGTATGATGCTTATGCTATGCAAAATGATGTGATGATGTTATGTTACGTAGATGACATTTGTTCCGAAAGATACACTCATATCCCCACACAACATTTTTGTATTAGCACTGATTCTTCGCTGTAAGCTCTGCATTCCCTTAGGAACGTCTTTGGAGCTTCTTCGCCTTTTACTTAGGCGGTATAAGCTCTGCATTCCCTTAGGAACGTCTTTGGAGCTTCTTCGCCTTTTACTTAGGCGGTATAAGCTCTGCATTCCCTTAGGAACGTCTTTGGAGCTTCTTCGCCTTTTACTTAGGCGGTATCAGCGTTGACTTTTCGCTGTATGCTCTGCATTCCTTTTGGAACGACTTTGGAGCAGAAAACTTACACTGCGCTCCCTTCGGAACGACTTTTTGTGACTTCGTCAGACTTACTCTGCGTTCCTTAGAACGACTTTTTGTTGCTTCGAAGGATTTTCGATAGTCCGAAGGTCCTTTTTATTATCACAAACCTGTGAAGAAAACATATTTTTCTTGTAGGAATCAACGAAACTAATTACATGAAACCTAAACAATGTCCTTTATTACAGAAAATAAAACTGAATGAAAAAGATTGCTATTAAGGTAGGATATTTGTCAATAGATGTGCTTTGACTCTGGCACGGTGCTGTTGACCGTGCGAGCTTCGGACTGTTCTCTGAAGTCCCTTTGATGTGGAGCATATTGGCTCCCTTCTGGCTGCTGGCCTTGTTGCAACGGAGGTGGAGGCGGAGGCTGCTGCCAGGAAGCTGAAGGCTGACTTGCCGAAGCAGCAGAGACTGCAGGATGATTGCCCACATATTCTGGGATGTAGGGCGAATGATACAAAGCTGTATGCATGACCTGCTTCGGCTGGGCTTGTTGTGCTGCTGCTTCAGCTATTTCCTTTTGCTTCTGTATAGTAACATGGCACATCCTGGTAGTATGGCCTTTGTTCTCACCGCAGAATAAGCAAAAGATTTTTCTCGGTTGATCGCCAAATCTTCCTCCGAAGCCCCTGGCGCCTCTGCCTCTTGGAGCTGGTGGCCGGAAGGAGCTTTGCTGTTGTCCAGAAGCCTGTGAGGAGCATTGTGGCCTTTGCTGTTGGCTTCCTCTGTCATCATTTTGTGTAGAATTGTGAATTGATCTCACATGCCTTGGATAAAACCTTCCTCCGAAGCCCCTGGTCATTTCAGAAAACCTGAAAGCCTCCTCCCTTCTTTGGCGAAAATCATTGTCAGCCCGAATGTATTCATCCATTTTCTGGAGAAGCTTCTCCAAAGTTTGAGGAGGCTTCCTGGCGAAGTACTGAGCTAACGGACCTGGCCGAAGCCCCTTGATCATGGCCTCGATGACAATTTCATTGGGCACCGTTGGTGCCTGTGCCCTCAGACGCAAGAACCTTCGGACATATGCCTGAAGGTATTCTTCGTGGTCCTGAGTGCACTGGAACAAAGCCTGAGCAGTGACCGGCTTCGTCTGAAATCCTTGAAAGCTGGTTAACAACAAATCCTTCAGTTTCTGCCATGAAGTGATCGTTCCTGGCCGAAGGGAGGAATACCAGGTTTGAGCAACACTTCTGACAGCCATAACGAAAGATTTGGCCATGACTGAAGCATTGCCACCATACGAAGACACTGTTGCTTCGTAGCTCATCAAAAACTGCTTCGGGTCTGAGTGGCCATCAAATACAGGGAGCTGAGGCGGCTTGTAGGACGGGGGCCAAGGTGTAGCCTGCAGCTCAGCGGACAGAGGAGAAGCATCATCAAAAACAAAATTCCCATGATGAAAATTATCATACCAATCATCTTCGTTGGGAAAACCGTCCTGATGAAGGTCTTGATGCTGAGGCCTTCGATGTTGCTCGTCCTGAGCAAGATGACGAACTTCTTCAGAGGCTTCGTCTATTTGCCTCTGCAATTCAGCTACCCTGGCCATTTTTTCCTTCTTGCGTTGAACCTGCTGCTGAAGGATTTCCAGATTTTGAATCTCCTGATCTAGATCATCCTCTGGAGGTGTTGGACTGGCAGCCTTCCTCTTCTGGCTTCGTGCCTCTCTAAGAGAAAGGACGTCTTGATTGGGGTCCAACGGCTGCAGCGTGCTAGCCCCTGGTGCTGGAGCCTTCTTCGGCGGCATGACGAAGGTGATGCTTGCCGAAGATGTTGAAAAGCTCAAGAAATGGAAGTGAGTTCACCGGAGGTGGGCGCCAATGTTGGGGACTTGTTCTCAAGTGCTAAGAGTTTAAGAACAAGGCAACATAGAAAGTGTTAATCGTTAATGCCCTTCGTCCTCCGAAGCATTATTTCCCTTAGGACATAATGACTTGCGGACGAAGGTTATGAAGGACATACCTTCATAAATTAATCAAATAATGACGAAGGATGAAATGTGAAGAATGTAAAGGAAAACATGAACAATCATTTATTATCATTGAGTATAAACAAAAATATTATCGAACAACAGGTGTACCTTCAATCGGAAGGAAATAATTGTACAAGCGTGACGCAAAAAGCGAATGCCAAGTCAGCGTGAACAGTACGGGGATACTGTTCACCTATTTATAGACACGGGACACAGCCCTTACAAAATTACATTCATGCCCTTTACATCTGACAATAACTCTATAGTAATCTATTGAGGTCTGAATAGCCTTTTCATCTTTAAGTCGGTTTCACTCTCTGCCGTTACGCCGAAGCTTTCCTGCTCAACACCTTCGGCTCTGTATCAAGCTTCGTATTATTCCGGTCTGCTGCAATGCCGATTTTAGTCTGAGGGTACCTGTTCACATATTGTACTACAGAAATACTGTTAAATTCTGTTTTTGAGGACCTTCGGACGCCGAAGGTCCCCAACACAGGCAAAGCAAACGTAGTGGCAGATGCTTTAAGCAGGAAGAGTCAAGTCAATCTGATGGTCGCTCGTCCGATGCCTTATGAGTTGGCCAAGGAGTTCGACAGGTTGAGTCTCGGATTTCTGAACAATTCGCGGGGAGTCACAGTTGAGTTGGAACCTACCTTAGAGCGCGAAATCAAAGAAGCGCAGAAGAATGATGAGAAGATCAGTGAGATCCGGCGACTGATTCTAGATGGCAGAGGCAAAGATTTTCGAGAAGATGCAGAAGGCGTGATATGGTTCAAAGACCGCTTGTGTGTTCCCAATGTCCAGTCCATTCGGGAGTTGATTCTTAAGGAAGCTCATGAGACAGCCTATTCGATTCACCCTGGCAGTGAGAAGATGTATCAGGATCTGAAGAAGAAATTCTGGTGGTACGAAATGAAGAGGGAAATCGCAGAGCATGTGGCTATGTGCGATAGTTGTCGAAGAATTAAGGCAGAGCACCAGAGACCAGCTAGATTGTTGCAACCGTTGCAGATCCCTCAGTGGAAATGGGACGAAATCGGTATGGATTTCATAGTCGGATTGCCTCGCACTCGAGCCGGCTACGATTCCATTTGGGTAGTAGTGGATCGTTTGACCAAGTCAGCCCACTTCATACCTGTCAAGACCAACTATAGCAGTGCCGTATTGGCAGAATTGTATATGTCTCGGATCGTTTGTCTTCATGGTGTGCCAAAGAAGATAGTGTCAGACAGAGGAACACAGTTCACCTCTCATTTCTGGCAGCAGTTGCATGAAGCCTTGGGCACGCATCTGAATTTCAGTTCAGCTTATCACCCGTAGACAGATGGCCAGACCGAAAGGACCAATCAAATTCTGGAAGACATGTTGAGAGCCTGTGCGTTGCAAGATCAGTCCGGATGGGACAAGAGATTGCCCTATGCAGAGTTTTCCTATAACAACAGTTACCAGGCCAGTTTGAAGATGTCACCATTTCAGGCGCTCTATGGAAGGAGTTGCAGAACTCCGTTGCAATGGGATCAACCTGGAGAAAAGCAGGTGTTTGGGCCAGACATTTTGCTTGAAGCCGAAGAGAACATCAAGATGGTCCGAGAGAATCTGAAGATAGCGCAATCAAGGCAGCGAAGCTATGTAGACACAAGAAGAAGAGAGCTGAGTTTCGAAGTCGGAGACTTCGTCTACCAGAAAGTGTCACCGATCAGAGGAGTCAGAAGGTTCGGAGTGAAAGGCAAGCTAGCACCCCGCTACATTGGTCCGTATCAGATTCTTGCAAGACGTGGAGAAGTGGCCTATCAGCTCAGTCTACTAGAGAATTTGTCTGCTGTGCATAATGTCTTTCATGTGTCTCAGTTGAAGAAGTGCTTGCGTGTGCCAGAAGAGCAGTTGCCAGTGGAAGGTCTTGAAGTCCAGGAGGACTTGACCTACGTTGAGAAGCCAGTGCAAATCCTTGAGGTTGCAGACCGAGTCACCCGAAGGAAGACCATCAGAATGTGCAAAGTCAGATGGAATCACCACTCTGAGGAAGAAGCAACCTGGGAGCGTGAAGATGATCTGATAGCTAAATACCCAGAGCTCTTTGCTAGCCAGCCCTGAATCTCGAGGGCGAGATTCTTTTAAGGGGGATAGGTTTGTAACGCCCTGAATTTGGGGGTAGAATTTTTTCTTCTTTTCTCTCACCAAATTCAGGCGTTACTCTTTTCTCTTTCTCGTTCTCTCGCTAAACCTTGATCTTTTCCAAAGTTATAGCGGAATTTGGTTTGGAATTCCCGTGTGAAGAAAAAAAACCCTAAATTACTTTATGTTGTTTGATGCATCATGCCGAACCATGCATTCTTTCGATTGCTTAAAAATGTAAGTGCATTCATCTAGACGGATCGGATTTCGAAAAGGGAGAAAAACCTTTTCTTTCTTTTTCTTTTTCTTTCTCTCTCTCTTTTTTTCTCTCTCCCGCGCCGTGGGCCGCCTCTGGCCGGCCCAGCCGCCCCCGCGCGCCCCCCTTTGGGCCCATTGGCCCAGCCGCCCCCTCCCAATTTCCCCTCAAATTCCCCAATCCCTCTCCCTCCCTCTCATTTTCTCTCTTCCCTACCCAAGCCGCCGCCCCCCTGCCCTAGCCGCCGCCTCGCCGCTCGGCCGCCCCGCCGCTCGGCCGCCTCGCCGCTCGGCCGCCCGTCCCCGGTGAGATCCCCCTCCCCCTCTCCTCCCTCCCCCATCTCCCCTCCCCCTTTCCCCTCGCCGCTCGGCCGCCCGCCGCCCAGCTCGGCCGCCCCCGCGCGCCCTGCCCCGTGCCCGCCCGGCTCGGCCGCCCCCGTGCCCGCCCGGCCTCGGTCGCCCCGGCCCCGGCCCAACTGCCCGCCCCTGCCCAGCCACCCCTGCGTGCCGCCGGCTCGGCCGCCCCCGCCCCTGCCCCAGGCCGGTTCAACCGCCCCCCCCTTTTTTATTTTATTTTTTTATTATTATTATATTTTCTTTCATTACTGTTACTTATTTTATTTTAGGTAGGTTAATCATTGTTCATATTATTGAAATAGGAAACTTAATTTAGAATTTCGTTATGCTAGTTAGTTCATACAACTAATTGTTTATCCAGTCTGATCAACTAAAAACGACTAGGTTTCCATTAGTGCATATAACTGAATTCTTTTGTTAGAACCAATTGTAACTAATCATTAGTGCATAAGCTTTAACCCCCCCTCCCGCGAGATCTTTTCCCGTTTCTTTCTAACCATAATGAGTGCGATACCGAATGTCATACTTGATGCATATTCACTTTATTTGTTCCCTTGTATGATGTACTGTTTGTTTCCCAATTTGAATGGATGAATGTATGTATGCTTGCGATCGCATAGAGAACGATCCGGTCGAAGAGCCCGAGGAACTCGCAGGAGAAGCCCCTGAGCAGCAGTCGTTTGGTGGAGGCAAGTGTCCTTTGACCTATCTCTGTCCTATTCATTCTTTAATTCACCTCCCGCTTTACACATTTATACCTAAGGATTGACTAGCTTTTGTGATCCATGTCCTTGTTCACCTATTTGGGTTGGATTATTATTGTTTAGCTTTATGCTATTGCTCAACTCTAATCAATGAACATGATGAGATTATCTATGATACGCTGTTTTCCCTTCTCTTATTATGATGTTGTACTTGTGACCTTCAAGGGGGCTCGAGCGGTTTCTCGAGTGCCTCTCCGTAAGGACCTGTTCTATGGATGACCGCCCGGGAAAACAGTGCAACCATGAGGGTGGAATGGGGTGCCCTTAGCTGAATAATTAGAGGATCCGGGGTGTAGTTCACTTAGCCGTCGTGCCGTCAATGGGGCTCGGTGTATGCGGCTCGCTCTGCCAAGTTTGGGTTCGCCCCTTGGGGAGGAGTGCGGTGCATTTAGGAAACCTAACGGGTGGCTACAGCCCCGGGGAATCTTTGTAAAGGCTACGTAGTGAAACCCTGCCTATTCACCTTGGTAGTGTTTAAGGGTTTGATCGGCCCGAGGCAAGAGGGAATCACGGCTTGTGGGTAGAGTGTTTGAAAAACTGATATATCAGTCGTGCTCACGGTTATGAGCGGCCAAGGGAGCTCCAGTGATTAGTGGTACTTGATCAGAGACATTGTGGTACAGGTGGCAATGAGATTGATGGTTTTGGTTATGGCTATGGTGCTGGTAAGTGGTATTCTTTCCGTTTGGAAAGGGTACATCGGGCTAATAACTTGGGTTAATGCTAAAACTTGGCTTTTTCTACTAGTAAATAATAATCTGACCAACTAAAAGCAACTGCTTGACTTATCCCCACATAAAGCTAGTCCACTACAGCCAAACAGGATACTTGCTGAGTATGTTGATGTGTACTCACCCTTGCTCTACACACCAAACCCCCCCCAGGTTGTCAGCATTGCAACCACTGCTCAGGCGAAGATGAAGCTGTGAAAGGAGACTTCCAGGATTTCCAAGACTACGACGAGTTCTAGGTGTGGGTTAGCGGTAACCCCCAGTCGGCTGCCTGTGAAGGCCGCAGTTATCTACGTTTCTTTTCCGCACTTTGATTTATTGTAAGAACTATATGGACGTCTCAGACGTATGATGTAACCGACTATTATCCCTTT
The DNA here is from genome assembly GCF_902167145.1 of Zea mays. Classification (NCBI taxonomy): domain Eukaryota; kingdom Viridiplantae; phylum Streptophyta; class Magnoliopsida; order Poales; family Poaceae; genus Zea; species Zea mays. The sequence continues at coordinate 128,880,870 of NC_050105.1, read as the reverse complement.
TAATACTATTTTGAGCACTGTGTGATGATGTCCATGTTATGTAACTGTTGTGTACGTAAATAACTGATCCTGGCACGTACATGGTTCGCATTCGGTTTGCCTTCTAAAACCGGGTGTGACACTGCCTATTCACCTTGGTAGTGTTTAAGGGTTTGATCGGCCCGAGGCAAGAGGGAATCACGGCTTGTGGGTAAAGTGCACAACCTCTGCAGAGTGTTTGAAAAACTGATATATCAGCCGTGCTCACGGTTATGAGCGGCCAAGGGAGCTCCAGTGATTAGTGGTACTTGATCAGAGACATTGTGGTACAGGTGGCAATGAGATTGATGGTTTTGGTTATGGCTATGGTGCTGGTAAGTGGTATTCTTTCCGTTTGGAAAGGGTACATCGGGCTAATAACTTGGGTTAATGCTAAAACTTGGCTTTTTCTACTAGTAAGTAATAATCTGACCAACTAAAAGCAACTGCTTGACTTATCCCCACATAAAGCTAGTCCACTACAGCCAAACAGGATACTTGCTGAGTATGTTGATGTGTACTCACCCTTGCTCTACACACCAAACCCCCCCAGGTTGTCAGCATTGCAACCACTGCTCAGGCGAAGATGAAGCTGTGGAAGGAGACTTCCAGGAGTTCCAAGACTACGACGAGTTCTAGGTGTGGGTTAGCGGTAACCCCCAGTCGGCTGCCTGTGAAGGCCGCAGTTATCTACGTTTCTTTTCCGCACTTTGATTTATTGTAAGAACTATATGGACGTCTCAGACGTATGATGTAATCGACTATTATCCCTTTTAATACTATTTTGAGCACTGTGTGATGATGTCCATGTTATGTAACTGCTGTGTACGTGAATAACTGATCCTGGCACGTACATGGTTCGCATTCGGTTTGCCTTCTAAAACCGGGTGTGACAATATGTTTCTTCTACCACGCCAGTGGCATGGTTGAATACTCGATATACTTTGGACTTTAATGAATAACCCAAAAGAAAACCAATATCACAACGTCTTTGAAACTTCCCTAGGTGATGGTGTTTCTTGTAGATGTAGCATTTGCACCCAAACACCCCGAAGAAGGAGACGTCTGGCTTTTTCCCATTTAGCACTTCATAGGGAGTCTTCGCAAGTAGCCGGTGAGGAAATAGCCTGTTTGATGCATAACATGCAGTGTTGACAGCTTTGGCCCAAAACCTCTCCGGTGTGTTATACTCATCAATCATTGTTCTTGCAAGTGTGATCAAGGTCCTGTTTTTCCTTTCAACAACTCCATTTTGTTGAGGTGTGTATGTTGCAGATACTTCATGCTTGATCCCAATTTCATCATAGTACTCATGAATGTTGGTGTTGTCAAATTCTTTGCCATTATCACTTCTAATCTTCTTGGTCTTGCAATCAAATTCATTTTGTGATTTCTTGGCAAACTTCTTGAATATAGATGCAACTTCAGATTTGTCATGGAGAAAGAACACCCAAGTGTATCTTGAGAAGTCATCAACAATTACTAGACAGTAGAGGTTGCCACCGGCACTTACATAATTTGTAGGTCCAAATAAATCCATATGAAGTAGTTCTAGTGGCCTTGATGTTGACATGAAAGCTTTAGTAGGATGTGTATTAGCAACTTGCTTTCCAGCTTGACATGCACTACATGGCTTGTCTTTTTCAAACACCACATCCTTTAATCCTCTAACCATGTCTTTTTTTTAATACCTTCTTGAGTGTGCTCATCCCAACATGTGCAAGCCTCCTATGCCAAAGCCATCCAAGTGAAGCTTTGGTGAAGAGGCAAGTTCTTAAGTCTGCATCTTCTGAAGAGAAATCCACTAAGTAGAGGTTGTTGTATCTAAATCCCTTGAACACCATGATTCATCATCCATCTTTGATACAATAACCTCTGTTGGAGTGAATAAGCATTGAAGTCCAAGATCACAGAGTTGACCCACTGATAATAAATTGAAGCTCAAAGGTGCAACTAAGAGAACATTTGATATTGATAAATCATTTGAAATTGCCACCTTGCCAAGTCCTTGCACTTTTCCTTTTGAATTATCTCCAAATGTGATTTTGTCTTGTCCATCAACATTCTCATCAAGTGAGGTGAACATCCGTGGGTTGCCTGTCATATGTTGTGTGCATCCACTGTCAATAACCCAATGGCTCCCACCGGTCTTGTAGTTCATCTACATCCATAGACAAATCAAGCTTGAGTTTTGAGGACCCTATATTGCATAGGACCAGTGACTCTCTCAATCAAGGACTTTGCAACCCAAATTTGTCTAGGTCTACTCTTGTTTGGTGGACCTAGGAATGTAATTTTGACCTTTCCATTTGCAACCTTTCTTAGAACATAATGAGCATTGAAAGCAAATGGTCTTGAGTGCTTAGGCAAGGGAGTTGGTGGTTTGGCTTTGCAGTTGTGGGCAAAATGACCTTCATTTCCACACTCAAAGCATTTGATAGGCTTGTGAGTCTGTTTAGGCTTGTATTGAGTAGTAGCTTTCTTTTGCACAAAAACATTGTATCCAATACCAGTCTTGTTGTTTTTCATGACAGTGTTCATAAGCAGCTCATTGTGGAGGTATTGACCCTTGTTGAACTTTTGCACACTTGTTGCAAGATGTTCATTTTCACTCTTTAGTTTCTTGACCTCATTTTTAAGCCTTTCATTATCCACTGCCAACTCATTGTTGAAATCATTGTTCTCAATAGCAACCTTTCCTCTAGTAGTTGCATCAGTCAAGTATTTCTTCAATTTTTGGTTGTCTAAAGTCAAGACTTCAACTTTTTCAATCAATTCATCATGTAGACTAGTTTGCTCTCCTTGACTCAAATCATCACATGAGGTTGCTACATCAATCTTAACAACAGGGTTAATAGCCTCATGTGTTTTGCAAGATAAAAGTTCATTTTCAACAAGAAGATTGTCATGATCAAATTTAATCTGAGTATAGTCTTCCTTGATTTTTACTAGTCTATCTTGCAACTCCCTATTAGCTTCATTTAATTTGTCACATTTATCCTTAGCATCTTTTAGGGAGATTGTGAGCTCATTTACAGTTGATGACATAGTTTTATTTTCTTCTTTTATTTCATCACTAGCTTTCATAACTATGTCATATTTGGCATTTAAAGATTCATTTTCATTTTTCAACCTATCATATTTAGCTTTTGACTTTCTAATAATTTGAGTATATTCTTTAAGCAAGTCAGCTAGCTCATCATATGAAGGTGAAGCAAATTCCTCATCACTATCACTATCATCAGTAATATCAATATCATTTTGTACCTTCCGTTAACCTCTAGCCATGAGGCATAGGTGAGAAGTCGATGATGGCGATGGTGGTGGTGAAGAGAAGTCCCCGGCGATGGCGACAACTTTTTCATCATTCTTTTCTTCACTTGAAGAAGACCCACTTGATGACTCAATGTCAGTGAGCCAGTCACCAACAATATATGCCTTTCCATTCTTCTTCTTGTGGAACCTCTTTTGCTTCCCATCCTTCCTCTTGAAGAATTTCTTTTCCTTCTTTTCATCATCACTGTCATCTTCTTTCTTGCCCTTGAACTTGTTCTTCTTGGGCTTGTTACATTGATGAGCAAGATGATCGAGCTCACCACAGTTGTAGCAATCCATCTCAGAAATGGGCTTTCTTTTGTTGGAAAAGAATTTCTTCTTTCTTGAATCAAATTTGATGCCTTCTCTGCTGAGCTTCTTCAACATCTTGGTGGTCTTCCTTACCATCAAGGCAATGTTAGCATCAAGGTCATCATCACTTGAGGATTCTTCCTCAACTTGTATTTTTGCTTTTCCTTTTCTTTCTTGGTTTGCTTTGAGAGCCAAATCCTTTCTTTTGGAAGATGACTCTTCTTTGTCGTTGATGTGCATGTACATCTCATGAGCATTGATCTTTCCCAAAATCTGTGTAGGTGTGGTAACTGAAAGATCCATCTGATGTAGCACAGTGACAATGTGTCCATATTTGTCTATTGGGAGGACACTGAGAATCTTCCTCGCAACATCCGATTGTGAGATTTGAGTAAGCCCCAATCCATTAACTTCCTCTACAAGAATATTGAGACGTGAGTACATGGCATTGACATTTTCATTAGCAAGCATTTCAAAAGAATTTAACTTTCTCATGGCTATGTGATATCTCTCCTCACGCTCACTTCTAGTTCCTTCATGTAGAGCACAAATGTCCATCCACAAATCATGAGCATTTTTATGATTTCTTACTCTATTGAACACATCTTTGCAAAGGCCTCTAAAAAGGGTGTTTTTGGCCTTAGCATTCCATTTCTCATAATTAAACTCATCACCTACAAGATTTGTGCGATCTCTAGGTTCGGGGAATCATTGTGCGGTGGCTTTATAGACACCAATGTCTATAGCCTCTAAATATGCTTCCATACGAATTTTCCAATAAGGAAAATCGTCACCATCAAAAACGGGAGGAGGTCCATCCCCACCGGACATCGTAACTCTTAGCGGTTAAGCTAATCTAAGAGCAACAAGGCTTCGATACCAATTGAAAGGATCACGATGCCCAAGAGGGGGGTGAATTGGGCTTTTCTAAAAATCAACACTAATTAAAACCTAAGCAAGAGCTAAGCAAGAGCCCAACTTCACCCCAACAACTAGCACTAAGAATATAATACTAGAAATACAACAATGCTAAGACAATACTTCAAATACTTGCTAAACAAATACACAATGTAAAGTGCTTGAATTAAGTGCAGAATGTAAAGCAAGGTTTAGAAGACTCCTCCAATTTTTCCCGAGGCATCGAAGAGTCGCACTCTCCACTAGTCCTCGTTGGAGCACCCGCGCAAGGGTATCGCTCCCCCTTGGTCCTCGCAAGAACCAAGTGCTCACTACGAGATGATCCTTTGCCACTCCGACGCGGTGGATCCCTCGAGACCGCTTACAGACTTGAGTCGGGTCACCAACAAGATCTTCACGGTGATCACCGAGCTCCCAACGCCACCAAGCCGTCTAGGTGATGCCGATCACCAAGAGTAACAAGCCGTAGACTTTCGCTTGACCAAGAGAAGCCTAATGCAAGTGGTGTGTGCTCTAGGTGGCTCTCGCTAGCGCTAACGAGGAACAAATGCGGGATTAAGATTCTCTAATCTCCTCACTAGGCTTTTGGCGCTTGCAATGCTCTAGCAATGTGCTGGAATAAATGTGGGGTGCAAGACATTGAATATGGTGGGTGGAGGGGGTATAAATAGCCCTCACCCACCAACTAGCTGTTACAGGCATTTCACTGCGCACTGGCGCACCGGACAGTCCGGTGCGCCACCGGTGCGCCAACGGTCGTTTCCAACAGCTAGTTCTGACAGTTAGCCGTTGGACTCATGGCACACCGGACAGTGAACAGTCACTGTCCGGTGCACACCGGACAATCCGGTGCACTGTCCGATGCACTGTCCGGTGCGCCACTATAATTCACTTCTGAAACAGGGCGCGCTCGGGTTTTGCTGCCCGGGGAGACCTTCCCCTGGGCCAGCCTGGCCCACCTGGCAGATGGTGCACCGGAGAGTCCGGTGCCCCAGGGCCAGAAACCCTACCTCTTGTTTTTCAGCTGATTTTCAAATCGGTTTTCGTTCTAACTTGTGAGTGAGTTCTAGAGTGACACCTAGCACTGTATGTGATTGTGATTGTGCACCAACACTACACTAGAACTCTCTTGGTCAAACTACTCATCGACAACCCCTCTTTATAGTACGACTAAAAGAGAAATAAAAGACCTAACTAAATCACGAGTGTCCACATCTCCTTGACACTCGGACTTCGTAGTCCTTCACCTTTTGTTTCGTCGTTTTAGCCGTCGCTTCGAGTTCTTATCTCCAGGATTGTTTTCACCGTTGTAGTACTTCTACCTGTAATGCGACCTAACTTACCATTTGTCTCTGCAAAACACACGTTAGTCACATATAACATTACGTTGTCATTAATCACTAAAACCAACCAGGGGCCTAGATGATTTCAGTTGAATTGCCAACACAAATATTGGACTAACTAGTTTGCTCTAGATTATATGTTCTACTGGTGCCAAAGGTTCAGCACAAACCAATAAAAAGATCTAAGTTAGGGTTCAAAATAAAGGAGCAAAAGAAACTGAAGTGAACCCTGGTCTGGCGCACCGGACTGTCCGGTGCACCAGGGTGGATCGACCTCAAACTCTTCACCTTCGGGTTTCTGATGCCGCGCTCCGCTATAATTCACCGGACTGTCCGGTGGGACACCAGACCGTCCGATGTGCCAGCGGAGCAACGACCACCAGCGCAACGGTCGACTCCAACGGTCGACTGACAACGTGAACAGTGCGCGGACAGTTCGCGCAGAGCCAGAGCAGCACCAGAAGGCGCACCGAACAGTGAACAGTGACTGTCCGGTGCGGCACCGGACCGTCCGGTGGCCCAGGCTGTCAGAGCTCCAATGGTCAAAACCGTCAGAACCCTAACGGTTGGGTGACGTGGCTGGCGCACCGGACTGTCCGGTGCGCCCATCGACAGCAGCCCTCCCCAACGGTTGTTTTGGTGCACCATTCAAGACATCCAAGTTTCCAGCATATTGCATTCAATACAAGAGCTCTAGACTTCACTCCAAGACACAAACAAGAGATCATCCTATCCAAAGTCCAAAACAACTCCAAACACTTAGTGACTTGTGTGAGAGAGATATTCAGTGTATTCATTTGAGTTCTTATCGCTTGGATCACTTTTCTTCTTCCCCATTCTTGTTCTCAAGCAACTTGTAATCAAAGCAAGAGACACCAAGTTGTGGTGGTTCTTGTGAGGGATCTAAGTGACCCGTTGATTAAGGAGAAAGCTCACTCGGTCTAAGTGACCATTTGAGAGAGGGAAAGGGTTGAAAGAGACCCGGTCTTTGTGACCACCTCAACGGGGAGTAGGTTTGCAAGAACCGAATCTCTGTAAAACAAATCACCATGTCATCGGCTCTATTTCTTTGGTTGATTTGTTTTCGCCCTCTCTTTCGGACTCGATTTTATTCCTAACGCTAACCCCGGCTTGTAGTTCTGCTTAAAGTTTGTAAATTTCATATTTGCCTATTCACCCCCCTCTAGGCGACTTTCAATTGGTATCAGAGCCCGATACTTCATTAGAGTTTAACCACTCGAAGTGATGTCGGAAGAACACGCCAAGAAGGAGATCGTGACCGGCGGTGACAAGTCTACAAGCCACGGGAAGACTCCATCGGGGGAGTCCGGCAACAAGATGAAGGATCCCCTTCACATACCAAAACGTATCGGAGTGGCGACAAGAAAAAGAAGATGAATAAAGTGGTCTACTATGAGACCGATTCTTCGTCACCATCCACTTCCGGCTCCGACGCGCCGTCCGTCACTTCTAAGCGCCATGAGCGCAAGAAGTTTAGTAAGATCCCCTTACGCTATCCTCGCATTTCCAAACGCACTCCTTTACTTTCCGTCCCATTAGGCAAACCACCTGTTTTTTACGGTGAAGATTATTGTATGTGGAGTGATAAAATGAGGCATCATCTAACCTCACTCCACTCTAGCATTTGGGACATTATTGAGTTTGGAGCGTAGGTACCATCCGTGGGGGATGAAGCATATGACTCGGACGAGGTTGCTCAAATCCGGCATTTTGACTCCCAAGCCACCACTATACTCCTTGCCTCTCTATGTCGAGAGGAGTATAATAAGGTGCAAGGGTTGAAAAGTGCCAAGGAGATTTGGGACGTGCTCAAGACCGCGCACAAAGGAGATGAGGTGACCAAGATCACCAAGCAGGAGACGATCGAGGGGGAGCTCGGTCGATTCATCCTCAACCAAGGAGAAGAGCCACAATCCATGTACAACCGGCTCAAGACCTTGGTGAATCAAGTGCGCAACCTCGGGAGCACAAAATGGGATGACCATGAAATGGTCAAGGTTATTCTAAGATCACTTGTTTTTCGTAATCCTACACAAGTTCAATTAATTCGTGGAGATCCTAGATATAAGCTAATGTCTCCCGAGGAAGCAATAGGAAAGTTTGTGAGCTTTGAATTGATGATCAAAGGCTCCAAACAAATCATCGAGCAAGGCGCCACCTCCACACCCGAGGTGCAACCCGTCGCATTCAAAGCGATGGAGGAGAAGAAGGAAGAGTCTACATCAAGTAGGCTCCCCATCGACACCTCCAAGCTCAACAACGAGAAAATGTCGCTCATCATTAAGAGGTTTCGCCATATCCTCAAGCAAAGGAAGGGGAGAGACTACAAATCTCGTTCCAAGAAGGTGTGCTATAAGTGTGGTAAGCCCGGTCACTTTATAGCAAAATGTCCTATTTCTAGTGATAGGGGCGACGATAAGAGAGGGAAGAAGAAGGAAAAGAAGAAGTACTACAAGAAGAAGGGCGGCGATGCCCACGTGTGTCGGGAATGGGACTCCGATGAGAGCTCCACCGACTCCTCCAACGAGGACGCCGCCAACATCGCCGTCAACAAGGGCCTCCTCTTCCCCAACGTCGGCCACAAGTGCCTCATGGCAAAGGACGGCAAGAAGAAGAAGGTAAAATCTAGAGCCTCCACTAAATATACAACATCTAGTGATGAGGGTAGCTCTAGTGAAGATGAGGATGATTTACTTGCCCTTTTTGCCAACTTAAACATGAAACAAAAAGAAAAATTGAATGAATTGATAGGTGACATTCATGAGAAGGATGAACTCTTGGATAGCCAAGAGGAATTCCTTATTAAGGAAAACAAAAAGCATATTAAAGTAAAAAATGCCTATGCTCAGGAAGTAGAGAAATGTGAAAAATTAACTAGTGAGCTTAGCATTGCCATGACACTATCTCTAACCTTAGAATTGAAAATGCCAAATTAATTGCTAAGGTTGAGAAATTAAATGTTTGTGATGATTCTCTTGTCAACCTTAAAAATGGTAATGCTAGTTTGATTGCTAAGATTGACAAGTTAAATGAACCAATTTCTAGCCTTAAGATTGAGAATGATAAACTAATTTCTAAGGCTAAAGATTTAAATTTTTTGCAATGTTTCTATTTCCAATCTTAGAAATGAAATTGCAATGTTATATGCTAAGATTGATGAATTAAATGCTTGCAAACCCTCTACATCTAGTGTTGATCATGTTACTATTTGTACTAGATGTAGAGACATTAATGTTGATGCTATCCAGTATCCATGATCACATTGCTATGATTAAACAACAAAATGATCATATAGCCAAACTAGATGCTAAAATTGCCGAGCATAAATTAGAAAATGAAAATTTTAAATTTGCTCGTAGCATGCTTTATAATGGGAGACGCCCTAGCATTAAGGATGGCATTGGCTTCCAACAGGGAGACAATGTCAAGCTTAATGCCCATAAGAAATTGTCTAATTTTGTTAAGGGTAAGGCTCCCATGGCTCAGGATAACGAGGGCTATATTTTATATCCTGCTAGTTATCCCGAGCATAAGATTAGGAGAATTCATGCTAGGAAACCTCAAAATGTTTCACATCATGCTTTTATGTATAAGAATGAAGCTTCTAGCTCTAGGCATTCTACCCATGTTAAAATGCCTAAAAAGAAATCTCCTGTTGCATCAAATGATCATAACATTTCATTTAAGACTTTTGATGCTGCTTATATGCTTACTAACAAATCAGGCAAAGTAGTTGCCAAATATGTTGGGGGCAAACACAAGGGATCAAAGACTTGTGTTTGGGTACCCAAGGTACTTGTTTCTAATGTGAAAGGACCCAAGACCATTTGGGTACCTAAGAACAAGGCCTAAACTTATTTTGTAGGTTTATGCATCCGGGAGCTCAAGTTGGATCATTGATAGCAGATGCACAAACCACATGACAGAGGAGAAAAAGATGTTCTCCTCCTACGAGAAAAACGAAGATCCCCAAATAGCTATCACATTCGGGGATGGAAATCAAGGTTTGGTCAAAGGACTTGGTAAAATTGCTATATCACCTGACCATTCCATTTCCAATGTTTTTCTTGTAGAATTGTTAGATTACAATTTGCTTTCTGTTTCTCAATTATGCAAAATGGGTTACAACTGTCTTTTTACGGATATAGGTGTTACTGTCTTTAGAAGATGTGATGATTTAGTACCATTTAAGGGAGTACTCGATGGTCAACTATACTTAGTTGATTCCAATAGAGCTGAACTCGATACTTGCTTAATTGCTAAGACTAATATGAGTTGGCTCTGGCATCGCCGACTAGCCCATGTTGGGATGAAGAATCTTCATAAGCTTCTAAAGGGAGAACACATTTTGGGACTAACCAATGTTCATTTTGAGAAAGACAGGGTCTATAGCGCATGTCAAGCAGGAAAGCAAGTTGGTGTCCACCATCCACACAAGAACATAATGACAACAGACAGGCCACTTGAGCTACTCCACATGGATTTATTTGGCCCGATAGCTTACACAAGCATCGGCGGGAGTAAGTACTGTCTTGTAATTGTGGATGATTATTCTTGCTTCACTTGGGTATTCTTTTTACAGGAAAAATCTCAAACCCAAGAGACACTCAAGGGATTCTTGAGACAGGCTCAAAATGAGTTCAGATTGAGAATCAAGAAGATAAGAAGCGGCAATGGGACGGAGTTCAAGAACTCACAAATAGAAGGCTTTCTTGAGGACGAGGGCATCAAGCATGAGTTCTCTTCTCCCTACACACCACAACAAAATGGTGTAGTCTTGAGGACCATGCTTGATGAGTACAAGACTCCGGACCAGTTTTGGGCCAAAGTGATTAGCACCGTCTGCTACTCCATCAACCGACTCTACCTTCACCGAATCCTCAATAAGACATCATATGAACTCCTCACCGGTAAAAAGCCCAATGTTTCATATTTTATAGTCTTTGGTAGCAAATGTTTTATTCTTGTTAAAAGAGGTAGAAAATCTAAATTTGCTCCTAAGGCTGTAGAGGGCTTTTTACTTGGTTATAACTCAAATACAAGGGCATATAGAGTCTTCAACAAGTCCACTGGATTAGTTGAGGTTTCTTGTGACATTATGTTTGATGAGACTAATGGCTCCCAAGTGGAGCAAGTTGATCTTGATGAGCTAGATGATGAAGAGGCTCCGTGCGTCGTGCTAAGGAACATGTCCATTGGGGATGTGTGTCCTAAGGAATCCGAAGAGCCTCCACAAGCACAAGATCAGCCATCATCTTCAAATCAAGCATCTCCACCAACTCAAGATGAGGATCAGGCTCAAGACAATGGAGAAGAAGATCAAGAAGATGAGCCACCTCAAGAGGAGGACAATGATCAAGGGGGAGATGACAATGACAAGGAAGATTATCAAGAAGAACAGGGTCAAAGAACGCCACACCCAAGAGTCCACCAAGAGATACAAAGAGATCACCCCGTGAAATCCATCCTCGGCGATATTCATAAGGGGGTAACCACTCGATCTCGTGTCGCACATTTTTATGAACTTTACTCTTTTGTGTCTTCTATTGAGCCATACAGGGTGGAAGATGCATTAAGGGATTCGGATTGGGTGTTGGCAATGCAAGAGGAGCTCAACAACTTCACGAGGAATGAGGTATGGCATCTTGTTCCACGTCCTAACCAAAATGTTGTAGGAACCAAGTGGGTATTCCGCAACAAGCAAGATGAGCATGGTTTGGTGACAAGAAACAAAGCCCGACTTGTGGCCAAGGGATATTCACAAGTCGAAGGTTTGGATTTCGATGAAACCTATGCACCCGTAGCTAGGCTTGAGTCAATTCACATATTACTTGCCTATGCTACTTACCATGGATTTAAGCTCTATCAAATGGACGTGAAAAGTGCCTTCCTCAATGGACCAATCAAGGAAGAGGTCTATGTTGAGCAACCTCCCGGCTTTGAAGATAGTGAGTACCCTAATCATGTGTATAAACTCTCTAAGGCGCTTTATGGGCTCAAGCAAGCCCTAAGAGCATGGTATGAATGCCTAAGAGATTTCCTTATCACTAATGGCTTCAAAGTCATCAAAGCCGATCCTACTCTCTTTACTAAAACAATTGCAAATGATTTGTTTGTATGTCAAATTTATGTTGATGATATCATATTTGGGTCTACTAACAAATCTACTTGTGAAGAGTTTAGTAGGATCATGATTCAAAAATTCGAGATGTCTATGATGGGGGAGTTGAAGTATTTCTTAGGATTTCAAGTGAAGCAACTCCAAGATGGCACCTTCATCAGCCAAACCAAGTACATTCAAGATATACTTACCAAGTTTCAAATGAAGGATGCCAAGCCCATCAAGACACCCATGGGAACTAATGGGCATCTCGACCTCGACACGGGAGGTAAATCCGTAGATCAAAAGGTATACCGGTCGATGATAGGATCTTTACTCTATTTATGTGCATCTCGACCGGATATTGTGCTTTCCGTATGCATGTGTGCAAGGTTCCAAGCCGATCCTAAGGAAGTTCACCTTAGGGCCGTGAAAAGAATCTTGAGATATTTAGTTCATACACCTAAGTTTGGTCTTTGGTACCTCAAGGGATCCACTTTTGATTTAATAGGCTATTCAGATGCTGATTGGGCAGGGTGTAAAATTGATAGAAAGAGCACAACAGGGACTTGTCATTTCTTGGAAAGATCCCTGGTGTCTTGGGCTTCAAAGAAACAAAATTCAGTAGCTCTTTCTACCGCCGAAGCCGAGTATATTGTTGTAGGCCATTATTGCGCGCAATTACTTTGGATGGGGCAAACCCTTAGGGACTATGGCTACAAATTTAGCAAAGTCCCTCTCCTATGTGATAATGAGAGTGCAATCCGCATGGCGGATAATCCCGTTGAACACAGCCACACTAAGCACATAGCCATTCGGTATCACTTTTTGAGGGATCACCAAAAAAGGGGGGATATCGAGATAGCTTATGTTAGCACCAAAGAACATTTACCCGATATCTTTACCAAACCACTAGATGAGAAAATCTTTACCAAACTTAGGAACGAGCTAAACATTCTTGATTCTCGAAAGTTTGATTGATACTTTGCACACATAGCTCATTTACATACCTTCGATCATATCTCTATTATGTCTATGACTAATATGTTTTCAAGTGTATTCCTATGCTAAGTCGTAGATTGAAAGGGAAATGGAGTCTTCGGCGAAGACAAGGCTTCCACTCCACTCTATCGGTATTATTTACCCTTCGCCGTCATTCCGCACCGCTCTCCACTTTGGTATAATCTTCACTCATATTTATTTGTACCATTGGGGAGAAAGTAAAAAGGGCTCTCAAATGTCTCTGTTTTTGGCGATTAATGCCAAAGGGGGAGAAAGTATTAGCCCAAAGCAAAAGGACCGCACCACCACAAATTTCAAAGTTTAAAAAGAAGTTTTTTGGTATCTTATGATGAAAAAATCAATTCAATGTTTAAAAAGAAGTTTTTTTATTGGTATCTTATGATGAAATATTTAAAAGAGGATTTTTCAATTGGTTAGCATTTTTCAAATTGGTATTAAATAGTTAATCTTCTTTCAATTGGTAAAACCCTCTTGAGCACTAAGAGGAGAATTTCATCCAGGGGGAGTTTTGTTTAAGTCAAAGGAAAATCATTTGAAACAGGGGGAGAAAATTTCAAATCTTGAAAATGCTTCTTGCAATCTTATTTATATATCGTTGACTATTTGCAAAAGTACTTTGAAAAGATTTTCCAAAAGATTTTGCAAAAACAAAACAAGTGGTGCAAGCGTGGTCCAAAATGTTAAAAGAAATAAAGCAATCCATGCATATCTAATGAAAGTATAAATTGGTTTAACTCCAAGCAACCTTTGCACTTACCTTATGCAAACTAGTTTAATTCTGCACTTATATATTTGCTTTGGTTTGTGTTGGCATCAATCACCAAAAAAGGGGGAGATTGAAAGGGAAATAGGGTCAAACTTTTTTCTATAAATATTTTGGTGGTTGAATTGCCCAACACAAATAGTGGACTAACTAGTTTGCTCTAGATTATATGTTCTACAGGTGCCAAAGGTTCATCACAAAACAATAAAAAGATCTAAGTTAGGGTTCAAAAGAAAGGAGCAAAAGAAACCGAAGTGAACCCTGGTCTGGCGCACCGGATTGTCCGGTGTGCCACCGGACAGTGTCTGGTGCACCAGGGTGGATCGACCTCAAACTCTTCACCTTCGGGTTTCTGAGGCCGCGCTCTGCTATAATTCACCGGACTGTCCGGTGGGTCACCGGACCGTCCGGTGTGCCAGCGGAGCAACGGCTGCCAGCGCAACGGTCAACTCCAACGATCGACTGACAACGTGAACAGTGCGCGGACAGTTCGCGCAGAGTCAGAGCAGCGCCAGAAGGCGCACCGGACAGTGAACAGTGACTGTCCAGTGGCCTAGACTGTCAGAGCTCCAACGATCGAAACCGTCAGAACCCTAACGGTTGGGTGACGTGGTTGGCGCACCGGATAGTGTCCGGTGGCGCATCGGACTGTCCGGTGCGCCCATCGACAGCAGCCTCCCCAACGGCTGTTTTGTTGGTTGGGGCTATAAATACCCCCAACCACCACCATTCAAGGCATCCAAGTTCCCAGCATATTGCATTCAATACAAGAGCTCTAGACTTCACTCCAAGACACAAACAAGAGATCAAATCCTCTCCAAAGTACAAAACCACTCCAAACACTTAGTGACTTGTGAGAGAGAAATTCTGTGTGTTCATTTGATTTATTGTCGCTTGGATCACTTTTCTTCTTCCCCATTCTTGTTCTCAAGCAACTTGTAATCAAAGCAAGAGACACCAAGTTGTGGTGGTCCTTGTGAGGGATCTAAGTGACCCGTTGATTAAGGAGAAAGCTCACTCGGTCTAAGTGACCGTTTGAGAGAGGGAAAGGGTTGAAAGAGACCCGGTCTTTGTGACCACCTCAACGGGGAGTAGGTTTTGCAAGAACCGAACCTCGGTAAAACAAATCACTGTGTCATCCGCTCTATTTATTTGGTTGATTTGTTTTTTCCCTCTCTTTCGGACTCGATTTTATTTCTAACGTTAACTCCGTCTTGTAGTTGTGCTTAAAGTTTGTAAATTTCAGATTTGCCTATTCACCCCCTCTAGGTGACTTTCATGTTTCATCATGGATGGTGGCACAACAATAAATGCATTCACTGCTTAATTGCCGGTCTTATCCTCCAACTATCAACCTTCTCTTTTCCATATTGCTCGAAGATCTATGAAAGATGGAGAGCAGATTTGGAAGAAGAATCAGATCTAGACAATAAATGAATCCCATCTAGTTACTTAAGACTATCTTCAACGGTTCCGCCAACCATCACCCTCCCCTCCTTTAGAGGCCACAATACTACTCTAAAGACTACATCGGTTGCCTCTATGAGGCTGTCCGCAGCCGCGTCCGCCAGGCCGCCCCCTCCCTTCGATCTGGCGGCTACAGGAGCCCCCACGGCTGCAACGGCGCCCCCTGCAAGGCCCTCCAGCCATAAGATGTGAATAGGATTCCGCCACAGCCAGCGTGAGTCTGCCGCCCCCTTGCACTGTTCATTTGTATGGTGGTTTTTTAATAGGTGAAGAAAAAATAGTAATAGATGATGAATATGGTTAGATACTGATATTTTATAGTTGTAGTGAGGTATATGTGGAGAATGTAGGGGGGACCGGTGCGGTCGATGAAAAAGTAGTAGATGAAATGTTGATGATGTAACACAAAAAAATGATATAGGGAGAGAAATTTAGAGGAAACCACTGCGTGTGAGTCCCCCTTTCATGTAGCAACATTCTATCTCTCCATAGATTTAGGGGGACGCTACCTCCTTCATGCGTCTACAGCCACTTGCGGTGTGTTTGCCGCTATGGCCCAGCAGTCTGGCTGCGCTCCCTGGCTGCAGCTCTCGTGTTTGCGTCGCCTGGCTTGCTCGGGAGCCTGGTTGTCCGCGTGCAAGTTTAGCCTCTCGGCGTGGCTCCACAGAAATGAGATCAAGGTCCGTTTCTTGGGAGTCTGGCTGCTCGTGGCGCAAGGATTCCGCGTTTAGTTAGTTTTAGTCTTCTAGCCCGGTTGTATACTGGGTGACAAACACTATCTCGTATGAGCCAGACTCATATGGTACAAGTACACAAACAAAGTGAGTTATAAAACAGGCTAGCCTCAACCTAGACCCACAGGGTCGCAAACACACCCTTCGTCTTTTTGCCGATCCCGTTCCTTCTCCGGTGCCGACAGGCCCGTCATGACCATCCGCTGCGCCGCGTGGAGGTGGTGGCTGGCCGACGTGCTCCAAGCATGCCACCACCGCTCCCCTGCAAGTACCAAATATTTGTTTGTACAATTGAAAATAGGTGGTAATTGAGTTAATTGAAAGCGAATGTGTATAATAATAGTATGGTGGTGTATAGAGGTGTGATAGAGAGTTAATCGCTATAGGGAGTTGAGATATAAAGGGAGAGAGATTGCCAATCTGGTAGGATAATAAGATATATCTCTACAACTATTAAGAACCATTTGTAGACTGCCCCCGCTCCCTACCCGCACGCGCTAACGAAATCCCGTCCCGCAACGGCCTCCCGCACCGCACGGCAGCACGCCGCAGAGCGTACACCGCCCCCGCCCGCCCGCCCTCCGGGATCCTCGCCGCCGCAAACAGCTCAGCCTACCACGCTCGCCCCCTGCCAATCCTTCCACGAATCGGGTGTCCCCAACAATCCCCCGCACCCGCCGCACTCGGGCAGACGGAGCGCTACCCCCGCGCCGCGCGCTCCGACTTCGTCGCATACCCCTGCGCCCGGCCTCGAGCTCAATCCCCCAAGCCCCGAGCTCAATCCGTCGTCGCAAACGCGAAAGTCGGCAGAGATGTTTGGTACGCGCTCAAATCCTAATCCCCACGCCCCGCAAACCCCTGCGCAATAGCTGCCGTCCAGCCCCCGCCCCTGCTCCCCCACGCTGCGCGCGTCCGTGATGCCGGGGATCTGCAACCCCCATCCCCTAGCCACTACCGGAATTTGGCTCTTTGCCGAGTGTCATATTCTTTGTCGAGTGTTTTATTTCGGGCACTCGACAAAGAGCTCTTTGCCGAGTGCCACGCAAAAAACCCTCGGTAAAAGAAAACACTCGGCGAAGAAGCTCTTTGCCGAGTGTTTTATTTTTGACACTGTCTTTTTTTGACACTCGGCAAAGGGCTCTTTGCCGAGTGTCACAAATACAACACTCGGCAAAGAGCTATTTGCCGAGTGTTTTTTCTCCAACACTAGGCAAAGACAATTTAAAAATCATATTTTAAAGTAGTAAATTAATTTAAATGAAAAAGTTTTTAACTACAAATTTGTATAACTCATCATGATGTACAATTTATATATTGAACATTTTTTCATATGACAAAATTAAAATAAATTTGTTCATAAAACCTATATCTCTCTCGTAGTTTATGAAACTACGAGAGAGACGTATAGAATTTGTGCATATTGTTAGAACCATCATCTGAGATAAACAAATTACCAAACAACCAAAATAAACTTTGTAGATCTTGAGAAGTTATAGAAGTTTATAGTTGACAACTTTTTCATTTGAAGTCATATTGTCAACGAAAACTACGTCTGAATTTAAAAAATTTAAAATTTGAATTTTGAAAACGACTTCAAAAGGAAAAACCACCAACATGAAAGTTGTAGGTATTGAAGAGTTATGAAACTTTGTAGTTGACAATGTTTTAGTTTGAAATCATTTTGTTATGCAAAACTATGTTTGAATTTTGAAATTTGAATTTTTCAAACTGTCTCGGATGGAAAAACCACCAAAATAAAAGTTGTAGGTCTTGAAATGTAATGAAACTTTGTAGTTGACAATTTTTTGATTTGAAATCATCTTATCATTGAAAATTTCGTGTGAAGTTTTTAAATTTAAAATTCAAATTTTATAAACGGTCTCGGATGTAGAAACTATTAAAATAAAACTTTTAGATCTCAAAAAGTTATGCAACTTTATAGTTGGTCACATTTTCAAATGAACTCATTTAGTGCCTTAAATAATCAAATTACTCTCGATTTGTTATAGTACATGGGGAATGGAAACGTAATCTCTACTACTTATTAAGTAAGCAATAGTAGTCTGCCTCTGACTGTTCTGCCTTTGACCGGTTCTGCCACCGACCCGTTCTGCCATCGACGGACAGCCGCGCGCCGCCAAAAAAATCTGAGTAGCAGACAACACACTAACGCTTTTAGTCTGAGCAATAGACAACACACACTAACGCTTATAAGCCACGTTTCGACGCTCTCTGTGGCCGGTATGGCACTAATAAAAAAACCTCATAGCAGCGCCGCGGTTTATGCAGCCCAGTGGTTTTGTGCGGCCCAACAGTTGGTGCGGCCCATTGTGCAGTCCAGCCTATGGCGTCTGCCATCCTCTTCGGTGTGGGCGGTGCCCTCCATTCCACGACGGCGCGCCGCGACGACATTGGCGGCGTCCTCCCCTCGCTCGTGACCCCGCGCTCGAAGCCCCACCGTGCGCCCCCGCGCGCGCCCCGACTGCGCCCGCGCACCCACATGTACGCCATGCCCCCGCCCCGAGGAGGTTCGGAGCCCCTCAAGCGAGTGCTCGTCCGCGTTTGCACGCACCGAAGGAACCGAGGCCAGCCAAGTCGGGGCTTGGCTCTGCTGGTGACAGTTGCCTCACCTCGCCGCGCTACCTGAGAGAAGGAAAGAGGAGCTTAGGACGGCGACGACTGGCGTGATGACGACAAGGCCTTTGTGGATCTCGGCAGGCACCACTCGACGTCACGCAGGCAAGCTCCGAGACGGCATCCATTCCCTTCTCGTCGGCTTCCATTCTCCACGTGCTCCCTCCTCCATCTCTCATCGTGTCCCCTTCCTCTCCACGAGCTTCCATGAACCCTACAGCTTGCTCGTCCATGGAGTACGGGCTCACCAGCATCGGATCCGTAGGTCATACCTACTCTAGAAACCCTAGCTTGACTGCTCCTGATCCCCCAAGTTCTACCCCAATCTACAACCTCTGCTCTTCAGGTGATTTCACTGTTTTTCGCTACCTTTTACTCTACATGCATTTGCACCATTTTTTGTTAATCTCATAGAAACGCACGGGTATACGCAGATGCAGCAGGTGGTGATGCTTCTGTAGAGCTTACACGATGGTGCAGTCACACAGCTGCTCCGGTTGGTGATTTGATATTTGTGTGGAGGTTTACGTGAAGGTAAGACACTTCACTCTCTTAGCTAATCTAATTTCTAATGTCAGTATCACACATGCTCGACCTAAAGGTGTTCGATGAAATGGAAAAAGGTGTGCATTTTTTTGTTACGACTAGCTGATGATCCTAAGAAGTGAAAACACCTATTGCCTGTTGGACATTGAGTCCTATAAGCAGGTCCAGTTGCAGGTGTTTACTTCTCTACACTTCGGTAGAGAACTAGAGATCCTATTCCATTTCATTTGTTTGATTCATTGTATTCAAGATTAATTAGTTACATTTTTCGCCGCAAGTTATTAAGCATAGTTCCGAAACGGCTTGGCTGGCCCTTAAACATAGTTCAAGCTAGAGCAACACCCTGTTTCAGGTGCTCTTTATCTAACTAATCTTGGTCATTTTTTTCAGGCTACCCACAGATGAGAATATAGCTAATGGACAATCATTGCTTGTCCATGATCAGCGCAAATATAGATCAATGCTTATTTATACAAATTCTTCAGTATGGATGATTGGATAAATGGGTCCAAGATATCTCCAACTACGTTGCCTACGACAAGTGGGTCCCTTGACATGGCTAGCTACGATTGGCAATCTTTGAGGCAAGCTAACTTGGCTTGAAGTCTGAACTTGGGTGAAGTGAAGGGTGCAGGCTGGTAGTCTATATATACTCCCAGTCCCTAATGAGGTACCATTCACGATGACTGAAACTATTAGCTCTAGACAACATGGTATCTTTCTTTATACTGTAAAGAATGATATAGGTTGCCATCAGCAGAAATATTTTGGTCTGTCCACCCTATGTGCCTACACCAATGGAAGGAGTGCTCACTGCAATTCCACGTAGGTGAATAAAATCTGATGTATCACACTCACTTATCCCCTATATATCCAGAGCCTAATAAATAGTTGTTCGTGGCAGAAAAAGGAGATTGCCTTTTGACCTAGACTGGCGCCTTATGTTCCTTGTTTTCTCCTAGACATTTAGCCTTGTTGGTGGCTATATATATATATATTTTTGTTTATGCATCACAAGTTGAAAATTGATGATGTATTGATGGTACTTCAACAGGGATGAACATACTATACGATAACGATTAAAGGTGGCAGGGAATTTTCTTCACTAATGCATCAATTGTTCGGTGTCCTCTCCTAATTTAATAATTTCAGTATTATATGCTCAAAAGCTTTTTTTGTACAAGTTTATGCTCTATATCATTGCGTGGTGTCATCTAGAATTCAGAATCATGTAAAATTCATCCTGCAAACATTAGACAGTAGCTTCCTTTTGTTTAACGATGAAGATGTGGGTCGTCAACTCTCATTCTATCAATTGTGAATTATGATGCAAGCTTGCATTTGATAAGCATCTTCATTTTTGTATATTTGTAAATCAGGAGGGCTTAAGCTTTATTCTTCCTTGTGCTGTTACATAAGCATATAGACTGAATGCCTCTTTATTCAGAGCAGTTGGATACTGTAAATATGATAATTATAGCAATGGATGCTTTTAAGATCTGTTCTGATTTGCCAACAAGAGTTGTGGTCAAAGATGATTTATTTATTCCAAAATATGTTTATTTCATTAAAAAAAGGTTCCAGTATAAATGTATAAAGCCATACAGTAGATGGTAGCTGACAGATCCATTTTCTTTTTCCTCAAAACTGTGCTGCCCTTGTTGGTTTTAATACTATAATAATGTTATCATAGACGACCACCCTGTGTTTCAACCTTTTCAGGATAAAAGAGGCAGCAAGGCTGTGATAGATAAGGTCTACAATGATATCGTTTTGTGTGAACTGTATCCTTCTAACATTGCAAGTACATTTATTTGCTTACTTGCGCTCTGCAGATTTTAAGGTATCCAAGTTTCAGTTTCTGCAGTGAATGCCTGAAACTGAAAGGTTATACTACCTGCACTGGGGCAGGAAGCTCAAATTCGACCAGAGAATTAAGCTGTACTTTACCTTATTAAGGCCTCGTTTGAATGTTCATATTTTTCCCTTCAATCCATGTGTGTTGAAGTAGTTTAGTGTGGAATTTAAACGAAATTAAGCATTTGAGGCAGCTTTATATAGTTCGAAGTATTTCAATGTATAGGCTACAACTGAATTGTTCATGTAACTACATCCTACTTGCTTAGCAATGTTTATTACAAAATAACCATATGCTTTCACGATGCTTTTGATTTCACATGAAGTTGCCTTGAGTCGTGCAAAAGTATTACTTCACTCCTTTTTTCTCTTCCTTTATCATCTATCATATTATGATGTAATTTGGAACAATGCCTTAAAAAACTTATGTTGTAGGCTATCATGAAGCTTTCTGGTCAAAGTCCCAAAAGAATGAGAGACCTATCAAGTTTGTGGGTTTCACTCCCTTCCCACCTCATCCTTTCCGTGTCTACTCGCCTCGCTTCTTATGCTCTAAATTCTGTGTCTGCACAGATCAGCAAGCCCGAGGACTGGGAATGTAAGCCAACGCCAAAAAAGTTCTTCGTCTGGTTCTACGGCACCGATGAGATGTAAGCTCTTTTCCTGGAAGCTACTACCTTACCGGTATTTCTCGCTATATACCGCAACTGCCATTCTTGCAACCATCAATTAATTCCCTATTGGGTCACGCCATTTTTCATGTATGAATTGCCTAAAACTGTCACTCTAGAGTCTAGATTACTTATCACATTTTAATAACAAATCGTCAAAATGTGGCCAGGCAACCTGTATGGTAGCAGGGCCAGTCTCTTGCTCTCTGTTTAGTACTCCAAGTTTAACACGTTACAAGCCTGGACTCTGGGTTTGCTCTTCACTACAGATCGAGATTAAGTCTTCCTTTTGTCATGCAGATCCCCAGTAGTGTTGTTTTGCTTAGAGATGGTCCAGGTCGCGACAAGGGGAGGTCAATGCCTGCAATTTATTGTCCCAACTCTCAAATTTACAGTTTTTGCACACCTCTGGTCTCTCAAGCATTCTCTAGCTTAGCCACATGTGGCTTTGATAGGGAACCACTCATTTTGCAGTTCTTGGGACTTGGGAGAAAATTATCCTTTATCTTTTATATGTTCTTTTTCTTTGGCAAAATGGCATTGTCCCAAAAGAACGTGCATAACAATTTCTTTCTCTTTGAGAACCCCCAACTTGAACTACCTTGATCTCTAAGTAATATGTCCTAAAAATGAGCACCAAAAGATACATGAATAGTCCAGTGTTAAAAACAAGTGCCCGCATGGTGGATGATAACAGTAAAGAACTGGATGAGGATGTGCAATGCAAGAACTGAAGAAGTCCAGAATCAGTGTCAAACATCATCAGATTCTTAATTCTCTTGTGTGACATTTAAAAAAACTCAAATATCCTGCTCTATAGCAAAATACAACATAGTGACCTATGTTTCCAACAGTTCACAAAGCTAAACTAAATGTGTATCTTGGTATTCAATTTCAGATTCCTGCATAGCATTAATGCCATGGGAGAACATAGTTCACCAAGTTTTTTTGGGTTGATATTTGTCTGTTTTGACATGAGAAGATTACTTATGTTCATGTTATTTTGTTATAGGGTAAGCAAAGGTTGCTATACAGCTTACTTGATGCAATGCACTCTCTAACATCATAAGCTTTTGTCATTGCTGTTGGTTGTTGTTTGGTATCAACCAAGCTCTATCATATTTACTTGTATTTACCAATAAAATAAACTTCAAGCTTGTCAGCTATATATAATTGATATTTTGTTGATGCAATTAGTGTGATATATTTACAATATTTTTGTTGGCTACAAAATTCAGTGCCTTTTGGATTCCAATGGATCCATAGTGGCTGATGTTTTGTATGCTGCTTGTATGCACAAGGTTCCACAAAGCTTCTATGATTCATACCAAAAAAAGCTGCTATTTTGTATGGCATGTTCCACAAGGTTACCGAAGAAGTTGTTGTTTTGTATGTTGCTTCTATGGTAACCTGAAACCTATGTTTGCACAAGGTTCGAACAACAACTTCTATGGTTGAGCACAATTCCATGGTTCAAACATGAGATTCTATGTCACATAGTTTGGTTCAGATTTAACATAGACTTAAAACTTGTGCTCAACACAGATCTATTTAATGCTATCTATTCAATTAGCTATAATGAAACAAATGTTGACATCAATGACTCAGTGTTTGCTTTCAAAATTTGAGATATTAGTTGGCAGTTCAACACAACAGTGAATTTGGTTTATCAGTTGGCAAAATGATAATTCCTTTACTCTTTGGACACATCGTTGGAGATGGAAAATTGGATGTGGGAAGGTGCATTCTAGCTACCCTGAAACAAATTTAATTGTCCAGTTTATACATCATAACTTTTTGTTATCTTAGTCATGTACATCCTTCTTTACTGCATGAAAATAAAGTGGAATGGTTTGTTTCCCCATTTGTTATATTCAGTGAGCTATTCATGGATCCTATTTCTGGTTATCTACAAATTTGATTAGATTAAAGTAATGATGCTATATTCTTAGTATAGAAGGAAAGGGAACCATAGTTCGACATGAAAGTTGGTTCTTACTATTAAGGGAACCATAGATCAAAACGTGAATGTTTATAAATTCAATTTCCCATGGCTTAGTTTCCATTTTCTACCGAAGTTCTTAGGTGCATCCCAATTAGCATGGTGTTGTCTGTCATGATGACCAAGTGTAGTTAAGTGCAAGTCGCCACAAAATGTTAAATGAGCTAATCAGTTAATTGTTGGTTGGTGAAATACCTACACTTTTTACCTTAGGTGTGTTTGTGCAATCATGTCGTATGATGTTGTTTTGTGTACTGAAATGCAGTCATGCTTGTTTGGAAATGATAATCTATTTACCATATCCAATTCCAGTCACATACTTATGCCATTTTAACTGTTCAAGATAGTTCAATTTTTTATCCCATGTTATTCGAGCATATCCATTCATTCATATGTTGTGTGTCCTCTTCTACCCACACCATTGCAGGCACCATCAGAATACCACATGGCTGCCAACTTTGGAGCAATAATGGCTAAAGAAATTCCTCGTCAAATCCATTAGCTAGAGGAGTTCCTGGACCCATGCCTCTGCTCCCTTTCCAGTAGAAACTTGCAGTTCGTTGTGAAGAGATTCATTGAATTGTTGCTGATAATACTCTTGTGCTAGAGGATATTCATGGCCTTAGGCAAGAATTATTTGTCATTGAAGATGAGATCCATATACTTGCCAAACAAACCATTCCTAGAGTTAGTGTTGATAATGAAATGGAATACAAGGATATTATCAAGGGTGGCATGAAAGAAGTGTTGGTGCTAAGTTATGAAAGATGGAGTTCGAAGCTTTGCGCAAAGAGTTATTTGTGAAGGTTCAGTCATTGTACCGGGAGCCAGAGCAGATCAGATTTGAGAACAAGCAGATACCTGCTATAAGAGAAGGATTGCATGATATACAAGAGGAGATTTCGAGGGCTAGGTTTGTGTTTTGTGATCTTATGTACAATGCATTGATGTGGGAAATGACTCCATAATGTTATGCTTTCATTACAGATGTATAATTTTAAACTTGAATGTTTATAAACGGAGAGATTAAGTTTGACGACAATAAAATAATTCTTTCCTTTTCTCTTCTCTTCTACTATATAAAGCATCGGTTTTCTTGATTTCATGGTCATCGTGTATCACCCTTTCCGCTTTATGCACTTTCCCTTTCCGCTTTTGCATGGAAATCATATTGTGAGGTCCTTATTTTGTGCTCCTATAATTGGCAGTAGTGCGGGTAATAGCGATTCCATTTAAAACATAAGATTATGATGGAGAGATTGTCTTATGCTTTTTTTCCTAAAACACAGTATAAATGTAGATGCTTATGCACTTTGGCATATGCATGTAGGTCCTCAATGGCCACGCTTACAATAGGAAGTGTGGCGTGTACAACTTTGGAAACTACCTGTGGGAGATATACTGTTGTAACATGCCATACCCTGATCTCAGCTTTTCGTTCACCAGGTGAAAACAAAGACATGTCTCTGTCCCGTTCCTTGTTGCCATGTTTGTCATGGAAAGCCTAAGGCAAAATAAACTTTTGTACAAAACCTTAGGCCTGAGATATCGCATTGTTGTCCTAGCTCGCTAACGAACGTGCAATGCTGGGACACAAACCCGATGCTGGGACACAAACCCGGACAAGCGTCCCGAGATGGCGGAGGTGGTGTCCCTGGTGGAGGCGATCGACACGTCGAATGGCGGCGACGTGAACCCCAAGGACCAAACGCAGGGCTGCCTCTCGTGCTTTGGGGACAATCAATTCAAGTTCAACCAGTTGGCATATAGCTAGAAGATAAGATTTTGGTTGTTGCATGCTTTAGAGGAAATCAAAGGCTTTGTTCCTTTTTTTTTGCTTCGTGGTTCTTTCAGACAAATGTAGCTTGTGAATGTAAAGTTGTACATAAGCCGACATGGATAAACTAGCTTTATATATAGTTGGTGCCCAATATAGCCAAGCTTGTACAATGTTGTGGAACCCACAACGTTTCAGGCACATATAAAAATACAGTTGGTAAATGAATCATAGGATTGGTTCACATTCAAATAGGATATGTCAATCTCTACTTATCTCGATGAAGAAGGCAGTCTAGAAGATCACGAGGGAAAGGTATAAACACCAAACAAACTTTACTCGCAAATTCTGTTGGAACATGTTTATATAACTCTTATTTAAACAAGGAATATGTATGTCCATAACAACGTATAGGTACCTAACTTACTACTATGAAGAAGGTAAGGGGTAGGCTGACCCTCTCTGGTTCTGCCTTTCCTATCTCCGACAAATGCACTCAACACTTTTGGCAAAACCATCCACGCCTGGTCTCCTCTAGCTCTTCCCCGTCTCTTGCTCCAATCGCGCAGCGCTCCGCATGCCACGACCTCTAGCCACCTGCCGCCCCCCGAGCCTGCCTCCCGACGCGATTCATGGTCGCACACACCCGATGCCCCGCCCCCGAGCCTGCCTCCCGATGCCATCTCCCTCGCGTGTCAACCTGACACGCAGAATTCGGTTGATAACATCACTAAACAATGACCTATGCATACACAAGTGTGACCCATCAGTTGATAACATCACTAAACAATGATCTATGCGTGTACAAATGTCACCCGTTGCAACGCACGGGCATATACCTAGTATAAACATAATTGGTGTAGTAGTGTAGTGGTATAGGATGATATGCGCGAGAGAGAGGTTGTGAGTTCGAATATCACCATTTACAAAACATATAAGTTTGATTCAAAATAATAGTGAAAAATGATAGGGCAACGGGTAAGGTAATAGGGTAGGGTTGGAGAGTTGTTCCTAGAATTTAAAAAATGTTTTGCTGTTTTTTTTAAAAAAAATTCGATTCTTAATTTGCCGAGTGTTTTTCTTTGCCGAGTGCTTTTTGACACTCGGCAAAGTCTTTGCCGAGTGTCCGAAAAAAAGCACTCGGCAAAGAACTCTTTGCCGATGAAATCTTTGCCGAGTGTTCTTTGCCGAGTGTTACACTCGGCAAAGCCTTTGCCGAGTGTAAAATAGCCTTTGCCGAGTGTCTTAGACACTCAGCAAAGAACGCGATTCCGGTAGTGAGCCCCCTCCCCGCCCCTGCTCCCCCCACGCTGCGCGCGTCCGTGATGCCGGGGATCCACAACCCCTCATCCTCGTAACAACCTCGGCGTCGTCTGCGAATGTCGTTCCAAGCGCCACGACCAGGGGCCGGCGACGGTGCAATCAACGCGTGCAGCGCGGCCGCGCGGCAGCGAAGCAGGCAGGGAGGGCACGCCGGAGGTAGGGTACGAGCACCTGGGGACTTCGGGTAAGTAGAAAACTGAAAACCGACATCAAATTTATGCTTGAGACACCGCCGACACCGCGCGATACCCATACGCACCTACCATCTCGCCCGCCGTTCTCGTCCTTGTCGATCTCGAGTCTAGCGACATCGACCAGAACCCGGGCTTCGCTCCATCTCCTCTCCCCCATCTCTCCTGTACGCACTCTCTCTCTCTCCTCCCCAAGCTGCTGACTGGCTCGCGAAGTCGCCAAGGGATCAATCGAGATCTAATCTCGTTTCTGAGATGAGTGCATCTACCGCCATGGGAGCGCTCGAGCAGGCCCACCTCGCGGTCGTCGCTTCCGCATGCGATGATGATGAGCAAAACGACTACATCGACATGCTCTCAGGGGACACCGCGGTGACGGGGCTACACCGTGGAGCCAACGGTGCGCGCTGGTGTTGGGGCTTGATGAGGACGACCGCCATGAGGGCCTGTGCTGGACACCCAAGCATGTCTCCAAGGCCTTCCGCGATGGCACCCGAGGTACAACGGTCCCACTGCTTCCAACTCTCCAATTTCCCTCTCCCCTGACATCGTGGATCCGTCTGTAACTGTCGTCCCCGTGCTTTGTCTCTCTATGGAAAATGGTGTCTTCCTTCTTACTATCTCGTTCTACACCCTCCACATGCTTGCACGGTGTTTGGGTTGATGTTCATGTCAGTGTTAATATTCTAAGCAATCACGCCTATCTTATAAGATTAGTGACCACAAATATATTCACTTTAAGTTCTTGTTGGTACAGTCTTGCATGTGGTTCCAAAGTGTAGTTTATTACCCATGTTTCTTCCTGTGAAAATAAGGCTATATAATTTGGTCAGCAAAAAAACAAGGTTAAATCTGTTGTTTGCTGGTATTTTTCATGTAACCTATATGTTTACATGTTATTTGCAAATACCCCAGCAGAAAGTTATATGCACACTGACTAACTGTGTTGAATGCATAAAGCAGGCACACAATCACACCTGCCTGGATGGCACTTTGGCTATTCTTTTTCCTTTTTAATAATAGAAAAACAGGTAAATTATATATGCAAATAACCGTTGGAAAAATCCTTCCTTGTGAGCATTGCTAATAGTTTGTGAAATTCATCTATATGCATGGAAACATCTTGCAGAGCATGCAAGGCTTTATATCCCATTAGACAGAGCACATTAGACGACATAGTGGTGTCAACTTTGGGCATATCGGGAGCTAGGAGAGCAGGGGCGGCAGGCGTCTGCCATGGTCAATTTTTTTGGTTTTGGCTCCCTCATGTGCAGGGCCGATGCAAGCGAAGGTGATATTGAAACATCTAGAGAGGAGGGGCTCAGCAGTATCTGAGAGAGCTAAAACTATGTAAATTATTTAAGGGGGTGTTTGGTTTATAGGGACTAATTTTTTTGTCCATCAAGTTTATTATATTTTAGTCCCTAAAATATTAAATATGGAAAATAAAACTCTATTTTAGTTTCCATATTTAGAAATTTAGTAACTAAAATGAAATAAAATAGAGGGACTAAAAATTAGTGATGGAGTACCGCCAGTGTTAAGCCAGTAAACTGGCGCATGTTGGTCCAGAGTAATTAAGGTAAGAATGTAGGATATGGAGACTGGTAAATACGTAGGGTTGTTTTTAGTTATTACTATACTATTTTGTAATGTAATTAATGTTCGTCGCTACTTCCCAGCAGTGGTGTAGTTGCTCCTGATTTGTTCGCCCATCATGATGTACATGATCATCACTCATGTTCTCTCCTTACATGCTTAGGCTTCTGATCGTTTTGTAGCTGTTGTGATAGAGATCTGACAAGTCTAAGCAGAAAAGTGTGTAGAACTCCCCGCTGTCAAAATGTAATTGTTTCTGGTGAAATCTAGATTTCTGTAGAAATTTTGCATTCCATCAAACAGTCAATACATTACACATGCATTTGTCGATTGTTCTTTTCGTTGGAAGTAGTTTGATCATTCCCATATGTTCATACCTAATGCAATAGTCACTTTCGGATTGATGTGGCATTACACGAACATAGTTCTTATTTTTAACCCATGTTCATTGACTTGTAGATTCTGGAAGCACTTACAGCAAAGAATTGCCGAGAGGACTTTTCGCAGGAATCATTAGAGACACTTGGGGATTCTTTTTTCAACTATATTACAGCCCAACACTTTTTTGGCAAATACAAAAATCAGCATGAAGGCGCGCTGACCAAGATGAAGAAAAACGTGATCTCGAATGCAGCTTTATGCCAGCTTGCTTGCAGTAACAGTCTTGCGGTAGTCTTACCTAACCTGGCTTCTTTTTTGAAATCTTAAGTTTTGTTTACGTGAGTTGTCCCTAGAATCGTAGATTTGCAAACATAATCTACCGAATACAGCAGTTTGGATCAGCATAGTATCTGAATTTGCTCCTGATTGTATTCTATGCAATGTCGTGTAATATACTTGCCTGATTTATTGTGTTTCCCTTATAATTGCCGTGTAATATACTTTCCCGATCTATTGATATAATGTTGTGTTAATACTTGCTTCATATATAATGTCGTGTAATATCTATTAATATACCGCCTGATTGTATCAGAAAATCGTGACTGACTGTTTCCCTTGCCTAATTTATTGTGTTTCCTTTTTTATTGTGTGTTTTCTTTCTGAGGGCATGCATGATTATATTCCTCGAGCTTCCGATTAACCTCGAGCTCTAGACATCACAATTAAAAATCGTTCTCGTAGCTCGTGCCGACAATGGCGACCTCTGTTGAGCGGCACCTGCCCCCCCCACCCGTGGTCGACCATTGCGCCTCCCAAGAGCTTCAACATGTTCTGCTCCGGTGGCCCAGGAGGCAAGCGTCGCACCCGCCCCGATTTTGATTCCATGGAAAAATACAACATTCCCGCCGGACTGGCGATCATCGTACCTCCTGTGCCTCGAGGTGGAGCCACCCGTCTGCGACTCGCGTGGCGAGGCCACATCTGACGCGTGGGTGCGGCGCCACCCGGCGCTTGTCCGGCTCACGGGCAAGCACCCCTTCAACTTAGAGCCTTTGGTGCCGTGGCTGATGGCGCACGACTTCATCACCCCGGCACCGCACCACTACCACTACTAGAAAAATGTCGACTAGAAACCGACGTTCTTACTCTAATAGATCAACGTTCTTATGTTAAGAATATCGGCTTACCGACATACTTAACCGACATACGTGGTGGTGGGGCTCGTGACTCTCGTGAGACGCCCCGCCAAGCTAACCATGGAGCAGCTGGTGACGGAGTTCGAGGCCTTGGAACTCCCCGTGACGCTGGTATGCGTGGCCAACCAACACAAGGAGCATAACAGGGTGTGCCAGAAAGTGGGCTTGAACTGGCCTCAGTGCCATCTCCACGTCCATGCAGTGCGGCACGCGCCTCTGCGACATGCTGTGTCACTACGGCGTCATGGGCGCCACGGATGACGTCGTCAATGTGTGCTTCAATACTGATTCTTTAGAAATACTAAAACATTTATAATTTGGAACAGTCTTACCACATGGATTTAACATATCATAGTGATGTTTGTATTTCTGTATCTATGTTTTATACTAAATTTTAACTCCCGTGGCAACGCACGGGCATTCACCTAGTAAGATATAAGGAGAAAAATATAGAGTGAATTGTTGAATATAGTCTAAATCCATTCTCAATCTGTATATTTCCTGGTAAGATAAAAAATAACTTCTCTTCAACAACTCCTTTCAGTTTCTTTACACTTGGAAAATCAATCTAATCGTGCGGACTCAAAGAGAGGGCTGTAATTTTTTTGGCGACACTTGTAGTATTAACTCTACTATTACCGCTTTTCGTCCTCTAACATCTCCAATTTATCGAAGTTTCCTTTTATTATTGCATCATGTCATTATTGTTTTCATTATGGGTGGAGGCGCAACAATAAATAGATTCACTAACTTAATCATTGGTCTTATCCTTCAGCTATTGTTTGGCTAGCTCTATTTCATAGTACTCAGAAACTAGGAAAGATGGACAACAGATTTTGGAAGAAAAATCAGATCTAGACAAAGCAGAGGAAACAAAAGTCTCGTGTACACAGGTGTGTTCCCATTTAGTTCATTTTCGTATGTAGTTGTATTTTTTTGGGAGACAATATAAAGCTAACTTAGAGCATCTTCCAGAAATTATAAAATTCACTTTCAATCTATATTTTTTGTAAGATTAAGTATAACTTCTCTTCCACCACTTCTTATTTTAACTTCCAGTTTAATGCACTTGGAAAACCAAACTAATCGCATGGAAATATCCGTGTACCTATCGATTCACCGGTTTGGAGGTACCATAACATGAAAAGAATAAGGAGTAACAGAGTTTTTTCAATGCAAATGCATAAGATCAACTTGAGTAGTTCTCTAAAACAATTTCTAAATCAACAATTTAGACAGCTAATCTAAAAACTCATCCTCAACATCTCTATATATGCTTTTATTTAAAATTTAGCTACTTCTCATTTAACCTCATTCTTCCTCTACATCTAGCAACTATTTAGCAACTCCCTAAACAAAAACTTATGTTACTTATTTATTTTGGTATTTTTTTCACTTTGTAGTAAAGATATATTAGAAGGGGCTTATACGCCGACCACCGATATACAATTGTGGCAACTAGTCATCTTGAGATTAAATAATTGACAATACAACAATCGTACATGCACACGTCGGAAATTATCGAATAAATAATTGTTGTAGCAAATAAAAAACCAACACAGCTCACCAGGTTGAATCTGTCATGTCAAAATTTTGAGATCGATATACGAAAGAGAGATGAAAACAAAAGTAAAAAAGTGGTCCCAATCAAACTGGTGGCATGATAAGTTTTAATATATTTAGACTCTAATATATAGAGAGGAGGAGATGAGTTTTTTTTTCTTCCTATATTATTTGAGGATTTGCTAAATCTAGCATTTAGGAAGTACAATTATACATAACTATTGGAATTACTCTACGAGAGTAAAGATACAAAATTATTTGGTGTGTTTTATAACCATTCGAAAATTTTAATACAAAATACTTGCTATATTTTAGAAACAAGTTTTTGAAAGTTGTTCGAACCGAAGAAATGTGATTTCAATATTTTATAGGCACTTAGAGAACTCATTGATTTATCGTATATGGCCTCTTTTGGATTGAGGGAAGTTTTTCTGTTTTCATGTGTTTTTCTGTGAAAGTAAATTGATTCATGTGAAATTTTCATATAATTTCTATGAAATTCTCGCATTCAAAAGGAGGCTTATATTTTGCTGGAAACTACCGAAGATGCTATAATTTATACTATTCTATTAAAATCTTAATCCTCAGTGCCGACACTCTGGGCCCACTCCAGACGCCCCGCATCGCGCGTCGTACCCTATGGACCTCACATCAACGCTTTCTATGGACCTCAGGGCTCGTGCAGCTACTGCGTCTACCTAGCACTCACCCCCACGCTCAATGTTCATAAAATTTAGGGCTAACCACTAGACAACACATATCTTAGTGTTTACAAATGAACAATAATTATATTTAAATAAATATATCAATATCTATTTATTTGATATATAACAATAGTAGCAAATCAGAGCAACTGACTAATTTTTTATATGGAAGAATATTCTTGCTTCCACAAATGTTCGTTTGCACCATTTTACGTACCACTCCATCTCACGCGGATATGGCGTCTTTCCGGTTTTTATTGTTTTTTCATGTTCAGTGAGTTTCCAAATAGTAAAGGTCATGTTTGGTTTCAACAGATTTTA
Organism: Zea mays; assembly: GCF_902167145.1. Lineage (NCBI taxonomy): Eukaryota > Viridiplantae > Streptophyta > Magnoliopsida > Poales > Poaceae > Zea > Zea mays. The sequence goes on along the minus strand of NC_050105.1, from coordinate 128,848,091 downwards.
GATAATGCAGAGGTAACACTTATCTAAAACAAAATCCTACGATCTTAGAATCTGAGTGAAACTGAACGCCGCCAAAACGGCGCAGCATTCCAACCATCGCCTTGCGCACTCCGCCTCAGCCAGCCCCACCGTTATCCCAACGGCGCAAACCCGCAAGTTCGTTCGTTGTATTTTGAGAAAATCCCGTTCCGGACGGGAGAAAAACGCAAATTAAAAGGCGAAACTAAGCCTAGCCAGCCGCTGCCCCCACCAGAGCAGAGGCCGCCACGCGCTCTCGTCCCTTCTCAACCCCTCCTTCTCCTCCGCTCCCCCCGCGCGGCGCGGAAGAGAGACCAAAGGGGACGGCAGCCAGGAAGGAAGAGGAGGCTTCGAGATTTTTGCGGAACCCCCACGCCACCCCCCTCTGCACACCACCACAACCTTCTCCTCATAGCCTGCCTCTCGCGTAGGGTTTGCGCGCGCCACCGTCTCCACTCCAATCCCAGCACCACCCGTCCTACCGCCGCCGCATTCGGAGCTCTGCATCTGCCTGCAGCCCGATTCGCCAATCGCCACCGAGCCTCGAGAAGCCTCGCCGTACCGGTTTGGGGATTTCTGGTTTCCCTTTCTCACTGTTACTGTTGCTGGGATCTGAGGAGTGTTTGTATTGGTGCTAATTGTTTCTGCCGATTTGGGCGTGATTATCCAGGCTGAGTGGTATTGGTGATGTCGGCTGATTAGATTTGGGGGTGTATTGGTAGAGGGGATTCGTTTTTTTTAGGAGGGGGACGTCTGGACGTCTACCTTCTCTGCTATTGGATTGGGCTCCGTGATCGAGACTGCTCCGTGAAGTTTTTGGTCCTAGGGATTGTGTTTTTTTGATCGGCCCGGACCAGGAATAGAGGGTTCTTCTCTTGAGAAGATCTAGGGCCGCGTGTTCTATCGTCGTCTGTAGATAAAATCAAAAGAAAAAAGAAAAAAAGAAAATAGAGAGGGAGAAAAAAAAGAGAGAGCGAGAGATATAGAGAGGTAGTGGAAGGGAGGTTGGAGGTTATGGCGCTGAATTACTCGTCACGCTCGCTCCTGGTGACCGATGAATGTGCCAACATGATGCTTGGTTGTGGGTGCTGGTCGGATGAGGCCTCTCCTGTATCATCCTCCGGGGTGAATTCACTGTGGTGGAATGAGCCTGAGATGGAGATGAAGGAGGCGGATCCTGTGGATCTCTTACCCACGGACCCCTTTGGGATGAACCTGGAAACTACGTTCACAGCTGCGATCGCCAGTTGCATCGGGGACCTCACGTTCATGTCTGGTGCTGGGCATTTTGGAAGCGGTGATGACGATGATTTCTCTGATGACCTGAGTTATTACTTGAACCAGGCTTTTATGCTCACTCCGGAGCCATGGAGTGGTGCCTATACTGGTGGTTTTGAGGATTCTTTTGTGTGTGGAGGCCTCTCAGGTGCTGGAGGCATGGAACAGTTTTCACGGTTGCCTCCTAGTATGTCCTACTCTATTGGGGTCATGGAGGACCCATATAGCTCTTGTCACCCAGCTTTGTCATGCTGTGATAATATGGTTGAGGAGGACCCATCTAGCTCTTGTAACCCAGCTTTGGCATGCTGGGATATGGTTGATGTTGCTCCTGTCCAGGAGGGAAATGATGCACATGAAGCGATGGTGTTTGTTCTGAGCTATCTTGGCTTACGTGACATCCTCTCTGTTGAGATGGTGTGCAAGTCATTGCATTCAGCTGTCCGGAACGAACCCTTTTTATGGAAGTGCATCCATATTGACTCGCGCTTGGGGAAGAAGATGTCTGATGCTGATCTTCTGTGCCTGACACAGAAGTCCCCAGGTTCTATGCAGTGCCTGAGTCTTATGCACTGTAACAACATCACAGATCAGGGATTGAAAGCTGTTTTAAAGAGTAATCTACAGTTAACAAAGGTTAGTATTGTGTGATCCATAGGAATCTGTTTTATTCATGATACATCTCCATAGGAATCTAGTTTTTATCTTACGATATTCTTGGCAATCCAACGTTATAATGTTATATTGCTGGCTTGCTGCACTATCTTATATTATTGTTATTGTCTTGAAAATGTTGTACATTGTTGTTGAATTCTGTACTTACAGCTCTGAGCATCCAGCCAATGTTATAGGGTGCTTATGTACTGCTGTGGTACATGGCTTGGCTACTCTCTATTTGGATATATGAGATGAACTGAAAACTTAGATTCAACATTTTTTTTCATTTAGCTAATTTCATTCATCTGTGATTTGTCTATATGATATTTGCCACTGAGACAAAGGTTAAGAGTTCGACACAGCCTCTCTGCAAAATGCAGGGGTACGGCTTTCAGTTATTCTATCAACAAACCCTACTCATGTGGGAGCTGCCAGCATTGGGTCTGTCTATAAAGATATTTGCCAGACCACAAACTAGAATGCAAAATAGCTAGAGAAGACTACTTACTTGCACTTGATAATATTGCATGTTTTTGCAGCAGAATACAAAGAAGGGTATTTTTAACTAAAGTTTATGATTTTTTTGACATGAATTTTTATTTGCTTTATAGTATTTCAGTTTTGTTGCAATATCAATTGAACTGGTATGAAAAACTTGTGCTACCAGTTTTGGCAATCCACATTTCTCCATTTACTTAACTGCCTCTTGTCTCTATTTATTTTTTGATACAGTTGGGCATTTTTGGTGCTTTCCGGATTACTTATCAAGGTCTTATTGACAGTCTGAGGTCATTTAATATGGAAACAGATATTGGTATAAAGAAACTCAGAGTTACAAATCACGTCACTGCATCAGAAGCGCAATATGAAGAGTTGTTGTCCTTGATGAAAATAGACAAGAAGATGGCATTACACAAACAGGAGCCTCGGATCTTTCATTCTGGTCGTCTTTTACTAGATCTTTATGGTGGATATGTTCCCGATTCTTTCGTACCAGAGCTTCATGATGAATTTGCTCTTGATATTGAGAAGTGCCCTCTTTGTCCAAACTACAAACTTGTTTATGATTGCCCATCAAAGGAGTGCAAGAACAGCAGACATAGTACTTGCAGAGGGTGTATTGTTTGCATCTGGAGATGTTTGCTATGTGGGAGATGTATAGACATTGCCAATGTGTTCCAAGAGTCGTTTTGTTTGGGGAAACTTTGCCGTGACTGTGTCAAATATGAAGACTTGCTCCCCACAGAAAAGTAGATGTTCGAATCTGTTATCTTCATTGGATGGATACAGTTTTAACTTTTAACATAACATTTCTTCTGTTGATTGATGCTCCCATCCATCAGTATCTTGACTGAGTATTTCTAACAAGGAAAAGAAAAAAAAGAGGTATACCAATTTGCTATCGGTGTAGTTGCAATGACTGAAATTGTTTTTGCTTACAAGAAAAAGAAAAAAAACGGTATAACCAGAAGACGATCATGGTTTCCCTATCAAGGTGTCAGCCGACAACTAACAATTGCGGTAGGTGATGTTACACTTCTAATAATATTCTTTTGGTCCTTACAGCAATTTTGTACTGGCTCAGTTAATGCATGAAACTAGAATACCGGTCTCCAGTCGGGCCCGAGTCTTTTGCTGAGTCCCTTGTACTTTTGTTTCAGGTATGTTTCCTTTTGGAATAATCAAGTGCTCTGCTCCGGAGTTTGGACAACAGTACAAACATTCTCCCAGCAGGCTGCTTGATGCTGCATCTTCCTGGAACATCAGAAGTTATTGATTTCATTTGCCCTCAAAATATCAGATGTATCTATCTGTCCAATGTTACCTATCTAGCTGTGTGGCTGTGTGCTATGTTACTTGACAATTGACAAGTTATTGGAATAAATAAAGACAAACTTCTAACTTAACTAGATTCTTTCTCGCTTGCAGATGCTCTGGGGCCTGTTTTTGCCTGGTGTATTTTCAGTTCTTTTTTTCTGGCTGCTATGCTTGTTATACCGTTTGTCTGGGAACTGTGTCCGTCTCGGCGAGCGAAATAAATGCCCATCCATTGCTAGTGCGCCAGAGGTGGTAATAGATAACGATCTAAATGTTTCTTATGAGCTCTTAAATAATTTTAGTTTAAAATGAATAGAAATAAAGCCTGATTTAGATCCTTATAATTTAAGTCTAAAATTTAGTGGCCATTGTCACCCTAAAGTGCCGCTGATAGCTGAAACCTGAAACAAAGCCTGCGAGGTGCTGCGTTCCCCCTTTGTAGCTTTTGCTCTTTGCGGTCATGTTTTCATGCTGCTTAGTGTTCCCCTCATGAGCCAAGCGTCTGGTCCTGTTCTTCTAGATAGAAAAGAGGCACAGTGGGTTAGAGCAAGTTTAATAATAGAGTCTATAATGGACATGTCATCTAGAATCAACAATAAAAACGTTCATATAACCAACAATAAAAATATTCATATAATGATGTTGACATCTAGAGCCAACAACAAAAATATTCATATAATGATGTTGACATCTAAAGACAACAATAAAAGCATTCATACAATGATGTTGACTATAAGTTGGCTCCTAGATTATATCTTGTATCTTTCACTTTAATCCTTTTGTTTTAGAGCCCATGTAGGAGATGACTCTTGCATTAGAGCCTACTTTCCTTACGTTTTGATATCTCTCCTCCACATAAATAAAAATGCTATAAAAATGCTATGTAAGCAGACTTATAGCTCATTATTATTCTTGTTCTTAAGTAGCCAAATATACACAGAACATATGGAATAGAATGGACGCATTTCTGGTTTTGGTCACAGATTGTTGATTAGCAGCGCGAGCACTGCCGTTTAAGATGGCAATGGGTCGGGTGGGGTAAAAACCCATCCGCAATTGCACCTGTGAAGTCTAACAACAATTGCTCACCATCGCATCCGCGAGTGTAATTTTATACCTGAACCCGCCGAGTTTCAGATCACGTACGAGTTTTTACTCAGTATACACTTATGTAACTGTCGGCGTTTCGACCCCGGGGGGTCCCTGGACCGACGAGTAAATCGTCGCCGCGTGTCCCAGCCCAGATGGGTCGGCGCGAGACGGAGCACGAAGGGGGGCGAAAAGGGGAGACAGGCAAAAGGGGAAACCCGCGGCCTTCGTGTTGCCCTGCGCCCAGGTCGGGTGCGCTTGCAGTAGGGGGTTACAAGCGTCCGCGTGGGAGAGAGCGAGAGACTTTACGCGTCGTCTCGTTCCCCCGAGCGGCCAACCTTCTCGTACGAGAGCCCTGGACCTTCCTTTTATAGGCGTAAGGAGAGGGCCCAGGTGTACAATAGGAGATGTAGCAGTGTGCTAACGTGTCTAGCAGAGAGGAGCTAGCGCCCTAAGTATATGCCGTCGTGGCAGCCAGAGAGGTCTTGGCACCCTGTTCATGTGATGTCGTGGCCGTCGGAGGAGCGCTGGAGCCTTGCGGAAGGACAGCTGTCGGGGCTGTCGAGTCTTTGCTGACGCCTTCTTGCTTCCGTAAGGGGCTGAGAGCAGTCGTCGTCATGGAGCACGCGGGGCGCCATCATTATTTGTTTACCGGGGCGAGCCAGATGAGACGCCAGTCTTGTTCCCCGTAGCCTGAGCTAGCTAGGGGTAGGGTAATGATGACCCCCCTGTGACGTGGTCGGTCCGAGCCCTGGGTCGGGCGAGGCGGTGGCTCCTCCGAGGTCGAGGTCGAGTCAGTCTTCCGAGGTCGAGGTCGAGTCTAAGCCCCAGGTCGGGCGAGGCGGAGACCATCGTCTGAGGCCAAGACTGAGTCCGAGCCCTGGGGTTGGGCGAGGCGGAGTTCGTCGTCTTCCGGAGCCGAGGCTGAGTCCGAGCCCTGGGGTCGGGCGAGGCGGAGTTCGTCGTCTTCCGGAGCCGAGGCCGAGTCCGAGCCCTAGGTCGGGCGAGGCGGAGTTCGTCGTCTTCCAGAGCCGAGGCTGAGTCTGAGCCCTGGGTCGGGCGAGGCAGAGTTCGTCGTCTTCCGGGGCCGAGGCCGAGTCTGAGCCCTGGGTCGGGCGAGGCGGAGTTTGTCGTCCGAGGCCGAGACGGGGGCCGAGCCCTGGGGTCGGGCGAGGCGGAGCTTCCTATGGCGCCCGAAGCCGGACTTGGCTGTTGTCAGCCTCACTCTGTCGAGTGGCACAGCAGTCGGAGTGACGCAGGCGGCGCTGTCCTCTTGTCAGGCCGGTCAGTGGAGCGGCGAAGTGACTGCGGTCACTTCGGCTCTGTCGACTGCGCACGTCAGGATAAGGTGTCAGGCCATCCTTGCATTAAATGCTTCTGCGATACGGTCGGTCGGCGTGGCGATCTGGCCAAGGTTGCTTCTTGGCGAAGACTGGGTCTCGGGCGAGCCGAAGGTGTGTCCGTTGCTTGAGGGGGCCTCGGGCGAGACGTGAATCCTCCGGGGTCGGCTGCCCTTGTCCGAGGCTGGGCTCGGGCGAGGCGAGATCGTGTCCCTTGAGTGGACCGAGCCTTGACTTAATCGCACCCATCAGGCCTTTGCAACTTTGTGCTGATGGGGGTTACCAGCTGAGATTAGGCGTCTTGGGGGTACCCCTAATTATGGTCCCCGACAGTAGCCCCCGAGCCTCGAAGGGAGTGTTGATACTTGCTTGGAGGCTTTTGTCGCACTTTTTTGCAAGGGGACCGGCCTTTCTCGGTTGCGTTTTGTTCCGGTGGGTGCGCGCGAGCGCACCCGCCGGGTGTAGCCCCCGAGGCCTCGGAGGAGTGGTTTGACTCCTTCGAGGTCTTAGCGCGTTTTGTAATGCTTTGGCCGGTCTGGTGGTTCCCTCATGCGAACTGGCCGTAGCCCCGGTGCATAGTCGAGTCCCAAGTTCTCGGGCTGGTATGTTGACGCTGTCAACGGTTTGGCCGGAGCCAGGTTTGCGAGAGCAGCCCTCGAGCCTTCGCACAGAGCGAGAGGACGGTCAAGGACAGACTCGACTTTTTACATATGCCCCTGCGTCACCTTTCCGCAAGGAGGAGGGGGAGAGCGCCATGTTGCCCTCGGAGGGCGCCGAACATGGTGTCTCCAGTGAGTTGCTAACGGGTAATCCGAGTGGACGCCCGTGCCCCATTCGTTAGGGGTCGGCTAGTGGCCCGGAGGCGTGCTCCAAAAGTACCTGCGGGTGATTTGCCGGACCCGGTCCCCTTTTGACGGGGTCCAAGGGCTCGATGCCTCCCTCTGGTGGGATTCCGTTACAAAATCGTTCCCGTCGGTCTCGGAAATGTCCTAGGGTACCTCGGGAGCGTAGCCCGAGCCTTGGTTATGTATCGAACGTACCCTGGGTCATCCCTCGCTCTGCGTCTGAGGCGGCTGTCGAACCCTTCGGGGGCCAGCCTACGAACCCCTGATCAGTAGTGGGTGCGGAGCCCGAGTGGCCTCAGGCAGCCGTTGAACCCTTCCGAGGGGCCGGCCTTCGAACCTCTGACCAGTAGTGGGCGCGGAGCCTGTCGGTGTTTTGGGTCCGACCGCACACCCGGGGTTGCCCCTCAAGGTGTTTTAGGAGTAGGACGGTGCCACCGACTGTAGCTAAATGGTTCGTGCCCGATGCACGAGGAACAATGGACAATGTTTACAGGTTCGGGCCGCTTTGAGATGCGTAACACCCTACGTCCTGGCGAGTATGCTTTATGTAGTGGGTTACAAGGTAGTTCTCCTAAAGAGTTGAGGTGGGTGGCTGAGTAGTGGGATCGATCGTTCTGAAGGGGTGCCCCCTAGGCCTTATATATTCGACCGTGAGGCGATACATGTGGATATGCACCTAAAAGATAGTGAACCGTTTTTGTCTATCTTCCTATGATTATGCCGACTTATCCTCGCCTGGTTACGTCGTTTGGGGCTCCAGCGCGGGAAAGTCGGATCTTCTGTTGCGGTCGTTTGCTCAACGCTGTGGGGCCATCCGGGCTTGCACCAACCCGGCCTTATGTCGATCTGCTTCACTGGTTGCTCCTCCCCAGGCCCATGAAGGAGTGACCTTACGATTTATGGGGCCCTTGGGCCTTTCGTGAGGTCTTTTATCCTTCTAGTGGACCCGGGGGATATCTGTCCCCCACAAGCCCCCGATCTTTGGGCTGATTTTGAGATAATCAGCCCAAAGATTCTAGGTCCAGCTTACAGTCTTTGTTTATGACGAGAAACGCTTTCCAAGCAGTTTGTCAAAAACGATTTTTTTACTGTCTCCTCCTGCTTTGATCACTCGTGAACTGGAGCCTTGTTTCATGCTTGTGCCTTAGAAGTCGGCATTTCATATTGTAGGACCCTGAACTTCATTGGGTGCACCGGAGGTGCACCCAATGGGTGTAGCCCCCGAGCTTCGAGTGGATTTTGGAAAATAATCCATTCGAAGGTCTTCATCAGAAATCTTGCCTTCAGTTTTGTCTTATGCCTTGGAAACTGGCGTTGCTTTATCTCGAAATGGTGATTTATTGGGTGCACCAGAGGTGCACCCAATGGGTGTAGCCCCCGAGCTTCGAGTGGGTTTTTGAAGATAATCCACTCGAAGGTCTTCATTTCGTGTCTTTTTGCTGAGAGTAACCCTTTCTTTTTCCGAATGCCTTAGAGGTCAGCATTATGTCATCAATATTATGCTTTAGAGGTCAGCATACATTTTGTCTTTTGCAGCCGAGTTCGCGATCCGCCCATATCTTGCTAGGTGGTGTAATTTATTTGCTCTGCGACTGATTGGACATTTGATGGACGTTCTCTGGCTAGTCTTCACGTCGCTTCTGTCGGTCAGGTTTTGTACTTCACCGGCTATATTTGGCTTTCCTCTGATCCTTACTGATATCTCATTTTTGTCTTGAGATATTCATTGCATGCCCTGCACGGATGTGACAGTTTTTGAAAAATATACTGATAATTCCTGGGCGTTCCCCCCAATGGGTGTGGGCAAGGGACGACTTGATACGTTGAGTGTTTTAGCCGGCTGCTTCTTAGTAGTAATGTGATGTGACGGCGGGTGTAATCATATCATCCGCGTTGTTGACTGGAGTCCCAATGGGTGTTGCGTTGCGTGAAACGGCGTCAGCCGCCTGACGTGTCTTCAGACGGGTTGAAGTGTGTATTGAATGCTTCGCGACTGTTCAGTGACCATGGTTGGAGGTGAGCGGTTGCCTTCTTCTTCTATAAATAGTGCCTTTTGCCTCTCTGGTTTTTTCACATCTCTTGTTGTTCTCCGCTGCTTGCTTTCTTCCTCTCCTTGCATTTCCACCATGGGCAAGAACAACAAACGCAAGCGCGAGCCGACTCCTCCATCAGAGGACTTTGGCGACTCGGAATACTCAGAGGAGGAGTTCTCCTCTGAGTCCGAGGGGTCTCTGTCTCTCGTCTCTCCCCCAGCGTCGTCCGATGACTCGGACGACTCTCAGGGGATTGCCGCGGAGGTCTGGACTTACATCCGGGCCGTCGAGCGCTCCGGGCTCGAAGGCTCGGATGAGTCGGAGTACTCCTCGGACGAGGAGGACTCGCCCGAGGAGGACGGCGAAGGTGACGACGACGACGACGATGACGACGGAGGCGACGGCAGCGACGACGGTGACGGCGGCAGCAGGGGCGGCAATGGCGGCAGCAGGGGCGGCGACGGCGGCAGCAGCAGGGGCAAGGGCAGCAACAAGGCCAGTGGCTAAATGCCACTGGTTTTTAGATATTAGTATAGATTAGAAGTAGTATAGTGAAATAATGTAGTAGTAGTAGGGGAGTATCAACTCATAATGAGTTGATTTGTAAGTATTGTTACTTCCCTTAATGAAGAATGACTTTGTCTCCTCCTGTGCCAATTACTTTGCTTCATAGTAAATTGATCTCTTATTTGTGAAGTTGATTCATTCGGAATAGTATCTAAATAACTCGGGTGTCATATCGCCGCCTCAGGGGTGATGGCCGAGCTGTTATTGTCGACATTTATGCATTTGGAATAGAATCCGAGTGACGACGAAATCATGTCAGCGCCGGAATGACTGTTGACCACGTCGGCGATCTTAGAGGTGACAGCCGAGTGACTTGTGACGACGCCAGCGTTTTTTAGAGATAACCGCCGAGCGACTGAGGACATCGTCGGCACTTTAGAGATAGCCGCCGAGCGATTGAAGACATCGTCGGCACTTTAGAGATAAATGTCGAGCGACTGGAGGCATCGTCGGCACTTTAGAGATAAATGTCGGGCGACTGGTGATAACGTTGGCGTTTTAGAAATAACAGCCGAGTTAGAACGGGTTGTGTCAGCCACTTTGAGGATAATAGCCGAGTGATGATGTGGCCCGCCGGGGTTTTAGAAATAACCGCCGAGTGACAACGTGGCACGCCGGTGTTTTTAGAAGTAACTGCCGGGTGCTAACTGGGCGCTTTTGGAAACGGTATCTGACTCGGGAATATCCCATATGCACTGCACTTTTCAGCCGCCTCTGCTTTCCGTGCCCTAGTTCTCGCTTTCCTGCCTCCAGATCCTCTCTACAATTCGGCTCCCGCTCTGTTCGCCAGTAGAGTTGAAATGGCGCCCAAGCGAAAGGCCTCGAGTTCATCCGCTGTGGTGATTCCCCCCATCGATCCCAACAGCCAGTTGCCTTTCGCAGGTAACCATATGTCTGTAGTCTCCGAGCCTGACCTTCTCCACCTCGTATCCATCGGGGTCCTTCCCCCGAGGGAGCTTTGTTCTTGGCGGATTTGCTATGGGGTCACTGTCCCGACAGAGGATACCCACGAATCCGTAATTTATGTTCCTTTTCTTCTCCGCGGTCTTGGTCTTCCCATTTCTCCCTTTTTCCGCGGCCTCCTTGATTTCTATCGTCTTAATTTGACCCATCTGAATCCCAATTCTATTCTGCAAGTTTCCATTTATGTTCATCTGTGCGAAGCTTTTCTTGGCGTCCTACCACATTTTGGATTGTGGAAGTATCTGTATCACTGTCGCCCTGGAATGGCCGGGGGGCAGCATCAGCTGGTTGGGGGTGCTAGTTTAGAGATGCGCTGTGGGAGGAAGTCTGATTATCTTGAAATCCCTCTCAAGGAAAGTATTAAGGGATGGCGCTTGGAGTGGTTTATCGTTGAAAACCACGGAAATTCTCTCCCCCCTCGCTCGGGGAGACAGCCGGACGTTCGTGCTCCGAGTTGGACCGAGTCCCCCACAGATCAGGAGGTGGCTGAGGCTGGGGCTTTGCTAGCTGAAGTTGGACTGCTGAAGGAGAGGGGTCTGACTGCAGAGGCTGTGGTTGCTGATTTTGTTTTCAAGAACATTCAGCCGTTGAAGGACAGGGCTTACCCGGCTTATCTGTACCGAGGCCTAGCTGACTCAACTCGGGTTACCAACAGAAAAATTCCCTCCGTAGACTTGGTGAACCTACTTGAGATGATTCTTAGAGGCAAGGTATCAAACGTTGGTGCCCTAGTGGCATACTCGGCCTGGAACCTGCCTCCTTCCAAAGCCTTCACTCATTTTGTTTCGAATCCACCTGTTGCTGATGGCAGTTTGGGCCTTAGAGTGCGACCCTCTGCTGAAGAAGTTAACGCCTTGGTTGCCTCGCTCGGGGGAATTCCTGATGAATAGCGGCAAGTCCATTTTGAGGTACCTTTGGATCCTAGTGACGCAGAAATAAGTGCTATGCTTGATTTGCTGGATGAGGACTCTTCTGATGCTGCTCCTGCTGGGACGTTGGTGGTGGCACCTCCCCCAGAAACTGATACAACCTTGGATATTCAGAAGCCTGTCAGTGCTTGCTCGAGACGCCCTTCCCGAGCCAATCAACTTGATCCTCCTGCTGACGAGCAGAAAAAGAAAAAGAGACGTCTCCGGCGAGTATCTAGTTTGGATCGGGATGTTGGTCCTTCGGTTCCTGCTGCTGAAGGAGTGCCTGTTCCTGAATTTACTGATGCTGACCTCAATGGGGGTGCTCCACCTGCTGCTGACCCCAATGGGGGTGCTCCACCTGCTGCTGACCCCAATGAGGGTGCTCCACCTGCTGCTGACCCCAATGGGTGTGCTCCACCTGTTGCTGACCCCAATGGGTGTGCTCCATCTGCTGCTGACCCCAATGGGTGTGTTGTCTGTGTTGCTGATGAAAACGACGGGGAGGAAGAAGATGAGGTCCCTTTGACTCGGAAGAACAGTCGGCAGTATGTCGCCAGCGGGGAAAGTAGTGGAGTTCCTTCTCCTGCTCTGTCTGCCCTCATTGGTCTACAAGAGTTGTCCCTGGCAAACTTTGATCAGACTCTTGAAGATATGGTTCCAGAAGACCTGCTATCAGAGCCAGCGGACGATGGTGTGATGGAGGTTTGTGCTGACGTGCTCGACGCCGGGTTGGGATCATCCGGGGCAGCGTCCCGCGCCTCGTCGACCTTAGAGCGCGGTCTCGAGGGTCAGGAAACTGACTTGGATCGTCTTGCTCCCATGGAAGTAATTGAGGGACCCTCAGCCTTAGAGGCGGCTACTGCGGAGAACTTGGTCCTCAAGGATGGTGTTGACACTTGCCCACCCCCGAGGATGTTGCCGGGGATGACTCGGCTCGGGTGGGAAACGCAAGCCACTGCCCAGCCCCCGAGGGTACTGCCGGAGATGATCCGGCTCAAGTGGGTAGTGCAAACTATAGCCCAGCCCCCGAGGGTGTCCGAGCGGGGTCTCCCTCTTGTACTTCCATGGATGTTCACGCAGGATCTTCTCCGCGCTCCGGTTGCATGGTGGTAGCCCAAGCTTTGGGCCAGGGAGTCGCTTTAGAGGCTAGCGCTCCCGCTGACCAAATTTTGGGCTCTGTTGATGGTACCGAGTTGGTCCCTACTGGTTCATTGCAAGCCGCTTCGGGTGGCGACCTTACACCAGGTCGTCAATTGATTTCTCACGATTTGGGAGTCCCTTCGTTCTTCTCCAATCTCCAGGTACTGTGGTATATTCTGGTCTGACTTTTACACCATGCGAACTACTGCCAACACGCTCGTATGTTCTCCATATCAGGCGTTGGTGGACGGGATGGCTAGTCAGCTGAGGTTGCAAGGTGCTTCTGTTCCAGAAGGAGCTTCATCTCTAGCACGTTGGAATCCAGTGTTGCTCCAACATCGTGTCTCTGACTTGGAGGCGACGAATGCTGGTTAATACTCTTTTGCTTCTCTTTGTCTACCTTATTGAACTGCTTTACATTTTGACTCTTTTTGCTTGATTGTCTCTTGCTAGATATGGCTCGACAGATTTCCATTCTTGAAGAAAAACATTCTCAAGGTCAGGCTGAACTGGTCCAGCGATGTTCTGATTTTGAGGAAAAGTATTCTCAAAGCCAGACTCAACTGGCCCAGGTCTCTGCTGCTCTAAATGACGCTAAAACGCTGAACTCTGCTCTTCGCACTCAGCTTGATTCTGAAAAGGTGACTTATGAAACTGTGCCTTGTATTACTGTGTTCTTATTGCCCGCTTGATGTTTGAAGGAGTTGATTCTTGTTTGCAGGAAGAAAAAAGTGCCCTTGTCGCTTCTCGCGACAATCTTGACAGACTGTATCGTGATTCTAGCAACTCGTTGACCATCCTGGAGAGAAGTCATCGCTTTACCATGGAGGAGTTAGACAATCATCGTTGCAAGCTGCAGGAATCCACGGATGATGTGATCCGTCTCAGGCAGTTGATATCGGTTAAGGATGCTGCTATCAAAGAACTCCGTGCTTCCAAGAAATCCATCGCCCAGGAGCTAGAGACCGCTCAATTGGCTGCCAAAGTTGCTGAAGAAACTTCCATTACTCTGAGAGCTCAGCGCGACAGAGCCATGGATAAAGCCATTCGCGCGGGGCGAATTTTGATGAGGAGACCCGACGTGGTTGTTCCTGAAGACATAAGGGCTGACGTGAACGCTGCTCCAGATTCCTCAAGTCGCCCTTCTTCGTCGGTTGCTCCTGAGAAAGATATTGCAAAATAGAGAAACATTTTGCGTGCTTTGAGCGCGCGGTTAGCATGATCGAATATTTGTTAGAAGACACCGGTTCAGCATTTGAATGATATTGTTACTCCCCTATTGTTTCGGAATTCGACAGTACGTAAATTTGCAGTGGTAAAGTGCTATGTGATGGTTTTGGAACTTGTTTATGGGATATGGAAGTCACCCCTATATGAGTATTCGTAAGCATGTGAAATCGTCTTAAGTCGTTGCTGACTTGAATCGATCGCTTTTGTTAGTAGGGCATAGTGGTCACCCCGAGTTAAGTAAGCGCGAGCATGTTGCACCGCCTTAAGTCGTTGCCGACTTAAGCCGATTGCTCCGTTAGGTAGGGCATAGTGGTCACCCCGAGTTAAGTAAGCGTGAGCATGTTGCACCGCCTTAAGTCGTTGCCGACTTAAGCCGATTGCTCCGTTAGCAGGGCATAGTGGTCACCCCGAGTTAAGTAAGCGCGAGCATGTTGCACCGCCTTAAGTCGTTGTCAACTTAAGCCGATTGCTCCGTTAGGTAGGGCATAGTGGTCACCCCGAGTTAAGTAAGCGCGAGCATGTTGCACCGCCTTAAGTCGTTGCTGACTTAAGCCGATTGCTCCGTTAGCAGGGCATAGTGGTCACCCCGAGTTAAGTAAGCGCGAGCATGTTGCACCGCCTTAAGTCGCTGCCGACTTAAGCCGATTGCTCCGTTAGCAGGGCATAGTGGTCACCCCGAGTTAAGTAAGCACGAGCATGTTGCACCGCCTTAAGTCGTTGCCGACTTAAGCCGATTGCTCCGTTAGCAGGGCATAGTGGTCACCCCGAGCTAAGTAAGCGCGAGCATGTTGCACCGCCTTAAGTCGTTGCCGACTTAAGCCGTTTGCTCCGTTAGCAGGGCATAGTGGTCACCTCGAGTTAAGTAAGCGCGAGCATGTTGCACCGCCTTAAGTCGTTGCCGACTTAAGCCGATTGCTCCGTTAGCAGGGCATAGTGGTCACCTCGAGCTAAGTAAGCGCGAGCATGTTGCACCGCCTTAAGTCGTTGCTGACTTAAGCCGATTGCTCCGTTAGCAGGGCATAGTGGTCACCCCGAGCTAAGTAAGAATGCAAGTCAATTATGAACAAACTGAGTATCTTTGAAGCCTTTTTTATTGATGACACGTTTCCTGTTTTACAGAGTACATCGTTGTCCCAATAGCTTTTGAAATACGGCTAAGGATAAAACTTCCTGAGGTGTTCTATATTCCAGGAGTTCCCAATTTTTGTGCCGTCCATTTGAGTGAGACGATATGATCCCAGCCGAGTGACTTCTGCTACTATGAATGGTCCTTCCCATAAGGGCGATAACTTGTGCCGTCCCTCCCCCGTTAGAATTCGGCGGAGGACGAGATCTCCTACTGAAAAGGATTGTTGTCGCACGGCCTTGTCGTGATAGCGTCTCAGAGTCTGCTGGTACCATGCCGCTTGAATTACTGCGTTCAGCCGCTCTTCTTTGAGTACATCGACAACTTCCAGCCTGGTTGCTTTGGCCTCTGTTATGCTTTCAAAGATCAACCTTGGCGCCCCAAACTTGAGATCAGCAGGCAGTACTGCCTCTGACCCGTAGACCATGAAGAAAGGAGTGTTTCCATGCAGGGCTCGACTAGGTTGAGTTCTTAGGCTCCAAACGACGTAAGGCAGTTCCCTTATCCACTTTCCTACGAACTTCTCATTTTTATCGAAGACCTTTTTTCTGAGTGCCTCCAATATCATCCCGTTAGCTCGTTCAACCTGCCCGTTGGCTCTCGGGTGTGCTACCGAAGCATACTTGACCTGAATGCTTTTTTGCTCGCAGAAATCGAAGAACTCTGAACTTGTGAAGTTGGACCCCAAGTCAGTTATGATACTGTTCGGTATTCCAAACCTGAATATTATGTCTTGTATGAATTCCACGGCTTTAGCTGAGGTTAAAGAAGCAATGGGTTTGAACTCTATCCATTTAGTGAATTTGTCGATTGCTACCAACACGTGAGTGTATCCTCCTTGAGCTTTCTTGAAAGGTCCAATCATATCTAGCCCCCAGCATGCAAAGGGCCAAGTCACCGGTATGGTCTGTAGTTGCTGTGCTGGTAGATGTTGTTGTTTCGACAGGTACTGGCAAGCTTCGCACCTCTGAACTAACTCGGCGGCATCACTTTTTGCCGTTGGCCAATAGAATCCCGACCTGAAGACCTTCCCGACTAGTGTCTTGGATGCTGCGTGTATTCCACATTGTCCAGCATGAACCTCCTCCAGAAGTTGCTTCCCAGTAGACGATAGAATGCATTTCATGAAGATGCATGATGCGCCCCTTCTGTATAGTGCCTCCCCAATGAGTGTGTAGTGAGCTGACTGTCTAGCGATGCGCTCGGCTGCATTTTTATCGTCTGGCTCCTCTTCGTTCTTTATATATCTGATGATCGGCCTTCTCCAGTCATCAGAGTTTGACTCTGGTTGATTCACGATATTACACTCTTCTGCCTGGTCCATTGAGATGCTTGGCTGTGGTATTTCTTGTACAAAGACTCCGGGTGGGACCTGAGTTCGACTGGATCCTAGCTTGGACAATACATCGGCTGCCGTGTTTCGATCTCTTTCTACATGATGAAATTCCAGGCCTTCAAATTTATCTTCTAGTTTTCGGACGGCAGTGCAATATTTTCCCATTGAATCATTTGAACAGTCCCATTCTTTGTTTATCTGGCTTATGACTACCAAAGAATCTCCGTATACCATTAGTCTCTTGATGCCTAATGATATGGCGATGTTTAGTCCATGGATTAGAGCTTCATACTCGGCTGCATTGTTGGAGGCTGGAAATAACAACTGGAGGGCATACTTGAGGTGCTCGCCTCCAGGTGCGATGAAGAGAATTCCCGCGCCTGCTCCCTCAGCTTCAGCGAGCCATCAAAATACATCCGCCATACTTCTGCAGATTCCGGGTTTTCTGGTACTTGTTGTTCAGTCCATTCTGATACGAAGTCAACCAATGCTTGGGTTTTAATGGCAGTGCGAGGTCGAAATTCGATGTCATGAGATCCCAGTTCGCAAGCCCACTTGGCTATTCGGCCAATGGCTTCCTTGTTGTGAAGGATGTCCCCTATCGAAAAACCAGTGACTACTATGACTTTGTGGTCGTCAAAGTAGTGACGTAGCTTGCGGGCAGTTAGAAGTACTGCGTATAATAGCTTCTGAACTTGAGGATACTTTTTCTTCGAGGGACCCAGAACTTCACTGATGAAATAAACAGGATGCTGCACTGGGTAGGCATGTCCTTCTTCTGCTCGCTCGACTACCAACGCGGTGCTTACCACGTGAGTCGTGCAAGAGATATACAGCAGCAGGTCTTCAGCTGGTTGAGTTGATGTGGCTCGCCGCGGTGGTTTCAGTACTGGTGGGGTTGTCAAGAATTTCTTCAGCGCATCTAGGGCTTCCTGTGCTTCTAAAGTCCACTGAAACTTGTCCACCTTCTTGAGTAGCTTGTAAAATGGTAAACCTTTTTCTCCCAGCCTGGATATAAATCTGCTCAGGGCTGCCATACATCCGGTAAGTCGCTGAACCTTCTTTTGTGATCGTGGAGCTTCCATTTTCATGATAGCTTCAATCTTATCCGGATTAGCTTCAATTCCCCGGTGGCTGACAATAAATCTGAGTAGCTTCCCTGCTGGTACCCCAAAGACACATTTTTCGGGGTTAAGCTTCCATCGATATCGCCGTAGACTGTTGAAAACCAGTTGTAAGTCTTCGATGAAGTTTTCCGAGTTCTCTGTTTTGATTACTACGTCATCCACGTAGGCTTCCACACGCTTGCTCCAGTGATCGGCTAAGCATGTTTGAATGGCTCTCTGATAAGTCGCTCCAGCGTTTTTGAGGCCAAACAGCATGGAGGTATAGCAGAAAGCACCGAATGGAGTGATGAACGCTGTTTTTTCCTCGTCTTCCTTTGCCATACTGATCTGATGATATCCGGAATAGCGATCCAGAAAATACAGCACAGAACATCCAGCGGTGGAGTCTACCACCTGATCTATCCTAGGGAGCCCGAAGGGATCCTTTGGACAATGTTTGTTGAGATCTGTATAGTCGACGCACATGCACCAATCCACTTTATTCTTTTTGAGTATAAGAACAGGGTTGGCTAACCACTCGGGATGTAACACCTCTCTAATAAATCCGGTCATGACCAAGCGAGCCAACTCAGCGCGAATGGCCTCTCTTTTGTTGGGCGTGAAGCGACGTAGTTTTTGACGGATCGGCCTTGCCTGGGGGTAGACCTTCAGTTTGTGCTCGACCAGTTCTCTCGGGACTCCCGGCATATCCGCAGGTTGCCATGCGAATACGTCCTGGTTGTCTTGCAGAAATCGGACGAGCGCGCCTTCCTATTTATCGTTCAGGCTGGAGCTGATGATGGCAGTCTTGCGTTCATCAGCAAACCCCAGGTTGATCCTTTTAGTTTCTTCAGTCGGTCGCATAGAGGTCGCGGCTTGAGCTTCGTTCGCCGGTGCCGTAAGGTCTTCCTCGGGCTTAGAGTTCGCATGCGCTGAAAAAGTCGCCAACGGTTTGGTGGTGAGGGCTGCTTGGATGGCCACTCGGAAACATTCTGCGGCGCCTTGGAAGTCAGCCCGCACAGTTATGATTCCTTGTGGCCCTGGCATCTTCAGTATCATGTATGTGTAATGCGGGATGACCATGAATTTTGCCAATCCCGGCCTCCCGATGATGGCGTTGTACCCGCAGTTGAAGTTTGCTACTTCGAACCTCAGGAACTCGGTTCTGTAATTCTCCAGAGTTCCGAAGGTGACGGGCATGTAGATGTGGCCCAGCGGGTATTCCCCTTCGGTCGGCACGATGCCGAAGAAAGGAGTGTCCGACTCGCGGAGCTCTTTGAGGTGAACTCCCAAGCCTTGGAGTGTCCGGGGGAAGATGACGTTGATGCTGCTTACCCCGTCCACTAACACCTTCTTCACCCTGCTCTCTCGGATCACCGGATCGACGAGGAGCGGGTATTTGCCTGGGTGGTCGAAGTTGAGCCATTGATCTGCACGAGTGAAGGTAATCGGGTGCTCCGACCACCGGTACGGAGCGGGAGGACCGGTGGTTGCCACCAATATCTGGCGATCGTTGAGCTTTTGTTGTCTTCTGTTCTCCTGCGATCCATGTCCGCCGAAGATGACGTTGACCTCCCTGTCAACGCGTGGGAAGGCTCCTCCTTCCCCCTCCTCCTGCTGCTGGGGTTGTAGTGGTTCTTCTGGTCCTCCCCGCGGCGGAGGAGGAGGTAGAGGTTGGAAGGGTCGGCCGTGTCCGATGGAGTGCTTGAAGTCCCTGCAGTTCCGCAGGGTGTGGCGCATGTCCTTGTGGTACGAGCACTGGGCGTCGAGGATGTCGTCCAGCGTGCGCTCGCCTCCGCGAGGTCCTCCCCGGGCACGAGAGGCAGGTGGTCCAGCGGCGTGCACCTCTTCGCGAGGTCTTTTCTCCCAGCGTTTGTTGGGTTGCTGGTTCGCGTCGCGTCGTGGCGCTGCTGGTGCGGGCTTCGCTCCCCCGATGAGGTCCTGAGCTCGCTCGTCGGCGGTGATGTAGAGGTCGGCTTCCCGGAACAGCTGCTCGGAGGTAGTCGGCGCTTTCTGCAGTATGGCTCGGACGAAGGCTGAGTCGTTGGATCCTCTGTAGAAGTCCTCGATCACGGCCGCTTCCGTGACCTCGGGGATACGATTTCTCATGGTCTGGAACCTTTTGAGGTACGACCGAAGAGTTTCGTCCCCCCGGTGCTTGATGGATTTGAGGTCTCATGGTTGCGCTGGTTTGTCGGAGAGGGACTGAAAGTTGGCGGTGAAGCGTCGACTGAAGTCACCCCAGTCGTCGATGCAGTGTCGAGGTAGATGTCGTAGCCATTGTAGTGCGTCTTGCCCGAGGACAATGGGTAAGTATGCAGTCATCACGTCCTCAGACGCTCCGGCGGCTCGAGCGGCGGTGGTGTAGACGGCCAGCCAGCCTCCTGGATCCTGCTTAGATTCATATTTGTCGACATTGGATAACTTGAAGTTGGGGGCCACTGAATGGCCCTAAGGCGTGGAGTAAGGGCTGTCACTCCACACGTGTCCTCCTGTCGTCGGGGATGATGTCTATCCCGGGGAGGGGAGTAGTCGTTGTGATTCCTCGACCGATCCCGGGTTGTACCGCCAGTCGAGGCCGTTGCTGACTCGGTTCTGGTTGCCTGACTCCGAGCCGGGATGCCATGATCCCTGTCGTACTCCTCCCGGCGACGGATCTCGTTCTCATGCCGTCGTTCACGTGAAGCGTTGATGGAGCTTCGCGCGTCCCGGCGACTGTTGATGGCGTGTCGTAGATCATTCGGCGGGTGAGCGAGCGGTAGAAGATGGTTGGCTACCTGGGTGAACAGTCGTCGATAGCCCTCGGCGTCGGGAGTCCGAGGGAGTCCATCAGCTATCCGAGCTAGTACCCCTCCGACTTCACTCGACGTGTTCATGGCTTGGGCGAAGTTGAGATTCAGGTTGCGCCCAAAGAGTGGATTTTCCCGGCGCTGCCTTGCGTCCTGCTCGGCTTGTTCCTGTGCTCGTCGGCGATCACGTCGGCGGGAATTCCTTCGTTCTCTGAAGACGCGTTCCTCCGGAGTTTCTCCTATCTTCGAGACCTCGTCCCGCGAAACAGGTTGCTCCGGATCCCGTTCTCCAGCCTCATGATGTCGCCGAATGTTCCAGCGCCGGTTTCTCCGCCGGTGGGATTCCCGCTGAGGTGGTTCTTCTCCAGGTGCGGTCGGCTCGTCGTCGGAGACGGGGGGCGACTCCACTCTTCCGATGAAGAGGATGTCGGGGTAGAATGGTGCGGCGGTCATGGCGATCTCCTTCCTGTTCTCCTTTGAGGGCGAAGGAACGGAAAGAACGACTTGCTTCCTCCCGGTCTCTTTCTTCCTTGCGATCTGGGTCCATTCTTTCGTCGGGGAAGTAGACAATGGAGTTCTCCAGGTCAGCGGGCTCTCGGCCCCTGGCTTGCTGAGGGCGATCTTTTTTCGGAGCGCTGGAGGTCGTGCTTTTTCCCTCCTCACCCCGATATTCTCAGAGCGTGTTGGAGTGGACTTCTTCTTTGGCGGATCGGCGATGCGGTGTAGAGTTCCCTCTTCATCTGCTATGGATGAGATCGTTCCAAAGCAGAATACAGATTCGGGATGGAGGGTGATCTCGCGGTGGAAGGTGACAGCCATTGAGCTAGCTTGGATCGGCGACACACCCCTACTTGGCGCGCCAGCTGTCGGTGTTTTGGGTCCGATCGCACACCTAGGGTTGCCCCTCAAGGTGTTTTAGGAGTAGGACGGTGCCGCCGACTGTAGCTAAATGGTTCGTGCCCGATGCACGAGGAACAATGCCGACTGTAGCTAAATGGTTCGTGCCCGATGCACGAGGAACAATGGACAATGCCTTGGTTATGTATCGAACGTACCCTGGGTCATCCCTCGCTCTGCGTCTGAGGCGGTTGTCGAACCCTTCGGGGGCCAGCCTACGAACCCCTGATCAGTAGTGGGCGCGGAGCCCGAGTGTCCTGAGGCAGCCGTTGAACCCTTCCGAGGGGCCGGCCTTCGAACCTCTGACCAGTAGTGGGCGCGGAGCCTGTCGGTGTTTTGGGTCCGACCGCACACCCGGGGTTGCCCCTTAAGGTGTTTTAGGAGTAGGACGGTGCCGCCGACTGTAGCTAAATGGTTCGTGCCCGATGCACGAGGAACAATGGACAATGTTTACAGGTTCGGGCCGCTTTGAGATGCGTAACACCCTACGTCCTGGCGAGTATGCTTTATGTAGTGGGTTACAAGGTAGTTCTCCTAAAGAGTTGAGGTGGGTGGCTGAGTAGTGGGATCGATCGTTCTGAAGGGGTGCCCCCTAGGCCTTATATATTCGACCGTGAGGCGATACATGTGGATATGCACCTAAAAGATAGTGAACCGTTTTTGTCTATCTTCCTATGATTATGCCGACTTATCCTCGCCTGGTTACGTCGTTCGAGGCTCCAGCGCGGGAAAGTCGGATCTTCTGTTGCGGTCGTTTGCTCAACGCTGTGGGGCCATCCGGGCTTGCACCAACCCGGCCTTATGTCGATCTGCTTCACTGGTTGCTCCTCCCCAGGCCCATGAAGGAGTGACCTTACGATTTATTGGGCCCTTGGGCCTTTCGTGAGGTCTTTTATCCTTCTAGTGGACCCGAGGGATATCTGTCCCCCACAGCGTTGAGCAACCAGTGAAGCCCGAGGGGCCGGCCTTCGAACCTCTGACCAGTAGTGGGCGCGGAGCCCGAGCGCTCTGAGGTGGTTGTTGAACCCTTTCGAGGGGCCAGCCTTCGAACCTCTGATCAGTAGGGGGGCTCGGGGCCCGCTTCCTTCACGGAGAAGGATCCCTTTTGGAATATCCCCTTTCCTGGTCCCTGTTGTAAGAGAGAGAAAGAGGAAAGGGAAAAGGATACGAAATCGAACGACGTGGCGCACCTTTTTTGACGCGGTCATTATGGCGGAAGCATAGCGTCGCCTGCTTCGCCTGCCAAAGGTGCCGCATGTCCTGCCGCAGAGTAAATGCGACGGGACGAGTGGTTCGCGGGGCAGCCGTTGCGCGTGCGCGAGCCGTTCGAGGAACGGAACACGGGCGCGTCGTCTTCACGCCGTGGGAGAGGGTTCTCTCGCTGTCCCAAGAGGGGACATGAGCTTGCTGACGACTTGACCGCTGCTTCTGCCCGCCTGCCACCGCCATTACTGTCGGCCCATTTCTGGCTGTATCGACCGTCGTGCCTTCTCCCACGGCTGACTGACCCGTGACCGATGTGCTTGGTTGGCACTGTTGGGCCGTGCGCAGGGTCGCCTCGAGTCGTGGCGCTGGTTCCGCAGTCGAGGAGGCGCGGTACTGGCGCAAGTGGCGGTGCAGTTTCTCGCACGTAGTAACCGGTGTGCCGGTTACATGACGTGTGGGCCTGGGCCTCCACGCTGGACGCGTCGAAGTCGAAAGGGTGCGCCCCCTTGGTGTGGTTGCATGTCGCCTGCATGGCGGTCCGCCCTTTCACCCGCTGGTCTGGGCGAAAGTGGAGGAATGCTCGTAACCGCTGGGCAGTTGCGCGCATCGCGCGCGGCGGTTTTGGCTCCTTCTGTCCTGGGCTAGCTTGCACGATGCGTGGGACCCAGCCCCCGTGTCGTAGGGGGAGGACCTTGGAGCGTGTTGGAAAAGACTCAGTCCGCGACGGCTGAGGACGCAAGTGGGGAGAGTTGTCTTTAAAAGGAGGGTGGCCCCCTTGAAAGGCAACCATGTCTTCGCGCTCCCCTCATGCATCGCGTCTTTCCAGCTTCCGAGCCCCCGGATGGGGGGGCGCTCGCGGTTCTTCCGCCTCGTCGTCGTTGGAGGAACGCAACTTCATGGAAGTTGGTACCTTTCAGCCATCGTTCGGCTTCAAGGATTTTCATCAAGCAGCTCGGCCGCATCCCCTCGCCGGTGGTCACCCAAGACGGTGACCACCAGTTCCAGGGTGGGCAGAAGCAAGCCGGGCTGCGGCCTCTGCCCCTCCCTCAGCTTCAAGGATGTTCATCATCAGTGCTGGGGAGGGAAGTGCGCCGAGTTGGGGCCTATCTCCGCGCGGGCAGCGGCCCGCTCCTTCCCTCAGTGATCGGGGGGAAGGGCGTTCGTCGTTCGTGGCGCTGGCAGCTGCCGCGCGTCTGGCTCTCCGGCCCGAGCGGCTCGACGCCGCTTCCGGTGCCACCTCCCGCCGAGGCAGCCGGAAGAGGTTTCTCCGCCGACGAGATAGTCGGTGCCGCCCGCGGACTGACCTCCAACTCTACGACCTTCTGCTTGTCCTCGCCCCTCGAGTGGGGACGTGGGCGAGGGCCTTATGGCAGCAGCATCCGCCCTGAGGTCATCGCTGCTGCTGTTCGGCCGCTCGGAGCAGAGGTCGTTGTCGCTGCTGCTCTTCGGGCGTCGGTGAGCCGCCTGGAGTTTCGTCGCCCCGCAGGCCCTCCAGCGTGGGGGGTTGTTCGTACCTGCGGGGGTGGAACCGAAGTTCCGTTTGTAATGGCACCTTGAGTGCCGGTGTCTGTTCATTGTGGCTGTCGGGGCCTGAACATGTATGTATTTTTGGCACGGAGCCGTGTTTTGTCCTCATTTTGAGCACTAGGACTCGCCTGTCGGCTAACTGAACCGCTTCACCAAGCGTGAGTTGCCTCGTGCGAAGGTGACGAGTGAGGTATCCGTATCCCGGAGGCGTAGGAGTCCCTCGGCTCGGTCGGCCTTGCCGCCCGAGGCTTCTCTTGCTTAGTTAAAGGAACCCTCGGCCGCTCTTCGATGAGCCAGAGCGGGAGGCAGCGGTGTTAGCATGGATAGAGGCAGAGTTGGTTCGAAAAGAAGACTTCGTCGGCCGGAGCCTGGCCGGGCCGTCCACTGGCGGGACCGGCGCCGGAGTCGGGTTGCCGAGGCCATGAGTCGGGCCGATGTCCTCGGGGGACAGCTGGCTGAGGCTTCGGGGCGGCCGGCCGAGGCGTCTGCTCGGGTCGGATTCCTGAAGAAGACCCTGGCGGCGATGGCCCAGGCGCGGTGCCGATGTCGTCCTTCGGAGCGAAGATCCTCCGATCGTGTTGCCGTCCGAGGCTCGGTCGGACTTCGCCGAAGGTGGAGTTGACGCCGAGGGTGCTGCTGCTCCCCCTCCGTCGACATCTGAGCCTGCAGGATCGGTTCATCTTGTAGTGTGCGTATGTTTTCTGCGGCCGCCGAGGCCCAAACATATTGTCGTCGTGTTGTAAAGCTGCGTTTCTTTTCCTCTTGTTTCGAGTATCTGGACTTATTCGTCGGTAACAGAATTGTTTGTCCGAGCAAGAGTTACTTTTCACGGAAGGTGATGAGTGAGGTATCTGTATCCCGGAGGCGTAGGAGTCCCTCGGCTCGGTCGGCCTTGCCGCTTACGTGTACTCTTACTCGTCCGTAGGATTCTGCTATCGATGTAGTCGAGAAGGCACGAAAAATCGTTTCGGCAGAAGAGTTTTCGAGCGTTAAGACTTGTTCGGTCCGCGGAATCGCTTATCCGAGCGTGAGTTACTTATCGCAGAAGGTGATGAGTGAGGTATCCGTATCCTGGAGGCATAGGAGTCCCTCGGCTCGGTCAGCCTTGGCTGCTTACGTGTACTCCGTCATTTTCAGGATCCCACTTTCGAAGTAGTCGAAAGGCACAAAAGACGTTCTGGCAGAAAATACCTTTTCCGAGGAAAATTTTGACGCGGAGGGGGTTCCCCCCCCCTTCTAGCCCCCGAGGGAGGGTCGGGCTTTGCCGAGGCAAGGCTGACCCTTCCTTGATGGTTAGACATTGTATGTGAACGAGGTGTACGAACGACTTGAAAGCATCTTAAGGGTAGAAGCGACGTAGCTGTCGGATGTTTCAAGCGTTGTTGTAGACCTCGCCTTGACTGTTGGCCAGCTTGTATGTCCCGGGCTTCAGAACCTTGGCGATGACGAACGGCCCTTCCCAAGGAGGCGTGAGCTTGTGTCGCCCTAGGGCGTCTTGTCGCAGCCGAAGCACCAAGTCGCCCACCTGGAGGTCTCGGGACCGAACCCCTCGGGTGTGGTAGCGTCGCAGGGACTGCTGGTACCGCGCCAAGTGTAGTAAGGCCATGTCCCGAGCCTCTTGCAGCTGGTCCAGTGAGTCTTCTCGGTTTGTTCGATTGCTTTGGTCGTCGTAGGCCCTCGCCCTCGGGGAACCGTATTCTAAGTCTGTGGGCAAGATGGCCTCAACCCCATAGACTAGAAAGAACGGTGTGAAGCTCGTGGCTCGGCTCGGCGTCGTCCTCAGACTCCAGACCACCGAGGGGAGCTCCTTCATCCATCGCTTGCTGAACTTGTTGAGGTCGTTGTAGATCCTCGGCTTGAGTCCTTGCAGAATCATGTCGTTGGCACGCTCTACTTGCCCATTCGTCATGGGGTGAGCCACAGCGGCCCAGTCCACCCGGATGTGGTGATCCTCGCAGAAGTCCAGGAACTTTTTGCCGGTGAACTGGGTGCCGTTGTCAGTGATGATGGAGTTCGGGACCCCAAAGCGATGGATGATGTTGGTGAAGAACGCCACCGCCTATTCGGACCTGATGCCGTTTAGGGGTCGGACCTCGATCCACTTGGAGAATTTGTCGATGGCGACCAGCAGGTGCGTGTAGCCCCCGGGTGCCTTCTGCAAGGGACCGACAAGATCCAGACCCGACACAGCAAACGGTCAGGTGATGGGTATTGTCTGCAGAGCCTGAGCGGGCAGGTGGGTCTGCCTTGCATAGAATTGACACCCTTGGCAGGTGCGGACAATTCTGGTGGCGTCGGCCATCGCGGTCGGCCAGTAGAAACCTTGTCGGAAGGCGTTTCCAACAAGGGCTCGAGGCGCTGCGTGATGACCGCAAGCCCCCGAGTGTATTTCTTGTAAGAGCTCCTGGCCTTCGGCGATGGATATACATCGCTGGAGGATGCCTGAGGGGCTGCGGTGGTAGAGCTCCTTCCCATCCCCCAGCAAGACGAACGACTTGGCGCGCCGCACCAGTCGCCGAGCTTCGGCTCGGTCGAGGGGCAGCTCTCCTCGGTGGAGATATTGCAGGTACAGGGTCTGCCAGTTTCGATTAGGCGTGACCCCGCTCCGCTCTTCCTCGACGCGCAGTGCCTCACCCTTGGGGGCCGAGGGTGCCTCGGGCTGAGCCGAGGGCGCCTCGGGCTGGGCCGAGGGCGCCTCGGGCTGGGCCGAGGCCTTCTCGGGCTCGGGCGTGTCGTCGGTCTTGACTGAGGGTTGATGTAGGTCTCGGGAGAAGACGTCTAGGGGAACCGTTGTTCGCCCCGAGGCTATCTTAGCCAGCTCATCCGCAGTCTCGTTGTATCATCGGGCGACGTGGTTGAGCTCGAGCCCGTAGAACTTGTCTTCCAGGCGCTGAACCTCGTCGCAGTAGGCTTCCATCTTCGGGTCGCGGCAGTGGGAGTTCTTCATGACTTGGTCGATGACAAGCTGCGAGTCACCGCGAGCGTCAAGGCGTCGGACCCCTACCTCGATTGCGATGCGCAACCCGTTGACCAGAGCCTCGTACTCAGCCACGTTGTTGGACGCCGAGAAATGGAGGCGCAACACGTAGCGGAGGTGCTTCCCGAGGGGCGAAATGAAGAGCAGGCCCGCGCCAGCTCCCGTCTTCATTAGCGACCCGTCGAAAAACATGGTCCAGAGTTCCGGTTGGATCAGAGCTACCGGAAGCTGGGTGTCGACCCATTCAGCCACAAAGTCCGCCAAGACTTGGGACCCGATGGCCTTCCGAGGGGCAAACGAGATTGTCTCGCCCATGATTTCCACCGCCCACTTTGCAATCCTACCCGAGGCCTCTCGGCACTGGATGATCTCCCCTAGGGGCAAGGATGACACCACAGTCACCGGATGAGACTCGAAGTAGTGTCGCAACTTCCGCCGCGTCAGGATCACCGCGTACAACAGCTTCTGAATTTGCGGGTAGCGGATCTTGGTCTCGGACAGTACCTCACTGATGAAGTAGACCGGCCTCTGGACGGGCAATGCATGCCCTTCTTCTCGTCTCTCAACCACGATCGCGGCACTGACCACCTGAGTGGTAGCGGCGACGTAGATCAAGAGGGCTTCTCCGGCAGCGGGGGGCACCAAGATGGGCGCGTTCGTGAGGAGCGCCTTCAGGTTCTCGAGGGTTTCCTCGGCCTCGGGGGTCCAAGTGAAGCACTCGGCCTTTCTCAAGAGGCGGTACAGAGGTAGGCCTCTTTCGCCGAGGCGCGAGATGAAGCGGCTCAGAGCCGCAAGGCATCCCATGACCCTCTGTACGCCTTTCAAGTCCCTAATGGGCCCCATGTTGGTGATGGCCGCGATTTTCTTCGGGTTGGCCTCGATGCCCCGCTCGGAGACGATGAACCCCAAGAGCATGCCTCGGGGGACTCCGAAGACACACTTCTCGGGGTTGAGTTTTACGCCTTTCGCCTTGAGACACCAGAATGTCGTTTCAAGGTCGGAAAGGAGGTCGGAAGCTTTCCTCGTCTTGACTACGATGTTGTCGACGTAAGCCTCGACCGTTCGACCAATGTGTTCACCGAACACGTGGTTCATGCACCTTTGGTATGTCGCACCCGCATTCCTCAAACCAAATGGCATAGTAACGTAGCAGTACATGCCAAAAGGTGTGATGAAAGAAGTCGCGAGCTGGTCAGACTCTTTCATCCTGATTTGGTGATACCCTAAGTAGGCATCGAGGAAAGACAGGGTTTCGCACTTAGCAGTGGAATCCACGATTTGATCGATGCGAGGCAGAGGATAGGGAACTTTCGGACATGCTTTGTTTAGACCAGTGTAGTCTACACACATCCGCCATTTCCCTCCTTTCTTTCTCACAAGCACGGGGTTGGCAAGCCATTCGGGATGGAATACCTCTTTGATGAACCCCGCAGCCATCAGCTTGTGGATCTCCTCGCCTATGGCTCTACGCTTTTCTTCTTCGAATCGGCGGAGAGGCTGCTTCACGGGTCGGGCCCCAGCTCGGATATCCAGCGAGTGCTCGGCGACCTCCCTCGGTATGCCAGGCATGTCCGAGGGACTCCACGCAAAGACTTCGGCGTTTGCACGGAGAAAGTCGACGAGCACTGCTTCCTATTTGGGGTCGAGCTCGGAGCCGATCCGGATCTGCTTGGAGGCGTCGTTGCTGGGGTCGAGAGGGACGAATTTGACCATATCTGCTGGCTCAAAATTGCCGGCATGGCGCTTCACGTCTGGCGCCTCCTTGGAGAGGCTCTCCAGGTCGGCGATGAGGGCCTCGGATTCGGCGAGGGCCTCGGCATACTCCACGCACTCCATGTCGCATTCGTACGCGTGTCGGTACGTGGGGCCGACGGTGATGACCCCGTTGGGGCTCGGCATCTTGAGCTTGAGGTAGGTGTAGTTGGGACGGCCATGAACTTGGCGTAGCATGGCCTCCCCAGCACTGCGTGGTAGGTTCCTCAGAACCCGACCACCTCGAACGTGAGGGTTTCCCTTCTGAAGTTGGAGGGAGTCCCGAAGCAGACGGGCAGATCGAATTGTCCGAGGGGCTAGACGTGTTTCCCGGGGATGATCCCGTGAAAAGGCGCAGCGCCCGCCCGGAGCGAGGACAGATCAATCCGTAGGAGCCCGAGGGTCTCGGCGTAGATGATGTTGAGGCTGCTGCCTCCGTCCATGAGGACCTTGGTGAGCCTGACGTTGCCGATGACGGGGTCGACAACGAGCATATATTTCCCCGGGCTCGGCACGCGGTCGGGGTGGTCGCCCTGGTCGAAGGTGATGGGCTTGTCGGACCAGTCTAGGTAGACTGGCGCCGCCACCTTTACCGAGCAGACCTCCCGACGCTCTTGCTTGTGGTGCCGAGCCGAGGCGTTCGCCACTGGCCCATTGTAGATCATAAAGCAGTCGTGGACCTCGGGGAACTCCTCTGCCTTGTGATCCTCCTTCCTGTCGTTGTTGTGGGCCCTGCCACCTTCCGCAGGTGGCCCGGCCTTGTGAAAGTGGCGCCGAAGCATGACGCACTCCTCGAGGGTGTGCTTGACGGGCCCCTGATGATAGGGGCACGACTCCTTGAGCATCTTGTCGAAGAGATTGGCACCTCCGGGAGGTTTCCGAGGGTTCTTGTACTCCACGGCGGCGACAAGGTCCGCATCGGCGGCATCGCGTTTCGCTTCCGACTTCTTCTTGCCCTTCTTCTTGGTGCAGCGCTGAGTGGACGCCTTGGGGACATCTTCCGGCGGGCGGCCCTGGGGCTGCTTGTCCTTTCGGAAGATGGCCTCAACCGCCTCCTGGCCAGAGGCGAATTTGGTGGCGATGTCCATCAGCTCGCTTGCCCTGGTGGGGGTCTTGCGACCCAGCTTGCTCACCAGGTCGCGACAGGTGGTGCCGGCGAGGAACGCGCCGATGACATCCGAGTCGGTGACGTTGGGCAGCTCGGTGCGCTGCTTCGAGAATCGTCGGATGAAGTCCCGGAGAGACTCTCCCGGCTGCTGGCGGCAGCTGCAGAGATCCCAGGAGTTCCCAGGGCGCACGTACGTGCCCTGGAAGTTGCCGGCGAAGGCTTGAACCAGGTCGTCCCAGTTGGAGATCTGCCCCAGAGGCAGGTGCTCCAGCCAGGCTCGAGCGGTGTCGGAGAGGAACAGGGGGAGGTTGCGGATGATGAGGTTGTCATCGTCCGTTCCACCCAGTTGGCAGGCCAGCCGGTAGTCCGCGAGCCACAGTTCCGGCCTCGTCTCCCCCGAGTACTTTGTGATAGTAGTCGGGGTTCGGAACCGGGTCGGGAACGACGCCCGTCGTATGGCCCGGTTGAAAGCCTGCAGACCGGGTGGTTCGGGCGAGGGACTCTGATTCTCCCCGCTGTCGTAGCGTCCCCCATGCCTGGGGTGGTAGCCTCGGCGCACCCTCTCGTCGAGGTGGGTTCGACGGTTGCGGTGGTGGTGCTCGTTGCCGAGGCGACCCGGGGCCGCAGGCGCTGTGTTGCGCGTGTGCCCGGTGTGGACCGAGGCTTCCCGCATGAATCGGGAAGTCGCGGCGCAATGCTCCGAGGGGTATCCCTGCCTTTGGGAGGCAGAGCTTTCGGCCCGTCGGACCGCGGCATCCTCCAGGAGATTCTTGAGCTCTCCCTGGATACGCCGCCCTTCGGTGGTCGATGGTTCCGGCATCGCGCGGAGTAGTATTGCTGCCGCAGCTAGGTTCTGGCTGACCCCACTAGAAGCCGGTGGCGGCCTTGCCCTGACGTCATCGACAATGCGGAGCTGGATGCCCTGGGGCAGATGACGCGCTTCTCCGGGCGGAGCTCGGTCTGCCCATTCCTGCCCGGTGTTCCGCGGGAACTGCTCAAGTGTTCCTGCTCCCTCGTCGAGCCTGGCCTGCCCCTCGCGGATTTGCTCGAGATGTGAGTCCTGACCCCCCGCAGGGACTGGGACCACAGCTAGCTCCCGAAGGATGTCAACGCGAGGCGCGGGCCTAGGGGGATCACCGTTTTCCGGTATACCAAGACGGTTGCCTTCGCCGGGACCCCCTAGATCGACGTGGAAACATTCACGACTTGGGCCGCAGTCCTCGTCGCCGAAGCTACGGCTACTGTCGGAACAATCGGAAAGGCAATAGTCGCATGCGGTCATGAAGTCCCGCATGGCACTGGGGTTACCGAGTCCGGAGAAATCCCAACAAAGGTCGGGCTCGTCATCTTCCTCGGAATCCGAGGGTCCGTAGGTCGAGACAGCCGTCAGTCGGTCCCAGGGTGACCGCATATGATACCCCGGAGGGTTTGGACATGCCTCTATGAAGGCTTCCACCGAAGCGAAGTCGCTTGGTGGGTCGAGGTTGAATCCAAAAGGCACGGGATGGGAATCGGTCGGTACCTCCTGGTCGACGGGCGGTGATGAAGTCGCGTCAGGGGCAGACTACACCGTTGTCTTGGGTACGAGGGTGACGCCCAGCAAGTCCTTTGCAAGCGTGCTGGCGTCGTCTGTCCGCTTGGAGTTGGCGTGTTGCAGGGAAACAACGCTCGTCTTCGTCTCAGACGCGAGATCAACGCCCGACGTGTCCCCCGTTGGGGCGCCGGCGCCATCGACTCGCTCGACAACCGACGAGGTGCCGCCTCCTGCTTGGCCTTGGTTGCCCCGCCTCCTCCTCCGTCGGCGGGGGAGGCGACGGGACAAACCTGGATGTTGTTCTTCCGCCATGTGGGGAAGACGTCGTCGACTCCGCCGCCGGCGGGCGGGTTGTCGGCCGCCATTATCGCTGTCGCGCGGCGGAGGAAGGAGTATCATGTCGTAGCTGCCGTCGAGGGACATGAACTCGAGACTTCCGAAACGGAGCACCGTCCCAGGCTGGAAAGGTTGCTGGAGACTACCCATCTGGAGCTTGACGGGAAGCTGTTCGTCAACACGCAGCAGGCCCCTACCTGGCGCGCCAACTGTCGGTGTTTCGACCCTGAGGGGTCCCTGGACCGACGAGTAAATCGTCGCCGCGTGTCCCAACCCAGATGGGTCGACGTGAGACAAAGCACGAAGGGGGCGAAAAGGGGAGACAGGCAAAAGGGGAAACCCGCGGCCTTCGTGTTGCCCTGCGCCCAGGTCGGGTGCGCTTGCAGTAGGGGGTTACAAGCGTCCGTGTGGGAGAGAGCGAGAGACTTTACGCGTCGTCCCGTTCCCCCGCGCGGCCAACCTTCTCGTACGAGAGCCCTGGACCTTCCTTTTATAGGCGTAAGGAGAGGGCCCAGGTGTACAATAGGAGATGCAGTAGTGTGCTAACGTGTCTAGCAGAGAGGAGCTAGCGCCCTAAGTACATGCCGTCGTGGCAGCCGGAGAGGTCTTGGCACCCTGTTCATGTGATGTCGTGGTCGTCGGAGGAGCGCTGGAGCCTTGCGGAAGGACAGCTGTCGGGGCTGTCGAGTCTTTGCTGATGTCTTCTTGCTTCCGTAAGGGGCTGAGAGCCGCCGTCATCATGGAGCACGCGGGGCGCCATCATTATTTGTTTACCAGGGTGAGCCAGATGGGACGCCGGTCTTGTTCCCCGTAGCCTGAGCTAGCTAGGGGTAGGGTAATGATGGCCCCCCTGTGACGTGGTCGGTCCGAGCCCTGGGTCGGGCGAGGCGGTGGCTCCTCCGAGGTCGAGGTCGAGTCAGTCTTCCGAGGTCGAGGTCGAGTCTGAGCCCCGGGTCGGGCGAGGCGGAGACCATTGTCTGAGGCCAAGGCTGAGTCCGAGCCCTGGGGTCGGGTGAGGCGGAGTTCGTCGTCTTCTGGAGCTGAGGCTGAGTCCGAGCCCTGGGGTCGGGCGAGGCGGAGTTCGTCGTCTTCCGGAGCCGAGGCCGAGTCCGAGCCCTAGGTCGGGCGAGGCGGAGTTCGTCGTACATGTCCGGTACATGTCCGGTGCGCCACCGGACATCCAGGCGGGCCCAGAAGACAGAGCTCCAACGGTCAGAACCCAACGGCATTGATGACGTGGCTGGCGCACCAGACATGTCCGGTGTGCACCGGACTGTCCGGTGCACCATGCGACAGACAGCCCCACCAAACGGCTAGTTTGGTGGTTGGGGCTATAAATACCCCCAACCACCCACCATTCATTGTATCCAAGTTTTCACACTTCCAACCACTTACAAGAGCTAGGCATTCAATACAAGACACACCCAAGTGATCAAATCCTCTCCCAATTCCACAAAAGCATTAGTGACTAGTGAGAGTGATTTGTCGTGTTCTTTTGAGCTCTTGCGCTTGGATCGCTTTCTTCTTTCTCATTCTTTCTTGTGATCAAACACTCAATTGTAACCAAGGCAAGAGACACCAATTGTGTGGTGGTCCTTGCGGGGAAGTTTTGTTC
Organism: Zea mays; assembly: GCF_902167145.1. NCBI lineage: Eukaryota > Viridiplantae > Streptophyta > Magnoliopsida > Poales > Poaceae > Zea > Zea mays. The sequence continues at coordinate 128,814,893 of NC_050105.1, read as the reverse complement.
CCGGTTGATTTGAGAAGAGAAAGCTCACTCGGTCCGAGGGACCGTTTGAGAGAGGGAAAGGGTTGAAAGAGACCCGGTCTTTGTGACCACCTCAACGGGGAGTAGGTTTGCAAGAACCGAACCTCGGTAAAACAAATCCGCGTGTCACACTTCTTATTCGCTTGCGATTTGTTTTGCGCCCTCTCTTGTGGACTTGATTATATTTCTAATGCTAACTCGGCTTGTAGTTGTGATTAACTTTGTAAATTTCAGTTTTGCCCTATTCACCCCCCCTCTAGGCGACTTTCAATTGGTATCAGAGCCCGGTGCTTCATTAGAGCCTAACCGCTCGAAGTGATGTCAGGAGAACACGCCAAGAAGGAGATGGAGACCGGCGAAAAGCCCACTACAAGCAACGAGAAAGCTCTATCGGGAGAGTCCCGCAACAAGGAAAGGAGGAAGGAAAAGTAGAAGGAGAAGAAGACTTCCTCCCACAAGTCGCATCGGAGTGGCTACAAGATAAAAAAGATGAGGAAGGTGGTCTACTACGAGACCGACACCTCATCACCATCTACCTCCGGCTCCGACGCACCCTCCATAACTTCTAAGCGCCATGAGCGCAAGAAGTTTAGTAAGATCCCCTTACATTATCCTCGTACCTCTAGACATACTCCATTACTTTCCGTTCCATTAGGCAAACCGCCAACCTTTGACGGTGAAGATTATGCTAGGTGGAGTGATTTAATGAAATTTCATCTAACCTCACTCCACAAAAGTATATGGAATGTTGTTGAGTTTGGAGCACAGGTACCATCCGTAGGGGATGAGGATTATGATGAGGACGAGGTAGCCCAAATCGAGCACTTCAACTCCCAAGCCACAACAATACTCCTTGCCTCTCTAAGTAGGGAGGAGTACAACAAGGTGCAAGGATTGAAGAGCGCCAAGGAAGTTTGGGACGTGCTCAAAACCGCGCATGAGGGTGATGAACTCACCAAGATCACCAAACGGGAAACGATCGAGGGGGAGCTCGGTCGCTTCCGTCTACGCCAAGGGGAGGAGCCACAAGACATGTACAACCGGCTCAAAACTTTGGTAAACCAAGTGCGCAACCTCGGGAGCAAAAAGTGGGATGACCACGAGGTGGTTAAGGTTATTCTAAGATCTCTTATTTTCCTTAACCCTACTCAAGTACAATTAATTCGTGGTAATCCAAGATATACACTAATGACTCCCGAGGAAGTAATCAGGAATTTTGTGAGCTTTGAATTTATGATCAAGGGCTCACGGAAAATCAACGAGCTTGACGGTCCCTCCACGTTCGAAGCTCAATCGGTTGCTTTCAAAGCGACGGAGGAGAAGAAGGAGGAGTCTACACCAAGTAGACAACCAATCGATGCCTCCAAGCTTGACAATGAGGAAATGGCGCTCGTCATCAAGAGTTTCCGCCAAATCCTCAAACAAAGGAGGGGGAAAGATTACAAGCCCCGCTCCAAGAAGGTTTGTTACAAATGTGGTAAGACCAGTCACTTTATAGCTAAATGTCCTATTTCTAGTGACAGTGATAGGGGTGATGACAAGAAGGGGAGAAGAAAGGAGAAGAAGAGATACTACAAGAAGAAGGGCGGCGATGCCCATGTTTGTCGGGAGTGGGACTCCGACGAAAGCTCTAGCGACTCCTCCGACGATGAGGACGCCGCCAACATCGCCGTCACCAAGGGACTTCTCTTCCCCAACATCGGCCACAAGTGCCTCATGGCAAAGGACGGCAAAAACAAGAAGGTTAAATCTAAATCCTCCACAAGATATGAGTCATCTAGTGATGATAATGCTAGTGATGAGGAAGATAATTTGCGTACTCTTTTGCCAACTTAAACATGCAACAAAAAGAGAAATTAAATGAATTAATTAGTGCCATCCATGAGAAGGATGATCTCTTAGATTCCCAAGAGGACTTCCTAATCAAGGAAAACAAAAAGCATGTTAAAGTTAAAAATGCTTATGCTCTAGAAGTTGAAAATGTGAAAAATTATCTAGTGAGCTAAGCACTTGCCATGAGATTATAGACAACCTTAGAAATGAGAATTCTAATTTATTAGCTAAGGTTGATTCTATTGCTTGTAATGTTTCAATTCCCAATCTTGGAAATGATAATGATGATTTGCTTGCTAAGATTGAAGAATTAAACATGTCTCTTGCTAGCCTTAGGATTGAAAATGAGAAATTGCTTGCTAAGGCTAAAGATTTTGATGTTTGCAATGTTACAATTTCCGATCTTAGAGATAAGAATGATATATTGCGTGCTAAGATTGTTGAACTTAATTATTGCAAACCCTCTACATCTACCGTAGGACATACCACTATTTGTACTAGATGTAGAGATGTTAACATTGATGCTATACATGATCACATAGCTTTAATTAAACAACAAAATGATCATATAGCTAAATTAGATGCTAAAATTGTCGAGCATGACTTAGAAAATGAAAAATTTAAATTTGCTAGAAGCATGCTCTATAGAGGGAGACGCCCTGGCATTAAGGATGGCATTGGCTTCCAAAAGGGAGACAATGTCAAAATTAATGCACCTCCTAAGAAGTTATCTAATTTTGTTAAGGGCAAGGCTCCCATGCCTCAGAATAATGAGGGTTACATTTTGTACCCTGCCGGCTATCCTGAGAGCAAAATTAGGAGAATTCATTCTAAGAAGTCTCACTCTGGCCCTAACCATGCTTTCATGTATAAGGGTGAGACATCTAGCTCTAGGCAACCAACCCGTGCTAAGTTGCCTAAGAAGAAAACTCCTAGTGCATCAAATGAACATAACTTTTCATTTAAAACTTTTGATGCATCTTATGTTTTAACTAACAAATCCGGCAAAGTAGTTGCCAAATATGTTGGGGGCAAGCACAAGGGGTCAAAAACTTGTGTTTGGGTACCCAAAGTTCTTGTATCTAATGCCAAAGGACCCAAAACCATTTGGGTACCTAAAGTCAAGAACTAAACATGTTTTGTAGGTTTATGCATCCGGGGGCTCAAGTTGGATTATCGACAGCGGGTGCACAAACCACATGACAGGGGAGAAGAAGATGTTCTCCTCCTATGAGAAAAACCAAGATCCCCAACGAGCTATTACATTCGGGGATGGAAATCAAGGTTTGGTCAAAGGTTTGGGTAAAATAGCCATATCTCCTGACCATTCCATTTCCAATGTTTTTCTTGTTGATTCATTAGATTACAATTTGCTTTCTGTATCTCAATTATGCAAAATGGGCTACAACTGTCTTTTCACTGATGTAGGTGTCACTGTCTTTAGAAGAAGTGATGATTCAATAGCATTTAAGGGAGTGTTAGAGGGTCAGCTATACTTAGTAAATTTTGATAAAGCTGAACTCGACACTTGCTTAATTGCTAAGACTAACATGGGCTGGCTCTGGCATCGCCGACTAGCACATGTTGGGATGAAGAATCTTCACAAGCTTCTAAAGGGAGAGCACATTTTAGGATTAACAAATGTTCATTTTGAGAAAGACAGGGTTTGTAGCGCATGCCAAGCAGGAAAGCAAGTTGGTGCCCACCATCCACACAAGAACATCATGACGACCGACAGGCCACTGGAGCTCCTACACATGGACCTATTCGGCCCGATTGCTTATATAAGCATCGGCGGGAGTAAGTACTGTCTAGTTATTGTGGATGATTATTCTCGCTTCACTTGGGTGTTCTTTTTGCAGGAAAAATCCCACACCCAAGAGACCTTAAAGGGATTCTTGAGACGAGCTCAAAACGAGTTCGGCTTAAGGATCAAGAAAATTAGAAGCGACAACGGAACGGAGTTCAAGAACTCTCAAATTGAAGGCTTCCTTGAGGAGGAGGGCATCAAGCATGAGTTCTCTTCCCCCTACACCACACAACAAAATGGTGTAGTGGAGAGGAAGAATAGAACTCTATTGGACATGGCAAGAACCATGCTTGATGAGTACAAGACTTCGGATCGGTTTTGGGCCGAGGCGGTCAACACCGCTTGCTACGCCATCAACCGGTTGTATTTACACTGAATCCTCAAGAAGACATCTTATGAACTCCTAACCGGTAAAAAGCCCAACATTTCATATATTTAGAGTTTTTGGTAGCAAATGCTTTATACTTGTTAAAAGAGGTAGAAAATCTAAATTTGCTCCTAAGACTGTAGAAGGCTTTTTACTAGGATATGACTCAAACACAAGGGCATATAGAGTCTTTAACAAGTCCTCAGGACTTGTTGAAGTTTCTTGTGACGTTGTGTTTGATGAAACTAACGGCTCTCAAGTAGAGCAAGTTGATCTTGATGAGATAGGTGAAGAAGAGGCTCCATGCATCGCGCTAAGGAACATGTCCATTGGGGATGTGTGTCCTAAGGAATCCGAAGAGCCTCCAAATACACAAGATCAACCATCCTCCTCCATGCAAGCATCTACACCAACTCAAAATGAGGATGAGGCTCAAAATGATGAAGGAGAAGATCGAGCAAATGAGCTACCTCAAGATGACGACAATGATCAAGGGGGGGATGCAAATGATCAAGATAAGGAGGATGAAGAACAAAGGCCGCCACACCCAAGAGTCCACCAAGCAATCCAACGAGATCACCCCGTCGACACCATCCTCGGCGACATTCATAAGGGGGTAACCACTAGATCTCGTGTTGCACATTTTTGTGAGCATTACTCTTTTGTTTCCTCTATTGAGCCACACAGGGTAGAGGAAGCACTTCAAGATTCGGATTGGGTGGTGGCGATGCAAGAGGAGCTCAACAACTTCACTAGGAATGAGGTATGGCATTTAGTTCCACGTCCTAATCAAAATGTTGTAGGAACCAAATGGGTCTTCCGCAACAAGCAAGATGAGCATGGTGTGGTGACAAGGAACAAAGCTCGACTTGTGGCCAAGGGATACTCCCAAGTCGAAGGTTTGGATTTCGGTGAAACCTATGCACCCGTAGCTAGGCTTGAGTCAATTCGTACATTATTGGCCTATGCTACTTACCATGGCTTCAAGCTTTACCAAATGGACGTGAAGAGTGCCTTCCTCAATGGACCAATCAAGGAAGAGGTCTATGTTGAGCAACCTCCCGGCTTTGAAGATAGTGAGTACCCTAACTATGTATATAAACTCTCTAAGGCGCTTTATGGGCTCAAGCAAGCCCCAAGAACATGGTATGAATGCCTTAGGGATTTCCTTATAGATAATGGCTTCAAAGTCGGAAAGGCCGATCCTACTTTATTTACTAAAACTCTAGACAATGATTTGTTTGTATGCCAAATTTATGTTGATGATATTATATTTGGGTCTACTAACGAGTCTACATGTGAAGAATTTAGTAGGATCATGACACAAAAATTCGAGATGTCTATGATGGGGGAGTTGAAGTATTTCTTAGGATTTCAAGTAAAGCAACTCCAAGAGGACACCTTCCTAAGCCAAACGAAGTATACTCAAGATATTCTAACCAAGTTTGGAATGAAGGATGCCAAACCCATCAAGACACCCATGGGAACCAATGGGCATCTCGACCTCGACGAAGGAGGTAAACCCGTCGATCAAAAGGTATACCGGTCGATGATAGGATCTTTGCTATATTTATGTGCATCTCGACCGGATATTATGCTTTCTGTATGCATGTGTGCAAGATTCCAAGCCGACCCCAAGGAAGCTCACCTTACGGCCGTAAAACGAATCTTGAGATATTTGGTTTATACTCCTAAGTTTGGGCTTTGGTATCCTAGGGGATCCACATTTGATTTGATTGGTTATTCAGATGTCGATTGGGCGGGGTGTAAAATTAATAGAAAGAGCACATCGGGGACTTGCCAGTTCTTGGGAAGATCCTTGGTGTCTTGGGCTTCAAAGAAGCAAAATTCCGTAGCTCTTTCTACCGCCGAAGCAGAGTATATTGCCGCAGGCCATTGTTGCGTGCAACTACTTTGGATGAGGCAAACCCTTAGGGACTACGGTTACAAACTAACCAAAGTTCCTCTCCTATGTGATAATGAGAGTGCAATCCGCATGACGGATAATCCCGTTGAGCATAGCCGCACTAAGCACATAGCCATTCGGTATCACTTTTTGAGGGATCACCAATAAAAGGGAGATATCGAGATTTCTTACATTAATACTAAAGATCAATTAGCCGATATCTTTACCAAGCCACTTGATGAACAGACTTTTAACAAACTTAGGCATGAGCTAAATATTCTTGATTCCAGGAACTTCTTTTGTTAATCTGCACACATAGCTAATTGATATACCTTTGATCATGACTCTTTCAAGTGCTATGACTAATGTGTTTTCAAGTGAATTTCAAACCAAGTCATAGGTATATTGAAAGGAAATTGGAATCTTCGGCGAAGACAAAAGGCTTCCACTCCGCAACTCATCCTTCGCCGTCGCTCCAAGCAACTCTCCATCTTTGGGGGAGAGAGCATCACTCCATCTTTGGTATAATCTTCAATCATTTATTTATTACCAAAGGGGGAGAAAAATAATTCTAAGGGCTCTAATGACTCCGTTTTTGGCGATTCATGCCAAAGGGGGAGAAAGCATTAGCCCCAAAGCAAAAGGACCGCACCATCACCTAATTTTAAAAAAAAGAGAAAAGTAGTTTTTCAAAATTGATATGACAAAACCCTCTTGAACACTAAGAGGAGAATTTCATTTAGGGGGAGTTTTGTTTAGTCAAAGAAAAAGCATTTGAAACAAGGGGAGAAAATTTCAAATCTTGAAAATGCTTCGCAAAATCTTATCCATTTACCTTTGACTATTTGCAAAAGAACTTTGAAAAGGATTTACAAAAGAATTTGCAAAAACAAAACATGTGGTGCAAGCGTGGTCCAAAATGTCAAAAATTGAAGAAACAATCCATGCATATCTTATAAGTATTTATATTGGCTCAATTCCAAGCAATCTTTGCACATACATTATGCAAACTAGTTCAATTATACAATTCTGTACTTGCTTTGGTTTGTGTTGGCATCAATCACCAAAAAGGGGGAGATTGAAAGGGAATTAGGCTTACACCTATTTTCTAAATGATTTTGGTGGTTGAATTGCCCAACACAAATAATTGGACTAACTAGTTTGCTCTAGTGCATAAGTTATACAGGTGCCAAAGGTTCACACTTAGCCAATAAAAAGACCAAGAATTGGGTTCAACAAAAGAGCAAAGGGATAACCGAAGGCACCTCTGGTCTGGCGCACCGGACAGTGTCCGGTGCACCAGAGGACTCCAAGTCGAACTCGTCACCTTCGGGAAAATCCAGATGCGCTCCGCTATAATTCACCGGACTGTCCGGTGTACACCGGACAGTGTCCGGTGCTCTAAGGAACGGCGCCTCAGGAACTCGCCAGCTTCGGGAATTCGCAACGGCTAGTCCGCTATAATTCACCGGACATGTCCGGTGTACACCGGACTGACCGGTGTGACATCAAAGCAACGGATACTTCGGCGCCAACGGCTACCTGCAGCGCATTGAATGCGCGCCAGTGCGCGCAGAAGTCAGGCACGCCCATACTGGCGCACCGGACACTCTACAGTACATGTCCGGTGCGCCACCGGACATCCAGGCGGGCCCAGAAGACAGAGCTCCAACGGTCGGAACCCAACGGCATTGGTGACGTGGCTGGCGCACCAGACATGTCCGGTGTGCACCGGACTGTCCGGTGCACCATGCGACAGACAGCCCCACCAAACGGCTAGTTTGGTGGTTGGGGCTATAAATACCCCCAACCACTCACCATTCATTGTATCCAAGTTTTCACACTTCCAACCACTTACAAGAGCTAGGCATTCAATACAAGACACACCCAAGTGATCAAATCCTCTCCCAATTCCACAAAAGCATTAGTGACTAGTGAGAGTGATTTTGTCGTGTTCTTTTGAGCTCTTGCGCTTGGATCGCTTTCTTCTTTCTCATTCCTTCTTGTGATCAAACACTCAATTGTAACCAAGGCAAGAGACACCAATTGTGTGGTGGTCCTTGCGGGGAAGTTTTGTTCCCGGTTGATTTGAGAAGAGAAAGCTCACTCGGTCCGAGGGACCGTTTGAGAGAGGGAAAGGGTTGAAAGAGACCCGGTCTTTGTGACCACCTCAACGGGGAGTAGGTTTGCAAGAACCGAACCTCGGTAAAACAAATCCGCGTGTCACACTTCTTATTCGCTTGCGATTTGTTTTGCGCCCTCTCTTGTGGACTTGATTATATTTCTAACGCTAACCCGACTTGTAGTTGTGATTAACTTTGTAAATTTCAGTTTCGCCCTATTCACCCCCCCCCTCTAGGCGACTTTCAGTGGCGATCTGGCCAAGGTTGCTTCTTGGCGAAGACTGGGCCTTGGGCGAGCCGAAGGTGTGTCCGTTGCTTGAGGGGGCCTCGGGCGAGACGTGAATCCTCTGGGGTCGGCTGCCCTTGTCCGAGGCTGGGCTCGGGCGAGGCGAGATCGTGTCCCTTGAGTGGACCGAGCCTTGACTTAATCGCACACATCAGGCCTTTGCAGCTTTGTGCTGATGGGGGTTACCAGCTGAGATTAGGCGTCTTGGGGGTACCCCTAATTATGGTCCCCGACAGTAATAATTCAGGTTTAAGCAATTAAATATTAGGTTATATCTACAGAATTGAAGTCTTCTCATGTTGACAAGCAACAAAAAAAATCATGAATCATTAGCCAAATTACTTATTTAAAATCTTCGAGTCAGGTGTAGATGCACTCGTAGATCAAAATCTTCACTTGTACTTGTATCCATCGAGTACCCGTCGGGTTTTAGGTTTACAGATTAAATTGTCATTCCTACTACGATTCTAATTATAGACAGACACCGCAAATCTGTTGAACCAACAAACTTCTGGACTACTGGTCATTTGTACCACATGATTTAGATTATCCGCACTGAGCGACTGTACGCGATACCCTACCAGAGAAAGTGTTGTTGTAAACGAAAAATGTGTGGCAGCCGCATGCTCGGAAGCCTACGCTATTTTGTCGTAGCAAGGTAAGAACCATAGATACAACGTTGTACGACAACTAACGTTATCTACTTTTTGGTTGGAAATAAGTGGTAAAATATATGGTTATTAGTGTAGAGTTGAGATATAGAGTAAATATAAATACAAAAGATTGTAATATAGGGTAAAGAATTTTGATGATAAAGATAGAATATTTCTTTTAGATAATAAATTTAGAGTGGTATAAACGTGGATAACCTTAAGAGCCACAAGAACTCAAGAAGTGACAGGAAGGCAGTGCTCCCGACCGCATGTCTCAACCTGCCAACTGCCAAGCCAGGCGCCGGCCACATTTGGCGTGGGTGATTTGAACTTTGAAGACAGAGTTGCTTGTCCCACATGCAAGCCGAGAGGAGGATTCCTGAGAGTTCGGAAATCGCAAGCAACAGGCACAGGCTGCCAGGCAGGTGGATGGATAAGAGGGGTTTGTTTTTTTTAGACTAATTTTTAGTTTCTATATTTTATTCTATTTTAATTTTAAAATTACTAAATATGAAAGTTAAAACTTTTCTTATTTAGCAATTTAAATACTAAAATAAAATAAAAGACTAAAAATTAGTCCATAAAAAGCAGTCCGTTTTTGCCGTTTCTGACATCCAGGACGGAGGGAACGACGAATGAGAATATCCAGCGAGCAGGCAATCGCTGTATGATTCGATTACTTCTCCTTGGCGTACATGTGGGATCAACGCAGGAAATCCCCGGTGCCACGACACAGCTTGGTATCCATATGCTAGGAAAACCACAAATATATTTGCACTTGTATTTGGCCGACCCACCTAATCCATTATCTGAGCTAAACAACAACCTTCTAGTTCTAACCCGTCATCTTTCCAGATTTCACAGTTTCAGCGAATGGAAATACATCAAATCCGATGCACACACAAAACGATCACAAGACGTGAGTGGAAGATCATACGCTCGTAAAAAACAGAACAAAAAAAAGAACAGGACACTCGGAAGGCAATGAGTTAATTCAAAGAATAGTCACAACACAGTGCACAGTACAACCACCGGCAGAACGTCTCACTGAAAGAACTCTACACGGCCGCCAACATCCATCCACAGCAGCTTGGCCTCGGAGGCCAGCTTCCTGCTCCTGTACAGCACCAGGTTCGTGAGCCGGTGCTTGGGCCGAGGCTCGAAGGACCTCGCCTCGTCGTGCTTCCCCAGGAGCGCCAGCTCCCGCGCGGGCACCACGTCGCCCCACCAGAAGTCGCGCAGCGCCTCGTGCAGGAGCTCCCAGTACGCGCGGTCCCGCGGCACGCGGAACAGGCTGCTCCCGCTGGGCGTCCAGCAGTAGAGCTCCGCCCAGTCCCTGCCCATGATCTCCATCAGGCCCTGCACCTGCGGCATGTAGTAGTAGGGCATGGCGCGCCAGGGCAGCGCGAGCTCGGGCTTGCCCTTGTTGAAGGGGCACTTGACTTCCAGGATCCCGCCGTCCAGCCCGCACCCGAGGACTCCATCGGGCGAGGCTCCGAGCCATCCGGAGCTGGCCTCGGCGTGCACCGCGAAGCCGAAGGTGCCCACGTGTCTTCCTGTGATGTTCGTGTACTGCTCTATGGCTACGCTCTCATGATGCGTGCCCCAGTCCATGGCAGACCTAGCGGTGTCCGCCAGCTTGGTCTCTGTCGCGCCAAAAACTTTCTCGTTCCACAGCTCTGCCCTTCTGTTGCCAGCCCAGAAACCCAAGGCGGTACTGAAGGTGCTTGTGGTGAGCTTGTCCTTGCGAAGAGCGAACCATTCCTCTGAACGCTGGGCTACGTCAGAGGAGGTGAGCTGGGAGGACACCGTGAGAGCTGAAGATGGTGGTAGATTTAACATCGATGACCGGCTATAGATCTGAAGCGAACTGGAGCAGCTACGGGGGATATAGCCTTCAAAGTTGTATCTTGCTGGCAAGAATGCAGCCGGGGCTAAACGCACGCGAGAAATTGAAGAATAGGCCGTTGGAATCTGCAGCAATGCCCTAAACAAACGAGTAACTGCTCAATGGTTAGAAAGCTTGACAAATGATGCTGTGGTTTGGAATAAGTATGACATATATTAACGAAGGTGAGAAGTTGATCTGGGAAAGCATGTAGGAAGTACTCAACAAGAACGGCTAACCCCAGAATGCGCAGTGCATCACAAATAGTATGCTTCATTTATATGAAGAACTTGCTTCACTTCTTGAACGAAGCAGGGGTAGAATATTGCCAGCAAGGGTTTATACCTTACCCCATTTCAGCAAGAAGACATTGCTTGGGACAAGAAAATATTTGGGCAAAGAGAACTAGCTAAAGAGATCCCACCTCTCAAGCAATGATGTCCACTACAGAGAAGCAAACTCTAGGAAGTCAACAAAAGCATGCAAACCTCTACAACCTCCCAACAAGCATGTAAATGCTATGATGTTCCAAACAGATAAGAACAAATCAATAACGACGAACTATTTTTCCCGCCTCAAAATTTCTGTATGCGTATCTAAGCATTTTCCGAGTTCAAAGCTTGTTGCTTGTCAGGAAAATTAGTCAAGTTTCAATTCGAGGTCAACCATCATATATGCTATTTTTCCCAATCTATTTTGATGCAATACAGATGACAATGAAACAAAAAGTTTCTAATGCAAGAGCATATGGTTGTGGTGGTTGAGTCCATAAATTTCTTAATCCTATAAAGCTAAATCACATGATTGAATAAAGGCTAAGAGCTAATTAGTCCATTTCCAGGATTGGTAGCAGCTAGAGATTACCAAAACAGTAAGAACAGTTAGTTCTTAGTTGCAGGGGGTTAAGGGTAAAAGGAAACAAGCAAGAGTGTTGTCATATGGGGTATGAGCGAAAGGGCCTCTAGCTGAGTTGGTTAGTTGGTCTGAGTAGCACTCCTTAGGTCGTGGGTTCGACTCCCCGTGGGAGCGAATTTTAGGCTGTGGTTAAAAAAATCTCCTCGTCTGTCCCACGCCAAAGCACAGGTCTAAGGCCCAGTCCCGGTCGTGGCCGTTCTCACATGGGCTTCGATGCCGCTGTGTATGGGTGGGGCAAGGGTTCAGGGGTTTTTTCGACCTGTGTGAGAAGGTCTTTTCTTAATACAATGCCCGGGGGCTGTCTTACCTCCCGCAGGTCGAGATGTCATATGGGGTATGAGAAAGGAATAAACCGAGGCAAGCCTTTCCCCACAAATGTGGAGGAGAGGCTCTTCGAACTCGTGAGACACCTCTCACCGCTACGAATCTTTTTGGAACAAAAAGCTTTGCCGAAAGTTTTATTTGAAGGAGAAAACCAAAACATGTGTTGGACCAGTTCTTCAGGGGAACAGGACCCCAAAAACCAAACATAAAGGGGTGCGCCGCACAAACCAAAAACAATTACCATCCAATCCAAATGGTAAGGAAGATTCAACGGACAATGGACTTCTGGGGTAGCCTGGTTAAGTAATACGTAATTGGTAGCATTTCAAACTACTTTTTATTAGTTGCGAACTAAGCTTGCTCCCATTCTTGAACACCCACTGTCCTAGTGTGACACAAACAAAACCGCTGTCCTAAACCCCCAATACCAAACTAAAGGGTCATTGAACAACACATGCAAACATTCCAATGATATGCTACCACTGGCCAAATACCAGACGATCTTCAGTGCACAAACGAGGCAGCTCCAAAGTCAAGCGCATGCAGAAGAAGGGGGTAAACCAAGAACACGATCCAATTTCAGTACCTGAAGCGGCGCCACAGGTGGGGGCAGCCGCAGACGCGGCCGAGCGCCGCGCGGGCCTCCGGGCAGCCACGGACGCGGGCCGCGCGCGGAGTTCCGCAGCCAGGCTCGGCAGGCGCCGCTGCGGCACGTGGTCGAACACATAACGCGCTTCCAGCAGCGTGGCGCTGGCGCGCCGCCGCGAGTAGCAGCGCGGAGGTGGCGTGTTCACGGCCGCTCTCATGCTGCGCCTGCGCGCGCCCCCTTTCCTGGAGAGCTTCAAAAACGCGCGACGGCGAGCTCCTGCGGCTGGCCGGCGGCGACGACGATTCAGCGTGACGGAGAAGCAGCGCGGCCCAGTGTGTGCGTCCAGATATTTGGGTTTTGTTTCGTTCTCTCCCCGTCCCCTAATCCTTTTCCCTGACGGCCACGCAGCACCGTCCGATGTAAATTGGACGGCTCGGGTGTGCTCAAGGGTCTCCCAGAAACAGACCTACAGTAATCCCAAGATAGGGAGAGCGGCGGCAGGAGAGGAGGATACAGTATAGTGCTTAGTGCACACTCGGCATCCTGGAGGATCTCGACCAGATCATAGCACCGTCGTCTCTAGTGAAATGAAAAACCAGATCAGTCGTCAGGTCAGATCAGAAATGCAATTGCTTTTTGGACTTCGGTTCCATCCAAGCTCGGCGCTGGCTCCAGGTACATCTCCATGCTATGATGATCTGTGTCGGGGCTGCAATTTGGCCTTGCTGGGTGTTGCTGCTGTTAGGATTTATGGGCTTGGCCCAATTAAGTTATTCAAATAAATCCCAGGAAAATCTCAAAAGCCCATATAAGTTGATGGCAAAGGGATAGGTGGAACCAATAGCACCATATTGCTAGCTCTTGTGGAGTAGAGCTAACTTAAATATGGAAGCCACACTCACTCACCAAGTCATGGATGAGAGGAGAGTGTGTGGAGAGCCACACGCACGCGCGCGCTCGCTCGCCTGGCCGGGCCGGGCCGGGGCGAAGGGCGCGGGCGCACGACATGCGCGTGAATGGTTCGCCGAAATCCGGCCCCTCGCCTTGCGGGGGCGCGGCTACCTTTTGCCGTTTGATTTTTTGGTTTCTTGGCTGTTACGCTTATCCTAACCGATCGCTATAAAATCTCAACTGATTGCGAGATTTTCGTGGGCGGATAAGCACAGGGGGTCGCGGACTTGGCCCTATAAAAGGAGCCCGGCAGCCAGCCTCCAAATCATCCGAGATCCCAGTTCGCTTTCGCCTCTCTTCATAGCTGAGCCGCCTTTTAGTTCCCTTCGTCCCGACCGCAGAGGTGCATCTGCGATCAGGAGAGCAGGTCTCCGGAACCCTTCGTCTTCTAGATCCTGCACCGGGAGAGGGCGAATAAGGTTTTTGGGAAGCGTCTTCACGCGACTGCTCGTGATCTGCTGACCTCGTCGACCCAGCTGATCCTGGCGCGCGCCAACAATCAGTAAGTCTAATCAGTACGCATCATCTGATTTGGCTTTTATTTCAGTTCTTCTGATTTGGTCATGATTTATATTCGGAATTTAATTTGGAATTTGTCTAATTATTCAACAATCCAAAAACCTTATTGTAGACAATTTCCTAGTTTTTCTATGGCTGCTTTTGCCGACGCGCTGAAGCCAGAAAAGTTTAATGGTATGCACTTTAAGAGATGGCAAGTCAAGGCCACGCTCTGGCTTACTGCTATGAATGTCTTCCATGTTAGTAAAGGCAGACCTGAGGGTCCACTGACTCCTGAACAGGAGAAAGAGTACGACCATGCCAATACTATGTTCACGGGAGTCGTTCTTAGCGCCCTTGTTGACCGTCTCGTTGATGCGAATATGCAGTACACAGACGGGAAACAGTTGTGGGATGCACTTACTACTAAGTATGGTGCATCAGATGCTGGCAGTGACCTGTATATCATGGAGAGCTTTCATGATTATAAGATGGTTGATAATCGCTCTATTGTAGAGCAAGCTCATGAAATACAGTGTATAGCCAAGGAGCTCGACCACCTTAAGATAGTCCTTCCTGACCGATTTGTGGCCGGATGCATTATTGCAAAGTTGCCTTCTACATGGAGGAACTTCGCCACAGCTCTGAAACATAAGAGACAGGAGATATCAGTTGAAAATCTGATAGCGTCTCTGGATGTTGAGGAGAAAGCTCGGGCTAAGGACACGGGATCTAAAGGAGGCGAGGGCCACTCCAGCGCCAACATGGTTCAGAAGAACCACAACAAGGGCAAAGGGAAGCCAAAATCTAACAAGCCCAATAAAACTACCAACTTCAAGAAGAAGAAGAACAAGGCTGAATTGACATGTTTCGCATGTGGCGAGGCGGGTCATTTTGCCAAGGATTGTCCTGATCGAGCGGATCGTCGTGGCAAAAAGGGCAATGTCAACACAGTGATCGCTAGCAATGAGGAAGACAAAGGGTATGGTAATCTACCTTTCATCTTCTCAGTATTTCAATCACCTAGTTGGTGGCTTGATACTGGTGCTAATGTTCATGTGTGTTCTGACATTAACTTGTTCTCTTCTTATCAGGGCGCCCGGGATTCTTCCGTGCTAATGGGGAATGGGTCACATGCTTCTGTTCATGGCACTGGCACGGTGGATCTGAAGTTTACTTCGGGAAAGATCGTGCAGCTGAAGAACGTGCATCATGTCCCTTCTATACACAAGAATCTCGTTAGTGGAACCCTTCTATGTAGAGATGGGTTCAAGGTAGTTTTGGAGTCCAATAAATTAGTTGTGTCCAAGTCTGGACAATTTTTGGTAAAGGCTATGATTGCGGAGGCTTGTTCCGCTTTTCTTTGTTAGATTTTAATAATAAGTCTGTGAACCATATTTGTGCTAATGTTGATGATCTTGCGAGTATTTGGCATTCTCGTTTGTGTCATATTAATTTTGGCTCTATGTCTCGGCTTGCAACCATGAGTTTAATTCCGAATATCACCATAGTCAAAGGTTCTAAGTGCCATAGTTGTGTGCAGTCGAAGCAACCTCGAAAGCCTCATAAGGCTGCTGAGGAGAGACACTTGGCACCGCTAGAACTCATACATTCTGATCTTTGTGAGATGAATGGTGTGTTGACAAAAGGTGGTAAGAGATACTTCATGACATTGATTGATGATGCGTCTAGATTTTGCTATGTATACTTGCTAAAAACTAAAGATGAGGCTTTAGACTACTTTAAAATCTATAAGGCTGAAGTTGAAAACCAACTAGAGAGAAAGATCAAACGTCTTAGATCAGATCGTGGTGGCGAGTTCTTTCCCAAAGTCTTTGATGATTTCTGTGCAGAACATGGCATTATTCATGAGAGGACTCCTCCCTATTCACCCGAGTCAAATGGGATTGCTGAAAGGAAAAACCGTACGTTGACTGACCTGGTGAATGCCATGTTAGACACTTCTGGTTTATCTAAGGCATGGTGGGGGGAGGCTGTCGGTGTTTTGGGTCCGACCGCACACCCGGGGTTGCCCCTCTAGGTGCTTTTAGGAGTAGGACGGTGTCGACGACTGTAGCAAAATGGTTCGTGCCGATCGCACGAGGGACAATGGACAAGGTTTGCAGGTTCGGGCCGCTTAGAAGTGCGTAACACCCTACGTCCTGGTGAGTATATGAGCGTGGTTACAAGAGGATTCTCTGGATAGAAGGCACAGAGAATGTTTGTGGGTGGCTAAGTAGAATAGGGTCCCCTCTGAAGGGGTGCCCCCTAGGCCTTATATACTCGGCCGTGGAGCATTACATGTGATACGATAACAACAAGTAGCTGAAAGATAGTAAACCTCTTGAGTTTATCCTTACGTAACCTCCGCCGACTTATCCTCGCATGGCTCCGTTGCATGGGGGCTTCAGCGCGGGAAAGTCGGGTCTCTGTTTGTGATTCATTCGTTTGACGCTGTGGGCCGCCTGTGTTTGCACTAATCAGTCCCACGTCTTCTTTATTGGTTGTCTTTCCCTAGGCCCACGAAAGAATGACCTTACGAATTATTTGGGCCCTTGGGCTTTTCGTGAGGCCTTTTACTTCTTTAGTGGACCCAGGGGATATCTATCCCCCACAAGCCCCCGATCTTTGAGTTAATTTAGAGGTAATCAACTCAAAGATCCAAGGTCCGGAAAATGACTTCCTGCTGTCTTCTCTGGCTCTGATCACTCGTTCGACCAAAGTTTGGTTTTGTGCTTGTGCCTTAGAGGTCGGCATTTTGGATTGTAAGATTCTAGACTTCATTGGGTGCACCGGAGGTGCACCCAATGGGTGTAGCCCCCGACCTTTGAGTAGATTTTACAAGATAATCTACTCAAAGGTCTTCTCCAAAGATTATCTCCATTCGCGTTCCTGTATCTCAGTTGAGGATTGACCTTTCCAATCTTGTTCTACGCCTTAGAGGTCGGCACTATATTGATTTAGAATGATAATCCATGGGGTGCACCGAAGGTGCACCCAATGGGTGTAGCCCCCGACCTTCAAGTGGATTTTTGAGGATAATCCACTCGAAGGTCTTCCTTCTGTGTCCTTTTGCTGAGAATTATCCTTTCTGCTTGTAAAAAATTGGCATGATGTCATCCGCGCTATGTCATCAGTTTTTATGCTTCAGAGGTCAGCATGTTTTCTGTCTTTTGCAGCCGAGTTCGCAATCCATCCATATCTCGCTAGGTAGTGTAATTTATTTGCTCTGTGACTGATTGGACATTTGATGGACGTTCTCTGTCTAGTCTTCAAGTCATTTCTGTCGACCATATTTTGCACTCCACTGGCTATATTTGGCTTCCCTCTAACTCTTGTTGATATCTCATTTTTGTCTTGAGGTATTCACTGCACGCCCTGCACGGATGTGACCGTTTGAAAAATATACTGATAATTCCTGGGCGTCCCCCCCCCAATGGGTGTGGGCAAGAGATGGCTTGGTACGCTGAGTGTTTTAGCCTGGTTGCCTCTGAGTAGTAATGCGATGGGACGGCTAGTGTAATCATATCCTTTGCGCTGTTGACTGGAGTCCCAATGGGTGTAGTGTTGCATGAAACGGCGTCCGCCGCCTGACGTGTCTTCGGGTGGGTGGAAGTGCTTATTGAATGCCTTGCGACTGTTCAGTGACCGCGGTTAGAGGTGAGCGGTTGCCTTTCCCTTCTATAAATAACCCTTTTGCTTCTCTGGTTTCTTCGCATCTCTTCGTTGCTTCTTACTGCCTCTTCTCCTTCTTCTCTCCCAAAGCTCTCAACCATGGGCAAGAACAACAAGCGTAAGCGTGAGCCGACTCCTCCATCAGAGGAGTTTGGCGACTCGGAGTACTCGGAGGAGGAGTTCTCCTCCGAGCCCGAGGGGTCTCTGGCTCCCGTCTCTCCCCCGGCGTCGTCCGATGACTCGGACGACTCCCAGGGGATAGCCGCGGAGGTCTGGACATATATCCGGGCCGTCGAGCGCGCCGGGCTCGAAGGCTCGGATGAGTCGGAGTACTCCTCGGATGAGGAGGACTCGGACGGCGGCGAGGAGGGTGAAGACGACGACGACGACGACGACGACGATGACGACGACGGCGGCAGCAGTGGCGGGGGCGACGGCGACGGCAGAGGCGGCAGCGGCGGCAGCGGAGACAGCACCAGGGGCAGCAGCAGGGGCAGCACCCGGGGCGGCGGCGGCGGCAGGGGCAGGGCCAGTGGCTAGGTGCCACTGGTCTTTTAGATTTTAGTATAGTTTAGTATATAATGTAGTAGTAATTAGTGTAATTTAGTAGTAGTAGTATAGAGTAGAATTAGGGAAGTATCAACTCATAAAGAGTTGGTTTGTAACTTGTTGACTTCCCTTCAATGAAAGTTGTCGTTTATTTCCTCTTTTTGATGACTCTTCACTGGTTTTGCTAAATGTTGAATCGATTCTTTTGATGTAGTAGAAATAACGCCGAGCAGTTGTGAAGATTGACATCAGCGTTTTAGAAGTAACACTGAGCAATCGAACACAAGACCAGCATTTTAGAAATAACGCCGAGTGATAGAATACCGGCATCAGCATTTTAGAAGTAATGCTGGGCGTGTGAACACGTGGTCGGTGTTTTAGAGGCAGCGCCGAGTGATTGAAGGTCGGCGTCGGCATTTTAGAAGCAATGCCGAGCGATTGAACACATGGTCGGCGTTTTAGAGACAGCGCCGAGTGGTTGAAAGTCGGCGTCGGCATTTTAGAAGTAATGCCGAGCGATTGAACACGTGGTCGGCGTTTTAGAGGCAACGCCGAGTGATAGCAAGTCGGCGTCGGCATTTTAGAAGTAATGCCGAGCGATTGAACCCATGGTCGGCGTTTTAGAGGCAACGCCGAGTGATAGCCAGCTTCTTCAAGTTTCTTTGAGGAAAATGGCCGAGTGATGAGGTGGCACATCGGCTTTCTTGGAAATAACTGTTAGATATCCACGTGGCGTGCTGAGATTTCGGAGATGACCGCTGGGTGATGACCGGGCACTTTTTCAAAAGGTATCTGGCTCAAGAATATCCCTTTAGTGTCGCGCTTTCAGCCGCCTTTGCTTTCCGTGCCCTAGTTCTTGCATTTCCGCATCTGAATCTTCTCTGCCACTCGCCTCCCACTCTGTTTCGCTAGCGAGAAGCAAGAATGGCGCCCAAGAGGAAAACCGCGAACTCGTCTGCTGCAGTGATCCCCGCCATCGATCCCAACAGTCAGTTACCCTTCGCAGGTAACCATATGTCTGTGATTTCTGAAGTTGAGCTTCTCCGCCTTGTTTCCGTCGGGGTTCTCCCTCCACGGGAACTCTGTTCTTGGCGTTCTTGCCATGGGACTACTGTCCCAACCGAAGATACCCACGAATCAGTGGTCTATACCCCTTTCCTTCTTCGCGGCCTCGGCCTTCCCATATCTCCTTTTTTCCGTGGCATCCTTGATTTTTATCATATCAACCTGACTCACCTGAACCCTAACTCCATTCTCCAAATCTCTATTTTCGTTCACCTTTGCGAAGCTTTTCTTGGCGTGCTGTCGCATTTTGGCTTGTGGAAATATTTGTATCACTGCCGTCCTGGGATGGCCGGGGGGCAACATCAATTGGTCGGAGGTGCCAGTTTAGAGATGCGCCGGGGGCGGAAGACCGAGTATCTCGAGATACCCCTCAAGGATAGCATTAAAGGCTGGCGTCTGGAGTGGTTTATAGTGGACAATTATGGAAACTCTCTTCCTCCTCGTTCAGGGAGACAGGCAGACGTTCGCACTCCGAGTTGGACTGAATCTCCCACGGACCAAGAAGTAGCCGAGGCGGGCGTGTTGCTTACTGAGGTTGGATTACTGAAAGAGAGAGGTCTGACTGCCGAAGCTGTGGTCACAGATTTTGTTTTCAAAAACATTCAGCCGTTGAAGGACAGGGCCTATCCAGCATATCTTTACCGAGGGCTGGCTGACCCAACTCGAGTTACTAATAGGAGAATTCCTTCTGTTGATTTGGTGAGCCGACTCGAGATGATCCTCAGGGGTAAAGTTTCAAACGTTGGAGCTCCAGTGGCATACTCGGCTTGGAATCTGCCTTCTCCCAAAGATTTCACTCTTTTTGTGTCCAATCCGCCCGTGACAGATAGCAATTTGGGTCTTAGAGTTCGACCTTCTGCTGAAGATGTCCGTTCCTTAGTTGCTTCGCTCGGGGAGATACCTGATGATGAACGACAGATTTATTTTGAAGTGCCCCTGAACCCTAGTGACGCAGACATAAATGACATGCTCGATCTGCTAGCTGAGGATTCGTCTGATACTGTTCCTGATGGTACACTGGCAGTGGTGCCGCCTCCAGAGGTTGTTGCGACCTTGGATGTCTCGAAACCTGCCAATATTCGCCCGAGGCGTCCTAGCCGAACCAGTCAGCCCGAGCCTTCTGCTGATGATCAGAAAAGGAAAAGAAGACGTCTCCGGCGAGTGTCTAGCTTTGATGAGGACGCCAGCACCTTAGCTCCTACTGCTGAAGAAATGACTGCAACTGGTCTAGCTGACGTTGATCCCAATGGGTGTGCTCCGCCTGTTGCTGACCCTAATGAGGATGCTGTCTGCGCTGCTGCTGTGGAAGATGAGGAGGAAGAGAATGAAACTCCATTAACTCGGAAGAACAGTCGGCAGCTCGTCGCTAGCGGTGGTAGTAGTGGGGTTCCTTCTCCTGCCTTGTCTGCTCTTATTGGTCTGCAAGAACTGTCCATGACCAATTTTGATCAAGCTCTAGAGGATATGGTCCCTGAGAACTTGCTGTTGGAACCTACAGACGTTGATGCAACAGAAATTTGCGCAGCCGTGCCAGATGCAGGGTTGAGGTCGTCCCGTGCCTCGTCGACCTTAGAGCACGATCTTGAGGGCCGGGATAATGACTTGGATCGTCCTGATCCTGTGGAAACAGCTGAAGGCCCGTCGACCTTAGAGGTGGTCACGGCGGAGAGCTTGGATCCTTTGAACAGTGCTGACATGTGCCCAGCCCCCGAGGGTGTCGCCGGGGAGGACTCAACTCAGGTGAGGAGTGTAGGCCACTACCCAGCCCCCGAGGGTGTTGCCGGGGGTGACCCGGCTCAAGTGGGTAGTGCCAACCTTGACCCAGCCCCCGAGGGTGTCCGAGTGGGGTCTCCCTCCTGCACTTCTATGGATGTTCATGTGGGTTCACCTCCACATTCTGGCGGCATGACGGTGGCTCGGACTTCGGATCAGGGGGTCGCTTTGGAGGGCAGCATCCCCACTGGTCTGAAGTTGAACTCTGCTGAATGTACTGAGCTTGTTCCTGCTGGCCTACTACGAGCTGCTTCGGGTGGTGGTCTGATACCTGATTACCAGCTGATTTCTCCTGACCTGGGGATCTCTTCGTTCTTTTCCAACCTCCAGGTGCTGTGCCGTGCTTTAATTTGATCTCTATGTTGCATGAATTGCTGTCATTATACTCATCTGTTCTTCTCGTCAGGCTTTGGTGAATGGATTGGTCAGTCAACTGAAATCACAGGGTGCTTCTACCCCAGAAGTGGCATCATCTCTCGAGTGTTGGAATCCAGTGTTGCTTCGCCGTCGTGTGTCTGAGTTGGAGGCCATCAATGCTGGTCAGTGTCCTTTCTTCTTCTTCTTTGCTCTTGTCTGTAGGTTGTTTTACCTTCTGATCTCGTTTTGTTTGAATACTTCTTGATAGGGATGACTCGGCAGATCATAGTTCTTGAAGAAAAACATTCTCAAGATCAAGCCGAGATGACTCAACGATGTGCTGACTTCGAGGAGAAGTATTCTCAAAGTCAGATCGAGTTGAGTCAGGTCTCTGCGGCTTTGGATGACGCTAACGCTCTGAGCTCTTCTCTTCATGTTCAGCTTAACTCTGAGAAGGTAGCTTACGAACCTGTGCTTCGCCTTATCACGATCTTGGATTCTGAATGAGCTTGATTTTTGCTTGTAGGAAGAGAAACGTAGCCTTGCTGCTTCTCGCGACAACTTGGACAGACTGTACCGGGATTCCAGTAATTCGCTGACCATCTTGGAGAGGAGCCACCGCTTTACGATGGAGGAACTTGACAATCAGCGCCGTCAACTGCAAGAATCTTCGGACGAAGTGGCCCGCCTTACACAGTTGCTATCAGCAAAGGATGCCTCCATCAAGGAACTCCGAGCTTCCAAGAAAACCATTGCCCGGGAGTTGGAAACTGCTCAGCAGGCTGTTAAAGTTGCTGAAGAGGCTGCTGTCACTTTCAAAACTCAGCGCGATAAGGCCCTGGACAAGGCCATTCGGGCGGGACGAATTTTGATGAGAAGACCTGGCGTGGTTGTCCCCGAGGATATAAGAGCCGATGTGGTTGCTGCCCCTGATTCCTCGAATCGCCCTTCTTCGTCAGTCGTTCCTGAAAGAGACATTGGAAGATAAAGAAACAGTTCGCGTGCTCTGAGCGCGCAGTTAGCATGAGCGAGTATTTATTTAGAGGACATCAGCTTATCACTCGAATGTTATGATTTCTTTCTTATCGTATCAGAATTAGTTTGCAAATTTGTGGTATGCTACATGATAATTATGAAGTCTGTTTGTGGGATATGGAGATCATCCCTTGAACTGCATAAGCGTGAGTATGCTATACTGGTTTAAACCATCAATTACTTTTAGCCGGTAACTTCCGTTAGTAGGGCATAGTGGTCACCCCTGAGTTAAATAAGCGTGAGCATGTTGCACCGCCTTAAGTCGTTGCCGACTTAAGCCGATTGCTCCGTTTGTAGGGCATAGTGGTCACCCCGAGTTAAGTAAGCGTGAGCATGTTGCACCGCCTTAAGTCGTTGCTGACTTAAGCCGATTGCTCCGTTTGTAGGGCATAGTGGTCACCCCGAGGTAAGTAAGCGTGAGCATGTTGCACCGCCTTAAGTCGTTGCCGACTTAAGCCGATTGCTCCGTTTGTAGGGTATAGTGGCCACCCCGAGTTAAGTAAGAATGCAGGTCAATCATAAATGAATCAAGTATCTTTGAAATTTCTCTTTATTGATGACATATTTCCACTTTACAGAGTACATGGCCGCCCCGGCTGTTTTGAAGTACAGCTAGGGGTAAAACTTTCTGAGGTGTTCTATGTTCCAAGAGTTCCCGACTTCTGTACCATCCATCTGGGTGAGGCGATACGATCCGGGTCGAGTGACCTCTGCCACTATGAAGGGTCCTTCCCATAAGGGTGATAGCTTGTGTCGTCCCTCCCCCGTTAGAATTCGGCGGAGGACGAGGTCCCCTACTGAAAAGAACCTTTGCCGCACAGCCTTATCGTGATAGCGCCTTAGAGTCTGCTGGTATCGCGCTGACTGTATTACTGCGTTCAGTCGTTCTTCCTCAAGTATATCAATATCTTCCAGCCTGGTGGCCTCAGCTTCCGCTATGCTTTCGAAAATCAATCTTGGCGCCCCAAACTTGAGATCAGCGGGTAGCACTGCTTCTGATCCATAGACCATGAAAAAAGGAGTGTTTCCATGCAGGGCCCGGCTAGGTTGAGTTCTCAAGCTCCAAACAACATAAGGCAATTCTCTTATCCATTTTCCTGCGAATTTTTCATTTTTATCAAAGACCCTCTTTCTGAGTGCCTCCAATATCATTCCGTTGGCTCGCTCAACCTGCCCATTGGCTCTCGGATGGGCTACAGATGCATACTTGATCTGAATGCTTTTCTGCTCGCAGAAGTCAAAGAATTCTGAGCTGGTAAAGTTGGATCCCAAGTCAGTGATGATACTGTTTGGTATCCCAAATCTGAATATTATGCTTTGTATGAATTCCACGGCTTTAGCAGAGGTTAAAGAGGCAATGGGCTGAAACTCTATCCATTTAGTGAACTTGTCAATTGCCACCAATACATGGGTGTATCCTCCTTGAGCTTTCTTGAAAGGTCCAATCATATCCAATCCCCAGCATGCAAAAGGCCAAGTTACTGGTATGGTTTGTAGTTGTTGTGCTGGCAGGTGCTGTTGTTTTGACAGGTACTGGCAAGCTTCGCATCTCTGAACTAGCTCGGCTGCATCATTCTTTGCTGTCGGCCAATAGAATCCCGACCTGAAAACCTTCCCAACTAATGTTCTGGATGCTGCATGTATTCCGCACTGCCCTGCATGGACTTCCTCCAGAAGTTGCTTCCCGGTGGACGGGAGAACGCACTTCATGAGGACGCCTGACGCGCCCCTCCGATATAATACCTCCCCAATGAGTGTGTAGTGAGCTGATTGTCTGGCAATGCGCTCTGCTGAGTTCTTGTCATCTGGCTCTTCTTCATTCTTTATATACTTAATAATCGGTTGCCTCCAGTCATCAGAGTCTGGCTCGGGTTGGTCTATGATGTTGCACTCTTCCCTTTGATCCATCGAGATGCTCGGCTGAAGGATTTCTTGCACGAAGACCCCGGGCGGGACTTGAGTTCGACCAGATCCGAGCTTTGACAGTATATCAGCCGCCGTGTTCCGATCTCTTTCTATATGATGAAACTCCAGACCTTCGAATTTATCTTCTAGCTTTCGGACGGCGGCGCAGTATCTCCCCATTGAATCATTTGAACAATCCCATTCCTTGTTTATCTGACTGACGACTACCAGAGAATCCCCATATACCATCAGTCTCTTGACACCCAGTGATATGGCGATGTTTAATCCGTGTATCAAAGCTTCATACTCGGCTGCGTTGTTAGAGGCCGGGAATAGCAATTGGAGAGCGTACTTGAGGTGTTCGCCTCCCGGTGCAGTGAAGAGAATTCCTGCTCCTGCTCCCTGCAGCTTCAGCGAGCCATCAAAATACATTCGCCATACTTCTGCGGTTTCTGGATTATCCGGCACTTGCTGTTCTGTCCATTCTGATACGAAGTCGACCAGTGCTTGAGTTTTGATGGCAGTGCGGGGTCGGAACTCGATATCGTGGGACCCCAACTCGCAAGCCCACTTGGCTATTCGGCCAATGGCTTCCTTGTTGTGAAGAATGTCCCCTATTGGAAAACCAGTAACTACTATGACTTTGTGGTCGTCAAAGTAGTGACGCAACTTGCGGGCAGTTAGAAGTACTGCATATAATAGCTTCTGAACTTGAGGATACTTTTTCTTCGATGGGCCTAGAACCTCACTGATGAAATAGACGGGGTGTTGGACCGGGTAGGCATGCCCTTCTTCCACTCGCTCGACTACCAACGCAGTGCTTACCACGTGAGTCGTGCAAGAGATATATAACAGCAGATCTTCAGCCGGCTGAGTCGGCATAGCTCGCCGGGGCGGTTTCAATACTGGCGGTGTTGTCAGGAATTTCTTCAGTGCGTCTAGAGCTTCTTGTGCCTCTGAAGTCCATTGAAACTTATCTACCTTTTTCAGCAGTTTATAAAATGGCAGACCTTTTTCTCCCAGTCTGGATATGAATCTGCTCAGGGCTGCCATACATCCGGTGAGTCGCTGAACCTTCTTCTGTGACCGAGGAGCTTCCATCTTCATGATAGCTTCGATCTTATCTGGATTAGCTTCAATTCCCCGGTGGCTGACAATAAATCCGAGTAACTTCCCTGCTGGTACCCCGAAGACACATTTTTCAGGATTGAGCTTCCATCTATATCTTCTCAAACTGTTGAAAACCAGCTGTAAGTCTTCGATGAAGTTTTCTGGATTCTCCGTTTTGATCACCACATCGTCCACGTAAGCTTCCACACGCTTGCCCCAGTGATCGGCTAAGCATGTTTGAATAGCTCTCTGATAAGTCGCTCCAGCGTTTTTGAGGCCAAACGGCATGGAGGTATAACAGAAAGCACCGAATGGGGTGATAAATGCCGTTTTTTCCTCGTCTTCTTTTGCCAAACTAATCTGATGATACCCGGAATAGCAATCTAAGAAAGACAGCATCGAACATCCAGCGGTGGAATCCACCACCTGATCTATCCTCGGGAGCCCGAAGGGATCCTTCGGACAGTGTTTGTTGAGATCGGTATAGTCGACGCACATGCGCCAATCCACTTTATTCTTTTTGAGTACAAGAACAGGGTTGGCTAACCACTCGGGGTGTAATACTTCTCTAATAAATCCGGCCGTGACCAAGCGAGCTAACTCGGCACGAATGGCCTCTCTCTTGTCGGGCGTGAAACGACGCAGCTTTTGCCGGATTGGCCTCGCCTGGGGATAGACCTTCAATTTGTGCTCGGCCAGTTCTCTTGGGACTCCCGGCATATCCGCAGGTTGCCATGCGAATACGTCTCGGTTATCTTGCAGGAACTGGACGAGCGCGCTTTCCTATTTGTCACTTAAACTGGAGCTGATGATGGCCGTCTTGCGCTCATCAGCGAAACCCAGGTTGATCCGCTTGGTGTCTTCAGTCGGCCGCATAGAGGTCGCGGCCTGAGCTTCGTTTGCCGGCACGGCGAGGTCTTCGTCAGGCTTAGAGTTCGCCGGTGTAGAAGAAATCGCTGATGGCTTGGTGGTGAGGGCTGCCTGGATGGCCACTCGGAAACACTCTGCGGCGCCTTGGAAGTCGGCGCGTACAGTTATGATTCCTCGTGGTCCTGGCATCTTCAGTATCATGTACGTGTAGTGTGGAATGGCCATGAACTTGGCCAGCCCTGGCCTCCCGACGATGGCGTTGTACCCGCAGTCGAAGTTCGCCACCTCGAACCTCAGGAACTCGGTTCTGTAATTATCCGGAGTCCCGAAGGTGACCGGCATGTAGATGTGGCCCAGCGGATACTCCCCTTCCGTCGGCACGATGCCGAAGAAAGGAGTGTCTGACTCGTGGAGCTCTTTGAGGTGAACCCCCAAGCCTTGAAGTGTGCGGGGGAAGGTGACGTTGATGCTGCTCCCCCCGTCCACTAGCACCTTCTTCACCCGGCTCTCTCGGATCACCGGATCGACGAGGAGCGGGTATTTGCCTGGGTGGTCGAAGTTGAGCCATTGATCCTCCCGAGTGAACGTGATTGGGTGCTCCGACCACCGGTACGGGGCGGGAGGGCCGGTGGTCGCCACCAGTATCTGGCGGTCGTTGAGCTTTTGTTGTCTCTTGTTCTCCTGCGACCCATGTCCGCCGAAGATGACGTTGACCTCCCTGTCAACGCGCGGGAAAGCTCCGCCTCCCCCTTCCTCCGGCTGATGGGGTTGTCGTGGTTCGTCTGGTCCTCCCCTCGGAGGAGGAGGTGGTAGAGGTTGGAAGGGTCGGCCATGCCCGACGGAGTGCTTGAAGTCCCGACAGTTGCGGAGAGTGTGGCGCATATCCTTGTGGTACGGGCACTGGGCGTCGAGGATGTCGTCCAGCGTGCGTTCGCCTCCACGAGGTCCTCCTCGGGCGCGAGAGGCGGGTGGTCCGGCGGCGTGTACCTCTTCGCGAGGCCTCTTCTCCCAGCGCTTGTCGGATGGCTGGTTCGCGTCGCGTCGTGGTGCCGCTGGTACGGGTTTTGTTCCTCCGATGAGGTCCTGGGCCCGCTCGTCAGCGGTGATGTAGAGGTCGGCTTCCCGGAACAGTTCCTCGGAGGTGGTTGGCGCCTTTTGTAGTATGGTTCGGACGAAAGCCGAGTCATTAGATCCTCTGTAGAAGTCCTCGATCACGGCCGCCTCCGTGACCTCGGGGATGCGGTTTCTCATGGTCTAGAACCTTTTAAGGTATGACCGGAGAGTCTCATCTCCCCGGCGCTTGATGGATTTGAGGTCCCATGGTTGCGCCGGCTTGTCGGAGAGAGACTGGAAGTTGGCGGTGAAACGTCGGCTGAAGTCTCCCCAGTCATTGATGCAGTGTCGGGGTAGATGCCGTAGCCACTGCAGTGCGTCTTGCCCGAGGACGATGGGCAGATACGCAGTCATGACGTCCTCAGATGCCCCGGCAGCCCGAGCGGCGGTGGTGTAGACGGCTAACCAGCCCCCTGGGTCCTGCTTAGGTTCATATTTGTCGACGTTGGATACCTTGAAGTTTGGAGGCCATTGGATGGCCCTAAGGCGCGGAGTAAGAGCAGATACTCCGCACGTGTCCTCCTGTCGTCGAGGATGGCGCCTGTCCCGGGGAGGGGAGTGGCGGTGGTGGTTCCTCGGCCGTTCCCGGGAGGTTCCACCGGTTGAAGCCGTTGCTGACTCAGTTCGGGTGGCCTGGCTTTGAGTCGGGAAGCCATGATCTCGGTCATACTCCTCCCGACGGCGAATTTCGTTCTCGTGCCGCCGTTCGCGCGAAGCATTGATAGAGCTTCGCGCGTCTCGGCGACTGTTGATGGCGTGTCGCAGATCGTTCGGCGGATGGGCGAGCGGTAGAAGATGATTGGCTGCCTGAGTGAACAGGCGCCGGTATCCCTCGGCGTCGGGGGTCCGAGGAAGTCCGTCGGCTATCCGGGCCAGAACGCCTCCGACTTCGCTCGGCGTATTCATAGCTCGGGCGAAGTCGGGGTTCAGGTTGCGCCCGAAGAGCGGATTCTCGCGTCGTTGCCTTGCATCTTGCTCGGCTTGCTCCTGAGTCCGACGGCGATCTCGTCGTCGGGAGTTCCTTCGTTCCCTGAAGACGCGTTCTTCCGGAGTTTCTCCCATTTCTGAGACCTCGTCTCGCGAGACAGGCTGCTCCGGATCCCGTTCTCCAGCTGCGTGATGTCGTCGGATGTTCCTGCGTCGGTTCCTTCGTCGGCGGGACTCTCGCTGAGGCGGTTCTTCTCCGGGTGCAGTCGGTTCATCGTCGGAGACGGCGAGCGATTCTGCCCTCCCAATGAAGAGGATGTCGGGGTAGAACGGCATTGTTGCCGCGGCGGATTTCTTTCCGTTCTCCTTTGAGGTCGGAGGAACGGGAAGAATGATTGGCCTCCCTCTGATCTCCTTCTTCCTTATGACTTGTGTCCATTCTTTCGTTGGGGAAGTAGACAGCGGAGTCTTCCGGGTCAGCGAGCTTCTAGCTCCAGCCTCCCCGGAGGCGATCTTGTTCCGAAGAGCCGGAGGTAGTGCTTTTCCAGCATCCTCGGAGTTTGTTGGAGGAGACTTCTGTTCCGGTAGATCCGCGAGGCGGTGTAGAATCCCTTCTTCGTCCGCCACGGATGAGATTGTTCCGAAGCAGAATGTGGATCCGGGGCGCATGGTAATCTTGCTATGGAAGGTGACGGCCATTGAGCTAGCTTGGATCGTCGACACACCCCCTACCTGGCGCGCCAGCTGTCGGTGTTTTGGGTCCGACCGCACACCCGGGGTTGCCCCTCTAGGTGCTTTTAGGAGTAGGACGGTGTCGACGACTGTAGCAAAATGGTTCGTGCCGATCGCACGAGGGACAATGGACAAGGTTTGCAGGTTCGGGCCGCTTAGAAGTGCGTAACACCCTACGTCCTGGTGAGTATATGAGCGTGGTTACAAGAGGATTCTCTGGATAGAAGGCACAGAGAATGTTTGTGGGTGGCTAAGTAGAATAGGGTCCCCTCTGAAGGGGTGCCCCCTAGGCCTTATATACTCGGCCGTGGAGCATTACATGTGATACGATAACAACAAGTAGCTGAAAGATAGTAAACCTCTTGAGTTTATCCTTACGTAACCTCCGCCGACTTATCCTCGCATGGCTCCGTTGCATGGGGGCTTCAGCGCGGGAAAGTCGGGTCTCTGTTTGTGATTCATTCGTTTGACGCTGTGGGCCGCCTGTGTTTGCACTAATCAGTCCCACGTCTTCTTTATTGGTTGTCTTTCCCTAGGCCCACGAAAGAATGACCTTACGAATTATTTGGGCCCTTGGGCTTTTCGTGAGGCCTTTTACTTCTTTAGTGGACCCAGGGGATATCTATCCCCCACAGAGGCAGTCCTGACTTCATGTCATGTTCTGAATAGAATTCCTATGGGCAAAGAAGAGAAAACCCCTTATGAGAAGTGGGTTGGGAGAAAACCATCACTTTCATACTTGCGCACTTGGGGTGCATGGCGAAAGTCAATGTACCAATTAATAAAAAGCGCAAGCTTGGTCCAAGGACAGTGGATTGTGTCTTTCTTGGATATGCTTCGTGTAGCATAGCTTATAGATTTTTAGTAGTTAAATCTGAAGTTCCTGATGTGTATGTTGATACTATTATGGAATCACGTGATGCTACTTTCTTTGAGCATATATTTCCAATGAAAGACATTCATAGCAATTCTAGATACTCTTCTGAGATAATTCCTGAACATAATACACCTATTGAGAGTTTTGAACAGCCACATGAAATTGTCCTAGAGGAGGATGACAATGATGCTCCTAAAAGGAGCAAGAGACAAAGGGTTGAAAAATCCTTTGGTAATGATTTCATTGTGTACCTTGTGGACGATACTCCTACTACCATTGCAGAAGCATTTGCATCTCTAGATGCAGATGATTGGAAAGAAGCAGTTCATAATGAGATGGACTCTATTCTTTCAAATGGTACGTGGGAAGTCACTGATCGACCCTATGGATGCAAACCCGTGGGTTGTAAGTGGGTGTTTAAAAAGAAGCTCAAGCCTGATGGTACAATTGAAAAGTACAAGGCTAGGCTTGTGGCTAAAGGCTATACTCAGAAAGAAGGAGAAGACTTCTTTGATACTTACTCACCTGTTGCTAGAATGACCACTATTCGAGTACTACTTTCTTTGGCTGCCTCGTATGGTCTCCTTGTTCATCAGATGGATGTAAAGACAGCTTTTCTTAATGGAGAGCTGGACGAGGAAATCTATATGGAACAGCCTGATGGATTTGTAGTAAAGGGTCAAGAAAGCAAGGTGTGCAAGTTATTGAAATCTTTGTATGGTCTGAAGCAAGCACCAAAACAGTGGCATGAGAAGTTTGACACTACTCTAACGTCTGCAGGCTTTGCCATTAATGAGGCAGACAGGTGTGTATATTATCGCTGTGGTGGGGGCGAAGGAGTTATATTGTGCTTATATGTTGATGATATATTGATATTTGGCACAAACATTGATGTGATCAATGAAGTCAAGTCTTTTCTATCAAAGAGTTTTGATATGAAAGATCTGGGAGAAGCTGATGTGATTCTAAACATCAAGCTGATTAAGGCAGATGGTGGGATTACTCTCTCGCAATCTCACTATGTTGAAAAGGTTTTGAAGCGATTTGGCTTCTCTGAGTGCAAACCTTCTCCAACACCTTATGATCCCAGTGTGACACTGCGAAAGAACAAGAGAATTGGTTTAGACCAATTGAGATACTCTCAGATTGTCGGTTCACTCATGTATCTTGCTGGTGCAACAAGGCCCGATATCTCGTTTGCTGTGAGCAAATTGAGTAGGTTCATGTCAAACCCCGGGACTGATCATTGGCATGCACTTGAGCGGGTTATGCGCTACCTGCAAGGTACAATGAGTTATGGGATTCACTATTCTGGTCAGCATGCAGTACTTGAAGGATATAGTGATTCGAACTGGATATCTGATGCAGACGAGCTTTATGCCACCAGTGGTTATGTCTTTACTATTGGTGGAGGTGCGGTATCATGGAGGTCATGCAAGCAGACCATTTTGACGAGGTCAACCATGGAAGCCGAGCTAGCTGCACTTGACACAGCAACCGTTGAGGCAGAATGGTTGCGTGAACTCTTGATGGACTTGCCGGTGGTTGAGAAACCAATACCAGCTATCCTTATGAACTGTGACAATCAGACAGTGATCGCTAAAGTGACGAGTTCTAAGGATAATGGAAAGTCATCAAGACATGTCAAAAGACGATTGAAGTCTGTCAGAAAGTTGAGAAACTCCGGAGTTATAAGTGTGACTTATATTTCAACAGATAAAAATATGGCAGATCCTTTTACCAAGGGACTACCACGTAATGTGATAGTAATCGCATCGAGAGAGATGGGTATGAGACCCGAATAAAGTTGCCATGGTGGAAGCCACACTCACTTGGTATATTCCAGCTACCTCGGGCACTTTCAGTTTTCTGAAATATATTGTTGTCAAGACTGAATAGTGAAGACAGGCATGGCATTGCACCGTGAAGCGTTAACAGCACTGGACTATTATCTCCGCCGTTTCTAGCTTCCTATGGGGTTCACACGAAATGTAAGATGACAAAGTGCTTAGCCACAGCGGAGCACTGTTCTGATGACTTGATGAGTCGCGACACATTCAAATTTACATGCTACTTGGCTCCCACCTAGAAAAAAAAGGTGGGATTCTATTTCTAATGCCCCTGCAGCTTCTGTAAGCAGAGGATCCAATTCTTGTACTACAGCAGTGTAGCCTGTTCAGATTTGAGCTTGTTCGGCCATTAATAGTGTTTAGAAGCCTAACAGAGTGATTCTGTGTTGATGGCACACACTTGACACCTGGAGTGGTATCACCTGCAAGAAGAGGGTACCAGTTATTTTGTCGTGATCCAGCAAGTCACAATATGTTCTGAAACAAAGTAGCTAGAGCACACGTGTGAGTTCAAGCAAACAGAATTATCACGAGACATACCCTATGGACTATGGTGGTGGGGTTGATTCAACAATCAGAATAGTATTAGATGCATGCACTAAAATGAAACTGCAATTTAAAGCTCCTTGCAAACTCTACAAATGTTCTGAAACGGTGGATAGCAAGTGCATATGCTAACTTACCAAAAGATGATAAGGAAATAACTTTCTCAAATATGCATGAGAGCAGCAAGTGCCCTCATATTGGATATGAGTGCTATTCATAACAATTATCACCAAAAACTTGACAGGTTTTTCTCCTTTTAATTATTGGACCACAATGGAAAGAAGAATACTCTAGAATTTTTTTCTCCTTTGGATGGAATTAGAATATTCACACAAAAAAACTTAGAAAAGGCCTCCAAACAAATATTGCAATTAAGACGAACAAATAATGTTACCTTTTCAGCCACTTTGGTCTGCCAGGCTTCTTATTTGTTGTTGTTGGTACAGGAACAGATTGAGATGCATCAGATTGAAGAGAAGAAGAGTTCATTCTAGAATCATCAGGTTGACTAGCAGGTTTCAGCAGAAGTGACAATCCATCCAAACTTAGAATTTCTTCGCGGAGAAAGGGTCCTGCTTTTAGATCATCTGCATTTAACAACGAAACTGCAGGTCCAAAACATTTGATACAACTCATTGCAAGAAGTCAAGAACTCATGAGTATCTAAATGTCTAACAAAGTGACAACCATGATACTCTTGTATAGTATCAGACTAACAGGGGCGAAATAAATAATTTGACATAGGCACCACCAGTGACAAATTATTTCATGTATTTGCATGTATTTCTGCGTGTGCGGATGGGGTGAGGAGAAAAGCATGGCACTGGAATTGACCTCTGTTAAATTACACCATATATTTGAAACATACAGCTGAGAGGTAATTGTTGTTTATTTCTTAACTTGGCATGAGTCATTATGATGATGCATACCTTCAGGGAGATCATAAGAAAAATGAACATTAGCCCCAGGGACAAAACCAGCTGTATAGAAGTCCTGTGATGTGTCCAGTATTCGCTTCTTTGGAGGTACTGTATCTGTTGTTGAATCAAACAGACCCAGGCATTAAAAGATTGCAAACAGTACAGGTTTAAGTCTTTAAGATATGAGTATGGAAGATGCATAGAATTATAACTTTATATACAAGTCAAAGTGTCAAACCCACGCCAAATAATACCAAAGATCACAACGATTATCAGACTATAGATTTCACAAATTCAATCTAAGGAACATCTGGCATACAAGTTCAGTGATGCATGTTTGATTTATCTAAAAATAGGCACTATGATAGATAATCATAAGCATCACTTTATAAGCTGTGGCTGTTTAACTTTTACAACATAATCTCTTCACTGAAAATGATTCTGTGGTCCAGAATAGGCACCAAACTGCCAGAAGGAAGCGAATTGAAAATAGACTTCCCATTTCTTACTATTGTATTGACTTGATGAATCAGTGTTCAGGGGCTCTACACTTATACAATCTGTCACGTGCAGATTATAGGTGTTACTGTTGACGCGAACAGTTACCTATCCTTGTAACCAATGGGACTATTCTTATCTTTAGCGTTATAAGGAATCAGAAGATTGGATAGCAAGTATATCAGTTTTGTTAAGGATTAGTGACTACAAAAGATTAGTTTTAATCTGTTAGGGCCATGCCTAGTAGCTCTATAAAAGGTGCAACCAGCTACCATTGTGGGTAAGCAAGACGAATAGCAATGTTAGGGTTAGTCACTTTCTCCTATCCCTGCCCTTGCGGTGCAGCTGCTGCCGATCGGTGAGGTCGCGCTGCTTGGGTTAGGTGCTAGTGCCATCTAGATCAAGGTTTGAGGCAATTGGTATCAGATTGTTTGTAGCGGTTAGTAATAATTGCATCATGATGAAAATAGCAGCTAATATCGACTCTAAAACCCTTCACACAAAGTGATGTATTAAAAAATCACAGATTTCGTAAGTGCGAAATTATTTGTGTCAGTTAGCTGTTTCCCTAATTAATGATTGCCAATATGTTCGCTTGCCAAGAATAACTATAAGAAAAATCTAATTGACAAATTGTAGCAATTCATATCCAGAACAAATTATCCAATGGTAAAATGCGAAGGAATGATGAAGGGTGAAAGAGGACAGAAAAAACATAGGTAAACTCTACATATATTACCCCTGCTAAGAGAGAAGCAGAACTTACAAAGATAGAATGGCAGATCTGGTCTAGCAAGTACTTTCAAGAGCAGGTCCACTAGACTATGTATCCTCTCTGATGGAATAAAGTCAGCCTCAAGGATGTAGCCATCCGGGAAACGCACCCTCATTACTGTCTATAATAAGGTGGTTACTCCATTAAAAACAAGTATTTAGAACTCATAATGATGTAACTCAGTTAAAAAACTCAAAATAAGTTAAGAATGAGACAATTTGCTTTAAAACAAGCAGCTAGAACTAGATAATGTTATGCCATGTTTTATTTTCTTAGGACAGTTTCACATGATAGAAGTTAATTAACTCATATACTCTCTCCATTCCGTTTTACAGGGCGTTACAGGGGTCTTTGCAGATACCAAGACATTCATCCATGCAAACGTATTAACTAGCACAGTCATCTACGCCGCTGATGCAAAGTCCGTCCATCGTCGGGCGCACGTGGCTGCATAGGTCCATCCACCGTTCTGTTTTTGTGTGGTACTCAGCCCACGTGTGAAGCTTGGGTGCTACGCCCCGATGAATGCATGTGATGTCTCAGCCATTGACTAATTACTTGCCTCCTTGATACTTCAGACTGCTTAGTAACATCGCCAAAACCAAAAACATGCATGCGCCGTGTATAATGGGACGGAGGGAGTATTTATGTAAAATAAGAAAAAACTGCTCTTCAAACATTTCTTAAGGCACTGCTCAGCGCTGAATTAAAAAGGAGGTAACTACGAGTCACACACAGAATGTAACAAAAGAACTGGTAATAACAATTGCCATCTTCAAAGTGTTCCTTTGTACAGAGGACTGGATGAAGAAGCATTGCACGTTGATTGATCGTAAAAAATAAATAAATGTAAATGATGTGCATCATAACCCTACTTTTGTTCTCTTTGCTCGCTGAGCAGCAAGTTCTGCTTCCCGCATCTTGCGAGTCTTCAGCATTTTAAAGTGCTCTGCACAAATTTGCCATTTTCAACAGTGCTACCGTAAGTAAATCAGAATGCAAAATAATTCAGGTTGGTCAATATATTAAACTAAGTTGACACTAAATAACTAAAGTCCGAAACAATATTTTCTACCTCCCATCCTGTTTGAAATCAAGTTGTAGTAATCAGCAGGCTGAAGCTCATAAAAGTCGTCATCTTCCTCTGCAATAACAATGTTTTGATGTCACTGCAGAACTAGCATAAACACAGGACAGATTTTGGTAAAGATAAAAGAAGATGACACTTAGGTACCATGATCTGCACTAGGCAACTTGCTGGTTTGTGAAGCAAAGTTCTCACTTGAAAAAACCCGGATCTCATGCCCAAGTGCCTCTGACACTGCTTTCAGCTTGTCCTGGGATTTTCCAAAGAAAACTCATTTTCAGACTGTCACATCTACCTAGATGACAGGTGGAGAATTCAGAATACAAAGGTTTGACCCAAAAAAAGAAAGTATGATCATTACTCTAAAAATAAAACCCTCCCAGAAACCAATTCAAATTTGTAATTTTGGGAATGTCACATGACCACCCCCCAAACAATCATGCATGTGTTCATTCCCCAAATGGTCATTTCAGAAGATGAGAAGAGAACCCATCTTACACACACAAATTCGGAACTCCGGACCCTAGGGCCGGCGCGAACCCGAAATTATCCAAGAACCCTGCCCAAGAAACTGCAGACGGCTCCAAGAACCGAAACTACCGGGAGCCTGCGTCTGTTCCTATTCGCCCGGCGGCGACGCGGACCCAATCGCGCAATAAGCGCGTGAGCACGCGGCGGGGAACGGGGAAGGACCGGGAGCGCGTACGTACCGTGGCGCGCTGCGCGTCGGCGTCGACATCCATGTCCACCGCCGACGAGAGGTCGTCGCCCGCGGCCCTCTTCCTGCGGCGAGTCGCGTACGGACAGATGAGGGTGATGGTCGTGGAGGAAGGGCCCGCCTGCTGGTGGGGGTACTCCATCTTGGAGACTTTGGACGGAAAGGGGGAGGAAAGGAAGCCTTCGCGAGCGCGAGGCGAGACGGGCTGCGGGCTGCGGGTCGGGCTTGGACTCCAGATTCGATGCGCTGAGCTGAGACCTGAGATGGAGAGAGCGAGCACGCGGCAACATTTTTTACCCTGCTCGCCGGCCTCGACGGCTCTAAACATATTTTGGGCTGAGCCTTTATTGGTATCGTCAGCCCATACGTATGTTTAGGCCCAGTGATGTACAAGCCTTCAGAGTTCAGATGAAGTGCTGAATTTGCTAATAAAAAATGGACTGCAGAAGGGTATCTGTCTTTCTGAATTCAGACTTTTCATATTGGAACAATTGGATCTATACCATTAAAAAATCCAAACTTTAGATATATACCATGGACCCCACATGTCATTGGCTCATGTGGACCCACATGTAAGTGAGATAGTAATGGTATGGATCCAAAGTGGTGATCTTTTAATGGTATGGATCCAAATTTCCCTTTCATATTTGTTTCTTGTTTGGGTTGTGGTGCCTATCCTCGCCTGCAAACTAACTCAAGTGTGTTGTTTCTTATCATGCACGATCACACGAGAATAGTGTCGGTGTTTTGGGTCCGACCGCACACCCGGGGTTGTCCCTCAAGGTGTTTTAGGAGTAGGACGGTGTCGCCGACTGTAGCAAAATGGTTCGTGCCAGATGCACGAGGGACAATGGACAGTGTTTACAGGTTCGGGCCGCTTAGAGATGCGTAACACCCTACGTCCTGATGAGTATGCTTTGTGTAATGGGTTACAAGGTAGCTCTCTAAAGCGAGAACGTGGAGAGTTGAGGTGGATGGCTGAATGATGGGATCGATCCTTTTGATGGGGTGCCCCCAAGGCCTTATATATTCGACCGTGGGGCAATACACGTGGATATGATAACAATGTACACCTAAAAGATAGTGAACTGTTTGAGTCTATCTTCCTATGATTCTGCCGACCTATCCTCGCCTGGTTCCGTTGCATGGGGCTCCAGCGCGGGAAAGTTGGATCCTTGTTGTGGTCGCTTGCTCAACGCTGTGGGTCGTCCGGGCTTGCACCAATCCGGCCTTACGTCAACCTGCTTTACTGATTGTCCCTTCCCAGGCCCACTGAAAGGGAAATGTGCCCTTGGGCCATTTCTAAGTATTTTGGTGATTTAGTGTCCAACACAAGTGCCCTAGTGTAAAAAGGTGGACAAAGTACAAATCAAGGATAAAGGTATGTTTCTCAGACTTAGTACATTGTTTTATGGACTAATGTGTTGTGTCTAAGTGCTGGAAACAGGAAAAATCCAATTGGAAATGTCTTGGCTCGAGCAGCCAAGAATCTGCTGAGTCTGGGGGCACCGGACTATCCGGTGGTGCACCGGACAGTGTCCTGTGGTGCACCGGACAGTGTCCGGTGCGCCAGGCTGGCTCGAGCGAAGTGGCCGCTCTCGGGAATTCACCGGCGACGAACGGCTATAATTCATCGGACTGTCCGGTGTACACCGGACTGTCCGGTGAGCCAACGGTCGGCAGGGCCAACGGTCGGCCGCGCGATCTGCGCGGGACACGTGGCCGAGCCAACGGCTAGAAGGGGGCACCGGTCTGTCCGGTGTGCACCGGACATGTCCGGTGCGCCAACGGCTCTCAGGCTGCCAACGGTCGACTGCGCCATTTATGGAAGGAAATCGGGCACCGGACAGTGTCCGGTGTGCACCGGACTGTCCGGTGCGCCAGTCGACAGAAGGCAAGATCAGCCTTCCTAGATTGCTCTCAACGGCTCCTAGCTGCCTTGGGGCTATAAAAGGGACCCCTAGGCGCATGGAGGAGGGCACCAAGCATTCCTACAACATTCCTAAGCACCAAGACATCAATTCTGCAACTTTGATTCTTTGCGATAGCAATTAGAGCTCTAGTTGAGTACTGAACTCATTGAGTTGTGTTGTGAGCTCTCATTGCGACTTGTGTGCGTGGTGTTGCTGTGATTTCTTGTCTTGAGTGTGTTACTAATCCCTCCCTTGCTCCGTGTTTCTTTGTGAATTTCAAGTGTAAGGGCGAGAGGCTCCAAGTTGTGGAGATTCCTCGCAAACGGGATTGAGAAAAAGCAAGCAAAACACTGTGGTATTCAAGTGGGTCTTTGGACCGCTTGAGAGGGGTTGATTACAACCCTCGTCCGTTGGGACGCCACAACGTGGAGTAGGCAAGCGTTGGTCTTGGCCGAACCACGGGATAACCACCGTGCCATCTCTGTGATTGATCTTGTTGGTTATTGTGTTTTGTTGAAGATTCCTCTCTAGCCACTTGGCAGTTATTGTGCTAACACTTAACCAAGTTTTTTTGTGGCCTAAGTTTTAAGTGTTACAGGATCACCTATTCACCCCCCCCCCCTCTAGGTGCTCTCAATTGGTATCAAAGCTGTTCTCTTCATAAAGGGACTAACCGCCCGAAGAGATGGATCCTAAGGGGAAGGGAATCGTGATTAACGACAAAGAGAAGGAATCCTTCGTCAACGAGCCGAAGGATGACAAGCCCACAGACTCCGGCTCGGGCCATAGACGGAAAGACGGGAAGAAGAAGAAGACAAGGCGCATCAAGGAAATTGTCTACTACGACGACAGCGATGAGTCTACTTCTTCCCAAAAGGACGACGACCACAACGACTACGAGAGAAGGAAACCGGTCAATTCGAACTTTTCTTTTGACTACTCTCGTATTCCTCAAAGTACAAATGCTCATTTATTATCCATTCCTCTCGGCAAGCCTCCACACTTTGATGGGGAGGACTACGGATTTTGGAGCCACAAAATGCGTAGTCACCTTTTCTCTCTCCATCCTAGTATATGGGAAATTGTAGAGAGTGGAATGCACTTCGATAGTACGGTTAGTCCCATGTTCATTAATGAGCAAATTCATAAGAATGCACAAGCTACTACTGTTCTTCTAGCTTCATTGTGCAGGGATGAATACCACAAAGTGAGCGGCTTGGATAACGCCAAGCAAATATGGGACACCCTCAAGATTTCTCATGAGGGGAACGACGTCACCTTGCTCACCAAGATGGAATTGGTGGAGGGCGAGCTTGGTCGATTCGCGATGATAAGGGGCGAGGAGCCAACCCAAACATACAACTGGCTCAAGACCCTTATCAACAAAATAAGGAGCTACGAAAGCACGCGATGGACGGACCACGACGTCGTCCGACTGATGCTAAGGTCCTTTACCGTTCTTGATCCTCATTTGGTGAATAATATTCGTGAGAATCCCAGGTACACCAAAATGTCGCCCGAAGAAGTCCTTGGGAAATTTGTAAGCGGGCGAATGATGATCAAGGAGGCTAGGTACGTGGACGACGCATTGAATGGTCCAATCAACGAGCCTCAACCCCTTGCTCTCAAGGCAACAAGAAGCAAGGAGGCGCTACCTAGCAAGGTGGCACAAATTGAGGCGGCCGGACTTAATGATGAAGAGATGGCCCTCATCATCAAGAGATTCAAGACGGCGCTAAAGGGTCGCAAGGGGCAGTCAAGCAAGACCAAGACAAAGGGGAAGCACTCATGCTTCAAATGTAGTAAGCTTGGTCATTTTATTGCTAACTGTCCCGACAATGATAGTGACCAGGATCAAGGGAACAAGAGGGAGAAGAAGAAGAACTATAAGAAGGCAAAGGGCGAGGCACATCTTGGCAAGGAGTGGGATTCGGATTGCTCCTCGTCCGACTCCGACAATGAAGGACTCGCCGCCACCGCTTTCAACAAGTCGTCCCTCTTCCCCAACGAGCGTCACACATGCCTTATGGGAAGGGAGAAGAAGGTATGTACTCGAGACTCTACCTATGCTTCTTCAAGTGAGGACGAATCTAGTGATGAGGATGAAATAGATTATTCATGTTTATTTAAGGGCCTAGATAGAACCAAGGTAGATAAAATCAATGAATTGATTGATGCATTAAATGATAAGAATAGACTTTTAGAAAAACAAGAAGATTTGTTGTATGAAGAACATGACAAATTTATAGAAGCACAAAAATCTCATGCTTTAGAAGTTAAAAGAAATGAAATGCTTTCTTGTGAATTATCTTCTTGCCATGAGACGATTACTAGTTTAAGGAGCATTAATGACGATTTGAATGATAAATTAGAAATAGCTAGTAAATCAACAACTTGTGTAGAAAATGCCGTTATTTGCAATAGATGTAAAGATTTTGATATTGATGCTTGTAGTGAACACATAGCTTCTATTGCAAAGTTAAATGATGAAATGGCTAGTCTTAATGCCCAACTTAAGGCTAGCAAAAGTGATTTTGATAAACTAAAATTTGCTAGGGATGCCTACACGATTGGTAGACACCCCTCAATTAAGGATGGGCTTGGCTTCAAGAGGGAAGCCAAGAACTTAACAAGCCATAATGCTCCCATCTCCGCCAAGGAGAAAGGGAAGGCCCCTATGGCAAATAGTACTAAAAGGAACCATGCTTTTATGTACAATGATAAAAGACAGTCTCATAGGAGTTGCAATGCTTTTGATTCACATGCCTATGACTCTTATGCTATGTTTGCTCCTAGTTCTTCCTATATGCATGGTAGAGATATGCCTAGGAAGAGTATTGTTCATGTTCCTAGAAAAGTTATGAATGGTCCCTCTACAATTTATCATGCTTTAAATACTTCCTTTGCTATTGGTAGAAAGGATAGGAAGATAGTTGCTAGGAAATTAGGGGCAAAATGCAAGGGTGATAAAACTTGCATTTGGGTCCCTAAGGAAATTGTGACTAACCTTGTAGGACCCAACAAGAGTTGGGTACCTAAGACCCAAGCCTAAATTTGCCTTGCAGGTTTATGCATCCGGGGGTTCAAGCTGGATTATCGACAGCGGATGCACAAACCATATGACGGGGGAGAAGAAGATGTTCACCTCCTACGTCAAGAATAAGGATTCCCAAGATTCAATCATATTCGGTGATGGGAACCAAGGCAAGGTGAAAGGTTTAGGCAAGATTGCATTATCTAATGAGCACTCTATCTCTAATGTGTTTTTAGTTGAGTCTCTTGGATATAATTTACTATCTGTCAGTCAATTATGTAATATGGGATATAATTGTCTATTTACAAATGTAGATGTGTCTGTCTTTAGAAGATGTGATGGTTCACTAGCTTTTAAGGGTGTACTAGACGGTAAACTTTATTTAGTTGATTTTGCAAAAGAAGAGGTCGGTCTAGATGCATGCTTAATGGCTAAGACTTGCATGGGCTGGTTGTGGCATCGCCGCTTAGCACATGTGGGGATGAAGAACCTCCACAAGCTTCTAAAGGGAGAACACGTGATAGGTCTAACCAATGTACATTTCGAAAAAGATAGACCTTGTGCAGCTTGTCAAGCAGGTAAACAAGTGGGAGGAGCACATCACAACAAGAATGTGATGACCACTTCAAGACCTCTGGAGCTGCTGCATATGGACCTCTTCGGACCCGTCGCCTATCTAAGCATAGGAGGAAGTAAGTATGGTCTAGTTATTGTTGATGACTTTTCCCGCTTCACTTGGGTGTTCTTTTTGCAGGATAAGTCTGAAACCCAAGGGACCCTCAAGCGCTTCCTCAGGAGAGCTCAAAATGAGTTTGAGCTCAAGGTGAAGAAGATAAGAAGCGACAATGGGTCCGAATTCAAGAATCTTCAAGTGGAGGAGTTCCTTGAGGAGGAGGGGATCAAGCACGAGTTCTCCGCTCCCTACACACCTCAGCAAAATGGTGTGGTAGAGAGGAAGAACAGGACGCTCATAGATATGGCGAGGACTATGCTTGGAGAGTTCAAGACCCCCGAGCGCTTTTGGTCGGAAGCCGTGAACACGGCTTGCCACGCCATCAACAGGGTCTACCTTCACCGCCTCCTCAAGAAGACTTCATACGAGCTGCTGACTGGTAACAAACCCAATGTATCTTATTTTCGTGTATTTGGGAGCAAGTGTTATATTCTTGTGAAGAAAGGTAGAACCTCTAAATTTGTTCCCAAAGCTGTAGAAGGGTTTTTATTAGGTTATGATTCAAATACAAAGGCGTATAGGGTCTTCAACAAATCATCGGGTTTGGTTGAAGTCTCTAGCGATGTTGTATTTGATGAGACTAATGGCTCTCCAAGAGAGCAAGTTGTTGATCTTGATGATATAGATGAAGAAGACGTTCCAACGGCCGCGATACGCACCATGACGATTGGAGATGTACGGCCTCAGGAACACTTGGGGCAAGATCAACCGTCTTCCTCAACTATGGTGCATCCCCCATCCCAAGATGACGAACAGGTACCTCAAGTGGAGGCGCATGATCAAGGGGGAGCACAGGATGTTCAAGTTGAAGAGGAAGAAGCATCTCAGGCACCTCCAACCCAAGTTCGAGCGACGATTCAAAGGGATCATCCCGTCGACCAGATATTGGGTGATATTAGCAAGGGAGTAACTACTCGCTCGAGATTAGTTAATTTTTGTGAGCATTACTCCTTTGTCTCTTCTATTGAGCCTTTCAGGGTAGAAGAGGCCTTGCTAGATCCGGACTGGGTGTTGGCCATGCAAGAGGAACTCAACAATTTCAAGCGCAATGAAGTTTGGACACTGGTGCCTCGTCCCAAGCAAAATGTTGTGGGAACCAAGTGAGTGTTCCGCAACAAACAGGACGAGCACGGGGTAGTGACGAGGAACAAGGCTCGACTTGTGGCAAAAGGTTATGCCCAAGTCGTAGGTTTGGACTTTGAGGAGACTTTTGCTCCTGTGGCTAGGCTAGAATCAATTCGTATCTTGCTAGCATATGCCGCTCACCATTCTTTCAGGTTGTACCAAATGGATGTGAAGAGCTCTTTCCTCAACGGGCCGATCAAGGAGGAGGTGTACGTAGAGCAACCCCCTGGCTTCGAGGATGAACGGTACCCCGACTACGTGTGTAAGCTCTCTAAGGCGCTCTATGGACTTAAGCAAGCCCCAAGAGCATGGTATGAATGCCTTAGAGACTTTTTAATTGCTAATGCTTTCAAGGTTGGGAAAGCCGATCCAACTCTTTTTACTAAGACTTGCGATGGTGATCTTTTTGTGTGCCAAATTTATGTCGATGACATAATATTTGGTTCTTGAAAGGGAATTAGGCTTACACCTAGTCCCTAATTAATTTTGGTGGTTGAATTGCCCAACACAAATAATTGGACTAACTAGTTTGCTCCAGTGTATAAGTTATACAGGTGTTAAAGGTTCACACTTAGCCAATAAAAAGACCAAGAGTTGGATTCAACAAAAGAGCAAAGGGGTCAACCGAAGGCACCTCTGGTCTGGCGCACCGGACTGTCCGGTGCACCACCGGACATGTCCGGTGCACCAGAGGACTCCAACGCAAACTCGCCACCTTCGGGAATTTCCAGAGGCGACTCCGCTATAATTCACCGGACTGTCCGGTGTACACCGGACAGTGTCCGGTGCGCCAAGGAAGAGCGGCCTCAGGAACTCGCCGGCTTCGGGAATCTCCAACGGCTAGTCCGCTATAATTCACCGGACATGTCCGGTGTACACCGGACTGTCCGGTGCAACTCCGGAGCAACGGCTATTCGGCGCCAACGGCTACCTGCAACGCAATTAATGCGCGCGCAGCGCGCGCAGAAGTCAGGCGCGCCCATACTGGCGCACCGGACATGGTACAGTGCATGTCCGGTGCGCACCGGACATCCAGGCGGGCCCACAAGTCAGAAGCTTCAACGGTCAGAATCCAACGGCAGTGATGACGTGGCGGGGGCACCGGACATGTCCGGTGTGCACCGGACTGTCCGGTGCGCCATCGAACAGACAGCCTTCCAACGACCACTTTTGGTGGTTGGGGCTATAAATACCCCAACCACCCCACCATTCATTGCATCCAAGTTTTTCACTTCTCAACCACTTACAAGAGCTAGGCATTCAATTCTAGACACACAAAAG
Organism: Zea mays; assembly: GCF_902167145.1. Lineage (NCBI taxonomy): Eukaryota > Viridiplantae > Streptophyta > Magnoliopsida > Poales > Poaceae > Zea > Zea mays. The sequence goes on along the minus strand of NC_050105.1, from coordinate 128,770,264 downwards.
AGATCAAATCCTCTCCAATTCCACAAAAGGCTTTAGTGATTAGCGAGAGAGATTTGCCGTGTTCTTTTGATCTCTTGCGCTTGGATTGCTTCTTTTCTTTCTCACTTGCTCTTGTGATCAACACTCAATTGTAATCAAGGCAAGAGGCACCAATTGTGTGGTGGCCCTTGCGGGGAAGTTTTATTCCCGGCTTTGATTTGAGAAGAGAAGCTCACTCGGTCCGAGGGACCGTTTGAGAGAGGGAAGGGTTGAAAGAGACCCGGCCTTTGTGGCCTCCTCAACGGGGAGTAGGTTTGAGAGAACCGAACCTCGGTAAAACAAATTCGCGTGTCTCACTTCACTATTCGCTTACGATTTGTTTTGTGCCCTCTCTTGCGGACTTGATTATATTTCTAACGCTAACCCGGCTTGTAGTTGTGATTATTTTTGAGAATTTCAGTTTCGCCCTATTCACCCCCCCCTCTAGGCGACTTTCAATTGGTATCAGAGCCCGGTGCTTCATTAGAGCCTAACCGCTCGAAGTGATGTCGGGAGATCACGCCAAGAAGGAGATGGAGACCGGCGAAAAGCCCACTACAAGCCACGGGAGCACTTCATCGGAAGAGTCCCGCACCAAGAGGAAGAAGAAGAGCTCCTCCAACAAAGGGAAGGAGAAGAAATCTTCTTCTCACCACAAAGAGAAGAAGGAGAGATCTTCCTCTCACAGGCCACATCAGAGTGGGGACAAGCACAAGAGGATGAGGAAAGTGGTCTACTACGAGACCGACACTTCATCAACATCGACCTCCGGCTCCGATGCGCCCTCCGTAACTTCTAAACGCCAAGAGCGTAAGAAGTTTAGTAAGATCCCCTTACACTATCCTCGTACATCTAGACATACTCCATTACTTTCCGTTCCATTAGGCAAACCACCAACCTTTGACGGTGAAGATTATGCTAGGTGGAGTGATTTAATGAAATTTCATCTAACCTCACTCCACAAAAGTATATGGAATGTTGTTGAGTTTGGAGCACAGGTACCATCCGTAGGGGATGAGGATTATGATGAGGACGAAGTGGCCCAAATCGAGCACTTCAACTCCCAAGCCACAACCATACTCTTGGCCTCTCTAAATAGAGAGGAATACAACAAAGTGCAAGGGTTGAAGAATGCAAAGGAAATTTGGGACCTCCTCAAGACCGCGCACGAGGGTGATGAACTAACAAAGATCACCAAGCGGGAAACGATCGAGGGGGAGCTCGGTCGCTTTCGACTTCGCCAAGGGGAAGAGCCACAAGACATGTACAACCGGCTCAAGACTTTGGTGAACCAAGTGCGCAACCTCGGGAGCAAGAAGTGGGATGACCACGAAGTGGTTAAGGTTATTCTTAGATCACTCATTTTCCTTAACCCCACTCAAGTTCAATTAATTCGTGGTAATCCTAGATATACTCAAATGACCCCCGAGGAAGTTATCGGGAATTTTGTGAGCTTTGAATGTATGATCAAGGGCTCCAAGAAGATCAACGAGCTTGATGAACCCTCCACGTCCGAAGCACAACCGGTGGCATTCAAGGCGACGGAGGAGAAGAAGGAGGAGTCTACACCGAGTAGACAACCAATTGATGCCTCCAAGCTCGACAATGAGGAGATGGCTTTGATCATCAAAAGCTTTCACCAAATCCTCAAGCAACGGAAGGGGAAGGATTACAAATCCCGTTCCAAGAAGGTTTGCTACAAGTGTGGTAAGCCAGGTCACTTTATCGCTAAATGTCTATTATCAAGTGACAGTGACAGGGATAACGACAAGAAGGGAAAGAGGAAAGAAAAGAAGAGGTACCACAAGAAGAGGGGCGGCGATGCCCACGTGTGCCGCGAGTGGGACTCCGACGAGAGCTCCACCGACTCCTCCTCCGACGAGGACGCCGCCAACATCGTCGTCACCAAGGGACTCCTCTTCCCCAACGTCGGCCACAAGTGCCTCATGGCAAAGGACGGCAAAAGGAAGAAGGTAAAATCAAGATCCTCCACTAAATATGAAACCTCTAGTGATGAGGATGATGCTAGCAATGAGGAGGATAACTTGTGCGTTCTTTTTGCCAACCTTAACATGGAACAAAAGGAAAAACTAAATGAACTAATTAGTGCCATCCATGAAAAGGATGACCTCTTGGATTCCCAAGAGGACTTCCTAATCAAGGAAAATAAAAAGCATGTTAAGGTTAAAAATGCTTATGCTCTAGAGGTAGAAAAATGTGAAAAATTGTCTAGTGAGCTAAGCACTTGCCATGAGACCATTAACAACCTTAGAAATGAAAATGCTAGATTAATTGCTAAGGTTGATTCTCATGTTTGTATTGATTCAATTCCCGATCTTAGAAATGATAATGATGATTTGCTTACTAAGATTAAGGAATTGAATGATTCTCTTGCTAGCCTTAGAGTAGAAAATGATAATTTGATTGCTAAGGATAAAGATTTTGATGTTTGCAAAGCTACTGTTTCCGACCTTAGAACTAAAAATGATTTGTTGCATGCTAAGGTTGTTGAACTAAAATCTTGCAAACCCTCTACATCTAATGTTGAGCATGTTTCTATTTGTACTAGATGTAGAGATATTGATGTTAATGCTATTTATGATCACATGTCTTTAATTAAACAACAAAATGATCATATAGCAAAACTAGATGCTAAAATTGCCGAGCATAACTTGGAAAATGAAAAGTTTAAATTTGCTAGAAGTATGCTCTATAATGGGAGATGCCCGGGCATTAAGGATGGCATTGGCTTCCAAAGGGGAGACAATGTCAAACTTAATGCCCCTCCTAAAAATTTGTCTAACTTTGTTAAGGGCAAGGCTCCCATGCCTCAGGATAACGAGGGTTACATTTTGTACCCGGCCGGTTATCCCGAGAGCAAAATTAGGAGAATTCACTCTAGGAAGTCTCACTCTGGCCCTAATCATGCTTTTATGTATAGGGGTGAGACATCTAGTTCTAGGAAACCAACCCGTGCTAAGTTGCCTAAGAAGAAAACTCCTAATGCATCAAATGATCATGCTATTTCATTTAAAACTTTTGATGCTTCTTATGTGCTTACTAACAAATCCGGCAAGGTAGTTGCCAAGTTTGTTGGGGGTAAACACAAGGGCTCCAAGACTTGTGTTTGGGTACCCAAAGTTCTTGTTTCTAATGCCAAAGGACCCAAAACCGTTTGGGTACCTAAAGTCAAGAGCTAAAATTATTTTGTAGGTTTATGCATCCGGGGGCTCAAGTTGGATACTCGACAGCGGGTGCACTAACCACATGACAGGGGAGAAAAGGATGTTCTCCTCATATGAGAAAAACCAAGATCCCCAACGAGCTATCACATTCGGGGATGGAAATCAAGGTTTGGTCAAAGGATTGGGTAAAATTGCTATATCACCTGACCATACTATTTCCAATGTTTTTCTTGTAGATTCTTTAGATTACAATTTGCTTTCCGTATCCCAATTATGTCAAATGGGCTACAACTGTCTATTTACTGATGTAGGTGTTACTGTCTTTAGAAGAAATGATGATTCAATAGCATTTAAGGGAGTGTTAGAGGGTCAGCTATACTTGGTAGATTTTGATAGAGCTGAACTCGACACTTGCTTGGTTGCTAAGACTAACTTGGGTTGGCTCTGGCACCGCCGACTAGCCCATGTTGGAATGAAGAATCTTCATAAGCTTCTAAAAGGGGAACACATTTTAGGACTAACCAATGTTCATTTTGAGAAAGACAGGATTTGTAGCGCATGCCAAGCCGGGAAGCAAGTTGGCACTCATCATCCGCACAAGAACATCATGACTAGTGACAGGCCACTGGAGCTCCTACATATGGACCTATTCGGCCCGATCGCTTACATAAGCATCGGCGGGAGTAAGTACTGTCTAGTTATTGTGGATGATTATTCTCGCTTCACTTGGGTGTTCTTTTTGCAGGAAAATCTCATACCCAAGAGACCTTAAAGGGATTCTTGAGACGGGCTCAAAATGAGTTCGGCTTAAGGATCAAGAAAATTAGAAGCGACAACGGGACGGAGTTCAAGAACTCTCAAATTGAAGGCTTCCTTGAGGAGGAGGGCATCAAGCATGAGTTCTCTTCTCCATACACCCCACAACAAAATGGAGTAGTGGAGAGGAAGAATCGAACTCTATTGGACATGGCAAGAACCATGCTTGATGAGTACAAGACTTCGGATCGGTTTTGGGTCGAGGCGGTCAACACCGCTTGCTACGCCATCAACCGGTTGTATCTACACCGAATCCTCAAGAAGACATCATATGAACTCATAACCGGTAAAAAGCCCAATATTTCATATTTTAGAGTTTTTGGTAGCAAATGCTTTATTCTTGTTAAAAGAGGTAGAAAATCCAAATTTGCTCCTAAAACTGTAGAAGGCTTTTTACTTGGTTATGACTCAAACACAAGGGCATATAGGGTCTTTAACAAGTCCACTGGACTAGTTGAAGTCTCATGTGACGTTGTGTTTGATGAGACTAACGACTCTCAAGTAGAGCAAGTTGATCTTGATGAGATAGGTATTGAAGAGGCTCCATGCATCGCGCTAAGGAACATGTCCATTGGGGATGTGTTTCCTAAGGAATCCGAAGAGCCTCCAAATGCACAAAATCAACCATCCTCCTCCACGCAAGCATCTCCACCAACTCAAAATGAGGATAAGGCTCAAGTTGATGAAGGGCAAGATCAAGAAGATGAGCCACCTCAAGATGATGGCAATAATCAAGGGGGAGATGCAAATGATCAAGAAAAGGAGGATGAGCAAGAACCAAGGCCGCCACACCCAAGAGTCCACCAAGCAATCCAACGAGATCACCCCGTCGACACCATCCTCGGCGACATTCATAAGGGGGTAACTACTAGATCTCGTATTGCACATTTTTGTGAACATTACTCTTTTGTTTCCTCTATTGAGCCACACAGGGTAGAGGAAGCACTACAAGATTTGGATTGGGTGGTGGCAATGCAAGAGGAGCTCAACAACTTCACTAGGAATGAGGTATGGCATTTAGTTCCACGTCCTAATCAAAATGTTGTAGGAACCAAATGGGTCTTCCGCAACAAGCAAGATGAGCATGGTGTGGTGACAAGGAACAAAGCTCGACTTGTGGCCAAGGGATACTCCCAAGTCGAAGGTTTGGATTTCGGTGAAACCTATGCACCCGTAGCTAGGCTTGAGTCAATTCGCATATTATTAGCCTATGCTACTTACCATGGCTTTAAGCTTTATCAAATGGACATGAAAAGTGCCTTCCTCAATGGACCAATCAAGGAAGAGGTCTATGTTGAGCAACCTCCCAGCTTTGAGGACAGTGAGTATCCTAACCATGTCTATAAGCTCTCTAAGGCGCTTTATGGGCTCAAGCAAGCCCCAAGAGCATGGTATGAATGCCTTAGAGATTTTCTTATTGCTAATGGCTTCAAAGTCGGAAAGGCCGATCCTACACTCTTTACTAAAACTCTTGAAAATGACTTGTTTGTATGCCAAATTTATGTTGATGATATTATATTTGGGTCTACTAACGAGTCTACATGTGAAGAGTTTAGTAGGATTATGACACAGAAATTCGAGATGTCTATGATGGGGGAGTTGAAGTATTTCTTAGGATTCCAAGTGAAGCAACTCCAAGAGGGCACCTTCATTAGCCAAACAAAGTATACTCAAGACATACTAAACAAGTTTGGGATGAAGGATGCCAAGCCCATCAAGACACCCATGGGAACCAATGGGCATCTCGACCTCGACACGGGAGGTAAGTCCGTGGATCAAAAGGTATACCGGTCGATGATAGGTTCTTTACTCTATTTATGTGCATCTCGACCGGATATTATGCTTTCTGTATGCATGTGTGCAAGATTCCAAGCCGACCCTAAGGAAGCTCACCTTACGGCCGTAAAACGAATCTTGAGATATTTGGCTTATACTCCTAAGTTTGGGCTTTGGTATCCTAGGGGATCCACATTTGATTTGATTGGATATTCGGATGCCGATTGGGCGGGGTGCAAAATCAATAGGAAGAGCACATCGGGGACTTGCCAGTTCTTGGGAAGATCCTTGGTGTCTTGGGCTTCAAAGAAGCAAAATTCGGTCGCTCTTTCCACCGCCGAAGCCGAGTACATTGCCGCAGGACATTGTTGCACGCAATTGCTTTGGATGAGGCAAACCCTGCGGGACTACGGTTACAAATTAACCAAAGTCCCTTTGCTGTGTGATAATGAGAGTGCAATCAAGATGGCGGATAATCCCGTCGAGCATAGTCGCACTAAACACATAGCCATTCGGTATCATTTTCTTAGGGATCACCAACAAAAGGGAGATATCGAGATTTCATACATTAATACTAAAGATCAATTAGCCAATATCTTTACCAAGCCTCTTGATGAACAATCTTTTAACAAACTTAGGCATGAGCTCAATATTCTTGATTCTAGGAACTTCTTTTGTTAAATTGCACACATTGCTCTTCCATATACCTTTGATCATGTCTCTTTCATATGCTATGACTAATGTGTTTTTCAAGTCTATTTCAAACCAAGTCATAAGTGTATTGAAAGGAAATTGGAGTCTTCAGGCGAAGACACAGGCTTCCACTCCGTAACTCATTCCTCGCCGTCGCTCCAAGAGACTCTCCATCGTTGGGGAAGAGAGCAAAAGGACTTCGTCTTTGGTATAATCTTAACTCATTTATTTATGACCAAAGGGGAAGATAGCACTTCGTGGGCTCTAATGATTCCGCTTTTGGCGATTCATGCCAAAGGGGGAGAAAGTAAGAGCCCAAAGCAAAAGGACCGCACCACCACCAATTTCAAAAACTTCGTGTTTCAAGAATATTATCAATTAGTATCCTATTGTGTTCAAAAGGGGGAGAAAGTAGTATTTCAAAAAGGATATATCAAAACCCTCTTGAACACTAAGAGGAGGATCTCATTTAGGGGGAGTTTTGTTTAGTCAAAGGAAAAGCATTTGAAACAGGGGGAGATAATTTCAAATCTTGAAAATGCTTCTCAAAATCGTATTCATTTGCCTTTGACTATTTGCAAAATAACTTTGAAAAGGATTTACAAAAGAGTTTGCAAAAACAAAACATGTGGTGCAAGCGTGGTCCAAAATGTTAAATAAGAAAGAAACCATCCATGCATATCTTGTAAGTATTTTGATTGGCTCAATTCCAAGCAACCTTTACACTTACATTATGCAAACTAGTTCAATTATGCACTTCCATATTTGCTTTGGTTTGTGTTGGCATCAATCACCAAAAAGGGGGAGATTGAAAGGGAATTAGGCTTACACCTAGTCCCTAATTAATTTTGGTGGTTGAATTGCCCAACACAAATAATTGGACTAACTAGTTTGCTCCAGTGTATAAGTTATACAGGTGTTAAAGGTTCACACTTAGCCAATAAAAAGACCAAGAGTTGGATTCAACAAAAGAGCAAAGGGGTCAACCGAAGGCACCTCTGGTCTGGCGCACCGGACTGTCCGGTGTGCCACCGGACAGTGTCCGGTGCACCACCAGACATGTCCGGTGCACCAGAGGACTCCAACGCAAACTCGCCACCTTCGGGAATTTCCAGAGGCGACTCCGCTATAATTCACCGGACTGTCCGGTGTACACCGGACAGTGTCCGGTGCGCCAAGGAAGAGCGGCCTCAGGAACTCGCTGGCTTCGGGAATCTCCAACGGCTAGTCCGCTATAATTCACCGGACATGTCCGGTGTACACTGGACTGTCCGGTGCAACTCCGGAGCAACGGCTATTCGGCGCCAACGGCTACCTGCAACGCAATTAATGCGCGCGCAGCGCGCGCAGAAGTCAGGCGCGCCCATACTGGCGCACCGGACATGGTACAGTGCATGTCCGGTTCTTGAAAGGGAATTAGGCTTACACCTAGTCCCTAATTAATTTTGGTGGTTGAATTGCCCAACACAAATAATTGGACTAACTAGTTTGCTCCAGTGTATAAGTTATACAGGTGTTAAAGGTTCACACTTAGCCAATAAAAAGACCAAGAGTTGGATTCAACAAAAGAGCAAAGGGGTCAACCGAAGGCACCTCTGGTCTGGCGCACCGGACTGTCCGGTGCACCACCGGACATGTCCGGTGCACCAGAGGACTCCAACGCAAACTCGCCACCTTCGGGAATTTCCAGAGGCGACTCCGCTATAATTCACCGGACTGTCCGGTGTACACCGGACAGTGTCCGGTGCGCCAAGGAAGAGCGGCCTCAGGAACTCGCCGGCTTCGGGAATCTCCAACGGCTAGTCCGCTATAATTCACCGGACATGTCCGGTGTACACCGGACTGTCCGGTGCAACTCCGGAGCAACGGCTATTCGGCGCCAACGGCTACCTGCAACGCAATTAATGCGCGCGCAGCGCGCGCAGAAGTCAGGCGCGCCCATACTGGCGCACCGGACATGGTACAGTGCATGTCCGGTGCGCACCGGACATCTAGGCGGGCCCACAAGTCAGAAGCTTCAACGGTCAGAATCCAACGGCAGCGATGACGTGGCGAGGGCACCGGACATGTCCGGTGTGCACCGGACTGTCCGGTGCGCCATCGAACAGACAACCTTCCAACGACCACTTTTGGTGGTTGGGGCTATAAATACCCCAACCACCCCACCATTCATTGCATCCAAGTTTTTCACTTCTCAACCACTTACAAGAGCTAGGCATTCAATTCTAGACACACCAAAGAGATCAAATCCTCTCCAATTCCACAAAAGGCTTTAGTGATTAGCGAGAGAGATTTGCCGTGTTCTTTTGAGCTCTTGCGCTTGGATTGCTTCTTTTCTTTCTCACTTGCTCTTGTGATCAACACTCAATTGTAATCAAGGCAAGAGGCACCAATTGTGTGGTGGCCCTTGCGGGGAAGTTTTATTCCCGGCTTTGATTTGAGAAGAGAAGCTCACTCGGTCCGAGGGACCGTTTGAGAGAGGGAAGGGTTGAAAGAGACCCGGCCTTTGTGGCCTCCTCAACGGGGAGTAGGTTTGAGAGAACCGAACCTCGGTAAAACAAATTCGCGTGTCTCACTTCACTATTCACTTACGATTTGTTTTGTGCCCTCTCTTGCGGACTTGATTATATTTCTAACGCTAACCCGGCTTGTAGTTGTGATTATTTTTGAGAATTTCAGTTTTGCCCTATTCACCCCCCCTCTAGGCGACTTTCAGTTCTACTAATCAAAAGTCTTGTGAAGAGTTTAGCAGGGTTATGACACAGAAATTCGAGATGTCGATGATGGGCGAGTTGAACTACTTCCTTGGGTTCCAAGTGAAGCAACTCAAGGACGGCACTTTCATCTCCCAAACAAAGTACACACAAGATTTGCTAAAGAGGTTTGGGATGAAGGATGCCAAGCCCGCGAAGACGCCAATGGGAACTGACGGACACACTGACCTCAACAAAGGAGGTAAGTCCGTTGATCAAAAAGCATACCGGTCTATGATAGGGTCCTTACTTTATTTGTGTGCTAGTAGACCGGATATTATGCTTAGCGTATGCATGTGTGCTAGATTTCAATCCGATCCAAAGGAGTGTCACTTAGTGGCTGTGAAGCGAATTTTGAGATATTTAGTCGCTACGCCTTGCTTCGGGATCTGGTATCCAAAGGGGTCTAACTTTGACTTGATTGGATATTCAGACTCCGACTATGCTGGATGTAAGGTCGATAGGAAGAGTACATCGGGGACGTGCCAATTCTTAGGAAGGTCCCTGGTGTCGTGGAACTCTAAGAAACAAACTTCCGTTGCCCTATCCACCGCTGAGGCCGAGTACGTTGCCGCAGGACAGTGTTGTGCGCAACTGCTTTGGATGAGGCAAACCCTCCGGGACTTTGGCTACAATCTGAGCAAAGTCCCACTCCTATGTGATAATGAGAGTGCTATCCGAATAGCGGAAAATCCTGTTGAGCACAGCCGCACAAAGCACATTGACATCCGGCATCACTTTTTGAGAGACCACCAGCAAAAGGGAGATATCGAAGTGTTTCATGTTAGCACCGAGAACCAGCTAGCCGATATCTTTACCAAGCCTCTAGATGAGAAGACCTTTTGCAGGCTGCGTAGTGAGCTCAATATCTTAGATTCGCGGAACTTGGATTGAAATGTAGCATACATGTGTTTATGCCTTTGATCATGTTCATTCTGCATTTTGTTGCTTATTGTGGTGCTCAGGTTGTACAAACACTCCTTGGACCTCACAAGTCCTTTTTGCAAGTGATGCACATATTTAGGGGGAGCTGTGCTACAACTTGACCCTTTGAGACTAACCATGTTCTTGAGTTTGGTTGTTTTAGTCTCAAAGGAGGATTGAAAGGGAAAAGGTGGACTTGGACCATGCAAGACTTCCACTGCACTCCGATGAAAAGAGTAACTTTTCCAAGTTCATCTTTATACTCTTATTGCCTTTGTACTCTTATTTGAAGATTTTGGTGAGGCAATGGGGTTAAAGGGCTAAGATTTATCCCGTTTTGGTGCTTGATGCCAAAGGGGGAGAAAATAAAGGCCAAAACGAAAAATGGATCAGCTACCACTTGAGAGTTTTTGAAAATAGTAGAATAGAGCTTTTGGTTTGTCAAAACTCTTTTATTGTCTCTCTTGTCAAAAGTTGGTTTCTAGTGGGGAGAAGTGTTGATTATGGGAAAAAGGGGAGTTTTTGAAATCTTGAATCAATTTCTCTTGGAATGACTCTCTTTATGTCTTAACACGTGTGTTTGACTTAGAGATAGAAATTTGAGTTTGATTTGCAAAAACAAACCAAGTGGTGGCAAAGAGTGATCCATATATGTCAAATTTGAATCAAAACAATTTGAGTTCTTATTTGAATTGATTTTGTATTTGTTCTACTTGCTTTATGTTGTGTTGGCATAAATCACCAAAAAGGGGGAGATTGAAAGGGAAATGTGCCCTTGGGCCATTTCTAAGTATTTTGGTGATTTAGTGTCCAACACAAGTGCCCTAGTGTAAAAAGGTGGACAAAGTACAAATCAAGGATAAAGGTATTGTCGGCGTTTCGAGACAGGGGGGTCCCAAAGCCGACGAGTGAGTGTGATGCGTGCCCCAGCCCAGATGGGTCGAGCGCGTGGGCGAGCGCAAAGGGGGGAGAGGCGAGGTGGCCGGAGTCGAGCGTGAGAGAGGTGGAAGTCCCGCGGCCTTCGTGTTCGTCCCGCGCCCAGGTCAGGTGCGCTTGCAGTAGGGGGGTTACAAGCGTCCACGCGGGTGAGGGAAGCGAGCGGCCCCAAGAGAGCGCCTGTCCCGTCCTCGGTCCCGCGCGGCCAACCTCCTTAAAGAAGGCCCTGGTCCTCCCTTTTATAGTCGTAAGGAGAGGATCCAGGTGTACAATGGGGGGTGTAGCAGAGTGCTATGTGTCTAGCGGAGAGAGAGCTAGCGCCCTAGGTACATGCCAATGTGGCAGCCGGAGAGGTCTTGGCACCTTGCTGGCGTGATGTCGTGGCTATCGGAGGTGCGACGGTGCCTGGCGGAGGGACAGCTGTTGGAGCGGTCGAGTCCTTGCTGACGTCGCCCTGCTTCCGTAAGAGAGCTGGGGGCCGCCGTCGTCACAGAGCTTGTGGAGCGCCATCATTGCCCATCCGGTGGAGCTGGCCGGATGGGACGCCGGTCTTGTTCTCCGTGACCTGAGTCGATTCGGGGCAGGACGATGATGATGCTTCCTATTGACGTGGCGGGTCTGTGCCCTAGGCGGGGTGACGTGGGGGCTCCTCTGAAGTCGAGGTTGAGTCTGTCTTCTGTTGTTGAGGCCGAGTCCGAGCCATGGGGTCGGACGAGGCGGAGGCCGTTTGGCCGAGGCCAGGGCGGAGTCCGAGCCCTGGGGTCGGGCGAGGCGGAGTTTCGTCGTCTTCCGGGTCTTAGCCCGAGTCCGAGCCCTGGGGTCGGGCGGAGCGGAGTTCGCCGTCTTCCGGGTCTTAGCCCGAGTCCGAGCCCTGGGGTCGGGCGGAGCGGAGTTCGCCGTCTTCCGGGTCTTTAGCCCGAGTCCGAGCCCTGGGGTCGGGCGGAGCGGAGTTCGCCGTCTTCCGGGTCTTTAGCCCGAGTCCGAGCCCTGGGGTCGGGCGGAGCGGAGTTCGCCGTCTTCCGGGTCTTAGCCCGAGTCCGAGCCCTGGGGTCGGGCGGAGCGGAGTTCGCCGTCTTCCGGGTCTTAGCCCGAGTCCGAGCCCTGGGGTCGGGCGGAGCGGAGTTCGTCGTGGCGCCTTTGGCAAGGCCTGACTGTCTGTCTGACTCACCCTTTGCGTTAAATGCTCCTGCAACTCGGTCAGTCGGTGTGGCGATTTAGTCAGGGTCGCTTCTGAGCGAAGCCAAGGCCTCGGGCGAGCCGGTGATGTGTCCGCCGTAAAAAGGGGGGCCTCGGGCGAGACGGAAGTCTCTCGAGGTCGGCTGCCCTTGGCCGAGGCTAGGCTCGGGTGAAGCGCGATCGAGTCACTCGTGTGGACTGATCCCTGACTTAATCGTACCCATCAGGCCTTTGCAGCTTTATGCTGATGGGGGTTACCAGCTGAGAATTAGGCGTCTTGAGGGTACCCCTAATTATGGTCCCCGACAGTAGCCCCCGAGCCTCGAAGGGAGTGTTAGCACTCGCTTGGAGGCTTTCGTCGCACTTTTTTGCAAGGGGACCAGCCTTTCTCGGTTGCATTTTTGTTCCGGTGGGTGCGCGCAAGCGCACCCGCCGGGTGTAGCCCCCGAGGCCTCGGAGGAGTGGTTACACTCCTTCGAGGTCTTAATACCTTGCGTAATGTTTCGGCTAGTCTGGTCGTTCCCTCATGCGAACTGGCCGTAGCCCGGGTGCACGGTCGGGGCCCAAGCTCTCGGGCTGGTATGTTGACGCTGTCAACGGTTTGGCCGGAGCCGGTTTTTGCGAGAGTAGCCCCCGAGCCTCTGCACAGGGCGAGAGGACGATCAGGGACAGACTCGACTTTTTACATACGCCCCTACGTCGCCTTTCTGCAAGGAGGAGGGGGGGAGTGCGCCATGTTACCCTCGATGGGCACCGAACATGGTGTCTCCAGTGAGCTGCAAGCGGGTAATCCGAGTGGACGTCCGTGCCCCGTTCGTTGGGGGTCGGCTAGGGGCCCGGAGGCACGCCCAAAAGTACCTGCGGGTGATTTGCCGGACCCGGTCCCCTGGCGACGGGGTCCGAGGGCTCGATGCCTCCCTCCGATGGGATTCCGTTACAAGATCGTTCCCGCTGGTCTCGGAAATGTCCTAGGGTACCTCGGGAGCGCAGCCCGAGCCTCGGTTATGTATCGAACGTACCCCTGGTCATCCCTCGCTCGGTGTCTGAGGCGACTGTGAACCCTTCGGGGGCCAGCCTTCGAACCCCTGATCAGTAATGGGCGCGGAGCCCGAGTAGCCTGAGGCGGCCATGGAGCCCTTCGGGGGGCTGGCCTTCGAACCCCTGACCAGTAGTGGGCGTCGGGCCCACGCGATCTGAGGCGACTGTTGAACCCTTCGGGGGGCCAGTCTTCGAACCCCTGATCAGTAGGGGGGGCTCGGAGCCCGGTTCCTTCGCGGAAAAGGATCCTTTTCGGGGTATCCCCCTTCCCCGGTCCCTGTCGCAAGAGATAGAGAAAGAGGAAAAAGGAAAAGGAAACGAAATCGAACGACGTGGCGTACCTCTTTCTGACGCGGTTATTACGGCGAAGGTGAAGCGTCGCGCGCTTCTCCCGCCAGAGGCGCCGCGTGTCCCGCCGCGGAGTTAATGCGACGGGGCGAGTGGTTGGCGGGGTGGCTGTTACGCGTGCGCGAGCCGCTTGAGGAACGGGCCACGGGCGCACCGTCTTCACGCCGTGGGAGGAGGCCCTCTCGCTGCCCCAGGATGAGACGTGAGCCTGGCTGACGACGTGACTGCTGCGCCCGCCCGCCTGCCACCGCCATTACTGCTGGCCCACTTTCGGTCGCTTTGACCAACGCGCCAGGCTAGCGCTGCTGGGTCGCCTCGAGTCGCGGCATAGGCTCCGCAACCGAAGAGGCGTGACGGTGGCGCAAGTGGCGGTGCGGTTGCTTGCATGCAGCAACTGGCGCGCCGGTTGCTTGACGCGTGGGCCTGGGCTTCTAAGCTGGCGTGTTAGAAGTCGGAGAGGCGCGTCCACCTGGCGCGGTTGCATGCCGTCTGCATGGCTGCCCGCCCCTTCCGCCCGTTGGTCTGGGCAAAAGTGGGGGGTCGCTTGTAACCGCTGGACAGTCGTGCGCACCACGCGCGGCGGTTTGGCTTCTTCTGCCCTGAGCTGGCTTGCATGACATGCGGGACCCAGCCCCCGAGTCGCAGGGGGGGGGGCCTTGGAGCGTGTTGGAGAAGACTCAGCCCGCAGCGTCTGGGGGCGCACGTAGGGAGAGTTGCCTTTAAAAGGAGGGAGACTCCTTTCAGAAGGCAACCATGTCTTCTTCCTCCCTTATGCGTCGTGTCTTTCCATCTTCGAAGCCCCCGGATGGGTGGTATCTGCCGCCTTTCCGCCTCCTCGTTGGAGGAACGCAATTCCACGGGAGTTGGTACCTTTCTGCCATCGTTCGGCTTCAAGGATTTTCATCAGCCGGCCCGGCCGCACCCCTACGCCGGCGATCACCCAGGATGGTGACCACTAGTTTCTGGGTGGGGAAGAGCAAGCCGGGCTGCGATCTTGGTCCCACCCTCAGCTTCAAGGATGTTCATCATCCAAGGTGGGGTGGGGGCCATGCTGAGCCGGCGCTCTGCCTTCCGCGCGGGTCCGCGGGTCGCCCTTTTCCGCGGCGTTTGGGGGTAGAGGCGCTCGCTGGCCCTGCGGACGGCGCGGACTTTGACAACGTGGGGCTGATCGACGGCGGGCGTCGTCACCTCCAGCGTGTCGAAGTCGTCGGCCGGGCTTCCGTCGGCCCCTCCTACCGGAGGGCGACCGCCGCGCCGTGTGCACGGGAGGACCGCCCACGATGCTGCGCGCTGTTAGGGCGGCGTTCGTGTTCTGGGGTGGTCCTGCCTTTGCACCGGGACGGCGCCCTCGCGCAGAGGCCGGTGCCCCACTCGCCTGGGAGGATTCGAGTGGGGATCTGCCGGGCGGCTGGTGTCCCCTGCCATCGGCGCCGAGGCGGAGGCGGCTCGAGAAGTCCTCGTCGCCGACGGGATCACTGCCACCACCCGCGCCCCGGGTCACCGCACCGGCGTGCTTGTCCTCGCCCCTCGAGCGTCGGCGGGGGCGAGAGCAAGATCGCAGCAGCGCCAGCCCACTGTCGCCGTAGTCAGAACGGGCGGCGGCGAGCCGCTCGTCAGTCTTCTGCTGCTCCGCAGGCCTTCCCCATGGAGTGGGGTCGTTCGTACCCGCGGAGGGGGAACCGAAGTTCCGTACGTAATGGCACTTCGAATGCCAGTGTGTTTGTTCATTGTGGCTGTCGGGGCCTGAACATGTATGTAATTTCGGCACGGAGCCGTGTTTTTTCCTCATTTTCGAGCGCTAAGTCTTGCCTATTGATTATCTGAACCGCTTTACCAAGCATGAGTCGCCCCGTGTCAAGGTGACGAGTGAGGTATCCGTATCCCGGAGGCGTAGGAGTCCCTCGGCCCGATCGGCCTTGTTGTCTGGGGCTCCTCTAGCTTAGTTAAAGAGACCCCTCGGCCGCCCTTCGATGAGCCAAGGTCAGGGGTAGCGATATCAGTATGAACATAGGCGGAGTTGGCCCGAGAATGGGAACCTGGTTGGCCGGAGCCTAGCCGTGTTGTCCGTCAGCGGAGCCGACGCCAAAGTCGATCCGCCGAGGCCTCGGGTCGGGCTGGCGTCCTTGGAAGTCGGTTGGCCGAGGCCCCAGGGGTAACCGGCCGAGCCGCCTGCTCGGGCCGGATTCCCGGAGGGGTTCCTGGACCGCGCCGCCGTCCGAGGCTGGGTCGGACGTAGCTGAAGACGCCGTCGATGCCGAGGGTGCTACGGCTCCCTTCAGCGTGAAGACCCGAGCCTGCAGGATCAGATCGTCTTGTGAAAACACACCCCCGCCGCGCTTGCGAAGCTGCGTCTTTTTTCCTCTTGTTTCGAGCATCTGGACTCCGTCGGTAACAGGGATGTTTGTGTGAGCGAGAGTTACTTCTCGCGGAAGGGACGAGTGAGGTATCCGTATCCCAGAGGCGTGGGAATCCCTCGGCTCGGTCGGCCTTGCCGCTTACACGTACTTTCACCCGTCCATGAGGCCCTGTCCCCGACTTAGTCGAGAAAGCTTGAAGGACTGCTTCGGCAGGAGAGCTTCCGAGCGTGAAGACTTGTTCGGTCCACGGGGTCGCTTTATCCGAGCGTGAGTTACTTATCACAGAAGGTGATGAGTGAGGTATCCGCATCCCGGAGGCGTAGGAGTCCCTCGGCTCGGTCAGCCTTGGCTGCTTACGTGTACTCCGTCGTTTCCAGGATCCGTTTTCCGAAGTAGTCAAGAAGCACGAGAGTAATCCTGCTAGAAAGAGATCCTTTTTCGAGGAAAAATTCGACGCAGAGGGGGTCTCCCCCCTTTTAGCCCCCGAGGGAGGGTCGGGCTTTGCCGAGGCTAGGCCGACCCTTCCTTGATGACTAAACATTGCGCAGGTGTGAGGTATATGAACAACTCGAAAACATCTTAAGGGTAGAAGCGACGTAGCTGTTTGATGTTCCAGGCGTTGCCGTAGATCTCGCCTTGATTGTTGGCCAGCTTGTATGTTCCGGGCTTCAGAACTTTGGCGATGACGAATGGCCCTTCCCAGGGGGGCGTGAGCTTGTGCCTCCCTCGGGCGTCTTGCCGCAGCCGAAGCACCAGATCGCCCACCTGGAGGTCTCGGGACCGGACCCCTCGGGCGTGGTAGCGTCGCAGGGACTGCTGGTACCGCGCCGAGTGTAGTAAGGCCCTGTCCCGAGCCTCCTCCAGCTGGTCCAGCGATTCTTCTCGGCTAGCTTGGTTGCTTTGATCGATGTAGGCCCTCGTCCTCGGGGAGCCGTATTCCAGGTCAGTGGGCAAGATAGCTTCAGCCCCGTAGACCAGGAAAAACGGCGTGAAACCCGTGGCGCGACTCGGCGTCATCCTTAGGCTCCAGACCACCGAGGGGAGTTCCTTCATCCACCGCTTGCCGAACTTGTTGAGGTCGTTGTAGATCCGAGGCTTGAGCCCTTGTAGAATCATGCCGTTGGCACGCTCTACTTGCCCATTCGACATGGGATGAGCCACGGCGGCCCAGTCCACCCAGATATGGTGATCCTCGCAAAAATCCAAGAATTTTTTGCCGGTGAACTGGGTGCCGTTGTCGGTGATGATGGAGTTCGGGACCCCGAAGCGATGGATGATGTTGGTGAAGAACGCCACCGCCTGCTCGGACCTGATGCTGTTCAGAGGTCGGACCTCGATCCACTTGGAGAATTTGTCGATGGCGACCAGCAGGTGCGTGTAGCCCCCGGGCGCCTTCTGCAAGGGACCGACGAGGTCCAGACCCCATACGGCGAAGGGCCAGGTGATGGGTATCGTCTGCAGAGCCTGAGCGGGCAGGTGGGTCTGCTTCGCATAGAATTGGCACCCTTCGCAGGTGCGGACGATTCTAGTGGCGTCAGCCACCGCCGTTGGCCAGTAGAAGCCTTGCCGGAAAGCATTCCCGACAAGGGCTCGGGGCGCCGCGTGGTGGCCACAAGCCCCCGAGTGTATTTCTTGCAGCAGTTCCCGACCTTCGGCGATGGAGATGCATCGCTGGAGGATGCCCGAGGGGCTGCGATGGTAGAGCTCCTCTTCATTGCCCAGCAGGACGAACGACTTGGCGCGTCGCGCTACCCGCCGAGCCTCGACTTGGTCGGGGGGTAGCTCTCCTCGACGGAGATATTGCAGGTATGGGGCCTGCCAATCTCGATCAGTCGTGGCCCCGCTCTGTTCTTCCTCGACGTCCAGTGCCTCGCTCTCGGGGGCCGAGGGTACCTCGGGCTGAGCCGAGGGTGCCTCGGCTTGAGCCGAGGGTGCCTCGGGCTCGGGCACGTCGTCGATCTTGACAGAGGGTTGATGCAGATCCCGGGAGAAGACGTCCGGGGGGACCGTCGTTCGCCCCGAGGCTATTTTAGCCAGCTCGTCTGCGGTTTCGTTGTAGCGCCGAGCGATGTGGTTGAGCTCGAGCCCGAAGAACTTGTCTTCCAGGCGCCGAACCTCGTCGCAGTAGGCCTCCATCTTCGGGTCGCGGCAGTGGGAGTTCTTCATGACTTGGTCGATGACGAGCTGCGAATCACCACGGGCGTCGAGGCGTCTGACCCCTAGCTCGATGGCGATCCGCAACCCGTTGACCAGAGCTTCGTACTCGGCCACATTGTTGGACGCCGGGAAATGGAGGCGCAACACGTAGCGCAGGTGCTTTCCAAGGGGCGAGATGAAGAGCAGGCCCGCGCCGGCTCCTGTCTTCATCAGCGACCCGTCGAAAAACATGGTCCAGAGCTCCGGTTGGATCGGGGCCGTCGGCAACTGGGTGTCAACCCATTCGGCCACGAAGTCCGCCAACACCTGGGACTTGATGGCCTTCCGAGGGGCGAACGAGATCGTTTCGCCCATGATTTCCACCGCCCACTTTGCGATCCTGCCCGAGGCCTCTCGGCACTGGATGATCTCCCCCAGGGGGA
This sequence comes from Zea mays, assembly GCF_902167145.1. Lineage (NCBI taxonomy): Eukaryota > Viridiplantae > Streptophyta > Magnoliopsida > Poales > Poaceae > Zea > Zea mays. Next base: position 128,751,665 of record NC_050105.1, on the reverse strand, counting down.
AGGATGACACCACAGTTACCAGATGAGACTCGAAGTAGTGTCGCAGCTTCCGCCTTGTCAGGATCACACCATATAGCAGCTTTTGAACTTGTGGGTAGCGGATCTTGGTCTCGGACAGCACTTCGCTGACGAAGTAGACCGGCCTCTGAACGGGCAATGCATGCCCTTCCTCTTGCCTCTCGACCACAATCGCGGCGCTAACCACCTGAGTGGTCGTGGCGACGTAGACCAAGAGGGCTTCTCCATCCGCCGGGGGCACCAAGACAGGCGCCTTCGTAAGGAGCGCCTTCAAGTTGCCGAGGGCTTCCTCGGCCTCAGGGGTCCAAGCGAAACACTCGGCCTTCCTTAAGAGGCGGTACAGAGGCAGACCTCTTTCGCCGAGGCGCGAGACGAAGCGGCTCAGGGCCGCGAGGCACCCCATGACCCTCTGTACGCCTTTTAAATCCTTGATGGGCCCCATGCTGGTGATGGCCGCGATCTTCTCCGGGTTGGCTTCAATGCCTCGCTCGGAGACGATGAACCCTAGGAGCATGCCTCGGGGCACCCCGAAGACACACTTCTCAGGGTTGAGCTTGACTCCTTTCGCCTTGAGACATCGGAATGTCACTTCAAGGTCGGAGAGGAGGTCGGAAGCCTTCCTTGTCTTGACTACGATGTCATCGACGTAGGCCTCGACTGTGCGACCGATGTGTTCGCCGAACACATGGTTCATGCACCGCTGGTACGTCGCGCCCGCATTCCTCAAACCGAACGGCATGGTGACATAGCAGTACATGCCGAACGGCGTGATGAAAGAAGTCGCGAGCTGGTCGGACTCTTTCATCCGGATCTGGTGATACCCTGAGTAGGCATCGAGGAAGAACAGGGTTTCGCACCCAGCGGTGGAATCCACGATTTGATCGATGCGGGGCAGAGGGTAGGGAACCTTCGGACATGCTTTGTTGAGACCAGTGTAGTCTACACACATCCGCCACTTCCCCCCTTTCTTCCTCACAAGCACAGGGTTGGCGAGCCATTCGGGATGGAATATCTCTTTGATGAACCCTGCTGCCATTAGCTTGTGGATCTCTTCGCCAATCACTCTGCGCTTCTCCTCGTCGAATCGGCGCAGAGACTGCCTGACGGGTCGGGCTCCGGCCCGAATATCCAGCGAGTGCTCGGCGACATCCCTCGGTATGCCGGGCATGTCCGAGGGACTCCACGCGAAGACGTCGGCGTTTGCGCGGAGAAAGTCGACGAGCACTGCTTCCTATTTGGGGTCGAGCCCGGAACCGATCCGGACCTGCTTGGTGGTGTCGCCACTGGGGTCAAGAGGGACGGCCTTAACCGTCTCTGCTGGCTCGAAGTTGCCGGCGTGGCGCTTCACGTCTGGCACCTCCTTGGAGAGGTTCTCCAGGTCGGCGATGAGGGCCTCGGACTCGGCGAGGGCCTCGGCGTACTCCACGCACTCCACGTTGCATTCGAATGCGTGTTTGTACGTGGGGCCGACGGTGATGACCCCGTTGGGGCCCGGCATCTTGAGCTTCAGGTAGGTGTAGTTGGGGACGACCATGAACTTCGCGTAACATGGCCTCCCTAGTACGACGTGGTAGGTTCCTCGGAACCCGACCACCTCGAACGTCAGGGTCTCCCTTCGGAAGTTGGAGGGCGACCCGAAGCAGACGGGGAGGTCGAGTCGCCCGAGGGGCTGGACGCGCTTCCCAGGGATGATCCCGTGGAAGGGCGCAGCGCCTGCTCGGACGGAGGACAGATCGATGCGCAGGAGCTTGAGGGTCTCGGCGTAGATGATGTTGAGGCAGCTGCCCCCATCCATCAGGACCTTGGTGAGCCTGACATCGCCGACCACGGGGTCGACGACAAGCGGGTATTTCCCCGGGCTCGGCACATGGTCGGGGTGGTCGGCCTGGTCGAAGGTGATGGGCTTGTCGGACCAGTCTAGGTAGACCGGCGCCGCCACCTTCACCGAGCAGACCTCCCGGCGCTCTTGCTTGCGATGCCGAGCCGAGGCATTCGCCGCATACCCTCCATAGATCATGAAGCAGTCGCGGACCTCGGGGAACTCTCCTGCTTGGTGATCTTCGTTCTTGTCGTCGTCGCGGGCCCTGCCACCCTCGGCGGGTGGCCCGGCCCTGTGGAAGTGACGCCGAAGCATAATGCACTCCTCGAGGGTGTGCTTGATGGGCCCCTGATGGTAGGGGCACGGCTCCTTGAGCATCTGGTCAAAGAGGTTCGCACCTCCAGGGGGCTTCCGAGGGTTCTTGTGCTCGGCGGCGGCGACAAGGTCCGCGTCAGCAGCGTCGCGTTTCGATTGCGACTTCCTCTTGCCTTTCTTCTTGGCGCCGCGTGGAGCAGACGCCTCGGGAGCCTCTTCCGATGGGCGGCCCTGGGGCTGCTTGTCCTTTCGGAAGATAGCCTCGACCGCCTCCTGGCCAGAGGCGAACTTGGTGGCGATGTCCATCAGCTCACTCGCCCTGGTGGGGGTCTTGCAACCCAGCTTGCTCACCAGGTCGCGGCAAGTGGTGCCGGTGAGGAACGCGCCGATGACATCCGAGTCGGTGATGTTGGGCAGCTCGGTGCGCTGCTTCGAGAATCGCCGGATGTAGTCCCGGAGCGACTCCCCCGGCTGTTGCCGGCAGCTTCGAAGGTCCCAGGAATTCCCGGGGCGCACGTACGTGCCCTGGAAATTCCCAGCGAAGGCTTGGACCAAGTCGTCCCAGTTGGAGATCTGCCCCGGAGGCAGGTGCTCCAACCAGGCGCGAGCAGTGTCAGAGAGGAACAGGGGGAGGTTACGGATGATGAGGTTGTCGTCGTCCGTTCCACCCAGTTGGCAGGCAAGGCGGTAGTCCGCGAGGCACAGTTCCGGTCTCGTTTCCCCCGAGTACTTCGTGATAGTAGTCGGGGGTCGGAACCGGGTCGGGAATGGCGCCCGTCGGATGGCCCGACTGAAGGCCTGCGGACCGGGTGGTTCGGGCGAGGGACTCCGATCCTCCCTGCTGTCGTAGCGCCCCCCACGCCTGGGGTGGTAGCCTCGGCGCACCCTTTCGTCGAGGTGGGCTCGACGGTCGCGTCGATGGTGCTCGTTGCCGAGGTGGCCCGGGGCCGCATGCTCGGTGTTGCGCGTGCGCCCGGTGTAGACCGAGGCTTCCCGCATGAATCGGGAAGTCGCGGCATGAGGTTCCGAGGGATATCCTTGCCTTCGGGAGGCAGTGCTCTCGGCCCGTCGGGCCGCAGCGCCTTCCAGGAGATCCTTGAGCTCTCCCTGGATTCGCCGACCCTCGGTGGTTGATGGCTCCGGCATCGCGCGGAGGAGCATCGCTGCGGCTGCCAGGTTCTGACCAACCCCGCTGGATGCGGGCGGCGGCCTGACCCTGACATCGTTGGCGACGCGGTGCTGGAGACCTTGGGGCAGGTGACGTATTTCTCCGACCAGGGGTTGGTCCGCCCATACCTGCCCGACGTCCCGACGGATCGGCTCAAGCGCTCCTGTTCCCTCGTCGAGCCTGGCCTGCGCCTCACGGACTTGCTCGAGTTGTGGGTCGTAACCCCCCGCCGGAGCGGGGACCACAGCTAGCTCCCGTGGGATGTCGGCGCGAGGCACCGGCCTAGGAAGATCACCGTCCTCCGGCATGCCGAGACGGTTGCCCTCGGAGGGATCCCCTAGCTCGATGTGGAAACATTCGCGGCTTGGGCCGCAGCTCTCGTCGCCAAGGCTGCGGCTTCCGTCGGAACCGTCGGATAGGCAGTAGTCACATGCGGTCATGAAGTCCCGCATGGCACTGGGGTTGCTAAGTCCGGAGAAATCCCAACAGACGCTGGGGTCGCCATCTTCCTCGGACCCAGAGGGCCCGTAGGTTGAGACGTCCGTCAGCCGGTCCCAAGGCGACCGTATACGAAACCCCAATGGGGTTGCATTCGCCTCAATGAGAGCGCCCGCCAAAACAAGGTCGTTTGGCGGGTTGAGGCCGAGTCGAAATGACGCAAGATGGGAGTTAGCCGGTACCTTTTGGTCGACGAGGAGCGACGTGGTCACGTCGGGGACTGGTTGCACCGTCATCGCAGGTACGAGGGCGACGTCCTGCAGGCTTTCCGCGAGCGCGCCGGCGTCGTCTTCTTGCTCGGGGTCAGCGTGTCGCGGGGGGACGGCGCTTGCCTTCGTCTTGAACGCGAGGTCGACGTCCGGCGTGCCTTCCGTCGGGGCGTCGGGGGCGTCGATTCGCTCGACGGCCAACGAAGCGTGTCCTCCCGCTTGGCCTTGATGGCCCCGCCTCCTCCTCCGTTGGCGGGGGAGAGAACGGGGCGAGCTCGAATGTTGCTCTTCCACCACGCGGGGAAGATGTCGCCGATTCCGCCGCCGGCGAGCGGGTTGTCGGCCGCCATTGTCGTTGTCGCGCGGCGGTGGAAGAAGTATCATGTCATAGCTGCCGTCGAAGGACATGAACTCAAGAGTCCCGAAACGAAGCACCGTCCCGGGCCGGAGAGGTTGCTGGAGACTGCCCATCTGGAGCTTGACGGGGAGCTGTTCGTCAGCACGCAGCAGGCCCCTACCTGGCGCGCCAACTGTCGGCGTTTCGAGACAGGGGGGTCCCAAAGCCGACGAGTGAGTGTGCTGCGTGCCCCAGCCCAGATGGGTCGAGCGCGTGGGCGAGCGCGAAGGGGGGAGAGGCGAGGTGGCCGGAGTCGAGCGTGAGAGAGGTGGAAGTCCCGCGGCCTTCGTGTTCGTCCCGCGCCCAGGTCAGGTGCGCTTGCAGTAGGGGGGTTACAAGCGTCCACGCGGGTGAGGGAAGCGAGTGGCCCCAAGAGAGCGCCTGTCCCGTCCTCGGTCCCGCGCGGCCAACCTCCTTAAAGAAGGCCCTGGTCCTCCCTTTTATAGTCGTAAGGAGAGGATCCAGGTGTACAATGGGGGGTGTAGCAGAGTGCTACGTGTCTAGCGGAGAGAGAGCTAGCGCCCTAGGTACATGCCAATGTGGCAGCCGGAGAGGTCTTGGCACCTTGCTGGCGTGATGTCGTGGCTATCGGAGGTGCGACGGTGCTTGGCGGAGGGACAGCTGTTGGAGCGGTCGAGTCCTTGCTGACGTCGCCCTGCTTCCGTAAGAGAGCTGGGGGCCGCCGTCGTCACAGAGCTTGTGGAGCGCCATCATTGCCCATCCGGTGGAGCTGGCCGAATGGGACGCCGGTCTTGTTCTCCGTGACCTGAGTCGATTCGGGGCAGGACGATGATGACGCTTCCTGTTGACGTGGCGGGTCTGTGCCCTAGGCGGGGTGACGTGGGGGCTCCTCCGAAGTCGAGGTTGAGTCTGTCTTCTGTTGTTGAGGCCGAGTCCGAGCCATGGGGTCGGGCGAGGCGGAGGCCGTTTGGCCGAGGCCAGGGCGGAGTCCGAGCCCTGGGGTCGGGCGAGGCGGAGTTTCATCGTCTTACGGGTCTTAGCCCGAGTCCGAGCCCTGGGGTCGGGCGGAGCGGAGTTCGCCGTCTTCCGGGTCTTAGCCCGAGTCCGAGCCCTGGGGTCGGGCGGAGCGGAGTTCGCCGTCTTCCGGGTCTTTAGCCCGAGTCCGAGCCCTGGGGTCGGGCGGAGCGGAGTTCGCCGTCTTCCGGGTCTTTAGCCCGAGTCCGAGCCCTAGGGTCGGGCGGAGCGGAGTTCACCGTCTTCCGGGTCTTAGCCCGAGTCCGAGCCCTGGGGTCGGGCGGAGCGGAGTTCGCCGTCTTCCGGGTCTTAGCCCGAGTCCGAGCCCTGGGGTCGGGCGGAGCGGAGTTCGCCGTGGCGCCTTTGGCAAGGCCTGACTGTCTGTCTGACTCACCCTTTGCGTTAAATGCTCCTGCAACTCGGTCAGTCGGTGTGGCGATTTAGTCAGGGTCGCTTCTGAGCGAAGCCAAGGCCTCGGGCGAGCCGGTGATGTGTCCGCCGTAAAAAGGGGGGCCTCGGGCGAGACGGAAGTCTCTCGAGGTCGGCTGCCCTTGGCCGAGGCTAGGCTCGGGTGAAGCGCGATCGAGTCACTCGTGTGGACTGATCCCTGACTTAATCGTACCCATCAGGCCTTTGCAGCTTTATGCTGATGGGGGTTACCAGCTGAGAATTAGGCGTCTTGAGGGTACCCCTAATTATGGTCCCCGACAGGTATGTTTCTCAGACTTAGTACATTGTTTTATGGACTAATGTGTTGTGTCTAAGTGCTGGAAACAGGAAAAATCCAATTGGAAATGTCTTGGCTCGAGCAGCCAAGAATCTGCTGAGTCTAGGGGCACCGGACTGTCCGGTGGTGCACCGGACAGTGTCCGGTGCGCCAGGCTGGCTCGAGCGAAGTGGCCGCTCTCGGGAATTCACCGGCGACGAACGGCTATAATTCACCGGACTGTCCGGTGTACACCGGACTGTCCGGTGAGCCAACGGTCGGCAGGGCAACGGTCGGCTGCGCGATATGCGCGGGACACGTGGCCGAGCCAACGGGTAGAAGGGGGCACCGGACATGTCCGGTGCGCCAACGGCTCTCAGGCTGCCAACGGTCGACTACGCCATTTATGGAAGGAAATCGGGCACCGGACAGTGTCCGGTGTGCACCGGACTGTCCGGTGCGCCAGTCGACAGAAGGCAAGATCAGCCTTCCTAGATTGCTCTCAACGGCTTCTAGCTGCCTTGGGGCTATAAAAGGGACCCCTAGGCGCATGGAGGAGGGCACCAAGCATTCCTACAACATTCCTAAGCACCAAGACATCAATTCCGCACCTTTGATTCTTTGCGATAGCAATTAGAGCTCTAGTTGAGTAGTGAACTCATTGAGTTGTGTTGTGAGCTCTCATTGCGACTTGTGTGCGTGGTGTTGCTGTGATTTCTTGTCTTGAGTGTGTTACTAATCCCTCCCTTGCTCCGTGTTTCTTTGTGAATTTCAAGTGTAAGGGCGAGAGGCTCCAAGTTGTGGAGATTCCTCGCAAACGGGATTGAGAAAAAGCAAGCAAAACACCGTGGTATTCAAGTGGGTCTTTGGACCGCTTGAGAGGGGTTGATTGCAACCCTCGTCCGTTGGGACGCCACAACGTGGAGTAGGCAAGCGTTGGTCTTGGCCGAACCACGGGATAACCACCGTGCCATCTCTGTGATTGATCTTGTTGGTTATTGTGTTTTGTTGAAGATTCCTCTCTAGCCACTTGGCAGTTATTGTGCTAACACTTAACCAAGTTTTTTTGTGGCCTAAGTTTTAAGTGTTACAGGATCACCTATTCACCCCCCCTCTAGGTGCTCTCACCCACGAAGGAATGGCCTTACGATTTATTGGGCCCTTGGGCCTCTCGTGAGGTCTTTTACCCTTCCAGTGGACCCGGGGGATATCTGTCCCCCACAAGCCCCCGATCTTCGGGCTGATTTTGAGATAATCAGCCCAAAGATCCTAGGTCCAGCTTGCAGTCTTTATTTATGATAAGAGATGCTTTCCAAGCAGTCCGGTAAAAATGATTTTTTGCTGTCTCCTTCTGCTTAAATCACTCGTAGACTGGAGCCTTGCTTCATGTTTGTGCCTTAGAGGTCGACATTTCTTTTTGTGGGACCCTGAACTTCATTGGGTGCACCGGAGGTGCACCCAATGTGTGTAGCCCCCGAGCTTCGAGTAGATTTTGGAAAACAATCTGCTCGAAGGTCTTCATCAGAAATTATTTTTATTTTACTCTTGTACTTTGGTTGAGGGCCAGCCTTGTCTTTAATCTTGTTCTATGCCTTAGAAGTCGGCACTATCTTGGCTTGAAATGGTATTTCATGGGGTGCACCGAAGGTGCACCCAATGGGTGTAGCCCCCGAGCTTCGAGTGGATTTTTGAGGATAATCCACTCGAAGGTCTTCCTTTCGTGTCTTTTTGTTGAAGGTTATCTTTTTCTGCCTTAGAAGTCGGCATTATGTCATCCACATTATGCTTTAGAGGTCAGCATTATGTCATCAATATTATGCTTCAGAGGTCAGCATGTATTTTGTCTTTTGCAGCCGAGTTCGTGATCTGCCCATATCTTGCTAGGTGGTGCAATTTATTTGCTCTGCGACTGGTTGGACATTTGATGGACGTTCCCTGTCTAGTCTTCACGTCGCTTCTGTCGGTCAGATTTTGTACTTCCCCGGCTATATTTGGCTTTCCTCTGATCCTTACTGATATCTCATTTTTGTCTTGAGGTATTCATTGCATGCCCTGCACGGATGTGACAGTTTTGAAAAATATACTGATAATTACTGGGCGTCCCCCCCAATGGGTGTGGATAAGGAACGGCTTGGTACGCTGAGTGTTTTAGTCGACTGCTTCTGAGTAGTAATGTGATGCGACGGCGGGCGTAATCATATCATCCATGCTGTTGACTGGAGTCCCAATGGGTGTTGCGTTGCGTGAAACGGCGTCAGCCGCCTGACGTGTCTTCAGACGGGTTGAAGTGTGTATTGAATGCTTCGCGAATGTTCAGTGACCGTGGTTGGAGGTGAGCGGTTGCCTTCTTCTTCTATAAATAGTGTCTTTGCCTCTCTGGTTTTTTCACATCTCTTGCTGTTATCCACTGCTTGCTTTCTTCTCCTTCTCGCGCTTCCACCATGGGCAAGAACAACAAGCGCAAGCGTGAGCCGACTCATCCATCAGAGGACTTCGGTGATTCGGAGTACTCAGAGGAGGAGTTCTCCTCTGAGTCTGAGGGGTCTCCGGCTCCCATCCCTCTGCGTGAGTCGTCTGACGATTCAAACGACTCCCAGGGGCTTGCGGTGGAGGTCTGGACTTACATCCAGGCCGTCGAGCGCTCCGGGCTCGAGGGCTCGGATGAGTCGGAGTACTCCTCAGACGAGGAGGACTCGTCCGAGGGCGGTGGCGGCGATGGCGACGACGACGACGACGACGGAGGCGGTGGCGGCAATGACGATGACGGCGGCGATGACGGTGACGACGGCGGCAGCGGCGGCAACAAGGATGGCGACGGCGGCAGCAGCAGGGGCAGCAACAGGGGCGGCAGCGGCAGAGGCAGCAACAGAGGCGGCAGCGGCAGAGGCAGCAACAGGGCCAGTGGCTAGATGCCACTGGTCCTTAGATGTTAGTATAGTATAGTTAGAATAATGTAGTAGTATTTAGTAGTGTAGAGTAGTATAGTGTAGTAGTAGTAGTAGTAGTAGTAGTAGTAGTAGTAGTAGTAGTAGTAGTAGTAGTAGTAGTAGTAGTAGTAGTAGTAGTAGTAGTAGGGAAGTATCAACTCATAATGAGTTGATTTGTAAGTAATGTTACTTCCCTCTAATGAAGAATGATGTTGCCTTCTCTGTGCCGATTGTTTTGCTTCGTAATCAGTTAATTTCTGCCGTGATATTCATTGCCCATGATGTTCTCTATCCGTTATGTTTGTAGCATAACTTAGAGTTCTTGAATTATTCCTCCGCCCACCTTATTTGTGAAGTTGATTCTCTTGGAATAGTAAGTAAATAACTCGGGCACCATATCGACGCTTTTAGAGGTAGCTGCCGAGTGACCTGAAGACAACGTCGGAGTTTTAGAGATAACTGCCGAGCGACTGAAGACGACATCGGAGTTTTAGAGATAACTGCCGAGCGACTAAAGACGACGTCGGCGTGTTAGAGTTAACGCCGAGTGACTGAGGACAACGTCGGCGTGTTAGAGGTAACGCCGAGTGACTGAGGACGACGTCGGAGTTTTAGAGGTAACTGCCGAGCGACTAAAGACGACATCGGCGTGTTAGAGGTAACGCCGAGTGACTGATGACGACGTTGGAGTTTTAGAGGTAACTACCGAGCGACTGAAGGTAACATCGGCATTTTAGAGATAACGACCGAGCTAGAACGGGCTGCGCCGGCCATGTTGAGGGTAATGGCCGAGTGATGATGTGGAAGTGACCGTCGGGTGACAACGTGGCGCGCTGGTGTTTTGAAAGTAACTGCCGGGTGCTGACTGGGCGCTTTTAGAAACGGTATCTGACTCGGGAATATCCCATAAGTACTGCGCTTTTAGTCGCCTCTGCTTTCCGTGCCCTAGTTCTTGCTTTCCTGCCTCCAAATCCTCTCTGCAATTCGTCTTCCACCCTGTTCGCCGGTAGAATTGAGATGGCGCCAAAGAAGAAAACCTCGAGTTCATCCGCCGTAGTGATTCCCCCAATCGACCCCAACAGTCAGTTGCCTTTCGCAGGTAACCACATGTCTGTTGTCTCCGAGCCCGACCTTCTCCACCTCGTGTCCATCGGGGTTCTCCCCCGAGGGAGTTGTGTTCTTGGCGGGTTTGTCATGGGGTCACTGTCCCGACAGAGGATACCCATGAATCCGTAATTTACGTTCTTTTTCTTCTCCGCGGTCTCGGTCTTCCCATTTCTCCCTTTTTCCGCGGCCTCCTTGATTTCTATCGCCTTAACCTGACCCATCTGAATCCCAATTCCATTCTGCAAATTTCCATTTACATTCATTTGTGTGAAGCTTTTCTTGGCGTGCTGCCACATTTTGGGTTGTGGAAGTACTTGTATCACTGTCGTCGTGGGATGGCCAGGGGGGGCAGCATCAGCTAGTTGGGGGTGCTAGTTTAGAGATGCGTCGCGGGAGGAAGACTGAATATCTTGAAATCCCTCTCAAAGACAGTATCAAGGGATGGCGCTTGGAGTGGTTTATTGTTGAGAACCATGAAAATTCTCTCCCCCCTAGGTCGGGAAGACAGCCGGATGTTCGTACTCCAAGTTGGATCGAATCCCCCACTGATCAGGAGGTAGCTGAGGCAGGTGCTTTGCTAGCTGAAGTTGGGCTACTGAAGGAGAGGGGTCTGACTGCTGAGGTTGTGGTTGCTGATTTTGTTTTCAAGAATATTCAGCCGTTGAAAGACATGGCATACCCGGCTTACCTGTACCGAGGCCTAGCTGACTCAACTCGGGTCACCAACAGAAGAATTCCCTCTGTAGACTTGGTGAACCGACTTGAGATGATTCTTAGAGGCAAGGTATCAAATGTTGGTGCCCCAGTGGCATATTCAGCCTGGAACCTGCCTCCTCCCAAGGCCTTCACTCTTTTTGTGTCGAATCCACCTGTCACTAATGGCAGTTTGGGCCTTAGAGTGCGACCCTCTGCTGAAGAAATTAGCGTCTTGGTTGCTTCATTCGGGGGAATTCCTGATGATGAACGGCAGGTCCATTTTGAGGTGCCTCTGGATCCTAGTGACGCAGAAATAAGTGCTATGCTTGATTTGCTGGTTGAGGACTCTTCTGATGCTGCTCCTGCTGGGACGTCGGTGGTGGCACCTCCCCCAGAAACTGATATAACCTTGGATATTCAGAAACCTGTCAGTACTCGCCCAAGGCACCCTTCCCGAGCCAATCAACTTGATCCTTCTGCTGACGAGCCGAAAAAAAAGAGACGTCTCCGACGAGTATCTAGTTTGGATCGGGATGTTGGTCCTTCGGTTCCTGCTGCTGAAGAAGTGCCCGTTCCTAAATTTACTGACGCTGAACTCGATGGGGGTGCTCTACCTGCTGCTGACCCCAATGGGTGTGCTCCTTCTGCTGCTGACCCCAATGGGTGTGCTGTCTGTGTTGCTGATGAAGACGACTATGAGGAAGAAGATGAGGTCCCTTTGACTCGGAAGAACAGTCGACAGTATGTCGCCAGTGGTGAAAGTAGTGGAGTTCCTTCTCCTGCTCTGTCTGCCCTCATTGGTCTGCAAGAATTGTCCCTGGCGAATTTTGATCAGACTCTTGAGGATATGGTTCCAGAGGATCTGTTATCAGAGCCAGCAGATGATGGTGTGATGGAGGTTTGTGCTGATGTGCTCGATGCTGGGTTGAGGTCATCCCGTGCCTCATCGACCTTAGAACGCGGTCTTGAGGGTCAGGAGACTGACTTGGATCATCTTGGTCCCATGGAAGTAACTGAGGGTCCATCAGCCTTAGAGGCGGCTACTGCAGAGAACTTGGTCCTCAGGGACGGTGTTGACACTTGCCCAGCCCCCGAGGATGTTGCCGGGGATGACTCGGCTCGGGTGGGAAGCGCAAGCCACTGCCCAGCCCCCGAGGGTACTGCCGGAGATGATCCGGCTCAAGTGGGCAGCGCGAACCGTGACCCAGCCCCTGAGGGTGTCCGAGTGGGGTCTCCCTCTTGTACTTCCATGGACGTTCATGCGGGATCGCCTCCGCACTCCGGCTGCATGGTGATAGCCCAAGCTTTGGACCAGGGAGTCGCTTTAGAGGGCAGCGTCCCCGCTGACCAAGTTTTGGGCTCTGTTGATGGCACTGAATTGGTCCTTGCTGGTTCGTTGCAAGCTGCTTCGGGTGGCAACCTTACGCCCGGTCATCAATTGATCTCTCATGATTTGGGAGTCCCTTCGTTCTTTTCCAACCTCCAGGTACTTGTGATATATTTTAGCTTGATTTTTACCCCGCATGAACTGCTATCATTACACTCATCTGTTCTCCTTATCAGGCTTTGGTGGACGGGATGGCTAGCCAGCTGAGGTTGCAGGGTGCTTCTGTTCCAGAAGGAGCTTTGTCTCTTGCACGTTGGAATCCAGTGTTACTTCAACATCGTGTCTCTGACTTGGAGGCGACCAATGCTGGTTAGTGCTTTTTTGCTTCTCTTTGTCTTCATTATTGGACTGCCTTATATTCTGACCCCTTTTGTTTGATTGTCTCCTGCTAGATATGACTCGGCAGATTTCCACTCTTGAAGAAAGACATTCTCGAGATCAGGCTGAACTGGTCCAGCGGTGCTCTTATTTTGAAGAAAAGTATTCTCAGAGCCAGACTGAACTAGATCAGGTCTCTGCTGCCCTAGATGACGCCAATGCACTGAGCTCTTCCCTTCGCACTCAGCTTGATTCCGAAAAGGTGACTTATGGAACTGTGCTTTGCATTACTGTGTTCCTATTGCTTGCTTGATGTTTGAAGGAGTTGAATTTTGTTTGCAGGAAGAAAAACGTATCCTTGCTGCTTCTCGCGACAATCTTGACAGACTGTATCGCGACTCTAGCAACTCGCTGACCATCCTGGAGAGGAGTCATCGCTTCACCATGGAGGAGTTAGACAACCATCGTTGTAAGCTGCAGGAATCCGCGGATGAGGTGATCCGGCTCAAGCAATTGATATCGGCGAAGGATGCTACTATCAAAGAACTCCGTGCTTCCAAGAAATCCATCGCCCAGGAGCTAGAAACCGCTCAGTTGGCTGCCAAGGTTGCTGAAGAAACTTCCATTACTCTGAGAGCCCAGCGCGACAGAGCCATGGATAAGGCCATTCGGGCGGGGCGAATCTTGATGAGGAGACCTGGCGTGGTTGTTCCTGAAGATATAAGGGCTGACGTGAATGCTGCTCCTGATTCCTCAAGTCGCCCTTCCTCGTCGGTTGCCCCTGAGAAAGATATCACGAAATAGAGAAATATTTTGCGTGCTTTGAGCGCGCGGTTAGCATGGTCATACATTTGTTAGAGAACATCAGTTTAGCACTTGAATGATATTGTTATTCTCATATTGTTTCAGAATTCAACAGTACGTAAATTTACAGTAGTAAAATGTTGTGTGATGGTTTTGAAACTTGTTTACGGGATATAGAAGTCATCCCTATATGAGTAGTCGTAAGCGCGTCTGATCGCCTTAAGTTGCCGCTGACTTAAGTCGGTTGCCTTTGTTAATAGGGCATAGTGGTCACCCCGAGTTACGTAAGCGCGAGCATGTTGCACCGGCTTAAGTCGTTGCCGACTTAAGTCGATTGCTCCGTTAGCAGTGCATAGTGGTCACCCTGAGTTAAGTAAGCGCGAGCATGTTGCACCGGCTTAAGTCGTTGCCGACTTAAGTCGATTGCTCCGTTAGCAGGGCATAGTGGTCACCCTGAGTTAAGTAAGCGCGAGCATGTTGCACCGGCTTAAGTCGTTGCCGACTTAAATCGATTGCTCCGTTAGCATGGCATAATGGTCACCCTGAGTTAAGTAAGCGCGAGCATGTTGCACCGGCTTAAGTCGTTGCCGACTTAAGTCGATTGCTCCGTTAGCAGGGCATAGTGGTCACCCTGAGTTAAGTCAGCGCGAGCATGTTGCACCGGCTTAAGTCATTGCCGACTTAAGTCGATTGCTCCATTAGCAGCACATAGTGGTCACCCTGAGTTAAGTAAGCGCGAGCATGTTGCGCCGGCTTAAGTCGTTGCCGACTTAAGTCGATTTCTCCGTTAGCAGGGCATAGTGGTCACCCTGAGTTAAGTAAGCGCGAGCATGTTGCACCGGCTTAAGTCGTTGCCGACTTAAGTCAATTGCTCCGTTAGCATGGCATAGTGGTCACCCCGAGTTAGGTAAGAATGCAAGTCAATCATGAACAAACTGAGTATCTTTGAAGCCTTTTTTTTATTGATGGCATATTTCCCATTTTATAGAGTACATCATCGTCCCGATAGCCTTTGAAATACGGCTAGGGATAAAACTTCCTAAGGTGTTCTATATTCCAGGAGTTCCCAATTTCTGTGCCGTCCATCTGAGTGAGACGATATGATCCTGGCCGAGTGACTTCTGCTACTATGAAGGGTCCTTCCCATAAGGGCGATAACTTGTGCCGTCCCTCCCCCGTTAGAATTCGGCGGAGGACGAGATCTCCTACTGAGAAGGATCGCTGTCGCACGGCCTTGTCGTGATAGCGCCTTAGAGTCTGCTGGTACCGTGCTGATTGGATTACTGCATTCAGCCGTTCTTCCTCGAGTATATCGATGTCCTCCATCCTAGTAGCTTCGGCTTCTGCTATGCTTTCGAAGATCAACCTTGGCGCCCCGAACTTGAGATCGGCGGGTAACACTGCCTCCGACCCATAGACCATGAAGAAAGGGGTGTTTCCATGCAGAGCTCGGCTAGGTTGGGTTCTTAGGCTCCAAACGACGTAGGGCAACTCCCTTATCCACTTTCCTGCGAACTTCTCATTCTTATCGAAGACCTTTTTCCTGAGTGCCTCTAGTATCATCCCGTTGGCTCGCTCAACCTGCCCGTTGGCTCTTGGGTGTGCTACAGAAGCATACTTGATCTGAATGCTTTTTTGCTCGCAGAAATCGAAGAATTCTGAACTTGTGAAGTTGGATCCTAGGTCAGTTATGATGCTGTTTGGTATCCCGAATCTGAATATTATGTCTTGTATGAATTCCACGGCCTTAGCCGAGGTTAAAGAAGCAATGGGTTTGAACTCTATCCATTTGGTGAATTTGTCGATTGCTACCAGTACATGAGTGTATCCTCCTTGAGCTTTCTTGAAAGGTCCAATCATATCGAGTCCCCAGCATGCGAAGGGCCAAGTCACTGGTATGGTCTGCAGTTGTTGTGCCGGTAGATGTTGTTGCTTCGACAAGTACTAGCAAGCTTCGCACCTCTGAACTAACTCGGCTGCGTCATTCTTCGTTGTTGGCCAATAGAATCCTGACCTGAAGACCTTCCCGACTAGTGTCTTGGATGCTGCGTGTATTCCACATTGCCCGGCATGGACCTCATCCAGAAGTCGCTTCCCAGTAGATGAGAGAATGCACTTCATGAGGACGCCTGATGCACCCCTTCTGTATAATGTCTCCCCAATGAGTGTGTAGTGAGCCGACTGTCTGGCGATACGCTCGGCTGCATTTTTGTCATCTGGCTCCTCTTCATTCTTTATGTACCTGATGATTGGCCTTCTCCAGTCATCAGAGTCTGACTCTGGTTGATTCACGATATTACACTCTTCTGCTTGATCTATTGAGATGCTCGGTTGTAGTATTTCTTGCACAAAGACTCCAGGTGGGACCTGAGTTCGACTGGATCCTAGCTTGGACAATACATCGGCTGCCGTGTTCCGATCTCTTTCTACATGATGAAATTCCAGACCCTCAAATTTATCTTCCAGTTTTCGGACGGCAGTGCAGTACTTTCCCATTGAATCGCTTGAACAATCCCATTCTTTGTTTATCTGGCTTATGACTACCAGAGAGTCTCCGTATACCATCAGTCTCTTGATGCCCAATGATATGGCGATGTTCAATCCATGGATTAGAGCTTCATACTCGGCTGCATTGTTGGAGGCTGGAAACAGCAACTGGAGGGCATATTTGAGGTGCTCGCCTCCAGGTGCGGTGAAGAGAATTCCTGCTCCTGCTCCCTGCAGCTTCAGCGAGCCATCAAAATACATCCGCCATACTTCTGCAGTCTCTAGGTTATCTGGTACTTGCTGTTCGATCCACTCTGATACGAAGTCAACCAATGCTTGAGTTTTGATGGCGGTGCGAGGTCGAAATTCGATGTCATGAGATCCCAGTTCACAGGCCCACTTGGCTATTCGGCCAATGGCTTCCTTGTTGTGAAGAATATCTCCTATCGGAAAACCAGTGACTACTATGACTTTGTGATCGTCAAAGTAGTGTCGTAGCTTGCGGGCAGTTAGAAGTACTGCATATAATAGCTTCTGAACTTGAGGATACTTTTTCTTCGAGGGACCCAGAACTTCGCTGATGAAGTAAACGGGATGTTGCACTGGGTAGGTATGTCCTTCTTCTGCTCGCTCGACTACCAACGCGGTGCTTACCACGTGAGTCGTGCAAGAGATATACAGCAGCAGATCTTCAGCTGGTTGAGTTGACGTGGCTCGTCGTGGCGGCTTCAGTACTGGTGGTGTTGTCAAGAATTTTTTCAGTGCATCTAGAGCTTCCTGCGCTTCTGAGGTCCACTGGAACTTATCCACTTTCTTGAGTAGCTTGTAAAATGGTAAACCTTTTTCTCCCAGCCTGGATATAAATCTGCTCAGAGCTGCCATACATCCAGTAAGCCGCTGAACTTTCTTCTGTGATCGTGGTGCTTCCATTTTCATGATAGCTTCAATCTTATCCGGATTAGCCTCAATTCCTCGGTGGCTGACAATAAATTCGAGTAATTTTCCTGCTGGTACCCCAAAAACACATTTTTTGGGATTAAGCTTCCATCGGTACCGCCGTAGACTGTTGAAAACCAGCTGTAAGTCTTCAATGAAGTTTTCCGAGTTATCCGTTTTGATTACCACGTCATCCATGTAGGCCTCCACACGCTTGCCCCAGTGATCGGCTAAGCATGTTTGAATAGCTCTCTGATAAGTCGCTCCAGCGTTTTTGAGGCCAAACGGCATGGAGGTATAGCAGAAAGCACCAAACGGAGTGATGAACGCTGTTTTTTCCTCGTCTTCCTTCGCCAAGCTAATCTGATGATATCCGGAATAGCAATCCAGGAAAGATAGCACATAACATCCAGCGGTGGAATCCACCACCTGATCTATCCTTGGGAGCCCGAAGGGATCCTTCGGACAATGTTTGTTGAGGTCAGTATAGTCGACGCACATGCGCCAATCCACTTTATTCTTTTTGAGTACAAGAACAGGGTTGGCTAACCATTCGGGGTGTAACACCTCCCTAATAAATCCAGCCGTGACCAAGCGAGCTAGCTCGGCACGAATGGCCTCTCTCTTGTCGGGCGTGAAACGACGTAGTTTTTTGCCGGATCGGCCTTGCCTGGGGATAGACCTTCAGTTTGTGCTCAGCCAGTTCCCTTGGGACTCCCGGCATATCCGTAGGTTGCCATGCGAATACGTCTCGGTTATCTTGCAGAAACTGGACGAGCGCGTCTTCCTATTTGTCGTCCAGGCTGGAGCTGATGATGGCAGTCTTGCGCTCATCAGCGAACCCCAGATTGATCCTTTTAGTTTCTTCAGTCGGCCGCATAGAGGTCGCGGCCTGAGCTTCATTCGCCAGTGCTGCAAGGTCCTCCTCAGGCTTAGAGTTCGCCTGTGTTGAAGAAGTTGTCGACGACTTGGTGGTGAGGGCCGCTTGGATGGCCACTCGGAAACACTCTGCGGCGCCTTGGAAGTCAGCGCGCACAGTTATGATTCCTTGTGGTCCTGGCATCTTCAGTATCATGTACGTGTAGTGCGGAATGGCCATGAATTTTGCCAATCCCGGCCTCCCGATGATGGCGTTGTACCCGCAGTCGAAGTTCGCTATTTTGAACCTCAGGAACTCGGTTCTGTAGTTATCCGGAGTTTCGAAGGTGACGGGCATGTAGATGCGGCCCAGCGGGTATTCTCCTTCAGTCGGCACGATGCCGAAGAAAGGAGTGTCGGACTCGTGGAGCTCTTTGAGGTGAACTCCCAAGCCTTGGAGTGTCTGGGGGAAGGTGACGTTGATGCTGCTCCCCCCGTCCACTAACACCTTCTTCACCCTGCTCTCTCGGATCACCGGATCAACGAGGAGCGGGTATTTGCCTGGGTGGTCGAAGTTGAGCCATTGATCCGCCCGAGTGAAAGTGATCGGGTGCTCCGACCACCGGCATGGGGCGGGAGGACCGGTGGTCGCCACCAATATCTGGCGATCGTTGAGCTTTTGTTGTCTTCTGTTCTCTTGCGATCCGTGTCCGCCGAAGATGACGTTGACCTCCCTGTCAACGCGCGGGAAAGCTCCTCCTCCTCCCTCCTCCTGCTACTGGGGTTGTCGTGGTTCTTCTGGCCCTCCCCTCGGCGGAGGAGGTAGAGGTTGGAAGGGTCGACCGTGCCCGACGGAGTGCTTGAAGTCCCGGCAGTTCCGAAGAGTGTGGCGCATGTCTTTGTGGTACGGGCATTGGGCGTCGAGGATGTCGTCCAGCGTGCACTCGCCTCCGCGAGGTCCTCCCCAGGCGCGAGAGGCTGGTGGTCCGGCGGCGTGTACTTCTTCGCGAGGTCTCTTCTCCCAGCGTTTGTCGGATTGCTGGTTCACGTCGCGTCGTGGTGCTGTCGGTGCGGGCTTCGCTCCTCCGATGAGGTCCTGGGCTCGCTCGTCGGCGGTGATGTAGAGGTCGGCTTCCCGGAACAGCTCCTCGGAGGTAGTCGGCGCCTTCTGTAATATGGCTCGGACGAAAGCCGAGTCATTGGATCCTCTGTAGAAGTCCTCGATCACGGTCGCCTCCGTGACCTCAGGGATACGATTTCTCATGGTCTGGAACCTTTTGAGGTATGACCGGAGAGTTTCGTCCCCCCAGCGCTTGATGGATTTGAGGTCCCATGGTTGCGCCGGTTTGTCAGAGAGGGACTGAAAATTGGCGGTGAAGCGCCGACTGAAATCGCCCCAGTCGTCAATGCAGTGTCGGGGTAGATGTCGCAGCCATTGCAGCGTGTCTTGCCCGAGGACAATGGGTAAGTACGTGGTCATCACGTCCTCGGACGCCCCGGCGGCTCGAGCAGCGGTGGTGTCGACGGCTAGCCATCCCCCTGGATCCTGCTTAGGTTCATATTTATCGACATTGGATACCTTGAAGTTAGGGGGGCATTGGATGGCCCTAAGGCGTGGAGTAAGAGCAGACACTCCACACGTGTCCTCCTGTCGTCGGGGATGATGTCTGTCCCGGGGAGGGGAGTAGTTGTTGTGGTTCCTCGACCGTCCCCGGGTAGTACCGCCAGTTGAGGCCGTTGCCGACTCAGTTCTGGTGGCCTGGCTCCGAGCTAGGATGCCATGATCCCTGTCGTACTCCTCCCGGCGGCGGATCTCGTTCTCATGCCGTCGTTCACGCGAAGCATTGATGGAGCTTCACGCGTCCCGACGACTGTTGATAGCGTGTCGTAGATCGTTCGGCGGGTGAGCGAGCGGTAGAAGATGGTTGGCTGCCTGAGTGAACAGTCGTCGATAGCCTTCGGCGTCGGGAGTCCGAGGGAGTCCATCAGCTATCCGAGCTAGTACTCCCCCAACTTCACTCGGCGTGTTCATGGCTCGGGCGAAGTCGAGATTCAGGTTGCGCCCGAAGAGTGGATTCTCCCGACGTTGCCTTGCATCTTGCTCGGCTTGTTCCTGAGCCCGACGGCGTTCACGTCGTCGGGAGTTCCTTCGTTCTCTGAAGACGCGTTCCTCCGGAGTTTCTCCTATCTCCGAGACCTTGTCCCGCGAAACAGGTTGCTCCGGATCCCGTTCTTCGGCCTCGTGGTGTCGCCGAATGTTTCGGCGCCGGTTTCTCCGTCGGCGGGATTCCCGCTGAGGTGGTTCTTCTCCGGGCGCGGTCGGCTCGTCGTCGGAGACGGGGGGTGACTCCACTCTCCTGATGAAGAGGACGTCGGGGTAGAATGGTACGGCGGTCGTGACGATCTTTTTTCCCGCTCTCCTTTGAGGGCGGAGGAACGGAAAGAGCAGCTTGCTTTCTCCCGGCCTCTTTCTTCCTTGCGACCTGTGTCCATTCTTTCGTCGGGGAAGCAGACAGTGGAGTTCTCCGGGTCAGCGGGCCCTCGGCCCCTGACTTTCTGAAGGCGATCTTTTTTCGGAGAGCTGGAGGTTGCACTTCTCTGGTATTTTTGAAGTTTGTTGGAGGAGACTTCTTTTTCGGCGGATCTGCAAGGCGGTGTAGAGTTCCCTCTTCATCTGCTATGGATGAGATTGTTTCAAAGCAGAATACGGATCCGGGACGGAGGGTGATCTTGCTGTGGAAGGTGACGGCCATTGAGCTAGCTTGGATCGTCGACACACCCCCTACCTGGCGCGCCAGCTGTCGGTGTTTTGGGTCCGACCGCACACCCGGAGTTGCCCCTCAAGGTGTTTTAGGAGTAGGACGGTGTCGCCGACTGTAGCAAAATGGTTCGTGCCAGATGCACGAGGGACAATGGACAGTGTTTACAGGTTCGGGCCGCTTAGAGATGCGTAACACCCTACGTCCTGGTGAGTATGCTTTGTGTAATGGGTTACAAGGTAGCTCTCTAAAGCGAGAACGTGGAGAGTTGAGGTGGATGGCTGAATGATGGGATCGATCCTTTTGAAGGGGTGCCCCCGAGGCCTTATATATTCGACCGTGGGGCAATACACGTGGATATGATAACAATGTACACCTAAAAGATAGTGAACTGTTTGAGTCTATCTTCCTATGATTCTGCCGACCTATCCTCGCCTAGTTCCGTTGCATGGGGCTCCAGCGCGGGAAAGTCGGATCCTTGTTGTGGTCGCTTGCTCAACGCTGTGGGCCGTCCGGGCTTGCACCAATCCGGCCTTACGTCAACCTGCTTTACTGATTGTCCCTTCTTAGGCCCACGAAGGAATGGCCTTACGATTTATTGGGCCCTTGGGCCTCTCGTGAGGTCTTTTACCCTTCCAGTAGACCCGGGGGATATCTGTCCCCCACAAATAGCTACATGCATCTAGAGCTGTATATCGAGCCAGCTCAATTTCACTCGGCTCGTTAAGCTAACGAGCCAGAGTCGGTTCGGCACGTTTACGAGCTCGAGCTAGCTCGTTTAGATCACGAGCTAGAGAGAAAAATAATATGTATATAATAATCAATTCCTAGTTAATTTTAAATTAAGTTAACAATAAAAAAAATATACTCATAGTTTTACATACCACATCAATGTAACATCAAATTAACACAACTCATCAATTCACAAACCACGCATATGTTCATAAGTTTAACCCACAGTTATATTCACATGGATCAATTTAACACATGGATATAGTTCATCAATTATTAGTTTAACTAATAGGTCATAGACACCACACATACATATAACATGTTTATCAATTGTTACGTAGATGATATATATAGTTTCGTTTTGCTGGAATATGGTGGCTCGTTTAGCTCGTGAGCTAGCTCATTAACAAACCAAACTAGGATAACTTCAGCTCGTGAAAAAATTCAAACGAGTAGATCTGAGACGAGACGAATCGAGCTGATCGCGAACCGATCGAACCAACGAGCTACGAGTATTTCGTCCAGCCTAGTTGTTACGCAAAACAGCATTTACTTCTGCCATTTTTTAAAATTTTATTTTTTGGCTGGGAGTGCAGATGGTTCACCCCTGATACTCTCCATCGCAGTTAGGCTATTTCCAATGTTACAAAATTACCAGAGTCTAAAATTAATTTGATAAAGCAGCATAAAACATAAAGATCAGATCTATCGATAGATAATATCCATGATGTTACAACAGAACATGTTTGAACTAACTGAAAGTCGCCTAGAGGGGGGTGAATAGGGTGAATCTGAAATTTACAAACTTTATCACAACTACAAGCCGGGTTAGCGTTAGAAATATAAACGAGTCCGAGAGAGAGGGCGCAAAACAAATCGTGAGCGAATAAAGAGCGAGACACGATGATTTGTTTTACTGAGGTTCGGTTCTTGCAAACCTACTCCCCGTTGAGGTGGTCACAAAGACCGGTTCTCTTTTAACCCTTTCCCTCTCTCAAACGGTCCCTCGGACCGAGTGAGCTTCTCTTCTCAATCAAACAGGAACAAACTTCCCCGCAAGGACCACCACACAATTGGTGTCTCTTGCCTTGGTTAAAATTGAGTTGTTCGCAAGAAAGAATGAAAGAAGGAAACAATCCAAGCGCAAGAGCTCAAAAGAACACAACAAAACTCTCTCACTAATCACTAAAGCCTTGTGTGGAATTGGGAGAGGATTTGATCTATTTGATGTGTCTAGTATTGAATGTTATAGCTCTTGTAAGGTGTAGAAGTATAGAAACTTGGATGACTTAAATGTGGGGGTGGTTGGGGTATTTATAGCCCCAACCACCAAACTTGACCGTTGGTGGAGGCTGCTGTCGACGGGCGCACCGAACAGTCCGGTGCGCCATCGGACACTGTCCGGTGCGCCAGCCACATCACCAGGCCGTTGGGTTCCGACCGTTGGAGCTCTGTCTTGTGGGCCCGCCTGGCTGTTCGGTGGTGCACCGGATAAGTCCTGTAGACTGTCCGGTGTGCCACCCGCGCGTGCTCTGCTCCTCTGCGCGCGCA
The DNA here is from genome assembly GCF_902167145.1 of Zea mays. Classification (NCBI taxonomy): domain Eukaryota; kingdom Viridiplantae; phylum Streptophyta; class Magnoliopsida; order Poales; family Poaceae; genus Zea; species Zea mays. The sequence goes on along the minus strand of NC_050105.1, from coordinate 128,728,998 downwards.
GGCGCGCATTTAATGTGTTGTAGTCGACCGTTGCACGTGAAGTAGTCGTTGCTCCGCTGTCACACCGGACAGTCCGGTGTGCACCGGACACTGTCCGGTGACTCACCGGACAGTCCGGTGAATTATAGCGGAGCGGATTCCCGAAGCTGGCGAGTTCAGAGTCGCTCTCCCTTGGGGCACCGGACACTGTCCGGTGGTACACCGGACAGTCCGGTGAATTATAGCGGAGCGCCTCTGAGAATTCCCGAAGGTGTTGAGTTCAGCTTGGAGTTCCCTAGTGCACCGGACAGTCCGGTGCGCCAGACCAGGCACACTTCGGTTGTCCCTTGCTCACTTTGTTCGAACCCATTCTTGGTCTTTTTATTGACTTTATTGTGAACCTTTGGCACCTGTAGAACTTATAGACTAGAGCAAACTAGTTAGTCCAATTATTTGTGTTGGGCAATTCAACCACCAAAATCAATTAGGAAATAGGTGTAAGCCTAATTTCCTTTCAATCTCACCCTTTTTGGTGATTGATGCCAACACAAACCAAAGCAAGTATAGAAGTGCATAATTGAACTAGTTTGCATAATGTAAGTAAAAAGGTTACTTAGAATTGAGCCAATATAAATTCTCATAAGATATGCATGGATTGTTTCTTTATTTTTAACATTTTGGACCACGCTTGCACCACATGTTTTGTTTTTGCAAATTCTTTTGTAAATTCTTTTCAAAGTTCTTTTGCAAATAGTCAAAGGTAAATGAATAAAATTTTGCGAAGCATTTTTAAGATTTGAAATTTTCTCCCCCTGTTTCAAATGCTTTTCCTTTGACTTAAACAAAACTCCCCCTCAATAAATTCCTCCTCTTAGTGTTCAAAAGGGTTTTAAGATATCAATTTTGAAGATGTTACTTTCTCCCCCTTTTGAACATAATAAGATACCAATTTGAAAAATTCTTTTTAAAATAAGGTGGTGGTGCGGTCCTTTTGCTTTGGGCTAATACTTTCTCCCCCTTTGGCATGAATCGCCAAAAACGGATACTTTGAGTGAAATATAAGCCCTTACCTAACTAATTTCCCCCCTTTGGCAAATAAAACATGAGTGAAGTTATACCAAAGACAGAGAGTTGCTCGGAGCGACGACAAAGGATGGGTTATGGAGTGGAGTGGAAGCCTTTGTCTTCGCCGAATACTCCAATTCCCTTTCAATATACCTATGACTTGGTTTGAAATTCACTTGAAGACACATTAGTCATAGTTATATAAAAGAGACATGATCAAATGTATATAAATGAGCTATGTATGCAAGACATCAAAAGAAATTCCTAGAATCAAGAATATTTAGCTCATGCCTAAGTTTGTTAAAGGTTTGTTCATCAAGTGGCTTGGTAAAGATATCGGCTAATTGTTCCTTAGTGTTAATATATGCAATCTCGATATCTCCCTTTTGTTGGTGATCCCTTAAGAAGTGATACTGAATGGCTGTGTTTAGTGCGTCTATGCTCAATGGGATTATCCGCCATGCGGATTGCACTCTCATTATCACATAGAAGAGGAACTTTGGTTAATTTGTAACCATAGTCCCTAAGGGTTTGCCTCATCCAAAGTAGTTGCGCGCAACAATGGCCTGCGGCAATTGTAACGCCCAGAATTTCGAGTTGAATTTTTTTCTTTTCTCTATCGCTCGCTAAATTCGGGCGTTACCTCTCTTTCCTATTTCTTTTCGCTAAAACCCTACCTATTTCCAAAACTCCAAGTCGTATAGTAATAATAAACCCTAGGAGTATTTTATTTGGATTGTTGCACCATGCCGGTCCCTGCATATCTTTTGTTTGTGGATTGAATTTGTGAAAACATGCTTTTAGAAAAATGATTAAAATGGGGAAAATCCTTTCTTTTTCCCTTCCTCTTCTCCCCTCTCTCCCTTGGGCCGGCATTCCCCTCCTGCGGCCCATTTGGCGAGCCCTCCTCTTCTCCCGCGGCCCCCCTCGTGCCCCCCTCTCCTGGGCCGGCTGGCCGGCTCGCGGCCCAACTCGGCGGCTGGCGCAGCCCAGCCGGGCCCCCCTCTTTTCCCCCACGCGCGGCCCACAGGCCGGCTGGCTCGTGGCCCAGCCGCCTAACGGCTTGCCCGCTTCCGTCGCGCGCGTGCGCGCTAAGCAATTGCCCAGCCACCACCGCCCTCCCCGTGGGGCCCGCCTGTAAGTCTCCGTAGTCGCCCCCTGTTCATCTTCTCTCTCCCACGAACTCGCGTTCTTCTCTCTCCCTCGCGCAAATCGCTCCCCCGACGCCTCCCTCTTCCTCCATCGCCCGGCCGCAGGAGAACCGCCGCCCCCGCACCTGACCACGCCGTCGCCGTCCCTCGAGGTGAGCCCGTCCCGCTCCCTTCTCCCCGTCCCTTTCCCCCTCTGTTCCCGACCCCGGCGCGCTCGGCGCGGCGGACGTCGCGGCGTGGCGGTGCGCGGCTCGCCCGCCCGCTCCCTCGGCTCGGCCTGCGCCCGGCCTCGGCGTGGCGACGCGGCCCCGCGCGCAGCGCGCGGCTCGCCCGCCCGCTCCCCCGGCTCGGCCAGCGCCCGTCGCGACGTGGCGTGCCCGTGGCGGCCCGGTTCGGCCCCGCCCGACGCGGCCTGCCCGTGCAGCTCGCCCGCGGCGTGCTCGCTGCTCGCGTCCGCGGCGCGACGCGGCCCCCGGCGTGGCGCGTTCGCGGCCCCTGCTCGACGTAGAGTGCCCCTGGCGTCTCAGTTCGCCCGCAGCACGCTCACGGCAGCCTGCGCGGCTTGCTCGTGGCAACCTGCGCAGCGCATGGCAGCCCATCCGCGATGTGCTCACAGCAGCGACTCGCTCGTGTGCGTGGCTCGTCCATCCCCGGCTCGCCTGCATCGGCCTGTGCGGGGCACGGCCAACCCGTTCGCGCGATAACCCCATGCGTAGTGGCTTGTAGCTTTGTGCACGTGATAATACACATGTTTTGGTTCTCGTTATGCGTAGTTTCGCGCGGCGACTCCCTACACCACTTAAAATTGCTAACATTGATTGGTTTATGTTAGGGAGCGACACATTAACTAAGCGTAGAATTAATTATGCTTAGATATTAACCATAGTTGCACCTGCATTAAATATCGGTTATTATAACTACATGAAATGAAGTGTTTAAGTTCATTCTTTCACCAAACATGAACATAGCGAGTTGTCGATTATGGTAAGGGTTATGTTATTCTCACTACTTCAAATGGTCGTTAGCGCTAGCCTTATGTCGTGTGTATGATTATGGGATTCATCTCTTCGTATGGTGTATTGTTTACTTTTCTGATTTGAAATGTGAATGTATGATTGTGTTCGCATAGAGAGCGATCTGGTCGAGGAACCCGAAGAACTCGCAGGAGAAGCCCCTGAGCAGCAGTCGGTTGGTGGAGGCAAGTGTCCCTTGACCTATCTCTGTCCTATACATACTTTAATTCACCTCCTGCATTACACATTTATACCTAAGGATCGACTAGCTTTTGTTATCCATGTCCTTGTTACCTATCTGGGTTGGATTATTATTGCTTAGTCTTATGCTATTGCTCAACTCTAATCAATGAACATGATGAGAATTATCAATGATACGTTGTTTTCCCTTCTTTTATTATGATGTTATACTTGTGGTCTTCAAGGGGGCTCGAGCGGTTTCTCGAGTGCCTCTCCGTAAGGACCTGTTCGTTGGATGACCGCCCGGGAAAATAGTGCAACCATGAGGGTGGAATGGGGTGCCCTTAGCTGAATAATTAGAGGATCCGGGGTGTAGATTGCTTCGCCGTCGTGCCGTCAATGGGGCTCGGTGTATGCGGCTCGCTCTGCCAAGGTTGATTTGTACCTTGGGGAGGAGTGCGGTACATTTAGGAAACCTAACGGGCGGCTACAGCCCTGGGGAATCTTTGTAAAGGCTACGTAGTGAGACCCTGCCTACTCACCTTGGGAGTGTTTAAGGGTCCGTACAACCCGAGGCAAAAAGGGAATCACGGCTCATGGGTAAAGTGCGCAACCTCTGCAGAGTGTTATGAAACTGATATATCAGCCGTGCTCGCGGTTATGAGCGGCCAAGGGAGCTCCAGTGATTAGTGGTACTTGATCAGAGATGTTCGGATTGCTTGTGACAATGAGATTGATGGTTCTTGGTTTTGACTCTGGTAATGGTAAGTGGTACTCTTTCCGTTTGGAAAGGAGTACGTTTGGGTTAATAACGTGGTTTAACTCTAAAACTTGGCTTTCTATACTAGTAATAATAATCTGACCAGCTAAAAGCAACTGCTTGACTTATCCCCACATAAAGCTAGTCCACTACAGCCAAACAGGATACTTGCTGAGTATGTTGATGTGTACTCACCCTTGCTCTACACACCAACTTGAGAGCACCTAGAGGGGGGGTGAATAGGTGATCCTGTAAAAACTTGAAACTTAATCCACAAAACTTGATTAGGAGTTAGCACAATTAAGCCAAGTGGCTAGAGAGGAGAGCTTGCACAACACGATAACCACAAAGAGATCAACACAGAGATGGCACAGTGGTTTATCCCGTGGTTCGGCCAAGTCCAACACTTGCCTACTCCATGTTGTGGCATCCCAACGGACGAGGGTTGCAATCAACCCCTTTCAAGTGGTCCAAAGACCCACTTGAATACCACGGTGTTTTGCTTTCACTTTACTATATCCCACTTGCGAGGAATCTCCACAACTTGGAGCCTCTCGCCCTTACACTTGATGTTCACAAAGAAGCACTGAGTAAGGAAGGGATGAGCAACGCACACAAGACACGAAATCAGAGCGACAACACGCACACAAGTTGCAACAAGAGCTCACAACACAACTCGACGAGTTCACAACTCAAATAGAGCTCTAATTGCTATCACAAAGAATCAAATGCGCGGAGTCGAAGTCTTGGTGCTTAGGAATGCTTAGAGAATGCTTGGTGTACTCCTCCATGCGCCTAGGGGTCCCTTTTATAGCCCCAAGGCAGCTAGGAGCCGTTGAGTGCATTCCAGGAAGGCAATTCTTGCCTTCTATCGCCTGGCGCACCGGACATTGTCCGGTGCGGATCTCTTTCCTTATTTGGCGAAGCCGACCGTTGCAGTCTTGGAGCCGTTGGCGCACCGGACACTGTCTGGTGCACACTGGACAGTCCGGTGCCCCATCCGACCGTTGGCGCTTGCCAAGCGTCGCACGCGGATCGCGCGGCCGACCGTTGGCTCACCAGACAGTCCAGTGCACACCGGACAGTCTGGTGAATTTTAGCCGTACGCCGTTAATCACTTCCCGAGAGCAGCAAGTTCGCCTGAGCCAGCCTGGCGCACCGGACACTGTCCGGTGCACCACCGGACAGTCCGGTGCACCCAGACAGAGCTGACTTTGGCTGAACAAAGCCATCTTTAATTTCAACTTGATTTTTCCTGTTTCCAGCACTTAGACACAATACATTAGTCTCTAAAACAATGTACTAAGTCTGAGAAACATACCTTTATACTTGATTTGTACTTTGTCCACTATTTAACACTTAGACACTTGTGTTGAACACTAAATCACCAAAATACTTAGAAATGGCCCAAGGGCACATTTCCCTTTCAATCTCCCCCTTTTTGGTGATTTATGCCAACACAACACAAAACAAGTAGAACAAGTGCAAAATCAATTCAAGTAAGAACTCAAGATTGTTTTGATTCAAATTTGGCATATATGGATCATTCTTTGCCACCACTTCGTTTGTTTTTGCAAATCAAACTCAATTTCCTATCTCTAAGTCAAACACACTTGTTGAAACATAAAGAGAGATATTTCACGAGAAATTGATCAAGGATTCAAAAACTCCCCCTTTTTCCCATACTTAAGCCTTCTCCCCACAAGAGACAAACTTTTGATAAAATAAGAGGCAAACAAGAGTATTTTGACAAACAAAAACTCTAACTCTACTTTTTCAAAATTCTCAAGTGGTAGCTGATCCATTTCTTGCTTTGGCCTTTTTTTCTCCCCCTTTGGCATCAAGCACCAAAACGGGATCAATTTTGGCCCTTTAACCCCATTGCCTCACCAAAATCTGCAACTAAGAGTAAAAAGGCAATAAGAGTAAAAAGATGAACTTGGTATAAGTTACTCTTTCATCGGAGTGGAGTGGAAGTCTTGCATGGTCCAAGTCCACCTTTTCCCTTTCAAACCTCCTTTGAGACTAAATTAAGCAAACTCAAGCACACAGTTAGTCTCAAATGGTCAAGTTGTAGCACATCTCCCCCTAGATGTGTGCATCACTTGCAAAGGACTTGTGAGGTCCAGGGAGTGCTTGTACAACTTGAGCACCATAAATAAACAACAATATGCATGAGGGAACATGATCAAAGCATAAGATACATGTATGCTACACATCAATCCAAGTTCCGCGAATCTAAGACATTTAGCTCACTACGCAGCCTGCAAAAGGTCTTCTCATCTAGAGGCTTGGTAAAGATATCGGCTAGCTGGTTCTCGGTGCTAACATGAAACACTTCGATATCCCCCTTTTGCTGGTGGTCTCTCAAAAAGTGATGTCGGATGTCTATGTGCTTTGTGTGGCTGTGTTCAACAGGATTATCAGCTATGCGGATAACACTCTCATTATCACATAGGAGTGGGACTTTGCTCAGATTGTAGCCAAAGTCCATGAGGGTTTGCCTCATCCAAAGTAGTTGCGCGTAACACTGTCCTGCGGCAACGTACTCGGCCTCAGCGGTGGATAGGGCAACGGAAGTTTGTTTCTTAGAGCTCCACGACACCAGGGACCTTCATAGGAATTGGCACGTCCCCAGTGTACTCTTCCTATCGACCTTACATCCAGCATAATCGGAGTCTGAGTATCCAATCAAGTCAAAGGTAGACCCCTTTGGATAACAAATCCCGAAGCAAGGCGTAGCGACTAAGTATCTAAGAATTCGCTTCACCGCCACTAAGTGACATTCCCTTGGATCAGATTGAAATCTAGCACACATGCATACACTAAGCATAATATCCGGTCTACTAGCACATAAATAAAGTAAAGACCCTATCATGGACCGGTATGCTTTTTGATCAACAAACTTACTTCCTTTGTTGAGGTCGGTGTGTCCGTCGGTTCCCATTGGAGTCTTTGCGGGCTTGGTGTCCTTCATCCCAAACCTCTTGATCAAGTCTTGAGTGTACTTCGTTTGGGAGATGAAGGTCCCATACTTGAGTTGCCTCACTTGGAACCCAAGGAAATAGCTTAACTCGCCCATCATCGACATCTCAAACTTTTGAGTCATCACCCTGCTAAACTCTTCACAAGACTTTTGGTTAGTAGAGCCAAATATTATGTCATCGACATAAATTTGGCACACAAAAAGATCACCATCACATGTCTTAGTAAAAAGAGTTGGATCAGCTTTCCCAACCTTGAAAGCATTAGCAATTAAAAAGTCTCTAAGGCATTCATACCATGCTCTTGGGGCTTGCTTAAGTCCATAGAGCGCCTTAGAGAGCTTACACACGTGGTCGGGGTACCGTTCATCCTCAAAGCCAGGGGGTTGCTCCACGTACACCTCCTCCTTGATTGGCCCGTTGAGGAAAGCGCTCTTCACATCCATTTGGAACAACCTGAAAGAATGGTGAGCGACATATGCTAGCAAAATACGAATGGACTCTAGCCTAGCCACAGGAGCAAAAGTCTCCTGAAAGTCCAAACCTGCGACTTGGGCATAGCCTTTTGCCACAAGTCGTGCCTTGTTCCTTGTCACCACCCCGTGCTCGTCTTGTTTGTTGCGGAACACCCACTTGGTTCCCACAATATTTTGCTTGGGACGAGGCACCATTGTCCAAACTTCATTTCTTTTGAAGTTGTTGAGCTCCTCCTGCATGGCCAATACCAGTCCGGATCTAGCAAGGCCTCCTCTACCCTGAAAGGCTCAATAGAAGAGACAAAGGAGTAATGCTCACAAAAATTAACTAATCGAGACCGAGTAGTTACTCCCTTGCTAATGTCACCCAAAATCTGGTCGACGGGATGATCCCCTTGAATCATTGCTCGAACTTGGGTTGGAGGTGCCGGTTGTGCTTCTTCCTCCATTAAATGATCATCTTGTGCTCCCCCTTGATCACACGCCTCCTCTTGATGAACCTGTTCATCTTCTTGAGTTGGGGGATGCACCATTGTTGAGGAAGAAGGTTGATCTTGCTCCTTTTGTTCCAGTGGCCTCACATCTCCAATTGCCATGGTGTGTATTGCGGTCGTTGGAACGTCTTCTTCATCTACATCATCAAGATCAACAACTTGCTCTCTTGGAGAGCCATTAGTCTCATCAAATACAACGTCGCTAGAGACTTCAACCAAACCCGATGATTTGTTGAAGACCCTATACGCCTTTGTATTTGAGTCATAACCTAACAAAAACCCTTCTACGACTTTGGGAGCAAATTTGGAATTCCTAGCCTTCTTCACTAGAATGTAGCATTTACTCCCAACAACTCGGAAATACGAAACATTGGGTTTGTTACCGGTTAGTAGCTCATACGAAGTCTTCTTGAGGAGGCGATGAAGGTAGACCCGGTTGATGGCGTGGCAAGCCGTGTTCACAGCTTCCGACCAAAAGCGCTCGGGGGTCTTGAACTCTCCAAGCATCATCCTCGCCATGTCTATAAGCGTCTTGTTCTTCCTCTCTATCACACCATTTTGTTGTGGTGTGTAGGGAGCGAAGAACTCGTGCTTGATTCCTTCCTCCTCAAGATACTCCTCCACTTGAAGGTTCTTGAACTCGGACCCATTGTCGCTTCTTATCTTCTTCACCTTGAGCTCAAACTCGTTTTGAGCTCTCCTTAGGAAGCGCTTGAGGGTCCCTTGGGTTTCAGATTTATCCTGCAAAAAGAATACCCAAGTGAAGCAGGAAAAATCATCAACTATAACAAGACCATACTTACTTCCTCCTATGCTTAGATAGGCGACGGGTCCGAAGAGGTCCATATGAAGTAACTCCAGGGGTCTTGATGTTGTCATCACATTTTTGGCGTGATGAGAGCTTCCCACCTATTTCCCTGCTTGACAAGCTGCACAAGGTCTATCTTTTTCGAAAGTAACATTAGTTAGACATATCACGTGTTCTCCCTTTAGAAGCTTGTGAAGGTTCTTCATCCCCACATGTGCTAAGCGGCGATGCCACAGCCAGCCCATGCTAGTCTTAGCAATTAAGCATGCATCTAGACCGGCCTCCTCTTTTGCAAAATCAACTAAATAGAGTTTACCGTCTAATACACCCTTAAAAGCTAATGAGCCATCACTTCTTCTAAAGACAGACACATCTACATTTGTGAATAGACAATTATATCCCATATTACATAATTGACTTACGGATAACAAATTATATCCAAGCGACTCTACTAAGAATACATTAGAAATAGAGTGCTCATTTGAGATTGCAATCTTGCCTAAGCCTTTAACCTTGCCTTGATTCCCGTCACCGAATATGATTGAATCTTGGGAATCTTTATTCTTGATGTAGGAGGTGAACATCTTCTTCTCCCCCGTCATGTGGTTTGTGCATTCGCTGTCGATAATCCATCTTGATCCCCCGGATGCATAAACCTGCAAGGCAATTTTAGGCTTGGGTCTTAGGTACCCAACTCATGTTGGGTCCTACAAGGTTAGTACAAATAGCCTTAGGGACCCAAATGCAAGTTTTATCTCCCTTGCATTTTGCCCCTAGTTTCCTAGCAATTACTTTCCTATCCTTTCTACAAATCGCAAATGAAGCATTGCAAGCATGATAAATTGTAGAAGGTTCATTTATTATTTTCCTAGAAACATGAACAACATTTCTTCTAGGCATGTGATTAATAGCATTTCTCCTAGCTAAATTTCTATCATGCATAATAGAAGAACTAGAAGCAACCATAGCATGAGAATCAAAAGCATCATAACTTCTATAAACATTTCTAGAATGTCTCCCATCATGATACATGAAGGCATGGTTCTTTTGAGCACTACTAGCCATAGGGGCCTTCCCTTTCTCCTTGGCGGAGATGGAAGCCTTGTGGCTTGTTAAGTTCTTGACTTCCCTCTTGAAGCCAAGACCATTCTTAATTGAGGGGTGTCTACCAATCGTGTAGGCATCCCTTGCAAATTTTAGCTTGTCAAATTCACTCTTGCTAGTCTTAAGTTGGGCATTAAGACTAGCCACTTCATTATTTAATTTAGAAATACAAGCTAGGTGTTCATTACAAGCATCAACATTAAAATCTTTGCACCTATTACAAATCATAACATGTTCTACACAAGAGTTAGATTTATTTGCTACTTCTAGTTTAGCATTTAAATCATCATTAACACCTTTTAAAGTAGAAATGGTTTCATGACAAGTAGATAGTTCACAAGAAAGCATTTCATTCCTTTTAACTTCTAGAGCAAGAGAATTTTGTGCACTAACAAATTTATCATGCTCTTCATACAAAAGATCCTCTTGCTTTTCTAATAACCTATTCTTATCATTCAAGGCATCAATTAATTCATTAATTTTATCAACCTTGGTTCTATCTAGGCCCTTGAATAAACATGAATAATCTATTTCATCATCATCACTAGATTCATCCTCACTTGAAGAAGCATAAGTACTAGTATTTCGAGTGCTTACCTTCTTTTCCCTTGCCATGAGGCAAGTGTGATGCTCGTTGGGGAAGAGGGATGACTTGTTGAAGGCGGTGGCGGCGAGTCCTTCGTTGTTGGAGTCGGACGAGGAGCAATCCGAATCTCACTCCTTTCCAAGATGTGCCTCGCCCTTCGCCTTCTTGTAGTTCTTCTTCTTTTCCCACTTTCCACTCTTCTTTTCCTGGTCACTATCATTATCGGGACAATTAGTGATAAAATGACCAATCTTACCACATTTGAAGCAGGAGCGCTTCCCCTTCGTCTTGTTCTTGTTGGGGTGCTCCTTGCGACCCTTTAGCGCCGTCTTGAACCGCTTGATGATAAGGGCCATTTCTTCCTCATTAAGCCCGGCCGCCTCAACTTGCGCCACCTTGCTAGGTAGTGCCTCCTTGCTCCTTGTCGCTTTGAGAGCAACAGTTTGAGGCTCGTGGATTGGGCCATTCAATGCATCATCCACGTATCTCGCCTCCTTGATCATCATCCGCCCGCTTACAAATTTCCCAAGAATTTCTTCGGGCGACATCTTGGTGTACCTGGGATTTTCACGAATATTGTTTACCAGATGTGGATCAAGTACAGTAAAGGACCTTAGCATTATGCGGACGACGTCGTGGTCCGTCCATCGCGTGCTTCCATAGCTCCTTATCTTGTTGATGAGGGTCTTGAGCCTGTTGTACGTCTGGGTTGGCTCCTCCCCTCTTATCATCGCGAATCTCCCGAGTTCGCCTTCCACCAACTCCATCTTGGTGAGCATGGTGACGTCGTTCCCCTCATGTGAGATCTTGAGGGTATCCCAGTGCTTGGCGTTATCCAAGCCGCTCACCTTATGGTATTCGTCCCTGCACAAAGAAGCTAGAAGAACATTAGTAGCTTGTGCATTTTTGTGAATTTGCTCATTAATGAACATGGGACTATCAGTACTATCAAATTTCATTCCATTCTCGACTATCTCCGATATGCTTGGATGGAGAGAGAACAAGTGACTACGCATTTTGTGACTCCAAAATCCGTAGTCCTCTCCATCAAAGTGAGGAGGTTTGCCAAGAGGAATGGAAAGAAAATGTGCATTTGAGCTATGCGGAATACGAGAATAATCGAAAGAGAAGTTTGAGTTAACCATCTTCTTTTTCTCGTAGTCGTTGTCGTCGTCCTTTTGGGAAGAAGAGGACTCGTCACTGTCGTCGTAGTAGACGATCTCCTTGATGCGCCTCGTCTTCTTCTTCTTTCCATCTTTTCGTTTGTGGCCCGAGCCCGAGTCGGTAGGCTTGTCATCTTTCGGCTCGTTGACGAAGGACTCCTTCTCCTTATCATTGATCACAATCCCCTTGCTCTTAGGATCCATCTCTTTGGGCGATTAGTCCCTTTCTTGAAAAGAACGGCTCCGATACCAATTGAGAGCACCTAGAGGGGGGTGAATAGGTGATCCTGTAAAAGCTTGAAACTTAATCCACAAAACTTGATTAGGAGTTAGCACAATTAAGCCAAGTGGCTAGAGAGGAGAGCTTGCACAACACGATAACCACAAAGAGATCAACACAGAGATGGCACAGTGGTTTATCCCATGGTTCGGCCAAGTCCAACACTTGCCTACTCCACGTTGTGGCGTCCCAACGGACGAGGGTTGCAATCAACCCCTTTCAAGCGGTCCAAAGACCCACTTGAATACCATGATGTTTTGCTTTCACTTTACTATATCCCACTTGCGAGGAATCTCCACAACTTGGAGCCTCTCGCCCTTACACTTGATGTTCACAAAGAAGCACGTAGTAAGGAAGGGATGAGCAATGCACACAAGACACGAAATCAGAGTGACAACACGCACACAAGTCGCAACAAGAGCTCACAACACAACTCAACGAGTTCACAACTCAAATAGAGCTCTAATTGCTATCACAAAGAATCAAATGCGCGGAGTCGAAGTCTTGGTGCTTAGGAATGCTTAGAGAATGCTTAGAGAATGCTTGGTGTACTCCTCCATGCGCCTAGGGGTCCCTTTTATAGCCCCAAGGCAGCTAGGAGCCGTTGAGTGCATTCCAGGAAGGCAATTCTTGCCTTCTGTCGCCTGGCGCACCGGACAGTCCGGTGCACCACCGGACACTATCCGGTGCGGATCTCTTTCCTTATTTGGCGAAGCCGACCATTGCAGTCTTGGAGCCGTTGGCGCACCGAACACTGTCCGGTGCACACCGGACAGTCCGGTGCCCCATCCGATCGTTGGCGCTTGCCACGCGTCGCGCGCGGATCGCGCGGCCGACCGTTGGCCCGGCCGACCGTTGGCTCACCGGACAGTCCGGTGCACACCGGACAGTCCGGTGAATTTTAGCCGTACGCCGTTAATCACTTCCCGAGAGCAGCAAGTTCGCCTGAGCCAGCCTGGCGTACCGGACACTGTCCGGTGCACCACCGGACAGTCCGGTGCACCTAGACAGAGCTGACTTTGGCTGAACAAAGCCATCTTTAATTTCAACTTGATTTTTCCTGTTTCCAGCACTTAGACACAATACATTAGTCTCTAAAACAATGTACTAAGTCTGAGAAACATACCTTTATACTTAATTTGTACTTTGTCCACTATTTAACACTTAGACACTTGTGTTGAACACTAAATCACCAAAATACTTAGAAATGGCCCAAGGGCACATTTCCCTTTCAATCTCCCCCTTTTTGGTGATTTATGCCAACACAACACAAAGCAAGTAGAACAAGTGCAAAATCAATTCAAGTAAGAACTCAAGATTGTTTTGATTCAAATTTGGCATATATGGATCATTCTTTGCCACCACTTGGTTTGTTTTTGCAAATCAAACTCAATTTCCTATCTCTAAGTCAAACACACTTGTTGAAACATAAAGAGAGATATTTCACGAGAAATTGATCAAGGATTCAAAAACTCCCCCTTTTCCCATACTTAAGCCTTCTCCCCACAAGAGACCAACTTTTGATAAAATAAGAGGCAAACAAGAGTATTTTGACAAACAAAAACTCTAACTCTACTTTTTCAAAATTCTCAAGTGGTAGCTGATCCATTTCTTGCTTTGGCCTTTTTTCTCCCCCTTTGGCATCAAGCACCAAAACGGGATCAATTTTGGCCCTTTAACCCCATTGCCTCACCAAAATCTGCAACTAAGAGTAAAAAGGCAATAGGAGTAAAAAGATGAACTTGGTATAAGTTACTCTTTCATCGGAGTGCAGTGGAAGTCTTGCATGGTCCAAGTCCACCTTTTCCCTTTCAAACCTCCTTTGAGACTAAATTAAGCAAACTCAAGCACACAGTTAGTCTCAAAGGGTCAAGTTGTAGCACATCTCCCCCTAGATGTGTGCATCACTTGCAAAGGACTTGTGAGGTCCGGGGAGTGCTTGTACAACTTGATCACCATAAATAAACAACAATATGCATGAGGGAACATGATCAAAGCATAAGATACATGTATGCTACACATCAATCCAAGTTCCGCGAATCTAAGACATTTAGCTCACTACGCAGCCTGCAAAAGGTCTTCTCATCTAGAGGCTTGGTAAAGATATCGGCTAGCTGGTTCTCGGTGCTAACATGAAACACTTCGATAACCCCCTTTTGCTGGTGGTCTCTCAAAAAGTGATGCCGGATGTCTATGTGCTTTGTGCGGCTGTGTTCAACAGGATTATCCGCTATGCGGATAGCACTCTCATTATCACATAGGAGTGGGACTTTGCTCAGATTGTAGCCAAAGTCCCTGAGGGTTTGCCTCATCTAAAGTAGTTGCGCGCAACATTGTCCTGCGGCAACGTACTCGGCCTCAGTGGTGGATAGGACAACAGAAGTTTGTTTCTTAGAGCTCCACGACACCAGGGACCTTCCTAGGAATTGGCACGTCCCCGATGTACTCTTCCTATCAACCTTACATCCAGCATAATCGGAGTCTGAGTATCCAATCAAGTCAAAGGTAGACCCCTTTGGATATCAGATCCCGAAGCAAGGCGTAGCGACTAAGTATCTAAGAATTCGCTTCACCGCCACTAAGTGACATTCCCTTGGATCAGATTGAAATCTAGCACACATGCATACGCTAAGCATAATATCCGGTCTACTAGCACATAAATAAAGTAAAGACCCTATCATGGACCGGTATGCTTTTTGATCAACGAACTTACCTCCTTTGTTGAGGTCGGTGTGTCCGTCGGTTCCCATTGGAGTCTTTGCGGGCTTGGCGTCCTTCATCCCAAACCTCTTGATCAAGTCTTGAGTGTACTTCGTTTGGGAGATGAAGGTCCCATACTTGAGTTGCCTCACTTGGAACCCAAGGAAATAGCTTAACTCGCCCATCATCGACATCTCAAACTTTTGAGTCATCACCCTGCTAAACTCTTTACAAGACTTTTGGTTAGTAGAGCCAAATATTATGTCATCGACATAAATTTGGCACACAAAAAGATCACCATCACATGTCTTAGTAAAAAGAGTTGGATCGGCTTTCCCAACCTTGAAAGCATTAGCAATTAAAAAGTCTCTAAGGCATTCATACCATGCTCTTGGGGCTTGCTTAAGTCCATAGAGCGCCTTAGAGAGCTTACACACGTGGTCGGGGTACCGTTCATCCTCAAAGCCAGGGGGTTGCTCCACGTACACCTCCTCCTTGATTGGCCCGTTGAGGAAAGCGCTCTTCACATCCATTTGGAACAACCTGAAAGAATGGTGAGCGGCATATGCTAGCAAAATACGAATGGACTCTAGCCTAGCCACAGGAGCAAAAGTCTCTTGAAAGTCCAAACCTGCGACTTGGGCATAGCCTTTTGCCACAAGTCGTGCCTTGTTCCTTGTCACCACCCCGTGCTCGTCTTGTTTGTTGTGGAACACCCACTTGGTTCCCACAATATTTTGCTTGGGACGAGGCACCATTGTCCAAACTTCATTTCTTTTGAAGTTGTTGAGCTCCTCCTGCATGGCCAATACCAGTCCGGATCTAGCAAGGCCTCCTCTACCCTGAAAGGCTCAATAGAAGAGACAAAGGAGTAATGCTCACAAAAATTAACTAATCGAGACCGAGTAGTTACTCCCTTGCTAATGTCACCCAAAATCTGGCCGACGGGATGATCCCTTTGAATCATCGCTCGAACTTGGGTTGGAGGTGCCGGTTGTGCTTCTTCCTCCATTAAATGATCATCTTGTGCTCCCCTTGATCACACGCCTCCTCTTGATGAACCTGTTCATCTTCTTGAGTTGGGGATGCACCATTGTTGAGTTGGGCGATGATGTCCATGTTATGTAACTGCTGTGTACTTGAATTGCTGATCCTGGCACGTACATGGTTCGCATTCGGTTTGCCTTCTAAAACCGGGTGTGACATAAGTGGTATCAAAGCCGTGCTGACTGTAGGACCGCTAACCTAGAGTAGAATTGTCGTTCTAAGGATTATAGACCTCTGTCCCTGCCTTGACTTTGATATCCCTTCAAAAGTTGGTCATATCGACAAAAACTATGTTCTACTGTATATTATACCTTACTGAAAATTGTGTTTTATTCTAATCCTTAATTTTTTTATGGTCTATTACTTGTTGGTCATATTAATTCTGTTCTCACTCTTTTGCTTGCGGTGTCTTTTGTAGATGGCTCGTCTTAGGCACACTGCACGGAAGTCTGTCATCCCCTTCTTACCCTCCCGCCTTGCTGAGCGTCTGCTTCGCCGTCCTGTGACCGGACAATCTAGCCACTTGGAGAGGCTGCACCACCGCCTGCATGAGGAGCAGGAACGTCGACGACAGGAGCAGCAGGGCTCTTCTTTCTCGCTCCAGCAGGAGATAGAGTCCGTGAGGAGCTGCTCCCCCGTGCTTCCTCTGGAGGCGCCCCCTGCACCACCACTGGGCACCCCAGCCTCTGGAGTAGCTGCTGGAGGAGACCCAGACGACGGAGGTGGCGACGATAGCTCGAGCCACGACACCGACTTTTCTGCTGACCAGGAGCCGGAAGGATGGGTTGCTCAGCCCATCACTCGCGACGCTGCTCGCGGGTGTCACTTCCATGATGCGCTCGACACCCTGCTACATCGGGCACTTGACTGACGTACTTGGTCTATCGAGTATCGTTGTGTGGTCTACCAGCATAGTCGCGGGGTCTGCCCGGACAGCTGGGAACCGACCTGCTTGGTGCGCCGTCCGGAGAACAGACTCCAGGGTGCTGAGGTCTGCTCAGAGCACTATTCCATCTCTGAGCGGGACTCAGCTGAGGCAGCCATGCAAGATGCTGCACGGCGTGCGTTTTCGCACTACTGCTCGGTTCTCGGTGGGCTAGCTGACGGTCTCAACCTGAAGTATTACCCCCGCCGTCCATCTGGCAGCACAGGAGGCGTGATTGTCTCACCTATTGGTGAGGACAATCCTAGGTTGAGCAGCACAGTCAACCTAGCCGCCGTGCTAAACACGGAGCTGGACCATACACTAGACGAGCTGAGTAGGGCTCGTGCTGAGATCGCCCAGCTGCGGGCTGAGCGCGTGGAGCGTCGTCACCTGGACGGTGGTTCCCCCGCTCCCGTCGGGACTCAGCACCCGTACCGCTCACCTCGACGTGGACACCAGCCTTATGGCAATCCCGACTGCAAGACCAAGATAGATTTAGCACCATAGATCGTCAGTGTTGAGTCTTGTAATAAATGCTTAATATAGAACTTTTAGTCTTAGTCTTAGTCCCAGTCTTAGAGTTAGTCTCGCTCTTAGTTAGTCTTAGTTAGACAGGGTAGTTTGCTATATCCTGTGCATTTATGCTTGTCATGATGAACTATGTTTGATTTGGATCTTTGTAATGACTGTCACCAGAGTGTGGGTATCCCCTGCATTTTTGTTTACCTGTTATATGTTAAAGGAGTTAGCTATCTAGTTGGGAAGCCTTTCATTCCACTTTCCTCTTTATCTGAGAAGTTGTGTGGTCTGTGTTGGAGATCAGTGAAGATGCTCATCTGTTCAGGGTTGTTGAAGAATTCTATGCTCTTTTCTTATGCTGCAAGATTTGCAAGATCAGTTCTGATGTGTGGTTGCATTCTGCAGATGTTAGAGAACAGGCGCAGAGGAGGAAGGCGTGCTCAGCAGGAGCAAGCTGCTCAGCAGGATGAGGTGCCTCAGCAACAGCAACTGCCGCCCCCGCCCCCGATGTCCATCGAGCAGATGTTCCTGATGCAGACTCAGGCAGTTCAAGCCATCGGTCAGACTCTGGTCGCCATTCAGCAGCAGCAGCAGGCCCCACCTCAGCCTAAGATGCCTCAGATGCCTAGGGACAAGCGTGCTGAATTCATGAGAGGTCATCCCCCAACGTTTGCTCATTCTTCTGACCCCATGGATGCTGAAGACTGGCTGCGCACTGTGGAGCGGGAGTTGCATACCGCTCAGTGCGATGACAGGGAGAAAGTTCTGTATGGTCCCCGTCTGTTGAGAGGAGCAGCTCAATCATGGTGGGAGTCTTATCTTGTCACCCATGCCAACCCTGACACCATCACCTGGGAAGAGTTCAGAGGAAGCTTTCGTCAGTACCATGTTCCTGCAGGTCTGATGACAGTGAAGAAGGAGGAGTTCCTGGCCCTCAACAAGGGTCATCGTCTGTTGGGACTATGCTTCGTCGCCGAAGGTCTTGTAGGAAGAAACAGCTTCGGCTGAAGCTGTCCGCATGTGATGACCGAAGGTTTCTCTTCATGAAGCTTCGGAATTACAAACCGACATAAAAATAGAATGACCTTTTAGTCCATAAATGTTTGAGTCGCTGTTGTAATCCCTTATGAGGGGCATAATTGTAATTCCTCACAGGCTGTGTCCCGTGTCTATAAATAGTGAACAGTATTCCTTTACTGTTCACGCATTCCGGTAATAGTGATCACACCATTCGGGAATCAATCTTTTGCCAAGGCAAAGGTATAATTGTATCCAATGCTTAAATGTGTTAAATCGATATAATATGAAAGTAATGTTGTTCGTTTATAATTTATTCACCTTTGACGCTTTGTATTTTATATTACTTTATTCAATCTATTAGGATTCAATTACGAAGATTAACCTTCGTAATCATATTGTCTTTAACCTTCGTCCAAGGCTCATTAATCCTTAAGGGAATAATGCTTCGTTGGACAAAGGGCATTAACATTTAACATTTTATGTTGCCTTGTTCTTAATTCATAGCATTTGAGAACAAGTCCCCAACATTGGCGCCCACCTCCGGTGAACTCATTTCCACTTTCCTGAGACAATGGCTTCGTTCAAGAACCAAGCTGGAGCTGCTTCGGCTCCGAAGCTGATTCTCCCGATAACAGGCGGTTCATGCTCAGAGCCGGCTAACAAGAAACAGAAGAAGGAGGCACAGAGAAGAGTACAACATGTTGGAGTGCAGGGACCCTTCATCAAGTCAAGATGGTCCCACATTCCAATCACCTTCTCCCAAGAGGATCTTCAGCTCAAGGATTTTCCTCATAACGATGCTATGGTTATTTCTTGCGTTATCAAAGGGTTTCTGGTCCACAATGTCTTGGTTGATACAGGTAGTGCAGCTGATATTATATTTGCTAAGGCCTTCAGACAAATGCAAGAGCCAGAAGATAAGATTCATGATGCTACACACCCTCTCTGTGGCTTCGGAGGAAGACAAATTGTAGCACTGGGCAAGATCACCATGCCAGTGACCTTCGGATTCATCAACAACACCAGAACTGAGCAAGTTGTGTTTGACATTGTTGACATGGAATACCCTTACAATGCAATTATTGGTCGTGGCACCCTCAATGCTTTCGAAGCAATTCTTCATCCTGCTTACCTTTGCATGAAGATACCTTCGGATCAAGGACCCATTGCTATTCATGGAAGTCAGGAAGCTGCCAGAAGGGCCGAGGGAAACTGGACTGACTCAAAAGCAATCCATAATATAGATGGAGCTGAAGCTTGTGAACAGTACAAATTCAGAAGGGAGAAAGCAGCTTCGGCAGATCAGCCGAAGCCCATGCTCTTATGTGAGGACATAGCGGAGCAGAAGGTGCTGTTGGGCTCCCAATTATCCGAAGAACAGGAGAAAACCTTGATAAGGTTTTTGTTCAACAACAAAGATGTTTTTGCATGGTTAGCCAATGATCTTTGCGGAGTTAACAGGGATGTTATTGAACACTCGCTCAATGTTGACCCATCCTTCAGACCCAGAAAGCAGAGGCTTCGGAAAATGTCTGAAGACAAGGCCGAAGGAGCTCGGAATGAAGTCAAAAGACTCCTCAGTGCAGGAGTTATCAGAGAAGTAAAGTACCCAGAATGGCTAGCTAACACTATTATGGTAAAAAAGGCCAATGGCAAATGGCGAATGTGTATCGATTTTACGGATCTCAACAAGGCCTGACCGAAGGACGAATTCCCATTGCCAAGGATAGACTCCTTAGTTGATGCAGCAGCTTCGTCAGAGCTTATGAGTCTTCTAGATTGTTATTCAGGCTATCATCAAATTTGGATGAAGAAGGAGGATGAGTCGAAGACCAGTTTCATAACCCCTAGTGGAACATATTGTTACCTTCGGATGCCTGAGGGGCTCAAGAACGCTGGAGGAAGTTTTAGCAGAATGACTGCGAAGGTTCTTCAGTCTCAGATAGGCAGAAATGTGCTAACTTATGTTGATGATATCATTGTAAAAAGCACGAAACAAGAAAATCACATTGCTGATTTGCAGGAGACCTTCGCCAGTTTTAGAAAAGCTGGTCTAAAGCTGAATCCAGAAAAATGTGTCTTCGGAGTAAAGAAGGGGAAATTTCTAGGATGCTTGGTTTCAACAAAGGGAATTGAAGCTAATCCAAGTAAAATCGAAGCTATACTTCGAATGGAGCCACCAAATACAAAAAAGGGGGCCCAAAGACTGACAGGGAGGCTGGCATCTCTCAATAGATTCATATCTAGATCAGCAGAGAGAAATTTACCATTCTTCGAAGTGCTGAAATCAGCCGAAGTCTTTCAATGGGGACCAAGCCAACAAAAAGCCTTCGAGGAACTGAAGCAATATTTGATAGATTTAACAACATCAACTCCACCAACACCAGGGGCTCCTTTGTTATTATATGTGGCAGCTTCACACTCAGCGGTAAGTGCAGCACTTGTCCAGGAGAAGCTTGATGGCCAAGTCAAGAAGCAGGTCCCAGTATATTTTGTATCTGAGGTTCTTAGTTTATCGAAGAAAAACTATACAGAATTGGAGAAGGTGTTATATGCTGTTTTGATGGCATCCAGGAAGCTTCAGCATTACTTTCAAGCATACAATATTGTTGTTCCTTCTTCGCAACCGTTGAAGGATATTATGAGAAATAGAGAAGCTACTGGACGGATTGGAAAATGGGCTGCAGAGCTCAATGAATTTTGCATTGATTATGTGCATAGATCTTCGATCCAGTCTCAAGCGTTGGCAGATTTCATTGCTGACTGGACGCCAGGGGCTCAGGATGAAGAAACGAATAAAGATGCCGAAGTATGGACAGTGTTTTGCGATGGGTCTTGGGGAACCTTCGGAGCAGGAGCAGCCGCTGTGTTGGTCTCACCATCCAAAGTTAAAACTTGTTATGCGGCAAGACTCGATTTTAGTTGTACAAACAATATTACTGAGTACGAAGCCCTGCTTTTGGGCCTTCGGAAGTTAAAAGCAATGGGAATCAGAAGGGCCATTCTTAAAACTGATTCCCAGGTTGTTTCGGGTCATATCGACAAGAGTTGTAAGGCTAAAGATCCGAAGCTTGAAAAATATCTAGACACGGTCCGAAGGATTGAAGCTTCCTTCGAAGGATTTTTTGTCAAAAATATCTCTCGAGGACAAAATGAGCATGCTGATTTGCTAGCTAAGTCAGCAGCACAGGGGCTGCCCTTACCTTCGGATGTGTTCTTCGAAACAATAAAAGCACCTTCAGTGGAACTTCTTGAAAGAGCAGTCCTCAATATATCTCCTGTTTATAGTGAAGACTGGAGAACTGAGATCATCTCTTACCTTCAGGGTAACTTCCTTTCAGATGACGAAACTTATAACAGGAGGATAGAGGCAAGAGCTCGTCCATATGTCATGATAGAAGGGGAGTTGTACAAGCATGGAGTTTGTGCTCCATTACTCAAGTGTTTATCTAGAGCCGAAGGCATAGAATTAATGAAAGAAATACATGCAGGCCTGTGTGGATCTCACATTGGATCTAGGCCGTTACTTGGAAAAGTTTTCCGTCAAGGGTTTTATTGGCCGAAGGCAGCTTCGGATGCAGCGGAATTAGTTCAAAAGTGCGAAGGTTGTCAGAAATGTGCAAGAGATCAAAAACAACCTTCGTCTCTAACTCAGCTGATACAACCCATTTGGCCATTGCAAAGGTGGGGCCTTGACTTGTTAGGTCCGTTACCACCGGCCCAAGGAAACTTAAGATATGTTGTAGTGGCTGTGGAATATTTTTCTAAATGGATTGAGGCAAAGCCTTTAGCCACAATAACTTCGGCCACCATTCAAAAGTTTTTCTGGCAGAATATTGTTTGTCGTTTCGGAGTACCAAAGGCCATCACTGTAGATAATGGAACACAGTTCGACTCCGAAGCTTTCAGAGAATTCTGTGATCAAATTGGCACGAAGATCCATTTTGCATCAGTCAGGCATCCGGAGTCAAATGGACTTGTTGAAAGAGCCAATGGCATCATAATGGCAGGAATAATGAAGTTAATCTTCAATCAACCCAGGGGAAAGTGGCCAGATCAATTAATCAAAGTGGTATGGAGCCACAACACAACAACATCAAGGTCAATAGGCTTTACTCCATTCAAATTATTGTTTGGTGACGAAGCAATAACTCCAGAGGAAGCTAAAACTGGATCAATAAGAGTAGTAGCTTCGGTAGAATCAGATTCTGAAGCTGATCATTCTGTGGAAAAAGATGCTATAGAAGGGATCAGGCTTCAAGCTGTGGAGAACATCAATAAATATCAAGCTGAAACAATCAAATGGCGTGATAGAAAGGTTCGGCTAAAGAATATTGAGCCAGGACATTTGGTGCTTCGGAGAGTGGCTAACCCAGATACAGTGGGCAAGTTGCAGTTGAAATGGGAGGGACCTTTTTTGGTAGCATCTTCGTCAAGACCCGGTTCATACAGATTGAAGGATATGGACGGCAACGACATTCCTAGATCTTGGAATGCGGATGAGCTTCGGCGATATTATGTATAACTTGATGTAATTTTTTATATTTTTTATTTTTTCTTTCATGGCACCCTTTTCCTTTCTGAAGGGGGAGAAAGGTTTTTAATGGGGCCATCACATGTAATTTCCTTTTTTAGCTCTATAAGAGCAAAATCCCCCAAAGATGTAAATGTAAAAACTGAGAACGCACCATCGAGTGCCGAAAAGAAACAGGGAAGAAGCTCGAAAGCCATCCCTAAGGGGATGCGGAGCACGACGAAGCTACTAAAGAAGTCGCTCCAAAGGGGGCGCAGTGTAAGTTTTCTGCTCAAAAGTCGTTCCAAAGGGAATGCAGAGCTTACAGCGAAAAGTCAATGCTGATACCGCCGAAAGTAAAAGGCGAAGAAGCTCCTAAGGGAGGCTTACAGCGAAAAGTCAACGCTGATTCCGCTGAAGTAAAAGGCGAAGAAGCTCCTAAGGGAGGCTTACAGCGAAGAGTCAGCGCTGATATGTGATTGTTTCTAAGGAAACAACGGTTGTGATTATGGCTTCGGATATGTGTTTGGACATTCATTTGCACACTACATTACATCATAACATTTGCATTCATAAACATTCATCCAGGCATATGTAGGATAACCATCATCATAGCATAAGTGGTTGCTTCGGCAAAAAAGGAAAAAACTATCTTTTGTACTTCATCGTGTACGAAAAGAAGAGCTTCGGCAAAAAGGAAAAGCTGTTTTTTATGCTTCGCTGTGTACGAAAAGAAGGGAAGGTGTTTTTTTCGCCTTCGGCTCAAAAAGACAATTTCGTCCACATCAAAGCACCTCATACATTAATGGAAGGGTAAGAGCATATTACAAGGTATGAACAAAATTCATTAAGAACTGTTTAGCCATATTTACAAAAGTTATTTCAAAAGTTTCTTAAGTTTTTCTACAGTCTACTCCTACTGATCTTCATGGGGCCTCAGCCTTGGCGTCATACTCTTTAAGCATCGGTCTCGGCTTCGTCATCCTACATGAATTAAGTTGTTGTGAGTCAAAACCAAGTTTGAAGGAAAAGGTAAGCACAAGGTATGATTTCTTACTGGTTCAAGATGACTCCGAGCTTCGTCTCCAGCCTTTTCTCGCCCGCCTTTTGTCCATATCATCTTTACAAATCTATTAGAAATGCTTCGGGCGAGGTCAGGAGTATCATCTAAAATTGATGGTGATAGAGTGAAATTGGGCCTATTAATAATTTTTCCATGGTCGCAGCCAGCTTTCAGAAAAGCTGCAGCAGTGCCCCGAGAAGCTACCCAGGCACAGAAGTCACCGTGCCCGGCTATAACTTCGTCAAGCTCATCAATTTCACCCTCAATATGTTCGAAGGTCTTTGGTAAATCTTCAGTTGACGGGGTGAACTTCCCACTGCTAGCCCCGACTGAGTGGAAAATTTTTCTCAGTCGTTGAATACATTTATTGCTAAACTCCAAACATTTGTCTTGAAGGCTTGCCAATAATTTTTTCAAATTTGAAATTTGTTGGACTTCGGCTTCAAGTTTCGCATTAAGTTCTTGCTTTTCTTGTTCAAACTGTTCAGATTGGCAGAGAAGCTTCGTATTCAATTCTGTTATTTTAGCTTCGGCTTCTACCAATAAGCCTTCAGTTGCCTGAAGCTCGAAGTTCTTCTTTTCAATAGTAGTTGATTGCTCTTTTATTTTGCTCTCTAAATTTTCAATTATAACCTCGTGTTTTTTGTCTTCCAGATCCTGCTGCATTTTCAAAGCCTTACTCAACAGCATACTCTGCACATAAACAACCTTCGTTAGAAATGTCTTCATTATTAAAAACAATAAAAGTCAAGGGAAAAGTAGTTCACCTTGAAATTGGAATAAAATAAACTACCAACGATATGTTGTCGTCGGTAGCGACTAATATCCGTTTCCAGCTTCGGAAAACCGATACTCTTTGATAGAGTACCGATAATCTTAGCTCCAGTTTGATCCCGGATACAGCCTAATTTTTCATCGTCAATACCCCCGAAGAGGAGTGCTCCTGGTTTATATCCGCAAGATTTGGCATATTCTTTAAGCTCTTCTATTTCGGTTTTTGACAATTCTTGTCCAACTAAATTTTGAAACATGAAGGTTTCGTCCTCCGAAGTATCGTTAGCTATTTCCTTTCCTTTCCCAGACACTGCGGCCATGGTCTCTTCGGCGGCAGTAGTAGCTTCTTCTGCGGCCATGTCTAGCAGTATTTTGTCGATATGTTCGATTGTGGTTTCCAAGTTCAAATCTTCGGGTGAGGTAGCTTCGGTAGCCGCGATTGCCGAAGGTGCGACCTCAACATTTGATATTTCCTCAGCCGCTGGTGTCTTCTGAGCTGAAGCTCTCGGTGGTGTCTTGTCAATGACTTCGGTCACTGCGATGATTCTTTGTCTCTTTGTTTTAGTTGTTTTCTTCGTTTTTCCGGGCTCCTTTTCCTTCTGAAAAAGCTTTGTCAGTTGAGGCCCTAATGGACTTAGCTTCACAGGCAGGGATTCAGTCATTACCTTCAAAATCTCTTCCACGTCAGTGGCAGAGTGTGATGCGGGAGTCTCTTCTTCGTTGGATACTTTTCGCTTTGGAGATGATACTTTTCTCTTCTTCGGAATATTCTTCTCTTTTGGTAGTTCTTTCTCATCTTCATTCAAAGCTTCGGCTACCCTTTTCCTTTTCCGGCCTTCGACACCTTTATTCAGTTGTTCGTAGTCAGGGTATTCAAAACCCAAGGCGTCCAGCACTCGATTCAGTCTTCGCTTTGGACGGGTACCGAAGGCCGCGGTCATCAACTGATCTTCTTTTTTGGAGTAATTACCGAGTATTTCATTGCACATTATTTCAATTGTGCCCAGCCACTCTTGGCAAGGTGTTTTAAAGTATTTCTTAAACTTGTAATAGTAAGGTAACCGCACAAGTTCCCCTTCTTTCTTCTCCCCCTCTAGCTTCGGCATTTCCCATTCTTTTAAAGTAGGAAAAACCCTGAAGGCCAAGAACTCTTGAACCAGGTCTCTTGTGTCGATATGCTCTGAAATAATTTTGAACTCAGCTAGTGCAGCCCAAGTGGGACCTTCTAATGACATTTGGCATCGCGGTCTTGTTTCTCCGAAGATCAATTCAAGAGGGCTTTGTACCAGCTTCTCTTTGTCTTTGTCAACCTTCACATAAAACCATTCCGACTTCCAGCCTACCGGCCATTTGCTTCGGTAGCTGATTACAGGAAACTTTGTGGTTTTCCGATAAGCAAAATTATAGCAACCAAAGTTATCATGCAATCCATCTTTTCTAGCCTTCGTCTGGTAGTGCAGCTCATGAACTCAACAAAAGCCGGCAAACGGCTCCACCGCTTGGCTTCGGAGGGCCCAGATATAAACACTAAGCCTAACGATAGCGTTAGGAGTCAGCTGATAAAAGTAGATCCCAAACTTCTTCAATACATCTGCAATAATCCCATGGAGGGGGAATCTCAACCCAGCCTTTAGAAAGCTCTTGACAATGACTATTTCATCCTTCTCCGGCTTCGGGGTAGTTTCTTCCCCCCCGAAGCGAAGTAGCTTCTTCTGACTCTCATTGAAATAACCCGACTTCACCATCTTAGAGAGATTAGCCTTAGAGACAGTCGACTTTCCTGTTGGGGACTTGTTCTCAAATGCTAAGAGTTAAGAACAAGGCAACATAAAAAGTGTTAAGTGTTAAAGTCCTTCGTCCTTCGAAGCATTATGTCCCTTCGGGAAATAATGAGTTTCGGACGAAGGTCATAAGAGACATACCTTCGTAAACATAACAAGTAATGACGAAGGATTCATATAAAGCATGAAATATAATATAAGCATCATCATAGAATCATTTCTATTTTATTAACATGGAAAAATAGAAATGATTTCAAATTACAAATGTACCTTCGGTCCTGAGAGAAGGTAAAAAGTACAAGCGTGACGCAAAAGCAAATGCCAAGTCAGCGTGAACAGTACGGGGATACTGTTCACCTATTTATAGACACGGGACACAGCCCTTACAAAATTACATTTATGCCCTTTACATCTGACAATAACTCTATAGTAATCCATCGAGGTCCGAATAGCCTTTTCATCTTTAAGTCGGTTTCCTTTCCTGCCACCATGCCGAAGCTTTTCTGCTCACAGCTTCGGTGCTGTATCAACCTTCGTATGCTTTGAGCTTCTCCCTCTGTGATACCGATTCGAGTCCGAAGATACCTGTTTGCACATTATACTCCAGAAACACTATTAAATCATGTTTTTGAGGACCTTCGGACGCCGAAGGTCCCCAACAGTAGCCCCTCGCAATATTAATTTGTTTGAAATAATAAATTCAGATTGCGATATGAACGAAGGCTTTATGCCGAAGGTCCGAAAAAACACCTTCCCTTTGCTAGAATAGCAACATTCAATGACAAGTGGGGTCTTTCAACTTTCAACGCATCAAGCGTATAAATACGGCCATACCGCAAACTTATTTTGCACGCTTTCTGGCCAACCACTCCTGCTCACTGATTTTTTAGCTCTTGTGCACTGTGATCTGCTAAGCTTTTAGCTTTGAAGCTTCGGCTTTGAAAACAGTTTTTTAGTGTTTCCGAAGATGTCTGAAGCTGCTAAGAAGGCTGCTGCTGAGATGAAGCTGAGTCTTGATGAAGAGAAGAACTTAGGGTTTCTTATAGCAATGTCGAAGACCAACACAGAAAAGATCACCAGGGAAATTCTGGAAGGGCTGTCTGAAGATACTGGTGGCAGTGACAGTTTTGATGTGGACAGCGGTGGCGAAGACTCCGAAGATCGCCCCTGGCGACCAAGCCATTCAGTTTATGGTAAATCAACTATCAAAGAGAATCATCTTGTTAATATGAGAGGAAGGTATTTCCGGGATCTGTCCATTGTGAGGGCGGACGAAGGGGAAAAGACTTGCCCAGACCCCGAAGAAAATGAAGTCGTGGTATTCCGAAGCTTTTTGAAGGCTGGGCTGCGATTGCCCTTGAGCAGCTTCGTCGTGGAAGTGCTGAAGATCTTTGAAGTCTATCTTCACCAGCTTACCCCCGAGGCAATCATAAGGCTGAATATCTTCGTGTGGGCCGTGCGAAGCCAGGGTCTGAAGCCTGATGCAAGAAGCTTCTGCAATATTCACGAATTATCATACGAGACAATACCTTGGGGTAAGGAACAGTATCACAATAACTTTGGCTGCTACAAATTTGTTTCTCGGTCTGGGTCAAGCTGCCCCGTGCCAACTTTTCGGAAAAAATGGCCCAGCGGCTGGATGACAGAGTGGTTTTATGTAAAAAATGATCTGAAAGCACGAGAAGACATCAAAGGTATAATCATGCGTCCTATTTGGCAAAGCTTCGGCCTTCGGAGGCCGAAGGTTGAAATGAATGAAGCCGCCGAAGAGTGCCAAAGAGACTTCGGCGTTGTCTGCTCTTTTATGGGAACAAGGGACTTGGTACAAGAGCATATTGCCTTCAGGGTGTGGCCGCTTGCGGAGAAATGGGAAATGCCACAAGAAACCATTAAAGAGGCCGACGAAGGTGGACTTGTCAGGTTTAAGTACACTTTTAAATTTGGAGATAAATTTATTGAGCCAGATGATGAGTGGTTGAAAAGCATTGACAATTTAAGTGATGAGCTGCTTGGGACCTACTCGAAGGCCGAAGATACTGCAATGTCAGCAGCCTTCGGAGGCCGAAAAAAGAAAAGGCTGAATCGGATATTTGATGCCATCGGGTTTGTCTACCCTGACTATTGCTACCCCATTCGAAGGCAGAAGAGAAAAAATACAACCTCTGCAAAAGAAGAAACTGCAGCTGCTCCTAGCGAGCCAGAACCAAAAAGGAAGAAGATAAAGGTTCTTACGCATCGGCCGCGTTATATTGAACCAGCTTCGGTGCCTGAGTTTACCGGAGAGACTTCTTCGGCCAACGAAGCTGAAAAACCAGCCGAGCCAACTTTGCTGCCAGAAGTCGCAGAAACAGCCGAAGTACCAACGAAGACAAAATTGGAGCAATCAAAAATTTTGTTACCGGAAACGAAAGAGAAGGCCGAAGCGCCATTCACAGAAAAAATGGAAGAGGTAAAGGAAGCAACCGAGGACTCCAAAACATCAGAAGTTTTGAGTCCTTCAGCAATTATTGGGACATCAAAAAATGAAAAAGTGCCAGCTGCAACTCCGAAGAGAAAAAGAATGGCTAATGTGCTAGATGTACTGGAAACGATCATATCTTCGAGCACACCTCCGAAGAAGGCTGCTATTACTTTTGAAACAACAGCTGAAATTTCTGGTTCTGCAACTCCAGAGCAAGAAATTGAAGCCGAAGCTGGGCCCTCAGAGCCCACAAAGGCAAAAACCTTGGAAAGTGAGGCAGAAAAAATAACAAAGCCAACTTTTGCTGAAGAAACTGGTGTTGTTACCCCCGAAGCATCCCCCAAAATTCGTGATTATATTTTTCGTCATGCTTCGGGGAAAAAATTATCAGAAAAAGAAGAACAAGAGGCCCAACACTATGCCCAAAGGTTGAAATATCCAAAGGGGGCGTTGATATTTAATGGCAGTGGAGAAGAAGATTTCTTGTATTGCCTCCCCGACAGCAAGGAAATTTCTGTCTGTCGGGAGATGAGCAGAAGCTTCGGATTCCCAACTTTAGAAGACGGACTTTCGGTGCTGTCAAAGAACGATCTGGCTGACAGCCTAGCTTACAACAGTTTAAAGGTGCGACAAATAGAATTCTTATATTTTTGTTGGGTTCAAGATTTTTCGTTTGTTTAAAACTATTGACACAGACATATTCCTGTCTGCAGGGCCTGATTCTCAGCAATGCCCTCAGAGCACAGAAAGATGCTGAGGACGAAGGATGTACTATAGCCCTGAGCAACCTTCGTTCCGAAGTAATTGAACTAAGGAACGAAGGTCTCGAAAAAGACAAAATATTGCATTCCTTAATAAATAAAATAAAAGAAGACGAAGCTATTTTCAAAGGTCAGGCCGAAGCTCAGAAGCGTGAAATTGAAAACCTTCGTAAACAATTAGCCAGAGCTAAAGAGGAATGCATACTTGAAGAAACAAGGCGAGAACTCAGCGACCAATGGGCAAATCATTTAGAAGAAACTGTTAAAGAGCTTCGGTCAGCCAAGAAGAAATGCTTCGAGAAATCTATGGAGTGTGTCAAGAAAATAAAAACTAGATTCGCCAGCGTTGGCGCATTTTCGCAAGAAGAAAACTTTATAAGAGGTAACCCCGAAGGTCCCCTGGAATGGATCAATCATGAGGCGGAGGCCTTTGAAGAAATTTTAAATAGTCGCGGAGACATCTGCGCTTTTTCTGGTGCCAGAGGGATTGCCACCATTTTGGAGGGGAAAGGATGTGAACATGTAAAGATTTTATCGCGGTCCGAAGCCACCTTGTCCACTGAAGATATAAAAGATCCTTCAGCCGAAGCTAGCGCGGTTGGAGGAAAATTTTTCACCGACATCTGGGACAACGGTGGTAGAGAAATGGCCCAAGAAATCATTCAGAAAAGCGAGAAAGGGATTCATGAGGCTAGAAAAGTAGCCGAGGCTGCTGAGAAAAACGCAGAGCCTGAAGGGCAAATAGGTACTAACGAATAGTTTTCATTGCGTTATAACTTTTAATTTTATAGTTCGTTCGCGATCTGTAATAGTGATGTAATAATATCCCGTCCTCACTCAGATCCTACTAAAGCATCTTCGGGCCCTCAGCCTAAAGATGACGACGAAATTAAAAAGATGGCCGAAGCTATCATGGATCAGGTTGTCGATCGACTGCTGAACGAAGCTGCAGAGATAGTACTTAGGGAAGACTAAGTGCTATTGCAAAAAACATTTGATATATGATTTGTGTAATATTCTGTAATCCTGTATGTAATATACTTGTTTTATGATTCAATTCTTTACGATGCATGAAACTTTAAACACGTACCATTTTTGAGTCTTCGACGAAAAAACACCTTCCCTTCTTTTCATGCTTCGTGAAGAAGAATTTATCATTTATCACGACAATATCCATAGTGTTCTGATAAGAAATATCCAAGCTTCGTAAAAATAATCTCCGAAGCTATGCCTCGAAGATCAATATTGTTTCTCCCTGTAACTTGGCATGATTTGCCCTTTCTCAAAGCATTTTCCGAAGATCGATAACATGCCCCCTTCTTGTGCCACATGCAGCATGATGTATGATGATTATGCTATGCAAAATGATGTGATGATGTTATGTTATGCAAAATGATATTTTGTGCCGAAGATACGCACATTCCTGCAATGGAGCACAATCTTTTGTATCAATACTGACTTTTTCATTATAAGCCTCCCTTAGGAGCTTCTTCGCCTTTTACTTCAGCGGAATCAGCGTTTATTTTTCGCTGTAAGTTCTGCATCCCCTTAGGAACGTCTTTGGAACTTCTTCGCCTTTTACTTTCGGCGGTATCAGCGTTGACTTTTCGCTGTAAGTTCTGCATTCCCTTAGGAACGTCTTTGGAACTTCTTCGCCTTTTACTTTCGGCGGTATTTAGCTCTGCATTCCCTTAGGAACGACTTTGGAGCAGAAAACCTACGCTGCGCTCCCTTAGGAACGACTTCTTGTAGCTTCGGCAAGCTTACTCTGCGTCCCTTAGAACGACTTTTTGTAGCTTTGGCAAGCTTACTCTGCGTCCCTTAGAACGACTTTTTCCTTGCTCCGAAAAATACATATCGTGGTGGAGGCAAGCTTATTCGCCCTTCTCTTGCAAATTCTTACAATTTGAACCTGTGAAGAAAATTTACTTTCCTCGTGGCAAACGACAAAACCATTACATGAAGTTTAAAAAGTGTTCTTTATTACATGAAAAATGAAACTTGAATAGAGAAGACTTCTATCAAAGTAGGATACTTGTCAATAGATGTGCTTTGACTCTGGCACAGTGCTATTAACTGTGCGAGCTTCGGACTATTCTCTGAAATCCCGTTGATTTTGAGTATATTGGCCCCCTTCTGGCTGCTGGCCTTGTTGTAGCGGTGGTGGAGGCGGAGGTTGTTGCCAGGAAGCCTGAGGCTGACTCGCCGAAGCAACAGAAGCTGCAGGGTGATTGCCTACATATTCTGGGATGTAAGGCGAATGATACGAAGCAGTGTGCATGACCTGCTTCGGCTGAGCCTGTTGCGCGGCAGCTTCGGCTATCTCTTTTTGCTTCTGAATGGTAACATGGCACATCCTGGTAGTATGACCTTTGTTTTCACCACAGAATAAGCAAAATATTCTTCTGGGTTGATCCCCGAATCTTCCGCCGAAGCCCCTGGCGCCTCTGCCTCTTGGAACTGATGGTCGGAAGGAGCTTTGCTGTTGCCCCGAAGCCTGTGAGGAGTACTGTGGCCTTTGCTGCTGGCTCCCCTTATCATCATTTTGATTGGAATTATGAATTGATCTTACATGCCTCGGATAGAATCTTCCTCCGAAGCCCCTGGTCATCTCAGAAAATCTGAAGGCCTCCTCCCTTCTTTGGCGAAAATCATTGTCAGCTCGAATATATTCATCCATCTTCTGGAGCAGCTTCTCCAGCGTTTGTGGTGGCTTCCTGGCAAAATACTGCGCTGATGGCCCTGGCCGAAGCCCCTTGATCATGGCCTCAATGACAATCTCATTGGGCACTGTCGGCGCCTGTGCTCTTAAACGCAGAAACCTTCGGACATATGCCTGAAGGTATTCTTCGTGGTCCTGGGTGCACTGGAAAAGGGCCTGAGCAGTGACCGGCTTTGTTTGAAACCCTTGGAAACTAGTTATGAGCATATCTTTCAGTTTCTGCCAAGAAGTGATTGTCCCTGGCCGAAGAGAAGAGTACCAGGTCTGAGCAACACTTCTGACGGCCATGACGAAGGATTTTGCCATGACTGCCGTATTGCCACCGTATGAAGATATTGTTGCCTCGTAGCTCATTAGGAATTGCTTCGGGTCTGAGTGACCGTCATATATGGGAAGCTGAGGTGGCTTGTAAGTCTGTGGCCAAGGTGTAGCCTGCAATTCTGTTGAAAGAGGAGAAGCATTATCAAAAGCAAAGTTTCCATGATGGAGATCTTCATACCAGTCGTCCTCATTGCGGAAATCTTCCTGATGAAGCTCTCTGCGTGGAGGCCTTCGGGTTTGATCATCTTGAACGAAATGACGGACCTCTTCCGAAGCTTCATCTATCTGTCTCTGAAGATCAGCTAGACGAGCCATCTTTTCCTTCCTGCGCTGAACTTGTTGCTGAAGGATCTCCAAATTTTGAATTTCCTGATCAAGATCATCATCCGGAGGTGTTGGACTGACAGCCTTCCTTTTCTGGCTTCGGGCTTCTCTAAGAGAAATAACATCCTGATTGGGATCCAGCGACTGCAGTGTGCCAGCTCCTGTTGTTGAAGCCTTCTTCGGCGGCATGACGAAGGTGACGCTCGCCGAAGGTATTCAAAGCTCAAGAAATGGAAGTGAGTTCACCGGAGGTGGGCGCCAATGTTGGGGACTTGTTCTCAAATGCTAAGAGTTAAGAACAAGGCAACATAAAAAGTGTTAAGTGTTAAAGTCCTTCGTCCTTCGAAGCATTATGTCCCTTCGGGAAATAATGAGTTTCGGACGAAGGTCATAAGAGACATACCTTCGTAAACATAACAAGTAATGACGAAGGATTCATATAAAGCATGAAATATAATATAAGCATCATCATAGAATCATTTCTATTTTATTAACATGGAAAAATAGAAATGATTTCAAATTACAAATGTACCTTCGGTCCTGAGAGAAGGTAAAAAGTACAAGCGTGACGCAAAAGCAAATGCCAAGTCAGCGTGAACAGTACGGGGATACTGTTCACCTATTTATAGACACGGGACACAGCCCTTACAAAATTACATTTATGCCCTTTACATCTGACAATAACTCTATAGTAATCCATCGAGGTCCGAATAGCCTTTTCATCTTTAAGTCGGTTTCCTTTCCTGCCACCATGCCGAAGCTTTTCTGCTCACAGCTTCGGTGCTGTATCAACCTTCGTATGCTTTGAGCTTCTCCCTCTGTGATACCGATTCGAGTCCGAAGATACCTGTTTGCACATTATACTCCAGAAACACTATTAAATCATGTTTTTGAGGACCTTCGGACGCCGAAGGTCCCCAACATTTCCGAAGTCCAAGTGGCTGGGCTTACTTGGCATGGCAATATGATAATCATCTTCGGAATCAGTTTCCTCAATGTCTCCTTCTTCCGCTTCGGCAGTTACCTGTTCTGTTTCAACAGTGGGGATTTCTTCCGAGATTACCAGTCCGGATCGTTGCATCGCTTCGGAGATGGGAACAGTCTCCGATCCTTCAGCTTCGCCTCCCTCACGCTCAACCCTAGCGGTAGAACGCACTCTAGCCATTTAATTCTGGATTTTTTGGGAACTAAATACTTTTCTTCCGAAGCGTTTTTCTTCTGACGAAGTAGGCTTCGGGCTGGAGCTTCGTTTGATTTCGAGAGTCAAGCTTCGGCTATGGTTAAAAATTTTGGCAGCAAAACGGTGCAAATAGCAATGAATGCTGTGGTAACTTCACACCTACCCGTCTGTTTATATAGTGATGCAGGTAAGAAGGTGAACCGCCAGGATTTTTACACCAGGCGAACAGCTGCTTGCACCCGCTGCACGGTGGACCGCAGAGACCAAATAGTAACTCTGCAAGGTGGGACCGCTACGCGCTCGGAAACCGAGTCGTTTCTCGACAACGAGCTCAGGGAAGGTGTTTTTCGGACCTTCGGCTTCCCGAAGCCTAAGATACTTTTTTCACGGATCAAGCTCGTTACGAAAAACGATCTAGCACCGCGAAGGGGCTACTGTTGGGACTATGCTTCGTCGCCGAAGGTCTTGTAGGAAGAAACAGCTTCGGCTGAAGCTGTCCGCATGTGATGACCGAAGGTTTCTCTTCATGAAGCTTCGGAATTACAAACCGACATAAAAATAGAATGACCTTTTAGTCCATAAATGTTTGAGTCGTTGTTGTAATCCCTTATGAGGGGCATAATTGTAATTCCTCACAGGCTGTGTCCCGTGTCTATAAATAGTGAACAGTATTCCTTTACTGTTCACGCATTCCGGTAATAGTGATCACACCATTCGGGAATCAATCTTTTGCCAAGGCAAAGGTATAATTGTATCCAATGCTTAAATGTGTTAAATCGATATAATATGAAAGTAATGTTGTTCGTTTATAATTTATTCACCTTTGACACTTCGTATTTTATATTACTTTATTCAATCTATTAGGATTCAATTACGAAGATTAACCTTCGTAATCATATTGTCTTTAACCTTCGTCCAAGGCTCATTAATCCTTAAGGGAATAATGCTTCGTTGGACGAAGGGCATTAACATTTAACATTTTATGTTGCCTTGTTCTTAATTCATAGCATTTGAGAACAAGTCCCCAACATCGTCTGTCAGTGAGTACCGGGACAGGTTTCTGCAGTTGTCTCGCTATGCTCCTGAAGATGTCAACACCGACGCCAAGAGACAATATCGTTTCCTGAGGGGCTTAGTTGACCCTCTGCAGTATCAGCTGATGAATCATACCTTCCCGACACTCCAACACCTGATTGATAGAGCAATCATGACAGAGAGGAAGTGTAAGGAGATGGAGGATCGTAAGCGCAAGATCAGTGGACCCCAGCCTGGAAGCAGCAATCGTCCTCGTTTCTCAAGCAATCAACCTCAGCAGTTCAGGCAGAACCAGCATCCACCTCAGCATCAGCAATTCCAAAGGCAGTATCCTCAACAGCAGTATTAGAATTGCCAGAACAACCAGTCAGGAGGAGGCCAGTTTCAGAGGCAGAATCAGCAGGCACCTCGTCTTCCTGCCCCAGCAAACCAGCAGAACAGTCAGGCAGCACCAGCTTAGGTTGGAAACAGAGCATATTTCCACTGTGGAGAGCAAGGCCATTGGGTGATGCAATGTCCGAAGAAGGCAACCCAGCAGCAGTCAGGCCCCAATGCCCTAGCAAAGCAGAATGTGTCTCAGTCTGGAGCAGGCAATCGCTCTCAGCCGCGCTATAATCATGGGAGACTGAACCACTTGGAGGCTGAAGCAGTTCAGGAGACCCCCGACATGATAGTAGGTATGTTCCCAGTCGACTCCCATATTGCAGAAGTGTTATTTGATACTGGAGCAACACATTCTTTCATTACTGCATCATGGGTAGAAGCACATGATCTTCCAATTACTACCATGTCAACCCCCATTCAAATTGACTCAGCCGGTGGTAGAATTTGAGCCGATAGCATTTGTTTGAATGTATGTGTGGAAATAAGGGGGATAGCGTTTCCCGCTAATCTCATAGTAATGGGTACTTAGGGAATAGATGTCATCCTAGGGATGAATTGGCTAGATAAGTATCAGGCAGTTATCAGTTGTGACAAGAGGACAATCAAGTTGGTGTCCCCACTAGGAGAGGAAGTGGCGACCGAGTTAGTCCTGCCTGAGCCAAAGAAAGGAAGTTGTTATCAGATGGCTGTCGATAGCAGTGAAGCAGACCCAATTGAGAGTATCAAGGTTGTGTCCGAGTTCCCAGATGTGTTTCCAAAGGACCTACCAGGTATGCCACCAGAGCGGAAAGTTGAATTTGCCATAGAGCTTCTTCCTGGAACCGCCCCCCATCTTTAAGAGAGCTTACAGAATATCTGGACCAGAGTTGGTTGAACTTAAGAAGCAGATTGATGAGCTGTCAGAGAAAGGTTACATCCGGCCAAGCACCTCGCCTTGGGCCGCCTCTGTCCTATTTGTGGAGAAGAAAGATGGCACCAAAAGGATGTGTATCGATTATCGAGCTCTGAATGAAGTCACCATCAAGAACAAGTACCCCTTGCCCAGAATAGAAGATCTGTTCGACCAGTTGAGAGGAGCCAGTGTGTTCTCCAAGATAGATCTGAGGTCAGGTTATCATCAGCTCAGGATCCGACCTTCGGACATTCCGAAGATGGCATTCATTACCAAGTATGGGTTGTATGAGTTCACTGTGATGTCTTTCGGTCTAACAAATGCACCGACCTTATTCATGAATTTGATGAACAGCAGTGTATTCATGGACTATCTTGACAAGTTTGTGGTGGTATTCATCGATGACATTCTGATTTATTCTCAAAGCAAAGAAGAGCATGCAGATCATTTGAGGATGGTATTGCAGAGATTGAGAGAGCACCAATTGTATGCAAAGTTGAGCAAGTGCGAGTTCTGAATCAGTGAAGTCCTGTTCTTGGGTCACATAATCAACAAAGAAGGATTGGCTGTGGATCCGAAGAAAGTGGCAGACATTCTGAACTGGAAAGCGCCAACAGATGCCCGAGGAATCAAGAGCTTCATTGGAATGGCCGGATATTATCGGCGATTCATTGAAGGGTTTTCGAAGATTGCGAAACCAATGACAGTGTTGCTAGGCAACAAGGTTGAGTTCAAGTGGACCCAGAAATGCCAAGAGGCCTTCGAAGCGCTGAAATAGAAGTTGACTACATCGCCTGTCTTAGTCTTGCCTGATGTGCACAAGCCCTTCTCGGTGTATTGCGATGCTTGTTACACAGGTTTGGGATGTGTGTTGATGCAAGAGGGAAGAGTTGTGGCTTACTCGTCCCGACAGTTGAAGGTTCATGAAAAGAATTACCCAATACATGACCTAGAGTTGGCAGCAGTGGTTCACGCACTAAAGACATGGAGGCACTACCTGTATGGACAGAAATGCGATGTTTACACAGACCACAAGAGTCTGAAGTACATATTCACTCAGTCAGAGCTGAATATGAGGCAACAAAGATGGTTAGAGCTGATCAAAGATTATGAGTTGGAGATTCATTACCATCCAGGCAAAGCGAACGTAGTGATAGATGCTTTGAGCAGAAAGAGTCAAGTCAATCTTATGGTCGCTCATCCGATGCCTTATGAGTTGGCCAAAGAGTTTGACAGGTTGAGTCTCGGATTTCTGAACAACACGCGAGGAGTAACAATTGAGTTGGAACCTACCCTAGAGCGGGAAATCAAAGAAGCGCAGAAGAACGATGAGAAGATCAGTGAGATCCGGCGACTGATTCTAGATGGCAGAGGCAAAGATTTTTGGGAAGATGCAGAAGGTGTGATATGGTTCAAAGACCGCTTGTGCGTTCCCAATGCCCAGTCTATTCGGGAGTTGATCCTCAAGGAAGCTCATGAGACAGCCTATTCAATTCACCCTGGTAGTGAGAAGATGTATCAGGATCTGAAGAAGAAATTCTGGTGGTACGGAATGAAGAGGAAAATCGCAGAGCTTGTGGCTATGTGTGATAGTTGTCGAAGGATCAAGGCAGAGCACCAGAGACCAGCTGGATTGTTGCAACCGTTGCAAATCCCTAAGTGGAAATGGGATGAAATCGGCATGGATTTCATAGTCGGATTGCCTCGCACTCGAGCCGGCTACGATTCCATTTGGGTAGTGGTGGATCGCTTAAC
Source organism: Zea mays (assembly GCF_902167145.1). Classification (NCBI taxonomy): domain Eukaryota; kingdom Viridiplantae; phylum Streptophyta; class Magnoliopsida; order Poales; family Poaceae; genus Zea; species Zea mays. Next base: position 128,690,778 of record NC_050105.1, on the reverse strand, counting down.
CAAGTCAGCCCACTTCATACCTGTCAAGACCAACTACAACAGCGCAGTATTGGCAGAGTTGTACATGTCTCGGATCGTTTGTCTTCATGGTGTGCCAAAGAAGATAGTGTCAGACAGAGGAACGCAGTTCACCTCTCATTTCTGGCAGCAGTTGCATGAAGCCTTGGGCACACATCTGAATTTCAGTTCAGCTTATCATCCGCAGACAGATGGTCAGACTGAAAGAACCAATCAAATTCTTGAAGACATGTTGAGAGCCTGTGCGTTGCAACATCAGTCCGGATGGGACAAGCGATTGCCTTATGCAGAGTTCTCCTATAACAACAGTTATCAGGCCAGCTTAAAGATGTCACCATTTCAAGCGCTCTATGGAAAGAGTTGTAGAACTCCGTTGCAATGGGATCAGCCTGGAGAAAAGCAGGTGTTTGGGCCAGACATTTTGCTTGAAGCCGAAGAGAACATCAAGATGGTCCGAGAGAATCTGAAGATAGCGCAATCAAGACAGCGAAGCTATGCAGACACAAGAAGAAGAGAGCTGAGTTTCGAAGTCAAAGACTTTGTCTATCTGAAAGTGTCACCGATCAGGGGAGTCCGAAGGTTCGGAGTCAAAGACAAGCTAGCACCCCGCTACATTGGTCCGTATCAAATCCTTGCAAGGCGTGGAGAAGTGGCATATCAGCTCAGCCTACCAGGAAATTTGTCTGTTGTGCATGATGTCTTTCATATGTCTCAATTGAAGAAGTGCTTGCGTGTGCCAGAAGAGCAATTGCCAGTTGAAGGTCTTGAAGTCCAGGAGGACTTGACCTACGTTGAGAAGCCAACACAAATCCTTGAGACCGCAGACAGAGTCACCCGAAGGAAGACCATCAGAATGTGCAAAGTCAGATGGAATCACCACTCGGAGGAAGAAGCAACCTGGGAGCGTGAAGATGATCTGATGGCTAAATACCCTGAGCTCTTTGCTAGCCAACCCTGAATCTCGAGGGCGAGATTCTTTTAAGGGGGCTAGGTTTGTAACGCCCCGAATTTCGAGTTGAATTTTTTTCTTTTCTCTATCGCTCGCTAAATTCGGGTGTTACCTCTCTTTCCTATTTCTTTTCGCTAAAACCCTACCTATTTCCAAAACTCCAAGTCGTATAGTAATAATAAACCCTAGGAGTATTTTATTTGGATTGTTGCACCATCCCGGTGCCTGCATATCTTTTGTTTGTGGATTGAATTTGTGAAAACATGCTTTTAGAAAAATGATTAAAATGGGGAAAAATCCTTTCTTTTTCCCTTCCTCTTCTCCCCTCTCTCCCTTGGGCCGGCATTCCCCTCCCGCGGCCCATTTGGCGCGCCCTCCTCTTCTCCCGCGGCCCCCTTGCGCCCCCCTCTCCTAGGCCGGCTGGCCGGCTCGCGGCCCAACTCGGCGGCTGGCGCAGCCCAGCCGGGCCCCCCTCTTTTCCCCCGCGCGCGGCCCACAGGTCGGCTGGCTCGCGGCCCAACCGCCTAACGACTTGCCCGCTTCTGTCGCGCGCGTGCGCGCTGAGCAATTGCCCAGCCGCCGCCGCCCTCCCCGTGGGGCCCGCCTGTAAGTCTCCGTAGTCGCCCCCTGTTCATCTTCTCTCTCCCACGAACTCACGTTCTTCTCTCTCCCTCGCGCAAATCGCTCCCCTGACGCCTCCCTCTTCCTCCATCGCTCGGTCGCAGGAGAACCGCCGCCCCCGCACCTGACCGCGCCATCGCCGTCCCTCGAGGTGAGCCCGTCCCGCTCCCTTCTCCCCATCCCTTTCCCCCTCCGTTCCCGACCCCGGCGCGCTCGGCGCGGCGGACGTCGTGGCGTGGCGGCGCGCGGCTCGCCCGCCCGCTCCCCCGGCTCGGCCAGCGCCCGGCCTCGGCGTGGCGGCGCGGCGTGCCCGGCGCGGCCCCGCACGCGGCTCGGCCAGCGCCCGTCGCGACGTGGCGTGCCCGTGGCGGCCCGGCGCGGCCCCTGCGCCGGCTCTGCGCTCGCGCGGCCCCGCCCGACGCAGCCTGCCCGCGCAGCTCGCCCGCGGCGTGCTCGCTGCTCGCGTCCGCGACGCGACGCGGCCCCCTGCGTGGCGCGTTCACGGCCCCTGCTCGACGTAGAGTGCCCCTGGCGTCTCAGTTCGCCCGCAGCACGCTCACGGCAGCCTGCGCGGCTTGCTCGTGGCGACCTGCGCAGCGCATGGCAGCCCATCTGCGACGTGCTCACAGCAGCGACTCGCTCGCGTGCGTGGCTGGTCCATCCCCGGCTCGCCTGCATCGGCCTGTGCGGGGCACGGCCAACCCGTTCGTGCGATAACCCCATGCGTAGTGGCTTGTAGCTTTGTGCACGTGATAATACACATGTTTTGGTTCTCGTTATGCATAGTTTCGCGCGGCGACTCCCTACACCACTTATAATTGCTAACATTGATTGGTTTATGTTAGGGAGCGACACATTAACTAAGCATAGAATTAATTATGCTTAGATATTAACCATAGTTGCGCCTGCATTAAATATCAGTTATTATAACTACATGAAATGAAGTGTTTAAGTTCATTCTTTCACCAAACATGAACATAGCGAGTTGTCGATTATGGTAAGGGTTATGTAATTCTCACTACTTCAAATGGTCGTTAGCGCTAGCCTTATGTCATGTGTATGATTATGGGATTCATCTTTTCGTATGGTGTATTGTTTACTTTTCTGATTTGAAATGTGAATGTATGATTGTGTTCGCGTAGAGAGCGATCTGGTCGAGGAACCCGAAGAACTCGCAGGAGAAGCCCCTGAACAGCAGTCAGTTGGTGGAGGCAAGTGTCCCTTGACCTATCTCTGTCCTATACATACTTTAATTCACCTCCCGCATTACACATTTATACCTAAGGATCGACTAGCTTTTGTTATCCGTGTCCTTGTTACCTATCTGGGTTGGATTATTATTGCTTAGTCTTATGCTATTGCTCAACTCTAATCAATGAACATGATGGGAATTATCAATGATACGCTGTTTTCCCTTCTTTTATTATGATGTTATACTTGTGGTCTTCAAGGGGGCTCGAGCGGTTTCTCGAGTGCCTCTCCGTAAGGACCTGTTCGTTGGATGACCGCCCGAGAAAACAGTGCAACCATGAGGGTGGAATGGGGTGCCCTTAGCTGAATAATTAGAGGATCCGGGGTGTAGATCGCTTCGCCGTCGTGCCGTCAATGGGGCTCGGTGTATGCGGCTCGCTCTGCCAAGGTTGATTTGTCCCTTGGGGAGGAGTGCGGTACATTTAGGAAACCTAACGGGTGGCTACAGCCCCGGGGAATCTTTGTAAAGGCTACGTAGTGAGACCCTGCCTACTCACCTTGGGAGTGTTTAAGGGTCCATACAACCCGAGGCAAAAAGGGAATCACGGCTCATGGGTAAAGTGCGCAACCTCTGCAGAGTGTTATGAAACTGATATATCAGCCGTGCTCGCGGTTATGAGCGGCCAAGGGAGCTCCAGTGATTAGTGTACTTGATCAGAGATGTTCGAATTGCTGGTGACAATGAGACTGATGGTTCGTGGTTTTGACTCTAGTAATGGTAAGTGGTACTCTTTCCATTTGGAAAGGAGTACGTTTGGATTAATAACGTGGGTTAACTCTAAAACTTGGCTTTCTATACTAGTAATAATAATTTGACCAACTAAAAGCAACTGCTTGACTTATCCCCACATAAAGCTAGTCCACTACAGCCAAACAGGATACTTGCTGAGTATGTTGATGTGTACTCACCCTTGCTCTACACACCAACCCCCCTCCCCAGGTTGTCCGCATTGCAACCACTGCTCAGGAGAAGATGAAGCCGTGGAAGGAAACTTCTAGGAGTTCCAAGACTACGACGAGTTCTAGACGTGGGTTAGCGGCAACCCCGAGTCGGCTGCCTATGAAGGCCGCATTTATCTACGTTTCGTTTTCGCACTTTGATTTATTGTAAAGACTATGTGGATGTCTCAGACATATGATGTAATCGACTATTTCCCTTTTAATACTATTTGAGCACTGTGCGATGATGTCCATGTTATGTAACTGCTGTGTACGTGAATTGCTGATCCTGGCACGTACATGGTTCGCATTCGGTTTGCCTTCTAAAACCGGGTGTGACAGCAATGTACTCGGCTTCGACGGTAGAAATAGCTATGGAATTTTGCTTCTTTGAAGCCCAAGACACCAAGGATCTTCCCAAGAACTGGCAAGTCCTCGATGTGCTCTTTCTATTAATTTTACACCCCGCCCAATCGACATCCGAATAACCAATTAAATTAAATGTGGATCCCCAAGGGTACCAAAGCCCAAACTTAGGAGTATAAACTAAATATCTCAAGATTCGTTTTATGGCCGTAAGGTGAGCTTCCTTAGGGTCGGCTTGGAATCTTGCACACATGCATACGGAAAGCATAATATCCGGTCGAGATGCACATAAATAGAGTAAACAGCCTATCATCGACCGGTGTACCTTTTGATCGACGGATTTACCTTCCGTGTCGAGGTCGAGATGCCCATTGGTTCCCATGGGTGTCTTGATGGGCTTGGCATCCTTCATCCCAAACTTGTTTAGAATGTCTTGAATATATTTCGTTTGGCTAATGAAGGTGCCCTCTTGGAGTTGCTTCACTTGAAATCCCAAGAAGTACTTCAACTCCCCCATCATAGACATCTCGATTTTTTGTGTCATGATCCTACTAAATTCTTCACATGTAGATTCGTTAGTAGACCCAAATATGATATCATCAACATAAATTTGGCATACAAACAAATCATTGTCAAGAGTTTTAGTAAATAAAGTAGGATCAGCCTTTCCGACTTTGAAGCCAATAGTGATAAGAAAATCTCTTAGGCATTCATACCATGCTCTTGGGGATTGCTTGAGCCCATAAAGCGCCTTAGAGAGTTTATACACATGGTTAGGGTACTCACTATCTTCAAAGCCGGGAGGTTGCTCAACATAGACCTCTTCCTTGATTGGTCCATTCAGGAAGGCACTTTTCACGTCCATTTGGTAAAGCTTAAAGCCATGGTAAGTAGCATAGGCAAGTAATATACGAATTGACTCAAGCCTAGCTACGGGTGCATAGGTTTCGCCGAAATCCAAACCTTCGACTTGTGAATACCCCTTGGCCACAAGTCGGGCTTTGTTCCTTGTCACCACACCATGCTCATCTTGCTTGTTGCGAAAAACCCACTTGGTTCCTACAACATTTTGGTTAGGACGTGGAACTAAATGCCATACCTCATTTCTAATGAAGTTGTTGAGCTCCTCTTGCATCGCCACCACCCAATCTGAATCTTGAAGTGCTTCGTCTACCCTATGTGGCTCAATAGAGGAAACAAAAGAGTAATGCTCACAAAAATGTGCAACACGAGATCTAGTGGTTACCCCCTTATTAATGTCGCCGAGGATGGTGTCGACGGGGTGATCTCGTTGGATTGCTTGGTGGACTCTTGGGTGTGGCGGCCTTGGTTCTTCATCCTCCTTGTCTTGATCATTTGCATCTCCCCCTTGATCATTGCCGTCATCTTGAGGTGGCTCATCTCTTTGATCTTCACCTTCATCAACTTGAGCCTCATCCTCATTTTGAGTTGGTGGAGATGCTTGTGTGGAGGAGGATGGTTGATCTTGTGCATTTGGAGGCTCTTCGAATTCCTTAGGACATACATCCCCAATGGACATGTTCCTTAGCGCGATGCACGGAGCCTCTTCATCACCTACTCATCAAGATCAACTTGCTCTACTTGAGAGCCGTTAGTCTCATCAAACACAACGTCACAAGAAACTTCAACTTGTCCAGAGGACTTGTTAAAGACTCTATATGCCCTTGTGTTTGAATCATATCCTAGTAAAAAGCCTTCTACAGTCTTAGGAGCAAATTTAGATTTTCTACCTCTTTTAACAAGAATAAAGCATTTGCTACCAAAGACTCTAAAATATGAAATATTGGGCTTTTTACCAGTTAGGAGTTCATATGATGTCTTCTTGAGGATTCGGTGTAGATACAACCGGTTGATGGCGTAGCAGGCGGTGTTGACCGCCTCGGCCCAAAACCGATCCGAAGTCTTGTACTCATCAAGCATGGTTCTTGCCATGTCCAATAGAGTTCTATTCTTCCTCTCCACTACACCATTTTGTTGTGGCGTGTAGGGAGAAGAGAACTCATGCTTGATGCCCTCCTCCTCAAGGAAGCCTTCAATTTGAGAGTTCTTGAACTCCGTCCCGTTGTCGCTTCTAATTTTCTTGATCCTTAAGCCGAACTCGTTTTGAGATCGTCTCAAGAATCCTTTTAAAGTCTCTTGGGTATGAGATTTTTCCTGCAAAAAGAACACCCAAGTGAAGCGAGAATAATCATCCACAATAACTAGACAATACTTACTCCCGTCGATGCTTATGTAAGCTATCGGGCCGAATAGGTCCATGTGTAGGAGCTCGAGTGGCCTATCAGTCGTCATGATGTTCTTGTGTGGATGATGAGTCCCAACTTGCTTCCCTGCCTGACATGCGCTACAAATCCTGTCTTTCTCAAGATGAACATTTGTTAGTCCCAAAATGTGTTCTCCCTTTAGAAGCTTATGAAGATTCTTCATTCCAACATGTGCTAGTTGGTGATGCCAGAGCCAGCCCATGTTAGTCTTAGCAATTAAGCAAGTGTCGAGTTCAGCTCTATCAAAATCTACTAAGTATAGCTGACCCTCTAACACTCCCTTAAATGCTATTGAATCATCACTTCTTCTAAAGACAGTAACACCTACATCTGTGAAAAGGCAGTTGTAGCCCATTTTGCATAATTGAGAAACTGAAAGCAAGTTGTAATCTAAAGAATCTACAAGAAAAACATTGGAAATGGAATGGTCAGGTGATATAGCAATTTTACCCAATCCTTTGACCAAACCTTGATTTCCATCCCCGAATGTGATAGCTCGTTGGGGATCTTGGTTCTTCTCGTAGGAGGAGAACATTTTCTTCTCCCCTGTCATGTGGTTTGTGCACCCATTGTCGATGATCCAACTTGAGCCCCCGGATGCATAAACCTACAAAACAAGTTTAGTTCTTGACTTTAGGTACCCAAATGGTTTTGGGTCCTTTGGCATTAGATACAAGAACTTTGGGTACTCAAACACAAGTCTTTGATCCCTTGTGTTTGCCCCCAACATACTTGGCAACTATCTTGCCGGATTTGTTAGTTAAAACATAAGATGCATCAAAAGTTTTAAATGAAATGTCATGATCATTTGATGCACTAGGAGTTTTCTTCTTAGGCAATTTAGCATGGGTTGATTGCCTAGAACTAGATGTCTCACCCTTATACATAAAAGCATGATTAGGGCCAGAGTGAGACTTCCTAGAGTGAATTCTCCTAATTTTGCTCTCGGGATAACCGGCAGGGTACAAAATGTAACCCTCGTTATCCTGAGGCATGGGAGCCTTGCCCTTAACAAAATTAGATAATCTTTTAGGAGGAGCATTAAGTTTGACGTTGTCTCCCTTTTGGAAGCCAATGCCATCCTTGATGCCAGGGCGTCTCCCACTATAGAGCATGCTTCTAGCAAATTTAAATTTCTCATTTTCTAAGTCATGCTCACTAATCTTAGCATTAAGTTGAGCTATGTGATCATTTTGTTTCTTAATTAAAGCTAGGTGATCATGGATAGCATCAACGTTAATGTCTCTACATCTAGTACAGATGGAAGTATGTTCAACGGTAGATGTAGAGGGTTTGCAAGATTTTAATTCTACAACCTTAGCATGCAATATATCATTTTTACTTCTAAGGTCGGAAATGGAAGCATTGCAAATATCTAATTCTTTAGCCTTAGCAAGCAATTTTTCATTTTCAATCCTAAGGCTAGCAAGAGAAATATTCAATTCTTCAATCTTAGCAGGCAAATCAACATTATCATTTCTAAGATTGGGAATTGAAACATCACAAGCATTTGAATCAACCTTAGCAATTAAACTAGCATTCTCATTTCTAAGGTTGTCAATAGTCTCATGGCAAGTGCTTAGCTCACTAGATAGTTTTTCACATTTTTCTACTTCTAAAGCGTAAGCATTTTTAACCTTAACATGCTTCTTATTTTCTTTAATAAGGAAGTCTTCTTGGGTGTCCAAGAGATCATCCTTCTCATGAATAGCACTAATCAATTCATTTAATTTTGCCTTTTGTTGCATGTTTAGGTTGGCAAAAAGAATGCGCAAGTTATCCTCCTCATTACTAGCATTATCCTCATCGCTAGAGGTTTCATATTTGGTGGAGGATCTTGATTTTACCTTCTTCCTTTTGCCGTCCTTTGCCATGAGGCACTTGTGGCCGACGTTGGGGAAGAGGAGGCCCTTGGTGATGGCGATGTTAGCGGCGTCCTCGTCGGAGGAGGAGTCGGTGGAGCTCTCGTCAGAGTCCCACTCCCGGCAAACATGGGCATCGCCACCCTTCTTCTTGTAGTACCTCTTCTTCTCCTTTCTTCTCCCCTTCTTGTCGTCGCCCCTGTCACTGTCACTAGAAATAGGACATTTTGCTATAAAGTGACCAGGCTTACCACACTTGTAGCAAACTTTCTTGGAGCGAGAATTGTAGTCCTTCCCCTCCTTTGCTTGAGGATTTGGCGGAAGCTCTTGATGACGAGCGCCATCTCCTCATTGTCGAGCTTTGATGCGTCGATTGGTTGTCTACTTAATGTAGACTCCTCCTTCTTCTCCTCTGTTGCCTTGAATGCAACCGGTTGTGCTTCGAACGTGGAGGGGTCATCAAGCTCGTTGATTTTCTTTGAGCCTTTGATCATCAATTCAAAGCTCACAAAATTCCCGATTACTTCCTCGGGAGTCATTAGTGTATATCTAGGATTGCCACGAATTAATTGAACTTGAGTAGGGTTAAGGAAAACAAGTGATCTTAGAATAACCTTAACCATTTCGTGGTCATCCCATTTTTTGCTCCCGAGGTTGTGCACTTGGTTCACCAAGGTCTTGAGCCGGTTGTACATGTCTTGTGGCTCCTCCCCTTGGCGAAGTCGGAAACGACCGAGCTCCCCCTCGATCGTTTCCCGCTTGGTGATTTTGGTCACCTCGTCTCCTTCGTGCACGGTCTTTAGCGTGTCCCAAATCTCCTTAGCACTTTTCAACCCTTGCACCTTATTATACTCCTCTCGACTTAGAGAGGCGAAGAGTATAGTTGTGGCTTGGGAGTAGAAGTGTTGGATTTGGTCCACTTCGTCCTCATCATAATCTTCATCCCCTACGGATGGTACCTGTACACCAAACTCAACAACATCCCATATACTTTTGTGGAGTGAGGTTAGATGAAATCGCATCAAATCACTCCACCTAGCATAATCTTCACCATCAAACGTTGGTGGTTTACCCAATGGGACGGAAAGTAATGCCGTATGTTTAGAAATGCGAGGATAGCGTAGGGGGATCTTACTAAACTTCTTGCGCTCATAGCGCTTAGAAGTTACGGACGACGTGTCGGAGCCGGAGGTGGATGGCGACGAGGTGTCGGTCTCGTAGGAGACCACCTTCCTCATCTTCTTCTTCTTATCACCGCTCCGACGCGACTTGTGTGAAGGGGATTCCTTTTCCTTCCCCTTCCCTTTGTTGTAGGACTCTCCCGATGGAGCCTGTAGCGGGCTTCTCGCCGGTCACCATTTCCTTCCTGGCATGATCTCCCGACATCACTTTGAGCGGTTAGGCTCTAATGAAGCACCGGGCTTTGATACCAATTGAAAGTCACCTAGAGGGGGGGTGAATAGGGCGAATCTGAAATTTACAAACTTTATCACAACTACAAGCCATGTTAGCGTTAGAAATATAAACGAGTCCGAGAGAGAGGGCGCAAAACAAATTGTGAGCGAATAAAGAGCGAGACACGATGATTTATTTTACCGAGGTTCGGTTCTTGCAAACCTACTCCCCGTTGAGGTGGTCACAAAGACCGGGTCTCTTTCAACCCTTTCCCTCTCTCAAACGGTCCCTCAGACCGAGTGAGCTTCTCTTCTCAATCAAACGGGAACAAACTTCCCCGCAAGGACCACCACACAATTGGTGTCTCTTGCCTTGGTTACAATTGAGTTGTTCGCAAGAAAGAATGAAAGAAAGAAGCAATTCAAGCGCAAGAGCTCAAAAGAACACAACAAATCTCTCTCACTAATCACTAAAGCCTTGTGCGGAATTGGGAGAGGATTTGATCTATTTGATGTGTCTAGTATTAAATGCTATAGCTCTTGTAAGGTGTAGAAGTGTAGAAACTTGGATGACTTGAATGTGGGGGTGGTTGGGGTATTTATAGCCCCAACCACCAAACTTGACCGTTGGTGGAGGCTGCTGTCGACGGGTGCACCGGACAGTCCGGTGCGCCAGCCACGTCACCAGGCCGTTGGATTCCGACCGTTGGAGCTCTGTCTTGTGGGCCAGCCTGGCTGTCCGGTGGTGCACCGGACAAGTCCTGTAGACTGTCAGGTGCGCATTTAATGCGTTGCAGTCGACCGTTGCGCGCGAAGTAGCCGTTGCTCCGCTGTCACACCGGACAGTCCGGTGTGCACCGGACAGTCCGGTGAATTATAGCGGAGCAGATTCCCGAAGCTGACGAGTTCAGAGTCGCTCTCCCTTGGGGCACCGGACACTGTCCGGTGGTACACCGGACAGTCCGGTGAATTATAGCGGAGCGCCTCTGAGAATTCCCAAAGGTGTTGAGTTCAGCTTGGAGTTCCCTGGTGCATCGGACACTGTCCGGTGGCACACCAGACAGTCCGGTGCGCCAGACCAGGGAACACTTCGGTTGTCCCTTGCTCACTTTGTCGAACCCATTCTTGGTCTTTTTATTGACTTATTGTGAACCTTTGGCACCTGTAGAACTTATAGACTAGAGCAAACTAGTTAGTCCAATTATTTCTGTTGCGCAATTCAACCACCAAAATCAATTAGGAAATAGGTGTAAGCCTAATTCTCTTTCACTAACTAAACAAGATTAACGCATAAAAGAAGAATCGGCAATGGATCTAACCATAAGATCATCATCACAATAAGCTGAAAATGCAGATTTACTTACAATGTTTTCCATGAGTAATGGTAAGGAACACGAGCGGGTGTGCACGAATTACTTCCCAGAAACCTGATTCGTCGACACCCATGCAGGTCGTCAGATAGTCGTCGACGGTTCAGAGAATCGCTCTCTCTTGATCTGTTGCGCGATAGATGAAGGGACGACAGTGCAGAGAAGCGGTGGCACAGAGAGATTAGAAGAAGAGGACGAGTCGGTTGATGTTCGCGTATTTCCTCCAACCGAGGGATGTCCTCTTTTATAGAGGGGTTGCCGCAACCTTCTTGATTTCGATTCGCTAAATTTCAGGAATCGCTCCTCAAAATATCTCTACGCGCAATCACTCGGAAATCTCGCGCCTAACGTGCACGCCATTACTCCTATTTGATATGACAATCTAGGTGTGGTATTTGATAACCAAACAAACAAAAAGGCAAAAAAATACTATTTAGAACACGTCACGTGACGACGCGATCACGCATCGTCACAAGTCACGCCATAAATAACGCAAAACGCGAGCGAGCGCGTGCGTGTGTGGCATTATTCATAGCCCTTTATTTATCTCATGTGAAGTGTAGCGAACACTCACACATATAAATTGGTTCTTTCATACTTAGATAAGCAATATGGGATTAAAGCCTCATACCCAGAGGCGGGCCCAGGGGGTATTCATGGGTATTCATTGAATACCCAAATTTTTTGTGATCTATAGTAATTTACCAATAATGTATTACACAAAATAGCGTTAGAGCACTAATTTCTTTAATCTTTTGAATTTTTGAATACCCAATATCAAATGTCTGGGCCCGCTTCTGCTCATACCCGCTCTCACATCACTTTGGCTTCTTTATTTGAATTGGGTCACACACTAGTGGACAAAATTCCACACCCAATGCACAATACCAAACTCATTTAATATGTCATGTAGGTTAGATGTGGCATATTATTAAAAAAAGAGAATAAAGCGGTATATTAAAGGAGATACCACTTTGGCGCAAGATCATATCCATTTAAAATATGAACCATCTAAGTGGCCCACCACTCATACTCTCATGTTTAATTGTCCTGTAGAGACTACGAAATAACACATAATATTATATATTGGAACAATCATATCTTCTATGGTAACATATGACGTGGCAACTTTGTCTAGACAATAAGCTGAGAATAGCCTTATATGACTGTCATACATTGTTTTATGAGTGATTGGCCTTAACTCGAAACAAGGTGCAATGCAGAAATACGCGGATACAACTGGTGATTGCTAAATTTATCTCAAATTTAGGGGGTTATGGTTTATAGACTCTGATATAGCCTTGGTGCACAATACACTATCTGTGAGCTTAGAATTAGAACCGTAGCTAGTGTCCTACGATGTCGACTTGGCTCTATCCAGATTTTAAGTCACACTCTGCCACTGATGGAAGTCAGGTAGATTAGCGTTCGTGCTATTTTCTGCACAACTGTGGCTACAGCGAGGCTGACCTGGTATACTGAAAGCCTGGCAGACACGCGCACGCTCCCCGCACGTTGCAGCCCGCCGCCCGCGCCATCGCCTAGGAAACGAAAAGCCAAGCCGGGTTAGGCTTTTAAGTGGCCGCGCTTGCTTTTTGCATTAGCGGCGCGACGCGATGCAATCAGACGTGGAGTAGCTTGCGCGGTGTCCAACTGTCCACTATGCTCTGCCGCGCCGCTTTCCAGAGCCTTTTAGTCTTGTGCGTGCCGTTGTGGCCGCCGGAGAATGCTGCATGTGTTTGTGTTGGTAGTTTGGTACTGGGAGTGGCGGGGGAATGTGCTGGGTTTGGCGGGTTAGTAGCTGCTGGTGGTTGTATTTGCTGGTGTCCAGCAGCTATTCAGCTCTGCGGAGCCGCGTGCCGGCTGATCTCGGGCCTGTTTGGAATAGATTCTGTGCAGCTTCTGGTGGGAAAAGCTGGATCTCGGTGCCAAACGGCTGGATTCTCCACCAGATTCTCCTGGAAGCGCTTCTTCCCACCACACCGTTTCAACGTAGATGGAGAATCGGCTCTATGGCCGCGTCGCGAGGAAGCGGGTGATTCCTGCAGTACCTCTTCATATTCTGCACACTAGTGTGTGATGTTGTTCGTATGTTTTAGGCTTGAGTCTAGCATGGCAAAAGGCAAGGAACGTGTTCGTTTCTAACAAAGGTTTAACTCACGTAAATTCAACACAGTCTATCCATGCGCTGCTGCCATTGCAGTTGTTAAGTGTACCTTTAATCCTCATGTTCAGATGTTAACAATACGATAATTTGGACATTTAAGCATATAGACTTTAGACACTGATATTTAATAATTCGGTCAGTCCCGTAATGCACTAGTTGGTTATCTGTATTTATCAGTTTTCTTTTTTTAATCGGAATCTACAAACTCATAATCTGTGTATCCAAACACTCATATTCTACCCACCAGCTTCTCTCCACAGCAGCCGAACCAAACACCCAGATTCTGACCACCAGCTTATCCCTACAGCCAGCTTTTCCCCACAGCCAGCTTTTCAGAAAAGCTCTCCAGAAAAAAGCCGAACCAAACATACCCAATAGCTCCTGGCGGCGGTGGCGGGCTTTCTCATGCTGCCATGCAGAATGCAGCGGCGAGATTTCTAGGTTGCCACTCGCCAGTCGCCACGCGATTGTAGCTGTTGTTACTTTCCAATGTAGCTGTCGTAGAAGGTTAAAAAATATACCGGTGGTCACTAAATTTGTAGCCATATATCATCTTGGTTCCTAAACTCTCAAAGTGTATATCTAAGGTTTCTAAACTTATGATGTTGTATTGTTCTTGTCTCTAATTTTTTAACATACACATTTTGTCTTTATACTTGTACGGTTTCGTGTGATTTGAATCTCTAAACTTATTTTTTGTGTTATCAAAGGTCCAAACTATTTAGACATGTGATGACACCAAAATAAGTTTATTGGGACTAGAAATATTGGGACTAGAAATGTACATGTTGAGAGTTTAGGGGCTAAGACAATACAACTTCATAAGTTTAAGGGCATTAGATGTGTATTTTAAGAGCTTAGAGATCGGAATATACAATGCTATATGTTTAAAGGCCGCTAATGTATTTTACTTGATGAAATATTAAAAGAATAGATTATAGTGCACTAGGGCAAGCGAGCAACTGCATCTACTGGCACAAAGCGATATCCGAGCACGCGTAACCCAAGTTCATGAAATGGTAGAAACATGTAAAGTTATAACCTTCTCTTCTCTCACTACTATGAAACACCAATTTTTTAGTTTTTATTGTTGTCCCTTTTGCTATACTTATTTCTAGGTCCGAACATTAACTTCAACGCCCACGTCCATTAGCTTGTATGGTTATGAAAAATAAGAAAAAAACGTGTATACCACGTTCATACATAGTTAATCGATAAAACATATATTTTTGTATTTTATTAAAAAAATAATACTACTATAAACGGTGCCGGTAGTTGAGGTGAAGTGACAGAGTAAAGAGCGCCAGAGTCCCCGTTCCTTGTCCAGCACTAGCGCATCGATGAAAGGTTCTCTCCTCTGCCCAGAACCCAGATACCAAAATGGGACCGAGAGAGGCTAAACAGAAGTGACAGCAGCAGCTATCCAGCTCACCCGAGAACAGTTTGTTTACTGTGAAGAACTGAAGACACATCACATTCCGGCTGCCGTCCCTTCCCTTGCATCTGGCTCTCCTTGCAGTCGCAGCCTCGTACACCGCTTGTGCGAGCTTTTACTCCTACCCCAATCTCCCTTTGCTACTTTTGGGGACCTCCAGACCTCTCAAATCGAGAGAACCAAAAACGATAGAGAAAGAGAGCCTGTCAGCCCAAGAAAAGGTTCCTCCCCTCCTTCCCCACCTCGCCCTCAGCCCTCATCATCCTCTAACATCCGATTGTGCCCTGTGCTCTGCGGTTCTCGGATCCAAGATTTCGCCGGCCGGCCGCCGGCGGTGGCTCCGGCCTCCGGGAGCGGGAGAAAGACTGGATTTTTCGGGCCATGGAGATGTGGCCTGATCCGTTCAGGCCCGGGCGGTGGGGTGGCTTCCTGAGCAGGTCTGATTCGTATCGGTTCAAATGATCTCGGCGGCTTGATTGGTCGGTTCCGCTTCCGCCGGGGGATCGGAGCTAGGGCGGTGGTTTCTTGGCCGGCCGGTGGATTCATCGGCTCGGGTCTGGTGGGATCTTGGTGGTTGCTGGTTCAGCACACGAGCCGCAGGTCTGCGTAGATCCCCTCTTCGCTTCCGTGGCGGATTTGTACTGCTAGGGTTTTGGTTGGGTCTGGTGGAAGATGATTAAGCAGATCCTTGGCAGGCTGCCGAGGAAGCCGGGGAAGGCTGGGGATAGCCGGGAAGCTGCTGCTGCGGGGAATGGAACTGAGCCGTCGAATTCCTACAGTGTTGCGAGGAGCATGGACCCAGGTAACAAAAGGGCTGGAAATGGAGATTACCCAGTTCCATCTGGTGTAATTCCGAATCCAGTGATGAATGGGGCTGTGGTGTATCACTCCAATGAACCCTTACCGGCATTCAAGGACGTGCCCATGTCAGAGAAGCAGAATTTGTTTGTCAAGAAGGTGAGCCTATGTTGCGCTGTGTATGACTTTGTGGATCCAACTAAGAACCTCAAGGAGAAGGAGGTGAAGCGCCAGACACTTATGGAGCTTGTTGATTACGTCGCTTCCGCTAATGGCAAGTTCTCTGAGGTTGTCATGCTGGAGATCACAAAGATGGTGTCAATTAATTTGTTCCGGAGCTCCAGCCCCACACCTCGTGAGAACAAAGCCATTGAAGGGGTCGATCTGGAGGAGGATGAGCCTCTCATGGATCCTGCATGGTCTCACCTACAGATCGTGTACGAGGTTTTCTTGAGATTTGTAGCTTCACAGGAGACAGATGCAAAGTTGGCCAAGAGATATATAGACCATTCCTTTATCCTTAGGCTGCTAGACCTTTTTGACTCTGAGGACCCCAGGGAAAGGGACTATCTAAAGACGATACTTCATCGAATATATGGTAAATTCATGGTCCATCGACCATTCATCAGGAAAGCAATTAACAACATATTCTACAGGTTTATATTCGAAACAGAGAAACATAATGGTGTTGCAGAGTTGTTGGAGATCCTGGGCAGTATTATCAATGGGTTTGCCCTTCCACTTAAGGAAGAGCACAAATTGTTCCTTGTTCGTGCACTGATCCCTCTTCACAAGCCGAAATGTGTATCTATGTACCATCAGCAGCTATCGTATTGCATCACACAGTTTGTTGAGAAGGACTGCAAACTTGCTGACACAGTTATTAGGGGTTTACTTAAATATTGGCCTGTGACGAACAGTTCAAAGGAGGTGATGTTCTTGGGTGAGTTAGAGGAGGTTTTAGAGGCAACACAGCTTGCAGAGTTCCAAAGATGCATGGTTCCACTCTTCCGTCAGATTAGCCGTAGCATGAACAGCTTTCATTTCCAGGTCAAAAACTTACTGCGCCTATACTTAAGTTTTTCAGCAATTTCTACCAAATTATTTTGCTGGTTCGTCTAGCCTATGACACACGTGCTCCTACCACTTTAGCTCTATGATTTCACAATTTTTTGCCTGCATATATTTAATTAGCTACAGTTCTTCTCCCAATATACATGGGAAAAATATTGGTAGTGTCTCCACTTTCTAGGACTCCCTTTTCAGATGCCAGTGTGTGGCCGCTGGTAATGGTACCAGCGAGCAGGTCTATTTCTCGTACTGTTCTTCATTCAACCGCACCAGCCCCCCCCCCCCCCCCCCCCCCCCCCCCCCCCCCCCCCCCCCCCCCCCCCCCCCCCCCCGCGCTCGCGCTCTGGCCATCCAGTTGTCTCCCAATGCCTTGCTTGCCGCCCCTCAAACCACCACCGTGGCTGAGGCCCCCTTCTCCTTCTAAGGCCATTGGGCATGGAGATCTTGAACACGAGGAAGAAGACGTTCACCAAGTCAGGTGTCGACATGTGTTTGTTGCTACTGTAAAGCACTCACTCTATGTAAAGATTTGTTTTTTCAGATACACACCAGGTTTATGGTGTGTATTTTCATTTAAATTTGTGCACATGGACTTCTTAGTTGTTCTGATATAAGCTAGTCTATGATTAATAACAAAATAGGGTTGGTGCTAGCCTGCTAGGTCATTTTTAAAAGTTATAGTTACAAAATAGCATATCAATTTCTTATGTTAGAGTTGGAGTCTTCTAGGTGCATACTATTTTTTCATTTTCTTTTCTTCTTGTACCTTAAAGTTATCTCGAAATTGATCTGTTGCATGGTAATTAAATCTTTATGTCCCTCTTTTGTAATAATCAGATTGGGCCATTGGGGACTTAATTAACAAACATTTTTTAAATATACTTGTATATAACATTTCTGTAAAAGCTATCATCATGAATTTCATGTAGAAAACAGATATCAATTGCTGTCCAAGTTGGATAGCAAGTATAATCTACTAATTCCCCCAATGACTTCTAGTGCAAGTGCGAATCCTTGCTCTACCAAGTGTGCAAAAGATCAATGCTCATGATGTTTCCTGCTTTGCTGTTAAGATACCTTCTACATGGACCACTGGGTGTCTTTTTTTATGTATAATTTATGTACATGCTGATAGTGCCTCCTGTTTTTCTGTTAAGATACCTTCTCTCCAGACCACTGAATGTTTTTTAGTGTACAATTTATTATGTACATGTTTTTCAGTTGTTTCATGTACATGCTATCTGTGATGGGAATATTAAATAAATCATTGGTTCTAAGCCATTTCACCTTTTTTGTAATTACATTTAATTTATTCCTTGGCCTTTAAAAATTGTTTCTCCTGCCTTAAATACTTAGAAACTGATATGTTGCATATAGACCTTAAGAGGTTTTATACCTTTATATGCCTTCTTTCTCAGTAACTGGATTAGAAGCGTGTGAGAAATTGGAAAGCTCAACTGGGCTCTAAGCACACTTTCACATACAAACGTTTTGTTTTGTATCTACTGAAACAAAAGTCACAGTAGAAGTCATTAGGAATGTCATGTATCAAAAAGTGGTATTCATGGGCCCAAATTGGATAGTAAGCCAAAGCCATTATAATTTCCCATATTTTGAATTGGGGTGCACTCACATTCTCCTTTCTGTTTTCATGTATGGGATTCTTTCAGTTTTATTAGTGAATTGCTCCATTGGAATGTAACCTGTTTATCAATTTCTGCCTGCTGAAATCTGTATATTCTTGCATTTGCTCATACCTCTGCCTATCAGTGGCATCTCTTCATCTATCTCTGAGACTCTGACTCTCAAACGTGTGTTTTCTGACTAAAAAATTGGCCGGGGAGGGAAAGCTCTCCCTCCCGGTATCGTATTAAGAAGAGGTGGTCCCGGCCGAGAAAACCCTTGAACCCTGGCCTCCATCACTAACGGGTTGATCGACTGCCCACTCTGCAACGGCCCAGCCGGAGGGTGGTGGCGCGCAGGATTCCGGTCCCGAGAGAGGGCGGGGCACAACAATGCGATTTTTTTAACCAAGCCCGAAAATTTGCTCCCGAGGGGGATCGACCTCGGGACCTGGAGGTAGGGGAGAAGCTAGGTTGTACCTAGCGGACGCAAATGCACCCCCTCAAAAATGCAAATTCTATAGACGCGGTTAAAATTTCACCATATATGCACCCCTAGAAAAAATTAGTATGCATCCACTAGACTAATTGCACCCTCAATTTTGCTCTAGCTTCGCCACTGCCTGGAGGTGCTACTCGAAAGCCGTCGCGTGTGTTTTCTGACTATCGCTCCTGTCTTTGCTATGTGTAAAATCCTCCTCTTATATTCCTGACTGTCTTCCTTTTTCTGGTCATCTTAAAACAGGTTTTAAACATGGCCTTTGCGTATTCGAAGCATGATTATTTGCTACCCTCTTGCTAATCATTCTACTTAATAATTGTGTACGTGTGCTGCTTGGATCCTGCTGATTATGTGAAATGGAATGTAGTTTTTTCTTTGCTGATGGTATCTGGTGGTTTTGTTTAGAGACATATCTTATATGTTCACTTGAGCAGTTTGTAGCCTATCGATAATAGAATATGAGCACTACTTTAGCTGGCTTCCTGGGTGAAGAAATGCTCAGCATTAGGTTGATGCAGTTTTTTTAGCAATAGTCAGCATTTATGACTTATGTTTTTCTCCTTTTCTGTTCATAGGTGGCAGAGCGGGCTCTGTTTCTCTGGAACAATGACCATATTGAAACCCTAATTAAGCAAAACTACAAGGTGCTGTTACCGATCATCTATCCAGCACTCGAGAGAAACTCCAGAGATCACTGGAACCAAGCTGTCCGTAGCCTGACACTGAACGTACGCAAGATCTTCTCAGACCATGATTCCACATTCTTCGGGGAGTGCGTCCAGAGGTTCAGTGACGAGGAGCTCAAGCAGGCGGAATCTGATTCAAAACGAGACGCCATGTGGAAGCGCCTGGAGGAAATGGGTGCCTCAAAACCTGGCGGGAACCATCCCTTAGGTGCACCCAATGGCAAACCCAGTCACGCTGCTGGCTAGAATACAATAGCCCACCGTACCAGCCGCATCCGTGTAACTCTTCGGCTCTCGTGCCAAGATCTCCTGGAACCTGGGTTGTGATTTTAGCTTTGGGATTCTTTTTGCGTTGGTTTGCCCCTGTTGTAGGTGGGTCCGATGTGTTTGGTTTTGTAAGAACTGTATGTTCAAAATGTACACACGGAGGAATTTGACAGATTTGGCATGTGTAGCAACATTAATCAGAATTACTATCATATAGTCCAATAAACAACGTCGATTTTGATTGCAGATACGCGGTTTGGGTGGCTTATATATATACCGAAATGACAGTGAGCGTTGTGTTCTTGTTTGTGTTGTTATATTATTATTATTATTATTATTATACATACTGATATAAAATGATGCTGTGAATTGGGACATGGCTGTGTGTCTGGTTTTGATTTCTTTGTTCTATTTGTGCTTGATGTAACATAATACAAAGTGCTCTGCTTGTTTACCAACTGATGCTTACGGAATAATAGTTTGTTGCGAAACTTGTCTGATAGATCAAGTAACTCGTGCTCGCATAAGCCTCCCGTGTCTGCACGAGCTTGACAATGGCAAAATGGCGAGGACGCGCTCCGGAATACCAGATGAGCGAAGCCACTCGACGGGGATACCACAATCCCAAAAGGCTCGCCAAAACCCCCTCGGCGGTTACCCTTCTCTCCCGATGGCAACCGCCGCCGCCGCCGCCGTGGCGGCACCCGAGCAGCCGCGTCGCCGGAAGCCGGCGCCGGGGCGTGGGGGCGTGGCCCTCCCTGCGGGACTCTCGGAAGAGGAGGCCAGGGTGCGGGCCATCGCCGAGATCGTCTCGGCGATGGGGGAGCTCTCGCGGCGCGGGGAGGATGTGGACCTTAACTCGCTCAAGTCTGCCGCGTGCCGGAGATACGGTCTGGCGCGGGCGCCCAAGCTAGTGGAGATGATCGCCGCCGTGCCCGAGGCCGACCGTGCCACGCTGCTTCCGCGGTTGCGCGCTAAGCCCGTGCGCACGGCGTCGGGTATCGCCGTCGTCGCCGTCATGTCGAAGCCGCACCGTTGCCCACACATCGCCACCACCGGGAACATCTGTGTCTACTGCCCCGGCGGTCCCGATTCCGACTTCGAGTACAGCACGCAATCCTACACGGGATACGAGCCCACCAGCATGCGTGCCATTCGGGCAAGGTGATTTAGCTCACTGGCTGTTGATGCCGCTGATAAATACTACACATGTACCTTCTTGTATTGCTTGAATTGATGAAGGTAGTATCCTTGTTTAGGTTAGTCTACTGCAATGTTGTTCATTGAAATGGACCTGCTTTTGTTAGAAATTTACATTGCAAAATAGAAAATTACTAGTTGATATTTGAGAGCGACGATGAAAGGGCAAAGTTGCATTGGTGTCCGTGCTCCCAATCACGTGTTAGGAGTTATACATGCTATTGCTAGACAGCCAGTAGAACATGCTTAAAATCATGTCTCAGGAGTTCAATAGAATCCATTATAGACTGGCTAAATTAGATATGGGCATTTTACTGAAAACACTGTAATGAAAGAGTACAAATGATGATCAGGCCTTTAAGAACTGTTGATAAAGTTCTCTATTTGTCTGCCTGTTGTTTGTTAAACCAATTATGTAACTAGTTTCTGTGCTCTCTCTCTCTCTCTCTTGGCTGCCTGTTGCATGTTTTTTCCCCTACCTTCACTTATACAGGATTGTTTTCCTTTTATGTAACTCTTTTTTCTCTTCATATGTTTCTAGTGAAATGCACAGTAGGGGTCTCCCCTACTGTATTTCCCCTAAAAAAACTTCTCTATTTTTTGCTAGTTAAATATGAAAGTACACCAATGCCAATTGGTGATCTTTGAATAATCTTGTAGCCTAGGATTATGTTTAGCGATACAGATGATTGTGCACTTCAATTATTTTAAACTGATTTATTCACACACTTTTCGTAGATGATTTTCCTGATCTACCATTATATTTTAGGTATAATCCATATGTGCAAGCCAGGAGCAGGATAGATCAGCTCAAGAGGCTAGGGCATAGCGTGGATAAGGTTTGTCAGTAGTCCAAGACAGCACTTGGCTCGATTTTATTGACTCTTATGTTCACGACATGGTGTATTCAATTTTGACCAGCAGTTGAAGATGATAATGTACTTTGCAGGTCGAATTCATCTTGATGGGTGGGACTTTCATGTCCTTACCAGCTGAATATCGTGATTATTTCATCAGAAATCTTCATGATGCTTTATCGGGTCACACTTCTGCAAATGTTGAGGAGGCTATTTGTTATTCGGAACATAGTGCTGTCAAATGTATTGGTATGACGATTGAGACGTAAGTATCATCGCAGAATTGGATGTTGCTTATCACTTTTCATTCAAAAGGAAAGTGTTGTCTTTTCCGTCCTAGGGACTTCAATCCCAGTGAAATGTTTTTTTTTATCTTGGAATTCTAGGAGACCTGATTATTGCTTGGGGCCTCATCTGCGCCAGATGCTATCTTATGGTTGTACCCGCTTGGAAATTGGTGTCCAGAGTACATATGAGGATGTTGCCCGTGACACAAACAGAGGACACACAGTGGCTGCTGTTGCTGATTGCTTCTGTTTGGCAAAAGATGCTGGGTTTAAGGTTTTTTTTTGTCACCTAGCTTTGCTTAATTGATTTTATTATTTGTTTATGATTGTTCTGACTATCTTGATTCACCCTTTTGACAGGTGGTTGCCCACATGATGCCAGATTTACCTAATGTTGGAGTTGAAAGAGATTTGGAAAGTTTCAGAGAATTTTTTGGAAGTCCAGCGTTCCGGGCTGATGGTCTGAAGATTTATCCAACACTTGTGATTCGTGGAACTGGTCTTTATGAGCTCTGGAAAACTGGCAGGTACTCCTCTAATCTAGTGTCCTGCTAAATCTTACTTACGTTCTTGGGGTTATTTTTAAATCTTAAGGTAAGAACTTATATACTAATGACAAGTCAGGTTGGGCAATTGGTTTAAACCGATTGTTCGGGTCGGTTTGTTCGTTGTTGAAAAACTTCAGTTTGCCCAAAACAACAACTGATGAAACTTAATACCTGTGTGGGTGTCGCATGCCACCGTCGTAGTTTAAAGTGGGTTGGTGCCTGATTTGATGACAAACGGTGCTTGCTCACCATCTACGCTGCACTTGCAGCTTGCCGCACTGCCTCCCAGGGCGCTCACTTCACGCTGTCACCACACTTGACCGCCTACTGCTCGCCTGTTGTAGCTCAACCCACTCGTCAATCGTCTCCTCACAGCATGCAGGCGTCACACGTCCCGCTTGTCGCTGCTCGCCTGATGCCATGACGACCACGCCACCGCTGCAGCTGCAGCTAGGGATATATGAGTGGGCTACTGAGGATAGGGAGAGGTGAGAGCTGAGTGGGCTATGCACAGTCTGATACGGCTGTATCCTTGGGCTAAGGTGGGCCAACGAGAGTGAAGGGCTAGAGGCCATGCGTGCTTGATGTATTGATGAGTTACACTCGTGAGGAATGTGAGGGAGCACTTCAGTTTATATACAGTTGCTTGCCCCCCCCCCCCCCCCTCCTCTTTCTGTCACCGAACAGCGATCTTGCCAGGAACTGAAACTGTAACCGAATAAACCAACAGTTCAGTTTGGTTTCCGGTTAAAAAATGTTCAACCGTAATGACAAGGGCTCACAAGTCCAGGATTTACCCAGTAAGATTTCTGCTGCAGATATAGAAATTATCCACCTGAGCTGTTGGTGGATATTGTGGCAAGAATTCTGTCTTTGGTACCACCTTGGACACGAGTGTATCGGGTCCAGAGAGATATTCCTATGCCTCTTGTTACTTCTGGTGTCGAGAAAGGTAACCTTCGCGAGCTTGCTTTGGCTCGAATGGAAGATCTGGGCTTAAAATGCCGGGACGTCAGAACCCGTGAGGCAGGGATTCAGGTAAATACAAAATACAGTAAAACCAATTACTGGCCTATAATTGATGTCCTTTTATAATTCTAACTGTGCATCTGTATGTAGGATATCCATCACAAGATCCGGCCAGATGAAGTAGAGCTTGTCAGACGTGACTATGCTGCAAATGAGGGTTGGGAAACATTCCTCTCTTATGAGGATACACGACAGGTACTTATAGCTGGCCAGCCAATATGGAAATGAATTCTGGAATATGATGCTTGCCTGTATAGGTGTATTTCTGATGTGATTATAGTCTACTCGCCTTCTCTGCAGTTTGAGATCTTTTTCTGTCTTTAATTGGTTCTCTTGATATTCCTTTTGTTTGATGAAGACTAGCAATGGGTCTAACAAATAGTTTGTTAGTCTTTTGAGTTTAGCAATAGACTCACAATTTACTTTTCATGAATTTTACAGGATATCCTGATCGGGCTGTTGCGCTTGCGTAAATGTGGCCGTAATGTTACATGCCCTGAACTTGTAGGGAGGTGTTCAATTGTGCGTGAGCTTCATGTCTATGGAACTGCAGTCCCTGTGCATGGCCGTGATGTGGACAAACTGCAGCACCAGGTGATTCACGTATTTACATGTAGACAGTGTGACAGTGAGTGAATGTATGATAACCAGCCAAGGCTTTGGTCATCGGCAATTGGCGCTACCATGTTTAGAATTTATGACCTGACATGCTTGGCCAATTGTAGTTACCATTATTTAATAGTGTCAAGTTTTTAAAACTTCCAGTGAACTTTAAAATTGATAGAGTGTAAATGTTAATTGTGATAAAGCCTAGTGGTTAGTAAATCCAGCCATTTGGGTCGCAGCAGAGATGAAGCATCACCGAGGCTTTAACATGCTCCAACACACTGGGCTAAATGAGTGAGGGGGCAACACTGAATCAAAATTAGTGCTCTCTGCTGGATTCCTTAAATTTCCAAATATTCTTTTGTTGGGCTGATTCTTAGGTTGCTTATCGTGATGCTCTGTGCCATTTGTTTTGTAATGGAATAATTGTGGTGCATCATAAGCATTTTGACTTAACCATGTATCCTTCACTACAACAGATGTTTTCATTTTTCCCTTTTCAGGCTTAGGCCCAACTTAAATGATATGAAAAATTATTTTAGTTAAAACGTATCATGTGTTCAGTCTAGTGAAATCGAAGAGGCAAATTAGTGCTAATGACGGGCAGGCATCACTAGTTAACATGGTTGCGTTTAGTCTTTGTTATCTAGTACTCCCTCTGTGCCAAATTAAAAATTCATTTTAGACTTTTAGTGGATCCATACAATAATTAATATATGTGTTTTGTATATGTGTTTAGATTTATCATCATCTGTGAAAACCAAGAGCTAAAATGAATATTAATTTGGGACAGATGGAGTATTGTTTTTATTCATTCTTTGTATTGTCATCAAGAAGGTTCTTCTTTAACAATTGTTAACATTGTTTTGTGTCCGTGTGTATTCACAGGGATACGGAACTCTATTAATGGAAGAAGCAGAAAGGATTGCTCGAAAGGAGCACCGATCGAAGAAATTAGCTGTCATTTCGGGGGTTGGTACTCGCCACTACTACCGCAAGTTGGGTTATGAGCTAGAAGGGCCTTACATGGTTAAATGTTTGGCGTAATGCTATTTCATTTTCCGTATCATATAGAGCAGACTAGTGTTTGTAATGTAATATGGGTAGTCTTTTTTAAAAAAAATGATCGTTATACCATTGTTTTCTAATATTGAGTAGTCCAGAACTCCAGATGAAAATGGAGACAACTTTCTATGTATACTGAACGATAGCTAATTTGTCGCTTATCCTCAACTTTGTGCCGTGCAGCAACTGTGATATGTAGTCAGGTTACTCCTTATTTGGTGTTCAAAACCCGTTATCCATGAATGAAGGAAACAATCAATTCAGGTGCTGTTTGGTTTATAAAATGTAACGTAAATAGTAATAGTAATAATTATCAGCGATGATAAATTTGAATAGGACATTATAGTGTGGTATCTAATTACGGATAGACTTAAACAAACATTGTTTAATATTATCGGTTACCGTTCAAGTTACAAATATGTGAACTAAAAAGCACCTCATTTTGTGTCTCTTGATCATGCTGTTCAAGTTACAAATATGTGAACTAAAAAGCACTTCATTTTGTGTCTCTTGATCATGCTGGGATTACTGGATTAGTTAGCAAGTGTTCCTTGATCATGCTGGGATTACTGGAATAGTTAGCAAGTGTTCCTTCCCTTTGGGACTACTTCACTTAACAAAAATCAACTCAGCTTCACAAAAAACTTTCAACTTCAATAACCCAGCTTTACCAAAAAATGTAAAGCTACCACTGACTTCACAAAAAATGTGAAGCAGCTAAAGGGGTACTTTACGGATGGATAATTTTATCATAGGTTACACACCAGGAAATGAATAGTTTTTTTTTCTATTGCCAAGATCGGCCGCGTGCGCCAAATGTCTCACTATACATGTCCAAATGGACGTGCCGCGTCAGCCTGGCACAGGCACGACTGGGCACGACCCGACTCAGTCGTGCCCAGGCACGGCACACCAGTTACACGGGCCGGGCTGGGCTGGCACGTGGGCCATCTGTGCTGCTCAGGCACGACACGTCCACGGTTAAACGGGCCGGGGGCACGGTTAGCCCGTTAGTGTCGGGCTGGGCTCGGGCCCAGTAACCAAATACACAGAATATATCAAATTTAACAGAAAAATCATACATGTACATAAAACATCACATTTAACAAAAAAAACCTTATATTCACATCAAAATTGAACGTAAGACATTGAAACAAACATAGGACAAGGCAAATAGGCTACAAAATACTTGTGGAGCCTTAGTGCAATGCTGCCTCATTAAAAACCTTCCTAGGTAAAAACTCACACCTCGTGAGAAAACCCTAGGAAGGAAAAGAGTACAACCAGCTCTTTAAATTATTTATAGGTTCATAGTTCAGTCCACAGTCCATATGAGCATATTACAAATAAGAGAACATAAATAGGTAGGAAAAGAAAGAGAGAATAAGTTTAAGGGTGTTTGCTTTTTGAACTCTTTGGTGCTGCTTCCTTTCTCGTATCTCCTCCTCCTTCATGTTCCTTTCTTTTGCTCCCTGGTGATACTCGTTGCTCATCATCTAGGTACATATCTTCAAAGGTTGCTTCAAGGTCTTTGGTTTCCTTCTCCACAGTATGTTGCTTGTGCTGGTCAGCCAACTCCCAATCCTTGATACAGGAGAACACTTCCTGAAAGGGAAATGTGCCTTTGGGCCATTTCTAAGTATTTTGGTGATTGAGTGCAAACACAAGTGCGTAAATGTGAAAATATGCCCATGGATGAACAAAGTGCAAATCACAAGTTAAGGTATGTTTCTAAGCCTTAGTACATTGGTTTGTGTACTAATATTCTTGTCTAAGTGTTAGAAACAGTGAGAAGAAGAAAAGGAGAAGGTTAGCTGTGTACAGCCAACAGGCTGGTTCGGTCTGGGGCACCGGACTGTCCGGTGGTGCACCGGACAGTGTCCGGTGGTGCACCGGACAGTGTCCGGTGCGCCAGGCTGCCTCGGCCGAAAAGGCCGCTCTCGGGTTTTTCTCCGGCGACTTCGGCTAAAATTCACCGGACTGTCCGGTGTGCACCGGACTGTCCGGTGAGCCAACGGTCGGCCGGGCCAACGGTCGGCCGCGCGATCGGCGCGCGACACGTGGCCAAGCCAACGGTCGGAGAGGTACACCGGACTGTCCGGTGTGCACCGGACATGTCCGGTGCGCCAACTGTGCGCAGATCTGCATCAGAAAGCAACGGTCGGATGAGCTTTTTATGGAAACAAATCGGGCACCGGACTGTCCGGTGCGCCACGAGACAGAAGGCAAAGATGGCCTTCCAGATTTGTTCCCAACGGCTTCTAGCTGCCTTGGGACTATAAAAGGGACCCCTTGGCGCATGGAGGAGGACACCAAGCATTCGTACAACCTTTCTAAGCACCAAGACATTGATCTAGCGCATTCGATTCATTGTGATAGCATATAGAGCTCTTGTGGAGTTGTGTACTCTTTGAGTTGTGTTGCGAGCTCTTATTGCTGCTTGTGTGCGTGTTGCTCTGATCTTTTGAAGTCTTGTGTGCGTTGCTCATTCCCTCCCTTGCTCCGTGATTCTCTGTGAACATCTTTTGTAAGGGCGAGAGGCTCCAAGTTGTGGAGATTCCTCGCAAACGGGATTGAGAAAAGAAAAGCAAGAACACCGTGGTATTCAAGTTGATCATTGGATCACTTGAGAGGAGTTGAGTGCAACTCTCGTCCGTTGGGACGCCACAACGTGGAAGTAGGCAAGTTTTGTACTTGGCCGAACCACGGGATAAATCTCTGTGTCTTCTCTGTGATTGTCATATTGTGCAAGATCTCCTCCTTAGCCACTTGGCAATTATTGTGCTAACTCTTAACAAGTTTTTGTGGCTATAAGTTAAGTTTTTACAGGATCACCTATTCACCCCCCCCCCTCTAGGTGCTCTCAATTGGTATCGGAGCCGTTCTCTTCAAGAAAGGGACTAACCGCCCGAAGAGATGGATCCTAAGGGGAAGGGAATTGTGATCAACGACAAGGAGAAGGAGTCCTTCGTCAACGAGCCAAGGGATGACAAGTCCAATGACTCGGGCTCGGGCCACAAGCGAAAAGATGGGAAGAAGAAGAAGACAAGACGCATCAAGGAGATCGTCTACTACGACAGCGATGAGTCCTCTTCTTCCCAAAAGGACGACGACCATGACAAACAAAAGACGGTTAACTCAAACTTTTCTTTTGATTATTCGCGCATTCCATATAGCTCAAATGCTCATTTGCTCCCCATTCCACTTGGCAAGCCTCCTCACTTTGATGGAGAGGACTACGGATTTTGGAGTCACAAAATGCGTACTCACCTATTTTCTCTCCATCCAAGCATTTGGGAGATTGTGGAAAGTGGAATGAAATTTGATAGCTCGGATAGCCCTTCATTCATTAATGAGCAAATCCATAAGAATGCACAAGCTACCACTGTTCTTCTAGCTTCACTGTGCAGGGATGAATATAACAAAGTGAGCGGCTTGGATAACGCCAAGCAGATCTGGGACACCCTCAAGATCTCTCATGAAGGGAATGACGTTACCTTGCTCACCAAAACGGAGTTGGTGGAAGGCAAGCTTGGACGGTTCGCGATGATAAGGGGCGAGGAGCCAACTCAGACATACAACCGGCTCAAGACCCTTATCAACAAAATAAGGAGCTACAGAAGCACGCGATGGACGGACCACGACGTCGTCCGACTAATGCTCAGGTCCTTTACCGTTCTTGATCCTCATTTGGTGAATAATATTCGTGAGAATCCCAGGTACACCAAAATGTCGCCCGAAGAAGTCCTAGGAAAATTCGTCAGCGGGCGAATGATGATCAAGGAGGCAAGGTATGTGGACGACGCCTTGAATGGACCGATCAACGAGCCGCAACCTTTTGCTCTCAAAGCCACAAGGAACAAGGAGGCGCTACCCAGCAAGGTGGCGCAAATTGAGGCGGCCGGTCTTAATGATGAAGAAATGGCCCTCATTATCAAGAGATTCAAGACGGTGCTAAAGGGTCGCAATGGACAGCCGAGCAAGACTAAGACCAAGGGGAAGCGATCATGCTTCAAATGCGGTAAGCTTGGTCATTTCATTGCTAACTGTCCTGATAATGAAAGTGACCAGGAAAAGGGGAACAAAAGGGAGAAGAAGAAGCACTACAAGAAAGCCAAGGGCGAGGCGCATATAGGCAAGGAGTGGGATTCGGATTGCTCCTCCTCCGACTCCGACAATGAGGGACTCGCCGCCACCGCTTTCAACAAATCGGCCCTCTTCCCCAACGAGCGTCACACGTGTCTCATGGCTAAGGAGAAGAAAGTAAGTACTCGAAACTCTACTTATGCTTCTTCTAGTGGTGATGATTCTAGTGACGATGATGAAATAGACTATTCTAGTTTATTTAAAGGTCTAGATAGAATTACGATTGGCAAAATTAATGAATTAATTGATGCATTGAATGAGAAGGATAAACTCTTAGAGAAACAAGAGGATTTATTGTATGAAGAGCATGATAAATTTTTAGAAGCTCAAAAATCTCATGCTCTAGAAGTTAAAAGAAATGAAATGCTTACTTGTGAATTATCTTCATGCCATGAGACAATTTCAAAATTAAAGAGCATTAACGATGAGATGAATGCTAAGATAGAAATAGCTAGTAAATCAACAACTTGTGTAGAAAATGTTGTTATTTGCAATAGATGTAAAGACTTTGATATTGATGCTTGTAGTGAACACATAGCTTCTATTGCAAAGTTAAATAATGAAGTGGCTAGTCTTAATACCCAACTTAAGACTAGCAAAAGTGAATTTGATAAGTTAAAATTTGCAAGGGATGCTTACACAATAGGAAGACATCCCTCAATTAAGGATGGGCTTGGCTTCAAGAGGGAAGCCAAGAACTTAACAAGCCATAAGACTCCCATCTCCACCAAGGAGAAAGGGAAGGCTCCTATGGCTAATAGTGTTAAGAAGAATCATGCTTTCATGTACTATGATAGGAGATATTCTAGAAATGCTTTTAGAGGTCATGATGTGTTTGATTCACATGCTTATGACTCTTATGCTATGACTGCTTCTAGTTCTCATGTTATGCATGGTAGAAATGGGCTTAGAAGAAATGTTGTTCATCAAATGCCTAGGAGAAATGTTGTTAGGAAAGTAGTGAATGAACCTTCTACAATTTATTGTGCTTTGAATGCTTCCTTTGCAATTTGTAGAAAGGATAAGAAAATTGTTGCTAGGAAGCTAGGGGCAAAATGCAAGGGAGACAAAACTTGCATTTGGGTCCCTAAGGATATTTGCACTAACCTTGTAGGACCCAACATGAGTTGGGTACCTAAGACCCAAGCCTAAATTTGCCTTGCAGGTTTATGCATCCGGGGGTTCAAGCTGGATTATTGATAGCGGATGCACAAACCATATGACGGGGGAGAAGAAGATGTTCACCTCCTACGTCAAGAATAAGGATTCCCAAGATTCAATCATATTCGGTGATGGGAATCAAGGCAAGGTAAAAGGGTTAGGTAAAATTGCAATCTCCAATGAGCACTCAATTTCTAATGTGTTTTTAGTTGAATCTTTGGGATATAATTTATTATCTGTAAGTCAATTATGCAATATGGGATATAACTGTCTATTTACAAATGTAGATGTGTCTGTCTTTAGAAGAAGTGATGGTTCACCAGCTTTTAAGGGTGTATTAGACGGCAAACTTTATTTAGTAGATTTTGCAAAAGAAGAGGTCGGTCTAGATGCATGCTTAATAGCTAAGACTAGCATGGGCTGGCTGTGGCATCGCCGCTTAGCACATGTGGGGATGAAGAACCTTCACAAGCTTCTAAAGGGAGAACACGTGATAGGTCTAACTAATGTTCAATTCGAAAAAGATAGACCTTGTGCAGCTTGTCAAGCAGGGAAACAGGTGGGAGGAGCGCATCACAGCAAGAATGTGATGACCACTTCAAGACCCCTGGAGCTGCTGCATATGGACCTCTTCGGACCCGTCGCCTATCTAAGCATAGGGGGAAGTAAGTATGGTCTAGTTATTGTTGATGACTTTTCCCGCTTCACTTGGGTGTTCTTCTTGCAGGATAAGTCTGAAACCCAAGGGACCCTCAAGCGCTTCCTCAGGAGGGCTCAAAATGAGTTTGAGCTCAAAGTGAAAAAGATAAGGAGCGACAACGGGTCCGAGTTCAAGAACCTTCAAGTGGAGGAGTTCCTTGAAGAGGAAGGGATCAAGCACGAGTTCTCCGCTCCCTACACACCACAGCAAAATGGTGTGGTAGAGAGGAAGAACAGGACGCTCATCGACATGGCGAGGACGATGCTAGGAGAGTTCAAGACCCCCGAGTGCTTTTGGACGGAAGCCGTGAACACGGCTTGCCACGCCATCAACAGGGTCTACCTTCATCGCCTCCTCAAGAAGACTTCGTATGAGCTTCTAACCGGTAACAAACCCAATGTATCTTACTTTCGTGTATTTGGGAGCAAGTGCTACATTCTAGTGAAAAAGGGTAGAAATTCTAAGTTTGCTCCCAAAGCTGTAGAAGGGTTTTTATTAGGTTATGACTCAAATACAAAGGCGTATAGAGTCTTCAACAAATCATCGGGTTTGGTTGAAGTCTCTAGCGACGTTGTATTTGATGAGACTAATGGCTCTCCAAGAGAGCAAGTTGTTGATTGTGATGATGTAGATGAAGAAGATGTTCCGACGGCTGCTATACGAACCATGGCGATTGGAGAAGTGCGGCCACAGGAACAAGGTGAACGAGATCAACCTTCTTCCTCAACTATGGTGCATCCCCCAACCGAAGATGACGAACAGGTACCTCAAGTGGAGGCGCTTGATCAAGGGGGAGCACAAGATGATCATGTGATGGAGGAAGAAGCGCAACCAGCACCTCCAACCCAAGTTCGAGCGATGATTCAAAGGGATCATCCTGTCGACCAAATTCTGGGTGACATCAGCAAGGGAGTAACTACTCGTTCTCGATTAGTTAATTTTTGTGAGC
This sequence comes from Zea mays, assembly GCF_902167145.1. Classification (NCBI taxonomy): domain Eukaryota; kingdom Viridiplantae; phylum Streptophyta; class Magnoliopsida; order Poales; family Poaceae; genus Zea; species Zea mays. The sequence continues at coordinate 128,658,627 of NC_050105.1, read as the reverse complement.
ATTACTCTTTTGTCTCTTCTATTGAGCCTTTCAGGGTAGAGGAGGCCTTGCTAGATCCGGACTGGGTGTTGGCCATGCAGGAGGAGCTCAACAACTTCAAGAGAAATGAAGTTTGGACGTTGGTGCCTCGTCCCAAGCAAAATGTTGTGGGAACCAAGTGGGTGTTCCGCAACAAACAGGACGAGCACGGGGTGGTGACAAGAAACAAGGCTCGACTTGTGGCAAAAGGTTATGCCCAAGTCGCAGGTTTGGACTTTGAGGAGACCTTCGCTCCTGTGGCTAGGCTAGAGTCCATTCGTATCTTGCTAGCATATGCCGCTCACCATTCTTTCAGGTTGTACCAAATGGATGTGAAGAGCGCTTTCCTCAACGGGCCAATCAAGGAGGAAGTGTACGTGGAGCAACCCCCTGGCTTCGAGGATGAACGGTACCCCGACCATGTGTGTAAGCTCTCTAAGGCGCTCTATGGACTTAAGCAAGCCCCAAGAGCATGGTATGAATGCCTTAGAGACTTTTTACTTGCTAATGCTTTCAAGGTTGGGAAGGCCGATCCAACTCTTTTTACTAAGACATGTGATGGTGATTTGTTTGTGTGCCAAATTTATGTCGATGACATAATATTTGGTTCTACTAACCAAAAGTCTTGTGAAGAGTTTAGCAGGGTGATGACGCAGAAATTCGAGATGTCGATGATGGGCGAGTTGAACTACTTCCTTGGGTTCCAAGTGAAGCAACTCAAGGACGGCACCTTCATCTCCCAAACGAAGTACACGCAAGATCTACTAAAGCGGTTTGGGATGAAGGATGCCAAGCCCGCAAAGACTCCGATGGGAACCGACGGACACACCGACCTCAACAAAGGAGGTAAGTCCGTTGATCAAAAAGCATACCGGTCAATGATAGGGTCATTACTTTACTTATGTGCTAGTAGACCGGATATTATGCTTAGCGTATGCATGTGTGCTAGATTTCAATCCGATCCTAAGGAGTGTCACTTAGTGGCAGTGAAGCGAATTCTTAGATATTTGGTTGCTACGCCTTGCTTCGGGCTCTGGTATCCAAAGGGGTCTACCTTTGACTTAGTTGGATACTCAGACTCCGACTATGCTGGATGTAAGGTCGATAGGAAGAGCACATCGGGGACGTGCCAATTCTTAGGAAGGTCCCTGGTGTCATGGAACTCTAAGAAACAAACCTCCGTTGCCCTATCCACCGCTGAGGCCGAGTATGTTGCCGCAGGACAGTGTTGCGCGCAACTACTTTGGATGAGGCAAACCCTCAGGGACTTTGGCTACAATCTGAGCAAAGTCCCACTCCTATGTGATAATGAGAGTGCTATCCGCATGGCGGAGAATCCTGTTGAGCACAGCCGCACAAAGCACATAGACATCCGGCATCACTTTTTGAGAGACCACCAGCAAAAGGGAGATATCGAAGTGTTTCATGTTAGCACCGAGAACCAGCTAGCCGATATCTTTACCAAGCCTCTAGATGAGAAGACCTTTTGCAGGCTGCGTAGTGAGCTAAATGTCTTAGATTCGCGGAACTTGGATTGAATTGTAGCATACATGTGCTTATGCCTTTGATCATGTTCATTCTGCATTTTGTTGCTTATTATGGTGCTCAAGTTGTACAAACACTCCCTGGACCTCACAAGTCCGTTGCAAAGTGATGCACATGTTTAGGGGGAGATGTGTTACAACTTGATCCTTTGAGACTAACCATATGCTTGAGTTTGTTGTGATTTAGTCTCAAAGGAGAATTGAAAGGGAAAAGGTGGACTTGGACCATGAAAGACTTCCACTGCTCTCCGATGAGAGGGTAATTACTTCCAAGTTCATCTCATGAACTCTTATTGCCATTTGCTCTTAATTAAAAATTTTGGTGAGGCAATGGGGTTCCAGGGCCAAGATTGATCCCGTTTTGGTGCTTGATGCCAAAGGGGGAGAAAATAAAGGCCAAAGCGATAAATGGATCAGCTACCACTTGAGAGATTTGAAAATAGTAGAGTAGAGCTTTTGTTTTGTCAAAACTCTCTTATTGTCTCTTTTGTGAAAAGTTGGCTTCTTGTGGGGAGAAGTATTGATTATGGGATTTAGGGGGAGTTTTTGAAATCTTTGATCAAACTTCTTTGGAATGACTCTCTTTATGCTTCAACATGTGTGTTTGACTTAGAGATAGAGATTTGAGTTTGATTTGCAAAAACAAACCAAGTGGTGGCAAAGGATGATCCATATATGCCAAAATTGAATAAAACTCAAAGTTAGTTTTTATTTGAAGTAGTTTTGCACTTGTTCCACTTGCTTTGTGTTGTGTTGGCATAAATCACCAAAAAGGGGGAGATTGAAAGGGAAATGTGCCTTTGGGCCATTTCTAAGTATTTTGGTGATTGAGTGCAAACACAAGTGCGTAAATGTGAAAATATGCCCATGGATGAACAAAGTGCAAATCACAAGTTAAGGTATGTTTCTAGGCCTTAGTACATTGGTTTGTGTACTAATATTCTTGTCTAAGTGTTAGAAACAGTGAGAAGAAGAAAAGGAGAAGGTTAGCTGTGTACAGCCAACAGGCTGGTTCGGTCTGGGGCACCGGACTGTCCGGTGGTGCACCGGACAGTGTCCGGTGGTGCACCGGACAGTGTCCGGTGGTGCACCGGACAGTGTCCGGTGCGCCAGGCTGCCTCGGCCGAAAAGGCCGCTCTCGGGTTTTTCTCCGGCGACTTCGGCTAAAATTCACCGGACTGTCCGGTGTGCACCGGACTGTCCGGTGAGCCAACGGTCGGCCGGGCCAACGGTCGGCCGCGCGATCGGCGCGCGACACGTGGCCAAGCCAACGGTCGGAGAGGTACACCGGACTGTCCGGTGTGCACCGGACATGTCCGGTGCGCCAACTGTGCGCAGATCTGCATCAGAAAGCAACGGTCGGATGAGCTTTTTATGGAAACAAATCGGGCACCGGACAGTGTCCGGTGTGCACCGGACTGTCCGGTGCGCCACGAGACAGAAGGCAAAGATGGCCTTCCAGATTTGTTCCCAACGGCTTCTAGCTGCCTTGGGACTATAAAAGGGACCCCTTGGCGCATGGAGGAGGACACCAAGCATTCGTACAACCTTTCTAAGCACCAAGACATTGATCTAGCGCATTCGATTCATTGTGATAGCATATAGAGCTCTTGTGGAGTTGTGTACTCTTTGAGTTGTGTTGCGAGCTCTTATTGTTGCTTGTGTGCGTGTTGCTCTGATCTTTTGAAGTCTTGTGTGCGTTGCTCATTCCCTCCCTTGCTCCGTGATTCTCTGTGAACATCTTTTGTAAGGGCGAGAGGCTCCAAGTTGTGGAGATTCCTCGCAAACGGGATTGAGAAAAGAAAAGCAAGAACACCGTGGTATTCAAGTTGATCATTGGATCACTTGAGAGGAGTTGAGTGCAACTCTCGTCCGTTGGGACGCCACAACGTGGAAGTAGGCAAGTTTTGTACTTGGCCGAACCACGGGATAAATCTCTGTGTCTTCTCTGTGATTGTCATATTGTGCAAGATCTCCTCCTTAGCCACTTGGCAATTATTGTGCTAACTCTTAACAAGTTTTTGTGGCTATAAGTTAAGTTTTTACAGGATCACCTATTCACCCCCCCCTCTAGGTGCTCTCACTTCCACCATGTCTGTCGTCAACCGTCGTCGCCGCTCCTCGAGCACCCTACTAGCTAGACTGAAAGTAGATTCTGAAGATATTGTAGAAACAGGGACAGTCATAACATCTTTAGCTAGTATAGAAAGAATAGGGTAAGTTTGATTGTGGCGTTGCCACCAAATAAGAATGTTGAAATCAGGCCCAAATTTAGTTTCAGTGTCACTATCAAGGTAAGAAGTTAACTCATAAACCAGTAGATGTACCAGCTGTACCAGTATTGCTGTAATTTTCATCATCACCATATATATCATCCCATGCCTCTGTGGCCTTACTAGAACCACTACCTGATTGTGGTTGAGGAGTCAAGCAAACTCCTCCAAATTTGGCCTCATAAATTTGATACATCTTAGTTAACTTGCATCTAACACATGAAGGATATCTACTATAGTCAATCCCATTAAGAGAAGATAATCTTTGAAGAACTTTATGAAAGCCCCTCATCTTTGCTCTAGGATCAAGAATGAAAGCAAATGCATAAAGAATGGGTATTCCCTCCAATATTTCAGAAATTTTGTTTTCATAGGTACAACAACATTTCTTAAAAATTCATGATTCTCATATGCATTTAGATGTCTAGCAATTTTCAAAATATGATGCAACATTAAAGGTGATGTAGGGTAATATATCCTAGAAAGTGCAACAGTTGAGTCATAGAATAATTAAAGGAAACACAACAATTTTTCAGCAACAACCCAATGATTATCACTCAATTAAAAAGACCCATCCTCTTTGCAAGGATAATTAGTTCTAATCCACACAGAGAAAGTGCTATGATAAGGAACTAAATGTTTAAGCATCAGGAATGTTGAATTCCACCTAACATCCATATCTACTCCAAATTTACGTGGTCTAACACCAACACTCATGCAGTACTATTTATAAGAAGCAATTCTTTGATTTGAAGAGTTTAAAAATGTTATAGCAGTCCTAAAGTCTTCAAGATATGGTTGCAAACGTTTCAAACAACATTTAACAATCAGATTAATAACATGGCAAGCGCAACGCTGATGCAAAAAGATATTACTCAAATCACTCTCATTCCTACTAGGTGCAGGTATCAAATGGCCAATATAACCATAAAAGACAGGTTTCAGAACATCAATAGCGATTTTGTTAGATGAGGCATTATCAAGCACAATAAAAAAACTTATCAGTAATGCTATAGTCATTTGCAACCATTTCAACATGCACAACAATGTTAAGACCTGTATGAGCTACCTCTATAGGTCTAAGACCAAGCAATCTCTTTTCTAAACACCAAATAGAGTTCACAAAATGAGCAACAACACTTATATAGTCCTCTTTAGCTTTACCAAACCATATATCAGATGTCAAAGCAACAGATGAAACATGTTTAAGGACTTCAATAAGTAGTTCAACACGATCATTAAACAGTCGAATCAAGTCTCTAGCAGTAGTTTGCCTAGAAGATTTAATAAACATTGGATTATGGGCACAAGTTATATACTCCTGAAAAGCACTAGATTCACCAAAACAAAGTGGCAGGTCTAGCCTAGCTATTAAGCGACAAAGCTCAGTTCTAGCAACAAAAGGGGAATACTCCCAATGATTAACAGATCCATCTGAATTATATTTAAGCAAATACTGAGATTTCCCAGATATATCCTTTTCTTTCTTAGCAGGGCAAAGATCCAAGTGTCTGATCAAATGGCCAGTTCCAAATGAAGATTTAGCAGACATGTTATTCTTGCAGTGAAGACAAATGGCAGATACTCTTACCTCCTTACCATTTTGCATCGCAGTAACCTCCTCAAAGTGCAGCCAAACCTTAGAGGTTGGAGCTCTCCTCCTAAAACGTTTACCAGGCACAGGGACAGAGGTGCTCACGTCGGCCGTTGGGCTTGTGGAGCCCGTGTATGTTCGGGTCGTTTGGGCCTCGGTGAAATTCGCCTAGAGGGGGGTGAATAGGGCGAATCTGAAATTTATAAACTTAAGCACAACTAAAAGCCGGGTTAGCGTTAGAAATATAAACGAGTCCGAGAGAGAGGGCGCAAAACAAATCGTGAGCAAATAAAGAGTGAGACACGATGATTTGTTTTACCGAGGTTCGGTTCTTGCAAACCTACTCCCCGTTGAGGTGGTCACGAAGACCGAGTCTCTTTCAACCCTTTCCCTCTCTCAAACGGTCACTTAGACCGAGTGAGCTTCTCTTCTCAATCAATCGGAACATAAAGTTCCCGCAAGGACCACCACACAATTGGTGTCTCTTGCCTTGATTACAATTAAGTATAATCACAAGAAGAATGAGAAAGAAAGGAAGCAATCCAAGCGCAAGAGCTCAAATGAACACAAATATCACTCTCTCACTAGCCACTATTGATTTGAGTTGTCTTTGGACTTGGGAGAGGATTTGATCTCTTTGGAGTGTCTAGAATTGAATGCTATAGCTCTTGTAATGTGTTGAAGGTTGGAAACTTGGATGCCATTGAATGTGGGGTGGTTAAAGTATTTATAGCCCCAACCACCACAATATGGTCGTTGGAAGACTGTTGTCGCATGGCGCACCGGACAGTCCGGTGCGCCACCGGACACTGTCCGGTGCGCCAGCCACGTCAGCCAGCCGTTGGGGTTCGACCGTTGGAGCTCTGACCTGTGGGGCCTCTGGGCTGTCCGGTGGTGCACCGGACAGGTCCTGTAGACTGTCCAGTGCGCCTCCCGCGCGTGCTCTGACCTCTGCGCGCACTGTAGCGTATTGAATGCGTTTGCAGTCGACCGTTGCGCGCGAAGTAGCCGTTGCTCCAATGGTATACCAGACAGTCCGGTGTGCACCAGACACTGTCCGGTGACTCACCGGACAGTCCGGTGAATTATAGCGGAGCGCCCTCTGATTTTCCCGAAGGTAGCGAGTTCAGCGTCGAGTGCCCTGGTGCACCGGACAGTCCGGTGCGCCAGACCAGGGTGCCTTTTGGGTTGTCTTTTGCTCTCTTTGTTTGAACCCTTTCTTGGTCTTTTTATTGGCTTATTGTGAAACTTTGGCACCTGTAAAACTTATAGACTAGAGCAAACTAGTTAGTCCAATTATTTGTGTTGGGCAATTCAACCACCAAAATCAATTAGGAAAAAGGTGTAAGCCTAATTCCCTTTCAATCTCCCCCTTTTTGGTGATTGATGCCAACACAAACCAAAGCAAGTATAGAAGTGCATAATTGAACTAGTTTGCATAATTGTAAGTGCAAAGGTTACTTAGAATTGTGTTAATATTAATTCACATAAGATATGCATGGATTGTTTCTTTATCTTCACCATTTTGGACCACGCTTGCACCACATGTTTTGTTTTTGCAAGTTCTTTTTGTAAATTCTTTTCAAAGTTCTTTTGCAAATAGTCAAAGGTAAATGAGTAAGATTTTGAGAAGCATTTTCAAGATTTGAATTTTTCTCCCCCTGTTTCAAATGCTTTTCCTTTGACTAAAACAAAACTCCCCCTTAATAAAATCCTCCTCTTAGTGTTCAAGAGGGTTTTAAGATACCAATTTTGAAAATACTACTTTCTCCCCCTTTTGAAAACAATAAGATATTAATTGAAAAAATCATCATTTTAAAACATTTTCTTAACTTCAATTTTGAAAATTGGTGGTGGTGCGGTCCTTTTGCTTTGGGCTAATACTTTCTCCCCCTTTGCATGAATCGCCAAAAACGGATACTTGAGTGAAATATAAGCCCTTTCTAACTACTTTCTCCCCCTTCGGTAAATAACATATGAGTGAAGATTATACCAAAGACGAAGAGTTGCCCGGAGCGACGGCGAAGGGTGAGTAATTGATGGAGTGGAGTGGAAGCCTTTGTCTTCGCCGAAGTCTTGAATTCCCTTTCAATCTATGACTTGGTTTGAAATATACTTGAAAACACATTAGTCATAGCATATAAAAGAGACATGATCAAAGGTATATTTATGAGCTATGTGTGCAAATTAGCAAAAGAAATTTCGAGAATCAAGAATATTTAGCTCATGCCTAATTTTGTTAAAAGTTTGTTCATCTAATGGCTTGGTAAAGATATCGGCTAATTGTTCTTTAGTGTTGATATAAGCAATCTCGATATCCCCTTTTTGTTGGTGATCCCTAAGAAAATGATACCGAATGGCTATGTGTTTAGTGCGGCTATGCTCAACGGGATTATCCGCCATGCAGATTGCACTCTCATTATCACATAGAAGAGGAACTTTGGTTAATTTGTAACTGTAGTCCCTAAGGGTTTGCCTCATCCAAAGTAATTGCGCGCAACAATGGCCTGCGGCAATATACTCGGCTTCGGCGGTAGAAAGTGCTACGGAATTTTGTTTCTTTGAAGCCCAAGACACCAGAGATCTTCCCAAGAACTGGCAAGTCCCCGATGTGCTCTTTCTATTAATTTTACACCCCGCCCAATCGGCATCTGAATAACCAATTAAATCAAATGTGGATCCCTGAGGGTAGCAAAGTCCAAACTTAGGAGTATAAACTAAATATCTCAAGATTCGTTTTACGGCCGTAAGGTGAGCTTCCTTAGGGTCGGCTTGGAATCTTGCACACATGCATACGAAAAGCGTAATATCCGGTCGAGATGCACATAAATAGAGTAAAGAACCTATCATCGACCGGTATACCTTTTGATCGACGGATTTACCTCCCGTGTCGAGGTCGAGATGCCCATTGGTTCCCATGGGTGTCTTGATGGGCTTGGCATCCTTCATCCCAAACTTGTTTAGAATGTCTTGAATATACTTCGTTTGGCTAATGAAGGTGCCTTCTTGGAGTTGCTTTACTTGAAATCCTAAGAAGTACTTCAACTCCCCCATCATCGTCATCTCGAATTTTTGTGTCATGATCCTACTAAATTCCTCACAAGTAGATTCATTAGTAGACCCAAATATGATATCATCAACATAAATTTGGCATACAAACAAATCATTGTCAAGAGTTTTAGTAAATAAAATAGGATCGGCCTTTCCGACTTTGAAGCCATTAGTGATAAGAAAATCTCTTAGGCATTCATACCATGCTCTTGGGGCTTGCTTGAGCCCATAAAGCGCCTTAGAGAGTTTATATACGTGATTAGGGTACTCACTATCTTCAAAGCCGGGAGGTTGCTCAACATAGACCTCTTCCTTGATTGGTCCATTGAGGAAGGCACTTTTCACGTCCATTTGATAAAGCTTGAAGCCATGGTAAGTAGCATAGGCAAGTAAAATGCGAATTGATTCTAGCCTAGCTACGGGTGCATAGGTTTCACCGAAATCCAAACCTTCGACTTGTGAGTATCCTTTGGCTACAAGTCGGGCTTTGTTCCTTGTCACCACACCATGCTCATCTTGCTTGTTGCGGAAGACCCACTTGGTTCCTACAACATTTTGATTAGGACGTGGAACTAAATGCCATACCTCATTCCTAGTGAAGTTGTTGAGCTCCTCTTGCATCGCCATCACCCAATCCGAATCTTGAAGTGCTTCCTCTACCCTGTGTGGCTCAACGGAGGAAACAAAAGAGTAATGCTCACAAAAATGTGCAACACAAGATCTAGTGGTTACCCCCTTGTGAATGTCGCCGAGGATGGTGTCGACGGGGTGATCTCGTTGGATTGCTTGGTGGACTCTTGGGTGTGGCGGTCTTGGAACTTGTTCATCTTCCTCATCTTGATCATGGGCATCTCCCCCTTGATCATTGCTCTCCTCTTGAGGTGGCTCAACTTCTTGATCTTCTCCTTCATCATTTTGAGCTTTATCCTCATCTTGAGTTGGTGGAGATGCTTGTGTGGATGAAGATGGTTGATCTTGTGTTTGTGGAGGCTCTTCGGATTCCTTAGGACACACATCCCCGATGGACATGTTCCTTAGCTCGACGCACGGAGCCTCTTCATCACTAATTCATCAAGATCAACTTGCTCTACTTGAGAGCCGTTAGTCTCATCAAACACAATGTCACAAGAAACTTCAACTAGTCCAGAGGACCTGTTAAAGACTCTATATGCCCTTGTGTTTGAATCATATCCTAGTAAAAAACCTTCTACAGCCTTGGGAGCAAATTTGGATTTTCTACCTCTTTTAACAAGAATAAAGCATTTGCTACCAAAGACTCTAAAATATGAAACATTGGGCTTTTTACCGGTTAGGAGTTCATGTAATGTCTTCTTGAGGATTCGGTGTAGATACAACCGGTTGATGGCGTAGCAAGCGACGTTGACCGCCTCGGCCCAAAACCGATCCGAAGTCTTGTACTCATCAAGAATGGTTCTTGTCATGTCCAATAGAGTTCTATTCTTCCTCTCTTCTACACCATTTTGTTGTGGCGTGTAGGGAGAGGAGAACTCATGCTTGATGCCCTCCTCCTCAAGGAAGCCTTCAATTTGTGAATTCTTGAACTATGTTCCGTTGTCGCTTCTTATTTTCTTGATCCTTAAGTTGAACTCATTTTGAGCCCGCCTCAAGAATCCCTTCAAGGTCTCTTGGGTATGAGATTTTTCCTGCAAAAAGAACACCCAAGTGAAGCGAGAATAGTCATCCACAATAACTAGACAGTACTTACTCCCGCTGATGCTTATGTAAGCTATCGGGTCGAATAGGTCCATGTCTAGGAGCTCGAGTGGCATGTCAGTCGTCATGATGTTCTTATGTGGATGATGAACACCAACTTGCTTCCCTGCCTGACATGCGCTACAAATCCTGTCTTTCTCAAAATGAACATTTGTTAGTCCCAAAATGTGTTCTCCCTTTAGAAGTTTGTGAAGATTCTTCATTCCAACATGTGCTAGTCGGCGATGCCAGAGCCAGCCCATGTTAGTCTTAGCAATTAAGCAAGTGTCGAGTTCAGCTCTATCAAAATCTACTAAGTACAGCTGACCCTCTAACACTCCCTTAAATGCTACTGAATCATCACTTCTTCTAAAGACAGTAACACCTATATCTTTGAAAAGACAGTTGTAACCCATTTTGCATAATTGGGAAACTGAAAGCAAGTTATAATCTAAGGAATCTACAAGAAAAACATTGGAAATGGAATGGTCAGGTGATATAGCAATTTTACCCAATCCTTTGACCAAATCTTGATTTCCATCCCCGAATGTGATCGCTCTTTGGGGATCTTGGTTTTTCTCATAGGAGGAGAACATCTTCTTCTCCCCCGTCATATGGTTTGTGCACCCGCTATCGATGATCCAACTTGAGCCCCCAGATGCATAAACCTACAAAACAAGTTTAGTTCTTGATTTTAGGTACCCAAATGGTTTTGGGTCCTTTGGCATTAGATACAAGAACTTTTGGTACCCAAACACAAGTCTTGGAGCCCTTGTGTTTGCCCCCAACATACTTGGCAACTACCTTGCCTGATTTGTTGGTTAGCACATAAGATGCATCAAAAGTTTTAAATGAAAGGTTATGATCATTTGATGCAGTAGGAGTTTTCTTTTTAGGAAATTTTGCATGGGTTGATTGCCTAGAACTAGATGTCTCACCCTTATACATAAAAGCATGATTAGGGCCAGAGTGAGACTTCCTAGAATAAATTCTCCTAATTTTGCTCTCGGGATAACCGGCAGGGTACAAAATGTAACCCTCATTATCATGAGGCATGGGAGCTTTGCCCTTAACAAAGTTAGATAATCTTTTAGGAGGGGCATTAAGTTTGACATTATCCTCCTTTTGGAAGCCAATGTCATCCTTGATGCTAGGGCGTCTCCCACTATAGAGCATGCTTCTAGCAAATTTAAATTTCTCATTTTCTAAGTCATGCTCATTAATTTTAGCATTAAGTTGAGCTATGTGATCATTTTGTTTCTTAATTAAAGCTAGGTGATCATGAATAGCATCAACATTAATATCTCTACATCTAGTACAAATGGAAACATGCTCAACGGTAGATGTAGAGGGTTTGCAAGATTTTAGTTCAACAATCTTAGCATGTAATATGTCATTCTCACTTCTAAGATTGGAAATTGTAATATTGCAAACATCTAAATCTTTAGCCTTAGCAATTAGTTTTTCATTATCATTTCTAAGGCTAGCTAGAGAAACATTTAATTCTTCAATCTTAGCAAGTAATTCAACATTATCATCTCTAAGATTGGGAATTGAAGCATTACAAACATTTGAATCAACCTTAGCAATTAAACTAGCATTCTCATTTCTAAGGTTGGTAATAATGTCATGGCATGTGCTTAGCTCGCTAGATAATTTTTCATATTTTTCTACTTCTAGAGCATAAGCATTCTTAACCTTAACATGCTTCTTATTTTCTTTAATTAGGAAGTCCTCTTGAGAGTCCAAGAGATCATCCTTCTCATGAATAGCACTAATTAATTCATTTAGTTTTCCCTTTTGTTGCATGTTTAGGTTGGCAAAAAGGGTACGCAAATTATCCTCCTCATCACTAGCATTATCTTCATCACTAGAGGATGCATATTTAGTGGAGGATTTTGATTTTACCTTCTTTTTTTGCCGTCCTTTTCCATGAGGCATTTGTGGCCGACGTTGGGGAAGAGGAGGTCCTTGGTGACGGCGATGTTGGCGGCGTCCTCGTCGAAGGAGGAGTCGGAGGAGCTCTCGTCTGAGTCCCATTCGCGGCACACATGGGCATCGCCGCCCCCTCTTCTTGTGGTACCTCTTCTTTTCTCTCCTCTTGCCCTTCTTGTCGTCGCCCCTGTCACTGTCACTAGATAGTGGACATTTTGCAATAAAATGACCGGGCTTACCACACTTGTAGCAAACTTTCTTGGAGCGGGGCTTGTAATCTTTTCCCCTCCTTTGCTTGAGGATTTGGTGGAAGCTCTTGATGATGAGCGTCATTTCCTCATTGTCGAGCTTAGAGGCGTCGATGGGTTGTCTACTTGATGTAGACTCCTCCTTTTTCTCCTCCGTTGCCTTGAATGCGACCGGTTGTGCTTCGGATGTGGAGGGGTCATCTAGCTCGATAATTTTCTTTGAGCCTTTGATCATTAACTCAAAGCTCACAAAATTACATATTACTTCCTCGGGAGACATTAGTGTATATCTAGGATTTCCTCGAATTAATTGAACTTGCGTAGGGTTAAGAAAAACGAGGGATCTTAGAATAACCTTGACCATCTCATGGTCATCCCATTTGGTGCTCCCGAGGTTGCGCACTTGGTTCACCAAGGTCTTCAAGCGGTTGTACATGGCTTGAGGGTCTTCGCCTTGGTTGAGTCGGAACCGACCGAGCTCCCCCTCGATCGTCTCCCGCTTGGTGATTTTGGTCACCTCATCTCCTTCGTGCGCGGTCTTGAGTACGTCCCAAATTTCCTTGGCACTCTTCAATCCTTGCACCTTGTTATACTCCTCTCGACTTAGAGAGGCGAGGAGTATAGTGGTGGCTTGGGAGTTGAAGTGTCGGATTTGCGCGACCTCGTCCGAATCATAGTCTTCATCCCCCGGTGATGGTACCTGTACTCCAATCTCAACAACATCCCAAATGCTAGTGTGGAGTGAGGTTAGATGATGCCTCATTTTATCACTCCACATATTATAATCTTCACCATCAAACATAGGTGGTTTGCCTAATGGGACGGAAAGTAATGGAGTACGTTTGGAAATGCGAGGATAGCGTAGGGGAATCTTACTAAACTTCTTGCACTCATGGCGTTTAGAAGTTACAGACGGCGTGTCGGAGCCGGAGGTGGATGGTGACGAAGAGTCGGTCTCGTAGTAGACCACCTTCCTCATCTTCTTCTTCTTGTCTCCGCTCCGTCCTGACTTGTTGTGTGAAGGGGATCCCTTCACCTTGTTGGCGGACTCCCCGGATGGAGCCTTCCCATGGCTTGTAGCGGGCTTCTCGCCGATCCCGAACTCCCTCTTGGCGGATGCTCCCGACACCACTTCGAGCGGTTAGGCTCTAATGAAGCACCGGGCTCCGATACCAATTGAAAGTCGCCTAGAGGAGGGGGGTGAATAGGGCGAATCTGAAATTTATAAACTTAAGCACAACTACAAGCCGGGTTAGCGTTAGACATATAAACGAGTCCGAGAGAGAGGGCGCAAAACAAATCGTGAGCAAACAAAGAGTGAGACACGATGATTTGTTTTACCGAGGTTTGGTTCTTGCAAACCTACTCCCCGTTGAGGTGGTCACGAAGACCGGGTCTCTTTCAACCCTTTCCCTCTCTCAAACGGTCACTTAGACCGAGTGAGCTTCTCTTCTCAATCAATCGGAACACAAAGTTCCCGCAAGGACCACCACACAATTGGTGTCTCTTGCCTTGATTACAATTGAGTATAATCACAAGAAGAATGAGAAAGAAAGGAAGCAATCCAAGCGCAAGAGCTCAAATGAACACAAATATCACTCTCTCACTAGCCACTATTGATTTGAGTTGTCTTTGGACTTGGGAGAGGATTTGATCTCTTTGGAGTGTCTAGAATTGAATGCTATAGCTCTTGTAATGTGTTGAAGGTTGGAAACTTGGATGTCATTGAATTTGGGGTGGTTGGGGTATTTATAGCCCCAACCACCACAATATGGTCGTTGGAAGACTGCTGTCGCATGGCGCACCGGACAATCTGGTGCGCCACCGAACACTGTCCGGTGCGCCAGCCACGTCAGCCAGCCGTTGGGGTTCAACCGTTGGAGCTCTGACCTGTGGGGCCTCTGGGCTGTCCGGTGGTGCACCAGACAGGTCCTGTAGACTGTCCGGTGCGCCTCCCGCGCGTGCTCTGACCTCTGCGCGCACTGTAGTTTATTGAATGCGTTTGCAGTCGACCGTTGCGCGCGAAGTAGTCGTTGCTCCACTGGTACACCGGACAGTCCGGTGTGCACCGAACAGTCCGGTGTGCACTGGACACTGTCTGGTGACTCACCAGACAGTCCGGTGAATTATAGCGGAGCACCCTCTGATTTCCCGAAGGTTGCGAGTTCAGCGTCGAGTGCCTTGGTGCACCGGACACTGTCCGGTGGCACACCGGACAGTCCGGTGCGCCAGACCAGGGTGCCTTTTGGGTTGTCTTTTGCTCTCTTTGTTTGAACCCTTTCTTGGCTTATTGTGAAACTTTGGCACCTGTAAAACTTATAAACTAGAGCAAACTAGTTAGTCCAATTATTTGTGTTGGGCAATTCAACCACCAAAAAAGGTGTAAGTCTAATTTCCTTTCACCCGGCGTCGTCCAGATCGATGGTAGTGGGACCAAGGAGGAGGCACCGGGCATCCTCTGCCTCATTATGTGCTTCAAGCCGCCGCTCCTCGACCACGACATCGAGATTGAGCTCATCGTCAGTCGAGTCCGTGGACATGGCCACCGCCTTAGTTGGCTTCTCTGGCTCCTCACGGTGCGCGACGCACACACACGGCACACCTGAACAAATCGAGCTTAGGGTTAGGGTTACGTGCTCACGACGACGGAGTGAGAGACTGAGAAAGGAAGACGGCTCATGGCAGCGGAGCGAAAGAACGAGAAAGGAAGACGAGACCTAGATACCGAGAAAGGAAGACGACACACACCGACTCATGGCGACGGAGCGAGAAAGGAAGAAATGACCGAGAGAACGAGATTTAGGGTTACCTGCAACACCGGAGCACCGGATCCAACAACCACAAGGCAGACGGCAGAGCCGCAGAGGTAGAGGAGCGAGCTTGGCGCAGATCGAGGTTTAGCCGTTTAGGGTTAGGGTTAGGGTGCACCGTTATAGTGAACAAGCGGAGCGAGAAAGGAAGAGGATAGGACAGACCGAGAGAGGAAGAGGAAGATTAGCGTCGGCCATCGGTCGGAGTTCTTCTCCACTGGCACCGGCCGCCAGCAAGCGCTAACGGCGGGCGGCGGCACAAAAATCGCCAAACCGAGTCGCCCACGACCGCGAGAGAGGAGAAAGGAGCATAACAGGGTTCTGAAATATGGCACAGGCGCACAGCGCATAGGGCACATGTGAGTGTGATGGACTCGTTTTTTGGTCGGGCCGAGGCCGTGCCAGCGCCTAACCGGGTCGGGCCCGTGCCACCACCGCGTGCCAGGCCGCCTGCCCAAGCACGACACGCGCACCGGGCCGGGCTGGCATGGGCACGTCGACCTACGTGTCGGGTCGGGCCTAGGCCGTGCTAAGGCGTGCCGGGCCATGGGCTGCACATCGGGCCGACCCGGTTTGGACATGTATATGTCTCACCGGCCACCTGCATGCATCTCGCTTGAAAGACATAGTTTCATTTGCATAGTTTTTCGTTTATTTTGGATTTAACTTTTAATTGTGTAGCAGTTGGATTTTCTTTGAAAGCGAGATCAATATTCGCTTTTCAGTCCACTGGACAAAAGTGATATTAGTATGACTTATAATTGTTATTTTATATATGTAGTGTACTGTTAATTTTTATTAAAGTCATATATCATTTAAGGGTATAAGGGACTTGCAAATAAAATATCATTTTAGTGAAGTTAAAGTTGTTCTGCAAGCCAAACATTTTCAGAAATTATCTACAACTTTGAAGTAGAGCTGCTCAACTCAAAAGTTAATGAAGTTGAGTTGGTTTTATAAAGTTAGTTTTCCAAACACCCCATAAGATGTCATTTACTTCACCACTGTTAAATCAGACTTTTTAAAATTTTATATCAAATTTATTATAGAAAAATACATAATTATCTAGAACACTGTTTTACTGTAACTATATGTTCTTTATAAAGGATGGTTTGATAGACATTTATCTCAACATTTTTTAATAACTATAATTTGAAACAAAATGAATGGAATAAATTTTATCTGAAGGTGTAACAAAGATAGAACAAAATTGAATTGCCCATTAGTTAACTTCATATAATTGGTCAAAGAAATCTTATAAGGGCATGTACAACCCTATTTAATATGTGGTCTCTTAAAGGGTTTTAAAGACTTATTGTAAGATAGAAGAGTATGACTCCAGGCTCTCCATGTAGATTGTCTCTTAACTGCGTTTATGATCTAGGGACTCAGAGTTGTATCATGCAGTCTATTAGATGTCTCTTGTAATTGGAAAACTGATTCACGATCTTACGGTTGTACATGCCCTAAGTACAACACGAGGGTTAAACTGTCCACGTGCTAACACCCTCCTAACACAGGTTCCAACACTGGTCGTTAATGACGTGAGCTCACGTGCAGTCGGGACTAACCACCTCTTGATATATAGTCTTTTTAAATTGGTTCATGTTATTTTGAAAATTATTTAAAAAAAACTAAAAAGTGGAATTTGAACTATAAAGAGACGAAGAGTGTTGAACTCATTCAAACAACTCACACTTCAAAATTCTCTATCATATCATACTAATGTCACTCTCATTTCATTGGAGTGTATTATTGTTGTGATGTCTTCGTCGAGTTTGAATATTGACATGACCGAAGACGAGGTGGTTGATTTTTTGCATCAAACTATAATGGATGTGACGATGAAGCTTGGTTCGGGGTCTTCGACGAGGAGGAGGCGAAGGACACAACGTTGGAGCTACATCGACCGAGACCATGAAGATACTCCTGTCCAGTTGATGTAAAACTAGTTCACCAACTCGTATGTACTCTCCGCTCTACTTCTGTAGAAGGTACCACACGCATAGGAGTCTCTTTCTCTAAAATTCGGGAAGGTTGGACGAGCAATCCCCATAGTTCACTCTTAGAACCGATGCGCTCAACTGCAACGATTTCTCCTCTACCAAAAATGCATCGTTGCCCTATGATGCTTGCCTACGATAGAGCTGATGACTATATTAATGAATATACTGAAATGAGGAAAGGTTTAGCCTTAGAGTGCCCCGAACTACATAGATGTGTTATTCTATGTTTTTTGCAAATATTATAATCATTGTTCCACTGTTCGTAGCCTTAGATATTGTTAGCTAAGGAGAAAAAGAGTTTTTATGTATAATAGGAAATATAGGTTGCATGTATTAAAAGTGGAGGAACTATCCCATCGGATGGAGATGACAAATTACAAAGGGGACACTGGATTCTGCCCATAAAGTTTGAGGCGGTTCTCTAGTATGACTTTGGATTTGGCATACCTTTTTTTTGAGATGGCGGGGTCGAAAAACAACGTTAACGTGATCAACTAATTGTTGTTGTTCACTGACGTGCTCAATGGTGAAGCACCAAATGTTAATTTCACCGTGGCTGGTCACAATTATAACCAAAGATATTACCTCACTGATGACATCTACCCTCGGTAGCCAGTGTTTATGAAAATCATTCCCCTTTCACAATCTCCAAAACACAAGATGATTACCACATGCTAGGAGGGCGTACGAAAGGACGTAGAAAAAGCATTTGCGATCCTAAAGGCTCGATTCCATATTATCGTTATCTCAAATTGTTCTTTCCTCAGTGTGATCATGCGTGCATTACCATTATACACAACATGACAATTGAAAAATGAATTAGTTCTTATTTTTATTTTATGATTTTTTTTATTTTCCAAGTAATATAGTTTTGATTTGTTTTATGAATCATAAACTTTTAACTTTTTTAAGCGATGTATTTTTTATTTTTATGAACTGTATAGCTTTTATGCTTATTTATGTGTTCGACGATTATTTTCCTAATAAATCGTCATATTTTTTTGCAATATAAATTTATAAAATAAAAATTGGCGTGACACTGGGATGGTTAGACAGTAGTAGACTCAAGAACCATTGTCAGGTACTCAGGTAGCAATTGGATAAAATCACAAAAAAATGCATCATAAAAACAGTGTAAGTATAACTGTGACTTGAAATTTGTATGACTGGCAACTATAATGGAAACTATCCGAGCTTATTTTCAGGCAAACATCAACTAATATGTATATCTATTCATTCCAAACTAATATATGAACGTGCTCATGGAATATTGTGATGCTGATTTAGAGACTAAAGCTCTGTTTGTTCTCCTTTTAGATTATATAAGTTGGATTATGGTAAAAATATATGGTAGTAAAAAATTATTTTGGGACCATAAGTAAGCTAAAATAAACTTGTATTCAGTAGCTTATTTCAACTTATTTATAATCATAAAGTGTTTACTCTCCTACCATAATCCAGTTTATATAATTTAGGAAGGAAACAAGTCCAGAATGCTTTCATTTAAAACTATTCATCATTCTTCTTCATCGTCACTCATCAGCATCCGAATGTCCGAATTAAAAAAAATATTCAAACGTCTGAAAGAAAGAAGGAAAAAACGTGCAGTATAATGGTCCAGAAAGAGCAAGAAATTGCCGTGCCATGGCCGGCCCAGCTTTCATAGTTGGCCCAGTAGAAAAATTAGTGTGCGGGAGCGAGTGACACTCTCACTGTTAGGCCCAATTTCAGTTCATGTAGCGGAACCGCGGCTGCGTGGCTAGAGCTGGAGCGTGGAGACAAAGCAGTTGGCGCTTAGCACCACCTCGCTGCTCTAGAAACAGTTGGCATCGAGAGCGAAGCATATAAGCAGTGCCAGAGTGACCTTGATCAGCACGCAGCTGCGCGGTGCACACAAAGCGAACTATTCTTTCGCCTTTTACTAAAGAATACCGTGTGTGCGCCGCAAACAGCAGCATACGCTAATTTTTTGAGGGGATTCTTTTTTTCGAGACCCCACAATTTAAATCAAAACTTGGTTTACACAATATAAGTAGACGCAAATCGAAGTCTGTGTTTAAAAAATTACATATTTTTTGTTTTAAATTATTTTGTATGAAACGTTCATGTTAACGTTCTTTACAGTAAACAAAATCTTTTAAATGAATCAGTAGCATACTGAGCTATCCAAGTTAATTCAAAACTTGGTCCGTAGTTTGTCGAATTTTTCATGTGTTCGTTTGCTGGTATTTATTCCACTCGAGGGGCAATGACAATCCTATCCATCACATGTCTTATTTTATACTTTATTGTCTTATCTTAATCATCTTATCTTCCATCCTCTTATTTTATACTTTATTGTCTTATCTTTCTAATCTTAACTTCCATCACGTCTCCTATTTTAAACTTTATCAGGCTATATTGCACTTCTATTTTAAACTTTATCACAGTCTACATTGCATGACATCCTTACTAAATTTTATGTTAGTTAGAAGTATTACATAAAGTTTAATTATCCTTACTAAATTCCATCACGTCTCCTATTTTAAACTTTATCAGGCTATATTGCACTTCTATTTTAAACTTTATCACAGTCTACATTGCATGACATCCTTACTAAATTTTATGTTAGTTAGAAGTATTACATAAAGTTTAATTATCCTTACTAAATATTTAGATGTAAGTTAGAAGTATTATATAGTGCTTAATTATAAAACTAATTACATAGATATGAAATAAGATATTTTTACTAAATATTATGTTAGTTAGAAATATTACATAAAGTTTAATTATCCTTGCTAAATATTTAGATGTAAGTTAGAAGTATTACAGAGTTTAATTATAAAACTAATTACATAGATATGAAATAAACAGTAAGATAAACTTATTAAGTCTAATTAGTCTATGTTCATAAATGTGGTGCTACAGTAAACATTTGTTAATCATGAATTAGTTAGAATTAATAAATTTGTCATGTCGTTTAGTCATATAATTGGTATTTAAGCATCCGATATGACATATACTAAATTTTATTTAGGGGAACCGAAAGAGAAACAGGGTTTAACATTTTCCTATAAATAATTTTTGTGGTTGAATGTCCAACACAAATATTGGACTAACTAGTTTTGCTCTAGATTATATATTCTACAGGTGCAAAAAAGGTTCAACACAAACCAATAAAAGATCAAAGTTAGGGTTCAAAAAGAAAGGAGCAAAGAAACCCAAGTGTGCCCTAGTCTGGCGCACCGGACTGTCCGGTGCCCCAGGACCGTACAACTCCGAACTGGCCACCTTCGGGTTTCTCCAGCGCCACTCCGCTATAATTCACCGGATATCCGGTGTGCCACCGGAATGTCTGGTGCACCAGCGGAGCAACGACTAGCCAACGCAACAGTCGACTGCAACGGATGCCTGCAACGCTACAATGCGCGGACAGTTCACGCAGAAGTCAGTGTTGCCGTTAGAGGCGTACCGGACAGTACCCAGTACCTGTCCGGTGCGGCACCGGATTGTTCGGTGCCACAAGAAGACAAAGCTCCAACGGTCGTCCGCGCCCGAACTCTAATGGTTGGGTGACGTGGCTGGCGCACCGGACAGTGTTCGATGCACCCATCGATAGCAGCCACCCCAACGGTTGTTTTGGTGGTTGAGGGCTATAAATACTCCCAACTACCTCCACTCCAACCATCCAAGCATTCAACACATTGCATTCAATACAAGAGCAATAGACTCCACTCCAAAGACACAATTCAAGTGATCGACCCGCTCAAAGTCCCCAATTCAACTCTAGCGCATTAGGACTTGTGAGAGGATCATTTGTGTTTCTTTGTTGCTCTTGTTTGCTTGGCTTGGCTTTCTTTTCTTTCTCACTTCTTACTCTCAAGTGCTTTGTAAGCGAGGCAAGAGACACCAATTGTGTGGTGATCCTTGCGGGGTCTAAGTGACCCATGAGATTAAGGAAGAAGCCTCACTCGGTCTAAGTGACCGTTTGAGAGAGGGAAAGGGTTGAAAGAGACCCGGTCTTTATGACCACCTCAACGGGGATTAGGTTCTTTAGA
Organism: Zea mays; assembly: GCF_902167145.1. Classification (NCBI taxonomy): domain Eukaryota; kingdom Viridiplantae; phylum Streptophyta; class Magnoliopsida; order Poales; family Poaceae; genus Zea; species Zea mays. The sequence goes on along the minus strand of NC_050105.1, from coordinate 128,637,398 downwards.
ACCGAACCTCGATAAAACAAATCACCGTGTTCATCCACATTATTTCTTGGTTGATTTGTTTTTCCCTCTATCCCGGACTTAACATTTGTTCTAACGCTAACCCCGGCTTGTAGTGTGTTTAAAGTTGTAAATTTCAGTTTTCGCCTATCCACCCCCTCTAGGCGACTTTCAGGAACCAAACACCCTTACACATATCCGACATGACATGGTTGATCTTAAACGACACTACACTACTTTAGTGTTAGCCTGATATTTGTACGTCATTGACTTTGCTATCCTATGCATCCCCATTGCTTCAAAAAACATACAAAATGCTCTCATTGTACTTGAGAAACCACTACGAGACTAACGGTAAAAGTTGTGCACTAGAGCGTTGTAGTAGATAAAAACTGACGACGATCGATAACGTGGTAGATTGTATAGTCAGTGGTAGCTCGCGTGGCAAACGATAAGAGGTTGGAAGCATTAGATCCAGTCAAAAGGATGGATCAATGTGGACCGGTATCGTCTGTTGGCGTGACATGGTTAATGGTAGGGTACCTCCCAGTGTGGCTTCAACGGTGAGTGGTTGGATCGATCGGTCGACAAGGCCGTCTATCGGTTGGCGCGGTCAGTAGAGGTTGTTGTGCGTCTGGACTAGCCAACACCGATTAGTCGGTATCGACAATGATGTTGGGGTGGGCGCCATTATGAATCTGGGGTGACTAGTATAGTAGTATCGACCGTCGATAGCTGACGTGGCATCGTCGAATTGATCAACACTATTTCATCCATCTGAATTTCAAAAAATTCTAAAAAACTAAAAAAACTAAATCCACACTAAATAGTGTGGATGCATGGATTCATTCACACGCATTCCTCTCTTATTCACAAGTTGTTGGGAAGACTATCTCTTGCCAAAGGTCCATGTTAACACAATCCTTTGTTTAAATCAAGCATATATGGGAAAAAACTTCATATTAAGACAAAGTTGGCCGACGAAAGACTAAAGTCGGGAGGCATCGTCTAAGGAAGTACAACCTTTGAATACACGAAGTTATATTCAGAAAAACGAATGGAACAAGAAGGTTAGGTAGAGAATAAGATGTGTAGGACATGCATGTACTGTAAACATACATAATTGTATCTGAAAGGGAAATGTGTCATTGGGCCATTTCTATTTTGTTTTGGTGATAAAATGCTCAAAGAAAATAACCTTGGGGGAATTCCACATGGTTGGAGCAAAACAGAATTGGTGCAGTCTGTGGCGCACCGGACACTGTCCGGTGCCAAGACTGGAGACCTCCGCAAACTGGCCGCTCTCGGGTTTTCTCAGAGCTCGTCCACTAAAATCCATCGGACTGTATGGTGCACGCCCGGACTGTCCGGTGAGAAATTGGAGCAATGGTCAACTTCACCAATGGTCGACTGCGGAACAGTCTGACCGCCAGAAGTCAGAAGACAGTCTGCGATGTCAAATCGCATCGGACTATCCGGTGCCGCAAGAAGACAGAAGACTTCAATTGTCAATAGCTTCAAACCCCAACGATCGGCTGACGTGGCACTCACTGGACAATGAACAATGTTGTGTCCGGTGCACCACCAGACTGTCCGGTGTGCCCATCGATAGCTGAAAGTCGCCTAGAGGGGGGTGGATAGGCGAAACCTGAAAATTATAGCTCTAAATACAAACTAGATCCCTTGATTAGTGGTTAGAACAAGATTCACAATCATCGGAGTATAAAACTAAAACCTTTGCTTGCAATGAGTATTGTTTTCAAAGAGTGCGGAATTTAATCAATAACAATACTATTGGAAATGTTAGTGGAGAATAATGCAAGAGGGCTTAGTTAAGAAGAAGATAAACACAAGTTCTTTCTTGCAAGGAGTTGCTTCTCTAAATGAGAATTTAACTTGAAGCAACACAAAATAATGTTAGTAAAGAGTAGCGCAAGAGAACTTAGAAAGGGAGAGAACAAACAAATCACAAGCAATAAACACACGAGACACGGGTGATTTGTTTTACCGAGTTTGGCCCTCGAAGGCCTAGTCCCCATTGAGGAGACCATTAAGGACGGGTCTCTTTCAACCCTTTCCCTCTCTCAACCGATCCCTAAGATCGGTGAGCTCTTCTTCTTCTCAAGGATCACTTAAGACCCCGCAAGGATCACCACACACTTAGGTGTCTCTTGCTAGCTTTACAAGCCTCCAAAACTTTGGAGGAAGTTTAATGGGAGTCAAAACTCCACGCACAAATGAGCACAAGATGTAGCACACACTTTCTCTCAATGAATCTCACAAGGCACTAGAGCTAAACTCTCACAAGAGGCTTTCTTTTACTTGCTCTCTCTTTTGTGGCACTTGTGTGGTTTGTAGTGGTTTAAATCTTGTGTATAGGATGGATCAATGAATGGAGTTGGTTGGGAGGGCTTGGATATGTCAACTATATGACTTGGAATGTTGCTTGGGCTCCCACCCTTGAAGTGGCATGTTGGGATGGTATTTATAGCCACCAACCAAATTGTAGCCGTTGGAGAAGGTTGCTGGCGATGGGCACACCAGACAGTCCGGTGCGCCACCGGACAGTGTCCGGTGCGCCGCCACGTCACCCTGTCGTTAGGGTTTGGAGCTGGTCGACCGTTGGAGGCTTTGTCCTCATGTGGCACCGAACAGTCCGGTGCCCCTCTGACCAACTGCTCTGACTTCTGCCGCCTTCACTGTTCTGTACTGTTCACTGTCAGAGTTGACCGTTGCGCGCTGATAGCCGTTGCTCCGCTGGTGCACCAGACAGTCCGATGGCACACCGGACAGTCCGATGAATTATAGCAGAGCTACGCCTGGGAAACCCGAAGCTGCAGAGTTGAAGTCGATTCACCCTGGTGCACCGGACACTGTCCGGTGGTGCACCAGATACTGTCTGGTGGCACACCGGACAGTCCGGTGCGCCAGACCAGGGCACACTTCGGTTTCCTTTTTGCTCCTTTCTTTTGAAGCCTAACTTGTTCTTTTTGCTGGTTTGTGTTGAACCTTTGGCACTTGTAGAATGTATAATCTAGAGCAAACTAGTTAGTCCAATTATTTGTGTTAGGCAATTCAACCACCAAAATCATTTAGGAAAAGGTTTGACCCTATTTCCCTTTCAATCTCCCCCTTTTTGGTGTTTGATGCCAACACAAACCAAAGCACATATATAAATGCATAATTGAACTAGTTTGCATAAGGTACGTGCAAAGGTTGCTTGGAATTAAACCAATATTCATTCTATGAGATTTGCATGGATGATTCTTCTAATTTAACATTTTGGACCACGCTTGCACCACTTGTTTTGTTTTTGCAAATGTTTTGGAAATTCTTTTTCAAAGTCTTTTACAAATAGTCAAAGGTATATGAATAAGATTTCGAGAAGCATTTTCAAGATTTGAAATTTTCTCCCCCTCTCTCAAATGCTTTTCCTTTGACTTAACACAACTCCCCCTTAATGAAATTCTTTGAAAAGGTTATACCAATTTGAAATTCTAAAATTAAGATATCAATTTGAAAATCTTTAAAAACACTTCTTTAATACAAATTGAAAGACTACAAATTTTGAATTTGGTGGTGGTGCGGTCCTTTTGCTTTGGGCTAATACTTTCCCCCCTTTGGCATGAATCGCAAAAAACGGATACTTGTGAGTGAAATATAAGCCCTTCTTTACTTTCTCTCCCCCTTTGGCAAACAATATATGACTGAAGATTATACCAAATTGGAGAGCTGGCGAAATACCGACAAGGAAGGATAATACCGAAGATGTAGAGTGGAAGCGAAGTCTTTGCCGAATATTCCACTTCCCTTTCAATCTAAGACTTAATACATGAGATGCTTATGGAAACATATTAGTCTTAGCCTTGGCACAATAGAGATAGGAAATATGCAAATGTACCAAAGGAAAGAGACATGGTTAAAAGGATATGTCGATTAAGCTTAAACAGTTCTATATAATATAGATTGCTCCCCCTAAATATGTGCCTTGAGAGGAATACAGATTTTGGCCTTAAATGCCAAGTGCACATAATTAGGTTAATGAGAAAATATCTATATCATAGAAACTATAAAGTGCATTGTGTCATAAAAGTGTGATGCTCATGACAGACTATGCACTTATGAAAGCATGTTGGAATCATTTTAAGCATTTACCCTTAAGGATTTCAAAGAGACTTAAGGACCCTCGACCTTTGAAACAAAGGTAGCTTATCCTCATTACAAGGTTAAGCTTTAAGCTCTTTGACAATAAAATCACTTCACCTAGTTGCAACAAAAGTGCAGTAATGCAAGAATGATTTTTTTGAGAGGTTAAACTAGGTATGAAGCAGGGGTATGCATAGATATGCAAGGAATGTATAGAAGATTTAGGTACATGTGTAAATGAGAGGAAGTAGTTTTACCCTTTTGTACCTTCACATAGAGACGCTCTCTTCATTGTGCTTTGTCCTCAGTTTTAGTTATTTAAGACCTATATTCAAGACAGTGTATGGAAATACTTTGCACAAGAGAGAGTTCTACAACTAGTGATCCTTTTTAAGTCATTGTTATTATATATCAAGTAGATCACAAATTGCATAAATATATCATGAATTCTCCTTTTAACTTAGTGCATATCAAGAGAGATATTGATTGAAGTTATATGAGGCACTAAGAAACATAAGTGTTAATTGAAGTTATTCAATGATCAAACAAACAAAAGATGCGATCAAAAGAACAACATAGGAATTAGATCATTAAACAAGCTTAAAACAAGAGAATCCACTAAATATGCTACTTTAACAATAAAAGCTACAATCCTTGATAAAGGTGACATTACTTCACCAAGATGGATTGATATGTAGTAGCATACTTCATGAGAAAATTGTTCTCATACATGAGACTATATGAGATTACTAAGATAAAGTGTTAGTCTCAATATAATCAAGATATATAAGGCTCCCCCTAAAGATATGCATCAAGAAATTGAATGAATTGGATAGATGTACTCACTTTTAAAGACAAATAGGGAGAAGCATTATTCATCTTGATCAAGGCTTACAAAATTTGCAATAAACAATTTATGCCTAGTATTCTCACAATGAAAAAGATTTAGAATGCTTACAACCACACCATTTATTGTTTTGAAGATCTCATTATCCAAGTAGGTGTTGTTGCTCTTGATGTCTTCCTTTTTCATTTGAGTGTCCTCCCTTTATAGTTGACTCTTTTTCCTTCCAAACTTATTGAAAATACTCAAGAGAGATGTTAATAGCACAAGGGAGTATATGATGAAGAATGATTTCTTTTAGATAAGGAATATAAACAATTCATCATTCACAAGTCACACAGACATGAAGTAAAATCCTTAACATTAGTGCACATTATTAGAAAAGAGGAATAAGCACCTTTTAAATATCTTGATCAATCATAGGAATTTTACTTCTTCATATTGAATTTATTATCATGACTTAAAAGCATATCAATATGAGAACAAATATAGCAAAGGCATGAATTAGATTCTAATGGACAAGTGCATTTTATGAGAATGAGATTGAATGCACATCTGGCTGACTTAAGTCCAATAAAGAATCTATTCTTCACATAGGTAGAATTTTGAGTAAATAACCATTGATGGGAACTTTATATTTGATTAAGAAGATGAGTTCCCATACCTTTGCTTTTACCTTTGTTTCTTTGGGTGAAGAGTAACCCTTGAGGCTTGCGTCTTGCACTTACTCTCTTGTAGGTTTTCATAAGTAAGCTCAAGAGATATGTCATTAGTAACACAAGCACTAGTTTCCCTTTGTGTAACCATTTTGATAAGGAATGGAAAATAGATTACTAAAGCATATGAACTAGGTTATTCCATGATGTATGCTTAATTTTGCTTACCAAACAAGCATAGATAATTCTTTAAGATTATGGGAATAAATTTAATTCATAACATGGAGAGCGATAAATATAGAAGAATCATATCCAACTTAAGCACGAGGCAAAACAACATAAATCATTGGATTGACTTTTCTTTTCATGTTAGATTGCGCATCTCCAAAGAGAAACTTATTCTCTACATGTGAGACTACTTAGGTTATTTAGACAAAAACATTAGTCCCACGATTTCTAGATATAAAGAGAGATTCCCTTTATAAGTGTCCTAAGGAATTGAATTTCTTACGTGACACCTTATTCTTTTAAGAACATGGAATATCTCTCTATATCTAGAACATGACAATAATAGGATGATTAGTGTAAAGCATGCCATGAGATACTTACAACAATTTAAAGCATGTAGATTGCCATGGTATAGAAATGATGAATATACAATCTACCATATGAGAGGAATTTCTTCAAAGAATGGTGACATAATTTAAAAACATTTGAAGTGCTTTCTTTTTCTATGTGACTACATAAGACACATAAGAAATGATAATTTAAGATACTTGCACTTAAAAGCATAATTGTTACCATTCTTTGGCTTTCCTCCATGTTGTAGGCCTTGATTTTTCAGCATAGGATTAATTCTTTATTTCCTACAACATCAATATCTTCCCCGAGATGATATGAGTTTTAGATATAACAATTCAAAATAACTTTGGGTCAATCTTGGATATAGATCATTGAAGATTGATGGCTTGAGTTAATAAAAATTGAATTGACTCTCTCAAGCACCCCAAAGCTTCATACCATCTCCTTTTCCTGCAAAGCTTGTCAAGCATATTTGGTACCCATCGCTTGATGGGTCCATTAAGGTTAGTCAACAAAGATCTAGGAACCCAAGAGTCCTTTGTGTTAGCATTTGGTAAACTCATTACCTTTTTAGCACAAGTTGCAATTTTGGGTTGCCTAGTTACATGAGAAATAATTGACAAGCTAGAGGTGGGATAATTACCCATGGGACAATCCTTGCATCCCTTCTTTCGACATATGTAGCAAAGGTGATCTTCAAGTCTTGAAGATTTCTTCTTTCCTTGTTTCTTGCTTGCTACATGGTTAGTTGATAATTTCTTTACTAACACTATGCCTTTTTGTTTTAAATAGGGACAAGACTTAATTAAGTGTCCCTTCTTTGAGCATTTAAAACAAAGTTTATCATCCTTGTTAATAATCAAGCCATTTTTAATATGAGGACATGACCTAATCGAGTGTCCCTTTTCAAGCATTCACTACACTTTTTACTTCTCTTAGTGTGAAGTGTGGCTTGATCATTACCTTGGATGTTACCTTGTATGGAGGCATGGTTGAGGCTTTTGGAAGAGGTATTGATTATCTTCTTTTGTTCCCTCCTCTTGGCAATCCTCAAGTCCTTGACATTTTCTTCAAGGGATTTAGTGCATGCCACGGTTGTTTCCGTCTCAAGCTTTTTCACCATGTGATCACGGTTATCTTGAGAAGGTTGAGCAATGAACTTCCCTTTAAGTTGTGTCAAGCTCATCTTTAGCCTCTCATTCTCTTCTTTGAGCTTTTGATATGTATCATCTTTTGTTCCTGCAAATTCTAGCTCAAAGGAAGATTTGCTTGTCGACGAACAACAAGCTTTAGCACATGGTAATATAGCTTCAATTTGAATACATGTGCATGAGTGAGGTTGTTGGAATTTTAAGTTTTCTATCACAACCTCATGAGCAATGTTTAATATGGTATGATCATCCATAAGATTTTCATTATAATATAGAAGCATATCATATTTTTCTTGAAAAGCTATATTTTCATTTTTTAGCTTTTCCATTTGGTCCTTAAGCAAGGCATTCCTATTTACTAATTGAGCGATACAATGTAAAGAGTTATCTTGCTCAATTGAAATAGTTTCATACCTTTGGACCAAATCAACATGAGAGCACTTTAGCTCCTCATGTTCTTTAGTCAACTCGTCAAAGTGTAGCATTTTCATGGAGAGAACATCTTCTAGCATTTGACGAGCTTCGCTTTGCTCTCTCGCTCTTTTTAGAAGTTTAAGCATGACCGCCTTATCTTCTAAGCTTAGATGAGCGTAGAGTTGCATGAAGCTTTGTTCATCCTCCTCATCCTCATTTGTGCTTCCGCTATCATTTTCATTAGCCACACAACATGTGTGGGAATCGAAATGGGAAGACAAACCTTTTGGAGAGGTGGATTCATCGTTTGGTCTCCATCGTTCATTTTATTCTTCTTCCTTCAAAGGGTTAGTCTCACAAATACCAAAGGAAGTAGAAGCACAAAATGAACTATCATGTTTGGACTCATCAAATTTGATTTTAATTCTAGTCCAAATATCATGTGCATCACAGATAGGTTCATCATATCTTATTATGAAGGCACGATAATCTTCTTTGCTAAGAGAATTACTTAAGATGCCATAAGCTAGATAGTTTAAGCTCATACATCTTAGATCTTCCTCGGAAGCATTTTTCCTATCATAGTTAGAGGGAATGATACTTTTGTCTAAAATTTGTTCTAATTGAGGATCTATGGTTCTAAAAGCATTTATCACCCTAATAGACCATGAATCATAATTAGAACAATCGAGAAGTAATATCTCAAGAGTTACCTCATTGTTTTCCTTCGGAGGTGTCTTCTTGTTCTTTTGAGATTGTCACACCCGGTTTTAGAAGGCAAACCGAATGCGAACCATGTACGTGCCAGGATCAGTTATTCACGTACACAGCAGTTACATAACATGGACATCATCACACAGTGCTCAAAATAGTATTAAAAAGGGAAATAATAGTCGATTACATCATACGTCTGAGACGTCCATATAGTCTTTACAATAAATCAAAGTGCGGAAAAGAAACGTAGATAAACGCGGCCTTCACAGGCAGCCGACTGGGGGTTGCCGCTAACCCACGCCTAGAACTCGTCGTAGTCTTGGAACTCCTGAAGGTCTCCTTCCACGACTTCATCTTCTCCTGAGCAGTGGTTGCAATGCTGACAACCTGGGGATGGGGGGGTTTGGTGTGTAGAGCAAGGGTGAGTACACATCAACATACTCAGCAAGTATCCTGTTTGGCTGTAGTGGACTAGCTTTATGTGGGGATAAGTCAAGCAGTTGCTTTTAGTTGGTCAGATTATTATTTACTAATAGAAAGCCAGGTTTTAGCATTAACCCAAGTTATTAGCCCGATGTACCCTTTCCAAACGGAAAGAATACCACTTACCAGCACCATAGTCATAACCAGAACCATCGATCTCATAGCCACCTGTAAACCAAAATGTCTCTGATCAAGTACCACTAATCACTGGAGCTCCCTTGGCCGCTCATAACCGCGAGCACGGCTGATATATCAGTTTTCAAACACTCTGCAGAGGTTGTGCACTTTACCCACAAGCCATGATTCCCTTTCTACCCGGAGAGAGCTACTCCCCATTGACCACTACCTAGGTGGCCTAGCAGGGCATCACTATGTAGCCTTTACAAAGATTCCCCGGGGCTGTAGCCACCCGTTAGGTTTCCTAAATGCACCGCACTCCTCCCCAAGGGGCGAACCCAAACTTGGCAGAGCGAGCCGCATACACCGAGCCCCATTGACGACACGATGGCTAAGTAAACTATACCCCGGATCCTCTAATTATTCAGCTAAGGGCATCCCATTCCACCCTCATGGTTGCACTGTTTTCCCGGGCGGTCATCCATAGAACAGGTCCTTACGGAGAGGCACTCGAGAAACCGCTCGAGCCCCCTTGAAGACCACAAGTATAACATCATCATAAGAGAGGGGAAAACAACGTATCATAGATAATCTCATCATGTTCATTGATTAGAGTTAAGCAATAGCATAAAGCTAAACAATAATAATCCAACCCAAATAGGTAAACAAGGACATGGATAACAAAACTAGTCAATCCTTAGGCATAAATGTGTAAAGCGGGAGGTGAATTAAAGAATGAATAGGACAGAGATAGGTCAAGGGACACTTGCCTCCACCAACCGACTGCTGCTCAGGGGCTTCTCCTGCGAGTTCCTCGGGCTCTTCAACCAGATTGTTCTCTATGCGATTGCAAGCATACATACATCCATCCATTCAAATTAGGAAACAAACAGTACACCATACAAGAGAACAAAATAAAGTAAATATGCATAGAATATCACATATGATAATGAACTTACCATGGTTAGAAAGAGATGGGAAAAGGTCTCGCGAGAGTTAAAGCTTATGCCCGAGACGCACTACGGGTAAACAAATGACTAAACGTCACGTGCTCTAGTTCCAATTGGTTCTAACAAAAGAATTAGCTACATGCACTAATGTAAACGTGACCACTTTTAGTAGATTAACGTTGAATAAGATAGATGATTAGCTATACAAATTAACTAACGTAACTAATTTCCAAACTGAGACTCCTATCTTATTAATATAGACATGTGATTAGCGCACATAGGACATGGGGGGGGGGGTAGACGGGGCACGACGGGTCGTGCCAAGGCACGCGCACTACGCGAGCACGTGCGCGAGGCCGCACGCACACGCCACGAACTAGCCGTGCGCACGTCGGGGCCGAGCGCTAGCCGAGCTCAAAGTCGCGCGCTAAAGGCATGCTGGGCCGAGCTCGAGGCCACGCCGGGGCCGTCACGACGCGAGCAAGGCACGGCGGGGCGAGCGGGCAAGCGCGTCGGGGCAAGCGAGCACGGGCGAGCGAGGACACGGCCGGGCGAAGACACGGCCGGGCGGGGCCGGGCGCGGGGGCGGGGCTCGTTGGAGTGACCGAGGGCGGGGCGGACGGGGCGACCGGACGCGAGGGGCCGAGCGGGCGTGGGGCTCGCCGGAGCGAGGCGCGTCGGGGCCGGGGGTGGCCGAGGTGGGGCGGCCGAGCCGGGGCGGCGCAGGGCGGGCGGCCAAGCGGGCGGCCAGGCGCGAGGGGCCGAGGGCGGTTGGGCGCGGGGGCCGAGCGGGCGGCCGGGCGCGGGGCGGCCGAGGGCTGCCGAGCCGGGGGTGGCCGGGGCCGGGGCCAAGCTCGCCGGAGGTGGCCGAGCTCGCCGAGCCGGGGGCGGCCGGGCCGGGGACGGCTGAGGGCGGCGCGGGGAGGGCGACCGAGCGGGCGGCCGAGCGCGACCGGGCGCGGGCGAGGCCGGGGCGGCCGGGGCCGAGGCCGAGCTCGCCGGGGCCGAGGCGGGCGCGCCCATGGTGCGGGGGCGGGGGACGCCGGCGGGAGGGAAGGAGGAGGGAGGGGAGGAGAGAAGGGAGGGGGGAGGGAGAAACCTCACCGGAGGGGAGGGCGGCACGGCGGCGGCGGCGCTAGGGCAGGGGAGAGGCGGCGGCGGCTAGGGTTAGGGTGAGGGAGAGAGAGAGGGGATGACGGGCGGGGCCCGCGGGGAGGGGATTTTTGGAAAAAGAAAAGGGGAGGGGGGGACAGTTGGGCCGGTTGGGCCCAAAGGGGGAGGGGGGCGTGCGGCTGGGCCGCCAGGCGGCCCACGGCGGGAAGGGAAGGGGGGGCACTGGGCCGAAATTGGGGAAGGAGGGGGAAGAGGAGAAGAAAAAGGTTTTCTTTTTCTAAAATCTATTTTCCTCTAGATGAATGCATTCACACTTTTAAACAATCAAAAGGTATGCATGGTTCGGCATGGTGCATCACACAAAATAAAATATTTTAGGGTTTTGCTTTACATGGGATCTCAAGCCGAATCCCGCTATACTTTGGAAAAGATCAAGGTTTAGCGAGGAGAAAAGGGAAAAGGAAAGGGTAACACCTGAATTTGGTGAGGGAAAAGAAGAAAAAAAATCTACCCCCAAATTCAGGGCGTTACAAACCTATCCCCCTTAAAAGAATCTCACCCTCGAGATTCAGGGTTGGCTAGCAAAGAGCTCTAGGTATTTAGCCAACAGATCATCTTCACGCTCCCAGGTTGCTTCTTCCTCTGAATGGTGATTCCATTTAACTTTGCACATTCTGATGGTCTTCCTTCGGGTGACTCTGTCCGCAACCTCAAGGATTTGCACTGGCTTCTCAACGTAGGTCAAGTCCTCCTGGACTTCAAGACCTTCCACTGGCAACTGCTCTTCTGGCACACGCAAGCACTTCTTCAACTGAGACACATGAAAGACATCATGCACAGCAGACAAATTCTCTGGCAGACTGAGCTGATAGGCCACTTCTCCACGCCTTGAGAGAATTTGGTACAGACCAATGTAGTGGGGTGCTAGCTTGCCTTTGACTCCGAACCTTCTGACTCCTCTGATCGGTGACACTTTCAGATAGACGAAGTCTCCGACTTCGAAACTCAACTCTCTTCTTCTTGTGTCTGCATAGCTTCGCTGCCTCGATTGCGCTATCTTCAGATTCTCTCGAACCATCCTGATGTTCTCTTCGGCTTCAAGCAAAATGTCTGGCCCAAACACTTGCTTTTCTCTAGGCTGATCCCATTGCAACGGAGTTCTACAACTCCTTCCATAGAGCGCCTGAAATGGTGACATCTTCAAACTGGCCTGGTAACTGTTGTTATAGGAAAACTCTGCATAAGGCAATCTCTTGTTCCATCCGGACTGATCTTGCAACGCACAGGCTCTCAACATATCTTCAAGAGTTTGATTGGTTCTTTCGGTCTGGCCATCTGTCTGCGGATGATAAGTTGAACTGAAATTCAGATGTGTGCCCAAGGCTTCATGCAACTGCTGCCAGAAATGAGAGGTGAACTACGTTCCTCTGTCTGACACTATCTTCTTTGGCACACCATGAAGACAAACGATCCGAGACATATACAACTCTGCCAATACTGCACTGCTATAGTTGGTCTTGACAGGTATGAAGTGGGCTGACTTGGTTAAGCGATCCACTACTACCCAAATGGAATCATAGCCGGCTCGAGTGCGAGGCAATCCGACTATGAAATCCATACCGATTTCATCCCATTTCCACTGAGGGATCTGCAATGGTTGCAACAATCCAGCTGGTCTCTGGTGCTCTGCCTTAATTCTTCGACAACTATCGCACATAGCCACATGCTCTGCGATTTCCCTCTTCATTCCGTACCACCAGAATTTCTTCTTCAGATCCTGATACATCTTCTCACTACCAGGGTGAATCGAATAAGCTGTCTCATGAGCTTCCTTAAGGATCAACTCCCGAATAGACTGGACATTAGGAACGCACAAGCGGTCTTTGAACCATATCGCACCTTCTGCATCTTCTCGAAAATCTTTGCCTCTGCCATCTAGAATCAGTCGCCGGATCTCACTGATCTTCTCATCATTCTTCTGCGCTTCTTTGATTTCGCGCTCCAAGGTAGGTTCCAACTCGACTGTGACTCCTCGCGAATTGTTCAGAAATCCGAGACTCAACCTGTCAAACTCCTTGGCCAAATCATAAGGCATCGAATGAGCGGCCATCAGATTGACTTGACTCTTCCTGCTCAAAGCATCTGCCACTACATTCGCTTTGCCCGGATGGTAATGAATCTCCAACTCATAATCTTTGATCAACTCTAACCATCTTCACTGCCTCATATTCAACTCTAACTGAGTGAATATGTACTTCAGACTCTTGTGGTCTGTGTAAACATCACATTTATGTCCATATAGGTAGTGCCTCCATGTCTTCAGTGCGTGAACCACTGCTGCCAACTCTAGGTCATGGATTGGGTAGTTCTTCTCATGAACCTTCAGCTGTCGGGACGAGTAAGCCACAACTCTTCCCTCTTGCATCAACACACATCCCAAACCTATGTAACAAGCATCACAATACACCGAGAAGGGCTTGTGCACATCAGGCAAGACTAGGACAGGCGTTGTTGTCAACTTCTCTTTCAGCGCTTCGAATGCCTCCTGACATTTCTGGGTCCACTTGAACTCAACCTTGTTGCCTAGCAATGCTGTCATTGGTTTCACAATCTTCGAAAACCCTTCAATGAATCGCCGATAATATCCGGCCATTCCAATGAAGCTCTTGATTCCTCGAGCATCTGTTGGCGCTTTCCAGTTCAAAATGTCTGCCACTTTCTTCGGATCCATAGCCAATCCTTCCTTGTTGATTATGTGACCCAAGAACAGGACTTCATTGATCCAGAATTCACATTTGCTCAACTTTGCATACAACTAGTGCTCTAGCAATCTCCGCAATACCATCCTCAAATGATCTGCATGCTCTTCTTTGCTTTGAGAATAAATCAGAATGTCATCAATGAGTACCACCACAAACTTATCGAGATAGTCCATGAATACACTATTCATTAAATTCATGAAGAAGGCTGGTGCATTGGTCAAACCAAAAGACATCACTGTGAACTCATACAAACCATACTTGGAAATGAATGCCGTCTTCGGAATGTCCGAAGGTCGGATCCTGAGCTGATGATAACCTGACCTCAGATCAATCTTGGAGAACACACTGGCTCCTCTTAACTGGTCGAACAGATCCTCTATTCTTGGCAAAGGGTACTTGTTCTTGATCGTGACTTCATTCAAAGCTCGGTAATCGATACACATCCTTTTGGTGCCATCTTTCTTCTCCACAAATAGGACAGGGGCGGCCCAAGGCGAGGTGGTTGGCCGAATGTAACCTTTCTCTGACAGCTCATCAATCTGCTTCTTAAGCTCAATCAACTCTGGTCCAGATATTCTGTAAGCTCTCTTAAAGATGGGGGCGGTTCCAGGAAGAAGCTCTATGGCAAACTCAACTTTCCGCTTTGGTGGCATACCTGGTAAGTCCTTTGGAAACACATCTGGGAACTCGGACACAACCTTGATACTCTCAATTGGGTCTGCTTCACTGTTATCGACAGCCATCTGGTAGCAACTTCCTTTCTTTGGCTCAGGCGGGACTAACTCGGTCACCACTTCCTCTCCTAGTGGGGACACCAACTTGATTGTCCTTTTATCACAACTGATAACTGCCTGATACTTATCTAGCCAATTCATCCTTAGGATGACATCTATTCCCTGAGTACCCATTACTATAAGGTTAGCGGGAAACGCTATCCCCCTTATTTCTACACTTACATTCAAACAAATGCTATCGGCTCGAATTCTACCACCGGCTGAGTCAATTTGAATGGGGGTTGACATGATAGTAATTGGAAGATTATGTGCTTCTACCCATGATGCAGTAATGAAAGAATGCGTTGCTCCAGTATCAAATAACATTTCTGCAATATGGGAGTCGACTGGGAACATACCTACTATCATGCCGGGGGTCTCCGGAACTGCTTCAGCCTCCAAGTGATTCAGTCTTCCATGATTGTAACGCGGCTGAGAGCGGTTGCTTGCTCCAGGCTGAGACACATTCTGCTTTCTAGGGCATTGGGGCCTGACTGCTGCTGGGCTCCTTCTTCGGACATTGCATCACCCAATGGCCTTGCTCTCCACAGTGGAAACATGCTCTGTTTCCAACCTGAGCTGGTGCTGCCTGATTGTTCTGCTGGTTTGCTGGGGCAGGAAGGCGGGGTGCCTGCTGATTCTGCCTCTGAAACTGACCTCCTGACTGATTGCTCTGACGGTTCTGGTACTGGTGCTGAGGATACTACCTTTGGAACTGCTGATGTTGCTGAGGTGGACGCTAGTTATGCCTGAACTGCTGAGGTTGATTGCCTGAAAAACGAGGACGATTGCTGCTTCCAGGCTGGGGTCCACTGATCTTGCGCTTACGATCCTCCATCTCCTTACGCTTCCTCTCTGTCATGATTGCTCTGTCAATCAGGTGCTGAAATGTCGGGAAGGTGTGATTCATCAGCTGATACTGAAGAGGGTCAACCAAGCCTCTTAGGAAACGGTACTGCCGCTTGGCGTCAGTGTTGACATCTTCAGGAGCATAGCGAGACAACTGCAGAAACCTGTCCCGGTACTCACTGACAGACGATGACCCTTGCTTGAGGGCCAGGAATTCCTCCTTCTTCACTGTCATCAGACCTGCAGAGACATGGTACTGACGAAAGCTACCTCTGAACTCTTCCCAGGTGATGGCGTCAGGGTGGGCATGGGTGGCGAGGTAAGACTCCCACCATGACTGAGCTGCTCCTCTCAACAGACGGGGACCATACAGGACTTTCTCCCTGTCATCGCACTGAGCGGTGTGCAACTCCCGCTCCACAGTGCGCAGCCAGTCTTCAGCATCCATGGGGTCAGAAGAGTGAGCAAACGTTGGTGGATGACCTCTCATGAATTCAGCACGCTCGTCTCTAGGCATCTGAGGCATCTGAGGCTGAGGTGGTGCTTGCTGCTGCTGCTGCTGAATGGCGGCCAGAGTCTGACCGATGGCTTGAACTGCCTGAGTCTGCATCAGAAATATCTGCTCGATCGACATCGGGGGCGGGGGCGGCAGGTGCTGTTGCTGGGGCACCTCTTCCTGCTGAGCGGCTCGCTCCTGTTGAGCACGCCTTCCTCCTCTGCGCCTGTTCTCTGACATCTACAGAATGCAACCACACATCAGAACTGATCTGGCAAATCTTACAGCATAAGAAAAGAGTATAGAATCCTTCAACAGCACTGAACAGATGAGCATCTTCACTGATCTCCAACACAGACCACACAGCTTCTCAGATAAAGAGGAAAGTGGAATAAAAGGTTTCCCAACTATATAGCTAACTCCATTAACTTATAACAGGTAAACCAAAATGCAGGGGATACCCACACTCTGGTGACAGTCATTACAAAGATCCAAACCAAACATAGTTCATCATGACAATCATAAATGCACAGGATATAGCAAACTACCCTGTCTAACTAAGACTAACTAAGAGCGAGACTAACGCTAAGACTGTAGCTTCTACGTATATATTTTGTATTAATTACAAGATCCAACTCTAACGATCTATGGTTCTAGATTTATCTTGGTCTTGCAGTCGGGGTTGTCATAAGACTGGTGTCCACGCCGAGGTGAGCGGTACGGGTGCTGAGTCCCAACGGGAGCGGGGGAACCATCATCCAGGTGACGACGTTCCGCGCGCTCAGCCCGCAGCAGGGCGATCTCAGCACGAGCCCTACTCAGCTCGTCTAATGCATGGTCTAGCTCCGTGTTTAGCACGGCGGCTAGGTTGACTGTGCTGCTCAACCTAGGATTGTCCTCACCGACGGGTGAGACAATCACGCCTCCTGTGCTGCCAGATGGACGGCGGGGGTAATACTTCAAGTCGAGACCATCAGCTACCCCACCGAGAACCGAGTAGTAGTGCGAAAGCGCACGCCATGCAGCACCTTGCATGGCCGCCTCAGCTGAGTCCCGCTCAGAGATAGAATAGTGCTATGAGCAGGCCTCCGCACCCTGGAGACTGTTCTCCGGACGGCGCACCAAGCAGGTCGCCTCCCAGCGGTCCGGGTAGACCCCGCGACTATGCTGGTAGACCACACAGCGATACTCGATGGACCAAGTACGCCGGTTAAGTGCCCGACGTAGCAGGGTGTCGAGCGCATCATGGAAGTGACACCCGCGAGCAGCGTCGCGAGTGATGGGTCGAGCAACCCATCCTTCCGGCTCCTGGTCAGCAGAAAAGTCGGTGTCATGGCTCGAGCTGTCGTCGCCACCTCCGTTGTCTGGGTCTCCTCCAGCAGCTACTCCAGAGGCTGGGGCGCCCAGTGGTGGTGCAGGGGGCGCCTCCAGGGGAAGCACAGGGGAGCAGCTCCTCACAGACTCTATCTCCTGTTGGAGCGAGAAAGAAGAGCCCTACTGCTCCTGCTCCTGTCGTCGACGTTCCTGCTCCTCATGCAGGCGGTGGTGCAGTCTCTCCAAGTGGCTGGACTGTCCGGCCACGGGACGGCGAAGCGGACGCTCAGCAAGGCGGGAGGGTAAGAAGGGGATGACAGACTTTCGTGCAGTGTGTCTAAGTCGAGCCATCTACAAAAGACACCGCAAGCAAAAGAGTGAGAACAGAATTAATATGACCAGCAAGTAATGAACCATAAATAAATGAAGGATTAGAATAAAACACAATTTTCAGCAAGGTATAATATATAGTAGAACATAGGTTTGGTCGGTATGACCAACTTTTGAAGGGATATCAAAGTCAAGGCAGGGACAAAGGTCTATAGTCCTTAGAACGACCATTCTATTCTAGGTTAGCGGTCCTACAGTCAGCACGACTTTGATACCACCTATGTCACACCCGGTTTTAGAAGGCAAACCGAATGCGAACCATGTACGTGCCAGGATCAGTTATTCACGTACACAACAGTTACATAACATGGACATCATCACACAGTGCTCAAAATAGTATTAAAAAGGGAAATAATAGTCGATTACATCATACGTCTGAGACGTCCAATAGTCTTTACAATAAATCAAAGTGCGGAAAAGAAACGTAGATAAACGCGGCCTTCACAGGCAGCCGACTGGGGGTTGCCGCTAACCCACGCCTAGAACTCGTCGTAGTCTTGGAACTCCTGAAGGTCTCCTTCCACGACTTCATCTTCTCCTGAGCAGTGGTTGCAATGCTGACAACCTGGGGATGGGGGGGTTTGGTGTGTAGAGCAAGGGTGAGTACACATCAACATACTCAGCAAGTATCCTGTTTGGCTGTAGTGGACTAGCTTTATGTGGGGATAAGTCAAGCAGTTGCTTTTAGTTGGTCAGATTATTATTTACTAATAGAAAGCCAGGTTTTAGCATTAACCCAAGTTATTAGCCCGATGTACCCTTTCCAAACGGAAAGAATACCACTTACCAGCACCATAGTCATAACCAGAACCATCGATCTCATAGCCACCTGTAAACCAAAATGTCTCTGATCAAGTACCACTAATCACTGGAGCTCCCTTGGCCGCTCATAACCGCGAGCACGGCTGATATATCAGTTTTCAAACACTCTGCAGAGGTTGTGCACTTTACCCACAAGCCGTGATTCCCTTTCTACCCGGAGAGAGCTACTCCCCATTGACCACTACCTAGGTGGCCTAGCAGGGCATCACTACGTAGCCTTTACAAAGATTCCCCGGGGCTGTAGCCACCCGTTAGGTTTCCTAAATGCACCGCACTCCTCCCCAAGGGGCGAACCCAAACTTGGCAGAGCGAGCCGCATACACCGAGCCCCATTGACGGCACGATGGCTAAGTGAACTACACCCCGGATCCTCTAATTATTCAGCTAAGGGCATCCCATTCCACCCTCATGGTTGCACTGTTTTCCCGAGCGGTCATCCATAGAACAGGTCCTTACGAAGAGGCACTCGAGAAACCGCTCGAGCCCCCTTGAAGACCACAAGTATAACATCATCATAAGAGAGGGGAAAACAACGTATCATAGATAATCTCATCATGTTCATTGATTAGAGTTAAGCAATAGCATAAAGCTAAACAATAATAATCCAACCCAAATAGGTAAACAAGGACATGGATAACAAAACTAGTCAATCCTTAGGCATAAATGTGTAAAGCGGGAGGTGAATTAAAGAATGAATAGGATAGAGATAGGTCAAGGGACACTTGCCTCCACCAACCGACTGCTGCTCAGGGGCTTCTCCTGCGAGTTCCTCGGGCTCTTCAACCAAATCGTTCTCTATGCGATTGCAAGCATACATACACCCATCCATTCAAATTAGGAAACAAACAGTACACCATACAAGAGAACAAAATAAAGTAAATATGCATAGAATATCACATATGATAATGAACTTACCATGGTTAGAAAGAGATGGGAAAAGGTCTCGCGAGAGTTAAAGCTTATACCCGAGACGCACTACGGGTAAACAAATGACTAAACGTCACGTGCTCTAGTTCCAATTGGTTCTAACAAAAGAATTAGCTACATGCACTAATGTAAACGTGACCACTTTTAGTAGATTAACGTTGAATAAGATAGATGATTAGCTATACAAATTAACTAACGTAACCAATTTCCAATCTGAGACTCCTATCTTATTAATATAGACATGCGATTAGCGCACATAGGACACGGGGGGGGGGGGGGGGGGTAGACGGAGCGTCTGGGGGTAGACGGGGCACGACGGGTCGTGCCAAGGCACGCGCACTACGCGAGCATGCGCGCGAGGCCGCACGCACACGCCACGAACTAGCCGTGCGCACGTCGGGGCCGAGCGCTAGCCGAGCTCAAAGCCGCGCGCTAAAGGCACGCTGGGCCGAGCTCGCGGCCACGCCGGGGCCGTCACGACGCGAGCAAGGCACGGCGGGGCGAGCGGGCAAGCGCGCCGGGGCAAGCGAGCACGGGCGAGCAAGGACGCGGCCGGGCGAGGACACGGCCGGGCGGGGCCGGGCGTGGGGGCGGGGCTCGTCGGAGCGGCCGAGGGCGGGGCGGACGGGGCGGTCGGACACGAGGGGCCGAGCGGGCGTGGGGCTCGCCGGAGCGAGGCGCGCCGGGGCTGGGGGTGGCCGAGGCGGGGCGGGCGGCCGAGGGCGGCCGAGCTCGCCGGAGGTGGCCGAGCTCGCCGAGCCGGGGGCGGCCGGGCCGGGGACGGCCGAGGGCGGCGCGGGGAGGGCGGCCGAGCGCGGGGCGGCCGAGGGCGACCGGGCGCGGAGTCGACCGGGCGCGGGCGAGGCCAGGGCGGCCGGGGCCGGGGCCGGGGCCGAGGCCGAGCTCGCCGGAGCGGTCGAGCTCGCCGGGGCTGAGGCGGGCGCGCCCATGGCGCAGGGGCGGGGGACGCCGGCGGGAGGGAAGGAGGAGGGAGGGGAGGAGAGGAGGGAGGGGGAGGGAGAAACCTCACCGGAGGGGAGGGCGGCGCGGTGGCGGCGCCGGGGAGGCGGCGGCGGTGCTAGGGCAGGGGAGAGGCGGCGGCTAGGGTTAGGGTGAGGGAGAGAGAGAGGGGATGACGGGCGGGGCCCGCGGGGAGGGGATTTTTGGAAAAAGAAAAGGGGAGGGGGGACGGTTGGGCCGGCTGGGCCCAAAGGGGGAGGGGGGCGCGCGGCTGGGCCGCCAGGCGGCCCACGGCGGGAAGGGAAGGGGGGGCGGCTGGGCCGCCGCGAGGCCCACGCGGGGGGGGGGGGGGGGGGGGGGGGGGCGGCTGGGCCGAAAATGGGGAAAGAGGGGGAAGAGGAGAAGAAAAAGGTTTTCTTTTTCTAAAATCTATTTTCCTCTAGATGAATGCATTCACACTTTTAAACAATCAAAAGGTATGCATGGTTCGGCATGGTGCATCACACAAAATAAAATATTTTAGGGTTTTGCTTTACATGGGATCTCAAGCCGAATCCCGCTATACTTTGGAAAAGATCAAGGTTTAGCGAGGAGAAAAGAGAAAAGGAAAGGGTAACGCCTGAATTTGGTGAGGGAAAAGAAGAAAAAAAATCTACCCCCAAATTTAGGGCGTTACAGAGATCTTCTTCGAGCCATCACTTCGAGTTGTTACACTCAATATGAAGTGCCTAGCTCTGATACCAATTGAAAGTCGCCTAGAGGGGGGGTGGATAGGCGAAACCTGAAAATTATAGCTCTAAATAGTAATACAAACTAGATCCCTTGATTAGTGGTTAGAACAAGATTCACAATCATCGGAGTATAAAACTAAAACCTTTGCTTGCAATGAGTATTGTTTTCAAAGAGTACGGAATTTAATCAATAACAATACTATTAGAAATGTTAGTGGAGAATAATGCAAGAGGGCTTAGTTAAGAAGAAGATAAACACAAGTTCTTTCTTGCAAGGAGTTGCTTCTCTAAATGAGAATTTAACTTGAAGCAACACAAAATAATGTTAGCAAAGAGTAGCACAAGAGAACTTAGAAAGAGAGAGAACAAACAAATCACAAGCAATAAACACACGAGACACGGGTGATTTGTTTTACCGAGGTTCGGCCCTCGAAGGCCTAGTCCCCATTGAGGAGTCCACTAAGGATGGGTCTCTTTCAACCCTTTCCCTCTCTCAACTGATCCCTAAGATCGACGAGCTCTTCTTCTTCTCAAGGATCACTTAAGACCCCGTAAGGATCACCACACACTTAGGTGTCTCTTGCTAGCTTTACAAGCCTCCAAAACTTTAGAGGAAGTTCAATGGGAGTCAAAACTCCATGCACAAATGAACACAAGATGTAGCACACACTTTCTCTCAATGAATCTCACAAGGCACTAGAGCTAAACTCTCACAAGAGGCTTTCTTTTGCTTGCTCTCTCTTTTGTGACACTTGTGTGGTTTGTAGTGGTCTAAATCTTGTGTATAGGATGGATCAATGAATGGAGTTGGTTGGGAGGGCTTGGATATGTCAACTATATGACTTGGAATGTTGCTTGGGCTCCCACCCTTGAAGTGACCGGTTGGGGTGGTATTTATAGCCACCAACCAAATTGTAGCCGTTGGAGAAAGCTGCTGGCGATGGGCGCAACGGACAGTCCGGTGCTCCACCGGACAGTGTCTGGTGCGCCGCCACGTCACCCTATCGTTAGGGCTTGGAGCTGGTCGACCGTTGGAGGCTTTGTCCTCATGTGGCACCGGACAGTTTGGTGCGACATCGGACAGTCCGGTGCCCCTCTGACCAACTGCTCTAACTTCTGTCGCGTTCACTGTTCTGTACTGTTCACTGGCAGAGTCGACCATTGCGCGCTGATAGTTGTTGCTCCGCTGGTGCACCGGACAGTCCGGTGGCACACCGGACAGTTTGGTGGCACACCGAACAGTCTGGTGAATTATAGCGGAGCTGTGCCTGGGAAACCCGAAGCTGCGGAGTTGAAGTCGATTCACCCTGGTGCATCGGACACTGTCCGGTGGCACACCGGACAGTCCGATGCGCCAGACCAGGGCACACTTCGGTTTCCTTTTTGCTCCTTTCTTTTGAAGCCTAACTTGTTCTTTTTGTTGGTTTGTGTTGAACCTTTGGCACCTGTAGAATGTATAATCTAGATCAAACTAGTTAGTCCAATTATTTGTGTTAGGCGATTCAACCACCAAAATCATTTAGGAAAAGGTTTGACCCTATTTCCCTTTCAACAGCAACGGCTGAAATAGTGGTTGGGGCTATAAATACCCTCCAACCACCACCATTCAAGCCATCCAAGCATTCCAGCTTCCTCATTCAATACTAGAGCAAAAGAATAGACTCCAAGACACAATCAAAGCAACAAATCCTCTCCAAGCTCTAAAATCAAGTCAAATGATCAAAAGTGCTTAGTGACTTGAGAGAGGGTGATTTGATTTTCTTTTGTTGCTCTTGTTGCTTAGTTGCTTTCTTCTTTTCATTCTAAACTTCCCAAGTGTTTTGTAAAGCAAGTGAGAGACACCTAATTGTGTGGTGATCCTTACGGGGTCTTAGTGATCCGTGTGATTTAGAGGAAGCACTACCGATCTAAGTGACTGATTGAGAGAGGGAAAGGGTTGGAATAGACCCGCCCTTTGTGGCCTCCTCAATGGGGAGTAGGTTCCTTGAAACCAAACCTCAGGAAACAAATCGCTATATCACTTGTGTTGATCTTCATCACTCGATTTGTTTCTTCCCTCTCCTCTCTCTCTAAAATTCCCTTGCTCACATTGATTTAGGTTTGCTCTCAAAGTTATCCGCATTGATTGAGCAACTCATAGTAAGGAGAACTATCTTATGCTCTTCGAATTCAACATTATTTGTTTCTAACCCTAACTCCGGGTGAAGTGTGTGTTTAAAGTTTATTTTTTAGGTTTCGCCTATTCACCCCCTCTAGGCGACTTTCAATTATGCAAGTGAAGTGAGTGGATATAGAGATAATCGCACAAGAATAAAGACAAGTGACATAACAATTCTTTATCCTGTGGTTCGGTCAAGTAGAATACTTGCCTACTCCACGTTGTGGCGTTCCAGCGGACGAGGGCTGCACTCAACCCCTTTCAAGTGATCCAAAGATCAACTTGAATGCCACAGTTCTCTTTATCTCAACAATATCTCGTTGTGAGGAATCTCCACACTTTGGAGTCTCTCACGCCTTATGAGAGCACCTAGAGGGGGGGTGAATAGGTGATCCTATAAAAACTTGAAACTTAATGCCACAAAACTTGATTAGGAGTTAGCACAATAAAGCCAAGTGGTTAGAGAGGAGTTCTTGCAAAACACAATAACCACAAGGAGATCAACATAGAGAGGCACAGTGGTTTATCCCGTGGTTCGGCCAAGTCCAACACTTGCCTACTCCACGTTGTGGCGTCCCAACGGACGAGGGTTGCACTCAACCCCTATCAAGCGGTCCAAAGACCCACTTGAATACCACGGTGTTTTTCTTTGTTTCACTATATCCCGCTTGTGAGGAATCTCCACAACTTGGAGCCTCTCGCCCTTGCAATTTGATGTTCACAAAGAAGCACGGAAGTAAGGATGGGATGAGCAACGCACACAAGACACCAAATCAGAGCACAAATACGCACACAAGTCACAACTCGAGCTCAACACAACCCGAAGAGTTCTCTACTCAAATGGAGCTCTAGTTGCTATCACAAAGAATCAAATGCGCGGAATTGGAGTCTTGGTGCTTAGGAATGCTTAGAGAATGCTTGGTGTTATCCTCCATGCGCCTAGGGGTCCCTTTTATAGCCCCAAGGCAGCTAGGAGCCATTGAGAGCATTCCAGGAAGGCAATTCTTGCCTTCTGTCGCCTGGCGCACCGGACAGTCCGGTGCACCACCGGACACTGTCTGGTGCGGATTTCTTTCCTGTTTTGGCGCAGCCGACCGTTGGCGATTTGGAGTCGTTGGCGCACCGGACACTGTCAGGTGCACACCGGACAGTCCGGTGCCCCCTTCAGACCGTTGGCCCGGCCACGCGTCACGCGCGGATTGCGCGGCTGACCGTTGGCACGCCCGACCGTTGGCTCACCGGACAGTCCGGTGCACCACCGGACAGTCCGGTGATTTATAGCCGTACGCCGCCGACGAAACCCGAGAGCAGCCAGTTCGCCAGAGCCAGCCTGGCGCACCGGACACTGTCCGGTGCACCACCGGATAGTCCGGTGCTCCGAGACTGAACTGTCTTTGGCCGAATAAAGCCATCTCTTTTCCAAATTGATTTCTCCTGTTTCCAGTACTTAGACACAATACATTAGTCCTTAAAACAAAGTACTAAGACTTAGAAACATACCTTGATGTTGATTTTCACTTTGTCCATCATTTGGCATAGATTAACACATGACCACTTGTGTTGGCACTCAGTCACCAAAATACTTAGAAATGGCCCAAGGGCACATTTCCCTTTCAATCTCCCCCTTTTTGGTGATTTATGCCAACCCAACAAAAAGCAACTAAAAGAAGTGCAACATCAATGCAAATGAGAACACAAACTTGTTTTGATTCAAATTTGGCATATTTGGATCATTCTTTGCCACCACTTGGTTTTGTTTTTGCAAACCAACCTCAATTTCCTATCTCTAAGTCAAACACACTTGTTGTGACCTAAAGAGAGTTGTTCCAAGAGAAATTGATCAAAGATTTCAAAAACTCCCCCTTTTCCCATAATCAACCATTCTCCCCACAAGAGGGCAACTTTTGACAAGAGAGACAATAAGTGAGTTTTGTCAAACCAAAAGCTCTATTATACTATTTTCAAAATTCTCAAGTGGTAGCTGATCCATTTATTGCTTTGGCCTTAATTTCTCCCCCTTTGGCATCAAGCATCAAAACGAGATCATTTTTGGCCCCGGAACCCCATTGCCTCACCAAAATCTTCAATTAAGAGTAAAAAGGCAATAAGAGCATGGAGATGAACTTGGAGTAAGTTACCCTCTTATCGGAGTGCAGTGGAAGTCTTTCATGGTCCAAGTCCACCTTTCCCTTTCAATTCTCCTTTGAGACTAAATTAAGAAAACTCAAGCACATGGTTAGTCTCAAATGGTCAAGTTGTAGCACATCTCCCCCTAAATATGTGCATCGCTCACACATGGACTTTTGAGGTCTAGGGAGTGTTTGTACAACTTGAACACCATAAATAAACAACAATATGCATAAAGGAACATGATCAAAGTATAAAACTCATGTATGCTATATATCAATCCAAGTTCCGCGAATCTAAGACATTTAGCTCACTACGTAGCCTGCAAAAGGTCTTCTCATCTAGAGGTTTGGTAAAGATAACGGCTAGCTGGTTCTCGGTGCTAACATAAAACACTTCGATATCTCCCTTTTGCTGGTGGTCTCTCAAAAAGTGATGCCAGATGTCTATGTGCTTTGTGCGGCTGTGCTGAACAGGATTGTCCGCCATGCGGATAGCACTCTCATTATCACAAAGGAGTGGGACTTTGCTCAGATTGTAGCCAAAATCCCTGAGGGTTTGCCTCATCCAAAGTAGTTGCGCGCAACACTGTCCTGCGGCAACATACTCGGCCTCAACGGTGGATAGGGCAACAGAAGTTTGTTTCTTAGAACTCCACGACACCAGGGACCTTCCTAGAAATTGGCACGTCCCTGAAGTACTTTTCCTATCGACCTTACATCCAGCATAATCGGAGTCTGAATATCCAATTAAGTCAAAGGTAGACCCCTTTGGATACCAGATCCCGAAGCAAGGCGTAGCGACTAAATATCTGAGAATTCGCTTCACAGCCACTAAGTGACACTCCCTTGGATCGGATTGAAATCTAGCACACATGCATACGCTTAGCATAATATCCGGTCTATTAGCACATAAATAAAGCAAGGAACCTATCATGGACCGGTATGCTTTTTGATCAACAGACTTACCTCCTTTGTTGAGGTCGACGTGTCCGTCGGTTCCCATTGGAGTCTTTGCGGGCTTGGCGTCCTTCATCCCAAACCGCTTGAGCAAGTCTTGCGTATACTTCGTTTGGGAGATGAAAGTGTCGTTCTTGAGTTGCTTCACTTGGAACCCAAGGAAGTAGTTCAACTCGCCCATCATCGTCAATTCAAACTTTTGAGTCATCACCCTGCTAAACTCTTCACAAGACTTTTGGTTAGTAGAACCAAATATTATGTCATCGACATAGATTTGGCACACAAATAAGTCACCATCACAAGTCTTAGTGAATAAAGTCAGATTGGCTTTCCCAACCTTGAAAGCACTAGCAATTAAAAAGTCTCTAAGGCATCATATCATGCTCTTGGGGCTTGCTTAAGTCCATAGAGCGCCTTAGAGAGCTTACACACGTGGTCGGGGTACCATTCATCCTCAAAGCCAGGGGGTTGCTCCACATACACCTCCTCCTTGATTGGCCCGTTGAGGAAAGCGCTCTTAACATCCATTTGGTACAACCTGAAAGAATGGTGAGTGGCATAGGCTAACAAAATACGAATCGACTCTAGCCTAGCCACAGGAGCAAAAGTCTCCTCAAAGTCCAAAACTGCGACTTGGGCATAACCTTTTGCCACAAGTCTAGCCTTGTTCCTTGTCACCACTCCATGCTCGTCTTGTTTGTTGCGGAACACCCACTTGGTTCCCACAACATTTTGCTTGGGACGTGGCACCAGTGTCCAAACTTCATTACGCTTGAAGTTGTTGAGCTCTTCTTGCATGGCCAACACCCAGTTCGGATCTAGCAAGGCCTCTTCTACCCTGAAAGGCTCAATTGAAGAGACAAAGGAGTAATGCTCACAAAAATTAACTAATCTAGAGCGAGTGGTTACTCCCTTGCTAATGTCACCCAAAATCTGATCGACGGGATGGTTCCTTTGAATAATCACTCGAACTTGAGTTGGAGGGGCCTGTGGTGCTTCTTCCTCTTCAACTTGGACATCTTGTGCTCCCCCTTGATCACACGCCTCCTCTTGAGGTACCTGTTTATCATCTTGGATTGGGGGGGTGCATCGTCGTTGAGGAAGAAGGCTGCTCTTGTTCCTTGTGTTCCTGCGGTCGTACGTCTCCAATCGCCATGGTACGAATCGCGTCCGTTGGAACATCTTCCTCATCTACATCATCAAGCTCAACTTGCTCTCTTGGAGAGCCATTAGTCTCATCAAATACAACGTCGCTAGAGACTTCAACCAAACTCGATGATTTGTTGAAGACTCTATACGCCTTTGTATTTGAGTCATAACCTAACAAAAACCCTTCTACAGCTTTGGGAGCAAATTTGGAATTCCTACCCTTCTTTACAAGAATGTAGCATTTACTCCCAAAAACTCGGAAATACGAAACATTGGGTTTGTTACCGGTTAGAAGCTCGTATGACGTCTTCTTGAGGAGGCGATGAAGGTAGACCCGGTTTATGGCGTGGCAAGCCGTGTTCACAGCTTTCGACCAAAACCGCTCGGGGGTCTTGAACTCTCCAAGCATCGTCCTGGCCATATCGTTGAGCGTCCTGTTCTTCCTCTCTACCACACCATTTTGCTGTGGTGTGTAGGGAGCAGAGAACTCGTGCTTGATTCCTTCCTCCTCAAGGTA
Source organism: Zea mays (assembly GCF_902167145.1). Lineage (NCBI taxonomy): Eukaryota > Viridiplantae > Streptophyta > Magnoliopsida > Poales > Poaceae > Zea > Zea mays. The sequence goes on along the minus strand of NC_050105.1, from coordinate 128,609,297 downwards.
CTCTTCTACTTGAAGGTTCTTGAACTCCGACCCATTGTCGCTCCTTATCTTCTTCACCTTGAGCTCAAACTCATTTTGAGCTCTCCTTAGGAAGCGCTTAAGGGTCCCTTGGGTTTCTGTTTTATCCTGCAAAAAGAATACCCAAGTGAAGCGGGAAAAGTCATCAATGATAACAAGACCATACTTACTTCCTCCTATGCTTAGATAGGCGACGGGTCCGAAGAGGTTCATATGAAGCAACTCCAAAGGTCTTGATGTGGTCATCACATTTTTGGTATGATGAGAGCTTCCCACCTGTTTACCTGCTTGACAAGCTGCACAAGGTCTATCTTTTTCGAAGGTTACATTTGTTAGTCCTATTACATGTTCTCCCTTTAGAAGTTTGTAAAGGTTCTTCATCCCCACATGTGAAGTTTTACGAAATCAACTAAGTAGAGTTTGCCGTCTAATACACCCTTAAAAGCTAATGAACCATCACTCCTTCTAAAGACAAACACATCTACATTTGTGAATAAGCAATTATATCCCATATTACATAATTGACTAACGGACAACAAATTATATTCAAGCGATTCAACTAAAAACACATTAGAGATAGAATGCTCGAAAGAAATTGCTATTTTCCTAGTCCTTTAACCTTGCCTTGATTTCCGTCACCGAATATGATTGAGTCTTGGGAATCTTTGTTCTTGACATAGGAGGTGAACATCTTCTTCTCCCCCGTCATGTGGTTTCTGCATCCGCTGTCAATAATCCAGCTTAATCCTCCGGATGCATAAACCTGCAAGGCAAATTAGGCTTGGGTCTTAGGTACCCAACTCTTGTTGGGTCCTACAAGGTTAGTAACAATGGTCTTAGGGACCCAAATGCAAGTTTTATCTCCCTTGCATTTTGCCCCTAATTTCCTAGCAATCACCTTCTTATCCTTTCTACAAATTGCAAAGGAAGCATTGCAAGCATAATAAATTGTAGAAGGTTCATTAACTATTTTCCTAGGAATATGAGCAACATTTCTCCTAGGCATATGATGAATGACATTTTTCCTAGGCATATCTCTACCATGCACATAGGAAGAACTTGAAGCAAACATTGCATTTGAATCATGAGCATTACAACTCCTATCATGATGAACATTTCTAGAAAATTTCCTATCATAAATAAATGCATGATTCTTTTGAGCACTATTAGCCATAGAGGCCTTCCCTTTCTCCTTGGCGGGAATGGGAGCCTTATGACTTGTTAAGTTCTTGGCTTCTCTCTTGAAGCCAAGCCCATCCTTAATTGAGGGGTGTCTACCAATGGTGTAGGCATCCCTTGCAAATTTTAGTTTATCAAATTCATTTTTGCTAGTCTTAAGTTGGGCATTAAGAATAGCCACTTCATCATTTAACTTTGCAATAGAAACTAGATGTTCACTACAAGCATCAACATTAAAATCTTTACACTTATTGCAAATCACAACATGTTCTACACAAGAGTTAGATCTATTTGCTACTTCTAGTTTAGCATTTAAATCATCATTAACACTTTTTAAACTAGAAATGGTCTCATGGCAAGTAGATAGTTCACAAGAAAGCATTTCATTCCTTTTAACTTCTAAAGCAAGAGATTTTTGTGCCTCTACAAATTTATCATGTTCTTCATACAAAAGATCCTCTTGCTTTTCTAACAATCTATTCTTATCATTCAAAGCATCAATCAATTCATTGATCTTATCGATTTTGGTTCTATCTAAGCCCTTCAGTAAACTAGCGTAGTCTATTTCATCATTGCTAGATTCATCATCACTAGAAGAAACATAAGTAGACTTTCAAGTGTTTACCTTCTTCTCTTTTGCCATGAGGCAGGTGTGATGCTCGTTGGGGAAGAGGGGCGATTTGTTGAAGGCGGTGGCGGCGAGTCCTTCGTCGTCGGAGTCGGACGAAGAGCAATCCGAATCCCACTCCTTTCCAAGGTGTGCCTCGCCCTTAGCCTTCTTGTAAACCTTCTTGTTCTCTGTTTTCCCATTCTTTCCTTGTTCCTGGTCACTATCATTATCAGGACAGTTAGCAATAAAGTGACCAATCTTACCACACTTGAAGCAGGAGCGCTTTCCCTTCGTCTTGCTCCTTTTGGGATGCTCCTTGCGACCCTTTAGCGCCGTCTTGAAGCGCTTGATGATGAGGGCCATTTCTTCCTCATTGAGCCCCGCCGCCTTAATTTGCGCCACCTTGCTAGGTAGCGCCTCCCTGCTACCTGTTGCCTTGAGAGTGATGGCTTGAGGCTCATGGATTGGACCATTCAATGCCTCATCGACGTATTTTGCCTCCTTGATCATCATTCGCCCGCTTACGAACTTTCCAAGTATTTCTTCGGGCGACATCTTGGTGTATCTAGGATTTTCACGAATATTGTTTACAAGATGTGGATCGAGGACAATGAAAGACCTTAGCATTAGGCGGACGACGTCGTGGTCCGTCCATCACGTGCTTCCATAGCTCCTTATTTTGTTGACGAGGGTCTTGAGCCTGTTGTATGTTTGGGTTGGCTCCTCCTGAAGCGTCCCGATCCTTTGGGACTCAAATGTGATACAATTACTAGTCCCAGGAGGCTAGTAAACACATTCCTTACTTCAAATAGTACAGAGTTTAGGTAAAGGTTATTACAATACCGGGGTACAAGCTCAAGAGAGAGCCAAAATAAGAAGCGTAGTAGGAAAATATACTAGCCCAAGCCACAGGCAAAACTGGGTGCAGACATAGCCCTCTCAATCAAGCATAGCAGAAAAGAAGTCCTCGGCTGCTAAAAAACATAAATAAATCTGGGTGAATACACTAGGTATTCCACAAGCCCACCCCGCTCCCGTAGAGAGAAAGAGACCTATAATATACATGCTTTATGTGGTGGAGTTGAAGTCACTCTTCATTTTCTTAGAGAAAGTGAAAGGGAATTAGGCTTACATCTATTTCCTAAATGATTTTGGTGGTTGAATTGTCCAACACAAATAATTGGACTAACTAGTTTGCTCTAGTCAAAAGTTATATAGGTGCCAAAAGTTCACATTTAGCCAATAAAAAGACCAAGAAATGGGTTCAACCAAAAGAGCAAGGGACAACCGAAGGCTGCCCTGGTCTGGCGCACCGGACTGTCCGGTGAGCCACCGGACAGTGTCCGGTGCACCAGGGAACTCGACGCCCAACTTTACACCTTCGGGAATTTTCAGAGGCGCTTCGCTATAATTCACTGGACATGTCCGGTGCACACCGGACAGTGTCCGGTGCTCCAGAGGAGAGCGGCTCTGAACTCGCCAGCTTCGGATTTCCGCTCCGCTATAATTCTCCGGACATGTCCGGTGAGCCAGCGGACCAACGACTACTTCGCGCCAACGGTCGACTAGAACTCATTAAATGCGCGCCAGCGCGCGCAGAGGAGCAGATCACGCGCGGGTGGCACACCGGACAGTCTACAGGACTTGTCCGGTGCACCACCGGACAGCCAGGCGGGCCCACACGTCAGAGCTCCAACGGTCGGAACCCAACAACCTGGTGACGTGGCTGGCGCACCGGACAGTGTCCGGTGGCGCACCGGACTGTCCGGTGCGCCATGCGACAGCAGCCTCCACCAAACGGCTAGTTTGGTGGTTGGGGTTATAAATACCCCCAACCACCCCACATTCAAGTCATCCAAGTTTTCCAACTTCCAACCACTTACAAGAGCTAGGCATTCAATACAAGACACACCCAAGTGATCAAATCCTCTCCCAATTCCACAAAAGCATTAGTGTTAAGTGAGAGTGATTTGTTGTGTTCTTTTGAGCTCTTGCGCTTGGATTGCTTTCTTTCTCATTCTTTCTTGAGATCAAATTCACTTGTAATTGAGACAAGAGACACCAATTGTGTGGTGGTCCTTGCGGGAACTTTGTGTTCCAATTGTTTGAGAAGAAGAAACTCACTCGGTCCGAGGGACCGTTTGAGAGAGGGAAAGGGTTGAAAGAGACCCGGTCTTTGTGACCACCTCAACGGGGAGTAGGTTTGCGAAAACCGAACCTCGGTAAAACAAATCCGCGTGTCACACTCTTTATTCGCTTGCGATTTGTTTTTCCACCCTCTCTCTCGGACTCGATTATATTTCTAACGCTAACCCGACTTGTAGTTGTGATTAATTTTGTAAATTTCAGTTTCGCCCTATTCACCCCCTCTTGGCGACTTTCAATTGGTATCAGAGCCCGGTACTTCATTAGAGCCTAACCGCTCGAAGTGATGTTGGGAGAACACGCCAAGAAGGAGATGGAGACCGGCGACAAGCCCACTACAAGCCATGGGAAGGCTTCATCGAGAGAGTCCCGCAACAAGGGGAAGGGGAAGGAGAAGAAAGCCTATTCCCACAAGTCGCATCGGAGTGGCGGCAAGAAAAAGAAGATGAGGAAGGTGGTCTACTACGAGACCGATACGTCATCGCCTTCCACCTCCGGCTCCTACGCGCCCTCCGTAACTTCTAAGCGCCATGAGCGCAAGAAGTTTAGTAAGATCCCCCTACGCTACCCTCGCATTCCTAAACATACTCCATTACTTTCTGTTCCATTAGGCAAACCGCCAACCTTTGACGATGAAGATTATGCTAGGTGGAGTGATTTGATGAAATTTCACCTAACCTCACTCCACAAAAGTATATGGAATGTTGTTGAGTTTGGAGCACAGATACCATCCGTAGGGGATGAGGATTATGATGAGGACGAGGTGGCCCAAATCGAGCACTTCAACTCCCAAGCCACAACCATACTCCTCGCCTCTCTAAGTAGAGAGGAGTACAACAAGGTGCAAGGATTAAAGAGCGCCAAGGAAGTTTGGGACGTGCTCAAGACCGCGCACGAGGGAGATGAGCTAACCAAGATCACCAAGCGGGAAACGATCGAGGGGGAGCTCGGTCGCTTCCGGCTTCGCAAAGGGGAAGAGCCACAAGACATGTACAACCGGCTCAAAACCTTGGTGAACCAAGTGCGCAACCTCGGGAGCAAAAAGTGGGATGACCACGAGATGGTTAAGGTTATTCTTAGATCACTTATTTTCCTTAACCCTACTCAAGTTCAATTAATTCGTGGTAATCCTAGATATACACTAATGACTCCCGAGGAAGTAATCGGGAATTTTGTGAGCTTTGAGTATATGATCAAGGGCTCAAAGAAAATCAACGATCTAGATGATCCCTCCACGTCCGAAGCACAACCGGTTGCATTCAAGGCAACAAAGGAGAAGAAGGAGGAGTCTACATCAAGTAGACAACCAATCGACGCCTCAAAGCTCAACAATGAGGAAATGGCACTCGTCATCAAGAGCTTCCACCAAATCCTCAAGCAAAAGAGGGGGAAAGATTACAAGCCCCTCTCCAAGAAGGTTTGCTACAAGTGTGGTAAGCCCGGTCACTTTATAGCAAAATGTCCTATTTCTAGTGACAGTGACAGGGGCGACGACAAGGAGAGAAGAAAAGAGAAGAAGAAATAATACAAGAAGAAGGGTGGCGACGCCCATGTATGCCGCGAGTGGGACTCGGACGAGAGCTCCTCCGACGAGAACGCCGCCAACATCGCCATCAACAAAGGCCTTCTCTTCCCCAACGTCGGCCACAAGTGCCTCATAGCAAAGGACGGCAAAAAGAAGAAGGTTAAATCCAAATCCTCCACTAGATATGAGTCCTCTAGCGATGATAATGCTAGTGATGAGGAAGATAATTTGCGTACTCTTTTTGCCAACTTAAACATGCAACAAAAAGAAAAATTAAATGAATTGATTAGTGCTATCCATGAGAAAGATGATCTCTTGGACTCCCAAGAGGACTTCCTTATTAAAGAAAACAAGAAGCATGTTAAAGTTAAAAATGCTTACGCTCTAGAAGTAGAAAAATGTGAAAAACTATCTAGTGAGCTAAGCACTTGCCATGAGACTATAGACAACCTTAGGAATGAGAATGCTAATTTGTTAGCTAAGGTTGATTCAAATGTTTGTGATGTTTCAATTCCCAATCTTAGAAATGATAATGATAATTTGCTTGCTAAGATTGAAGAATTAAACATTACTCTTGCTAGCCTTAGGATTGAGAATGAAAAATTGCTTGCTAAGGCTAAAGAATTAGATGTTTGCAATGCTTTCATTTCCGACCTTAAAAGTAAAAATGATATATTACATGCTAAGGTTGTAGAATTAAAATCTTGCAAACCCTCTACATCTACCATTGAACACACTTCTATTTGCACTAGATGTAGAGATGTTGATATTGATGCTATTCATGATCATATGGTATTAATTAAGCAACAAAATGATCATATAGCAAAACTAGATGGCAAAATTGCCGAGCATGAACTCGAAAATGAAAAATTTAAATTTGCTCGTAGTATGCTTTATAGTGGGAGACGCCCTGGCATTAAGGATGGCATTGGTTTCCAAAAGGGGGACAATGTCAAACTTAATGGCCCTCTTAAGAAATTGTCTAATTTTGTTAAGGGCAAGGCTCCCATGCCTCAGGATAATGAGGGTTACATTTTATACCCTGCCGGTTATCCCGAGAGCAAAATTAGGAGAATTCATTCTAGGAAGTCTCACTCTGGCCCTAACCATGCTTTTATATATAAGGGTGAGACATCTAGCTCTAGGCAACCAACCCGTGCTAAGTTGCCTAAGAAGAAAACTCCTAGTGCATCAAATGATCATGACATCTCATTTAAAACTTTTGATGCTTCTTATGTGTTAACTAACAAATCCGGCAAGGTAGTTGCCAAATATGTTGGGGGCAAGCACAAGGGGTCAAAGACTTGTGTTTGGGTACCCAAAGTTCTTGTGTCTAATGCCAAAGGACCCAATACCATTTGGGTACCTAAAGTCAAGAACTAAAATTGTTTTGTAGGTTTATGCATCCGGGGGCTCAAGTTGGATCATCGATAGCGGGTGCACAAACCACATGACAGGGGAGAAGAAAATGTTCTCCTCCTATGAGAAAAACCAAGATCCCCAACGAGCTATCACATTCGGGGATGGAAACCAAGGTTTGGTCAAAGGATTGGGTAAAATTGCTATATCTCCTGACCATTCAATTTCCAATGTTTTTCTTATAGATTCCTTAGATTACAATTTGCTTTCCGTTTCGCAATTATGTCAAATGGGCTACAACTGTCTATTTACTGATGTAGGTGTCACTGTCTTTAGAAGAAGTGATGATTCAATAGCATTTAAGGGAGTGTTAGAGGGTTAGCTATACTTGGTAGATTTTGATAGAGCTGAACTCGACACTTGTTTAATTGCTAAGACTAACATGGGTTGGCTATGGCACCGCCGACTAGCCTATGTTGGGATGAAGAATCTTCATAAGCTTCTAAAGGGAGAGCACATTTTAGGATTAACAAATGTTCATTTTGAGAAAGATAGGATTTGTAGCGCATGCCAAGCAGGGAAGCAAGTTGGTGCTCATCATCCACACAAGAACATCATGACGACCGACAGGCCACTGGAGCTCCTACACATGGATCTATTCGGCCCGATTGCTTACATAAGCATCGGCGGGAGTAAGTACTGTCTAGTTATTGTGGATGATCATTCTCGCTTCACTTGGGTATTCTTTTTGCAGGAAAAATCTCATACCCAAGAGACATTAAAAGGATTCTTGAGACGGGCTCAAAATGAGTTCGGCTTAAGGATCAAAAAGATTAGAAGCGACAACGGGACGGAGTTCAAGAACTCACAAATCGAAGGCTTCCTTGAGGAAGAGGGCATCAAGCATGAGTTCTCTTCTCCCTACACTCCACAACAAAATGGTGTAGTGGAGAGGAAAAATAGAACTCTATTGGACTTGGCAAGAACCATGCTTGATGAGTACAAGACTTCGGATCGGTTTTGGGCCGAGGCGGTCAACACCGCTTGCTATGCCGTCAACCGATTATATCTACACCGAATCCTCAAGAAGACATCATACGAACTCCTAACCGGTAAAAAGCCCAATATTTCATATTTTAGAGTCTTTGGTAGCAAATGCTTTATTCTTGTTAAAAGAGGTAGAAAATCCAAATTTGCTCCTAAGACTGTAGAAGGCTTTTTACTAGGATATGATTCAAACACAAGGGCATATAGAGTCTTTAACAAGTCCTCTGGACAAGTTGAAGTTTCTTGTGACGTTGTGTTTGATGAAACTAACGGCTCTCAAGTAGAGCAAGTTGATCTTGATGAGATAGGTGATGAAGAGGCTCTGTGCATCGTGCTAAGGAACATGTCCATTGGGGATGTGTGTCCTAAAGAATCCGAAGAGCCTCCAAATGCACAAGATCAACCATCCTCCTCCACGCAAGCATCTCCACCAACTCAAAATGAGGATGAGGCTCAAGTTGATGAAGGAGAAGATCAAGAAGATGAGCCACCTCACAATGACGGCAATGATCAAGGGGGAGATGCAAATGATCAAGACAAGGAGGATGAAGAACCAAAGCTGCCACACCCAAGAGTCCACCAAGCAATCCAACGAGATCACCCTGTCGACACTATCCTCGGCGACATTCATAAGGGGGTAACCACTAGATCTCGGGTTGCATATTTTTGTGAGCATTACTCTTTTGTTTCCTCTATTGAGCCACACAGGGTAGAGGAAGCACTGCAAGATTCAGATTGGGTGGTGGCGATGCAAGAGGAGCTCAACAACTTCACTAGGAATGAGGTATGGCATTTGGTTCCATGTCCTAATCAAAATGTTGTAGGAACCAAATGGGTGTTCCGCAACAAGCAAGACGAGCATGGTGTGGTGACAAGGAACAAAGCCCGACTTGTGGCCAAGGGATACTCCCAAGTCGAAGGTTTGGATTTCGGTGAAACCTATGCACCCGTAGCTAGGCTTGAGTCAATTCGTATATTATTAGTCTATGCTACTTACCATGGCTTCAAGCTTTATCAAATGGATGTGAAGAGTGCCTTCCTCAATGGACCAATCAAGGAAGAGGTCTATGTTGAGCAACCTCCTGGCTTTGAAGATAGTGAGTACCCTAACCATGTTTATAAACTCTCTAAGGCGCTTTATGGGCTAAAGCAAGCCCCAAGAGCATGGTATGAATGCCTTAGAGATTTCCTTATCACTAATGGATTCAAAGTCGGAAAAGTCGATCCTACACTCTTCACTAAAACTCTTGAAAATAACTTGTTTGTATGCCAAATTTATGTTGATGATATTATATTTGGGTCTACTAACGAGTCTACATGTGAAGAATTTAGTAGGATCATGACACAAAAATTCGAGATGTCTATGATGGGGGAGTTGAAGTACTTCTTGGGATTTCAAGTGAAGCAACTCCAAGAGGGCACCTTCATTAGCCAAACAAAGTATACTCAAGACATTCTAAGCAAGTTTGGGATGAAGGATGCCAAGCCCATCAAGACACCCATGGGAACCAATGGGCATCTCGACCTCGACACGGAAGGTAAGTCCGTGGATCAAAAGGAATACCGGTCGATGATTGGCTCTCTACTCTATTTATGTGCATCTCGACCGGATATTATGATTTCCGTATGCATGTGTGCAAGGTTCCAAGCCGACCCTAAGGAAGCTCACCTTACGGCCGTAAAACAAATCTTGAGATATTTAGTTTATACTCCTAAGTTTGGGCTTTGGTATCCTAGGGGATCCACATTTGATTTAATTAGTTATTCGGATGCCGATTGGGCGGGGTGTAAGATTAATAGAAAGAGCACATCGGGGACTTGCCAGTTCTTGGGAAGATCCTTGGTGTCTTGGGCTTCAAAGAAGCAAAATTCCGTAGCTCTTTCTACCGCCGAAGCTGAGTACATTGCCGCAGGCCATTGTTGCGTGCAACTACTTTGGATGAGGCAAACCCTTAGGGACTACGGTTACAAATTAACCAAAGTTCCTCTTCTATGTGATAATGAGAGTGCAATCTGCATGGCGGATAATCCCGTTGAGCATAGCCGCACTAAACACATAGCCATTCGGTATCATTTCTTAAGGGATCACCAACAAAAGGGAGATATCTAGATTGCATACATTAATACTAAAGATCAATTAGCCGATATCTTTACCAAGCCGCTTGATGAACAGACCTTTAACAAACTTAGGCATGAGCTAAATATCCTTGATTCTAGAAATTTCTTTTGATGTCTTGCACACATAGCTCGTAAATATACTTTTGATCATGTCTCTTTCATGTGCTATGACTAATGTGTTTTCAAGTGAATTTCAAACCAAGTCATAGGTGTATTGAAAGGGAATTGGAGTCTTCGGCGAAGACAAAGGCTTCCACTCCGTAACTCATCCTTCGTCGTCGCTCCGAGCAACTATCCATCTTTGGTATAATCTTCACCCGTATTTTATTTGCCAAAGGGGAGAAAGTAGTTATCAAGGGCTCTAATGATTCCGTTTTTGACGATTCATGCCAAAGGGGAAGAAAGTATTAGCCCAAAGCAAAAGGACCGCACCACCACTAATTTTAAAAAGAATTTCTCAATTGGTATGATTTTCAAATTAGTATCTCGTTTTGTTCAAAAGGGGGAGAAAGTAGTATTTTCAAAATTGATATCTTAAAACCCTCTTGAACACTAAGAGGAGGATTTCATTAAGAGGGAGTTTTGTTTAGTCAAAGGAAAAGCATTTGAAACAGGGGGAGAAAAATTTCAAATCTTGAAAATGCTTCGCAAAATCTTATTCATTTACCTTTGACTATTTGCAAAAGAACTTTGAAAAGGATTTACAAAAGAATTTGCAAAAACAAAACATGTGGTGCAAGCGTGGTCCAAAATGTTAAAAATAAAAGAAACAATCCATGCATATCTTATAAGTATTTATATTGGCTCAATTCTAAGTAACCTTTGCACTTACTTTATGCAAACTAGTTCAATTATGCACTTCTATATTTGCTTTGGTTTGTGTTGGCATCAATCACCAAAAAGGGGGAGATTGAAAGGGAATTAGGCTTACATCTATTTCCTAAATGATTTTGGTGGTTGAATTGCCCAACACAAATAATTGGACTAACTAGTTTGCTCTAGTCAAAAGTTATACAGGTGCCAAAAGTTCACACTTAGCCAATAAAAAGACCAAGAAATGGGTTCAACCAAAAGAGCAAGGGACAACCGAAGGCTGTCCTGGTCTGGCGCACCGGACTGTCCGGTGAGCCACCGGACAGTGTCCGGTGCACCAGGGAACTCGACGCCCAACTTCACACCTTCGGGAATTTTCAGAGGCGCTTCGCTATAATTCACCGAACATGTCCGGTGCACACCGGACAGTGTCCGGTGCTCCAGAGGAGAGCGGCTCTGAACTCGCCAGCTTCAGATTTCCGCTCTGCTATAATTCACCGGACATGTCCGGTGAGCCAGCGGAGCAACAACTACTTTGCGCCAACGGTCGACTGCAACTCATTAAATGCGCGCCAGCGCGCGCAGAGGAGCAGAGCACGCGCGGGTGGCACACCGGACAGTCTACAGGACTTGTCCGGTGCACCACCGGACAGCCAGGCGGGCCCACACGTCAGAGCTCCAACGGTCGCAACCCAACGGCCTGGTGACGTGGCTAGCGCACCGGACTGTCCGGTGCGCCATGCGACAACAACCTCCACCAAACGGCTAGTTTGGTGGTTGGGGTTATAAATACCCCCAACCATCCCACATTCAAGTCATCCAAGTTTTCCAACTTCCAACCACTTACAAGAGCTAGGCATTCAATACAAGACACACCCAAGTGATCAAATCCTCTCCCAATTCCACAAAAGCATTAGTGTTAAGTGAGAGTGATTTGTTGTGTTCTTTTGAGCTCTTGCGCTTGGATTGCTTTCTTTCTCATTCTTTCTTGAGATCAAATTCACTTGTAATTGAGGCAAGAGACACCAATTGTGTGGTGGTCCTTGCGGGAACTTTGTGTTCCAATTGTTTGAGAAGAAGAAGCTCACTCGGTCCGAGGGACCGTTTGATAGAGGGAAAGGGTTGAAAGAGACCCGGTCTTTGTTACCACCTCAACGGGGAGTAGGTTTGCGAAAACCGAACCTCGGTAAAACAAATCAGCGTGTCACACTCTTTATTCGTTTGCGATTTGTTTTTCCACCCTCTCTCTCGGACTCGATTATATTTCTAACGCTAACCCGGCTTGTAGTTGTGATTAATTTTGTAAATTTCAGTTTCGCCCTATTCACCCCCCTCTAGGCGACTTTCAGAAAGGCAGTTGCTGTAAGGTTTCTCCCAAGGTCGTAAAAGTAACCAAATACTCAACCACCACTGAGCTTCCCGCTCCTGTGGCCTTAGTTTCTTTCTCAACACCCACTTACCCACACATTTCCCTGTTCGTGGAACTCATAGAAAAATCTCTAATTGCCATACCATACCAGACTCGTCCATACCAGTGGACACGGACTATTTGAATAGGTTTCAACTTTCAACTCTGCGCAGATGGGTACACTTTACCCACTAGCCCGGTTTCTGCGATCTCACCGTCGCGAGACCCGAATGCCGGATCTCTTTCCTTCCTCGTACGTCCTAACCTTAACGGTTATCCGGAAGGAGTCAGGCCACCACCATGTCCAAACCGGACAAAACTTTCCCCCTCCTTATCCTCCCGGTGCTCCCCAGCCTTCACAACCCTGGGGTTGGACCGCACGAGTTCGGATTGAGTGACTGCCCACACAGTCTCGAGTGGTTGTACTATTAAGGAGTACATGTAGTGAAAATGACAAGTCGGTCCTTATATGAGGGGACAATCCTTCTGCTCACGCCTAAACCAGCTGAGCCAACACCTTAGGCCCTCCCCTAAACCAGGGAGTCCTTGATCATCCCACTCCCAAGGTGGTGAGGGTGAGTACCCTTCATCGCATAACCTTTTAAAAAGAGACCTTATTTGAAGAAACACATTGCCCTTTTTCCCAATCCACATTCGTATCCAGAATATGTATGTCAATGCGGGCCATCTCTCACTCACAATGCAATTTTCCCACCCTGAATTCCCGGCCTAGGCAGTGGTAGAGAGAATAGGTAATTTATGCATCAAGGGAAGGATGGACTTGCCTTCGTCGAAGCTTTCCTGGCACAAAAGATCTACTTCCGGGAGATCGGGCTTCGGCCCTTCTTCCGGGGCTACGGGTTCTGGATCCGCGGTCCCCGTTTCTTCTAGTAAAACAGTCAATAAAACAATACATCAACAGTAGTTTACTAATTGTAGTGTGTCATTTACCAACATTATTATTACCTAGGACTTTTAGAAATCATTTGGATATTTTTTGGTGCATAAAATATTGAAGAAAACTAATTAAATGAGAAAAAGGTGAAGAAAAGAAAAAAGAAAAGGGGTTTCTTCTCAGATGGGTTGGGGGGGAAGGTTCTCGGCCCAGCTAGGCGCGGGGCAGGCGCACGCGAGGGCGCCGGCCCAGCTGCGGCCCCTGGGCGAGGGAGACGGCACGGGCGCGCGGGAGCGATGGCGTCACTGCGGGCCCACCCGTTAGCGAGAGCGGAGGGGGGGGGGGGGTAACGGCGCCGCGGGTCGACGGCGCGAGCGAACCGGCCGTGCGGGGGAGAAAAGTCGGCCGCCGGTGGGCTCGACGGCGATTCGCCGCCGGTGGCCCGGTTCTTGGTCCACGGGGAGGTGGCTTAGCACGGGCAGGGGCTGGCGATCCTAGGGGTAGGCTTGATTTGGCTAGAGGGGGTTGGGAGGGGGCTGTCCGCGGGGTGGTGGCGGAGCTCCGCGGCGGGGATCGCCGCCGGTGGTCTTTGGGTGAGGGAGTGGGGCAGGGAAGTGGTGCTTTGCGTTCGCGGCATTGCGAGGAAGCTGCTCGGTTCACTTAATTGCTCGCTGGACCAACGGAGAGGGAGAGAGAGGAGGGGGGAGAACTCACCGGAGAGGGGGAAGACGGCGGTGCTTCATGAATTGCGCTCGGGCGAGGGGAGGAGGGTAGTGGCCGAGGCCGGTGCGGGGAAGGAGGTGCCCGGGGCGACCTTTTTATAGGCGCCCAAGGGGAGGGGAGCGGCGGAGCTCAGCGGTCGCCGGTGAGGCGCACAACGCCGGCATTAATGCCGCACAGCGGCGCCGATGAGACTCCACGGCGGGGCGGTACTGGGCAAGGACGTTGGTCAAGTGGGGAGGACGGGGCGGTGTCGAACTCTTCCTGTGCGGCGAGGGGACGGCGATGGAGGGGACGGCGGTGAGGGGACGGCGGTGCGTCGTACGCGAGGAAGACGACGCGGCTGACCGGTGGGGCCGGTCTGCCAGTGAGGGGGAGCACGCGAGCGAGAGGGGCTGGCAGGTGCGGCTGGCTCGTCAGTGAGAGAGAGTGAGGGAAGCGCGCGGGCGGCTTCGCGCGCGAGCGGGCCGACTAATGGGCCGAAAGGGGTGAATGCGCGGGCGCGGGGGAGGGAGGAGGCGGCCGCAACATGGGCCAGACTTGGCCCAGCAGGGGGAAGGAGAACTTTTTCTTTTTATTTTTATTTTTAATAACTCATTTCCATTTTTGTTTCTTTTTTTTGAACAAATCATTTAGTGGATAATCTAGGTGTTGGAAAATAAAATCTAAGTGAGGTGCTTGTGATCAAACAAAGTGTATGCATATGATGGGAAAAATCTAAGGGAGTTTTGGGATAGAAGATGAGAAAAAAGGGGTAGATTTAGGGTTTCGAACCTGGGTTAGAATTTTGGGATGTTACAAACCTACCCCACTTAAAGGAATCTCGCCCTCGAGTTTCAGACGGGGCTCGAGAAAAGGTAAGGGTATTCCTTCCTCAGAGAGTCCTCACTTTCCCAAGTGGCTTCCTCTTCTCCATCTCTGCTCCACTGAACCTTACAGAGTCTCACTTCTAAGTTGCGGGTCCTTCGGACTGCTGAGTCGAGAATCTTCACTGGCTTTTCTCGGTACTGGAGATCCTTTTGAATCTGAATTGCCTCTGTCTCGATGTGGTTTTCTGGTACTTGTAGGCATTTGCGGAGCTGAGACACATGAAACATATTGTGAATATCTGACATGGATTCTGGTAGCTCAAGGCGGTATGCTGCGGGTCCCACTCGGCTAATGACGGGGTAGGGGCCGACAAAACGTGGTGCTAGCTTTCCTTTCATTTGGAACCTTTTGACACCACGCATCGGGGAGACCTTGAGATAAACGAAATCTCCTTCCTCAAATATGAGTTCTCTTCGTCTGTTGTCTGCGTAACTTTTCTGTCGACTCTGAGCTTCAAGTAACCTCTTGCGGATCAAGGCAACTTTCTCTTCGGCTTCCTTAACAAAGTCAGGTCCTTCTAGTGTCCTTTCCCCTACATTGGACCACATTAGGGGAGTCTGGCATTTTCTTCCATACAGTGCTTCGAACGGTGACATTTTGATGCTGGCCTGATGGCTGTTGTTGTATGAGAATTCGGCGTACGGCAAACTGGACTCCCAATCCCTATCGAATGTTAACACACAGGCTCTTAGTAAATCTTTGAGGATCTTGTTGACTCTTTCCGTTTGTCCATCTGTCTGGGGGTGATAAGCGGTGCTGAAATCTAACTTGGTGCCCATTGCTTGCTGGAGGCCTTTCCAAAATTTTGAGGTGAACTGCGTTCCTCTGTCTGACACTATCTTCCGCGGAATGCCATGGAGCCTGACTATCTCCTTAAGGTATATTCGGGCAAAGGCGGCTCCTCCAAAAGTGGTTTTTACTGGAACCAAGTGGGCCACCTTGGTGAGACGATCGATTATTACCCAGATAGAATCATTTCCTTTCTGCGTTCGGGGTAGTCCAGTTACGAAATCCATGCCTATTTCTTCCCACTTCCATTCAGGTACTTGGAGGGGTTGCAGCAGGCCTGCAGGCTTCTGATGCTCGGCCTTTGTTCGCTGGTAGGTGTCACACCGGACCACATACTGTGATATTTCCTTCTTCATCCCTTTCCACCAGTATCTGGTTTTGAGGTCCAGGTACATCTTGGTGGTTCCTGGGTGGATGGAGTAAGCTGAGTTGTGGGCTTCATTGAGCAGGACTTTCCGTGCCTCTCCCATTGGTACACATAGACGGTTCTTGAACCAAAGGACTCCTTGTTCATCTGTCCTAAGATCCGGAAGTTGCTCCTTGCGAGCTCTTTCCATAAGTCTGGCTGTCTCTGCATCCAGGCGTTGAGCCTTGCATATGAGATCTTCTAGCATTGGTTTGACTTCCAGGCTACCATTGTCTCCCAGACATGCATTTAGCTGAGCTGATTCTTTCTTCCAATCTTCTAAAAAGTTGGTCCCCTTAATCCCGAAAGGTTTTCGGCTGAGGGCGTCTGCTACCACGTTGGCCTTCCCGGGGTGGTAGTGGATTTCGAGGTCATAATCCTTGATCAATTCAAGCCATCTTCTTTGACGGAGGTTGAGGTCCGGTTGAGTGAAGATGTACTTCAGACTCTTGTGATCGGTGAAGATGTGGCATTTGTTCCCAATCAGATAGTGTCTCCATATTTTCAGGGCGTGTACTATGGCTGCCAACTCCAAGTCGTGGGTGGGGTAGTTCTGCTCGTGTGGCTTGAGTAAGCGGGATGCATAGGCAATAACTTTATCATTTTGCATCAAGACACACCCTAAGCCTTGCCTTGAAGCATCACAGAAGATGACGAAATCCTGGTGTATATCTGGTAGTGTCAAAACGGGCACGGTTGTAAGCTTTTCCTTGATGATCTGGAAACTTTCCTCACATTTTGGAGTCCATACAAACTTATTGTCCTTTTTGAGAAGTTCGGTCATAGGTTTCGCTATGCTAGAGAATCCTTTGATAAAGCGGCGGTAATACCCAGCCATTCCCAGAAAGCTTCATACTTCACTGACGTTGGATGGTTGTTTCCATTTTGAAACGGCTTCCACCTTGGATGGGTCCACTTCTATCCCTTCTGCAGTCAAGATATGCCCCAGGAAGGCTATCTTTTCTAACCAGAACTCACACTTGCTGAGCTTAGCATAAAGTTGATGTGCCCTGAGTCTTCCGAGGATGATTCGAAGGTGACGCTCATGGTCCTTGCGATTCTTGAAATAGATGAGGATGTCGTTGATGAAGACTACGACAAACTTATCCAATTCTTCCATAAATACCTTATTCATGAGGTTCATGAAAAAAGCGGGTGCGTTTGTTAGCCCAAACGGCATCACTGTGAATTCATATTGCCCGTATCTGGTGACGAACGCAGTCTTCTGAATGTCTGCTTCCTTGATCCTCAGTTGGTGATATCCTGACCTGAGGTCTATCTTGGAGAAGTATTTGGCTCCCTGCAGTTGGTCGAAGAGATCATCGATCCGAGGGAGAGGGTATTTATTCTTGATTGTAACTTCGTTCAAGGACCGATAATCAATACACATTCTCATACTTCCATCCTTTTTGGTAATGAAAAGGATGGGTGCTCCCCAGGGAGACGAACTGGGACAGATGTACCCTTTTTGTTGCAGCTCTGCAATCTAGAGTTTTAATTCTGCTAACTCTGTGGGAGCCATGCGGTATGGTCTCTTTGCGATGGGCGCAGTGCCAGGAATGAGATCTATATAGAACTCTACTCCTCTTTCTAGTGGCATTCCAGGCAACTCTTCCGGAAATACATCCACAAACTCTTCGATTACGGACATGTTTTCTGCTGCCAGATTAAACATCATTGGATCGTTGGCGGGCGGCTGGGCTTGACAGGAAACTGCTTTTCCTTGGCGATCGGTGAGAAGGACGGTCTTACTTACGCAGCTGATGATACCCTTGTGCTTAGTGAGCCAATCCATTCCTAGGATCACATCAATCCCTTGGGATGGAAAGACGGTTAAGTCTGCCAGGAACACTACCCCACTTAAGAGAATTCTGACTTGGGAGCACCTGAGTTGGCATAGGAGGTCTGATCCCGGGGTCCGGGTGACCAAAGGGATAGCTAGGGGCATAGAGGGGATGCCATGCTTTTCCACAAACTTAGTGGCTATAAATGAATGGGATGCTCCTGAATCAAAAAGCACAGTAGCGAGAGTAAATTCAACAAGGAACTCACCGAGCACTACTCCCGGAGCTTGCTGGGCTTCTTGAGCGTCGACGTGGTTGACTCGTGCTCTGCCCTGGTACTGAGTCCTGCTCTGCTGACTGTTGGAAGGAGGTACCTTGGAGGTAGGTGCCGAGGGAATCTTGGGGCCATTCACCGAGTTGGAGTAGGTAGGTCCGGGTGCCTTCAACTAGGGGCAGTTATTCTTGAAGTGACTGGGGTCTCCGCAGTGCCAACAGGCATTTGCTGGTGGTTGGTTGCTTGCAACGGAGGGTGCCTGAAGGGAGCTCTGACTCTACTGACTGTAGCGCGATGGAGTGGGTCTAGATGGTTTATTGAAGCTTGGTCCCCTGGGCGGAAGCCCAAAGGGTCGAGCTCTCTGGTGACGTTTTTGCTGTTGAGCTCGAAGAACTTGGAATTTCCTCTTAAGGTGCCCTTTTTCTTCCTCTTTTGCCCTTTCCACTTGGATGGCTTTGTTGGAGAGGTGAGAAAAGTTGAGGAAGTCTTGGCTGGCGAGGATGGTCTTAAGCTCGGGTCTTAGTCCTTTCAGAAAACGGGCCATCTTCCTGGACTCGATGCTGACATCGTCAGGCACGTAACGGGCCAACTCTGTGAACTTGTGCACATACTCACTGACTGTTCTCCCGCCTTGAGTTAGCTCTCGGAATTCATCCTCCTTGAGTTGAACTATCCCCTGGGGTACATGGTGCTCACGGAAGGCTATTTCGAATTCTGCCCAGGTAGCATCTCTGACGGCCTCACTGAAGGTGTCCCACCATGCTAAAGCCATTCCTGAAAGCTGATGAGCAGCCAGTTGGACACACTGATTTTCGGGGCATCTGATGGCTTCCAGCTTCCTCTTGATCGTGCGAAGCCAGTCATCTACATCGAGGGGATTGCTGGACCCCGCGAACGTGGGAGGCTTGAGTCTCAAAAATTCTCCCATCCTGTCATGTGGCCTTCCACCACCTGGGTGCTGGTTTTCCAGACTTCTAGTGAGGACTTCAATGAGTCGGGTTTGATTGGCTAGAACTTGGGCTAGGTCTAGTGGTAGATCCGGAGGTGCAGGGAGGTGGGTCTCACTCCCTTCTCCGCCAGCTTCTCCTTCGTCTCTTAGAGGAAAACCTGCTCCAATCCCGGAGGCGGTAGGCGTGGTTTTATCCGAAGCCATCTGCCATGGGAAGAGAGTCACTATTATGCACATGCCATTTTTTTAACTAGTTATTTTATTCATTACATCAGGCCATTACATAATACAGCACACAGCTACCATAAGCTCATTACATGCGAGTGCTATCAAGGGTACTCCCGAACTCCTTCTCTAAAGTGTCCCCAAATTCCTTGAGAAGATCATCAAGGCTGGCTAGGGACATCTCCTCGGTGTCGGACGAGTTTCTTAACCCGGCAGGGGGTAGGGTTGGAGGGGCTTCTTCCTTCTGTTCAGTCTGACATCCTTGGCTTTTGGTCTTCTTGCGAATTTTTCTTGCGGGGGCGAGCTTCTTCAGTTTCTTGTCATAGTCCATCTTTAGGGTGCGGTAGGCCTCACGGGTATTGGTTTCCTCGCCTTCTGCTATTGCGAGGCTTTCTTGGAGGGATGCCTTTTCCCTTGAAAGTTCCCTGACTTTTTGCTCCAGGCTTTCCACCCGGGAGGTTAGGTGGGTGCAGTGGAGGGTGAGGTCATCATATTGGTTATCAAGGGTGTGAAGGTATCCAGCCATGTAGACGATGGTGGGATCATCCTCAATAGGATCTCCTCCTGACAGGGCCTGAAGTCTTTTCCTCCAGGTGGGGGTATTCTTGTTGCTGGTTGGAAAGTAGCGAAGGGGGGTTTCAAAGATCATCTTGTTGTAGTTCTGGCATAGTTGTCCGAGGGCTGTTCGGGCAACATTCTGGCACGTATCTGGAAAGCGGTATCCGGTAAAAGTGACTTGGAAAGAAGGATGGTTTGGATAGTTTCGGCTTTCTCCCAGGTAGACTGCCATAAAGCATTTCTCCATTCCGCTCTCGAGATACTCCTTCCAGACGTATTCCGGCTTCTTGCGGATTCCCATGCGAAGCGCACAGCTTCGCAACAGATGTGGGAACCCTTCCACCTCTGAGCAGTAGGATGTCCTAATGGCCAGAGAGTCTTCCATCTGGAATAGGAAAAGAAGGGTCTGTTAAAATCGGGGAAGAGGAGAGAAGACTTTTCTTGGGGTAAGATGTATTTTCTTTTTAGGGCAAGTTTTAGGGTCAGGGATGCGACCTACGGCCAGTCCTATGGGCTCTGATACCACCTGAAGCGTCTCGATCCTTTGGGACTCAAATGTGATACAATTACTAGTCCCAGGAGGCTAGTAAACACATTCCTTACTTCAAATAGTACAGACTTTAGGTAAAGGTTATTACAATACCGGGGTACAAGCTCAAGAGAGAGCCAAAATAAGAAGCGTAGTAGGAAAATATACTAGCCCAAGCCACAGGCAGAACTGGGTGCAGACACAACCCTCTCAATCAAGCATAGCACAAAAGAAGTCCTCGGCTGCTGAAAAACATAAATAAATCTGGGTGAATACACTAGGTATTCCGCAAGCCCACCCCGCTCCCGTAGAGAGAAAGAGACCTATAATATACATGCTTTATGTGGTGGAGTTGAAGTCACTCTTCATTTTCTTAGAGAAAGGCAGTTGCTGTAAGGTTTCTCCCAAGGTCGTAAAAGTAACCAAATACTCAACCACCACTGAGCTTCTCGCTCTCGTGGCCTTAGTTTCTTTCTCAACACCCACTTACCCACACATTTCCCTGTTCGTGGAACTCATAGAAAAATCTCTAATTGCCATACCATACCAGACTCGTCCATACCAGTGGACACGGACTATTCGAATAGGTTTCAACTCTGCGCAGAGGGGTACACTTTACCCACTAGCCCGGTTTCTGCGATCTCACCGTCACGAGACCCGAATGCTGGATCTCTTTCCTTCCTCGTACGTCCTAACCTTAACGGTTATCCGGAAGGAGTCAGGCCACCACCATGTCCAAACCGGACAAAACTTTCCCCCTCCTTATCCTCCCGGTGCTCCCTAGCCTTCACAACCCTGGGGTTGGACCGCACGTGTTCGGATTGAGTGACTGCCCACACAGTCTCGAGTGGTTGTACTATTAAGGAGTACATGTAGTGAAAATGACAAGTCGGTCCTTATATGAGGGGACAATCCTTCTGCTCACGCCTAAACCAGCTGAGCCAACACCTTAGGCCCTCCCCTAAACCAGGGAGTCCTTGATCATCCCACTCCCAAGGTGATGAGGGTGAGTACCCTTCATCGCATAACCTTTTAAAAAGAGACCTTATTTGAAGAAACACATTGCCCTTTTTCCCAATCCACATTCGTATCCAGAATATGTATGTCAATGCGGGCCATCTCTCACTCACAATGCAATTTTCCCACCCTAAATTCCCGGCCTAGGCAGTGGTAGAGAGAATAGGTAATTTATGTGTTGGGGGCCTTCGGCTTACGAAGGTCCTCAAAAACAGGATTTAACAGTATTTCTGGAGTATAATGTGTGAGCAGGTATCTTCGGACTCAAGTCGGAATCGCAGCAGATCAGAATAATACGAAGATTGATACAGCGCCGAAGGTGTGAGTTGGAAAGCTTCGGCGTGGTGGCAAAAAATGAAACCGACTTAAAGATGAAAAGGCTATTCAGACCTCGATAGATTACTATAGAATTATTATCAAATGTAAAGGGCATAAATGTAATTTTGTATAGGCTGTGTGTTGTGCCTATAAATAGGTGAACAGTACCCCCGTACTGTTCACGCTGATCTGACAATCGCTTTTGCGTCACGCTTGTACTTTCATCTCCTTAAAGCTGAAGGTATCTTTGTAATTCGATGTTATTGCTGTTTCTACATAATAATAATATGCGATTGTCTATGTTATTCTTCATATTCCTTATAATTCATTCTCCATTATTGTATTTATGAAGGTATACCCTTCATAACCTTCGTCCGAAAATCATTATAGCCTAAGGGGAATAATGCTTCGAAGGACGAAGGACTTTAACGATTAACATTTTTCTATGTTGCCTTGTTCTTAACTCATAGCATTTGAGAACAAGTCCCCAACATTGGCGCCCACCTCCGGTGAACTCACTTCCACTCTTTGAGTTTTCTGAACACCTTCGGCGATCATAAACCTTCGCTATGGCGCCGAAGAAAGCTTCAGCAACTGGCACTGCAGCTCTCCAACCGCTGGACCACAACCAGGAGACTGTCTCTCTTCGGGAGGCCCGGAGCCAGAAAAGGAAGGCTGTTAGCCCGACACCACCAGAGGATGAGATAGACCAAGAAATCAGAGACATGGAGATGCTTCACCAACAGGTGCAGAGGAAGAAGGAAAAGATGGCAAGGTTAGCTGAACTACAAAGGCAGATAGACGAAGCCTCTGAGGAAGTTCGCCATCTTACTCAGGATGAGCAACACCGAAGGCCTCAGCACCAAGACCTTCATCAGGAGGGTTTCCTCAATGAAGATGACTGGTATGACAATTTCCATCATGGGAATTTTGTTTTTGATGATGCTTCTCCTCTGTCCGCTGAGCTGCAGGCTACACCTTGGCCTCCGTCCTACAAGCCACCTCAGCTTCTCATATTTGATGGTCACTCAGACCCGAAGCAGTTTTTGATGAGCTACGAAGCGACAATATCTTCGTATGGTGGCAATGCTGCGGTCATGGCCAAATCTTTTGTTATGTCTGTCAGGAGTGTTGCTCCAACCTGGTACTCCTCCCTTCGACCAGGAACCATCACTTCGTGGCAAAAGCTGAAGGACTTGTTGTTAACCAGTTTCCAAGGGTTCCAGATGAAGCCGGTCACGGCTCAAGCTCTATTCCAGTGCACCCAGGATCACGAAGAGTACCTTCAGGCGTACGTCCGGAGGTTCTTGCGTTTGAGGGCACAGGCACCAACAGTGCCCAACGAAATTGTCATTGAAGCCATGATCAAGGGGCTTCGGCCAGGACCGTCAGCTCAGTACTTCGCTAGGAAGCCTCCTCAGACTTTGGAGAAGCTGCTCCAGAAGATGGACGAGTACATTCGGGCCGATAATGATTTTCGCCAAAGAAGGGAGGAGGTTTTCAGGTTTTCTGAAATGACCAGGGGCTTCGGAGGGAGGTTCTATCCGAGGCACGTTAGATCAATTCATAACTCTACCCAAAATGATGATAGAGGGAAGGATGGACTTGCCTTCGTCGAAGCTTTCCTGGCACAAAAGATCTACTTCCGGGAGATCGGGCTCCAGCCCTTCTTCCGGGGCTACGGGTTCCGGATCCGCGGTCCCCGCTTCTTCTAGTAAAACAGTCAATAAAACAATACATCAACAGTAGTTTACTAATTGTAGTGTGTCATTTACCAACATTATTATTACCTAGGACTTTTAGAAATCATTTGGATAATTTTTGGTGCATAAAATATTGAAGAAAACTAATTAAATGAGAAAAAGGTGAAGAAAAGAAAAAAGAAAAGGGGTTTCTTCTCAGATGGGCCGGGGGGAAGGTTCTCGGCCCAGCTAGGCGCGGGGCAGGCGCACGCGAGAGCGCCGGCCCAGCTGCGGCCCACGGACGTGGGAGACGGCGCGGGCGGCGCGCGGGAGCGACGGCGTCACTGCGGGCCCACCCGTCAGCGAGAGCGGAGGGGGGGGGGGGTAACGGCGCCGCGGGTCGACGGCACGAGCGAACCGGCCATGCAGGGGAGAAAAGCCGGCCGCCGGTGGGCTCGACGACAATTCGCCGCCGGTGGCCCGGTTCTTGGTCCACGGGGAGGTGGCTTAGCACGGGCAGGGGCTGGCGATCCTAGGGGTAGGCTTGATTTGGCTAGAGGGGGTTGGGAGGGGGCTATCCGCGGGGTGGTGGTGGAGCTCCGCGGCGGGGATCGCCGTCGGTGGTCTTTGGGTGAGGGACTCGGGCGGGGAAGTGGTGCTTTGCGTTCGCGGCATTGCGAGGAAGCTGCTCGGTTCACTTAATTGCTCGCTGGACCAATAGAGAGGGAGAGAGAGGAGGGGGGAGAACTCACCGGAGAGGGGGAAGACGGCGGTGCTTCGCGAATTGCGCTCGGGTGAGGGGAGGAGGGTAGTGGATGAGGCCGGTGCGGGGAAGGAGGTGCCCGGGGCGACCTTTTTATAGGCGCCCGAGGGGAGGGGAGCGGCGGAACTCAGCGGGCGGCGATGAGGCGCACAGCGCCGGCATTAATGCCGCACAGCGGCGCCGATGAGACTCCATGGCGAGGCGGTACTGGGCAAGGACGTTGGTCAAGTAGGGAGGACGGGGCGGTGCCGAACTCTTCCTGTGCGGCGAGGGGACGACGATGGAGGGGATGACGGTGAGGGGACAGCGGTGCGTCGTACGCGAGGAAGACGACGCGGCTGACCGGTGGGGCCAGTCTGCCAGTGAGGGGGAGCGCGCGAGCGAGAGGGGCTGGCAGGTGGGGCTGGCTCGTCAGTGAGAGAGAGTGAGGGAAGCGCGCGGGCGGCTTCGCGCGCGAGCGGGCCGACTAATGGGCCGAAAGGGGGAATGCACGGGCGCGGGGGAGGGAGGAGGCGGCCACGACATGGGCCAGACTTGGCCCAGCAGGGGAAGGAGAGCTTTTTCTTTTTCTTTTTATTTTTAATAACTCATTTCCATTTTTGTTTCTTTTTTTTTGAACAAATCATTTAGTGGATAATCTAGGTGTTGGAAAATAAAATCTAAGTGAGGTGCTTGTGATCAAACAAAGTGTATGCATATGATGGGAAAAATCTAAGGGAGTTTTGGGATAGAAGATGAGAAAAAAGGGGGGGTAAATTTAGGGTTTCGAACCTGGGTTAGAATTTTGGGATGTTACACCTCCCCCCTGATCATTGCGAACCTTCCTAGTTCGCCTTCCACCAACTCCATTTTGGTGAGCATGGTGACGTCATTTCCCTCATGAGAGATCCTGAGGGTGTCCCAAATCTGCTTGGCGTTATCCAAGCCGCTCACCTTATGGTATTCATCCCTGCACAATGAGGCTAACAACACAGTAGTAGCTTGTGCATTTTTATGAATCTGCTCATTGATGAATAAGGGGCTATCCGTGCTATCAAATTGCATTCCATTTTCTACTATCTCCCATATACTTGGATGGAGAGAGAACAAGTGACTACGCATTTTGTGACTCCAAAATCCGTAGTCCTCTCCATCAAAGTGTGGAGGTTTGCCAAGAGGAATGGAAAGCAAATGTGCATTTGAACTATGCGGAATACGAGAGTAATCAAAAGAAAAGTTCGAGTTAACCATCTTCTTTTTCTCGTAGTCGTTGTCGTCGTTGTCCTTTTGGGAAGAAGAAGACTCGTCGCTGTCGTCGTAGTAGACGATCTTCTTGATGCGCCTCTTCTTCTTCCCGTCCTTCTTCTTATGACTTGAGCCCGAGTCAGTGGGCTTGTCGTCTTTCGGCTCATTGATGAAGGACTCCTTCTCCTTGTCATTGATCACTATCCCCTTTCCCTTAGGATCCATCCCTTTGGGCGATTAGTCCCTTTCTTGAAGAGAACGGCTTTGATACCAATTGAGAGCACCTAGAGGGGGTGAATAGGTGATCCTGTAAAAACTTGAAACTTAATGCCACAAAACTTGATTAGGAGTTAGCACAATAAAGCCAAGTGGTTAGAGAGGAGTTCTTGCAAAACACAATAACCACAAGGAGATCAACACAGAGAGGCACAGTGGTTTATCCCGTGGTTCGGCCAAGTCCAACACTTGCCTACTCCACGTTGTGGCGTCCCAACGGACGAGGGTTGCACTCAACCCCTCTCAAGCGGTCCAAAGACCCACTTGAATACCACGATGTTTTGCTTTGTTTCACTATATCCCGCTTGCGAGGAATCTCCACAACTTGGAGCCTCTCGCTCTTACAATTTGATGTTCACAAAGAAGCACAGAAGTAAGGATGGGATGAGCAACGCACACAAGACACCAAATCAGAGCACAAATACGCACACAAGTCACAACTCGAGCTCAACACAACCCGAAGAGTTCTCTATTCAAATGGAGCTCTAGTTGCTATCACAAAGAATCAAATGCGCGGAATTGGAGTCTTGGTGCTTAGGAATGTTTAGAGAATGCTTGGTGTTATCCTCCATGCGCCTAGGGGTCCCTTTTATAGCCCCAAGGCAGCTAGGAGCCGTTGAGAGCATTCCAGGAAGGCAATTCTTGCCTTCTGTCGCCTGGCGCACCGGACACTGTCCGGTGCAGATTTCTTTCCTATTTTGGCGCAGCCGACCGTTGGCGATTTGGAGCCGTTGGCGCACCGGACACTGTCTGGTGCCCCCTTCAGACCATTGGCCCGGCCACGCGTCACGCGTGGATTGCGCGGCCGACCGTTGGCGCGCCCGATCGTTGGCTCACCGGACAGTCCGGTGCACCACCGGACAGCCCGGTGATTTATAGCCGTACGCCGCCGATGAAACCCAAGAGCAGCCAGTTCGCCAGAGCCAGCCTGGCGCACCGGACACTATCCGGTGCACCACCGGACAGTCCGGTGCTCCCAGACTGAACAAAGCCATCTCTTTTCCAAATTGATTTCTCCTGTTTCCAGTACTTAGACACAATACATTAGTCCTTAAAACAAAGTACTAAGACTTAGAAACATACCTTGATGTTGATTTTCACTTTGTCCATCATTTGGCATAGATTAACACATGACCACTTGTGTTGGCACTCAATCACCAAAATACTTAGAAATGGCCTAAGGGCACATTTCCCTTTCACCTTACACAAAAGATCTCGAGTGAGCACAGGAGTAAGGAGGGAATATCAACACCCACAAGAGCGAGAGTTGTAGCAAGAACATGCTCGCAAGACAAGAACGAGCACACAAAAACAACACAGCAGAGTCACAGTTCAGAAAAGTGCTCGAATCTCTAACTCGATGAACCAAATGCATGTATGCGATGTCTCGGCGTCTTAGGATGTTCAATGGGTGCTCGGTTGTACTGCTCCATGCATCTAGGGGTCCCGTTTATAGCCCCAAGACAACTAGGAGGCTTTTGAACTCCATTTGGAAGGCTATTGTTGCCTTTTGTTCGCGGGCGCACCGGACAATGAATAGTGCGTGATTTCCTTCCTTTTTGGCGAAGCTGACGGTTGCAGCCACGATCCCCATGGCACACTAGACAGTCTGGTGAATTATAGCCGCGACACGCTGAGTTTTTCCGGAGAGCGGCCTGTTCGCCGGGGCGCCATCCTAGGCACTGGACACTGTTCGGTGCCCCTCAGGCTGGTGCAAGTCTGGCTGGACTTAGCCAAACTTCTCCAATACGATTTCTCTCGTTTTGACAAGGTTCCTAGCACTTGGTAGGATAATGTTAGTACCAAAAACAAATTTTTAAGGTTAGAATCATACCTTGCTTTTCCATTTGCATCTCTTTAATACTTAGCTTATATCAACCAAAACAATATGTGTTGGACATCTAATCACCAAAACATTTATAAAAATGGCCCAAGGGAACATTTCCCTTTCAAGAAGAAGACTTGCAAAGTCAATGGTTGATCGAGTTGAAAAAAGATATGGTGCATCGAGAATCACTATCTAAGGGCACGAAGTATAACCAATGAGGTAACATCTATGGTTATGTGGTGTAAGTCATAAGGCTCAAGATCAAGCTCAAGACATACAACAAGGTCACTAGAAATGAGGAGTAGTGTCAAAGCTAGAACATGGAAGCAACCTAAAAGAGCTAAGTTTACTTTGACCATGAGTTTGGGTTGTGTTCACAAGGAAAGAGGCAACGACTAGGGGCTCATTTGGGGCTATAAAAGGACCCCCTAGGCGCTCATTTGGAGTACACAAGGACAACCAACAAGTCCATACATCATTGCGATCAATTTTTTCTCTCCTTCTCTTATGCATCTCTCTAATTTTTGTAGAGGTGCAGTTATAAGCCTTTAGAGAGAGGTGAAAGGGAATTAGGCTTACACCTTTTTCCTAATTGATTTTGGTGGTTGAATTGCCCAACACAAATAATTGGACTAACTAGTTTGCTCTAGTCTATAAGTTTTACAGGTGCCAAAGGTTCACCATAAGCCAATAAAAAGACCAAGAAAGGGTTCAAACAAAGAGAGCAAAAGACAACCCAAAGGCACCCTGGTCTGGCGCACTGGACTGTCCGGTGTGTCACCGGACAATGTCCGATGCACCAAGGAACTCGAAGCTGAACTTGCCACCTTCGGGAAAATGGGAGGCCGCTCCGCTATAATTCATCGGACTGTCCGGTGTAACACCGGACTGTCCGGTGTGCCAGCGGAGCAACGGCTACTTCGCGCGCAACAGTCGACTGCAAATGCATTCAATGCGCTACAGTGCACGCCAGAGTCAGAGCAGCGCCAGACGGCGCACCGGACAGTCTACAGGACATGTCCGGTGCACCACCGGATAACCCAGAGGCCCCACCAGTCAGAGCTCCAATGGTCAGAACCCAACGGCCGGCTGACGTGGCTGGCGCACCGGACAGTGTCCGGTGGCGCACCAGACTGTCCGGTGGCGCACCGGACTGTCCGGTGCGCCATGCAACAGCAGCCTTCCAACGACCACTTTTGGTGGTTGGGGCTATAAATACCCCAACCACCCCACATTCAATTGCATCCAAGTTTTCCACCTTCAACACATTACAAGAGCTATAACATTCAATTCTAGACACAACCAAAGAGATCAAATCCTCTCCCAAGTCCGGAATCACTCCAAATTAAATAGTGACTAGAGAGAGCGACATTTGTGTTCATTTGAGCTCTTGCACTTGGATTGCTTCTTTTCTTTCTCATTCTTCTTGTGATCAAACTCAATTGTAACCAAGGCAAGAGACACCAATTGTGTGGTGGTCCTTGCGGGAACTTAGTGTTCCGTTTGATTGAGAAGGGAAGCTCACTCGGTCTAAGTGTCCGTCTGAGAGAGGGAAAGGGTTGAAAGAGACCCGGTCTTTGTGACCACCTCAACGGGGAGTAGGCTTGCAAGAACCGAACCTCGGTAGAACAAATCATTGTGTCTCGCTCTTTATTTGCTCACGATTTGTTTTGCGCCCTCTCTCTTGGACTCGTTTATATTTCTAACGCTAACTCGGCTTGTAGTTGTGCTTAAGTTTATAAATTTCAGATTCGCCCTATTCACCCCCCCCCCCCTTTAGGCGACTTTCAATTGGTATCAGAGCACGGTTCTTCATTAGAGCCTAACCGCTCGAAGTGATGTCGGGAGCATCCGCCAAGAGGGAGATCGGGACCGGCGAGAAGCCCGCCACAAGCCATGGGAAGGCTCCATCCAGGGAGTCCGCCAACAAGGTGAAGGGATCCCCTTCACACAACAAGTCGCGTCGGAGCTGTGACAAGAAGAAGATGATGAGGAAGGTGGTCTACTACGAGACCGACTCTTCGTCGCCATCCACCTCCGGCTCCGACACGCCGTCCGTAACTTCTAAGCGCCATGAGCGCAAGAAGTTTAGTAAGATTCCCCTATGCTACCCTCGCATTTCCAAACGTACTCCATTACTTTCCGTCTCATTAGGCAAACCACCTATGTTTGATGGTGAAGATTATAATATGTGGAGTGATAAAATGAGGCATCATCTAACCTCACTCCACACTAGCATTTGGGATGTTGTTGAGATTGGAGTACAGGAACCATCACCGGGGGATGAAGACTATGATTCGGACGAGGTCACCCAAATCCAGCACTTCAACTCCCAAGCCACCACTATACTCCTCGCCTCTCTAAGTCGAGAGGAGTATAACAAGGTGCAAGGGTTAAAAAGCGCCAAGGAGATTTGGGACGTGCTCAAGACCGCTCACGAAGGAGATGAGGTGACCAAAATCACCAAGCGGGAGACGATCGAGGGGGAGCTAGGTCGCTTCCAGCTTCGCCAAGGGGAGGAGCCACAAGACATGTACAACCGCTTGAAGACCTTGGTGAACCAAGTGCGCAACCTCGGGAGCACCAAATGGGATGACCA
Source organism: Zea mays (assembly GCF_902167145.1). Lineage (NCBI taxonomy): Eukaryota > Viridiplantae > Streptophyta > Magnoliopsida > Poales > Poaceae > Zea > Zea mays. The sequence goes on along the minus strand of NC_050105.1, from coordinate 128,579,369 downwards.
TGATATGGTCAAGGTTATTCTAAGATCCCTCGTTTTTCTTAATCCTACGCAAGTTCAATTAATTTGTGCTATTCCTAGGTATACACTAATGTCTCTCAAGGAAGTAATAGGAAACTTTGTGAGCTTTGAGTTGATGATCAAAGGCTCAAAGAAAATCATCGAGCTAGATGGCCCCTCCACGTCCGAAGCACAACCGACGCATTCAAGGCAACGGAGGAGAAAAAGGAGGAGTCTACATCTAGTAGACAACCCATCGACGCCTCTAAGCTTGACAATGAGGAGATGGCGCTCATCATCAAAAGCTTCCGCCAAATCCTCAAACAAAGGAGGGGGAAGGACTACAAATCCCGCTCCAAGAAAGTGTGCTACAAGTGTGGTAAGCCCGGTCATTTCATTGTTAAATGTCCATTATCTAGTGATAGTGACAGGGGCGACGACAAGAAGGGAAAGAGGAGAGAAAAGAAGAGATACTACAAGAAGAAGGGCGGCGATGCCCATGTGTGTCGCGAGTGGGACTCCAACGAGAGCTCTCCGACTCCTCCTACGACGAGGACGCCGCCAACATCGCCGTCACCAAGGGACTCCTCTTCCCCAACGTCGGCCACAAATGCCTCATGGCAAAGGACGGCAAAAGAAAGAAGGTAAAATCAAAATCCTCCACTAAATATGAAACCTCTAGTGATGAGGATAACTCTTGTGATGAGGAGGATAATTTGCGCACCCTTTTTGCCAACCTAAATATGCAACAAAAGGAAAAATTAAATGAATTAATTAGTGCTATTCATGAGAAGGATGAACTCTTGGACTCTCAAGAGGACTTCCTTATTAAAGAAAACAAGAAGCATGTTAAGGTTAAGAATGCTTATGCTCTAGAAGTAGAAAAAAGTGAAAAATTATCTAGTGAGCTAAGCACTTGTAATGATATTATTGCCAACCTTAGAAATGAAAATGCTAAATTAATTGCTAAGGTTGATTCTGATGTTATTGATGTTTCAATTCCCAATCTTAGAGATGATAATGTTAGTTTACTTGCTAAGATTGAAGAATTAAATATCTCTCTTGCTAGCCTTAGAAATGAAAATAAAAATTTGATTGCTAAGGCTAAAGACTTAGATATTTGCAATGTTACCATTTGTAACCTTAGAAGTGAAAATGACATATTACATGCTAAGGTTGTTGAATTAAAATCTTGCAAACCCTCTACATCTATCGTTGAGCATGTTTCCATTTGTACTAGATGTAGAGACATTAATGTTGATGCTATTCATGATCACCTAGCTTTAATTAAGAAACAAAATGATCACATAGCTCAACTTAATGCTAAAATTAATGAGCATGACTTAGAAAATGAAAAATTTAAATTTGCTAGAAGCATGCTCTATAGTGGGAGACGCTCTGGCATCAAGGATGGCATTGGCTTCCAGAAGGGGGACAATGTCAAACTTAATGCCCCTCCTAAAAGATTGTCTAACTTTGTTAAGGGCAAGGCTCCCATGCCTCAAGATAACGAGGGTTACATTTTGTACCCTGTCGGTTATCCCGAGAGCAAAATTAGGAGAATTCATTCTAGGAAGTCTCACTCTGGCCCTGCCGGTTATTCATGCTTTTATGTATAAGGGTGAGACATCTAGTTCTAGGCAATCAACCCGTGCAAAATTGCCTAAGAAGATAACTCCTATTGCATCAAATGATTCTAACATTTCATTTAAAACTTTTGATGCATCTTATGTTTTAACTAACAAATTCGGCAAAGTAGTTGCCAAGTATGTTGGGGGCAAGCACAAGGGGTCAAAGACTTGTGTTTGGGTACCCAAAGTTCTTGTATCTAATGCCAAAGGACCCAAAACCGTTTGGGTACCTAAAATCAAGAACTAAATTTGTTTTGTAGGTTTATGCATCCGAGGGCTCAAGTTGGATCATCGATAGCGGGTGCACAAACCATATGACAGGGGAGAAGAAGATGTTCTCCTCCTACGAGAAAAACCAAGATCCCCAACGAGCTATCACATTCGGGGATGGAAATCAAGGTTTAGTCAAAGGATTGAGTAAAATTGCTATATCTCTTGACCACTCCATTTCCAATGTTTTTCTTATAGATTATTTAGATTATAACTTGCTTTCAGTTTCACAATTATGTAAAATGGGCTATAACTGTCTTTTTACGGATACAGGTGTTACTGTCTTTAGAAGAAGTGATGATTCAATAGCATTTAAGGGAGTGTTAGAGGGTCAGCTATACTTAGTAGATTTTGATAAAGCTGAACTCGACACTTGCTTAATTGCTAAGACTAACATGGGTTGGCTCTGGCATCGCCGACTAGCACATGTTGGAATGAAGAATCTTCACAAGCTTCTAAAGGGAGAACACATTTTGGGACTAACAAATGTTCATTTTGAGAAAGACAGGGTTTATAACGCATGTCAGGCAGGAAGCAAGTTGGTGTTCATCATCCACATAAGAACATCATGACGACTGGCAGGCCACTCGAGCTCCTACACATGGACCTATTCGGCCCGATAGCTTACATAAGCATCGGCGGGAGTAAGTATTGTCTAGTTATTGTGGATGATTATTCTCGCTTCACTTGGGTGTTCTTTTTGCAGGAAAAATCTCATACCCAAGAGACCTTAAAGGGATTCTTGAGACGGGCTCAAAATGAGTTCAGCTTAAGGACCAAAAAGATTAGAAGCGACAACGGGACGAAGTTCAAGAATTCACAAATCGAAGGCTTCCTTGAGGAGGAGGGCATCAAGCATGAGTTCTCTTCTCCCTACACGCCACAACAAAATGGTGTAGTGGAGAGGAAGAATAGAACTCTATTGGACATGGCAAGAACCATGCTTGATGAGTACAAGACTTCGGATCGGTTTTGGGCGGAGGCGGTCAACACCGCTTGCTACTCCATCAACCGGTTGTATCTACACTGAATCCTTAAGAAGACATCTTATGAACTCTTAACCGGTAAAAAGCCCAATGTTTCATATTTTAGAGTCTTTGGTAGCAAATGTTTTATTCTTGTTAAAAGAGATAGAAAATCTAAATTTGCTCCTAAGGCTGTAGAAGGCTTTTTACTAGGATATGATTCAAACACAAGGGCATATAGAGTCTTTAACAAGTCCTCTGGGCTAATTGAAGTCTCTTGTGATATTGTGTTTGATGAGACTAATGGCTCTCAAGTAGAGCAAGATGATCTTGATGAATTGGTGATGAAGAGGCTCCGTGCATCGCGCTAAGGAACATGTCCATTGGGGATGTGTGTCCTAAGGAATCCGAAGAGCCTCCACAAACACAAGATCAACCATCCTCCTCCACGCAAGCATCTCCACCAACTCAAAATGAGGATGAAGCTCAAGATGATGAAGGAGAAGATCAAGAAGACGAGCCACCTCACGATGACGACAATGATCAAGGGGGAGATGAAAATGATCAAGACAAGGAGGATGATGAACCAAGACCGCCACACCCAAGAGTCCACCAAGCAATCCAACGAGATCACCCCGTGAACACCATCCTCGGCGATATTCAAAAGGGGGTAACTACTCGATCTCGTGTTGCTCATTTTTGTGAACATTACTCTTTTGTTTCCTCTATTGAGCCACACAGGGTAGAGGAAGCACTACAAGATTCGGATTGGGTGGTGACGATGCAAGAGGAGCTCAACAACTTCACTAGGAACGAGGTATGACATTTAGTTCCACGTCCTAACCAAAATGTTGTAGGAACCAAGTGGGTTTTCCGCAACAAGCAAGATGAGCATGGTGTGGTGACAAGGAACAAAGCCTGACTTGTGGCCAAGGGATATTCACAAGTCGAAGGTTTGGATTTCGGTGAAACCTATGCACCCGTAGCTAGGCTAGAATCAATTCGCATTTTACTTGCCTATGCTACTTACCATGGCTTCAAGCTTTATCGAATGGATGTGAATAGTGTCTTCCTCAATGGTCCAATCAAGGAAGAGGTCTATGTTGAGCAACCTCCCGACTTTGAAGATAGTGAGTATCCTAATCACGTATATAAACTCTCCAAGGCGCTTTATGGGCTCAAGCAAGCCCCAAGAGCATGATATGAATGCCTAAGAGATTTTCTCATCACTAATGGCTTCAAAGTCGGAAAGGCTGATCCTACTTTATTTACTAAAACTCTTGACAATGATTTGTTTGTATGCCAAATTTATGTTGATGATATTATATTTGGGTCTACTAATGAATCTACATGTGAGGAATTTAGTAGGATCATGACACAAAAATTCGAGATGTCGATGATAGGGGAGTTGAAGTACTTCTTGCGATTTCAAGTGAAGCAACTCCAAGAGGGCACCTTCATTAGCCAAACGAAGTATATTCAAGACATTCTCAACAAGTTTGGGATGAAGGATGCCAAACCCATCAAGACACCCATGGGAACCAATGGGCATCTCGACCTCGACACGTGAGGTAAATCCGTAGATCAAAAGGTATACCGGTCGATGATAGGTTCTTTACTCTATTTATGTGCTTCATGACCGGATATTATGCTTTCCGTATGCATGTGTGCAAGATTCCAAGCCGACCCTAAGGAAGCTCACCTTACGGCCGTAAAACGAATCTTGAGATATTTAGTTTACACTCCTAAGTTTGGGCTTTGGTACCCTAGGGGATCCACATTTGATTTAATTGGTTATTCGGATGCCGATTGGGCGGGGTGTAAAATTAATAGAAAGAGCACATCGGGGACTTGCTAGTTCTTGGGAAGATCCCTAGTGTCTTGGGCTTCAAAGAAGCAAAATTTCGTAGCTCTTTCTACCGCCGAAGCCGAGTATATTGCCGCAGGGCATTGTTGCGTGCAATTACTTTGAATGAGGCAAACCCTTAGTGTCGGCGTTTCGAGACCGGGGGGTCCCTAAGCCGACGAGTGAGTGTGCTACGTGCCCCAGCCCAGATGGGTCGAGCGCGTGGGCGAGCGCGAAGGGGGGAGAGGCGAGGTGGCCGGAGACGGGCGTGAGAGAGGTGGAAGTCCCGCGGCCTTCGCGTTCGTCCCGCGCCCAGGTCGGGTGCGCTTGCAGTAGGGGGGTTACAAGCGTCCACGCGGGTGAGGGAAGCGAGCGGCCCCAAGAGAGCGCCTGTCCCGTCCTCGGTCCCGCGCGGCCAACCCTTTCTAAGAAGGCCCTGGTCCTTCCTTTTATAGTCGTAAGGAGAGGATCCAGGTGTACAATGGGGGTGTAGCAGAGTGCTACGTGTCTAGCGGAGGGAGAGCTAGTGCCCTAAGTACATGCCAATGTGGCAGCCGGAGAGATCTTGGCACCCTGCTGGTGTGATGTCGTGGCTGCCGGAGGAGCAACGGAGCTTGGCGGAAGGACAGCTGTCGAAGCGGTCGAGTCCTTGCTGACGTCCACCTGCTTCCGTAAGAGAGCTGAGAGCCGCCGCCGTCATAGAGCTTGGGAGGCGCCATCATTGCCTATCTGGCGGAGCTGGCCAGATGGGACACCGGTCTTGTTCTCTGCGGCCCGAGTCGGCTCGGGGTAGAGTGGTGATGGCGCTCCCTGTTGACGTGGCGGGCCCGCGCCCGAGGCCGGGCAACGTGGGGGCTCCTCCGAAGCTGGGGTCGAATCTGTCTTCCGTTGCCGAGGCCGAGTCCGAGCCCCTGGGTTGGGCGAGGTGGAAGTCGTTCGGCAGAGGCCAGGGCGGAGTCCGAGCCCTGGGGTCGGGCGAGGCGGAGTTCGTCGTCTTCCGGGGCCGAGCCCGAGTCCGAGCCCTGGGGTCGGGCGGAGCGGAGTTCGCCGTCTTCCGGGTCTTAGCCCGAGTCCGAGCCCTGGGGTCGGGCGGAGCGGAGTTGTAACACCCAATTTGTAATAGAGAATATAAAAGGAGAAGAAAATTTTATTTCCTTTATTTATATGTGTGGGTTGGACCTCTTTGTACCATCTCATGTGAACACCATACTTAAAAACAAATAATTAATAAAATATATGCCACTAAATTATGCATCATGCTGGGAGTTTATTTTTGTGTGTATTTTGTGACAATATAAAAAAAATATGTGACAAGAAACATATTAAGTCAAACAGGAAATCTAGAATCTAAAAGAAATTGTAGAATTTAGAAAAGATAAGAAAATAAGTATTGTGTGGATAAAATAAGTAAATAAAAATATATTATTCCAACACTAGATTTTGAATTTGTATAATTGACCCAAATCTGAAACTCATATTCAAATTCAAATTTGGATTCAAAATAATTAAGAATAAATAAATCAGAAAATAGAAGAAAAAAAAAGAAAGAGATCTAACCTAATTGGGCTGAATCCTCACACGGCCGGCCCATTCTAACCCCTCCCACGGCGCCAAACCCTAGCCGCCAGCATCCACTGCCCCGCGCGCGGGGCACTGCCGTGGGGGCCCCACCCGTCAGCCTCTCGGGAGCACACATCACGCGTTGCTCGCACACTGACTCGTGGACCACCCCGGTCAGCTCCTTCCCCTTCGCTGGCTGCTGTAACGGATGCCGAACGCATCGCGCGCTGCGCTGACCGGGTTCTCCCCTCTCCTCGGGCCGTTGCGGTGCCTTCGCGGGCTTAAAACCAGGCGTCGCTATCCCCTCGTTCATTCATCCCATCTAGCTGTGCTCTGATAAGCCCCATCGCCATACACCCCCATGGCCGGGTGAGGGAATTTGGTCCGCCAATGTCATCTCGCATAGGGATGCAGTTCGGTGGCCAGGAGGGATTGAGGGAGGTTCATCAGATGGTGTAGATAGTGATCGTGCAAAGCAAGGAGATCGGGAGTTTGGTTCTGTACGGCAATTTCTCGTCGTCGGATTGACGCCGCCGCGAACCCGCCTAATGTCGAGGACAGCGTCGCTCCGCCACCCAACCCTCGGTAATGCTCAGTTCTCTGTTTCGCCATGCGCCTAGGTTCGCGTTGCTGCGATTCAATTTGGTTTTGGAGCTCGGGTGGTCCGGTAGATGGCCATGCGCAGATGGGGATCCGCCGTGGGTTGGGCGCGCCGCCGTGCGTGTGCTCTGGTGAGGAAGAAACGCGTTGGCCATCGATCTTGAACTGTGCGGGCGTGATTAGAAGTGGCTGTCCGATTCGTTTTCGACCGTTGGATCGTGTCCGGGTGCTCCAGATTAGAAGATGGAGTGGTGCGCCTGGCGCCGTAGATTTTAGATCGAATGGTGGAGGTTAGATACCGGTTCAGATGAGATCCAATCTAATCTGGGCCGTCCGTAGCAGATCGAGTGGATGAGAGTTAACTGTAACCTTTCGGCCTCGTACGTTTTACAAAAGAGCCCCTGCGTTTATGGAAAATAACCCGCCGTCCTCTGCGGGGTTAGCCTGAGTCTAGGGATTTATTGCGCTGAGACCCCTGTGTTCTCTGTAAATAGTGCGCGCAGCCCAGGCAGGGAAGAAAAACCTATAAAATCATTTAGAAATTGATTTTTAGTGTAAAAATAAATGCAAGAACTTGTTTAATGTATAGAAAATGCATACCTAGTCCAAATCAACCCATTCCAGTTCCTATAATTTTATAATAATATTGTTTATCACATAGTACCACTATTTTGACATGAAATTCACATTAAAATTTATATCCTATTTAATCTTGCATAAAACACATAAAACCTTTAGAAATTCATAACTTAAAATATATAACTCCAAATTGATTCATTCCAGTGAAATTAATTTTGTTTAAGTATTGTTTATCACCTAGTATCTTTACCTAACCATGAAACTTGATTTAAAATTATTCACATGAATTACTCTATTCTAGGTACTTGATAACAACATAAAATCATAACTCTTTAACCACAACATCGATTCTAGTGGCTCTCGTTCCCACGACCCCGTAGCAACGTGTAGATCATTATTATTCAGTTTGTACTTATGTTTGGTGTGATGTTAATTTTATCTATACCATGTCTGTTTGTATTGCTACGACTAGTGCGAGGACACGTGTCATCTGAAAAGCAAGTTGGTACCTGGAATCTCAAGTGCCAGGCAAGTTGTGCCCTTGATCACTTACTTTTTCCCAGCCATGTTCTTATTAATTATAATGATCTGCATAGGATAATTTTTATGGGACCCAATAGGTTACCCTAGTTTTGGCTATCTTTATACCTTGTTCACCACTGAAATATTTCTTTGGGTAGTACCTGCTATTGCTTTATGTGGATTTGGGTATGAAGATACTTTATTCATAATTACTCTTTTATTCTCTTTTATTATTACTGTTCATGTTAAGATCATTATGTTAATGGGAACATGGAGCGACCACCCGGGAAAACAGTGCTACCACAAGGGTATAATGGGACGCCCTTGGCTGATTAACTAGGAAAGCTAGTGGAGGTCTTCCTTACCCGAAAGGGGCAAGGGCAGTAGGGGAGTGGTCAGTGTAGGGAGGTCCTTGGTTGATTTTGCTCCGATGGCGGTCAGGCAAGAACCCTGCACTGGAGCTTCCTATAAACTGTAGCGGGATTTCTGAAGCTAGTGGAACTTTGTAAAGGCCTCGTAGTGTTACCCTGCCTCGCCTCCTCGGTAGAGGTGTATGAGATTGGCCATCTCTTGGCAGATGGGTAACATGACTTGTGGGTAAAGATGTGCAACCTCTGCAGAGTGTAAAACTAGTATACTAGCCGTGCTCACGGTCATGAGCGGCTCGGACCCTCACATGATTAATTTATGGAACTTAAACTTAATTGGACATTTGCATCGCATTTGGGATTATTTTACTATTATTTTCTTTATTATTATTAAGGTTTGGTATTTACTTACACTTAGTAATTGCTAATAAAATTTTGACCAACTTATAAAAGCAATGCTCAGCTTCAGCCTTTATTTCATTGATCAGCCTTACACTTCATGAACTCCCACCTTTGGTGAGTTCATGCCACATTATTCCCCACGACTTGTTGAGCTATGAACGTATGTGAGCTCACTCTTGCTGTCTCACACCCCCCCCACAGGAGAAGAACAGGTGGTTCAGGTGGAGCCAAGTATCGAGGAGTTCGATTCGATCTAGGTGGCGTCTCCCAGTCAGCTTTCTGGCGCCAAGGATAGATTTTAGATCCTGCGATATTTATCTCTTATTTTGTAAGACTTCCGCTATGTAATAAAGTACTCTGATTATTGTGACATTTATCTCTATACACTCTGTGATTATATATGTTGTCTTCTTTGGCGCATGTATGAGATGCACCCGACTTTGTTCCTTAAACCCGGGTGTGACAGAAGTGGTATCAGAGGAAATGTTGACTGTAGGACGAAGCCTAGATAGAAATGGACAAAACCCTTCCCTACTTACCTTCTTCTGATTCATTCTATACTTACCTTACTCTGATTCTTTCTATACTTATCTTGATCATGTCTCACCTTCTACTGTTCTACTCTGATCATTCTTACCTTTTCTACTCTGAGACAAGATGGATTTCACGCTTTGGAATCCCTACCCCTGTGACATTTTTAAGAGATAGGAAGCCTAAGACAAAAATCAAAACTATTTTCTATATTTGAAAATGTTGTTTGGTTGTTCTGATGAAAAATGTCTGATTTGCTTCTTTGATTGATTGAAATAGTATAGACGGACATCTTAGCATGTACCACCATAAGGTAATGAATTAGCTTTAGTAGGCAACACACTTAACTAATGAATCCCCCAAAGTAACATGATTCGTAATTACTCGTCTTGTCTACAATCCTTTCTTTCGTCCCCTGTGTTTCTAACCCAGTAGGGCTACCCCTATACTGTTAGAAGAGAGCAGTATAGACTTGATCCTTGGTATGTCATGGTTAAGAAAGGCAAAGGCAGTATATACACTGTGCTAAGGGAACCGTAGAACTCACCAGTTCCAAAGGACAAAGATTTGAAGTTGAAGTAACTACCACCATCAGACTAGCAGTATTCTTAGTAGATGGGAAGTTGTTGGTGTCAACATCCGTGTGGTTAGAGATTTTCCGGATGTCTTCCCCGAAGAGTTACCAGGGATGCCACCATATAGGGAAGTTGAGTTGGTCATTGATCTCTTACCTGGGACTGCTCCTATTTTTAAACGGCCATACAGGATGTCCATAGAAGAACTAAAGGAAATTAAGAAGCAATTAATGGAATTACAAGAGGCTGGGTACATTCGTTCGAATTCTTCACCTTGTGGAGCGCCGGTTCTATTTATACAGAAGAAAGAAGGATCGCAACAGATGTGCGTGGATTAAAGGTCCCTTAATGGTGTCACTACGAAGAACTAGTATCCATTACCCCACATTGAAGATTTATTTGATCAGATGAGAGGTGCAAGGGTATTCTCGAAGATTGATCTCCGATCGGGTTATCACCAAATGAAGATTAAGCCATCGGATATTCCCAAGACGGCTTTCTCGACTCGATATGGATTATATGAGTTCACTGTTATGTCGTTTGGATTAACTAATGCACCAGCCTATTTTATGGATCGGAAGAATAAGGTGTTCGTGACCTGGACAGATTCGTCGTGGTATTTATCGACGATATTCTTATCTATTCTAAGAGTGAAAGTGATCATGAGGAACACCTGAGATTGGTGCTACAAAAGCTAAGCGATAATCAACTCTACGCCAAGTATAGCAAATGCGAGTTTTGGATTGGCGAGGTGCCATTCCTTGGACATATCATTTCTAATGGAGGAATAGCAGTGGATCCTGCTAAAGTGAAGGAGATAATGGAGTGGAGAGTGCCCACTACAGTTACTGAGGTCTGGAGTTTCTTGGGGCTTGTAGGATACTATCGGAGATTTATTGAAGGATTTTCTAAGTTTGCTAAGCCCATGACCTCACTTATGGAGAAGGGAAGAGAGTTTAAGTGGACGAGAAGTGCCAAGAGAGTTTTGATCAATTGAAGAAGAGATTGATGTCGCCACCAGTATTGATTATGCCATATCTACAGAAGGGATTTGACATTTATTGTGATGCATGTGGCCAAGGATTGGGAAGCGTGCTTATGCAAGAAGGTCATGTGATCGCCTATGCATCTCGTCAGTTGCGAAAACATGAATTGAACTACCCCACTCATGACTTAGAACTAGCAGCCGTTGTGCATGCGCTTAAGATATGGAGACATTATATTATGGGAACTAAGTGCCAAGTGTACACAGATCATAAGAGTTTGAAAAATATGTTCACACAGCAGGATCTCAACCTTAGGCAACGCCGTTGGTTGGAACTTATTAAATATTATGACTTGGAGATTCATTACCACCTAGGCAAGGAAAATTTGGTTGCAGATGCCTTGAGTCGTAAGGAGCAAGTTCACTCCGCTTTCATTGTCCAGCTACCCGATGAATTAGCCAAAGATTTTGAGAGGCTCAACCTGGGAATTGTTACACATACGGAAGGAGTGACTATTGAATTGGAACCTACCTTGGAGCAAGAAATTCGTAAAGGTCAGGTTGGTGATGCCAAAATCCAGGAGATCAAGGATCTGATAACAGAAGGTAGAGGCCCGGAGTTCACAGAGGATGAGCAAGGCACGATATGGTTCAAGAATCGGATTTGTGTTCCTGATATTGATAGTCTTCGGAAAACCATATTGGAGGAGGCACATGACTCAGTTTATTCTATCCACCCTGGAAGTACCAAGATGTATCAGGATTTGAAGCAAAAGTATTGGTGGTATGGACTGAAGAGAGATGTGGCTGCACATGTGGCTATGTGCGATGTATGCCAAAGAGTTAAGGTTGAACACCAGAGGCCAGTCGGACTACTGCATCCACTGAAGATACCCGAGTGGAAATGGGAAGAGATTGGCATGGACTTCATTGTTGGATTACCCCGCACGTCTGCTGGATATGATTCTATATGGGTGATTGTGGACAGGCTAACTAAAGTAGCCCACTTAATTCCAGTGAAGACCACGTATTCAGGAGCCAAGTTGGCAGAGTTGTACATGGCACAGATTGTCTGCCTGCATGGTGTGCCAAAGAAAATCGTGTCTGATCGAGGATCACAGTTTACCTCTCGATATTGAAGAAGTTGCACGAGTCATTGGATACGAGATTGAACTTTAGTTCAGCTTACCATCCCCAGACTGATGGGCAGACTGAGAGGACCAACCAAGTGCTTGAGGATATGTTAAGAGCTTGTGCTCTTAAGCATGGTGGTAGTTGGGATAAGAGTTTGCCTTATGCAGAGTTCTCTTATAATAATAACTATCAGGCCAGTTTGAAGATGTCACCATTTGAAGCTTTATATGGCAGGAAGTGCAGGACTTTATTTTTGGACCAGACAGGAGGAAAACGGTTCTTTGGACCTAAACTTATTCAAGAGGTAGAAGAACAAATCTGTATAATTCGGGAGAATTTGAGGGCAGCTCAGACCAGACAAAAGAGCTACGCTGATAATAGAAGACCACTGGAATTTGAGGAAGGTGATCATGTGTACCCCAAGGTGTCACCACTTCGTGGAATGAGGAGACTCAAAGTCACGGGCAAATTGTCCCCTCGCTATATTGGACCATTCTGAGTTTTTAGGCAAGTTGGAGAGATGGCCTATCAACTCGAGCTACCTGATAATCTATCTGATGTGCATAATGAATTTCACGTATCTCAACTTAAGAAGTGTCTCCGTGTCCCTGTGGAACAGTTACTAATGAAAGAGCTCAGTGTTCAGGGAAATTTGGCTACTACGGAGTATCCTATCAAGATTCTTGATACATTGACTCGAGTTACAAGAAATAAGGTGATAGAGATGTGCAATGTGCAATGGAGTCACCATAGAGAAGATGAAGCTACTTGGGAGAAGAAAAAAAAGCTTCGCATAGATTTTCCCCACCTTTTTCCCTAGACCTTCTTAAATCTCGAGGACGAGATTATTTTTAAGGGGGGTAGGATTTGTAACACCCAATTTGTAATAGAGAATATAAAAGGAGAAGAAAATTTTATTTCCTTTATTTATATGTGTGGGTTGGACCTCTTTGTACCATCTCATGTGAACACCATACTTAAAAACAAATAATTAATAAAATATATGCCACTAAATTATGCATCATGCTGGGAGTTTATTTTTGTGTGTATTTTGTGACAATATAAAAAAATATGTGACAAGAAACATATTAAGTCAAACAGGAAATCTAGAATCTAAAAGAAATTGTAGAATTTAGAAAAGATAAGAAAATAAGTATTGTGTGGATAAAATAAGTAAATAAAAATATATTATTCCAACACTAGATTTTGAATTTGTATAATTGACCCAAATCTGAAACTCATATTCAAATTCAAATTTGGATTCAAAATAATTAAGAATAAATAAATCAGAAAATAGAAGAAAAAAAAAGAAAGAGATCTAACCTAATTGGGCTGAATCCTCACACGGCCGGCCCATTCTAACCCCTCCCACGGCGCCAAACCCTAGCCGCCAGCATCCACTGCCGCGCGCGCGCGGGGCACTGCCGTGGGGGCCCCACCCGTCAGCCTCTCGGGAGCACACATCACGCGTTGCTCGCACACTGACTCGTGGACCACCCCGGTCAGCTCCTTCCCCTTCGCTGGCTGCTGTAACGGATGCCGAACGCATCGCGCGCTGCGCTGACCGGGTTCTCCCCTCTCCTCGGGCCGTTGCGGTGCCTTCGCGGGCTTAAAACCAGGCGTCGCTATCCCCTCGTTCATTCATCCCATCTAGCTGTGCTCTGATAAGCCCCATCGCCATACACCCCCATGGCCGGGTGAGGGAATTTGGTCCGCCAATGTCATCTCGCATAGGGATGCAGTTCGGTGGCCAGGAGGGATTGAGGGAGGTTCATCAGATGGTGTAGATAGTGATCGTGCAAAGCAAGGAGATCGGGAGTTTGGTTCTGTACGGCAATTTCTCGTCGTCGGATTGACGCCGCCGCGAACCCGCCTGATGTCGAGGACAGCGTCGCTCCGCCACCCAACCCTCGGTAATGCTCAGTTCTCTGTTTCGCCATGCGCCTAGGTTCGCGTTGCTGCGATTCAATTTGGTTTTGGAGCTCGGGTGGTCCGGTAGATGGCCATGCGCAGATGGGGATCCGCCGTGGGCTGGGCGCGCCGCCGTGCGTGTGCTCTGGTGAGGAAGAAACGCGTTGGCCATCGATCTTGAACTGTGCGGGCGTGATTAGAAGTGGCTGACCGATTCGTTTTCGACCGTTGGATCGTGTCCGGGTGCTCTAGATTAGAAGATGGAGTGGTGCGCCTGGCGCCGTAGATTTTAGATCGAATGGTGGAGGTTAGATACCGGTTCAGATGAGATCCAATCTAATCTGGGCCGTCCGTAGCAGATCGAGTGGATGAGAGTTAACTGTAACCTTTCGGCCTCGTACGTTTTACAAAAGAGCCCCTGCGTTTATGGAAAATAACCCGCCGTCCTCTGCGGGGTTAGCCTGAGTCTAGGGATTTATTGCGCTGAGACCCCTGTGTTCTCTGTAAATAGTGCGCGCAGCCCAGGCAGGGAAGAAAAACCTATAAAATCATTTAGAAATTGATTTTTAGTGTAAAAATAAATGCAAGAACTTGTTTAATGTATAGAAAATGCATACCTAGTCCAAATCAACCCATTCCAGTTCCTATAATTTTATAATAATATTGTTTATCATATAGTACCACTATTTTGACATGAAATTCACATTAAAATTTATATCCTATTTAATCTTGCATAAAACACATAAAACCTTTAGAAATTCATAACTTAAAATATATAACTCCAAATTGATTCATTCCAGTGAAATTAATTTTGTTTAAGTATTGTTTATCACCTAGTATCTTTACCTAACCATGAAACTTGATTTAAAATTATTCACATGAATTACTCTATTCTAGGTACTTGATAACAACATAAAATCATAACTCTTTAACCACAACTCCGATTCTAGTGGCTCTCGTTCCCACGACCCCGTAGCAACGTGTAGATCATTATTATTCAGTTTGTACTTATGTTTGGTGTGATGTTAATTTTATCTATACCATGTCTGTTTGTATTGCTACGACTAGTGCGAGGACACGTGTCATCTGAAAAGCAAGTTGGTACCTGGAATCTCAAGTGCCAGGCAAG
Organism: Zea mays; assembly: GCF_902167145.1. Classification (NCBI taxonomy): domain Eukaryota; kingdom Viridiplantae; phylum Streptophyta; class Magnoliopsida; order Poales; family Poaceae; genus Zea; species Zea mays. The sequence continues at coordinate 128,564,364 of NC_050105.1, read as the reverse complement.
TTGTGCCCTTGATCACTTACTTTTTCCCAGCCATGTTCTTATTAATTATAATGATCTGCATAGGATAATTTTTATGGGACCCAATAGGTTACCCTAGTTTTGGCTATCTTTATACCTTGTTCACCACTGAAATATTTCTTTGGGTAGTACCTGCTATTGCTTTATGTGGATTTGGGTATGAAGATACTTTATTCATAATTACTCTTTTATTCTCTTTTATTATTACTGTTCATGTTAAGATCATTATGTTAATGGGAACATGGAGCGACCACCCGGGAAAACAGTGCTACCACAAGGGTATAATGGGACGCCCTTGGCTGATTAACTAGGAAAGCTAGTGGAGGTCTTCCTTACCCGAAAGGGGCAAGGGCAGTAGGGGAGTGGTCAGTGTAGGGAGGTCCTTGGTTGATTTTGCTCCGATGGCGGTCAGGCAAGAACCCTGCACTGGAGCTTCCTATAAACTGTAGCGGGATTTCTGAAGCTAGTGGAACTTTGTAAAGGCCTTGTAGTGTTACCCTGCCTCGCCTCCTCGGTAGAGGTGTATGAGATTGGCCATCTCTTGGCAGATGGGTAACATGACTTGTGGGTAAAGATGCGCAACCTCTGCAGAGTGTAAAACTAGTATACTAGCCGTGCTCACGGTCATGAGCGGCTCGGACCCTCACATGATTAATTTATGGAACTTAAACTTAATTGGACATTTGCATCGCATTTGGGATTATTTTACTATTATTTTCTTTATTATTATTAAGGTTTGGTATTTACTTACACTTAGTAATTGCTAATAAAATTTTGACCAACTTATAAAAGCAATGCTCAGCTTCAGCCTTTATTTCATTGATCAGCCTTACACTTCATGAACTCCCACCTTTGGTGAGTTCATGCCACATTATTCCCCACGACTTGTTGAGCTATGAACGTATGTGAGCTCACTCTTGCTGTCTCACACCCCCCCACAGGAGAAGAACAGGTGGTTCAGGTGGAGCCAAGTATCGAGGAGTTCGATTCGATCTAGGTGGCGTCTCTCAGTCAGCTTTCTGGCGCCAAGGATAGATTTTAGATCCTGCGATATTTATCTCTTATTTTGTAAGACTTCCGCTATGTAATAAAGTACTCTGATTATTGTGACATTTATCTCTATACACTCTGTGATTATATATGTTGTCTTCTTTGGCGCATGTATGAGATGCACCCGGCTTTGTTCCTTAAACCCGGGTGTGACAGGAGTTCGCCGTCTTCCGGGTCTTAGCCCGAGTCCGAGCCCTGGGGTCGGGTGGAGCGGAGTTCGCCGTCTTCCGGGTCTTAGCCCGAGTCCGAGCCCTGGGGTCGGGCGGAGCGGAGTTCGCCGTCTTCCGGGTCTTAGCCCGAGTCCGAGCCCTGGGGTCGGGCGGAGCGGAGTTCGCCGTCTTCCGGGTCTTAGCCCGAGTCCGAGCCCTGGGGTCGGGCGGAGCGGAGTTCCCTATGGCGCCCCTGCGAGGCCTGACTGCCTGTCAGACTCACTCTGTCGAGTGGCACCGCAGTCGGAGTGGCGCAGGTGGCGCTGTCCTTCTGTCAGCCCGGTCAGTGGAGCAGCGGGGTGACAGCGGTCACTTCGGCTCTGCCGGGGGGTGTGCGTCAGGATAGAGGTGTTAGGCCACCTTTGCGTTAAATGCCCCTGCAACTCGGTCAGTCGGTGCGGCGATTTAGTCAGGGTTGCTTCTTAGCGAAGCCAAGGCCTCGAGCGAGCCAGAGATGTGTCCGCCGTTAAAAGGGCGGCCTCGGGCGAGACGGAAGTCCCTCGAGGTCGGCTGCCCGAGTCCGAGGCTAGGCTCGGGTGAAGCGTGATCGAGTCACTCGTATGGACTGATCCCTGACTTAATCGCACCCATCAGGCCTCTGCAGCTTTATGCTGATGGGGGTTACCAGCTGAGAATTAGGCGTCTTGAGGGTACCCCTAATTATGGTCCCCGACAGTAGCCCCCGAGCCTCGAAGGGAGTGTTAGCACTCGCTTGGAGGCTTTCGTCGCACTTTTTTGCAAGGGGACCAGCCTTCCTCGGTTGCATTTCATTCCGGTGGGTGCGCGCGAGCGCACCCGCCGGGTGTAGCCCCCGAGGCCTCGGAGGAGTGGTTTCACTCCTTCGAGGTCTTAATGCCTTGCGTAACGCTTCGGCTGGTCTGGTCGTTCCCTCATGCGAACTGGCCGTAGCCCGGGTGCACGGTCGGGGCCCAAGTTCTCGGGCTGGTATGTTGACGCTGTCAACGGTTCGGCCGGAGCCGGGTTTGCGAGAGCAGCCCCCGAGCCTCCGCACAGGGCGAGAGGACGATCAGGGACAGACTCGACTTTTTGCATACGCCCCTACGTCGCCTTTCCGCAAGGAGGAGGGGGGGAGTGCGCCATGTTACCCTTGATGGGCACCGAACATGGTGTCTCCGGTGAGCTGCAAGCGGGTAATCCGAGTGGACGTTCGTGCCCCGTTCGTTGGGGGTCGGCTAGGGGCCCAGAGGCACGCCCAAAAGTACCTGCGGGTGATCTGCCGGACCCGGTCCCCTGGCGACGGGGTCCGAGGGCTCGATGCCTCCCTCCGATGGGATTCCGTTACAAGATCGCTCCCGCTGGTCTCGGAAATGTCCTAGGGTACCTCGGGAGCGCAGCCCGAGCCTCGGTTATGTATCGAACGTACCCCTGGTCATCCCTCGCTCAGCGTCTGAGGCGACTGTGAACCCTTCGGGGGCCAGCCTTCGAACCTCTGATCAGTAATGGGCGCGGAGCCCGAGTAGCCTGAGGCGGCCATGGAGCCCTTCGGGGGGCCGGCCTTCGAACCCCTGACCAGTAGTGGGTGTCGGGCCCACGCGATCTGAGGCGACTGTTGAACCCTTCGGAGGGCCAGCCTTCAAACCTCTGATCAGTAGGGGGGCTCGGAGCCCGGTTCCTTCATAGGGAAGGATCCTTTTCGGGGTATCCCCCTTTCCCGGTCCCTGTTGTAAGAGATAGAGAAAGAGGAAAAAAAAGGAAAAGGATACGAAATCGAACGACGTGGCGTACCTTTTTTGGCGCGGTTATTACGGCGAAGGCGAAGCGTCGTCCGCTTCCCCTGCCAGAAGCGCCGCCTGTCCTGCCGCGAAGTTAATGCGACGGGGCGAGTGGTTGGTGGGGCGGCCGTTGCGCGTGCGCGAGCCGTTCGAGGAACGGATCACGGGCGCACCGTCTTCACGCCGTGGGAGGAGGCTCTCTTGCTGTCCCTGGATGGGACGTGAGCCTGGCTGACGACGTGGCTGCTGCTCCCGTCCGCCTGCCACCGTCATTACTGCCGGCCCACTTTCGGCCGCATTGACCGTCGCGCCAGGCTGGCGCCGCTGGGTCATGCGCTGGGTCGCCTCGAGTCGCGGCATAGGCTCCGCAACCGAAGAGGCGCGACGGTGGCACAAGTGGTGGCGCGGTTGCTTGCATGCAGCAACTGGCGTGCTGGTTGCGTGACGCGTGGGCCTGGGCCTCCAGGCTGGCGTGTCAGAAGTCGGAGAAGCGCGTCCACCTGGCGCGGTTGCATGCCGCCTGCATGGCTACCCGCCCCTCCCGCCCGTTGGTCTGGGCAAAAGTGGGGGGTCGCTTGTAACCGCTGGGCGGTTGTGCGCACCACGCGCGGCGGTTCGGCTTCTTCTGCTCGGAGCCGGTCTGCATGACATGCGGGACCCAGCCCCCGAGTCGCAGGGGTGGGCCTTGGAGCGTGTTGGAGAAGACTCAGCCAGCGGCATTTGGGGGCGCACGTAGGGAGAGTTGCCTTTAAAAGGAGGGCGACCACGCCTTCTTCTTCCCTCATGTGTCGTGTCTTTCCATCTTCCAAGCCCCCGGATGGGGGGTACCCACCGTCTTTCCGCCTCCTCGTTGGAGGAACACAACTCCGTGGGAGTTGGTACCTTTCAGCCATCGTTCGGCTTTAAGGATTTTCATCATGCAGCCCAGCCGCACCCCTCCACCGGCGGTCACCCGAGATGGCGACCTCCGGCTTGATGGTGGGGGAAAGCGAGCCGGGCTGCGGCCTCTGCCCCTCCCTCAGCCTCAAGGATTTTCATCACCGAGGCTGGGGAGGGGAGAGTGCCGAGTTGGGGTCGGCCCCTGCGCGGGCGACGGCCCGCTCCTTCACTCAGTGATGGGGGGAGGAGCAGGCGTTGCCCGTGGCGCTGGCAGCTGCAGCGTGCCCGGTCTTCAGACGCGAGTGGCCTCGGAGCCGCTCGCGGCGCCGGCGTCCGCCACGGCAGCTGGAAGAGGTTCTTCCGCCGGCGCGATAGCCGGGGCCGGCCACGGGCTGACCTCCAACTCTACGACCTTCTGCCCGTCCTTGCCTCACGAGTTTTGGCACGGGCGGGGGCCTCCTGGCAGTGGCATCCACCCTGGGGTCAGCGTTGCCGCTGTTCGACCCCCCGGAGCAGAAGTCGTCGTCGTCGCCGCTGCTGGAGCAGGTGACGGCGCGCCGTTCGTCGGCCTTCCGTTGCTCCGCAGGCCTTCCCCCTCGGAGTGGGGTTGTTCGTACCTGCGGAGGGGGAACCGGAGTTCCGTTTGTAATGGCATTTCGATTGCCAGGGTTTTTTGTTCATTGTGGCTGTCGAGGCCTGAACATGTATGTAATTTCGGCACGGAGCCGTGTTTTTTCCTCATTTTCGAGCACTAAGTCTCGCCTGTTGATTATCTGTACCGCTTCACCAAGCATGAGTCGCCCCGTGTCAAGGTGACGAGTGAGGTATCCGTATCCCGGAGGCGTAGGAATCCCTCGGCTCGATCGGCCTTGTTGTCTGAGGCTCCTCTAGCTTAGTTAAAGAGACCCCTCGGCCGCTGTTCGACGAGCCGAGGCCAGGGGTAGCGATATCAGTACAAACAGAGGCGGAGTTGGCTCGAAAATGGGAACCTGGTTGGCCGGAGCCTAGCCGGGTTGTCCGTCAGCGGATCCGACGCTGGAGTCAATCAGCCGAGGCCTCGGGTCGGGCTAGCGCCCTTGGAAGATGGTTGGCCGAGGCCCCGGGGGTAGCCGGCCGAGCCGCCTGCTCGGGCCGGATTCCCGGGGAAGTCCCTGGACCGCGCCGCCATCCGAGGCTGGGTCGGACCTTGCTGAAGACGTCGTCGACGCCGAGGGTGCTACGGCCCCCTTCAGCGTGAAGACCCGAGCCTGCAGGATCAGATCGTCTTGTAGCGCGTGCCTTCTGCGGCCGTTGAGGCCAGAAAACACACCCTCGCTGCGCTTGTAAAGCTGCGTCTCTTTTCCCCTTATTCCGAGCATCTGGACTTTCCGTCGGTAACAGGGATGTTTGTGCGGGCGAGAGTTGCTTCTCGTGGAAGGTGATGAGTGAGGTATCCGTATCCCGGAGGCGTAGGAGTCCCTCGGCTCGGTCGGCCTTGCCGCTTACGCGTACCTTCACCCGTCCATGAGGCCCTGTCTCCGACTTAGTCGAGGAAGCTTGAAGGACCACTTTGGCAGAAGAGCTTCCGAACGTGAAGACTTGTCCGGTCCACGGAGTCGCTTTATCCGAACGCGAGTTACTTATCGCAGAAGGTGATGAGTGAGGTATCCGTATCCCGGAGGCGTAGGAGTCCCTCGGCTCGGTCAGCCTTGGCTGCTTACGTGTACTCCGTCGTTTCCAGGATCCGCTTTTCGAAGTAGTCAAAAAGCACGAAAGAAATTCTGCTAAAAAGAGATCTTTTTTCGAGGGAAAAATTCGACGCAGAGGGGGTCTCCCCCCTTTTAGCCCTCGAGGGAGGGTCGGGCTTTGCCGAGGCGAGGCCGACCCTTCCTTGATGACTAAACTTTTGCGTGGGTGCGAGGTATATGAACAACTTGAAAACATCTTAAGGGTAGAAGCGACGTAGCTGTTTGATGTTCCAAGCGTTGCCGTAGACCTCGCCTTGATTGTTGGCCAGCTTGTATGTTCCGGGCTTCAGGACTTTGGCGATGACGAATGGCCCCTCCCAGGGGGGCGTGAGCTTGTGCCTCCCTCGGGCGTCCTGCCGCAGCCGAAGCACCAGATCGCCCACCTGGAGGTCTCGGGACCGGACCCCTCGGGCGTGGTAGCGTCGCAGGGACTGCTGGTACCGCGCCGAGTGTAGTAAGGCCTTGTCCCGAGCCTCCTCCAGCTGGTCCAGCGAGTCTTCTCGGCTAGCTTGGTTGCTTTGTTCGTTGTAGGCCTTCGCCCTCGGGGAGCCGTATTCCAGGTCAGTGGGAAAGATGGCCTCGGCCCCATAGACCAGGAAGAACGGCGTGAAACCCGTGGCTCGGCTTGGTGTTGTCCTCAGGCTCCAGACCACCGAGGGGAGTTCCTTCATCCATCGCTTGCCGAACTTGTTGAGGCCGTTGTAGATCCGGGGCTTGAGCCCTTGTAGAATCATGCCGTTGGCACGCTCCACTTGCCCATTCGACATGGGATGAGCCACGGCGGCCCAGTCCACCCGGATGTGGTGATCTTCGCAAAAATCCAAGAATTTTTTGCCGGTGAACTGGGTACCGTTGTCGGTGATGATGGAGTTTGGGACCCCGAAGCGATGGATGATGTTTGTGAAGAACGCCACCGCCTGCTCGGACCTGATGCTGTTCAGGGGTCGGACCTCGATCCACTTGGAGAATTTGTCGATGGCGACCAGCAGGTGCGCGTAGCCCCCGGGTGCCTTCTGCAAGGGACCGACGAGGTCCAGACCCCATACAGCAAAGGGCCAGGTGATGGGTATCGTCTGCAGAGCCTGAGCGGGCAGGCGGGTCTGCTTCGCATAGAATTGGCACCCTTCGCAGGTGCGGACAATTCTAGTGGCGTCAGCCACCGCCGTTGGCCAGTAGAAGCCTTGCCGGAAAGCATTCCCGACAAGGGCTCGGGGTGCTGCATGATGGCCGCAAGCCCCCGAGTGTATTTCTTGCAGGAGTTCCTGACCTTCGGCGATGGAGATGCATCGCTGGAGGACGCCCGAGGGGCTGCAGTGGTAGAGCTCCCCCTCATCGCCCAGCAAGACGAACGACTTGGCGCGTCGCGCTACCCGCCGAGCCTCGGCTTGGTCGAGGGGTAGCTCTCCTCGGCGGAGATATTGCAGGTACGGGGCCTGCCAATCTTGATCAGGCGTGGCCCCGCTCTGCCCTTTCTCGACGTCCAGTGCCTCGCCCTCGAGGGCCGAGGGTACCTCGGGCTGTGCCGAGGGTGCCTTGGGCTGTGCCGAGGGTACCTCGGGCTGTGCCGAGGGTGCCTCGGGCTCGGGACCATCGTCGATCTTGACAGAGGGTTGATGCAGATCCCGGGAGAAGACGTCTGGGGGGACCGTCGTTCGCCCCGAGGCTATTTTAGCCAGCTCGTCTGCAGTCTCGTTGTAGCGCCGAGCGATGTGGTTGAGCTCGAGCCCGAAGAACTTGTCTTCCAGGCGCCGAACCTCATCGCAGTAGGCCTCCATCTTCGGCTCGCGGCAGTGGGAGTTCTTCATGACTTGGTCGATGACGAGCTGCGAGTCACCGCGGGCGTCGAGGCGTCTGACCCCTAGCTCGATGGCGATCCGCAACCCGTTGACCAGAGCCTCGTACTCGGCCACATTGTTGGACGCCGGGAAATGGAGGCGAAGCACGTAGCGTAGGTGCTTCCCGAGGGGCAAGATGAAGAGCAGGCCCGCGCCGGCTCCCGTCTTCATCAGCGACCCGTCGAAAAACATGGTCCAGAGCTCCGGTTGGATTGGAGCTGTCGGCAGCTGGGTGTCGACCCATTCGGCCACGAAGTCCGCCAACACCTGGGACTTGATGGCCTTCCGAGGGGCGAACGAGATTGTTTCGCCCATGATTTCCACCACCCACTTTGCGATCCTGCCCGAGGCCTCTCGGCACTGGATGATCTCCTCCAGGGGGAAGGATGTCACCACAGTTACCGGATGAGACTCGAAGTAGTGTCGTAACTTCCGCCTTGTCAGGATCACAGCATACAACAACTTCTGAACTTGTGGGTAGCGGATCTTGGTCTCGGACAGTACTTCGCTGACGAAGTAGACTGGCCTCTGAACGGGCAATGCATGCCCTTCCTCTTGCCTCTCGACCACAATCGCGGCGCTAACCACCTGAGTGGTTGCGACGACGTAGACCAAGAGGGCTTCTCCATCAGCTGGGGGCACCAAGACAGGCGCCTTCGTAAGGAGCGCCTTCAGGTTCCCAAGGGCTTCCTCGGCCTCAGGGGTCCAAGCGAAACACTCGGCCTTCCTTAAGAGGCGGTACAGAGGCAGACCTCTTTCGCCGAGGCGTGAGATGAAGCGGCTCAGGGCCGCAAGACATCCCATGACCCTCTGTACGCCTTTTAAGTCCTTGATGGGTCCCATGCTGGTGATGGCTGCAATCTTCTCCGGGTTGGCTTCGATGCCTCGCTCGGAGACGATGAACCCCAGGAGCATGCCTCGGGGCACCCCGAAGACACACTTCTCAGGATTGAGCTTGACTCCTTTCGCCTTGAGAGATCGGAATGTCACTTCAAGGTCGGAGAGGAGGTCGGAAGCCTTCCTTGTCTTGACTACGATGTCATCGACGTAGGCCTCGACTGTGCGACCGATGTGTTCGCCGAACACATGGTTCATGCACCGCTGGTACGTCGCGCCCGCATTCCTCAAACCGAACGGCATGGTGACATAGCAGTACATGCCGAACGGCGTGATGAAAGAAGTCGCGAGCTGGTCGGACTCTTTCATCCGGATTTGGTGATACCCTGAGTAGGCATCGAGGAAGGATAGGGTTTCGCACCCAGCAGTGGAATCCACGATTTGATCGATGCGGGGCAGAGGGTAGGGAACCTTCGGACATGCTTTGTTGAGACAAGTGTAGTCTACGCACATCCGCCATTTCCCCCCTTTCTTCCTCACAAGCACAGGGTTGGCAAGCCATTCGGGATGGAATACCTCTTTGATGAACCCTGCTGCCATTAGCTTGTGGATCTCCTCGCCTATTGCTCTGCGCTTCTCCTCGTCGAATCGGCGCAGAGGCTGTTTGACGGGTCGGGCTCCGGCCCGAATATCCAGCGAGTGCTCGGCGACATCCCTCGGTATGCCGGGCATGTCCGAGGGACTCCACGCAAAGACGTCGGCGTTTGCGCGGAGGAAGTCGACAAGCACTGCTTCCTATTTGGGGTTGAACCCGGAACCGATCCGGATCTGCTTGGAGGTGTCGCCACGGGGGTCGAGAGGGACGGCCTTAACCGTCTCCGCTGGCTTGAAGTTGCCGGCATGACGTTTCACATCTGGCACCTGTTTGGAGAGGTTCTCCAGGTCGGCGATGAGGGCCTCGGACTCGGCGAGGGCCTCGGCGTACTCCACGCACTCCACGTCGCATTCGAATGCGTGTTTGTACGTGGGACCGACGGTGATGACCCCGTTGGGGCCCGGCATCTTGAGCTTCAGGTAGGTGTAGTTGGGGACGGCCATGAACTTCGCGTAGCATGGCCTTCCCAGTACCGCGTGGTAGGTTCCTCGGAACCCGACCACCTCGAACGTCAAGGTCTCCCTTCGGAAGTTGGAGGGCGTTCCGAAGCAGACGGGGAGGTCGAGTCGTCCGAGGGGCTGGACGCGCTTCCCAGGGATGATCCCGTGGAAGGGCGCAGCGCCTGCTCGGACGGAGGACAGATCGACGCGCAGGAGCTTGAGGGTCTCGGCGTAGATGATGTTGAGGCAGCTGCCCCCATCCATCAGGACCTTGGTGAGCCTGACGTCGCCGATGACGGGGTCGACGACGAGCGGGTATTTCCCCAGGCTCGGCACGTGGTCGGGGTGGTCAGCCTGGTCGAAGGTGATGGGCTTGTCGGACCAGTCTAGGTAGACTGGCGCCGCCACCTTCACCGAGCAGACCTCCCGGCGCTCTTGCTTGTGATGCCGAGCCGAGGCATTCGCCGCATGCCCACCGTAGATCATGAAGCAGTCGCGGACCTCGGGGTATTCTCCTGCTTGGTGATCTTCCTTCTTGTCGTCGTTGTGGGCCCTGCCACCCTCCGCGGGTGGCCCGACCCTGTGGAAGTGGCGCCGAAGCATGGCGCACTCCTCGAGAGTGTGCTTGACGGGCCCCTGATGATAGGGGCACGGCTCCTTGAGCATCTTGTCGAAGAGGTTTGCACCTCCGGGGAGCTTCCGAGGGTTCTTGTACTCGGCGCCGGCGACAAGGTCCGCGTCGGCGGCGTCGCGTTTCGATTGCGACTTCTTCTTGCCCTTCTTCTTGGCGCCGCGCGGAGTAGATGCCTTGGGAGCCTCTTCCGATGGGCGGCCCTAAGGCTGCTTGTCCTTTCGGAAGATAGCCTCGACCGCCTCCTGGCCAGAGGCGAACTTGGTGGCGATGTCCATCAGCTCGCTCGCCCTGGTGGGGGTCTTGCGACCCAACTTACTCACCAGGTCGCGGCAGGTGGTGCCGGCGAGGAACGCGCCGATGACATCCGAGTCGGTGATGTTGGGCAGCTCGGTGCGCTGCTTCGAGAATCGCCGGATGTAGTCCCGGAGCGACTCTCCCGGCTGTTGCCGGCAGCTTCGAAGGTCCCAGGAATTCCCGGGGCGCACGTATGTGCCCTGGAAATTGCCGGCGAAGGCTTGGACCAAGTCGTTCCAGCTGGAGATCTGCCCCGGAGGCAGGTGCTCCAACCAGGCGCGAGCAGTGTCGGAGAGGAACAGGGGGAGGTTTCGGATGATGAGGTTGTCGTCGTCCGTTCCACCCAGTTGGCAGGCCAGGCGGTAGTCCGCGAGCCACAGTTCCGGTCTCGTTTCCCCCGAGTACTTTGTGATGGTAGTCGGGGGTCGGAACCGGGTCGGGAACGGCGCCCATCGGATGGCCCGACTGAAGGCCTGCGGACCGGGTGGTTCGGGCGAGAGACTCCGATCCTCCCCGCTGTCGTAGCGCCCCCCACGCCTGGGGTGGTAGCCTCGGCGCACCCTTTCGTCGAGGTGGGCCCGACGGTCGCGTCGATGGTGCTCGTTGCCGAGGTGGCCCGGGGCCGCAGGCGCGGTGTTGCGCGCGCGTCCGGTGTAGACCGAGGCTTCCCGCATGAATCGGGAAGTCGCGGCATGAGGTTCCGAGGGGTATCCCTGCCTTCGGGAGGCAGTGCTCTCGGCCCGTCGGGCCGCAGCGCCTTCCAGGAGATTCTTGAGCTCTCCCTGGATCCGCCGACCCTCGGTAGTTGATGGCTCCGGCATCGCGCGGAGGAGCATCGCTGCGGCTGCCAGGTTCTGACCAACCCCGCTGGATGCGGGCGGCGGCCTGACCCTGACATCGTTGGTGACGTAGTGCTGGAGACCTTGGGGCAGGTGACGTATTTCTCCGGCCGGGGGTTGGCCCGCCCATACCTGTCCGACGTCCCGACGGATTGGCTCAAGCGCTCCTGTTCCCTCGTTGAGCCTGGCCTGCGCCCCGCGGACTTGCTCGAGTTGTGGGTCGTGACCCCCCGTCGGAACGGGGACCACAGCTAGCTCCCGCGGGATGTCGGCGCGAGGCACCGGCCTAGGAAGATCACCGTCCTCCGGCATGCCGAGATGGTTGCCTTCGGAGGGATCCCCTAGCTTGATGTGGAAACATTCGCGGCTTGGGCCGCAGCCCTCGTCGTTAAGGCTGCAGCTTCCGTCGGAACAGTCGGAGAGGCAGTAGTTACATGCGGTCATGAAGTCCCGCATGGCACCGGGGTTGCCAAGTCCAGAGAAATCCCAACAGATGCTGGAATCGTCATCTTCCTCGGACCTAGAGGGCCCGTAGGTTGAGACGTCCGTCAACCGGTCCCAAGGCGACCGCATACGAAACCCTAGTGGGGTTGCACTCGCCTCAATGAGGGCGCCCGCCAAAGCAAGGTTGCTAGGCGGGTTGAGGCCGAGTCGAAATGACGTAAGATGGGGATTAGTCAGTACCTTTTGGTCGACGCGGAGCGACGTAGTCACATCGGGGACTGGTTGCGCCGTCATCTCAGGTACAAGGGCGACGTCCTGCAAGCTTTCCGCGAGCGCGCTGGCGTCGTCTTCTTGCTCGGGATTAGCGTGTCGCGGGGGGACGGCGCTTGCCTTCGTCTCGAACGCGAGGTCGACGCCCGGCGTGCCTTCCGTCTGGGCGTCGGGGGCGTCGATTCGCTCGACGGCCGACGAAGCGCGGCCTCCCGCTTGGCCTTGGTTGCCCCGCCTCCTCCTCCATTGGCAGGGGAGAGGACGGAGCGAGCTCGAATGTTGTTCTTCCACCACGCGGGGAAGATGTCGTCGATTCCGCCGCCGGCGGGCGGGTTGTCGGCCCCATTGTCGTTGTCGCACGGCGGTGGAAGGAGTATCATGTCGTAGCTGCCGTCGAAGGACATGAACTCAAGACTCCCGAAACGGAGCACCGTCCCGGGCCGGAGAGGTTGCTGGAGACCGCCCATCTGGAGCTTGACGGGAAGCTGTTCGTCAACACGCAGCAGGCCCCTACCTGGCGCGCCAACTGTCGGCGTTTCGAGACCGGGGGGGTCCCTAAGCCGACGAGTGAGTGTGCTGCGTGCCCCAGCCCAGATGGGTCGAGCGCGTGGGCGAGCGTGAAGGGGGGAGAGGCGAGGTGGCCGGAGACGGGCGTGAGAGAGGTGGAAGTCCCGCGGCCTTCGTGTTCGTCCCGCGCCCAGGTCGGGTGCGCTTGCAGTAGGGGGGTTACAAGCGTCCACGCGGGTGAGGGAAGCGAGCGGCCCCAAGAGAGCGCCTGTCCCGTCCTCGGTCCCGCGCGGCCAACCCTTTCTAAGAAGGCCCTGGTCCTTCCTTTTATAGTCGTAAGGAGAGGATCCAAGTGTACAATGGGGGTGTAGCAGAGTGCTACGTGTCTAGCGGAGGGAGAGCTAGTGCCCTAAGTACATGCCAATGTGGCAGCCGGAGAGATCTTGGCACCCTGCTGGTGTGATGTCGTGGCTGCCGGAGGAGCAACGGAGCTTGGCGGAAGGACAGCTGTCGAAGCGGTCGAGTCCTTGCTAACGTCCACCTGCTTTCGTAAGAGAGCTGAGAGCCGCCGCCGTCATAGAGCTTGGGAGGCGCCATCATTGCCTATCTGGCGGAGCTAGCCAGATGGGACACCGGTCTTGTTCTCTGCGACCCGAGTCGGCTCGGGGTAGAGTGGTGATGGCGCTCCCTGTTGACGTGGCGGGCCCGCGCCCGAGGCCGGGCGACGTGGGGGCTCCTCCGAAGCTGGGGTCGAATCTGTCTTCCGTTGCCGAGGCTGAGTCCGAGCCCCTGGGTCGGGCGAGGCGGAAGTCGTTCGGCAGAGGCCAGGGCGGAGTCCGAGCCCTGGGGTCGGGCGAGGCGGAGTTCGTCGTCTTCCGGGGCCGAGCCCGAGTCCGAGCCCTGGGGTCAGGCGGAGCGGAGTTCGCCGTCTTCCGGGTCTTAGCCCGAGTCCGAGCCCTGGGGTCGGGCGGAGCGGAGTTCGCCGTCTTCCGGGTCTTAGCCCGAGTCCGAGCCCTGGGGTCGGGCGGAGCGGAGTTCGCCGTCTTCCGGGTCTTAGCCCGAGTCCGAGCCCTGGGGTCGGGCGGAGCGGAGTTCGCCGTCTTCCGGGTCTTAGCCCGAGTCCGAGCCCTGGGGTCGGGCGGAGCGGAGTTCGCCGTCTTCCGGGTCTTAGCCCGAGTCCGAGCCCTGGGGTCGGGCGGAGCGGAGTTCCCTATGGCGCCCCTGGCGAGGCCTGACTGCCTGTCAGACTCACTCTGTCGAGTGGCACCGCAGTCGGAGTGGCGCAGGTGGCGCTGTCCTTCTGTCAGACCGGTCAGTGGAGCAGCGGGGTGACAGCGGTCACTTCGGCTCTGCCGGGGGGCGTGCGTCAGGATAGAGGTGTTAGGCCACCTTTGCGTTAAATGCCCCTGCAACTCGGTCAGTCGGTGCGGCGATTTAGTCAGGGTTGCTTCTTAGCGAAGCCAAGGCCTCGGGCGAGCCGGAGATGTGTACGCCGTTAAAAGGGGGGCCTCGGGCGAGACGGAAGTCCCTCGAGGTCGGCTGCCCGAGTCCGAGGCTAGGCTCGGGTGAAGCGTGATCGAGTCACTCGTATGGACTGATCCCTGACTTAATCGCACCCATCAGGCCTCTGCAGCTTTATGCTGATGGGGGTTACCAGCTGAGAATTAGGCGTCTTGAGGGTACCCCTAATTATGGTCCCCGACACTTAGGGACTACGGTTACAAATTAACCAAAGTTCCTCTCCTATGTGATAATGAGAGTGCAATCCGCATGGCGGATAATCCCGTTGAGCATAGCCGCACTAAACACATAGTCATTCGGTATCATTTCTTAAGAGATCACCAACAAAAGGGAGATATCGAGATTGCATATATTAATACCAAGGAACAATTAGCCGATATCTTTACCAAGCCACTAGATGAACAAACCTTTAACAAACTTAGGCATGAGCTAAATATTCTTGATTCTAGGAATTTATTTTGATGTTTTGCACACATAGCTCATAAATATACCTTTGATCATATCTCTTTCATGTGTTATGAATAATGTGTTTTCAAGTGTCTTTCAAACCAAGTCATAGATTGAAAGGGAATAGGAGTCTTCGGCGAAGACAAAGGCTTCCACTTCACTCCATAACTCATCCTTCGTCGTCGCTCCGAGCAACTCTCCAACTTTGGTATAATCTTCACTCATATTTTGTTCGCCAAAGGGGGAGAAATTAGAAAGGGCTTATATCTCACTCAAGTATCCGTTTTTGGCGATTCATGCCAAAGGGGGAGAAAGTAGTAGCCCAAAGCAAAAGGACTGCACCACCACCAATTTTAAAATTTTAATTAAGAAAAGGTTTTTCAAAATGGTGATTTTTCAAATTGGTATCTTAAAACCCTCTTGAACACTAAGAAGAGGATTTTATTGAGGGGGAGTTTTGTTTAGTCAAAGAAAAAGCATTTGAAATAGGGGGAGAGAATTTCAAATCTTGAAAATGCTTCTCAAAATCTTATTCATTTACCTTTGACTATTTGCAAAAGGACTTTGAAAAGAATTTACAAAAGAATTTGCAAAAACAAAACATGTGGTGCAAGCGTGGTCCAAAATGTTAAAAATATAAAGAAACAATCCATGCATATCTTATGAAAATATATTGGTTCAATTCTAAGTAACCTTTGCACTTACAATTATGCAAACTAGTTCAATTATGAATTTCTATATTTGCTTTGGTTTGTGTTGGCATCAATCACCAAAAAGGGGGAGATTGAAAGGGAATTAGGCTTACACATTTTTCCTAATTGATTTTGGTGGTTGAATTGCCCAACACAAATAATTGGACTAACTAGTTTGCTCTAGACTATAAGTTTTATAGGTGCCAAAGGTTCACAATAAGCTAATAAAAAGACCAAGAAAGGGTTCAAACAAAGAGAGCAAAAGACAACCCAAAGGCACCCTGGTCTGGCGCACCGGACTGTCCGGGGTGCCACCAGACAGTGTCCGGTGCACCAGGGAACTCGAAGCTGAACTTGCCACCTTCGGGAAAATGGGAGGCCGCTCCGCTATAATTCACCGGACTGTCCGGTGTGCCAGCGGAGCAACGGCTATTTCGCGCGCAACGGTCGACTGCAAACGCATTCAATGCGCTACAGTGCGCGCTAGAGTCAGAGCAGCGCCAGACGGCGCACCGGACAGTCTACAGGACATGTCCGGTGCACCACCGGACAGCCCAGAGGCCTCACCAGTCAGAGCTCCAACGGTCAGAACCCAACGGCCGGCTGACATGGCTGGCGCACCGGACTGTCCGGTGCGCCATGCGACAGCAGCCTTCCAACGGCCACTTTTGGTGGTTGGGGCTATAAATACCCCTGTAGGGTCGAGATGGCAGACTAGAGGGGGGGTGAATAGTCCTTTCTAAAACTAATTACAATGGCTAACACAAATAAATACGGAACTAAAACTATTTTGGTTTAGCCAAGACTACACTCCTCTAACTATTACAAACACCTGACAAAAGATTCTAATTGAAACAACTAAGGTGCCAAGATAGTGAAAGAGCTCTCCCATACATATCTGGTTAGCAACGACATACAAATTATGCAAATGTAATTTTAAGCACAACAATAGCTCCTAAACATACTAGTAAGCAAAGAGCACAAAGCACAAGCACTACTAGAGAGAAACAACTACTTAGCTACACAAGCTAAGTAAAACAGATTAGCTACACAAGCTAACAACAAGTGAGCAACTATTTTATTATAGATATGACTAGATATACAAGAGCATATACGAGCAACAAATACTCACTAGCATAAGTATATGAACAAGTAAATACAAGCTAGTGAGGAAAGTTGCAAACCAACGGAAAAATGATGACACGTGGCACAATGATTTTTTCCCGTGGTGTCGATGACTTGCCGGTCACCCCTAGTCCACGTTGAGGTAGATTCAAAGCTCCCAACCGCTCCTCTATCAAGTCTCCACTTGATCTCTTGAGCCGGATTGGTCAATGAACCCTCAAACCTCGATTCCACTAGAGTTGCTTTTCACCGCTCCGGCGAGGCAAGCACAACGCCTCTCGCAATCACCACCGCGGCCTCTTCACAGTCTCCTTTGAAGAGCTCACGGGGAACCACCACCAAGCCGTCTAGGAGGCGGCAACCTCCAAGAGTAACAAGCCAACGACCTCACTTGATGATCTCCCTAGTGCCTCAAAGATCAACAACTTGATGCAATGCACTAGATGGCTCTCAATCTCACTAGAATGCAATCCCAACCAATATGAGTGAGAGAGAGGGAGAGGAAAGGCTCCAATATGCTCACAAGTGTTCCAAATGGCCTCCTTCTAGCTTTCAACCCGGGCAACACAAGGATATATAGCCCCCCTCTCCAAAACTAGTCGTTATGGGTCAATTGCCCCTTTTCTGCGCACATGCGGACGGTCTGCAATACAAGCCCGGACTGTCCGCACAAGAATCCCAACGGCTATAAACGGTTATAAAAATGTCAGAGCATTCAAAAATGACTTGCGGACGGTCTGCCTCTCAAGGTCGGACGGTCCGCGATACATAAAACTGAGCCAAAACGAAGTTTTGCTGACTCTGCACATTTGCTGAAATTTGTACTGCGGACGGTCCGCACCTGGACCCCGGACGGTCCGCAATACAAAATATTTGTACTGTGGACGGTCCGCACCTGGACCCTGGACGGTCCGCAATACAAAATATTTGTACTGTGGACGGTCCGCACTCAGGCCCCGGACGGTCCGCAGTTCAAAAAATAAAACCAAAACAGAACTACTCGAGTTCTGTCCAAACACCAGTCCTTCAACTACGGACGGTCCGCCACCTGGGACCAGACGGTCCGCAGTACAAAAACTTCACGAAACACAAAAACTCCGTGTTTCTGCCCATCATCTCAAGTTAGACCTGCGGACGGTCCGCCGTGCTGGCCCGGACGGTCTGCGGTACCTCAATTCAGCCCACATTCAAGAAATCGCTTTTGAATAAGTTTCTTTGACGAACCAAAGCGTTGTTAGCCCTCATGCAAATGCACCAACTATATGAGCAATGAGGCACTAAAGACATGTCAAGTAAGATAATTGACCCCTCTTGATAGTACGGCTATCTAGCCTACTAACCCGGTCAATTATCAACCTCTAAGCACCTTTTGACCGATAAAACAAAAACCTATTGTTATACCTTTGCCTTGAGCATTCAATTCCATCTCCTTAAATGATGAACAATGGGCATCCATAAGTGTAGCCAACCATGATACCTTTTACCATTTGTCCATAGCATGAAGTTCCTCCACCATCATCATCAAGCCACTTGATCAAAAACCCAGATCAACACATGTCTTGATAATTCTATAATGATATGATCCACTCCATGTTATCACATGGCCTTCTTGGTTCATCAATCTCAACATAGCTTGCTCTTCACCATTGCTTTATGTCCATCGGTGCTAAGTCCTTGCTCTTGCTTCACCACCACGCGGTCCCTCACACATGAGCCTTTGACTTGCCCTTCACACTAGCCACTTGGTCCATCGAAGCCAAGCCATATCTCTTGATCTTCTCCATATAGCCACATGACACCATGTCATGTCTTCATATGCAATGAGCTCCTTTATCACACTAGTTGAGCATCTCAATATCACCAAGCCACATCATCACCATGGCTAAAATAACTCACACTAGTGTACCTGTGGACTAATCACCTGTGTATCTCAACATAAACACTTATTAGTCCACATAAGTTGTCAATCAATTACCAAAACCAAACAAGGTCTCACAATCTCCCCCTTTTTGGTAATTGATGACAACACTACAAAGATTTGTCGTTTTTGTTCTTTTCCAAGCTAGCTTTTCACACAAGTGTAAATTGCTAGTTTGGCAAAGTTCTTATGTTCCTTATCCAACTTTAAGCTCATTTGTTAAGATTTGGATAAGCACCATAAAAACGGTTTGGTAGTGATATCCTCGCCTACATGTGTGCTTGGATGGTTTGTGTTGGGGACCTTCGGCATCCGAAGGTCCTCAAAAACAGGATTTAACAGTATTTCTGGAGTATAATGTGTGAACAGGTATCTTCGGATTCAAGTCAGCAGCACAGTAGACCAGAGTAATACTGTTGGGGGCCTTCGGCTTCCGAAGGTCCTCAAAAACATGATTTAACAATGTTTCTGGAGTATAATGTGTGAACAGGTATCTTCGGACTTGAATCAGAAAGGGAGAAGCTCAAAAGATACGAAGGTTGACACAGTGCCGAAGCTGTGAAGCAGGAAAGCTTCGGCATGTTCGCAGAAAGGGGAACCGACTTAAAGATGAAAAGGCCATTTAGACCTCGATAGAATGCTATAGAATTATCACCAAATGTAAAGGGCATGTATGTAATTTTGTATGGGTTGTACCCCGTGCCTATAAATAGGTGAACAGTACCCCCGTACTGTTCACGCTGACTTAGCATTTGCTTTTGCGTCACACTTGTATTTTCATTTCCTTCCAAGCCGAAGCATTTGAGAACAAGTCCCCAACATTGGCGCCCACCTCCGGTGAACTCACTTCCACTTCGAGTCTTCGTGAACACCTTCGGAAGCTATAGACCTTCGCTATGGCGCCGAAGAAAGCTTCAGCGGCTGGGGCTGCAGCACTACAACCGCTGGACCACAACCAGGAGACCGTCTCTCTTCGGGAGGCCAGAAGCCAGAAGAGAAAAGCTGTTAGCCCGACGCTTGAGGAAGAAGAGCTAGACCAAGAAATCAGAGAGATGGAGATGCTACATCAACAAGTGCAGAGGAAGAAGGAGAAGATGGCCCGCCTAGCTGAGTTGCAAAGGCAAATTGACGAAGCTTCTGAGGAAGTTCGCCATCTCACTCACGATGAGCAGAACAGAAGGCCTCATCAGAAAGACCTTCATCAGGAGGGCTTCGTCAACGAAGACGACTGGTATGATAATTTCCATCAGGGAAATTTTGTTTTTGATGATGCTTCTCCTCTGTCTGCTGAGCTGCAGGCTACTCCTTGGCCTCCATCCTATAAGCCACCCCAGCTCCCCATGTTTGACGGCCACTCCGACCCGAAGCAATTCTTGATGAGCTACGAAGCAACAGTGTCTTCGTACGGGGGCAACGCTGCAGTCATGGCGAAGTCTTTCGTCATGGCCGTCAGGAATGTTGCTCAGACCTGGTATTCCTCCCTTCGGCCAGGAACAATCACTTCATGGCAGAAGCTGAAGGATATGTTACTGACCAGCTTTCAAGGATTTCAAACGAAGCCGGTTACAGCTCAAGCCCTCTTCCAGTGTATTCAGGATCACGAAGAATACCTTCAGGCGTATGTCCGAAGGTTCTTACGATTGAGGGCGCAGGCACCAACGGTGCCCAATGAAATCGTTATCGAAGCCATGATCAAGGGGCTTCGTCCTGGACCTGCAGCTCAATACTTTGCTCGGAAGCCTCCTCAGACCTTGGAGAAATTGCTCCAAAAGATGGATGAGTACATTCGTGCCGACAATGACTTTCGCCAGAGAAGGGAGGAGGCCTTCAGATTTTCTGAGATGACCAGGGGCTTCGGAGGGAGATACTACCCGAGGCATGTCCGTTCCATTCACAGCACTCAGAATGATGATAAGGGGAGTCAGCAAAACAGGCCGCAGTGCTCCTCACAGGCTTCGGGGCAACAACAAACTTCCTTTCGGCCACCAGCTCCAAGAGGCAGAGGCGCCAGGGGCTTCGGCGGAAGATTCGGAGATCAGCCAAGGAGACTGTTTTGCCTATTCTGTGGAGAGGGCAAGGGCCACACCACTAGGACGTGCCATGTTACAATCCAGAAGCAAAAGGAACTAGCCGAAGCTGCATCTCAACAAGCTCAGTCGAAGCAGGTTATGCATACTGCTTCGTTTCATCCGCCTTATGTCCCACAATACATAGACAACCACCCTGCGGCTTCTGTAGCTTCGGCAAGTCAACCTCAAGCTTCCTGGCAGCAGCTTCCGCCTCCACCTCCATTGCAGCAAGGTCAACAGCCAGAAGGGAGTCAATACGCTCCACAGCAGAGGGACTTCAGAGAACAGTCCGAAGCTCGCACAGTCAACAGCACTGTGCCAGAGTCGAAGCACATTTATTGACATATCCTACCTTTGATAGCAGTCTTTTCTATTCAGTTTTGTTTTCTGTCAAGCAAAAAACATTGATAGTTTCCATGTAATAATTTCGTTGTTTCCACGAGAAAAATTTATTTGATTCACAGGCCTAAGTTGCCGAAGCCTAAAATTTCTTCCGTTACCAAGAAGGACCTTCGGACTAAAAATCCTTCGGAGTAACAAAAAGTCGTTCTAAGGAACGCAGAGTAAGTTTATAAAGTCACAAAAAGTCGTTCCAAAGGGAGCGCAGCGTAAGTTTTCTGCTCAGAAGTCGTTCCTAAAGGAATGCAGAGCCTACAGCGAAAAATCAACGCTGATACCGTCTAAGTAAAAGACGAAGAAGCTCCTAAGGGAGGCTTACAGCGAAAAGTCAACGCTGATACCGTCTAAGTAAAAGACGAAGAAGCTCCTAAGGGAGGCTTACAGCGAAAAGTCAACGCTGATGCCGTCTAAGTAAAAGACGAAGAAGCTCCAAAGACGTTCCTAAGGGAATGCAGAGCTTACGAATATATTTTATGTGTATCTTCGGAACAAATGTCACATGCATAACATAACATCATCACATCATTTTGCATAGCATAAGCATCATACATCATATCGCATTTGGCAAGAGAAGGGGACACTCTCAACCTTCGAAGGGATGCTTTGAAAAAGTGACATTGAAATTGTATAGCTTCGGAATACAGTTTCGGGGAATATTTTCACGAAACATGGGCGAACTTTATCAGATCAATATCAAAGTTGCATAGCTTCGGAAAATAGCTTCGGAAAATGTTTTCACGAGGCATCGATGTCATTCATCAGAATAATTTTGACGAAGGCTATCTTCTTCACGACGCATGAAAAGAAGGGAAGGTGTTTTTTCGCCGAAGGCTCAAAAGTGGTATGTATTTAAAGTTTCATGCATCGTAAAGAATTCAATAATGAAAAGAGACTTGTATATTACATTCAAATGTACAAAGTGTTGCATAGATTACACTTTAAATGTTTTTTCCAAATAGCACCTAATCTTCCCTCAATACTGCTTCGGCGGCTTCATTCAGAAGTTGGTCAACAACCTTGTCCATGATAGTTTCGGCCATTTGATTAATTTCTTCATCCCCTTTTGTGTGGGGGTCGGCAGATCGTCCAACAGCTTCTGAGCGAAGAGAACACTTCTTCAGTACTTTTACAAAATCGTGAGCAAAGTTTAAAATGAAAATTACAACGCAACAAGGACGACTAGTTGGTACCTAACTGTCCTTCGGGCTCCCTACTCCTTTCGGCAGCGTCTGCTACTCTTCTAGCATCGTGAATGCCTTTTTCGCTTCTTTCAATGATCTCTCGCGCCATTCCTCGGCCGCCGTCGTTCCAGATATCAGTAAAAAATTTGCCACCAACCACGCTCGCTTCGGCCGAGGGGTCCTTGATGTCTTCGGTAGATAAGGTAGCTTCGGATTGAGCTAAAAATTTTACATGTTCGCAACCTTTCTTCTCTAAGACGGAAGCAATTCCTCTGGCGCCCGAAAAAGCACATATGTCGCCACGACTGTTCAGAATCTCTTCGAAGGCCTCTGCTTCGTGGCTAATCCATTCCAGCGGACCTTCGGGATTGCCTCGAGAGAAATTCTCTTCGCTGGAAAAGGCGCCTACGCTGGCGAAGCTGGATTTAATTTTATTCACACATTCTACAGATTTGACATAGCATTTCCCCTGAGATGTGCGAAGCTCCTTAACTTTTGATTCCAATTTGTTGACCATAAAATCACTAAGTTCTCGTTTCGTTTCCTCAAGCGCGCGCTCCTCTTTAGCTCTAGCCAGCTGTTTCTGAAGATCTTTAATCTCGCGTTTTTGAGCTTCGGCCTGGGCCTTTGAAGCAGCTTCGTCTTTTTTCACTTTATCTACCAGTGTAAGTAGAATTTTATCTTTTTCCAAAGCTTCGTTTCTCAGTTTGATAACTTCGGAGCGTAAATTATTAAACGCAATTTCATAACTTTCATCTTCGGCGCTCTTTTGCGCTCTTAACGCGTTGCTTAGGATCAGGCCCTATATGAAAAAAGAATTCATATAAGAAAAAAGGAATGAGTTGCGTAAAAAAAAAGATAGGGGGTTTTTTCTCAAGTGTTTAATTCCCGTACCTTCAGGCTGTTGTACGCGAGGCTGTCTGCGAGATCCTCTTTCGTCATGGCACTTAACCCAGCTTCAAGCTTCGGAAAGCCTATGCTTCTCGCCATCTCTCGGCAGACGGATAGCTCTTTGTTATCAGGCAGGCAGTATAAGAAGTCATCTTCATTTGTTCCATTGAATATTACTGCCCCCTTCGGATATTTCAGCTCCTTTGCATAATGGTTGGCCTCATGAGTTTCTTCCTCAGATAGCTTTTTCCCCGAAGCATGTCGTATGATGTAATCATGCATGCCGGCAGGTGCTTCGGGGATGACGGTGTCCGTTTCTTCAACTAATATTGGTTCCGGAATTTTTACTGCTTCGGCTTCAAAAGGATGTTCTTTGAAGGGCTCTGAAGGCCCAGCTTCAGCTTCAGCTTGTTGAGCCGAAGCTTCAGTAGAAGCTTCAGCAACTTCAACACTCTTTTTTGGAATTGTGCTTGAAGACTTAATTGTCTCCAAGACGTCTAGTACATTTACCATTCTTTTCCTTTTTGGGGTCACTGATGGCCCCTTTTGGTTTTTTGCTGTCCCAATGATTGCTGTAGGACTCAAAACTTCTGATGTTTTGGAGCCCTCAGTTGCTTCTTTTACCTCCTCAATTTTTTCTGTGAGCGGCGCTTCGGTTTTCTCTTTTGTTTCTGACAACAAAATGTTTGATTGTTCTGATTCTATCTTTGGTGGCACTTCGGCCGTTTCTGCGATCTCTGGCAACAAGGCTGGCTCGATTAGTTTTTCAGCTTCGGTGGCTGAAGAAGTCTTCCCGGTAAACTCCGGCACCGAAGCTGGTTCAATATAACGAGGCCGTTGCGTAAGAACCTTTATCTTTTTCCTTTTGGGTTCTGGCTCGCTAGGAGCAGCTGCAGCTTCTTCTTTTGCAGAGATTGTGTTTTTTCTCTTCTGCCTTCGAATGGGATAGCAGTAATCAGGGTAGACAAATCCAATGGCATCAAATACCCGATTCAGTCTCTTCTTTTTTCGGCCTCCGAAGGCTGCTGACATTGCATTATCTTCAGCCTTCGAGTAGGTCCCGAGTAGCTCATCACTTAAATTGTCAATGCTTTTCAACCACTCATCATCTGGCTCAATAAATTTATCTCCAAATTTGAACGTGTACTTCAGTCTCACAAGCTCACCTTCGTCGGCCTCTTTTATGGTTTCTTGTGGCATTTCCCATTTCTCAGCAAGCGGCCACACCCTGAAGGCGATATGTTCTTGTACTAAGTCCCTTGTTCCTATAAAAGAGCAGACAACGCCGAAGGCTCTTTGGCACTCTTCGGCGGCTTCGTTCATTTCAACCTTCGGCCTCCGAAGGCCGAAGCTTTGCCAAATAGGACGCATAATTATACCTTTGATGTCTTCTCGTGCTGATAAGTCATTCTTCACATAAAACCATTCTGTCATCCAATCCCCGGGCCATCTCTTCCGAAAGGTTGGTACGGGACAGCTTGCCCCGGACCGAGAAACGAAGCTGTAGCAGCCAAAGTTGTTATGGTACTGTTCTTTGCCCCAAGGCTTTGTTTCATATAATAATTCATGAACATTACAAAAGCTTCTTGCGTCAGGCTTCAGACCTTGACTCCTCGCGGCCCACACAAAGATATTTAGCCTTATAATTGCCTCGGGAGTAAGTTGATGAAGATAGACTTCGAAGATTTTCAACACCTCCACGACGAAGCTGCTCAAGGGGAATCGCAATCCAGCTTTCAAAAAGCTTCGGTACACCACAACTTCATTTTCTTCAGGGTGTGGACAAGTTTTTTCCCCTTCGTCCGCCCTCACAATAGACAGATCCCGGAAATACCTTCCTCTCATATTAACAAGATGATTCTCTTTGATAGTTGACTTACCATAAACTGAATGGCTTGGTCGCCAGGGGCGATCTTCGGAGTCTTCGCCACCGCTGTCCATATCATAACTTTCACTGTCACCAGTATCTTCAGACAACCCCTCCAGAATTTCCTTGGTAATCTTTTCTGTGTTGGACTTCGACATCGCTATAAGAAACCCTAGGTTCTTCTCTTCATCAAGACTCAGCTTCATCTCAGCAGCAGCCTTCTTAGCAGCTTCAGACATCTTCGGAAGCGTTAAAAAACTGTTTCTAAAAGCCGAAGCTTCAAAGCTAAAAACTTAGCAGATCACAGTGCACAAGAGCTAAAAAATGAGTGAGCAGGAGTGGTTGGCCAGAAAGCGTGCAAAATAAGTTTGCGGTATGGCCGTATTTATACGCTTGATGCGTTGAAAGTTGAAAGACCCCACTTGTCATTGAATGTTGCTATTCTAGCAAAGGGAAGGTGTTTTTTCGGACCTTCGGCATAAAGCCTTCGTTCATATCGCAATCTGAATTTATTATTTCAAACAAATTAATATTGCGAGGGGCTACTGTTGGGGGCCTTCGGCTTCCGAAGGTCCTCAAAAACATGATTTAACAATGTTTCTGGAGTATAATGTGTGAACAGGTATCTTCGGACTTGAATCAGAAAGGGAGAAGCTCAAAAGATACGAAGGTTGACACAGTGCCGAAGCTGTGAAGCAGGAAAGCTTCGGCATGTTCGCAGAAAGGGGAACCGACTTAAAGATGAAAAGGCCATTTAGACCTCGATAGAATGCTATAGAATTATCACCAAATGTAAAGGGCATGTATGTAATTTTGTATGGGTTGTACCCCGTGCCTATAAATAGGTGAACAGTACCCCCGTACTGTTCACGCTGACTTAGCATTTGCTTTTGCGTCACACTTGTATTTTCATTTCCTTCCAAGCCGAAGCATTTGAGAACAAGTCCCCAACAAATACGAAGGTTGATACAGAGCCGAAGGTGTGAGCAGGAAAGCTTCGGCGCAGTAGCAAAAAGTGAAACCGACTTATAGATGAAAAGGCTATTTAAACCTCGACAGATTACTATAGAATTATTATCAAGTGTAAAGGGCATGAATGTAATTTTGTATGGGTTGTGTCCCGTACCTATAAATAAGAGAACAGTACCCCCGTACTGTTCACGCTGACTCAGCATTCGCTTTTTGCGTCACGCTTGTATTGTCATCTCCTTCCAGTTGGAGGTACATTTGTAACTCAAAGATATTTATGTCTATGTCTAATAGTAATATATAATTATTTGTGTTACCTCTTATATTCTTTACATTTTATCCTTCGTTACTGTATAATAAATTTATGAAGGTACGCTCTTCATTACCTTTCGTCCGAGAATCATTATACCCTAAGGGAAATAATGCTTCGAAGGACGAAGGACTTTAGCAATTAACATTTTCTATGTTGCCTTGTTCTTAACTCCTAGCATTTGAGAACAAGTCCCCAACAGTTTGGTTTCAAGCTTACACACATGCAAAGATATGAAAATTGAGGGGACATTATCACTACCACATGATGCTAAAGTATACAAAATAGAAATGTACCTTTGTAGCGTGTTTACTACTTTTCATTTCTTCCTTAGCATCATCTTGCTAGAAACAAGTGAAACTAGATACCACATGAGATCATAATAAATATGATTCTAGTTACTCCTTTCACACTAAGACTAGTCTTATAAATATCACTAAATCAATCATCATCCAAGTCTTAGTTCTAGCAAACACTTACACACAAGTATGTAGGAATATAAGACAAATGTGATGCAAGCAAGAAATGTAGTGCACAAACAAATGCATCAAACATATATTCACGAGCTTGCTCCCCCTACTTGTGTGCATCTCTTGTTCAATAAAATATCATACCAGTATACTTTGCTCTTGATCCATTCGTATTCATTCTAACTCAATTGATCAATAGCTCCCCCTGAGTTCATGTCCAATTTTCTCTTGTGCATATTTCCATATCTTTGTTCCAACTTGCACATTTACATATCTTTGTTCCAACCTCTCCCCCTTTGTCATTAATTGCCATAAAAGGGTTGTTCTAAGGCTCTGGGAAAATGTACTTGTGAATATTATACCAACTTGAAAGTAATCAATAAGTTTTTGATGGACACCATATGCATGATAAAATCCTTGACATCACTTGCATGAACTTATTTTAGGAGAGAGTTGCTCTCTTGAGTTGATGATCACTTAAGGTTGTGGATCACTTGAAGTCTTGTACCACTCAAAGGATATCAATTGTATGATTGATCTAGACACCACTTAGTGAATACCATTTGAAGGAATAATATTAGCCTGGACATTTCTCTATAGATATTGATGCCACTTGAAGGTTTTGATATTCATTTGCATTGGTATCTTCTTCATAAGTCATCCTCATGAGCAGCTCAATATGTGACTTAACCAAATAGATTTGCTTAAGCTTCCAAGTTCGGGTTGAACCCTCTTTAAGCTTCTTCACACGCATTAAGCGGTTATCTTATCGAGGTTGTTCTTGTAGCTTGTTGCAATCCAAAATAAATTAAGTACATGGGTTCACTTTGCTCATGTACAAACTCATATGCTACCACTAGTTTCAATCAACAAAAATAACCAATAGTGGTAGAACATGAATTTAAATCTTTCATTTAATATGCATGATACTATTAAGTATGTACTATATGCACTAACCGCATACTAGTAGGGATGATATGATCATGCACATCACAATGATACCTTTGCTATGTTGGAGTAGAGAATAGTCAAGATTTTTTTGATTTAGTTCTCCAATAGCAATGTGAAGTCCAATTGAATAGCTTGGTGAAGACCAATTATCAATAAGAAATCCATTCTTCACCAGTATGAAGTTGAGAACCCATTTAAGATCAAGTGCACAATTGAACGTTGTAGTTCACATGCATTTGTTCCTCCAATACCACTTGTATGTGAAAGAATTATGAATTTGCACGAAATATAGGAATATCACTTGTAAGGATGATACCACTTGTTGAGATATTGGTCCAGAAAATTCCTTTGTTTATGCAAGACTGCTACTCACGGACGGTCCGCAGTGGGAGCTCGGACGGTCCGTGTCCTGATCTCTCGGACTGTCCGTGGCCTAGGACCGGACGGTCCGAGACCTGGAACTTGCACTCCATTGAGCTGACTGTTAATTTCTCAATAGTTGAATTTTAAAATAGGATCATTGCTCATTTATGAACTTTATGAAACCAATTTAAGCATTTGGATTGCCATATGTAAGAAAGAAGATTATGCAATCGGTTATATGATAACCTCAACTTTGATCATCTTTGGTCTTGATCTTCAACTTGGAGTACCAAGATAAGTGCCAAAATATTTCTGAACAAATATCCTTGTACCCCTTCACTTTCCATGATTATAGATCAATTAAAAACCAAACTATGGTCTCTCAGACAACTTATGTGATTTATCCTATATGAGAGCCTTCCAATCAAAGTGACTTTCAATATTTCAAATACTTGTCACTTATGATAGATTCTGTATACTCCAAAGAAACATTCATAAATTTTGATGTACAGATCCTATGACCACGACAATTGGTGGAGATGTGCTTTAATAAGTCTGCTAACAGCTGTAAAAAGTTGAGACTCATTTGACTTCATATGTGCTGCCAGCCATAACATCTCCCACGGTAGGTACATGCTGAAAACTGCTGTGTTTGTGCTGACAAGATTGACTTAATCAAGAAGTTTCACTTATCCAATGATTATGAAATTTGCACAGACTTTGCTATCATATGCATAGAGCAAGTAAACTGAATTTCAAGCCAATCCAAATAGATTTGATCACTCAAACATGGTTATGAGCACAGCCTTGTCAGATTTTCAATATTGGCCAGATTTCAGTATATTGAGTTATTCTTCTTCAAGTTGAATCAAATCTGAAATGAACTACTTTCAAAAGAGAAGTATCCATTCAAACCACTTACTAAATGAAGTCTCTTGAATTTATTCAACACAAATCAATCCAAACTTGATTATTTAGCAAGTTGTCCATTCAATCATCTTATAACAAGCAACATATGCATATATATCCAATTCAATCAACTCATATGCATTCAAATGAATTTGATCAACAAATATTATACTTTATATACCTCATGATCATCCAATAGCAAGTTTGAACTTAACTTATTTGCAATCCATTCATAATTTAACCAACTTGAATAAAGCACTTGTATTTGGTAGAATTTGGACTTCACTTATTATTGACTTGGCATTGGGATAGAATTTTATTAGTCTTCAACACTTAATTCAACATATGATGATTAAATGAATATTATCGAATCAAGCCTCCAACGCCCAAGGTACCTGTTCATGATCATCCACGTTTTGATGGTACCCAAACTAAGTTGGGTCCTCTTAAGTTAGGAGCAACATACTTAGGCATTGCCTTAGTATGAATAGCGGGATGTTTTGCAATTGCAACAAATGAGGTGCCATTGCCATCCTTTCTAAGCATAATATTCTTATGAATTAAAATAGGCTTCGAATTGTTACCTAAGGGACATGAATTTGCCATGTGTCCCCTTTCCCGACATGTGTAGCAAGTTCTCTTTGTTTGAGCCTTCTCTTTCTTTCTCAAATTTTGCTTCACATTGTCTTGCCTCTTCTCATTTGCTTGAGCCTTCTTCTCAAGATTGTCGGGACACCTTGAGGCAAAGTGACCCATATCATCACACATGTAGCACTTGATTTGAGCCAAACCATCCTTCTTCTTTTGATTTGTGCTCATCATGTTATCTTGATTATATATTGAATGTCTTCTTCTTGTTTTCTTTTTCTTCCCCACATCACCATTATATTCATGGTTAATCTTGATTTGCTTTTGGGGATCCTTCCTTTGCTCAACTCGTGGCTTTGGTTGAGGCTTCACTTGTGGCTTCACTAATTTCTTGGTTGGGCACATTGAGGTGAGGTGACCCCAAGTGTGGCACTTGAAGCACTTGTCATGCTTTAGCCTCCTTTCTTCCTTCTTCAACTTGAGCTTCCTTTTATTGGGGCATGCCTTTGCAAGATGACCCATCTCATGGCATTTATAGCACATGAAGTGAGATAGCTCATTTCCTTTTAATTTGAATTGTATGCCTTTGATATTGCTCTTGTTGAAACCAAGGCCACTCTTGTCATCATATCTTCTTTGATTTTTCAATATAAGATCATGAGTGACTTTTGATTTATGTCATCTCTCAAACATGTTGCTTAAATTCTTCACTTTGTTTTTGAGCTTATTATTTTCCTTCAAAAGGTTAGTCTCACAAGACAAGGAAGAATAGTAATAATCTATACTTGAAGAACATGGCATAGCTAATAAATCATCACAAGAGGTGGATACATGCTTCTTGTCTTCATCACATGGATTAGCAACATTTTTCAATTGATCATATAATTCATGGGATGAATTATCACTAGTTTTATTTTCTTTACTAGAAAACTCGTTAGTGAGAAAAGCATGCTCTTGTATCAAATTTTCATGAGCAACACTAAGTTCCTCATGACTCAATTTTAGCTCCTCATGTGAACAAGTAACAACATAAAGTAGATGCTTTTGTTGTTCACATGAATACTTTAGAAATGAGTTTTCATTTTCCAAGTTTCTTGTTTTATCTTTCTCAATTTCTAAAGCGATGTTCATGCTTGCAAGTATACCAACAAGCTCATCATATGAATATGAATGATTAGTCACATTAGCATTATATACCTTCGTATTACCTTGTGACATGAAGCAATGTGATGTAATGGATGGGCTTGTAGTAGCGATATCATTGTCCGAGCATGAACAATCACCATAATCATCAAGTATGCTTGAGATAGAACCATCATTTGCATTACTTGAGTTAGAGCCAACACAATCATTATTATCAAGTGAACTTGTGGTGTGTCTTTCATCATCATCACTTGACCATGAGGTGAAGCAATCTTTCACAACCACCGTGTTGTGGATGTGCTCAACATTCTCTCTAGAGATCCTCCCATATATGTCATCAAGATATGTCCAAATATCATGAGCGGTCTCCATATACATAATTTCCTTAAACACCTTATC
This sequence comes from Zea mays, assembly GCF_902167145.1. Lineage (NCBI taxonomy): Eukaryota > Viridiplantae > Streptophyta > Magnoliopsida > Poales > Poaceae > Zea > Zea mays. Next base: position 128,533,781 of record NC_050105.1, on the reverse strand, counting down.
ACTTATCCATTGATATAAAATGTTAGTAGCTCGATGTTCAAGATGTAAGCATTTCTTTTTGGCTTGGGTGAGATCTTTTGTGTTCTCATCAAAAGGTTCATAAAAGCCTACACTTATGATCCACCACAATTTTACATCAATTGTATGAAAATAATGGCTCATGCAAGTTTTCCACTGTGCAAAATGTGTGCCATCAAAAATATGTGGTTCACAAGTAACCTCTAGCCCTTTAGTCGCCATCCAGCTTACTCTTGGGTCGGTTAAGACCACCAAATGAGAGAACCAGGCTCTGATACCACTTGTAGGGTCGAGATGGCGGACTAGAGGGGGGGTGAATAGTCCTTTCTAAAACTAATTACAATGGCTAACACAAATAAATACGGAACTAAAACTATTTTGGTTTAGCCAAGACTACACTCCTCTAACTATTACAAACACCTGACAAAAGATTCTAATTGAAACAACTAAGGTGCCAAGATAGTGAAAGAGCTCTCCCATACATATCTGGTTAGCAACGACATACAAATTATGCAAATGTAATTTTAAGCACAACGATAGCTCCTAAACATACTAGTAAGCAAAGAGCACAAAGCACAAGCACTACTAGAGAGAAACAACTACTTAGCTACACAAGCTAAGTAAAACAGATTAGCTACACAAGCTAACAACAAGTGAGCAACTATTTTATTATAGATATGACTAGATATACAAGAGCATATACGAGCAACAAATACTCACTAGCATAAGTATATGAACAAGTAAATACAAGCTAGTGAGGAAAGTTGCAAACCAACGGAAAGATGATGACACGTGGCACAATGATTTTTTTCCCGTGGTGTCGATGACTTGCCGGTCACCCCTAGTCCACGTTGAGGTAGATTCAAAGCTCCCAACCGCTCCTCTATCAAGTCTCCACTTGATCTCTTGAGCCGGATTGGTCAATGAACCCTCAAACCTCGATTCCACTAGAATTGCTTTTCACCGCTCCGGCGAGGCAAGCACAACGCCTCTCACAATCACCACCGCGGCCTCTTCACAGTCTCCTTTGAAGAGCTCACGGGGAACCACCACCAAGCCATCTAGGAGGCGGCAACCTCCAAGAGTAACAAGCCAACGACCTCACTTGATGATCTCCCTAGTGCCTCAAAGATCAACAACTTGATGCAATGCACTAGATGGCTCTCAATCTCACTAGAATGCAATCCCAACCAATATGAGTGAGAGAGAGGGAGAGGAAAGGCTCCAATATGCTCACAAGTGTTCCAAATGGCCTCCTTCTAGCTTTCAACCCGGGCAACACAAGGATATATAGCCCCCCTCTCCAAAACTAGCCGTTATGGGTCAATTGCCCCTTTTCTGCGCACATGCGGATGGTCTGCAATACAAGCTTGGACTGTCCGCATAAGAATCCCAACGGCTATAAACGGTTATAAAAATGTCAGAGCATTCAAAAATGACTTGCGGACGGTCTGCCTCTCAAGGTCGGACGGTCCGCGATACATAAAACTGAGCCAAAACGAAGTTTTGCTGACTCTGCACATTTGCTGAAATTTGTACTGCGGACGGTCCGCACCTGGACCCCGGACGGTCCGCAATACAAAATATTTGTACTGTGGACGGTCCGCACCTAGACCCTGGACGGTCCGCAATACAAAATTTTTGTACTGTGGACGGTCCGCACTCAGGCCCCGGACGGTCCGCAGTTCAAAAAATAAAACCAAAACAGAACTACTCGAGTTCTGTCCAAACACCAGTCCTTCAACTACGGACGGTCCGCCACCTGGGACCAGACGGTCCGCAGTACAAAAACTTCACGAAACACAAAAACTCCGTGTTTCTGCCCATCATCTCTGAGAGCACCTAGAGGGGGGGTGAATAGGTGATCCTGTAAAACTTAAGCTTATAGCCACAAAAACTTGTTAAGTGTTAGCACAATAAATGCCAAGTGGCTAGAAAGGAGTCTCAACAAAACACAATACCACAAGAGATCAATCACAGAGATGACACAGTGGTTTATCCCGTGGTTCGGCCAAGACCAACGCTTGCCTACTCCACGTTGTGGCGTCCCAACGGACGAGGGTTGCAATCAACCCCTCTCAAGCGGTCCAAAGACCCACTTGAATACCACGGTGTTTTGCTTGCTTTTTCTCAATCCCGTTTGCGAGGAATCTCCACAACTTGGAGCCTCTCGCCCTTACAATTGAAATTCACAAAGAACACAGAGCAAAGGGGGAATGAGCAACGCACACAAGACTTCAAAAGATCAGAGCAACAACACGCACACAAGTCGCAACAAGAGCTCGCAACACAACTCAAAGAGTTCGCAACTCAACAAGAGCTCTAGATGCTATCACAATGAAACGAATGCGTGAGATCGATGTCTTGGTGCTTAGGAATGTTGTAGTAATGCTTGGTGTGCTCCTCCATGCGCCTAGGGGTCCCTTTTATAGCCCCAAGGCAGCTAGGAGCCGTTGAGAACAAATCTGGAAGGCCATCCTTGCCTTCTGTCATCGGGCGCACCGGACAGTCCGGTGCACACCGGACATTGTCCGGTGCCCGATTCCTTTCCTTAAATGGCGAAGCCGACCGTTGCAGATCTGGGAGCCGTTGGTGCACCGGACATGTCCGGTGCACACCGGACAGTCCGGTGCACACCGGACAGTCCGGTGCCCCCTTCCGACCGTTGGCTTTGCCACGTGTCGCGCGCAGAATCCGCGGCCGACCGTTGGCCCGGCCGACCGTTGGCTCACCGGACAGTCCGGTGCACACCGGACAGTCCGGTGAATTTTAGCTGTACGCCGTCAGCAAATTCCCGAGAGCGGCCTCTTCGGCCGAGGCAGCCTGGCGCACCGGACACTGTCCGGTGCACCACCGGACAGTCCGGTGCTCCAGACCGAAGCAGCCTTCTGGCTGTACACAGCCAACTCTTTTCTTTTCTTTTTCTTCCTGTTTCCAATACTTAGACAAGTATATTAGTACACAAAACCAATGTACTAAGACTTAGAAACATACCTTTGCTCTTGATTTGCACTTTATTCATCCATGGCATAAATTCACATTTAAGCACTTGAGTTGGCACTCAATCACCAAAATATTTAGAAATGGCCCAAGGGCACATTTCCCTTTCAATCTCCCCCTTTTTGGTGATTTATGCCAACACAACATAAAGCAACTAGAACAAGTGCAAAATCACTTTAAATAAAACTCAAATTGATTTTGATTCAATTTTGGCATATATGGATCATCCTTTGCCACCACTTGGTTTGTTTTTGAAAATCAAACTCAAATCTCTATCTCTAAGTCAAACACACATGTTGAAGCATATAGAGAGTTATTCCAAAGGAGATTGATCAAAGATTTCAAAAACTCCCTTTTTTTCATAATCAACTCTTCTCCCCACAAGAGGCCAACTTTTGACAAAAGAGACAATACAAGAGTTTTGACAAACCAAAAGCTCTATTCTACTATTTTCAAAGTTTCTCAAGTGGTAGCTGATCCATCTATTGCTTTGGCCTTTATTTTCTCCCCCTTTGGCATCAAGCACCAAAACGGGATCAATCTTGGCCCTTTAACCCCATTGCCTCACCAAAATCTTCAATTAAGAGTACAAAGGCAATAAGATCATAGAGATGAACTTGGAATAAGTTACCCTCTCATCGAAGTGCAGTGGAAGTCTTGCATGGTCCAAGTTCACCTTTCCCTTTCAATCCACCTTCGAGACTAAATCAAGCAAACTCAAGCAAATGGTTAGTCTCAAAGGGTCAAGTTGTAGCACATCTCCCCCTAAATGTGTGCATCACTTGCAAAAAGGACTTATGAGGTCCAGGGAGTGTTTGTACAACTTGAGCACCACAATTAGCAACAAAATGCAGAATGAACATGATCAAAGGCATAAACACATGTATGCTACAATTCAATCCAAGTTCCGCGAATCTAAGACATTTAGCTCACTACGCAGCCTGCAAAAGGTCTTCTCATCTAGAGGTTTGGTAAAGATATCGGCTAGCTGGTTCTCGGTGCTAACATGAAACACTTCGATATCCCCCTTTTGCTAGTGGTCTCTCAAAAAGTGATGCCGGATGTCTATGTGCTTTGTGCGGCTGTGCTCAACAGGATTCTCCGCCATGCGGATAGCACTCTCATTATCACATAGGAGTGGGACTTTGCTCAGATTGTAGCCAAAGTCCCTAAGGGTTTGCCTCATCCAAAGTAGTTGCGCGCAACACTGTCCTGCGGCAACATACTCGGCCTCAGCGGTGGATAGGGCAACGGAGGTTTGTTTCTTAGAGTTCCATGACACCAGGGACCTTCCTAAGAATTGGCACGTCCCTGATGTACTCTTCCTATCGACCTTACATCCAGCATAGTCGGAGTCTAAGTATCCAACCAAGTCAAAGGTAGACCCCTTTGGATACCAGAGCCCGAAGCAAGGCGTAGCAACCAAATATCTAAGAATTCGCTTCACCGCCACTAAGTGACACTCCTTAGGATCGGATTGAAATCTAGCACACATGCATACGCTAAGCATAATGTCCGGTCTACTAGCACATAAATAAAGTAAAGACCCTATTATTGACCGGTATGCTTTTTGATCAATGGACTTACCTCCTTTGTTGAGGTTGGTGTGTCCGTCGGTTCCCATCGTAGTCTTTGCGGGCTTGGCGTCCTTCATCCCAAACCGCTTCAGCAGATCTTGCGTGTACTTTGTTTGGGAGATGAAGGTGCCGTCCTTGAGTTGCTTCACTTGGAACCCAAGGAAGTAGTTCAACTCGCCCATCATCGACATCTCGAATTTCTGCGTCATCACCCTGCTAAACTCTTCACAAGACTTTTGGTTAGTAGAACCAAATATTATGTCATCGACATAAATTTGGCACACAAACAAATCACCATCACATGTCTTAGTGAACAGAGTTGGATCGGCTTTCCCAACCTTGAAAGCATTAGCAAGTAAAAAGTCTCTAAGGCATTCATACCATGCTCTTGGGGCTTGCTTAAGTCCATAGAGCGCCTTAGAGAGCTTACACACGTGGTCGGGGTACCGTTCATCCTCGAAGCCAGGGGGTTGCTCCACGTACACCTCCTCCTTGATTGGCCCGTTGAGGAAAGCGCTCTTCACATCCATTTGGAACAACCTGAAAGAGTGGTGAGCGGCATATGCTAGCAAGATACGAATAGACTCTAGCCTAGCCACAGGAGCAAATGTCTCCTCAAAGTCTAAACCTGCGACTTGGGCATAACCTTTTGCCACAAGTCGAGCCTTGTTCCTCGTCACCACCCCATGCTCGTCCTGTTTGTTGCGAAACACCCACTTGGTTCCCACAACATTTTGCTTGGGACGAGGCACCAGTGTCCAAACTTCATTGCGCTTGAAGTTGTTGAGCTCCTCCTGCATGGCCAACACCCAGTCCGGATCTAGCAAGGCCTCCTCTACCCTGAAAGGCTCAATAGAAGAGACAAAGGAGTAATGCTCACAAAAATTAACTAATCTAGATCGAGTAGTTACTCCCTTACTAATGTCACCCAAAATTTGGTCGACAGGATGATCCCTTTGAATCACCGCTCGGACTTGGGTTGGAGGTGCCGGTTGCGCATCTTCCTCCATCACATGATCATCTTGTGCTCCCCCTTGATCACACGCCTCCTGTTGATGAACCTGTTCATCGTCTTGAGTTGGGGGTTGCACCATAGTTGAGGAAGAGGGTTGATCTTGCTCCAATTGTTCCTGTGGTCGCACATCACCAATCGCCATGGTGCGCATAGCGGCCGTTGGAACGTCTTCTTCATCTACATCATCAAGATCAACAACTTGCTCTCTTGGAGAGCCATTAGTCTCATCAAATACAACGTCGCTAGAGACTTCAACCAAACCCGATGATTTGTTGAAGACTCTATACGCCTTTGTATTTGAGTCATAACCTAACAAAAACCCTTCTACTGCTTTGGGAGCAAATTTAGAATTTCTACCCTTCTTCACTAGAATGTAGCACTTGCTCCCAAATACACGAAAGTACGATACATTGGGTTTGTTACCGGTTAGAAGCTCATATGACGTCTTCTTGAGGAGGCGGTGAAGGTAGACCCTGTTGATGGCGTGGCAAGCCGTGTTCACGGCTTCCGACCAAAAACGCTCGGGGGTCTTGAATTCTCCAAGCATAGTCCTCGCCATGTCGATTAGCGTCCTGTTCTTCCTCTCTACCACACCATTTTGCTGTGGTGTGTAGGGAGCGGAGAACTCGTGCTTGATCCCTTCCTCCTCAAGGAACTCCTCCACTTGAAGGTTCTTGAACTCCGACCCGTTGTCGCTCCTTATCTTCTTCACCTTGAGCTCAAACTCATTTTGAGCTCTCCTGAGGAAGCGCTTGAGGGTCCCTTGGGTTTCAGACTTATCCTGCAAAAAGAACACCCAAGTGAAGCGGGAAAAGTCATCAACAATAACTAGACCATACTTACTTCCTCCTATGCTCAGATAGGCGACGGGTCCGAAGAGGTCCATGTGTAGTAGCTCCAGGGGTCTTGATGTGGTCATCACATTCTTGCTGTGATGTGCTCCTCCCACTTGTTTACCTGCTTGACAAGCTGCACAAGGTCTATCTTTTTCGAATTGTACGTTAGTCAAACCTATCACGTGTTCTCCCTTTAGAAGCTTGTGAAGGTTCTTCATCCCCACATGTGCTAAGCGGCGATGCCACAGCCAGCCCATGCTAGTCTTAGCTATTAAGCATGCATCTAGACCGGCCTCCTCTTTTGCAAAGTCAACTAAATAAAGTTTGTCGTCTAATACACCCTTAAATGCTAGTGAACCATCACTTCTTCTAAAGACAGACACATCTACATTTGTAAATAGACAGTTATACCCCATGTTGCATAATTGACTAACAGATAGCAAATTATATCCAAGAGACTCTACTAAAAACACATTAGAGATAGAGTGCTCATTAGAAATTGCAATTTTACCTAACCCTTTTACCTTGCCTTGATTCCCATCATCGAATATAATTGAATCTTGGGAATCTTTATTCTTGACGTAGGAGGTGAACATCTTCTTCTCCCCCGTCATATGGTTTGTGCATCCGCTATCAATAATCCAGCTTGAACCCCCGGATGCATAAACCTGCAAGGCAAATTTAGGCTTGGGACTTAGGTACCCAACTCTTGTTGGGTCCTACAAGGTTAGTGCAAATTTCCTTAGGGACCCAAATGCAGGTTTTGTCTCCCTTGCATTTTGCCCCTAACTTCCTAGCAACTATCTTCCTATCCTTTCTACAAATAGCAAAGGAAGCATTTAGGGCATGATAAATTGTAGAAGGTCCATGAACTTTCCTATGAGCATTAACAACATTTCTCCTAGGCATATTGTGAATAACATTTCTTCTACCAACCTTTCTATCATGCACAACATGAGAACTAGAAGCAGTCATAGCATAAGAATCATAAGCATGTGAATCAAAAGCATCATAACTTCTAAAAGCATTTCTAGAATTTTTCCTATCATGATACAAAAAGGCATGGTTCTTTTTAGCACTAGTAGCCATAGGGGCCTTCCCTTTCTCCTTAGCGGGAATGGGAGCCTTATGGCTTGTTAAGTTCTTGGCTTCCCTTTTGAAGCCAAGTCCATCCTTAATTGAGGGGTGTCTACCAATCGTGTAGGCATCCCTTGCAAATTTTAGCTTATCAAACTCGCTTTTGCTAGCCTTAAGTTGAGCATTAAGACTAGCCACTTCATTATTCAATTTAGAAATTGAAACTAGATGTTTACTACAAGCATCAACATTAAGATCTTTACACTTAGTGCAAGTTTCAACAATTTCTACACAAGATGTTGATTTACTAGCTACTTCTAGTTTAGCATTTAAGTCATCATTAACACTCTTTAAAGTAGCAATGTTTTCATGACAAGAAGATAATTCACTAGAAAGCACTTCATTTCTTTTAACTTCTAAAGCATAGGATTTTTGTGCCTCTACAAACTTACCATGTTCATCATACAACAAATCCTCTTGCTTTTCTAAAAGCCTATCCTTTTCATTCAAGGCATCAATCAATTCATTGATTTTATCAATTTTATTTCTATCCAATCCCTTGAACAAACTAGAGTAATCTATTTCATCATCACTAGACTCATCGTCACTAGAAGAATCATAAGTGACATCATTACGAGTGATTACCTTCTTCTCTCTTGCCATGAGGCAAGTGTGACGCTCGTTGGGGAAGAGGGATGACTTGTTGAAGGCAGTGGCGGCGAGTCCCTCATTGTCGGAGTCAGACGAGGAGCAGTCCGAATCCCACTCCTTGCCAAGATGAGCCTCGCCCTTTGCCTTCTTATAATTCTTCTTCTTCTCCCTCTTGTTCCCTTGGTCCTGATCACTATCATTGTCGGGACAGTTAGCAATAAAATGACCAAGCTTACCGCATTTGAAGCACGAACGCTTCCCCTTGGCTTTGGTCTTGCTTGGCTGTCCCTTGCGACCTTTAAGCGCCGTCTTGAATCTTTTGATGATGAGGGCCATCTCTTCATCATTAAGTCCGGCCGCCTCAATTTGTGCCACCCTGCTAGGTAGCGCCTCCTTGCTTCTTGTTGCCTTGAGAGCAAGGGGTTGAGGCTCGTTGATCGGTCCATTCAAGGCGTTGTCCACGTATCTTGCCTCCTTGATCATCATCCACCCGCTTACGAATTTTCCGAGTACCTCCTCGGGCGTCATCTTCGTGTACCTGGGATTCTCACGAATATTGTTCACGAGATGAGGATCAAGAACGGTAAATGACCTTAGCATTAGGCGGACGACGTCGTGATCCGTCCATCGCGTGCTTCCGTAGCTCCTTATTTTGTTGATAAGGATCTTGAGCCGGTTGTATGTTTGCGTCGGCTCCTCGCCCCTTATCATCGCGAATCGTCCGAGCTCGCCCTCCACCAACTTCATCTTGGTGAGTAAGGTGACATCATTCCCTTCATGAGAGATCTTGAGGGTGTCCCAAATCTGCTTGGCATTGTCCAAGCCGCTCACCTTGTGATACTCGTCCCTGCACAAAGAGGCTAGCAACACAGTAGTAGCTTGTGCATTTTTATGGATCTGTTCATTAATAAACGAAGGACTATCCGAGCTATCAAATTTCATTCCACTTTCCACAATCTCCCAAATGCTTGGATGGAGAGAAAATAGGTGTGTACGCATTTTGTGACTCCAAAATCCGTAGTCCTCTCCATCAAAGTGAGGAGGCTTGCCAAGTGGAATGGGGAGCAAATGAGCATTTGAGCTGTGCGGAATGCGCGAATAATCAAAAGAAAAGTTTGAGTTAACCGTCTTTTGTTTGTCGTAGTCGTCGTCCTTGTGGGAAGAAGTAGACTCGTCGCTGTCGTAGTAGACGATCTCCTTGATACGTCTTGTCTTCTTCTTCTTCCCATCTTTACGTCTGTGGCCCGAGCCAGAGTCGTTGGATTTGTCATCTTTTGGCTCGTTGACGAAGGACTCCTTTTCCTTGACGTTGATCACGATTCCCTTCCCCTTAGGATCCATCTTGAAGAGAACGGCTCTGATACCAATTGAGAGCACCTAGAGGGGGGGTGAATAGGTGATCCTGTAAAACTTAAGCTTATAGCCACAAAAACTTGTTAAGTGTTAGCACAATAAATGCCAAGTGGCTAGAAAGGAGTCTCAACAAAACACAATACCACAAGAGATCAATCACAGAGATGACACAGTGGTTTATCCCGTGGTTCGGCCAAGACCAACGCTTGCCTACTCCACGTTGTGGCGTCCCAACGGACGAGGGTTGCAATCAACCCCTCTCAAGCGGTCCAAAGACCCACTTGAATACCACGGTGTTTTGCTTGCTTTTTCTCAATCCCGTTTGCGAGGAATCTCCACAACTTGGAGCCTCTCGCCCTTACAATTGAAATTCACAAAGAACACAGAGCAAAGGGGGAATGAGCAACGCACACAAGACTTCAAAAGATCAGAGCAACAACACGCACACAAGTCGCAACAAGAGCTCGCAACACAACTCAAAGAGTTCGCAACTCAACAAGAGCTCTAGATGCTATCACAATGAAACGAATGCGTGAGATCGATGTCTTGGTGCTTAGGAATGTTGTAGTAATGCTTGGTGTGCTCCTCCATGCGCCTAGGGGTCCCTTTTATAGCCCCAAGGCAGCTAGGAGCCGTTGAGAACAAATCTGGAAGGCCATCCTTGCCTTCTGTCATCGGGCGCACCGGACAGTCCGGTGCACACCGGACATTGTCCGGTGCCCGATTTCTTTCCTTAAATGGCGAAGCCGACCATTGCAGATCTGGGAGCCGTTGGCGCATCGGACATGTCCGGTGCACACCGGACAGTCCGGTGCCCCCTTCCGACCGTTGGCTTTGCCACGTGTCGCGCGCAGAATCCGTGGCCGACCGTTGGCCCGGCCGACCGGCGACCGTTGGCTCACCGGACAGTCCGGTGCACACCGGACAGTCCGGTGAATTTTAGCTGTACGCCGTCAGCAAATTCCCGAGAGCGGCCTCTTCGGCCGAGGCAGCCTGGCGCACCGGACACTGTCCGGTGCACCACCGGACAGTCCGGTGCTCCAGACCGAAGCAGCCTTCTGGCTGTACACAGCCAACTCTTTTCTTTTCTTTTTCTTCCTGTTTCCAATACTTAGACAAGTATATTAGTACACAAAACCAATGTACTAAGACTTAGAAACATACCTTTGCTCTTGATTTGCACTTTATTCATCCATGGCATAAATTCACATTTAAGCACTTGAGTTGGCACTCAATCACCAAAATATTTAGAAATGGCCCAAGGGCACATTTCCCTTTCAATCTCAAGTTAGACCTGCGGACGGTCCGCCATGCTGGCCCGGACGGTCCGCGGTACCTCAATTCAGCCCACATTCAAGAAATCGCTTTTGAATAAGTTTCTTTCACGAACCAAAGCGTTGTTAGCCCTCATGCAAATGCACCAACTATATGAGCAATGAGGCACTAAAGACATGTCAAGTAAGATAATTGACCCCTCTTGATAGTACGGCTATCTAGCCTACTAACCCGGTCAATTATCAACCTCTAAGCACCTTTTGACCGATAAAACAAAAACCTATTGTTATACCTTTGCCTTGAGCATTCAATTCCATCTCCTTAAATGATGAACAATGGGCATCCATAAGTGTAGCCAACCATGATACCTTTTACCATTTGTCCATAGCATGAAGTTCCTCCACCATCATCATCAAGCCACTTGATCAAAAACCCAGATCAACACATGTCTTGATAATTCTATAATGATATGATCCACTCCATGTTATCACATGGCCTTCTTGGTTCATCAATCTCAACATAGCTTGCTCTTCACCATTGCTTTATGTCCATCGGTGCTAAGTCCTTGCTCTTGCTTCACCGCCACGCGGTCCCTCACACATGAGCCTTTGACTTGCCCTTCACACTAGCCACTTGGTCCATCGAAGCCAAGCCATATCTCTTGATCTTCTCCATATAGCCACATGACACCATGTCATGTCTTCATATGCAATGAGCTCCTTTATCACACTAGTTGAGCATCTCAATATCACCAAGCCACATCATCACCATGGCTAAAATAACTCACACTAGTGTACCTGTGGACTAATCACATGTGTATCTCAACATAAACACTTATTAGTCCACATAAGTTGTCAATCAATTACCAAAACCAAACAAGGTCTCACAACCCCAACCATCCACATTCAATTGCATCCAAGTTTTCCACCTTCAACACATTACAAGAGATATAGCATTCAATTCTAGACACAACCAAAGAGATCAAATCCTCTCCCAAGTCCGGAATCACTCCAAATTAAATAGTGACTAGAGAGAGCGACATTTGTGTTCATTTGAGCTTTTGCGCTTGGATTGCTTCTTTTCTTTCTCATTCTTCTTGTGATCAAACTCAATTGTAACCAAGGCAAGAGACACCAATTGTGTGGTGGTCCTTGCGGAAACTTAGTGTTCCGTTTGATTGGGAAGGGAAGCTCACTCGGTCTAAGTGACCGTTTGAGAGAGGGAAAGGGTTGAAAGAGACCCGGTCTTTGTGACCACCTCAACGGGGAGTAGGTTTGCAAGAACCGAACCTCGGTAAAACAAATCATTGTGTCTCGCTCTTTATTTGCTCACGATTTGTTTTGTGCCCTCTCTCTTGGACTCGTTTATATTTCTAACGCTAACCCGGCTTGTAGTTGTGCTTAAGTTTATAAATTTCAGATTCGCCCTATTCACCCCCCTCTAGGCGACTTTCAAGAGGGGAGGTGCTACTGAGAGCAAGAGCAAGATCTTGAGCATTATTACTCTACCGGAGTGCTGTCAAGAAGACTGTAAGCAGTCGCAACATCGTTGTAACCATCATCAACATAGTGGAACATTCTATCTTTCACATTGACATATTTGAGCAAATGGAGGAAGGATTTGAAATAGACTCCAAGCCAAGGTGTGGCTAACTACAACAAAAACTAGGCAAACATTTCAGGCTTGGCCGAACCTCGGGATAAATCCATGTGTCTGTGTGCTCTGCTCTATGCTATGTTCTATCTTTGTGTCTTTATTGCTTTTATATTTGCACTTCAATACTTATCTGTGGTATAAGTTGTCTTTGAAGTGCAGGGGTTTTTGAGACAGGAACTTCATTTCTGGTGTGATCTACTCGAATTATCTTTCATTTCTCTGTGATCCAGTCTTCGAGTAGAGTAAGAAACTCTAGGTTTAAAGTGATATTTTTATTCGCCTAATCACCCCTCTAGGCGACATCTAGATCTGTTCCCGGTCAAAGGGAACTTTCAACCGGACGGTTCGGTGCCCGCCCGATTTGGAAACTAGCGAATCAGATCCCCATATTGGGTGCTACAGGACCCGGTCCAATGTGCACCGGACCAGTCCGGTGCCCTGTATAGTGTAAGAATTTGGCAAATTTACAAGGAACAAGCAATGTCTCCTAGGCCTCTTTGGGCTATAAAAGGGACCCCAAGGCGCCTCCATTTGTCATCCAAACATCTCTATAGCACACCAACACTCTGGCACTGCGACCATTCCCTATAGTGACTTGAGAGAGATTAGAGCGTTGTTTTTGAGTTATTCTTGTGTGATCTTATACTCGCGCTCTTGTCTTTGCTTCTATTGTGTGTGCTGCTATGTTGTGCTTTTGTGTGTGTATTCTTTCTCCCTCCTTACTCTAAGTGTTGATTGAGATCGTTGTGTAAGGCTGTGAGAGACTCAAAATTTGTGGAGATTCCTCAGAAACGAGGTATTGAGATATAAGGAAGAATCATGGTATTGAAGTTTGATCTTTGAATCACTTGAGAGGGGTTGAGTGCAACCCTCACCCATTTGGACGCCACAGTGTGGAGTAGGCAAGCATATTACGCTTGACCGAACCACGGATAAAAAACGTTGTGACTCTTGTGCTATTTTAATTATTGCGATTTTTCTATCTTCTTAAGTTCTCTATTCTCACTTGTGATATTGCTCTAAGTCTAATTTATATCTTGATAGACCAATCAAGTGAAGGGAAGCTCTCTCTCTCTCTCTCTTTCTCTCCTTCAAACTTGGTTTAATTTGTGTTGGCTCTAACTTTTAGACCAAGTTGTTGTGTTTTAAGTCATATTTTGCTAGATCACCTATTCACCCCCTCAAGATGCTCTCACTCTTTCAAACCAACCAAGAATTGAGCAGTAAGCATATTAGAACTCACAGATGGCTCATATAACCTAACATGTTAAAACCAACTACTCAAATGATTTACATTATTTCTCATAGAGCCAGTCTGGCGCAAATTTAACAGTTCCATGGTATTAGCTTAGTGAGTATCCACCACAAACTAAGCGATGACAACTATCAGATGCCTAAGAATAGGGTACCCAGAGTAAGCCTGTAACCCCTGTTCTAACCCAGCTCGCTAGGTCCCCACCGAGCAAAGCCTACGAGGCGAGACGACAAGGTCCCCGTCGAGCGAGTCTGTGAGGTGGAGCGGCCAACCAAGCACCCATCGAGCAAAGCCTGCGAGGCAGGACGACCAAGTCCCAACCAAGCATATCCATCGAGTAAAGCCTACGAGGTAGGATGATCAAATCCCCACCGAGCAAGTCTATGAGGTGGACTAGCAGACCACGTACCGCCGAGAAAATCCATGAGGCGAAGCAACCAACAAAGTCCACGCCAAGCAAACCCGAGTCCTAGATCGGTACCGCGAGCATTCGTCGACCAAAGCGGGACACATCACCAGGAGCCAACACGGTAGTCGTCAACACGATTGTACACCCCTTCTTTATAATATGAGCATACCATGATGTCTGATGGGATGAAGCAGCCCCGGTCAGAGGTGACCTCAGTACCGAAGTCTCCATAGTAGTCGATATGTCAGAAGCGACAAGACGGGGCACCATACTGAATAGGTGAATCAGTGTGCACAGAAGGACGACGTAGGGTCCACGACGATAGGAGAAAGCGTGCCATCTAAATCGAGCCACGAGGCTAAGCCGTGGGACCCGCCGCATGCTACCACGGGGACATCAACCCGAACTTGCCACAGGAATAGGTGTGACTGATGGCGCCATACCGAAAGCACTACACCACATGACCTAGAGGGGCCACCATGACAACCGAAGGACTCTCTCTCTCTCTCCCTCTCTCTAAAACTGTAGACATTGATATAAGGTCTATCCCTCGAGATATAAAAGGGAAGGCCCCTCTTCTTCTCCGACACACAAGCACACCTTTTGTAACACGCTACAAGCAATAATACGATTAGCATTACACTGGAGTAGGGTGCGAGCTTGAACCAGTATAACCCTTTGTCTTAGATTCCTCGTTGAGTACCAATGATTCACTATTTGGAGTGAGTCCGTGTTAGCATCCCCCGCCAAACACAAATCTCATTGTCCCCCAGTTTTTTGAAACCACGACAATAGCCATAACAAATCGATCCCACTACTGAAACCCATATGTGTGCTTGTAAGACTGGTACCAATGCATCTTGACATCCAGGGACAGATCCAGCGGTGGGGAGGGTGGGGCTCGAGACCCACCTATCGCTTCGGATCACATGGAGACCCACTAGAGCCTCCCTTAATCTAAAATGTACATAATATAATGCAGAAGAGTCTTCTATACCGCAGCAGTTTAGTTCAGTTCCTCCTAATTTTTTGGCTCCGTCCCTAGCGACATTAGTCATGTGAATCGAAAGGATAGAGACACGAAAGATAGGTGGAATTTGAAACACGGTGAAATATGCATCACACTTATCCACCCAAATGCGAGCATCACTGCCGTCAAAACAAGGGGAATCCATTTTGGGCATCCAGAACTTGTGCTGATCATTAGACGCTCGAACATGATGCATGTGCTTGTACTAAATAGAGATGTAAAGGGTGGATTCACTTGGTTGTATGGCGACAACGACCTAGATGAACACACCGACGATGAACCTAGGGAACTGCCTATCTCCCCTGCCTTTGTCTGCCCGTTGGAATCATGCACTCACTTGAGCACTTTCACAACATTCACTTGTTCCTGCTATACCAAGCTAATTGAGGTCATAGCGAGATCCACCTTAGCATGTACCTTGCCCAGATTGGTCCAGTACAAGTCCATCTTCTGCTCTAACGAACCGAGCTTCTCCGTCAACTTGGTGATAGAGGTCACCAACGTTTGCTCAGACTTAGACATCTTGTCGACCAGGTAACGAGCCTATGGATCCGGACGGAAAGACACCATGATGTATCTCCTCCAAGCTGATCCAACTAGGGCAACAAATTTACAAAAAACACACGCGGTCCCCACCTCCCCCTTTGGAATTTTATGGATCAAAGTCGAGAATATACGAGAAATCAATCACCAAGACGGTCTTTGATACCAGTGTGATGTCACAAGGATTCAGGCATAAAAAACCATAATTGACGCATTATGATGGTAGTATTTCTTCTCTTAATATCCAGGGTACATGGAATAGTTAAGAACACATGATACATGAAGGACAAAGTCTTGAGGTAGAAGTAGAGGAAGGGAGTACAGAGAAAACAACAATTCTGTTATCGACAAAAAATGTTCCCCTCTCTATTGCTCGTGCCACACATACTCACACTTCTAGATGGGCTGCCTGAGTGCCTGCTGCTCCGAGCCATTGTTTGTGCCTTGGCTCATGTCCTGTTACGTCTGGTAACACCTTATGAGTGTTTTGTTCTAGGGACTAAATGAAGGACAAAGTCTTAAGGTAGAAGTAGAGGAAGGGAGTACATAGAAAACAACAATTCTGTTATCGAGAAAAAAATGTTCCCCTCTCTATTGCTCGTGCCACACATACTCACGCTTCTAGATGGGTTGCCTGAGTGTCTGCTGCTCCGAGCCATTGTTTGTGCCTTGGCTCACGTCCTGTTACGTCTGGTAACACCTTATGAGTGTTTTGTTCTAGGGACTAAAGTTTAGCTCGTGCCTTATCGGATATTTGAATGTCTATTAGGCTATCACTTGCATTAAATGTAGCCTAGTTATAAAAACTAATTACACGAGCAAAATTTTTAAGCCTAATTAATCTAATCTATGATTAACACATATTTAATGTAGCCTCACATGATCGAATCATTGGCTAATTAGATTTAAAAGACTCATATTACCATTTACTCCTTATATGTGTAATTAGTTTTATAATTATATTATATTTAATATCACTAAATAGTAGTCAAATATAATGTGGCTAAAATTTAGCTCATTCCAATCAAACACACCCTCAATGCTATTATTTGGGCTTGAATGATGCATCTGCGTGTGCTAGAGTCTCAATGCCAGAGCTCCATCCAAATGATCTAAACTAAGAGGTTGTTTGGTTTCTAAGAACTAATTTTTAGTTCCTTCATTTTAGTTCATTTTAGCCTTTAAATTACTAAACAATAAACACAAAGACACAAAAGAAAAATTATCTTTGGCAATTAGAGACTAAAATAACCTAATTAGTCTTGTATTTGGTAATTTAGAGACTAAAATAGACTAAAATGAAGAGATAAAAAATAGTCCATAGAAATCAAACGCCCTCCTAAAGCTGATTTTTTATATTTAGAGTTTTTTAAACGTGCCCCCAACAAATATCCCTTTGCGGATAAAAAGAAAAAAAAAGAAATACGCCTTTGCATCTCCTAAAACGTACCCTGACCCTCACGGCTTCCCTCGTCTTTGCCCTCGCCTCCCTGGTAGCGGCGGCCGCTTGCCCCGCTATGACCACCGCCGCCCCGCCGCCGCTGCTAATGGCACACCGCGAAGGTGGAGACGTCCCCATCTCCCTGTTCCTTGACACCGATCTTGGCACCCATCTCGCCCTGCTCGTCGCCCCGGACACCGACATCCGTGGCCTCAAGTGTACTCCCCTCGCGCCTTTTTCCCCCGTCTCTTCGTGCCGCGATTGCCCGTCGGAACTGATTCGTGTGTTGGCCTATGCGCAGCGCAGGTGGCTGTGGAACACGCTGTCGCCTTCCCCGACCTCGGCCCCGTCACCGTGAAGTCCTTCCAGGTGCTGTTTCGTAGTAGTCGTTTTTCATGGGAAGTTTTGTGACTGCAATCAGCCCATGAAGATCGCATAGACGCATTTTAGTTAGGCGCTAGAGCTAGTCATATTTTGGTGTCAAGTAATTGTTTCTAAGGTTTGGGGGTTGCATCCCGCAGAGGATTCTTGATGGACTCGTCACTCGTCAGTTGGTGCTGAATTAGTTTATCACGCCTAGAGGTGCTATGAGTCTGCAAATGTGATTTTCTCCATAAACATCAATAGTGGTGTAGCTTTAAGTAATGGATGGGTGGTTCTTGCATGTAATCTGCCATTTGCTTTGTTGTATTTTGACCAATTAAGTCAAATGATTTGTTATCTTATTGCAGTTTCATAATCTGGTTTAGCTGTGCATGCAAATTTTGGAGGGTCATGTTCTGATGGACATGTTTCTTAAGATATATTCAAAATTATTATGTAAATCGAAGGCATGGGGTCAAAGTCACTTATTGATAATTGAGGGAATAACTAGGAATGTAGCATTTCTATCTAATCATATCAAAACCTTGCAAAATAATATTGTTAGCTTATATAAGTGTTTGCTATTCACCAGGTCCGGCGGAAGGGTGTACTGTATCGCCTCTCTGATTCAATGACAGTGATGAGTGCCTTCACCAAAATCAAAGGTGGGTGCTTTCTTCATGTCAATATGGCAGAGGCTACAGCAGCCACACACTGCTGCCAAGATGCGCCAGCAACTGACACTAGAAGATTGAATGGTGTTAGTCTTGGAATTTATGAAAAGAACCATGTTCAGGAGCTGCCTGCAGTGGCACCAGATGTTGCTTGTGATATGCTCCCTAGAGGCCTTGAAGGTAAACCCACCCTAAGGAATTATCCCTGGCATATGGAACATATCAAGTTACCATTCCTTCTTACTAATTTGCTTGTTATTAATGTGCTTGATTGGCTACACAATTCAGTTGAACTGGATATTCAAGTTTGTGTATTTCCAAAAAAGAATCTTTATGCGTGCCTCTTGTATCAAGATCAATCTAAAGGTGTCTGTCACCCAGTAGATGATAAAACTACACATCCATCCTATTCCAGTGAGGAGTTTCTTCTTCGTGTTTAAACCTCTCTTTGATGCATAAGAAACTTTTTGTCGAAAACAGCATGTGGTTAGTAGCTGTCCTGAGTCTTGACCCTTGAGGTGCGAGGTTGAAGCTGCTTCCTTTTCCATAACTTATTATATCAGTTCTTTTGTTCTTTACCTCTAGCTGTTGTAATCGAAGTATCTCTTCTTTTTTGAAGGTTGTAATGATGATGCCGTGCTGAATACTGTTCAAACACATGATGTGTTGCCAAATTGTACCTTGGTGCCATCCTCATCACAGCTAAATACTGAAGTACCGAAGAACAATGCAGTGGGTCTGGCCAGTTATACTGAAGCAGGAATTGCTCAAGTTATTGACAAAGCAAAGAGTTACAGTGGCCAGATAAAACATGCTAATCAAACTGAAGGTGCTTATATTATTTCCACATCAAAGGCATGTGTTGATAAATCTTTAAATGAGAGTAATATGTCACATGCTGTGGAGGAGCTACATGCAAGTCGAGACCATGGGGTTGGTGATGATGTTTCTGATAAAAAGCAAGTCATGGTAGAGGAGCAACTGCTGGAAGAGATACAAGCAAAGGATAATCTTTCACAAGCAAAGGAGCACAAAAAATGTAGGACTAGTTCTTTTGACACATCATGTATGGATCTACTGGAAACAGGCACTACTTCTCTTGTGGAATCTTTAAACACTTCTAATCATCAAGAAGTCCATGACACCTTACATGAGGAGTCCATTCAGCTAGAAAATCCAAGCACTGTTGGAAAGAAGAAGAAAAGGAAAAGGCGTCAATTGTCCCCTTCAAAATCTGCTTCTGCTCAAGAGACAACAGAACCGTCAGCTACAGCAGTTGATTTATTAATACCCACAGGTGAAGTTCTGTCTAATAACAGCCCAGGGATACAGATCCATAATATACATGCAATGGATAATCTTTCACAAGAAAAGGAGCAGAAAAAATCTAGGACTAGTTCTCCTGACACATCAAATAGGCATTTACTGGAAACAAACCCTACTTCTCTTAGGGAAACTCTAAACACTTCAAATCATCAAGGCCATGACACTTTAGATGAGGAGTTCATCCAGCCAGAAAACCCAAGTGCTGCTGGTAAGAAGAAAAAGAAAAGGCGTCAATTGGTCCCTTCTAAATATGCTTCTGCTCAAATAACGACAGAACCATCGTCTGGGGCAGCCCCAGCGGATTTATCAAAATCCACAGGTGAGGTTCTATCTCACAACAGTCTAGGGCTACAGAGCAATAATATCCATATATTGTATTACATTATTGAAAATTGTTTGTAGTCTAGCATGAGATACTATAATGTACCACATGCCATTCAATTGCAAATATATTTATCATAGGCTTGAAGTATTTCATCATGCAACTTGGTATTAACTGCAGGCCATTGATACTTGAGCTGAACAACTAATGGAAAATTTGTCTATACATTTTTTCCTCTGGCCAAAAGACCCAGAATGCTCCATACTTGCCTTGAATGTCGTATATATTATAGAACTATAAATCCACCTTATTTATCTTCTTAATGACAAATTTTGAGAGTATTTTCATTAGGGGTATTGATTTTCTTTTATTTTTTGTATCATCCAGGTGACAAAGCATATAATGCTGAATTGACTAGCAAAGGTGAAACTGTAGTTGAAGCATCTGGTTTGCCTCTTTCATCATATGAACATAATGATGGAAACCAGGGGGGCAAAAGTGTTAAGTTTGTGAGCGATGATCAAGCATCTACTGATTTAATCTCTGAACAAGAGAAGTTTGATCATGCTCTCAAGGGATGTAGGGATCCTTTAATTGCAGATGACATTTATTCTACAGGTGAAAATGTAGCTATTGAAGGAAAGACTACAAAAGGAAGTTGTGCCCCTTTAAATGGAGGGGACAGGCATGAAGAAATAAAACACCTCAATGAGGGATGTCATAATGCAGGTGTACCTGAAACAAGCAACATGGAGAAAGATGGCAAAAGTACAGATGTCTCTGACAAGAGGCAAACAAGTCAAAATACCTCGCAAGTGAAGAAGCGCAAGAAATCAAAGGTTGGTTCTGTTGACATGCCTTCCGTGGATGCTTCTGGTGAAAAAGATCATCGGTATAGTGAAAATGCGACCAAACAAGATACAGCTTCTACTAAAAGGGAGATTGTCCACGAACCTTCTATGCAACAGATGTCAAACATTGTGCATCAGGGGGATTCAAATGTAATAGAAAATCCAAGTGGTGATGGAAAGAAAAAGAAAAAAAGAAGACACCATTCAGAATCCTTAAAGGGTATGAATCCTAGTCAAGATCTGACCAAATCTTCTGGATTTGTAACAAACGAAAGCTCGATACAATGCACAGGTGCTGCTCCAATAAATGCAAAGCAAACAAACTTAGTCATTATAGAAGGAGAAACAGTTACTGGGCACAGGAAGCTTAGTGAAAATCTAGATGTAGCGGCAACACATGTTGTTGATGAGGTATTGGCAGATCTAAGATCTAAAGACGGCTTAAGTAAGGATCTGGATGAAAATCTATTACCAGGACAAACTCACCTAGGCAGCAATCAGAATGGAATAGAAGTTCCTGAATCCATTGCTGTTAAAGTTGGTAGTACTACTGCAGCATTACCTCCGAAATATCCTGCAACAGTTCACTCTGCTTCTCCTGTTAACTCACCTAGACAAAGGAAGTCTAAGGGGAAAAAATTGAAAGTGCTATCCACCATGGCTGACTCTTCTCATCAATCAAGTGGTGTACCCGAAGAAGATGCTAATAGAAAATTAAAAGAGTCTGATTCTTTGAGGTTTGCTGATAAAACAAGTGATCATGAGGATATAGTAACTGCAAATGTGGTTGCTCAAGCTGATGAAAAACGCAAAGCCACTAAGCGTCAAAGAAAGAAAGGTTCTGTAAAGCAGGTACTTGATACATTGGACTTGAAGGAAGTGAATGACACAGAAGAAAATTTGGTTCAGGGAGGTTCTGTAGTTGACACTCCCTTGAGCACTGCTGGGAACGTAGAGCAGAAAGACTGGTCTTCTGAGACTTTGAGTCCTAAAGAACAAGAAACTAATTGTTCTACTCATGGGCTGGATAGTCACACAGCTAAGGACAGCCAGGATGAGTATGTAACTGACACCATTGGGACCCATGATAATGAAAATGCTGCAGGAACCCCAGCCTTGCATGTAGTTCAGAAAGATGCCATGGCCCTCAAATCCGCCAGCCCTAATTCTCAAAAGGAGCAGGAAACATCTTTGAACTCTGAACTACAAAGTCAGGATTGTCCTCTGGAACATGGTTTTAGTGCAGATTTGGTGAACTCCAGGACTGAAAAGGGAGTCAGGACTACAAGTTCTGCTAGTGCTGTTAAATCTGATTACAACACCATGTTTCATCCTGCTAATGGTAGAATCAATGTCCTTGATCATTTTAGCCGCAGCAATTTGAATGATGGTTCATCAATTGTCGCAGAAAGTAAGCAAAACAATGAAGATGGAAGTTTAAGGGAAGTGAAGAATAAAAAGAAGAAACGAAAGCAAGGTACTGGTAGCGTTGAACCAAATGATGTTATAGAATCTCTTCCCTCAGAGATAGCTAGCTTAACTGGTCATTTTGGTACCAGCAAAGCTGTTGTGTCATCTGTTGCAACAGAAAACATGAATGGAGGAAATGAGAATGTGAATAAAGGCAAGGAGAAGAAGAGAAAGGGCAAATCTAATATGGAAGTACCTACTGCTGGAAAGGACCATCCTAATTGTGATACTCAATTCATTGATATTGGTACCCAAGAATCACTTATTTCTATTGTACAAAAAGAAAGGACAGGTCAAGACAATGGAAAAGAGAGCAACAGTAAAGCTACTCAGAATGCCAGTATAATGCAACATGAACCAGAAGATGCCACTTGGAATCGTAGCCCTGAGAAGAATCACCACCAGAGTGTTGATGATGATCAGAACAAGTTGCTCACTGAAAAGGATCATGCACATATAAATAAAGAAGTGAGAAAATTCACTCCTCAAACAAAGGCCCATGCTAAGATTAGAAAGCCTGATGGGTCTACTATCAAGGAAAAGGTGGCTCCAAATCCTAAACCTGTAACCAACCTTGTGAAGGATTTTTCCATGAGCCCACGAGCATCAAGTGACAGCACAGAGGGCATGCCACAAAGTGCTAACCGATATAGAGTTGCAGTCCGGAAAGTACCAAGTAAAAGGTATGAAGAGACCAGTGGAAACTCCAATAAGGCGAGTAGGAAAGTAGGCTCTGGTGCAATATTCAATGACTCTATCAGCGAAGGTTCTGGTGATGAATTGGACACCAAGACTGTCATGGAAAGATCACCTAATAAGTCATCTACATCTGCTGATTCAGGTAGGAACCTTAATGAGATAGTATCACATGGAATAGGATCACATTTGCACTTGGTTAGGTATTAGTTTGTTCCTTGGGACTTGCAACATTACTTCCCTTGCGTTGTTTATCTATCTATGCTCCTTCGGGGTGGATACCGTTCCTGCAGCCAAAATTAGTGAAAAATTGCCTCCCTCCTTTAGAATGCGGATCGGTCCACATCTAGTAGGGATAGTCATATTCACATGTTCATTGGAGTGTTGCATTAATATCTCTGGTGCTGATGTACTCTAATCCGTAAAAGGTTTGTAAGTTCTAGTTAACTTAGGACATGAATGTTGGTAGCAATCTACTCTGTTCAGAGCATGTTTTGCAGGTTCATTATTCATCTAAACTGCTCATGGATTGTTTTAGACGTGGCATCAGATATCCAGGTCCACATGTGTCTAATCAATTTGCCTTTGACAGGTATTTCATCTGCAGCCTCTGGTGAAAGCGAGGTTCCTGATGATGATGGCACCGTATCACTGTATGTTCTCTGACCTGCAAATTGAGAAAATAGTTATTAGAGAAAAGCCTATTTTCCTTACCAGCTTGTGACAATGTGGACGAGCAAGTATAAATGCCACATAGTATTATAGTAAAAACCTAAACCCTAATACTTAGTTACTTACTGTGTCTAGGGGAAAACGTGTTCTGATACTGTCCTAATATACACTGGTGGCAGAGGATAATGGTGTTTCACCAAATACAGCATAGTGCTGTAAAGTGGCTGCCTTTTGAGAATAAACTTAGGTCATGTTTGTTTACCCTCTAGATTATATAATCAAGCTTAAATAAGTTAAGAGACAAACAAACAGCATAAAGTATTAGGTGGATTATATAATCTAGATACCTAGATTATGATAATCCATAAGCAGATCATTAGGTGCTTATATAATCCATAAGCTGGATTATATAATCCTGAAAGGAAACAAACAGCAGGGCCTTGGCTGGTTGAAACCACCACCATACAGTGACTTGTTTGATAAAATTGTTTGTCTACTCTACTTACCCCTGCTGTGTCCAGGTTCATAATCCCTTATTTCTGAACTGAGTTCGTAACAGTCATGCTTGTTTCCTTGCCGTCAGCTGACGCTTACTGACACCTGAGTCTGCTTTGCTCCCACTTGTTCAGATCTCAGAAGAGTTTCAAAGGTCTGCACATTAGCTCCATCCTCCGTGGCTCCCGTAGCTACAAGAAGGCACTAAAGAGGCAAATGGAGCTGCTAGACGACGACACCATTGTGCCTGATAGCCAGCCCGCGGATGGCCTTTGGGGCTGAACATGGTTATCGTCAAGAGAAGCGCCGACCCTGCTTCATCCTTTTTTGCCATTGTCCACCTGATACGCTGGTGGGCTTTATAAGTTGTCTAAAACACATGCCCGAATGCGTGATGTCGCTGATGGCATTGCCATACGCCACACGCAGTTCCCTTATTTTGTCGGGCTTAAGCTGTGATCTGCCTGAGGATGAATCGATGATGTTCATGATACAGCTTACCAGCTATATATATGTGTTAATGTATGTAAGAATGATACGCACGCTTAGTCTCTCACCCATGAGCCATGGGTCCGTTGAGTCCTGACTGACCATCGCCAGAAGTTGTGGTTTGTGACAGGAAATTCCATCCTTCTGGCTTATCTGTTGTGTATTTTGCGTAGCTGCAGTTTTATTTTTTTTCCCTCTCCAGCCGTTTTGATCAGCTGGGCTGGGCAAGGCCCTTGCTATGCATGTACAGCAAAGAGGCTAGGCTGGAAAATAAGCTCGAGTCTCGCTAGTCGGCTCGGAGCGGCTTGTGAGCCTCGAGCTGAGCCATCCTTTTGGGCTTGTTGCTGTAGCAAGCTGAGCCGGCTCGTTTCGTCTCGTCTGTGCCAAATTACTTAATATCTAGAATAATAACGGATATTAGATAATTTTATAGATAGTCAATTTGTTCTTTAGCGTTTTATGATAGATATATAACAATTTATAATTTAGATTACTCACAATGATTCTATATCTTTCGTATTTATATATTAATAATTTACTATATAATATAATTATATATATGTGGCTCGTGAGCCGCCACCAAACTGAACCGGCTCGTTTTCAGCCTCAAAGCAGGCTCTGAACAAGCCGCACGTACGCCGGCGCGTGGCGCGGCGCGTTCCACACTTCCTGGTCTGCTGCCCGAAGCATGCACATCGGCGGCCAGGCCCAAATCAACCGCGTAGCCATCCGCGGCCACCAAAACCAGCACAGAATCAAAAATATCTGCCTGCCTACCTACCGATGGCCGCCGCGTTGTAGTTGTAGTGTAACCTAGCCACACGACGCATCCGCGGTTCATCGGCCTCGCAGGAAACGAGCGTCGAGCAAAAGGTCGAATTCTCAACTCTCAAGCACCAGCAGGAATCGAGCGAGCGAGCGAGCAGTGTCCGCCCCCCATGGCCATGGTCGCGTCCACCTCCTTCGCGTACCACAAGGTAAGCGCGCACGGTCTGCCGCGCGCTCTGTGATGTGATGATATTCCCAGATCGAACAGCTAGCGTCGTTGCTGCAGCTGCGGTGACGAATGAAGCGGCTCGCTAATCTCCCTTTGCTGCTCTGCTGCTTCGGCCTGCATGCGCAGCCGCGTTTCGCGGTGGTGTGCAGGAAGAACAGGGACGGCCGGGACAGGGAGCGGGACGGCAAGGAGCACAAGCACCCCTTCAAGGTCGTCGAGATCACGCCGCCTCCGCGGTGCCTCGGCGTCCGCTGCTTCCCCACCGTACGCGACGTCTCTCTCCCGATCTGTTTTCTTTCTGCGTGCCCCCAGCCTGCATGGCAAATTGGCATGTTCAAGAAGCTGAATGCGCTGGCATGCGTGCGGAAATTCACGTCTCCTTGCTCAGATTCTGAGCTCATTCTGAATGGAGTATTATTTTCTAGAGTTCCTTCTGCTGAATATTCAGCAGTAACTCTGCTAAACGCCGCTGCCGGTTCCTAGCTAACGGTGCTGTTGTTCTTGGTTATGGACGACGACGGACACGGACACGGACGGACGACTACGGCGAGCAGAACATCCACTGCGGCGAGAGCGTGACGATCGAGGGGCAGGCGTACACGGTGTCGGCGGTGACGCACCGGTACCAGCTGCGCAAGGGGCGGTACGAGCCGAGCGAGAAGCGCCTCGACGTCCTCTCCACCGGCAGATACATCCTCAACCTCTACCTCCAGAACCTGCTCGACCAGTCCTAGCTACCATATCTGTATCTGTACTGTACATCAGCATCGCTTCACTCTGTATAGATATACATACATATATATGTTAGCTAGTAGCATCGAACACTTGTCCCGGTGGGTGGCGGACGGAGATAGTGTTTCCCTGCGTGCTGCTCTGTGTAAACTGAAAAATGCGAGATGAGGCATAAAGTTCAGTGAAAGGTTGCATACATTTTCTTGAAGAAAAAAAAAGTTCAGTAAACGAGTTTGGATTGAGTGAGATTGGATGAGTTTGAATCCTAAACGGGCTCGTTCGGTTAGCTTTCAATTCATGTGGATTGAGTGAGATTGGATGAGTTTGAATCCTAAACGAGTCAAACTTCTTCTTAATTTTTTTTTTTCAATCTCATCCAATCAATGTGTATCGGGAATAACCGAACAAGGTCTAAAGGTGTTCGAGGAAGAAGGTGCTCTGTCCAGGCATCAGGCCAGGATCTAGCGCCACTCGTGCGTGCTTAGTTAGCTTAACGCATTGTTGGAAGCCAAAAAGGCCTTGCGGACGGTCCGGCCCTGAGGCGGACGGCCCGCGGCGCGGACGGTCCGCGCGTGCGCAGAGATAGTTAGGGTTCCTAGTTTCTCGCGGGATTTGTTACCTAAAACCGTGGGATTGACTCGGAAATCAGTTCGAAGCGGATCCAGACCTCCCCTTTATATAGATGAAGGGCTACGACCGATTAAACCCCCAACAATCGATCAAATCAAATCTATTCCTCGTTTTTACCTTACGCATTAGGAGTAGTTCTAGTTTAGCCCTAGTTTAGTATTTCAATCCCTAAATTCTCCGCTTCTCTTCGACTCTACGTCGATTAGAGGAGTCTAGGTCGGCCTGCCGAGCCTAGATAACCCCTAGGATCTCTCCTCCTCGACGGGGTCCCTCCCGGGAGCGAGATCCAGGCGCCATCGGCGACCTTCGCCGCCCCTGCGCACACGCGGACCGTCCGGCCGTCAGGCAGGGAACGCCAGCCCCTGTACCAGGTCGCGGACTGTCCGGCCCCTGGCCGCGAACCGTTCGCGCCTCTGCAGAGGGCACCGCCACCGGTTCTCACGCAGTGTTTGGCGCCCGAAAAGGTGTCAACATACTTTTGGCGACTCCGCTGGGGACTAGGTGTCTAGACCTGCTAGAAATCGGCCCATAGATGGCCGGTTCTAAGGATCACACCAAGATCTCCACCACCAACATCATCAAGCCGGCCATGGAGGCGCTCCCGGCTGATGACCAAAGACCCTTTGAAGACCTTGTAATGCGCGATGAGAAGGAGGTGATGTGGCAATGGAACGAACATCGCGACAAGGAAGAGGCAGAACTGCTGCATAAACTCTCCGAACGGCACAAGGAGGCGACGGAAAAGTACTTGCCACACTTCACGGTGGATCGCCACCAGAAGATCATCCGTCAAGGGGAGATCGATATGGAATCTCTCCTACCTCCACTTCAGGGTCCCGCTGTAAGTACTCCAGATCTATCTCTTACGACTTTCATGGATCAACGAGGAGATCAATTAAAGCAATATGTAGATGAATCTATTAAAATGCATCTACATGAATACGAGAAATCAGTTGCTCCTAGCTTTCCATCGCGAGAGTCTAATACAGAGCCACCCGCATCTAACACATCGGCTATAAACGGGTCACCCTTGACCCAGCCATCATATGGTATGCCAATACACGCTTTCGAGTCACCATCACAACCGCAACCACTAGGCACGCGACACGTACTGGACGCGGCCGGACCGTCCGAGCATCATCTCAGACAGTCCGGTTATACCGCGGACCGTCCGGCGTATTTCGCCGGACCGTCCGACCCGATGCAGGCCCGCACACAAAACGCTCAGGTCGCACCGTACATGGCCGGACCATCAGGGTACAACCTCGAACAATTCGGCCCCATCACGAACTATCTGGTGCATCACGCCGGACCGTCCGGATATGTTGCGGACCGTCCGCCATCTTACGTCGGGCCGTCCGGACATGGCATGAACCGACCGACGTATTACGCTGGACCATCCGACTCTACACGAGTCCACGCGCAGACTGCCCAAGTCGCGCCATATATGACCGATCCGTTTGGGTACAGCCCTGGACCATTCGGCCCGATCGCGGACCGTCCAGTCCTTTACGACAGACGGTCTGGGTACGAGACTACCCACGTAGCACCATATACGGCTGGACAATCCGTATATACCTTCGGACCGTTTGGCCAGGTCGCGGACCATCCGGCCTCTTACACCGGACCGTTCAGATATGCGTACGCAGAGCCGAGAGCTGCGCAATACGCACAGTTTCCACATTCATCGCAACAACATTATGGTGCCCCACCAGCAACACATTATAATCATACCATACCACCTCATGGACATAGGGCTGAATACTGTTCGGCCACAAGAGAGCCTGAGAGGCATAGGGCAGGAGCTGGTGACATTAATAGGACACCTAACACACACCTCAAACATCCCTGGGAGGAAAGCCGATAGAGTGATGTCAGGCAACCTGAGATTTCCACCCACAAACTCAATGGATGGTCGCCAGACATGGCGGAGAGGATCGGAGACGAAGTAGCTGGGGTGTTTAGGGACAAACTCGGTGTTAGTGTGTCAGGTACAGGGCAATCGTATCGGAAGCCTTATAGCCACTAATTCGACACCGTGCCGTATCCACAGGGAACTAGAATACCAGACTTCTCTAAATTTTCTGGTGAAGGTGGGAAAAGTGAAAGGGAATTAGGCTTACACCTATTTCCTAAATGATTTTGGTGGTTGAATTGCCCAACACAAATAAATTGGACTAACTAGTTTGCTCTAGTGTATAAGTCATACAGGTGCCAAAGGTTCACACTTAGCCAATAAAAAGACCAAGAATTGGGTTCAACAAGGAGAGCAAGGGATAACCGAAGTGTGCCCTGGTCTGGCGCACCGGACTGTCCGGTGTGCCACCGGACAGTGTCCGGTGCACCACCGGACAGTGTCCGGTGCACCAGGGGACTTCACGCTGAACTCCTCACCTTCGGGAAAATCCAGAGGCGCTTCGCTATAATTCACCGGACTGTCCGGTGTGCACCAGATAGTGTCCGATGCTCCAAGGAAGGGCGCCTCAGGAACTCGCCAGCTTCGGGAATTCGCTCCGCTATAATTCACCGGACATGTCCGGTGTGCACCGGACTGTCCGGTGAACCAGCGGAGCAACGACTACTTCGCGCCAACGGTCACCTGCAGAAGCATTAAATGCGCGCCAGTGCGCGCAGAAGTCAGGCACGCGCGATGTGGCGCACCGGACACTCTACAGTGCATGTCCGGTGCGCCACCGGACATCAAGGCGGGCCCAGAAGTCAGAGCTCCAACGGTCAAAACCCAACGACCTGGTGACGTGGCTGGCGCACCGGACACTGTCCGGTGCACCGGACTGTCCGGTGCACCATGTGACAGACAGCCCCACCAAACGGCTAGTTTGGTGGTTGGGGTTATAAATACCCCCAACCACCCCACATTCAAGTCATCCAAGTTTTTCCACTTCAACCACTTACAAGAGCTCTAGCATTTAATTCTAGACACACCCAAGTGATCAAATCCTCTCCAAATTCCACACAACTCCTTAGTGATTAGTGAGAGAGATTTGCTTGTGTTCTTTTGAGCTCTTGCGCTTGGATTGCTTCTTTTCTTTCTCAATCTTTCTTAAGATCAAACTCACTTGTAATTGAGGCAAGAGACACCAATTGTGTGGTGGTCCTTGCGGGAACTTTGTGTTCCAAGTGTTTGAGAAGAAGAAGCTCACTCGGTCCGAGGGACCGTTTGAGAGAGGGAAAGGGTTGAAAGAGACCCGGTCTTTGTGACCACCTCAACGGGGAGTAGGTTTGCAAAAACCGAACCTCGGTAAAACAAATCCGTGTGTCACACTCTTTATTTGCTTGCGATTTGTTTTGCGCCCTCTCTTGCGGACTTGATTATAGTTCTAATGCTAACCCAGCTTGTAGTTGTGATTACCTTTGTAAATTTCAGTTTCGCCCTATTCACCCCCCCTCTGGGCGACTTTCAATTGGTATCAGAGCCCGGTGCTTCATTAGAGCCTAACCGCTCGAAGTGATGTCGGGAGAACACGCCAAGAAGGAGATGGAGACCGGCGAAAAGCCCACTACAAGCCACGAGAAGGCTTCATCAGAAGAGTCCCGCAAGAAGGGAAAGGGGAAGGAGAAGAAAGCTTCTTCCCATAAGTCGCATCGGAGTGGGGACAAGAAAAAGAAGATGAGGAAGGTGGTCTACTACGAAACCGACACCTCATCGCCATCTACCTCCGGCTCCGACGCGCCCTCCGTAACTTCTAAGCGACATGAGCGCAAGAAGTTTAGTAAGATTCCCTTACATTACCCTCGCACTTCTAGACATACTCCATTACTTTCCGTTCCATTAGGCAAACCGCCAACCTTTGACGGTGAAGATTATGCTAGGTGGAGTGATTTAATGAAATTTCATCTAACCTCACTCCACAAAAGTATATGGAATGTTGTTGAGTTTGGAGCACAGGTACCATATGTAGGGGATGAAGATTATGATATTGATGAAGTGGCCCAAATCGAGCACTTCAACTCCCAAGCCACAATCATACTCCTCGCCTCTCTAAGTAGGGAGGAGTACCACAAGGTGCAAGGATTAAAAAGCGCCAAGGAAGTTTGGGACGTGCTCAAGACCGCGCACGAGGGTGATGAACTCACCAAGATCACCAAGCGGGAAACGATTGAGGGGGAGCTCGGTCGCTTCCGTCTTCGCCAAGGGGAGGAGCCACAAGATATATACAACCGGCTCAAAACCTTGGTGAACCAAGTGCGAAACCTCGGGAGCAAGAAATGGGATGACCACGAGGTGGTTAAGGTTATTCTAAGATCACTTATTTTCCTTAACCCTACTCAAGTACAATTAATTCGTGGCAACCCAAGATATACACTAATGACCCCCGAGGAAGTTATCGGGAATTTTGTGAGCTTTGAATTTATGATCAAGGGCTCACGGAAGATCAACGAGCTTGACGGTCCTTCTACGTCCGAAGCTCAACCGGTCGCATTCAAAGCGACGGAGGAGAAGAAGGAGGAGTCTACACCGAGTATAACACCCATCGACGCCTCCAAGCTCGTCAACGAGGAAATGGCGCTTGTCATCAAAAGCTTTCGCCAAATCCTCAAGCAAAGGAGGGGGAGAGATTACAAGCCCCGCTCCAAGAAGGTTTGCTACAAGTGTGGTAAGCCCGGTCACTTTATTGCAAAATGTCCTATCTCTAGTGACAGTGACAGGGGCGATGACAAGAAGGGGAGAAGAAAAGAGAAGAAGAGGTACTACAAGAAGAAGGGCGGCGATGCCCATGTTTGTCGCGAGTGGGACTCCGACGAAAGCTCAAGCGACTCCTCTGACGACGAGGACGCCGCCAACATCACCGTCACCAAGGGACTTCTCTTCCCCAACGTCGGCCACAAGTGCCTCATGGCAAAGGACGACAAAAGGAAGAAGGTTAAATCCAAATCCTCCACTAGATATGAGTCCTCTAGTGATGATAATGCTAGTGATGAGGAAGATAATTTGCGTACCCTTTTTGCCAACTTAAATATGCAACAAAAAGAGAAATTAAATGAATTAATTAGTGCCATCCATGAGAAGGATGACCTCTTGGACTCCCAAGAGGACTTTCTAATCAAGGAAAACAAAAAGCATGTTAAAGTTAAAAATGCTTATTCCCTAGAAGTTGAAAAATGTAAAAAATTATCTAGTGAACTAAGCACTTGCCATGAGACTATAGACAACCTTAGAAATGAGAATGCTAATTTGTTAGCTAAGGTCGATTCTATTTCTTGTGATGTTTCAATTTCCAATCTTAGAAATGATAATGATAACTTGCTTGCTAAGATTGAAGAATTAAACATTTCTCTTGCTAGCCTTAGAAATGAAAATGAAAAATTGCTTGCTAAGGCTAAAGATTTTGATGTTTGCAATGCTACCATTTCCAACCTTAGAAGTAAAAATTATATATTGCATGCTAAGGTTGTAGAATTAAAATCTTGCAAACCATCTACATCTACCGTTGAGCACACTACTATTTGCACTAGATGTAGAGATGTTAACATTGATGCTATTCATGATCACATGACTTTAATTAAACAACAAAATGATCATATAGCAAAATTAGATGCTAAAATTGCCGAGCATAACCTTGAAAATGAAAAATTTAAATTTGCTCGTAGTATGCTTTATAGTGGGAGACACCCTGGCATTAAGGATGACATTGGCTTCCAAAAGGGGGACAACGTCAAACTCAATGCCCCTCCTAAGAAATTGTCTAATTTTGTTAAGGGCAAGGCTCCCAT
The DNA here is from genome assembly GCF_902167145.1 of Zea mays. Lineage (NCBI taxonomy): Eukaryota > Viridiplantae > Streptophyta > Magnoliopsida > Poales > Poaceae > Zea > Zea mays. The sequence continues at coordinate 128,501,195 of NC_050105.1, read as the reverse complement.
GCCTCAGGATAACGAGGGTTACATTTTGTACCCTGCCGGTTATCCCGAGAGCAAAATTAGGAGAATTCATTCTAGGAAGTCTCACTCTGGCCCTAACCATGTTTTTATGTATAAGGGTGAGACATCTAGTTTTAGGCAACCAACCCATGCTAAATTGCCTAAGAAGAAAACTCCTAGTGCATCAAATGAACATAGCATTTCATTTAAAACTTTTGATGCATCATATGTTTTAACTAACAAATCCGGCAAGGTAGTTGCCAAGTATGTAGGGGGCAAGCACAAGGGGTCAAAGACTTGTGTTTGGGTACCCAAAGTTCTTGTATCTAATGCCAAAGGACCCAAAACCATTTGGGTACCTAAAGTCAAGAACTAAAATGTTTTGTAGGTTTATGCATCCGGGGGCTCAAGTTGGATCATCGACAGCGGGTGCACAAACCACATGACAGGGGAGAAGAAGATGTTCTCCTCCTACGAGAAAAACCAAGATCCCCAACGAGCTATCACATTCGGGGATGGAAATCAAGGTTTGGTCAAAGGATTGGGTAAAATTGCTATATATCCTGACCATTTTATTTCCAATGTTTTTCTTGTAGATTCTTTAGACTACAATTTGCTTTCTGTTTCTCAATTATGTCAAATGGGCTACAACTGTCTATTTACTGATATAGGTGTCACTGTCTTTAGAAGAAGTGATGATTCAATAGCATTTAAGGGAGTGTTAGAGGGTCAGCTATACTTGGTAGATTTTGATAGAGCTGAACTCAACACTTGCTTAATTGCTAAGACTAACATGGGCTGGCTCTGGCATCACCGACTAGCACATGTTGGGATGAAGAATCTTCACAAGCTTCTAAAGGGAGAGCACATTTTAGGATTAACAAATGTTCATTTTGAGAAAGACAGGATCTGTAGCGCATGCCAAGCATGGAAGCAAGTTGGTGCCCATCATCCACATAAGAACATCATGACGACCGACAGGCCACTGGAGCTCCTACACATGGACCTATTCGGCCCGATTGCTTACATAAGCATCGGCGGGAGTAAGTACTGTCTAGTTATTGTGGATGATTATTCTCGCTTCACTTGGGTATTCTTTTTGCAGGAAAAATCTCATACCCAAGAGACCTTGAAGGGATTCTTGAGACGGGCTCAAAATGAGTTCGGCTTGAGGATCAAGAAAATTAGAAGCGACAACGGGACGGAGTTCAAGAACTCTCAAATTGAAGGCTTCCTTGAGGAGGAGGGCATCAAGCATGAGTTCTCTTCTCCCTACACGCCACAACAAAATGGTGTAGTGGAGAGGAAGAATCAAACTCTATTGGACATGGCAAGAACCATGCTTGATGAGTACAAGACTTCGGATCGGTTTTGGGCCGAGGCGGTCAACACCGCTTGCTACGCCATCAACCGGTTGTATCTACACCGAATCCTAAAGAAGACATCATACGAACTCCTAACCGGTAAAAAGCCCAATATTTCATATTTTAGAGTCTTTGGTAGCAAATGCTTTATACTTGTTAAAAGAGGTAGAAAATCTAAATTTGCTCCTAAGACTGTAGAAGGCATTTTACTAGGATATGATTCAAACACAAGGGCATATAGAGTCTTTAACAAGTCCTCTGGACAAGTTGAAGTTTCTTGTGACATTATGTTTGATGAGACTAACGGCTCTCAAGTAGAGCGAGTTGATCTTGATGAGATAGGTGATGAAGAGGCTCCGTGCATCGCGCTAAGGAACATGTCCATTGGGGATGTGTGTCCTAAAGAATCTGAAGAGCCTCCAAATGCACAAGATCAACCATTCTCCTCCACGCAAGCATCTCCATCGACTCAAAATGAGGATGAGGCTCAAATGGATGAAGGATAAGATCAAGCAAATGAGCCACCTCAAGATGACGGCAATGATCAAGGGGGAGATGCAAATGAGCAAGACAAGAAGGATGAAGAGCAAAGGCCGCCACACCCAAGAGTCCACCAAGCAATCCAACGAGATCACCCCGTCGACACCATCCTCGGCGACATTCATAAGGGGGTAACTACTAGATCTCGTGTTGCACATTTTTGTGAACATTACTCTTTTGTTTCCTCTATTGAGCCACACAGGGTAGAGGAAGCACTACAAGATTCGGATTGGGTGGTGGCAATGCAAGAGGAGCTCAACAACTTCACAAGGAATGAGGTATGGCATTTAGTTCCACGTCCTAACCAAAATATTGTAGGAACCAAATGGGTCTTCCGCAACAAGCAAGACGAGCATGGTGTGGTGACAAGGAACAAAGCCCGACTTGTGGCCAAAGGATACTCCCAAGTCGAAGGTTTGGATTTCGGTGAAACCTATGCACCCGTAGCTAGGCTTGAGTCAATTCGTATATTATTGGCCTATGCTACTTACCATGGCTTCAAGCTTTATCAAATGGACGTAAAGAGTGCCTTCCTCAATGGACCAATCAAGGAAGAGGTCTATGTTGAGCAACCTCCCGGCTTTGAAGATAGTGAGTACCCTAACCATGTTTATAAACTCTCCAAGGCGCTTTATGGGCTCAAGCAAGCCCCATGAGCATGGTATGAATGCCTTAGAGATTTCCTTATCACTAATGGGTTCAAAGTCGGAAAGGCCGATCCTACACTCTTCACCAAAACACTTGAAAATGATTTGTTTGTATGCCAAATTTATGTTGATGATATTATATTTGGGTCTACTAACGAATCTACATGTGAAGAATTTAGTAGAATCATGACACAAAAATTCGAGATGTCTATGATGGGGGAGTTGAAGTATTTCTTAGGATTTCAAGTGAAGCAACTCCAAGAAGGCACCTTCCTAAGCCAAACGAAGTATACTCAAGATATTCTAAGCAAGTTTGGGATGAAGGATGCCAAGCCCATCAAGACACCCATGGGAACCAATGGGCATCTCGACCTCGACGAGGGAGGTAAATCCGTCGATCAAAAGGTATACCGGTCGATGATAGGTTCTTTACTCTATTTATGTGCATCACGACCGGATATTATGCTTTCCGTATGCATGTGTGCAAGATTCCAAGCCGACCCTAAGGAAGCTCACCTTACGGCCGTAAAACGAATCTTGAGATATTTAGTTTATACTCCTAAGTTTGGGCTTTGGTATTCTTGGGGATCCACATTTGATTTGATTGGTTATTCCGATGCCGATTGGGCGGGGTGTAAAATCAATAGAAAGAGCACATCGGGGACTTGCCAGTTCTTGGGAAGATCCTTGGTGTCTTGGGCTTCAAAGAAGCAAAATTCCGTAGCTCTTTCTACCGCCGAAGCTGAGTATATTGCCGCAGGACATTGTTGCGCGCAACTACTTTGGATGAGGCAAACCCTTAGGGACTACGGTTACAAATTAACCAAAGTTCCTCTTCTATGTGATAATGAGAGTGCAATCCGCATGGCGGATAATCCCGTTGAGCATAGCCGCACTAAACACATAGCCATTCGGTATCACTTTTTAAGGGATCACCAACAAAAGGGAGATATCGAGATTTCATATATTAACACTAAAGATCAATTAGCCGATATCTTTACCAAGCCTCTTGATGAACAAACTTTTAACAAACTTAGTGAAAGGGAATTAGGCTTACACCTAGTTCCTAATTGATTTTGGTGGTTGAATTGCCCAACACAAATAATTAGACTAACTAGTTTTGCTCCAGTGTAAGTTATGCAGGTGCCAAAGGTTCACAGCCAATAATAAGACCAAGAATTGGGTTCAACAAAAGAGCAAAGGGATAACCGAAGTGTGCCCTGGTTTGGCGCACCGGATTGTCCGGTGTGCCACCGGACAGTGTCCGGTGCACTAGGGGACTTCACGCTGAACTCCTCACCTTCAGGAAAATCCAGAGGCGCTTCGCTATAATTCACCGGACTGTCTGGTGCTCCAAGAAAGGGCGTCTCAGGAACTCGCCAGCTTCGGGAATTCGCTCCGCTATAATTCACCGGACATGTCCGGTGTGCACCGGACTGTCCGGTGAGCCAGCGGGGCAACGACTACTTCGCGCCAACGGTCACCTGCAGAGGCATTAAATGCGCGCCAGAGCGCGCAAAAGTCAGGCACGCGCGTGGTGGCACACCGGACACTCTACAGTGCATGTCCGGTGTGCCACCGGACATCCAGGCGGGCCCAGAAGACAGAGCTCCAACGGTCGGAACCCAATGGCCTTGGTGACGTGGCTGGCGCACCGGACATGTCCGGTGTGCACCGGACTGTCCGGTGCACCATGCGACAGACAGCCCCACCAAACGGCTAGTTTGGTGGTTGGGGCTATAAATACCCCCAACCACCCACCATTCAAGTCATCCAAGTTTTCACACTTCCAACCACTTACAAGAGCTCTAGCATTCAATTATAGACACACCCAAGTGATCAAATCCTCTCCAAATTCCACACAACGCCTTAGTGATTAGTGAGAGAGATTTGCTTGTGTTCTTTTGAGCTCTTGCGCTTGGATTGCTTCTTTTCTTTCTCAATCTTTCTTGAGATCAAACTCACTTGTAATTGAGGCAAGAGACACCAATTGTGTGGTGGTCCTTGCGGGAACTTTGTGTTCCAAAGTGTTTATGAAGAAGAAGCTCACTCGGTCCGAGAGACCGTTTGAGAGAGGGAAAGGGTTGAAAGAGACCCGGTCTTTGTGACCACCTCAACGGGGAGTAGGTTTGCGAGAACCGAACCTCGGTAAAACAAATTCGCGTGTCACACTCTTTATTTGCTTGCGATTTGTTTTGCACCCTCTCTCGCGGACTTGATTATATTTCTAACGCTAACCCGGCTTGTAGTTGTGATTAACTTTATAAATTTCAGTTTCGCCCTATTCACCCCCCCTCTAGGCGACTTTCAATTGGTACCAGAGGTGGGTGCTTCATTAGAGCCTAACCGCTCGAAGTGATGTCGGGAGAACACGCCAAGAAGGAGATGGAGACCGGCGACAAGCCCGCTGCAAGCCACGGGAAGGCTTCATCGGAAGAGTCCCGCAAAAAGGGAAAGGGGAAGGAGAAGAAAGCTTCTTCCCACAAGTCACATCGGAGTGGGGACAAGAAAAAGAAGATGAGGAAGGTGGTCTACTACGAGACCGACACCTCATCACCTTCCACCTCCGGCTCCGACGCACCCTCCGTAACTTCTAAGCGCCATGAGCGCAAGAAGTTTAGTAAGATCCCCCTACGCTACCCTCGCATTCCTAAACATACACCTTTACTTTCTGTCCCGTTAGGCAAACCACCAACTTTTGATGGTGAAGATTATGCTAGGTGGAGTGATTTAATGCGATTTCATCTAACCTCACTCCACAAAAGTATATGGGATGTCGTTGAGTTTGGTGTGCAGGTACCATCCGTAGGGGATGAAGATTATGATATTGATGAAGTGGCCCAAATTGAGCACTTCAACTCCCAAGCCACAACAATACTCCTCGCCTCTCTAAGTAGGGAGGAGTACAACAAGGTGCAAGGATTGAAGAGCGCCAAGGAAGTTTGGGACGTGCTCAAGACCGCGCACGAGGGTGATGAACTCACCAAGATCACCAAGCGGGAAACGATCGAGGGGGAGCTCGGTCGCTTCCGTCTTTGCCAAGGGGAGGAGCCACAAGATATGTACAACCGGCTCAAAACCTTGGTGAACCAAGTGCGCAACCTCGGAAGCAAGAAATGGGATGACCACGAGGTGGTTAAGGTTATTCTAAGATCACTTATTTTCCTTAACCCTACTCAAGTGCAATTAATTCGTGGCAACCCAAGATATACACTAATGACCCCCGAGGAAGTTATCGGGAATTTTGTGAGCTTTGAATTTATGATCAAGGGCTCACGGAAGATCAACGAGCTTGACGGTCCTTCTACGTCCGAAGCTCAACCGGTCGCATTCAAAGCGACGGAAGAAAAGAAGGAGGAGTCTACACCGAGTAGAACACCCATCGACTCCTCCAAGCTCGACAATGAGGAAATGGCGCTCGTCATCAAAAGCTTCCGCCAAATCCTCAAGCAAAGGAGGGGAAAAGATTACAAGCGCCGCTCCAAGAAGGTTTGCTACAAGTGTGGTAAGCCCGGTCACTTTATAGCAAAATGTCCTATCTCTAGTGACAGTGACAGGGGCGATGACAAGAAGGGGAGAAGAAAGGAGAAGAAGAGGTACTACAAGAAGAAGGGCGGTGATGCCCATGTTTGTCGCGAGTGGGACTCCGACGAAAGCTCTAGCGACTCCTCCGACGATGAGGACGCCGCCAACATCGCCGTCACCAAAGGACTTCTCTTCCCCAACGTTGGCCACAAGTGCCTCATGGCAAAGGACGGCAAAAAGAAGAAGGTTAAATCTAAATCCTCCACTAGATATGAGTCCTCTAGTGATGATAATGCTAGTGATGAGGAAGATAATTTGCGTACTCTTTTTGCCAACTTAAACATGCAACAAAAAGAGAAATTAAATGAATTAATTAGTGCCATCCATGAGAAGGATGATCTCTTGGACTCCCAAGAGGACTTCCTAATCAAGGAAAACAAAAAGCATGTTAAAATTAAAAATGCTTATGCTCTAGAAGTTGAAAAATGTGAAAATTTATCTAGTGAGCTAAGCACTTGCCATGAGACTATAGACAACCTTAGAAATGAGAATTCAAATTTGTTAGCTAAGGTTGATTCTATTGCTTGTAATGTTTCAATTCCCAATCTTAGAAATGATAATGATGATTTGCTTGCTAAGATTGAAGAATTAAACATGTCTCTTGCTAGCCTTAGTATTGAAAATGAAAAATTGCTTGCTAAGGCTAAAGAATTAGATGTTTGCAATGCTACAATTTCCGACCTTAGAACTAAAAATGATATATTGCATGCTAAGGTTGTAGAATTAAAATCTTGCAAACCCTCTACATCTACCATTGAACACACTACTATTTGCACTAGATGTAGAGATGTTAACATTGATGCTATTCATGATCACATGGCATTAATTAAACAACAAAATGATCATATAGCAAAATTAGATGCTAAAATTGCCGAGCATAACCTTGAAAATGAAAATTTTAAATTTGCTTGTAGTATGCTTTATAGTGGGAGACGCCCTGGCATTAAAGATGGCATTGGCTTCCAAAAGGGGGACAATGTCAAACTCAATGCCCCTCCCAAGAAATTGTCGAATTTTGTTAAGGGCAAGGCTCCCATGCCTCAGGATAACGAGGGTTACATTTTGTACCCTGCCGGTTATCCTGAGAACAAAATTAGGAGAATTCATTCTAGGAAGTCTCACTCTGGCCCTAACCATGCATTTATGTATAAGGGTGAGACATCTAGCTCTAGGCAACCACCCCATGCTAAGTTGCCTAAGAAGAAAACTCCTAGTGCATCAAATGATCATGACATTTCATTTAAAACCTTTGATGCATCATATGTTTTAACTAACAAATCCGGCAAAGTAGTTGCCAAATATGTTGGGGGCAAGCACAAGGGGTCAAAGACTTGTGTTTGGGTACCCAAAGTTCTTGTATGTAATGCCAAAGGACCCAAAACCATTTGGGTACCTAAAGTGAAGAACTAAACTTGTTTTGTAGGTTTATGCATCCGGGGGCTCAAGTTGGATCATCGATAGCGGGTGCACAAACCACATGACAGGGGAGAAGAAAATGTTCTCCTCCTACGAGAAAAACCAAGATCCCCAACGAGCTATCACATTCGGGGATGGAAATCAAGGTTTGGTCAAAGGATTGGGTAAAATTGCTATATCTCCTGACCATTCTATTTCCAATGTTTTTCTTGTAGATTCTTTAGACTACAATTTGCTTTCCGTCTCTCAATTATGTCAAATGGGTTACAACTGTCTTTTCACTGATGTAGGTGTCACTGTCTTTAGAAGAAGTGATGATTCAATAGCATTTAAGGGAGTGTTAGAGGGTCAGCTATACTTAGTAGATTTTGATAGAGCTGAACTCAACACCTGCTTAATTGCTAAGACTAACATGGGTTGGCTCTGGCACCGCCGACTAGCCCATGTTGGGATGAAGAATCTTCATAAGCTTCTAAAGGGAGAGCACATTTTAGGATTAACAAATGTTCATTTTGAGAAAGACAGGATTTGTAGCGCATGCCAAGCAGGGAAGCAAGTTGGTGCTCACCATCCACACAAAAACATCATGACGACTAACAGGCCACTGGAGCTCCTACACATGGATCTATTCGGCCCGATCGCTTACATAAGCATCGGCGGGAGTAAGTACTGTCTAGTTATTGTGGATGATTATTCTTGCTTCACTTGGGCATTCTTTTTGCAGGAAAAATCTCATACCCAAGAGACCTTAAAGGGATTCTTGAGACAGGCTCAAAACGAGTTCGGCTTAAGGATCAAGAAAATTAGAAGCGACAACGGGACAGAGTTCAAGAACTCACAAATCGAAGGCTTCCTTGAGGAAGAGGGCATCAAGCATGAGTTCTCTTCTCCCTACACGCCACAACAAAATGGTGTAGTGGAGAGGAAGAATCGAACTCTATTGGACATGGCAAGAACCATGCTTGATGAGTACAAGACTTCGAATCGGTTTTGGGCCGAGGCGGTCAACACCGCTTGCTACGCCATCAACCGGTTGTATCTACACCGAATCCTCAAGAAGACATCATACGAACTCCTAACCGGTAAAAAGCCCAACATTTCATATTTTAGAGTCTTTGGTAGCAAATGCTTTATTCTTGTGAAAAGAGGCAGAAAATCTAATTTTGCTCCTAAGACTGTAGAAAGCTTTTTACTAGGATATGATTCAAACACAAGGGCATATAGAGTCTTTAACAAGTCCACTGGACAAGTTGAAGTTTCTTGTGACGTTGTGTTTGATGAGACTAACGGCTCTCAAGTAGAGCAAGTTGATCTTGATGAGATAGGTGATGAAGAGGCTCTGTGCATCGCGCTAAGGAACATGTCCATTGGGGATGTGTGTCCTAAGGAATCCGAAGAGCCTCCACATGCACAAGATCAACCATCCTCCTCCACGCAAGCATCTCCACCAACTCAAAATGAGGATGAGGCTCAAGTTGATGAAGGTGAAGATCAAGCAAATGAGCGACCTCAAAATGACGGCAATGATCAAGGGGGAGATGCAAATGATCAAGACAAGGAGGATGAAGAACCAAGGCCGCCACACCCAAGAGTTCACCAAGCAATCCAACGAGATCACCCTGTCGACACCATCCTCGGCGACATTCATAAGAGGGTAACTACTAGATCTCGTGTTGCACATTTTTGTGAGCATTACTCTTTTGTTTCCTCTATTGAGCCACACAGGGTAGAGGAAGCACTTCAAGATTCGGATTGGGTGGTGGCGATGCAAGAAGAGCTCAACAACTTCACTAGGAATGAGGTATGGCATTTGGTTCCACGTCCTAATCAAAATGTTGTAGGGACCAAATGGGTCTTCCGCAACAAGCAAGACGAGCATGGTGTGGTGACAAGGAACAAAGCTCGACTTGTGGCCAAAGGATGCTCCCAAGTCGAAGGTTTGGATTTCGGTGAAACCTATGCACCCGTAGCTAGGCTTGAGTCAATTCGTATATTATTGGCCTATGCTACTTACCATGGCTTCAAGCTTTATCAAATGGACGTGAAGAGTGCCTTCCTCAATGGACCAATCAAGGAAGAGGTCTATGTTGAGCAACCTCCCGGCTTTGAAGATAGTGAGTACCCTAACCATGTTTATAAACTCTCTAAGGCGCTTTATGGGCTCAAGCAAGCCCCAAGAGCATGGTATGAATGCCTTAGAGATTTTCTTATAGATAATGGCTTCAAACTCGGAAAAGCCGATCCTACTTTATTCACTAAAACTCTTGAAAATGACTTGTTTGTATGCCAAATTTATGTTGATGATATCATATTTGGATCTACTAACGAGTCTACATGTGAAGAATTTAGTAGGATCATGACACAAAAATTCGAGATGTCTATGATGGGGGAGTTGAAGTACTTCTTAGGATTTCAAGTAAAGCAACTCCAAGAGGGCACCTTCTTAAGCCAAACGAAGTATACTCAAGATATTCTAAACAAGTTTGGAATGAAGGATGCCAAACCCATCAAGACACCCATGGGAACCAATGGGCATCTCGACCTCGACGAAGGAGGTAAATCCGTCGATCAAAAGGTATACCGGTCGATGATAGGTTCTTTACTATATTTATGTGCTTCTCGACCGGATATTATGCTTTCCGTATGTATGTGTGCAAGATTCCAAGCCGACCCTAAGGAAGCTTACCTTACGGCCGTAAAACGAATCTTGAGATATTTAGTTTATACTCCTAAGTTTGGGCTTTGGTATCCTAGGGGATCCACTTTTGATTTAATTGGTTATTCCGATGCCGATTGGGCGGGTTGTAAAATCAATAGAAAGAGCACATCGGGGACTTGCCAGTTCTTGGGAAGATCCTTGGTGTCTTGGGCTTCAAAGAAGCAAAATTCGGTAGCTCTTTCTACCGCCGAGGCCGAGTACATTGCCGCAGGCCATTGTTGCGCGCAACTACTTTGGATGAGGCAAACCCTCAGGGACTATGGTTACAAATTAACCAAAGTTCCCCTTCTATGTGATAATGAGAGTGCAATCCGCATGGCGGATAATCCCGTTGAGCATAGCCGCACTAAACACATAGCCATTCAGTATCACTTTTTAAGGGATCACCAACAAAAGGGAGATATCGAGATTTCATACATTAATACTAAAGATCAATTAGCCGATATCTTTACCAAGTCTCTTGATGAACAAACCTTTAACAAACTTAGGCATGAGCTAAATATTCTTGATTCTAGGAACTTCTTTTGTTGATTTGCACACATAGCTCATTCATATACCTTTGATCATGTCTCTTTCATATGACTAATGTGTTTTCAAGTCTATTTCAAACCAAGTCATAGGTGTATTGAAAGGGAATTGGAGTCTTCGGCGAAGACAAAGGCTTCCACTCCGTAACTCATTCCTCGCCGTCGCTACGGGCAACTCGCCATCTTTGAGGGAGAGAGCATAAGTCCCAAGTAAAAGGACTTCGTCTTTGGTATAATCTTCACTCCTTTATCTATGACCAAAGGGGGAGAAAGTAATTCTAAGGGCTCTAATGACTCCGTTTTTGGCGATTTATGCCAAAGGGGGAGAAAATATTAGCCCAAAGCAAAAGGACCGCACCACCACCTAATTTTAATGATTTTCAATTGGAAATTTCAAATTGGTATCCGATTGTGTTAAAAAGGGGAGAAAGTAGTATTTCAAAATTGATATATCAAAACCCTCTTGAACACTAAGAGGAGATTTCATTTAGGGGGAGTTTTGTTTAGTCAAAGGAAAAGCATTTGAAACAGGGGGAGAAAATTTCAAATCTTGACAATGCTTCGAAAAATCTTATTCATTTACCTTTGACTATTTGCAAAAGAACCTTGAAAAGATTTACAAAAGAATTTGCAAAAACAAAACATGTGGTGCAAGCGTGGTCCAAAATGTTAAAAATGAAGAAACAATCCATGCATATATTATAAGTATTTATATTGGCTCAATTCCAAGCAACCTTTGCACTTACATTATGCAAACTAGTTCAATTATGCATTTCTATACTTGCTTTGGTTTGTGTTGGCATCAATCACCAAAAAGGGGGAGATTGAAAGGGAATTAGGCTTACACCTAGTTCCTAATTGATTTTGGTGGTTGAATTGCCCAACACAAATAATTAGACTAACTAGTTTTGCTCCAGTGTAAGTTATACAGGTGCCAAAGGTTCACACTTAGCCAATAATAAGACCAAGAATTGGGTTCAACAAAAGAGCAAAGGGATAACCGAAGTGTGCCCTGGTTTGGCGCACCGGACTGTCCGGTGTGCCACCGGACAGTGTCCGGTGCACCACCGGACAGTGTCCGGTGCACCAGGGGACTTCACGCTGAACTCCTCACCTTCGGGAAAATCCAGAGGCGCTTCGCTATAATTCACCGGACTGTCCGGTGTACACCGGACAGTGTTCGGTGCTCCAAGAAAGGGCGTCTCAGGAACTCGCCAGCTTCGGGAATTCGCTCCGCTATAATTTACCGGACATGTCCGGTGTGCACCGGACTGTCCGGTGAGCCAGCGGTGAAAGGGAAATGTGCCCTTGGGCCATTTCTAAGTATTTTGGTGATTTAGTGTCCAACACAAGTGCCTAATTGTAAAAAGGTGGACAAAGTACAAATCAAGGATAAAGGTATGTTTCTCAGACTTAGTACATTGTTTTATGGACTAATGTATTGTGTCTAAGTGCTGGAAACAGGAAAAATCCAATTGAAAATGTCTTGGCTCGAGCAGCCAAGAATCTGCTGAGTCTGGGAGCACCGGACTGTCCGGTGGTGCACCGGACAGTGTCCGGTGCGCCAGACTGGCTCGAGCGAAGTGGCCGCTCTCGGGAATTCACCGGCGACATACGACTATAATTCACCGGACTGTCCGGTGTGCACCGGACTGTCCGGTGAGCCAACGGTCGGCCAGGCCAATGGTCGGCCGCGCAATCTGCGCGGGACACGTGGCCGAGCCAACGGCTAGAAGAAGGCACCGGACTGTCCGGTGTGCACCGGACATGTCCGGTGCGCCAACGGCTCTCAGGCTGCCAACGGTCGACTGCGTCATTTTTGGAAAGAAATCGGGCACCGGATAGTGTCCGGTGTGCACCGGACTGTCCGGTGCGCCAGTCGACAGAAGGCAAGATCAGCCTTCCTTGATTGCTCTCAACGGCTCCTAGCTGCCTTGGGGCTATAAAAGGGACCCCTAGGCGCATGGAGGAGCATATCAAGCATCTCCTAAGCATTCCTAAGCACCAAGACATCGATTCCACGCCTTTGATTCTTTGCGATAGCAATTAGAGCTCTAATTGAGTGGTGAACTCATTGAGTTGTGTTGTGAGCTCTCATTGCGACTTGTGTGCGTGGTGTTACTGTGATTTCTTGTCTTGAGTGCGTTGCTAATCCCTCCCTTGCTCTGTGCTTCTTTGTGAATTTCAAGTGTAAGGGCGAGAGGCTCCAAGTTGTGGAGATTCCTCGCAAACGGGATTGAGTAAAGCAAAGCAAAACACCGTGGTATTCAAGTGGGTCTTTGGACCGCTTGAGAGGGGTTGATTGCAACCCTCGTCCGTTGGGACGCCACAACGTGGAGTAGGCAAGCGTTGGTCTTGGCCGAACCACGGGATAACCACCGTGCCATCTCTGTGATTGATCTTTGTTGGTTATTGTGTTTTGTTGAGGATTCCTCTCTAGCCACTTGGCAATTATTGTGCTAACGATTAACTAAGTTTTGTGGCTTAAGTTTTGAAGTATTACAGGATCACCTATTCACCCCCCCCTCTAGGTGCTCTCAATTGGTATCAGAGCCGTTCTCTTCACAAAGGGACTAACCGCCCGAAGAGATGGATCCTAAGGGGAAGGGTATCATGATCAACGATAAAGAGAAGGAATCCTTCGTCAACGAGCCGAAGGACGACAAGCCTACCGACTCCGACTCAGGCCATAGACGGAGAGAAGGGAAAAAGAAGAAGACGAGGCATATCAAGGAGATCGTCTACTACGACGACAGCGATGAGTCCACTTCTTCCCACAAGGACAACGACGACAACGACTACGACAAACGAAAGACGGTCAACTCGAACTTTTCTTTCGATTATTCACGTATTCCTCAAAGTGCAAATGCTCATTTATTATCTATTCCACTTGGTAAACCTCCTCATTTTGATGGAGAGGACTACGGATTTTGGAGTCACAAAATGCGTAGTCACTTGTTCTCTCTCCATCCTAGTATATGGGAGATTGTAGAAAGTGGAATGCACTTTGATAGTACGGATAGTCCCATGTTCATTAATGAGCAAATACATAAGAATACACAAGCTACTACTGTTCTTCTAGCTTCATTGTGCAGGGATGAATACCACAAAGTGAGCGGCTTGGACAACGCCAAGCAAATATGGGACACCCTCAAGATTTCTCATGAGGGGAACGACGTCACCTTGCTCACCAAGATGGAGTTGGTGGAGGGCGAGCTTGGACGATTCGCGATGATAAGGGGCGAGGAGCCAACCCAAACATACAACCGGCTCAAGACCCTTATCAACAAAATAAGGAGCTATGGAAGCACGCGATGGACGGACCACGACGTCGTCCGACTAATGCTAAGGTCCTTTACCGTTCTTGATCCTCATTTGGTGAATAATATTCGTGAGAATCCCAGGTACACCAAAATGTCGCCCGAAGAAGTCCTTGGAAAATTTGTAAGCGGGCGGATGATGATCAAGGAGGCGAGGTACGTGGACAACGCATTGAATGGTCCAATCAACGAGCCTCAACCCCTTGCTCTCAAGGCAACAAGAAGCAAGGAGGCGCTACCTAGCAAGGTGGCACAAATTGAGGCGGCCGGACTTAATGATGAAGAGATGGCTCTCATCATCAAAAGATTCAAGACGGCGCTTAAGGGTCGCAAGGGACAGCCAAGCAGGACCAAAGCCAAGGGGAAGCACTCATGCTTCAAATGCGGTAAGCTTGGTCATTTTATTGCTAACTGTCCCGACAATGATAGTGATCAGGATCAAGGGAACAAGAGGGAGAAAAAGAAGAACTATAAGAAGGCAAAGGGCGAGGCTCATCTTGGCAAGGAGTGGGATTCGGACTGCTCCTCGTCTGACTCCGACAATGAAGGACTCGCCGCCACCGCCTTCAACAAGTCATCCCTCTTCCCCAACGAGCGTCACACATGCCTTATGACAAGGGAGAAGAAGGTATGTACTCGAGACTCTACTTATGCTTCTTCAAGTGAGGATGAATCTAGTGATGAGGATGAAATAGATTATTCATGTCTATTTAAAGGCCTAGATAGAACCAAGGTAGACAAAATTAATGAATTGATTGATGCCTTGAATGATAAGAATAGGCTTCTAGAAAAACAAGAAGATTTGTTGTATGAAGAACATGACAAATTTATAGAAGCACAAAAATCTCATGCTTTAGAAGTTAAAAGAAATGAAATGCTTTCTTGTGAATTATCTTCTTGCCATGAGACAATTTCTAGCTTAAGGAGCATTAATGATGATTTGAATGCTAAGTTAGAAATAGCTAGGAAATCAACAACTTGTGTAGAAAATGTTGTTATTTGTAATAGATGTAAAGATTTTGACATTGATGCTTGTAGTGAACACATAGCTTCTATTGCAAAATTAAATGATGAAGTAGCTAGTCTTAATGCCCAACTTAAGACTAGCAAAAGTAATTTCGATAAGCTAAAATTTGCAAGGGATGCCTACACGATTGGTAGACACCCCTCAATTAAGGATGGAATTGGCTTCAAGAGGAAAGCCAAGGACTTAACAAGCCATAAGGCTCCCATCTCCGCCAAGGAGAAAGGGAAGGCCCCTATGGCAAGTAGTACTAAAAAGAACCATGCTTTTATGTACAATAATAGAAGACAGTCCCATAGGAATTGTAATGCTTTTGATTCACATGCCTATGATTCTTATGCCATGTATGCTTCTAGCTCTTCCTATATGCATGGTAGAAATGTGCCTAGAAAGAATATTGTTCATGTTCCTAGAAAAGTTATGAATGGTCCCTCTACAATTTATCATGCTTTAAATGATTCCTTTGCTATTTGTAGAAAGGATAGGAAGATAGTTGCTAGGAAATTAGGGGCAAAATGCAAGGGTGATAAAACTTGGATTTGGGTCCCTAAGGAAATTGTGACTAACCTTGTAGGACCCAACAAGAGTTGGGTACCTAAGACCCAAGCCTAAATTTGCCTTGCAGGTTTATGCATCCGGGGGTTCAAGCTGGATTATCGACAGCGGATGCACAAACCATATGACGGGGGAGAAGAAGATGTTCACCTCCTACGTCAAGAATAAGGATTCCCAAGATTCAATCATATTCGGTGATGGGAACCAAGGCAAGGTAAACAAGTGGGAGGAGCACATCACAGCAAGAATGTGATGACCACGTCAAGACCTCTAGAGCTGCTACATATGGACCTCTTCGGACTCGTCGCCTATCTGAGCATAGGAGGAAGTAAGTATGGTCTAGTTATTGTTGATGACTTTTCCCACTTCACTTGGGTGTTCTTTTTGCAGGATAAGTCTGAAACCCAAGGGACCCTCAAGCGCTTCCTAAGGAGAGCTCAAAATGAGTTTGAGCTCAAGGTGAAGAAGATAAGAAGCGACAACGGGTCCGAATTCAAGAATCTTCAAGTGGAGGAATTCCTTGAGGAAGAGGGGATCAAGCACGAGTTCTTCGCTCCCTACACACCTCAGCAAAATGGTGTGGTAGAGAGGAAGAACAGGACGCTCATAGATATGGCGAGGACTATGCTTGGAAAGTTCAAGACCCCTGAGCGCTTTTGGTCGGAAGCCGTGAACACGGCTTGCCACGCCATCAACAGGGTCTACCTTCACCGCCTCCTCAAGAAGACCTCATACGAGCTGCTAACTGGTAACAAACCCAATGTATCGTACTTTCGTGTATTTGGGAGTAAATGCTACATTCTAGTGAAGAAGGGTAGGAATTCCAAATTTGCTCCCAAGGCTGTAGAAGGGTTTTTGTTAGGTTATGATTCAAATACAAAGGCGTATAGGGTCTTCAACAAATCATCGGGTTTGGTTGAAGTCTCTAGCGACGTTGTATTTGATGAGACAAATGGCTCTCCAAGAGAGCAAGTTGTTGATCTTGATGATATAGATGAAGAAGACGTTCCAACGGCCGCAATACGCACCATGGCGATTGGAGATGTACGGCCTCAGGAACAATTGGAGCAAGATCAACCGTCTTCCTCAACTATGGTGCATCCCCCAACCCAAGATGACGAACAGGTACCTCAAATGGAGGCGCATGATCAAGGGGGGGCACAGGATGATCAAGTTGAAGAGAAAGAAGCACCTCAGGCACCTCCAACCCATGTTCGAGCAACAATCCAAAGGGATCATCCCGTCGACCAGATATTGGGTGATATTAGCAAGGGAGTAACTACTCGTTCAAGATTAGTTAATTTTTGTGAGCATTACTCCTTCGTCTCTTCTATTGAGCCTTTCAGGGTAGAATAGGCCTTGCTAGATCCGGACTGGGTGTTGGCCATGCAGGAGGAACTCAACAACTTCAAGCGCAATGAAGTTTGGACACTGGTGCCTCGTCCCAAGCAAAATGTTGTGGGAACCAAGTGGGTGTTCCACAACAAACAGGACGAGCACGGGGTGGTGACGAGGAACAAGGCTCGACTTGTGGCAAAAGGCTATGCCCAAGTCGTAGGTTTGGACTTTGAGGAGACTTTTGCTCCTGTGGCTAGGCTAGAATCAATTCGTATCTTGCTAGCATATGCCGCTCACCATTCTTTCAGGTTGTACCAAATGGATGTGAAGAGCGCTTTCCTCAACGGGCCGATCAAGGAGGAGGTGTACGTGGAGCAACCCCCTGGCTTCGAGGATGAACGGTTCCCCGACCACGTGTGTAAGCTCTCTAAGGCGCTCTATGGACTTAAGCAAGCCCCAAGAGCATGGTATGAATGCCTTAGAGACTTTTTAATTGCTAATGCTTTCAAGGTTGGGAAAGCCGATCCAACTCTTTTCACTAAGACTTGTGATGGTGATCTTTTTGTGTGCCAAATTTATGTCGATGACATAATATTTGGTTCTACTAACCAAAAGTCTTGTGAAGAGTTTAGCAGGGTGATGACGCAGAAATTCGAGATGTCGATGATGGGCGAGTTGAACTACTTCCTTGGGTTCCAAGTGAAGCAACTCAAGGACGGCACCTTCATCTCCCAAACGAAGTATATGCAAGATTTGCTAAAGCGGTTTGGGATGAAGGACGCCAAGCCCGCAAAGACGCCGATGGGAACTGACGGACACACCGACCTCAACAAAGGAGGTAAGTCCGTTGATCAAAAAGCATACCGGTCCATGATAGGTTCTTTGCTTTATTTATGTGCTAGTAGACCGGATATCATGCTTAGCGTATGTATGTGTGCTAGATTTCAATCCGATCCTAAGGAGTGTCACTTAGTGGCTGTGAAGCGAATTCTCAGATATTTAGTCGCTACGCCTTGCTTCGGGATCTGGTATCCAAAGGGGTCTAACTTTGACTTGATTGGATATTCAGATTCCGACTATGCTGGATGTAAGGTCGATAGGAAGAGTACATCGGGGACGTGCCAATTCTTAGGAAGGTCCCTGGTGTCGTGGAACTCTAAGAAACAAACTTCCGTTGCCCTATCCACCGCTGAGGCCGAGTACGTTGCCGCAGGACAGTGTTGTGCGCAACTACTTTGGATGAGGCAAACTCTCCGGGACTTTGGCTACAATCTGAGCAAAGTCCCACTCCTATGTGACAATGAGAGTGCTATCCGAATAGCGGAAAATCCTGTTGAGCACAGCCGCACAAAGCACATTGACATCCGGCATCACTTTTTGAGAGACCACCAGCAAAAGGGAGATATCGAAGTGTTTCATGTTAGCACCGAGAACCAGCTAGCCGATATCTTCACTAAGCCTTTAGATGAAAAGACCTTTTGCAGGCTGCGTAGTGAGCTAAATGTCCTAGATTCGCGGAACTTGGATTGAATTGTAGCATACATGTGTTTATGCCTTTGATCATGTTCATTCTGCATTTTGTTGCTTATTGTGGTGCTCAAGTTGTACAAACACTCCCTGGACCTCACAAGTCCTTTTTGCAAGTGATGCACATATTTAGTGGGAGCTGTGCTACAACTTGACCCTTTGAGACTAACCATATGCTTGAGTTTGCTTGTTTTAGTCTCAAAGGAGGTTTGAAAGGGAAAAGGTGGACTTGGACCATAAAAGACTTCCACTGCACTCCGATGAGAGGGTAACTTATTCCAAGTTCATCTCATATACTCTTATTGCCTTTGTGTTCTTATTTGAAGATTTTGGTGAGGCAATGGGGTTAAAGGGCCAAGATTGATCCCGTTTTGGTGCTTGATGCCAAAGGGGGAGAAAATAAAGGCCAAAGCGATAAATGGATCAGCTACCACTTGAGAGATTTTGAAATTAGTAGAATAGAGCTTTTTGTTTGTCAAAACTCTCTTATTGTCTCTTATGTCAAAAGTTGGCCTCTTGTGGGGAGAAGTGTTGATTATGGGAAAAAGGGGGAGTTTTTGAAATCCTTGATCAAGTTTCTTTGGAAAACCTCTGTTTATGTCTCTACAAGTGGTTTTGACTTAGAGATAGGAATTTGAGTTTGATTTGCAAAAACAAACCAAGTGGTGGCATAGAGTGATCCATATATGTCAAATTTGAATCAAAATAATTTGAGTTCTTATTTGAAGTGATTTTGTACTTGTTCTACTAGCTTTATGTTGTGTTTGCATAAATCACCAAAAAGGGGGAGATTGAAAGGGAAATGTGCCCTTGGGCCATTTCTAAGTATTTTGGTGATTTAGTGTCCAACACAAGTGCCTAATTGTAAAAAGGTGGACAAAGTACAAATCAAGGATAAAGGTATGTTTCTTAGACTTAGTACATTGTTTTATGGACTAATGTATTGTGTCTAAGTGCTGGAAACAGGAAAAATCCAATTGAAAATGTCTTGGCTCGAGCAGCCAAGAATCTGCTGAGTCTGGGAGCACCGGACTGTCCGGTGATGCACCGGACAGTGTCCGGTGCGCCAGACTGGCTCGAGCGAAGTGGCCGCTCTCGGTAATTCACTGGCGACGTACGGCTATAATTCACCGGACTGTCCGGTGTGCACCGGACTGTCCGGTGAGCCAACGGTCGGCCGGGCCAACGGTCGGCCGCGCAATCTGCGCGGGACACGTGGCCGAGCCAACGGCTAGAAGAAGGCACCGGACTGTCCGGTGTGCACCGGACATGTCCGGTGCGCCAACGGCTCTTAGGCTGCCAATGGTCGACTGCGTCATTTTTGGAAAGAAATCGGGCACCGGACAGTGTCCGGTGTGCACCGGACTGTCCGGTGCGCCAGTCGACAGAAGGCAAGATCAGCCTTCCTTGATTGCTCTCAACGACTCCTAGCTGCCTTGGGGCTATAAAAGGGACCCCTAGGCGCATGGAGGAGCATATCAAGCATCTCCTAAGCATTCCTAAGCACCAAGACATCGATTCCGCGCCTTTGATTCTTTGCGATAGCAATTAGAGCTCTAATTGAGTGGTGAACTCATTGAGTTGTGTTGTGAGCTCTCATTGCGACTTGTGTGCGTGGTGTTACTGTGATTTCTTGTCTTGAGTGCGTTGCTAATCCCTCCCTTGCTTTGTGCTTCTTTGTGAATTTCAAGTGTAAGGGCGAGAGGCTCCAAGTTGTGGAGATTCCTCGCAAACGGGATTGAGTAAAGCAAAGCAAAACACCGTGGTATTCAAGTGGGTCTTTGGACCGCTTGAGAGGGGTTGATTGCAACCCTCGTCCGTTGGGACGCCACAACGTGGAGTAGGCAAGCGTTGGTCTTGGCCGAACCACAGGATAACCACCGTGCCATCTTTGTGATTGATCTTTGTTGGTTATTGTGTTTTGTTGAGGATTCCTCTCTAGCCACTTGGCAATTATTGTGCTAACGATTAACCAAGTTTTGTGGCTTAAGTTTTGAAGTATTACAGGATCACCTATTCACCCCCCCTCTAGGTGCTCTCAAGCGGGGCAACGGCTACTTCGCGCCAACGGTCACCTGCAGAGGCATTAAATGCGCGCCAGAGCGCGCAGAAGTCAGGCGCGTGCGTGGTGGCACACCGGACACTCTACAGTGCATGTCCGGTGTGCCACCGGACATCCAGGCGGGCCCAGAAGACAGAGCTCCAACGGTCGGAACCCAACGGCCTTGGTGACGTGGCTGGCGCACCGGACATGTCCGGTGTGCACCGGACTGTCCGGTGCACCATGCGACAGACAGCCCCACCAAACGGCTAGTTTGGTGGTTGGGGCTATAAATACCCCCAACCACCCACCATTCAAGTCATCCAAGTTTTCACACTTCCAACCACTTACAAGAGCTCTAGCATTCAATTCTAGACACACCCAAGTGATCAAATCCTCTCCAAATTCCACACAACGCCTTAGTGATTAGTGAGAGAGATTTGCTCGTGTTCTTTTGAGCTCTTGCGCTTGGATTGCTTCTTTTCTTTCTCAATCTTTCTTGAGATCAAACTCACTTGTAATTGAGGCAAGAGACACCAATTGTGTGGTGGTCCTTGCGGGAACTTTGTGTTCCAAAGTGTTTAAGAAGAAGAAGCTCACTCGGTCCGAGGGACCGTTTGAGAGAGGGAAAGGGTTAAAAGAGACCCGGTCTTTGTGACCACCTCAACGGGGAGTAGGTTTGCGAGACCGAACCTCGGTAAAACAAATCCGCGTGTCACACTCTTTATTTGCTTGCGATTTGTTTTGCACCCTCTCTCGCGGACTTGATTATATTTCTAACGCTAACCCAGCTTGTAGTTGTGATTAACTTTATAAATTTCAGTTTCGCCCTATTCACCCCCCCTCTAGGCGACTTTCACTTAGGCATGAGCTAAATATTCTTGATTCTAGGAACTTCTTTTGTTGATTTGCACACATAGCTCATTTATATACCTTTGATCATGTCTCTTTCATATGCTATGGCTCATGTCTTTTCAAGTCTATTTCAAACCAAGTCATAGGTATATTGAAAGGGAATTGGAGTCTTCGGCGAAGACAAAGGCTTCCACTCCGTAACTCATCCTTCGCCGTCACTCCGAGCAACTCTCCATCTTTGGGGGAGAAAAGGACTCCGTCTTTGGTATAATCTTCACTCATTTATTTATGACCAAAGGGGGAGAAAGTACTTCAAGGGCTCTAATGACTCCGTTTTTGGCGATTCATGCCAAAGGGGGAGAAAGTATTAGCCCAAAGCAAAATGACCGCACCACCACCTAATTTTAAAATGATTTTCAATTGGTAATTTCAACTTGGTATCCTATTATGTTCAAAAGGGGAGAAAGTAGTATTTCAAAATTGATATATCAAAACCCCCTTGAACACTAAGAGGAGGATTTCATTTAGGGGGAGTTTTGTTTAGTCAAAGGAAAAGCATTTGAAACAGGGGGAAAATTTTCAAATCTTGAAAATGCTTCACAAAATCTTATTCATTTACCTTTGACTATTTGCAAAAGAACTTTGAAAAGAATTTACAAAAGAATTTGCAAAAACAAAACATATGGTGCAAAGCGTGGTCCAAAATGATAAAAATGAAGAAACAATCCATGCACATCTTATAAGTATTTATATTGGCTCAATTCTAAGCAACCTTTGCACTTACATTATGCAAACGAGTTCAATTATGCACTTCTATATTTGCTTTGGTTTGTGTTGGCATCAATCACCAAAAAGGGGGAGATTGAAAGAGAATTAGGCTTACACCTATTTCCTAAATGATTTTGGTGGTTGAATTGCCCAACACAAATAAATTGGACTAACTAGTTTGCTCTAGTGTATAAGTCATACAGGTGCCAAAGGTTCACACTTAGCCAATAAAAAGACCAAGAATTGGGTTCAACAAGGAGAGCAAGGGATAACCGAAGTGTGCCCTGGTCTGGCGCACCGGACTGTCCGGTGTGCCACCGGACAGTGTCCGGTGCACCAGGGGACTTCACGTTGAACTCCTCACCTTCGGGAAAATCCAGAGGCGCTTCGCTATAATTCACCGGACTGTCCGGTGTGCACCAGACAGTGTCCGGTGCTCCAAGGAAGGGCGCGTCAGGAACTCGCCAGCTTCGGGAATTCGCTCCGCTATAATTCACCGGACATGTCCGGTGTGCACCGGACTGTCCGGTGAACCAGCGGAGCAACGACTACTTCGCGCCAACGGTCACCTGCAGAAGCATTAAATGCGCGCCAGTGCGCGCAGAAGTTAGGCACGTGCGATGTGGCGCACCGGACACTCTACAGTGCATGTCCGGTGCGCCACCGGACATCAAGGCGGGCCCAGAAGTCAGAGCTCCAACGGTCAAAACCCAACGGCCTGGTGACGTGGCTGGCGCACCGGACACTGTCCGGTGTGCACCGGACTGTCCGGTGCACCATGCGACAGACAGCCCCACCAAACAGCTAGTTTGGTGGTTGGGGTTATAAATACCCCCAACCACCCCACATTCAAGTCATCCAAGTTTTTCCACTTCAACCACTTACAAGAGCTCTAGCATTCAATTCTAGACACACCCAAGTGATCAAATCCTCTCCAAATTCCACACAACTCCTTAGTGATTAGTGAGAGAGATTTGCTTGTGTTCTTTTGAGCTCTTGCGCTTGGATTGCTTCTTTTCTTTCTCAATCTTTCTTAAGATCAAACTCACTTGTAATTGAGGCAAGAGACACCAATTGTGTGGTGGTCCTTGCGGGAACTTTGTGTTCCAAGTGTTTGAGAAGAAGAAGCTCACTCGGTCCGAGGGACCGTTTGAGAGAGGGAAAGGGTTGAAAGAGACCCGGTCTTTGTGACCACCTCAACGGGGAGTAGGTTTGCAAAAACTGAACCTCGGTAAAACAAATCCGCGTGTCACACTCTTTATTTGCTTGCGATTTGTTTTGCGCCCTCTCTTGCGGACTTGATTATAGTTCTAACGCTAACCCAGCTTGTAGTTGTGATTAACTTTGTAAATTTCAGTTTCGCCCTATTCACCCCCCCTCTAGGTGACTTTCAAAAAGCACACATGAACATATAAGCAATTCATAGCACACTTGGGAGAATTGGCTGATGGGGAAGCCTACCGCGTTCGTTTATTCTCGTTGTCCCTTACTGATACTGCATTCGCATGGTACGCAGCCTTGCCACCAAACTCTATTAACTCTTGGGAAGAATTAGAGCGGAAATTTCATGAACACTTTTTCTCAGGAGCACATGAATTAGAATTGGCTGACTTAGCCTCAGTCCGACAGGGGCCTGAAGAATTGGTTAATGACTATATCTGGAGGTTCCGGGACACTAGAAACCGATGCTTTCAGATCCATGTCGCAGAAAAACAACTAACAGGGCTGGCTTTCAATGGGTTGCGACCCTACTTAAAAGAAAAATTAGATGGCACCCAATTCTTTTCGCTAGTACACTTGCACCAGCGGGCTATGACGTGTGAAAGCTGAAGTAAGGAAACATCAAAATTGGCTAACTATAAGATGCATCTAGTGGCATACGATAATTCGGACGATGAATCCACGGATGTATACACCGCCGAACTAGTTTGGCCAGGACAGGATAAACCTTCCGCATGTTCTGATTTACAGTCGATTCGAAAGAATCGACAAGAAGAAGTTAAGTTTACTTTTAATGTTGCCAAATGCGATAAAATATTTGACCAGTTACTAAAAACGACAACATTAAATTAACTCATACTATTCCTCCTCCTGATGAACTAAAGAGGCGTGCTTATTGTAAGTGGCATAACTCCTTTTCTCATGCCACCAATGATTGTAATGTTTTTCGTCGACAGATACAATCAGCCATAAATGAGGGCCGATTGGCTTTTCAGGAGATGCAAGTAGACACACAACCTTTTCCTGTTAATACAATAGAACTCACATGCAAAAAGGTCTTGGTTCGGCCCTGTCACACCCGTTTCCAAAGGGCAGAGTCGGGTGCATAGCATATGTGTGCCAGGATCTATTTCCACACATATGTAGACGTCACAAGTGTAATATATCAAAAGAACAATGCATAAAAGCGTAAATAACGATTATATTAACATATTACACTTCGAACAGACATAATGTCTTAACCTTTATTCATCAAAGTATAGCGAACATGGACATCCATCCACAGGAAGATGACCGGGGGTATCGGTAGACTAGCATCCATGGAGTTCAGCATCATATCTTCATCTGCAAACTTCTGATCAAAATTAAGCAAGGGTGAGCTCACTTATGGTCGGGGCTCAGCAAGTGGGGGAAAAACTAATGCAAGTCTAACAAGGTGAGGCTAAGGTTGAGCAGTAAGCATTTTAGTTGGTCCACATTTTATTAACAACACCTGTCTTACTAATAAGTGTGAATCCCAGGTATTCCCATTAAACAAAGGTACAAGAGTATATCAAAAACACTTAAGTGAAACCACTTAAGCAAACCATTGGCAGATCATCGGATCTCGATTTATTTCCATCTTCAAGTTCAATTATCATGTGAGGAGTCCAGGCTGCTCATAACCGTGAGCACGGCTGATATATCAGTTTTACACTCTGCAGAGGTGGCGCATCTTTACCCATGAGTCGCGATTCCCTTCTAGCCCGGGTTAGCTAGACCCGTATTCACTTCCGAGGTGAATGGCCAGGGTCTCACTACGAGGCTTCTCCCTAGAGTCCTCATTACGCAAATGCTGGAAATGGTCAAACTGCATAAGGCACACCTACCGTAACCAACTTATAGTCCAGACTACAGGGTAAAGCTTTGGGAACTATGCCCGTATCCAATCTGCCTGAGCCGGAACTATAAGAGCTTGCCAGATGCCCCCGTTCCTGTCGACCACGACCAGCACCCAACATAAGACTTCCCTAGTTATTTAGCCAAGACCAGAGCCATGATAGTTCTCATGGTAGCACTGTTTTCCCGGGTAGTCACTCCATGTTCCAATTAATATGCAATAATCTTGTTTAACCATCGGGTTAACAATAATAAAGTAAACTTACCATTTGGAACATTAGTATCATAAACAGGAGTGACTGCATAAATTTAAAGTTGTAGCAATAGCATAGCTACTAAGGTAAAGTATAATTCCCAGGTTTGATCAAGGAATAAGGTTGGAAAGGTTATCTAAATAGGTAACCCGTCAAATTATGCATATATTCATCGAAGAATAAACTTTATTAAATGTATTGTTTGGGATCAAACAGAGTATGCAGAGGGAGAAGTCCACTTGCCTTGCTTATTGAAAACTTGAGGTTCTTCCACGGATAGGAATAGATCTTGATTCTTAACTATTAGACCAACCACTGAATATCACACAAACAAACAAGAAGAACAAACACCACTCAATAACATACCACATTCACCATATGTAAAGCTAAAAGAAAGCCTAACGAAAAGAGTGTTCGTTTTTCAAAACCATTACATGTAATGGTTATAATAAAAGGTATTCTTTTCAAAAATATGTGATCTATACTTTATAAAATAAGACATGAGCTCAAAAATATCTTAATTAAACTATATAAATATTATGTTCACTAATTTAATCTTTTATAAAACGTCATACGCGATACGTCTAGATTAAGGGTTTATAACACGATAAACACGTTATAACGATACTAAACCTTTTTAACCTTTTAGAACACATATAAGTTATATCTAAGGTTAATGGGCTACGAAACATGTTATTAATCCTAGAAGCATTATGGAACGTATTATAATTCATTGTTAAACCTTCACTTAAGACAAATTAAGATCTAAGTCTAAATAGGTTTTATGTGAAAAGATCATTATTATTAAACACCTATTTTATGACGATTCAGGTTATGGGCCTTAAGTGGGTTTTCATGCAATAAACAAATAACTATCTTTTATTATAAAGTACATGACCTATATTCTTTATTAGGAAAGTTATAATCAAGGTCAATTTATGAAGTAATATTTTAGTTATAAAAGAACTTAAACTCTTATTACTTTATTTTATCCTTTAGGAAAAACTAAGTGATTCATATATAATGTGGACTAAATTTTATAAGATCATTAATCACGCCATAAATCTAATTAAGAACAAATTGACTATAAGTTTGATTAA
This sequence comes from Zea mays, assembly GCF_902167145.1. Classification (NCBI taxonomy): domain Eukaryota; kingdom Viridiplantae; phylum Streptophyta; class Magnoliopsida; order Poales; family Poaceae; genus Zea; species Zea mays. The sequence goes on along the minus strand of NC_050105.1, from coordinate 128,474,519 downwards.
TAAATTATGATAAAGGATAATTAATCTATTAATTATATTTAATTTTATTGTAGGAACAAATGATCTAGATAATTAAAATGAATACTTTATTTATAGGTATATTATTAACTATCATTTTAGTTATGACGGTGTGAGCACTTAATTAAGCCATCATATCATTATTAGAAAAGTTATATGACATATTACTATTTAGTACGGCTATACTTAAACATCTATAATGAATCTTATTAAATCAAAATCATGATGTCTATTAAAAGGGTCGTTTTATAGTTAGAAACAAATTCTCTAGTTCTTTAGTAAGAAATCTACATTTACCAACATAACTATCAATTTCTTTATTAGAAAAGCATGTGCGTCTAATTAAGTCATTTTAACATAATAAAATTCTATTCTTTCGATTTTCTCCTTAAATAGAATTTATACGTATAATAAAAATTGTTTATTTATAATTCTTCTAACATTAATATACTAGAATTAATTGTAAGTTACTAAATGGGACTTTTAATAACCTATTCATGGTTATTATGACATGAATAAATAGCTTACTAATTCTAAATAATTAAGAGATATACTTATTAATACATTTATCGTGAATAGTAAAATATATATTTTCATCTGACCGAAAATACGTGGCTTAGCATTTCTTCTATTATCTTCATGCAAATAAGTTTACACTTAAAATACTACTGACAATTATTATTCCACACACTAAAGCGAAATCAAATTTGTAAACATTTTCTAGTATGAAATCACGGAAGTAGTGAATAGTGACTGTACTCATTTTAAAATTATAAAATTATACACATATTCAAAGTATTGTCGCGGGGTTCGATTTTGGCTACACGTATACATCGCATCTCTAAAATCAAACATGTATTTAAATATGAAATACTTAAATATAATCATAAAAGGTAATTATATAGTTGTTTATTTAGTATGTTTGCTTAGGAAAATGTGATCTACATTTCTTTTTAACTTTTCATAATTAGAAAACTATGCATAACAGTCACAGGTCATATTTAAATTACGAAAACATGTGAACAATATTAACTTTGAAGTATTTAGAACAGACGTATGAAACTAAAAACAATTACACCTTCTTAATCTTACGTTCGTTATATAGCAAGGAGTTGTGGCTTCGGTCGGAAGGGAATAGAAGGCCTTGACGCAGAATTTGTACACAGTGTCGACGAGCGGAACGGTGTGGGCGAACTCCAAGGGGTCGTCGACGACAAACTCGTTGCAGCTGCTTGCGCGGATCGCAGCACGACGAGATAGGTGGAGCTTCAGCGAGCAACGACAACGACGTGGTGACGATGTTGCGGGCTGGTGGGCTGGCGGCGAGGTGCTAATGCACGGCGAGCAGCAGAGGTACACGGCAATGGCGGGCAGGGGTTCTTGACGTCGGGCGGGGCTCCGGCGACGGATACGGCTGCTCCGGTGATGATGGACACTGTGGTCGGCAAGAGAGGAGGGCGCGAGAGGCGAGCTTGGGATGGATTGGAGAGAGAGTCGGCTTCAATTTATAGAGAGAGGGAGGGAGAGGATCGCTGAGGAGGAACAGCCGGTTTTAACGCCATCAATGGCGTGTCTTCAAGGAAGAAGAAGTGGGGGAGAGAGTAACAGAAGCAATGAAGTTCCATAACGCGCGTAGAAGAAACTGTCAGCGTTGGGCGCGACTTGGTTTGCGGCTCGGCGTCGGTCCTCGGCGTGGGCGTCGGTTCGGTCGCAGCGTCCTGGTTCGGCAGCGCGCGGCTCTGGGCGTCGAGGCGGGGGCGAGGTTGCGCGGCCTCTGGCTGCAGCAGCCGCTCGGCCGGGCGGCGTGCAGGGCGCCCGTGCTGCGCGCGGGGTCGCGGCACTCAGCGCTGCCTGGTGCGGCTGCTCGGTAGGGAGGGAAAAAGGGAAGGAGAGAGAACCGGTTGGGAGAGAGAGAGGTTGGAGAGGGAGAAGCAGAGGCCGACGGCGGTCTGGGAGGAAGCGGCGGCTGGAAGAGAGAGGAGGAGCCAGGGGCGGCGGCTGGGAAGCCAGGGGCGATGGCAGGTTTAGGGTTAGGGATAATGGGCCTAATGGGCCGAGGCGGTTAGGGTTAGGTTTTTTTTCTTTTTCTTTTTTTTTCTATTTCGTTTTCTAATTTCGAAATACATATTTAAATAACCCTAAAATTCATAATAATCAAACCAAAATTATTTATAAATAAAATATTAATTTTTATACTAATATTTATTATATTATTTAAGTGAATTTTCATTTAAGAGAAAATGCTATTCAATATCTAAAATCAATTATGAGAAATCAAAATTCATTCCAAATGCACATAAATAACAAACACTTAAAAGAAAATTTTTATTACCATAATTTCATTAATAACCAAATGTATTATTTTTATTTAATGATTTTCATAGTGTCACAAATCTACCCCTCTTAAAAAGAATCTCGTCCTCGAGATTAAGAAAGGCTAGCAAGAAAACAAAGAAGGCACATGGTTATTTGTAGGTTCTTAGTTCTCATTGAACTCCTCCAAACTTAAGGAACTTTCTTACTTCTTTGCTCCAAAATGTATACTAATCAAGCGTCCTTCATCATCATACTTATAAAATGGTGGGTCTTCTGAACTATTGCTTAGGTCATGCTTGGCAGCTTTCTTCTCTAGTCGGTCCAGACGCTTCTTGGGGCATTCACGAATAATGTGTCCTTCATTTTTGCAGTAGTAGCAAGCACCTCTTGCTTTGAGTTCTTTGCGAGTCAACTTTGCTTGACCAACAGGGGGTGAGGGTTGATTGGGTGCTTGTATCTCAAATGTCTGAGCCTGACTTGATTCTTCTGATTGGGTATCCATGTGTTTCGTGGCTTTTGCTTGTGGTTGAGGTGGACTAATCATGTATCCGAACATTTTTCTATTCCTTTTGTTGTTCTTCATTCCATTCATCGAATATCTCTGTGACTCATTTTTCTCATTCGTAGTTGTTAAGGTAGGGATATTGTCATTGGCACCATTTACTTCATTTCCATTGGGGTTCATCATCTAGTCAGAGGATAAAAAAAGTTAGTGAGACAGACTGCATAAGAGGCTTGTATAACATTAAGATGAAGAGTGAACACAACTTTCCGATTTCCAAGATAAGATTAGTCAAGGAACAAGGGTGGTTTCATATTTCTCCTAGCTTCATCATACTACAAGAGCGTACAAGTGTTATAATCCTTAACATAGATCCTTTTGAACCTTATAAATTACAGAGCATGATATTCAAATCATCTTTTTGATCCAACAGTATTTCTTTGAGCACAAATTGAGAGAAAGACTTGAGCGGGACTTTAGGGCAACTAGAATAGAGCATCATATTGTTTCAGATGACACCATACTTTATTTCCTTATAAAGAGGCAAAACACCGTAGGTGTGAAAGATTCTCCAAATTTATTCATATATCACTTAGCACTATTACAAATCTTGAAAGGGGCAACACCTTGACATTTTTTTGTGAGACATACTCCTTCTAGCTAAATGATATATTATTCTTCCTTGTCAGATGTACCAATCTTCAGGGCTGGAGGTCGATTGTCTTCAAATACTATTATTTCTCCGGATGGGGTTTCCAAACACATGGTTCTCTCAGTATGTTGGATTACTGCCTTAGTTCTTTGTAACCAATTCTTTCCAAGAATCACATCCTTTCTCATTGATTCTATCACTAGGAGATCAACTGGAAAATCTATCCCGTTGATTTTAACACTTACTTTTGGACATATGTAGTTTACTAACATTTTTCCTTCGGGTGCACTGATGGTCTTGCTCGATCTCAAGGGACACTTAAAGATACCATACTTTGTTGCAAACTGGGCACTGATAAAAGAATGTGTTGTACGAGGATCATACAAGACGGTGGCGATGGTTGTGTGAATGACCAGTGTTCCAAAAATTACTGCATTATCACTTTGAATGGTTCCTGTCACTGCATAGCTTATCTTTCCATTGGTCTCTTTCCTTTGTTTATTCTTTGTTGATGCATGGGTTTGAGGGTGTTGTCTTTTCTTTTGGACCTTATTGATCTCCACATCTTTCTTAGGACAACCATTAACAAGATGGCCGGTATCACCACAGCCAAAGCAAGCACGACTTGATAAGTTACATGGTGGAGTTGTCTTTACGTTGTTGGTAGAAGTTTCTGTGCATTTTTGTTCATATTCCATGTCTGAAGACTGAGATAGCTTCATCTCAGAGGTGATCTGTAGTGAACTCTTCTCATGACAGTTACTAAAGTAATGATCTTCACGTCCACATAGATAGCAAGCTTTTCTTGAAGTTATTTCTTGACTTTTTCCATGTTTCCTTTTTTGTTTCTTGGACATGATGCGACCACGAGGTTGAAACTGTGTGCAAGTAATAGTCCATCCGTCAATGTAACACTCATGTGCTTCTTTTTGTAGCTGGGCATCCTTGTGGTGTTTCCTTTTTGGAATACTTTGCAATTCATCAACTGACAGTGCATTAGGTATGAGAGACTCTGCTATAAATTGTTCAGGGGGAGACATCTGTCTATTTATGCCAGAAAATAAAATACGGTTCTTCTGTTTTGTAGTTTCACTTTTGTTCGTACTGATCTGGCGACAAGGAATTCCATAGTACTCACAGCAACAACATGTTCCAAGGTTACTTGTCTGGTGGTTTGGTTGTGCATCATTTTGGGTCTTGATTGTCTGTTCATCAGCTGTTTTATTTATAGTGTTGTTTTGACTTGCCAACACACTGCATTCTTTGCATTTAGTAACATTACTTGCAGTTGACATTCCAAGGTCTGACATCTGTATGGGTATGAAAGAATGGAAGGGACGAGAGGGTTGAGCAAAGACAGATTATAGAGAGCAGAGAAAACCCATCTATCTATGGTTTTACCTAGCTAACTGATGCCATTGTGGACAAAAGTCACACAATACACCAACAATCATTTTAAAGAATCAAATCAAACATGAACACAAAGGACAATGAATTCAAGCATACCAGCACAACACAATCCAATTCTACTCATTCAACCAAAACAAAAGGTGAGCCAAGGTTTGGAATAAGAAAGATATTATAAAGTCAAAGAGTCAGGTAAGAATTATCAAGGAGTTAGACAAGACCAAAACATTATTGTTAATGACCAATAATGAAATAAGATAACCACTAACTGGTGAAGCGAGGATAAATTATACAACCAAGGATATGAGAAAGTTTTTTTTCCCTTTTTTTAAGGATACAAAATACAAGGGCATTATCAAGTAGAGAGACAAAGGGTTCAATATCTCGAGGTAGATATTGTCCAAGGATGACAATACAATGACAAGAAAACAAAAGTATAAGAATTCAATAGGGAGAAAGCATTATCAAGGAGAAAAGTAGAGAGGCAAAAGTTTATTATATCAAGGTAGATATTGTCCAAGGATGACAATACAATGGCAAGAAAACAAAAGTATAAGAAGTCAAGGGTTATATAGCAATATTAGGGATTAGAAAACCACTTATAATATAATATCGCCATTACCGATCTAGTCGAAAATCTTAATACTAAAGAACTATCCTATCAACCTAGCAAAGAAGTCAAATAATAGATCCAGGGGATCCATAACAAAACTTCTTGCGGAGTGGGGATAAGACAGAGAATAGGGCATCATTGATAGCTTCGAAAAGGTTTCTTCTGGCAAACTTTGCTTCAAGTTCCGCAATCTTGACTTGATCATCTTGTAGTGCTTCTCATTAGAACCTTTTGATAGACCAAAAATCAGACAAGAAGGGTTGAAGATAAAAGAGACGAGTTTTTGATATAAAGTAAGTTTTTATGGAGGAAAATATATCAAGCTTTGAAAGACTGACTGGGCTTTCCATTTCTAACTAATCTAACGACCTACGGTCACATTGCTTTGATACCACTTCTGTCACACCCGTTTCCAAAGGGCAGAGCCGGGTGCATAGCATATGTGTGCCAGGATCTATTTCCACACATATGTTGACGTCACAAGTGTAATATATCAAAAGAACAATGCATAAGAGCGTAAATAACGATTATATTAACATATTACACTTCGAACAGACATAATGTCTTAACCTTTATTCATCAAAGTATAGCGAACATGGACATCCATCCACAGGAAGATGACCGGGGGTATCGCTAGACTAGCATCCATGGAGTTCAGCATCATATCTTCATCTGCAAACTTCTGATCAAAATTAAGCAAAGGTGAGCTCACTTATGGTCGGGGCTCAGCAAGTGGGGGAAAAACTAATGCAAGTCTAACAAGGTGAGGCTAAGGTTGAGCAGTAAGCATTTTAGTTGGTCCACATTTTATTAACAACACCTGTCTTACTAATAAGTGTGAATCCCAGGTATTCCCATTAAACAAAGGTACAAGAGTATATAAAAAACACTTAAGTGAAACCACTTAAGCAAACCATTGGCAGATCATCGGATCTCGATTTATTTCCATCTTCAAGTTCAATTATCATGTGAGGAGTCCAGGCTGCTCATAACCGTGAGCACGGCTGATATATCAGTTTTACACTCTGCAGAGGTGGCGCATCTTTACCCATGAGTCGCGATTCCCTTCTAGCCCGGGTTAGCTAGACCCGTATTCACTTCCGAGGTGAATGGCCAGGGTCTCACTACGAGGCTTCTCCCTAGAGTCCTCATTACGCAAATGCTGGAAATGGTCAAACTGCATAAGGCACACCTACCGTAACCAACTTATAGTCCAGACTACAGGGTAAAGCTTTGGGAACTATGCCCGTATCCAATCTGCCTGAGCCGGAACTATAAGAGCTTGCCAGATGCCCCCGTTCCTGTCGACCACGACCAGCACCCAACATAAGACTTCCCTAGTTATTTAGCCAAGACCAGAGCCATGATAGTTCTCATGGTAGCACTGTTTTCCCGGGTAGTCACTCCATGTTCCAATTAATATGCAATAATCTTGTTTAACCATCGGGTTAACAATAATAAAGTAAACTTACCATTTGGAACATTAGTATCATAAACAGGAGTGACTGCATAAATTTAAAGTTGTAGCAATAGCATAGCTACTAAGGTAAAGTATAATTCCCAGGTTTGATCAAGGAATAAGGTTGGAAAGGTTATCTAAATAGGTAACCCGTCAAATTATGCATATATTCATCGAAGAATAAACTTTATTAAATGTATTGTTTGGGATCAAACAGAGTATGCAGAGGGAGAAGTCCACTTGCCTTGCTTATTGAAAACTTGAGGTTCTTCCACGGATAGGAATAGATCTTGATTCTTAACTATTAGATCAACCACTGAATATCACACAAACAAACAAGAAGAACAAACACCACTCAATAACATACCACATTCACCATATGTAAAGCTAAAAGAAAGCCTAACGAAAAGAGTGTTCGTTTTTCAAAACCATTACATGTAATGGTTATAATAAAAAGGTATTCTTTTCAAAAATATGTGATCTATACTTTATAAAACAAGACATGAGCTCAAAAATATCTTAATTAAACTATATAAATATTATGTTCACTAATTTAATCTTTTATAAAACGTCATACGCGATACGTCTAGATTAAGGGTTTATAACACGATAAACACGTTATAACGATACTAAACCTTTTTAACCTTTTAGAACACATATAAGTTATATCTAAGGTTAATGGGCTACGAAACATGTTATTAATCCTAGAAGCATTATGGAACGTATTATAATTCATTGTTAAACCTTCACTTAAGACAAATTAAGATCTAAGTCTAAATAGGTTTTATGTGAAAAGATCATTATTATTAAACACCTATTTTATGACGATTCAGGTTATGGGCCTTAAGTGGGTTTTCATGCAATAAACAAATAACTATCTTTTATTATAAAGTACATGGCCTATATTCTTTATTAGGAAAGTTATAATCAAGGTCAATTTATGAAGTAATATTTTAGTTATAAAAGAACTTAAACTCTTATTACTTTATTTTATCCTTTAGGAAAAACTAAGTGATTCGTATATAATGTGGACTAAATTTTATAAGATCATTAATCACGCCATAAATCTAATTAAGAACAAATTGACTATAAGTTTGATTAATAAATTATGATAAAGGATAATTAATCTATTAATTATATTTAATTTTATTGTAGGAACAAATGATCTAGATAATTAAAATGAATACTTTATTTATAGGTATATTATTAACTATCATTTTAGTTATGACGGTGTGAGCACTTAATTAAGCCATCATATCATTATTAGAAAAGTTATATGACATATTACTATTTAGTACGGCTATACTTAAACATCTATAATGAATCTTATTAAATCAAAATCATGATGTCTATTAAAAGGGTCGTTTTACAGTTAGAAACAAATTCTCTAGTTCTTTAGTAAGAAATCTACATTTACCAACATAACTATCAATTTCTTTATTAGAAAAGCATGTGCGTCTAATTAAGTCATTTTAACATAATAAAATTCTATTCTTTCGATTTTCTCCTTAAATAGAATTTATACGTATAATAAAAATTGTTTATTTATAATTCTTCTAACATTAATATACTAGAATTAATTGTAAATTACTAAATGGGACTTTTAATAACCTATTCATGGTTATTATGACATGAATAAATAGCTTACTAATTCTAAATAATTAAGAGATATACTTATTAATACATTTATCGTGAATAGTAAAATATATATTTTCATCTGACCGAAAATATGTGGCTTAGCATTTCTTTTATTATCTTTATGCAAATAAGTTTACACTTAAAATACTACTGACAATTATTATTCCACACACTAAAGCGAAATCAAATTTGTAAACGTTTTCTAGTATGAAATCACGGAAGTAGTGAATAGTGATTGTACTCATTTTAAAATTATAAAATTATACGCATATTCAAAGTATTGTCGCGGGGTTCGATTTTGGCTACACGTATACATCGCATCTCTAAAATCAAACATGTATTTAAATATGAAATACTTAAATATAATCATAAAAGGTAATTATATAGTTGTTTATTTAGTACGTTTGCTTAGGAAAATGTGATCTACATTTCTTTTTAACTTTTCATAATTAGAAAACTACGCATAACAGTCACAGGTCATATTTAAATTACGAAAACATGTGAACAATATTAACTTTGAAGTATTTAGAACAGACGTATGAAACTAAAAACAATTACACCTTCTTAATCTTACGTTCGTTATATAGCAAGGAGTTGTGGCTTCGGTCGGAAGGGAATAGAAGGCCTTGACGCAGAATTTGTACACAGTGTCGACGAGCGGAACGGTGTGGGCGAACTCCAAGGGGTCGTCGACGACAAACTCGTTGCAGCTGCTTGTGCGGATCGCAGCACGACGAGATAGGTGGAGCTTCAGCGAGCAACGATAACGACGTGGTGACGATGTTGCGGGCCGGTGGGCTGGCGGCGAGGTACTAATGCACGGCGACCAGCAGAGGTACACGGCAATGGCGGGCAGGGGTTCTTGACGTCGGGCGGGGCTCCGGCGACGGATACGGCTGCTCCGGTGATGATGGACACGGTGGTCGGCAAGAGAGGAGGGCGCGAGAGGCGAGCTTGGGATGGATTGGAGAGAGAGCCGGCTTCAATTTATAGAGAGATGGAGGGAGAGGATCGCTGAGGAGGAACGGTCGGTTTTAACGCCATCAATGGCGTGTCTTCAAGGAAGAAGAAGTGGGGGAGAGAGTAACGGAAGCAATGAAGTTCCATAACGCGCGTAGAAGAAACTGTCGGCGTTGGGCGTGGCTTGGTTTGCGGCTCGGCGTCGGTCCTCGGCGTGGGCGTCGGTTCGGTCGCAGCGTCCTGGTTCGGCAGCGCGCGGCTCTGGGCGTCGAGGCGGGGGCGAGGTTGCGCGGCCTCTGGCTGCAGCAGCCGCTCGGCCGGGCGGCGTGCAGGGCGCCTGTGCTGCGCGCGGGGTCGCGGCACTCGGCGCTGCCTGGTGCGGCTGCTCGGCAGGGAGGGAAAAAGGGAAGGAGAGAGAACCGGTTGGGAGAGAGAGAGGTTGGAGAGGGAGAAGCAGAGGCCGACGGCAGCCTGGGAGGAAGCGACGGCTGGAAGAGAGAGGAGGAGCCAGGGGCGGCGGCTGGGAAGCCAGGGGCGACGGCAGGTTTAGGGTTAGGGATAATGGGCCTAATGGGCCGAGGCGGTTAGGGTTAGTTTTTTTTTCTTTTTCTTTTTTTTTCTATTTCGTTTTCTAATTTCGAAATACATATTTAAATAACCCTAAAATTCATAATAATCAAACCAAAATTATTTATAAATAAAATATTAATTTTTAGACTAATATTTATTATATTATTTAAGTGAATTTTCATTTAAGAGAAAATGCTATTCAATATCTAAAATCAATTATGAGAAATCAAAATTCATTCCAAATGCACATAAATAACAAACACTTAAAAGAAAATTTTTATTACCATAATTTCATTAATAACCAAATGTATTATTTTTATTTAATGATTTTTATAGTGTCACAGGCCCGAAATGGCCGATAAAGGTAAAGACAAGGGCATCGTCATTGGCGATCCTCGCATGTCAATTATATCACAAAAGGAGATTGCTCGAAAGGCTTCGGGCGAGAAGGCTAAAAGGTTCGAAGACACCCGGGGCAGGCACAATTAATGAACCAAACACATCAGCCTAGCCCGAGCATCGCAGATGTTCCGGCACCTACGTGAGGACGGTCTGGTGCTCAGACAAACGGTACAGCTAACTCAGCCGGACAGTCCACCTATGACCAAAGGCGTCAGCCTCTACACGAAGCAAGGAAAAAGACGCAAGGTCAAAGCACATATAGTCGGCTGATCAAAGTCGTCCCTCCTTTTGATCAGTTGCTCTCCAAAAATGCTAGCAAAAAGACTGTTCCACGTGATCGGTCAACAAAGAAACCTCGGTCACCTGCTAAAACGAAACGGCCGAACAAAACGGCCCAAAAGGCGACGCGACAAGCATCGCCTGATCATCCTATGAGACCAGGGTACTTTCCACCCGTTTATTCATCGTCGGTATATTGTCCTACTCAAATATGAAATGACATGACGATGAATCCATGGTACATGTATAGTCCCTTTGTCTATCCAGGCTGGGGGGCACCTCTATTCTATTCATTTTGATGCATTGATCAAATGGTCGTGGCCGAGAAAGATACAATCCAAAACGGCCATTATACATTGGTGCTTTATTGAATGATCTCTATTTTGAAAAGCCGGTGACTTACATCAGGTTTAGTTCATATGCTTTTGGTTCGTCAACCTTCACCAAAAGGCAGGGGGCATATGTTGGAAGCCAAAAAAGGCCTTGCGGACGGTCCGCAGTGGCGGCGCGGACAGTCCGCGCGTGCGCAGAGACAGTTAGGGTTCCTAGTTTCTCGCGGGACCGATTGAACCCCCAACAATCGATCAAATCAAATCTATTCCTCGTTTTTACCTTACATATCAGAAGTAGTTCTAGTTTAGCCCTAGTTTAGTATTACAATCCCCAAATTCTCTACTTCTCTTCGACTCTACGTCGATTAGAGGAGTCTAGGTCGGCTAGCCGAGCCTAGACAACCCCTAGGATCTCTCCTCTCCGACGGGGTCCCTTCCGAGAGCGAGATCCAGGCGCCGCCGGCGACCTTCGCCGTCCCTGCGCACGCGCGGACCGTCCGGTCGTCAAGCAGGGAACGCCAGCCCCTGTACCAGATCGCGGACTGTCCGATCCCTGGCCGCGGACTGTCCGCGCCTCTGCAGAGGACACCGCCACCGGTTCTCACGCAGTGCTTGAAAAGGTGTCAACACACATCTTAACTGATCCGAAAGGAATCCCTCAATCCGTCCTGTCCTGTCCCTCATGGCCACGCCTCTCTAGTGCTTTTTTTTAAGAAGACGTGAATAGAGGATGCATCGATGGCGATAAGCACAATCGATATTCGAGGTTATTTTTAAAAAAATATAAAAAAAATTAATTCAAATAAATTAAAATAAATAGTAAAACATGTGGGAGGTCCCTAAGATTTGTCGCAGCGTGCCATTTAAGTTCCAGAACTTTTAAAAATAACGAGTAAAATATGTGAATCCCTTCACTAAAGACCTTTTTAGCTAGCATGTTCAGAAACCAGTATGTGGCATAAGTTTAATAGAACATCTATGATTCAGGATTAAGTAGTCATAAATGCAACCATCTCTCTCAAGATTAAGGATGTGTTTTGGTTCACTGTCCGCCACAATTTACCTAACTTTTCCTCAGTTTTTCAATTTCGCCGACTAAACTTAGACAAAGTTGTAACTTAGACAAGTTGTAACGTAGTTAGCATAGAACCAAGCAGATCTTAATTTCTATGTGTTGACATAAAAAAAGTGTATTATAGCCTCTGAGTTCAGTAGCATATAACGTAACATGTACAACTGCCCATTAGCATTTTGAAGGACCAGCACATCCAAGAAACATCACTGATGAATAGTTCCTCAGCTGCCTGCCAAGAACAATAAAAACAAAGACCCCTCCTGGGATTTCCTTTGAAAATTGTCCCCACAGGTGGTGCCCATGCCTCCAGCTTCGGGAGAAATTGGTAAATGTCCTAGCAAAAACTGAATGATTTGACACTGTTTTTCAGCATGCCAATGTTCTGCTACCATGGTTCACTTTTCCCCGGCAGCAATGCTGGTGCTGGTTGTCGCAGTTACGCTTGTAAGAAAGCAGCTTGCTGGTGTGAAAGTGCTCTGGGCTCTGGCAGAACTGGGGTCAACATGTAATATGAACACTAGCAAACAGCAACCGAGCGAGCCAAGACGCTGAATTCACATGGCTATTCCGACGGACCAAGTGATGTGAAAATACAGAGTAATGTACCTCCGTTACATGGGTTGTTTTGGGGCTTTCCAGCAGAGTAGATTTGAACCGAACCGTGAATTCTTGCTCCACCTGCAGAAGAAACAAAACACTTGAGCATTGGTTCTGTCACATGGCAGTCATGTATCTGAATATATCGTTGCAAGAGATTGTATGGCCAAATAGCTGCCTGTGAAGAAGCATTAATCGAGACTAGCAACCAAACAACAGTGGAACAGTGCTAAGTTCAGATGGCTTACAAGTCATCATCTCTTGAACTGTAAGTAGCCCTTGAAACTGATCTTGGACACTGCTCGTAAGGCTCATACGCGCAGAAGTACGTATCAAATTCCTTCTTAGGTAGGAATTCCATCTTGTTATGCGGCTGGATCCTCAGACAGATGGTGTGCGCTGCGCCAGAAGACAACAGCTTCTTCTGAAGCCTCAGTGTTCGCGAGAAGCAGCTTGGCTGTAGGTCAGGCTCCTGGATGCTACCAAAGCGGCCCTGATCACTCACACCCCCCTTTGAGTAGTTAGTCTCGGACCTGCACGTCCTTGTCATGTCATCTGTCATGGATCTGTTCGACGTCAAGGTGCTCCGACCATCATCCTCGCAACCATAGGCTGTTGGTTTCGAATCGACACGTTGCATGGTATATGGTGACTCCTGCTGGCTAGAGGTGTAGCCTTTAAGCGGTGTCTCCCTTGCCCCAGGCCTCACAGCTTCGTCTTCATCAGTCACTACTGAATCTGACAGCTCTTGCTTCCGGCCAGAGCAACTGAGAAAACTGAACGAGTGTCTCTTCAACCTAGCATCTTTTCTCACTGGACAAGGTACAAGTTTGAATCTGATCTCCACATTGCACCCAAGAACGTGCTGTAAAGAGCACTCTATTAGGCTTTGCATTTTCTCTGCTCTTGATAGGTGATCTGGGTGTCCGAAGCCAACTTCTGCTATAGCCAGCTCTGAGAAATTTGTACATGCAGTCTATCATTTTCAGCACAATCCATATATGAGAGATTAAAAATTCAATTCAGATGGCATATTTGTTTTTACCTTCGGTAACATGAACCGATGATAAGAAGCCTTCTTTCCTGAGGAAACTTTTGGCTGATCTTGATCGACACTTTCCAATGGCTCTCCTCCATATGTTCTCAAGCTTAAGCCGTCTACAGTGTCTCTCAGAACAGTTGGACTTGCTGCTGTTACATGCCTGACAAAAATTGGTGTTTGAGTGCACCTTGGAAACCCAGTCATCTGCACAAGGATATCAAAAATGGTTATCATTCCATTCTATCTGGAATTCGGAATTACATGGGATACTTACAATTCGTACATGTACCTGTATATCCAGTTACTGAATGTGAATGCATATCATTCGGTTCAGCAATAAGGTTAGGTTCATTGGTGCCAAACTGCAAAAGCGCAACTGTAACCCAAGTAGCCTGATTCCTTGATGTCCTCAATTGTTTTTCAGTTTCTGATAGTATCTTCAGTGCATGTCTTAATTTCTTTATTCCAACCTCTGATACTGCAAAGTCATGATAAAAGGTTGAGACTTAAGACTAAAGCCTTAGTGGAACAAATAGGAGTGTGGATATAGAGACAGTTCCAAAATTCAAGATAAAAGTAAGATCATCAAAAAATTTCCAACAATAAATGTGTGATCCTACAGTTGGTTCAACTCAAGCAACTTAAAAGAAAATAGCATGCAATTCTGAACAATAGGAGAATGCATGTGGCAATAAGAAAGAAACATGTCAAGGATAGCACACGCACATGCATATCTACCCAAGAAACTTTTGCTGACTTCACTGACAGCAGATTGACATCGTCCTGAGAGAATGTCCATAATAAGGTTGGCCAGCTGAGAAACAAGCTGCAGAGGATCAATTGCTGACCCCATAAGTTCTCGGGCTCGTCTTACAGTATTGGTTGTGTCAGATGACAATGCTAGATCAAGCAACTCAATCAACTCGTCATCAGACACTGATCCTACCTGCAAAAAATGGTATACAAATATGAAAAGACTGACTTATGATATATTTACTTAGAACATGACAGATGACAGTAGACAACTCACAAGTTCATGCACAAGAGAAATTGTGATCTTCTTCCCAAGCAAACTGAGCTGGTCAAGCATTACTTCAGAATCTCTAAGAGAACCACTAGACTTTGCAGCAATGAAGTACAACCCATCATGGTCGAATTCCAATCCTTCTCCTATACAGATCTTCTCCAGCCTGTATACAATATCTGCCACCTTTATCTTCGGAAAATGGAACTTCTGGCAACGTGTGATGGAAGCGCGAGGCAGGCTTTCTATGTCAGAAGTGATCATAATGTATACCGTATGCCGGTATGGCTCGTCAAGGCTCTTCAGTATTGCTGACCATGCGTCTTCTTGCAAGAGATGGCATTCATCTATTATGAAAACCTTGAAGCGCGAAGAGTAGGGTACGAGGGATGCGCTCTTGAGAAGCGCCTTCACTCGACCTAAACGACCCATTTTCGCCACGTCAAGCTCTTTCACATCTCTACCCTTCCCAGAGAAAAGGATGACACACTCTTTGCAGAACCCACATGGCCTTTGCTCTTCAAGGGACACGCAATTTAGAGCCGCGGCGAAAATCCTTGCCGTGGATGTCTTGCCTGTGCCCCGGGGGCCATGAAACAGGTACATTGGGGCAACTTTTCCTTTGCAGCAGGAATATAAGAGGGACTGGGCAACAACGTTTAGTCCAACCAATTCGCTGAAGGAACGAGGGCGAAATTTCTGGCTTAGACACCTGGGCGTCTCAGTGTATGGTACGTTGCCTTGGAACGCTGCCTCAGTCCCATCTGTAGATAAGAGAGGCTGATCTGGACCATCACTGTCAGAATAAAGCTCTCGGCACTTTGACGCTCCTGACCAGCAGTAGCTTATACCACAGCCACTAAAATTTGACCCCACGACATCGTTTGACCTCAGTCGTGTATCCTCGGTTCCATGCCCTGATCTTGCCTCGCTAGCTGACATGCAGGGGCTCCCGACACGGCTCATTGCAGCCGAAGGCTTGCTCCTGAATTTGGAGTGGCCTGGCATTTTCACTTCGTCTTCGTCAGATTTACCTGGCATTGCAAATTTTGGCCTTTCATAAGAATTCACTTCCTCCTCTGCATCCACATTGTTGACCAAATTGTTCGCCAATTGACGGATAGAACTATGATTCGAGTGGCTAGAGTCCACTGACTTGCGGTGACCGTCTCGGCGGACACGATGAACCTGCTTGTTTCTTGGTGGGTTCAAGCCTCTGATCCTGACAGCAGAAGATCTCCTGTAGGACGCAGTCCTTGCGTTTGGTCCCCGAAAACTCCGCTCCGACCCCATTGTAGGCTCGGCTCCCACGTCCTCGTCTTCTTCAACCTGGTGATTATGTGCCGACCTGCCGAGCTCCAGAGCCACCCCATTGCTAGAAGCAGTCTCCCACACCATGTGGTCGGCAGGAGATGCGAACTTGCCCATTGAGTTTGTCGCTGGATCCCGCAGCGATCTCAATCGCTTGAGCTGCACCAAGGTTCTTGACAGCGGGACATCCACAGAGTGACGCCTCATGTCCGTCATCTTGAGTTTTGACATGAAAGTGGAATAGTGGAAGATGGTATCTTCAATTTTGACTTGAAAGTGTGGTCCTGATGATGAGGACATGACCCATTTTAGCGAAGTCACTGCAGAAGACCAGACACAAGAACCATAAGAACGCAGTATTTGGAGCAAATATTTATACTAGGAGTATGCACTACGACAGGCCCATAGAAAAGAAGTATGAAATCGCGAGGTCACAGAAGCCATTCAACAAGCACAGATCAAGATAGTAAAAGGAAATGCCTCACTTTTGCTGTACAAGAATCTGGCTTGACTTGTCCGTTACCTCACCGAAATGAAAGGTAAAACAGTGCGGATAATCCACACATTATCTCCTTTTCTTAGAAACGTGGGGCTCCCAAGAAAAAAAAACAAACAGCAAGTGTGGGACAAAAAAAAACAATCAAAAAGTCAAATCCTACCCTAGAACCCCAGTAGCCTGCACTTAAAAACACAAGAGATTTGCACAGTTGCATGTACCAATCACCACCAAGTCATCAACCTCTTGTCTCGTAGAAATATGACTTGGATGGATGGCACAGCAAACAGAAACAACCCAGATAAAACCGTCAAACGACAGCGAAGAACCCCTCTTGGAACCTCAAATGAAATCACTGAAGGTTGCAAAAATCTTTGGGCACACACATCTCCCAACCGCAATGGCCATTTTCCTGCTACCTCGTATAGATGCAGCACCGGCCGCAATCCTTGTCGTTCAGCTCCTCGCATCGCAAGAGCACGGATCAGAAGCAGAACGGACCCCGCCACCCCGCCCACAAATCAGTGGCGCGGCATTGCGAATGAACCACGAGATCCATCGCGCGGAGCAAGTAAACAACGAGACGCGCAGCGAGGAAGGCAGGAGACCCCCGTCCGGAACAGAGGGGAGGGGAAACCGTCGGGATTAAAAGCGAAGAATGTGCGTGCGAGGAACAATGGAGGACGCCTTCTTACCAGAAAGAAGCCTGGGCGCACGGAGGCGGCGGCGGCGGCACGGGGCCAGGGAACGGCCAGGGCTTTTTGCCTCGACGGGGTTGGAACCGCTCTGCTACGGTGCAGCGCGTGGTAATGGTAGCGGCGGGTACAGTCAGCCCAGCACCAGAGCACCTCAACTCACTGGTAATGGTAGCGGCGGCTGGAGCTTCCGAGGATGGAGAGGACGGCGGCCTGGGCGAGGCCGGGGAGTGTGTGTGAGCTAGTGTGCTGAGCAGGCCAGCGGCAGCGTGGGTGTGGCCATGTGCTCAGTGCCAGAACGGCACGGAAAAGGGCAGGTTTGGGGGGGGGGGGGGGGGGGGGGGGGGGGTGATTAAACAAGTGCAGTGGTCATGGCGCGGTGGGGCCGCGGCAACATCGGCGGCCGTGCCGGAGCGATGGCGTTTCTGTAAAATTTTGCCGGAGGCTGGAGGATTGTGCCGGTGCGCAGCAGAGAGAGTGTGTGTGTGATTGAGGGAGAGGCTGCTAGGCTTTTTGTTCGTTGCGGTGGCTGGCTGGGCAACAGGGCAGAGCACAAGAGTGGTCACGCTTTTGTGTTTCTCAAACTGAGGTCTGATGAGCAGCGTCGTTTTCACGTGCACGCGGCACCTCGGTCTTACTTGAAATTACACAAGCGCCGGTTTTAAAAACTGATGGATGTCATGCCTCTTTTATAGGGTGTTTGGTTTGAATAATGAGCTAGTCAATTATTTTCTCACTCCTCACTATTTTTGTTTGGTTTGTGGAATGCAATGAGTTGATCCATCACCACGTCATTCCTAATAGTTAGTTAGTTAGTACTGATATGATAAATAGGGTCATTCCACCAAATTTGAGAAATAAACCCATGATGCATCATCTTAATTTGGATATAGTGATTCCTTAAACTAAACATCCAATTAAAGTCCCGTTTTTGTGTTGTACCCCCAAGAAGCACACGGTACACGGCAAATGGACCATGGTAGCTTCGAAGTAACCACAATGTATAAAGAAAAAAGATTTGCTGGAATATAAATGTTTTACATTCACGAGGCGTTAGGATACTTTCATTTTAGATGAATTAGAATTCACTTAATAAAGTAACTTATTTAGTTTGTATTTTACATTCCACTACTTTCCAAAGTTCAGATATAAGCCTATCTCACATTCATGAGTGAAGGATGAGAAATAATTTTATGCATTAGTAGAATTTTTTTTACTCTGAAACTTACATGACACTCTTCGTCTCACTTCTCTCTATAGTAAAAATGTAGCACATAAATATCTCTGACATCTTGCTAATAATAGTATACAAATATATTTTACATACAACCGAATTCACTACAGGAAAACACTTAATTCCCGTCGGTTTAGGGCTTATTCCCGTCGGTTTCAGGCCGACGGGCGTCCCTTGTCGGGGATAAGGTTATCCCCGTCAGCAGCTGACGGGAATAATTAATTCCCGTCGGCTAGATAGTGGCCGACGGGAATTACGTCTAATTCCCGTCGGTTCTAGAGGCCGACGGGAGTTATTGATTAATTCCCGTCGGTTCCCTAGGCCGACGGGAGTTATTAATTAATTCCCGTCGGCCCCACGTGGCCGACGGGAATTAACTGGGCCGACGGGAATTAATAGTTAATTCCCGTCGGTTCGACCATAGCCGACGGGAACTAACTGGGCCGACGGGAATTACTGTATACTGCTACAAAAACAGCACTAAATTCGGTCACTATTTCTGCACACATAACATATATCAAACATAATCACATATAACAGCCACATTACAAACACATGTAGAGATACGACATCCACAAACACATGCATTTAGACATAGTGCATTTATAATTAAAACATCCACCAACGTGTACGACATAGTATTCAAACATAACATCCACCAACATCAAACAACGAGTACGACATAGTATTGAACATAACATCCATCAACGAGTACGACATTTCAAACATAAGTTTAAGTGTTTAGAGATAACCACCACTTGGGTGGTTAGAGCTATGACCGCTGCCGCCTTCACCACCAGGAGGAGGGAACGCGAAGAGCGAGTCAACAAATCCAGTCCCTGCTGCTGGATCAGACCCACTGCCACCCGCTTCAGGCGTAACCTATGCAAGTTAGCAAATATCAACACGTTAAATGCAAATATCAAAAAGTATACAAGTGTATAAATTAATGGAGAGTTATCAAACGTACCCTATCTCCAGGTGCAGGTATATGTGTCGGAGGGGTGGTGAACTGTGGTGGTGGAACTGGTGTGTTTGCAAATTGGCTCCATTGTGGTGGCGGTGGAAAATTTGATGTCATGCCCTGTTGCTGCATTAACTGTTAAACACATATGTGTTACTACTGAAGATGTTGTATTGAAATATAATAATTTAGAGTTCGGATTATGTGTACTCACTTGATACATCGCTTGATTATGAGCATTGCAAGCCTCCATAAATTCGCGTTGTTGTCTCATCTTGTCTGTCCGTACAATCTTTATGCCACCTCATGTGCATAGCTGTCTTCCTCGAGAGAAACAAACGTTTCACTCTAGGAGTGAGAGGCATGTACCGAAGCTGTTTATGTGCAACCTTTGTCACCACCTTCTCACCATCTTCATTTACAAGCTCCACGTACCTCGACTTCCCACATTTTAAGCATTTCTGTTCTCTGCCATGTTCCTTCCAAAAAAGCATACAATTGTCTTGGCAAACATCAATCTTCTCATACTCCATACCAAGACCTTCAAGCAATTTTTTGGACTGGTACATGTCTTTGGGCATCTTGTGACCCGTAGGAAGAACCTCACTAATCAAATCCACAAGCTCCTTGTAACAATTAATTGAAAATGCAAACTTGGACTTGATTGACATCAGTCGGGTCACGAATTCGAGCACGGTCACGTTAGTGTGCCCGTGAAGAGGCTCTTCTGACGCTTTAAGTAGGTCGAAGAACTTCTGAACCTCCGGTGTAGGTGAATCATGATGATCTGGTGCCAGTTCAGGCTGCAGATCCTCAAGCATCTGGTCCATCCTATCAACATCATCTTCACCGTCATCAACTTCTACTTCTGCTGCTCGTTCAGCATCTTCACCATGGAGATACCAGACCTTATAGCCTGGCACAAAACCATGCGAGCACAGGTGTAGTGTGACCTGCCTCTTGGTGTGGCTCGTCATATTTCTACATTTATTGCATGGACACCTAATATTATCTATTTGTGACAAAGCAGCTGCATGGTCCAGAAACATCTGCGTCTTGGCAAACCATTCACTTGTGTGACACCCACCCTTCTTGAAACCTTCATACATCCAATCACGTCTATCACCCATTATTGCGGCTGTGTGTACGAGTAAAGAGTGTGTGAGACAATATCACGTTTCTAAACGTAACACATACATCTATATGTAAGTAGTAAAACTATATATATATATAACTATATATATACATAAAAACTATATATATACATAAATATATAGTTATATACATAAATAACATTAAATTTATCAATAGCGAAACCTTCATACAACCTAATATGATAAGTTAAATCTATTCAAAAAATAACATCAAATTCAACAATTTAATAGAATAAGTTAAATTTATTATAATAATAAAAATTTTGAATTATACGTAACATCAAGGCACACATGTGATATTAAACTAACTCTATTCACACTCTAATCACATGTTATATTAAATTAACTCTAATTACACTCTAATCATACCCTAAACTAACTGAAAGTCGCCTAGAGGGGGGTGGATAGGCGAAACCTGAAAATTAAAACTTTATCCCCCAACTCGATCCCTTGATTAGTGGTTAGAACAAGATATACAAATATCGGAGAATAGAAACTAAGTTCTTGCTTGAAAGGAGTATTGCTAAATAATGCGGAAGTGACAAATCAATACAACTTATAAGTCTATGAAAATAAAGCAAGAAAGCTTAGATGAAAAGAGCACTAACTCAAGTTCTTTCTTGCGGAGTGTTGCTACACTTAAATGAGAGGTTAACTTGAAGCAACACCAAACGATATGAGCAAAGAATAGTGCAAGAGAACTTAGAGAAAGGGAAAGCAAACAAATCACAAGCAAAAGCACAATGAACACGGGTGATTTGTTTTACCGAGGTTCGGCCCTCGAAGGCCTAGTCCCCGTTGAGGAGTCCACTTAAGGACGGGTCTTTTTCAACCCTTTCCCTCTCTCCCGATCACACAAGGATTGGCGAGCTCTTCTTCTTCTCAAGGATCACTCTCGATCCCACAAGGACCACCACAATCTTTGGTGTCTCTTGCTAGCTTTTACAAGCCTCCAACACTTTGGAGGAAGTTTGAATGGGAGTCAAAACTCCACGCGCAAATGAACACAAGGATGAAGCACACACTATCTCTCAATGTATCTCACAAGGCACTAGGGCTAAACTCAATTGAGTAGCTCTCAATTGCTCGCTCTCTCTTTTGTGGCACTTGTATTGGTTGTAGTGGGCTAGATCTTGTGTATAGGATGTATCAATGAATATAGGTGGTCGGGAGGGCTTGAGTATGTCAACTAGGTGACTTGGAGTGTTGCTTGAACTCCCACACCTTGAAGTGGCCGATTGGGGTGGTATTTATAGCCACCATCCAAAAACTAGCCGTTGATGAAGTCTGCTGGCGATGGGTGCACCGGACAGTCCGGTGCACACCGGACATGTCCGGTGCCCCAGCCACGTCATCCTATCCGTTGGGGTTGGAGCTGGTCGACCGTTGGAGGCTTTGTCCTCATGTGTCACCGGACAGTCCGGTGCTCACAGGACAGTCCGGTGCCCCTCTGTCCTTCTGCTCTGACTTCTGCCGCGTGTACTGTTGCGCACTGTTCACTGTCAGAGTCGACCGTTGGCGCGGGGTAGCCGTTGCTCCGCTGGCGCACCGGACAGTCCGGTGTACACCGGACAGTCCGGTGAATTTTAGCGGAGCGGCCTTCCATTTTCCCGAAGCTGGCCAGTTCAGAGCCGCTTCACTCTGGAGCACCGGACACTGTCCGGTGGTGCACCAGACAGTCCGGTGAATTATAGTGGGCTGCGCCTGAGAAACCCGAAGGTGAAGAGTTCGAAGGCAATCCTCCCTGGTGCACCGGACATTGTCCGGTGGTGCACCGGACACTGTCCGGTGCCACACCGGACAGTCCGGTGTGCCAGACCAGGGAGCACTTCGGTTTCTTTTTGCTCCTTTGTTTTGGACCCTGTCTTGTTCTTTCTATTGGTTTTTGTTGAATCTTTGACACCTGTAGAACATGCAGTCTAGAGCAAACTAGTTAGTCCAATTATTTGTGTTGAACATTCAACCACCAAAATTATTTAGGAAAAGGTTTAAGGCCTATTTCCCTTTCAATCTCCCCCTTTTTGGTGATTGATGCCAACACAAACCAAAGCAAATATATAAGAGCATAATTGAACTAGTTTGCCTAAGGTAAGTGCAAAGATTGCTTGGAGTTAAACCAATATTGATTTCATAAGGTATGCATGAATGGTTTCCTTTTCATTTTCAACATTTTGGACCACGCTTGCACCACAAGATTTGTTTTTGCAAATTCTTTTTGTAAATCCTTTTCAAAGTCCTTTTGCAAAATAGTCAAAGGTAAATGAATAAGATTTTGCGAAGCATTTTCAAGTTTTGAAATTTTCTCCCCTTGTTTCAAATGCTTTTCCTTTGACTAAACAAAACTCCCCCTCAATGAAATCCTCCTCTTAGTGTTCAAGAGAGTTTTAAGATATCAATTTTGAAAATACTACTTTCTCCCCCTTTTGAACACAATAAGATACCAATTTGAAATTTTCAATTGAACTTATTTTTAAAAGTAGGGTGGTGGTGCGGTCCTTTTGCTTTGGGCTAATACTCTCTCCCCCTTTGGCATGAATCGCCAAAAACGGAGTCATCAGAGCCCATTCTATAAGTTGTCTTCCCCTTTGGTAAATAATATATGAGTGAAAGATTATACCAATGTGGAGAGATAGTATGGAGTGATGGCGAAGGGTAGATAATACCAATAGAGTTGAGTGGAAGCCTTGTCTTCGCCGAAGACTCCATTTCCCTTTCAATCTACGACTTAGCATAGTAATATACTTGGAAACATATTAGTCGTAGTCATGGTACGGGAATAATAGGATATATGCATTTGTACCAAAATGAAAGAGATATGATCAAGAGATATGTCAATTAAGCATGATCATAGTTCTATATAATATAGATTTCTCCCCCTAAATATGTGCCTTGAGAGGAATACATATTTTGGCCTTAAATGCCAAGTGCACATAATTAGGTTAATGAGAACAAGTCTATATCATAGAGAAAGTGAAGTGCATTGTGTCATAGTATATGTGTGATGCTCAAGACAGTTTATGCACTTATGAAAGCATGTTGCAAACATCTTAAGCATTTTCCTTTAAAGATTTCAAAGAGACTTAAGGACCATCCACCTTTGGAACAAAGGTAGCTTATCCTCGTTGCAAGGTTAAGCTTTAAGCTCTTTGACAATAGAACCACTTCATCTAGTTTTAGCAAAGATGCAATAATGCATGAGTGAAATTTTAAGAGGTTAAACTAGGTATGAAGCAGGGATAAATGCAAAGGACATGCTTTCTCTTCCTTTTATACAAGATATGCAAAGAGTGTATATAAGAGGAAGATTTTAGGTACATATGTAAATGATAGGAATAAGTTTTACCCGTTTTGTACCTTTACTTGTAGACGCTCTCTTCATTGTGCTTTTGTCCTTAGTCTTGTTTGCTTAAGATCTATGCTCAATGACAATGTGTGAAAATATTTTGCACAAGAGAGAGTTCTTACAACTAGTGATCCTTTTCTAAGTCATGGTTAACATATATTAAGTGGATCACAAATTGTATAAATGAATCATGAATTCTCCTTTTAACTTAGTGCATATCAAGAGAGGTATCGATTGGAAAGAATATGAGGCACTAAGTGTCATTTGATGTTATTCTATGATCAAACAAACAATGGATGCGATCAAGAGAGTAACATATTGGAATAGGAATTAAGCTTAAAATAGGAGAATCCAATAAGCATGCTACTTTAGTAATGAGAGCAACAATCCTTGATAAAAGCAACATTATTTTAACAAGATGGATTTATGTGTAGTAGCATACCTCATGAGAAACACTATTCTCATGCAAGAGACTATATGAAATTACTAAGATAAAGCAATAGTCTCAACATAATCAAAATATAAGAATGAACTCCCCCTAAAGATATGCATCAAGAAATTGAAAGAATTGATTTTGATGCATTCACCTTTAAAGACACAAAGGGAGACCCATTACACACCTTGATCGAGGCTTATAAAATTTGCAATAATCAACTTAAGCCTGGTAATTCCATAATGAAAAGGATTTGGAATGCTTACAACCACACCATCGATTGTTGTTGTGAAGACCTTATTGTCCAAGTAGGTGTTATTGTCCTTGATGTTCTTCCTTTTTCATTTGAGTGTCCTCCCTTTGTAGTTGTCTCTTTTTCCTTCCAAGCTTATTGAAAATACTTAAGAGAGATGTTAATAGCACAAGGGAGTATATGATGAAAGATGATTATTTTAGATAATTAACATACATGATTCATCATCCACAAGTCACACAGACAAGAAGAAAGAAAAAAGAAAAAAAAATCCTTAACATTTGTGCTTATTACTAAAAAGGAATATGCACTATTTAACTATTTGATCAAACATAGGATTTTGCTTCTTCATATTGAATTTTATTAATTATTACTTAAAAGCAAGTCAATATGAGAACATTTATAGCAAAGGTATGAAATAGATTCTAATGGATAAGTGCATTTATGAGAATGTGATTGAATGCACATCAAGACAAATTTAGTACTCCAAAGAATCTATTCTTCAAGAATGATAATTTAGAGAGAATAACCATTGAAGGGAACTATATTAAAGAGATGAGTTCCCATACCTTTGCTTTTACCTTTCTTCCTTTTTGGTGAAGAGTACCCTTTGAGACTTGTGGCTTTAACCTTGCACTTACTCTCTTGTAGATTTTCATAAGTAGACTCAAGAGAAATGTTAAAAGCAGCACAAGCACTAGTTTCCCTTTTTGTAATCATTTTGATAAGGAATGAAAAGTGGATTACTAAGGCATGGAAACTTTATAATATGAACTAGATTATTCCAATAAGTATGCTAAGTTTTTCCTCATAAAACAAGCATGGTTAAATTCTTGATACTATGGGAATAAATCTAATCCATAACATGGAGAGCGATAAATGAAGAAGAATCATATCCAATTTAAGCAATAAAACATACAACATAAATTATTGGATTGATTTTTCTTGACATGATAAATTACGCATCCCCAAAGAGAAATTTATTCCTATAAGTGAGACTACTTAAATTACTTAGATAAAAACATTAGTCTCACTTTTCTAGCTATAGAGAGAATTTTCCTTTTATAAGTGTCCTAAGTATTTGAATTCCTTACATGACACTTTATTCTTTTAAGAATATGAAATATCTCTCTATATCTAGAACAAGGCAATAATAGAATAATTAGTGTAAACCTTGCCATGGGAAATAGCAACAATTTTAAAGCATGTAGATTGTCATAATATAGAAATGAAGAATATGCAATCTACCATATGGGAGGAATTTTTTCAAAGAATGGTGATATAAATTAAAAAAACATCTTAAGTGCTTCCTTTTTCTATGAGACTACACAAGACACATAAGAAATGATAATTTAAGATACTTGTACTTAAAAGCATAAGTGTTACCATCCTTTGACAGTCCTCCATGTTGTAGGCCTTGATTTTCCGCACATGATGATTCTTCAATTCCTACAACATCAATATCTTCCCCGAGATGATATGGGTTTTGGATACAATAAATTTAAGTAACCTTGGGTCAATCTTGAATATGTAGATCATTTGAAGATTGATAGCTTGAGTTGATAAGAATTGAATTAACTCCCTCAAGCACCCCACGGCTTCATACCATCTCCTTCTCCTACAAAGCTTGTCAAGCACATTTTGGTACCCATCGCTTGATGGGTCCGTTAAGGTTAGTAAACAAAGATCTAGGAACCCAAGTGTCCTTTGTGCTAGCGCTTGGTAAACTCGTTACCTTTCTAGCACAAGTTATAATCTTGGGTTGCCTAGTTATATATGAATCAAATGACAAGTTAGGAGTGGGATTTTTACCAATGGGACAATCTTTGCATTGATGTCCCTTCTTCCGGCATGTGTAGCATAGGCGTTTTCCAAGTTTTGAAGATTTCTTCTTTCCTTGTTTGTTGCTTGCTACATGGTTAGTAAAAACTTTCTTTTCTAATATCATGCCTTTTTGTTTTAAATAGGGACAAGATCTAAGTAAGTGTCCCTTCTTGGAGCATCTAAAACAAAATCTATTATCCTTGTTAATAATCAAGCCATTTTTAATGTAGGGACATGACCTAATCAAGTGCCCTTCTTCAAAGCATTCACTACACCTCTTAATGTGAAGTGTGGCTTGATCATTACCTTGGATGTTACCTTTTGTAGAGGCGTGGTTGAGGCTTTTGTAGGAGGTGTTGAAATTCATCTTTTGTTTCTTCCTCTTGGCAATCCTCAATTCCTTGACATTTTCTTCAAGGGATGTAGTGCATGCCACGGTTGTTCCCGTCTCAAGCTTTTTCACCATGTGATCACGGTTATCTTGAGAAGGTTGAGCAATGCACTTCCCTTTTAGTTGTGTCAAGCTCATTTTTAGCCTCTCATTATCTTCTTTGAGCTTTTGATATGTATCATCATTTGTTCCTGCAAATTCTAGCTCCAAAGAAGATTTGCTTGTCGACGGACAACAAGCATTAGCACATGGTAATATAGTATCAATTTGAATACATGTGCATGAGTGAGGTTGTTGTGATTTTAAGTTTTCTATCACAACCTCATGAGTAATATCTAATATGATATGATCATCCATAAGATTTTCAAGAGAGCATAAGAGCATATCATATTTTTCTTGAAAAGCTAGATTTTCAACTTTTAGCTTTTCTACTTGGTCCTTAAGCAGGGTATTCCTATTTACTAATTGAGCGATACAATGTAAGGCGTTATCTTGCTCAATTGAAATAGTTTCATACCTTTGGACCAAGTCAACATGAGAGCACTTTAGCTCCTCATGTTCTTTAGTCAACTCGTCAAAGTGTAGCATTTTTATGGAAAGAATATCTTCTAGCCTTTGACGAGCTTCGCTTTGCTCTCTAGCTCTTTCTAGAAGTTTGAGCATGACCGCCTTATCTTCTTGGCTTAGGCGAGCGTAGAGTTGCAAGAAGCTTCTTTCTTCCTCCTCATCCTCATTGATGCTTTCCCTATCATTTTCATTAGCCACACAACATATGTGGGAATCGAAATGGGAAGGCAAACCTTTTGGAGAGGTGGATTCATCGTTTGGTCTCCATCGTTCATTCTCTTCCTTTTCCTTACAAGAGTTAGTATCACAAATACCAAAGGAAGTACAAGCATAAAATGAACTATCATGTTTGGACTCATCAAATTTGCTTTTAATTCTAGTCCAAATATCATGCGCATCATGAATAGGTTCATCATATTTTGATATGAAGGCACGATAATCTTCATTGCTAAGAGAATTAGTTAAGATGTCAAAAGCTAGATAGTTTAAGCGATAACATCTTTGATCCTCCTCGGAATTAATTTTTTCATTGAAATTAGAGGGAAAAATACTCTTGTCTATAATTTGTTCTAATCGTGGATCTATGGTTCTAAAAGCATTTATCACACTAGTAGACCATGAGTCATAATTAGAACAATCATCAAATAATATTTCAAGAGTTACCTCCTTTTGAGTTATGTTCGATGGAGGAGTCTTCTTGTTCTTTTGGGATCTTCTACGAGCCATCACTTCGAGTTGTTAGACTCAAGATGAAGTGCCTAGCTCCGATACCAATTGAAAGTCGCCTAGAGGGGGGTGGATAGGCGAAACCTGAAAATTAAAACTTTATCCCCCAACTCGATCCCTTGATTAGTGGTTAGAACAAGATATACAAATATCGGAGAATAGAAACTAAGTTCTTGCTTGAAAGGAGTATTGCTAAATAATGCGGAAGTGACAAATCAATACAACTTATAAGTCTATGAAAATAAAGCAAGAAAGCTTAGATGAAAAGAGCACTAACTCAAGTTCTTTCTTGCGGAGTGTTGCTACACTTAAATGAGAGGTTAACTTGAAGCAACACCAAACGATATGAGCAAAGAATAGTGCAAGAGAACTTAGAGAAAGGGAAAGCAAACAAATCACAAGCAAAAGCACAATGAACACGGGTGATTTGTTTTACCGAGGTTCGGCCTTCGAAGGCCTAGTCCCCGTTGAGGAGTCCACTTAAGGACGGGTCTTTTTCAACCCTTTCCCTCTCTCCCGATCACACAAGGATCGGCGAGCTCTTCTTCTTCTCAAGGATCACTCTCGATCCCACAAGGACCACCACAATCTTTGGTGTCTCTTGCTAGCTTTTACAAGCCTCCAACACTTTGGAGGAAGTTTGAATGGGAGTCAAAACTCCACGCGCAAATGAACACAAGGATGAAGCACACACTATCTCTCAATGTATCTCACAAGGCACTAGGGCTAAACTCAATTGAGTAGCTCTCAATTGCTCGCTCTCTCTTTTGTGGCACTTGTGTTGGTTGTAGTGGGCTAGATCTTGTGTATAGGATGTATCAATGAATATAGGTGGTCGGGAGGGCTTGAGTATGTCAACTAGGTGACTTGGAATGTTGCTTGAACTCCCACACCTTGAAGTGGCCGATTGGGGTGGTATTTATAGCCACCATCCAAAAACTAGCCGTTGATGAAGTCTGCTGGCGATGGGTGCACCGGACAGTCCGGTGCACACCGGACATGTCCGGTGCCCCAGCCACGTCATCCTATCCGTTGGGGTTGGAGCTGGTCGACCGTTGGAGGCTTTGTCCTCATGTGTCACCGGACAGTCCGGTGCTCACAGGACAGTCCGGTGCCCCTCTGTCCTTCTGCTCTGACTTCTGCCGCGTGTACTGTTGCGCACTGTTCACTGTCAGAGTCGACCGTTGGCGCGGGGTAGCCGTTGCTCCGCTGGCGCACCGGACAGTCCGGTGTACACCGGACAGTCCGGTGAATTTTAGCGGAGCGGCCTTCCATTTTCCCGAAGCTGGCCAGTTCAGAGCCGCTTCACTCTGGAGCACCGGACACTGTCCGGTGGTGCACCGGACAGTCCGGTGAATTATAGTGGGCTGCGCCTGAGAAACCCGAAGGTGAAGAGTTTGAAGGCAATCCTCCCTGGTGCACCGGACATTGTCCGGTGGTGCACCGGACACTGTCCGGTGCCACACCGGACAGTCCGGTGTGCCAGACCAGGGAGCACTTCGGTTTCTTTTTGCTCCTTTGTTTTGGACCCTGTCTTGTTCTTTCTATTGGTTTTTGTTGAATCTTTGACACCTGTAGAACATGCAGTCTAGAGCAAACTAGTTAGTCCAATTATTTGTGTTGAACATTCAACCACCAAAATTATTTAGGAAAAGGTTTAAGGCCTATTTCCCTTTCACTAACTCTAATCACATGAAAGTTAACTCCCGTCGGCCATAAAAAACCGACGAAAATAAACATTTGTACACACATTTAAAAATAACACTCGCATCATTATAATTCAAACCATAATATACCTTAACGGTCCGGGGCGGCTGCGGCGCTCCGCGGCGGCGGCGTTGGTGGCGGCGAGCAGCGGGCGACGCTTCGGGGGCGGGCGGCGCTCCGGGGCCGGCGGCGCGGCGGACGGCGCTCCGGGGCCGGCGGCGCGGCGGACGGCGCTCCGGAGGCGGGGCCGGCGGCGGTCGTTGCTCCTAGAGCGGGCGGCGCTCCGTGGGCGTGGGTGGGCGGCGCTCCGGGGGCGTGGGCGGACGGCGGGCGGCGCTATGGGGCTGGCGGCGCTAGGGGGCGGCGGCGGGCGGCGCTACGGGGGCGGCGGCGGGCGGCGCTACGACGCCGGGGCGGTGGCGGTTGGGGGCGGCGCTCCCGGGGCGGCGGCGGGCGCGCTCTAGGCCGCGGGCGGGCGGCGGTGGTGAGCGGCGGCCGGCGTCGAGAGGTGGTGAGCGGCGGCGGCGTGAAAACGACAGAGGCAAGCGAGCGAGAAAATGAGCCGCGCGGCGGCGGCGTCGGGCACATAAACATTTAATTCCCGTCGGCTAGCGTCAGGGCCGACGGGAATTAGTTAACTCCCGTCGGCTGGAGGCTGGGCCGACGGGAGTTAAACTAAAGCCCGTCGGCTGGTGGCTGGGCCGACGGGAATTAAAATAAAGCCCGTCGGCTGGCGGCTGGCCGACGGGAGTTAAAATAAAGCCCGTGGGCTGGAATTGAGCCGACGGGAGTTATTTAATTCCCGTCGGCCCGCGCTCGGGCCGACGGGAATTAAAATGGCCGACGGGAATCTTCCTGATTCCTGTAGTGATTAGCTTAATTGATATATGCCAAAATTACTATTACTAGAATAGAATTCAATTCCAATGATCCAAACGGAACGTAAATTTATTGATTCGGTTCGTTACATTTTATTAAGGCATAAACTATGATTTTCGGTTCTGAGAATAAAAAAACTCATCAGATAAAGTTATAAACTCAACAAACTATGTTAGAAAAACAATTATTTCTATATTTAAACAAAGATAAAAAAGTGTAATTTATTATAGTGCAAAGATAAATCACAAAACAAAAAAAGCAATAGTGTACTTATATTAATTGGTTGCACAAAAGATGTTGTTTGAAATTATATTGAAAACCATATATTTGAAAATAGAAAACATGACAAGTGTTGAGGGTATCTTAGTTTCTTTTGATGATAGATATATCCTTGACGTGTCGATAGATAACAGATCGAGTCCATTTTATCGATATAGTTCGTATCTAGTATAGCAGCAGATTATACTTTATAATGCTTTGGGGGTACGACGGTGGAACATATGATACAGTGGCCTTGATCATTTACACTCAAGCTGGGAGCCAAAAGAAGTACTCTCCATATCCCGCGTTCAATCACCACTAAAACCGGTCTAGAATTACTTCTCACGTACTCTCCACTGGAATTACTTCATCAGAACTTTTTTAAAATAAGTGATTTGCTTTTAGCCTTGATAAAAAGAAAACAAAATCTTGAACCTCTTTTAAGCTTATGTCATTTTAAAGCTACTGCGGAAAAAGAAAGTCGGCGGTAAGTGAAGCTCGAGAATAAAAAAACCTGACCATTACTAAGGGCTAGTTTTGGAACCTAATTTTCCAAATGATTTTTATTTTCCTAAATAAAATTACTTCATTTTCCTTTGGTAAAATGAAAACACCTTGAGAAAAAAGAGTCCCCGAAGGCGTGTTTGAGAATAAGAGGGTCGAAGTGACTAAAATCTCGTTCTATTCACAAGGCAAGCCATAAAAGAGAAAAAACCGACCTCACGCTCTTTAAAGGTTTGTTCGGTTATTTTCAATCCATATGGATTGGAGTGGTTTCATACGGTTAGCAGAGATTTTGATTTATTAGGAATTGAAACTCTCCAATCCTACTCAATTTATATGAATTGAGGTAGACCGAACATAAGCTAAAGAAACCTAACTCGACTCCTCGGCCGCTTCTTCGAATAATGTCGGTTACTATAGGGTTTGCAGTGCAAATATGCTAGTCAAGGAATTCCAACAAACAGCGTCATGAATGGCTTGAAAAGACTGGAGGACAAGATGGACAGAAAAAAAAAACAGTCACACGTTCACGTCATGTCAATGCCAATGCCCATGCCCATGCCCGACGTCCCAGAAAACGCAGAAAGCCGTGCCATTAAATAATAGCAGGGAATTTTCTTCGAGGAGGACGAAAGCGGGAGAAGAACGTCCAGCTGGACGTGTGCATCACCGCCAGAACCCTACTACCGTTACAGGACGTGAAAGGCTACGCAATAGGGGCAAGCGTCCTGATATGATCTCTCTGACTATATCTCTCTCTCTCTCTGCAAGCGTCCGGCTACGCCGTGACCTACGGAGAATCACCGCACGTCCAATCGAAATCTGGCGCGCCCTTTGACCGGAAAGAACGTTCTTCTGTTCTGTGATATTCCACCGGCCGGGTAAAAAGGGGAAAATAGCTTTCGCTTATTCAGTAGTACCCGTTAACTATAATTAAATTCATTTTAACCATATTTATAAAATATTGATTTTATAATATTAAACAAGTCTCATTAGACTAATCACAAGATATGTCTTATAGTATGTACAGTTGATATACTGCATTAGATTAATCACGAAATAGGTTTAGGCAAACTCAAAGATGAATTGACTTTTGCCTGCATCAAATACATTCAGTTTTCTTTTTTATTTTTTCACTCAATCACCGGGAATATATTGCCTAGAGGATTTAAGTTTTTAAAATAGCACTTAATTAACTTTTTTTTTTGAGAAAAACGCACCCCAAAAGAAAGTTCTCGCCAACCAGGACCACCATTAGCAGCCTACGTCTTTCTTCCCTCTGGTATCGTTTGCATTGTTAGCTAAAAGAACTTAATAGTAATTACTAGAAGCTACTCCCCTACGCACAGTTGTAACCTTCTACGTACGTACGTACGTGCGTATGACGAATCTCTTAACTGAAGGCGCGACGGAGAGGGAGGAGGGCCGAAACGTACTGCATGCATGCACTGTACTCCCCACATGCAATGATGCAATCAATAGCATCGACCATGACTGGGTCGTCCTGGCCGGGCACGTGCCGAAAGCCTCGCTCCCAAAAGATGCTCAGCTCCTCCTAGCTTAGCTAGCTAGTGGCGGTCGGCAGCAGTACTCGGCGTGTGGAAAGTGTAATCAGTACACTTGTGTTTATTCCATATTATATTCTCTGCTTCTATGCTGGAGTATTGCTGTACAGCGATGCTCCTGCAATTTTTTTATAAAAAAGAAGAAATGTGAGGATCAGAATACAGTGAGGGTCCAATGCAATATGCAAGCCTACTGCCTACATACTGTACAGTAGTAGTCAGTAGCAGAGTGAGCACAGGTTCGCAGGGCCTCCCTTGGATTCCTGAATCCTGAGCGACGGACGACAGGGGCTGGGTTCGCGTCTGTTTGGCGCCACGTGCATGCATGCGCCCGTCGTGCGTGGGCACTGGCGCGCACACGCCGTCCGGTGTTTCCAGATCGGCGCGCGGCTGAGGCAGGTGCAGTGCAGATAAAACAAAAGCGCTTCTCTGCCCCGCCTGATAGGTTTTGGCCCGGTGCAGCTTGTCATCCATGGATTCTGCCTGCCTGCTCTGCCGCCGCTTTTGCATCGGCGTTCACAAAAAAAAAAGGTGTTGCATATAGCTTGGCGGGGTGCTATTTTTTTCCTCTCGCTTTGCTGCCTGATCAGACTGCAACGTCTCTATCATCACCCAGTGTTGCATTGCAATTTGCATATATATAAGCAGGTGGCTGAACAGCCCATTGTTTTCGGTTAAGCTTTTGGCCCAACCACTTCCCGGCCCATGGAACCCTGAGGCGCTACCCGTCTTCCGCCTCCCCCGTACGCACGACGACTCGTGCAGCCGACCGGCCCAATCTGGCTCCCAACCAAACCCAAAATGAGCTAACTCAAAGCCCATGGAGATCCTGACGATACGGTAAAGTGGCGACAGTATCATGTTTACATGATGTACCCAACAATCTTTAGCGGTATCACCGATCAACTTTCGCAAAGTATTAGGGCACGCACTAAGATACTGCTGCCTGTATGTTCCAGTTCCCAGACGAAGGCAACTCAAAACAGCAGAGTACGGCTTGTGAAGCTACATGTACACTATCCAGTAGCTAGCTCTAGCTGCCGAATGAACGATGCTACACTCATCTGTACTGTATGCAGGCAGCAGACAGGCTGCTCTCGACAGGCTCCAAAAATACTGTCGTACGCAAAAGAGATCTTGGTGTGTCTGTTCGGACAGAAAAGATCCAAAGCACGACCATCCCGACGATGACTAGCAGGCTATCTACTTTCACGAACTATCAGGGTACTTAAAAGCGGCAGTAGGAGTAGGACTGCCGTTCTACTTCTAGCTGCTGCTGCCTCCTTTTGAGCATGAAAAAAAAACAGCCCTGACGGCAACCAGTGTTCAGAGGCCACTTGCTGACTTGCAGGCAGCTAGGACTGGAGTAGCGAAACAATCGGCCAATGGCACCGCAAATCGTTCACTATCCTAGCACTTTCGCACGAGATTAGCATGTGAGTATTACTGGTTGATTAGTAGTAAGCAAATCCAGGCTAGGCCCAGAGACCATGAGCCTACCGAAGAGCCTAGAAACAGTTCAACGAAAACCATGCTTAGTGGTGGATTCAAACGGCATCGTTTTAATATCGGTCTCGGTGTTCGTGCGCCTGGTTCGGGCGAGTGGAGCTCACATGTGGCCGCCGTTAAACCAGCTCACCAGCTCTGGGCCTCCAAAAAGCCATGGCAGGGCAGCGACCAGCTGCGAGCTTATTAAACAAAAGGCGCGAGCTCCAGAGACCATAGATTCTTCTCATGGGATGCGGTCCCTCGTCCGATGGCCGAGGCCGGCCGGGGAGGGGGACAGGACGGAGGTACGGTATTAAAACTCGCAACCCTGCAGTGTGCCTGCCGCCGCCTAGAG
This sequence comes from Zea mays, assembly GCF_902167145.1. Taxonomy (NCBI): domain Eukaryota; kingdom Viridiplantae; phylum Streptophyta; class Magnoliopsida; order Poales; family Poaceae; genus Zea; species Zea mays. The sequence continues at coordinate 128,439,483 of NC_050105.1, read as the reverse complement.
CCAAATCTCCTGTGTCTTTTGACTTGCGAGCTGCCTTTGACGAGCCTTGCCGGTTGCCTCTATATATGCACGCACACGCTCGCAGATGCAAGGAGGGGTAGGTGTGGGAGTGTGGTGAGAACGAACGCAGGTGAGGTGAGATAGAGAAGAAGAATCAGCAGCAGCTAGCGGCAGAAGCATGGTGTCACTTGGGATTGCGAGGCTGGTCGCCTTCGTGCTCCTGGTAGTCTTAGTCTTCGGTTCATCGCTGCATCAACAAGAGGGAGCTGGTGAGTCGTATACGTACATTTGCTGCAAAGCTGCTGCTGCTGCTACATCGTTAGTCTTTTCTCGTTTCATCTTCCGTCTGAACCTTCACTACTGTTCAGTCAGTGACGACCGAGTCCTGAAAGCTCCTTTTCATTTCCCGGTTCTGAAGGTGCTACTAGGCTGCACGAGAGAAGGCAGCAGCACGCGCAGCAGTGGGCGGAGGAGAGGAACCAGCTGAGGTCCTACATGACCATGGACTACGCCCCGTGGCGCCGCCGCGTGCCCAAGCACAACTGACCCAGCTACTAGCACAGGGCGCCCAGGCAGATCTCGGAAAGCCAGATGCATGCTTCGCGCTGGAAGTCAGTCAGTCCATTGTTCAGGCTCCTCCAGCACGGAGGAAAGCGCCAAGGACATCAGCACCGGCAGCAGAGCATCCATCGATGCACGCGTGCATGACGACGTTGAGAGGCCGAGCTTTCTGACGCTCTCAGTCTCAGCTGACTGCCCGTTCTTGTGGCTCCAGCCTCCAGCACAAGCAGCATCTCCCGGAGCAAGCATGATGGCAGACAGGGAGAGAAGTTGATATAGTAGGTGCGGTTCCTTTTTCTTTCTTTCGTTGTAGTCGTATGTGTATCTACGTGCTGCCCACAGCGTGCAGATGTACGCACGCAGATTTTTCCCCCTGATCACCTAGTGGTGTCGCTAAGATAAATATATATATATACGCAGTTTATTTATAGTACTAGCAGTACTGATCAGTGTCGCGTCTTACTCAGTTTCTGTAGTAATAAGAGTGGTGTGGTCTTGTGGTTTGGTTTAGCTAGAGTTTCTGCTTAATTCTTCTGTAAGTGCAATAGGATGGACTACTAGAGTGGAAAGTTCAGACTCGGAAATGCGTGTATGTACCGAGTACTGAACATGTCGGCCATAATGACGGAATCAGTACGCTGAAGGAGCATTTGCAACATCATATATATGACTCTGGCCATTTCCGTCGGTTCTTTGTTTTCCTTCAACTGGAGGACGACATCCCATCAGCTTATTTTTCTTGCCCTCTTCTTTTAATTCCTTTCATGCTAAGAGTATACTAGCTAGTACCATTCACTAATTATCCAATCTCCTGCGTTCTGTCTCCTCGTGGACGAAGCCATGTTACAAGTAACAACTGTTGCTTAATAAATTTGTTAGCTACTGTACCCAGAACGCTACGACGACACGGCTGCCAGGTTTGGGAAGATGGATTCAGAGTAAGAGAAACGAGGTGCCATGGGAGCTGTTGCACCCACAGGCCACAGCCCATATATATGGCTGGGATGCATTTCAATCTAAGCTTTGCTAGACACCTATAATATGATGAAGCACTCTGGAATCTCGGTCTCGGCCGTTACAGATCATTAACACTTCGCTATTCTGGTGCTCGCCCGGTCCTAAAATATACTGTGTTTGGTTGAAATGATGGGACATGGACAGTACTATATCTTAGTGCTTAGTAATATTTCTAAATATTTATTAAAATTGGACGTACAAGACGGGACACTTGGATGACATGGCTATCCCGGGGCTGTCTCAGCTGTCCCACAACTAAACATACACGGTAAAGTTTTCTGAGATTGTTTTAACCTTAGAGCATCTCCAAGAGACTTGTTAAATGGCTCGCTAAGCCAAATTTTGGCTACTTGACAGCAAAATAGTTCTCCAACAGACTAGCTATCTAACTCACCAAGCTATCTGGCTCTCTAAATTGGTTCTCTCACTAGCTAAATTTGGCTAACCACCTGACTAGCAAAACTGTTGGAGTGGGATGCTACATATAGAATGTAATATTTATGAAAAAGTAAATAGAGAGTCAAATAGAGAGAAAAAAATAAATAGTCTCTTGGAGATGCTCTTAACTATCCTACATTTAACCCAATTTATTTGTAGGAAGGGGCAACATATACTTCTCCCATATTCAGAGGTTCAGCCAGGGCGAATGGTGATCATCTCCGTTTTTAGCAGGATTTGCTGAAGCTGAACGCGCCGCGAAATCGCCGCACAAAAAATACACATACCGCGTCGTCGTTGTTACCGGCGCTCCTCCTCCTGTTCACATCGGCGGGCGCGGCAGCCCAGCCGTACGCCCGTACCACCAGTCACCAGACAAAAAGGTTGCTCCTATCCGCGCCCTTGCAGAGAGCGGAAAGCAAGCGGGCAGCTGCCACTTTTGGTGCTCAACAGCAGCGATCACATCACATGGATCGCCTGGGGCGCCGCGGAGGCTCCGGGCAGAACGGCGATTAGGCTTTTGACTGCCCCCACCGGTTTCGCCGCGCTCTGCGCCTCTGCCCCACCTCGCGCCGGCGTGGGCGCGTGGCAATGGCATGGCATGGCGCGGCCGCGGCTTCGTAACGGAAACGTTGCCTTTCCGGAGCCGTTCCAGTTTTAGACGTGTCGTCGTCGTACTCGTACGGCGTTGAACGTCCATCTGTAAAGCGTGTACGTCTCCGGGTGAGCCGTGGTCGGCCGGATCCGTTCGTTCCCCTTCGCCGTCCAGCCATCAGCATCCCGCTGGTAGATATGGATGTCGACCCGTACCAGACTGTGATTTGTGTGCTCGAACTCCAAGCCTCAAACAACTCGGTCGGACTCGGAGGACGACGCCCGGGCAAGTGAAAAACCGAAGACTTGCGTCGCCCCCGGCACGCGCGGCACCCGAGGCCCGAAGGCCTCCACGAGCGGCCGTACAGCAAGCGGTTAAAGAAACGCAACCGAGACGCGGTCGTGCTCCTGGTCCCGGTCTCGGTCCCGGCGAGATGAGCCACAGCCGAAATGCACCGAACCCGGGAACCGGACGTTGGCGGTGGCGGCCTTGCCGAGGCTGGCACAGACGAGAGCGAGACGTGGTGGTGGATGCCGTGGCACGGTGGCAGCCTCGCGGAGGAAGGGAGCCAGGGACCGACGTGTGCGGTCGGTCGCGCCGCGCGTGGTACGTGCCGTGGAGGAGACCGAGGTGGCGCACGGGCGCGGCTTCATCGAGATCGGGGCCGGGGTCGTCCAGACCACGGAGCCGGACGATGGCGGGCAGAGCCCTCGACACGAGGCCTGGTGCGCCGCGCCCGTCGATGCACTGACGGCACTCTCACACACTCCCGAGTCCCCCCACACCCCAAGAGATGCCCGCCTGTCCTTCCCGCCAGCCGCTGTTGCTTTGCTCCTAGTCGTTCTGTTCCTTCGTACACACGTTCAGTGCACAGTACAGCACCGGTGCGTGGCTTTGCGGAGCTGGCAGAACGTTCGGCTCGCGGACGTTTCAGGCTCCGTAACCGTTCAGTGAACTCCGGCCCCCGAAGCTACTCTGCTCCACACCGGCCCATTTTTCTTAGTACTCCGATCGTTGGGCCAGCGTTTTCGCCTAAATAGCCGCACGCAGGCGACTCGCTAGTTGCTCACACGATGGATCCACTCAGGCCCGAATGCTGTGGCGTTGGGTCGCCTGCACCTGGGCCTTGGGTTGTTTGCCAGTCCATCCTGCACGAGCACCTCCTCGCGCGCCGATGCTGATCCTTGCCCCCATAGCAGTAGGAGTAGAGGTCCTCACGGCGTGTGGACTATTGCAACTATATTATCCTCAAAGTTCTATAGAAGGACATGTCACTTGATTTGCACAACTATGTATAAATTGTGGCATAAGATAGAAGATAATAGCACATCAACCTCATCCATTCTCATTATTCCAGGTGAACAATGAGACATAAATATTGAAGAATATGCTTCAGTTATGAGGGATAACAACTTTGACAGATGTCATCATCAGAGAGAGCGAATGCTTATATTAATCATAATTGTGAGACAATGGATGTCATGTTGTATGCCCTGAAGGCGTCAGTTTGATCAATATGTAAATCTTTATGAAAGTTTTTATCATATAGATTCAGTCAATTGAACACCACTAGTCAAAGTGGCTTATTTTATGTTGATACGTGCACTTACCTCGTGTATTCTAGAAGTGAGTTGAGGTGAAGTTCCTGATATAATCCTTACAGCAGTATGCAATTCGTTTGCTAAATCTCTATATGCACACACTTCCAGAAGAATGTGTTTTGTCATATTGAGATGTTTTTTTTGCAAAGGTCATAGGAGCATATTTCTAGAGTTAGCCCTTATAGAAGATTCGACATAATCTAGATCCAGAATATCAAAATATGTCCTGATGGCAATTGTTGTTATTTTTTTCTCTTAGTGAGTTTTTCTAAAGTTTCTCACATGAGGTTTTTAACGAGGCAACAAAGTGCAAATGAATATGCGTCACAATGCGCTTTTTCTCCATATTTTTCACACTGGGTTTTTGGGAGTTTTAATGAGTCATGTGTTGGTCGCGTTATTCACCCAAGGAGGAGCGTTGAGAAACCCTAATGAAGGGTTATATGGGAAAATATCGAATATGCCCCTAAGGGCTATCAGGTCTCTATATATAGAACCTATACCCCCTCATATGGAATAGAGAAGAGGAAGAAGCAATAGGCCCAATCCTACGTATACCTTGTCTCATGTGTTCTCTGATTCTCTGAGTTGCTGAGAAAGGGAACGGGTTTATACGACTTCTCACGCCTCTACTGCTGACAGGAAGTAAGGGAACAAATCTAGTGATCCGTGGTAACGTAGTTCTCAATAAAATCCTCATATAGTTCGTCTTATTATTAGCAGGCCCTATTAAAGAGCCTCTTCGCACCATATGCCTCTACCCTGTGGCCCTCTGCTGAACAGCAGTCCTCCCTCATTTCTCAAGTATAGGTGTAGCTAAGGCAGTGTCTGCCTGGTTTCTATCTAGATAGAGCGGCTCTATTTTAAATTTGAAGACTAGTCAGTTACTCGTGCTTTGCTACGACTATCTCTACTAACTATTAAGAGCCTATTGTAGACCGCCCCCGCCTCCCCTCCCCTCCGCGCGCAAGTGATGCCTCTCCTCTTCGCACGCCTTGTCACATCCCGCCCGCCCGTCTCGGCGTACCCCGCATCCTCCGCCGCACGCACCGCAATACTCCTCAACCATCCGACGCCATCCATGCCAGCTTCTCTGGATCCCCCACTGCTCGCGCATGGGCGCCCGCCCTCGCTCCCGCTCGGCTCTTCCCCGCCCGTCCTCCCTGCCTCGGCGCCGCCCTCGACCTCGACCTCGCTTGATCTACCTGCTCCCGCCGCGCCCATCGTAATCCGACATCGCTTGACCTCGACCTCGCTTGACCTCGACCTCGCTTGATCTGACCACGCGCGGTCCCGGCCCACGCGGTCGCGCCGTAACCCCGGCGGGCAGCAGGCCCTCGCGCCCGGTTGGTTGAGAGTTAAGAAACCCCCTGATAGTCGCCTAGAGGGGGGGTGAATAGGGCGAAACTGAAATTTACAAATATAAACACAACTACAAGCCGGGGTTAGCGTTAGTAATAATAAATGAGTCCGCAAGAGAGGGCGCAAAACAAATCGCAAGCAAATAAGGAGAGTGACACACGGATTTGTTTTACCGAGGTTCGGTTCTTGCAAACCTACTCCCCGTTGAGGAGGCCACAAAGGCCGGGTCTCTTTCAACCCTTCCCTCTCTCAAACGGTCCCTCGGACCGAGTGAGCTTTCCTTCTTCTCAATCAACCGGGAACAAAACTTCCCCGCAAGGGCCACCACACAATCGGTGCCTCTTGCCTCGGTTACAATTGAGTGTTGATCACAAGAGCAAAAGAGAAAGAAAGAATGCGATCCAAGCGCAAGAGCTCAAAAGAACACGGCAAATCACTCTCACTAGTCACTAGGGTTTTGTGTGGAATTGGAGAGGATTTGATCTCTTTGAATGTGTCTAGAATTGAATGCCTAGCTCTTGTAAGTGGTTGAGAAGTGGAAAACTTGGATGGCAATGAATGTGGGGTGGTTGGGGTATTTATAGCCCCAACCACCAAACTTGACCGTTGGCTGGAGGCTTCTGTTCGATGGCGCACCGGACAGTCCGGTGCACACCGGACAGTCCGGTGCCCCCTGCCACGTCATCGTTGCCGTTGGATTCTGACCGTTGGAGCTCTGACATGTGGACCCGCCTGGATGTCCGGTGTACACCGGACATGAACTGTTCATTGTCCGGTGCAACGGTATGGGCGCGCCTGCCGACTGCGCGCGCAGAGCGCGCATTAAATGTGCTTGCAGGTGACCGTTGGCGCGGAAGTAGCCGTTGCTCCGTGGTTCACCGGACAGTCCGGTGCACACCGGACAGTCCGGTGAATTTTAGCGGAGCGGCTGCCGCGCGAACCCGAGGCTGGCGAGTTCCGGAGGCCGAGCTTCCTTGGAGCACCGGACATGTCCGGTGCACACCGGACAGTCCGGTGAATTATAGCGCGCCGGCTTCCGAGAATTCCCGAGGGCGAAGAGTTTGAGTCTGAGTCCCCTGGTGCACCGGACAGGTACTGTTCACTGTCCGGTGGCACACCGGACAGTCCGGTGCGCCAGACCAGGGGTGCCCTCGGTTGCCCCTTTGCTCCTTTATTGAATCCAACACTTGATCTTTTTATTGGCTAGATGTGAACCTTTTGCACCTGTATAACTTATACACTAGAGCAAACTAGTCAGTCCAATATTCGTGTTGGGCAATTCAACCACCAAAAATATTTAGGAACTAGGTGTAAGCCTAATTCCCTTTCAATCTCCCCCTTTTTGGTGATTGATGCCAACACAAACCAAAGCAAATGTAGAAGTGCATAATTGAACTAGTTTGCATAATGTAAGTGTAAAGGTTGCTTGGAATTGAGCCAATAAAACTACTTACAAGATATGCATGGAATGTTTCTTTCTTATATAACATTTTGGACCACGTTTGCACCACATGTTTTGTTTTTGCAAATTCTTTTTGTAAATCCATTTCAAAGATCTTTTGCAAATAGTCAAAGGTACATGAATAAGAGTTTGCAAAGCATTTTCAAGATTTGAGATTGTCTCCCCCTATTTCAAATGCTTTTCCTTTGACCAAACAAAACTCCCCCTAAAAGAGATCCACCTCTTAGTGTTCAAGAGGGTTTTGATATACCATTTTTGAAATACTACTTTCTCCCCCTTTTGAACACAATAGGATACCAAATGATAAAGACTTTTGGAAAGCACTAAGTTTTTGAATTTGGTGGTGGTGGTGCGGTCCTTTTGCTTTGGGCTCATTTCTCCCCCTTTTTGGCATGAATCGCCAAAAACGGAATCAATAGAGCCCTCGAAGTAAGTTCCTCCTCTTTGGTCATAAATGAATGAGTTAAGATTATACCAAAGACGAAATCCGGTCCTTTTGCGTTTGAGCTTTTACTCTCTCCCCCAAGGATGAAGTCCTTTTCCTTGATGCTCATTTCTCCTCCAAAGAAGAGAGAGTTGCTCGGAGTGGTGGCGAAGTATGAGTTACGGAGTGGAAGCCTTTTTCTTCGCCGAAGACTCCAATTCCCTTTCAATATACCTATGACTTGGTTTGAAATAGACTTGAAAACACATTAGTCATAGCATATAAAAGAGATATGATCAAAGGTATTTAAATGAGCTATGTGTGCAAGCTTAGCAAAAGAAATTTCTAGAATCAAGAATATTGAGCTCATGCCTAAGTCTGGTAAAAGATTGTTCATCAAGTGGCTTGGTAAAGATATCGGCTAATTGATCTTTAGTGTTAATGTAAGAAATCTCGATATCCCCCTTTTGTTGGTGATCCCTAAGAAAATGATACCGAATGGCTATGTGCTTAGTGCGGCTATGCTCGACGGGATTGTCGGCCATTTTAATTGCACTCTCATTATCACATAGCAAAGGGACTTTGGTTAATTTGTAACCGTAGTCCCGCAGGGTTTGCCTCATCCAAAGCAATTGCGCGCAACAATGTCCTGCGGCAATGTACTCGGCTTCGGCGGTGGAAAGAGCGACCGAATTTTGCTTCTTTGAAGCCCAAGACACCAAGGATCTTCCCAAGAACTGGCAGGTCCCCGATGTGCTCTTCCTATTGATTTTGCACCCCGCCCAATCGGCATCCGAATAACCAAGTAAATCAAATGTGGATCCCCGAGGGTACCAAAGCCCAAACTTAGGGGTATAAGCCAAATATCTCAAGATTCGTTTTACGGCCGTAAGGTGGGATTCCTTAGGGTCGGATTGGAATCTTGCACACATGCAAACGGAAAGCATAATGTCCGGTCGAGATGCACATAAATAGAGTAATGAACCAATCATCGACCGGTATACCTTTTGATCCACGGACTTACCTCCCGTGTCGAGGTCGAGATGCCCATTGGTTCCCATGGGTGTCTTGATGGGTTTGGCATCCTTCATCCCAAACTTGGTTAGAATGTCTTGAGTGTACTTCATTTGGCAAATGAAGGTGCCCTCTTGGAGTTGCTTGACTTGGAATCCTAGAAAATACTTCAACTCCCCCATCATCGACATCTCGAATTTCTGTGTCATGATCCTACTAAACTCTTCACATGTAGACTCGTTAGTAGACCCAAATATAATATCATCAACATAAATTTGGCATACAAACAAGTCATTCTCAAGAGTTTTAGTAAAGAGTGTAGGATCGGCCTTGCCAACTTTGAAGCCATTAGCAATAAGGAAATCTCTTAGGCATTCATACCATGCTCTTGGGGCTTGCTTGAGCCCATAAAGCGCCTTAGAGAGCCTATAGACATGGTTAGGGTACTCACTGTCTTCAAAGCCGGGAGGTTGCTCAACATAGACCTCTTCCTTGATTGGTCCGTTGAGGAAGGCACTTTTCACGTCCATTTGATAGAGCTTAAAGCCATGGTAAGTAGCATAGGCCAATAATATGCGAATTGACTCAAGCCTAGCTACGGGTGCATAGGTTTCACCAAAATCCAAACCTTCGACTTGTGAATACCCTTTGGCCACGAGTCGAGCTTTGTTCCTTGTCACCACACCATGCTCATCTTGCTTGTTGCGGAAGACCCATTTGGTTCCTACAACATTTTGGTTAGGACGTGGAACTAAATGCCATACCTCGTTCCTCGTGAAATTGTTGAGCTCTTCTTGCATTGCCACCACCCAATCCGAATCTTGAAGTGCTTCCTCTACCCTGTGTGGCTCAATAGAGGAAACAAAAGAGTAATGTTCACAAAAATGAGCAACACGAGATCTGGTGGTTACCCCCTTATTAATATCGCCAAGGATGGTGTCGACGGGGTGATCTCGTTGGATTGCTTGGTGGACTCTTGGGTGTGGCGGTCTTGGTTCTTCCTCATCCTCCTTTTCTTGATCATCTGTATCTCCCCCTTGATCATTACTATCATCTTGAGGTGGCTCGTCTTCTTGATTTTGCTCTTCATTATTTTGAGCCTCATCCCCATTTTGAGTTGGTGGAGATACTTGCATGGAGGAGGATGGTTGATCTTGTGTACTTGGAGGCTCTTCGGATTCCTTAGGACACACATCCCCGATGGACATGTTCCTTAGCGCGATGCATGGAGCCTGTTCTTCACCTATCTCATCAAGATCAACTTGCTCTACTTGAGAGCCGTTAGTTTCATCAAACACAACGTCACAAGAGACTTCAACTAGTCCAGTGGACTTGTTAAAGACCCTATATGCCCTTGTGTTTGAGTCATAACCAAGTAAAAAGCCTTCTACAGTTTTAGGAGCAAATTTAGATTTTCTACCTCTTTTAATAAGAATGAAGCATTTGCTACCAAAAACTCTAAAATATGAAATGTTGGGCTTTTTACCGGTTAGGAGTTCATATGATGTCTTCTTGAGGATTCGGTGAAGATATAACCGGTTGATGGCGTAGCAGGCGGTGTTGACCGCTTCGGCCCAAAACCGGTTCGGTGTCTTGTACTCATCAAGCATGGTTCTTGCCATGTCCAATAGAGTTCGATTCTTCCTCTCCACTACACCGTTTTGTTGTGGCGTGTAGGGAGAAGAGAACTCATGCTTGATGCCTTCCTCCTCAAGGAAGCTTTCAATTTGAGAGTTCTTGAACTCCGTCCCATTGTCGCTTCTTATTTTCTTGATCCTTAAGCCGAACTCATTTTGAGCCCGCCTCAAGAATCCTTTTAAAGTCTCTTGGGTTTGAGATTTTTCCTGTAAAAAGAATACCCAAGTGAAGCGAGAATAATCATCCACAATTACAAGGCAATACTTACTACCGCCGATGCTTATGTAAGCGATCGGGCCGAATAAGTCCATGTGTAGTAGCTCCAGTGGCCTGTCAGTCGTCATTATGTTCTTGTGTGGATGATGAGTGCCAACTTGCTTCCCTGCTTGGCATGCGCTACAAATCCTGTCTTTCTCAAAATGAACATTGGTTAGTCCTAAAATGTGCTCTCCCTTTAGAAGCTTATGAAGATTCTTCATCCCAACATGGGCTAGTCGGCGGTGCCAGAGCCAACCCATGTTAGTCTTAGCAATTAAACATGTGTCGAGCTCAGCTCTATCAAAATCTACTAAGTATAGCTGACCCTCTAACACACCCTTAAATGCTATTGAATCATCACTTCTTCTAAAGACAGTGACGCCTATATCAGTAAAAAGACAGTTGTAGCCCATTTGACATAATTGGGAAACAGAAAGCAAGTTGTAATCTAATGAATCAACAAGAAAAACATTGGAAATGGAATGGTCAGGTGAAATAGCAATTTTACCCAAACCTTTGACCAACCCTTGATTTCCATCCCCAAATGTGATAGCTCGTTGGGGATCTTTGTTTTTCTCATATGAGGAGAACATCCTTTTCTCCCCGGTCATGTGGTTTGTGCACCCGCTGTCGAGTATCCAACTTGAGCCCCCGGATGCATAAACCTACAAAACAAATTTAGTTCTTGACTTTAGGTACCCAAACTGTTTTGGGTCCTTTGGCATTAGATACAAGAACTTTGGGTACCCAAACACAAGCCTTGGAGCCCTTGTGTTTGCCCCCAACAAATTTGGCAACTACCTTGCCGGATTTGCTAGTAAGCACATAAGATGCATCAAAAGTTTTAAATGAAATGGCATGATCATTTGATGCATTAATAGTTTTCTTTCTAGGCAACTTGGCATGGGTTGGTTGCCTAGATCTAGATGTCTCACCCTTATACATAAAAGCATAATTAGGGCCAGAGTGAGACTTCCCAGAATGAATTTTCTTAATCTTATTCTCAGGATACCCGGCAGGGTACAGAATGTAACCCTCGTTATCCTGAGGCATGGGAGCCTTGCCCTTAACAAAGTTAGACAAGTTCTTAGGAGGGGCATTAATTTTGACATTGTCTCCCCTTTGAAAGCCAATGCCGTCCTTAATGCCCGGGCGTCTCCCATTATAGAGCATGCTTCTAGCCAATTTAAACTTTTCATTTTCTAAGTCATGCTCTCTAATTTTAGCATTAAGTTGTGCTATGTGATCATTTTGTTTTTTAATTAAGGCAAGGTGATCATGGATAGCATCAACATTAATATCTCTACATCTAGTGCAAATGGACACATGCTCAATAGTAGATGTAGAGGGTTTGCAAGACTTTAATTCAATAACCTTAGCATGCAACAAATCATTCTTAGTTCTAAGGTCAGAAATAGTAGTATTGCAAACATCAAAATCCTTAGCCTTAGCAATTAATTTCTCATTCTCATTTCTAAGGCTAGCGATGGAAGCATTCAATTCATCAATCCTAGCAAGCAAATCAACATCATTATTTCTAGGATCAATGCAAACATGAGAATCAACCTTAGCCAACAAATTAGCATTTTCATTTCTAAGGTTGTCTAAAATCTCATGGCAAGTGCTTAGCTCACTAGATAATTTTTCACATTTTTCTCTTTCTAGAGCATAAGCATTTTTAACCTTAACATGTTTCTTGTTTTCCTTGATTAGGAAGTCCTCTTGGGAGTCCAAGAGATCATCCTTTTCATGGATAGCACTAATTAGCTCATTTAATTTTTCTTTTTGTTCCATGTTAAGGTTGGCAAAAAGAATACGCAAGTTATCCTCCTCATTTTTCTCATCCTCATCACTAGATGTTTCATATTTAGTGGAGGACTTTGATTTTACCTTCTTTTTGCCGTCCTTGGCCATGAGGCACTTGTGGCCGACGTTGGGGAAGAGGAGGCCTTTGGTGACGGCGATGTTGGCGGCGTCCTCGTCGTCGGAGGAGTCGCTTGAGCTTTCGTCGGAGTCCCACTCCCGACAAACATGGGCATCGCCGCCCTTCTTCTTGTAGTACTTCTTCTTCTCCTTCCTCTTGCCCTTCTTGTCGTTGTCCCTGTCACTATCACTTGATAATGGACATTTAGCAATAAAGTGACCGGGCTTACCACACTTGTAGCAAACCTTCTTGGAACGGGATTTGTAGTCCTTCCCTTTCCGTTGCTTGAGGATTTGCCGGAAGCTTTTGATGATTAGGGCCATCTCCTCGTTGTCGAGCTTGGAGGCGTCAATTGGTTGTCTACTTGGTGTAGACTCCTCCTTCTTCTCCTCCGTTGCCTTGAAGGCCACGGGTTGCGCCTCGGATGTGGAAGGCTCATCAAGCTCGTTGATCTTCTTGGAGCCCTTAATCATGCATTCAAAACTAACAAAATTCCCGATGACTTCCTCGGGGGTCATTTGTGTATATCTAGGATTGCCACGAATTAATTGTACTTGAGTAGGGTTAAGGAAAATAAGGGCTCTCAGAATAACCTTAACCACTTCGTGGTCATCCCATTTTGTGCTCCCGAGGTTGCGCACTTGGTTCACCAAGGTCTTGAGCCGGTTGTACATGTCTTGTGGCTCCTCCCCTTGGCGAAGACGGAAGCGACCGAGCTCCCCCTCGATCGTTTCCCGCTTGGTGATCTTGGTGAGTTCATCACCCTCGTGCGCCGTCTTGAGTAGGTCCCAAATCTCCTTGGCGTTCTTCAATCCTTGTACTTTGTTGTATTCCTCCTTGCTTAGTGAGGCAAGGAGGATGGTTGCGGCTTGGGAGTTGAAGTGCTCGATTTGGGCCACTTCGTCCGTGTCATAGTCCTCATCCCCTATTGATGGTACCTGTACACCATACTCAACAACATCCCATATTCTTTTGTGGAGAGAGGTTAGATGAAATCGCATCAAATTACTCCACATAGCATAATCCTCACCATTAAAAGTTGGTGGTTTGCCTAATGGGACGGAAAGTAAAGGTGTATGTTTAGGAATGCGAGGGTAGCGTAGGGGGATCTTACTATACTTCTTGCGCTCTTGGCGCTTAGAAGTGACGGAGGGCGCATCGGAGTCGGAGGTCGATGTTGATGAAGTGTCGGTCTCGTAGTAGACCACCTTCCTCATCCTCTTGTGCTTGTCGCCTTTCCGATGCGGCTTGTGGGAAGAAGATTTTTCCTTCTTCTCTTTGTGGTGAGAAGAAGATTTCTTCTCCTTCCCTTTGTTGGAGGAGCTCTTCTTCTTCTCCCTCCTTTTGGTGCGGGACTCTTCCGATGAAGTGCTCCCGTAGCTTGTAGTGGGCTTTTCGCCGGTCTCCATCTCCTTCTTGGCGTGATCTCCCGACATCACTTCGAGCGGTTAGGCTCTAATGAAGCACCGGGCTTTGATACCAATTGATAGTCGCCTAGAGGGGGGGGTGAATAGGGCGAAACTGAAATTTACAAATATAAACACAACTACAAGCCGGGGTTAGCGTTAGTAATAATAAATGAGTCCGCAAGAGAGGGCGCAAAACAAATCGCAAGCAAATAAGGAGAGTGACACACGGATTTGTTTTACCGAGGTTCGGTTCTTGCAAACCTACTCCCCGTTGAGGAGGCCACAAAGGCCGGGTCTCTTTCAACCCTTCCCTCTCTCAAACGGTCCCTCGGACCGAGTGAGCTTTCCTTCTTCTCAATCAACCGGGAACAAAACTTCCCCGCAAGGGCCACCACACAATCGGTGCCTCTTGCCTCGGTTACAATTGAGTGTTGATCACAAGAGCAAAAGAGAAAGAAAGAATGCGATCCAAGCGCAAGAGCTCAAAAGAACACGGCAAATCACTCTCACTAGTCACTAGGGTTTTGTGTGGAATTGGAGAGGATTTGATCTCTTTGAATGTGTCTAGAATTGAATGCCTAGCTCTTGTAAGTGGTTGAGAAGTGGAAAACTTGGATGGCAATGAATGTGGGGTGGTTGGGGTATTTATAGCCCCAACCACCAAACTTGACCGTTGGCTGGAGGCTTCTGTTCGATGGCGCACCGGACAGTCCGGTGCACACCGGACAGTCCGGTGCCCCCTGCCACGTCATCGTTGCCGTTGGATTCTGACCGTTGGAGCTCTGACATGTGGACCCGCCTGGATGTCCGGTGTACACCGGACATGAACTGTTCATTGTCCGGTGCAACGGTATGGGCGCGCCTGCCGACTGCGCGCGCAGAGCGCGCATTAAATGTGCTTGCAGGTGACCGTTGGCGCGGAAGTAGTCGTTGCTCCGTGGTTCACCGGACAGTCCGGTGCACACCGGACAGTCCGGTGAATTTTAGCGGAGCGGCTGCCGCGCGAACCCGAGGCTGGCGAGTTCCGGAGGCCGAGCTTCCTTGGAGCACCGGACATGTCCGGTGCACACCGGACAGTCCGGTGAATTATAGCGCGCCGGCTTCCGAGAATTCCCGAGGGCGAAGAGTTTGAGTCTGAGTCCCCTGGTGCACCGGACAGGTACTGTTCACTGTCCGGTGGCACACCGGACAGTCCGGTGCGCCAGACCAGGGGTGCCCTCGGTTGCCCCTTTGCTCCTTTATTGAATCCAACACTTGATCTTTTTATTGGCTAGATGTGAACCTTTTGCACCTGTATAACTTATACACTAGAGCAAACTAGTCAGTCCAATATTCGTGTTGGGCAATTCAACCACCAAAAATATTTAGGAACTAGGTGTAAGCCTAATTCCCTTTCACCCCCTCCCCGACGAGACGACCCCAAGCCTCCTCCCCATGGTCGCAGACGTCCTCTCCAAGCCGAGATCGCCGCAGAGCCCCCTCCCTCAGGTCCCATACCCCCACCCAAGATCGTGGATCTGCGCCCGATGTGGGTGTGGGGCTACGTCGAGCGCGTGGTCGCAGGCCTCCTCGTCGCCCCCACGCCGCTGGAACACTGCCGTCACCATCGGGGGGTCACAACTGTGGTGGGCCTCACACTCGTCTGCCTCCGCCCTCAACGTCGCATCACCCTCTTCATCGAGCCATTGCTCATCGCCTACATCTCCGGCAGTAGATGAGTCCACCATCTCCTCGAATCTGATGGCCCTCGGCGACAGTGCCGCCATGTCACTGGTGGCCAAGCTCTCCATCTCCGGCGCGGCCCTCGTGATGCTTCTACATCGTTGCCTCGTCTGCAGCCAGCGACTGAAAAGACCTCCTCTTCGACCATGCTTTGCAGCTGCCCACTTCTGATATGACATTCCTTTGGAAAATCTAAAATAACTGCATACTCATGTCAGTTAATAGAGTGCAGGAACATGCTATTCTCCATTGTATTCTGGAAAAGGACATTTATCATAATAGATAACTATGAAGCGTGCTGGACATCAAGTGGTATGGAGATTAAAAGATTTCTTTTCATCTTTTCATGTTGTTTTGGTCTTCTACTTGACCAACATGGCTTGGGATTCTGAAAACGCTTGGAAGTAATAATGTAATATGCCTTCATCTAGCATGTTTTTTGTAAAATCGTAGTTGCACTTGAATTTTGGTAATTTGGTTGTCACTAATTCCTGCTTATTCTGAATAGCTAATCTAAATCCATGCCACAGCTCATGATTTACTTGTTTTATTACATGATCAGGATAAACATGTTACCTCCAGGCAAATCACTATCACCAGAACAAATATGTCCATTTGTTTTGCTCAATTAATTGGTAAGTGATGAGTTGATTGAATTGCTATTTACAATCATGTGTAATTTAAGCCTCTTACTCTCTACTACTGCCCCTTTCTCTCCTACTTATGCAATTTAAGCCTCTTCTGTAGCTACAAATGCATAGGCTGCTTCAAACCTCAGTAGAGATTCTTTACCAGTAGAACATAAATTATCGGAGCTAAAGCGTGTGTATTCAGCTAAAAATGTGTGCAATTTTTTCATGGTAGTACAACGTCTTTTCTGAACAATCATCTAAGTGGTAGTGCATGAGATTTTTTTTTGCTTACGATTGTTGTTTCCATGATATGTTAAGCTGCTTGTTTACAAAAGAACAGAAAGTTTTTTTCCAAATCACATACATGTGTGGTTAGTTCAGTCAATGATCTGCCATTGATTGTCCTATCCAAACTAGAGTCTCATGTATGTAACCCATTACAACATGTTGAAAGCCTCTTACAAGTTACAATACTGAAACAATGGCTTGCACAAGTGTTCAGTATCTATATTTTACTGCGTGATCATTTATTTGGCATAATTTTACTCAGACAGGTGTAGGTTACAATGAAAAAAATGCTACCGCTTTGTGAGTGATGATTATTGCAGAATGCTACTGCTTTGTGATTGCTAAAGAATGCTACTACTTTATGAGTGATGTGCTTTTGGGATAGAACGAGTAAACACATGGGAACGTGATAGGCTGATTGGTCTACTTTGTGATGATTTCAAGATACTGTATGCTATTGTAGATTTTCTTTCTTATGAGTTTTTATTAGTTTCTTATGAGTGATCTACAGAAAGGAATAGGCTGAGTAAACACTAAAAGCAGATCTACTTTGTGTTTACTCAGTGTGGTCCACAAAATGAGATAGGCTGAGTGATCTGCTTTATTATGAGGGATAGGTTGTGTGATTTGGTTTTAGTGTGATGTATTTATTTTGTTTGCAGTGAGTCTATATCTATATCTAAAATTCGATTTGTTTGCAGTGAGTCTACATCTAAAACATACAATTTTTTTGTTTGCAGTGACTCTACCATGGCTAGCACTCCGATGACCTAAAAATTGCTTTTAAACAATTTATTTAAATTATATTTTACTATACGCAACTGATGTACTTGATTCATGGATGCATATACAAAGCTGGACATGGTTTTGTGCTTAGGGATTTAGTAATTACAATCTCCGATGACCACAAAATTTGATTTGAATTAAAGTGACATGATCCAATCCTTTGCTACAGAACACATAAAAATTGCTTGTCTAGAATCATTCCAGTTGTATTAGTTACACACATAAAAAATTATTTTTTATATGTATGAAATATGATTGTGTGACACTGTAACACACGTGTATTGTGCTATTAATAATCAAAAGGGTGATGAATATGACGCAAACCTCCATCAACCTTGGTTCAGTATTGGTTGTTGGCAAAGATTTTAGTGAGGTTGATGATAATATATGTATTGTCCAGTTTTATGTGATCGTTGTGCACTAATATTTCATTGAATAATTTATGTTGTGACCTAACACATGAGCACTCTAATATCGTATATAGAAGTTTGCATGGTACTTGTTGCAATGTAGTGGTAAAATAGCTAGATTAAAATAACAAAATTTATGTATGGTTAATCACAAATAGATTATGAAACATTTTCTCGTAACATTATAACACATTTATATATAGTTATCGTGATATTATATGCTCTATGACGACAATGGCGACGTTGGAGGCAAAGATGGTGGCGCAGCAGCAGGCCCCCGCGTCGCGCTCCTCCTCCCGACCTCGCCGTCGAGTCCCTGTTCCCGCCAGACCTTGATATCTTCGGAGGCCACTGGACCTCTGTCTCCATCGCCGCCCTAGCCTCCACCATCCCCATTCGCTTGTGGTCGATCTGACCACACCTTCGGCGCCCCTTGAAGTGTCGCCGCCCCTTTCTCCGGTCACCCTCTCTTCGTGTGGTCCCAAATCAACTCCTGTCATCATATTGGTTGTCTATAACTTAGTTTCGTAGTTTTAATTCAATTGTTACCATTTCGTTTATATTACATTTTCGAATAGATTAGGATGCAATTCAAATTGAGCTTAGGTGGGATGAAGAAGGTCGACAAGTAGTTCCTTTAGAGAAATAGATTGGATATTGGCATTACAATGTTTACTTCGCAAGCATAGATCGGGGTAATGGTGTGTTTGCACCAAGCTAGATTTACTTGGGTGTATTTGTAATCTACAATGTTTACTTCTTAATACAAATGATGAACAATTATGCCTATTTGAGAAATAGAAACAATAATGAAATATAGTTCAAGAGGGCAGGTGCAAACACACCATTACCCCGATCTATGCTTTTGAAGTAGTGTGCAATGATTTACTTGTCAACCCACAGTTTCAACAAAATGACATGCACTTATATTTGAACTGGTGTTTAAGTTTTGAAATATGAAGATATGATGTTTTTGTAGTGAGACACTCAGTGGTTATTTTAGTTCCCACTCTCTACAACCCCAGGGAAAACACTAACAATCTTACATGAATTCCAGGTTCTACAGGTCGTTGTTGTTGGTGAATGTGGTGCGGATTATGATAAACTTCAGTTCTATCTGGCAGATGTACAAGGGAAGTATACAATCTTGTTCTCTTATGCAAAAACATTAGCATTTAATCTATTCATTTGAGTGATTTATTTTGATTTAGATACTTTGAGAAACAATTTGAGTTGGCTGAAGTAGTAAAACTGCCAATGTTTCTTCACATGTGTGCTGCTGGCGAAGACTTCTATGAAATCATGACACGGAATTTGCATAGGTACCATATAATCTGTATTCCATAGGTATTGTTCCTTAATGATGCCCTGCACGATACTTGGTGGCTTTTTTGGTACAAAAAGATTATATTAATATATAAACATACTATATACACTTATATTTGATATAGTATATGCATGTTATCTTCAACTTTGGATACGTCATCTCCAAAAAGACATGTTCGTGTACATTTCTCTATAGCTAGATTTTCTTTAAATTATTGATGATGAAGAAATCTTTTGAATTTGTGTACAACTGGCATCCTACAAGTTCTTTGTAAGTAGAACTATATACCTTCTGTGATATTTTTTCTATCTTCTAGAATCTATTCCTATCTTTTGGATTTTGTGACTATATTATTGGGTCTATTATTTTATCAAACGGTCAACATTGAAGATAGCTCCATTATCCGATATTGCTATATATTACAACTTTAATGGACAATATCAAACACCATAGAGATGATTGTTGTGAAAGATGGAGCGCACTCATATGGATGAACATGTTCATTCGTCCAGAAGAGGCGGTCTTCAAACTATCCCGTTCATAATCAGTAATATATCTTTCACTCTTATGGAATAGAAAAATCTGCAGTTATATATATATATACTCCTTCATAGTTTTCTTTAATTTCATAAATAACAGGAATAATCTATTGATATCTATCATCTTGTGTTTTCGTCCACTAGCCTTTTTTATTCCTATAGCATACACTGTCTGCTTGTCGATTTCCCAGATTTTCTCTATCAAAGTTGTTTAATATATAAGTGTTGTTCTTATAAATGGCACTCAAGTTTTCATAAAATGGTACCAATGTTGTGAACCCACATGTTTTCCTTATTTCAGTTAACGAAGGATGTGAACGGATTGTAAATGTAGCGGTCAGTGCAAATATTATTATAAACGTAGCGGTCAGTGCAAATACTATTTCATCAAGGAGGTGGTCAAGGGCATCGACGAGAGCGACCTCCAAGGCTCCACCAGACGTGGATCAAAGTCTTCGCCATGCACAACGCCCACGAGCGCATCACCAAGCTCGAGAACATGTGCTGGCGGATCTGGCACCTCACGCGTAAGAAGCAGGTCAGGATTTCGCACGCCTCTTTCGTGGTTATAATCTCTCGCTGCTTGTTCTGTTTTGTTAATAATCTTGCTCACCTCTCGATTCATGTTTTGTATCAGTTTGATCTCTATTTTAATTTGATCTTTGTTTTAGTTTGATCTTTGTTTAGTTTGATTTTTAAGTGTTCTCTATTTACTGGATGGAGATGCATGATTAATGAAGCGCACACTGCACAACGAGTATAATATCTGATAAATATTATAATCGTTTGTTGCTTTATGTTTAAGCCTGATGATGAAGTGATGGTAGATCAGTCATGCATGCCTGGTTGTGGTGCTTCCAGAATTCAGAACCACACACTTAACTGAGATGTCACATCTTGCAATGTTTCATTGTTGTTCATATAAATGTATCTCTTCGGTCATTCTAGCACGTACTACCTATTAGGGTAGACGCAGTATACTCACATATTAGTTTGCTTTTTCTTTGCCTTTTTTGAATTGAAATAAATTGGAAACAGAAGGATTTACGGTTTTTTGTCTATGACAACAGAGAATAATTGATATTTTCTACTGTTGTTTAGTGGTTCTATTGTTTCTCAATCTGGTTCATTTTGGATGGTTAGGAGTTCGAGCATAGTGGAGACCGCAAGGGTCATTTTCAGGCACTGCTAGCTCTAGCGATGGATGGTTTAGAGAAAGGAAAGGCTGGCACTGCTGGCTCAAGCGATGGAGGGTTTGGAGAAAGGCAAGGCTGTGTATGATTATATTGTTTCCCAGCATGCAAAATGTGTTGTGACTATTGTTTCCTTGTAACCTATTAATAAATTGCTAGGGAAAGCTATTCGGTCATGTGTTATGATTAGAGCTATTGAAATTTCTGACAGACTCTTACTTAAACAATTTTTTATAAACCAATGATATAACTTAAACAAGTAGTTCCTTTAGAGAAATAGATTGGATATTGACATTACAATGTTTACTTCGCAAGCATAGATCGGGGTAATGGTGTGTTTGCACCAAGCTAGATTTACTTGGGTGTATTTGTAATCTACAATGTTTACTTCTTAATGCAAATGATGAACAATTATGCCTATTTGAGAAATAGAAACAAGAACGAAATATAGTTCAAGAGGGCAGGTGCAAACACACCATTACCCCGATCTATGCTTGTGAAGTAGTGTGCAATGATTTACTTGTCAATCCACAGTTTCAACAAAAGGACATGCACTTATATTTGAACTGGTGTTTAAGTTTTGAAATATGAAGATATGATGTTTTTGTAGTGAGACACTCAGTGGTTATTTCAGTTCCCACTCTCTACAACCCCATGGAAAAACACTAACAATCTTACATGGGTTCCAAGTTCTACAGGTTGTTGTTGTTGGTGAATGTGGTGCGGATTATGATAAACTTCAGTTCTATCTGGCAGATGTACAAGGGAAGTATACAATCTTGTTCTCATATGCAAACACATTGGCATTTAATCTATTCATTTGAGTGATTTATTTTGATTTAGATACTTTGAGAAACAATTTGAGTTGGCTGAAGTAGTAAAACTGCCAATGTTTCTTCACATGTGTGCTGCTGGCGAAGACTTCTATGAAATCTGTATTCTTCACACGGAATTTGCATAGGTACCATATAATCTGTATTCCATAGGTAATATTCCTTAATGACGCCCTGCACGATACTTGGTGGCTTTTTTGGTACAAAAAGATTATATTATTCAATGCAGTGTGTATAGCAGGGTGAGTCATAATGAATATGGGTAATTCCACTTCAGCTAAAAACATACATTTTACTATGTGCAGGTAAAAAGGAAAACCTGTTGCTGTAGGGATTCTCCAGCAAGGTGGGCGGTGGAGGTGATATGCCATTGGGTTAAAGAAGTTATCCACAACAGTTGTTGTTCATGTCTCGCTAATTGTGTTGCTTGCTTTTGTTTGTTTCAGTGGAAGAAGAGTTTTGTAGGTGCCATTGAATAGTTAGGACTATTTTCAGTTATATAAAATCAAAGAAAATTGCAAGTTAATTCATATATATGTAATAAAGCTTCTTAGTAATTATCTGCAGGTAATGTTTCAAATAGAACGTGTCAAGTGCTCCCAATGCAAGCTCGATTGTTGCAAGCTTGTCAAACACATTAAACTCTTACCCTTGAAATAGCGAGAAGAATACATTAGAAAGGTTGCTCCAAACATTGCAAGTATAAAGAAACTGTGCGTGTTGCACATTGATATCATGATTTTCCATGTTCTTTTGCAAATCCAGGGCTAACAAACGGCTCATCTTAACAGTATAACTCATATTTATACATAAGTTATCATGATATTATATGTTTCCGTTGCAACGCACGGGCACTCATCTAGTTATATATATATATATATCATATAATAGGTATTGAGATATTTATTTAAATGTAATTATTGTTTATTTCTAAACACTAAGGTATGTATGGTCTGATTGTTAGCCCCAAATTTCTGGAGCAGGAGCATGAGTTTGAATGCTGGCTCTGTACTATTTTTTTGCGGGGTGTAATAGCTACACAGGCGGACTTGGGTGCTAGATAGGCGCAATAACTGGTTGCGCGGGCGCTCAAGATCCACATGAGAGTAGCTGAGAGAGCATTAGGTCGATAGGGCACAGTGTTGAGGCGGAGCGCATGGGGCTGGATAACGAGTCGGGATAGCATCGCTATCAAACAGACAGAATAGAAACCGTTTACCAAAATGATAGGCTACCTTCAAATTTATTAAACGAACATATTTGCTTCTGAATTCTGGTACACAAGTCCAAGTTGATTGCATGATATATAGGGATATACAACAGCACTATATTCTCCTTATATCTCTCCAAAAAAATAAACACTAAATCTATCTGGCAAGAATCGACTCTGCCTACATTTTTATTTTTGTTTCAGACAGACCTCATGACCTCGTTTGCATGGCAATCGTCGGATTGCATTCATAGTCCAACAACGCAAAAAAAATTTGCAGAAGGCTACACCATGCATGCCGGACCGGGAGTATCTCAGTTTCGCGCCCATTTGCTGCTGCTGTACTTCACCCACGACATAGCCACAACCTCCGGCACCTGCCTGTTGGCCAAGCTGACCATCGCTCTAGCCCTCCTCACCTTCTTCACCAGGAGCCGCCATGTCTTGTCCGCTTTCTCAGCTTGCATCTTCGCCCTGAAATGGCTGCGCAAAAAATAAAAAAAGTCAGAATCTGAGTAAAGAAAATCGAGTCCTCAATCAGAATGCTTGTACGGCTAGGCTGCTACGCATGTCTCGGTCAGGTTTCTCGGTGGTGATTTTCAGAGGCTGTGACGTGCGTCACGTGCCGTTCGTGTCGTTGTCACGGAAATGATTGGAAGCTAGGCCAGCCAGTACAGACTACAGAGCGAACGGTCCATATTCTCCGAGAGGGCATCTCGCCAACCTCCAACGGCGTCGTACGATCGCCGGACTAAATTTGTTCGGACACTCGTGGAGCCGTGAAAAGAAAATCTGGATCACAGATATTTCCCGATCGTGCTGTCGGAGAGAGATCGAATTCACCATTTTACTGCTGCGTAAAAAAAGCCGCTTCCTCCGTTCGATTCATCTCACTCACCTGCAGAACGGCACACGGCACGGCTGGTCCTGTAGCTCGGCCCGGTCGCAGACGGAGGCGTGGAGGCGGAAGAGCTGCAGCATGCGCTTGCACCGCGCGCAGCCGCCCGGCGCGGCCTTGCGCGCGCACGCGGCGAAATGCCGCATCAGCAGCCGAAGGCCCTGGCACGTGGCGTCGCCGTCCCGGCACGTTCCCGGGCCTGCGGACGCCGCGTCGAAGATGCAGTCGAGGGAGCCCATGGCCTCGCCGAGCTGCCGGTACGCCTCCTGCGACGCCCGCGCCCGCGCCCACCGCGCCCGCCGCTGGTCCGCGCCCTCCAGCAGCTGGAGGAGCTCCAGCTCCAGCGCCGGGTCGTGGCGCCGCGCGAAGCGCCACCCGTCGGTCGCCTCGACGGCGGCGAAGTCCTTGGCGGCCAGGCGCGCGCACCGCGCGTACAGCAGCGGCGCGTCGCAGAGCCTGGCCAGCTTGAGCATGTCCACGGCGCGGTCCGCGGTCAGCCGCGCCGACACGGCGGCCTCGGCGGCGCGCTTCAGCCACTCGACGCGGTACGCGTGCGCCAGCGCCAGCAGCTGCGGCCCGTGCGCGGCCACCAGCTCCTCCTCCGTTCCGGGCGCCACCCTGCGGGAGAGCACGCGCGCGTTTGGCCGCATCAGATTTTGGTCTCTCTCTCTCTCCCGAGCGCAGAGCGGAAATTCGTTGGTTGACCTTACCTGGAGGAGTAGAGTAGGTGGAGGAAGGCGATGACGGCGTCGGAGGGGACGCCGAAGACAGCGACAGTGCAGTCGGCGGCGCCCCACCCGCGGCGCGCCCTGTGGATCATCCTCTCCAGCACCGGCGACGCCGAGGCCTGGGATTCCAAAACCAAAACAACCATGAATCCATGACCAACAACCAACCACACACGGGGACGGCGCGCGACTGAGTCGGCCAGAACTAACCGAGGCAGAAGGGGAAAGATCGAGTGTCTTACAAGAACGTAGGAGTGTGCGGCGATGGTCTGGCCGTCCGACGTGACGATCCGCACGTCGGCCGCCGACGCCCGGAGCGCGTCGAGATCGGCGTACAGCACCATGGATTTTGATTCTGCTAATGCCTCCGAATCTCCCCCTCCACAGCGAATTAATTGAGGCGACAGGTGTAGGCTAAAAGCCTAAAACAAACCTGAGAATGATGTGATCTAAACTAACCTAACGAAGTGCGGTGCGAGAATGGGCTCCCAGCGTTGTCGGGACACAAGGGGGTTGCGGGAATGGAGCAGCTCAAGCTCAGCGACAGCTATATAGAAGGAAGCGTCTGCAAAAGATACAGCTATACGCCAGACGCGGGTTGCAACGAGGAAAGGCAATTTGGGGAGCAGCCTGCCGTCTGGAGACGCGTCGGTGACCATTCCCGCTCCCGGGAATAGGATCCGAGTCAGCAGGCCGACGGTGGGTAAGGCCGCGGATGGGCCCGCCGGCAGAGGCCTCGAGGGAGTGGACGGGGACGACACGTAAGCGCAAGCGCAGGCCACTAGTTCGGCGGCCGAGATTTGATCGGGAGGGTGTTGCTGACTCGGCAACGCGCGTTTGGTTGCAACAACGAAACTGAACATGGTGGGACCATCTTTTAGAGAGAAATTTGGTATTATGAAACACGACGGATGCGGTTTCGACGAAATAGAGGCTTAGGCGAGGGTTTCTCCCTTATGGAAAAGCTGGGCATAGACAACACTCTAAAATGGAAATGACAACTCTATTAACAGGTAACGACTACCTCAAACTCACGCTGTTACAATTCCGTTTCCATATACGTGAGGCCTGCTCGTTCTTACTGCCTTCCACCCGAGGTCCAGCCCAACCAAACCCTAGCCGCCGCACCCTAGGAAGCGCACCAGAGCAGCCGCACTGAAAACCCCCTTTTGGCTGGCTGGCTGCCATTCCTCACGCCCACGAGTTTGGTGAGGCTTTGAAACGAGCACAGTTCACAAGACAGTGAGGCTGCGGTGGGTGTTTCCTCGTCGGAGATGGAGGGAAATTTGCCGCCGCAAACCATGGTCCCAGGCGGAGGCCCCTTCGATCTGGGGCAGCCGTTCCACTTCGCCGTCCAACCCCAGGCGCTCCAGGTTTACCAGGACGGCGTATGGTCGGAGGCAGCGGCGCCCGACTACGGAGAATGCGTCGGAGATGGAGGAGAAGGGGATCGGGATGGAGGAGACCGAGAAGGAGACCTAGCGACGGAGAACGGACGGCGACGAGGCTGGGGGACGGAACCGGGTTAATAGAGTGGTTAACCTGTTAATAGAGCTGTCATTTCCATTTTAGAGTGTTGGCTATGCCCAGCTTTTCCATAAGGGAGAAACCCTCGCCTGAGCCTCTATTTCGTCGAAGCCGCATCCGTCGTGTTTCATAATACCAAATTTCTCTCTTTTAGATAAGGATGTTTGGTTTGGAGTCAGAGGTTCGGATAAAACCATCTAGTGAGAGGAGACGTCCGGAGATATTGTTGTCCTGCAACCAAACACACCTTAATCACATGCGATGGACTGAATGCATACCTGGGAAGCAGTGGGTGTGTTTGGTTGCCTCGATATGACCTGGTTATACTTATGGGATGTAGGGTATGTTTGGTTCACACATTTTATCTAACTTTTCTGTCTAAAATTAATTCTTCAATTTAGACGACTAACCTTAAGTAAAGTGTGACACAATTAGCCATGAACCAAATAGGCCTCTAGATTTCAGGTGTTTGATTGTTTAATCAGACTTTTCAGTTGGGATCTATAGATGCAAAGATTCTATCTAGATATTGCTCTCGAGATATGTAGGAAATGGACGTTTCTCTACAGAGAGGATCTACTGGTACAATAATTAGTCTTTCCTAATAATAGATTAACATGTAATTAGTGTCTATGAAATTATAGACTAATACTATCGTCACATAAAATTATAATTATGTTTTTAGTTTTTAAGCTCATGCACTGAGCATTCATGCAAGCAACTAAACAATATCTTTAATGGGCCACACTAAGGTGCCGTTTGGTTCACATATTGGTAACATAATGGATAACCGGTAACATCAAATCGTGTTTGTTTAAGTTCAACTGTAATCGATACCATTTTATATCGTCTTATTCAAATTTGTTACCGCCGGTATTCGAGTGTGAATCATTATCATTACCATTTACGTTACATTTTGCGAACCAAATAGCACCTAAGCTCATATCAACCCGCTACATCCTCTAAGCCAAGCTAGCAAAAGCCAAAGCGCCCTAGATATGAGCCACGATCAACCACATAGGCAACCAAACAGGCTCAGGCTCTATATATATACGGAACGACGGTATTGCTTAGCCAACTACCAAATAAGGTCCCTTTTGTCGGTCCTTCTCAGAGATGGTTTCTGGCTTTGCTATTTTTTTATAGAAGCAAACAATGATTTTTTAAATGGCATTACTTCAAAAGCATTTATCTCATTTTCTATTAGAACAATGAAGTCAGATATACTGGCTCAACTAGATCTGGCTTGCCTACATTTTGCAAAGAGCCATTTACGCACACACGCTCCTCCCATGTTCGTGTTTAGTCGCCTTCTTCACCATGGTCGTGGGCACTGACTTGGTGGCAGGGCTTGCCACCAAGCTACCTCAATCGGTGGTACAAAGGGGACCCAACTGCAGTGGCCCGTAATGGCCACGAATGGCGGCAACACGATCGCCTCCTACGGAATGGAGATAAACACATGCACATTGGACCAAGCAATAACTCAGCATAGCCAAATTATCACCGGGAAAGCGCGTTAAATAATCATGAACGATTGGATGCATACCCGGGAGTCCGGGATGGGGAAGCATTACTACCACTGTAAATATACTCCCTCGGTAGTATATAGCAAGTACTTGTTAGCGTGCGAGCTACTACGAGGAAAGGAGAGGCAAGCAGGAACACGATCAGAGATAGGATAGGGATATCATTTTCAAGAAACGAACAAGGTGCAACAGGTGTATGTGGTGCACCAGACTAGCCTGGTGCTAGTACGCCACCGGATCAGTTTATCTTAGGTGCTAGAAGAAAAACTTGGTGGCCTCGCACATCAGACCTTGGGTCCATATACATCGGACCACTTTTTAAGCATTAATGAAGTACACCAAAGTGATCCAAGCACTCAGATTCGAAAGGTAACTCTGCTTTAGCTTTGTGCTTTCGTTCTTTGTGCTCTTATGTGTTTCTCTCTCTTTCTTTCTTTTATTAGAGTTCAAGCTCCCATTAACTTGTGTACGACTAGCAAGAGACTCTAAATTACGGAGATCCTTATGAGGAAATTGATATAAGAGAATACAGTGGCCTCAAGTTTGATTTTTAGTTCACTTAAGAAGGGTTGGATGCAACCCTCATCCTTTAGAACACTACAACGAGGACATAGGCTCTTCGGAGTTGAACATCAATAAACAAATTGTTGCGTCTTATGCCCCTTATTTTTTGTAATTTGTTTTTTCCCATCCCAAGTTCTTTCTATTATCTTCACTTGATATATTATTCTAGTATCAATTCCACATTCAAGTGCAAGGACTTTGTTCTAGATTTTCAACTAACAGTTAATTTAGGATTCTATAAGTGTTTAAAGTTGTGAAATTTCAAAAGTTGCCTATTAACCCCTCTAGTCAACTACTAAATAGTTAGCTAGTTATTTGTTAGCTAGCTAATTCCACTAGCAATTTTTTAGCTAACTAAACTATTAGCTCTAGTGCATTCAACACCTTAGGGCTAGTTTGGGAACTCAAATCCCCTCAACCTTCTCCAATTTTGGAGGGGATTTGAGTTCCCAAACTAGCTCTTAAATTGTCTTCACCAACCTTTATATTCCACTTTCCATCACATTCCTTTATTTAAAGGGCCTGTTTGTTTACCCTCGAGATTATTCTCTATGTTTGGTTCCACCAACTAAAGCTTATTTTGAGTCACATCAAATATTTGAATATCAATTATAAATATTAAATGCAATCTTAATTAGGTTTAATAAATTATCTCATCTTTTAGTATTTGTCTATGTAATTAGTTTTATAATTAGACTACACTTAATTCCAATAATTGTCATTCAAATATTTTATATTTTATGTGACAATGACTAAACATTATTTAAAGTGAACCAAATACATGAACCAAACACATGATAAGTTAAGAGACAAACAAACAACATAAATTAACAGGTGGATTATATAATCTGAATATCTTGATTATGATGATTCATAAGTAGACCATTAGATGCTTATATAATATATAAGCTGGATTATATAATCCTAAAAGAAAACAAATAGTGCCCAGATCCACTCAGAGCACAACAGTGTTTTGCACCGGTCAGACTGGCCCCAGTAGCATATGCATAACGTGATACATACGTGAGATGCCTCCGCAACAACCACTTTTCCCGTGAAATACATCTTCCAACAGGGAATGCAAAGTAGCTATGCATTTTACATACTGTGTGTTGGACTCTACTTCTCTATCGAAGGTCCTCAGGATAAAGAAGCCATCTTTGATTGATCTTGATAAGATATAGGACTGAATGCCGAAGTTGTTACAGACACGCAGGGAATGAAGCAGAGCTTCAACAAGAGTTAAAGCTTCGATTTAAGATGATCACGAAAGTCATGCAAGAAATACAGCCAGCAAGGAAAAGACCTATTTGTCCTTAATATTTGTATTAGAATAATATATAAATATCAGTGTCATACTCGTACTTTTGCTTGGGCGCGTCCTATGCTGTTCACGCTTTCATTGAAAGTCATACTTGCACTCTCTCTTTCGAGCAAGCCGAAGGTACTAATGTAATATATGTTTGTAATGGTTTATTATCGTTTAATCCAACCTATGTCATTACCTTAATATATAAAATAAAGTGAATTCATAAGATAATATCATGAAGATCTTCTCTTCATCATCTTCGTCCAAAAATCACTATATTTGAGAAAAGATAATGATTCAGAGGACGAAGATCCTTAATATTTAATATTTGTATTGCCTTGTTTTTTATTCACAATAATTGAGAACAAATCAATATTGGTGCCCACCAACTAAAAATGCACCCTCTCTCCACATGCATATTGCTCATCAGTGCACGCGTTGTGTGACCCCAATAAATCCGCTCTCCTCTAAAATGTCTCATGGTATGCGTGCCCTTGCTCCACGGTTCGAGCAAACATAGAGGTGATAATAAGCTCTAGTTTTTATACTATAAAATTTAAGGATTAAATCAGATTAGAATGATGTCATATTTTTATTTATTTTAAACTAGAATTAGTTAAGAGCCGTATCTTTTTTTAAATCAGACATCAGTTTTGCCTCTGTATGCATATGTTTAGAGATAGCAAAGGGGAATTTCCTGTCGTGTTTTAGGTCCCATCCCTATCCCCACGACGAAAAAGTTTTTCCGCAGGATCCCATCGAACGGTTATGGGGATCATTTCTTTCCCATACTCGTTCCCCGTGGGATAATCCCTATCGGGGATCCCCGCCATTGCTTAAATTATAACTATATCCTACTTCATTTGTCATTAATATAAAATATTGTCACTTATACACGTTGTTAGATGTAAAAATCACATTATGTGTTCATCAAAATGAACACATTTATGCGACGGTGATCTCTTGACAAGGTAATTATTTATTATTAATTATTACATAAAAATATCGTCACTTCTAAGTTTAACGGGTCTCTGCGGGAAACGGAAATGCTTTCTATCTCCGTTACAGTTTACTCGTCGGGGAATAATTTTTTCTATTTATATCCGCATGGGGAAGAAATTTCCTCATCTATATTCTCTAATAGAGAATTCACGCGAGAAATCGGGATCAGTTCCATCTTGTGCTGGTTGGGGTCAGTCTCGTATACACAAAACCTGCCGAGGACAGCCTAACACCCAAACTCGAGCGGTCGAACCCACTGCCCGCCTCAGGCCATTCCGACAACGTCTGAAAGGGAATTAGACTTACACCTAGTTCCTAATTAATTTTGGTGGTTGAATTACCCAACACAAATTATTGGACTAACTAGTTTGCTCTAGATTATATGTTTTACAGGTGTCAAAGGTTCATCTACAACTATACTAAATCGACTGTCCGGAATACCGTAGATTATTCCGGACAGGAGAAGCTTTTTGGAAAAACAGACCAAGCGCGGACCGTCCGGGCCCTTGCGGCGGACCGTCCGCGACACCTGGATACCCTTCGGACAGAACCAATGCAAAAATACAAGTGTCCACTACGGACCGTCCGGAGGAAAAGCAAGGACCGTCCGAGCCCTCGAGCGGACCGTCCGGCCTCAGGCGCGGACCGTCCGGCAGGTGAGAAACCGAAAAACCCGAAGGTGACGGGTTCGGAGAAATGAATTATAGCGGCCTCGCGGACTGTCCGGGCCAGGCGGGCGGACCGTCCGCGACTGGCTTTATCTGACATCTGACGTCGCATTAAATGCGATATAGCCGTTGATATAGCCGTTACTGCTGACCGTTGCGTTTTCAGCCGTTGATCTACAGGGGCGGACCGTCCGGACCAGGCGGGCGGACCGTCCGCGCTCAGCAGAATGGAGCAACGACTAGGAAGTGGTTGGTGGCTATAAATACAACCCCAACCACCTCCATTCACTACACCCAAGCATTCCAACCTTCAACATTCAATACAAGAGCTAGCAATTCATTCCAAGACACATTCAAAGCCTCCACCTCTCCAAGTTTCACAATTGAGAAAAGAGATCATTAGTGATTAGTGACTTGTGAGAGAAAGTGATCCGTGTGTTATTTGTCGCTCTTGTCGCTTGGCTTTTTGCAATCGTGCTTTCTTTCAATCCTTCATTGCGATCAAACTCACTTGTAATTGAGGCAAGAGACACCAATCTTGTGGTGGTCCTTGTGGGAACTTTGTGTTCCAAGTGATTGAGAAGAGATAGCTCACTCGGTCCGAGGGACCGTTTGAGAGAGGGAAAGGGTTGAAAGAGACCCGGCCTTTGTGGCCTCCTCAACGGGGAGTAGGTTTGAGAGAACCGAACCTCGGTAAAACAAATCCGCGTGTCACACTTCTTATTTGCTTGCGATTTGTTTTCCACCCTCTCTCGCGGACTCGATCATATTTCTAACGCTAACCCGACTTGTAGCTGTGATTAACTTTGTAAATTTCAGTTTCGCCCTATTCACCCCCCTCTAGGCGACTATCAATTGGTATCAGAGCACGGTGCTTCATTAGAGCCTAACCGCTCGAAGTGATGTCGGGAGATCACGCCAAGAGGGAGATGGAGACCGGCGACAAGCCCACTACAAGCCAAGGGAGCACTTCATCGGAAGAGTCCCGCACCAAGAGGAAGGAGAAGAAGAAGGACTCCTCCAAACGAAAGGAGAAAAGATCTTCCTCCTCACACCACAAAGAGAAGAAGGAAAAATCTTCTTCCCACAAGTCGCATCGGAAAGGCGACAAGCACAAAAGGATGAGGAAGGTGGTCTACTACGAGACCGACACTTCATCAACATCGACCTCCGACTCCGATGTGTCGTCCGTAACTTCTAAGCGCCAAGAGCGCAAGAAGTTTAGTAAGATCCCCTTACACTATCCTCGTACATCTAGACATACTCCATTACTTTCCGTTCCATTAGGCAAACCGCCAACCTTTGACGGTGAAGATTATGCTAGGTGGAGTGATTTAATGAAATTTCATCTAACCTCACTCCACAAAAGTATATGGAATGTTGTTGAGTTTGGAGCACAGGTACCATCCGTAGGGGATGAAGACTACGATACGGACGAAGTGGCCCAAATCGAGCACTTCAACTCTCAAGCTACAACCATACTCCTCGCCTCTCTAAGCAAGGAGGAATACAACAAGGTGCAAGGGTTGAAGAATGCAAAGGAAATTTGGGACCTACTCAAGACCGCGCACGAAGGTGATGAACTCACCAAGATTACCAAGCGGGAAACGATCGAGGGGGAGCTCGGTCGCTTCCGTCTTCGCCAAGGGGAGGAGCCACAAGACATGTACAACCGGCTCAAGACTTTGGTGAACCAAGTGCGCAACCTCGGGAGCAAGAAGTGGGATGACCACGAGGTGGTTAAGGTTATTCTTAGATCACTCATTTTTCTTAACCCTACTCAAGTTCAATTAATTCGTGGTAATCCTAGATATACTCAAATGACCCCCGAGGAAGTTATCGGGAATTTTGTGAGCTTTGAATGCATGATCAAAGGCTCCAAGAAGATCAACGAGCTTGATGAACCCTCCACGTCCGAAGCACAACCGGTGGCATTCAAGGCAACGGAGGAGAAGAAGGAGGAGTCTACACCAAGTAGACAACCAATTGACGCCTCCAAGCTCGACAATGAGGAGATGGCTTTAATCATCAAAAGCTTTCGCCAAATCCTCAAGCAACGGAAGGGGAAGGATTACAGATCCCGTTCCAAGAAGGTTTGCTACAAGTGTGGTAAGCCCGGTCACTTTATCGCTAAATATCCATTATCAAGTGACAGTGACAGGGATAACGACAAGGGAAAGAGGAAAGAAAAGAAGAGGTACCACAAAAAGAGGGGCGGCGATGCCCACGTATGCCGCGAGTGGGACTCCGACGAGAGCTCCACCGACTCCTCCTCCGACGAGGACGCCGCCAACATCGCCGTCACCAAAGGACTCCTCTTCCCCAACGTCGGCCACAAGTGCCTCATGGCAAAGGACGGCAAGAGGAAGAAGGTAAAATCAAGATCCTCCACTAAATATGAAACCTCTAGTGATGAGGATGATGCTAGCAATGAGGAGGATAACTTGCGCGTTCCTTTTGCCAACCTTAACATAGAACAAAAGAAAAAACTAAATGAGCTAATTAGTGCCATCCATGAAAAGGATGACCTCTTGGACTCCCAAGAGGACTTCCTAATCAAGGAAAACAAAAAGCATGTTAAGGTTAAAAATGCTTACGCTCTAGAAGTAGAAAAATGTCAAAAACTATCTAGTGAGCTAAGCACTTGCCATGAGATGATTGACAACCTTAGACATGAAAATGCTAGTTTAAATGCTAAGGTTGATTCACATGATTGTAATGTTTCGATTTCCAATCCTAGAGATAATAATGATGATTTGCTTGCTAGGATTGAAGAATTAAACATTTCTCTCGCTAGCCTTAGAGTAGAAAATGAAAATTTAATTGCTAAGGCTAAAGAACTAGATGCTTGCAATGTTACAATTTCCGATCTTAGAGATAATAATGATATATTGCGTGCTAAGATCGTTGAACTTAATTCATGCAAATCCTCTACATCTAATGTTGAGCATGTTTCTATTTGTACTAGATGTAAAGATGTTAACATTGATGCTATTCATGATCACATGGCTTTAATTAAACAACAAAATGATCATATAGCAAAATTAGATGCTAAAATTGCCGAGCATAACTTAGAGAATGAAAAATTTAAATTTGCTCGTAGTATGCTCTATAATGGGAGACGCCCTGGCATCAAGGACGACATTGGCTTCCAAAGGGGAGACAATGTCAAACTTAGTGCCCCTCCTAAAAGATTGTCTAATTTTGTAAAGGGCAAGGCTCCCATGCCTCAGGATAACGAGGGTTACATTTTGTACCCTGCCGGTTATCCCGAGGACAAAATTAGGAGAATTCATTCTAGGAAGTCTCACTCTGGCCCTAACCATGCTTTTATGTATAAGGGTGAGACATCTAGCTCTAGGCAACCAACCCGTGCTAAGTTGCCTAAGAGAAGAACTCCTAGTGCATCAAATGAACATAGTCTTTCATTTAAAACTTTTGATGCATCTTATGTTTTAACTAACAAATCTGGCAAGGTAGTTGCCAAATATGTTGGGGGCAAGCACAAGGGGTCAAAGACTTGTGTTTGGGTACCAAAAGTTCTTGTGTCTAATGCCAAAGGACCCAAAACCGTTTGGGTACCTAAAGTCAAGAACTAAACTTGTTTTGTAGGTTTATGCATCCGGGGGCTCAAGTTGGATACTCGACAGCGGATGCACAAACCACATGACTGGGGAGAAGAAGATGTTCTCCTCCTACGAGAAAAACCAAGATCCCCAACGAGCTATCACATTCGGGGATGGAAATCAAGGTTTGGTCAAAGGTCTTGGTAAAATTGCTATATCTCCTGACCATTCTATTTCCAATGTTTTTCTTGTAGATTCATTATATTACAATTTGCTTTCTGTATCTCAATTATGCAAAATGGGTTACAACTGTCTTTTCACTGATATAGGTGTCACTGTCTTTCGAAGAAGTGATGATTCAATAGCATTTAAGGGTGTGTTGGAGGGTCAGCTATACTTAGTAGATTTTGACAGAGCTGAACTCGACACATGCTTAATTGCTAAGACTAACATGGGTTGGCTCTGGCACCGCCGACTAGCCCATGTTGGAATGAAGAATCTTCATAAGCTTCTAAAGGGAGAGCACATTTTAGGACTAACCAATGTTCATTTTGAGAAAGACAGGATTTGTAGCGCATGCCAGGCAGCAAAGCAAGTTGGCACTCATCATCCGCATAAGAACATAATGACGACCGACAGGCCACTGGAGCTCCTACACATGGATCTATTCGGCCCGATCGCTTACATAAGCATCGACGGGAGTAAGTACTGTCTAGTTATTGTGGATGATTATTCTCGCTTCACTTGGGTGTTCTTTTTGCAGGAAAAATCTCAGACCCAAGAAACCTTAAAAGGATTCTTGAGACGGGCTCAAAATGAGTTCGCCCTAAGGATCAAGAAAATAAGAAGCGACAACGGAACGGAGTTCAAGAACTCACAAATTGAAGGCTTCCTTGAGGAGGAGGGCATCAAGCATGAGTTCTCTTCTCCCTACACGCCACAACAAAATGGTGTAGTAGAGAGGAAGAATCGAACTCTATTGGACATGGCAAAGACCATGCTTGATGAGTACAAGACTTCGGATCGGTTTTGGGCCGAGGCGGTCAACACCGCCTGCTACGCCATCAACCGGTTATATCTTCACCGGATCCTCAAGAAGACATCGTATGAACTCCTAACCGGTAAAAAGCCCAACATTTCATATTTTAGAGTCTTTGGTAGCAAATGCTTCATTCTTGTTAAAAGAGGTAGAAAATCTAAATTTGCTCCTAAGACTGTAGAAGGCTTTTTACTAGGATATGATTCAAACACAAGGGCATATAGAGTCTTTAACAAGTCCACTGGACAAGTTGAAGTTTCTTGTGACGTTGTGTTTGATGAGACTAACGGCTCTCAAGTAGAGCAAGTTGATCTTGATGAGATAGGTATTGAAGAGGCTCCATGTATCGCGCTAAGGAACATGTCCATTGGGGATGTGTGTCCTAAGGAATCCGAAGAGTCTCCAAATGCACAAGATCAACCATCCTCCTCCACGCAAGCATCTCCGCCAACTCAAAATGAG
Organism: Zea mays; assembly: GCF_902167145.1. Lineage (NCBI taxonomy): Eukaryota > Viridiplantae > Streptophyta > Magnoliopsida > Poales > Poaceae > Zea > Zea mays. The sequence goes on along the minus strand of NC_050105.1, from coordinate 128,403,548 downwards.
GATAAAGCTCAAATTGATGAAGTAGAAGATCAATCATATGAGCCACCTCAAGATGACGGCATAGATCAAGGGGGAGATGCAAATGATCAAGACAAGGAGGATGAAGAACAAAGGCCGCCACACCCAAGAGTCCACCAAGCAATCCAACGAGATCACCCCATCGACACCATCCTCGGCGACATTCATAAGGGGGTAACTACTAGATCTCGTGTTGCACATTTTTGTGAGCATTACTCTTTTGTTTCCTCTATTGAGCCACACAGGATAGAGGAAGCACTTCAAGATTCGGATTGGGTGGTGGCAATGCAAGAGGAGCTCAACAATTTCACTAGGAATGAGGTATGGCATTTAGTTCCACGTCCTAACCAAAATGTTGTGGGAACCAAATGGGTCTTCCGCAACAAGCAAGATGAGCATGGTGTGGTGACAAGGAACAAAGCTCGACTTGTGGCCAAGGGATACTCTCAAGTCGAAGGTTTGGATTTCGGTGAAACCTATGCACCCGTAGCTAGGCTTGAGTCAATTCGAATATTATTAGCCTATGCTACTTACCATGGCTTTAAGCTTTACCAAATGGACGTGAAAAGTGCCTTCCTCAATGGACCAATCAAGGAAGAAGTCTATGTTGAGCAACCTCCCGGCTTTGAAGATAGTGAGTACCCTAACCATGTTTACAAACTCTCTAAGGCGCTTTATGGGCTCAAGCAAGCCCCAAGAGCATGGTATGAATGCCTTAGGGATTTTCTCATCACTAATGAATTCAAAGTCGGAAAGGCCGATCCTACTCTATTCACTAAAACTCTTGATAATGACTTGTTTGTATGCCAAATTTATGTTGATGATATTATATTTGGGTCTACTAACAAGTCTACATGTGAAGAATTTAGTAGGATCATGACACAAAAGTTCGAGATGTCTATGATGGGGGAGTTGAAGTACTTCTTGGGATTTCAAGTGAAGCAACTCCAAGAGGGCACCTTCATTAGCCAAACGAAGTATACTCAAGACATTCTAAACAAGTTTGGGATGAAGGACGCCAAGCCCATCAAGACACCCATGGGAACCAATGGGCATCTCGACCTCGACACGGGAGGTAAGTCCGTGGATCAAAAGGTATACCGGTCGATGATAGGTTCTTTGCTCTATTTATGTGCATCTCGACCGGATATTATGCTTTCCGTATGCATGTGTGCAAGATTCCAAGCTGACCCTAAGGAAGCTCACCTTACGACCGTAAAACGAATCTTGAGATATTTGGCTTATACTCCTAAGTTTGGGCTTTGGTATCCTAGAGGATCCACATTTGATTTGATTGGTTATTCGGATGCCGATTGGGCGGGGTGCAAAATCAATAGGAAGAGCACATCGGGGACTTGCCAGTTCTTGGGAAGATCCTTGGTGTCTTGGGCTTCAAAGAAGCAAAATTCGGTCGCTCTTTCCACCGCCGAAGCCGAGTACATTGCTGCAGGCCATTGTTGCGCGCAATTGCTTTGGATGAGGCAAACCCTGCGGGACTACGGTTACAAATTAACCAAAGTCCCCTTGCTATGTGATAATGAGAGTGCAATCAAGATGGCGGATAATCCCGTCGAGCATAGCCGCACTAAACACATAGCCATTCGGTATCATTTTCTTAGGGATCACCAACAAAAGGGAGATATCGAGATTTCTTACATTAATACTAAAGATCAATTAGCCGATATCTTTACCAAGCCACTTGATGAACAAACTTTTAACAAACTTAGGCATGAGCTAAATATTCTTGATTCTAGGAACTTCTTTTGTTGATTTGCACACATAGCTTATTTGCATACCTTTGATCATATCTCCTTCATATGCTATGACTAATATGTTTTCAAGTGAATTTCAAACCAAGTCATAGGAATATTGAAAGGGAATTGGAGTCTTCGGCGAAGACAAAGGCTTCCACTCCGTAACTCATCCTTCGCCATCGCTCCATGCCACTCTCCATCCTTGGGGGAGAAAGCAAAAGGACTTCGTCTTTGGTATAATCTTAACTCATTTAGTTATGATCAAAGGGGAAGAAAGTACTTCGAGGGCTCTAATGATTCCGTTTTTGGCGATTCATGCCAAAGGGGGAGAAAGTAAGGGCCCAAAGCAAAAGGACCGCACCACCACCAATTTCAAAAACTTCGTGTTTTCCAAAAATATTATCAATTGGTTTCCTATTGTGTTCAAAAGGAGGAGAAAGTAGTATTTCAAAAATGATATATCAAAACCCTCTTGAACACTAAGAGGAGGATCTCATTTAGGGGGAGTTTTGTTTAGTCAAATGAGGAGCATTTGAAACAGGGGGAGAAAATTTCAAATCTTGAAAATGCTTTGCAAAATCTTACTCATTTACCTTTGACTATTTGCAAAAGAACTTTGAAAAGGATTTACAAAAGAGTTTGCAAAAACAAAACATGTGGTGCAAGCGTGGTCCAAAATATTAAGAATGAAAGAAACAATCCATGAATATCTTATAAGTATTTATATTGGCTCAATTCCAAGTAACCTTTGCACTTACTTCATGCAAACTAGTTCAAATATGCACTTTTATATTTGCTTTGGTTTGTGTTGGCATCAATCACCAAAAAGGGGGAGATTGAAAGGGAATTAGGCTTACACCTAGTTCCTAATTAATTTTGGTGGTTGAATTACCCAACACAAATTATTGGACTAACTAGTTTGCTCTAGATTATATGTTTTACAGGTGTCAAAGGTTCATCTACAACTATACTAAATCGACTGTCCGGAATACCGTAGATTATTCCGGACAGGAGAAGCTTTTTGGAAAAACAGACCAAGCGCGGACCGTCCGGGCCCTTGCGGCGGACCGTCCGCGACACCTGGATACCCTTCGGACAGAACCAATGCAAAAATACAAGTGTCCACTACGGACCGTCCGGAGGAAAAGCAAGGACCGTCCGAGCCCTCGAGCGGATCGTCCGGCCTCAGGCGCGAACCGTCCGGCAGGTGAGAAACCGAAAAACCCGAAGGTGACGGGTTCGGAGAAATGAATTATAGCGGCCTCGCGGACCGTCCGCGACCGGCTTTATCTGACATCTGACGTCGCATTAAATGCGATATAGCCGTTGATATAGCCGTTACTGCTGACCGTTGCGTTTTCAGCCGTTGATCTACAGGGGCGGACCGTCCGCGCTCAGCAGAATGGAGCAACGACTAGGAAGTGGTTGGTGGCTATAAATACAACCCCAACCACCTCCATTCACTACACCCAAGCATTCCAACCTTCAACATTCAATACAAGAACTAGCAATTCATTCCAAGACACATTCAAAGCCTCCACCTCTCCAAGTTTCACAATTGAGAAAAGAGATCATTAGTGATTAGTGACTTGTGAGAGAAAGTGATCCGTGTGTTATTTGTCGCTCTTGTCGCTTGGCTTTTTGCAATCGTGCTTTCTTTCAATCCTTCATTGCGATCAAACTCACTTGTAATTGAGGCAAGAGACACCAATCTTGTGGTGGTCCTTGTGGGAACTTTGTGTTCCAAGTGATTGAGAAGAGATAGCTCACTCGGTCCGAGGGACCGTTTGAGAGAGGGAAAGGGTTGAAAGAGACCCGGCCTTTGTGGCCTCCTCAACGGGGAGTAGGTTTGCGAGAACCGAACCTCGGTAAAACAAATCCGCGTGTCACACTTCTTATTTGCTTGCGATTTGTTTTCCACCCTCTCTCGCGGACTCGATCATATTTCTAACGCTAACCCGGCTTGTAGCTGTGATTAACTTTGTAAATTTCAGTTTCGCCCTATTCACCCCCCTCTAGGCGACTATCAACGTCGAGCGGCCGCCGCCAGCCCCCACCTCCGATCTTCATCGGCTCTCACATGGAGAGCTCGGCCTACGCTAGGGTTTAAATGGCGGCTGCCGGGGTGACACCGGCGCCCTCCGCTCTCCACCAGCCGCCGCCATCACAGCCAGGGGCGGATATTGGGTCTGGACCACCTGGACCGTGACCCAGGTCGTAGCCCAAATTATTATTTATTTATATATAGAATTTTGGTCCAGAAAAAACTCTAAACGGGCCACACAAAGCCACAAAGGCCTGTTAGGCTAGCTGCTTGCCTTGGCTGACGGCTCCCCCACGGACCACGGTTGTTTGGCTGCGCGGCGTGTGCCCTTGCGGTCATTCGTCGTCCAGCCAGCCGTCCAGTGGCCTTGCCCGGCGGCCGGAGCGGGCGAGCGGCGGTCCGGCCTTCTCGGCTCCTCGCCGTCCGGCGTCCTCCGTCACTCTCGCTCAGCCGCTGTGTCCGGCCAGCAGGTAGCAGCTGTGTCCGTCCGAGTGTCCGACGTCCTCCGGCGCTCAGCCATTGTCTCCGGCGCTCAGCCGCCTTGTCCGGCCAGCCGGCCAGGCCGACAGGGCCAGCGCCGAGCGCCGCTCCAGCCTCCAGGCTCAACTCCAAGTCAGAATTGAGAAATAAGATGGAAAATGATTGGTTGAATCATAGAATGGTATGCTATATAGAGCGAGATATCTTTGCAATTATTCGAAGTGATGATATTTTATACCATTTTCAAGAATTGAAGAGTATATGAAAAAACTTGCCATGCGTATGTTTAAATTCACGTGCTAATGTTGATGAAGTTATTAGAGGCGGGGAAGAACCAAATCTTCTCTAATTAGGTACTTTTATATTTTTTTATCAAGTTTATTGTATTTTTATATGCTGAATTGAGATTAATACTATCTTAGTCTATGTTTGTGGTATATTTTGTTTTAGCGGTATATTTAGCCGCTCAATATATTGGGGGCTGTTTAAAGTAAACTTAAAGTATTATAGAGTGGCCCGGGACGTTAATTTTATAGAGCTCCGCCACTGATCACAGCAGCACAAGCAGGCGCATCACTTCGCCTTCCATGCGTACTAGACGGTGTTGGTCGCGCTCGAGGTTTACTTACGGGGCTCCGTTAGCGTCGAGCCCCCGGATGTGCCTCTCCTTCGGGACCTGTTCCTAATCGAGGGCAAGGTCAGTATTCAGTACCTGTAGTCTCAATTGCTGTACTTCTGTTGTTTAATCGTATTAGAAGTCATTACTGCTATTGGTGCCAAAATTAAGCTGTGGTACATGACCAAAGCTAGCCTTATCTCAGCTAAGCGCATACGTAGCATCTAACAGAAACTATTTGGTGTTTTAAGGTGAATGCATTCTCATCCACTGCTATGTTGCAACAACAAAATTATATTGTGTTCTTTGTTTACATTAATTTTGATCAAATATGTTGGATCTGTGTACTGCCATTTGACTGCTGGGGAAGGGGAACCGGACGGTCGGAAGATGACGGCGAGGAGGTGTACTTGGACAGAGGGAGAGGGAGGGCGTCCAGGTCTTTAGTATTTTTGCCTTTTTCCCATGTCATGAATAGTGAGAACAGACTATTGCAACTAAGAAATGGGAGCAAAAGAGAGAAAACCCTCAGATTCAAAGAGTTCGTTTATGCAGGGTTAAATTTTCAAAGGCGTGTGAATTAGATGTCAAATGTAGAGGTGCACGTATTGAGGGTTAAATATTAACATTTCTCCCTCACTAGTCACTAGGTATTTATTTTCATCTCATCATGTGGATCATACAACCTTCTGAACAATTTTAGTCCAATTATCAAATCAATTAGAAATTTTATCTTCGCCGTAGTTATTTCTGTGTGTGATATTACTGGGCCCATTCTGTGTCTATTAGGGTAGATGTAAAATGGTTTGTTTTCTGCAAGGCTGCATCTCGGCTGAGTAAAACAAGTACTGAGGCAGTAGACTGGTATTTGCACATCGCACATGCTTGAAATTGGTGATTGATAGATTGTAAAATATGAACCGGTAGTTGATAGACAATAGTAAATTGTGAAATGTGAATCAGTAGTTGGTAGACAGTAGAGACTAGAGACAAAGGTTTCCATATGCCAAAAATTGGTGATTGACAGATTGTGAAATGCGACATGTTTAGTGTCCTAGTTCTTTGGACCCCGGTGGCTGCCACGACACCCGACACCCGCCGCCTGCTCCACCGTCGCGGCTGCTCATGCCCTCGCTGCTGACCTAGCGCATGCAAACCTCACATTTCGAGGCCTAAAACCCTCAGCGTCAGTGGCCGGCACGTGGCCTCTCTAGTGCCCATCGGTGCCATGGCAGCTCTCGCGCCGTGGATCCTACGGCGGCGACCCGTCCGCTCTGTCGCTTCTCTGGTCTCCATTCGGTTAGTCCTTGGCCCTTCCAACGCAACCTTCGTTTTTGCTTGCTCTAATCTCTGCTGAACTGGCTGTTTTTAGTGATTCATGGCATCGAAGGTGTGGGTCCTCTTCCTCATATCCTTCAGCATCGTTCAAGTGTTTGTGGGGATGGTTTGGACCAGAGGCACACGGGCGGAGGAGGCCGTGGTTTCAGCAGCCCGTGAGGTGCGGGAGCACGACGATCACACTTGATACAGATGGCAAGTTTGCGAGGTTTGGAGTCGGCGATATGGGTGTCACCAAGCAGAAGTGGAGGCAGCAGCCGCCTCCAAAGAAGAAGATGTCGAGAAAGGCCAAGGTCAACCAGCTCAAGTGGTACCGCCTGAAGGCCAAGAAGAAGATGAAGTCACCCAACCCCGAAGTTAGGATCAGATACAAGCTTGAAAAGGTCTGAACTTCAACTAAATTTTGTGCATTGTTTGGGCTAGCTCGCCAATGGATTTGTTAATTTACTAGGATTAATAGCTGCATTGACAAGTTGTTTTGTGGAAGTTTAGGCTAAGAGGAAGGAGGAATGGTTGATTGAGAAGCTGAGGAAGTATGAGGTCCCGAGGACACCGGAGCCAGTTCATGACCCTGAGATTCTTACTGAGGAGGAAAAGTTTTATCTCAAGCGAACGGGGGAGAAGAAGAAGAATTATGTTCCTGTTGGGAGGAGAGGGGTATTTGGTGGTGTGGTTCTCAACATGCACCTCCATTGGAAGAAGCATGAGACCGTGAAGGTGGTTTGCAAGCCTTGTCGGCCTGGCCAAGTTTACGAGTATGCTGAGGAATTGACAAGGCTCAGCAAAGGCACAGTCATTGATATTAAACCTAATAATACGATTATGTTTTATCGCGGGAAGAACTATGTGCAACCAAAGGTGATGTCACCTCCTGAAACTCTTTCGAAGCAGAAGGTAACTAAAGCTAGTTTTTTGTGTGTGCTACAGTAGCCTATGCAGCTTGATGTCCAAACGTACCTGGTTGTTTTTATATATATGCATCAATTTAATTACTCAGTTTTATTTAAGGCCTTTATGTAATGATGATATTGTTTTTGTTCACCATAGGCCTTAGAGAAATATAGATATCTACAATCCCTTGAGCATACCAGCCAGTTTATTGAGAAGCTGGAGAAGGAGCTTGAAGATTACAAGAAGCATGTTGCTTTATTCAAGAACCATAATAAGGGGGTTGCTATTGAGAAAATCAGCAATGAAGATACCACTGTTGATGATCCTGCAACTACCTCAGATTCTAAATGAGCTAACTATTTGGACATGCTGGCATGATAGATCTTTCAGTCGTCAAATCTTGCAAGCCTACATAGCTCAATGTTCACTATTCATATTAAATATGCTGGCTTCAGTTGTGGTGATATAGGGAGCTAGCTTGAAAACTCAGATTCAGATAGAAGAAGTAATAGCCATAGGATTTTAAAGGCTTGCAAGATTAAAATCCTGGTTGATGGAAAGCTGTATTACTTGAAAAATACCTCGTTCATCAATCTATCTCTATAAGGAAAGGCTAGTAGCATGATACTGAGTGCAGATCAGCCTTTTAATATTTCTGCAATCTTTCCTGTAAACACTTTTATGATAAAATAGGACATTCTTTTGAATTGTGGCCCCCTTTTATGTAGGCTTTTCACTTCTTGGGCCTTCCTTGCTACATAAAAGACAATGAAATTGTAATTTTGGAGCTGGAATAGTTCTGCAGGACCCTCTCAGAAATGAAGACATTTACTGTGCCACACGTTCACGTACTCAGTATTCATACACCAATGATGGACGTCAGAAGTGCACAAGATTTCTGTGCGTCATTTGGGCATTGGTGCATGAACTTTGAAACAACTTGTTGGTCTACATTTGTGTGCTTTTTGCAGGTACTGGGCCGTTCCTGAGCTGAGAAGATGGGCATGTGCAGAAGCACAATGATGACTTTAAGGATTTGGCTTGATAAAAAGGGTAATTATGAGTTATGATGTAATTTAATTGTGAATCCTTTATATTGATATTGGAGGATTAATTTAGGCTCTATGTGCATATTACTAATTCTTTGCAGGTATTCTTACTATCTAGAGGGTATCCTTACTAAGTTATTGTCTAGAGGGTATCCTTAGGGCCTATTTGGAACAACCTAATTTTTAAGAAACTGGTTTATGAAAACTAAGCTGGTTCGAAACATACCAGTTTATGTCTTAGTTTATAGAAATTGGATTCACAGTTTCTTAAAAACCATGAAACTAGCATGTAGCCTCTCCTAGCTAAAAAATAAAAAATAGTTTCTTAAAAATTAGGTTGCTTACAAATAGGACCTTACTATCTAGAGGTTAGCAATGGGGAGCACAGGATAGGAGTGCTGAATGGCTACTCTCCCGTTGCTATGTGTTGTTAAATAGTGTAATTTATGTCTCTGCGCAATAACTCTTCCAAATGTTAAAGCCTGTACAAAGATCTAGTTGAGATATTGCCTTTTCTTTCTTAGGTCCAAACAGTTACATCTTGCCGATCTGCTAGCTGAACCGTTTATAACCTCTCAATCGGTTGTTCCAGTATTCCGATGTTTGCTGAGTTAAAGCTTCTTCTGAACTAAAAAGTGAACCCTATACCACCATCTAAGGCATCCTCAATGGAGATTTCAGGATTGCTGCAGATATTGTATGACAACCTGTGTGGGTAGCAATCATGTTATTCTTTCCATCTTCAATAGTATGGTACCTTCTTCGGTTTACCTTTTAGACTCGTTCCTTATTACTCTTGTGAAGGTGTTGATTATCACCATTTAGATCTATTGTTTTACATTACACATATTTAACGAGAAATCTTATCAATGCAGAAGCGAAAAGACAGCTTCGTCAGAGATAGAGCTCTAGTCCTACGGGAGTTGCACTCTGCTGCACAGCGCGAGTCTTGCATTGGCAACAAGAAATTCTGGAAAGAGAGAACCTACCAAGAGCTGAGACGTCTATTCATGGAATCGTGACAAACATCGATGGTTGCAGCTTTCTCTTTCCAGAAAGACCTGATCTGAAGTCTGTAGTGCTTAAAGAGCAACCATTCTCTTTGCAGAGGTAATGTAGAAGGGAAAATTTCCAATTTATTTATTAGTCTAGCATTGTTTATATTATAGTTCTCTTGGTGTGGCTCTTCCCCTGTTATCTTATTAATATATACACAACTCTCTCGCTTGTTCGAGGAAAAATGTGAGTTACAGAGCAAATTGTCTACTTTTGTAGGGAAACATCGATGAACAAACCATTTTTCATGCTGTTGACATTAAATTTCAGTGATGGTTGCAGCTGTTTGAGCTCCTCAATTGGATGGCCTGTTGATTTTCAGGTGATTAGCTACTCGATACTCCCACTTTTCGTTGGCCATAGTTGACATTGCAATTATAATGTATGATTTACCTTAATTGGTAAGGCTCTTGCATAGATGGCAGTTACTGCTTGCAACCAGCCTTACCATTGGGATCCGAGATTTTTGAACACTAAGGGCTAGTTTGGCAACCCCATTTTTCCAAAGGATTTTAGGAAATGGAGGGGAAATTAGTTCATTTTCCCTTGGAAAAATGGAAGTTCCTTGGAGAAATGGAGTTCCCAAACTAGTCCTAAGCCGTAAATTCTCTCTCCTGATTCCTGAAACTCTTTTCTGTTTAGTTGTTGTTGTGTGGCCCTCTGGTGTATATTAAGACTCAAGGGCATTATTGCGCAGCTTTTATTAAAAGCTTAACCGAGTCTTACAACTGGGGAAACTAGTTTACAGTTCAAGCACTCTGCTGCAAGCAAGCTTGCTGAGCAACTCAACCTTCACCTCGACTGAAGTCTCACAACCAACCAAAAGGCTAGAAAAGAGGATCAACGAAACTCAAAAGCTAACTCCAGCAAAACTGCGAACACCCTGAACTTCTCTGCATTGAGACAAACAGCCATCCACACAAGAACTCCAGTGTGGGTCTCACTGCTTCATTAGCTCCTCGTCGATCATTTGCCACATTTGCTCTTGTTCCACCACTGACTCCTTTGGCGCCACTTTCCACTTGCAATAGACCTTTGGCCCTCAAGACCACTGACCACCACATGGGGGGTCTTTCACCAGTTTGTTCTCGAACACCTTGTTGTTTCTTCTCTTCCAAAGCACCCACATAATACCTGCACCACAGAAAAGATTGATCATATGCCTAGAAGTATTTTTTTTGTTGATTATGTACTTATGCGGAGATACCAGAAAGTAGACCAACTAACAGGAATACGGTTCAAACTAAAAAGTGCCACTAAAAAGGAGCAGACCCAGACCCAGTGCCAGAGGCTCCCACCTGAGGGCCTGTTCGTTTTGCTCTCAATCCATGTGGATTGGGTGAGCTTGGATGGGTTTCAATCCCAAACAAGTCAAAATCTTTCATAATTTTTTCCAATCTCATCCAATCCACATATGATAGGAATAACCGAACAAGCCCCGAGTAGGGTCTAAGGAAGGGATAAACCAAGGCAAGCCTTCTTATTAAATGCGGAGAGACTGCTCAGAACCTGTGACATGGTTAGTGAGACAGCTCTCACCACTTTATCAGGGCTGCCACGAAGTTTGCACAGTATTTCCCCTTTCCACTGCTAGTGGACAAGAAAAAAACCAAACAAATATAGCTATTGGACAAGAAAAAAGGATATGATCTGTTGATTCCTCATTGGTCCTTCCCACAAGTTTGCACAGTATTTTCCCTTTCCACTGCTCCTTAAGTTGCTGTGCTGACTGAATTCTATCATGGGCAACCATCCAAAGTACTCCATCCGTTCTTTTTTATTTGTCGCGTTTTAGTTCAAAAATGAACTAGCGGGCGACAAATATTCGAGAACTGAGGTAGTAGTACTTTTAGCGGTACTTTACTTTTCCATATTTCTACCTTCTGCTGATCAATAACTCTTCCAAATGTTAAAGCCCTGTACAAAGATCTAGTTGAGATATTGCCTTTTCTTTCTTAGGTCCAAACAGTTTCATCTTGCCGATCTGCTAGCTGAACCGTTTATAACCTCTCAATCGGTTGTTCCAGTATTCAGATGTTTGCTGAGTTAAAGCTTCTTCTGAACTAAAAAGTGAACCCTATACCACCATCTAAGGCATCCTCAATGGAGATTTCAGGATTGCTGCAGATATTGTATAGCAACCTGTGTGGGTAGCAATCATGTTATTCTTTCCATCTTCGATAGTATGGTACCTTCTTCGGTTTACCTTTTAGACTCGTTCCTTATTACTCTTGTGAAGGTGTTGATTATCACCATTTAGATCTATTGTTTTACATTACACATATTTAACGAGAAATCTTATCAATGCAGAAGCGAAAAGACAGCTTCGTCAGAGATAGAGCTCTAGTCCTACGGGAGTTGTACTCTGCTGCACAGCGCGAGTCTTGCATTGGGCAACAAGAAATTCTGGAAAGAGAGAACCTACCAAGAGCTGAGACGTCTATTCATGGAATCGTGACAAACATCGTTAGGTATGACACTGAAGATGAAAAGTTGGCTCCACCCAAGAATGATTTGATGAATCACAGCCGCAGCAACCCTGCAAAACGGCACGTGGAAGGCACTGATTGCCACTCGTCATTGCCAAAGAAACTGAAGTACTTTTTGAAAGACAAGAAGCTGAACTGCTAAAAGTGTAAAACCGTAGAAGGTAGATAGAGAATGCTGTAGGTTTGTTTATTTTGGTTATTAGACGAGTTATACATAGCATAGATGCATGGGAAGTTCGCATGCTAAGGTTGAACTCTTCTGCTGCATAGGAAAGTTGGCTGACTTCTTATATTATGCGAGCCTAGCTTAGGTACCTCCTGTGGGGAGAAGCGATTGCAATACATGGTAGCATGTTGTAGAGCTCCTCACCCCAGTTAGTCAGTGATCCAGCAACGATAGTGGAGCTGCGACCGGATCATGCCTTTGAGCTTGGGACCTCGAGGATTTACTCGGGCTATGTGCATGAGATGCAACACTTGGGCTATTTTTGGAACGGTGTAGGGCCGGCTCCGGGGGCTACGTGCATGAGTTGGTGGTGTTCGAGGCGTTTTTTTGTCTGACTTTGATTGCTTGTGCATCGTTTTGTAATTGAAGTGCTACGAAGGTTCGAGATACAAATTCATCAGTTGACGTCGAATGCCATGGTGGCACTAGCGAAGTTTGTCTTGGTGGTGACGTCGTATAACGGAGGGTTGATTGCTCAATTTGGGTCTTGCACATTTATTCCAATTAATGGGAAGACTTTGGCCGAAGTGATTGAGATTGTGTCGTACACCAAAAATAAGTGAGGTAATTGGTGGGATTTCTGGTTCTACATGGCACCGGAGGACATCGAAGGGGTGCTTGGTCTGCCCCATATATCATGTGCTCACATTGCTATGTGGCGTTTCCACAATATAAGGTGAAGAAGGGAGATGGGGGTGAAGAGGCCCTTCGGCACGCGGCCAGACTGAGCAGTGGTCGTGATTTGGTTGAGGAATTCGTTGCATGCGGCGTGTGGCCGCTGGCTCATGGCTAGGATCTAGACGAAGTCAAGTTTCGCCCGATGGCCTTCTTGGGTAATCGGATGGTGCAGAGCCCCGCTTTCGCCATTGAGCTATGGAGGCGGGATGCGGCCGCTTTTTGTCAGGGAAGTTGAGTCGGAAGTTGTGAAAATTGTTGGTAAATACTCAGCGAAGACAGAGTTAACAAGGAGTTGGGATATACAGGGTTCTAACGTCAGGTTGAATCGAGTTTTTTGAGTTGAATGGTCTGCAGTATGGTCCTTACCCGGAAGGGGGTTCTGCTGATGCTGGGGATGACCGAGGGAAGAGAGTGAAGACCCGGTCAGACGAAGACACCTCAAAGGGGAAGGTTATAGTTTCGGTGACCCGGAAGAGGAAAATGGAGGCGAAAGGTACGAAGAGGTCCATGGTGGGGCCGAGGGCCTTTGGGTGTTTTGTTGAGAAATTAGCGGAGACGTGCGCTGGGCCTGAGGAGGTTATGAGTTCGCTCGATCTTCGAGAATCATCTTCGCGAATGCTGAAGGTGACCGTAGGTTAGTGGCATAGGAAAGACCCTGTTCCCTGAGTCGCCGATGAAGACTACTTTACGTCCCGTTTGGCTCGTGAGTTTAAAATATTTTCTTGCCAAAGAAATATCAGTGTTGTTGTGTCGACCGTGATGGAAAAGGACCATCAGGAGTCCCTGCGGAAGAAATGGAAGGCCTCGCTTCGGCTGGTGGACCCTCAACACGACGCGGAGGTGTCGCGCCCCAGCGCAAAGAGGTCTGCCTCGGCTGCTGCGATCGTAGAGTGTGTCTTCTTCACAACATATCTAGATCTCGCCTTTCGGGAGGGACCTCGTCGGGAGGAGAAATCCTAGAGTGTGTCTTGGCATAAGAAGGCTAAACTAGAGCCACTCCTAATACATAAGGTATAAAAATTAAGTAGAGTTGATTGAATCGTTTGTGTGTGGTTCAATTGGCCATAACCCTTCATCTATATAAAGGGTGGAGGTCTAGACCTGTACAAGTTTATTCTCGAGTTAATCCCGCATATTTTTGGTAACAAATCCTGTTAAAAATCTAGAATCTAAATTGATTTTACGCATGAGCGGACCGTCCGTGTCGATATCGCGGATAGTCTGAACCGCAATTTTAGCGATCAACGCTATGTAACTCATACATTTTTAGGGCTAGTTTGGGCACCCTGTTTTACTAAGTGATTTCAATTTTCGCAATGGAAATTAAAGTGAAAATCAAACATGCTTTCTTATTATTACCATCATTATATTTGTCTGTAGAAATACCAATTATGGGATATAGGTATAGCGGTAGCTGGCTCTGACGAGCGGTCATAAATTTCTGTTTGGTTTGTTAATAAAAACATGTGATAGCACATCTGACAGGTGGGTCCATCTGACAGGTAGGCTCTTTCTACTCCCGATCCATCCGCAGCGGGCGGCGGCCGCCTCCTCGGCTCCTCCCCCGCGGCCGAGCTCGCTCCTCGCCCCGCCGCCTCAACTCGTCTCGCCCGCGACCGATTTCCTCCCTCCGCTCGCCGCGCCGCAACCCGGAGATAAGGCCGCGCTCGATCGAGAACCACCTGGGGTCCAGCGTCATCGCGACCAGCTCCGGCGAGGCGTCCGCCCTTTGCAGCCCGGTGTCTCTGCGACCGGCACACAGCTCCAGAGGTAGGTCTCCGTTCGAACAGCGCCAGGGTATATTCTCTCCTTCCCCCGCTAACAGCTCGTCCGTCTCGGCCCCTCTTGGTTCTCTCCAGCCTCAGACTGGCCGTCGCTCTAAAAATGTCATCACGCACCCAATCCGCTTGTAGCTGTACGCTGCAACCTACTCTGCCTTGTCCTCTCCCATCACCCTAAGCATGCGCGCAACCCCCACTCATGAGTCATGACTCACCAACGACTGGGCCCTCCGTCGCTGCTGTCCTGCTTCGCCACCCGCCGTCTTTGCCGGCGATGAGCACTACCAGGACACCATGTATTCCCTCCACTTGTTTTCCTTTCTGCTGTGAGAAGCTGTGCGCCCAAACCTTAACGTAATTCGTAGGTAAAACCGTGCGCCCAAGCCCTGACATGCCATTCGTAACCCGATCTGAATCTAGTTACAAATGCATGTACTATGCATACTAACTTCGATTGCTTTGCAAAAATTATTGGGTGTACATGTCCTTTACTGTGCCCGCCCCTGCTGATCGAGACATTTTTTAAGGATTAATGATGACAATATAATAAAACGTGTTCTAGACTTCCAGTGTGATCATAAGAAATCCTTTGTTTATGCTAGTATTTAACTATTTGATTGAATCGAATATATACCTTTTTTCTAAGTTATTTTTACTGGAGTTGTGGCACTGAGTTGGGTATTGGTGTTGTATTTCTCACCTAGCATACTCCCTATTGCAAATTATCAAGATCTGCCACTGACTAATGGAACCAGTTTATAGGGTGTCTTGGACTGAAGAAGATATCAGCAAAGCTTGAAAAGGACTGAGAGATGTCATTGGGCTATGCTGAGAAGCTGTCCTACCGGGAGGATGTGGGTACTGTGGGAATGCCTGAGATCTTTGAGACCCCTGAGCTAGTCCAGAATAAGGTTTATCTCTGGTCTATTTAAATTTGTTTATTAGATACAAATGCTTCAATCTGCCTTGAAGCCAGCAAAATCCTCCTAGTGATTAGGGCTGTGGTAGATTGGGCTGATCTGTCTATCAGTTGGCCGCTCCCTATTTTCTTTTTGGCAGCTTGTTAAGAGGATAAGTTTTATTTCTGGTTGCTGTCATGGTCTAGTTTTTTTCTTTGTCTGTTTTTTTGCCTTGTTTGGGCATTGTATTTGGTCCATTTTGGACTTTTCTTTCTCTTAATACAATGATGCGCAGCTCTCCTGCGCATTCGAGAAAAAAGATGTTTGAACTTAATTACGATATTAACTTTGAAGCATTTGTTTCCTTAGGCTGTAAATGATCTATGCAAGTGTTTTGGTTGTCTTAGATGGTTTAATCATATATTTTAGTGCTTGATTAATATTATGTTATGGACCAAGCATGTGCATGCTGCTTGGAATATATTTGGAAAATGATGACGCTCATAGCGCAAATGAATTTTAGGTTATGTGCTCCCCCCTAAGTTAGTTTTGTGACTGTTAGAGGTAGACATAGTGTTTTGCCGGGACTATTAACCTCAGCTATCATTGCTTGATTATATAGAAAGATGAGTCACATTGATTACATAACAGCTCATTAGAGCTTAGCTAATCTGATAGGAGCCTTGGCAGCCGCACACACCTGTTGAGCTGCTCAAGGTCTTTAATGACTATAATTAACTAGCACAAGTAACTAGGAGAATGCTTAGGAAACAGGACATGCTTAGGAAACAGGACTTAATAACAACATTTCTCCCCCTAAGGCCTGTTTCAACTGATCTTGATCTCCTTGATCCCAATTCTGCTTCTCATATATTCCAACTTGGTCTTGCCCAAAGCTTTGGTCAGTATATCAGCAAGCTGATCTGCAGTGGGAATAAATTCTGTTTTGATGCTACCTTCTTCCACACAGTCCCTGATGAAGCGATGCTTGATTCTAATATGTTTGCTCCTGTCATGGAAAACAGGATTCTTTGCCAAAGCTAGAGCAGATTTATTGTCTACTCTAAGTTCCACCACCTCAACTTCTCTTCCCAATAATTCTGTAAACAGCCTTGACAACCACAAGGCTTGGGTTGCAGCTGTTGTCATTGCCACATATTCAGCCTCACAGCTTGACAAGGCAACAACTCTCTGCTTGATAGATTGCCAGCTGACCAGACTGTTTCCAAGGAAAAACAAACATCCAGTAGTGCTTTTACTTGTATCAATATCTCCAGCCAAGTCTGAGTCACTATAACCCACAAATCTTGCCTTGCCTGTCATTCTAGTATAGCATAGCCCATGATCTAGAGTACCAGCCACATATCTCAAGATTCTTTTTATAGCCTGAAGATGTTCAGCTGTTGGCTTCTCCAGAAATCTGCTAACATACCCTACAGCAAAAGCCAAATCTGGCCTTGTGTGCACTAGATATCTCAGGCTACCAACTAGTCTTCTATACTGAGTTAGATTTACCTCCTTTGCTGTACTTTCCTTGCTCAGTTTCAACCTTTCTTCCATGGGGGTGGTGGCTGGATTACAGTCTGCCATACCACCGAGCTCAAGTATCTTCTTAGCATAATGAGTCTGTTTCAGAGTAATGCTTCCCTCTGATTGTCTTACCTCAACCCCAAGATAGAAAGACAACAGACCCAAATCACTCATTTCGAATGTCTGCTTCATTTTTGCCTTGAAAACTTCAATCTTCTGCTGATTGACTCCAGTGATGATCAAATCATCAACATAGACTCCAATTACCAGCAAAGAATCACCTGAGCCTTTCCTGTACATGGCAGCCTCATATACATTCTGCTCAAAACCCATCTGCTTGAGAGTCAAATCAAGTTTGGCATTCCAAGCCCGAGGAGCCTGTCTTAGGCCATACAATGCCTTGTGTAACCTGTACACTTTCTTCTCTTCTCCTGATACTTCAAAGCCTGGTGGCTGAGTAACATAAACCTCTTCCTTGAGTTCTCCATTCAGAAATGCAGACTTCACATCCATGTGATGTACTGCCCAACCTTCTTGTGCTGCTAGAGCAAGTAAAACACGTACTGATTCCATTCTTGCAACTGGTGCAAAGGCATCTTCATAGTCAATCCCTTCCTTCTGAACAAAGCCACGGGCCACAAGTCTTGCCTTGTGCCTGATCACAGCACCATGTTCATCCTTCTTCAATTTAAACACCCACTTCAATGAAATTGGGCGATGACCTGGACTAGGAGTAACAAGTTCCCAAGTCCCATTCCGCTCAACTGAGCTCAGCTCTTCCTTCATTGCTGCCTGCCAATCTGGGTCATCTTTGGCCTCTTCATAGCTTGTGGGCTCACCGGCATGAGTGAGGTTCAGTTCTGCAAACAACCTCTGTGCCGGCAAAGGGGTTGGCTGATTACCAATAATATCATGGATCTTCCTATAACGAAGCTCTTCACCATCATGATAAGCATCCACCCTTTCACTATCATTCTCCAGAGGAGCCACATGCTCTATCTGCGGGCTTGCTGGAGCTGGTGTAGGTGTTCTAGGTGACACAGACACCTCTGTCTCCACTGCGGATTCCTCTGCTTCTGCTGCAGACTCTCCTGCACTCACCAAAGGGAGACTAGGTGATGTAGGATGTGGCTGAAGAGGTGGTGAGGGTAACACTGAACTCTCTGCTTCAGAAAACTCTTCTGCCCATGGAAACTCAACAACAAAATCGCTGCCTGCTGCCTCTGAAGTACCTGCTGCCGCTGATGCCCAGTCCCAGCCACGTCCTTCATCAAATACCACATCACGGCTGACTCGCACGCGCTGGGACACTGGATCAAATACACGATATGCCTTGGCCCCTTCTACATAGCCAATGAACACTCCAGCCTCACCACGATCATCAAGTTTCTGGAGCTGAGTAAGCCGCCGGGTATAAGCCACGCAGCCAAATACCTTGAGATGGCCAACTGTTGGTGCCCGGCCATGCCATGCCTCATACGGAGTGACATTCTTCAGTGCCTTTGTTGGAGATCGATTCAGAATGTGCACAACCGTCATCACAACCTCCCCCCAAAACCGAGAAGGCATCCGGCGTTGCTTGAGCAGAGCTCGTGCCATGGCCACCACAGTTTGATTCCTGCGCTCAACCACACCATTCTGTTGCGGTGAATAAGGAGCACTGAAATGCCTTTTAATACCTTCATCAGCGCAGTATGCGGCGAACTCCGCGACGGTGAATTCCCCGCCATTGTCGGTGCGCAGGACCTTCAACTTGCGCCCGCTTTCCACCTCTGCTGCCGCCTTGATCTTCTTGATTGCTTCCGCCGCTGCGTCCTTGGATGGCAGCAACACAGCCCACATAAAACGGGTGGCATCATCGACGAGCAGCAGGATGTAGCGGTTGCCCGTCGGTGTCGCTGGCGTGACTGGGCCGCACAGATCACCGTGCACCAATTCGAGTTGATTCTGGGCACGATATGCTGCTGCGGCCGGAAAAGAGCGCCGCCTCTGCTTCGTGGTGACACAAGTGTCACATACCTGCTCCACATGATCGACCACCGACATCCCACGCGCCATCTCCTCCTTGCTGAGTCGCCGGAGTGCATCGAAGTTCAGCTGGCCGAAACGTTCGTGCCACTGCCATGCCTCAACATCCTTGCGCACCGCGAGACAGATAGGTTGTGCAGCCTCGAGGTGCAAAATGTACAACCTGTTCTTCCCTCGATGTACCTTGGCCAGCAATCGGTGATGATTGTCCCAAATGCGGAGCACGCCATGGTTAATCACAACCTTGGACCCTCCTTCATCAAGCTGTCCCAGACTTAGTATGGAGTTCTTCAGCGCTGGAATGTAGTAAACGCCGTGAAGAACTCTCTGCTCACCAGTCTTGGCTTGAAAAATGATGGATCCAACTCCCTTGATTTCCACCTTCGATGCATCCCCGAACCGGACCGTTCCTCGAACGCCAGTGCTCAGATCAACAAAGAGTTCTTGACGCCCGGTCATGTGATGTGTTGCGCCAGAGTCTAGGTACCAACCGCTGTCCATATCTTCTTCATCCACGCCAAGGTAGGCACAGGCACGTGGCTCAGAGAGCTCGACGTGCTGCGCCGTGTAGCTGTGCGCCGGCGTGCTCTGTTCCAGGCTGATAAAGCCATGTGCCAGAAACAGATCACCATCTTCTTCACATTCGGCGTACTGGACGCGCGCCTCATGCCTTCCTTGGTTCCCGCCACGCTGTCCAGCCTGATTTCCGCCGCCGCGACCTCCACCACGGTTGCCACCGCCGCGGCCAGCACAGTTTCCACCGCCACTGCCGCGCTCTGCATCCTCACGACGCGGCTGCGGACACTCACGTGCCCAGTTTGCCCAGTGGCCTTCCTGGTTGCAGTTGAGGCAGGTGTTGGGGCCGACACGGCCAACAACATTGCCGTCTCCTCGTCCGCCACCACGTCCACCTCCTCTGTCTCGTCCTCGTCCACCACCGCGGCTGCGTCCATCGCCACCACGCTGGTTCTTGGAACCAGAACCACCTGCATCGTCTCCCTTCTCCTTTTTGCATCGCGCTTTCCACTGCTCCTCAGTGTACAACAGCTTGCCATTGATGGCCACCGGCTCGGTCAGTACTTGTTCTTCGCGATTGTCCACCGCCTTAAGCCTTCCAGTCACCTCCTCAAGAGTCAGTGCCTCAAAATCAAGGAACTGCTCAATGGCGACGACGATCTGCGAGTACTTGGCCGACACCGTGCGCAGGAATTTCTCCACCACGCGCTCCTCAGTGATGTCCCTATCACCATGGATGACAAGCTGCTGGTGCAGAGTTGACAACCGCACAGCAAAGTCATCCACTTGCTCACCAGGATTGACGCTGATGTTCTCCCAATCACGGCGTATGCGCTGCAGTGTTGCTCGACGGACCCTGTCCACGCCGATGCGGGTCGCAGCGATGGCGTCCCACGCCTCCTTCGCCGTAGCCTTGTCGAGCAGTGGGAGACCCATCTCCTTGGGTACAGCCCCGACGATCACCTCCAGTGCACGTCTGTCATCGCGGAACTGGACAGGACCGCCTTCAATGGCGTCCCAGAGATCGCGCACCTGCATCCTCAGCTTCATAGTCTGGCTCCACTCGTAGTAATTCGTCTTGTCCAGCATCGGCCACGCCGTGCCGCTGCCGGAGTCGCGGTACACCACCCTTCCTTGCGGCGACTCGTAGCGACCACCGCCGCGGCAGCGCCTCCGGTCCCGCAGTGGTGACTGCGAACGCCTCCGGTCTCGCGGAGGAGCCCGCGGCCTCCGATTCCTCTCCATCTCCTCTTCCTCTACCTCGACCTCCTCATCTTCTCCCTTCTCGGCGGCGATTTCAGCCTGCAGCTCCTGCGCCGTCCTTGCCGCCGCCTCTGCTGCAGCCGCTGCCTGCTTTGCTGCCTGGACTGCCAGCGCCGCTGCTTCCTCTGCGGCCTTCAGGCGCGCAGCCCGGCTGGAGAAGTCGCCCAGCTCTCCTTCGCTGGTTCCCTTGGCCTTGAGCCTGGCAGCGCGCTCAGCAGAGGTCGACATGAGTAGAGAAGAGAGGAGTCGGCCTTGAGGCTCTCGTGTGTCTAACCTAAGCTCTGGTACCAAATGTTAGAGGTAGACAGAGTGTTTTGCCGGGACTATTAACCTCAGCTATCATTGCTTGATTATATAGAAAGATGAGTCACATTGATTACATAACAGCTCATTAGAGCTTAGCTAATCTGATAGGAGCCTTGGCAGCCGCACACACCTGTTGAGCTGCTCAAGGTCTTTAATGACTATAATTAACTAGCACAAGTAACTAGGAGAATGCTTAGGAAACAGGACATGCTTAGGAAACAGGACTTAATAACAACAGTGACATATGGTGAAGTTAGGTATTTCTATCAAAGAATATCCTGTCGAGAAGAATTATGCTACAAATGGAGATTTTACTTTGTTACTGGTATACTGGCTGTGGGGAAGATTAAATGAAGCAAGACAATTTTTGGGATGTATCATCATGAGTTTTTGTTGGCCCATGACTTGATCAGTATGACATCCGGTCCAATTTGAACTAGGCACTTGGTGGCCCATGTGTGTGTGTGTGTTAATGTGATAGCTGTGGGGAAGATTAAATGAAGTAAAGGCAAATTTTTGACATATTCTTGGTGCTTTGATCAGGTTGACATACTGTTGAATTTGAATTAGTCAGTAGGCACTTTGTGGCCCATATGTGTATTGATGTGAGATTGTGGGGTTTAGTCCCACCTTGCTAGAGGGTTGGTTAGACCATCATATAAGGTTTCTAGAGCACATGTCACTAATCCGGGATTAACCCTTTTACGCGAAGCGAGAATGAAAACTTAAGTGTGTTGATGGGCACTCATCTGAGCTGTTTGGACTATAGGGCACTGAGAAGTGTGGTTGATTTCTAGTTTGATCCTCAGTTTGATTTGATGGCACATGAGGCATAAATTAGGTCCTTCGTGCCAAGTAATTCTTTATA
Source organism: Zea mays (assembly GCF_902167145.1). Taxonomy (NCBI): domain Eukaryota; kingdom Viridiplantae; phylum Streptophyta; class Magnoliopsida; order Poales; family Poaceae; genus Zea; species Zea mays. The sequence continues at coordinate 128,381,718 of NC_050105.1, read as the reverse complement.
TGTAGAAACCTGGTTCAGAGGCTGAAATTTGGAAAAGAGTAGGGAACTTCAGTTCTCCTATGTGGGAATTCCTGGTAAAGTAGTTGACCATGTACCAGGTGCTGGGGGAACATATATTGCCATCAGTGACGACAATGTCATGGTGACAACTGACAACCAGAGCACTTTTGTTATATGCCATGTTATGATACCTTTTCTGAAAATGTACTAAAATGAAACTTACAGCTGTGCAAATCCATTTTGTGGTTAATGTTTTTTTCTGAAGCAACATGTTGTGGTTAATGTTTTATAGACCAATAGAGGCACATTGAATGATTGCTGTGCTTTTACATTCTATTTTTTTCTTCCTGGATTGTTGATGCAGATAGAAGAGCTTGCTGCCATGGTGCAAAAGGTTGTGCTACCATGTTGGTACTCATTTCAACTCTCAATCATGATTTCCTTACACGGATGACATTAATTGGCTTTTACAATGCAGAGTAAGCATTTAGTGGTGTTTACCGGGGCAGGGATATCAACTTCATCAGGCATACCTGATTTTCGAGGGCCCATGGGTGTCTGGACCTTGCAGGTAGTACTGGTGTCTGTGTTAATTGCCTTGAGCATGGACCCTTTTAGCATGTGCATGCATTTATTTTAAGTAATTTTTTATGCTTGGTTGCAAGGTAGATATCTATGCACATTTGAATGTATGTTAGATAGAAGGCAGATAGAATGTCGGAAATATGTTCTCATATGGTTATAATACTAGTTAGTTGCTTGTACATTGCTACGGTTTCTGTATATCATAATCATATACTTAAATGTGATATTTATTCAAACACGGTTATATTGTTAATTTTTCAAATTATTAGTATATGTGTATAATATCTCTCCTTTATATAACACAAACAAACATGAGTTGCAGTGGTAGAAGTCAATTGCTTTATACCAAGCGAGCATGGTTCGAATCCTCCACACCCTATTTTTTGATATTTTCCACGCGGGAGGGGGAAAGGAAATTTATTCGCTCGCTGCGCTGGCTGGAGGAGGCGACACACGAAGAAACTCACACTTAAATATAGTAGAGAAGAGATTGGACTTTGTGTCGACTAAAAGTTTTTTCCTTCAAAATACTTGATGTTTGATAAGCTCTAGTCAAACTTCAGAAACTTTTATCATTAAGACAGTAACTTCCAAAATATTTAGTTCGGTAACAAAAAAGTTGCATTCACGGCTTTGTTTTTACAAGTATTATCACAATTCTATAAATTTTTGTATTTTATAACTATATCCAGTGGTCAAAATTTCACATCGGGGACTGTGTCCAAATGTCAGGTACTTCTGACTGTAGGATGATATTATGAATTTCTTTCATTTTTGTTATTTTTTAAAACATAGTTTTCAATAATTAATACCTGCTATTCCCCATAGGAGGAAACTACTTTCCTGATGAACAATTATTGAATAAACACTATCAGTTTTATAATTTTACATGTTATAGCGTGCAGGAAAAGGTATTCCTAATGCATCACTTCCCTTCCATCATGCTGTTCCAAGCTTGACACATATGGCACTAGTCGAACTTGAAAGAGCAGGATTTCTAAAGTTTGTCATAAGCCAGGTTTGCTCTAGGTGCAGTACCTGCAGATATTCTTCATTCTATTCATATTACTGCTAAGGAGTTTAACATATCAAAGTGCGAAATAACTTATCAAAATACATAATGCAATCTTTTGGTTATTATTAGTCATTACAGTATTCTTCTGTGTGACTAATGGATTACTTCTAGGGGTGGTAATGAGCTCTAAATTTTACACTATAAAGTCTAAGGATCGAATTGGATTAGGATCGAGCTCTATTTCTATTCATTTTTGAACTAAAATTATTAAGAACCCTAAGAGCATTTTCAAGAGCTCCCCAGAAAATGACTCCTCAAAATCAATTTTAAGGGACATCTAAAAAATTAGTGGGGGTAGATTTTAAACCTTTCTCCAACAGATCCCTTAAAGCGGCAGATTGTTTCTGGGGAGCCCAAAAAACCCCCCATTTGTAGCTACAAATGAGGGAGTTTTAAGGGCTATGAAAAAGTTGGGAGCACTTTAGGAGAACTGTTGGAGACATGTTTTTGTGTTTTTCCCAAAAAACTGGATTTAGGGGAGACTTCTGGGGAGCTCTTGGAGATGCTCTAACTTATTGTGAAGAAACAATTGGATCGTGATCCATTAGCACCCCTAATTACTTCTGAGTTCTGACACCCATTTAATTTGAGTTGTCTGTATTTTCCAGAATGTTGACAGCCTACATCTCCGTTCTGGTTTCCCAAGGGAGAAGTTGGCTGAATTACATGGCAATTCTTTCAAGGAGATCTGCCCATGCTGTAAAACTGAGTATGATTTACTTCATTTATATTACATCTTATTAGGAGTATGTATCAGTTATTCATATGATTCCTTTTTCTTGTCTTGGTTTATTCAAGAGACTGTTCTCTGTTTGAAGGTACCTTCGTGATTTTGAGATTGAGACAATTGGACTGAAGGATACTCCAAGACGTTGTTCTGATAAGAATTGTGGAGCTAGATTAAAGGATACAGTTCTTGACTGGGATGTAGGTACCTGCATCTTCAACATGTTAAGCTACAATTTTGTTGTCGAAATAACTATTTCATTTGGCAATAGGAAGTACCATGAAATCTTACCTTTGGCAGATGGAAGTTCTATGAAACACTACATATTTTCATATTCCATAGTGTTGCGGGCGTGTAGGGATGGAAACGGCTACTTATTTAGATATCAATTTTTTGGACTTATTTTCTTTGATTGCGAATAAATAGGATATAAAATCTACTATACAAATTCGTATTCTTGTTTTTAGCATTGAGCTTGTAAAGATTCGTAAAAGGTAAACTTCAAATTTATCATATATCTTCTCAAATGATAGATATAAAATTCAGATACAGATTCAGATAGTTTTTTACCTTTTTTGTTGTAGGGAGTAAATGCATAAAACGATTTATGCAAAAAACTGTTCTTATTTATAGTAATGTGCTTGATAACATAAGAAAAGATCAGCATCAAATTTTTATACATATCTATTTTAAAATATTAAGTTAGTTCTAACAATTCGGATATCGATTTTCATCCCTACGGGCGTGTTTGTTGAAGAGCTTGCCTGCCATTCAGCTTTCCCAGACTGTCGAATTTGGTCACCTGGTAGCCAGGATTGCTGCCTGGCAGCTGACCTGCCAGCCATGTTTCAAACCAAACACGCCTATTAGTCCCTGCTACAGAAATTTCATATTCTTTTTGTCATGTACCTTGTGGTATAGTTGGATCAGTTCCCAATTAGAACGCTAGCTATCTCTGAAGGTGTTCGGCTGGCTAGCTGGCTGCGACTCCGAACAGGTGCTGCAGCCAATCCTGACTTTCTACCGCTGACCAGCCAGCCAGAAGCAGCCAGCGCTGGGCAGCAGAACGGGCTGTCTGAATTCATTGGTACCTCAGAAGTTATTTTAATAATCCATAGCCAACACAATATTTGTTGAGGTCACTTGAATTCTTGACATACTGGTTATTCTGTCTTGCAAACCATTTGTGTTGTAATAAATTTTTAGTAGGGTTCTATACTTTTATGTCTCTAAAAGGTGTTGGTGGCTTAATCCGCAACAATCCACTGGCTTTGGGGTTGCATTTTCGGTTTTCAGGTATATGTAGGAGCAATGTGTGTTACCTGAGTGTTTTTCCTGTTGGAAAAGATTGTTCATCACTGTTAAGTTCTACTTGTCGTCGACTCTGTTGCTTCTCAAGTATCAGAATTCTAGTATAATGGCATGCTTAGTGAAATATTTATTTAGAAGTGTCATTGGTTTTCAGGTATGAGTAGCATCACTACTTGAGTGTTTTTCCTTGTGGCTTAAGATTATCCATTGGTACAAGTTCTGTTTGTAGTTGACTGTGTTGCTCCAAAGGATCAGAACCTAGAATACCACATGTTTAGTAATATTTTTAGGAGTATCAATCTATTTTCTGTGGATTCTGTATATGTTCCCTTTTAAGAAGCGATGTTTTTTGCGTGAGCTGGTATGCTGCGCCAAGTAGTAGATGGACTTGTGTCATTTTAGTGATGGTTGCTGAATGCCATCTTATATACAACAGCAAAACCTTTTTAGTCCCAGGCAAGTTGGGGTAGGCTAGAGTTGAAACCCAACAGAAGCCACAAATCAAGGTTTAGGAATACCATCTTATGTATTATTGGAATTTATGATTTCATCAATGGTGTCAGATTATCGAACACATTTTTTTGCAGGATGCTTTACCCCCTGAGGAGATGAATTTGGCCACGGAGCATTGTCGATCAGCTGATCTTGTTCTATGTCTAGGAACTAGGTATCGACCATATTATTTTGCAAGTTCCTTTACTGAAATTAGTATCATAGAAAACTTTTTTGACCTTTAATCTGGTGATGCATACTACATGTTGTGGGCACTTTCTCATATTTGTCTAAATCAGAAGCGAACAAAGACTGATGGGTACTATCTCTCTCCAATTATGGATGAAAACGGATACCTATTTGGATATCATTTTTTTGGTCATTGTTCTTTGATTGCGAATAAAAAGAATATAGATTCTGCTATGCAAATTTGTATTCTTATTTTTAGCATTGAGATAGTAAAGATTCATAAAAGGTAAACATCAAATTTATCATATATCTTCTCAAATGATATGTATAAAATTCGGATACGGATATCTTTTCACCTTTTTTTTGTAGTGGGCAAATAATGCATAAAACAATTTATGCAAGATTTTATTCTTATTTGTAATAATGTGCTTGATAACATAAGAAAAGATCAACATCAAATTTCATACATATCTATTTTTAAATATTAAATTTGTCCTAACAATTTGGATATCCACTTTCATCCCTATCTCCAATTGCTTTCTACAATGGACATTGAACTAGTTTAGTAATTTTCTTATTCTTTAATAAAGTTACACAGGTCACCTGCATATTTGTGAGAAAAGTTCATATACAACTCAGCCTGAACCATTTGCCATATTTTTGAGACTGCACGCTGGCTAGAAATAAAACCTGTGGACCTCTCTGATACCATATAGGTTGAATGCTGCCTTGTTGACCCCCATAACATCACACACTTCATTTCCTCAAACATTAGATACAACTGGTCTCTCCTGTCTTGAGTGTCCTTTCCCTCAACATGTTCGCCTCTCTGCCTATGCTACCTTTGCGTCCCCCCCCAGTGCCTCTAACTATTTTTTCCTTTTTTTTTCGAATACGCAGGAGGGCTGCGTATCATTAAATTAAAGTAGAGGGAAAAAGGGCCTGTGGCCCGGGACAAACAGAACACACACAACACAAACACACACTCTAAACACAAACACACACTTACCCTTACAAAGCACACACCACACAGACACAAACGACCCCAACACTCCCGTCTTTTAGTAGGCTATAAGGCTTTCCTTTCTCTATCCAGGGTCAAAAAGAGAGCGCAAGTTCTTGGCTCCAGCAGAAACCCACAATCTCATCTCATCTTTAAATCCATCCTCTAAGGTATTAAGGCAGGGTCGAGCTCCTTCAAAAACACACCTGTTTCGTTGCTTCCAAATACTCCAAGCCCCAAGAATTATCATACTATTAAACCCCTTTTTTTTGCTCTTAGGAATCTTGGTTGAAGCCTTTCTCCACCATTCAGCAAAAACTGAATCTCTTCTCTTAGGACCCACAGAAGAGAGACCAATGGGGGTTAAAATCTTATGCCAAAACTGTCTTGTGAAGACGCAATTAGATAGAATATGCTGCACAGTTTCGTCTTCCTGGTCACATAGAACACAAAATTCAGGATGCTGAAGTCCCCTTTTTTTAAGTCTGTCCGCTGTCCAACATTTGTTATTTATGGCCAGCCAAACAAAGGTCTTACACTTAGGCGCTGCCCAGCTCTTCCAAATTCTTTTCCAGGGCTCAAAGGATTCTGCTCCAATGAATAAAGCTTTATAGGCAGATTTGGAGGTGTACAGACCATCGTTGCTAAATATCCACACATGCTGATCATTTGAATTTTGAAGCTGAAAAGATTCAATTACCTCCCATAATTGTAGATATTGCTCAATCTCAGCTAGGGAGAGATTCCTCTGGATATCTTGAACCCAGAAATGAGAGGTGAGGGCCTGCTGCACAGTCCTTACTTTTTTAAACTTCATCGGAACTGCAGCAGCAATAAGGGGAGCTATATCCACAATAGAATACCCATGAATCCACTTATCTTTCCAAAATAAAGTTGAAATACCATTACCAATGGTGGTAGTCACTGCTATCTGAAATAAAGCCTGGGCCTGGGAAGATATTTTAAGATCCAGGCCACTCCAAGGCTTCGAAGGAGCAGTTTTTTGTAGCCAAAGCCATCGCAATTGTAGGGCCCAGTTCATCTTTTGGAGATTAGGAATTCCAAGGCCCCCTAAATCAAGAGGCCGAGAGATTTTATCCCAAGCTACAAGGCAATTACCTCCTCTAGCCTCCTTTCTTCCTTTCCACAAGAAGTTCCGTTGAATTTTATCAATGGCTTTGATAACCCATTTAGGAGCATTAAGAGCAATAAATAAGTAAACTGGGATGGCAGAGAGGACAGATTTGATAAGAGTGATTCTTCCCGCAAGATTTAAAAGCTCAGCCTTCCATCCTGGAAGCTTGGCAGCAATTTTATTTATCCAGTGAGCGAGATCCCCAGCACAAAGTTTTTTGCAGCTTAGAGGGAGACCAAGATAGGTTGTGGGAAAATTTTTTGAGGCACATCCCAAGGTCTGAACAGCCAGCGCAGTCCTCTCAGTATTGCACTGGATTGGGTAGGAGAAACTTTTTTGCAAGTTAGTATGGAGACCTGAGGCAACACCAAAACACCTCAAAATTTCTCTGACTACCACAAAGTCCCCAGAAACTGGTTTTACAAACACAGCAACATCATCTGCAAACATTGAAACCCTTTGGCTAATGTTTCTGCCAGCAAGGGGGTGTAATAAACCACACTCATCTGCCCTGATGAATAGGCTATTAAGAACATCCATGACTAGGATGAATAAAAGGGGAGATAAAGGATCACCTTGTCTCAACCCACGCTTGAGAATTATAGGCTGTCCAGGCACTCCATTGACAAGAACTTGAGTGGAAGATGTCCATAGCAGGTTCAAAATCAGATTGCACCAACCCTGCCCAAAACCTAAGTGTTGAAGAATTTCCAGCAGAAATGCCCAATGCACTGAGTCAAAGGCCTTTTTAATGTCCAGCTTCAAGAAAATTGCAGGGATTTTTTTCTGGTGCAACATCTTGGCAGTTTGACTAACCATAATAAAGTTATCATGAATACATCTTCCCCGAATGAAGGCACTTTGATTTGTGCTAACCATTTTATCCAGCTCAGGAGCTAACCTGTTAGCTAGAATTTTAGTGAGAAGTTTGTGCTGCATGATTGTCTGTTACCCATTGCCAAGCTACTGTCTTGATATCCCTACCACCGGTTTGCTAACCCTAGGCAAAGGGGCAGGAAGCGGATTTTGGATGGTGGGACTGGCAGCGAGCAGGGCTGGCAAAGTTTGGTTATAAGCTGTGGGTGTGCGAGGGTGTCTTCAGCAGTGTTTTTTCTGCGGTCTATTGAGGTTGCTGGAATTATGGTAGAAAGGTGTCGACTGTGAGATATCTGGAGTTATAATTGCCATTATCTAGGCAGTGGTTGATGCTCACGAAGCTGTAATGATGTATTTTCTGTACTGGTTTGGACATTGTCAGGAAGGTGACTAGTGGACAATAGAAATTCCCACTGTAGAAGGGTAGAATAGAAATATTTTGTACGCAGCATTGTTTTCAAGTCGGGCGACTAGCTGGTCGATCCATTGGACCGACCAGGCGCCTAATCGCGATTAGGGCGACGATTCAGACGACTAATCGGTCCTCTGTCTATTGACTAGAGCTGTAGAGCAGACAGAAGTCACGGAACAGAACACTGGTGCTGTGAATGTGATGGTAAGAACCAAGAAGGCAAGAACTAGAGACTGCATACATACTGATAAATAATAAGATAGAAAAGGGGGAGGAGGGGAGCTCATCTTGTCCGTCGTAAGTTGTCACTGGTGCTGGTCTGGAGCCGACGCCGGTGACCTGGAGACGCCGGAAGTGGGTGCGGAGCCGGTGCGGGTGGACTGCAGCACCCGCAGGTTACTGCACTGGACGGCCGCCGGTGACTGCACTGGACCCTAGCCGCCACGGGTTGGAGACAACGGGTTGGAGAGGGGTGCATGCAGGGTTTGGTGAGGGGAGGCAAGCTGTTTATGTGACTGTAGATGGACTGAAAAAACAATAAAGCCCAATAGTAAACCCTAGCCGCCACTAAACTCTAGCCGCCACTAAACTCTAGCCGCCAGTGGACGACCAGAAACCCTCTAATCGGACGCCTAATCGATGATCTGGACGCTTAATCGGACGATCTGGACGACCAGAAAGTCTGATCGAGTCGTCCGGCTAATCGGCCACTTTCAGGCGATCAGCCCAACTAATCGCGATTAGTCGGACGACTTGTAAACAGAGGTACACATGATTTAAAACTAGTCAAGTTGGTGCAAAGATGAGGGACAATAATGCATGCATGTATGCCTGTTTCCATATAGCCTAGTAATTAGTAACTAAGAAATTTCTAAACACATTAGATGTTCAGCATTTATTATTTTCAAGAGATATGGAAAAGTATGATTTTAGAATCATCTACAGAGTTACAATGGTAGACATGATGCACCATTCCTAGAGTTATCCTAAACATTAAATGGTAAAGCCAGTCACCCTTCTTTACGTTTAGACAGTTTGGAGTTTAGACGGTGTTTGAACGGAGTGAAATGGCATCACAACATGGTTTAACCTTTGCAGCACTAAGGTCCATAACCTTCACACCACAAATTGTTTGTAGCTTCGTAAATATCCATTTTGCATCTATCTGTTGAATGATTTTATGCCAATATCCCCCTTGTTCTTGTTTTAATTCCTAATATCACATACTATGCAGTTTGCAGATTACTCCTGCATGTAATATGCCTCTGATGTCAATCAAGAATGGGGGGAGGGTGGCCATTGTAAATCTTCAGGTACAGGCTGCTTAATAGAAATGTGTTCTTTCTTATCTTGTGGTACATGGATATGGTAAATAAACACTAGATTACATGTCTAACTAAATATAATACTTCCTCTGTCCTAAAAAATAAGGCATATATTTTTTTTGGAGAAGTCTTTGAAGTCAAACTTTGACCGTTAATTTCTTTTAAAATATGATATCAACAAGTGCAAATTAAGCATCATATTAAAGTATTTTTGAATATAAATTCAAATATATAACATGCATACACTAAAAACATATGTTTTTTGCTAAATTGTTGGTCAAAGTTTTAAAACGTTGACTTTTCTAAAAACATGCACGCCTTATTTTCTGGAATGGAGGGAGTATGTATTGGCAACGACTGCTATGCAAGCAGTCCTTTGCAAGCGTGCAAGCAAACCATCTGGTCCATTAGATCGGTGATCCAACCGTAGGTCACATTTAACACTTAAACCCTTCCACGACCAGCTCAATAATCTTTATAAAAAAACTCCTAACAAACCATGGTTGTATCTGTAGTTGGATCGTAATCTAATGAACCAGATGATTTGTTTGCACACTTGCAAAGAAGAACTGCTTGCAAGAAGAACTGCTTGCATAGCAGTCGTTGCCGTATGTATTATACTCAAATTTAAACTTCCCTTAAAGTAAGAATTCTGATTGTTGCTCCTTTGGCTGTTTCTTTATGTATTAAGATAAGAAAACCCTGTAAATCTAAGGCTTAAATCTGTAACTTTCCTCTTCACTTTCAGGCAACTCCAAAGGATAAAAAGGCAAGCCTTGTCATCCATGGACTTGTTGATAAGGTAGCTACTAGTATGATAATAGCCTTTTGCATCGAGAAAATGACTCACCCTTGTTTTACTTTATGATAATAGCCTACCACCCCTCAGCTTAATAGGTGTATTGCCTCAGAAATCTGTACCAAATTTTGTTCCTGATTAATCCTAAATAAACATCTCAAATGCTATTATAATCAAACTCATATATCTGACAGCGATCTTATTGACAATAATTTAACTGTGTTAAAAACAGGTCATTGCTGGAGTCATGAGCAAGTTGAGTCTGCGAATTCCTCCATACATACGTACTGACTTTGTTCAGCTCACTCTCAGGCACTCACTGAAAAGTGAGCTCATTTTACAATTTCTCATAACACCATTCTTATTTGTCTTCCCGAAATTTCTTATACCTTTGCATGCAAGAAAGCAGTTAAGTTCATGACTGTGTTTGGGAGGAGCTTCTTTAGCATATTTTTTGTGTGTATTTTCTCTTAAATGAAACAATAAGCTGCTCTCCTGCGTTGTTTGGGAAAAAGAAATCGATTAAGTGAATCACATTAAACGGCTAGCATGGTCGAAGTTACTTGTCGCTATGATTTCATCAGGAAAGTTTTTTTTTTTTGCAAACATTGTGGTGACATGGTCACAGTAATGCTGTCAAAGCACTACCTACTGCAGTGATAACTTGTATAATTTATTCAACCATATTTTGAGAATGATTTTTGTTTCACCAGATGTTCTTGTAACGATGTCTTCTGAATAATGTAGTGTGAGAATTGAATGCTTGTTTCCTTTATCTTACGCAAATGTGTTCCAGTCCCCCTCATATTGCATTATCACTTTTGTTTTTTTTTTCAGAGAAATGTGTTAGATGGACTCTTCGAGTAACAAGTATTCATGGCCTCCGAGCACCATTGCCATTTCTTCAGTCTGTCAAGGTTGCGCCCCTGTGTCACATACAGTTTATTAACGTTCTTATGTAACTGAGTCATTGCATACAATGTTATATTAAGCAAAAAATTGAATATGAATTACTGGCTAATAGTGTTACTGCACTGCCGTAGCTTTATATGCAATGTTAGGAGATGCTGCTTTTTTCTCGTACTGACGAACAGACAGGAGAACTACATGCCATTGCATTAAGAGGGAACTAGGAGATGCTCCTGGTCAAACCACTTGAAAGTTGTACTTTAAATGAAGTTTTTTTTGAAGTCTTTTCTATAGGATTTGTCAACATATATCTTTATGTGCTCGAATGAAATACTCGTCCAGAGTTATCTGATTAAAAAATTCTAATAATCTATTAACAGGTTTCCTTTCCAGAAAGACCTGATCTGAAGTCTGTAGTGCTTAAAGAGCAACCATTCTCTTTGCAGAGGTAATGTAGAAGGGAAAATTTCCAATTTATTTATTAGTCTAGCATTGTTTATATTATAGTTCTCTTGGTGTGGCTCTTCCCCTGTTATCTTATTAATATATACACAACTCTCTCGCTTGTTCGAGGAAAAAATGTGAGTTACAGAGCAAATTGTCTACTTTTGTAGGGAAACATCGATGAACAAACCATTTTTCATGCTGTTGACATTAAATTTCAGTGATGGTTGCAGCTGTTTGAGCTCCTCAATTGGATGGCCTGTTGATTTTCAGGTGATTAGCTACTCGATACTCTCCCACTTTTCGTTGGCCATAGTTGACATTGCAATTATAATGTATGATTTACCTTAATTGGTAAGGCTCTTGCATAGATGGCAGTTACTGCTTGCAACCAGCCTTACCATTGGGATCCGAGATTTTTGAACACTAAGGGCTAGTTTGGCAACCCCATTTTTCCAAAGGATTTTAGGAAATGGAGGGGAAATTAGTTCATTTTCCCTTGGAAAAATGGAAGTTCCTTGGAGAAATGGAGTTCCCAAACTAGTCCTAAGCCGTAAAATCTCTCTCCTGATTCCTGAAGCTCTTTTCTGTTTAGTTGTTGTTGTGTGGTCCTCTGGTGTATATTAAGACTCAAGGGCATTATTGCGCAGCTTTTATTAAAAGCTTAACCGAGTCTTACAACTGGGGAAACTAGTTTACAGTTCAAGCACTCTGCTGCAAGCAAGCTTGCTGAGCAACTCAACCTTCACCTCGACTGAAGTCTCACAGCCAACCAAAAGGCTAGAAAAGAGGATCAACGAAACTCAAAAGCTAACTCCAGCAAAACTGCGAACACCCTGAACTTTTCTGCATTCAGACAAACAGCCATCCACACAAGAACTCCAGTGTGGGTCTCACTGCTTCATTAGCTCCTCGTCGATCATTTGCCACATTTGCTCTTGTCCCACCACTGACTCCTTTGGCGCCACTTTCCACTTGCAATAGACCTTTGGCCCTCAAGACCACTGACCACCACATGGGGGGTCTTTCACCAGTTTGTTCTCGAACACCTTGTTGTTTCTTCTCTTCCAAAGCACCCACATAATACCTGCACCACAGAAAAGATTGATCATATGCCTAGAAGTATTTTTTTGTTGATTATGTACTTATGCGGAGATACCAGAAAGTAGACCAACTAACAGGAATACGGTTCAAACTAAAAAGTGCCACTAAAAAGGAGCAGACCCAGACCCAGTGCCAGAGGCTCCCACCTGAGGGCATGTTTGTTTTGCTCTCAATCCATGTGGATTGGGTGAGCTTGGATAGGTTTCAATCTCAAACAAGTCAAAATCTTACATAATTTTTTCCAATCCCATCCAATTCATATAGGATAGGAATAACCGAACAAGCCCCGAGTAGGGTCTAAGGAAGGGATAAACCAAGGCAAGCCTTCTTATTAAATGCGGAGAGACTGCTCAGAACCTGTGACATGGTTAGTGAGACAGCTCTCACCACTTTATCAGGGCTGCCACGAAGTTTGCACAGTATTTCCCCTTTCCACTGCTAGTGGACAAGAAAAAAACCAAACAAATATAGCTATTGGACAAGAAAAAAGGATATGATCTGTTGATTCCTCATTGGTCCTTCCCACAAGTTTGCACAGTATTTTCCCTTTCCACTGCTCCTTAAGTTGCTGTGCTGACTGAATTCTATCATGGGCAACCATCCAAAGTACTCCATCCGTTCTTTTTTATTTGTCGCGTTTTAGTTCAAAAATGAACTAGCGGGCGACAAATATTCGAGAACTGAGGTAGTAGTACTTTTAGCGGTACTTTACTTTTCCATATTTCTACCTTCTGCTGATCAATAACTCTTCCAAATGTTAAAGCCCTGTACAAAGATCTAGTTGAGATATTGCCTTTTCTTTCTTAGGTCCAAACAGTTTCATCTTGCCGATCTGCTAGCTGAACCGTTTATAACCTCTCAATCACTGTTCCAGTATTCCGATGTTTGCTGAGTTAAAGCTTCTTCTGAACTAAAAAGTGAACCCTATACCACCATCTAAGGCATCCTCAATGGAGATTTCAGGATTGCTGCAGATATTGTATAGCAACCTGTGTGGGTAGCAATCATGTTATTCTTTCCATCTTCGATAGTATGGTACCTTCTTCGGTTTACCTTTTAGACTCGTTCCTTATTACTCTTGTGAAGGTGTTGATTATCACCATTTAGATCTATTGTTTTACATTACACATATTTAACGAGAAATCTTATCAATGCAGAAGCGAAAAGACAGCTTCGTCAGAGATAGAGCTCTAGTCCTACGGGAGTTGTACTCTGCTGCACAGCGCGAGTCTTGCATTGGGCAACAAGAAATTCTGGAAAGAGAGAACCTACCAAGAGCTGAGACGTCTATTCATGGAATCGTGACAAACATCGTTAGGTATGACACTGAAGATGAAAAGTTGGCTCCACCCAAGAATGATTTGATGAATCACAGCCGCAGCAACCCTGCAAAACGGCACGTGGAAGGCACTGATTGCCACTCGTCATTGCCAAAGAAACTGAAGTACTTTTTGAAAGACAAGAAGCTGAACTGCTAAAAGTGTAAAACCGTAGAAGGTAGATAGAGAATGCTGTAGGTTTGTTTATTTTGGTTATTAGACGAGTTATACGTAGCATAGATGCATGGGAAGTTCGCATGCTAAGGTTGAACTCTTCTGCTGCATAGGAAAGTTGGCTGACTTCTTATATTATGCGAGCCTAGCTTAGGTACCTCCTGTGGGGAGAAGCGATTGCAATACATGGTAGCATGTTGTAGAGCTCCTCACCCCAGTTAGTCAGTGACTGATGATGGTATCCTCTTACCAGTCCTCTGGTGGTATCATCTTTTGTTCACGGAGGTCGATGAAGTACTGCCTCCGATAAAAAAAAGACGCTTTTGACATTATTGCTCCCCAAATTCTTATTTTGACGGCTATACTTTGCCCAGCGAGTAATATCTAATAAATATACGTTTTAACGCAATTACATTTTTTTTTGTCCAAGAAAAATATTTTTGGAAGCTGTTGAAGGTCAAGTGTCAAAATTTTGGATAGACGTTGACGTAGTAGGTTGAGAGCAGGTACTTGCGTGCTTCCCCTGTGAAGTTTTGTTTCATAATAAGTAAGTACTTCATAGTAGGATCAAGCATGGGCAGACGCGATGGACCTTGCCAACTACGCACTGTGCATATGCCACGTTGAAATGAATTACGCACAGTTCCAGCTTAAAGCTCTTTACTCTGATCAAATGTGCTGCCCAATGACGCTTTTGGTGTGGCCATAAGGCTATTTACAATGGAGGTTTCATGGGGTGTTTCATGTATTAATTAGCCTGCTACATCAGCTATTTTGATGACATGTCACATCATTTAAGAAGGAAGAGTTTCATGGAGTTTCATGGGGATGAAACCATGTTAACTCGTTTCCAAGATCTTGAAAACTGTGTGAAACCTTCACTGAGAGTGTTTTGTTTCATCTTCATATAATTGAGTAAATCCTATTGGTTATTTATATGCAGCATTTAAGAAGTATATTGACATATGAAATAGTGAGATGAAACTCTCTATTGAGAGAGGGTATTTCATTCATCCATAAATCTGATGTGGCATTTTTGAAAACAGTGACATGAAATCCCCATTGTGAATAGCCTAACAATCATCTTGTGGTGGGAGGGGACATCTGGAGCCGTCGGTCAAGGCTGTGATGTTCCTCGATTGGATGCGATAGCATTTACTTGTCTCCCTCCTCTATAGAGCTGTCGAGTCTCGGCTGCTTTTTTCTTTCTCAACAGGATCGGAGTCTAGAAATAAACCATATATTGAGCATCTCCTAGGATCATTTTAAAACTCATTCTTTAAACCACCATTTTGAGACTTATTTAAATAAAAAAATGATCTCTATATATTCCCACTTTATTATAATGTTTCTGTATCTTGTGCACACTCTAAGAGTCAATCTCGTTATGACGTTATCTATCCTTGACTAGCGTTGTCCATCTTTGGTTATCGAGGGGGTGGCTAATATTTTGGATAGCCAAGTTAAGCCCGCTAATTGCAAAAAACCCCAACCTACATCCAACCCACACCCATATCTAATAACTTTGACATCTATCCCATAACCACCCAAAAGCATAAGGATGAAATTAAACCCAACCCACCCAATAACATTATTGACCCCAAACCAATCCATAACTGGGTGCAAACCCGTAGAAAATTTCTCCTTGTGTATATTGCTGTCTTAACAAGCTGAACCTATGGATTTTCCCTGGGTTTCCACCCAGTTATGGATTGATTTGGGGTCAATAATGTCAAGTAAATAATTTATAGTAGAACTTCAGCCAAATTAAGTAGATAATTTATAGTTAAAGGCACATGTTTGGTTAGATGCTAGATTGCATAAAAGCTGCGCAGATACCTTCATGCTCCAGTAAGTCAACAAAGAAATGCAGATAATTAAAGAAATGCATATATAGATGTGAGCAGGGGGCTACCGTGGTACTGTGCTACCGTCGTCGTCGCGCAGGGGGGCTCGGCGTCTAAAGGGATGGAGCACGACCCGTGCTGGTGCTGGCGAGCAGGCGGGAGAGGAGCGACCGAGTGGGGATGGAGCACGGAGAGAGAAGCGGGATGCATCAAGGCGGGATGGAGCACGGGAGAGGAGTCACCGGCCACCAAGGCGGGAGAGGGGCACTAAGTGTGGCACGAGGATGGAGCACGGGAGTTAGGGTTGAGTACTTGAGTTGGGTCTGTAAGACTGTAAGTCTGCTGGGACTTGGACACTTGGTAGTCGAATACGGTCCATATGTATGGGTGAAGACTCATGGAAGCCCATGTCTATGCAAACCCATCTATACCCATGGGTATCAACCATTTTGACCCGCAATACAAAATAAACCCACCCAATCCAACCCGTTCACGATTAAAACACATCACAACCCACCAAAACAAACTCATTTCTTAAACTCACCTAAAATACCCGTTTACACCCACCCTATTTGCAGGCCTAAGCCAAGTAGACAAGTTGTTAGAGGATTGTTGGGGCGAAGGCGAAGACGTCACCCTCCGCTCGAGGCCTTCGCCGTGGTCGTCGATCCAACAGAGACAAGACAACGGGCGAAGGCACCCTTCGCCCCATACGACATCAGACGAAGACCTGCACGAGGTCATCCCACCGTGCGGCCTCGTCCAGCACAGAGGCCCACGTATGATCCGGCCCATTGTAACGGGCCCTGCGTGGCCGCTGCATGTTACAGGCCTAATTTGTAAAGGCATCCCTGTAATTACAGTCTGTAACCCTGCTTTATGGGAATATTCTGGGGATAACCTAGGTGTCTGAGGGCACATGCGTCCTTAACACAGGACGCTGGGCACTCAGATACCTATAAATACCCCCGCACAGTGCCCGTGAGAGGCTAGGTTAACAGAGCTATTGCCATCTTACGCGAGAACCATGTTTACGTCATTATTCCTCCCGTTGGATCCCTTTGCGGTAGAGAGCAAGTTCCAACATTTGGCGCCCACCGTTCGTGCTACGAGAAAACCACCCGCGATGGCACCCAAAAAAGCTAACCCGAAGGCTGACGAGGCTGCGAAGGCAGCACTACTTGCTGCAAGAAAGGGCAAGGCCCTCGCCCTCACCCAATCCACCCACCAAGAGACCACTGAAGACGACCCCCTCCGCACCTGCGGCCCTGAAGGACAATCGCAGCCACCCCCAGGCTTCGCCCCACTGGAGGGCGCGGACCTCACTGAGGACGGTGAAGTCCTCGGCGTCTCAGCGGAAGAATAGCTACAGCTGCGCGCCCTGCGCCTCAAGAACCGCAATCTCCAGAGGCAGAAAGAGATACTGGAGGCCAAGCGCCAGCGCGTGTCTGCACTAGCCAAGGTGCGGCAAATGATACGCGATGAAGAGCAGAAGGCCCAGGACCTCGAACGGGAGATCGCGCTGATGCAGCGCGAAGGCCATCTCGGCTTGCAGCATGGGCCACCACTGCAACAGCGTGCACAACCGGAAGACACGCGCGAAGGCCACCTCGGCCTGCAACATGGGCCACCCCTGCAACAGCGCGCACAACCGGAAGACCCGCGTTTCCCCCAGCGCGACCACACCTTCCCGCACGCCGCGCCATTCCAAGGGGTCAACTACCTCGACGAGCGAAGTCCCCTGGCGCCACACCTGCAAGTGATGCCTTGGCCCGCTAACTTCCGGGCAGGGACCTATCCCAAGTACAACGGCAGCACCGACCCAGCGCAATACATAATGAGTTATCAGGTCGCCGTTGCATCTTCCGGAGGGGACGACGCCACAATGGCCAAGTCTTTCATCATCGCCCTCGAAGGCCCAGCTCTCACCTGGTTCACCAGGTTGCCTCCGCTGTCCATTGATTCCTGGAGGAGTCTCCGGGACAAGTTCCTGCTCAACTTCCAAGGGTACCGCCCAGACACCGACGCCTTGGCCGAGCTCTCGCTGTGCAAGCAGCTGGAAAAGGAGACTTTGCGGGAGTATTACCGCAAATTTTTAACACTCAAGTCACAGCTGCCATCAGTCGATGACCAGATCGCTATTCACTACGCTATCAGTGGCCTTCGCGCCGGCGTCCTCTATAGCCACTACATCAGAGATCCGCCCAAGAACCTCCAGGAATTATATCAGCTGTTTGAAAAATACGCCAAATCTGAAGAGCTCCACCAGCGCAAGGTTGAGTCCCAAAGGAAGCCTAAAGATGCTCCACAGTCCAGCCGCACGTGGACGAGGACTCCGCAGCAAGACTCCGGTCGAGACGGCCGCAGTCAACAGCAAGTGCACAACATCGCCAACCAGCACCCCGCTGCTGAGGCACCTCGTCGCCAGGAATATCCCCCAGGGCCGCGGAAATGGAACTCGCGGTAGGGGTCGGGGGCGTGCGCAGCCGCCACGCCGATTCTACTGCCTCTTCCATGGCGAAGACTGCGCCCACCAAACCAAAGACTACCCAGAAACGAAGGCCACCAAAGACAGGATGGCACGGGCGCAGCCAGCCGACAACCCCAGAGTTGTCGCACACACTTACCAGCAACCCCCTCCACCATATATCCACGCCCCCGCCCCTCATCCACCGCACCACGCTTACCAAACCATCCGGAAGTACAAATCGTACCTCCCCCACCCCCCCCACCACACCAGCAACATCAAAACATCCTCCACGCCCCAAAGCAGGAAGACTTCGCCGATCAGCCGTATCGCGGAGTCATTCACATGATAACTGGGGGGTCCAGCACCGACTTCGACACAAAGCGGCAGAAGCGGGACCACTACCGCAACATCAACCACGTCGCCGTCACTGGCCCAGTCGTGCAGACAAAGTGGTCCCACATACCGCTAACCTTCGACGCACGAGACGTCGACCTGCGCAGCGCCCCCCACAGCGACGCCATGGTTATCAATTGCAGCGTGGCAGGCTGGGACCTGCACAAAGTCCTAGTCGACAATGGCAGTCAGGCGGACATCATCTTCCTCCACGCCTTCGATCGCATGGGCATAAGCCACAGCCTGCTCAGGCCTTCGGACAACCCGTTGTATGGCTTTGGCGGCAAGGGCACCTTTCCTGTCGGCAAAATAGAGCTGCCTCTCTCCTTCGGTGTAGCACCCAATGCCCGAAGCGAGCAAGTAACATTTGATATTGTGGATATGGTATATCCATACAATGCCATCATGGGCAGGGGCTCCATCAATAAGTTCGAAGCAGCCATTCACGGACTGTACCTATGTATGAAGATACCAGGTCCGTTAGGCGTTATTACGGTCTACGGCAATCAACAGACTGCGCGCAACATAGAGCGAGACTTCGTGCCCGGTCAGAGAAACGTGCACTGCCTCACGGCACAGCGCGAGGTCCCCGCACCCGCCAGCCCAACCGATAAACAGCACGACAAGGCACAGCTGTAGAGCAACGTCGGGACCAAGACTGTCCCCCTCGACCAGGCCACGCCCAAGCAGACAGACACTATCAGCGAAGACCTCACTTCGCATGAAGAGGAGAAGCTCCTCTGCTGCCTGTCCAAGAACAAAGATGTCTTCGCCTGGTCAGCCCTCGACCTGGTCGGGGTCAGCCGATCCATAATTGAGCATAGCTTGGGAATCGACCCCTCGGTGAGGTCGAAAAAACAGTGGCTTCGCAAGATGTCCGACGAGAAGACAGAGGCCACCAAGGCAGAAGTGCACCGCCTCCTGGAAGCCAAATTCATCGAGCCGGTGGCTTACCCCACGTGGCTCTCCAATGTTGTGATGGTGCAGAAAAAGAGCGGGAAGTGGCGAATGTGCATCGACTTCACCAGTCTCAATAAGGTCTGCCCAAAGGACAACTTTCCGTTGCCGCGGATCGACCAAATAGTCGATAGCGCGGCCGGATGCGAAGTCATGTCACTCCTCGACTGCTTCTCCGGTTACCACCAGATATACATGAAGGAGGAAGACAAGGCTAGCACCAGCTTTATAACGCCCTTCGGCACATATTGCTTCATCAGAATGCCGGAGGGACTCAAGAACGCCGGGTCCACCTTTTCCAGGCTTACCAAGACAGTGCTCGACGGGCAGGTTGGCAGAAATATATTCACATATGTGGACGACATCGTCGTCGCCAGCAAGAGCAAGGCGGACCATCTCACTGACCTCGCCGAGACATTCGCGAACATGCGAGACGCACGACTCCGCCTAAACCCGGAAAAGTGCGTCTTCGGCGTTCGCCAAGGCAAAATATTGGGCTACCTGGTATCACACCGCGGCATCGAGGCCAACCCAACCAAGATTCAAGCCATCATAAACATGAGGCCTCCGCAGTCCGCCAGAGACGTCCAGCGCTTGACGGGGAGATTGGCCGCCCTCAACAGATTCATCTCCAGATCCGCTGAGCGAAGTCTCCCTTTCCTCAAAACTCTCTGTGGCGCAAAAGACTTCGCTTGGGGACCAGAGCAGGCGGCGGCCTTCGCCTCATTAAAAAAGTACCTGTCGGAGTTGGCAGTCCTTACAAGCCCCGACTCTTCACTACCTCTGTTGCTCTATGTTGCGGCTTCGCCGCATGCGGTCAGCGCGGCACTGGTGCAGGAGCAGACAGTTGAGGGCGTGATCAGGCAGTCCCAATTTATTATGTCTCTGAAGTGCTGACGCCGTCCAAATGTAACATGACAGAGCTGGAGAAGATTGCCTACGCAGTCGTTATGTCTTCGCGCAAATTGCACCATTACTTTGAAGCATTCAAGGTCCGGGTCACCTCAGACAGGGGACTCGACGAATTGTTCAGAAACCCGGAGGCATCAGTGAGGATTGCCAAGTGGGCGGCCGAACTCTCCGGATACCACATCAATTTCGAGCCCAGGACAGTCATCAAGTCACAAGTCCTGGCAGACTTCGTCGTCGACTGGACTGGGCCAATAACACAGCCGGACCCGTCCGCAGAAAAGGTTTGGACGATCCACTGCGACGGCGCATGGTGCCATGCGGGGGCAGGCGCCGCGGCAGTCATCACCTCGCCAACCGGAGTCAAGCACAGATATGCGGCTCGCCTCAGCTTCGCTCTGGAATCCGACAGATGCACAAATAACATAGCAGAATACGAAGCAGTCATCCTCGGTCTCCGCAAGCTGAGGTCCCTTGGGGTCACCACCTGCATCATCAGAACAGACTCCAAGGTAGTTGCTGGCCAGGTCGAGAAAGACTATGCAGCAAAGGACCCCGCACTCATGCAATACCTCGCGGCCATCCGAAGTCTCGAGAGACAATTCAAGGGATTCACTTTGCAGCATGTGGACCGGGCCAAGAATGAAGAGGCTGATGCATTGGCCAAGGCTGCCGCCAGAGGCGAGCCCCTGCCCTCCGACGTGTTCTACCACGTCATCGGCACACCAGCCGTCCGGAGCCCCAAAGGGCTCCAAATAACCAATGACAGCGAGGGCCACCGAATAGTCAACCTTATCATGACCGAAGACTGGCGGGCACCAATAACTCTGTTCCTACAGGGGTATTATCACCCAACCGACATCAACGAGGCCAAGCGCCTCAAACATCGAAGCCGGGACTTCGCACTGATTGAAGGCCAACTCTACAAGAAGGGGGTCAGTCAGCCAATGCTCAAATGCGTCACCGAAACCGAAGGTGTCCAGATACTACGCGAAGTCCACAGTGGTACCTGCGGCTCTCACGCAGGGCCAAGGACCCTAGCTGCTAAGGTGATCCGCCAAGGTTTCTACTGGCCCGCAATGATCTGCGCCGCAAATCGGGTCACAAGGTCCTGTGAAGCCTGCCAGAAGTTTTCCCTTCGATTAGGCAGCCCTTCGCAATTTACAAAGCTGATCGCCCACACATGGCCTCTCCAGCGCTGGGGCCTAGACATCGTCGAGCCCCTACCCACGGCTCAGGGGAACCTTAAGTTCGCCTTCGTCGCTGTCGAATACTTCACCAAATGGATCGAGGCAAGGGCTGTCTCCACAATAACATCAAAGACTGCCCAAAAATTCTTTTGGCAAAACATTGTTTGCCGCTTCAGAGTACCGTCCGAACTAACAGTCGACAACGGCAAGCAGTTTGACAGCCAAGACTTCAAGGATTTTTGCTTCTCCATCGGCACCAAGCTTGCCTTCGCCTCAGTCTATCACCCGCAGTCCAACAGAGTTGTGGAACGCGCCAATGGAAAAATCTTCACAGCCGTAAAAAAGATGCTCCTCGACGAAAAAGGGCAAGTGGGCCGATTTGCTACCTGTCGGCGTTTCGAGACCGGGGGGGTCCCTAAGCCGACGAGTGAGTGCCGCGTGCCCCAGCCTAGATGGGTCGAGCGCGTGGGCGAGCGCGAAGGGGGGAAGCGAGGTGGCCGGAGACGGGCGTGAGAGAGGTGGAAATCCCGCGGCCTTCGTGTTCATCCTGCGCCCAGGTCGGGTGCGCTTGCAGTAGGGGGTTACAAGCGTCCACGCGGGTGAGGGAAGCGAGCGGCCCCAAGAGAGCGCCTGTCCCGTCCTCGTCCCCGCGCGGCCAACCTTCTCTAAGAAGGCCCTGGTCCTTCCTTTTATAGGCGTAAGGAGAGGATCCAGGTGTACAATGGGGGTGTAGCAGAGTGCTACGTGTCTAGCGGGGGGGAGAGCTAGCGCCCTAAGTACATGACAATGTGGCAGCCGGAGAGGTCTTGGCACCCTGCTGGTGTGATGTCATGGCTGTAGGAGGAGCAACGGAGCCTGGCGGAGGGACAGCTGTCGGAGCGGTTGGGTCCTTGCTGACGTCCCCCTGCTTCCGTAAGGGAGCTGAGAGCCGCCGTCGTCACAGGGCTAGCGGGGCGCCATCATTGCCTATCTGGCGGAGCTAGCCAGATGGGACACCGGTCTTGTTCTCTGCGGCCCGAGTCGGCTCGGGGTAGGGTGATGATGGCGCTTCCTGTTGACATGGCGGGCCTGTGCCCTAGGTCAGGCGACGTGGAGGCTCCTCCGAAGCCGAGGTCGAGTCTGTCTTCCATGGCCGAGGCCGAGTCCGAGCCCCTGGGTCGGGCGAGGCGGAGGTCGTCGGCAGAGGCCAGGGCGGTGTCCGAGCCCTGGGTCGGGCGGAGCGGAGTTCGCCGTCTTCCGGGTCTTAGCCCGAGTCCGAGCCCTGGGTCGGGCGGAGCGGAGTTCGCCGTCTTCCGGGTCTTAGCCCGAGTCCGAGCCCTGGGTCGGGCGGAGCGGAGTTCGCCGTCTTCCGGGTCTTAGCCCGAGTCCGACCCCTGGGTCGGGCGGAGCGGAGTTCGCCGTCTTCCGGGTCTTAGCCCGAGTCCGAGCCCTGGGTCGGGCGGAGCGGAGTTCGCCGTCTTCCGGGGCTGAGCCCGAGTCCGAGCCCTGGGTCGGGCGGAGCGGAGTTTGCCGTCTTCCGGGGCTGAGCCCGAGTCCGAGCCCTGGGTCAGGCGGAGCTTCCTATGGTGCCTTTGGCAAGGCCTGGCTCCCTGTCAGCATCACTCTGTCAAGTGGCACTGCAGTCGGAGTGGCGCAGGCGGCGCTGTCCTTCTGTCAGACCGGTTAGTGGAGCGGCGAAGTGACGGCGGTCACTTCGGCTCTGCCGGGGGGCGCGCGTCAGGATAAAGGTGTTAGGCCACCTTTGCGTTAAATGCTCCTGCGACTTGGTCGGTCGGCGCGGTGATTTAGTCAGGGTTGCTTCTTAGCGAAGGCAAAGCCTCGGGCGAGCCGGAGATGTGTCTGCCATTAAAAGGGGGGCCTCGAGCGAGACGGAAACCCCTCGGGGTCGGCTGCCCTTGCCCGAGGCTAGGCTCGGGCGAGGCGTGATCGAGTCGCTCGTATGGACTGATCCCTGACTTAATCGCACCCATCAGGCCTCTGCAGCTTTATGCTGATGGGGGTTACCAGCTGAGAATTAGGCGTCTTGAGGGTACCCCTAATTATGGTCCCCGACAGGCGACAGTAGCCCCCGAGCCTCGAAGGGAGTGTTAGCACTCGCTTGGAGGCTTTCGTCGCACTTTTTTGCAAGGGGACCAGCCTTTCTCGGTTGCATTTTATTCTGGTGGGTGCGCGCGAGCGCACCCGCCGGGTGTAGCCCCCGAGGCCTCGGAGGAGTGGTTTCACTCCTTCGAGGTCTTAATGCCTTGCGTAATGCTTCGGCTGGTCTGGTGGTTCCCTCATGCGAACTGGCCGTAGCCCAGGTGCACGGTCGGGGCCCAAGTTCTCGGGCTGGTATGTTGACGCTGTCAACGGTTCGGCTGGAGCCGGGTTTGCGAGAGCAGCCCCCGAGCCTCCGCACAGGGCGAGAGGGCGATCAGGGACAGACTCGGCTTTTTTACATACGCCCCTACGTCGCCTTTCCGCAAGGAGGAGGGGGGAGAGCGCCATGTTACCCTCGATGGGCACCGAACATGGTGTCTCCGGTGAGCTGCAAGCGGGTGATCCGAGTGGACGTCCGTGCCCCGTTCGTTAGGGGTCGGCTAGGGGCCCAGAGGCACGCCCAAAAGTACCTGCGGGTGATCTGCCGGACCCGGTCCCCTGGCGACGGGGTCCGAGGGCTCGATGCCTCCCTCCGATGGAATTCCGTTACAAGATCGCTCCCGCTGGTCTCGGAAATGTCCTAGGGTACCTCAGGAGCGCAGCCCGAGCCTTGGTTATGTATCGAACGTACCCCTGGTCATCCCTCGCTCGGCGTCTGAGGCGGCTGTGAACCCTTCGGGGGCCAGCCTTCAAACCCCTGATCAGTAATGGGCACGGAGCCCGAGTAGCCTGAGGCGGCCGTGGAACCCTTCGGGGGGCCGGCCTTCGAACCTCTGACCAGTAGTGGGTGTAGGGCCCACGCGATCTGAGGCGGCTGTTGAACCCTTCGGGGGGCCAGCCTTCGAACCCCTGATCAGTAAGGAGGCTCGGAGCCTGGTTCCTTCACGGGGAAGGATCCCTTTCGGGGTATCCCCCTTTCCCGGTCCCTGTCGCAAGAGATAGAGAAAGAGGAAAAAGGAAAAAGGATACGAAACTGAACGACGCGGCGTACCTTTTTTGGCGCGGTTGTTTCGGCGAAGGCGAAGCGTCGCCCGCTGCTCCTGCCAGAAGCGCCGCCTGTCCAGCCGCGGAGTTAATGCGACGGGGCGAGTAGTTGGCGGGGCAGCCGTTGCGCGTGCGCGAGCTGTTCGAGGAACGGACCACGGGCGCGTTGTCTTGACGCCGTGAGAGGGGGTTCTCTTGCTGCCCCCGGATGGGACGTGAGCTTGGCCGACGACGTGACCGCTGCTCCCGCGCGCCTGCCACCGTCATTACTGCCGGCCCACTTTTGGCCGCGTTGGCCGCCGCGTTAGGCTGGCGCTGCTGGGTCGCGCGCTGGGTCGCCTCGAGTCGCGGTATTGGTTCCGCAATCGAGGAGGCGCGGTGGTGGCGCAGGCGGTGCAGTTGCTTGCATGCAGCATCCGGCGCGCCGGTTGCACGACGCGTGGGCCTGGGCCTCCATGCTGGCGTGTCGGGAGTCGGAGAAGCGCGTCCACTTGGCGCGGTTGTATGCCGCCTGCATGGCTGCCCGCCCCTTTCGCCCGTTGGTCTAGGCAAAAGTGGAGGGTCACTTGTAACCGCTGGGCGGTTGCGTGCACCACGCGCGGCGGTTTGGCTTCTTCTGCATGACATGCGGGACCCAGCCCCCGCGCTGCAGGGGAGGGCTTTGGAGCGTGTTGGAGAAAACTCAGCCCGTGGCGGTTGGGGGCGCAAGCAGGGAGAGTTGCCTTTAAAAGGAGGGTGACCCCTTTCGAAAGGCGACCGTGTCTTCTCGCTCCCTTATGCACCTTGTCTTTCCACCTTCCAAGCCCCCGGATGGGGGATGCCCGCCGTCTTTTTGCCTCGTCGTTGGAGGGACGCAACTCCGTGGGAGTTGGTACCTTTCAGCCATCGTTCGGCTTCAAGGATTTTCATCACTCAGCCCGGTTGCTCCTCTCCGCTGGTGGTCACCCAAGACGGTGACCTCCAGTTCCTGGATGGGGAGAGGCAAACCGGGCTGTGATCCCGGTCCCGCCCTCAGTGTTGAGGGTGTTCGTCATCCTCGCTGGGGCGGGGAGCGAGGCGAGTCGGGGCTCCACCTCCTACGCGGGTCGGCGGACCACCTCTTCTTCCAGCTTCTGGTGGTGGCAATCGACCTTTAGCCCTTCGGCGGAGACGTCCTCCAGCCATGCCGGGGAAGGCGAAATGTTGCCGCCCAGCTAGGATGCAACATTCCGCCCTCTTCCTTGCATTCGCGGCGAGGACGGCAGCGAGGATCTGCCGGTGTGCTTGGGGCGACCCGCGTTTTGCTGGTGATTCGCCCAGAGCTTGTCGCTCCACGGGCTTCCCCGGCGTGGAGGTTGTCCATACCCGCGGAGACGGAACCGGAGTTCCGTTTGTAATGGCATTTCGAATGCCAGTGTTTTTGTTCATTACGGCTTTCGGGGCCTGAACATGTGTGTAATTACGGCACGGAGCCGTGTTTTTCCTCACTTTTGAGCGCTAAGACTCGTCTGCTGATTATCTGAATCGCTTCACCAAGCATGAGTCGCCCCGTGTCAAGGTGACGAGTGAGGTATCCGTATCTCGGAGGCGTAGGAGTCCCTCGACTCGGTCGACCTTGCTGTCCGAGGCTCCTCTAGCTTAGTTAAAGAGACCCCTCGGCCGCTCTTCGACGAGCCGAGGCCAGGGGTAGCGATATCAGTATGAACAGAGGTGGAGTTGGCTCGAAAATGAAACCTGGTTGGCCGGAGCCTAGTCGAGTTGTCCGTCAACGGGACCGATGCCGGAGTTGATCAGCCGAGGCCTCGGACCGGGCTGGCGCCCTTGGAAGATGGTTGGCCGAGGCCCCAGGGGTAACCGGCCGAGCCGCCTGCTCGGGCCGGATTCCCGGAGAAGTCCCTGGCAGCGGTTGCCCGGGCGTGGTGATGACGTCGTCCTTCGGAGCGGAGATCCTCGGACCGCGTCGCCGTCCGAGGCTAGGTCTGGCCTCGCCGAAGGTGTCGTCGATGCCGAGGGTGTTGCTGCCCCCTTCCAGCGTCAAGACCCGAGCCTGCAGGGTCAAAGTGTCTTGTAGCGTGTGCCTTCTGCGACCGCCGAGGCCAGAACACACACCCTCGCTGCGTTGTAAAGTTGCGTCTCTTTTCCTCTTATTTCGAGTATCTGGACTTTTTGTTGGTAACAGGGATGTTTGTGTGAGTGGGAGTTGCTTCTCGCAGAAGGTGATGAGTGAGGTATCCGTATCCCGGAGGCGTGGGAGTCCCTCGGCTCGGTCGGCCTTGCCGCTTACGCGTACTTTCACCCGTCCATGAGGCCCCGTCACCGACTCGGTCGAGAAGGCTCGAAGGATCGCTTCGGCAGAAGGGCTTCCGAACGTAAAGACTTGTTCGATCCGCGGAGCCACTTTATCCGAACGCGAGTTACTTATCGCAGAAGGTGATGAGTGAGGTATCCGTATCCCGGAGGCGTAGGAGTCCCTCGGCTCGGTCAGCCTTGGTTGCTTACGTGTACTCCGTCGTTTCCAGGACCCACTTTTCAAAGTAGTCAAAAAGCACGAAAGATATTCTGGTAAAAGAGATCTTTTTTTCGAGGAAAATTTTGACGCAGAGGGGGTTTCCCCCCTTTTAGCCCCCGAGGGAGGGTCGGGCTTCGCCGAGGCGAGGCCGACCCTTCCTTGTTGACTAAACTTTGCGTGGGTGCGAGGTATATGAACAACTTGGAAACATCTTAAGGGTAGAAGCGACGTAGCTGTTGGATGTTCTAAGCGTTGTCGTAGACCTCGCCTTGACTGTTGGCCAGCTTGTACGTTCCGGGCTTCAGAACTTTGGCGATGACGAACGGCCCCTCCCAGGGGGGCGTGAGCTTGTGCCTCCCTCGGGTGTCTTGCCGCAGCCGAAGCACCAGGTCGCCCACCTGGAGGTCTCGGGGTCGGACCCCTCGGGCGTGGTAGCGCCGCAGGGACTACTGATACCGCGCCGAGTGTAGTAAGGCCCTGTCCCGAGCCTCTTCCAGCTGGTCCAGCGAGTCTTCTCGGCTAGCCTGGTTGCTTTGATCGTCGTAGGCCCTCGTCCTCGGGGAGCCGTATTCCAGGTCAGCGGGCAGGACGGCCTCGGCCCCGTAGACCGGGAAGAACGGCGTGAAACCTGTGGCTCGGCTCGGCGTTGTCCTCAGGCTCCAGACCACCGAGGGGAGTTCCTTCATCCATCGCTTGCCGAACTTGTTGAGGTCGTTGTAAATCCGAGGCTTGAGCCCTTGTAGAATCATGCCGTTGGCACGCTCTACTTGCCCATTCGACATGGGATGAGCCACGGCGGCCCAGTCCACCCGGATGTGGTGATCCTCGCAAAAATCCAAGAATTTTCTGCCGGTGAACTGGGTGCCGTTGTCGGTGATGATGGAGTTTGGGACCCCGAAGCGATGGATGATGTTGGTGAAGAACGCCACCGCCTGCTCGGACCTGATGCTGTTCAGGGGTTGGACCTCGATCCACTTGGAGAATTTGTCGATGGCGACCAGCAGGTGCGTGTAGCCCCCAGGCGCCTTCTGCAAGGGACCGACGAGGTCCAGACCCCACACAGCGAAGGGCCAGGTGATGGGTATCGTCTGTAGAGCCTGAGCGGGCAGGTGGGTCTGTTTCGCATAGAATTGACACCCTTCGCAGGTGCGGACAATTCTAGTGGCGTCAGCCACCGCCGTTGGCCAGTAGAAGCCTTGCCGGAAAGCATTCCCGACGAGGGCTCGGGGCGCTGCGCGATGGCCGCAAGCCCCGAGTGTATCTCTTGCAGGAGTTCCTGACCTTCGGCGATGGAGATGCATCGCTGGAGGATGCCCGAGGGGCTACGGTGGTAGAGCTCCTTCTCATCGCCCAGCAAGACGAACGACTTGGCGCGTCGTGCTACCCGCCGAGCCTCGGCTTGGTCGAGGGGTAGCTCTCCTTGGCGGAGATATTGCAGGTACGGGGTCTGCCAATCTCGATCAGACGTGGCTCCGCTCCGCTCCTCCTCGATGCGCAGCGCCTCGCCCTCGGGGGTCGAGGGTACCTCGGGCTGAACCGAGGACGCCTCAGGCTGGGCCGAGGGTGCCTCGGGCTGGTCCGAGGGTGCCTCGGGCTCGGGCGTGTCGTTGATCTTGACGGAGGGTTGGTGCAGATCCTGGGAGAAGACGTCCGGGGGAACCGTCGTTCGCCCAGAGGCTATTTTTGCCAGCTCGTCCGCAGTCTCGTTATAGCGCCGAGCGATGTGGTTAAGCTCGAGCCCGTAGAACTTGTCTTCCAGGCACCGAACCTCATCGCAGTAGGCCTCCATCTTCGGGTCGCGGCAGTGAGAGTTCTTCATGACTTGGTCGATGACGAGCTGCGAGTCACCGCGGGCATCGAGGCGTCTGACCCCTAGCTCGATGGTGATCCGCAACCCGTTGACCAGAGCCTCGTACTCAGCCACATTGTTGGACGCCGGGAAATGGAGGCGCAGCACGTAGCGTAGGTGTTTCCCGAGGGGCGAGATGAAGAGCAGGCCCGCGCCGGCTCCCGTCTTCATCGGCGACCCGTAGAAAAACATGGTCCAGAGCTCCGGTTGGATCGGAGCCGTCGGCAGCTGGGTGTCGACCCATTCGGCTACGAAGTCCGCCAATACCTGGGACTTGATGGCCTTCCAAGGGGCGAACGAGATTCTCTCGCCCATGATTTCCACCGCCCACTTCGCAATCCTGCCCGAGGCCTCTCGGCACTAGATGATCTCCCCCAGGGGGAAGGATGACACCACAGTTACCGGGTGAGACTCGAAGTAGTGTCGCAACTTCCGCCTCGTCAGGATCACTGCATACAACAACTTCTGAACTTGTGGGTAGCGAATCTTGGTTTCGGACAGTACCTCGCTGACGAAGTAAACTGGCCTCTGAACGGGCAATGCATGCCCCTCTTCTTGCCTCTCGACCACAATCGCGGCGCTAACCACCTGAGTGGTCGCGGCGACGTAGACCAAGAGGGCTTCTCCATCAGCTGGGGGTACCAAGATAGGCGCCTTTGTAAGAAGCGCCTTCAGGTTCCCGAGAGCTTCCTCGGCCTCAGGGGTCCAAGCGAAACACTCGGCCTTCCTTAACAGGCGGTACAGAGGCAGACCTCTTTCGCCGAGGCGTGAGATGAAGCGACTCAGGGCCGCGAGACATCCCATGACCCTCTGTACACCTTTTAAGTCCTTGATTGGCCCCATGCTGGTGATGGCTGCGATCTTCTCCGGGTTGGCTTCAATACCCCGCTCGGAGACGATGAACCCCAAGAGCATGCCCCGGGGCACCCCGAAGACACACTTCTCGGGATTGAGCTTGACGCCTTTTGCCTTGAGACACCGGAATGTCACTTCAAGGTCGGAGAGGAGGTCAGAAGCTTTCCTTGTCTTGACTACGATGTCATCGACGTAAGCCTCGACCGTGCGACCGATGTGTTCGCCGAACACATGGTTCATGCACCGCTGGTACGTCGCACCCGCGTTCCTCAAACCGAACGGCATGGTGACATAGCAGTACATGCCGAAGGGCGTGATGAAAGAAGTCGCGAGCTGGTCGGACTCTTTCATCCGGATTTGATGATACCCTGAGTAGGCATCGAGGAAGGACAGGGTTTTGCACCCAGCAGTGGAATCCACGATCTGATCGATGCGAGGTAGAGGGTAGGGAACCTTCGGACATGCTTTGTTGAGACCAGTGTAGTCTACACACATCCGCCATTTCCCCCCTTTCTTTCACACAAGCACAGGGTTGGCAAGCCATTCGGGATGGAATACCTCTTTGATGAATCCTGCTGCCATTAGCTTGTGGATCTCCTCGCCTATCACTCTGCGCTTCTCCTCGTCGAATCGGCGCAGAGGCTGCCTGACGGGTCGGGCTCCGGCCCGAATATCCAGCGAGTGCTCGGCGACATCCCTCGGTATGTCGGGCATGTCCGAGGGACTCCACGCAAAGACGTCGGCGTTTGCGCGGAGAAAGTCGACGAGCACTGCTTCCTATTTGGGGTCGAGCCCGGAACCGATCCGGATCTGCTTGGAGGTGTCGCCACTGGGGTCGAGAGGGACAGCCTTAACCGTCTCCACTGGCTCGAAGTTGCCGACATGTCGCTTCACGTCTGACACCTCTTTGGAGAGGTTCTCCAGGTCGGCGATGAGGGCCTCGGACTCGGCGAGGGCCTCGGCGTACTCCACGCACTCCACGTCGCATTCGATTCGTGTTTGTACGTGGGGCCGACGGTGATGACCCCATTGGGGCCCGGCATCTTGAGCTTCAGGTAGGTGTAGTTGGGGACGGCCATGAACTTCGCGTAGCATGGCCTCCCCAATACCGCGTGGTAGGTTCCTCGAAACCCGACCACCTCGAACGTCAAAATCTCCCTTCGGAAGTTGGAGGGTGTTCCGAAGTAGACGGGAAGGTCGAGCCGTCCGAGGGGCTGGACGCGCTTCCCAGGAATGATCCCATGGAAGGGCGCAGCGCCTGCTCGGACGGAGGACAGATCGACGCGCAGGAGCCTGAGGGTCTCGGCGTAGATGATGTTGAGGCAGCTGCCCCCATCCATCAGGACCTTGGTGAGCCTGACGTCGTCGTCGATGGGGTCGACGACGAGCGGGTATTTCCCCGGGCTCGGCACGTGGTCGGGGTGGTCAGCTTGGTCGAAGGTGATGGGCTTGTCGGACCAGTCTAGGTAGACTGGCGCTGCCACCTTCACCGAGCAGACCTCCCGGCGCTCTTGCTTGCGATGCCGAGCCGAGGCATTCGCCGCGTGCCCTCCGTAGATCATGAAGCAGTCGCGGACCTCGGGGAACTCTCCTGCTTGGTGATCTTCCTTTTTGTCGTCGTCGCGGGCCCTGCCACCCTCTGCGGGTGGCCCGGCCTTGTGGAAGTGGCGCCGAAGCATGACGCACTCCTCGAGGGTGTGCTTGACGGGCCCCTGATGGTAGGGGCACGGCTCCTTGAGCATCTTGTCGAAGAGGTTAGCACCTCCGGGGGGCTTCTGAGGGTTCTTATACTCGGCGGCAGCGACAAGGTCCGCGTCGGCGGCGTCGCGTTTCTCTTGCGACTTCTTCTTGCCTTTCTTCTTGGCGCCGCGCGGAGTAGACACCTCGGGAGCATCTTCCGACGGGCGGCCCTAGGGCTGCTTGTCCTTTCGGAAGATGGCCTCGACCGCCTCCTGGCCAGAGGCGAACTTGGTGGCGATGTCCATCAGCTCGCTCGCCCTGGTGGGGGTCTTGCGACCCAACTTGCTCACCAGGTCGCGGCAGGTGGTGCCGGCAAGGAACGCGCCGATGACATCTGCGTCAGTGATGTTGGGCAGCTCGGTGCGCTGCTTCGAGAATCACCGGATGTAGTCCCGAAGAGACTCTCCCGGCTGTTGCCGGCAGCTTCGGAGGTCCCAGGAATTCCCGGGGCGCACGTACGTGCCCTGGAAATTGCCGGCGAAGGCTTGGACCAAATCATCCCAGTTGGAGATCTGCCCCGGAGGCAGGTGCTCCAACCAGGCGCGAGCAGTATCGGAGAGGAACAGGGGGAGGTTGCGGATGATGAGGTTGTCGTCGTCCGTTCCACCCAGTTGGCAGGCCAGGCGGTAGTCCGCGAGCCACAGTTCCGGTCTCGTTTCCCCCGAGTACTTTGTGATAGTAGTCAGGGGTCGGAACCGGGCCGGGAACGGCGCCCGTCGGATGGCCCGACTGAAGGCCTGTGGACCGGGTGGTTCGGGCGAGGGACTCCGATCCTCCCCGCTGTCGTAGCGTCCCCCACGCCTGGGGTGGTAGCCTCAGCGCACCCTTTCGTCGAGGTGGGCCCGACGGTCGCGACGATGGTGCTCGTTGCCGAGGTGGCCCGGGGCCGCAGGCGCGGTGTTGCGCGTGCGCCCGGTGTAGACCGAGGCTTCCCGCATGAATCGGGAAGTCGCGACATGAGGTTCCGAGGGGTATCCCTGCCTTCGGGAGGCAGAGCTCTCGGCCCGTCGAACCGCAGCGCCTTCCAGAAGATTCTTGAGCTCTCCCTGGATTCCCCGACCCTCGGTGGTTGATGGCTCCGGCATCGCGCGGAGGAGCATCGCTGCGGCTGCCAGGTTCTGACCGACCCCGCTGGATGCGGGTGGCGGCCTGACCCTGACGTCGTTGGCGACGCGGTGCTGGAAACCCTAGGGCAGGTGACGTATTTCTCCGGCCGGGGGTTGGCCCGCCCATACCTGCCCGACGTCCCGGCGGATCGACTCGAGCGCTCTTGCTCCCTCGTCGAGCCTGGCCTGCGCCCCGCGGACTTGCTCGAGCTGTGGGTCGTGACCCCCCGCCGGAACGGGGACCACAGCTAGCTCCCGCGGGATGTCGGCGCGAGGCACCGGCCTAGGGAGATCACCGTCCTCCAGCATGCCGAGATGGTCGCCTTCGGAGGGATCCCCTAGCTCGACGTGGAAACATTCGCGGCTTGGGCCGCAGTCCTCGTCGCCAAGGCTGCGGCTACCGTCGGAACAGTCGGAGAGGCAGTAGTCACATGCGGTCATAAAGTCCCGCATGGCACTGGGGTTGCCAAATCCAGAGAAATCCCAGCAGATGCTGGGATCGTCATCTTCCTCGGACCCAGAGGGCCCGTAGGTCGAGACGTCCGTCAATCGGTCCCAAGGCGACCGCATACGAAACCCCAGAGGGGTTGCACTCGCCTCAACGAGAGCGCCCGCCAAAGCGAGGTCGCTAGGCGGGTTGAGGCCGAGTCGAAATGACATAGGATGGGAATCAGTCAGTACCTTTTGGCCGACGAGGAGCGACATAGTCACGTCGGGGACTGATCGTGCTGTCGTCTTAGGTACGAGGGCGACGTCCTGCAGGCCCTCCGCGAGCGTGCTGGCGTCGTCCACTTGCTCGGGATTGGCGTGTCGCGGGGGGACGGCGCTCGCCTTCGTCTCAAACGCGAGGTCGACGCCCGACGCGCCCCCCGTTGGTGCGCTGGGGGCGTCGATTCGCTCGACAGCCGACGAAGCGCGGCCTCCCGCTTGGCCTTGGTTGCCCCGCCTCCTCCTCCGTTGGCAGGGGAGAGGACGGGGCGAGCTCGAATGTCGTTCTTCCACCACGCGGGGAAGATGTCGTCGATTCCGCCGCCGGCGGGCGGGTTGTCGGCTGCCATTGTCGTTGTCGCGCGGCGGTGGAAGGAGTATCATGTCGTAGCTGCCGTCGAGGGACATGAACTCAAGACTCCCGAAACGGAGCACCGTCTCGGGTTGGAGAGGTTGTCGGAGACTGCCCATCTGGAGCTTGACGGGAAATTGCTCGTCAACACGCAGCAGGCCCCTACCTGGCGCGCCAACTGTCGGCGTTTCAAGACCGGGGGGTCCCTAAGCCGACGAGTGAGTGCCGCGTGCCCCAGCCCAGATGGGTCGAGCGCGTGGGCGAGCGCGAAGGGGGGAAGCGAGGTGGCCGGAGACGGGCGTGAGAGAGGTGGAAATCCCGCGGCCTTCGTGTTCGTCCTGCGCCCAGGTCGGGTGCGCTTGCAGTAGGGGGTTACAAGCGTCCACGCGGGTGAGGGAAGCGAGCGGCCCCAAGAGAGCGCCTGTCCCGTCCTCGTCCCCGCGCGGCCAACCTTCTCTAAGAAGGCCCTGGTCCTTCCTTTTATAGGCGTAAGGAGAGGATCCAGGTGTACAATGGGGGTGTAGCAGAGTGCTACGTGTCTAGCGGGGGGGAGAGCTAGCGCCCTAAGTACATGCCAATGTGGCAGCCGGAGAGGTCTTGGCACCCTGCTGGTGTGATGTCGTGGCTGTCGGAGGAGCAACGGAGCCTGGCGGAGGGACAGCTGTCGGAGCGGTTGGGTCCTTGCTGACGTCCCCCTGCTTCCGTAAGGGAGCTGAGAGCCGCTGTCGTCACAGGGCTAGCGGGGCGCCATCATTGCCTATCTGGCGGAGCTAGCCAGATGGGACACCGGTCTTGTTCTCTGCGGCCCGAGTCGGCTCGGGGTAGGGTGATGATGGCGCTTCCTGTTGACATGGCGGGCCTGTGCCCTAGGTCGGGCGACGTGGAGGCTCCTCCGAAGCCGAGGTCGAGTCTGTCTTCCATGGCCGAGGCCGAGTCCAAGCCCCTGGGTCGGGCGAGGCGGAGGTCGTCGGCAGAGGCCAGGGCGGTGTCCGAGCCCTGGGTCGGGCGGAGCGGAGTTCGCCGTCTTCCGGGTCTTAGCCCGAGTCCGAGCCCTGGGTCGGGCGGAGCGGAGTTCGCCGTCTTCCGGGTCTTAGCCCGAGTCCGAGCCCTGGGTCGGGCGGAGCGGAGTTCGTCGTCTTCCGGGTCTTAGCCCGAGTCCGAGCCCTGGGTCGGGCGGAGCGGAGTTCGCCGTCTTCCGGGTCTTAGCCCGAGTCCGAGCCCTGGGTCGGGCGGAGCGGAGTTCGCCGTCTTCCGGGTCTTAGCCCGAGTCC
Organism: Zea mays; assembly: GCF_902167145.1. Classification (NCBI taxonomy): domain Eukaryota; kingdom Viridiplantae; phylum Streptophyta; class Magnoliopsida; order Poales; family Poaceae; genus Zea; species Zea mays. Next base: position 128,346,581 of record NC_050105.1, on the reverse strand, counting down.
GAGCCCTGGGTCGGGCAGAGCGGAGTTCGCCGTCTTCCGGGGCTGAGCCCGAGTCCGAGCCCTGGGTCGGGCGGAGCGGAGTTCGCCGTCTTCCGGGGCTGAGCCCGAGTCCGAGCCCTGGGTCAGGCGGAGCTTCCTATGGTGCCTTTGGCAAGGCCTGGCTCCCTGTCAGCATCACTCTGTCAAGTGGCACTATAGTCGGAGTGGCACAGGCGGCGCTGTCCTTCTGTCAGACTGGTCAGTGGAGCGGCGAAGTGACGGTGGTCACTTCGGCTCTGCTGGGGGGGCGCGTCAGGATAAAGGTGTCAGGCCACCTTTGCGTTAAATGCTCCTGCGACTCGGTCGGTCGGCGCGGCGATTTAGTCAGGGTTGCTTCTTAGCGAAGGCAAAGCCTCGGGCGAGCCGGAGATGTGTCCGCCGTTAAAAGGGGGGCCTCGGGCGAGACGGAAACCCCTCGGGGTCGGCTGCCCTTGCCCGAGGCTAGGCTCGGGCGAGGCGTGATCGAGTTGCTCGTATGGACTGATCCCTGACTTAATCGCACCCATCAGGCCTCTGCAGCTTTATGCTGATGGGGGTTACCAGCTGAGAATTAGGCGTCTTGAGGGTACCCCTAATTATGGTCCCCGACACTACCCGAGGCGGTCTGGGCACTAAACACGACTGAGTGCAGGGCGACCGGGTTCACTCCTTTCCGCCTTCTATACGGATCGGAGGCTATGACCCCACAAGAAATAAAACATGGGTCCCCACGAACAGTTCCTTCAGTCGTCTCCGACGTGGACGAGGCCACTTCAAAGGATCTCATCGATGGAGACCGAGTCTTTGCCCTACAAGCACTAAACAAATACCAAGCCCAGACAAAAGCATGGCGCGACCATGCAGTCATCCCAAGGGAATTCAACGAAGGGGACCTCGTACTCGTCTGAACAGCTCGGACAGAGTCCAGGGGCAAGCTGGAGCCCAGGTGGGAGGGCCCCTTCATAGTCAAGACGAAAGCTTCCCCCAGCGCTTACAGGCTCACAACGCCAAGCGGCGAAGACCTGGAGCACTCCTTGAACATCGACAACCTCCGCAAATTTTTTGTTTGACTCATCAGGGCTGATTCGCCCTTGTAATTCGCAAAAACAATTTTATTCTGGCCCGCACTCTTTTCCTCCCGAGGGGTGAGGTTTTTAACAAGGCGGAGCCATGTAATATACAAGTGAAAAATCCCCCGCAAAAATGCGTCAAAAAAGACCGCGACGACGGTCTTCGACATTCGACCAATACGAAGTCACCACGAGGCTCAGCGCTAGCCACCCTCGCGTGCGACAACCCCGTGCAGAAGTCGCCTAAGGGTGCAGCCGGACTAGCACAATAAGTGCGAAAAGTCGAAGTCTAACGCGAAGACTTACCGTGCAGAAGTCGCCTAAAGGGTGCAGCCGGATTAGCACAATAAGTGCGAAAAATCGAAGTCTAACGCGAAGACTTACCGTGCAGAAGTCGCCTAAAGGGTGCAGCCGGATTAGCACAATAAGTGTGAAAAATCGAAGTCTAACGCGAAGACTCACCGCGCAGAAGTCGCCTAAAGGGTGCAGCCGGATTAGCACAATAAGTGCGAAAAGTCGAAGTCTAACGCGAAGACTTACCGTGCAGAAGTCGCCTAAAGGGTGCAGCCGGATTAGCACAATAAGTGCGAAAAATCAAAGTCTAACGCGAAGACTTACCGTGCAGAAGTCGCCTAAAGGGTGCAGCCGGATTAGCACAATAAGTACGAAAAATCGAAGTCTAACGCGAAGACTCACCGCGCAGAAGTCGCCTAAAGGGTGCAGCCGGATTAGCACAATAAGTGCGAAAAATCGAAGTCTAACGCGAAGACTTACCGTGCAGAAGTCGCCTAAAGGGTGCAGCCGGATTAGCATAATAAGTGCGAAAAATCGAAGTCTAACGCGAAGACTCACCGCGCAGAAGTCGCCTAAGGGTGCAGCCGGATTAGCACAATAAGTGCGAAAAATCGAAGTCTAACACGAAGACTCACCGCGCAGAAGTCGCCTAAGGGTGCAGCCGGACTAGCACAACAAGTGCGAAAAACCGAAGTCTACCACGAAGACTTACCGTGCAGAAGTCACCTAAGGGTGCAGCCGGACTAGCACAACAAGTGCGAAAAACCGAAGTCCACCACGGAGACTATCCGTGCAAAAGTCGCCTACGGGCGCAGCCGGGCTAGCGCGATAACAATTACACCTGTCCGTGCGAAGTCCGCGCAAAGACCGACTACACGCACACCAGTCCAGCATAGCAATTACACCCGACCAAGTGCGTAACGCCTTCGTTAGCATAACCGAATGTGCGAGGGCACACAACTTCATCATACAAGCCATTACACATGTACAAGCAAGGGCATCACACTCTACATCGGCTCAGCCTTCGGAATAATTCCCATCTCCCTATAGTTGAATAACATTATCCTGAGCTCCTCACCCGCAAAAAGACTCCGCAATTCCCCCTCACCCGTACTCACGGCGGCCGACAAGGACAACAGTTCCTGTCGGCCGGGCCTACTCACACGAAGTCGACCGCCGTCCGCCCCACTCACTCTACGCTTCGCAACCGCCCTTCGCCGCCTGCGCCCAGTACTCGGACCAGGCACATCTTCTGTGTCCGCAGCGCGCGGTGAAGCCTCCGCCGCTGCCACATCCAAGGCCGCAAAATAGTCCAAGTCCTCCTCCGACGACTCCTCAGTCCATTCAACCGAGCTCCCAGAGTCAGCAAAATCAGAAAACTCAGATGCAGACCCATCATATTTATTACCACCATCCACGGTCGAAGCCGCCAAAAAATTACTAGTGGCGGTTGCGTGCGCAGGCCCAAAATCTTGAACCTGCGCAGCAACCAAAGTTCAGCAACATATCCAAAATTCCCTAACTACCCACACCCACTACGCCACCTGCGAAGACCCAGCCGTCGCCTCCGCTGTTGCCTCCGCTGTCGCCTCCGCCGCCACCGTCGCAGGATCTTCAGCCCTCGGCGCAGCGGCTGCGTGGGCATCAGGAGCGCCTCCGGCGGTCTCTGGGGGCGGGCCTCCGCCGGTCGCAGCGACTGCGGGGGCATCAGGAGCGCCTTCGGCAGTCTCCAGGGGCGGCTCCAGGGCGGCCTCGGACACGGCCTCCGCCGGGTTCGACTCCGGGTCAGGCAGCGCGCTGTTCAACGCCCCAAAATCATCCACCCTCTCGCCACGCGCCGCCTGAGACAGCACACAAATTCAGCAAACCCATACATAGCCCACATCCAACAAACACCAAACAAAAGCCAGACATTACCTGACCCCTCGCCGTCTCGGCCCGTTCCCTGACCACCTCTCGACCATGGGGGCCCCACATCCGGTCGTAGAGGGCTCCGGCGGACTCCTTCACTACAGAGTCCTCGACCTTGTAGATATCACGCTCGAAATCTTCATCAGCTTGGTCGAAGACTTCATAGTGCCGGCACCCTTCGCGAGAGAGCGCGTTCATCGCCCCCTCGCAGGTGACCAGGGAAGCATAAGACATAAACCCCTCCACGATGGTGGGGAGCGCCTGCAACTCCTCCTCCACCCACTCCAGGCAGCGAAGTCCGGGCTCTCGGTCCGGCACTTCGAACTCAGCGGTCCACGCGCCCAGCTCATGGTATGAATCCATAAGCTATTTGCGGGTCCGCTCAGCCTCTGTGCGCGTCGCGGCTTCGGCCCTCTCCACACGGCTCTGTAGGGCGCGGAGCCGCTCCTCCAACTGCTCGGCGCGTTCCCTGGCAAGACCGCCCTCCACCCGCGCCAAACTGGCCTCCGCCTGCGCCTTGGCGAGGGCCTCATTGGCCTCCCTCCTCTCCTCCGCCAGTTGGCGCCGGAGGTCAGTTTTCTCCCCCTCCAGCACGGCCACCTTGTCCGCCAGCTTGCGGCACTTGCTGTCGGCGGCCGATTTTTCCCGGACAGCGTCAGCATGTTGCGTCCGAAGTCTCTCGACTTCGGCAGACACAACGGCCGTAAGGGCCCCCGACGCCGCACGGCCGGCGAAGTCAGCCGCCTACAAAACACACGTAAGACCACAGCCCCAACAAAGCCGAAAAAACGAACCGAAGTCTAGCTCAATGTACCTGACTTAGTGCCTCCTTCATCTCCTCCAGCCGGCGGGACACAACGCCCGCCTCGTCCCTCACAGCAGCAAGTGCCGGCATCTCACCGCCAGCACTAAGAGCACCACCCTTTGCCTTTGGCATTACGGCAGCTGCCGTGGTCGCCGCGGCAGGCGGAACAATGACAAGTTGGCCTTCGTCCGACCCTGTGACGTATCAACAAATTAGAAAAAAGCCAAGCCAGCGCCTTACCAACAAGATAGTCGTCCACGCTAATGTCGGTGGCGAAGTCGGCGACGCGCTTGCCCGGCGGCGGCAACCCTCGGGCCGACTTCACAGCCTCCGGCACCCTGCCGGACGCCGGTGCGGCCTTCGCAGTCTTGGAACCATCGGCGGCAGCCGCAGCCTCCGCCGCGCTGCCGGATGCAGGGACGGCCGACTTCGCCGCCAACGGCGGCTGACCTCCGCCGGGGGCCGTAGCCTTCGCAGCCCCCCGCTGCCTCTTCGGCCTGGCTTCATGAAGCCTGACGACCGCCTGGCGCTTCTGCGCAGCTCCTTGGCGATCCTTGTCCATCACTGCCGACACAACAGCAGCAATATTCCGCCCGTAAGGAAACACTTTCCACTCACGAACCATGCGAGATGTAAAAAAGTCTTCGCCGGCCGCGCGGGGGATAGGAACATTCCTAGGCCACCAACCCCCGGTAACCCTCAGCATCCGCGCCGAAGACTCCCGGAGCTCGGGCGAAGACATCCTTCCCCCCGGGGCCGCGCATGTCCTCATTAATTCTCTAGCAAAACCATCGGAAACCCCAAGTCCTCCCATAGCAGTACCTAGTTTCCTCTTCTTAGAGGACGGGGCGGCCGCCGGCGTGGGGTCGTCTCCAGACTCTACCACCGGTTTCTTCCCGAGACGATCCACATCGTCCTGGCCAGGATAACCGTCATACGGCAGTCCATTCAATTCAAAAACCCTGTTCAAACGGTCATTCGACCCGCGGATATCCCAGCTACGCTGGCCCTCTGTCCTCGGCACGTACCGACCAACGATCTGCATCGCCCCATCCTCCGCCTCACGCACAAAGGCGGCCGGATCGCGGCTATGCAGATCCAGCGCGAAGACAGGACTTCGCACCAGCTTCCCACCATAGGAAGGCATCCGGCGAGGGCACACTTCGCCCAACGCCCAGCCATGCGCCAAAGGCCATACCCCGTACGCAATAAATTCCTCAACCAAATCCCGCCCACTACTCAGGCCGGCGGCGCACCGAAGGGCCCCTTTGTCTGCATCCTCCTCCGCCACTTCAAAAGGCGGGTACGCTGAGTAGAAATGCGAGCACATCTCAGACACGGGTAGCCCCGGATGGTCTTCGACGGTACCCTCCGCAACGTAGAACCAGAAATCTTGCCAATTGCCCCACTTGTTGCGGGCACAGGGAACCAACTCCACTACCTCCATCGTGGTCTTGACGGTCTTCGGCGTAAATGTACAGGACCCAAACTGGGCAACTTCATCCCCAATTATCCTCTTCTGCCAGTGCAGGCAATAGTACTTCGCGAAGACTTCGACTGATGGCTGACCGCCGTACGAAGTCGTCGCCCAGACATACTTCGACAACGCCACCACGGCATTCGGAGTCAGCTGATGGATCTGAACGCTAAATCTGCGCAGGACTTCTCCAACAAATCGGTGCGCAGGCAGGCGGAGACCGGCGGCGAAGAACGCCTCGAACACAACCAACTCACCTTCCGGCGCGGGGACTTCCTCCGTCCCCGGGACACGAGCGACTCCGTTGCCAAAGTAACCCAGCCGCTGCATATCTTGCACGCGGACCGACGACATCAGCGACACACCAAAATCAACCGTATCGCCGGCGCGCAACTCCTCTGCCGCCACGGTACTCAGTGTTTCCTCAGACGACGCGTCGGCCGGCGGCGTAGCGGCAGCGGAAGAAGAAGAGGTCGGCACCGCTACGTACCGTCGGCGGCGGCGGGCGGTTTGCTTCACTCGAGCCAGATCTCCGGCGAACAGGAGCAAGGAGGGCAGACGAGCAGCAAGACGGTGGAAAAGGCGGCTAGGGTTTTTACGGAGCGCGGAAGGATAAAATTCAAAACGAGCCGACCCCCGCCCCCTTTTATACACAGGGCGCGGCGCTTCGGGAAACCCGCAGTCCAACAGTACGGTGTCAATCAACGGTCATGTCAAAAACCCCCCGCGGAACCACTTCGAGCGAGGGCAGCGTCTCCACCATCTAGCGACGTCTTCGGCACCAGATGACTTAGTCGAACTGGTCCCTCGGAGGGCAAATGTTGGGGCGAAGGCGAAGACGTCACCCTCCGCTCGAGGCCTTCGCCGTGGTTGTCGATTCAACAGAGACAAGACAACGGGCGAAGGCACCCTTCGCCCCATACGACATCAGACGAAGACCTGCACGAGGTCATCCCACCGTGCGGCCTCGTCCAGCACAGAAGCCCACGTATGATCCGGCCCATTGTAACGGGCCCTGCGTGGCCGCTGCATGTTACAGGCCTAATTTGTAAAGGCATCCCTGTAATTACAGTCTGTAACCCTGCTTTATGGGAATATTCTGGGGATAACCTAGGTGTCTGAGGGCACATGCGTCCTTAACACAGGACGCTGGGCACTCAGATACCTATAAATACCCCCGCACAGTGTCTGTGAGAGGCTAGGTTAACAGAGCTATTGCCATCTTACGCGAGAACCCTGTTTACGTCATTATTCCTCCCGTTGGATCCCCTTGCGGCAGAGAGCAAGTTCCAACAAGGATTTTCTCTCTCCAGAAAATAACATTTCATAATAATTAGAAAGGATATATATAGAGTCTCTTTCACGGTCTTTTCTAATTCCACTCTACAAATTCTCATTTGAAAAGTCAATTGAATATAAACCGTTCTCTATATCTTATGCGCAATTTAGAGAGCCAACCTCTTCCTCCATCTTTGACTAGCAAGAAACTAGAAATAAAGTGTCGGCGTTTCGAGACAGGGGGGTCCCTAAGCCGACGAGTGAGTGTGCTGCGTGCCCCAGCCCAGATGGGTCGAGCGCGTGGGCGAGCGCGAAGGGGGGAGAGGCGAGGTGGCCGGAGTCGAGCGTGAGAGAGGTGGAAGTCCCGCGGCCTTCGTGTTCGTCCCGCGCCCAGGTCGGGTGCGCTTGCAGTAGGGGGGTTACAAGCGTCCACGCGGGTGAGGGAAGCGAGCGGCCCCAAGAGAGCGCCTGTCCCGTCCTCGGTCCCGCGCGGCCAACCTTCTCTAAGAAGGCCCTGGTCCTCCCTTTTATAGTCGTAAGGAGAGGATCCAGGTGTACAATGGGGGGTGTAGCAGAGTGCTACGTGTCTAGCGGAGGAAGAGCTAGCGCCCTAGGTACATGCCAATGTGGCAGCCGGAGAGATCTGGGCACCCTGCTGGCGTGATGTCGTGGCTGTCGGAGGTGCGGCGGAGCCTGGTGGAGGGACAGCTGTTGGAGCGGTCGAATCCCTGCTGACGTCGTCCTGCTTCCGTAAGAGAGCTGGGGGCCGCCGTCGTCATAGAGCTTGTGGAGCGCCATCATTGCCCCTCCGGCAGAGCTGGCCGGATGGGACGCCGGTCTTGTTCTCCGTGACCCGAGTCGATTCGGGGTAGGATGATGATGGCGCTTCCTGTTGACGTGGCGGTCTGTGCCCTAGGCAGGGCGACGTGGGGGTTCCTCCGAAGCCGAGGTTGAGTCTGCCTTCCGTTGCCGTGGCCGAGCCCGAGCCATGGGGTCGGGCGAGGCGGAAGTCGTTCGGCCGAGGCCAGGGCGGAGTCCGAGCCCTGAGGCGGAAGTCGTTCGGCCGAGGCCAGGGCGGAGTCCGAGCCCTGGGGTCGGGCGAGGCGGAAGTCATTCGACCGAGGCCAGGGCGGAGTCCGAGCCCTGGGGTCGGGCGAAGCGGAAGTCGTTCGGCCGAGGCCAGGGCGGAGTCCGAGCCCTGGGGTCGGGCGAGGCGGAGCTTCGTCGTCTTCCAGGTCTTAGCCCGAGTCCGAGCCCTGGGGTCGGGCGAAGCGGAGTTTCGTCGTCTTCCGGGTCTTAGCCCGAGTCCGAGCCCTGGGGTCGGGCGGAGCGGAGTTCGCCGTCTTCCGGGTCTTAGCCCGAGTCCGAGCCCTGGGGTCGGGCGGAGCGGAGTTCGCCGTCTTCCGGGTCTTAGCCCGAGTCCGAGCCCTGGGGTCGGGCGGAGCGGAGTTCGCCGTCTTCCGGGTCTTTGCCCGAGTCCGAGCCCTGGGGTCGGGCGGAGCGGAGTTCGCCGTCTTCCGGGTCTTAGCCCGAGTCCGAGCCCTGGGGTCGGGCGGAGCGGAGTTCGCCGTCTTCCGGGTCTTAGCCCGAGTCCGAGCCCTGGGGTCGGGCGGAGCGGAGTTCGCCGTGGCGCCTTTGGCAAGGCCTGACTGCCTGTCAGACTCACTCTGTCGAGTGGCACTGCAGTCGGAGTGGCGCAGGCGGCGCTGTCCTTCTGTCAGACTGGCCAGTGGAGCGGTGGAGTGACGGCGGTCACTTCGGCTCTGCCGGGGGCGCGTGTCAGGATGAAGGTGTCAGGCCACCTTTGCGTTAAATGCCCCTGCAATTTGGTCAGTCGGTGCGGCGATTTAGTCAAGGTTGCTTCTGAGCGAAGCCAAGGCCTCGGGCGAGCCGGTGATGTGTCCGCCATAAAAAGGGGGCCTCGGGCGAGACGGAAGTCTCTCGAGGTCGGCTGCCCTTGGCCGAGGCTAGGCTCGGGTGAAGCGTGATCGAGTCACTCGTGTGGACTGATCCCTGACTTAATCGTACCCATCAGGCCTTTGCAGCTTTATGCTGATGGGGGTTACCAGCTGAGAATTAGGCGCCTTGAGGGTACCCCTAATTATGGTCCCCGACAGTAGCCCCCGAGCCTCGAAGGGAGTGTTAGCACTCGCTTGGAGGCTTTCGTCGCACTTTTTTGCAAGGGGACCAACCTTTCTCGGTTGCATTTCGTTCCGGTGGGTGCGCGCGAGCGCACCCGCCGGGTGTAGCCCCCGAGGCCTCGGAGGAGTGGTTACACTCCTTCGAGGTCTTAATACCTCGCGCAATGTTTCGGCTGGTCTGGTCGTTCCCTCATGCGAACTGGCCGTAGCCCGGGTGCACGGTCGGGGTCCAAGCTCTCGGGCTGGTATGTTGACGCTGTCAACGATTTGGCCGGAGCCGGTTTTTGCGAGAGCAGCCCCCGAGCCTCTGCACAGGGCGAGAGGGCGATCAGGGACAGACTCGACTTTTTACATACGCCCCTACGTCGCCTTTCCGCAAGGAGGAGGGGGGGAGTGCGCCATGTTACCCTCGATGGGCACCGAACATGGTGTCTCCGGTGAGCTGCAAGCGGGTAATCCGAGTGGACGTCCGTGCCCCGTTCGTTGGGGGTCGGCTAGGGGCCCAGAGGCACGCCCAAAAGTACCTGCGGGTGATTTGCCGGACCCGGTCCCCTGGCGACGGGGTCCGAGGGCTCGATGCCTCCCTCCGATGGGATTCCGTTACAAGATCGTTCCCGCTGGTCTCGGAAATGTCCTAGGGTACCTCGGGAGCGCAGCCCGAGCCTTGGTTATGTATCGAACGTACCCTTGGTCATCCCTCGCTCGGTGTCTGAGGCGACTGTGAACCCTTCAGGGGCCAGCCTTCGAACCCCTGATCAGTAATGGGCGCGGAGCCCGAGTAGCCTGAGGCGGCCATGGAACCCTTCGGGGGGTTGGCCTTCGAACCCCTGACCAGTAGTGGGTGTCGGGCCCACGCGATCTGAGGCGGCTGTTGAACCCTTCGGAGGGCCAGCCTTCGAACCCCTGATCAGTAGTGGGGGGCTCGGAGCCCGGTTCCTTCGGAGAAGGATCCCTTTCGGGGTACCCCCTTTTCCCGGTCCCTGTTGCAAGAGATAGAGAAAGAGGAAAACGGAAAAGGATACGAAATCGGACGACGTGGCGTACCTTTTCTGACGCGGTTGTTACGGCGAAGGTGAAGTGTCGCGCGCTCCTCCCGTCAGAGGCGCCGCGTGTCCCGCCGCGGAGTTAATGCGACGGGGCGAGTGGTCGGCGGGGCGGCCGTTGCGCGCGTGCGATCCGTTCGAGGAACGGGTCACGGGTGCACCGTCTCCATGCCGTGAGAGGAGGCTCTCTTGCTGTCCCAGGATGGGACGTGAGCCTGGCCGACGACGTGACCGCTGCGCCCGCCCGCCTGCCACCGCTATTACTGCCGGCCCTCTTTCGGTCGCTTTGACCGACGCGCTAGGCTGGCGCTGTTGGGTCGCCTCGAGTCGCGGCATTGGCTCCGCAACCGAAGAGGCGCGATGGTGGCACAAGTGGCGGTGCGGTTGCTTGCATGCAGCAACTGGCGCGCCGGTTGCTCGACGCGTGGGCCTGGGTTCCCAAGCTGGCGTGTCAGAAGTTGGAGAAGCGCGTCCATCTAGCGCGGTTGCATGCCGCCTGCATGGCTGCCCGCCCCTTCTGCCCGTTGGTCTGGGCGGAAATGGGGGGTCGCTTGTAACCGCTGGACGGTCGTGCGCACCACGCGCGGCGGTTCGGCTTCTTCTGCCCTGAGCCGGCTTGCATGACGTGCGGGACCCAGCCCCCGAGTCGCAGGGGAGGGCCTTGGAGCGTGTCGTAGAAGACTCGGCTTGCGGCGCCTGGGGCGCACGTAGGGGGAGTTGCCTTTAAAAGGAGGGAGACTCCTTTCGGAAGGCAACCACGTCTTCTTCCTCCCTTAAGCGTCGTGTCTTCCCACCTTCCAAGCCCCCGGATGGGGGGTATCCGCCGCCTCTCCGCCTCCTCGTTGGAGGGACGCAACTCCATGGGAGTTGGTACCTCTCAGCCATCGTTCGGCTTCAAGGATTTTCATCATGCTGCCCGGCTGCTCCCCTCTGCCGGCGGTCACCTGAGATGGCGACCTCCGGTTTGATGGTGGGGGAAAGCGAGCCGGGCTGCAGCCTCTTCCCCTCCCTCAGCCTCAAGGATTTTCATCACCAGGGCTGGGGAGGGGAGTGCGCCGAGTTGAGGTCGGCCCCCGCGTGGGCGGCGGCCCGCTCCTTCACTCAGTGATCGGAGGGAAAGGCGGCCGTCGTCCGTGGCGCTGGCAGCTGCAGCGTGCCTGGCTTTCAGGCGCGGGTGGCTTCGGAGCCGCTCGCGGTGCCGGCATCCGCCACGGCAGCTTGAAGAGGTTCTGCTGCCGGCGAGATAGCCGGGGCCGGCCAAGGGCTGACCTCCAACTCTACGGCCTTCTGCCCGTCCTTGCCTTACGAGTTTTGGCATGGGCGGGGGCCTCCTGGCAGCGGCATCTAGCCTGAGGTCGGCGTTGCCGCTGCTTGGTCCCTCGGAGCAGAAGGCGTCGTCGTCGCCGCTGCTGGAGCAGGTGACGGCGCACCATTCGTCGGCCTTCAGTTGCTCCGCAGGCCTTCCCCCTCGGAGTGGGGTCGTTCGTGCCTGCGGAGGGGGAACCGGAGTTCCGTTGGTAGTGGCATCTCGAATGCCAGTGTTTTTTGTTCATTGTGGCTGTCGGGGCCTGAACATGTATGTAATTTCGGCACGGAGCCGTGTTTTTTCCTCATTTTCGAGCACTAAGTCTCGCCTGTTGATTATCTGAACCGCTTTACCAAGCATGAGTCGCCCCGTGTCAAGGTGACGGGTGAGGTATCCGTATCCCGGAGGCGTAGGAATCCCTCGGCCCGTTCGGCCTTGTTGTCTGGGGTTCCTCTAGCTTAGTTAAAGAGACCCCTCGGCCGCCCTTCGGTGGACCGAGGCCAGGGGTAGCGATATCAGTACGAACAGAGGCGGAGTTGGCTCGAGAATGGGAACCTGGTTGGCCGGAGCCTAGTCGTGTTGTCCGTCAGCGGAGCCGACGCCAAAGTCGATCAGTCGAGGCCTCGGGTCGGGCTGGCGCCCTTGGAAGCCGGTTGACCGAGGCCTCAGGGGTAACCGGTCGAGCCGCCTGCTCGGGCCGGATTCCCGGAGGAGTCCCTGGACCGCGTCGCCGCCCGAGGCTGGGTCGGACTTTGCTGAAGACGTCGTCGATGCCGAGGGTGCTACGGCTCCCTTCAGCGTGAAGACCCGAGCCTGCAGGATCAGATCATCTTGTAGCATGTGCTTTCTGCGGCCGTCGAGGCCAGAAAAACACACCCTCGCTGCGCTTGCGAAGCTGCGTCTTTTTTCCTCTTGTTTCGAGCATCTGGACTCTGTCGGTAACAGGGATGTTTGTGTGAGCGAGAGTTGCTTTTCGCGGAAGGGACGAGTGAGGTATCCGTATCCCCGAGGCGTGGGAATCCCTCGGCTCGGTCGGCCTTGCCGCTTACGCGTACTTTCACCCGTCCATGAGGCCCTGTCCCCGACTTAGTCGAGAAGGCTTGAAGGACTGCTTCGGCAGGAGAGCTTCCGAACGTGAAGACTTGTTCGGTCCACGGAGTCGCTTTATCCGAGCGCAAGTTACTTATCGCAGAAGGTGATGAGTGAGGTATCCGTATCCCGGAGGCGTAGGAGTCCCTCGGCTCGGTCAGCCTCGGCTGCTTACGTGTACTCCGTCGTTTCCAGGATCCGCTTTCCGAAGTAGTCAAGAAGCACGAAAGAAATCCTGCTAAAAAGAGATCCTTTTTCGAGAAAAAATTCGACGCAGAGGGGGTCTCCCCCCTTTTAGCCCCCGAGGGAGGGTCGGGCTTTGCCGAGGCTAAGCCGACCCTTCCTTGACGACTAAACTTTGCGTAGGTACGAGGTATATGAACAACTTGAAAACATCTTAAGGGTAGAATCGACGTAGCTGTTTGATGTTCCAGGCGTTGCCGTAGATTTTGCCTTGATTGTTGGCCAGCTTGTATGTTCCGGGCTTCAGAACTTTGGCGATGACGAATGGCCCTTCCCAGGGGGGCGTGAGCTTGTGCCTCCCTCAGGCGTCTTGCCGCAGCCGAAGCACCAGATCGCCCACCTGGAGTTCTCGGGACTGGACCCCTCGGGCGTGGTAGCGTCACAGGGACTGTTGATACCGCGCCGAGTGTAGTAAGGCCCTGTCCCGAGCTTCCTCCAGCTGGTCTAGCGATTCCTCTCGGCTGGCTTGGTTGCTTCGTTCGGTGTAGGCCCTCGCCCTCGGGGAGCCGTATTCTAGGTCAGTGGGCAAGATAGCTTCAGCCCCGTAGACCAGGAAAAACGGCGTGAAGCCCATGGCACGACTCGGCGTCGTCCTTAAGCTCCAGACCACCGAGGGGAGTTCCTTCATCCATCGCTTGCCGAATTTGTTGAGGTCGTTGTAGATCCGAGGCTTGAGCCCTTGTAGAATCATGCCGTTGGCACGCTCTACTTGCCCATTCGACATGGGATGAGCCACGGCGGCCCAGTCCACCCGGATATGGTGATCCTCGCAAAAATCCAAGAATTTTTTGCCGGTGAACTGGGTGCCGTTGTCGGTGATGATGGAGTTCGGGACCCCGAAGCGATGGATGATGTTGGTGAAGAACGCCACCGCCTGCTCGGACCTGATGCTGTTCAGAGGTCGGACCTCGATCCACTTGGAGAATTTGTCGATGGCGACCAGCAGGTGCGTGTAGCCCCCGGGCGCCTTCTGCAAGGGACCGACGAGGTCCAGACCCCATACAGCGAAGGGCCAAGTGACGGGTATTGTTTGCAGAGCCTGAGCGGGCAGGTGTGTCCGCTTCGCATAGAATTGGCACCCTTCGCAGGTGCGGACAATTCTAGTGGCGTCAGCCACCGCCGTTGGCCAGTAGAAGCCTTGCCGGAAAGCATTTCCGACAAGGGCTCGGGGCGCTGCGTGGTGGCCGCAAGCCCCCGAGTGTATTTCTTGCAGCAGTTCCCGACCTTCGGCGATGGAGATGCATCGCTGGAGGATGCCCGAGGAGCTGCGGTGGTAGAGCTCCTCTTCGTCGCCCAGCAAGACGAATGACTTGGCGCGTCGCGCTACCCGCCGAGCCTCGACTTGGTCGAGGGGTAGCTCTCCTCGACGGAGATATTGCAGGTACAGGGCCTGCCAATCTTGATCTGGCGTGGCCCCGCTCTGCCCTTCCTCGACGTTCAGTGCCGCACCCTCGGAGGCCGAGGGTACCTCGGGCTCTGCCGAGGGTACCTCGGGCCGTGCCGAGGGTACCTCGGGCTGGGCCGAGGGTACCTCGGGCTCGGGCGCGTCGTCGAGCTTGACGGAGGGTTGATGCAGATCCCGGGAGAAGACGTCCGGGGGGACTGTCGTTCGCCCCGAGGCTATCTTAGCCAGCTCGTCTGCGGTTTCGTTGTAGCGCCGAGCGATGTGGTTGAGCTCGAGCCCGAAGAACTTGTCTTCCAGGCGCCGAACCTCATCGCAGTAGGCCTCCATCTTCGGGTCGCGGCAGTGGGAGTTCTTCATGACTTGGTCGATGACGAGCTGTGAATCACCGCGGGCGTCGAGGCGTCTGACCCCTAGCTCGATGGCGATCCGCAATCCGTTGACCAGAGCTTCGTACTCGGCCACATTGTTGGACGCCGGGAAATGGAGGCGCAGCACGTAGCGTAAGTGCTTTCCGAGGGGCGAGATGAAGAGCAGGCCCGCGCCGGCCCCCGTCTTCATCAGCGACCCGTCGAAAAACATGGTCCAGAGCTCCGGTTGGATCGGAGTCGCTCGCAGCTGGGTGTCGACCCATTCGGCCACGAAATCCGCCAACACCTGGGACTTGATGGCCTTCCGAGGGGCGAACGAGATCGTTTCGCCCATGATTTCCACCGCCCACTTTGCGATCCTGCCCGAGGCCTCTCGACACTGGATGATCTCCCTCAGGGGGAAGGATGACACCACAGTTACCGGATGAGACTCGAAGTAATGTCGCAGCTTCCGCCTTGTCAGGATCACAGCATACAGCAGCTTTTGAACTTGTGGGTAGCGGATCTTAGTCTCGGACAGCACTTCGCTGATGAAGTAGACCGACCTCTGAACGGGCAATGCATGCCCTTCCTCTTGCCTTTCGACCACAATCGCGGCGCTAACCACCTGAGTGGTCGCGACGACGTAGACCAAAAGGGCTTCTCCGTCCGCCGGGGGCACCAAGACAGGCGCCTTTGTAAGGAGCGCCTTCAGGTTGCCGAGGGCTTCCTCGGCCTCGGGGGTCCAAGCGAAACACTCGGCCTTCCTTAAGAGGCGGTACAGAGGCAGACCTCTTTCGCCGAGGCGTGAGATGAAGCGGCTCAGGGCCGCGAGGCATCCCATGACCCTCTGTACCCCTTTTAAGTCCTTGATGGGTCCCATGCTGGTGATGGCCGCGATCTTCTCCGGGTTGGCTTCGATGCCTCGCTCGGAGACGATGAACCCTAGGAGCATGCCTCGGGGCACCCCGAAGACACACTTCTCAGGATTAAGCTTGACTCCTTTCGCCTTGAGACACCGGAATGTCACTTCAAGGTCGGAGAGGAGGTCGGAAGCCTTCCTTGTCTTGACTACGATGTCATCGACGTAGGCCTCGACTGTGCGACCGATGTGTTCGCCGAACACATGGTTCATGCACCGCTGGTACGTCGCGCCCGCATTCCTCAAACCGAACGGCATGGTGACATAGCAGTACATGCCGAACGGCGTGATGAAAGAAGTCGCGAGCTGGTCGGACTCTTTCATCCGGATCTGGTGATACCCTGAGTAGGCATCGAGGAAGGACAGGGTTTCGCACCCAGCGGTGGAATCCACGATTTGGTCGATGCGAGGCAGAGGGTAGGGAACCTTCGGACATGCTTTGTTGAGACCAGTGTAGTCTACACACATCCGCCATTTCCCCCCTTTCTTCCTCACAAGCACAGGGTTGGCAAGCCATTCGGGATGGAATACCTCTTTGATGAACCCTGCTGCCATTAGCTTGTGGATCTCTTCGCCAATCACTCTGCGCTTCTCCTCGTCGAATCGGCGCAGAGGCTGCCTGACGGGTCGGGCTCCGGCCCGAATATCCAGCGAGTGCTCGGCGACATCCCTCGGTATGCCGGGCATGTCCGAGGGACTCACTACAGGAGAAGCCTAAAATTTCGTGGGCCGGTATATTTTCGTCGGCCGGCCCACGAAAATAAGGAAGTTATTTTCGTCGGCCTAGTGGCCGACGAATATAATACGTATTTTCGTAGGCCTATTAATATTTTCGTCGGCAGGCCGACGAAAATACGGAAATTATTTTCGTCGGCCACTAGGCCGACGAAAATAAGCTATATTTTCGTGGGCCGAGGCCAAACCGACGAAAATACGTCGTTGACCGACCACTATTTTCGTCGGCCTCACTGAGGCCGACGAAAATAGTGGCCCTACATCGTCGGGCCCAGCCTTCTCTCGCTCGTTTCAAACGGTTCTCACCACCGCGCCGCCGCACGCCTTACCCCGCCCACGCCGCCGCCGCCGAGCCCCACGCCGCCCAAGGTCCCGCGCCGCCCGCCCCCCACGACGCCGCCGCGCAGCCCGGCCCCCAGGACGCCGCCGTGCCGCCCCGCGCCGCCGCACGCCGCCCCCCGCCCACGCCGCCGCCGCCGCACGCCGCCCCCCGCCCACGCCGCCGCTGCCGAGCCCCACGCCGCCCAAGGTCCCGCGCCGCCCGGCCCCCACGACGCCGCCGCGCAGCCCGGCCCCCAGGACGCCGCCGTGCCGCCCGGCCCCCACGACGCCGCCGCGCCGCCCGGCAGAGCTCCCGCGCCCCTCGCCGCCGCGCAGAGCTCCCGCGCCCCCACGACGCCGCCTGCACCCCTGCACGCCGCCCGCAGAGCTCCCGCGCCCCCACGACGCCGTTGCACGCCTGCACGCCGCCCCTGCAGCCGCGCCCCTCGCCGCCCGCCCCTGCACGCCGCGCCCCTCACCCCTGCACGCCTGCCGAGCACCACGCCCGCCCCGCTGAGCCCCACGTCGCCGCACACCGCACGCAGCCCGCGCGTCCTCACCCGCCCGCGAAGAAGAGAGCCCGTCGTCCGCGAAGGGAGCCCGTGGCCGCCGTCGCGAAGAAGAGAGCCCGTCGTTCGTCCACGCCGCGCTCGCCGTTCGTCCACGCCGCCCTCGTTCACCGCGGTGAGCCTCCCCGTATATAATATTGTTTGTAAGATTGTTATCACACCATATTTGATGCTCATGGCGGTTGTGGCGGTCGTGGCGTGCCGTGGCGTGCCGTGCGCGTGCCGTGGCGGCCGTGACGAGCCTCTGTCTTATGGTTGTGCCATTGGCGTATACGGCACTTCTATCTTATGGTTGTGTCGTTGCATTCTTTGTCTAATCCTCAATGTGATCGGAGGGTGATGTCTTTTGTTTAATCTCCGAGATATTTTTTAATGTTTATAGTTTAGTTTTAATCGTTAACCATAGCGAACCGTATGCGTCACCCGTTCGGGAACGGCGAACGTCACATTGGCTTGTGAGGTTCGCCGTTCTGGAATTGTCCACGTATTTTGGACAGCCTGAGAGTGTAGGCCGATGCTTGTGATTTGTGACATGTGCCTTATGATTGACGCGGAATTTCGGTTGTGTAACCCAGTTGTTCTCCAACACACCATGTTCAGGCGTGTGCTTGGAGAGCAGCGAGGTTATGCTGCCGAAATTTCGCGGCAATCGTAGGATACATGTCACAAATCACAAGCATCGGCCTACACTCTTGGGTGGGTTTAGGGCCTTTACCTAATAGGGAGTTCACCTAAGCCACGGACGATCGTTGATGTTCTTTGTGTTTTGTTTAGCCTTTGAAATGGACGGTGATCGGAGGGTGATGTATGACGGGTGGAGAAAGGATGGGGCACATTCGAATGAATGGATGGGTGTAACAAAGGCTTTTCTTGAGCACGCTTTCAAAGATGCAACTGGTCGTCTAGTGAAGTGTCCTTGCAATCGCTGCGAGAACAAGTGGCCTCAGAAGAAGGAAGAAATGGAGAAACACCTTTGCAAAAGTGGGTTTATGCCGAACTACCTTGTATGGTACCGGCATGGAGAGTCTATTAAACACGTTGACGCGGAGGTGGAACTTGATGACGATCATGATAGGATGGACGACATGTTGCATGATCTTGGTAGGGATGTTGAAATGAACGCTGAGGAGCCGGGGCAGCTTCCACGCGATGCTCAGGAATTCTTCAGGCTACTCGCCGCGGGGGAAGAGAGACTGCACGAGCACACTCAGATGTCAGTTCTTGGGACTCTCACAAGACTAATGGCGATAAAGTCGAAGCACAACATTTCAAACAGTGCTTACAACGACATCGTCCAACTGATGGGCGAGGTTCTCCCGGAGAATCATAAGTTGCCAAAGAATATGTACTTCGCAAAGAAGATGTTGGCTGGTCTTGGGATGACATATGAGAAGATCGACGTGTGTCCCAACAGTTGCATGCTATTCTTTGAGGAGGATGACAAGCTGGACCGTTGTAAGCATTGTGAAGCTTCTAGATATGTCGAGGTGACAAATGATGAGGGTGAATTGGTAGTTACGAAGGTCGCAGCTAAGCAACTTCGTCGGTTGCCCATCATTCCTCGGCTTTCAAGGTTGTTCCTCAACAAGGAAATAGCTCTGCATATGACATGGCCAAAGAATGGTGTACGTCTCGTCACTGATCCAGACATAATGGTCCATCCGTCGGACGGTGATGCGTGGAAGGCAATTGACGAGTTTGATCCCGAATTTGCAAACGACCCTAGGAGTGTACGGCTTGGTCTATCGACGGACGGATTCACACCTTTCAATACCAGTGCAAGCCCTTACTCGTGTTGGCCTGTCTTCATTGTGCCATATAATCTTCCTCCTGAGTTGGTCAATAAAGAAGAGTTCATGTTCCTTGCACTAGTCATCCTAGGCCCCGAGCATCCAGGGCCAAAGCTGAATATGTTTGTTCGCCCTTTAATTGAAGAGCTGAAACAATTGTGGAGAGGTGTGAAGGCTTATGACAGCCATACTGAAAAGGAGTTTACCATGCGCGCTGCTTATTTGTGGTCAGTGCATGATCTGCTGGCGTATGGAGATTGGTCTGGATGGTGTGTTCATGGTCGGTTGTGCTGTCCCATATGTATGAATGATACGGATGCATTCAGATTGAAGCATGGTGGGAAAGTGTCATTCTTTGATGCTCATCGACGTTGGACTCCATTCAAGCATGATTTCAGGAATTCGCTTACTGCATTCAGAAGTGGAGCCAAAATCAGAAATGGGCCACCAAAGAGGCAAACTGCACCGCAGATAATGGCATGGCATGCTTGTCTGAAGCAAGGAGAAAATGATAGGTTTCAAGGCTACGGGGAGGACCACAACTGGACCCATATTTCATCAATATGGGACCTTCCGTATGCAAAAGCCTTGATCATGCCGCACAACATAGACTTGATGCACCAAGAGCGTAATGTTGCTGAAAGCATCATAAGCACATGTTTCGATGTGACTGATAAAACGAAAGATAATATGAAGGCAAGAAAAGACATGGCTGAAATTTGTAAGAGACCGATGCTCGAGTTGAAAGTAAGCGATAAAGGGCATGAGAGTAGGCCGCGAGCTGATTACTGCCTCAAGCCAGATGAAAGGAAAGAAATATTTAAGTGGTTGAAGAATCTGAAATTTCCAGATCGATATGCGGCAAATCTGAAACGGGCAGTCAATCTGAAGACCGGTAAATTGATCGGTTTGAAAAGCCATGACTACCATATTATTATGGAGAGGCTGATGCCCGTGATGTTTCGAGGCTATTTTAAGGATGAGCTTTGGAGCATATTTGCAGAGCTGAGTTTCTTCTATAGGGAAGTATGCGCAAAGACGGTATCGAAGAGGTTGATGCAGAAATTTGAGAAAGAAATTCCAATTCTTATTTGTAAATTTGAAAAGGTTTTCCCGCCAGGATTCTTCAATGTGATGCAACATCTAATTGTGCATTTGCCTTGGGAAGCTTTGGTAGGCGGACCAGTGCAATTCAGGTGGATGTATCCTATAGAAAGGGCGTTGAAAAAGCTCAGGGCGTCTGTTCGCAACAAGGCTAGAGTCGAAGGGTGTATTGCGGAGACTTTTGCCCTTAAGGAGATATCTCAATTCTCAACCAGGTATTTCGCTCGAGCCAACAATGTGTTTGCTCCTTCAGTGCGACTTCATGTCGAAAATGAATCGCCCCAAAGCACCCTTCAAATTTTTGCGAATCCGGGTAAAGCAGTTGGAAAAGGGAGTGTACGTCACATTGAAGGATCAGATTTGAACACGCTAATGCTATATATGTATAGCAATATTGACAGCACACAGGAGGCGTTCGAGTAAGTTTTCCTCATAGTTACTTCCATTTTCTCATCTCATAATTTCTATAGTGTGTAATCTCCATGTTTCTAATATGTCCAGCATGTTTGATGAAGAATGTTGGAAATCTACTAGTAAACCTACGGCCATCCAATTAGAAAATCTTCGACGTGATGGGTTGAAAGGTGGACCAAACTTCGTGCAGTGGTTTCGTAATTATGTTAGTAATTGTCGTTCTCTCATTGTCCATACTTAATCTTTGAATTTTGGATAGCAAAACACAGCCTTATTTGAATGATTGATGAATTGCAGGGTTCAGCGTCACATGCTCAGGAGGGTGCTGTCAACGTCCACGACTTCCTCGTCCATGGTTCTGGAGGGAGTGGCCACCTTCCTGGTGGTGGAGGAGGGAGTGGCCAAAACTCTCATAGCCCGCAGGAGTGATTAGTGAGTAGTGAGTTTGTTTGAAACTATGGACTTATGGTATTGAAACTATGTATGGACTATGGACTATTGACTATTTGTATATGTGAATGTGTTTTGTGATATGTATATGTCAATGTGTTTTGTGATATGTATATGTGAATGTGTTTTGTGAATTATGTATTTTGATTGTGAATCTGTATATATGTGAATTGTGATATTGTGTATTTTGCTGTGAATTATTAATAGGTGCGGAAAAATCTGTTTTGGGGGGGAACCATCAATTTTCGTCGGCCTCGGTGGTGGCCGACGAAAATATCCTGGGAACATATTTTCGTCGGCCATCAGCGGGCCGACGAAAATAGCCTGGGCGTATTTTCGTCGGCTTTCCCAAGGCCGACGAAAATAGTCAG
This sequence comes from Zea mays, assembly GCF_902167145.1. NCBI lineage: Eukaryota > Viridiplantae > Streptophyta > Magnoliopsida > Poales > Poaceae > Zea > Zea mays. The sequence continues at coordinate 128,325,478 of NC_050105.1, read as the reverse complement.
TCCGACCAATTATTTTCGTCGGCCTCGGGAAAGCCGACGAAAATAGGTATTTTTCGTCGGTACCGACGGAAATAGGTGCCTATTTTCATCGAACTTATTTTCGGCGGCTATTTTCGTCGGTCTGCCGACGAAAATAGTTTATTTTCGTCGGTTTAGGCTTATTTTCGTGGGCTTTTGGCCCACGAAAATTTAGGTGTTTCCTGTAGTGACTCCGCGCAAAGACGTCGGCGTTTGCGCGGAGAAAGTCGACGAGCACTGTGTAACACCCCTGGTGTTACTATAACTAAAACTTGAGCATGGCATCATGGGTCTGTTTGGTTGGGCTGTGGCTGTGAAAAAAGCTGCTGTGGGCTGTGAGCTGTGAGAAAAGCTGCTGTGGGCTATGAGCTGTTAAAAAGCTAAAAAGTGTTTGATGGAAACCACTAAAAGTCGCTAAAAGTTTTTCCATATATATTTTCACAGTTCCATCCAAAAGCCGCTAAAAGCAGGTCTAGATGTGCTTTCAGTTTTGCACTGCAAGAAATTCGGCTTTTAGAAAAAGCTGCTTCCTAGATCCAGTTCTTTGGTTTGGCTTTTGGCTTTTAGGGGGTAAAAGCCAAAGCCAAAAGCCAAACCAAACACACCCCATAAGCATTGGCATTGCATATGTTTGATACACCTAGAGTGCATTCACTAGGCAAAAATTTCAAACAAGTTGTATTGTTTTAATGTTTTTGCAAATAGAACCCTGATTAAAGAACTTAACCCTAAATAGGGATTAAAGGGGTAAAACTTAACCTAAGATGAGAAAACCTAAAGACCTTAGGGTAAAAGTTATAAAATGACCCCAAAAATAAGGTTGAATCACATTTATACCCCTGGGATACCAGAAACCCTAATTGGAACCCTGGAAAACCCTAAAACCAAACCCTAGGGGCTTATGTGCAAAAGTGGTGAACCTTTGGACTAAAGTGTAAAAACTACTATGTTTGAACATATACAGTCATTTGGTTCACAAATATGTGAATTTGCAAGTTAAACCCTAAGTTTTGGGCTTATTTGCAAGAATCACCTCTTAAGCACTATAGAGCCTAAGTCTGAAACTCAGTTTTGTTGGTTCAACTTTGGAGCCCTGTATCTTTTAAAATATAGGGATTTTGCCCAAAGTGACCACAACAAGTGTGTAGACCAATTAATGGAGAACAACTTTGCTTAAAGGTGTGAGCATTGTTGTTAAGGAAAAACTGAAGATAATCATGCCTGAAGTTGGACTGTCAGGCTGTCAGACTGGTTTGGTCTGAATTTTCAGACTAACAGTGAATTACCACCAACTTCAAACCCAATTTCAGACATGATTCAGTGACTTTTTGTGACAATACCATGTAGCAAAGTTGTAGCTGGTATGTAGTATTACAACCTTGATGCAGAGCTTGGGCTAAGTTGCCATTCAAAATTGAGAGAAAACTAAGTTTCAAAATGCTCTGTCAGTTCATCTAATAGGAGATCACCATGGTACAGTAAATGTTCAACTGAAAAAGATCCCAATTCCGCCCCCTGCTTGTCGCCGGTAGCCCATCGCCGTTGATCACCGCTCGCCGTGATTCGTGCGCCATGGCCATCGGATAAGCACGGCTCAGTAAGAATCTCGGCGTCCGATCCACTTGCGCTCGAGTTGTGGCTACGCTTGCCGTTTCCCCCCTGGCCGTCGGTCGACCAGATAAGTCTCACCGCCGTCGTGCTGTCGCCGTTACGTGCCACGTGTTTGTGCGCTGGTCCTCGTCGTTGTGACTCACTGGGTGCATGTCCGGTGATCACCGGAGGAAGCGCCACGGTGAAAGCCACCCATCCCTTGCTCCTGTGTCCATGTTCCCTCCGGCCGCCACCGTGCTTAACCCAAATTCCCGGCCACCGCTATCGCCCCCTATAAATTGAAGCCACCGTGAGCTCTGCAAGGTCATCACGCACCCAGCCACCAGATATCGTCCTCAATCGTTCACCTGAGAGCTCGAATTTTGGATTCCCCCCAATTCGGTTTCCGCCGCCGCGATGAACACCTCCCCGTGGCCAGCCCAACTCAGGTTAGTTCCAGTGTCCCAGTTGCTTGTTCTAGAGTCCTTAGACCCTCCTCAAGCTCTACGACCCACCTAATTGAGCTAGACCACCCTGGGTTGCCGTGAACGCTCGTGTTCTTCCCCGATACCCGCGGTCACCGTGGCCAGTGCAAACTGAATAGCCATTCTTGGAATTAGTGGGGGGAAAACACTCACTAGATCTTGAATTTGGGTTCGGCCAAAGATGGGCGCCAGTCTTTGAGCAATTTGTCCGATGCGCGTGCTCGTCGGAGTTCCGCACGACGCCATCCGCCGTCGAGGGTGTCGGCGTGTAAAAGAATAAGAACACAGGGGCCTTTCTGATGATGTCAGTGACTCCCCGAAATAGTGCAAGGGTTTCTTCTGTGTTTATTCAAGGCGCCAGGGTCGTTTGTGCAAAGTCGCCTTGGTCAAGCGCGCGCGGGCACGACTTTCCCTCTGGGCTGGGCCGTATGGGTTGCTTCTGGCCCAGCACTGTTTAACTTTTCTCCTTTTCTTTTTCAGTAGAGCTTTGAAAACCTATAGAAAATGGTAGAAAAATCCTAAAAATATGAGACCAATTTTCTTAGAACCCTAATTTCCTGTAGTATTTAATAAAAATAAACTCATGATTTTTAGATCAAATAGGGAATTCTAGAGTATTTAAAATAGCCTAAAATACTGGTTCTAGATTTTTAGAAAATAGATAATAATCCCAAAATTGCCCAAACTTTTTATGTGAGCTTTTCACATTATTTAGAGGCCTTGGGTAGAATTTGGATTGATTTGGACCTTGTTTGATCACCAAACCCAAAACCAACCCCCCTGCCCTATGAACTCCTTTACCGACTCCGGAAACCCTAAGTTCTCGGAGTTCCGTGAAGGAAAGTTGTACTCAAGACATAGATAATAAGTTTATATTATCTTTGCATTCTCATGAGCATTACATGACATTCATTCTTATATATATATACCTATATGGTTATATTTAGAAAACGGAGAAGAGAGTGAAGTGATTGAAGAGAAGGCACCACCACCTTGGAAACACAGGCATGGACTTGGCTCTACTTCGACATCTGCGAGTCCGAGCCTGACTCACCTATGAACAAAGGCAAGCCCCGGTGCATGCAACCCCTTTCCTTGTGTTTTTAAATACTTTTCGCACACTTAAGTCTAGTGAAATGTGCATTAGGTTCATAGGAATTGCTTGAAACCCTTTGATGCATTGCTTTCCTTGATATCCATACCTTTATCGATACTTCTGTGAAGTATCAAAATTATGATTTACAAAAATGCTTAGCCTTGCTTAGATCTTGTGGATAGAGGTTGTCCTCAATTTAACCCGGGAGAGGATGGCTTCTACCTGCAAGAATATTTTCATTTGGAGCAATAGTGGGATCTTACTGCAAAGTTCCCTGTGATGCTCTTTCATCCTAAGGAACAGGCACAATCCTAAGGATGGAAATACTTAAATAGAGACTTGGGGTAGGAACAGGTGATGTTCTACCCAGGTTGATTAAGGATTAACGCGTATGTAGGCTTGATGATCGAGGACCCTTTAACTGGTCACATGCCTCGTCATGGGTAAGCCTTGCCTCGGGCAGACTAAGGCCGGAATAAGATAACACAAAATGGGCGTGGAGCGGTGGCGAGAGTAGCGTGTACCCTCCGTGGCAAGAGGCTGGACGGTGGTGTATCTGTGCTCTCGGTTTGCGTGAACCTGATCCGGTCTTAAGAACCCCGGTGGCGGGTTGACATATGCAAGGGTTAAGTGCTACATATGTCGTGTGATTGGAGATCCTCAGCTGAGTATAATCGATTCGGATCGCCGTACCTTCGCGGTTATGAAGACTTGGTCACTGCCCTGCAACCTAAAGTCAGGATGTGAACACTATGGATAAAAATGATGTTGTATGGATGAGATGTTGAAATTAGACTAGATGCAAATAGAGTCTATTAATACTTAATATGGCGTTAAAAGATTGAAAGTAAGGACTCACTTTACTAAGCTGCTTCTGCAAAAGTACAAGTTGATTTTTGCTAAAGCCTCTCCTTGACTCCTATTTATCCAGCATACCCTTGAGAGTCTTTTCCTTAGTCGGGTAAGACTTGCTGAGTAATTCCATACTCAGGGTTTATCCCTTTGTTGTTTTTAGGTGAGGAAGCGACAAAGTTTTGTTGCTTTTGCTCCAAGGTGGTATCTAATGAAGAAAAACAAGAATGAAGATACGGGAGGACTTGGTCCTCCACATAGGATCTTTTTGTTTGATAGTTATTGGGAGGAGTTTTTGCCTCCCTTGATATGTGTACTCAGCACTCGTTTATAGCTCTGGTCTGTAATAAGTAACTTGATCTTACTTTCTAAATAAATGTAAGTTTATGTAATTGCTTCCGCACTTCTATATCTCCGATGTTCTGTAATGTCTGCAAGACGGGTGAAACGTTCCTGGTAAGGTAAGGAAAGATACCGAACTTGTCAAGTGACTTAGGAACATCCACAGGGTGTCTGATGTCTGTTGGACAAGAACAACTGTAGGTGGGCCTAATTACTTGGGAGGTTCCGTCACAGCTGGTATCGAAGCGTAGCCCTTTTTTGCAGATGTTATGAGGCATCTTCAAAAAGGATTTCCAAAAGTCTTACCTAAAAACTCTTTTCTCTTCTTACCTAAGTATTCTGAAGAGTTTATCTTAAAGACCAGATAGGAAGAGTGCAATGTATAGAAGGTATGAATCAACTAAGGTTGATTCTGTAATTATACATGCATCATGTCATACAAACTATAAGTTAAACCCCCTGCGTAGCTAGTTTAGTACATGATTCATCTACCTTGTTCATACATCCTTAGTGAATAGAGTGTATCCGTTGCCCTTCTCTATAGATGAATCAACAAGAAGCTCCTACAGGAGTTGGAGAGTTTCTACGAGATTTTGGTGTTCCAGTGGTCCTGTGGCGACTACTTCAAGAGGTCGGATATACCGAAGCACCCAAGTACCAGTGGTCACGCACTGTTCTTAGAGGACAACCATGGTATGAGGTAGTAGTGCGTATTCCAGAACGTGCTAGAAAACCATCTTGGCCGTATTGGATGTTCCATGCCGAAGGAATGACTCCTTGGGAGGGTGCTCAGGTAGCTGCCTTAGAGGTGTTAACAACCATTTGTTACCAGAAAAGGGAAGAAATACAAGCCACATCTATGAGGTTGTTCCCTGCAGTTGCCTTAAGTGACCCATTGGTGTATCATCACCAGGCCCGATTAATGGAAAGCATTCCTATTGGGCAGGATTCTGTTGAATCGGCATCTGCTCGAGTTTTGATGGCCGTGCTAGAGTTGCAACTTACTCGGGGGCACAGTCGTCAAAAGTGGCAACAGTTGTACACTGGGAGTTATGCAGCATTTAAGATGATGGAAATGGCCAAGAATAGTGCTTGTACTCAAGCACAAGAACGACTTGAGGAAACAAAGGTTCAAGCGAAACAGATTATTGGACTAGAGCATCAGGTGACAGGACTTCAGATGCAACACCAAGCTGATCAGAATCGCATTAAGGAGCTTGAGCATCAACTAACTAATGCTCATTCTAAATTAAAAATTTTGAGTCAGCAACAAGAAGAAATTTGTCTGTATGCTATTGATGTTAGAGAAGACCTTAAGGAAACCATGAGCTTCATAAGCCATCAGGATCAGGCGATAAAAGAATTGAATCGTGCTCATCCCATGGAATTTCAAGTAGCACAACGGCTTGTCAACCATCTGCAGCAAGCAGTGCATAGGCTCAATGTTGCCTTTTATCCTACTCCTACACCGGCGGACTAAGGGTTCCTTGGAAGAATGGCAACAAACATCTGGCAGATGGTGTAGCTAGAGAAGATGTAGTAGATCAATGTAGTAAGGTAGGTGTAGATAGACCAGCTTGGTAATAAAACAGGTTAAACTTTGTTGGAAAGAGTTTTCCTGTTTCACCTGGATCATGTAACATGTGAGCTTTTATATGACTATGGTGTAAGAAACGACTGCCGGTTTATGAAGCAACTTTTAATATCTATAGTAGTTTGTCAAAATTCAAGAGTTAAGATGGTTATTCCTTTGGATATTCCATGCGGATCGTCATGTTACTTTAGTAACCCAACCTAGGAAAGACATGTCCGACCATTTTCCTTGAATTTGATGCCTTTGGTTTCTTCATATCTATCGAAGGCATACCAACTTAATCCTTGACCTTGTGATCCCTATGATGGGCATAGAAATATGCTTGGGCTGAATTAACAGTCTCCCATCATACTTCTTTCATCAAGTTTAGGTTATGGCCATGCCTTGTTCACTTCCTTGGGCCATGATCTATTTGGATCTCTACTTGTAATCGTACTTACAGGTGGAGTGTCTTTTGTACCTTGTCATCCTTGATCAGTCTATTTGTGTTGTGTGAGATTCCTTATTGGTTATGTCTGGTATTGGCGTTATGACTAAAATTGATGATGCTGCGCCAAAACCGAGGGCCTCTTGTGGGTATACACACAAGGTTGTGCTGCTCGATGCACGCTTGTATCACAGTTAGTAGTCATAATCCATTATGAGATTATATCAATATGTTATCTCTACGCAAATCGTTCTTATCACGTGAGATCCATTATTGGTGCCAGTTTTGTAATGGTGTCATGGTTAAGAACTTATGGTACCGCGGTGAAACTGAGAGCCTTCTGTGAATGTACACACAGGATTCTGCTGCTTGGCGCATGTTGGTATCGAAGTCTCTGGTCATGATCCATTGTGAAACTACACTGATGTGTGATCTTCTGTGGGCTCCTTCCTTAAAACAGTTTCTTGTTGTTTGTAAAGAGATCAAGCAACATCTGTCATTTCCATTGGATCAAAAGGCCATACCACTTTCATGTGTGGTCTTATTTCTTTTGATCTTGGTAGTGACTACTTACACAAGTTCCCTTTGCATTCTTTGTGTAAAGGTGAAGCCTTGGATCTTTTTAGTGTTGAATAACAACTGATTAGCTCCTAAAATGAAGACTGGTTTTCCCTGCTGCTGAAATGCAGGAGTTTGTTCATTCACTTTCCTAATTAATCTATGTATTCCCTAACCAAGTGGATAATTCATCTCGCTTGAAGAAACGGATGAACAACCTGACCAAATGGATTTCTATCCAAATGCATGACCTTTGGCTTGCAAATGTGAACTCTCAACCCTTGGCTTACCGATGGTACTGAGAGGACTTGCTCAATGTCAAAAGTAGTTCAACAAGTTGGTTTCACTAACGTGTAACTGCCTGGTGAACGAAGGTTGAGTTTAGAGATCGTTTTATCGAGTTGTCTAAGCTCACTTTTGTACAACCCCTCTTAAGGAAGAATCTTCAAGAATCGAGATTAAGTCGGTCAATAACCACCTAACCATCGCTCTAGTCATGCCTCGATTGCCTCATGTATGCTTTTCCAACATAAGTGATTGGGTCGAGCCATGTCTAGTGCCCGATAAAATGGACTAGTTGCAAAGTCCGCATTTTTAGATCCCTCCACTGGTGATTTTTCTTGAATCTATATCACCTTTCGTGGACCTGGATTCCCTAGCTAACACAAGTTGACCGTGATGTTATTCGACATTCACACCCGTCTCGTGTGCTATGAACTTACTGTAACCACTTGTTGGTAAACCTCTTCTTGTGTGTTTTACCCAAGATGGTGCATCTGATTCTATTTGGGTAAAGTTGCATAATTGCCACCCAACAGATTCAGATAGTACAATGTCATCAGAAAAAGCAAGTTGCACACCTGGAACCTTATGTGTTCTTCTGGTGGGCAAAGATGCAAATTGAAATTGCACACTATGTGGCTAGATGTGACACTTGTAAACATGTCAAGGCCATACACATGAAAACTGATGGTCCATTACAAACCTTACCTATCCCAACATGGAAAGGGGAAGATATTGTATGGACTTTATCGTGGGATTACCTAGGACTACAAATGGGTATGACTCTATCTGAGTTATTGTTGATCGGCTTACGAAAATTTCTCATTTTCTGCCAGTCAAGACAAATCACCCGGTTACTGTCTATGCCCAATTGTACATTGCTCGTATTCTTAGTCTGCATGGTGTTCTGAAGACCATGGTGTCGGATCGTGGATTGCAATTCGTATCCAAATTTTGGGAAGAAGTTCATAAATCCCTGGGTACTAAGTTGCTCCACAGTTCGGCCTATCATCCTCAAACCAGTGGGCAGACTGAAAGGGTAAACCAAATGCTGGAAGATATGCTACGAGCATGTGTTCTGAAATTCCCACAGAAATGAGATGAATGTTTGCCCTTAGCGGAGTTTTCATATAATAATAGCTATCAAGAAAGTATCAAGATGACACCTTTTGAAGCTTTATATGGACGACGATGTCGTACTCCGCTAAATTGGTCTGAACCTGGAAAAAGATACTTCTTTAGGCCTGATATGGTGAAAGAGGTCGAAGAAAAGGTTCAGAGAATTATTCATAATATGAAGAAAGCTCAGACTCGACAAAAGAGTTATGCAGATCGACGACGACAACCCTTATGCTTTCTGGAAGGCGATTATGTCTACTTGAAAGTTTCACCAATGAAGGGTGTATCGCGTTTCGGGGTTAAAGGGAAGCTTGCACCCAGGTACATTGGTCCATTCCTGGTGATTGAGCAATGTGGACCAGTGGCGTACCGACTTCAACTACCCGAAACATTGTCTGTTGTGCATAATGTGTTCCATGTATCGCAATTGAAGAAGTGTCTTCGGGTTCCCGATCGAACCGTTGAAGTAACAGATGTTGTCCTTGAACCGGACCTGACATATTCTAAGTATCCTATTCAAGTCTTGGATCAAAAGGACAGGGTTACCCGGAGAAAAACTCTCAAGTTTTATAAGATACAGTGGAACCAGCATTCTGAAGATGAGGCTACTTGGGAAACTCAAGACTTCTTGAACAAGAATTTCCCAGGCTTTTTAGCCTCTTGTAAATTGTAAAGCCTGTATAACTGTGTAATAGAGAAGTAACCCCCACATCACCCCTGCCTTGTACCAAAACTTAAGGAAATAAAAATGTGATGTGTTTCCTTTACCATTACCTACCCTAGGATTTTTAATCTCGGGACGAGATTCTTTTATGGGGGGAAGGATGTAACACCCCTGGTGTTACTATAACTAAAACTTGAGCATGGCATCATAAGCATTGGCATTGCATATGTTTGATACACCTAGAGTGCATTCACTAGGCAAAAATTTCAAACAAGTTGTATTGTTTTAATGTTTTTGCAAATAGAACCCTGATTAAAGAACTTAACCCTAAATAGGGATTAAAGGGGTAAAACTTAACCTAAGATGAGAAAACCTAAAGACCTTAGGGTAAAAGTTATAAAATGACCCCAAAAATAAGGTTGAATCACATTTATACCCCTGGGATACCAGAAACCCTAATTGGAACCCTGGAAAACCCTAAAACCAAACCCTAGGGGCTTATGTGCAAAAGTGGTGAACCTTTGGACTAAAGTGTAAAAACTACTATGTTTGAACATATACAGTCATTTGGTTCACAAATATGTGAATTTGCAAGTTAAACCCTAAGTTTTGGGCTTATTTGCAAGAATCACCTCTTAAGCACTATAGAGCCTAAGTCTGAAACTCAGTTTTGTTGGTTCAACTTTGGAGCCCTGTATCTTTTAAAATATAGGGATTTTGCCCAAAGTGACCACAACAAGTGTGTAGACCAATTAATGGAGAACAACTTTGCTTAAAGGTGTGAGCATTGTTGTTAAGGAAAAACTGAAGATAATCATGCCTGAAGTTGGACTGTCAGGCTGTCAGACTGGTTTGGTCTGAATTTTCAGACTAACAGTGAATTACCACCAACTTCAAACCCAATTTCAGACATGATTCAGTGACTTTTTGTGACAATACCATGTAGCAAAGTTGTAGCTGGTATGTAGTATTACAACCTTGATGCAGAGCTTGGGCTAAGTTGCCATTCAAAATTGAGAGAAAACTAAGTTTCAAAATGCTCTGTCAGTTCATCTAATAGGAGATCACCATGGTACAGTAAATGTTCAACTGAAAAAGATCCCAATTCCGCCCCCTGCTTGTCGCCGGTAGCCCATCGCCGTTGATCACCGCTCGCCGTGATTCGTGCGCCATGGCCATCGGATAAGCACGGCTCAGTAAGAATCTCGGCGTCCGATCCACTTGCGCTCGAGTTGTGGCTACGCTTGCCGTTTCCCCCCTGGCCGTCGGTCGACCAGATAAGTCTCACCGCCGTCGTGCTGTCGCCGTTACGTGCCACGTGTTTGTGCGCTGGTCCTCGTCGTTGTGACTCACTGGGTGCATGTCCAGTGATCACCGGAGGAAGCGCCACGGTGAAAGCCACCCATCCCTTGCTCCTGTGTCCATGTTCCCTCCGACCGCCACCGTGCTTAACCCAAATTCCCGGCCACCGCTATCGCCCCCTATAAATTGAAGCCACCGTGAGCTCTGCAAGGTCATCACGCACCCAGCCACCAGATATCGTCCTCAATCGTTCACCTGAGAGCTCGAATTTTGGATTCCCCCCAATTCGGTTTCCGCCGCCGCGATGAACACCTCCCCGTGGCCAGCCCAACTCAGGTTAGTTCCAGTGTCCCAGTTGCTTGTTCTAGAGTCCTTAGACCCTCCTCAAGCTCTACGACCCACCTAATTGAGCTAGACCACCCTGGGTTGCCGTGAACGCTCGTGTTCTTCCCCGATACCCGCGGTCACCGTGGCCAGTGCAAACTGAATAGCCATTCTTGGAATTAGTGGGGGGAAAACACTCACTAGATCTTGAATTTGGGTTCGGCCAAAGATGGGCGCCAGTCTTTGAGCAATTTGTCTGATGCGCGTGCTCGTCGGAGTTCCGCACGACGCCATCCGCCGTCGAGGGTGTCGGCGTGTAAAAGAATAAGAACACAGGGGCCTTTCTGATGATGTCAGTGACTCCCCGAAATAGTGCAAGGGTTTCTTCTGTGTTTATTCAAGGCGCCAGGGTCGTTTGTGCAAAGTCGCCTTGGTCAAGCGCGCGCGGGCACGACTTTCCCTCTGGGCTGGGCCGTATGGGTTGCTTCTGGCCCAGCACTGTTTAACTTTTCTCCTTTTCTTTTTCAGTAGAGCTTTGAAAACCTATAGAAAATGGTAGAAAAATCCTAAAAATATGAGACCAATTTTCTTAGAACCCTAATTTCCTGTAGTATTTAATAAAAATAAACTCATGATTTTTAGATCAAATAGGGAATTCTAGAGTATTTAAAATAGCCTAAAATACTGGTTCTAGATTTTTAGAAAATAGATAATAATCCCAAAATTGCCCAAACTTTTTATGTGAGCTTTTCACATTATTTAGAGGCCTTGGGTAGAATTTGGATTGATTTGGACCTTGTTTGATCACCAAACCCAAAACCAACCCCCCTGCCCTATGAACTCCTTTACCGACTCCGGAAACCCTAAGTTCTCGGAGTTCCGTGAAGGAAAGTTGTACTCAAGACATAGATAATAAGTTTATATTATCTTTGCATTCTCATGAGCATTACATGACATTCATTCTTATATATATATATATATACCTATATGGTTATATTTAGAAAACGGAGAAGAGAGTGAAGTGATTGAAGAGAAGGCACCACCACCTTGGAAACACAGGCATGGACTTGGCTCTACTTCGACATCTGCGAGTCCGAGCCTGACTCACCTATGAACAAAGGCAAGCCCCGGTGCATGCAACCCCTTTCCTTATGTTTTTAAATACTTTTCGCACACTTAAGTCTAGTGAAATGTGCATTAGGTTCATAGGAATTGCTTGAAACCCTTTGATGCATTGCTTTCCTTGATATCCATGCCTTTATCGATACTTCTGTGAAGTATCAAAATTATGATTTACAAAAATGCTTAGCCTTGCTTAGATCTTGTGGATAGAGGTTGTCCTCAATTTAACCCGGGAGAGGATGGCTTCTACCTGCAAGAATATTTTCATTTGGAGCAATAGTGGGATCTTACTGCAAAGTTCCCTGTGATGCTCTTTCATCCTAAGGAACAGGCACAATCCTAAGGATGGAAATACTTAAATAGAGACTTGGGGTAGGAACAGGTGATGTTCTACCCAGGTTGATTAAGGATTAACGCGTATGTAGGCTTGATGATCGAGGACCCTTTAACTGGTCACATGCCTCGTCATGGGTAAGCCTTGCCTCGGGCAGACTAAGGCCGGAATAAGATAACACGAAATGGGCGTGGAGCGGTGGCGAGAGTAGCGTGTACCCTCCGTGGCAAGAGGCTGGACGGTGGTGTATCTGTGCTCTCGGTTTGCGTGAACCTGATCCGGTCTTAAGAACCCCGGTGGCGGGTTGACATATGCAAGGGTTAAGTGCTACATATGTCGTGTGATTGGAGATCCTCAGCTGAGTATAATCGATTCGGATCGCCGTACCTTCGCGGTTATGAAGACTTGGTCACTGCCCTGCAACCTAAAGTCAGGATGTGAACACTATGGATAAAAATGATGTTGTATGGATGAGATGTTGAAATTAGACTAGATGCAAATAGATTCTATTAATACTTAATATGGCGTTAAAAGATTGAAAGTAAGGACTCACTTTACTAAGCTGCTTCTGCAAAAGTATAAGTTGATTTTTGCTAAAGCCTCTCCTTGACTCCTATTTATCCAGCATACCCTTGAGAGTCTTTTCCTTAGTCGGGTAAGACTTGCTGAGTAATTCCATACTCAGGGTTTATCCCTTTGTTGTTTTTAGGTGAGGAAGCGACAAAGTTTTGTTGCTTTTGCTCCAAGGTGGTATCTAATGAAGAAAAACAAGAATGAAGATACGGGAGGACTTGGTCCTCCACATAGGATCTTTTTGTTTGATAGTTATTGGGAGGAGTTTTTGCCTCCCTTGATATGTGTACTCAGCACTCGTTTATAGCTCTGGTCTGTAATAAGTAACTTGATCTTACTTTCTAAATAAATGTAAGTTTATGTAATTGCTTCCGCACTTCTATATCTCCGATGTTCTGTAATGTCTGCAAGACGGGTGAAACGTTCCTGGTAAGGTAAGGAAAGATACCGAACTTGTCAAGTGACTTAGGAACATCCACAGGGTGTCTGATGTCTGTTGGACAAGGACAACTGTAGGTGGGCCTAATTACTTGGGAGGTTCTGTCACACACTGCTTCCTATTTGGGGTCGAGCCCGGAACCGATCCGGACCTGCTTGGTGGTGTCACCACTGGGGTCGAGAGGGACGGCCTTGACCGTCTCCGCTGGCTCGAAGTTGCCGGCGTGGCGCTTCACGTCTGGCACCTCCTTGGAGAGGTTCTCCAGGTCGGCGATGAGGGCCTCGGACTCGGCGAGGGCCTCGGCGTACTCCACGCACTCCACGTCGCATTCGAACGCGTGTTTGTACGTGGGGCCGACGGTGATGACCCCGTTGGGGCCCGGCATCTTGAGCTTCAAGTAGGTGTAGTTGGGGACGGCCATGAACTTCGCGTAGCATGGCCTCCCTAGCACGGCGTGGTAGGTTCCTCGGAACCCGACCACCTCGAACGTCAGGGTCTCCCTTCGGAAGTTGGAGGGTGTCCCGAAGCAGACGGGGAGGTCGAGTCACCCGAGGGGCTGGACGCGCTTCCCAGGGATGATCCCGTGGAAGGGCGCAGCGCATGCTCGGACGGAGGACAGATCGACGCGCAGGAGCTTGAGGGTCTCGGCGTAGATGATGTTGAGGCAGCTGCCCCCATCCATCAGGACCTTGGTGAGCCTGACATCGCCGACAACGGGGTCGACGACGAGCGGGTATTTCCCCGGGCTCGGCACATGATCGGGGTGATCGGCCTGGTCGAAAGTGATGGGCTTGTCGGACCAGTCTAGGTAGACTGGCGCCGCCACCTTCACCGAGCAGACCTCCCGGCGCTCTTGCTTGCGGTGCCGAGCCGAGGTATTCACCGCATGCCCTCCATAGATCATGAAGCAGTCGCGGACCTCGGGGAATTCTCCTGCTAGGTGATCTTCGTTCTTGTCGTCGTCGCGGGCCCTGCCACCCTCGGCGGGTGGCCCGGCCCTGTGGAAGTGACGCCGAAGCATAACGCACTCCTCGAGGGTGTGCTTGACGGGCCCCTGATGGTAGGGGCACGGCTCCTTGAGCATCTTGTCGAAGAGGTTTGCACCTCCGGGGGGCTTCCGAGGGTTCTTATACTCGGCGGCGGCGACAAGGTCCGCGTCAGCGGCGTCGCGTTTCGATTGCGACTTCTTCTTGCCTTTCTTCTTGGTGCCGCGCGGAGCAGACGCCTCGGGAGCTTCTTCCGATGGGCGGCCCTGGGGCTGCTTGTCCTTTCGGAAGATAGCCTCGACCGCCTCCTGGCCAGAGGCGAACTTGGTGGCGATGTCCATCAGCTCGCTCGCCCTGGTGGGGGTTTTGCGACCCAGCTTGCTCACCAGGTCGCGGCACGTGGTGCCGGCGAGGAACGCGCCGATGACATCCGAGTCGGTGATGTTGGGCAGCTCGGTGCGCTGCTTCGAGAATCGCCAGATGTAGTCCCGGAGCGACTCCCCCGGCTGTTGCCGGTAGCTTCGAAGGTCCCAAGAATTCCCGGGGCGCACGTATGTGCCCTGGAAATTGCCAGCGAAGGCTTGGACCAAGTCATCCCAGTTGGAGGTCTGCCCCGGAGGCAGGTGCTCCAACCAGGCGCGAGTAGTGTCGGAGAGGAACAGGGGGAGGTTACGGATGATGAGGTTGTCGTCGTCCGTTCCACCCAGTTGGCAGGCAAGGCGGTAGTCCGCGAGCCACAGTTCCGGTCTCGTTTCCCCCGAGTACTTCGTGATAGTAGTCGGGGGTCGGAACCGGGTCGGGAATGGCGCCCGTCGGATGGCCCGACTGAAGGCCTGCGGACCGGGTGGTTCGGGCGAGGGACTCCGATCCTCCCCGCTGTCGTAGCGCCCCCCACGCCTGGGGTGGTAGCCTCGGCGCACCCTTTCGTCGAGGTGAGCCCGACGGTGGCGTCGATGGTGCTCGTTGCCGAGGTGGCCCGGGGCCGCAGGCGCGGTGTTGCGCGTGCGCCCGGTGTAGACCGAGGCTTCCCGCATGAATCGGGAAGTCGCGGCATGAGGTTCCGAGGGATAACCTTGCCTTCGGGAGGCAGTGCTCTCGGCCCGCCGGGCCGCAGCGCCTTCCAGGAGATTCTTGAGTTCTCCCTGGATTCGCCGACCCTCGGTGGTTGACGGCTCCGGCATCGCGCGGATGAGCATTGCTGCGGTTGCCAGGTTCTGACCAACCCCGCTGGATGCGGGCGGCGGCCTGATCCTGACATCGTTGGCGACGCGGTGCTGGAGACCTTGGGGCAGGTGACGTATTTCTCCGGCCAGGGGTTGGCCCACCCATGCTTGTCCGACGTCCCGATGGATCGGCTCAAGCGCTCCTGTTCCCTCGTTGAGCCTGGCCTGCGCCTCGCGGACTTGCTCGAGTTGTGGGTCGTAACCCCCCGCCGGAGCGGGGACCATAGCTAGCTCCCGTGGGATGTCGGCGCGAGGCACCGGCCTAGAGAGATCACCGTCCTCCGGCATGCCAAGATGGTTGCCTTCGGAGGGATCCCCTAGCTCGATGTGGAAACATTCGCGGCTTGGGCCGCAGCTCTCGTCGCCAAGGCTGCGGCTTCCATCGGAACAGTCGGATAGGCAGTAGTCACATGCGGTCATGAAGTCCCGCACGGCACTGGGGTTGCCAAGTCCGGAGAAATCCCAACCGATGCTGGGATCGTCATCTTCCTCGGACCGAGAGGGCCCGTAGGTCGAGACGTCCGTCAGTCGGTCCCAAGGCGACCGCGTACGGAACCTCAGTGGGGTTGCACTCGCCTCAATGAGAGCGCCCGCCAAAACGAGGTCGTTTGGCGGGTTGAGGCCGAGTCGAAATGACGCAAGATGGGAGTTAGTCGGTACCTTTTTGTCGATGAGGAGCGACGTAGTCACATCGGGGACTGGTTGCACCGTCATCTCTGGTTCGAGGGCGACGTCCTGCAGGCTTTCCGCGAGCGCGCCGGCGTCGTCTTCTTGCTCGGGGTCAGCGTGCCGCGGGGGGACGGCGCTTGCCTCCGTCTTGAACGCGAGGTCGACGTCCGGCGTGCCTTCCGTCGGGGCGTCGGGGGCGTCGATTCGCTCGACGGCCGACGAAGCGCGGCCTCCCACCTGGCCTTAACGGCCCCGCCTCCTCCTCCGTTGGCGGGGGAGAGAACGGAGCGAGCCCGAATGTTGCCCTTCCACCACGCGGGGAAGACGTCGTCGATTCCGCCGCCGGCGGGCGGGTTGTCGGCCACCATTGTCGTAGTCGCGCGGCGGTGGAAGAAGTATCATGTCGTAGCTGCCGTCGAAGGACATGAACTCAAGAGTCCCGAAACGAAGCACCGTCCCGGGCCGGAGAGGAAGCTGGAGACTGCCCATCTGGAGCTTGACGGGGAGCTGTTCGTCAGCACGCAGCGTGCCCCTACCTGGTGCGCCAACTGTCGGCGTTTCGAGACAGGGGGGTCCCTAAGCCGACGAGTGAGTGTGCTGCGTGCCCCAGCCCAGATGGGTCGAGCGCGTGGGCGAGCGCGAAGGGGGGAGAGGCGAGGTGGCCGGAGTCGAGCGTGAGAGAGGTGGAAGTCCCGCGGCCTTCGTGTTCGTCCCGTGCCCAGGTCGGGTGCGCTTGCAGTAGGGGGGTTACAAGCGTCCACGCGGGTGAGGGAAGCGAGCGGCCCCAAGAGAGCGCCTGTCCCGTCCTCGGTCCCGCGCGGCCAACCTTCTCTAAGAAGGCCCTGGTCCTCCCTTTTATAGTCGTAAGGAGAGGATCCAGGTGTACAATGGGGGGTGTAGCAGAGTGCTACGTGTCTAGCGGAGGAAGAGCTAGCGCCCTAGGTACATGCCAATGTGGCAGCCGGAGAGATCTGGGCACCCTGCTGGCGTGATGTCGTGGCTGTCAGAGGTGCGGCGGAGCCTGGTGGAGGGACAGCTGTTGGAGCGGTCGAATCCCTGCTGACGTCGTCCTGCTTCCGTAAGAGAGCTGGGGGCCGCCGTCGTCATAGAGCTTGTGGAGCGCCATCATTGCCCCTCCGGTGGAGCTGGCCGGATGGGACGCCGGTCTTGTTCTCCGTGACCCGAGTCGATTCGGGGTAGGATGATGATGGCGCTTCCTGTTGACGTGGCGGTCTGTGCCCTAGGCAGGGCGACGTGGGGGTTCCTCCGAAGCCGAGGTTGAGTCTGCCTTCCGTTGCCGTGGCCGAGCCCGAGCCATGGGGTCGGGCGAGGCGGAAGTCGTTCGGCCGAGGCCAGGGCGGAGTCCGAGCCCTGAGGCGGAAGTCGTTCGGCCGAGGCCAGGGCGGAGTCCGAGCCCTGGGGTCGGGCGAGGCGGAAGTCGTTCGGCCGAGGCCAGGGCGGAGTCCGAGCCCTGGGGTCGGGCGAAGCGGAAGTCGTTCGGCCGAGGCCAGGGCGGAGTCCGAGCCCTGGGGTCGGGCGAGGCGGAGCTTCGTCGTCTTTCGGGTCTTAGCCCGAGTCCGAGCCCTGGGGTCGGGCGAAGCGGAGTTTCGTCGTCTTCCGGGTCTTAGCCCGAGTCCGAGCCCTGGGGTCGGGCGGAGCGGAGTTCGCCGTCTTCCGGGTCTTAGCCCGAGTCCGAGCCCTGGGGTCGGGCGGAGCGGAGTTCGCCGTCTTCCGGGTCTTAGCCCGAGTCCGAGCCCTGGGGTCGGGCGGAGCGGAGTTCGCCGTCTTCCGGGTCTTTGCCCGAGTCCGAGCCCTGGGGTCGGGCGGAGCGGAGTTCGCCGTCTTCCGGGTCTTAGCCCGAGTCCGAGCCCTGGGGTCGGGCGGAGCGGAGTTCGCCGTCTTCCGGGTCTTAGCCCGAGTCCGAGCCCTGGGGTCGGGCGGAGCGGAGTTCGCCGTGGCGCCTTTGGCAAGGCCTGACTGCCTGTCAGACTCACTCTGTCGAGTGGCACTGCAGTCGGAGTGGCGCAGGCGGCGTTGTCCTTCTGTCAGACTGGCCAGTGGAGCGGTGGAGTGACGGCGGTCACTTCGGCTCTGCCGGGGGCGCGTGTCAGGATGAAGGTGTCAGGCCACCTTTGCGTTAAATGCCCCTGCAATTTGGTCAGTCGGTGCGGCGATTTAGTCAAGGTTGCTTCTGAGCGAAGCCAAGGCCTCGGGCGAGCCGGTGATGTGTCCGCCATAAAAAGGGGGCCTCGGGCGAGACGGAAGTCTCTCGAGGTCGGCTGCCCTTGGCCGAGGCTAGGCTCGGGTGAAGCGTGATCGAGTCACTCGTGTGGACTGATCCCTGACTTAATCGTACCCATCAGGCCTTTGCAGCTTTATGCTGATGGGGGTTACCAGCTGAGAATTAGGCGCCTTGAGGGTACCCCTAATTATGGTCCCCGACATAAAGAATGACAATGTTTGGAGATCTAAAGAGCACTTTCAAGAAACTCTTTATACCCTTATTAACAGAAATAGAGGCTTGAGTGAAAAAAGCCCTCCAATGACTTCTTTAATAAAAATAACCTCCATCTTTATATCCTTATTAATAGAAATAGAACACTTTCACTGAATTTTTCATTAGCCATGAAGAGCGGAATTGGCTCTCTGCAGTATGCACAAGATATAGAAAAGTCTTTGAAGAGCGAATTGATATAGAGACCGATTTTTATTCAAATAACTTCCCAAATTATTATTTACGGAGCGTTTAGATCCCTTCATTTCAGAGAAATTAAAATTCATTTAATAAGGTAACCTATTTAGCTTGGAATTTGACATTTCATCACTTCCCAAAGTTCTATATAAGGTTATCTTAAATTAATGGAGTGGGGATGGGAAATGATTTTATGTATTACTAGAATTTGTTTCTACTATGTAACTTAAAAGACGATCTTAGACTCACTCCTTTATAGTAAAAATATAGCACATAAATATCTCCGACATCTTACTAATAATATTATACTGATATATTTTACATAAACCCTGAATTTTTTTAATATATATACCTAAATTATTATTATTAGAATGAAATTCAATTTCAATGATCCAAATGATGCATTATAGAAAAGTCTAAGAAAGACTAATAATTTATCCTCCTCGTCGCAGTGAAATGTTGTTATAGTATTGTCCACTTTCCTGTTCCACTCCATCCTAAACAGGAAAGTGACGTGTATTTATACCTACTCCCCCATACACAGAAAATAGTTTTGGTTTTGTCATATGACACAATTTTAGTAGTGTTAACAAGCCTGTAGTAAAACACACAAACATATTTAATATATAAAATAACTTATTGATTATACGATCTGATGTACACCGAATCTCCAGCGGGAAGATCTCTGGGCAGCCCCATAACCACACGGATCGCTGATACAAACACGCTGTGCCAGCTAAGTCCAACACAACAAAAAGTCACATGTACCACAACGTTTTCTCATACTCAACTAGATAAAGGTGAATGAGCGACCAAACAAATTATAAAAGGATCAAGCTTTTTTTAACTCATACGCCAAGTGTAATATTTATTATTGTGTAACACACAGATATTATACTAGTTAGACTATAAATCAGTGTTAGCAAGTTGATTTTAATCTACTAGGTAAAGATTCCCGCACATGAAGCTTAACATGTTTAGCGACCATTTATAATGCCAGGGGGACAACCCTCCCCAAATTCTCAATCTGGTTCGGGCTCCTGGATCGGACCCGAAAAACTGGTGAGATTTGACCTACAGCGGAGATGGCCACCGGCGACCTGCGCAGCCTCGCCACCGTCGCGGCCGCGGTGATCGCGTGCATGGGCTACGCCCGCTTCGCCGCGCGGCGACTCCGCCCGGTCCTGTCCCGCCTTGCAGCGTTCCTCCCGGTGCTCGCCGTCTTGCCTTTCCTCCCGCTCGCCTTCCGTGCGCTCCACCCGCGCGGCATCTCCGGCTTCTTCCTCGCCTGGGCCGCCGAATTCAAACTCCTGCTCCTCGCATGCGGCCAGCGCCCGCTCGATCCGAGCCTCCCGCTGCCCTCCTTCACCGCCATCGCCACCTTCCCCGTCACACTACGGGATCCCAAGAGCTCCGCCTCGAGGCCGGGCCTGGGGCTCGTGGAGTCCGCCTCCATGGCCGCGCTGCTCGCGGCCATCGTGTCGCTGTACCGGTACGAGGAGCGGATGAACGGTTACGTCCTGCTCACGCTCTACTCCGTGCACGTGTACCTCGCGCTCGAGCTCGTCCTGGCGGCGGCCGCGGCGGCGTCGCGCGCGCTGATGGGCCTGGAACTGGAGCCCCAGTTCGACCGGCCCTACCTCTCGTCCTCGCTGCGGGACTTCTGGGGCCGGAGGTGGAACCTCTCCGTTCCGGCGCTGCTCCGCCAGTGCGTGTTCCGCCCCGTGCGCGCGCGCCTCGGCGCCGCCGCGGGTGTGCTAGCTGCGTTCGTCGTCTCGGGCCTCATGCACGAGGCCATGTTCTCCTACCTCACGCTGCTGCGGCCGACGGGGGAGGCGGCCGCGTTCTTCACGCTGCACGGGGCGTGCGCGGTGGCGGAGGGGTGGTGGGCCGCGCACGAGGGGTGGCCGCGGCCGCCGCGCGCCATGGCCACGCCGCTGACACTGGCGTTCGTGGGCGTGACGGCCTTCTGGCTCTTCTTTCCTCCGCTCACAAGGCCCGGCGCGGACAAGCAGGCCATCGCGGAGTGCGAGGCCATGGTCGCTTTTCTGCGGGACACCGCAGCTTGGGCGGTCGACTCCGCCTGGTCAGTCTTGTCAAGCTGGTCGTAAATTGTGGTCCGCCGTCCGCAACAGGCGTGCGCTGCGCCTGCGCCTGCGCCTGCGCGTGCCGTGTGCTTTGTCGCCGTGGCATCTGTTTGCACTTTTGTTTTGGGATGGTGATAATTTCAGAAATATTCTAGATGAGGAAAATCTAGATGCATGAAAAATATATTGTAGTTGAAGTGTTCAGCAACTTTGTAGTTTTTTTAGATAATGTACAACTTTTATAGTTGCTGACCTTTTTATTTGAAAACGATTTATTATATGTCTAAATAATCAAC
Source organism: Zea mays (assembly GCF_902167145.1). NCBI lineage: Eukaryota > Viridiplantae > Streptophyta > Magnoliopsida > Poales > Poaceae > Zea > Zea mays. The sequence goes on along the minus strand of NC_050105.1, from coordinate 128,304,404 downwards.
CAAGACATGTTGACAGACCAGTCTTCCTAGTAGTTTGTTATGCAAGAACTGGAAACATCAGCACATCATCCAAAAAGTAAGTCTGTTTAATTACTTAGGAGGACTAAGGCACGGCGATCTACCCAGTTGCAACTTCATCAGGTTGTAGTATATCCCTCCAGGTCCGACGGCGATGAGCTCCCCGTGCCGCCCTCTCTCCGCCACCTTCCCGCCCCGCACCACCGCAATCATGTCTACCTTCTGCACCGTGGAGAGGCGGTGTGCCACCACCACACACGTCCGCCCCTGCAGCATCCTGTCGATAGCGTCCTGCACTAGCCTCTCCGACACGGTGTCCAGCGCGCTCGTCGCCTCGTCCAGCAGCAGGACCCGCGCGTTCTTCAATATCGCACGCGCCAGCGCGATCCGCTGCTTCTGCCCGCCGGACAGCTGCGCCCCTCGCTCCCCGACGCGCGCGTCGTAGCCGCCCTCCATCGCGCTGTAGCACGGCGGGATTGAAGAAGTTTTTCAGGTACAACAAAGGCGTGCGCACACCAACCAGCTGCAGAATCTGTACCTGATGAACTCGTGGGCGTTGGCAAGCTTGGCGGCACTAGTCACCTCGTCCTCGGTGGCGTGCTCGTCGCCGTACACTATGTTGTCGCGGATCGTGCCGGAGAACAGCGTCGGCTCCTGGCTGACGAGCGCGACGTGCGACCGGAGGTGCGCCAGGCTGCAGCTCCTGATGTCCCTGCCATCGATCAGCACCGAGCCTTTCTGCACGTCGTAGAAGCGCTCGATCAGCCCGATCACCGTGGACTTGCCGGATCCGCTCGGTCCGACGAGCGCCACAGTCTTCCCCGCGCCTATCTCGAGGCTGAACCCATCGAGCACGGTCGTCCCCGGCCGCGTCGGGTAGCTGAAGTGCACGTCCCTGAACTCGATTGTGCCTTTCATTTCCTTCTGCTGCTGCTGTTGCTTCCTCTTCTTCCTTGGTCCGTCGGCTTCGTCGCCGTCATCCTGGATCATCGGTTCACGGTCCAGCGTGTCCAGGATGGACCGCACGGCGTCACCGCCCTTGGCTAGGTCGGACGTCAAGCTGCCGGCGTCTGCGATCACCCGCCCCATGGTCATGAGCATGAAGAACACCTGGAACAGGTGCGTGGGAGTGATGAGGCCCTTGGCCATAAGCCTGCCTCCGTACCACAGCGCGAGCGCCATGCTGCCCGTGTTGCTGAACTGGCACAGGGACAGGCAGAAGCCGGAGTACCACGACTGCACCCTGTTGTCCTTCCTGGGCGCCTCATGCGCGGCCTCGTACAGGCGGAGCATCCGACGCTGCGACGAGAACGCGGTGATGGTCCGGTGGTTCACGACAGCCTCGCTGGCGAGCTGGCTGCCTTGCACCTGCGCCTTCTTGGCCTTCTTGGACAGGGCGGTCATCAGCACCTTCTTGAAGTAGAAGCTCGCGATTACCAGTGGATGCATAGCCATCATGACCACCGCGAGCCGCCACGACAGGGCGAGCGCAAGGGAGAAACCTAGCGCCGCGTTGGCGGACGCCTGCACCAGGAGGCACATGCGGTCACCGACGAGGGACCGGACCTTTGTGGCCTGCGTGGCCAGCCGCGCGCACACCGCGGCGCTTGAGTTCTCGTCCTCGTCGAACCACCCGACCTCGAAGGAGAGTATCTTGGCGAACATCTGTCCACGGACGCGCTCCGTCAGGCGCTCGCCCATGACGGCGAAGTTGTAGTGCTGCACGATGTTCGCCGTGATGCAGACGATGGCGATGCCGAAGAAGACGAGGGAGTACAGCCTGTTGAGAACACAGTTCAGACAAACGTCACTGGCACCGCCATGGCACTCTGCACTGCAATCTATGTTCTCGATCGAGCAATGACGGACACGTCGCGAGGTACCTGGTCTTTGAACGGATGAGGTCGTCGTCGCCGAGAAAATACACCTCCGGCAAAGCTCCGAGGCTGTAAGAGTAGAGCGGCAACACCGCACCGAAGACGATGGCACCGGCGCACCCGAGCAGAGCTTGCTTCCATTCCGGCCGGTTCATCTTGAGCAGGCGGAGCTGCGACGGCTTTCTGCCGCGCGCCGTGTCGCGTCCGTCGACCTTTTCGTCTTCCATTTCCACGGACCGTTCCACCGACCTGAACGACGGCACCGGGCTTGGGTGGAAGTCGCTGGGCACCGACATGATCTCAACGCTACGGAACGACACCCTGTTGCTCTCCGGCTCTACTTCCACCACCCGCTGGCGTTCCTCCCTCGCCACGGACGCCCTCTGCAGCATCGCCATCCGCGCGTAGAAGCCGCCGCCTTCGCCGGCCTCCGCGCCGAGGAGCTCGTCGTGCGTGCCGCGCTCCACCACGCGGCCCGCGTCGAGCACCGCGATCATGTCGGCCTTGCGGACCGTGGAGAGGCGGTGCGCCACGACGACGGTCGTCCGGCCCACGGACGCCCGGTCCAGCGCGTCCTGCACCGCGCGCTCCGACTCGGAGTCCAGCGCGCTAGTCGCCTCGTCGAGGAGCAGGATCTTGGGGTCCCTGATGAGCGCGCGGGCGATGGCGATGCGCTGCTTCTGACCTCCCGACAGCTGCGTCCCGAACTGCCCGACCTGCAAATGCAAGCATTGAACTTGCTCAAGTACAAATAGGCAAATAGCTAGTTCATTCTGTGGCCAGGATTCGAAGCATCGGCATACATTGGTATCGTATCCATGGGGCAATTTGGTGATGAAATCGTGAGCATTGGCCATCTTCGCCGCCACGACGACTTGCTTCAGCGAGGCCGCCTCGTTGCCGAACAGGATGTTCTCCCTGATGGTCGTGGCGAACAGCACCGGCTCCTGGCTCACCAGGCCGATCTGGCTCCTGAGCCACTCGACGTTGAGCGTGCCGATGTCGATGCCGTCCAGTAGTATCTCCCCCGAGTCCTGGCTGTAGAACCTCTGCAGCAACGAGAGGATGGTGGACTTCCCGGACCCGCTGCCGCCGACGAGGCCGACGGTGGCGCCCTCGGAGATGGTGAGATTCACGGCGTGGAGCACCCGCGTGTCAGGCCTTGACGGGTACGAGAAATGCACGTCCTTGAACGTGATCTGGCCCCTGATGTTCTCCATGGCGGTGCCCTTCTTGCCCTCCGTCTCGAGAGGCTGCAGCTTGTCGATCATTTCGCGCATCCGTGCCGCCGCCGTCGCCGCGTCGACGAAGTAACGCAGGTTTGGCAGAGCCACCATGATGGACCTGGAAACCTCAGAGCAGAGCAGTGCCAGGTACGTATCAGGCAGGCTAGCCGCACCGCAACGCATGCATAAGGATTAAGGAATCGCTTAATTACATTCCGGCCAAGACGATGCAGATGGAGGCGACGAAGACGTGACCGCCCTGCGCGTGGAAACGGATGACCAGGACGCTGCCGATCCAGGACATGAAGGACCACACGGCGTATATGACGCCCATGCTCCCGATGACGACGCCCTTGATGAGCCCCTGCTTGATGCCGAGCGCGGTGCTCCGGGCCAGGGCGCGCCCGAACCGCTCCAGCTCCCGCCGCTCCCCGCGGTACGACGCCACGGTCCGGATGGACGACACCGCCTGCTCGGCGACGCCGCCCGCCTCCTGGTACGCCGCGCGCGCCTGCCCCGCCGCGGCGGCCATTCGCTTGCCCAGGTACACGCTCGGGACCACGAAGAGGAGCGTGAACGGGAGGCCCGCGAGCGCTAGCCGCCACGCGAAGACGAAGGCCACGGCCAGCGTGCCGAAGAAGAGCGTAATGTTTGCCAGGACGTTGGGCAGCTGAAACGTGAAGAGAGGTTGAGCGGCTCGGCCCGGCCCGGCCAGGCATGCACGCAAGTAGAGATGGGGACCTTCTCGGCGAGGAAGTCCTGGATGGTGTCGGCGTCGTCGGAGATGGTGGAGATGACCCTGAACGTGGTGCCCTGCGAGGCCGGCCCGGACGTGTCGAAGAACTCCACCTGCTGCCGCAGGACGGCCTCCAGGTACAGCCGCCTCATCCTGGACGCCTGCCGCTCCGCGGTCTGCGTCCAGCACAGCCCCTCTACAAACATTTTGACAGGGTAGAAGCTGCAGAAGATCGACGGACGCCGCAAAAAGGAAAAAAAAAAATATTGGAGACTGCTGCTGCGCTGCTCACCTAGGAAAGCGCAGGCGCCCACGGCAACCGCGACGTACAGCAACCGAAGCGCGAACTGCAGCAACGTGGCAGGGACGGCTCAGAGGGCTGCCCGTGCGGGCAATGTGACATGCCGGTATAGTATACGTTGGTGTTTCGAGAGCTTGCCTTGTCGACGGCGCTGGAGCTGAAGGCGCTGTCGGCGGTCCCGGCGCCGCCGTAGCTGTTGACGATGTCACCGAGCACGAGCATGGAGAGCGGCTGCATCATGCCGTCGCCGAAGCTGCCTAGCGCGCCCAGCGCCATGAGGCACCAGTCCCGCGCGTCGGCGTAGCGGACCAGCTCCAGGGCCGAGGCCTTCTCCTTGGCCGCGGCCGTCGAGCCTGCCGGTGCCGGAGCGTCGACCATACTCGCTCACCGAGTCACCTCAGTCCCCGATGGTCCCTTGCGTGCGTGTGTGTCAGTGTCTGAAGTGGACGACAGCCTGTGCTTAACAGTTCATTGCGTTCTGTGCTCGGGGAGACGGAGACGGAGACGATGCAATCTACTGACGGTAACATGCTCCAATCGGATGGCGTAGTAGTCCGTCCTGTGACTGTGATCCTCTTGTCGCCTAGTCTCGCGTGCGCGCGAAGGTTTTCGAGCGCGGAATATGCTAAGGCCGAAGGGGACTTCTCGTCGATCGGGCGAGCTTATTCCTCCGCGCCCGGATGGGTAGCTTCGGTGCGCGCGGGGCTTGTCCACGGCGATACGGCCAAACCGAGCCTCTGGAAGAACGTAACAGACGAGAGAATATACGTGACTGTACGGCGACCTCGTCTCACCTAAAAACTGTGATCGATCGTAGTCGTCGAGCTCCGGACTTCATCCGAATCGTCAAGGGCCTAACAGTATTTTTTTTTGTGTACTCGCTTCTTTTTTTTTAGACACTCAACTAAGATTTAAACATTTTGACTTTGGCCAATGATTATCATGTAGATTATATTATCGCATCTAATATAAAAGGGATCCAAGTGTACATAATGGGATACTTGTGATAATATAATCAGAATGCGAAGTCGAAGAAGACGAACTTCGTTCTACAGTAATATGAACTCCGTGAATGATCATTACCATCATAAATATTAAGCATTCTGATCTATTAGATAGAGCAATGTTTTTCTACGTCATCTACTTAGAAATATATGAAGCAACTCTTGAAAGCGTGCTTGTTGTCGCCGTGTGGGTTTGTCAATAGCTTAGAACAAGCGAACTCGGCCACAATAACTACTACTCCCTCTTACTTTTTTATTTATCACCGTTTACAGCTTGTTCGCTGCGGCTTGCTGCGGCTGCAATCCGGCTGCGGCTGCGGCTTCTACAGTATTTTTCTCTCTATGGATTGCAGCTGCAGCAATCCAAACAGCTGCAACAGTGTCGGCTTGTAGCCAGCCGAACACGCCCTTAGTTTCAAAATAAACTAACGGACAACAAATATTTGAGAACAGATGTAAGATAATTCACAGAAACAGTCAGTTTAGGTTAACCAAAAAATAAACGACCAGACTAAACGTCTCTATTAATAGTCTAAAAACTCTAAAACAAAAAAAATATAATTTCTAATGTTTGGTCGGAGAGCCACCGGAGTGGACCGGTTCTATTCTAGATTTAGAGAACAGAGCGGCTACATTCCATATTCTAATATTCTAATAGCGGAGTGAAATTATTTTATTTTATGTTTGGGCTCACCATAAAATGACGGGGAGAAGTGAAACGGTGGTATTCTGCCGTTTTTTGGAGCGAGTTCATCTCATATATGGTGGGAATATTCTTGATTTAGACCTGCTCCACTCTGATCGGTCTGCTTACTCTCCAACCAAACACGGAATGGAGTGGCTCCATCCCACCTCACTCCCCAACCAAACGGCCCTAATTAAACTCATGACTAGACTTGTTCAAACTCGGGTTGAGTAAAAATCGGGTGGTGGGTTGTTTGGCATGGCCTATATCCGTTTCGTGTTTAGTGTCAAGTCGGGTTAGCCCGCGTCTTCATGTTGGACGTGTTAGGTGTGGGGTTTTTAGGTTTGGTCAGATGTTTGGTAAAAAATCATAGTTTGTGTCTGGTCTGTGGATTATTGTGAGTCAAAAGCAATCGCATGTACCCGTTCGTTGCAATGGTTAGGCTAGGTTAAATCAGGGGTTTTTTTCGAACGAGACAAATCTGATTTGTAGAGTCGGATGACCCATGCTCAGGTCTACTCATAACCTACCATTCATGTGTTGTTTGGTTAACAAAATATAACGTAAATGGCAACGATAATGATTTATGCTCAAGTACCAGCGGTAATGAGTTTGAATAGGTTATTATCAGTTTTTAGTGTGATATTTGATTACGGTTAAACATAAACAAACATGATTGATCGTTATCAGTTACTCATCACGTTACAAATATGTGAACCAAACATCACCTTAATACTAGCACCTCTCTACTGCTTCAAGTCGACACCACATTCACATGTGATTATGTATAATACAGGGGGGTTAAGCTAGGCATCCGCAATGGGCCCTTACAAATAAGAGGCCCAATTCTAGACATGTATGCTATTTGTGTATCATGTATGGGATCTCAGCCCATAGAAGCAGGTCCATAATCGGTTGCTAAAAAGGGCAGGTCTTTCAAGACTTCTGATATGGGTTTAGAAATTCAGTAATCAGTACAGACCAGGCGTGCAGCTTAGAGATGTCAATGGGGAATTCCCCACCGGGTTATAGCATCCCAGACCCATCCCCATCATATTTGACTCATCCCCATCCCCATCCCCATACCCATCATGGATGCAAAACCCATCCCATACCCATCCCCATTCGGGTTTCGGGTCCCCAATGGGTCCCCATCCTCAATTAAGAGATAACTAGGTACTAACAACTAGTATAAACCATCCAGATTTCATACATCACCACATTGGCAATCACTCATCCATGAACCATGATCCATTCATCCATCCATCAAAAAAGAAATCAGTACTTCGGGACCAATAGAAGAAATGGAGAAATGAATTCTCCTTACCTTCCTTCGTCATCATCCGAGTTCGTTGGCGCCTGAGAATCCATGGTCGTCACCGTCGTCCTAGGCTCCTAGCAGTCGGCGTAGTGTATGATTGGTTATTTTAGGGTTTTGTTTTTTGCTAGTCTGCTAGTTGCCTTGTTGGGCTAGGACCTGGGGTTTGGTGCGCTGTCGTGCTAGGCTTGGTGGCCGGCTCGGCATCAACTCATTCATACAAACATGACAGGTGTACACGTATGAAATACCCATGGGTAATCGGGTTCGGGTTATTGCTTCCCAAACCCATACCCGTTTACCCAATGGGTGGAGATTTTGTCCCATATCCATACCCATGGGGATAATTTTTGTCCCATATCCGTACCCTAATAGGGGAATTCCCCACGGGTTAGCGGGTATCGGGTCCCCATTGACATCTCTAGTGCAGCTATAAGATAACGTGACCGAAATCTATACTCTTTTGATTTTTATTGAATCTACCCCAACATATTTTTGATAAATTACTTAGTAATAATTACTAGGTAGGTGCCCGTGCGTTGCGACGACATACAAAATATTGAATAAAATGGTAATGCACAACTAAATCAGTTCAAAAAGATATGTAATGATCAAAGGATAGTGCTTGTGGATGTCAGAGAGCGGGCGGACGCTTCTGGATAGCGAAGCGTGGAGAACGAGCGAGCGGGTGGGGGCGCGACGCACAAAAATCACGACTGGAACTATTTAAAGTGGTGCATTATAGTAGTAAAGATAGTAGATAAAATACCCCCACCCAGTTGTTAACATGTCGATCTAATAATTCAAAATACCACTTTTAAAGATGTGATAAATATATTAGTCCAGATTTCCAGATTGCATTGCGTCGACCCAAGAAATTGCCTAGTTCATGGTTCAATGTTTTTAGGTTGAAGATGTGCTTCCTTGCTCGACAATAGGTGATCCTCTTCCGCTGCCAATATTTTCTACAAGGGAAGCTCTACAGTCGTCATCGTCATATCTTGGATTCTTGGGGGGGGGGGGTCAAAAGCTTAGAGTATTATCAGAACACATCCCTCACATTTACCCTCACATTTACCAAGGAGGAAGCCCGTAGTCAAGTACTGGCAGTTACAATAGTCCTTTTAGCTTGGTATAATCATTCATATGTATTTATTCCATCAAGTTTAGATGTCTTTACTCAGTACCATATCAACTTCCTAAATATTTAGGTAATCAGCAAACCTTTCATATGTATTTATTCCATCAAGTTTAGATGTCTTTACTCAGTACCATATCAACTTCCTAAATATTTAGGTAATCAGCAAACCTTTCAGCTCTTCTATCTACTGAAGTTATGTATATTGAGCATGTGAACCCAAAGTGTTTCTGTTTGAATACAACCAAAGGGCCAACAAAGATGCGCCTTCTATTCAACTTCGTAGGGCCGCTAAACTTAAACTAACAGAACTTAGATTGTGAAGTAAAGTACAATATTATTCTTGGAAACTGTAATAGGTGTCACGACAAAGGAGCTTAGCTTGTGTGTAATCATACACGCATGTTTGAATGAAGCAACAAACTCTCAACCTATCGACTGCTGTAATCAGTTATCAAAAGTACCTAAGAAGCTAACAAGTAACAAGCCAACCGAAATACAAAATCTCCTCATCTAACGACCATGCCCACCGATTCGACTGGACACATTGCCTGGCTGGTCCTTTCTTGTGCCTGGAATAGGTGTTCTTGTACACAACAAAAATCTTGTATTTATGTTTAGCCTACAACTTAATTCACGAAATCTGCCAGATGTTCTCGTGTTTCTTCCACTCTTGTATTGCACAGTAAACAGTCCACATTCATGGGACACTTTGGTCATACGTACTGCAATTTCGTTGAGAGGTCGTAGGAACTCCCATTGGCGTCAACACTTGCATCTTCTCCTGGGGCAGAAAATTTCAACGTCTGCCATTCAAACTGCAGTCACGAGGCGATGGTCAGATAACATAAGCTCCGCCTTGTTGTAGGAAAGTAGCCTTGTTCCCTTCCCATATGAGAGAATGTGGTCACACCTATACAAACAGGTGAAGATGTTAATCATTCTTAAGTTTGATGCCTAGTAGGATGATTAAATGAACTAGAATGAATCTCATGAACAAAAGGTCCTAGTAGGATGATTAAATGAACCAGAATGAATCTCATAAACAAAAGGTGGAGTATTTACCATGGAGGTGTCCTTCTCCTAGATTTCATCGCATCACTACATATTTTTCTGAGTTAAACTCATATTTATATGTTCGAGGAATATGATAGGTCCTTCAACCCAACCGTCAAACGTGCACCCTTTCCCTAGTTCCTTTTTCAGCTGTCACAAAGAGAAGGATGCGTTGGAAACTCTGTGCAAGTAATGGATGTATTAGGATACCTAAATTACCTGCCAAGATCAAACAAGGTGACAACATGGTGACTAAAAGAGAATGTTGTCAAGTGACATTCATTATGACAATAGAAGGGTATTACTTACTGATGGCGCAATCTCATATGTAAGGAATTATCTTAAACAATCATATGTAAAATACAATGGTAAATATTTCGTCATGTCTAGTTTCACAATCAATCAGCTATATTCAATATGGAAATTCTAAACTGAAACTACACACCGTTTGAATTTGTTTCAGAACCCTGACCTTATTAGGAATCTTTGATAGGAATAATTCAAATGTATATAAAAAAAAGCTAGTACTTGACATTAAAAAAGTGTTGTTCCTATGTTCAATTTACGCACCACATATAAATATTGAAGATGTTAATTACTTACTTGCTCTGGACTCAAACATGCTCCATTTGTTCACATAACTCTATCATTGCCGCTCAGGACTCAAACATGCTCCATTTGGTGTTCACTGTAATTTCGTTTGGACAAGGCGAACTATTTCAGTTCTTTTTCTGAATTTCAGTTCATTTAATAACTTGAGCCATAATACACACATTGTCTCTCTGTACAACAGGACATTTGCATGAGAATTCAGAAGTCAAGAAACAAATAACAAAGTAAAATAGTAGTATGTAGCATGAGTGTATTTGAGGTTTACCTGGGGGAAATGAGCCTTATGCAAATGGCCTTCTCCGAGTAGTTCCCAAATAACCAGTCCACAGTCTCGTTTGAGGATCAAACCTGTGGATGGAAGCACGTTTCAAAAACTTCATGTGGCTCTTCACAAGTTGGCCTGCAGCAAGGACTGACAGGAGAGAGAGCTCGCCAACAAGCACACTGCCAGTGACAATAGAAATCTCAGCTAGAGCTTTCCCGGTAACTGAAATGGAAAAATAAAGACCATGTTATTAACTAAAATATGGAGATCTTAAATTACACAATAGAAATTATTGACTGTACCAGTCATGCATTTGTGAACGGAGTATGCTCATAGTTAATACCCGAGCAGGCTCCACACAGCTAATTTGTAATTTGTCAAGACATCACCAGGTTGTTGTTATACCAAACAAGTCTGAATAAGAAACAATTAAAAACTGATACAAAAGGCAACTCAATGCAAGAAAAAAATCAAGTATACCCATAGTGTTCCCCCATCGCTCAAGGCAATGGACATCCATATACCTATACATACTATATATACAATATAATCATGCCTCTAGTCTGTCGGTCACATGGAGTAGGGTTGTTGATTGTTCAAACCCTTCTGCTTCACCACCGACAACATCCTCCCTTAATCCCATAGGGCATCCTCCCCTTAATCAGATGGGACAGTGCAAAGTTAGGTTGTCTTGTTCAGTGGAGATGCTCGAGAAGCCTACTCCATGTGACCGACAGAGATGAAATCTTAGCCAAGAACTAAACTAAGATCTTTTTAAGAAATCTGAGACAGAGATGAACATTTATACAGCCACAAACATTTAAATTAGCACTACAGCCTGCTACTGCTAAGAAGACAGCAAACAGAAATTGTTTCACATGTTTTTACAGTCAAACAGAAATTCAGCTATAGAAGTACCTTGGCTTCAGCCTTTTGGAGCTCAGAACGCCTCATTCCAATCATTTGTTTATACCAAAGCTCTATCTTCGCTAATACCATGGCCTATCTGACCATGTGGCAGCAGTGATCACCAAGATCCTCTGACCTGAAACAGCCATGTTCGACATCGGAATCATGTTTTTGAAAAGGAAATAAAAAATGTCTGGTAAGCAAAATGTAGTGAAGATGAACACAAACAAACATGTTCTACTCCATGTGACCGACAGAGATGAAATCTTAGCCAAGAACTACTATATAAGACTCTATTGTAGACGTCCACACTACAGTGGTGCACGGTTCTGCCTCGAATTGACCGCCATCAACGCTCGCTGCCGCAATCTCCTACAAGGATAATAGTAACAATAAATTGTTTGATTGCACCGGAAACTTACTGTCTAACAATAAACTTCAGAAATAGAACATTATGACCATCATAATTTCATGATTTTGCTTTTGACATCAGATTATCGGCAAAAAAATATGCTCCTACAAGGAAAAGACAAACAAAGCATTATAAGCACCTTGATGAAATATCAGAAGCGTTATAGGCTGCATTAGTGACAAAGTACCTTGATGAAAGATGGTTTAGGGAATGTTTAAATACAAGCTTAGCATATGCACCCCGCATCAAAGGAATGCATTACAATAACCATGCTGATCTGTGAGGCTATATAGAAGAAATGCATTAAAGAAATATGCTCCCGTGCGAAGTACTAAGAAACAGTACCTCGCGTTTTCCACGGCGGGGACATGGCCGGCGCTGGTGAAGGCGGCGGCGAGGAGGATGCCCCAGCGGCGACTGGATCCGGCTCCATCGCTGCGATCTGTGAGGCTATATAGAAGAGATTAGGATTGGGCAAATTGAATTTCGCACGGGAGGATGTCTTTGTACTTGACGATTGCTAAAGCTTGCCATCAGGGACATCTGCGACAGCAAGCAAAAGCATGCACCTGTGTCACTTGCTTCTTCTTGCAGAGCAGGAAGCCAACAGAGAAAAAAAAGACGAAGAATAAATCAGATGCGGAGCCAACCTGGCTGGCGAGGAGGATGCCCCAGCGGCATCCGGATCCGGCTCCATTGCTGCGATCTGGTGGTCGGGGAAGAGGGCATCCTCATCGCTGTGATCTGGTGGCCTGTTGAAGGAGGTTGAACTCCGTGAGTGGGGCATGGACCTCCGCTGGCGAGCGAGGGACGCAAGCACGATGTTGCAGGGGCTTACCGTGATGAATGAGGAGGCAACAGAAGGGCACTCAAGGGCGTCATCGTCCCCAGTCACGCGGGTGGTGAATCGGGCCACGATTGTCGAGGTGCTCCAAGCATAGAGGTCCGCCAAGATCTGGTCCACCGCGGCGCCAGCCGGAACAGGGACTCTGAGAGAGAGACGATGGACCTGGTCGGCTCGCCAGCGGACGTCCCTCGGCGGTGAGGGGCTTGCCAGAGGACGTCCCTCGGCGGTGAGGGGCTTGCCAGCGGACGTCCCACAGCGGGGCGAGCGTTGAAGAAGCGTCGGAGGAGGGTAGAGGCAACGAGCGTCGGAGGAGGGTTGCTGATGAAGACCGAGAGCCCCCGCATCCCCGAGAGCGCCATCTGCCCCTATTCTGGCCGCCGCCGCCTCTAGAGAAACCCCCAGATCCAGTGCCTCCACGCGAGATCTGACGTCCGGATCGGGAGGAGCAAAATCCTACGGGGGGCGGAATGGATCGTCGCCTCCACACGCAGTCGTCGATGGATAGTGGACGTCGATGATGGGGCGAGGAGAGTGGATCGCACCTTCCATGTTTAGCTGGGGCTCGGTCGCACCTTCCATGGCCTTCCATGGGGAGCCAGGGCAGGGTCGTCGTGGTGGGGCGAGAGACCGTTGATTGCGGGAGGCCATGGAGAGTGGACCGCGCCTTCCCTGGAGAGTTGGGTCGGCATGGTAAGGCGATGACGCGTTGATTGCGGGAGGAGACTACGGAAGGACGCAGCGAGAGAGACGCGGCGTGAGGGACGGATCGGCGTAGGGAGGAGGGGATCTCGGCAACCTTCCAAGCTGGGATCTCGGGAACCTTCCAAGCTGGGATAGCGGCGGATGGAGGTGAGGTGGGCGCGTCCGTAGATGGCAGAACCGTGCACCGTTGCGGTTGTGGACGTCTACAATCTCTACTACTCTATAAGACTCTAATGTAGACCATCCGTGCACCATGGTTCTGCCTCCAGTCAATCGGTACCGTCCGTATCATCCGACGGCTCGTGTGTGTCGACCAGCCCCCTCGGCCCCTCCCCACATTCTGTGCACTCCCGAGACGTCGCCACTCCACCCCTCCAATTCCCCGTTTCTCACTCCAGGTAGGGTTTCGTCACCTCCATGTCGTCGCCTCCATTCGTTGTCCGCGCCGCCGCCTCCATTCCCCAGCCGCGCCGTCATCGAAAAACACATTTCGCCGGGCCGAAGTCATCAGCCTCAGTGCCGTTCATTGAAAGTGCGTCGTTCATGGAAGTTCTGCATCCGCTCTGCTCTCTACCGCTCGCTAATCTTGTGTCTACGCGTCGCTCTCTTCCACCCTCCAATCTCGCGCCGTCTCCTCCCCGTGCTCCATCTCCTCGCCCTCCTTCGCGTATGGCGCTGTCTCTTCCCCGTCCTCCGTCTCCTCATCCTCCTCCGCGTCACCGAGATCCGTGCTCCCCCCACCACTAATCTCGCGGCCCGCCCCCGCCACACGCTCCTTCCCCAGATCGCGCCGCCTTCCACCGTCGCCAGCGCGCGTGGGGCCCCGCCTTCACTGCCTTGTTTGCCTCCACCATAATCCCTGCCCTTCCCTAGATCGCGACGCCTTCCATCATCGCCAGCGCATAGGGGGGCTCGACACCGTCGACAATGCGTGGCGCCTTCCTTCATCGCCAGCGCGCACGGGCTCCGACACCGTCGACAACGCGCGGCCTCGGCATTGCCTCAAATCGCTCGCCCATCACCGAGGATGGTGGTCCTTCCTACCTTCCCTGCTATCCTCACCCACATGCCCTCGTCCGCGACGCCACAGCAGCTCGTCCTCCTCTCAAGCGTCGGTGAGCCGGTGCACTGCAGTCCCTGCTCCCCTTCCGTGTCGCTACACCGTGATGGATGTCTTCCGGGAGCACAGGGTTGATGGAGAGTCCTAGGATTCCATCACGCCGCCGGTAACCAGTCCCCCAGACAAAGATTTCTTCTCTGACCCTGACCTATATGTGAGTCGTGCTCACCGTTAAACACTAACATGCTACTTTTATAGTTTTTAAACAACTAAACACACATGTAGATTATTGCACACACCGGTTGCAGTTTCAACATAGTCAAACTCAACAAAACAAAATCCCATTGAATTACTCTTTCCCTTCTTAACATGCTTCGTCGCCTAAAGGCAGACAAGGAAAATGGATAAAGCAGTATGCTGCAAGATGCACCTAATATCGAGCACATCCAATAATCCATACCTTTACACTTTTAATACTACCATTTTTAGCTTTGTATTGAAATGCTGCTTCGGCTATCAGTTTGAGAGCACTTACAAGAGAGGAAGGGGAGGTAGAGGGGCAGAGGGAAGAGCAGAGCAGCGCATCCAGAGAGGGAAGCAGTGCCTTAGAAAACAAAGTATCATTTGTTTACGTTATTGGCGATACACAAATCACATGCGTCTGAATATATGATGTTTGTGCCCTTTGTAGTGTTCCTAACATTTTGCACAATCAAGAAATTGATTAAAAAGATGAGCTCTGTTTAGGGCTTGTCAATATCTAGACAAGTTTTTGCTATTATCAGTGTAGTGCTCAATAAGTATGTTGTTACTAGCAAGGTATTACCAAATGTTAAACCTGGTTAGCCATCATGAAATCAAAATCATCCTAAATCATTTAGCTTCTGGTTAGCCATAGTATTGATCCAACTTTGCATCTAGCTTAGCCAACAAATGGGAGGATTTTTTTGTGGTTACACATTCATTCGTGCACAAGGATAAATTCAAATTCTCTATCAAGATTCATATAGAAACTCACCTCATTATGCCTATTTTCTTCCAAGAGCTTCTGAGTAAAACATTAGAGATCTGTTACAAAAGGCTTGTCGTACTGCTTTCTCTTTGTATTCATTGATGAGATCTGTTACAAAAGGCTTGTCGATAGCTAAATGTGTATGTATCAGTTTCTTGCTTGCTTTTTTATCTGGGAAATTTATCTAACAATTACCCTGAATATGTCAGCTTGTAATTACTTTGAATATGGTCAGATCTCCTAATAAAATAGGACATTTATAACTAGATTTGTTTATGCATCTCTGCTTATTTTCTTTCCAATGTTGAATTATATGAACTGGCTATTAATCTGATTTAATCTCCATTCTCTTTGCAGAAGGAAGGCGGTGTTCATGTCTCATCCAGTTCAAATGAAGTGGCAGGAACCATTCCAGATACGAATGGAGGCGATCATCATATACCTGGAAGCTCTTTTCATGTTTAGTGAAGGTGATGACCTAGAATTTTGTGGATGATATGCAAATGATTAGATTTATTTGGTTTTGTTTCAGTTATGTTATTGATGATTAACTCCTTTATATCTTTGTTTCAGTTATGCTATTGATGATTGACTCCTTTATATCTTTGTTGCAGGTCTATGACATGTCTGATAGTCAAATGAAGCTAAATGATTTTATTTCAAGCCCTGTTGTTGAGGTAGATATTAACAATTATGTGCTACTTTGTTACGATCATTTGGATTTTTTGCAATATATATACCACATTTGCATTGTTAGGAAAAGGATAATCTCATCAAAGGCATGACCCTCTGTCCTTCGCTCCTGCTGAATGGATGCTGGTTTATTGGCTAGCAAATATCTTTTCTATCACACAAGCACCCTAAAACATATTCCTAAAAATAATTGTATTTTGATTTATATGGATCACGGGTTATGTGCAGAGGATGGTCAAGATGAATTTGAGAAGGGTGACTTTATAGTGGACGACGAGGAAGAAGTGGAAGGAGAGGAAGAGGAACAAAAGAGTGACGATGAGAAGTGAAGAAAGAAAACTAAAAAGAAAAGGAAGAGGTACCTCCATTTGTTCCTACTAGGAATAAATGTCAGTGTATTGTGTACACCTATCCTGAAATGAGGATGACTATATGTTGCTCTAGGATAATAACATCACTGCCATCACTCTCCCAAAGCTGCTATGTTTTTCTGTCATAGTTTGTTGTCCTGACCAATTTTTTTAATTTATTGCCTAATTCTCTTAGGTTGTTCTTTCAATAAGCTGCATCTTTCTCTCGTATGCAATGTAAATTTCAGGTATTTGTGAAATTTGAGTGTTGTTTTGGTCTCAAAATAATTCCACAAAACATTTCAGCATCTGTTAGCACTGTTGCACATTATCCAATTATATCAGGGTGGTCTAGAACTGCTTTGTGTTGTCTATTTTTAGTTGAGACGTGTATCTTTTTCCCACCATTGTAAATTACAATTTTCTAACTACACCCGTTCTGTTTGGGTGCTCTTGCATTCTCGCAGAGTGCTATAGAGGAGCAACGGTACCAGTACGCGTCAAGGTTGACAAAGCTATCTGGGACCACTTTGTAATTGCCAACTCTTCATTGATTATTTTTATATATGTTGCTCCAGAATAAATGGTAAGTGTTGATCGGTAATTCTTGTGAACGTAGGTACATACTGAATCTTTGATTGTTTGCAACCTATATCCTATTTGGTTAGATTTTTCTTCTGAGTTCATATGTTTGGTCGATTGGAATAAAAATTCTAGGAATTTATTGGTATTAAAGAAGACAATAGTCTAATAATAGAGAATCGTAGTTGACCATACCATATTATAGATTCCATGGAATGTGTATTTCTGTTTGTGGTGCATGACTGTACATAGATTGTATTCTCCTGGTAACAAACTTCATGGTGTTTTCCCTGTTCTTTGACAGGGTGAAGCCTTCGTCTCTCCTCGAGGGAAAGTCACTGACCTTTCTTGAGACGTGGACCACTGATGGCCCCTGTCGTCCCCCGTGACGATGATCCCAGGGTGAAGCCTTTGTGTTTCCTCGAGGGAAATCTACCAGTGCATGATTGGTTTAGTCAGCACCATTGGACACAGGTTTCACTGAATCTAAACAATTACACCTAGAGCGTCTCTGCAATTGTGACCCTTATTTATTTTATGTCCTACAAAGGGCAAATGATAACCATCTTCAATGAACATACCTAGGATTATTGCCATGTATCTCCCCCTTGCTATTCAACTCTGAATCAACAATACTAGAAACTATCTGCTTGAGTGTGATACCTAGGATTATTGCCATGTATCTCCCCCTTTGCTTGTCATGTCAATTCACCGAGGGACCGAGTATTTTTTTCCATTAATTTAGGACAACTCTTGTCCCTTAGTAACAAACCTCTAAAAGATTGTTCTTAGAAGGTCATATGTGGGTTGTCATTATATTTATCAAAGATAAAATGTGCATCCCTATGGCTTGGAAATTGTTGTGCCCCATTGATGATGACATCTTTGGATGTTTCATATAAAGTGCACCTTGATGCTGATTAATCTGAGAAATCGTTAATGCATGTGGAAACTACAAGACCACTTCAGTGAGATGATAAAAAATATGCCCAGGACAAGCAAAGTTTTGTAAGGACGTACAGAAACAAGCATAAGTTTTATGTCAAAAACTCAAAGTAAAACCCAAATTACTAAGCTAAGACATTTGTTCCAAAAGCAACTGATGCAATAATGGTATTTGACATTTGCTCTTCATTATTATTGAAGTTACCCCGGCTATTGTCTGACTGAAATATGCTACAGACACAATTTTGAAGAAATATTCGTCAACTGTTGCCACAATATTTGTTAGATTACTTGATGTCAATTTTGTAAACAACTTGCACTATTATTTACGAATTCACGCCAAACTATTTACATGCTCATCGATAAGAAGTAAAAGTCGTATGCTAATCTGATTTGTAAGAAATTCCGCTTCCGGTGTGCCAATAGTCTGTGCTCCTTATCTTTCAATCCAAATAGCTTTCTATTATATATTGTAGCACATTTTCAGTTGCTAACTGAGTTTTCAAATCATACGGAAACAACTGAAGCTGACATGGTAAAAGCTCTAAGAAAGTCGATGGTTCATTGGTTCCAGGAGCCAACTACATTTGACTGTGTTGCTTGCTACTGTTATGTTATCATATTGCCTGAAAGTGACACCTCCACAAATGATTAACCTGGATAGCATAATAAAACATAATCATGATACTTCAAGTCAACTGGATAGGTTTGATCTTGTATTAAAAGCTAGGAATGACTATGCCAAGTACATAATACTTTGGATCAGTGCCTATCAACTTTATCTAAACATTTTGGATATGTTGGAGCCTAATAGTTTTGGCTTCACTAAATATATTCTATCTTATCTTAGTACTTGTCGTAGGCAAAATTTCTATTTTCTGTGTGCTGTTCTCAAGGAACTTTATTTTCTCTGTAGTAGCAGAGACAAGATATCTGAATGCTAGCAATCGGGAGCTTGGTGATCATTTTCAGACAAAACGTGATGGTAAAAATGGTGTTGATGCATCAATTGAAAAGAGAACACTCAAGCTACTTCAGTTTACCTTTCAAGAGTTGAAATCCGCCACGCTTAACTTCAGGCCAGACAATATTCTTGGGGAGGGTGGGTTCGATTATGTATTCAAGGGGTGGACTGAGCCAAACAGCACTGCTCCTGCAAAACCTGGCACGGGGGTTACTGTGGCAGTCAAAAGTTTGAAGCCAGATGCACTTCAAGGTCATAGAGAATGGGTGGTAAGTATTGTATGTCATTTTTATTTTTGAATGGAGTGTTGTAGGTATGGTTTTTAAAAATAATCAGATTTCCAGGCAGAAGTTGACTTTCTGGGACAGTTGCATCATAAACACCTTGTTAAGATGATTGAATATTGTATTGAGGATGATCAGAGGTTACTTGTATATGAATTTCATGGCACGGGGAAGTCTTGAAAATCATCTTTTCAGAAGTAAGCAATCACCTAATAGAGTTAATGCTTTAAGTTGAGTAGATTTAGTGCCTTTATTACTAATTTGTTTCCCCACTTAGGCCTAACCAGTTTTTTTCTTCACTAAGTCTTCTTTCATTTTTTTGAGCAACCTTGGATTTTTTTGTTCTCTATCCTCTGTGACATCAGAGATAATTACATTCTAACTTGATTTGATTATGGTAATGTAGACCTGAACATTTTAGCCTGCCCTTATTAAGTTTGATCTGTGCCAATTACACCTGTTCAGATCTTCTTAGTTAAATACTAGATGAATTTTGCACACACAAAAAAGTTGCAATAGTACTGTAGTGAGCAAGGATGCATGCCTACTACCAATGGTGGTGTTCATTCTATTGCTAACTTCTATATTGGTATTAGGTCATACCCATGTAACCATTATTATTTTGAAGGGGGGTAGGGACATTACCAGCTTTTCACAAAGTTGATTTTATTTTATGTGCCTAATCTTGTCAACCATAATCTTTCTACCTGCTCGTTCTTATGATCCTGTCATCTTACTTTGTTTAATCTTGAAGGGACCCTTCCCCTACCTTGGTCCAACAGGATGAAGATTGCTCTAGGTGCCGCGAAAGGACTAGCCTTCCTCCATGGAGGTCCCAAACATGTTATTTACAGGGATTTTAAGACATCGAATGTTCTTCTTGATGTGGTACTTTATCTGTTCAATTTATTTCATATTGTGCCTAGACAATGCACGATACCTTGTTAATTGTGGTGATTTTACTTCTTCTTTTTGAACATGTGGTGATTTTACTTCTGTAGGAGTACAACGCAAAACTATCTGATTTCGGTTTAGCAAAAGTTGGTCATCAGGGTGATAAAACTTATGTATCTACTCGGGTTGTTGGCACCCATGGTTATGCTGCACCAGAGTATGTAATGACAGGTATCAGGGATAAACTTTTGACTTCAGTAGCTACCTGTAGCAGAAATTATGTACCTTGCTTATCTGTTGCATGTTGGTTCTTTACACTGTTTTTCTGAGCTTGTAGTTATTCTCGTGTTAACTCCATATTGGATAGTAAATTGGCTCAACATTTTTGTCCGAAGACATAAAACTAGGGTGCCATTACAAATGTTCTTCTTTCAAGTGAATCTGTGTTTTTCGTTTTTACATGCAGTAAAGGTTGTAAGGCTCTAGACTTATATAATGAATCTTGCGCTCCACTTCTTTGGGACATGTTTTAACATTTCTTAACATTTCTCACTCTGCAACGCTTTCATACCACTTTTCATATGTTTTTTAGATGCACTTTTTTTGAGACCAAGCCCTAAGAGCAACAATGGAGATGACCAGCGTCTTGGTTTATCAAGAGGAAGTTAATCCCTCTCAACTGAAACACCCATCAAATTTGGGGCATAGTGTGTCGATTCAGTTGTAACTATTATATGTCATTTTGGGTTAGCAAACTGTATCTACTAATTTCTCAGACTTATGCCTTTTGAGCTACAAACTTGTGTAAGGATTTGTTGCACTCAGTGACATGCTGATATTTGAACTATTTAGGCTGCCAAATTTGAATTTTTTAACTATCAAGTATCTCAACATTTCTCTCATTCTAACACTTCCAGACTGTTCTCCTTTGTTATTTGGGGTATGTTTTAACATCTCCCTCATCGTTGAACCCTTTCAGACTCAAAAAATAATGAGTACTATTGACGATCTATTTAGAACATCTATAACTATATTCGTCAAATTGGTTGCTCGTGCGTTGTATGGCCTTTAAAATATTTGATTTTACAGTATATTTTATATGAGTAGTTTATAATTGGATAGTGCGAGTAGCAGATTACAATAGTGACGGATGAACATTGTATTTTACTTTACATGATGGATTTTTTTGATGTGTAAGGCTTTTAAGGCATGTAAAAAATCTTAACTTTTAAAAGATGCTAACACGAACATAAATTGCAATCAGTATTCTTGAATTTCAATGTATCTTATCATAATATGTTCACTCCGTAGCAACGCACGGGCATTCACCTAGTAGAGTCTTATGTAGTAGTAGAGATTCGGAACTATTGATGAATTGTGCGAGTTTTTTTTTTATAAAACTATACCAGGTGGTGGTGGAAGAGTTTAAGTGCTAAATATGACATACCGTTAGATTTAGATCTAACGGATCAAAATGTCTGCTTGCGTGCTTGTATCTAGTACTGCTTGCATATTAGTCGTGTCCTAGTCTATAATATATCTAACAAAAAATGTTTTTGGATGTATTAAAGTGTTTATTATAGTCATCATTATCATAGTTATATTAATGCTCCATCTTTTTTTAGCTTTGCAAACTAACTGTGGACCGGGCCTGACTCTCTTTTTTATGTAAATCTTTTTGTAATCTTATTTTAAATACTTGCGATACTAACTGGACTTCAATAAAAAATTAGCTATAATAAAAATTTTAAATTTTGTCAAGCATTACAGCGTACAGGATGTCTCTTCATCCAAGATTGTTTTAAAAAAAATTCTGAATATCAGAAATAAATGAATTTGAAGCCAATATTTAACACTCTAAACCACTATAAATAAATAAAAAAATCGAATAACAGCCACCATGCCTCTCGCCCCGGTCCATTTTTGTGCTGCCATGGGCCTATCCGCCTATGGCCTTGCAATCGCGGGGGAAAACGATGGGCACCGCACCAACGAGGCCGCCCGGGCCCGAGCGCGCGACACGTAATGACCTATAAATTTTACGATGTAAAAATCGAATGGGATTAAGATTGGATCAAATTTCTATTTATTTATGAGCTAAAAACCTTTTAGAGCCCTATTATTTTATAAAAAAGCATTTATATCGTGATCTATTATACTCTTACTCATCACTATGGCGAAATCTCATTTTTTATATAGCACTAAACAAATCAACGCGGAACACCATCGCCTATCGGCGCTGGCCACGTCACGTCCTGAGGTGACAAGCAGGCCGCTACGGTATGGGCAAGGAGAGGATAGCAAAGGACGTTGATGCTCCCATATGTAAAATACATTCAACCGATCCGTCCAGTATTCAACGGTGTTATGATCTTTCTTTAATAAACAGCACCAACATAAAAAGCGTGGGAGAACTTATTTGCAAAATGTCATAACACCATTGGATACTGAACAAATAGATTAGATGCATTTTATACATGGGAGCACCGGCGATGGGCAAGTGGCGATGGCATGCCACCCAGGCACCCACGCTGAACAGTTGAGAATGAGAACCACGCCGCTTTCCCCATGTGAGGCTCCAGCTCCATATCGTCACCTTCTCGGCGACCGACTGATCGACAGGCAGCGCGACGGCGACCACCGGAACGCTCCGAGCTCCTCCCGATCGGTCTCGTCGTCCTCTAGCAGCCATCCATCGACACCAACCGATCGAGTCCTTGAAAAGCAAGCAAGCAAGCAAGCATGAATATGCACGCATGTGTCTGGGCCTGGCCCGGTCGTCCTCCTCCCTGCAGGCTGCAGCCCCACGCGACCCAGCACTCGGAGCTGCCTACCACACCACCGGCTGGCCAGCAATGTCTCCATGCATCGCGAGCCTTTTCTTACTTTCTTTCGTGCGGGTGATTGGTGTTCCTAGTACTACAAAGTTTCTTACTCGATGATGATGATGCAGCCCTTGACCTACCGCCTCCACCTGCACGCACCGGCCGGGGGCATCTATATATGATGTTCGCCGACGGCGGCGGCGGCGGCGAAAGGCAGCAAAATCACGCCGAACACGAGGACGTCGACGGCCGTTGGGTTCTTGCACGAGGAAAATCGAAACAGACCGCATCTTGAGACCCGCGCGCTTTATATATATATATCCTTTTTTGACGGATCGTGAGAGTAGGTTATGTACAACTTAGACACTGTTGCACGGTACTCCAAGTATAAGACATAACTAAAACACAACATAATATAGTAGTCATGTCTAAAATATGTGTCTTACCATATTCATTGTACCAATCAAAGCATTCAATAAATTAAAGTGACCAATTAGATAGTGTTCTGTCTCGAATATAGAGCTAAGACACTGTGTCTTTGTCAAGATACATATCTTGAGATTTTTTATATTCACCCCCTAGACACACTCTAAGACACAACTTAAGACACCCACTGTACATGCCCTAAGCTAGCGGCTTCCCTCTATAGGCCAGTCAAAACACGGTGCGATGCGAACGACGCGTATGAAAGCGGTGCGCCTAGCTCCTTCCTAGACTAGTACATGGGCGCAGTAGAGCGAGCCTAGTTAGTTCATGGAAAAATTGCTGGTATACCATCAGATTATACTCATTACTTTTGCGCCACTAAGTGACGTATATGTATATTTTTTGGTATCTATGACATGTGGGGTCAGTAGCATAAAAAAACTAGTATATCTTTTCATGGCATACAGGGAATTGGCCCTTAGTTCATCTCGAGCCAAGGAAGGGTGGGCGGGCTGGCGGCCGTCCGTCACTTTCCGCTAGGGATGGCAGCGGGTCGGGTAAAGTGCGGGTAAGCCATTTACCCGCCCGCCAACATATCCGCGTCTTGAGTGCTTACCCGTGCCCGCGAGAGCTTGCGGGTAAAATTTTCGATCCGTGCCCGTACCCGCAGGATATCCGCGGATATCGGGCAACCTGTTACCCGCCAGAAAATACCATTCGAGTATGTGGTCATGTTCATTTCACTAAGAACATAACTTGACAGACATAATATAATGGCAAGAAACATAGTTCAAACTTCAAAGTCCACAAACATGAGCGATCATCCACAAACATAACTCTCAAACTCTTAAGATAATTAATTATTACAACACAATGTTTTAGGATAAAATGAACACATGGGCGATATTTTGATGGGCTAGTAAATTAAGCGGGTAATACCCGCGGGCGAAATTTTATATCCGTTAATTACCCGCGGGTATGAAGTGTTGCTCGTATCCTTACCCGTGGGCGAGATTTCTTACCCGTATCCATGCCCATCGGGTACGAAACCCGCGGATATCCGTGCCCGCGGGCAGAATTGCCATCCCTACTTTCCGCCGCATGGTCCGTTTAACCTGCTCCTTTTATCCATTCCGATCCGTGTCCCAGACGGACGGACGGATAGCCAGACGACACCTCACTGGTCCTGGTCGAATGATCTAGAAGCCAGACGGTTGGCGACGGAAACGTCGGTCGCTTTCAGGCCCGACCGACCGCCCGATGGATCTTCCAATTTTCCAGACAACCAACGGGACAATCATGATCCGCACAATAGCGCTTCAACTTCAATGTACTACTACTATTAGTACAGCCCAGACGCAGGCAGGCAGGCGAGAAAGCGACGCGACTCGGGTCCAATTCGGGCGTCGCCCAACGAGGCGAGGCCAGGTGTTCTCTGCTGCGATGGGACTTGGGAGGAGGGGCCCCTACTACTACCACCCCCACCTGAACCCAGCACGGGGCAGCACATGCCGTTCGGCGGGGCGAGTTTGCCGCCCGCACAGGCAGGTACTACCAGCCTACCAGGTCCATGTCCCTCTCTATACTTGATGCACAGCCCTTGACCACCTACTGCTCTGCTGCTGCGTATGCGTTCGCCACCTGGACAGCATATCCAGGTGTCCTAGAGCTGTGTAGTGTAGTCATCGTCTCATCGATGTTCTTTCCATCAGCACTGAGCCACGGACAGGACACGGACTAGTTCGACATTCACAGCTCTTCCAGTTTTTTCTTATGACCACTTCCATATCGATTCAACATCTATTTGAAGGACTGGTCAGATTAGAAAACATTCAAAAAAATAAAAGGAAAAGGAAAACTCCTATAGCAGCATATGCGCAACGATAGTACCTAAAAACAAAAGAGGTAACCAAGTAAGCTAAAAAACAAAGAGAGTCCAAAACGAACTTATGTGCCAAAAAAAAGTTATGTGAGCCAAGAAAAAAAAACATCAGGAAGGTTTGGATCGACAAGGAAAGTGATAAAATCCGACATACTTATTATTTTTTTTTGGAAAATTTTGGGATTTCATAGAGTTAGGACACATAACACAAGGTTTAATTTATTTTATACTTTGAATTTCAGTATACGAAAATTCACACCATCAAGAGTAATATACAATGCACAAGATTAAGGGCTTGAGAGGCTAAAAAAGATCCAAACAGCAAAAACTAAAAGTGACTAGTCACTTTTGCTTTAGGCCCTAGGATCCTTACATAGCGGCTAGGGATGGTAATTGGACCCGTGGGTATGGATACCCACGGGTTTCGTACCCGGTGGACATGGATACGGGTTTGAAATCTCACCCGTGGATCCTATCGGGTCGGGTACCCGAAATACGTCGAGTAGGGTACGGATAGTATATTTTACCCATGGATATCCACTGGATGCCCGAATTGTGTTTTCGGACCATGAAACAAAGAAAAGAAGCCCAAAGGCCAAATCAGTGAACCGGCTAAGCTAACCCTAACCCCCTAAGTTCCCTACTTCCCTTCCCTTCCCGAGTTCCCGTCCCGGCCGCCCACCCTAGCCGTCACTCCCAGGAGGCCAGGACCCAGGCTCCCACCCAGCGCCCCACGCCGGCACGCCCCCAGCCGCCACTCCCAGGCTCCCAGGTGGCCAGACCCCAGCCCCGCCCAGCCGCTAGTCCGCTGTTCGCCTCCGCCAGGAGCGCAGGACCGCCCCCAGTCTTCAGCCCGCTGCGGCGCTGCCCCGAGCGGCCGAGCTGCGCCTGCGCGGCCTGTGCCCCCGCGCCCCGAGCGGCCAAGCTACGCGCGGCGAGCCTGCGCCCCTGCGGCGTCCCCGAGCCTGAGGCCCGACCGGCGACCGCCCGTCCCCGAGCTGTGACTGCGAGCCTGCGTCTGCGCGCCTGCGCTATCCGCCGTTGAACCCTCAGGTACTCAGTAGCTCAGTACTCAGTTAGAAGCCCAAATCCAATGTCAACTCCACAAGACATGTTGTGATGTTGTTTATTGTCGGCGTTTCGGACCCGGGGGACCCTCAACCGGACCGACTAGTGAATTTTGTGTCGCGTGCCCCTGTCCAGATGGGTTGATGTAAGATGGAACACAAGAGGAGGGATGAGGCTTATATTATCTTGCACCGGGGTGCTTGCAGTAGGGGTTACAAGCTTCGCGAGAGAGGGAACGGGTCCTAGGCCTCCTGAGGAGTCTAGTGTTGCGGAGTGGAGCTCGATGTTTGAGTGAGTCCGTCTCCATTGCCCTTGCTGCCCGTGCTCTCCTCCCCTCTCCTTCTCCCCCTTCCCTTGAGAAGGCCCTAGGCATCCCCTTTTATAGACACAAGGGGATGGTCCAGCTGTACATATGGGGGTGTTGCTATGTGCTAACGTGGCCTGCGGAGAAGTGCTTGAGCCCTGTAGAAGCGTAGCTGGCGGTGCGATCCTGGGCCCTGCTGACGTTTCTTTGCCTTCGTAGAGAGCTTGAGGACTATTGACGTCATGGACGCATACGGGGAACCATCATTACCTGTTGCCGTAGTAATCTAGATGTGACTCCGGTCTTGTTCCTTCGTAGCCTGAGGCGGCTGGCTAGAGGTAGGGTAATGATGTATCCCATGTAGCGTAGTCGGTTCGAGGCCGAGGTCGGGCGAGGCGGAGACCTTCTCCCGAGGCCGAGGCTGAGGCCGAGGCCTGGGGTCGGGTGAGGCGGAGCTCCCTGTTGCGCCTGAGGCCGAACTCGGGAGAGGCCGTGACTTACTGTTGTTAGTCTTACCCTGGAGGTTGGCACAGTAGTCGGAACGGGGTGAATAGTGTTGTTTTCCTGTCAGAACGATCAGTAAAGGGGCGAAGTGACTGCGGTCATTTCGACCTTGCTGACTGTGGCGCGCGTGTCAGGATAAGGTGTCAGGCGATCCTTGCATTAAATGTGCATGCGCTACGATCGGTGGTAAGGCGATTTGGCCGAGGTTGCTATACGACAAAGTTTGCCCAAGCTTAGCCTCGGACGAGCCGGTGGTGCGCCCGCTGCCTGAGGGGGCCCTCGGGCGAGGCGTGAATCCGTCCTGGACCACTGTTCTTTCCCGAGGCCGGGCTCGGGCGAGACGAGATTGCGTCCCCTGGTAGATGGGGCTTTGACTTTGCGTTGTGCTTACCAGCCTTTACAGTCTGTTTTGAAGATGATTTTCAGCCATGCTTAGGACTATTGGGGGTACCCCTAATTACGGTACCCAACAGTAGCCCCCGAGCCTCAAAGGGAGTGTAGGCACTTGCTTGGAGGTTCTGCCGGATTTTTGCAAGGAGACTAGCCCTTCTCGGTTATGTTTTGTTCCGATGGGTGCGCGCGAGCGCACCCGTCGGGTGTAGCCCCCGAGGCCTCGGAGGAGTGGTTTGACTCCTCTAAGGTCTTAATTCTTCTTGTGGTTCCTCGGTTGGCCTTGTTGTTCCCTCATGCGGCCTGGCCGCAGCCCGGGTGCATGGTCGGGCTCCGAGTTTTTAAGCTGGTTGGTTGACGTGGTCAACAATTCGGCCGTAGCCTTGTGCGAGAGCAGCCCCCGAGCCTCTGCACGGAGCGAGAGGACGATCGAGGACCATCTCGGCTTTTTACTGTACGCCCCTTCGTCGCCTTTTTGCAAGGAGGAGGGGGGAACGTGGTGTTTCCAATGAGTTGCTAACGGGTAATCCGAGTGGACGCCCGAGCCCTGTTCGATAAGGGTCGGCTAGTGGCCCAGAGGCGCGCTCCAAAAGTACCTGCAGGTGATTTGCTAGACCCGGGCCCATTTGATAGGGTCCGAGGGATCGATGCCTCCCTCCGGTGGGATTCCATTACAAAATCGTTCCCGCTGGTCTCGGAAATGTCCTAGGGTACCTCGGGAGCGTAGCCCGAGCCTTGGCCATGTAACGGCATACCCAGGGTCATCCCTAACTCTGCATGTTCTGGGGCGGCTGTCGAATCCCTTCGATGGGCCAGCCTTCGAACCCCTAATCAGTAAAGGGCTCGGAGCCCGAGTGCTCTAGGGCGGTCGCCGAACCCTGCGGGGTGCAACCATCGAACCCCTGATCAGTAAGAGGGCTCGGGGCCTGTTTCCTTTGCTGCGAAGGACTCCTTCGAAATGTCCCTTTTCCCGATCCCTGTGGAGAGAGAGAAAGAGAGAGAAAAGGAAGAAAGGAGATATTTTGAAGCAGTGTGGCACACCTTTTTTGAGGCGGCCATCATGACGGAGGCAAAACGGCGCCCGCCCGCCTGCTAGAGGAGACGTGTGTCCTGCCAGGGAGTTAATGCGACGGGACGGGCGACTCACGGGGTATCTGTTGTGCGTGCACGAGTCGTTCGAGGAATGGAAAACCGTTTTGCCTTCAAGTTTGAAATTCACGAAGGGTTCGGGCGAAGTTTTGGGTGGATTTCGCCCGGGCCTTTATATACCTGGGAGGGGGACCGGCAGTAGTTCTTTACCCTGTCACTCGTGCTTCCGCTCTTGCCTCTACCTTTGCTTTCGCAACCTAAGAGAGTAGACAGAGAGAAGAGAAAAACCACGCACCTCTTCCCGTCCGCTTTCACCGCTTTAGCCCGGCGATGGCTGACAAGGCGACCGTCATTCCGCCGCGCGACCCGTGGCCTTTCTCCACCGTCACTGCGGAGGATCTGTAGGCCCTTGTTACCGAGGGTTTGCTCCGTTCTCTCTCCGGCGGGCCGCAGCCTGAGTGGCTGGCCCCCGGGAGCGAGGCCAAACCGACCCCGCCACCGGGATACGTGGTCAGTTTCACTCCCTTCCATGAGCGGGGGTTTGGGATGCCAGCAAGTCACTTCATGCGGGCGCTCCCGCACTACTATGGGGTGGAGTTGCATAACTTTAACCCCAACTCCATCGCGCAGGCGGCCATTTTCGTGGCGGTTTGCGAGGGGTTTTTGGGGATTGACCCCCACTGGGATCTGTGGACCCATCTCTTTTGCGCGGAGTTTTTTGCTCCATCGACGGATGTGAAGAAGGTCCTTATGGCGGTGCGAGCTGGTGGCTGCACCCTTCAGCTGAGGTTGGGGCGCGCATCGCAGTACATCCCTGCCTCCCTCGTATCTTCGAACAAGGGGTGGTAGAACCGGTGGTTTTATCTCCGGAACGACGACGGGATGCTTCCGCCGTATTCTCAACGAGTGGTGACCGTCGCCGGCGATAGCTGGTGCTGGGGGGCCACTCGCGAGAACTAGGAGAAGCTCCAGCCCATTCTCCGTGCCCTGCAGAAGTTATAGGCCGGGGGCCTTACCGCTGCGGGGGTCGTCGCCGCTATCCACCGCCGGAGGGTGCTCCCATTGGCAGAGCGGCAGTTGCGGCTCTCGGAGATGAAACTGGGGATTGATTTGGAGGGTTCACGGATGTCCTCGACCTCCCTCACCGCCGACGATCTCCTCAGACGGGTAGCGGGCACGGTGGGGAGGCTGGACGCTGGTGTCCTTAGCCAGCCCTCGATGCGTCCCGATCATGGGTATGTGTCCCTAGTAAGTGTCCAACCCTCCTTCTATTATGAGCCATGCTTCTTACGTCTTTTAGTTCTTATTGTTGGGATTTTCGTTCGTTCCCAGGGGTTGAGGGATTTTAAACTCTCCCGGCCACCGGTCCCGGAGGACACGGCGTGCCGAACCGCGCGTAGGCTCGTCGCGGAGAAGGATAAGGAGAGGAAGGACACGGAAAAGGCCCGAGCTCGCGAGAGGATGCGAGCTCGGGAAGCCTTGGAGAAGCGTCGTCGGAGGCAAGCAAGGAATGGGTTCATGCTGGAGTCGTCGCCGGACACGACTGACGATGACGACGACGATGATGATGATGAAGACGACGACATGGCGGCCCGGCTTGGCCTCAGCCCGGATCCAAGGTTGGACCAGGGGTCATCAAGCCAGCCTCCAGGTGGGCTGGCGCCACTAGAGCTGGGGGCTGGGATGCCGGGGTCCCGGTCCGAGGAGCGGAGGCGGGCCGAGGGGGTACTTGACCCCTTGGCCGAGATATCGGGGTGACCCCGGGGGTTCAGGCCGAACCGCATGTCCCCCAAGAGCAGGTGCTCGTGCCGGCCGTACGGGAAGCTGGTCCCTCGACGGTCATGACATTGCCGGGGCAGGCCGCCCCCTCGGTGCCCCGGGCGTCCGAGGCGGAAGCGGCGTCGAAGCCAGCTGCAGGACAACCCCCGGCAGCGCCTGCGGAGACCGGGGCCCGAGGGGTCTCCCCGCAGGCACGATTGGTCTTGCCCCGGAGCGGGTAAGTATCCGAGGGTACCCCTGTTTCAGTTATTTCGCTGTGTGTCTTGAATTTACCCCTTCTCCCTTTCAGTAAGCGGAGGCAGGGCTCGGCTGGACTAGCCCCCACGAAGGCGCTTAAGATGGGGCCGACCTCTACAGCTGGAGTGGCGGCGCGCCATGCTGGTTGGTTGGCCTCCGCGTAAGGCGCTCTTCGCTGGGGGGCCCAGGCGGCATGGGCTGTCATGGGGCAAGCTTCCCAGGTCGAGCCCCCTGTTGGAGCGACCATCGTGTCGGGGGAGGTCGTTGACGCGGCCACGGCCTCGTGTCCGCCTGTCTTGTTGACGACGCCGGCATCGATTCCTGCCGGGGCCATTGCTGATTCGTCCGCGGAGCCGCCCGCCACTGCCGATGTTGAGATGGCTGGGGCGCCTCTGCCCTCAGTCACCCCTGATCTCCCCATTTTCGACCATGAAAAGGGGGTGGCCGTTGTTGCCGAGGTCAGTGAGCGGAGGCTTGTCACCTTGGCCGAGGAGAGGCCCGACACGTCGACGGCGATAGCGCCCAATGCATCGACTGTAGGGGGACTCAGCGCCTCGGTCACCGGGCGCACAGAACCGTGGCCCGTCTTGGGAAGCAGTGGCCTTATCCCAACGCAGCTCAATCCCAATGAGTGGTGTGGGCAGCCACTCCTGTTCTGGAGCCGCGACACCTCGAAGCCCCTCCTTTCCCTTAACGATGAGTTGGAGGAGCAGCTCCGGGGTAATTTCCGTGAATATACCGAGGCGGCGATGAGGTCGCTTCAGACAACCATGGAAATCCTTTCTAGGGACGTTCCCAGGGTCTTCCAGGTAAAGATTTAGACGTACGCCTCACGTGATCAGGCATTTTTTGTGATATCTCGTTTTTCTCCCTCAGGAGCTCGCGGACATGAGCACCGCTAAGTCGCTGTTCATCCATCGCGAGAGTGACGTTTGGGATTTGCTGCGGTCCCAGTGGGCTGCGCTTTCTGAGGCGAATGAGCGCCTCGCCCAACGGAGCGCCGAGGTGGCGGACCTTCGGCTGCTCTGTGATGAGCTGAAGTCGAAGGCAGCGGCGGCGCGGACCGAGGCGACGTCGGCATGAACGGAGGCTTCGTCGGCACGGGAGCAGGTGGCCTCCCAGGCTGGGGGGATGCAGCAGCGGCAGCAGGAGCTCGACCAGGTCACCAGCGAGCGGGACCAGTTCCGGAGCCAAGCCGCCGAGGCCGTGAGCCGGGCTGAGGCCCTTAGGGGACAACTAGCTGAGGTTACGGAGCGGCTGGCCGAGGCGACTGCTCGGGCCGGGACCCTTGCAGAGGGCCTAGCCGTGGCCGTCGGGTCTGCTTGGTCCGCCCAAGCTAAGGCCTCGCAGCAGCGTGTCCGGGCCGAAGCTATGTTTCGCCTACTTTGCGACTTTGGTTTAGCTTCATCCTTTTCCTCGTGCCTGAAGAACATCGTTCGGCTGTCTTCAGGGTTCAAGGCGGCTCTCGACGAGTCCGTTAAGAACTGCAAGGCACTTGCCCAGGCGGCTGAGCAGAAAGAGGCCGACTGCACGGCCTTGTCTGAGGCCATCTCGGCCTTCTGCCGGACCTTTGGCCTCGACGACGTCCCATTGGGCAGCTCCCCCCAGAGTCACCTACGGGCCTTGGGCGGCCACGTGCGCAGCAGACTCCGCGGGGCGCTGCACCATAGCGTTAGGCGGGCCTTCGCCGTCCTCGCTTCCCACTATGACGTGGATTTGGAGCGGGTTAGCGAGGGCTACTGCCTACCTGATGACGAGGACGCCGCCCTGGCGGAGGTCCAAAGGCTTGATGCGGCTGTCGAGGGCCCAGGCGCGGCGTTGGCTTCCTTTTTTGAGGTGGAGATCCTTCCGCCTGGGTCACCGTCCGAGGCCGGGCCAGATTCCGCCGCAGGGAGGAACGACGCCGAGGGTGCTGCTCCTCCCCCTGCCGACACCTGAGCCTGTGGGGAACAGTTTGTTCTAACTATGTGTATGTTTCTTGTGGCCGCTGAGGCCTAAACATTATCAGTGTTAGAGTATAAAGCTGCATTTTCTTTCCTCTTGTTTCGAGCGTTAGGACTTGTTTGTCGGTAGCAGAATCACTTATTGGAGCGTGAGCTACCTTTCGCGGGAAGGTGATGAGTGAGGTATCCGTATCCCGGAGGCGTAGGAGTCCCTCAGCTCGGTCGGCCTTGCCGTTCAAGGTCTCTCGTGTCGTTTTTAGGATTCCGCTATCGACATAGTCGAAAGGCACGAAAGTCATTTTCTACCCGGGCGTTAGGACTTGTTCGGTAGCAGAATCACTTATCCGAGCGCGAGCTACCTTTCGCGGAAGGTGATGAGTGAGGTATCCGTATCCCGGAGGCGTAGGAGTCCCTCGGCTCAGTCGACCTTGCTGTTCAAGGTCTCTCGTGTCGTTTTTAGGATTCCGCTATCGACATAGTCGAAAGGCACGAAAGTCGTTTCGGTAGAAAACTTTTTCGAGGAAAATTTTGACGCAGAGGGGATTCCTCCTTTCTAGCCCCCGAGGGAGGGTCGGTTTTTTGCTGAGGTAAGGCCGATCCTCCCTGGACAGCTAGACTTTTTATTTGTGCATGTAAAGGGACCGAGATACATGAATGGCTTGAAACATTTTAAGGGTAAAAGCGACGTAGCTGTTCGATGTTTCAAGCGTTGCTGTAGACCTCGCCTTGGTCATTGGCTAGCTTGTATGTCCCGGGCTTCAAAATTTTGGCGATGATGAACGACCCTTTCCAGGGAGGAGTAAGCTTGTGGCGCCCTCGGGCGTCTTGTCGTAGCCGAAGCACCAAATCTCCCACCTGGAAGCCTCGGGGCCGAATCCTTCGACCGTGGTAGCGTCACAGAGACTGCTGATACCGCGCTGAGTGTAGCAAGGCTACGTCCCGAGCCTCTTCCAGCTGGTCCAATGAATCCTCTCGGCTGGTCTGGTTGTTTTGGTCGTCGTATGCCTTTGCCCTCGGGGAACCGTATTCTAAGTCTGTGGGTAGGAGGGCCTCGGACCCATAGACTAGAAAAAACGGCGAGAAGCCTGTGGCTCGGCTCGGCGTCATCCTCAGACTCCAAACCACCGAGGGTAGCTCTTTTTCCACCGCT
Source organism: Zea mays (assembly GCF_902167145.1). Classification (NCBI taxonomy): domain Eukaryota; kingdom Viridiplantae; phylum Streptophyta; class Magnoliopsida; order Poales; family Poaceae; genus Zea; species Zea mays. Next base: position 128,270,917 of record NC_050105.1, on the reverse strand, counting down.
TGCCAAACTTGTTGAGGTCGTTGTAGATCCTTGGTTTTAGCCCCTGAAAAATCGTGCCATTGGCACGCTCTACTTGCCCATTTGTCATTGGGTGAGCCACAGCGGCCCAGTCCACACGGATTTGGTGGTCTTCGCAGAAGTCTAGGAACTTTTTCCCAGTGAACTGCGTGCCGTTGTCGGTGATGATAGAGTTCGGGATCCCGAAGCGGTGGATGATATTTGTAAAAAATGTCACCGCCTGCTCGGACCTGATGCTGGTTAAGGGTCGGACTTCGATCCACTTGGAGAATTTGTTGATGGCGATCAACAGGTGCATGAAGCCCCCGGGTGCCTTCTGCAAGGGACCGACAAGGTCCAGACCCCACACAGCAAACGACCACGTGATAGGTATTGTCTGTAGAGCCTGAGCAGGTAGGTGTGTTTGTCTCGCGTAGAATTGACACCCCTGGCAGGAGCGTATAATCCTAGTGGCGTCGGCCACTACGGTCGGCCAGTAGAAACCTTGTCGAAAAGCGTTTCCTACGAGGGTCCGAGGTGCTGCATGGTGACCGCAAGCCCCCAAGTGTATTTCTTGTAACAGCTCTTGTCCTTGGGCGACGGATATGCATCGTTGGAGAATGCCTGAGGGGCTGCGGTGGTACAACTCCTTTTCATCACCCAGCAAAACAAACGACTTGGCGCGCCGAGCCAGTCGCAGAGCTTCGGCCTTGTCGAGGGGCAGCTCTCCCTGGAGGAGATATTCCAGTTACAGGGTCTGCCAGTTTGGGTTTGGTGTGACCCCATTGTCGGCGTTTCGGACCTGGGGGGGTCCCTGGACCGACGAGTAAATTGTCGCTGCGTGTCCCTGCCCAGATGGGTTGGCGTGGGATGGAACACAAGAGGTGGGACAAGCCTTGTATTATCCTGCACCAGGGGTGCAGCTCGCAGTAGGGGTTACAAGCGCGTCGCGTGAGAGAGAGAGAGAGAGAGGGGGGCACAGAGCTCGTCCGCCGCTTCCCTCGCGCGAACCCCCCTTAGGGTGGCCCTGGACCTCCCTTTTATAGAGGCAAGGAGAGAGTCCAGATGTACAACGGGGGGCATAGCTATGCGCTAACGTGTCCGGCAGTGGAGTGCCTAAGCCCTGTGTACATGCCAACGTGGCCGTTGGGGGAGAGCTTGGGCCCTGTACATGTGATGGCGTGGCCGCCGGAGGAACGCCTGAGTCCTGTAGGAGCACAGCTGGCAGTACGGCGAGGATCCTGCTGACGTCTCCTTGCTGTCGTAAGGGGCTTAGAGCCTCCAGCGTCATGGTGCACGCGGGGCACCATCATTACCCGTCGCCGGGATAAGCCAGATGGGACGCCGGTCTTATTCCTTGTAGCCTGAGCAGGCTAGGAATAGGGAAATGATGCATCCCCTATTAGCGTGGTCAGTCCGAGCCCAGGGTCGGTCGAGGCGGAGACTTCTCTTGAGGCCGAGGCCGGGGTCGGGCGAGGACACGATTCCTCCCGAGACCGGGGTCGAGGCCGAGTCCGGGGGTCGGGCGAGGCGGAGACCTCCTCCCGAGGCCAGAGCCTGAGGTCGGGCGAGGCGGAGCTTCCTGTTGCGCCCGAGGCTGAACTCGGTGGTTGATCGTGACTTGTTGTTAGTCGTTGCCGGGGTGGCTAACACGGCAGTCGGAGCGGAGCGAGCGGTGCTATTTTCCTGTCATGTCAGACAGTAAAGAAGAGGGGCGAAGTGACTGCGGTCACTTTGGCCTGCCCGTCTGAGGCGTGTGTGTCAGGATACGACATCAGGCATCCCCTGCATTTAATGCGCCTGCGAAGCGGTCGGTTGGTGAGGCGGTATGGCCAAGGTTGCTTCACAACGAAGCCTGCCTGAGCCGGGCCTCGGGAGATCCGAGGGGGCGCCCGCTGCCTAAGGAGGCCCTCGGGTGAGGCGTGAACTCGTCTGAGACTACTGTTCCAACCCGAGGCTGGGCTCGGGTGAGATCGCGTCCTTCGGGTAGACGAAGTCTTGGCTTGAACCGCACCCGTCAGTTGGTCTGAGGGTGTTTACCAGCCATGATTAGGAGCGTTGGGGGTACCCCTAATTATGGTACCCGACAGTAGCCCCCGAGCCTCGAAGGGAGTGATGGTACTCGCTTGGAGGCTTTTGTCGCGTTTTCGGTGAGGGGACCGGCCTTTCTCGGTTTTTGCCTTGTTCTGGTGGGTGCGTGCGAGCGCACCCGCCGGTTGTAGCCCCCGAGGCCTCGGAGGAGTGGTTTGACTCCTCTGAGGTCTGAATGCTTTTCGTGGTGCTTCGGCCGGTCTGATCGCTCCCTCATGCGGCCCGACCATAGCCCGGGTGTGTGGTCGGGTTCCAAGTTATCAAGCTGGTTTGTTGACGCTGTCAACAGTTTTGGCCGTAGCCGGGTGCGAGAGTAGCCCCCGAGCCTCTGCACAGAGCGATAGGACGATCAAGGACTTTCCCGACTTTTATTATACGCCCCTGCGTCGCCTTTCCGCAAGGAGGAGGGGGGAAGCGCCATGTTGCCCTCGGAGGGCGCCGAACATGGTGTTTCCGGTGAGCTGCTAACGGGTGATCCGAGTGGACGCCCGTGCCCCATTCGTTAGGGGTCGGCTGGTGGCCTAGAGGCGCGCTCCAAAAGTACCTGCGGGTGATTCGCCGGACCCAGACCCCTTCGACAGGGTCCGAGGGCTCGATGCCTCCCTCCAGTGGGATTCCAATACAAATCGTTCCCGCCTGTCTCGGAAATGTCCTAGGGTACCTCGGGAGCGTAGCCTGAGCCTCGGCTATGTATCGAATGTACCCAGAGTCATCCCTCACTCTACGTGCTCTGGGGCGACTGTCGAACCCTTCCGAGGGGCCAGCCTATGAACCCTTGATCAATAGTGGGCACGGAGCCCGGGCGCTCTGGGGCGGCTGTCGAACCCTTCCGAGGGGCCAGCCTTCGAACCCCTGATCAGTAATGGGCTTGAAGTCCGAGTGCTCTAGGGCGGCTGTCGAAACTCTTCCGAGGGCCAGCCTTCGAACCCCTGATCAGTAGGAGGGCTCGGGGCCCGGTTCCTTCGCCGGGAAGGATCCTTTCCACAACATCCCCTTTCCCGGTCCCTGTAGCAAGAGAGAGAGAGAGGAGGAGGGGAAGGATATGAATTTAAATAAGGTGGCGCACCTTTTTTGACGCGGTCATTATGGCGAAGGTGAAGCGACGCCCGCCTCGCCTGCCAGAGGTGTTGCCTGCTCCGTCGGGGAGTTAATGCGACGGGACGAGCGATTCGCGTGGCGCCCGTTGCGCGTGCGAGCCATTCGAGGAATGGGGCACGGGCGCGTCGTCTTCACGCCGTGAGAGAGGGCTCTCCCGTCGCTTCAGGAGGGGACGCGAGCCTGCAGGCGACTTGACTGCTGCCTCCGCTCGTCTGCCGCTGCAGTTACTGCCAGCCCACTTTTGACCATACCAACCGTCGTGCCTACCCCTCGGCTGACTGACCCATGGCCATCGCCTTTAATTGGCACTGTTGGGTCATGCACAGGGGTACCTCGAGTCGCGGTACTGGTTCTGCAGTCGAGGAGGCACAGTATTGGCGTGAGTGGTGGTGTAGCTTCTTGCTCGTCGTAACCGGTGTGCCGGTTACATGACATGCGGGCCCGCTTCCTTTGCGCTGGTCCACCGGATGTGGACGGAGCCGAAGGGGCGCACAGTTGCGATGCAGTTGGATGCTTGTCGCATGCAGTCCACCCTTTCGACCACCGGTTTCTGCGAAGATGGGAGAGCACTTGTAACTGTGGGACGGTTACATGCCTCACATGCGGCGGTTCACCTTCTTCGTGCTTCGGATCAGCTCGTATGACGTGTGGGTCCCAGCCCCCATGTCGTAGGGGGTGAACCCTGGAGGATGTCAGTGGGGATTTCGCCCATGACGCTAAGGGGTGCAAGCGAGGAGGTCTGCCTATAAAAGGGGGATCGATCCCCTAGGTAGTGGCCATGCCTTCGTTCTCTCCTCATGCATCGCGCCCTTCCGCCTTTTGAGCCCCCGAATGGGGTGCTCCAGCGTCGCCTTGCTCTTGCTGTCGTTGGAGGAGCGCGGCCTCGTGGAGATCGGCACCTTTCAACCATCGCTCGGCTTCAAGGATTTTCGTCGTGCAGCTCGGCTGCATTCCCTCACCAATGGACAGTTTGGTGGGGAGAAGCAAGCCGGGCTGCGGCCTCTGCCCCGCCCTCAGCTTCAAGGATCTTCGTCATCCTTGCTGAGGCAGTGGGAGGGCTGAGCCGGGGTTCTACCTCCCGCATGGGCCGGCAGGCCGTCTCCTCCTTCAGCCTTCAGGGGAGAAGGTACTCACCGACCTTGCGGAGGGGCGAACTTCGGCAACGCAGGACCGGTCGGCCGCGAGCGTCGTCAGCTCCAGCGTGCCTAGCTCGCTGGCTCAGCTGGCTCTGTCGCGGCCTCCGACACTGCCTCCTGCCACTTGATCCGGGCTCGGCCGTCTGTTGCGCGCATGCGCACCGGTGGACCGTCCAAGACGCCATACGCCGCATGGGTGGCGTTCATGTTCTTGGATTGTCTTGTCCTCACTCCGGCACGACGCCTCCGCGCGGAGTTCGGGGCCTGCCCGTCCACGAGGACCTGAGTGGGGATCTGCCGGTGCAGGCTGGGACGTCCACCATTCGTTGGCGTGGCGTCGGCACGCAGGCGGCCGTTGTCGTCGGTGCTGAGGTGGTGGCAGCCGGAGAAGGTTTCTCCACCGACGAGACCATCGGCGCCAGCTGAGCCGGACCCTCGGCTCTTTGGCTTTAATGGCTTGTCCTCGCCCCTCGAGCAGAGACGTGGGCGAGGGCGTCGCCACAGCAGCGTCGGCTCTGAGGTCATCGCTGCTGCTGTTTAGCCGCCCGAAGCGGGGGTCGTTGTCGCTGCTGTCATGGGTCACCGGCAAGCCGCTCGGAGTTTGTTGTCCCGCAGGCCCTCTGGTATGGAGGTTGTTCATACCCGCGGGAGCGAAACTGGAGTCCCGTTTGTAAGGAGATGTACTGGGTTTTTGCCGGGGCAAAATGTAACCGCTTCAAGTACTTAGACATTTGTCGTAGGTCGAGAGAACCGCTGAGGGTTCTGCCGACGTCTAAGTCTGTGTAGCATAGTTACCCCAGGTATATGTGTTTATTCTTTGTGGCTGTCGAGGCCTGAACATTTGGGTATTCGAGAATGAAGTTGTGTGTCTTCCTCATTCCGAGCGCTGGGACTCGTCTGTTGGCTAGCCGAACCACTTAACCGAGCGTCGGTTGCCTTTCGTGGAAGGTGACGAGTGAGGTGTCCATATCCCGGAGGCGTAGGAGTCCCTCGGCTCTGTCGGCCTTGCCGCTCTAGACTTCCCTTGCTCAGTTTTTGGAACCCTCGGCTGCTCTGCGATGAGCCGAAGCCGGAGGCAGCGGTGTTAGCGCGGACAGACACGGAGTCGGCTCGGAAGGAGACTTCGTCGGCTCGGGAGATGGCAGCTTCCCAGGCCGAGGAAGATGTGGTAGCAGCCGCTGGAGCTTGGGCAAGACATCTGTTGGCACGGTGCTGGCGTCCTCCCTTAGGTGGAGGTTCTTTTGCCCGGGTCGCCGTCCGAGGCCGGGCCTGGTTCCGCGGAGGGTGGAAACAACGCTGAGGGTGCTGCTGCTCCCCCTACTGATGCCCGAACCTGCAGAAACAGTTTGTTTGTAGCATGCGCATGCTTTTTCATGGCCGCTGAGGCCTAAACACTTTATCGTCGTGTTTAAAAAGCTGCGTCTTTTCTCCTCTTGTTTCGAGCATCACGACTTGTCTGTCAATAGCAGAATCGTCTGTCCGAACTAGAGTTACTTTTGCAGAAGGTGATGAGTGAGGTATCCGTATCCTAGAGGCGTAGGAGTCCCTTGGCTCGGTACGGCCTTGCCGCTTACGTGCGCTCTCATTTGGTCGAAGGATTCCATTATTGGTACAGTCGAGAAGGCGCGAAAGTCGTTTTCTACCCGAGTGTTAGGACTTGTTCGGTAGCAGGATCGCTTATCCGAGCGTGAGTTACTTCTCGCGGAAGGTGCTGAGTGAGGTATCCGTATCTTAGAGGCGTAGGAGTTCCTCGGCTTGGTCGGCCTTGCCGCTTATGTGTACTCTCGTCGTTCTCAGGATCCTGTTATCGATACAGAAGTCGAAAGCACAAAGGTTGTTTTGGTAGAAAATTTTTCCGAGGAAAATTTTGACGCAGAGGGGGTTCCCCCCTTCTAGCCCTCGAGGGAGGGTCGGGCTTTGCTGAGGCAAGGCCGACCCTTCCTTGACGGTTATACTTTGTGTATTTAAACGAGGTACATGAACGACTTAAAACATCTTAAGGGTAGAAGCGACGTAGCTGTTGGATGTTCCAAGCATTGTTGTAGACCTCGCCTTGGTCGTTGACTAGCTTGTATGTTCCGGGCTTCAAGATCTTGGCGATGATGAAGGGCCCTTCCCAGGGAGGAGTAAGCTTGTGGCGCCCTCGGGCGTCTTGTCGCAGGTGAAGCACCAAGTCTCCCACTTGGAAGCCTCGGGACCGAACGCTTCGGGCGTGGTAGCGCCACAGCGACTGTTGGTACCATGCCGAATGTAGTAAGGCGACGTCTCGAGTCTCCTCGAGTTGGTCCAGCGAGTCTTCTCGGCTGGTATGGTTACTTCGGTCGTCGTATGCCTTGGTCCTCGGGGAGCCATATTCTAAGTCCATGGGGAGGACGGCCTCGGCCCCATAGACTAGAAAGAATGGCGTAAAACCCGTGGCGCGGCTCGGCGTCGTCCTCAGACTCCAGACTACCGAGGGTAGCTCTTTCATCCACCGCTTGCCGAACTTGTTGAGGTCATTGTAGATCCTTGGTTTGAGCCCCTGCAAAATCATACCGTTGGCACGCTCCACCTGCCCATTCGTCATGGGATGAGCTACGGCGGCCCAGTCCACACAGATGTGGTGGCCGTCGTAGAAGTCCAGGAACTTTTTTCCGGTGAACTGCGTGCCATTGTCGATGATGATTGAGTTTGGGACCCCGAAGCGATGGATGATGTTGGTGAAGAATGCCACCGCCTGCTCGGACCTGATGCTGTTTAGGGGTCGGACCTCGATCCACTTGGAGAATTTGTCGATAGCGACCAGCAGGTGCGTGAAGCCCCCGGGTGCCTTCTGCAAGGGACCGACGAGGTCTAGACCCCACACAGCAAATGGCCAGGTGATGGGTATCGTCTGCAAGGCCTGAGCGGGCAGATGCGTCTGCTTTGCGTAGAATTGACACCCCCGGCAGGAGCGCACAATCCTAGTGGCGTCGGCCATCGCGGTTGGCCAGTAGAAACCTTGTCAGAAGGCATTCCCCACGAGGGCTCGAGGTGCTGCATGGTGGCCGCATGCCCCCGAGTGTATTTCTTGCAACAACTCTTGTCCTTGGGCGATAGATATGCATCGTTGGAGGATGCCCGAGGGGCTGCGGTGATAAAGCTCTTTTTCATCACCCAGCAAGACAAATGACTTGGTGCACCGAGCCAGCCGCCGAGCTTTGGTCTTGTCGATGGGAAGCTCTCCTCGGAGGAGATATTCCAGGTACGGGGTCTACCAGTTCGGATCTGGCGTGACCCCATTCTGTTCCTCCTCGACGGGCAAGGCCTCCTCCTCGATGGCCGAGGGTGCCTCGGGTTCGGCCGAGGGTACCTCGGACTCGGCCGAGGGTACCTCGGGCTGGGCCGAGGCTTCCTCAGGCTCGGGCGCGTTGTCGATCTTGATGGATGGTCGATGTGGGTCTCTGGAGAAGACGTCCGGGGGAACCGTCGTTCGCCCCGAGGCTATTTTCGCCAGCTCGTCCGCAGTCTCGTTGTACCGTCGAGCGATGTGGTTGAGCTCCAGCCCGTAGAACTTGTCTTCCAGGCACCGGATTTCGTCGCAGTAGGCTTCCATCCTCCGGTCACAGCAGTGGGAGTTCTTCATGACTTGGTCGATAACAAGCTGCTAGTCGCCTCGAGCGTCGAGGCGTCGGACCCCTAGCTCGATGGCGATGCGTAGCCCGTTAACTAGTGCCTCGTACTCAGCCACGTTGTTTGACGCCGGAAAATTGAGGCGAATGACGTAGCGGAGATGCTTTCCTAGGGGTGAAACGAAGAGCAGGCCAGCGCCCGCTCCTGTTTTCATGAGTGACCCATCGAAGTACATGGTCCAGAGCTCAGGCTGGATTGGAGTTGTCGGTAACTGGGTGTCAGTCCACTCAACCAGGAAGTCTGCCAAGACCTCGGATTTTATGGCCTTCCGAGGAGCGAATGATAGCGTTTCGCCCATAAGCTCCACCGCCCACTTTGCTATCCTACCCGAGGCCTCGCGGCACTGGATGATCTCCCCCAAGGGGAAGGATGACACCACAGTTACCGGATGAGACTCGAAGTAGTGTCGCAACTTTCGATGTGTCAGGATCACTGCGTAGAGCAGCTTCTGGATCTGTGGGTAGCGGACTTTGGTCTCGAAAAGCACTTCGCTGATGAAGTAGACTGGCCTCTGGACGGGCAGTGCATGCCCTTCTTCTCGTCTCTCGACTACGATTGCGGCGCTGACCACCTGAGTAGTCACGGCTACGTAGATCAAGAGGGCTTCTCCTGCGGCGGGGGGCACCAGGATGGGTGTGTTCGTAAGGAGCGCCTTAAGATTTTCGAGGGCTTCCTCGGCCTCGGGGGTCCAAGTGAAGCACTCGGCCTTCCTTAAGAGGCGGTACAGAGGCAAGCCTTTCTCGCCAAGGCGTGAGATGAAGCGACTCAGAGCCGCAAGGCATCCCATGACCCTCTGTACTCCTTTCAAATCTTTGATCGATCCCATGTTGGTGATGGCCGTGATTTTCTCCGGGTTGGCCTCAATGCCCCGCTCGGAGACGATGAATCCAAGGAGCATGCCTTGGGGGACTCCAAAGACACACTTCTCGGGATTGAGTTTCACGCCTTTCGCTCTCAGACACTTGAATGTCGTTTCAAGGTCAGAGAGGAGGTCGGAGGCTCTCTTTGTCTTGACAACGATGTCGTCGATGTAAGCCTCGACCGCTCTGCCGATGTGTTCTCTGAACACGTGGTTCATGCACCTCTGGTAAGTGGCGCCTGCATTCCTCAACCCAAACGGCATTGTAGTGTAACAGTACATGGCAAAAGGTGTGATGAAAGAAGTCGTGAGCTGGTCGGACTCTTTCATCTTGATTTGGTGATAGCCTAAGTAGGCATCGAGGAATGACAGGGTTTCGCACCCAGCAGTGGAGTCCACAATTTGATCGATGCGAGGTAGAGGGTAGGGAACTTCCGGACATGCTTTGTTTAGACCAGTGTAGTCTACACACATACTCCATTTCCCATCCTTCTTCCTTACAAGAACAGGGTTAGCTAACCATTCGGGATGGAATACCTCTTTGATAAACCCTGCCGCGAGTAGCTTGTGGATCTCCTCGCCTATGGCCCTGCGCTTTTCTTCGTCAAAACGGCGCAGGGTTTGCTTCACGGGTCGGGCTCTAGCTCTGATGTCCAGTGAGTGCTCGGCGACATCCCTCGGTATGCCGGGCATGTCCGAGGGACTCCACGCAAAGACTTCGGCATTTGCGCGGAGAAAGTCGACGAGCGCTGCTTCCTATTTGGGGTCGAGCTCGGAGCCGATCCGAACTTTCTTGCTGGCGTTGTTGCTGGGGTCGAGAGAGACGGACTTGACCGCCTCAACTGGTTCGAAGTTGCCGGCGTGCCGCTTCGCGTCGGGCGCCTCCTTGGAGAGGTGTTCCAGGTCGGCGATGGGGGCCTCGGACTCGGCAAGAGCCTCGGTATACTCCACGCACTCCATGTCGCATTCGTACGTGTGGCGGTACGTGGATCCGACGGTGATGATTCCATTCAGGCCCGACATCTTGAGCTTGAGGTAGGTGTAGTTGGGGACGGCCATGAACTTGGCGTAGCATGGTCTTCCCAACACCGCATGGTAGGTTCCTCAGAACCCGACAACCTCAAAGGTGAGAGCTTCCTTTCAGAAGTTAGAGGGAGTTCCGAAGCAGACGGGTAAGTCGATCCATCCGAGGCGTAGGATTGAGAGCACCTAGAGGGGGGTGAATAGGTGATCCTATGAAACTTGAAAACTTAATGCCACAAAACTTGGTTAGACGTTAGCACAATAATGCCAAGTGGCCAGAGAGGAGTCTCAACAAAACACAATAACCGCAAGAGATATCAATCACAAAGATGGCACAGTGGTTTATCCCGTGGTTCGGCCAAGACCAACGCTTGCCTACTCCATGTTGTGGCGTTCCAACGGACGAGGGTTGCAATCAACCCTTCTCAAGCGGTCCAAAGACCCACTTGAATACCACAGTGTTTTGCTTTGCTTTTCTATATCCCGTTTGCGAGGAATCTCCACAACTTGGAGCCTCTCGCCCTTACACTTGAAGTTCACAAAGAAGCACGGAGTAAGGGAGGGATGAGCAACACACACAAGACACAAAATCAGAATGTCAACACGCACACAAGTCGCAACAAGAGCTCGCAACACAACCCGACGAGTTCACAACTCAACTAGAGCTCTAGATGCTATCACGAAGAAACAAATGCGTGGAATCGAAGTCTTGGTGCTTAGGAATGCTTTGAGTATACTTGGTATCCTCCTCCATGCGCCTAGGGGTCCCTTTTATAGCCCCAAGGCAGCTAGGAGCCGTTGAGAGCATTCCAGGAAGGCTGATCTTGCCTTCTGTCGCCTGGCGCACCGGACAGTCCGGTGCACCACCGGACACTGTCCGGTGCGGATTTCTTTCCTTCTATGGCGCAGTCGACCGTTGCTGATTGAGAGCCGTTGGCGCACCGGACACTGTCCGGTGCACACCGGACAGTCCGGTGCCCCAATGTGACCGTTGGCTCGGCCACGCGTCATGCGCGGAATCCTCGGCCGACCGTTGCCCCGGCTGACCGTTGGCTCACCGGACAGTCCGGTGCACCACCGGACAGTCCGGTGGATTTTAGTCGTACGTCGTTAATCATCTCCCGAGAGCAACGAGTTCGCCTGTGAACGGCTCACCGGACAGTCCGGTGCACCACCGGACAGTCCGGTGAATTATAGCCGTACACCGCCGTCGAAGTCCCGAGAGCAGCAAGTTCGCCAGAGTCAGCCTGGCGCACCGGACACTGTCCGGTGCACCCAGACTGAGCAGACTTTGGCTGAACAAGGCCATTTCTTCTCTAACCCGATTTTTCCTGTTTCCAGCACTTAGACACAATACATTAGTCCATAAAAACAATGTACTAAGTCTAGAAACATACCTTTTGACATGATTTGCACTTTGTCCACCACTTTGCATAGATTAACACAAAAGCACTTGTGTTGGCACTCAATCACCAAAATACTTAGAAATGGCCCAAGGGCACATTTCCCTTTCAATCTCCCCCTTTTTGGTGATTTATGCCAACACAACATAAAGCAACTAGAACAAGTGCAATATCAATGCAAATGAAAACTCAATATAGTTTTGATTCATATTTGGCATATATGGATCACTCTTTGCCACCACTTGGTTTGTTTTTGCAAATCAACCTCAATTTCCTATCTCTAAGTCAAATTCACTTGTAGAGACATAAAGAGAGGTATTCCAAAAGAAATTGATCAAGGATTTCAAAAACTCCCCCTTTTTCCCATAATCAACACTTCTCCCCGCAAGAGGCCAACTTTTGACAAAAGAGACAATAAAAGTGTTTTGACAAACCAAAAGCTCTATTCTACTATTTTCAAAATTTCTCAAGTGGTAGCTGATCCATTTATTGCTTTGGCCTTTATTTTCTCCCCCTTTGGCATCAAGCACCAAAACGGGATCAATCTTGGCCCTTTAACCCCATTGCCTCACCAAAATCTTGAAATAAGAATACAAAGGCAATAGGAGTACATGAGATGAACTTGGAATAAGTTACCCTCTCATCGGAGTGCAGTGGAAGTCTTTCATGGTCCAAGTCCACCTTTTCCCTTTCAAACCTCCTTTGAGACTAAATCAAGCAAACTCAAGAACACGGTTAGTCTCAAAGGGTCAAGTTGTAACACAACTCCCCCTAAATATGTGCATCACTTGCAAAAGGACTTGTGAGGTCCAGGGAGTGATTGTACAACTTGAGCACCACAAGTAAACAACAAAATGCATAAGGAACATGATCAAAGGCATAAATACATGTATGCTATAAATCAATCCAAGTTCCGTGAATCTAAGACATTTAGCTCACTACGCAGCCTGCAAAAGGTCTTCTCATCTAAAGGCTTAGTGAAGATATCGACTAGCTGGTTCTCGGTGCTAACATAAAACACTTCGATATCTCCCTTTTACTGGTGGTCTCTCAAAAAGTGATGTCGGATGTCAATGTGCTTTGTGCGGCTGTGCTCAATAGGATTTTCCGCTATTCGGATAGCACTCTCATTGTCACATAGGAGTGGGACTTTGCTCAGATTGTAGCCAAAGTCCCGGAGGGTTTGCCTCATCCAAAGTAGTTGCGCGCAACACTGTCCTGCGGCAACGTACTCGGCCTCAGCGGTGGATAGGGCAACGGAAGTTTGTTTCTTAGAATTCCATGACACCAGGGACCTTCCTAAGAATTGGCACGTCCCTGATGTACTCTTCCTATCGACCTTACATCCAGCATAGTCGGAGTCTGAATATCCAATCAAGTCAAAGGTAGACCCCTTTGGATACCAGATCCCGAAGCAAGGCGTAGCGACTAAATATCTAAGGATTCGCTTCACGGCCACTAAGTGACACTCCCTTGGATCGGATTGAAATCTAGCACACATGCATACGCTAAGCATAATATCCGGTCTACTAGCACATAAATAAAGTAAGGACCCTATCATTGACCGGTATGCTTTTTGATCAACGGACTTACCTCCTTTGTTGAGGTCGGTGTGTCCGTCGGTTCCCATCGGAGTCTTTGCGGGCTTGGTGTCCTTCATCCCAAACCGCTTTAGCAAGTCTTGCGTGTACTTCGTTTGGGAGATGAAGGTGCCGTCCTTGAGTTGCTTCACTTGGAACCCAAGGAAGTAGTTCAACTCGCCCATCATCGACATCTCGAATTTCTGCGTCATCACCCTGCTAAACTCTTCACAAGACTTTTGATTAGTAGAACCAAATATTATGTCATCGACATAAATTTGGCACACAAAAAGATCACCATCGCAAGTCTTAGTGAAAAGAGTCGGATCGGCCTTCCCAACCTTGAAAGAATTAGCAAGTAAAAAGTCTCTAAGGCATTCATACCATGCTCTTGGGGCTTGCTTAAGTCCATAGAGCGCCTTAGAGAGCTTACACACGTGGTCGGGGTACCGTTCATCCTCGAAGCCAGGGGGTTGCTCCACGTACACCTCCTCCTTGATTGGCCCGTTGAGGAAAGCGCTCTTCACATCCATTTGGAACAACCTGAAAGAATGGTGAGTGGCATATGCTAGTAATATACGAATAGACTCTAGCCTAGCCACAGGAGCAAAAGTCTCCTCAAAGTCCAAACCTGCGACTTGGGCATAACCTTTTGCCACAAGTCGAGCCTTGTTCCTCGTCACCACCCTGTGCTCGTCCTGTTTGTTGCGGAACACCCACTTGGTTCCCACAACATTTTGCTTGGGACGAGGCACCAGTGTCCAAACTTCATTACGCTTGAAGTTGTTGAGCTCCTCCTGCATGGCCAACACCCAGTCCGAATCTAGCAAGGCCTCTTCTACCCTGAAAGGCTCAATAGAAGAGACAAAGGAGTAATGCTCACAAAAATTAACTAATCTAGAACGAGTAGTTACTCCCTTGCTAATATCACCCAATATTTGGTCGACGGGATGATTCCTTTGAATCGTCGCTCGAACTTGGGTTGGAGGTGCCTGAGGTGCTTCTTCCTCTTCAACTTGAACATCCTGTGCTCCCCCTTGATCATGCGCCTCCACTTGAGGTACCTGTTCGTCATCTTGGGTTGGGGGATGCGCCATTGTTGAGGAAGAAGGTTGATCTTGCTCCAATTGTTCCTGTGGTCGCACATCGCCAATCGCCATGGTGCGCATAGCGGCCGTTGGAACGTCTTCTTCATCTACATCATCAAGATCAACAACTTGCTCTCTAGGAGAGCCATTAGTCTCATCAAATACAATGTCGCTAGAGACTTCAACCAAACCCGATGATTTGTTGAAGACCCTATACGCCTTTGTATTTGAGTCATAACCTAATAAAAACCCTTCTACAGCTTTGGGAGCAAATTTAGAAGTTCTACCTTTCTTCACAAGAATATAACACTTGCTCCCAAATACACGAAAATAAGACACATTGGGTTTGTTACCGGTTAGAAGCTCATACGAAGTCTTCTTGAGGAGGCGGTGAAGGTAGACCCGGTTGATGGCGTGGCAAGCCGTGTTCACGGCTTCCGACCAAAAGCGCTCGGGGGTCTTGAACTCTCCAAGCATCGTCCTCGCCATATCGATGAGCGTCCTGTTCTTCCTCTCTACCACACCATTTTGCTGTGGTGTGTAGAGAGCGGAGAACTCGTGCTTGATCCCCTCCTCCTCAAGGAACTCCTCCACTTGAAGGTTCTTGAACTCGGACCCGTTGTCGCTCCTTATCTTCTTCACCTTGAGCTCAAACTCATTTTGAGCTCTCCTGAGGAAGCGCTTGAGGGTCCCTTGGGTTTCAGTTTTATCCTGCAAAAAGAATACCCAAGTGAAGCGGGAAAAATCATCAATTATAATAAGACCATACTTACTTCCTCCTATATTTAGATAGGCGACGGGTCCGAAGAGGTCCATATGAAGCATCTCCAAGGGTCTTGATGTGGTCATCACATTTTTGGTGTGATGAGAGCCTCCCACCTGTTTGCCTGCTTGACAAGCTGCACAAGGTCTATCTTTTTCGAAATGCACATTAGTTAAACCTATCACGTGTTCTCCCTTTAGAAGCTTGTGGAGGATCTTCATCCCCACATGTGCTAAGCGGTGATGCCACAGCCAGCCCATGCTAGTCTTATCTTAGCAATTAAGCACGCATCTAGATCGGCCTCCTCTTTTGCAAAATCAACTAAATAAAGTTTGTCGTCTAGTACACCCTTAAAAGCTAGTGAACCATCACATCTTCTAAAGACAGACACATCTACATTTGTGAATAGACAATTATATCCCATATTGCATAATTGACTAACAGATAACAAATTATATCCAAGAGACTCAACTAAAAACACATTAGATATAGAGTGCTCGGATGAAATAGCAATTTTACCTAACCCTTTTACTTTGCCTTGGTTCCCATCACCGAATATTATTGAATCTTGGGGATCCTTGTTCTTGACGTAGGAAGAGAACATCCTCTTTTCCCCCGTCATGTGGTTTGTGCATCCGTTGTCGATAATCCAGCTTGTACCCCCGGATGCATAAACCTACAAGGCAAATTTAGGCTTGGGTCTTAGGTACCCAACTCTTGTTGGGTCCTACAAGGTTAGCGACAATGGTCTTAGGGACCCAAATGCAAGTTTTGTCTCCCTTACATTTGGCCCCTAACTTCCTAGCAATTACCTTCTTATCCTTTCTACAAATAGCAAAGGAAGCATTGCAAGCATAATAAATTGTAGAAGGTTCATTCATTACTTTCCTAGGAGTATGAACAACATTTCTCCTAGGCATATGATGAACAACATTTCTCCTAGACATATCTCTACCATGCATATAGGAAGAACTAGAAGCAAACATGGCATGAGAATCAAAAGCATCATAAGCATTACAACTCCTATAAGCATTTCTAGATTGTCGCCTATCATGGTACATAAAAGCATGGTTCTTTTTAGCACTACTAGCCATAGGGGCCTTCCCTTTCTCCTTGGCGGAGATGGGAGCCTTATGGCTTGTCAAGTTCTTGGCTTCCCTCTTGAAGCCAAGTCCATCCTTAATTGAGGGGTGTCTACCAATCGTGTAGGCATCCCTTGCAAATTTTAGCTTATCGAATTCACTTTTGCTAGTCTTAAGTTGGGCATTAAGACTAGCCAATTCATCATTTAATTTGGAAATTGAAACTAGGTGTTCACTGCAAGCATCAATGTCAAAATCTTTACACCTATTGCAAATCATAACATGTTCTACACAAGAGTTAGTTTTACTTGCTACTTCTAGTTTAGCATTTAAGTTATCATTAACACCTTTTAAAGTAGAAATGGTTTCATGACAAGTAGATAGTTCACAAGAAAGCATTTCATTCCTTTTAACTTCTAAAGCAAGGGATTTTTGAGCCTCTACAAACTTATCATGTTCTTCGTACAAAAGATCCTCTTGCTTTTCTAATAATTTATTCTTATCATTTAAAGCATCAATCAATTCATTGATTTTATCAATTTTATTTCTATCTAAACCTTTAAATAAACTAGAATAGTCTATTTCATCGTCATCACTAGACTCCTCATCACTTGAAGAAGTATAAGTGGTATTCCGAGTGCATACCTTCTTCTCCTTCGCCATGAGGCACGTGTGATGCTCGTATGGGAAGAGGGATGACTTGTTGAAGGCGGTGGCGGCGAGTCCTTCATTGTCGGAGTCGGAAGAGGAGCAATCTGAATCCCACTCCTTTCCTATATGTGCCTCGCCCTTGGCCTTCTTGTAATTCTTCTTCTTCTCCCTTTTGTTCCCTTTTTCCTGGTCACTTTCATTATCGGGACAGTTAGCAATAAAATGACCAATCTTACCACATTTGAAGCATGAGCGCTTCCCCTTTGTCTTGGTCTTGCTTGGCTGTCCCTTGCAACCCTTTAGCGCCGTCTTGAAGCGCTTGATGATGAGGGCCATCTCTTCATCATTGAGCCCGGCCGCCTCAACTTGCGCCACCTTGCTAGGTAGCGCCTCCTTGCTCCTCGTTGCCTTGAGAGCAATGGGTTGAGGCTCATGGATTGGACCGTTCAACGCATCGTCCATGTATCTCGCCTCCTTGATCATCATTCGCCCGCTTACGAACTTCCCAAGGACTTCTTCGAGCGACATCTTGGTGTACCTAGGATTTTCACGAATATTGTTCACCAAATGTGGATCAAGTACAGTAAAGGACCTTAGCATCAGGCGAACGACGTCGTGGTCCGTCCATCGCGTGCTTCTGTAGCTCCTTATTCTGTTGATAAGGGTCTTGAGCCGGTTGTATGTTTGGGTTAGCTCCTTGCCCCTTATCATCGCGAATCTTCCAAGCTCGCCCTCTACCAACTCCATCTTGGTGAGCAAGGTGACATCGTTCCCCTCATGAGAGATCTTGAGGGTGTCCCAGATCTGCTTGGCATTGTCCAAGCCGCTCACCTTATGGTACTCGTCCCTGCACAAAGAGGCTAACAACACAGTAGTAGCTTGTGCATTTTTATGAATCTGTTCATTAATAAATATAGGACTATCCGAGCTATCAAATTTCATTCCATTCTCAACAATCTCCCATATGTTTGGATGGAGAGAGAACAAGTGACTACGCATTTTGTGACTCCAAAATCCGTAGTCCTCCCCATCAAAGTGTGGAGGTTTGCCAAGAGGGATGGAAAGCAAATGTGCATTTGAACTCTGCGGAATACGAGAGTAATCGAAAGAAAAGTTCGAATTAACCGTCTTTCGTTTCTCGTAGTCGTAGTCGTCCTTTTGGGAAGAAGTGGACTCATCGCTGTCGTCGTAGTAGACGATCTCCTTGATGCGTCTCGTCTTCTTCTTCTTCCCATCTTTGCGTTTGTGGCCCGAGCCCGAGTCGGTAGGCTTGTCATCCTTCGGCTCGTTGACGAAGGACTCCTTCTCCTTATCGTTGATCACGATTCCCTTCCCCTTAGGATCCATCTCTTCGGGCGATTAGTCCCTTTGTGAAGAGAACGACTCTGATACCAATTGAGAGCACCTAGAGGGGGGGGGGTGAATAGGTGATCCTGTGAAACTTGAAAACTTAATGCCACAAAACTTGGTTAGACGTTAGCACAATAATGCCAAGTGGCCAGAGAGGAGTCTCAACAAAACACAATAACCGCAAGAGATATCAATCACAGAGATGGCACAGTGGTTTATCCCGTGGTTCGGCCAAGACCAACGCTTGCCTACTCCACATTGTGGCGTCCCAACGGACGAGGGTTGCAATCAACCCTTCTCAAGCGGTCCAAAGACCCACTTGAATACCATAGTGTTTTGCTTTGCTTTTCTATATCCCGTTTGCGAGGAATCTCCACAACTTGGAGCCTCTCGCCCTTACACTTGAAGTTCACAAAGAAGCACAGAGTAAGGGAGGGATGAGCAACACACACAAGACACAAAATCAGAATGTCAACACACACACAAGTCGCAACAAGAGCTCGCAACACAACCCGACGAGTTCACAACTCAACTAGAGCTCTAGATGCTATCACGAAGAAACAAATGCGTGGAATCGAAGTCTTGGTGCTTAGAAATGCTTTGAGTATACTTGGTGTTCTCCTCCATGCGCCTAGGGGTCCCTTTTATATCCTCAAGGCAGCTAGGAGCCGTTGAGAGCATTCCAGGAAGGCTGATCTTGCCTTCTGTCGCCTGGCGCACCGGACAGTCCGGTGCACCACCGGACACTGTCCGGTGCGGATTTCTTTCCTTCTATGGCGCAGTCGACCGTTGCTGATTGAGAGCCGTTGGCGCACCGGACACTGTCCGGTGCACACCGGACAGTCCGGTGCCCCAATGTGACCGTTGGCTCGGCCACGCGTCATGCGCGGAATCCTCGGCCGACCGTTGCCCCGGCTGACTGTTGGCTAACCGGACAGTCCGGTGCACCACCGGACAGTCCGGTGAATTTTGGCCGTACGCCGTTAATCATCTCCCGAGAGCAACGAGTTCGCCTGTGAACGACTCACCGAACAGTCCGGTGAATTATAGCCGTACACCATCGTTGAAGTCCCGAGAGCAGCAAGTTCGCCAGAGTCAGCCTGGCGCACCGGACACTGTCCGGTGCACCACCGAACACTGTCCGGTGCACCACCGAACACTGTCCGGTGCACCCAGACTGAGCAGACTTTGGCTGAACAAGACCATTTCTTCTCTAACCCGATTTTTCCTGTTTCCAGCACTTAGACACAATACATTAGTCCATAAAACAATGTACTAAGTCTAGAAACATACCCTTTGACATGATTTGCACTTTGTCCACCACTTTGCATAGATTAACACAAAAGCACTTGTGTTGTTACTCAATCACCAAAATACTTAGAAATGGCCCAAGGGCACATTTCCCTTTCAAGGATTCGCTTCCCGAGCGTGATCTCGTGGAAGGGTGCCGCACCGGCCCGGACTTCGGACCGATCAACCCCTAAGAGTTCTAGGGTCTCGGCGTAGATGATGTTAAGGCCGCTGCCTCCGTCCATGAGGACCTTGGAGAGCCTAACATTGTCGATGATCGGATCGACAACGAGCGGGTACCTTCCCGGGCTTGGCACGAAGTCGGGGTGGTCGCCTTGGTCGAAGGTGATAGGCTTGTCGGACCAGTCTAGGCAGACTAGCGCCGCCACCTTCACCAAGCAGACTTCCCGGCGCTCCTGCTTGCGGTGCCGAGCTGAGGCGTTCGCCGCCTGCCCGCCGTAGACCATGAAGCAGTTGTGGACTTCCGGGAATCCCTCTTCCTTGCCGCCCTCCTTCTTGTCGTTGTCATGGCCCTTGCCGTCCTCCGCCGGGGGCCTGGTCTTATGGAAGTAGCGCCGGAGCATGACACATTCTTCGAGGGTGTGCTTGACGGGCCCCTGGTGATAGGGGCACGGCTCTTTGAGCATCTTGTCGAATGCGCCGGCCCTTCCAGGAGGTTTCCAAGGGTTCCTGTGCTCGGCCGCAGCGACGAGATTCACGTCTGCGGCGTCGCGCTTCACTCGTGACTTGTTTTTAGCCTTCTTCTTCGTGCCCCGCTGGGCGGACGCCTCAGGGGCGTCTGTCTTCGGCTCCCCCTGAGGCTGCTTGTCCTTTCAGAAGATGGCTTCGACCGCCTCTTGACCCGAGGCGAACTTGGTGGCGACGTCCATCAGTTTGCTTGCACAGGTCGGAGTCTTGCACCCCAGTTTGCTCACCAGGTCTCGGCAAGTGGTGCTGGCAAGGAAAGCCCCGATGACATCTGAGTCGGTAACGTTGGGCAGCTCGGTGCGCTGCTTTGAAAACCGCTGGATGTACTCTCGGAGGGACTCCCCTGGGTGCTGGCGGCAGCTTCGGAGGTCCCATGAGTTCCCAGGGCGCACGTACATGCCTTGGAAGTTCCCCGCGAAAGCTTTGACCAAATCGTCCCAGTTGGAGATCTGCGCAGGAGGCAGATACTCCAGCCAGGCTCGGGCGGCGTCAGAGAGGAAAAGGGGTAGATTACGGATGATGAGGTTGTCATCATCCGCCCTTCCCAACTGGCATGTCAGTCGATAGTCTGCGGGCCACAGCTCTGGCCTCGTCTCCCCTGAGTACTTGGTGATAGTAGTCGGGGCTCGGAAACGGGCAGGGAACAGCGCTCGTCGTATGGCCCGACTGAAGACTCACGGACCGGGTGGTTCGGGCGAAGGACTGCGATCCTCCTCACTGTTGCAGCGTCCCCCGTGCCTAGGATGGTAGCCTCGGCGCACCTTCTCGTCGAGGCAGGCTCGAGGGTCGAGATGGTGGTGCTCGTTGCCGAGGCGTTCCCGGGCGGCGGGCGCCTCGTCCCGTGTATGCTTGGGATGGACCGAGGCTTCCCGAATGCGCCGGGAGGACACCGCGTGATGCTCCGAGGGGTCAGCTCGCTTGCGGGAGGCGGAGCTCTCGGCTCGTCGAACCGCGGCGCCTTCTAGGAGATTCTTGAGTTCGCCCTGGATGCGCCGTCCCTCGGTGGTGGATGGCTCCGGCATGGCTCGAAGCAACATCGCCACTGCAGCTAGGTCCTGGCTGGACCCACTGACGGCTGAGGGTAGCGCTGCCCTGGCATTGTCGACGATGCAGCGCCGGATGTCTTGGGGTCGGTGACAGGCTTCTCCGGCGAGTGCTCGGCCTGCCCACTCCTGTTCGATGTTTTGTCGGAGCTGTACAAACCGGCCTGCTTCCCCGTCGACCCGGGCTTGCATCTCACGGATTTGCTCGAGCTGTATGTCTTGACCCCCCGCAGGGACTAGGACCACAGCTAGCTCCCGCGGGATGTCAACGCGAGATGCGGGCCCAAGGGGATCGTCAACCTCTAGCATACCGAGGTGGTTGCCTTCATTGTGATCTCCCAGATCGACGTGGAAACATTCGCGACTTGGGCCGTAACCCTCGTCATCAAGGTCATGGCCATCGTTAGAACAACCGGAGAGGCAGTGGTCACATGCGGACATGAAGCCCCGCATGGCACCGGGGTCATTGAGGGCAGAGAAATCCCAACCGGAGTCGGGGTCGTCCTCTTCCTCAGAACCCGTCGGTCCGAAGGTTGAGACGGCTGTCAGTCGGTCCCAGGTCGACCACATGTGGTACCCCGGAAGGTTTGGATACGCCTTTACGAAGGCGCTCAACATAGCGGGGTCGCTAGGTGGATCGAAGCTGAACCGAAAAGGTACGGGATGGAAAACGGACGGTACCTCTTGGTCGTTGGACGGTGGTGAAGTCACATCGGGGGCGGAGCACACCGTCATCTCAGGTACGAGGGTAACGCCCAGCAGGTCCTTTGCGAGGGTGCTGGCGTCATCAGCCCGCTTGGGGCTGACACGTTGCGGGGAAGTGACACCCGTCGTCGTCTCAGGTGCGAGGACAATGTCCGACATGTCCCCCAGGGGAGTGCTGGTGTCATCGACTCACTCTGGTGCGACAGCCGACAAGGTGCCGCCTCCTGCGTGGCCATGGTTGCCTCGTCTCCGCCTTCTCCGACGAGGAGGGTGGCGGGGACGATCGGAGTGCTCCTCTTCTGCTGCGGGGAGATGCTGTCGTAGAGCTTGCCGCCGCCGGGCGAGTCGGAGACCGTCGTCGTCGTCACGCCGTGGGGGGAGGAGTACCATGTCGTAGCTGCCATCGAGGGACATGAACTCGAGACCCCCGAAGCGGAGCACCGTCCCGAGCTGGAGAGGTTGCTAAAGACTCCCCATCTGGATCTCAACGGGAAGGTGTTCGTTAGCACGCAGCAGGCCCCTACCTGGCGCGCCAACTGTCAGCGTTTCGGACCCGGGGGGTCCCTGGACCGATGAGTAAATTGGCGCGGGATGGAACACAAGAGGTGGGACAAGCCTTGTATTATCCTGCACCAGGAGTGCCGCTTGCAGTAGGGGTTACAAGCGCGTCGCGTGAGAGAGAGAGGGGCACAGAGCTCGTCCGTCGCTTCCCTCGCGCGAACCCCCCTCAGGGTGGCCCTGGACCTCCCTTTTATAGAGGCAAGGAGAGAGTCCAGACGTACAATGGGGGGCGTAGCTATGCGCTAACGTGTCCGGTAGTGGAGTGCCTAAGCCCTGTGTACATGCCAATGTGGCCGTTGGGGGAGAGCTTGGGCCCTGTACATGTGATGGCGTGGCCGCTGGAGGAGCGCCTGAGTCCTGTAGGAGCACAGCTGGCAGCGCGGCAAGGATCCTGCTGACGTCTCCTTGCTATCGTAAGGGACTGAGAGCCTCCGGCGTCATGGTGCACGCGGGGCACCATCATTACCCGTCGCCGGGATAAGCCAGATGGGACGCCGGTCTTGTTCATTGTAGCCTGAGCAGGCTAGGGATAGGGAAATGATGCATCCCCTATTAGCGTGGTCAGTCCGAGCCCAGGGTCGGTCGAGGCGGAGACTTCTCTTGAGGCCGAGGCCGGGGTCGGGCGAGGACGCGATTCCTCCCAAGACCGGGGTCGAGGCCGAGTCCGGGGGTCGGGCGAGGCGGAGACCTCCTCCCAAGGCCGGAGCCTGAGGTCGGGCGAGGCGGAGCTTCCTGTTGCGCCCGAGGCTGAACTCGGTGATTGATCGTGACTTGTTGTCAGTCGTTGCCAGGGTGGCTGACACGGCAGTCGGAGCGGAGCGAGCGGCGCTGTTTTCCTGTCATGTCAGACAGTAAAGAAGAGGGGCGAAGAGACTGCGGTCACTTCGGCCTACCCGGTCTGAGGCGCGTGTGTCAGGATACAGCGTCAGGCATCCCCTGCATTTAATGCGCCTGCGAAGCGGTCGGTTGGTGAGGCGGTATGGCCAAGGTTGCTTCACAATGAAGCCTGCCCGTGCCGGGCCTCGGGAGATCCGAGGGGGCGCCCGCTGCCTGAGGAGGCCCTCGGGCGAGGCGTGAACTCGTCTAGGACTACTGTTCCAACCCGAGGCTAGGCTCAGGTGAGATCGCGTCCTTCGGGTAGACGAAGTCTTGGCTTGAACCGCACCCGTCAGTTGGTCTGAGGGTGTTTACCAGCCATGATTAGGAGCGTTGGGGGTACCCCTAATTATGGTACCCGACACCCATCATGTTCTATCTCGACGCGCAGGGCCTCACTCTCGGCGGCCGTGGGTACCTCGGGCTGGGCCGAGGTCTCCTCGGGTTCGGGTGCGTCGTTGAGTTTGATGGATGGTTGATATATGTCTCTGGAGAAGACATTTGGGGGAACCGTTGTTCATCCCGAGGCTATCTTAGCCAGCTCATCTGTGGTCTTGTTGTACCGTCGAGCAACATGGTTGAGTTCTAGCCCATAGAACTTATCTTCCAAGCGCCGAACTTCATCGCAGTAGGCCTCCATTTTCTGATCGCGGCAATGAGAGTTCTTCATGACTTGGTCAATAACGAGTTGTGAGTCGCCACGGGCATCAAGGCGCCGAACCCCTAGCTCGACAGCGATGTGCAACCCATTAACCAAGGCCTCATACTGGCCATGTTGTTTGACGCCGGAAAATGGAGGCGTATTACATAACGCACATTTTCTCCGAGGGGTGAGATGAAGAGCAAGCCCGCGCCTGCTCCGGTTTTCATCAACGACCCATCGAAGTACATGGTCCAAAGTTCGACCTGGATTGGGGCCGTTGGGAACTGGGTGTCGGTCTATTCAGCCAGGAAGTCGGTCAAGACTTGGGATTTTATGGCCTTCCGAGGTGCAAATGAAAGTGTTTCACCCATGAGTTCCACTGCCCATTTTGCTATCCTACCCGAGGCCTCTCGGCATTGGATGATCTCTCCCAGGGGGAAAGATGATACCACAGTAACCGGATGAGACTCGAAGTAGTGTCGCAGCTTCCGTAGTGTCAGAATCACTGCGTATAGCAGCTTCTAGATTTGCGGGTAGCGGATTTTGGTCTCGGATAGCACCTCGCTGATGAAGTAGACAGGCCTCTGGATGAGCAATGTATGCCCTTCTTCTTGTCTCTCAACTACGACCGCAGCGCTGACCACCTGAGTGGTTGCGGCGACGTAAATCAAGAGAGCTTCTCCCGCAGTGGGGGGCACCAAGATGGGCGCATTAGTAAGGAGTGCCTTTAAGTTTCCGAGGGCTTCTTCGGCTTCGGGAGTCCAAGTGAAGCGCTTGGCCTTCCTTAAGAGGTGGTACAAGGACAATCCTTTCTTGCCAAGGCGCGAGATGAAGCGGCTTAGAGCCGCAAGGCATCCCATGACCCTTTGTACTCCTTTTAAATCTTTGATGGGTCCCATGTTGGTGATGGCCGCGATTTTCTCCGGGTTGGCCTCGATGCCTCGTTCGGAGATGATGAACCCTAGGAGCATGCCTCTGGGGACTCTAAAGACACACTTCTCGGGATTGAGTTTTACGCTCTTCGCTTTGAGGCACCTGAATGTCACCTCAAGGTCAGAGAGGAGGTCGGAGGCTTTCCTTGTTTTGACAACGATGTCATCGACGTAAGTCTCGACCGTTCTGCCGATGTGCTCTCCGAACAGATGGTTCATGCACCTTTGGTATGTTGCACCTGCATTCCTAAAACCAAATGGCATAGTAGTATAACAATACATGCCAAAAGGTGTGAAAAAAGAAGTCGCGAGCTGGTCGGACTCTTTCATCTTGATTTGGTGATAGCCTGAATAGGCATCGAGGAAAGATAGGGTTTCGCACCCAGCGGTGGAGTCCACAATTTGATCGATGCGAGGCAGAGGGTAGGGAACCTTGGGGCATGCTTTATTTAGCCCAGTGTAGTCTACACACATCCTCCACCTCCCACCTTTTTTCTTTACAAGTACAGGGTTAGCTAACCATTCTGGATGGAATACTGTTGGGGGCCTTCGGCTCCCGAAGGTCCTCAAGAAACATAATTTGATAATATTTTCCAAGTGTAATATGTGAACAGGCACCTTCGGAACAGGCACCTTCGGAGTCAGGTTACGAAGCTTGACTGAAATGAAAAACGATCACGACGAAGGATAAGGCGATCACGAAGCTATGTGCAGAAAGGCTTCGGCACAACAACAGAAAAGAAGAACCGACTTAAAGATGAAAAGGCAAATTGGACCTCGAAGAATTACTGTAGTTATTGATAAATAGTGTCGCAGCTTCCGTAGTGTCAGAATCACTGCGTATAGCAGCTTCTAGATTTGCGGGTAGCGGATTTTGGTCTCGGATAGCACCTCGCTGATGAAGTAGACATGCCTCTGGATGAGCAATGTATGCCCTTCTTCTTGTCTCTCAACTACGACCGCAGCGCTGACCACCTGAGTGGTTGCGGCGACGTAAATCAAGAGAGCTTCTCCCGCAGTGGGGGGCACCAAGATGGGCGCATTAGTAAGGAGTGCCTTTAAGTTTCCGAGGGCTTCTTCGGCTTCGGGAGTCCAAGTGAAGCGCTTGGCCTTCCTTAAGAGGTGGTACAAGGACAATCCTTTCTTGCCAAGGCGCGAGATGAAGCGGCTTAGAGCCGCAAGGCATCCCATGACCCTTTGTACTCCTTTTAAATCTTTGATGGGTCCCATGTTGGTGATGGCCGCGATTTTCTCCGGGTTGGCCTCGATGCCTCATTCGGAGATGATGAACCCTAGGAGCATGCCTCGGGGGACTCTAAAGACACACTTCTCGGGATTGAGTTTTATGCTCTTCGCTTTGAGGCACCTGAATGTCACCTCAAGGTCAGAGAGGAGGTCGGAGGCTTTCCTTGTTTTGACAACGATGTCATCGACGTAAGTCTCGACCGTTCTGCCGATGTGCTCTCCGAACAGATGGTTCATGCACCTTTGGTATGTTGCACCTGCATTCCTGAAACCAAATGGCATAGTAGTATAACAATACATGCCAAAAGGTGTGAAAAAAGAAGTCGCGAGCTGGTCGGACTCTTTCATCTTGATTTGGTGATAGCCTGAATAGGCATCGAGGAAAGATAGGGTTTCGCACCCAGCGGTGGAGTCCACAATTTGATCGATGCGAGGCAGAGGGTAGGGAACCTTGGGGCATGCTTTATTTAGCCCAGTGTAGTCTACACACATCCTCCACCTCCCACCTTTTTTCTTTACAAGTACAGGGTTAGCTAACCATTCTGGATGGAATACTGTTGGGGGCCTTCGGCTCCCGAAGGTCCTCAAGAAACATAATTTGATAATATTTTCCAAGTGTAATATGTGAACAGGCACCTTCGGAACAGGCACCTTCGGAGTCAGGTTACGAAGCTTGACTGAAATGAAAAACGATCACGACGAAGGATAAGGCGATCACGAAGCTATGTGCAGAAAGGCTTCGGCACAACAACAGAAAAGAAGAACCGACTTAAAGATGAAAAGGCAAATTGGACCTCGAAGAATTACTGTAGTTATTGATAAATGTAAAGGGCATCTATGTAATTTTACACGGGCTGCGACCCGAGTCTATAAATAGGTGAACAGTACTCCCGTACTGTTCACGCTGACTTGGCATATGCTTTTTCGCATCAGCTTTGTACCTTTACTCTTCATCAATTCGAAGGTACATTTGTAATTCATTTTTATAAATTCGATAGTGGAAATATATCGATGGAAATACTGGTATTATCACTCGCACATTATGTATACTTGCCTTATTTTGATCACTTGTCTATCTAGCGAAGGTCTTTCCTTTTGTAACCTTCGTCTGAGATTCATTATACCCGAAGGGATATAACGTTTCTAAGGGCGAAGGAGTTCGACATTTAACATTTTTATGTTGTCTTGCTCTTGATTCATAGCATTTGAGAACAAGCCCCCAACATTGGCGCCCACCGTGGGGCAACTCACTTCCACTTTTTGGGGTTTTGAAAAACTTCGGCCAGCGTCACCTTCGTCATGCCGCCGAAAAAAGCTTCAACGACAGGGGCTGCCACTCTGCAGCCGCTGGACCCTAATCAGGATGTCGTCTCTCTTAGGGAGGCCCGAAGCCAGAAGAGGAAGGCCATCAGCCCAACGCCTCTGGAAGATGACTTGGACCAAGAAATACAAAAGATGGAGATGCTCCATCAACAGGTTCAACGGAAGAAGGAGAAGATGGCTCGTTTAGCTGATCTTCAAAAGCAGATAGATGAAGCCTCTGAAGAGCTTCGGCATCTCGCTCAAGATGACCAGAATCAAAGGCCTCCGCGCAGAGAGCTTCATCAAGAGGGTTTCTACAACGAGGATGACTGGTATGAAGATTTCCATCATGGAAATTTTGCTTTTGATGATGCTTCTCCCTTGTCAACAGAACTGCAGGCTGTTCCTTGGCCACAGTCTTACAAGCCGCCTCAGCTCCCCATGTACGACGGTCATTCAGACCCGAAGCAATTCTTGATGAGCAATGAGGCAACTATATCTTCGTACGGTGGCAACACAACGGTCATGGCAAAGTCCTTCGTCATGGCTGTCAGGAGCGTTGCACAAACTTGGTACTCTTCCCTTAGGCCAGGGACAATCACCTCATGGCAAAAGCTGAAGGATATGCTGATAACCAGCTTCCAAGGGTTTCAGACGAAGCCAGTCACTGCTCAAGCTTTATTCCAGTGCACACAGGATCACGAAGAATACCTTCAGGCATATGTCCGAAGGTTCCTATGTCTGAGGGCACAGGCACCAACAGTGCCCAATGAAATTGTCATCGAGGCCATGATCAAGGGGCTTCAGCCAGGACCTGCAGCTCAATACTTTGCCAGGAAGCCTCCTCAAACTCTGGAGAAGCTGCTCCAGAAGATGGACGAGTACATTCGGGCTGACAATGATTTTCGCCAAAGAAGGGAGGAAGCTCTCAGGTTCTCTGAAATGACTAGGGGCTTCGGGGGAAGATTTTATCCAAGGCTCGTCAGGTCAATCCACAATTCTACTCAAAATGACGACAAAGGGAGTCAACAGCAAAGGCCACAGTGCTCCTCGCAAGCTTCGGGGCAACAGCAAAGCTCCTTCCGGCCGCCAGCGCCAAGGGGCAGAGGCGCCAGGGGCTTCAGGGGAAGATTTGGGGATCAATCAAGAAAAATATATTGCCTATTCTGTGGAGAGGGTAAGGGTCACACCACCAGGATGTGTCACATTACCATCCAGAAGCAAAAGGAGCTAGCAGAAGCTGCTGCGCAACAGAACCAGCCGAAGCAGGTCATGCATACTGCTTCGTACCATTCGCCTTATATTCTAGAATATGTAGGCAATCACCCAGCAGCCTCTGTTGCTTCGGCAAGCCAACCCCAAGCTTCCTGGCAACAGCTTCCACCGCCACCACCAATACAACGAGCTTCGCAGCCAGAAGGGAGCCAGCACTCTCACCCCCAGAGGGACTTCAGAGAAGAATCTGAAGCTTCCACAGTCAATAGCACTGTGCCAGAGTCGAAGCACATTTATTGATAAATATCCTACCAAAACAGCAGTTTTTTCGCATTTTTACATCCAGTTTTACTTTTTTGTTAATAAGGAACAATTATGGGAAGTTTAAGTGTCTTTTATCGTTTTTCAATTTCTTGTAACACTTTCTCCATAGGCTTGAGTTGCCGAAGTATACGAATTTATGGTGGCATGAAGGACCGTTGTATTGTCAAAAGTTTTTTATAACGGACACAGCGCAAATTGTTCGAAACAGTAAAAAGTCGTTCCTAAAGGAGCGCAGAGTAAGTTTTCTAAGCTTACAGCGAAAAGTCAGCGCTGATTCCGCCGAAAGTAAAAGGCGAAGAAGCTCCTAAGGGAGGCTTACAGCGAAAAATAAACGCTGATTCCGCTGAAAGTAAAAGGCGAAGAAGCTCCTAAGGGAGGCTTACAGCGAAAAGTCAACGCTGATATAAAAAAAGTGTGTGTGCTCTATTATAGGGATATGTATCTGTGGCACAAATGTCATTTTGCATAACATAACATCATCACATCATTCTGCATAACATAAGCATCATACAGCATATTGCATGTGAAACAACAAGTGGATACAATATTGATCTTTGGAGAATATTTTAGAAAAGAGAAAATCATATTAAAGCACAAGGCAAGTCGAGAAGAAGTGTAGCTTCATTAGAGAGGCAACAAAAAACTTTTCTATAACGTCGGAAAACATTTCAGGAAGCTTGGATAATCTTCACCAGTGAAGTATGCAATTTCTTGTGATATAAGATTTTCTTCACGAAGCATGAAAAGAAGGGAAGGTGTTTTTTCGCCGAAGGCTCAAAAAATGGTATGTATGCAAGATTTCATGCATCGTAAAGAATTAAAACTGTACATGGATTATATATTACATTCAAAGTTACAATATATTACATACGTTACGTTCTAAATGTTTTTACAGTAGCGTTTAATCCTCTTTAAGAACTATTTCTGCAGCTTCGTTCAGTAGCTGGTCGACAACCCTGTCCATAATGGCTTCGGCCATTTTTCTAATTTCATCGTCCCCCTTCGGGTGGGGGCCCGGAGATGCCTCAGCAGGTTCTGAGAGAAGAGAAGATACGACTACGTTACTATTACAAACCGTAGACAAAGTCTGGAATCAAAAATTACAATATAATAAAGATCACTAATTAATACCTATTTGCCCTTCGGGCTCTATACTTTTTTCGGTAGCCGCCGCTACTTTTCTAGCATCATGGATGCCTTTTTCGCTCTTTTGAATAATTTCCTGCACCATTTCTCGGCCGTCGTTGTCCCATATATCGGTGAAAAATTTTCCGCCAATCATGCTTGCTTCGGCTGAGGGGTCTTTAATGTCTTCGGAGGACAAAGTAGCTTCGGACTGTGCCAAAGATCTTACATGCTCGCACCCTTTCTTCTCTAAAATAGTAGCAATTCCTCTAGCACCCGAAAAAGCACATATGTCTCCGCGGCTATTCAGAATTTCTTCGAAGGCCTCAGCTTCGTTACTGATCCATTCCATTGGACCTTCGGGATTGCCCCTTGAGAAATCTTCTTCGCTAGAGAATGCGCCAACGTTGGCAAAGCTGGATTTTATCTTTTTGACGCATTCTATGGATTTAACATAGCATCTTCTCTGAGAAGCATGAAGCTCTTTAACATTAACTTCCAAATGATCTGCCCATTGATCACTTAACTCTCTTTTTGTTTCTTCAAGAGCGCGTTCTTCTTTGGCTCGGGCTAGTTGTTTGCGAAGATTTTCGATTTCACGCCTCTGAGCTTCGGTTTGAGTCTTAGAGTTAGCTTCGTCTTCCTTCATCTTTTCCACTAATGTAAGCAAAATTCTGTCCTTCTCCAAGGCTTCGTTTCTCAGCCTTATAACCTCTGTTCGAAGGTTGTTGAGAGCAATGGTGCAGCTCTCGTCTTCGGCGTTCTTTTGTGCCCTTAAGGCATTGCTGAGAATTAAACCCTATTTAAAAAGAATGAATGGATTAACACAAGACTAAAGGACTCATTCAAAATCCACAAAATTCAAAATTTGCAATCTTCGTACCTTCAGACTGTTATATGCAAGACTGTCCGCAAGATCCTCCTTCGTCATGGCGCAGAGGCCAGCTTCAAGCTTCGGGAATCCCATGCTTCTGGCCATTTCCCGGCAGACAGATAGTTCTTTATTATCTGGGAGGCAATACAAGAAGTCATCTTCATATGTCCCACTGAACACTATGGTCCCCTTCGGATACTTTAGTTCTCGGGCATAGTGGTTGGCTTCAAAGATTTCTTCTTCGGATAATTTCTTTCCCGAAGCATGTCGTATAATATAATCGTGCATTCTAGAAGATGCTTCGGGAACGGTAGTGTCAATGCCCTCGACTAGGATCGGCTCGAATATTTTTGTTTTTTCAGTTTCCAAAGTTGCCTCTGTTGATTTTGCCCTTTCAGCTTCCAAATGTTCTACCTTGGTGGGCTCTGAAGGACCAATCTCAGTTACAAATTGTTGCTTTAAAGCTTCACTAAAAAAGGCTTCAGCAGATACTTCAGATGTTTTAGCAGTTTTCTTCGGAGTTATGCTCGAAGATTTAATTGTTTCCAAGACATCTAGCACATTAACCATCCGTTTTCTTTTTGGGGTTACTACTGACCCCTTTTGGCCTTTAGTCGCCTCAACTTTTGATGAGGAACTCAAAATTTCTAATGTTTTTCCTTTTTCAGTTTCTGGTTCTTCCGATTTCTCTATTGTCGGTGCTTCGGCCATTTCTTCGAGTTGTGGCGCTGTAATTGGTTCTCTAGCTTCGGTGGCCGAAGAGGCCTCGCCAATAAACTCGGGCACTATGGCCGGCTCAATACACCGTGGAGGGTGTGTGGACACCTTTACCTTCTTCCTCTTCGGCCCTGGCTCCCCGGGAGCAGCTGAAGCAGTGTCCTTTGCAGAAGAAGTATTTTTTTCTCTTTTGACCTCGCATTGGGTAATGGTAGTCAGGATAGATAAACCCAATTGCATCAAATACTCGGTTGAGTCTCTTCTTTTTTCGGCCTCCGAAGGCTGCTGATAATGCAGTGTTTTCGGCCTTCGTGTATGCCCCAAGCAATTCATCACTTACATTCTCAATGCTTTTCAGCCAATCATCATCCGGTTCAACAAACTTATCTCCATATTTGAATGTATATTTCAGTCTGATTAGTCCACCCTCGTCAGTTTCTTTAACGACCTCCTTCGGCATTTCCCAGTTATCTGCAAGTGGCCACACTCTGAAGGCAATGTGCTCTTGCATCAAATCCCTGGTCCCAATAAAAGAGCAGACCACCCCGAAGGCCCTCTGACATTCTTCAGCTGCTTCGTCCATTTCCACCTTTGGTTTCCGAAGTCCGAAGCGCTGCCAAATAGGGCGCATGATGATATCCTTGATATCTTCCGAACCTTCAAATCGTTCTTCACATAGAACCATTCCTTCATCCATTCCCCGGGCCATCTCTTCCGAAAGGTTGGCACGAGGCAGCTTGACCCAGAGCGGGCACCGAAGCTATAGCAACCAAAATTATTATGATATTGTTCCTTACCCCAGGGTTTTGTCTCATATACTAGCTCGTGTATATTGCAAAAGCTTTTTGCACTTGGCTCCAGGCCCTGGCTTCTCACGGCCCAGACGAAGATTCCCAATCTTATCACTGCTTCGGGGGTAAGTTGGTGAAGATAAATTTGATATATTTTTAGAACTTCTACCATAAACCTGCTTAGAGGGAATCGTAGCCCAGCCTTTAAAAAGCTTCGGAAGATCACGACTTCATTTTCTTCGGGGGTCGCTGTAGTTTTTTCTCCGTCATCTGCCCTCACGATGGATATATCTCGGAAATATCTTTCCCTCATATTTTCAAGGTGACTCTGCCTTATAGTTGATTTTCCGAAGTTTGAGTGGCTAGGCCGCCACGGGCGATCTTCGGAGTCCTCCCCACCACTATCCACATCATAACTATCACTGTCGCCAGTATCTTCAGATAAACCCTCCAAAGTTTCCTTGACAATCTTTTCAGTATTAGTCTTCGACATTGACTCAAGAAAACCTAGGTGCATTTCCTCCGAAAGGCTAAGCTTCGAAGCACCAGTAGTTGTCTTATCCTCAGACATTTTCGCGAATGCTGGCAAACTAGACTAGAAGCCGAAGCTTAAAAATTTAAGACCGAGCAGATGTTGTCGCGCGTTAGCTAGAAGCTGGGTGAGTAGAAAGCAGGTGGCAAAAGGGCGTGCCAAATAAACCCGCGGTGAGCTTGTATTTATACACCCAGTATGTCGAAAACTGGAGGGCCCCGCTTGTCAATGACTGTTGCTATTCTAGCAAAAGGAAGGTGTTTTTTCGGACCTTCGGCTTAAAGCCTTCGTCCATGTCGCAATATGAATTTATCGTGACAATAAATTGATATTGCGAGGGGCTACTGTTGGGGGCCTTCGGCTCCCGAAGGTCCTCAAGAAACATAATTTGATAATATTTTCCAAGTGTAATATGTGAACAAGCACCTTCGGAACAGGCACCTTCGGAGTCAGGTTACGAAGCTTGACTGAAATGAAAAACGATCATGACGAAGGATAAGACGATCACGAAGCTATGTGCAGAAAGGCTTCGGCACAACAACAGAAAAGAAGAACCGACTTAAAGATGAAAAGGCAAATTGGACCTCGAAGAATTACTGTAGTTATTGATAAATGTAAAGGGCATCTATGTAATTTTACACGGGCTGCGACCCGAGTCTATAAATAGGTGAACAGTACTCCCGTACTGTTCACGCTGACTTGGCATATGCTTTTTCGCATCAGCTTTGTACCTTTACTCTTCATCAATTCGAAGGTACATTTGTAATTCATTTTTATAAATTCGATAGTGGAAATATATCGATGGAAATACTGGTATTATCACTCGCACATTATGTATACTTGCCTTATTTTGATCACTTGTCTATCTTGCGAAGGTCTTTCCTTTTGTAACCTTCGTCTGAGATTCGTTATACCCGAAGGGATATAACGTTTCTAAGGGCGAAGGAGTTCGACATTTAACATTTTTGTGTTGTCTTGTTCTTGATTCATAGCATTTGAGAACAAGCCCCCAACAAATACCTCTTTGATGAACCCTGCAGCCATTAGCTTGTGGACCTCCTCGCCTATGGCTCTGCGCTTTTCTTCATCAAAACGGCGCAGGTGCTGTTTCATGGGTTGGGCTCTGGCTCGGATGTCCAGTGAGTGCTCGGCGACATCCCTTGGTATGCCTGGCATGTCCGAGGGACTCCACGCAAAAACGTCGGCGTTTGCGCGGAGAAAGTCGACGAGCACTGCTTCCTATTTGGGGTCGAGCTCGGAGCCGATCCTGACTTTCTTGCTGGCATCGTTGCTGGGGTCGAGAGAGACAGATTTGACTGCCTCGGCTGGCTCGAAGTTGCCGGTGTGCCGCTTTGCATCGGGCGCCTCTTTGGAGAGGCAATCCAGGTCGGCAATGAGGGCTTCGGACTCGACGAGGGCTTCGGCGTACTCCACGCATTCCATGTCGCACTCGTAAGCATGGCGGTACGTGGGTCCGACGGTGATGACTCCCTTGGGGCCAGGCATCTTAATCTTGAGGTAAGTGTAGTTGGGGATGGCCATGAACTTGGCGTAGCACGGTCTTCCCAGCACTGCGTGATAGGTCCCTCGGAACCCGACTACCTCGAAGGTGAGGGTTTCCTTTCGAAAGTTGGAGGGAGTTCCGAAGCAGACGGGCAAGTCAATCTGTTCGAGGGGTAGGATACACTTTCCGGGTGCAATCCCGTGGAAGGGTGTTGTACCAGCCCGGATCTCGGACCGATCAACCCCAAGAGCTCTAGGGTCTTGGCGTAGATGATGTTGAGGCTACTGCCTCCGTCCATGAGGACCTTGGAGAGCCTAACGTTGCCGATGATTGGGTCGACGACAAGCGTGTATCTCCCTGTGCTCTGCACGTAGTCGGGGTGGTCGCCTTGGTCGAAGGTAATGGGCTTGTCGGACCAGTCTAGGTAGACTGGCGTTGCTACCTTCACCGAGCAGACCTCCCGGCGCTCCTGCTTGCGGTGTCGAGCCGAGGCATCCGCCATTTGCCCACCGTAGATCATGAAGCAGTTGTGGACTTCTGGGAACTCTTCTTCCTTGTCGCCTCCCTTCTTGTTGTTACCTTGGTCCTTGTCGTCTTCCGCCGAGGGTCCAGCCTTATTGAAGTAACGCCAGAGCATGTCGCACTCTTCAAGGGTGTGCTTGACGAGACTCCTGTGATAGGGGCACGACTCCTTGAGCATCTTGTCGAACACGTTGGCCCCTCCGGGAGGCTTCCGAGGGTTCCTATGCTCGGCAGCAGCGACGAGATCCGCGTCAACGGCGTTGCGTTTTGCTTGCACCTTCTTCCTGGTCTACTTCTTCGTGCCACGCTGGACGGATGCCTTGGGGTCATCTTCCTTCTGCCTTCCCTGAGGCTGCTTGTCCTTCCGGAAGATGGCTTCGACCGCCTCCTGACCAGAGGCGAACCTGGTGGCTATGTCCATCAATTCGCTCGCCTTGGTGGGTGTCTTGCGCCCCAGTTTGCTTACTAGGTCCCGGCAAGTGGTGCCGGCGAGGAATGCTCCGATGACGTCCGAGTCAGTGATGTTAGGCAATTCGGTGCACTGCTTTGAAAACCGCTGGATGTACTCTAGCAGGGATTCCCCTGGCTGCTGGCGGCAGCTCCGGAGATCCCATGAGTTCCCAGGTCGCACGTACGTACTTTGGAAATTTCTAGCGAAGGCCTTGACTAGGTCGTCCCAGTCGAAGATCTGCGCGGGGGGCAGATGCTCTAGCCAGGCCCGGGCAGCGTCAGAGAGGAAAAGGGGAGGTTGCGAATGATGAGGTTGTCGTCGTCCGTCCCTCCCAACTGGCACGCCAGCCGGTAATCCGCGAGCCAAAACTCTGGCCTCGTCTCCCTCGAGTACTTGGTGATGGTAGTCAGGGCTCGGAACCGGGCCGGGAACAACGCTCGTCGTATGGCTCGGCTAAAGACCCGCGGGCCTAGTGGTTCGGGTGAGGGGCTCCGATCCTCCTCACTGTTGTAGCGTCCCCCACGTCTAGGGTGGTAGCCTCGGTGCACCTTCTCCTCGAGGCGGGCTCGACGGTCGCGGTGGTATTGCTCGTCGTCGAGGCAATCCCAGGCTACAGGTGTCTCGCCTCCTGTGGGCTCGGTGTGGACCGGGGCCTCGCGCATGTGTCGGGAGGACGCTACGTGATGCACTGAGGGGCACCCTCGCCTTCGGGAGGCAGAGCTCTCGGCTCGTCGGGCTGCGGCATTTTCCAGGAGGTCTTTGAGTTTGCCTTGGATACGCCGCCTCTCGGTGGTAGATGGCTCCGGCATCGTTTGAAGTAACATCGCCGCTGCAGCTAGGTTTTGGTCGACCCCATTGAAGGCTGGGGCAGCATTGCCCTGGCCTCGTCATCAATACGGCGCTGGACGTCCCGGGCCCGATGACGCGCTCCTCCGGCGAGCGCTCGGCCTGCCCACTCTTGCTCGAGGTTTTGTCGGAGCTGCACAAGTCGCCCCGTTTCTTCGTTGAGCTTGGTCTGCATCTCGCGGAGTTGCTCGAGCTGTGAGCCCTGACCCCCGTGGGGACCTGGGCCACAGCTAGCTTTCGCGGGATCTCAACGCGAGACGCAGGTGCAAGGGCGCCATCGCCCCCTGGCATGCTGGGGTGGTTGTCTCCGTCGTGATCTTCTTGATCGATGTGGAAGCACTCGCGAGTTGGGTCGCAACCCTCGTCGTCGAGGCTGTGGCCATCATCAGAGCAGCCGGAGAGGCAGTGGTCACATGCGGACATGAAGTCTTGCATGGCACCGGGATCACGGAGTCCGGAGAAATCCCAACTGACGTCGGGGTCGTCCTCTTCCTCGGAACCCGCGGGTCCGGAGGTTGAGACGGCCGTCAGTCGGTCCCAGGTTGACCACATATGGTACCCCGGAAGGTCAGGGTACGCCCTTACGAAAGCGCTTACCGAAGCGGGGTCGCTTGGTGGGTCGAAGCTGAACCTAAAGGGAACAGGATGGAAAACTGAAGGTACCTCTTGGTTGGTGGGCGGCGGCGAAGTTGCATCGGAGGTGGAATGTGTCGTTATCTCAGGTGCGAGACTAATGCCCGACAAGTCCCTCGCAAGGGTACTGTTGGGGACTTGTTCTCAAATGCTATGAGTTAAGAACAAGGCAACACAGAAAATGTTAAACATTAAGATCCTTCGTCCTTCGAAGCATTATTTCCCTTAGGATATAATGATCCCCGGACGAAGGTCATGAAGGATTAACTTTCATCACTATAATATACATTAGTAAAAGACGAAGCATATGAAACATAAAAGATAGCATGAATAATCGTATAACATTATTCATTTAACTTTATTAACTCATCATAAAGGAATAGAAACAATATTGAATTATAAATGTACCTTCGGCTTGGAAGGAAATGAAAATACAAGTGTGACGCAAAAGCAAATGCTAAGTCAGCGTGAACAGTACGGGGGTACTGTTCACCTATTTATAGGCACGGGGTACAACCCATACAAAATTACATACATGCCCTTTACATTTGGTGATAATTCTATAGCATTCTATCGAGGTCTAAATGGCCTTTTCATCTTTAAGTCGGTTCCCCTTTCTGCGAACATGCCGAAGCTTTCCTGCTTCACAGCTTCGGCACTGTGTCAACCTTCGTATCTTTTGAGCTTCTCCCTTTCTGATTCAAGTCCGAAGATACCTGTTCACACATTATACTCCAGAAACATTGTTAAATCATGTTTTTGAGGACCTTCGGAAGCCGAAGGCCCCCAACAGTAGCCCCTCGCAATATTAATTTGTTTGAAATAATAAATTCAGATTGCGATATGAACGAAGGCTTTATGCCGAAGGTCCGAAAAAACACCTTCCCTTTGCTAGAATAGCAACATTCAATGACAAGTGGGGTCTTTCAACTTTCAACGCATCAAGCGTATAAATACGGCCATACCGCAAACTTATTTTGCACGCTTTCTGGCCAACCACTCCTGCTCACTCATTTTTTAGCTCTTGTGCACTGTGATCTGCTAAGTTTTTAGCTTTGAAGCTTCGGCTTTTAGAAACAGTTTTTTAACGCTTCCGAAGATGTCTGAAGCTGCTAAGAAGGCTGCTGCTGAGATGAAGCTGAGTCTTGATGAAGAGAAGAACCTAGGGTTTCTTATAGCGATGTCGAAGTCCAACACAGAAAAGATTACCAAGGAAATTCTGGAGGGGTTGTCTGAAGATACTGGTGACAGTGAAAGTTATGATATGGACAGCGGTGGCGAAGACTCCGAAGATCGCCCCTGGCGACCAAGCCATTCAGTTTATGGTAAGTCAACTATCAAAGAGAATCATCTTGTTAATATGAGAGGAAGGTATTTCCGGGATCTGTCTATTGTGAGGGCGGACGAAGGGGAAAAAACTTGTCCACACCCTGAAGAAAATGAAGTTGTGGTGTACCGAAGCTTTTTGAAAGCTGGATTGCGATTCCCCTTGAGCAGCTTCGTCGTGGAGGTGTTGAAAATCTTCGAAGTCTATCTTCATCAACTTACTCCCGAGGCAATTATAAGGCTAAATATCTTTGTGTGGGCCGCGAGGAGTCAAGGTCTGAAGCCTGACGCAAGAAGCTTTTGTAATGTTCATGAATTATTATATGAAACAAAGCCTTGGGGCAAAGAACAGTACCATAACAACTTTGGCTGCTACAGCTTCGTTTCTCGGTCCGGGGCAAGCTGTCCCGTGCCAACCTTTCGGAAGAGATGGCCCGGGGATTGGATGACAGAATGGTTTTATGTGAAGAATGACTTATCAGCACGAGAAGACATCAAAGGTATAATTATGCGTCCTATTTGGCAAAGCTTCGGCCTTCGGAGGCCGAAGGTTGAAATGAACGAAGCCGCCGAAGAGTGCCAAAGAGCCTTCGGCGTTGTCTGCTCTTTTATAGGAACAAGGGACTTAGTACAAGAACATATCGCCTTCAGGGTGTGGCCGCTTGCTGAGAAATGGGAAATGCCACAAGAAACCATAAAAGAGGCCGACGAAGGTGAGCTTGTGAGACTGAAGTACACGTTCAAATTTGGAGATAAATTTATTGAGCCAGATGATGAGTGGTTGAAAAGCATTGACAATTTAAGTGATGAGCTACTCGGGACCTACTCGAAGGCTGAAGATAATGCAATGTCAGCAGCCTTCGGAGGCCGAAAAAAGAAGAGACTGAATCGGGTATTTGATGCCATTGGATTTGTCTACCCTGATTACTGCTATCCCATTCGAAGGCAGAAGAGAAAAAACACAATCTCTGCAAAAGAAGAAGCTGCAGCTGCTCCTAGCGAGCCAGAACCCAAAAGGAAAAAGATAAAGGTTCTTACGCAACGGCCTCGTTATATTGAACCAGCTTCGGTGCCGGAGTTTACCGGGAAGACTTCTTCAGCCACCGAAGCTGAAAAACTAATCGAGCCAGCCTTGTTGCCAGAGATCGCAGAAACGGCCGAAGTGCCACCAAAGATAGAATCAGAACAATCAAACATTTTGTTGTCAGAAACAAAAGAGAAAACCGAAGCGCCGCTCACAGAAAAAATTGAGGAGGTAAAAGAAGCAACTGAGGGCTCCAAAACATCAGAAGTTTTGAGTCCTACAACAATCATTGGGACAGCAAAAAACCAAAAGGGGCCATCAGTGACCCCAAAAAGGAAAAGAATGGTAAATGTACTAGACGTCTTGGAGACAATTAAGTCTTCAAGCACAATTCCAAAAAAGAGTGTTGAAGTTGCTGAAGCTTCTACTGAAGCTTCGGCTCAACAAGCTGAAGCTGAAGCTGGGCCTTCAGAGCCCTTCAAAGAACATCCTTTTGAAGCCGAAGCAGTAAAAATTCCGGAACCAATATTAGTTGAAGAAACGGACACCGTCATCCCCGAAGCACCTGCCGGCATGCATGATTACATCATACGACATGCTTCGGGGAAAAAGCTATCTGAGGAAGAAACTCATGAGGCCAACCATTATGCAAAGGAGCTGAAATATCCGAAGGGGGCAGTAATATTCAATGGAACAAATGAAGATGACTTCTTATACTGCCTGCCTGATAACAAAGAGCTATCCGTCTGCCGAGAGATGGCGAGAAGCATAGGCTTTCCGAAGCTTGAAGCTGGGTTAAGTGCCATGACGAAAGAGGATCTCGCAGACAGCCTCGCGTACAACAGCCTGAAGGTACGGGAATTAAACACTTGAGAAAAAACCCCCTATCTTTTTTTTTTACGCAACTCATTCCTTTTTTCTTATATGAATTCTTTTTTCATATAGGGCCTGATCCTAAGCAACGCGTTAAGAGCGCAAAAGAGCGCCGAAGATGAAAGTTATGAAATTGCGTTTAATAATTTACGCTCCGAAGTTATCAAACTGAGAAACGAAGCTTTGGAAAAAGATAAAATTCTACTTACACTGGTAGATAAAGTGAAAAAAGACGAAGTTGCTTCAAAGGCCCAGGCCGAAGCTCAAAAACGCGAGATTAAAGATCTTCAGAAACAGCTGGCTAGAGCTAAAGAGGAGCGCGCGCTTGAGGAAACGAAACGAGAACTTAGTGATTTTATGGTCAACAAATTGGAATCAAAAGTTAAGGAGCTTCGCACATCTCAGGGGAAATGCTATGTCAAATCTGTAGAATGTGTGAATAAAATTAAATCCAGCTTCGCCAGCGTAGGCGCCTTTTCCAGCGAAGAGAATTTCTCTCGAGGCAATCCCGAAGGTCCGCTGGAATGGATTAGCCACGAAGCAGAGGCCTTCGAAGAGATTCTGAACAGTCGTGGCGACATATGTGCTTTTTCGGGCGCCAGAGGAATTGCTTCCGTCTTAGAGAAGAAAGGTTGCGAACATGTAAAATTTTTAGCTCAATCCGAAGCTACCTTATCTACCGAAGACATCAAGGACCCCTCGGCCGAAGCGAGCGTGGTTGGTGGCAAATTTTTTACTGATATCTGGAACGACGGCGGCCGAGGAATGGCGCGAGAGATCATTGAAAGAAGCGAAAAAGGCATTCACGATGCTAGAAGAGTAGCAGACGCTGCCGAAAGGAGTAGGGAGCCCGAAGGACAGTTAGGTACCAACTAGTCGTCCTTGTTGCGTTGTAATTTTCATTTTAAACTTTGCTCACGATTTGTAAAAGTACTGAAGAAGTGTTCTCTTCGCTCAGAAGCTGTTGGACGATCTGCCGACCCCCACACAAAAGGGGATGAAGAAATTAATCAAATGGCCGAAACTATCATGGACAAGGTTGTTGACCAACTTCTGAATGAAGCCGCCGAAGCAGTATTGAGGGAAGATTAGGTGCTATTTGGAAAAAACATTTAAAGTGTAATCTATGCAACACTTTGTACATTTGAATGTAATATACAAGTCTCTTTTCATTATTGAATTCTTTACGATGCATGAAACTTTAAATACAT
Source organism: Zea mays (assembly GCF_902167145.1). NCBI lineage: Eukaryota > Viridiplantae > Streptophyta > Magnoliopsida > Poales > Poaceae > Zea > Zea mays. The sequence continues at coordinate 128,229,872 of NC_050105.1, read as the reverse complement.
ACCACTTTTGAGCCTTCGGCGAAAAAACACCTTCCCTTCTTTTCATGCGTCGTGAAGAAGATAGCCTTCGTCAAAATTATTCTGATGAATGACATCGATGCCTCGTGAAAACATTTTCCGAAGCTATTTTCCGAAGCTATGCAACTTTGATATTGATCTGATAAAGTTCGCCCATGTTTCGTGAAAATATTCCCCGAAACTGTATTCCGAAGCTATACAATTTCAATGTCACTTTTTCAAAGCATCCCTTCGAAGGTTGAGAGTGTCCCCTTCTCTTGCCAAATGCGATATGATGTATGATGCTTATGCTATGCAAAATGATGTGATGATGTTATGTTATGCATGTGACATTTGTTCCGAAGATACACATAAAATATATTCGTAAGCTCTGCATTCCCTTAGGAACGTCTTTGGAGCTTCTTCGTCTTTTACTTAGACGGCATCAGCGTTGACTTTTCGCTGTAAGCCTCCCTTAGGAGCTTCTTCGTCTTTTACTTAGACGGTATCAGCGTTGACTTCTCGCTGTAAGCCTCCCTTAGGAGCTTCTTCGTCTTTTACTTAGACGGTATCAGCGTTGATTTTTCGCTGTAGGCTCTGCATTCCTTTAGGAACGACTTCTGAGCAGAAAACTTACGCTGCGCTCCCTTTGGAACGACTTTTTGTGACTTTATAAACTTACTCTGCGTTCCTTAGAACGACTTTTTGTTACTCCGAAGGATTTTTAGTCCGAAGGTCCTTCTTGGTAACGGAAGAAATTTTAGGCTTCGGCAACTTAGGCCTGTGAATCAAATAAATTTTTCTCGTGGAAACAACGAAATTATTACATGGAAACTATCAATGTTTTTTGCTTGACAGAAAACAAAACTGAATAGAAAAGACTGCTATCAAAGGTAGGATATGTCAATAAATGTGCTTCGACTCTGGCACAGTGCTGTTGACTGTGCGAGCTTCGGACTGTTCTCTGAAGTCCCTCTGCTGTGGAGCGTATTGACTCCCTTCTGGCTGTTGACCTTGCTGCAATGGAGGTGGAGGCGGAAGCTGCTGCCAGGAAGCTTGAGGTTGACTTGCCGAAGCTACAGAAGCCGCAGGGTGGTTGTCTATGTATTGTGGGACATAAGGCGGATGAAACGAAGCAGTATGCATAACCTGCTTCGACTGAGCTTGTTGAGATGCAGCTTCGGCTAGTTCCTTTTGCTTCTGGATTGTAACATGGCACGTCCTAGTGGTGTGGCCCTTGCCCTCTCCACAGAATAGGCAAAACAGTCTCCTTGGCTGATCTCCGAATCTTCCGCCGAAGCCCCTGGCGCCTCTGCCTCTTGGAGCTGGTGGCCGAAAGGAAGTTTGTTGTTGCCCCGAAGCCTGTGAGGAGCACTGCGGCCTGTTTTGCTGACTCCCCTTATCATCATTCTGAGTGCTGTGAATGGAACGGACATGCCTCGGGTAGTATCTCCCTCCGAAGCCCCTGGTCATCTCAGAAAATCTGAAGGCCTCCTCCCTTCTCTGGCGAAAGTCATTGTCGGCACGAATGTACTCATCCATCTTTTGGAGCAATTTCTCCAAGGTCTGAGGAGGCTTCCGAGCAAAGTATTGAGCTGCAGGTCCAGGACGAAGCCCCTTGATCATGGCTTCGATAACGATTTCATTGGGCACCGTTGGTGCCTGCGCCCTCAATCGTAAGAACCTTCGGACATACGCCTGAAGGTATTCTTCGTGATCCTGAATACACTGGAAGAGGGCTTGAGCTGTAACCGGCTTCGTTTGAAATCCTTGAAAGCTGGTCAGTAACATATCCTTCAGCTTCTGCCATGAAGTGATTGTTCCTGGCCGAAGGGAGGAATACCAGGTCTGAGCAACATTCCTGACGGCCATGACGAAAGACTTCGCCATGACTGCAGCGTTGCCCCCGTACGAAGACACTGTTGCTTCGTAGCTCATCAAGAATTGCTTCGGGTCGGAGTGGCCGTCAAACATGGGGAGCTGGGGTGGCTTATAGGATGGAGGCCAAGGAGTAGCCTGCAGCTCAGCAGACAGAGGAGAAGCATCATCAAAAACAAAATTTCCCTGATGGAAATTATCATACCAGTCGTCTTCGTTGACGAAGCCCTCCTGATGAAGGTCTTTCTGATGAGGCCTTCTGTTCTGCTCATCGTGAGTGAGATGGCGAACTTCCTCAGAAGCTTCGTCAATTTGCCTTTGCAACTCAGCTAGGCGGGCCATCTTCTCCTTCTTCCTCTGCACTTGTTGATGTAGCATCTCCATCTCTCTGATTTCTTGGTCTAGCTCTTCTTCCTCAAGCGTCGGGCTAACAGCTTTTCTCTTCTGGCTTCTGGCCTCCCGAAGAGAGACGGTCTCCTGGTTGTGGTCCAGCGGTTGTAGTGCTGCAGCCCCAGCCGCTGAAGCTTTCTTCGGCGCCATAGCGAAGGTCTATAGCTTCCGAAGGTGTTCACGAAGACTCGAAGTGGAAGTGAGTTCACCGGAGGTGGGCGCCAATGTTGGGGACTTGTTCTCAAATGCTATGAGTTAAGAACAAGGCAACACAGAAAATGTTAAACATTAAGATCCTTCGTCCTTCGAAGCATTATTTCCCTTAGGATATAATGATCCCCGGACGAAGGTCATGAAGGATTAACTTTCATCACTATAATATACATTAGTAAAAGACGAAGCATATGAAACATAAAAGATAGCATGAATAATCGTATAACATTATTCATTTAACTTTATTAACTCATCATAAAGGAATAGAAACAATATTGAATTATAAATGTACCTTCGGCTTGGAAGGAAATGAAAATACAAGTGTGACGCAAAAGCAAATGCTAAGTCAGCGTGAACAGTACGGGGGTACTGTTCACCTATTTATAGGCACGGGGTACAACCCATACAAAATTACATACATGCCCTTTACATTTGGTGATAATTCTATAGCATTCTATCGAGGTCTAAATGGCCTTTTCATCTTTAAGTCGGTTCCCCTTTCTGCGAACATGCCGAAGCTTTCCTGCTTCACAGCTTCGGCACTGTGTCAACCTTCGTATCTTTTGAGCTTCTCCCTTTCTGATTCAAGTCCGAAGATACCTGTTCACACATTATACTCCAGAAACATTGTTAAATCATGTTTTTGAGGACCTTCGGAAGCCGAAGGCCCCCAACAGGTACCAGCGTCATCAGTCCGCCTGGGGCTGGCGTTTTGCTGGGAAGCGACACCCGTCGTTGTCTCAGGTGCGAGGAAAACACTCGACATGTCCCCCACAGGGGTGTCGGCGTCGTCGACTCGCTCCGGTCTGACAGCCGACGAGGCGCTGCCTCCTGGCTGGCCATGGTTGCCCCGTCTCCGCCTCCTCCGGCGAGGAGCGTGGCAGGGTTGACTCGGGTGTTCCTCTTCCGCCACGGGGAGATGTCGCCGTCGTCGAGTTCGCCTCCGCTGGGCGAGCCGTCGACCGTCGTTGTTGTCGTGCTGTGGGGGGAGGAGTACCATGTCGTAGCCGCCGTCGGGGGACATGAACTCGAGACTCCCAAAGCAGAGCATCGTCCCGGGCTGAAGAGGCTGCTGAAGGTTGTCCATCTGGAACTCAATGGGAAAGTATTGTCAACACGCAGCGTGCCCCTACCTAGCGCGCCAACTGTCGACGTTTCGGACCCGGGGGACTCTCAACCGGACCGACTAGTGAATTTTGTGCTGCATACCCCTGTCCAGATGGGTTGATGCAAGATGGAACACAAGAGGAGGGATAAGGCTTATATTATCTTGCACCAGGGTGCTTGCAGTAGGGGTTACAAGCTTCACGAGAGAGGGAACGGGTCCTAGGCCTCCTGAGGAGTCTAGTGTTGCGGAGTGGAGCTCGATGTTTGAGTGAGTCCGTCTCCGTTGCCCTTGCTGCCCGTGCTCTCCTCCCCTCTTCTTCTCCCCCCTTCCCTTGAGAAGGCCCTGGGCATCCCCTTTTATAGACACAAGGGGATGGTCCAGCTATACATATGGGGGTGTTGCTATGTGCTAACGTGGCCTGCAGAGAAGTGCTTGAGCCCTATAGAAGCGTAGCTGGTGGTGCGGTCCTGGGCCCTGCTGACGTTTCTATGCCTTCGTAGAGAGCTTGAGGACTATTGACGTCATGGACGCATGCGGGGAACCATCATTACCTGTTGCCGGAGTAATCTAGATGTGACTCTGGTCTTGTTCCTTCGTAGCCTGAGGCGGCTAGCTAGAGGTAGGGTAATGATGTATCCCCTGTAGCGTAGTCGGTCCGAGGCCGAGGTCGGGCGAGGCGGAGACCTTCTCCCGAGGCCGAGGCTGAGGCCGAGGCCTGGGGTCAGGTGAGGCGGAGCTCCCTGTTGCGCCCGAGGCCGAACTCGGGAGAGGCCGTGACTTACTGTTGTTAGTCTTACCCTGGTGGTTGGCACAGTAGTCGGAACGGGGTGAATAGTGTTGTTTTCCTGTCAGAACGATCAGTAAAGGGGCGAAGTGATTGCGGTCATTTCGACCCTACCGACTGCGGCGCGCGTGTCAGGATAAGGTGTCAGGCGATCCTTGCATTAAATGCGCATGCGCTATGGTCGGTGGTAAGGCGATTTGGCCGAGGTTGCTATACGACAAAGTTTGCCCGAGCTTAGCCTCGGACGAGCCGGTGGTGCGCCCGCTGCCTGAGGGGGCCCTTAGGCGAGGCGTGAATCCGTCCGGGACCACTGTTCTTGCCCGAGGCCGGGCTCGGGCGAGACGAGATTGCGTCCCCTGGTAGATGGGGCTTTGACTTTGCGCTGTGCTTACCAGCCTTTACGGTCTGTTTTGAAGATGCTTTTCAGCCATGCTTAGGACTGTTAGGGGTACCCCTAATTACGGTACCCGACATTTATTAACTTCCATCTGTCATAAACTGTGTTGCTCATTAATTTACACGCAAATTTATATCTTACAGTACCATATCCACCGGATACCCGATACCCGACGGATACCCGATGGGTACGGGTACGGATCCATTTTTTTACCCGATTGACTTGGTGGGTATACATATTTGTATAAGGGTCGGGTATGATATCAGATCAGGTATTATCAGACCCGAACACAACACGACCCGCTGCCATCCCTAATAGCGGCAAAGAATACATTGGGCTTTGAAAAGCAAGTTCTTGTTTTTTTAATGAAAAAGAAAGTAGTGTGTGACATAGGCAGTATAGGCCAGTGGGGGATATATACGTAGTAGATAACAAATATTCTTTGCCGCTAGCTTCTCCCACTCAAACGACATGGCTGAGGCCGGGCCATGATATTCCTTGCGCCCTCGCAGCGCCATGCATTCCAGGCCGGCTTGCTTCTCAAGCTGACTAGTTTCTTTGCAAATAAAACGCTGAACATTTTGAGATCCGAGGGCTGTGAGAAAGCATATATAGGCTAAAATACTAATACCGCCTAAAATATACTAATTAATCGTGTTCTAGCTAGGGCGGCTGCAGAGAGCTGGCGGGGGGGACCAGGACCAAATTGAAGCCTGCTGCTGGATTTGTTAATTTGCTTAAGACCTCCGATCGTATAGTAGTTGGGGAACACGCGGAGATCGGGCCGTGATCCTCACACCTGCCTTTTTCTGAGACGTGCTGGGAGCCTGGGACGGGAGAGCGCTCTCTCACTCACTGATCAGTCGCCATATTTTATGCGACATTTGTCCGGTTTCTTTGCCTTTTTCTACCATTAAATTACAACGTTGGAGGCTAATGTTTCCCTAGCTAATAATCCAACGCTTTCGGGCAGAACGTGCTGCGATTGGATCAAAGAAAGCCCAAGTGCTGTGTTATTGGTGACACGCGTCCTAGCTCTTGGTGGAACGGCTGTCCTAACGCTTGTTTTCACTCTCGTTTTAGGACACTAGTTTTTGCAGCTAGACTGCGATCTCGATTTTGTCCATCCTAAGCGCAAAGAGCTCGTCCTAAATTTTTTTTATTTATCACCGATTAGTTCAAAATAAATTAACGGACAATAAATATTTGAGAACGGACGTACTACTCGGTGTATTCCTTTTCCGAGAAAGTTTGTCTCGCTCTAGCCTCCGTGCAGGAACAAGATATTTGAAATCAGTTACTGTTTCTGAACACCGAAAATGTTTGGAAACTTGTTTGCGAAGCACGTGCAGATTCACAACGATCTTTTCTGTCGTAGCGCTGTGTAAGCGCTGGTTTGATAGCAAGAGAATTAGAGGGGATATATTATGGGGGAGCAAATTCGTTGCAATTCATTTTTTCAATAGCAAAGGTTGATTTTGTGACTAGAGATTTAGAGTGGATCACCAAACCAGCCCTAGTGGATTTCCTCTCCCGTCCTCTCTATTTTTTTTTGTCACCAAACCTGCTTTAAGGGTTTTTGGTTCTTCTGACGAAGTAGGCAATTTTATTAAACATAATGAATCCATGATTAGCAAATAGTTATTGTAGCATCACATATGCGAATCATAGACTAATTAGACCTAATACATTTGTCTTATACTTTAGTCCTCGTCTATATAATTAGTTTTGTAATTGAACTATTTTAATACTTATATCTAACATCCGAACATTCGTTTTGGTATGGACTAAAGTTTAGTTTCTGTATTCAAATGGGTTTTCTAAGGGGTGTTTGTAGGGGGGTGTAAACGGTACGGATATTATCCGACCATCCGACCGTCCGAAGAGGCTAATTATTCGGTTGGATAGTTTTTTCGGATATCCACAGAATTTTCGGATTTCAGATTCGAATTCGGATAGTACAGTTCGGATATCGGATACGGATATGATATGACTGATATCCGTCGGATTTCGGATATCCGGATATCTTCTCGGATAACTATCCGGATTTCATATTTCGGATATCCGGACATCTACCAGATATCTTACCAGATTTCAGATTTTAGATATTCGGATAGTTACATGTGGAATCACCCTAAATATCCAAGTTTCAACACAATCAATACTTCACTTTATCATTTTCATATGGGGATTTGAGGTTATGTTCTTATATAATATTTATTGTTCCTGGTAACATATTTGCAATTTTCGGTCGATAGTGGAATATTTGATGAATTTAAATGCATTTTGATAATTTTCCGTAGAAAAAATTATAATAATACACAAATAGTCTAAAAAATCATGAAATTTGATGGAGGAGCAATATATGCCCATATAGCATCCTCAAAAATGTTTGGGACATAAAATCTAAAGATTGTCAATATTTCTTTTAATTCACTTTCACTTGTTACGTGAGTTACATGTGATATCACCTTAACTATCCAAATTTTTACATAATCAATACTTCACTTTATCATTTTCACATAGAGACTTCATATTATCTTTAATAGAATGTTTATTGGTCCTGGTAACTTATTTGCAATTTCTGGTAGACACTAGATTATTTTATGATTTTAATTACATTTTGATGATTTTTTGTAGAAAGAAATTAATAATACACAGATAGCCTTAGAAATTCATAAAATTTGACGGAGGGTTAACATTTGGCTACATAAAATTCTAAAAAATGTTTGGGTCATAAAGTCCATAAGATGCCAGTGATTCTTTTCATTTTCTTACACTTGTTGTGTGAGTTACACGTGAAATCAGCTTAAGTATCCAAGTTTCAACATAACCTTTATTTCACTTTCTCATTTTCATGTAGGGACTTGAGGTTATCTTCTTATGGAATGTTTATTAGTCATGATAACTTATTTGCGATTTTTTGTCGATACTATAATATTTTATGGATTTAAATGCATTTTGATGATTTTCTGCAAAAAGAAATTAATAATATACAAATAGTCTCAAAAATTCACGAAATTTGACGTATGAGTAACATATGTCCATATAGCATCTTCAAAAATGTTTGAACCATAAAAACCACAAGATGTCATCAATTATTTCATTTCATTTCTACTTGTGAAACCCATAATGATTACATGTGAAACCACCATAATAATAAGTGAAACCACATGTCATAATAACACGTGAAACCACATATCATAGTTATCAATATTTTATGAATTTAATTGCATTTTCATGATTTTCTACATAAAGAAATTAACAATACTCAAAATAGCCTTAGAAATTCATGGATTTTTATGGAGGTGTAGCATATGTGCACATATAATTCTAAAAAATGTTTGGACTAAAGGAGATGCTAAATGATTACAACTATGATATGTGTGGAATGGTGTCTTATTGATATCCGACAAAAATATTCGTTACCGACGCTATCCGTGTCCGATTAGCTCCGTATTCGATCCACGACTATCCGTATTTGTATTCGAGAACATCCGTATTTGTATTCATATTCGAAGCTATTCGTATTCGAATTCGAATCCGACTAAAAATATGAAAACAAATATGATTTCATTGATATCCGTCCGTATTCGATCCGGTTACACCCCTAGGTGTTTGGTCCTCTGGCTAAAGTTTAATTGGTGTCACATCAAATGTTTCAATATCATAATTAAATGTAGACTTAACTAGGTTTAATAAATTTGTCTCATCTTTTAGTCTTTGTAATTAATTTAATAATTAGTTTATATTTAATACTCGTAGTTATCATTTGAACATTTAATGTGACAGGGACTAAATTTTTTATGCAATCTCCGGAAAACAATGTTAAGAAGATCTATAATGTCACGTCTCCTATTTTATAGGATCCACCGAAAATAGTCTCTCCTATCTCATCCTTTATCACATCTTTTATTTCAAAATTTCATTTTATAAATAGTGTGTGCAAATTCTATTTTATATGGTCTACTAAAGACAACCATAACGTATACAGACTAACTGAAAAAAAGAGAGTGATCCTGCAATACTCTGCCTCGAGCCGACAGTGCACCAGCATCTGGGTCACAGCTTGATCGGGACCTGGAGGAAGCGCACGTTACCCGGCCGTTCATCACATCGCACATTGACACGACAGCGCCTCCAGCTTCCGACGGGTTACATCAGGTCGATCTGGATCGTCCAAGGTCTCTCCTCAGTCCTCAGACACGTGCTGCCGCGCCCCCGGGCCGTCGGATGCCCGGTGCCGGGGCACCCGCGCCTTGTCTTGTACAAATAGACTAGCATTGCAGTCGAGCCTCGGCTGACCCGTCGCTCACTCATTCTACTCGACGTCTCGAGCTGTGTGCCACGCACAACCAGACCACAGGGAGTCAGGGACAGAGTGGTAGCCCGTCACGGTCCAAATGAAGCTTCTTCCGCGCCTCTGCATGGCCACCGGCACCGGCACCGGCGACGGAGACGGGGAGGGGAGCGCAAGCAGCAGCACCAAGCGGGCCACAGCGGTGTCGTCCTCCTCGTCGACCGTCTCCACGTCGTCCGCGGCGGCGGCGGCCGTGTCGGAGTCGTCGTCCTCGACGTCCCTCCCTTCGCTCTCCTCAGCGACGAGCGCTAGCCTCGCCGCGTCGTTCGTCCACGTCGCCACGCTCCTCCCTCTGTCCGCGCGCCCCTCGCCGTGCGCCGCCGTCGTCGCGGCGACGGGGGGCTCCCTGCCCGGCCTCGTCGTCGCGCGGCCGTCGTGCGTGGCGCTCCACGACCTGTCGACGCTGGAGGCGACCTCCACCTCCGACGCCGCCGCGGGCGCGGGCGCGGGCTCGGTCAAGTGCGTGGCGCGCCTCCCCGGCGGCGGCGGCGGCGGCGCGGCCGTGACGGGGCACCAGGACGGGCGCCTGCGCCTGTGGCGGGTGTCCTCGCGATCGCCTGGCAGGATCCGCCTCGCCGCGGCGCTCCCCACGGTCTCCGACCGCCTCCGCCGGTTCCCCGTCCCGTCCAACCACGTCGCCGTCCGCCGGCACCACCGGCGGCTCTGGATCGAGCACGCCGACGCCGTGTCGGGCGTGGCGGCGTCCGCCGACGGGCGCCTCCTCTTCTCCGTGTCCTGGGACAAGACGCTCAAGGTGTGGGCGGCGCCGTCGCTGCGGTGCCTGCAGTCGCTGGCGGCGCACGACGACGCCGTGAACGCCGTGGCTGTGGCGCCCGACGGCACCGTGTACACGGGCTCCGCCGACAGGCGCGTCCGCGTGTGGGCGCCCCGTCCCCGCCCCCGCCCCGCCGCGCGCGGCAAGAAGCAGCCCGTCTACCACCTGGTCGCCACGCTGTCCCGCCACACGGCGGCGGTGAACGCCCTGGCCGTCGGGCGCGGGGGCCAGGCGCTGTACTCGGGCGGCAACGACCGCTGCGTCCTGGTGTGGGAGCGCGAGGACAGCGCCAGCCACATGGCCGCGGTCGGGGCCCTCAGGGGCCACCGCAAGGCCGTGCTCTCCGTCGCGTGCGCGCCCGGCGGGCTGGTCGTCAGCGGGTCCGCGGACCAGACGGTGCGGGCCTGGCGCCGCGCCGCGGACGGCAGGGGTTACGCCTGCGTCGCCGTGATCGACGGCCACGGCACCGCCGTCCGGTCGGTCGCGGCGGCGCCCCTGCCGGTCCTCCAGAAGCGGTCCCGGGCAGGCGGTGTAGACGGCGGCGGCGGCGACGAGGAGTGGAGGGTGTGCAGCGCGAGCTTCGACGGCCAGGTGCGGGTCTGGTCGCTGCGCGTGTCGTGTTTGTAGCCGGTACGAGTTGGCGCGCAGAAGAGAGCTAGTACATTTTTTTATGTTTTTCCAGATTTGTTGAGAAAATTATACATTTTGTTTTTCGTTTTTAGTTTTTTTGACCGACAAAAGTGGGCAAGGCAGCAAGGAAACATCTCGGTCCGGTTGCTTGTTTAAGTCGATGTTCTCTGCTGCGGATCGTTCCTTTTTCCAAAGCAGAAGGAAAGAACTATTCGACGGCCAACTTGACCAGTCACCATTTTTACGTAAAAATGTAAAGTGTGAAACGCACATGTCCCCGAGTATAAATCTCGAGGGTCGAGGCCAGCCGCCCGGCTGGAGAAACGACCAGAGAAGAGGGAAAAGGTTTTGTTTAGGCTGTGGTCAAAGCGGATGGATTTTTTTAAACCAAATTTTGCACTAGTAGAAAATTGTTCTCGCTGTCGTGTGAATCTAGTAGAAGATTCAACGGCGTAGCGGATGTCCGGCTTTGGATCGCAGAACACGTCGAAACTTGGTCGCTCAATCAGTAGCACTAGCATGCCGGCCTAGCTATATACATAGCTGTTTTTTTTGTTGTTGTGATACTACAATACAACAAGTACGTGCCATTTCCCGGCGCATGATTGCCCTGCACTAGCTGTGGCCTGTGGGGAGTGGGCAGAACGCGCAACGCATGAAGGCTGGAGATGTGAGCCTGTAAATAACTGCCTATCGCTGGGGAGCTGGATCGGCATGCAGGCGAAGTCGTTCTCACGCTAGTGGCGTTGCTGGTTGGGGTGGACGTGAGCGTATATATCAGCTGGGCTCGACTACGACAACAAGATTTCTGTCACCTTTTCTGCCTGTCTCAACGAGCTAATCTAATCATCCCTCCCTGCCGCCGTGCCGCGCATTGTGTTTTTGCCTTTCAATAAAGAACATCATACTTGGTCTAGCAGCAGATGCGTGGGACAAAATTTATTTAACGTCTAAATTTAAATCGGTTCGGTTATAGTAATAATCAAGAGATATGTTTTTTTTTTGTAATTAATTTCATAATAGTTTACAGGCCGTTTAGGTAAACGTGAACTTATTTTGACACTTTCTGTGTAACATGCATGGCGCCGGCAGGCTTTGGCAAGTTCTTCAGGTTAAGCATCGATCTCAATTGTCAATGTGTTGGCACCGAGGACTCATTGTTAATGTTATCCTTCCCGTGTTGTCCACCGGCGCGGTTAACCAAAGAAACGAGCTGCGTAGCTGCTGCAGATATTTTCGCAGGAGCTGCTGATGACTGCATGGTGAGGTGGTTGACAAGTGAGGTCGGCACATGTGAGCACCTGCTATTTGAAAATAGCAACCATGCAGATTTGTGGCGCATCACCAAATCTACCTATCTTATCACGCTCTAGGCGCTACGTACGCTGTTATAGATCCGAAATTATTTTAGAGCGTATATATACTTATTTATACATGTTAGAAAAAAAAAAGAGATAAGTACGTACGCACACAAAAACCTCATGGACTGATTGATTGCCTGTAGGAGTCTAACCAGGTTGAATGAGGCGAGCTAGGATAAGCATGATCTGGATGAGCTTATACAAGACATGTTTGGTTGGTTGTCCGTAGTGTTAGAACATCGTTAGGGTTTTTCATATGGTATAGAGCTATGTCGGCGTTTCGACCCCGGGGGTCCCTGGACCGACGAGTAAATTGTCGCTGCGTGTCCCAGTCCAGATGGGTCGGCGCGAGACGGAGCACGAAGGGGGGAAGAAGACAGGCAAAAGGGGAAACCCGCGGCCTTCGTGTTGCCCCGCGCCCAGGTCGGATGCGCTTGCAGTAGGGGCACTACCGGAATCAATATCTTCGCCGAGTGCCGGAAGCACTCGGCGAAGCCCTAAAAACACTCGGCAAAGGCTTTGCCGAGTGTAACACTCGGCAAAGAAGGCTCGGCAAACAGTGCATCGGCAAAGACTTCTTTGCCGAGTACTTTTTCTCGGGCACTCGGCGAAGATCTTTGCCGAGTGTCAGGGAGCACTCGGCAAAGAAAAGCGACCGTTACGGCGCCGGTTGACGGAGACGGCGGCTTTGCCGAGTGTCACCGTTGACACTCGGCAACGAAGATATCTTTGCCGAGTGTCCTCCTGGTCGCACTCGGCAAAGCCGCCTTCTTTGCCGAGTGCCGTTTGGGACACTCGGCAAAGAGCCCGCCAGGGAGGGTCCCCGTGTCAGGCTCTTTGCCGAGTGTCCCAGTTGGCACTCGGCAAAGCCGACCTCTTTGCCGAGTGTCAGCGACATAACACTCGGCAAAGAACCTAAGCCGGTGTCCAGGTCTGTGCTCTTTGCCGAGTGTTTTGACCCAGACACTCGGCAAAGAGCCTCTTTGCCGAGTGTTACACTCGGCAAAGTGACCAGTATGTACCTTTTTTATTTGATTTTTGTTTTCCATCCACACAAACAGAAGATATCACATATATATCACATATATACATCACAGATATCATCACAGACATAAATAGCCAACACAAACATAAAACCGTGACCACAAACATAAATATCCATCACAAACATAAGTGTTCAACACAAGTATTAAACACAAACATAAGTCTCAAACGTCGCAAGCTCTCACATAAGTATCAAACAGAAACATAAGTATTATACATAAGTTCTGAAGTCTAAAACAACGACTCATGGAGGTGGGCGGTTTGGCCGGGGTTGCGTTGGGCTGAACCCTTCCGGAGGGTTGTTGGATGCCGCCCCAGATTGGCCCTGCACAAAGAAGAGATAGCATGTGTTATACCAGATGCATTACAAACATCTAACTACAATTTTGGTACTCACAGGAGTGTGGAAGAGAGTAGGGTCAACTGGGGGGAACAATGGAGGTGGCGGAGCGATGCCCTGTGCGGCGCCAAGGCTCTGCATGTACTGGAACATCTCCGCCATCCTCTGATCAGCCGCCGCCCGCTCCGCCATTATCCTCGCCTCCATCTCTTCTAGTTGGGTCTGTAATATTACAAGCCAACGTTATAGTAACTCAAAGACTAGGTATATAACTAAAGGAAGGACGAGTTACAGAAGCACTAACCTCGAGTTGTGAAATGCGATGCTGTGAGCTGTCGTGCCGAGGTCGAATGGCTGGGTTCGAGCCAGTGCTCCTTGCTCTCACCTGAGACAGAGTGGGAGTGGAGGACGAGTCGATTGCCCCGTCGGCAATCCAGTACCGCCCATGTCTCTTGCCTCCTCCGACCCTCATGAGCACATCGGGGTCGATAGGCTCGGTGCTCGGATCATAGTCTGGGCCATGGACCTCCTGCGCCATGGCGGTGTAGTCATGGAGGCGGCTGTAGACGGCGGGGTTGGTGTAGGCCTCGGGCCCGTCATCCGGGTTGTAGGTGACGTCGGACGTCGCCTTACCCTTATGGGCCATAGCATAGGCCGAGAAGGTGGAACAAGGCCTGCCACCATGTGACGCCGACTGCAACGAAAACCAACGAGATAGTTAGAAATAATATCTAACTTAGTGCTATATATCGAAATAAAAAGGTGGCGTACCCATGCTTCGGCATATTGGCCCAGGCTCCGGCTGCCTTGGTGGTGCGAGGGCCCTTGCATCTGCAAACGCCGTTCCCGGCTAGCTGTGTGCACCTCGTCCCACTCAGTCGAACACCACCTATCCACCATCTGCTCCCAGCAGAGAGGATGTGCGGCGCACCAATGTGGAATCACCTGCAAAGTAAACACATAAAGTGCATATCAGAAGATAAAATAAAATTCATGCATGGAGTACTGGTACCAAACATGCATGACTTTACCTGCAGGTACTGCTCCCTGGTCAACGACATGGTTCGGGCTTGAGGTTTGGTCACCTTCTCCCCAAGGACGGAGCCGTGGTAGGTGATGATGGCCTGGATGCGGGCCTCATAGTGCATGTCCACGACGAGCTTCTTACAGCACGTGGTGGCCACCACATCCGCCCTAGCCTCGTATCCAGCATCGCATCTGAAGAAATCCTGCATACAAAAACGATGTATCCATACATTATTTCAAGAATTTGCAACGAATGCGACATATTTTATATTATACTAAGACTTACCCACAGCTCTTGCTTCACCCGCTCCGCCTTGTTATTGAATTCCCTGTCGTCCTGGTCTACTGCATCGGGGGCGACGGCGTAGTGGTCGAAGGTGAAGGTTGGGCCCGTCACTCCGGCGTACTCCACAAGTCCAGGGAAGTGTTCCCTGCACAGCAGGCCGAGGATGTTGTTGGGGGGCGACGATGACCCCCAGCATAATCCAAAACCGTCCAAGACCTGTCCAAGTGATAAATAAAAAGTATTAGTTTATATTATGATTTTGAACACATAATATGAACAAGAATGAAGAACATAAAGTTACATACCTCTCCCCTTCCGGCCGAATCAACGGCCGTCTGTCCCGAAGTATGGGACGCGGCGGGAGACTCGCGGGGCCTCGCATGTAGATGCTCCTCGAACTAGAGCCGCCTGAACCTGAGGCGTCCTGCTGCTGGTCGTCGTCGTCCTGCTGCTGGTCGTCGTCGTCCTGAGGCGCCGCCTGCTGCTGCGCTGCCTGCTCTGCCTCGTGCTGCTGCGCTGCCTGCTCTGCATCGTCCGCCGTCCTACTCCTCCTCCCCCTCCTCCTCCTCAGGAAACCGCCCACCATATTTGTCCAACAACCTGCAATTAAGAGTAAACAAATAAGCACATATAAAAAGATGTATTTAAAAACAGGTGCGAAATAAAAAGTCATATAGCATTACATCGATTAAAAATAATCTTCATATGTGTCGGGGTTAGCCGGATCAAAACTCTCATCATCACTATCAAGCATTTCAATCTCAACACCATCGGAAGACGCAACCTCATCATTGCCTTCAAGGATTACTAAGTCATTATCATTTTGCACCTCATCATCCTCCTCATCAACAACCATTTCAATATCTACGTCCATTCCGATAGCTTCTGTTAAGTCTATCTCAAATCGCCCTTCTAGCCCATCTTCTTGGAAGAACTCTCCATCATATGTGTCCGGGTCTAAGTTGTAATCTTCATCGTTAGGAACAGGTAACCTCCCATGCGGCGATACCTTATACACAACATCCCAACCCTTAAGATGTTCTTTCGTTTGACACGCATATGGGAGATAATACACTTGTGTGGCCTGTTGGGCCACGATATAGACATCGTCTCCTGCTAAGGTGGAATCTTGTCGAATTTCGACTATCCCAAGATTAGAATGTGTCCGTCTCGTCACTTGAGGGTCAAACCAATGACATTTGAATATCACTGGAGTAAGAGGTTTGGAACCATAAAAATTGAGCTCATATATTTCTTCAATTCGTCCAAAATAATCGACATTGTCAAGCCCCGGCGTAAAGACTCCAGAACACGTTGTTTTCCGATTGGGCCGACTTTGGTCGTAGTGTGTTGTGCGAAAACGGTATCCATTGACGTCATACCCAGAATATTTCTTGACCCTATAAGCAAAGCCGTTGGCTACTTGTCTCAACTCGGCACTCATAGACGGATCTCTTTGGCCCTGCAAGTATTCGCAAGTTAAAAGATGCTAAATTGAGTTCAAAGACGTATCTCTTTTACAAACTAAGCACGTACCTTACGTTTGAACCAGGAAATGAAATCGGGCAACCCATTTCGCGCACCCTTTCTAAGAAGAGCGTCATATTCCTGTGGAGTGGGGTCCCTTGATCGATGCCAGAATTCATGAAGAAATTGTTCCATGTATGGCGTCACCTCTTCAAGGTTGGTCAATACGTATAGCATGATATGTCGCCACTCGTCATGATTCAGGGTCTTGGTGGTCGAGCCACTTGCGCTTCCGAGTTGGCCTCGAAATATGCTAAGGTTCGATTCATTGTCGCCATCATTGTAACGAGGGGGTGGATTATGCACGCTCGGCAGTTTGTCACCATAATAAGTTGTTGTGAAGTTTGAGACCTCCTCTAGAATGTATGCCTCTGCAATGGAAGCCTCGATTTTGCATTTATTTCTACATTTCTTTCGAATAGTCTTTAGACATCTCTCGATTGGATAGCACCAACGTCCCTGCATGGGGCCCCCCATTCGTGCCTCATAGGGGAGATGAAGAATCAAATGCTGCATTGGATTGAAAAAGCCGGGTGGAAATATCTTCTCAAGCTTACACAGTAACACGGGGGCCAATCTTTCCAAGTCTGCAACAACGGTCCGAGACAACTCTTTTGCACAAAGCTGACGGAAGAAATAGCTCAACTCTGAAAGCGCTAGCCAGACATGCTCAGGGACATAGCCTCGAACCATCGCAGGAAGAATCCGTTCAATCCATATGTGGAAGTCATGACTCTTCATCCCTAAGACTCGCATAGTAGATAAGTTCACCCCCCTACTCAGGTTAGATGCATAACCATCAGGGAACATCAACATCTTGATCCACTGAAGTACTTCCTTCCTCTGGGCCCTGCTTAGGGCGAAATCGGCCTTAGGCCTTCTCCATGTCTTTCCGCCACTTGGCGGCTTCATCTCTAGTTTTGGTCTATCACATAACGCTGCCAGATCCACTCTTGCCTTCACATTATCCTTTGACTTATCAGGAATGTCCATAATTGTTGCCCACAGTGCCTCGGCAACATTCTTTTCAGTGTGCATCACGTCAATGTTGTGTGGAAGGAGCAGGTCGTCATAATAGGGGAGCCGAGTCAAGCCAGACTTATGTGTCCACATATGCTGCTCACCATATCCCACAAAACCACCTTCTGTATTGGCCACGAGCCCATCTATCTGTTGACGAATTTCGGCACCAGTCATCGCTGCAGGTGGGCGGTCTGTAACTATGACACCTTTCGTAAAGTTCTTGATGTCTAGGCGGAATGGATGGTCAGCAGGAAGAAATTGTCGATGTTTATCGAAGGACGAATATTTGCCACCCTTTTTCAACCAAATGAACCTGAGAGCTTCCTTGCAAACTGGGCATGGGAACTTACCGTGAACACACCAGGCACAAAATAGCCCATAGGCCGGTAAGTCATGCATGGAGTACTGGTACCAAACATGCATTCTGAAGTTTGTCTTGGTAGCTCGGTCAAACGTCCATACCCCTTCCTCCCAGGCACGTACCAATTCATCGATCAAAGGCTCCATGTACACGCACATTTTGTTCCCCGGGTGTCCGGGAATTATCAACGACACGAATATATTCTGCCTTTGAAAGCACACACCAGGGGGGAGATTGATTGGGATAACAAACACGGGCCAACATGTGTACGGGGCAGCGCTCATTCCATAGGGATTGAACCCATCTGTGGCCAACGCAACACGTACATTACGAGCCTCTTCGGCTTTCTCACGGTGAATGTCATCAAAGTGTTTCCATGCTTCACCATCTGATGCGTGCACCATCTTGTCAGGATTGTATCGTTTTCCATTTTTGTGCCAAGTCATCTGTTTCGCGGATTCCTCTGTCATGTACAGACGCTGGATCCTCGGTACGAACGGAAGGTGTCGTAGGATTGTCAAGGGGATGTCGAGCTGCCTCTTTTGTCCATCACCAGAGTCTACCTCCATAAACCTAGACGAATTACACTTGGGACAGTACTTTGCCTCCGCGTATTCTTTCCTAAATAGCACGCAGCCCTTCGGACAAGCATGAATCTGCTCATACGTCATCTTGAGTGCACGAAGTAGTTTCTGTGCCTCGTACGTGCTCTTTGGCAGAACGTGATCATCCGGAAGCAGACTCCCAATAACCGTCAACAAGCCATCGAATGCGTCTCTACTCATGCTATACTGCGACTTGAACGCCATTACACGCCCAATGGCATCCAGTTGAGAAACCTTTGTCTGGCCGTGAAGGGGCTTCTGTGCCGCGTCGAACATGTCGTAGAACGCTTTTGCAGTCGGCTCTGGCTCGTCATCCATACATCCTCCCGTGTACTGTGCCTCCTGATAGTCGTTCAACATATCTGCTACCCCCGCATCCGCGTCATAATCCTCGACACGTTGTCTCAGCACCTCCTCTCTCGTACGATGCGCTTCACCATGAAATATCCACCGAGTATAGCCCGGCGTAAATCCATTCTTCCAAATATGTTCTACCATGGTCTTCTTTGGTTTTCTTTTCCGGTTGTCACATTTGCTGCACGGGCATGGGACTAGACTCGCTCCTTTAGCAGCTTCGCCATATGCCCGTTCAACGAAATCATCGGTCTTTCTAATCCATTCAGTAGTGACATCGTTTCTTCCTCTACGCCCCGTGTACATCCACTCACGTTGCTCCATCCTATAACATATTTAACCAAAGCCTATCAACAAAAAAATCCGGCAGCACCTCCCCTGCACGGGGAGGTTTTCAAAGCCTGTAAATATAAGTAGCAGCACGATGGCTGACATCCACACATATACATATCCACACATATATATTAATGCCTAAATAACCATATAAACAATTAGAAGACTTACCTAATGCATGCAAAGTGAGGACTAAAAACCTAACTCTATTTCACAATACACAATCACACACAAAAAACCTAATTCTATTTCACAATACACAAGCACAATACACAACCACACATATACATTTATTTGATAATAGTTAGCAACTAAAATGTAAAAATTAGTTTATACCTATTTGCTCGGCGTGGACGGTGCACGACGGCGAACGGGCGTGACGGCGTGGAGGTCGTGAGCGGTTGACGGCGTGGAGGTCGTCGGCGCGGGTTCGTCGGTGGTCGTGGGCGGCGCGCGGGCGCGCGGCGAGCGGGCGGTGCGGGCGCGCGACGAGCGGCAGGCGCACGGGCGCTTGGGCGCGCGGGCGGCGCGGGCGCACGGGCGCGCACGGGCGCGCAGGCCGGCGGCGAGGTGGCCGGCGGCGGGTGGCGGCGAGCGGGCACGGGCGCGCAGGCCGGCGGCGAGCGGGCGGCGCGGGCGTGCAGCGAGTGAGCGTGAGTGAGAGAGAGAACAGGGAGAAGCCGTTGGATCGGCTAAGTTCATGTTCTTTGCCGAGTGCCCGCGATGCGGCACTCGGCAAAGATTTTTTTTATTTTTAAAAAAGGATTTGCCGAGTGCCAGATCGGCGGCACTCGGCAAAGACGCCTTCTTTGCCGAGTGCCATCCGGGGCACTCGGCAAAGACTACTTTCCTCTTCTTTGCCGAGTGCCACCCGAGGACACTCGGCAAAGCCCACTTTGCCGAGTGTCCACCACTCGACACTCGGCAAAGTACATTTGAATTTTTTTTTGTTTTCAGCATCAAACTTTTTGTGGTATGTTTCTAAACTATATAGACCTACATGTATCATTTTGGGACAATTATAACAGTGTTTGCAATATTTAGTAGATTTAGTTCGTTTATTTGAATTTCTTCGGAAAATTCAAATTTGAACTGCCGGTCACTCGAAACTTGGAAAACCGTGCATGAAAAAATGATATTCATGATTGAATCTCTGTTTGGGAAAACCGGTCGTAACTTATGCTAAGTATCATGAATATCATTTTTTCATGCACGGTTTTCCAAGTTTCGAGTGACCTACAGTTCAAATTTGAATTTTCCGAAGAAATTCAAATAAACGAACTAAATCTACTAACGATTGAATCTCTGTTATAATTGTCCACAAATGATACATGTAGGTCTACATAGTGTAGGAACATACCACAAAAAGTTTGGGAGACAAAATCAAAAAAATAAAAATATACTTTGCCGAGTGTCTAGAGATGACACTCGGCAAAGAGTTCTTTACCGAGTGCTAGATGTGTGACACTCGGCAAAGAATCCTCTTTGCCGAGTGCCAGCCGCTGGCTCTCGGCAAAGACTGACGGCCGTCAGCTTTGGGACGGCCGTTGACGGCCCTTTGCCGAGAGCCACCTGTGCCGAGTGTTTGACACTCGGGAAATCAGTCTTTGCCGAGTGTCTTTCTGTACCGAGTGTCCAGCACTCGGTAAAGAGCCTCGTTGCCGAGCGTCTGGTTTTACCGAGTGCAGCACTCGGCAAATCCTTCTTTGCCGAGTGCCCGACAAAAGGCACTCGGCAAAGATTTCAACACTCGGCAAAGCCTTAGATTCCGGTAGTGGGGGTTATAAGCGTCCGCGTGGGAGAGAGAGCCCTACGCGCCGGCCCGTCCTCCCGCGTGGCCAACCTTCTCGTACGAGAGCCCTGGACCTTCCTTTTATAGGCGTAAGGAGAGGGTCCAGGTGTACAATGGGATGTGTAGCAGTGTGCTAACGTGTCTAGCAGGGAGGCGCTAGAGCCCTAAGTACATGCCGTCGTGGCAACCGGAGAGGTTTTGGCGCCCTGTTCATGTGATGTCGTGGCCGTCGGAGGAGCGCTGGAGCCTTGCGGAAGGACAACTGTCAGGGCTGTCGAGTCCTTGCTGACGTCTCCTTGCTTTCGTAAGGGGCTGAGAGCCACCGTCGTCATGGAGCGCGCGGGGCGCCATCATTATTTGTTTACCGGGACGAGCCAGATGGGACGCCGGTCTTGTTCCCCGTAGCCTGAGCTAGCTAGGGGTAGGGTAATGATGGCCCCTCCTGTGACGTGGTCGGTCCGAGCCTTAGGTCGGGCGAGGTGGAGGCTCCTCCGAGGCCGAGGTCGAGTCCGTCTTCCGAGGCCGAGGCTGAGTCCGAGCCCTAGGCTCGGGCGAGGCAGAGTTCGTCGTCTTCCGGAGCCGAGACTGAGTCCGAGCCCTGGGGTCGGGCGAGGCAGAGTTCGTCGTCTTCCGGAGCCGAGGCTGAGTCCGAGCCCTGGGGTCGGGCGAGGCGGAGTTCGTCGTCTTCCGGAGCGATGGCTGAGTCCGAGCCCTGGGGTCGGGCGAGGCGGAGCTTCCTATGGCGCCCGAGGCCGGACTTAGCTGTTGTTAGCCTCACTCTGTCGAGTGGCACAGCAGTCGGAGCGATGCAGGCGGCACTGTCTTCTTGTCAGGTCAGTCAGTGGAGCGGCGAAGTGATTGCGGTCACTTCGGCTCTGTCGACTGAAGAGCGTGCGTCAGGATAAGTTGTCAGGCCATCCTTGCATTAAATGCTCCTGCGATATGGTCGGTTGGCGAGGCGATCTGGCCAAGGTTGCTTCTCTGCGAAGACTGGGCCTCGGGCGAGCCGAAGGTGTGTCCGTTGCTTGAGGGGGCCCTCGGGCGAGACGTGAATCCTCCGGGGTCGGCTGCCTTTGCCCGAGGCTGGGCTCGGGCGAGGCGAGATTGTGTCCCTTGAGTGGACTGAGCCTTGACCTTAATCGCACCCATCAGGCCTTTGTAGCTTTGTGCTGATGGGGGTTACCAGCTGAGATTAGGAGTCTTGGGGGTACCCCTAATTATGGTCCCCGACAGTAGCCCCCGAGCCTCGAAGGGAGTGTTGATACTCGCTTGGAGGCTTTTGTCGCACTTTTTTGCAAGGGGACCGACCTTTCTCGGTTGCGTTTCATTCCGGTGGGTGCGCGTGAGCGCACCCGCCAGGTGTAGCCCCCGAGGCCACGGAGGAGTGGTTTGACTCCTTCGAGGTCTTAGTGCGTTTCGTGATGCTTCGGCCGGTCTGGTCGTTCCCTTATGCGAACTGGCCGTAGCCCGGGTGCATAGTCGAGTCCCAAGTTCTCGGGCTGGTATGTTGACGCTGTCAACGGTTTGGGCGGAGCCGGGTTTGCGAGAGCAGCCCTCGAGCCTCCGCACAGAGCGAGAGGACGGTCAAGGACAGACTCGGCCTTTCCGCAAGGAGGGGGGGAAGCGCCATGTTGCCCTCGGAGGGCACCGAACATGGTGTCTCCAGTGAGTTGCTAATGGGTGATCCGAGTGGACGCCCGTGCCCCATTCGTTAGGGGTCGGCTAGTGGCCCGGAGGCGCGCTCCAAAAGTACCTGCGGGTGATTTGCCGGACCCGGTCCCCTTTTGACGGGGTCCGAGGGCTCGATGCCTCCCTCTGGTGGGATTCCGTTACAAAATCGTTCCCGTCGGTCTCGGAAATGTCCTAGGGTACCTCGGGAGCGTAGCCCGAGCCTTGGTTATGTATCGAACGTACCCAGGGTCATCCCTCGCTCTGCGTGCTCTGAGGCGACTGTCAGAACCCTTCGGGGGCCAGCCTACGAACCCCTGATCAGTAGTGGGTGCGGAGCCCGAGTGGCCTGAGGAGGCTGTTGAACCCTTCCGAGGGGCCAGCCTTCGAACCTCTGACCAGTAGTGGGCGCGGAGCCCGAGTGCTCTGAGGCGGCTGTTGAACCCTTACGAGGGGCCAGCCTTCGAACCTCTGATCATTAGGGGGGCTCGAGGCCCGCTTCCTTCGTGGAGAAGGATCCCTTTCGGAGTATCCCCTTTCCCGGTCCCTGTGGCAAGAGAGAGAAAGAGGGAGTGGAAAAGGATACGAAATCGAATGACGTGGCGCACCTTTTTTTTAACGCGGTCATCATGGCGGAGGTGAAGTGTCGCCATCTTTGCCTGCCAAAGGTGCCGCATGTCCTGCCGCAGAGTTAATGCGATGGGACGAGTGGTTCGCGGGGCAGCCGTTGTGCGTGCGCGAGCCGTTCGAGGAACGGGCGTCTCGCTTTGAGTTTTGAATCTCGCGGCAGGTTCAGGCGAAGTGTTGAACGGGTCTCGCCTGGGCCTTTATATGTTCGGGAGAGGGACCGGTGGCGGTCCTTTACTCTGCTGCTCACCTCCCACTTAGGTTTTCGCAACCTGTGGGAATAGCTAGAGAAAGGAAACCGCGCACCTCGTCCTCTCCGCCGCCACCTCTTCTGCTTGGTGATGGCCGACCGGGTGACCGTTGTTTCGCTGCGCGACCCGTGGCTATTCTCTACCGTCACGGCGGGTGATCTGGAGGCCCTTGTTGCTGAAGGTCTGCTTCGCCCTCTCTTCGGTGACTCGCAGCCGGAGTGGATGGCCCCTCCGAGCGGAGCTGCCCCGTCCCTGCCGCCGGGGTATGTGCTGAGCTTCGTCTCCTTTCACGAGCGGGGGTTCGGAGTGCCGGCGAGCCGTTTTATGCGGGCGATTCTGCATGTCTACGGGGTGGAGCTGCACAATCTCAGTCCCAACTCCATCTCGCAAGCAGCCATCTTCGCGGCGGTTTGCAAAGGATATTTGGGGATTGCCCCCCACTGGGACCTGTGGACCCATCTCTTCTCCGCAGATCTTTTTGCCTCGTCGACGGGGGAAAGAAGAGTTCGCATGGTGGTGCGGGCCGGTGGCTGCATCCTCCAGTTGAGGCAGGCGCGGTCGCTGCAGTACATCCCTGCCATCCTCGTGTCTTCGAACAAAGGGTGGCAGCGCCGGTGGTTTTATCTCCGAAATGACGACGGGAGGCTCCCGTCGTTTTCTCAACGAGTGGTGACCGCCACCGCCGAGAATTGGCGCTATGGGACCCCGCGCGACAGACAGAAGAATCTCCAGCCCCTTTTGAAGGCCTTGGAGGAGCTGCGAGAAAGAGGGCTCACCGCCGCGGGGGTGGTTGCCGCCATTCATCGCCGGAGGGTGCTCCCCTTGACGGAGCGGCGGCTGCCGCTTTGGGAGATGACACCGGGGGTCGATTTGGAGGGTTTGCGGATGTCCTCGGATCCCCTTCCCGTCGACGACCTCCACTGGCGGGTAGCCAGCACGGTAGGGAAGTTAGACGCCGGCGCCTTTTCCCAGCTCTTGATGCGTCCCTATCGCGGGTGTGTGTCCCTGGTGAGTGTCCGCTCCTTCTTTCTTCTTGTGTCGGATTGCCCTTGATTCTCACAGCTGAGACTTTTCGTCTGTCTCCAGGAGGTAGGGCTCACAAGCCTTCCCTGCCACTGGTCCCGGAGGACGCGGTGGACCAAGCTGCGCGGAGGGTCGCCGCGGAGAAGAGGAAGGAGAAGAAGGACGCGAAGAAGGCTCGGGCCCGCTAGCGGACGCGGGCTCGGGACGCCTTGGAAAGGCTTCGTCATTGGCAGGAGAGGGATGGGCTCCCGAGGGAGCCATCGCCGGAGACGCCTGATGACGACGACGACGATGAAGACGATGAAGAACACGACGACATGGCTGCCCGCCTCGGCCTCAGCCCGGATCTGAGGCTGGGGCAGGGGTTGTCAAGCCAGCCCCCGAGCGGGCTGGCGCCGTCGGTATCCGGGGCCGGGACGTCGGGGTCCTGGTCCGAAGAACGGGGGCAGGCCGAGGGGGTACTTGACCCCTTGGCCGAGGTAGTTGAGGTGACCCCAGGGAGTCAGGCCGAGCCGCCTGTTTCCCAAGAACCGTTGCCTGTGCCGGCTGCGCAGGAGGGGTGATCCTCGAGTCGTCGTGGCTATGCCTGGGCTGTCCGTCCCTCTGGTGCCTCGGGCGCCCAAGGCAAAGATGGTGCCGAAGCCGGCAGCGGGGCTGACCTCAGCGGCACCTTCGGGCATCGAGGCTCGAGAGACCTCCCCACAGGCACGATTGATCATGGCCCGGAGTGGGTAAGTATCTTAGGATACCTTCGTCCTGGCTCCTCCTTCGCGTGTCCTGATCCTGCTCTTCCTTTTCTTCCCAGCAAACGGAGGCATGGTTCGACCGGTCTGGCTCCCCGGAAGGTCCTCAAAACGGCATCGGCTTCTGCAGCCAGTGCTGCACCAGGCCTCGCCGGCCAGCTGGCCTTCTTACAAGATGCCCCAGAGCGGGGGGCCCAGGCGGCACAAGTTGCCGTGGGGCGAGCTCCCGAGGCCGACTCCTCCGTCGAGGCGGCCGTTGTGCCGAGGGAGGCTGCCGGCGCGGCTGCGGCCTCGAGCTTACTAGACGCGTTGCCGGCGCCGGTGCCGGCTTCTACCGAGGTGGTTGCCGTTCCGGCCGTGGAGCCACCCGTCGCCGCCGACGCTGAGATGGCCGAGGCGTCGCTACTTGGTGCCTCGGAGGAGGGGGGCGCGGAACCGCGACCCGTCCTGGGGAGCGGCAACCTCGTCCCCGCGCGGCGCAGTCCCGACGGGCGGTGTCAGTCGCTCCGGTTCTGGACCAGTGGGGCTTCAGATCCCCTCTTCGTTCTTGACGATGAGCGAGAGGAGCAGTCTTGGGACGGGCTTCGTGAGTGTGCCGAGGCAACGGTGGGGTCGCTTCGGTCGACCTTGGAGGTCCTTCATAGGGACGTTCCCAAGATCCTCCAGGTAATGATTTCAAGCATACCTTTCACGTGATCAAGGCATTCACTAGTAGAGATCTTATCATCGATGACGTTCGTATTGCGTCACTGCATGTGTATATATCGTCACAGATAAAGGTTTGTGACGAATTTGTGATGAGTTCGATTTGGTCATAGGGGTCGCGTCACATTTGTTGTGTTGTGACGGACTACCCAGTTTCGTCATCGATGTGTATACATTCTGTGATGAAAGCCGCGTTGTCATGGAAGTTGGAGTTGGAGCTTGGCCAGGTCATCGGCGAGCGGGATCAATCTCGGGGCCGGGCCGCCGAGGCTGAAAGCCGGGCTGAGACTCTTGGGGTCCAGTTAGCCGAGGCGTCTGCTCGGGCCAGAGCCCTTGCGGTAGACCTAGCCGTGGCCCAAGCCGCATCCTCGGAGCAGCGTGCCCGAGCCAAAGGTATGTCTTGGCTGTTTTAAGATTTTGATTCAGCTTTGTTCCTCAACTCGTGTTTGAAGTCTTCGGCTTCGACTGTTTGCAAAGGTCGAGTCTGGCCTCGATGAGTCTACCAAGGCACTTGCCTAGGCGGCCGAGCAGAGGGAGGCCGACCACGCGACCCTGTCCGAGGCCATCTCGGCCTTCTGCCGGGTCTTTGGTTTGGACGACGTCCCCTCGGGAAGCTCCCCTCAGAGTCGCCTGCAGGCCTTGGGTGACCACGCGCGCGGCAGACTCCGCGAGGCGCTGCACCACGGCGTCAGGCGGGCCTTCGCCGTGCTCGCTTCCCACTATGACGTGGATCTGGAGCGGGTCAGCGAGGGGTATTGCCTTCCCGACGAAGATGAAGCTGCCCTGGCCGAAGTCCAGAGGCTTGACGCGGCCGCTGCGGGCCCAAGCGCGGTGCTGGCGACCACCTTCGAAGCAGAGATCCTCCCGCTCGCGCCGTCGTCCGAGGCCGGGGCGGATCTCGCCGAGGGTGGGGACGAAGCCGAGGGCGCGGCTCCTTCTCCGGGCGACGCCTGATTCTGCTGGAGCAGCTTATTTTGAATGCATATGTGTCTTTTGCGGCCGCCGAGGCCCGAACACTTTATTATCGTAATATAAGGTTGTGTCTCTTTTCCTCCTGCTTTGCGTATCCGGACTCGTTCGTCAGTAGCAGGATTGCTTACCCAAGTAAGAGTTATTTTTCGTGGTAGGCGACGAGTGAGGTATCCGTATCCCAGAGGCGTAGGAATCCCTCGGTTCGGTCGGCCTTGCCACTTACATGCACCCTTATTCGTTTCTTGGGGTCCTGATATAGCCGGGAGACGCGAAAGTCTTTTTGATGGAAGACTTTTTTTCAAGGAAATTTTTGACGCAGAGGGGGTTCCCCCCTTCTAGCTCCCGAGGGAGGGTCGGGCTTTGCCGAGGCAAGGCTGACCCTTCCTTGATGGTTAGACTTCATATGCAAACGAGGTATATGAACGACTTGAAAACATCTTAAGGGTAGAAGCGACGTAGCTGTCGAATGTTCCAAGCGTTGATGTAGACCTCGCCTTGACTATTGGCCAACTTGTACGTCCCGGGCTTCAAAACCTTGGCGATGACGAACGGCCCTTCCCAGGGAGGCGTGAGC
This sequence comes from Zea mays, assembly GCF_902167145.1. Classification (NCBI taxonomy): domain Eukaryota; kingdom Viridiplantae; phylum Streptophyta; class Magnoliopsida; order Poales; family Poaceae; genus Zea; species Zea mays. The sequence continues at coordinate 128,202,725 of NC_050105.1, read as the reverse complement.
TTGTGCCGCCCTCGGGCGTCTTGTCGCAGCCGAAGCACTAAGTCGCCCACCTAGAGGTCTCGGGACCGAACCCCTCGGGCGTGGTAGCGTCGCAGGGACTGCTGATACCGCGCCGAGTGTAGTAAGGCCATGTCCCGAGCCTCTTCCAGCTGGTCCAGTGAGTCTTCTCGGTTGGTCCGATTGCTTTGGTCGTCGTACACCCTCGTCCTCGGGGAACCGTATTCTAAGTCTGTGGGCAAGATGGCCTCGTCCCCATAGACTAGAAAGAACGGTGTGAAGCCCGTGGCTCGGCTCGGCGTTGTCCTCAGACTCCAGACCACTGAGGGGAGTTCCTTCATCCATCGCCTGCCGAACTTGTTGAGGTCGTTGTAGATCCTCGGCTTGAGTCCTTGCAGAATCATGCCGTTGGCACGTTCTACCTGCCCATTCGTCATGGGGTGAGCCACGGCGGCCCAGTCCACCCGGATGTGGTGATCCTCGCAGAAGTCCAGGAACTTTCTGCCGGTGAACTGGGTGCCGTTGTCGGTGATGATGGAGTTCGGGACCCCAAAGAGATGGATGATGTTGGTTAAGAACGCCACCGCCTGTTCGGACCTGATGCTGTTTAGGGGTCGGACCTCGATCCACTTGGAGAATTTGTCGATGGCGACCAGCAGGTGCGTGTAGCCCCCGTGTGCCTTCTGCAAGGGACCGACGAGGTCCAGACCCCACACAGCAAACAACCAGGTGATGGGTATTGTCTACAGAGCCTGAGCGGGTAGGTGCGTCTGCTTTGCGTAGAATTGACACCCTTGGCAGGTGTGGACAATTCTAGTGGCGTCGGCCACCGCGGTCGGCCAGTAGAAACCTTGTCGGAAAGCGTTTCCAACAAGGGCTCGAGGCGCTGCGTGATGACCGCAAGCCCCCGAGTGTATTTCTTGTAAGAGCTCCTGACCTTCGGCGATGGATATGCATCGCTGGAGGATGCCGGAGGGGCTGCGGTGGTAGAGCTCCTTCCCGTCCCTAGCAAGACGAACGACTTGGCGCGCGGCGCCAGTCGCCGAGCTTCGGCTCGGTCGAGGGGCAGCTCTCCTCGGTGGAGATATTGCAGGTATGGGGTCTGCCAGTCTCGATTAGGCGGGACCCCATTCCGCTCTTCCTCGACGCGCAGTGCCTCACCCTCGGGGGCCGAGGGTGCCCTGGGCTGAGCTGAGGGTGCCTCGGGCTGAGCCGAGGGCGCCTCGGGCTGAGCCGAGTGTGCCTCGAGCTGGGCCGAGGCCTTCTCGGGCTCGGGCGTGTCGTCGGTCTTGACTGAGGGTTGATGTAAGTCTCGGGAGAAGACGTCTGGGGGAACCGTTGTTCGCCCCGAGGCTATCTTAGCCAGCTCGTTCGCAGTCTCGTTGTATCGTCGGGCGACGTGGTTGAGCTCGAGCCCGTAGAACTTGTCTTCCAGGCGCCGAACCTCGTCGCAGTAGGCTTCCATCTTCGGGTCGCGGCAGTGGGAGTTCTTCATGACTTGGTCGATGACAAGCTGCGAGTCACCGCGAGCGTCGAGGCGTCAGACCCCTAGCTCGATGGCGATACGCAACCCGTTGACCAGAGCCTCGTACTCAGCCACGTTGTTGGACGCCGGGAAATGAAGGCGCAACACGTAGCGGAGGTGCTTCCCGAGGGGCGAGATGAAGAGCAGGCCCGCGCCCGCCCCTGTTTTCATCAGCGACCCGTCGAAAAACATGGTCCAGAGTTCCGGTTGGATCGGAGCTGCTGGAAGCTGGGTGTCGACCCATTCAGCCACAAAGTCCGCCAAGACTTGGGACTTGATGGCCTTCCGAGGGGCAAACGAGATCGTTTCGCCCATGATCTCCACCGCTCACTTTGCAATCCTACCCGAGGCCTCTCGGCACTGGATGATATCCCTCAGGGGGAAGGATGACACCACAGTCACCGGATGAGAATCGAAGTAGTGTCACAACTTCCGCCGCGTCAGAATTACTGCGTAGAGCAACTTCTGAATTTGGGGGTAGCAAATCTTGGTCTCGGACAGTACCTCACTGATGAAGTAGACCGGCCTCTGGATGGGCAATGCATGCCCTTCTGATCGTCTCTCAACCACGATCGCGGCGCTGACCACCTGAGTGGTAGCGGTGACGTAGATCAAGAGGGCTTCTCCGGCAGCGGGGGGCACCAGGATGGGTGCGTTCGTAAGGAGCGCCTTCAGGTTCTCGAGGGCTTCCTCGGCCTTGGGGGTCCAAGTGAAACTCTCGGTCTTCCTTAAGAGGCGGTATAGAGGTAGGCCTCTTTTGCCGAGGCGCGAGATGAAGCGGCTCAGAGCCGCAAGGCATCCCATGACCCTCTGTACGCCTTTCAAGTCCTTGATGGGCCCCCTGTTGGTGATGGCCGCGATTTTCTCCGGGTTGGCCTCGATGCCCCGCTCGGAGACGATGAACCCCAAGAGCATGCCTCGGGGGACTCCGAAGACGCACTTCTCGGGATTGAGTTTTACGCCTTTTGCCTTGAGACACCGGAATGTCGTTTCAAGGTCGGAGAGGAGGTCGGAGGCTTTACTCGTCTTGACTACGATGTCATCGACGTAAGCCTCGACCGTTCGACCAATGTGCTCGCCAAACACGTGGTTCATGCACCTTTGGTATGTCACACCCGCATTCCTCAAACCAAACGACATAGTAACGTAGCAGTACATGCCAAAAGGTGTGATGAAACAGGTCGCGAGCTGGTCAGACTCTTTCATCCTGATTTGGTGATACCCTGAGTAGGCATCGAGGAAAGACAGGGTTTCGCACCCAGCAGCGGAATCCACGATTTGATCGATGCGAGGCAGAGGGTAGGGAACCTTCGGACATGCTTTGTTTAGACCAGTGTAGTCTGCACACATCCACCATTTCCCTCCTTTCTTTCTCACAAGCACAGGGTTGGCAAGCCATTCGGGATGGAATACCTCTTTGATGAACCCTGCAGCCATCAGCTTGTGGATCTCCTCGCCTATGGCTCTGCGCTTTTCTTCGTCGAATCGGTGCAGAGGCTGCTTCACGGGTCGGGCTCCAGCTCGGATATCCAGCGAGTGCTCGGCGACATCCCTCGGTATGCCAGGCATGTCCGAGGGACTCCACGCAAAGACTTCGGCGTTCGCGCGGAGAAAGTCGATGAGCACTGCTTCCTATTTGGGGTCGAGCTCGGAGCCGATCTGGATCTGCTTGGAGGCATCGTTGCTGGGGTCGACAGGGACGGACTTAACCGTCTCTGCTGGCTCGAAGTTGCCGGCATGGCGCTTCACGTCTGGCGCCTCCTTGGAGAGGCTCTCTAGGTCGGCGATGAGGGCCTCGGATTCGACGAGGGCCTCGGCGTACTCCACGCACTCCACGTCGCATTCGTACGCGTGTCGGTACGTGGGGCCGACGATGATGACCCCGTTGGGGCCCGACATCTTGAGCTTGAGGTAGGTGTAGTTGGGGACAACCATGAACTTGGCGTAGCATGGCCTCCCCAGTACTGCGTGGTAGGTTCCTCGGAACCCAACCACCTCGAACGTGAGGGTTTCCCTTCGGAAGTTGGAGGGAGTCCCGAAGCAGACGGGCAAATTGAGTTGTCCGAGTGGTTGGACGCGTTTCCCGGGGATGATCCCGTGAAAAGGCGCCGCGCCTGTCCGAATTGAGGACAGATCGATCTGCAGGAGCCCGAGGGTCTCGGCGTAGATGATGTTGAGGCTGCTGCCTCTGTCCATGAGGACCTTGGTGAGCCTGATGTTGCCGATGACAGGGTCGACAACGAGCGGATATTTCCTCGGGCTCGGCACGCGGTCGGGGTGGTCGCACTGGTCGAAGGTGATGGGCTTGTCGGACCAGTCTAGGTAGACTGGCGTCGCCACCTTTACCGAGCAGACCTCCTGACGCTCTTGTTTGCGGTGCCGAGCCGAGGCATTCGCCACTGGCCCACCGTAGATCATGAAGCAGTCGTGGACCTCGGCTAACTCCTCTGCCTTGTGATCCTCCTTCTTGTCGTTGTTGTGGGCCCTGCCACCTTCCGCAGGTGGCCCGACCTTGTGAAAGTGGCGCCGAAGCATGACGCACTCCTCGAGGGTGTGCTTGACGGGCCCCTGATGATAGGGGCATGGCTCCTTGAGCATCTTGTCGAAGAGATTGGCACCTCCGAGAGGTTTCCGAGGGTTCTTGTACTCAGCGGCGGCGACAAGGTCCGCGTCGGTGGCGTCGTGTTTGAAAGGATCACGATGCCCAAGAGGGGGGGTGAATTGGGCTTTTCTAAAAATCAACACTAATTAAAACCTAAGCAAGAGCTAAGCAAGAGCCCAACTTCACACCAACAACTAGCACTAAGAATATAATACTAGAAATGCAACAATGCTAAGACAATACTTCAAATACTTGCTAAACAAAATACACAATGTAAAGTGCTTGAATTAAGTGCGATGTAAAGCAAGGTTTAGAAGATTCCTCCAATTTTTCCTGAGGTATCGAAGAGTCAGCACTCTCCACTAGTCCTCGTTGGAGCACCCGCGCAAGGGTATCGCTCCCCCTTGGTCCTCGCAAGAACCAAGTGCTCACTACGAGATGATCCTTTGCCACTCCGGCGCGGTGGATCCCTCGAGACCGCTTACAAACTTGAGTCGGGTCACCAACAAGATCTTCACGGTGATCACCGAGCTCCCAACGCCACCAAGCCGTCTAGGTGATGCCGATCACCAAGAGTAACAAGTCGTAGACTTTCGCTTGACCAAGAGAAGCCTAATGCAAGTGGTGTGTGCTCTAGGTGGCTCTCGCTAGCGCTAATGAGGAACAAACACGAATTAAGATTCTCTAATCTCCTCACTAGGCTTTTGGTGCTTGCAATGCTCTAGCAATGTGCTGGAATAAATGTGGAGTGCAAGACATTGAATATGGTGGGTGGAAGGGGTATAAATAGCCCTCACCCACCAACTAGCCGTTACAGACATCTCACTGCGCAATGGCGCACCGGACAGTCTGGTGCGCCACCGGTGCGCCAACGGTGCGCCACCGGTGCACCAACGGTCGTTTCCAACGGCTAGTTCTGACAGCTAGCCGTTGGACTCATGGCACACCGGACAGTCCGGTGCACAGTCCGGTGCACTGTCCGGTGCGCCACTAAAATTCCTTTCTGAAACAGGCGCTCTCGGGTTTCTGCGAAGGGAAGCTTCTTCCCCGGACCAGCCTGGCCCCACCTGGCAGAGGGTGCACCGGACAGTCCGGTGCCCCTAGGGCCAGAAACCCTACTTCTTGTTTTTCAGCTGTTTTTTAAATCGGTTTTCGTTCTAACTTGTGAGTGAGTTCTAGAGTGATACCTAGCACTGTATGTGAGTGTGATTGTGCACCAACACTACACTAGAACTCTCTTGGTCAAACTACTCATCGACAACCCCTCTTTATAGTACGGCTAAAAGAGAATAAAAGACCTAACTAAATCGCGAGTGTCCACATCTCCTTGACACTCGGACTCCGTAGACCTTCACCTTTTGTTTCGTCGTTTTAGCCGTCGCTTCGAGTTCTTATCTCCGGGATTGTTTTCACCGTTGTAGTACTTCTACCTGTCATGCGACCTAACTTACCATTTGTCTCTGCAAAACATACGTTAGTCACATATAATATTACATTGTCATTAATCACTAAAACCAACCAGGGGCCTAGATGCTTTCAATCTCCCCCTTTTTGGTGATTGATGACAACCCTACAAGTTTTGTGAGAGTAGTTTGTTTTGAAGTTTCTGTCAATAGAAAGGATGGTTAGTTATACTCAGTAATCTTTGACAGAAAGAACGTGTACTATAATAATAAGAGTGAGCGCATACACATCATAAGATTCTTGTTCATATAAAAGTGAAGTTAAATCAATGAAACAAGAACTAGAAGACTGGTGATAAAATATAAGGTGAAAACATAATACACAGAGTCAATCATAAGCAACGAGAGTATATATCGAGTTTGTGAGCCAAAAACATCAAGCTAGTACAGAGAGTAGCAAGCACATATATTACATCAAAATGACTCTCTACTAACTCTCTAACTCCCCCTAGCTCTCACAACTCATATCTCTCTCCCTTTGGCGTCAAACACCAAAAGGGTACCCGAACCTAAACATCTGAAGCGGGAGGAGGCGGCGGGGGCGCATCCGGTCGCGGTCGAGGCAGCAGAGCGAACGCCGGTGGAGGTAAGAGTCAGTCTCGGATCTAGGATCTGCGGTAGAAGCTAGAGCTGGTACTGACTCGGACTGAGGCCGCGCTGCAGGAGCTGCCGGAACAGAAGTGGTCACAGATACTGCCACAACAGTAGTGGTAACAGCAGATGCTGGTGGCACTGGCGGCTGAGGGCAGACAGAGCTGAGAACCGGTGACGTGAACGCCAGAGTGACCGGCCAGAGCGGAGAAGGACCAACAGTAGGAACTGGGGTCCTGACTGAATCGCTGGCACAACAGGAGCGTGAAGCGGAGGAGGTGGAGCAGACTGAACCGGAGGAACTGAGACACCAGACTGCTATAGCATAAGAGCCATGAATGCCCTGCTCTCAGCCCGATCCTGGAGTAGCTGCTGCTGAAGCGAATCCTGCCTGTCCTGTATGGTCTGAAACATCGAGAGCATCCTCTCGGATAACCGGGTCTACTCGGCTGCCAGGTGAGCCTGCTGCTGAGTGAGAGACTGGAGAATCGAAGCAAGAGCAGGGTCAATAGCCGGAGGGGCAGCAGGGGCAGCACTAGAACTCCCAGCCTCATGATCATGGGAGCGTGGAGGCATAGGAGGCGTAGGCGGAGGAGGAACCCCAAAATCATCATCATCATCATCATCATCATCATCATCATCATCATCATCATCATCATCATCATCATCATCATCATCATCAACTGCTGTATCCTGAGTGTCGAACTGACGAAGAGCTGCATCCTCGGCCTGAGAGTCAAAAACAGGAGCAGAAGCTGGCACAGGAGCCTCAGGCGCAGGACGGTAGGATCCAAAAACAAGGCGTGAGGCCTCAAGTGTGCCCTGAAACTGAGAAGGCTGAATCAGCTGCGCAAAAATGTGGCACAAGTAGTGAGCATACGGTAGCTGGCGTCGAGCACGCAGACCATCCAATGCAGTGTCCTCGATCTCACAAATGAGGAAATCCACGACGTCAAAGTCAGAGTGAGAGACCAGGGCACCAAGGAGCCAGAGCTGAATATGTGTGGTAGCCTCCCTGTATCCCATCCTCGACAGAAGAGTCCGTCTGATAAGCTCAAATAAGTACTTGGCTGCTGTAGTAAAATCTGCCGGTGAACGTCGCGACCCATCTGAGAAGGGCGGGCGGAACAGAGCCGCGACGTGAGCTGTACCCGGAGCCACACCGCCGTGAGGGCGACGAGGAGGGTCAGAAGTGTCGTAGCAGAGGCTGTGAAGTCGAGTCGTCGACCCGGGAAATCCAAAGAGCTGGCGGATCTGACTGGCAGTAATGGTGACATCCTCTCGCTCAAAACGAAACCTCATCCAATGATGATCCGGGTCAATCCATACAGTTGCGTAGAAGACTCGGACCCACTCCTCAACATACCTGCCGCTGGTAGTCAAAAGGGTCAGAAGGCCAGGCAGATATGTGAGGTGCGCCTCAGAGTCAGCACCGGCGGCGAGCAGAAAAGCTGGAAGGTCCAAGAGCTGGTGCACTCGCAGAGCTATCTGTGCGGACATCTGAGCTCTGAAAAAAGACTCCTGAATGCGGGTGCTGAATAGGTCAACTGCTGCAGGGTCCCTCTGAGCTGGTAACCAAGACTCCACGGGTACGTATCTGAACCTACGTACCCGTGCCGCTGTAGCACGATGAAGGTCAAAAAGTCTGGGATCCGCAGCAAGGGGTCGAACCTCAGTCTCATCGCGCTCCCGGAATCGAGGTGGAGGGATAGGAGGGGCTGAAGCGGGAGCGGGAGGAGGAGCAGTGGAAGCTGGTGTAGTGGAGGTAGCGGGTATGGCTATGGTGGTGGATGGCACAACAGGGGTGACGGGAGCAGGCAGAGTGGGTGGTGGAGTGGAAGCAGTGGTGTGAGTGGAGGAGCGAGGCCGGGAGGCGAGACGACGAACACGGTATGCAATCTGATCTGATGGAGTCTGCGGCTGATCTCCAAGCTCGGCCTGGGCAGCGACTGCTGCTGCTGCTGCTGCCACTGCACGGGCTACTCTGTCCGTACGTCGCTTCTTGCGGCCTTCCTGCTGCTCCAAGTAAACTATCTTGCCCTTGACCTGCCTGAAGGGGCGACGAGGATCCTCATCATCACCTCCCCCTGGCGCCGACACATTCTTCGTGCGCGGCATCCTGAACTGATGACTACAAATGAGAGAGAGTGACTAAGCACAGATCGATAATATCCAAATAGAATAGCAAAGGATGAGATGACTACCTGGAAAGCTCACACGAGAGGTGACGATCCAGGCAGGACAGGAGACGGCACACGGGCAATCAAGGTCACTGAAATGACAGAAGAGGTGAGCACGTATTAGTCACATAGTCATAAGTATATGAAATGTGAATAAATACATACACAGAGAAATATGGCACAGAAAACACGAGATGAGACAATCGAGAGGTCAAACGACGTGAAAACGACGTTTGAACGATAAACAGTGCCATAGGAGGTTTGGAATTTGAATGGAGGCACGAAACGACATGGAATTGAGCCGATACTTCACGAATAGGTTTATATAGGTGAATATGAGTGAAGTGTGTGCTTGGTTTGAATTTAGGCGAAGAAAAAGAGATTTGGGCACTCGGCTCGGAAACGATCGCTCGAAACGGGGAATTTGGTGAAATTAAAGCCTGGAATCTCGGATTGGCGTGAAATTTGGCAAATATGTTACTGGAAGTGTTGTGAAGGTGCCTGAAAAATTTGGGTTCAATTGGAGCATTTTTGGCTGGTTTGGGCATTTCACCGAGCACGTGACGTGCGGAGTTCTAGGGTTTCAGTGAAATGGCTATTTGAGGTGGGAAAACCCTCCCGAAGGAGCTAGGAACCTGCAAGAATACTCAAGGCACACAGAGGAACACATATGCCCACTTGGTTTCACTGGATTTCATAGAGATTTGAGATTTGTGCAAAGGGTGGAAATGGGGGAGTGCACAGCCTAGAGAACAGAGAGAGAGAAGACAGAGGAAGAAAGGAGGCTGCTCACCGAGCGAGGGGAGGAGAGGAGCACTGGTCGAGGTCGTCGGAGAGCAGTGGACGCCGGTGAGGGAGATCACCGGTGAGATGGTGGATCGCTGGAGAGAGGGAGCAAACACAGAGAACAGAGAGCCCAGAGGAAGAAAAGGGCCTCTGGCTCGGTCTCGGGCTGGAGGCCGTTTTTTAAAACGCAATATGGGCGCACCGGACAGTCTACAGTGCCTGTCCGGTGCACACCGGACAGCGCACAGTAGCTGTCCGGTGAACCACCAGACAGCGCACAGGAGAAAGGAATTATAGCGCGCGGCTACCGGTGCACCGGACATTGCACAGTGCAGTGTCCGGTGCACACCGGACTGTCCGGTGAGCCCAGACAGAGGGAAAATTTGGATTTTTTGAATTTTTCTATCTAGTTCCCAACCAAACCAAATCCCAACTTATAATCACACAAAATAACCCTTGTTGGGACAGGTATTGGCACCCTCATATACTTTTCAAAATATTTTGCCATAGGCTAGATAGTTTTTAGAGAAAATAGGCAAATGGTGAAATTTGCATTTTGGCTTGCACTAGGGATTTTCATGAGTGATTTGAGTTTTGAATACTCCCCCTAAGTGCAGTACCTCATGCATATTTCAAGAACCAACAATTGCATAAAAAGTAAGAATTTAAGTGCTAAAAGTTTAAAACTAAGACTTGTCAAGTTTGATCCGAGTTAAGCTTTTTCACTCGCTTTGTTGGCGGTTATCTCAACTAGGTTAGACAAGCCCTAGATGCAATACAAGAATTTTAAACATGCAATGCAAGCTTGACAACACCATTTGACATTTTACATAAAATTTCTGAGATCAAGAATATTTAGTTAATTCCTCAACATGCAAAAGCGGGTCTTATCAAGTGGCTTAGTGAAAATATCCGCTAATTGATCTTCCGACCTCACTCCTTCTAAAATGATATCTCCTTTAGCAACATGATCTCTATGGAAGTGATGACGGATATCAATGTGCTTGGTGCGAGAGTGTTGTACAGGATTATTAGCAATTTTAATAGCACTCTCATTATCACACAACAAAGGTACCTTTTCTAGAACTACGCCATAGTCTAGAAGAGTTTGTTTCATATACAAAATTTGTGTGCAACAAGCACCTGCGGCAATGTATTCCGCTTCGGCAGTTGACAAGGCAACACTATTTTGCTTTTTGGATGTCCATGAAACTAGTGATCTACCAAGCAGATGGCATCCCCCAGAAGTACTTTTCCTATCAATTTTGCAACCGGCATAATCCGAATCGGAATAGCCAATTAAATCAAAAGTAGCTCCTTTGGGATACCACAGACCAACGCTTGTGGTGTGCTTGAGATACCTAAGAATTCTCTTAACAGCGCGAAGATGAGCTTTCTTAGGATTAGATTGAAATCTAGCACACATGCAGACACTAAACATAATATCGGGCCTAGATGCGGTATGGTACAATAAACTACCAATCATAGAACGGTAGAGAGTTTGATTAACCGGGTTACCTCCCTCATCTAAGTCGAGATGTCCATTTGTAGGCATGGGGGTCTTGATTGGTTTGCACTTCTCCATGTTGAACCTTTTCAACAAGTCTTTGGTATACTTCTCTTGTGAGAGAAAGTTACCATCTTTCATTTGCTTGACTTGAAAGCCGAGGAAGTATGTTAGCTCACCAATCATTGACATCTCGAACTCCTTCGACATCAACTCACCAAATACCTTGCAATGATAGTCATTTGTCGAGCCAAAGATTATATCATCAACATATACTTGACAAATGAAAATGTCACATTTGTGTTTCTTTGTGAATAGAGTTGTGTCGACGGTCCCGATCTTGAAGCCCTTTTCGATGAGGAAGTCGTGAAGGCGCTCATACCAAGCCCTTGGAGCTTGCTTTAGCCCATATAGCGCCTTGGACAACCTGTAAGCATGGTTAGGATATCTAGGGTCTTCAAATCTAGGTGGTTGCTCAACATATACAAGTTCATTTATGAAGCCATTTAAAAATGCACTTTTTACATCCATTTGATAAAGTTTTATATCATAGCATGATGCATATGCAAGTAGGATACGGACAGCTTCCAGTCGAGCAACCGGTGCAAAGGTCTCTCCAAAATCTAAGCCTTCAACTTGAGAGAATCCCTTTGCAACAAGTCTTGCCTTGTTTCTTACAATCACACCTTGATCATCTTGTTTGTTTCTGAACACCCACTTTGTTCCAATGATTCTTGCATCTTGTGGGGGCTTCTCCAGGGTCCAAACTTCGTTACGGGTGAAGTTGTTAAGTTCTTCATGTATGGCATTCACCCAGTCCGGATCCTGTAGCGCCTCATCTATACAAGTAGGCTCAACACAAGAAACAAAGGAGTGATGTTCAATAAAAGAAGCATGTCTATGTGATCGAGTAATAACCCCTTGTGAAGGACTCCCGATGATTTGGTTTTGAGGATGAGCTTGAAGTAGTGATGAGTTTCTCCTGTCAACCACTTGGGAAGAAGATCCTGGAGCATCAACATCTTTGGCTTGTACCCTTGCTTGTTCATGAGAGACAAATGTATCTTCATTTGCATGCCTCTCATCTTTTTCATCATCTTGTGGTACATTTGATGAAGAAGGCCTATCAATGATTTGCACCTCTTCTTCATCTTCTTTTGGTTTGATAGCTCCAATAGGCATGTTCTTCATTGCTTCCCTAAGTGGCTCATCACCTACATCATCAAGATTTTCAAGTGCTCCTTGGGAGCCATTAGTCTCATCAAATTCCACATCATATGTTTCTTCTACCACGCCAGTGGCATGGTTGAATACTCGATATGCTTTGGACTTTAATGAATAACCCAAAAGAAAACCAATATCACAACGTCTTTGAAACTTCCCTAGGTGATGGCGTTTCTTGTAGATGTAGCATTTGCACCCAAACACCCGGAAGAAGGAGACGTCTGGCTTTTTCCCATTTAGCAGTTCATAAGGAGTCTTTGCAAGTAGCCGGTGAGGAAATAGCCTGTTTGATGCATAACATGCAGTGTTGACAGCTTCGGCCCAAAACCTCTCCGGTGTGTTATACTCATCAATCATTGTTCTTGCAAGAGTGATCAAGGTCCTATTTTTTCTTTCAACAACTCCATTTTGTTGAGGTGTGTATGAGGCAGATACTTCATGCTTGATCCCAATTTCATCACAAAACTCATGAATGTTGGTGTTGTCAAATTCTTTGCCATTATCACTTCTAATCTTCTTGATCTTGCAATCAAATTCATTTTGTGCTTTCTTGGCAAACTTCTTGAATATAGATGCAACTTTAGATTTGTCATGGAGAAAGAACACCCAAGTGTATCTTGAGAAGTCATCAACAATCACTAGACAATAGAGGTTGCCACCGACACTTACATAATTTGTAGGTCCAAATAAATCCATATGAAGTAGTTCCAGTGGCCTTGATGTTGACATGAAAGCTTTAGTAGGATGTGTATTAGCAACTTGCTTTCCAGCTTGACATGCACTGCATAGCTTGTCTTTTTCAAACACCACATCCTTTAATCCTCTAACCATATCTTTCTTTAATACCTTCTTGAGTGTGCTCATCCCAACATGTGCAAGCCTCCTATGCCAGAGCCATCCAAGTGAAGCTTTGGTGAAGAGGCAAGTTCTTAAGTCTGCATCTTCTGAAGTGAAATCCACTAAGTAGAGGTTGTTGTACCTAAATCCTTTGAACACCATTGATTCATCATCCATCTTTGTTACAATAACCTCTGTTGGAGTGAATAAGCATTGAAGTCCAAGATCACAGAGTTGACCCACTGATAATAAATTGAAGCTTAAAGGTGCAACTAAGAGAACATTTGATATTGATAAATCATTTGAGATTGCCACCTTGCCAAGTCCTTGCACTTTTCCTTTTGAATTGTCTCCAAATGTGATTTTATCTTGTCCATCAACATTCTCATCAAGTGAGGTGAACATCCGTGGGTTGCCTGTCATATGTTGTGTGCATCCACTGTCAATAACCCAATGGCTCCCACCGGTCTTGTAGTTCACCTACATCCACAGACAATTCAAGCTTGAGTTTTGAGGGCCCTATATTGTATAGGACCATTGACTCTCTCAATCAAGGACTTTGCAACCCAGATTTGTCTAGGTCTACTCTTGTTTGGTGGACCTAGGAATGTAACTTTGACCTTTCCATTTGCAACCTTTCTTAGAACATAATGAGCATTGAAAGCAAATGGTCTTGAGTGCTTAGGCAAGGGAGTTGGTGGTTTGGCTTTGCAGTTGTGGGCAAAATGACCTTCATTTCCACACTCAAAGCATTTGATAGGCCTGTGAGTCTGCTTTGGCTTGTATTGAGTGGTAGCTTTCTTTTGCACAAAAGCATTGTATCCAATACCACTCTTGTTGTTTTTCATGACAGTGTTCATAAGCAACTCATTTTGGAGGTATTGACCCTTGTTGAACTTTTGCACACTTGTTTCAAGATGTTCATTTTCACCTTTTAGTTTCTTGACCTCATTTTTAAGCCTTTGATTATCCACTGCCAACTCATTGTTGAAATCATTGTTCTCAATAGCAACCTTTCCTCTAGTAGTTGCATCAGTCAAGTAATTCTTCAATTTTTGGTTGTCTAAAGTCAGACTTCAACTTTTTCAGTCAATTCAGCATGTGGACTAGTTTGCTCTTCTTGACTCAAATCATCACATGAGGTTGCTACATCAATCTTAACAATATGGTTAATAGCCTCATGTGTTTTGTAAGATAAAAGTTCATTTTCAACAAGAAGATTGTCATGATCAAATTTAATTTGAGTATAGTCTTCCTTGATCTTTACTAGTCTATTTTGCAACTCCCTATTAGCTTCATTTAATTTGTCACATTTTTCCTTAGCATCTTTTAGGGAGTTTGTGAGCTCATTTACAGTTGTAGCAGTCCATCTCAGAAATGGGCTTTCTTTTGTTGGAAAAGAATTTCTTCTTCCTTGAATCAAATTTGATGCCTTCTCTATTTAGCTTCTTCAACATCTTGGTGGTCTTCCTTACCATCAAGGCAATGTTTGCATCAAGGTCATCATCACTTGAGGATTCTTCCTCAACTTGTATTTTTGCTTTTCCTTTTCTTTCATGATTTGCTTTGAGAGCCAAATCCTTTCTTTTGGAAGATGATTCTTCTTTGTCATTGATGTGCATGTACATTTCATGGGCATTGATCTTTCCCAAAATCTGTGTAGGTGTGGTAACTGAAAGATCCATTTGATGTAGCACAGTGACAATGTGTCCATATTTGTCTATTGGGAGCACACTGAGAATCTTCCTCACAACATCCGGTTGTGAGATTTGAGTAAGCCCCAATCCATTAACTTCCTCTACAAGAATATTGAGACATGAGTACATAGCATTTGCATTTTCATTAGTAAGCATTTCAAAAGAATTTAACTTTCTCATGGCTATGTGATATCTCTCCTCACGCTCACTTCTAGTTCCTTCGTGTAGAGCACAAATGTCCATCCACAAATCATGAGCATTTTTATGATTTCTTACTCTATTGAACACATCTTTGCAAAGGCCTCTAAAAAGGGTGTTTTTGGCCTTAGCATTCCATTTCTCATAATTGAACTCATCACCTACAAGATTTGTGGGATCTCTAGGTTCGGGGAATCCTTGTGTGGCGGCTTTATAGACACCAATGTATATAGCCTCTAAATATGCTTCCATACGAATTTTCCAATATGAAAAATCGTCACCATCAAAAACGGGAGGAGGTCCATCCCCACCGGACATCGTAACTCTAGCGGTTAAGCTAATCTATGAGCAACAAGGCTCTGATACCAATTGAAAGGATCACGATGCCCAAGAGGGGGGGGGTGAATTGGGCTTTTCTAAAAATCAACACTAATTAAAACCTAAGCAAGAGCTAAGCAAGAGCCCAACTTCACCCCAACAACTAGCACTAAGAATATAATACTAGAAATGCAACAATGCTAAGACAATACTTCAAATACTTGCTAAACAAAATACACAATGTAAAGTGCTTGAATTAAGTGCGGAATGTAAAGCAAGGTTTAGAAGACTCCTCCAATTTTTCCCGAGGTATCGAAGAGTCGGCACTCTCCACTAGTCCTCGTTGGAGCACCCGCGCAAGGGTATCGCTCCCCCTTGGTCCTCGCAAGAACCAAGTGCTCACTACGAGGTGATCCTTTGCCACTCCGGCGTGGTGGATCCCTCGAGACCGCTTACAAACTTGAGTCGGGTCACCAACAAGATCTTCACGGTGATCACTGAGCTCCCAACGCCACCAAGCCGTCTTGGTGATGCCGATCACCAAGAGTAACAAGTCGTAGACTTTCGCTTGACCAAGAGAAGACTAATGCAAGTGGTGTGTGCTCTAGGTGGCTCTCGCTAGCGCTAATGAGGAACAAACGCGGATTAAGATTCTCTAATCTCCTCACTAGGCTTTTGGTGCTTGCAATGCTCTAGCAATGTGCTGGAATAAATATGGAGTGCAAGACATTGAATATGGTGGGTGGAAGGGGTATACATAGCCCTCACCCACCAACTAGCCGTTACAGGCATCTCACTGCGCAATGGCGCACCGGACAGTCCGGTGCGCCATCGGTGCGCCAACGGTGCGCCAACGGTCGTTTCCAACGGCTAGTTCTGACAGCTAGCCGTTGGACTCATGGCACACCGGACAGTGAACAGTCACTGTCCGGTGCACTGTCCAGTGCGCCACTAAAATTCCTTTCTGAAACAGGCGCTCTCGGGTTTCTGCGAAGGGAAGCTTCTTCCCCGGACCAGCCTAGCCCCACCTGGCAGAGGGTGCACCGGACAGTCCAGTGCACACCGGACAGTCCGGTGCCCCCAGGGCCAGAAACCATACTTCTTGTTTTTTAGCTGTTTTTTATATCGGTTTTCGTTCTAACTTGTGAGTGAGTTCTAGAGTGACACCTAGCACTGTATGTGAGTGTGATTGTGCACCAACACTACACTAGAACTCTCTTGGTCAAACTACTCATCGACAACCCCTCTTTATAGTACGGCTAAAAGAGAATAAAAGACCTAACTAAATCACGAGTGTCCACATCTCCTTGACACTCGGACTCCGTAGACCTTCACCTTTTGTTTCGCCGTTTTAGCCGTCGCTTCGAGTTCTTATCTCCGGGATTGTTTTCACCATTGTAGTACTTCTACCTGTCATGCGACCTAACTTACCATTTGTCTCTGCAAAACATACGTTAGTCACATATAATATTACGTTGTCATTAATCACTAAAACCAACCAGGGGCCTAGATGCTTTCAGCGTTTCGCTTGCGTCTTCTTCTTGCCCTTCTTCTTGGTGCCGCGCTGAGTGGACGCCTCGGGGACATCTTCTGGCTGGCGGCCCTAGGGCTGCTTGTCCTTCCGGAAGATGGCCTCAACCGCCTCCTGGCCAGAGGCGAACTTGGTGGCGATGTCCATCAGCTCGCTTGCCCTGGTGGGGGTCTTGCGACCCAGCTTGCTCACCAGGTCGCGGCAGGTGGTGCCAGCGAGGAACGCGCCGATGACATCCGAATCGGTGACGTTGGGCAGCTCGGTGCGCTGCTTCGAGAATCGCCGGATGTAGTCCCGGAGAGACTCTCCCGGCTGCTGGCGGCAGCTTCGGAGATCCCAGGAGTTCCCAGGGCGCACGTACGTGCCCTGGAAGTTGCCGGCGAAGGCTTGGACCAGGTCGTCCCAGTTGGAGATCTGCCCCGGAGGCAGATGCTCCAGCCAGGCTCGAGCGGTGTCGGAGAGGAACAGGGGGAGGTTGCGGATGATGAGGTTGTCATCGTCCGTTCCACCCAGCTGGCAGGCCAGCCGGTAGTCCGTGAGCCACAGATCCGGCCTCGTCTCCCCCGAGTACTTTGTGATGGTAGTCGGGGTTCGGAACCGGGTCGGGAACGGCGCCCGTCGTATGGCCCGGCTGAAAGCCTGCGGACCGGGTGGTTCGGGCGAGGGACTCCGATCCTCCCCGTTGTCGTAGCGTCCCCCACGCCTGGGGTGGTAGCCTCGGCGCACCCTCTCGTCGAGGTGGGCTCAACGGTTGTGGTGGTGGTGCTCGTTGCCGAGGCGACCCGGGGCCGCTGGCGCTGTGTTGCGCGTGCACCCGGTATGGACCGAGGCTTCCCGCATGAATCGGGAAGTCGCGGCGCGATGTTCCAAGGGATACCCCTGCCTTCGGGAGGCAGAGCTTTCGGCCCATCGGACCGCGGCATCTTCCAGGAGATTCTTGAGCTCTCCCTGGATACGCCGCCCTTCGGTGGTTGATGGTTCCGGCATCGCGCGGAGTAGTATTGATGCGGCAGCCAGGTTCTGGCCGACCCCACTGGAAGCCGGTGGCGGCCTTGCCCTGACGTCGTCGGCAATGCGGTGCTGGATGCCCTGGGGCAGATGACGCGCTTCTCCGACCGGAGCTCGGTTTGCCCATTCCTGCCCGATGTTCCGCCGGAACTGCTCAAGTGTTCCTGCTCCCTCGTCGAGCCTGGCCTGCATCTCGCGGATTTGCTCGAGCTGTGCGTCCTGACCCCCCGCAGGGACTAGGACCACAGCTAGCTCCCGAAGGATGTCAACGCGAGGCGCAGGCCTAGGGGGATCGCCATTTTCCGGCATACCAAGATGGTTGCCTTCGCCGGGACCCCCTAGATCGACGTGGAAACATTCACGACTTGGGCCGCAGTCCTCGTCGCCGAAGCTGCGGCTACCGTCGGAACAATCGAATAGGCAGTAGTCGCATGCGGTCTTGAAGTCCCGCATGGCACTGGGGTTACCGAGCCCGGAGAAATCCCAACAAAAGTCGGGCTCGTCATCTTCCTCGGAACCCGAGGGCCCGTAGGTCGAGACGGCCGTCAGTCTATCCCAGGGCGACCACATATGGTACCCCGGAGGGTTGGTACATGCCTCTATGAAGGCTTCCACCGAAGCGAGGTCGCTTGGTGGGTCGAAGCTGAATCCAAAAGGCACGAGATGGGAATCGGTCGGTACCTCTTGGTCGACGGGCGGTGACAAAGTCGCGTCAGGGGCGGACTGCACCGTTGTCTCAGGTACGAGGTCAATGCTTAGCAAGTCCTTTTGCGAGTGTGCTAGCGTCGTCCGTCCGCTTGGAGTTGGCGTGTTGCGGGGAAACGGCGCTCGTCTTCGTCTCAGACGCAAGGTCGAAGCCCGACGTGTCCCCCGCTGGGGCGCCGGCGTCGTCGACTTGCTCGACAGCCGATGAGGTGCCGCCTCCTGCTTGGCCATGGTTGCGTCGCCTCCTCCTCTGTTGGCTGGGGAGGTGACAGGACAAACCCGGATGTTGTTCTTCCGCCACATGGGGAAGACGTCGTCGATTCCGCCGCCGGCGGGCGGGCTGACGGCCGCCATTGTCGCTGTCGCGCGGCGGAGGAAGGAGTACTGTCGGGAACCATAATTAGGGGTACCCTCAAGGCTCCTAATTCTCAGCTGGTAACCCCCATCAGCATAAAGCTGCAAAGGCCTGATGGGTGCGATTAAGTCAGGGATCAGTCCATACGAGGGACTCGATCACGCCTCACCCGAGCCTGGCCTCGGACAAGGGCAGCCGACCCTGGAGGATTTCCGTCTCGCCCGAGGCCCCCCTCCAGCGGCAAACGTGTTCCTGGCTCGCCCGAGGCCCTGTCTTCGCCAAGAAGCAACCCTGACCAAATCGCCGCACCGACCGACCAAGTCGCAGGAGCATTTAATGCAAAGGTGGCCTGACACCTTTATCCTGACGTGCGCCCCCCCAGCCGACAGAGCCGAAGTGACCGCCGTCACTTCGCTGCTCCACTGACCGGCCTGGCAGAAAGACAGCGTCGCCCGCGCCGCTCCGTGCCACTTGACAGAGTGAGGCTGACAGGCAGTCAGGCCCGGCCGCAGGCACCATAGGAAACTCCGCTCCGCCCGACCCAGGGCTCGGACTCGGGCTAAGCCTCAGAAGACGGCGAACTCCACTCCGCCCGACCCAGGGCTCGGACTCGGGCTAAGCCCCGGAAGACGGCGAACTCCGCTCCGCCCGACCCAGGGCTCGGACTCGGGCTAAGCCCCGGAAGACGGCAAACTCCGCTCCGCCCGACCCAGGGCTCGGACTCGGGCTAAGCCCCGGAAGACGGCGAACTCCGCTCCGCCCGACCCAGGGCTCGGACTCGGGCTCGACCCCAGAAGACGACGAACTCCGCTTCGCCCGACCCCAGGGCTCGGACTCCACCCCGGCCTCAGCCGGCGGTCTCCGCCTCGCCCGAACCAGGGGCTCGGACTCGACCTCGGCCACGGAAGACAGACTCGACCTCGGCTTCGGAGGAGCTTCCACGTCGCCCAACCTAGGGCGCAGACCAGCCACGTCAACAGGAGGCGCCATCATCACCCTACCCCGAGCTGACTCGGGCCATGGGGAACAAGACCGGCGTCCCATCTGGCTCACTCCGCCAGATAGGCAATGATGGCGCCCCGCATACTCTGTGACGATGGCGGCTCTCAGCCCCCTTACGGAAGCAAGAGGACGTCAGCAAGGACTCAACAGCTCCGACAGCTGTCCCTCCGCCAGGCTCTATCGCTCCTCCGACGGCCACGACATCACACCAGCTGGGTGCCAAAATCTCTCCAGCTGCCACGACGGCATGTACTTAGGGCGCTAGCTCTCCTCCGCTAGACACGTAGCACTCTGCTACACCCCCCATTGTACACCTGGATCCTCTCCTTACGCCTATAAAAGGAAGGACCAGGGCCCTCTTAGAGAGGGTTGGCCGCGCGGAGACGAGGACGAGACACGCGCTCGCTTGAAGCCGCTCGCTCCCTCTCCTGCGTGGACGCTTGTAACCCCCTAACTGCAAGCGCACCCGACCTGGGCGTGGGACGAACACGAAGGCCGCGGGATTCCCACCTCTCTCACGCCAGTCTTCGGCCACCTCGCTTCCCCCCTTCGCGCTCGGCCTCGCGCTCGACCCATCTGGGCTGGGGCACGCGGCGACATTCACTCGTCGGCCTAGGGACCCCTCGGTCTCAAAACGCCGACAGTTGGCGAGCCAGGTAGGGGCCTGCTGCGTGCTGACGAACAGCTTCCCGTCAAGCTCTAGATGGGCAGTCTCCAGCAACCTCTCCAACCCGGGATGGTGCTCCGTTTCAGGAGTCTTGAGTTTGTGTCCCTCGACGGCAGCTACGACATGATACTCCTTCCACCGCTGTGCGACAACGATAATGGCGGCCGACAGCCCGCCCGCCGGCGGCGGAATCGACGACGTCTTCCCCACGTGGTGGAAGAACATCATTCGAGCTCACCCCATCCTCTCCCCTGCCGACGGAGGAGGAGGCGGGGCAACCAAGGCCAAGCAGGAGGCAGCGCCTCATCGACTGTCGAGCGAGTCGACGGTGCCAGCACCCCAACGGGGGGCGCACCGGGCATCGACCCCGCGCTTGAGATGAAGACGAGCGCCGTCTCCCCGCAACACGCCGATTCCGGGCAAACGAACGACGCCAGCGCGCTCGCGAAAGGCTTGCTGGACATCACCCTTGTACCTGAGACGACGGTGCAGTCAGTCCCCGATGTGACCTCATCGCCGCCCGTCGACCAAGAGGTACCGACCGATTCCCACCCCACGTCTTTCGGATTTGGCCTCGACCTGCCTAGCGGCTTCGCTTTAGCGGGTGCTCTCGTAGAGGCGAGTCCAAACCCCCTGGGGTTTCGTATGCGGTCACCTTGGGACCGGCTGACGGACGTCTCGACCTACGGGCCCTCTGGGTCCGAGGAAGACGACGAGCCCAACTTCCGTTGGGATTTTTCTGGACTTGGCAACCCCAGTGCCATGCGAGACTTCATGACCACATGCGACTACTGGCTTTCCGACTGTTCTGACGGTAGCCGTAGCCTCGGCGACGAGGACTGCGGCCCAAGTCGCGAATGCTTCCACGTCGATCTAGGGGGTTCCTCCGAAGGCAACCATCTCGGCATGCCGGAGGATGGTGATCTCTCTAGGCCGGTGCCCCGCGTTGACATCCCACGGGAGCTAGCTGTGGTCCCCGTTCAGGCGGGGGGCCATGACCCACAGCTCGAGCAAATCCGCGGGGTACAGGCCAGGCTCGACGAGGGAGCAGGAGCGCTTGATCCAATCCGCCGGGACGTCGGGCAGGCATGGGCGGGCCAACCTCCGGCCAGAGAAATACGTCATCTGCCCCAGGGCTTCCAGCACCGCATCATCGGCGACGTCAGGGTCAGGCCGCCACCCGCATCTTGTGGGGTCGGCCAGAACCTGGCGGCAGCGGCAATGCTTCTCCGCGCGATGTCGGAGCCATCAACCACCGAGGGGCGGCGAATCCAGGGAGAGCTCAAAAATCTCCTAGAAGGCGCCGCGGTCCGACGGGCCGAGAGCTCCGCCTCCCGAAGGCAGGGGTACCCCTCGGAACCTCATGCCGCGACTTCCTGATTCATGCGGGAAGCCTCGGTCTGCCCCGGGCGCACACGCAACATAGCGCCTGTGGCCCCGGGTCGCCTCGGCAACGAGCACCACCACCGCGACCGTCGGGCCCACCTCGATGAGAGGGTGCGCCGAGGCTACCACCCCAGGCGTGGGGGACGCTACGACAGCGGGGAGGATCGGAGTCCCTCGCCCGAGCCACCCGGTCCGTAGGCCTTCAGCCGGGCCATACGACGGGCGCCGTTCCCGACCCGGTTCCGACCCCCGACTACTATCACGAAGTACTCGGGAGAGATGAGACCGGAACTGTGGCTCGCGGACTACCGTCTGGCCTGTCAACTGGGTGGAATGGACGATAACAACCTCATCATCCGCAACCTCCCCTTGTTCCTCTCCGACACCGCTCGCGCCTGGTTAGAGCACCTTCCTCCGGGGCAGATCTCCAACTGGGACGACCTAGTCCAAGCTTTTGCCGGGAATTTCCAGGGCACATACGTGCGCCCTGGGAATTCCTGGGACCTTCGAAGCTGCCGACAGCAGTCGGGAGAGTCTCTCCGGGACTACATCCGGCGATTCTCGAAGCAGCGCACCGAGTTGCCCAACATCACCGACTCGGATGTCATCGGCGCGTTCCTCGCTGGCACCACCTGCCGCGACCTGGTGAGCAAGCTGGGTCGCAAGACCCCCACCAGGGCGAGCGAGCTGATGGACATCGCCACCAAGTTCGCCTCCGGTCAGGAGGCGGTCGAGGCTATCTTCCGAAAGGACAAGCAGCCCCAGGGCCGCCCATCGGAAGATGCCCCCGAGGCGTCAACTCAGCGCGGCGCCAAGAAGAAGGGCAAGAAGAAGTCGCAAGCGAAACGCGACGCCGCCGACGCGGACCTTGTCGCCGCCGCCGAGTACAAGAACCCTCGGAAGCCCCCTGGAGGTGCCAACCTTTTTGACAAGATGCTCAAGGAGTCGTGCCCCTATCACCAGGGGCCCGTCAAGCACACTCTTGAGGAGTGCGTCATGCTTCGGCGCCACTTCCACAGGGCCGGGCCACCCGCGGAGAGTGGCAGGGCCCACGACGACGACAAGAAGGAAGATCACCAGGCAGGAGAGTTCCCCGAGGTCCGCGACTGCTTCATGATCTACGGTGGGCAAGCGGCGAACGCCTCGGCTCAGCACAGCAAGCAAGAGCGCCGGGAGGTCTGTTCGGTGAAGGTGGCGGTGCCAGTCTACCTAGACTGGTCCGACAAGCCCATCACCTTCGACCAAGCCGACCACCCCGACCATGTGCCGAGCCCCGGGAAATACCCGCTCATCGTCGACCCCATCATCGGCGACGTTAGGCTCACCAAGGTCCTCACGGACGGAGGCAGCAGCCTCAACATCATCTACGCCGAGACCCTCGGGCTCCTGCGTGTCGATCTGTCCTCCGTCCGGGCAGGCGCTGCGCCCTTCCTTGGGATCATTCCCGGGAAGCGCGTCCAGCCCCTCGGACAGCTCGACCTTCCCGTCTGCTTCGGAACACCCTCCAACTTCCGAAGGGAGACCCTGACGTTCGAGGTGGTCGGGTTCCGAGGAACCTACCACGCGGTACTGGGGAGGCCATGCTACGCGAAGTTCATGGCCATCCCCAACTACACCTACCTAAAGCTCAAGATGCCGGGCCCCAACGGGGTCATCACCGTCGGCCCCACGTACAAACACGCGTTCGAATGCGACGTGGAGTGCGTGGAGTACGCCGAGGCCCTCGCTGAGTCCGAGGCCCTCATTGCCGACCTGGAGAGCCTCTCTAAGGAGGTGCCAGACGTGAAGCGTCATGCCGGCAACTTTGAGCCAGCGGAGACGGTTAAGTCTGTCCCCCTCGACCCCAGCAGTGACGCCTCCAAGCAAGTTCGGATCGGCTCCGAGCTCGGTCCCAAATAGGAAGCAGTGCTCGTCGACTTTCTCCGCGCGAATGCCGACGTCTTCGCGTGGAGTCCCTCGGACATGCCTGGCATATCGAGGGATGTCGCCGAGCACTCGCTGGACATTCGAGCTGGAGCCCGACCCGTCAAGCAGCCTCTGCGCTGATTCGATGAGGAGAAGCGCAGAGCCATAGGCGAGGAGATCCACAAGCTAATGGCGGCAGGGTTCATCAAGGAGGTATTCCATCCCGAATGGCTTGCCAACCCTGTGCTTGTGAGAAAGAAAGGGGGAAATGGCGGATGTGTGCAGACTACACTGGTCTCAACAAAGCATGTCCGAAGGTTCCCTACCCTCTGCCTCGCATCGACCAAATCGTGGATTCCACTGCTGGGTGCGAAACCCTGTCTTTCCTCGATGCCTACTCGGGGTATCACCAAATCAGGATGAAAGAGTCTGACCAGCTCGCGACTTCTTTCATCACACCCTTCGGCATGTACTGCTATGTCACCATGTCGTTCGGCTTGAGGAACGCGGGCGCGACGTACCAGCGGTGCATGAACCATGTGTTCGGCGAACACATTGGCCGCACGGTCGAGGCCTACGTCGATGACATCGTAGTCAAGACAAGGAAAGCCTCCGACCTCCTTTCCGACCTTGAAGTGACATTTCGATGTCTCAAGGCGAAAGGCGTCAAGCTCAATCCCGAGAAGTGTGTCTTCGGGGTGCCCCGAGGCATGCTCTTGGGGTTCATCGTCTCCAAGCGGGGCATCGAAGCCAACCCGGAAAAGATCGCAGCCATCACCAGCATGGGGCCCATCAAGGACTTGAAAGGCGTACAGAGGGTCATGGGATGCCTCGCGGCCCTGAGCCGCTTCATCTCACGCCTCGGCGAAAGAGGTCTACCTCTGTACCGCCTCTTAAGGAAGGCCGAGTGCTTCACTTGGACCCCTGAGGCTGAGGAAGCCCTCGGGAACTTGAAGGCGCTCCTCACGAAGGCGCCTATCTTGGTACCCCCAGCTGCCGGAGAAGCCCTCTTGGTCTACGTCGCCGCGACCACTCAGGTGGTTAGCGCCGCGATTGTGGTCGAGAGGCAAGAGGAGGGGCATGCATTGCCTGTTCAGAGGCCAGTCTACTTTGTCAGCGAGGTACTGTCGGAAACCAAGATCCGCTACCCACAAGTTCAGAAGCTGCTGTACGCGGTGATCCTAACGCGGCGGAAGCTGCGACACTACTTTGAGTCTCATCCGGTAACTGTGGTGTCATCCTTCCCCCTGGGGGAGATCATCCAGTGCCGAGAGGCCTCGGGTAGGATTGCAAAGTGGGCGGTGGAAATCATGGGCGAGACAATCTCGTTCGCCCCTCGGAAGGCCATCAAGTCCCAGGTCTTGGCAGACTTCGTGGCCGAATGGGTCGACACTCAGCTCTCGACAGCTCCGATCCAGCCGGAGCTCTGGACCATGTTCTTCGACGGGTCGCTGATGAAGACAGGAGCCGTCACAGGCCTACTCTTTATCTCGCCCCTCGGGAAGC
Organism: Zea mays; assembly: GCF_902167145.1. Lineage (NCBI taxonomy): Eukaryota > Viridiplantae > Streptophyta > Magnoliopsida > Poales > Poaceae > Zea > Zea mays. The sequence continues at coordinate 128,177,735 of NC_050105.1, read as the reverse complement.
ACCTACGCTATGTGCTGCGCCTCCATTTCCCGGCGTCCAACAATGTGGCCGAGTATGAGGCTCTGGTCAACGGGTTGCGGATCGCCATCGAGCTAGGGGTCCGACGCCTCGACGCTCGCGGTGACTCGCAGCTCGTCATCGACCAAGTCATGAAGAACTCCCACTGCCGCGACCCGAAGATGGAGGCCTACTGCGATGAGGTTCGGCGCCTGGAAGACAAGTTCTACGGGCTCGAGCTCAACCACATCGCTCGGCGCTACAACGAGACTGCGGACGAGCTGGCTAAAATAGCCTCGGGGCGAACAATGGTCCCCCCGGACGTCTTCTCCCGAGATCTGCATCAGCCCTCCGTCAAGATCGACGACATGCCCGAGCCTGAGGCACCCTCGGCCCAGCCCGAGGTACCCTCGGCACAGTCCGAGGCGCCCTCGACTCGACCTGAGGCACCCTCGGCCCAGCCCGAGGTACCCTCGGCACAGTCCGAGGCACCCTCGGCTCGGCTCGAGGCACCCTCGGTTCGGCCCGAGGTACCCTCGGCCCCCGAGGGCGAGACGCTGCACGTCGGGGGGGGGAGCGAAGTGGGGTCACACCTGATCAAAGCTGGCGGACCCCGTACCTGCAATATCTCCACCGAGGAGAGCTACCCTCCGACCGAGCCGAAGCTCGGCGGCTAGCGCGGCGCGCCAAGTCGTTCGTCTTGCTGGGAGATGAGAAGGAGCTCTACCACCGCAGCCCCTCGGGCATCCTCCAACGATGCATCTCCATCGCCGAAGGTCAGGAACTCCTGTGAGAAATACACTCGGGGGCTTGCGGCCATCATGCGGCGCCTCGAGCCCTGGTCGGGAATGCTTTCCGACAAGGCTTCTATTGGCTGACGGCGGTGGCCGACGCCATTAGAATTGTCCGCACCTGCGAAGGGTGTCAATTCTACGCAAGGCAGACCCACCTGCCCGCTCAGGCTCTACAGATGATACCCATCACCTGGCCTTTTGCTGTGTGGGGTCTGGACCTCGTCGGCCCCTTGCAGAAGGCACCCGGGGGCTACACGCACCTGTTGGTCGCCATCGACAAATTCTCCAAGTGGATCGAGGTCCGACCCCTAAACAGCATCAGGTCCGAGCAGGCGGTGGCGTTCTTCACCAACATCATCCATCGCTTAAGGGTCCCGAACTCCATCATCACTGACAACGGCACCCAGTTCACCGGCGGAAAGTTCCTGGACTTCTGCGAGGATCACCACATCCGGGTGGACTGGGCCACCGTGGCTCATCCCATGACGAATGGGCAAGTAGAGCGTGCCAATGGCATGATTCTACAAGGGCTCAAGCCTCGGATCTACAACGACCTCAACAAGTTCGGCAAGCGATGGATGAAGGAACTCCCCTCGGTGGTCTGGAGCCTGAGGACAAAACTGAGCCGAGCCACGGGCTTCACGCCGTTCTTTTTAGTCTACGGGGCCGAGGCCGTCCTACCCACAGACCTGGAATACGGCTCCCCGAGGACAAGGGCCTATGCCGACCAGAGCAACCAAGCTAGTCGAGAAGACTCGCTGGACCAGCTGGAAGAGGCTCGGGACAGGGCCTTACTGCACTCGGCGCGGTACCAGCAGTCCATGTGACGCTACCACGCCCGAGGGGTCCGGTCCCGAGACCTCCAGGTGGGCGACCAGGTGCTTCGGCTGCGACAATACGCCCGAGGGCGGCACAAGCTCACGCCCCCCTGGGAGGGGCCGTTCGTCATCACCAAAGTTCTGAAGCCCGGAACGTACAAGCTGGCCAACAGTCAAGGCGAGGTCTACAGCAACGCTTGGAACATCCAACAGCTACGTCGCTTCTACCCTTAAGATGTTTTCAAGTTGTTCATATACCTCGCTCCCACGCAAAGTTTAGTCATCAAGGAAGGGTCGGCCTCGCCTCGGAAAAGCCCGACCCTCCCTCGGGGGCTAAAAGGGGGGAAACCCCTCTACGTCGAATTTTTTCCTCGAAAAAAGATCCTTTCTGCCAGAATGTCTTTCGTGCTTTTTGACTACTTCGAAAGCGGATCCTGAAAACGACGGAGTACACGTAAGTAGCCAAGGCTGACCGAGCTGAGGGACTCCTACGCCTCCGGGATATGGATACCTCACTCATCACCTTCTGCGATAAGTAACTCACTTTGGATAAGCGATCCCGCGGACCGAACAAGTCTTCACGTTCGGAAGCTCTTCTGCCGAAGCAATTCTTCGAGCCTTCTCGACTGCGTCGGTAACAGAACCCCAAGGACGGGTAAGAGTGCGCGTAAGCGGCAAGGCTGACCGAGCCGAGGGACTCCTACGCCTCCGGGATACGGATACCTCACTGATCACCTTCCGTGAGAAGCAACTCTCGCTCGCACAAGCGATTCCGTTACCGACAAAAAAGTCCAGATACTCGAAACAAGAGGAAAAGAGACGCAGCTTTACAACACAGCGAGGGTGTGTTTAGGCCTCGGCGGCCGCAGAAAACACACGCTACAAGATAATCCGACCCTGCAGGCTCGGATCTTGGCGGCTAGAGGGAGCAGCAGCACCCTCGGCGTCAGCAACACCTTCGGCGAGGCCCGACCTAGCCTCGGATGGCGACGCGGTCCGAAGATCTCCACTCTGAAGGACGACGTCATCACCAAGCCCGGGCCGTCGCTGCCAGGGTCTTCTCCGAGAATCCGGCTCAGGCAGGCGGCTCGGCTGGCCACCCCCGAGGCCTCGGCCAGCTGTCCCCCGTGGACGTCAGTCCGACCCGAGGCCTCGGCAGGTCAATCCCGGCGTCGGTCCCGCTAACGGACGGCCCGGCCAGGCTCCGGCCGACCAGGTTTTCTCACCGAGCCAACTCTGCCTCTGTTCGCGCTGACACCGCTACCCCTGGCCTCGGCTCATCGAAGGGCGGCCGAGGGGTTCCTTTAACTGAGCAAGAGAAGCCTCGGGCAACAAGGCTGACCGAGCCGAGGGACTCCTACGCCTCCGGGATACGGATACCTCACTCGTCACCTTTACACGGGGCGACTCACGCTTGGTGAAGCGGTTCAGACAACCAACAGGCGAGTCTTAGTGCTCGAAAATGAGGAAAAAACACGGCTCCGTGCCAAAAATACATACATGTTCAGGACCCGAAAGCCACAATGAACAAAACACCGGCATTTAAGATGCCATTACAAACGGAACTCCGGTTCCACCTCCGCAGGCACGAACAACCCCACTCGATGGGGGGGGCTGCGGAGCAACAGAAGACCGACGGACGGCTCACCGTCGCCCGCTCCAGCAGCAGCGACAACGACCCCCTCTACGGGTGGCCGAACTGCAGCAGCGATGGCCTCAGGGCGAACGCCGCTGCAACCCTGCCCTCGCCCACGCCGACGCTCGAGGGGCGAGGACAAGTACAAAGGGCCGGAGGCCCGAAGCGCGGATGGTGGCGGTGATCCCGTCGGCGACGGGCACTTCTCGAGCCGCCTCCGCCTCGGCACCAACGACAGGGGCCGTCAGCCCGCCGGCAGATCCCCACTCGGATCCTCCCGGACGAGCGGGGCACCGACCTCCGCGCGGAGGCACCGTACCGGTGCAAAGACAGGACCACCCCAGAACACGAACGCCGCCCTAGCAGCGCGCGACATCTTGGGCGGTCCTCCCGTGCACACGGCGCGGCAGCCGCCTTCCGGCAGGAGGGGGCACCGGGAGCCAAGCCGACGAGCCCGAAGCGCTGGGGCTGACGACGCCTGCCGTCGACTGGCCCCGCGTTGTCGAAGTCCGACCCGCCCGCAGGGCCAGTGAGCGCCCTCTCCCTCGAACGCCGTAGGAGAGGCTGACTCACGAACCCGCGCGGGAGGTAGAGCTCCGGCTCAGCCCGGCCTCCACCCCAGCAAGGATGATGAACATCCTTGAAGCTAAGGGTGGGACCAAGATCGCAGCCCGGCTTGCTTCTCCCCACCCAGGGGCTGGTGGTCACCGTCTTGGGTGACCGCCGGCGGGGGGTACAGCCGGGCTGGCTGATGAAAATCCTTGAAGCCGAACGATGGCTGAAAGGTACCAACTCCCACGGAGTTGCGTTCCTCCAACGACGAGGCGGAAAGACGGCAGATATCCCCCATCTGGGGGCTTGGAAGGTGGAAAGACACGATGCATAAGGGAGCGCGAAGACATGGTCGCCTTCCAAGGGGGTCACCCTCCTTTTAAAGGTGGCTCTCCCTACTTGCGTCCCCAGCCGTCATGGGCTGAGTCTTCTCCAACACACTCCAAGGTCCTCCCCTACGGCGCGGGGGCTGGGTCCCACACGTCATGCGAGCCGGCTCAGAGCAGAAGAAGCCAAACCGTTGTGCGTGGTGCGTACAACCGCCCAGCGGTTACAAGCGACTCTCCACTTTTGCCCAGACCAACGGGCGAAAGGGGCGGGCAGCCATGCAGGCGGTATGCAACCGCGCCAAGTGGGCGCACTTCTCCGACTCCCAACACGCCCAACATGGAGGCCCAGGCCCACGCGTCACGCCACCGGCGCACCGAATGCTTCGTGCATGCAACTGCACCGCCACTTGCGCCACTACCGCGCCTCCTCGACTGCGGAACCAATACCGCGACTCGAGGCGACCCAGCGCACGACCCAGCAGCGCCAGCCTGGCGCGGCGGTCAATGCGGCCAAAAATGGGCCGGCAGTAATGGCGGTGGCAGGCGGGCAGGAGCAGCGGCCACGTCGTCAGCCAAGCTCACGTCCCGTCCGGGGGCAGCTAGAGAACCCTCTCTCACGGCGTGAAGACAACGCGCCCGTGTTCCGTTCCTCGAACGGCTCATGCACGCGCAACGGCCGCCCCGCCAACCACTTGCCTCGTCGCATTAACTCCGCGGCGGGACAGGCGGCGCCTCTGGCAGGAGAAGCGGGCGACGCTTCGCCTTCGCCATAATGACCGCGTCAAAAAAGGTACGTCGCGTCATTCGATTTCGTATCCTTTTCCTTTTTTCCTCTTTCTCTCTCTTGCAACAGGGATCGGGAAAGGGGGATACCCCGAAAAGGATCCTTCCCCGTGAAGGAACCAGGCTCCGAGCCTCCCTACTGATCAGAGGTTTGAAGGCTGGCCCCTCGGAAGGGTTCGACAGCCGCCTCAGATCGCGTGGGCTCTACACCCACTACTGGTCAGAGGTTCGAAGGCCGGCCCCTCGGAAGGGTTCCACGGCCGCCTCAGGCTACTCGGGCTCTGCGCCCACTACTGATCAGGGGTTCGAAGGCTGGCCCCTAAAGGGTTCACAGCCGCCTCAGATGCCGAGCGAGGGATGACCATGGGTACGTTCGATACATAACCGAGGCTCGGGCTGCGCTCCCGAGGTACTCTAGGACATTTCTGAGACCAGCGGGAACGATCTTGTAACAGAATCCCATCAGAGGGAGGCATCGAGCCCTCGGACCCCGTCGCCAGGGGACCGGGTTCGACAGATCACCCGTAGGTACTTTTGGGCGTGCCTCTGGGCCCCTAGCCGACCCCCAACGAACGGGGCACGGACGTCCACTCGGATTACCCGCCTGCAGCTCACCGGAGACACCATGTTCGGCGCCCATCGAGGGCAACATGGCGCTTTCCCCCCTCCTCCTTGCGGAAAGGCGACGCAGGGGCATATGTAAAAAAGTCGAGTCTGTCCCCGATCGTCCTCTCGCCCTGCGCAGAGGCTCGGGGGCTGCTCCCGCAAACACGGCTCCGGCCGAACCGTTGACCGCGTCAACATACCAACCCGAGAACTTGGGACCCGACCGTACACCCGGGCTACGGCCAGCTCTCATGAGGGACGACCAGACCAGCCGAAGCATTACGCGAGGCATTAAGACCTCGGAGGAGGGAAAGCACTCCTCCGAGGCCTCGGGGGCTACACCCGGCGGGTGCGCTCGCGCGCACCCACCGGAACAAAACGCAACCGAGAAAGGCTGGTTCCCATGCAAAAAAGTGCGACGAAAGCCTCCAAGCGAGTGCTAACACTCCCTTCGAGGCTCGGGGGCTACTGTCGGGGACCATAATTAGGGGTACCCTCAAGGCTCCTAATTCTCAGCTGGTAACCCCCATCAGCATAAAGCTGCAAAGGCCTGATGGGTGCGATTAAGTCAGGGATCAGTCCATACAAGGGACTCGATCACGCCTCACTCGAGCCTGGCCTCGGACAAGGGCAGCCGACCCCGGAGGATTTCCGTCTCGCCCGAGGCCCCCCTCCAGCGGCAAACGTGTTCCCGGCTCGCCCGAGGCCCTGTCTTCGCCAAGAAGCAACCCTGACCAAATCGCCGCACCGACCGACCAAGTCGCAGGAGCATTTAATGCAAAGGTGGCCTGACACCTTTATCCTGACGCGCGCCCCCCAGCCGACAGAGCCGAAGTGACCGCCGTCACTTCGCCGCTCCACTGACCGGCCTGGCAGAAAGACAGTGCCGCCCGCGCCGCTCCGACTGCGGTGCCACTTGACAGAGTGAGGCTGACAGGCAGTCAGGCATGGCCGCAGGCACCATAGGAAACTCCGCTCCGCCCGACCCAGGGCTCGGACTCAGGCTAAGCCCCGGAAGACGGCGAACTCCACTCCGCCCGACCCAGGGCTCGGACTCGGGCTAAGCCCCGGAAGACGGCGAACTCCGCTCCGCCCGACCCAGGGCTCGGACTCGGGCTAAGCCCCAGAAGACGGCGAACTTCGCTCCACCCGACCCAGGGCTCGGACTCGGGCTAAGCCCCGGAAGACGGCGAACTCCGCTCCGCCCGACCCAGGGCTCGGACTCGGGCTAAGCCCCGGAAGACGGCAAACTCTGCTCCGCCCGACCCAGGGCTCGGACTCGGGCTAAGCCCCGGAAGACGGCGAACTCCGCTCCGCCCGACCCAGGGCTCGGACTCGGGCTTGGCCCCAGAAGACGACGAACTTCGCTTCGCCCGACCCTAGGGCTCGGACTTCGCCCTGGCCTCAGCCGGCGGTCTCCGCCTCGCCCGAACCAGGGGCTCGGACTCGACCTCGGCCACGGAAGACATACTCGACCTCGGCTTCGGAGGAGCTTCCACGTCGCCCAACCTAGGGCGCAGACCAGCCACGTCAACAGGAGGCGCCATCATCACCCTACCCCGAGCTGACTCGGGCCACGGGGAACAAGACCGGCGTCCCATCTGGCTCGCTCCGCCAGATAGGCAATGATGGCGCCCCGCATACTCTGTGACGACGGCGGCTCTCAGCCCCCTTACGGAAGCAAGAGGACGTCAGCAAGGACTCAACAGCTCCGACAGCTGTCCCTCCGCCAGGCTCCATCGCTCCTCCGACGGCCACGACATCACACCAGCTGGGTGCCAAAATCTCTCCGGCTGCCACGACGGCATGTACTTAGGGCGCTAGCTCTCCTCCGCTAGACACGTAGCACTCTGCTACACCCCCCATTGTACACCTGGATCCTCTCCTTACGCCTATAAAAGGAAGGACCAGGGCCCTCTTAGAGAGGGTTGGCCGCGCGGGGACGAGGACGAGACACGCGCTCGCTTGAAGCCGCTCGCTCCCTCTCCCGCGTGGACGCTTGTAACCCCCTACTGCAAGCGCACCCGACCTGGGCGCGGGACGAACACGAAGGCCGCGGGATTCCCACCTCTCTCACGCCGGTCTCCGGCCACCTCGCTTCCCCCCTTTGCGCTCGGCCTCGCGCTCGACCCATCTGGGCTGGGGCACGCGGCGACATTCACTCGTCGGCCTAGGGACCCCCTGGTCTCGAAACGCCGACAAGTACCATGTCGTAGCTGCCGTCGAGGGACATGAACTCAAGACTCCTGAAACGAAGAATCGTCCCGGGTTGGAGAGGTTACTGGAGACTACCCATCTGGAGCTTGACGGGAAGCTGTTCGTCAACATGCAGTAGGCCCCTACCTGGCGCGCCAACTGTCGGCGTTTCGACCTCGGAGGGTCCCTGGACCGACGAGTAAATTGTCACCGCGTGTCCCAGCCCAGATGGGTCGGCGCGAGACGGAGCACAAAGGGGGGGAAGAAGACAGGCAAAAGGGGAAACCCGCGGCCTTCGTGTTGCCCCGCGCCCAGGTCGGGTGCGCTTGCAGTAAGGGGTTACAAGCATCCGCGTGGGAGAGAGAGAGCCCTACGCGCCGGCCCGTCCTCCCGCGCGGCCAACCTTCTCGTACGAGAGCCCTGGACCTTCCTTTTATAGGCGTAAGGAGAGGGTCCAGGTGTACAATGGGGGGTGTAGCAGTGTGCTATCGTGTCTAGCAGGGAGGAGCTAGAGCCCTAAGTACATGCCGTCGTGGCAGCCGGAGAGGTTTTGACACCCTGTTCATGTGATGTCGTGGCCATCGGAGGAGCGCTGGAGCCTTGCGGAAGGACAGCTGTTGGGGCTGTTGAGTCCTTGCTGACGTCTCCTTGCTTCCGTAAGGGGCTGAGAGCCGCCGTCATCATGGAGCGCGCGGGGCGCCAACATTATTTGTTTACCGGGACGAGCCAGATGGGACACTAGTCTTGTTCCCCGTAGCCTGAGCTAGCTAGGGGTAGGGTAATGATGGCCCCTCCTGTGACGTGGTCGGTCCAAGCCTTAGGTCGGGCGAGGTGGAGGCTCCTCCGAGGCCGAGGTCGAGTCCGTCTTCCGAGGCCGAGGCTGAGTCTGAGCCCTGGGCTCGGGCGAGGCGGAGTTCGTCGTCTTCCGGAGCCGAGGCTGAGTCCGAGCCCTGGGGTCGGGCGAGGCGGAGTTCGTCGTCTTCCGGAGCCGAGGCTGAGTTTGAGCCCTAGGGTCGGGCGAGGCGGAGTTCGTCGTCTTCCGCAGCCGAGGCTGAGTCCGAGCCCTGGGGTCGAGCGAGGCGGATTTCGTCATCTTCCGGAGATGAGTCCGAGCCCTGGGGTCGGGCGAGGCGGAGTTCGTCGTCTTTCGGAGCTGAGGGTGAGTCCGAGCCCTGGGGTCGGGCGAGGCGAAGTCCATCTTCCGAGGACGAGACGGGGGCCGAGCCATGGGGCCGTGCGAGGTGGAGCTTCCTATGGCGCCCGAGGCCGGACTTAGCTGTTGTCAGCCTCACTCTATCGAGTGGCACAGTAGTCAGAGCGATGCAGGCGGCGCTGTCTTCTTGTCAGGTCAGTCAGTGGAGCGGCGAAGTGACTGCGGTCACTTCGGCTCTGTCGACTGAAGAGCATGCGTCAGGATAAGGTGTCAGGCCATCCTTGCATTAAATGCTCCTGCGATATGGTCGGTTGGCGAGGCGATCTGGCCAAGGTTGCTTCTCTGCGAAGACTGGGCCTCGGGCGAGCCGAAGGTGTGTCCGTTGCTTGAGGGGGCCCTCGGGTGTCACACCCGGGTTTCAGGGGCACCAAGACCCGGGCGCGAACTTAATCACCAGGTGTGCTGGGACCAAGTCTCACACATATGATGAATCATGGCACAGGATCGAATGTCATCTCTTTACTACATAATAGGAGTTCTATACAAAATAAATAAATAATTACATTATAAGGAGACAACGGTCCAGCAACCCAAAGTTGACTGGGAGACGACGACATAGACCTCTCACGAACTCATCACAGCATCCTCCATGCGCCTTATCCTGTGGTACCTGTTCTTGACCTGTGGGGGGTGTGAGACAGCAAGAGTGAGCTCACATACGTTCATCGCTCAACAAGTTGTGGGGAATAATGTGCATGAACTCGCCGAAGGTGGGAGCTCACGTGAAGTGTAAGGTTTACCAAAGAGGATGGTTAGAGCTGAGCATTGCTTTTAAAGTTGGTCAAAATTTTATTAGCAATTACTAAGTATAAGTAAATACCAACCCAATTAAGTAGTAGAACAAAAGTAACAACATCACCTGCGATGCAATGCATATGACAAATTGAATTTAGTTCCATAATTTAATCATCAGAGATTCCTGAGCTGCTCATGACCGTGAGCTCGGCTAGTATACCAGTTTTACACTCTGCAGAGGTGGTACCCTTTACCCACAAGTCATGTTACCCATCTGCCAAGGGATCGCGACTTCCCATACACCTCTACCGAGGAGGCGAGGCAGGGTAACACTACGAGGCCTTTACAAAGTTCCACTAGCTTCAGAAAACCCGCTACAGTTTATAGGAAGCTCCAATGCAGGGTTCTTGCCTGACCGCCATCGCAGCAAAATCAACCAAGGACCTCCCTACACTGACCACTCCCCTACTGCCCTTGCCCCTTTCGGGTAAGGTAGTCCTCCACTAGCTTTCCTAATTAATCAGCCAAGGGCGTCCATAAACTCTTGTGGTGGCACGTGTTTCTCAAGTTAAGCTCTATGTTCCAATTAACATTAATGATCTTGACATGAACATAATAACAAAATAACTGGAACATAGATATGATAAATAATTATCCCAAATCCATGTAAAGCAATAGCAAACTACCCAAGTGATTCAGGGGTAAACAAGGTAATGAGATAAACAATCTAGGGTAACCTATTGGGTCCCATCAAAATTAACCTATGCATGAATAAATGATATTAAAGAACATTATTGGGTAAAAAGTGGTCAAGGGCACAACTTGCCTGTGACTTGAGATTTAAGGTACCATCGTGCTCATCAGATGACATGTAACCTCGCGCTAGTCGTAGCAATACAAACAAACATGGTATAGGCAAAATTATCATCACACCAAATATAAGAACAAACTGCATAATAATAATCTACGCATTGCTATGAGATCGTGGGAACAAGAATCATTAAATTCGGAGTTACGGTTACCAAGTTATGGATTTTCTGAAGTTATTTAGCACCTAGAATAGATTAATTCAAATGAACAATTTTAATTCAAGTTTCATGGCTAAACAGAGATACTAGATGATAGATAATATTAAAACAAAACTATTGCAACTGGAACGGATCAATTTGGAGTTAAAACGGATTTTCTATGAATTAAATAAGTTTTAGGATTTATTTTTATATTTAAAATTCATTTTCTGATTTAATTATGAATATCCCTATTAATTCTGGACAGCGTATGCTAATATCCACAAGTGCAGGGGTTGTTTGGAGAAAATAAGGACCTTATGGTAATGATCTTTGTATACAGATGGACTGCGGGTTAGTTTTAAAATTCTAGGAGGGCTCCTAGGAAAGATTACCAGGGCGAAAGGGTATGAGTTGGTTTCAGTCGTCCGATCGGGCACGAACGGCCTAGATTAGATCGGCCCATATAATGAACCGGTGCGCGCTCGCGACCACAGGATCCCAGATCTACGGTCAGTATCTAACGGGACACAATCTAATATGGACCATTCGATCCGCTCAACGGCTCGGATCAAATCACCGAAAGCATCTATTCTCAGCCGTTCTCCACTGGATCAATGGTCCGGATCGATCACGTGAAGAGGTACGCCTACTGCCTAATCGTGACCGTTGGTCAAGATCCAAGGGTCCGAAGATCCATCCCCTTCCCACCGCTGAGCCACGGCGGCGCGCATGGACGGAGTCCAGCATCTAGCGAAATCGTTCCCTGAACTCATCGATCCTAGCTCCACGGGAGGAGGGAACAACAGCGAACACAACTGAGGTATTTTGTAGGCGGGGAGGTATAGGGCAGAGCTGACAACGCAGCTAAGCGGGTTCGAGGCGGTTTAGAGCTCCCATGAGCAATCTACGGGGCCTAAATGCTCCAATTCAACCTAGATTCGCTCTACATCGCAGCATAAACGATTCAAGCATAGGGTATAGGCCATACCTGGATCCGGAGCTCGCGAAGGGACTCCCCGACGCCACGCGATTGGGGACGCCCGTAGCCCACCAGCGAGCAATTGGGCACGGATGAGACCACCAAGCGCGCACCAAAGAGCGAGAGCAGACACTGGCAACGCAGCGATCAACAGGGTCTTCACTCAGAAAGGATTCAGGCGGTGATGGCAAGGCTAGCAGCGGCGGCGCGGCTCCTGCGGTCTCTCTGGAAGCTGGGTTCTGTCGCCGTGGTTGCCAAAGGTGATGCGCCGGCCCTTCGACACCGGCGCCGTACGAGGAAGCGCCATGGTTTTGGAGGACGAGGAGGTGGCGGTGCTCGGGATTATCAGTCTGAGTGGTCGCAGAGCGGGCTGGCGGGGTTGGCGAACCGGAGCGCGCTGGATCGCTTGAAGACGCACGACGCCAACTCTCTCTGTCTCTTTTCTCTGTTTGCCGCCATGGATCCCGGCGCAAGTGTTCTTCTGGTTGCTCAACGGGGAGAGGCCCAGGCTATATAGCCACCAGGGGGTCAAATCCCAACAGCCCCGCGAAAATAGCCCTAATCCCCAGCCGATTTCCCCTAGGTCATTTCCGGGTTCTGCTCGATTTTCTACCGATTCCGCGGACTCCATTTTGGCTGCAGCCCTGGCTTCGTTTGGTTACCGTGGAGGGGAAAGAGCTGACGCTCTGGTCCCACCCATCAGTGGCTGGCGAGCATGCGTTTGTTTGAGCAAAGGTGCAGGCGGCATGGGCCCATGTGGCGGTGACCAAGCGAGTGTAAGGGAGTGTTTGGCCGAGCGGGCTGATGCGCGGACCCCGCGAATGGCTGACCTGCGGGCCATACTTGTCGGCACGCTGGCCGGTTGGGTGCACACATAAGTGGGCCAACATGCTAGGGTTTCGTGGGCTGCGCGGGAGGGATGTGAGGCGAAGTGGGCCAAATTGGTGACTGTCGGCCCAATGGTGCACAGTTTCGTTTTATTTTTATTTTTCTCCACTATTTCCTTCCCTTTTGATTTTTAAACTTTGAATTTCAATTCAAATGTTGTTGTGGATTTGTTTTTACCAATTAAACATGTTCTGTGAACATCCAGTATTAATTTCATTTATAAAATTTATTTTGTATTTTTATAGTACCTCTTTTCTTTATTATTTTCCCTTTCTCACTTATAAATTAAGTCTTAATTCTATTTTTTCAAATTTAAAATTGTCTCACAAATTTGAATACAAATGTAGAAATACAATAACCACAACATGATATGCATATTTCTATATTTATTTATTTGTTAATTGACCAATATTATTTCATTATTTGAATATGCACAAATAGAATAAATTCAAATAATCCAAAGGTTCCATAGATTCTAAAACACTTTTATATCAATATATGCATTTATTTATTATTTTATTATACCAATTTTAGGGCTTTACAAATCCTACCCCCCTTAATAGAAATCTCGTCCTCGAGATTTGTAAGAAAAAGGATTATACCAAGATTGGTTTGTAATTGAGATTGTAGTTTCTAATTGATTCAAAAATTAAGAGTCTCTCTCTCTCTCTTTTCTTTAATACTATTTAGCAAGTAATTAGAAAATGCATGGGTATCTTTTATGTTTAGACACACAGTTAGGTAAGAGGAGAGATGGTGAGAGTGAGGTTAGCTGATGGTAAGAAGAACTTGGTAAGGGAAGACTCCATCCAAGGTGGTAAATCTTGAATCATCTCGAGATCTGATTTGACTCCTATTCTTCCATGTCGAGGTTGATCTCCTCCTTCTTGCTCTTTGGTGTCTCCATCCGGGTTTGGGACAAGAGGCTAAGATAGATCTGTTATGTAGGTCAAGTTGTTGGGTATGGCCGAGTTGATCTAGGTCACCAATTTAGGCTTAAGTGTATGGACTTATCCCTTGTACCAGCATTAAGTAACCCTCACTAGATTAGATAGGATCTAGATTAGATTAGATATGACTAGATTAGAATAGATAAGATTTAAGTAATTTGGATTAGGTCATTGTTGTTACTCTAGGATGAGATAAGCAAAGTGGTTAGGATAAGATAGAATCTTTTTAAGGTAAGATGGATCCATTAAGATAAGAGAATCTTTTAAGATAACATGGATCTATTAGGCTTGATATATTCTAGTGGTGGTATTCTTAATTTGTACAGACATCTTATGATTTTTATTTATTTATATTTATGCATATATGTATATGCAGATGTAATTGTGGACATTAATCCCCAACCCATCACACTCAATCAAAGATCCAAATCAGACAAGTATCATAAGAACAAACATTCAAGTTCATAGATATTTACAAAAATACTTTTGATTTTGTTCCTAAGAGTGGGTCTCCTATCCCTAAAGGTCACTTTAGGTACAGGGATTTCAAAGTGTGAAATCCACATTTGTCTTTAGAAAGAAAAGGTAAGAATAATCAGAGTAAGCGGAAATAGATGAGAAAAGATTAAGAAAAGTTTAGAAAAAGAATCAGAGTAGCAAAGGTAAGTAGATAATGGTTATCCAGTTCTATCTAGGTTTCGTCCTACAGTCAACATTCCTCTGATACCACTTCTGTCACACCCGGGTTTAAGAGGCACCAAGACCCAGGCGCGAACTTAATCACCAGGTGTGCTGGGACCAAGTCTCACACATATGATGAATCATGACATAGGATCGAATGTCATCTCTTTACTACATAATAGGAGTTCTATACAAAATAAATAAATAATTACATTATAAGGAGACAACGGTCCAGCAACCCAAAGTTGACTGGGAGACGACGGCCTAGACCTCTCACGAACTCATCACAGCATCCTCCATGCGCCTTATCCTGTGGTACCTGTTCTTGACCTGTGGGGGGTGTGAGACAGCAAGAGTGAGCTCACATACGTTCATCGCTCAACAAGTTGTGGGGAATAATGTGCATGAACTCGCCAAAGGTGAGAGCTCACGTGAAGTGTAAGGCTTACCAAAGAGGATGGTTAGAGCTGAGCATTGCTTTTAAAGTTGGTCAAAATTTTATTAGCAATTACTAAGTATAAGTAAATACCAACCCAATTAAGTAGTAGAACAAAAGTAACAACATCACCTGCGATGCAATGCATATGACAAATTGAATTAGTTCCATAATTTAATCATCAGAGAGTCCTGAGCTGCTCATGACCGTGAGCTCGGCTAGTATACCAGTTTTACACTCTACAGAGGTGGTACCCTTTACCCACAAGTCATGTTACCCATCTGCCAAGGGATCGCGACTTCCCATACACCTCTACCGAGGAGGCGAGGCAGGGTAACACTACGAGGCCTTTACAAAGTTCCACTAGCTTCAGAAAACCCGTTACAGTTTATAGGAAGCTCCAATGCAGGGTTCTTGTCTGACCGCCATCGCAGCAAAATCAACCAAGGACCTCCCTACACTGACCACTCCCCTACTGCCCTTGCCCCTTTCGTGTAAGGTAGTCCTCCACTAGCTTTCCTAATTAATCAGCCAAGGGCGTCCATAAACCCTTGTGGTGGCACGTGTTTCTCAAGTTAAGCTCTATGTTCCAATTAACATTAATGATCTTGACATGAACATAATAACAAAATAACTGGAACATAGATATGATAAATAATTATCCCAAATCCATGTAAAGCAATAGCAAACTACCCAAGTGATTCAGGGGTAAACAAGGTAATGAGATAAACAATCTAGGGTAACCTATTGGGTCCCATCAAAATTAACCTATGCATGAATAAATGATATTAAAGAACATTATTGGGTAAAAAGTGGTCAAGGGCACAACTTGCCTGGGACTTGAGATTTAAGGTACCATCGTGCTCATCAGATGACACGTAACCTCGCGCTAGTCGTAGCAATACAAACAAACATGGTATAGGCAAAATTATCACCACACCAAATATAAGAACAAACTGCATAATAATAATCTACGCATTGCTACGAGATCGTGGGAACAAGAATCATTAAATTCGGAGTTATGGTTACCAAGTTATGGATTTCTGAAGTTATTTAGCACCTAGAATAGATTAATTCAAATGAACAATTTTAATTCAAGTTTCATGGCTAAACAGAGATACTAGATGATAGAAAATATTAAAACAAAACTATTGCAACTGGAACGGATCAATTTGGAGTTAAAACGGATTTTCTATGAATTAAATAAGTTTCAGGATTTATTTTTATATTTAAAATTCATTTTCTGATTTAATTATGAATATCCCTATTAATTCTGGACAGCGTATGCTAATATCCACAAGTGCAGGGGTTGTTTGGAGAAAATAAGGACCTTATGGTAATGATCTTTGTATACAGATGGACTGCGGGTTGGTTTTAAAATTCTAGGAGGGCTCTTAGGAAAGATTACCAGGGCGAAAGGGTATGAGTTGGTTTCAGTCGTCCGATCGGGCACGAACGACCTAGATTAGATCGGCCCATATAATGAACCGGTGCGCGCTCGCGACCACAGGATCCCAGATCTACGGTCAGTATCTAACGGGACACGATCTAATATGGACCATTCGATCCGCTCAACGGCTCGGATCAAATCACCGAAAGCATCTATTCTCAGCCGTTCTCCACTGGATCAATGGTCCGGATCGATCACGTGAAGAGGTACGCCTACTGCCTAATCGTGACCGTTGGTCAAGATCCAAGGGTCCGAAGATCCATCCCCTTCCCACCGCCGAGCCACGGCGACGCGCATGGACGGAGTCCAGCATCTAGCAAAATCGTTCCCTGAACTCATCGATCCTAGCTCCACGGGAGGAGGGAACAACGGCGAACACAACCGAGGTATTTTTTAGGCGGGGATGTATAGGGCAGAGCTGACCACGCAGCTAGGCGGGTTCGAGGCGGTTTAGAGCTCCCGTGAGCAATCTACGGGGCCTAAATGCTCCAATTCAACCTAGATTCGCTCTACATCGCAGCATAAACGATTCAAGTTTAGGGTATAGGCCATACCCGAATCCGGAGCTCGCGAAGGGACTCCCCGACGCCACGCGATTAGGGACGCCCGTAGCCCACCAGCGAGCAATTGGGCACGGATGAGACCACCAAGCGTGCACCAGAGAGCGAGAGCAGACACTGGCAACGCAGCGATCAACAGGGTCTTCACTCCAAAAGGATTCAGGCGATGATGGCAAGGCTAGCAGCGGTGGCGCGGCTCCTGCGGTCTCTCTGGAAGCTGGGTTCTGTCGCCGTGGTTGCCAAAGGTGATGCGCCGACCCTTCGACACCGGCGCCGTACGAGGAAGCGCCATGGTTTCGGAGGACGAGGAGGTGGCGGCGCTCGGGATTATCAGTCCGAGTGGTCGCAGAGTGGGCTGGCGGGGTTGGCGAACCGGAGCGCGCTGGATCGCTTGAAGATGCACGACGCCAACTCTCTCTGTCTCTTTTCTCTGTTTGCCGCCATGGATCCCGGCGCAAGTGTTCTTCTGGTTGCTCAACGGGGAGAGGCCCGGGCTATATAGCCACCAGGCGGAGTCAAATCCCAACAGCCCCGCAAAAATAGCCCTAATCCCCACCCGATTTCCCCCAATTCGTTTCCGGGTTCTGCTCGATTTTCTACCGATTCCGCGGACTCCGTTTTGGTTGCAGCCCTGACTTCGTTTGGTTACAGTGGAGGGGAAAGAGCTGACGCTTTGGTCCCACCCATCAGTGGCTGGCGAGCATGCGTTTGTTTGAGCAAAGGTGCAGGCGGCATGGGCCCATGTGGCGGTGACCAAGCGAGTGTAAGGGAGTGTTTGGCCGAGCGGGCTGATGCGCGGACCCCGCGAATGGCTGACCTGCGGGCCATACTTGTCGGCACGCTGGCCGGTTGGGTGCACACATAAGTGGGCCAATGTAGCATCCCAAAAATCCTAATCCAGGTTTGAAACCCTAATCTACTTTTTTTTCCTCCCTTCATCCTCTAATTCTAAGATCTCCACTAAGTTTTCTTTCATCATATGCATGCATTTTGTTTGATCACAAAGCACCTCACTTAGATTCTATTTTCTAAACACTTAGAGTATTCACAAAATATTTTTGTTCAAAGGAAAAGGGGCAAAATGGGAAATAGGAATTGAAAAGTAAAAAGAAAAAGGGAAAAACCCTCCCCTCTCCCTGCTGGACCGATTTCCGGCCCAAGACCCGCAACCCCCCTTCCCACGCGCCCGCACTCCTCCGCATTCGGCCCAACTTCGGCCTGCTTCCGCGCGCGCGACAGCCGCTCCACACCCCGCCCTCCCTCTCGCTGACAAGACGTCCCCACCCGTCAGCCACCCGCTCTCTCGCACGCTCGCTCCCTCTGACCAAGCGGCCCCACGAGTCAGTTGCTTCGTCGTCCGTCCACCGTCCCCTCGCCGAAGTCACCTCCGGCCGTCGCCTCCGTCCTCCCCTCTGCCATCCTGCCGCACAGGGAAGTTTGGCACCGCTCCGTCCTCCTCCCCTTGACCAGCGTCCTCGCCGGTACCGCCCCGCCGTAGCGTCCCCTCGACGGCACTGTGCGCCATTTATGGCGGCACTGGGAAGCTCGCCGGAGTTAGGGAGCTCCACCGCCCCCCTTCCCCCGCGCGCCTATAAAAAGCTCGCCCCGAGCTCCTTCTTCCTCGCACGAGCTTCGGCCATCCCTCTTCCCCCTCCCCCGAGCCCAATTCGCAAAGAGCCGGCGTCGTCCTCCTCTCCGGTGAGTCCTTTCCTCCTCCTCCCTCTCCTTCTCTGTTGGTCCGGCAAGGAATTGAATGAGCCGAGCAGCTCCCTCGCGTAGCCACGAACCCGAAGCACCGCCTTCCAGCCCCCGTTCCCCACCCAGAGCCCACCGGCGGCGATCCCCACCGCGGAACTCCGCCCCCTCCCCGTGGGCAGCCCCCTCCCGACCCCCTCTGGCCAAATTGAACCTACCATGAGAATCACCAACCGCCGCCCGTGCTAAACCACCCCCCTCGGACCAGGAACCGGGCCACCGGCGGCAAGCCGCCGTCAAGCTTCTCCGGCGGCCGGTTTTTCCCCGCGCTCGGCCGGTTCGCCCGCCGTCGGACCGCAACGCCGTTCCCCCCCCCCCTCTCGCTGGCAAGTGGGCCCTCAAGCGACGCCGTCACCCTCGCGGCCGTGCCGTTCCCCCCCCCCTCGCTCGTGGGCCGCCGCTAGGCCGAAAGCGCCTCAGCGCGCGCTCGCGCCCGGGGTGGGCCAAAAATCGTGCCCCCGGCCCAGAAGAGAGGAATTCTCTTTTCTTTTTATTTTCCACCCTTTTTCCCATTTAAATAGTTTTCTCAATATTTTATGCACCAAAAATTATCAAAAAGGATTTCCAAGGCCACATAAAATAATGTTGTTAGAAAATGGCACACTATGATTGATGAACCACTATTGATGTATTGTTTTACTGTATGTTTCCTAGAAGAAGCGGGAACCGCAGATCCGGATCCCGTAGCTCCGGAAGAAGGGTCGGAGCCCGAACTTCCGGAAGTAGATCTTTTGTGCCAAGAGAGCTTCGACGAAGGCAAGTCCATCCTTCCCTTGATGCATAAATTACCTATTCTCTCTACCACTGCCTAGGCCGGGAATCATGGGGGAACATTGCATTGTGAAGGGAGAGATGGCCCGCATTAACATATTATTTCCGGTTACGAAATGTGGATCTGGAAGTAGGGCAAAGTGTTTCTCCAAATAAAACCTCTTTTTGAAAAGTTATGCGATGAAGGGTACTCACCCTCATCACCTTGAGAGTGGGATGATCAGGGACTCCCTGGTTTAGGGGAGGGCCTAAGGTGTTGGCTCAGCTGGTTTAGGCGTGAGCAGAAGGATTGTCCCCTCATATAAGGACCGGCTTGTCATTTTCACTACCTGTACTCCTTTATCGTACAACCACTCGAGACTGTGTGGGCAGTCACTCGATCCGAACTCGTGCGGTCCAACCCCAGGGTTAAGAAGGCTGGGGAGCACCGGGAGGATAAGGAAGGGGAAAGTTTTGTCCGGTTTGGGCATGGTGGTGGCCTGACTCCTTCCGGATAACCGTTAAGGTTAGGACGTACGGGTAAGGAAAGAGATCCGGCATTCGGGTCTCGCGACGGTGAGATCACAGAAACCGGGCTAGTGGGTAAAGTGTACCCCTCTGCGCAGAGTTGAAACCTATTTGAATAGTCCGTGTCCACCGGTATGGACGAGTCTGGTATGGTATGGCAATTAGAGCTTTTCACTAAGTTTCTTGACAAGGGAAAGGTGTGATTAAATGGGTGTTGAAAAAAAGATAATAAGGCCACGGGAGCGGGAAGCTCAGTGGTGGTTGAGTTTTTGGTTACTTTTAAGACCATGGGGAAAACCTTCAAGCAACTGCCTTTCTCTAAGAAAATGATGAGTGACATCAACTCCACCAAATTGAGCATGTACATCATAGGTCTCTTTCTCTCTACGGGAGCGGGGTGGGCTTGCGGAATACCTAGTGTATTCACCCAGATTTATTTATGTTTTTCAGCAGCCGAGGACTTCTTTTCTGCTATGCTTGATTAAGAGGGTTGTGTCTGCACCCAGTTCTGCCTGTGGCTTGGGCTAGTGTATTTTCCTACTGCGCTTCTCTATTTGGCTCTCTCGAGCTTGTACCCCGGTTGTTGGGCCTATGCTTCGTCGCCAAAGGTCTTGTAGGAAGAAGCGGCTTTCGGCTGAAGCTGTTTGTATAAGATGGCAGAAGGTTCCTCTTCATAAAGCTTCGGTATTACAAACCGACCTAAAGATAGAATGACCTTTTAGTCCATAAAGGTCTGAGTCAATGTTGTAAACTTTTATAAGGGGCATACTTGTAATTCCTCACAGGCTGCGCCCTGTGCCTATAAATAGTGAACAATATTCCTTTACTGTTCGGGCATTCTGATAATTGCAATCGCATCTTTCGGAATCCAACCTTTACCAAGGCAGAGGTATTATTGTATTCAATGATTCATCATATCAAATAAATATAGTATAATATAATTCATTTATGAATTATTCACCCTTTTTATACTCTTTATTCTACGTTGTTTTACAATATTTATTGAAATTTTATTACGAAGATTTAAGCTTCGTAATCATATTCTCGTTAACCTTCGTCTAAGGCTCATTATCCTCAAGGGAATAATGTTTCATGGACGAAGGACGTTAACATTTAACATTTTATGTTGCCTTGTTCTTAATTCATAGCATTTGAGAACAAGTCCCCAACATTGGCGCCCACCTCCGGTGAACTCACTTCCACTTTTTTGAGCTGATGGCTTCGTTCAACGACCAAGCTGGAGCTGCTTCGGACCCGAAGCTGGTGCTCCCGATCACAGGTGGCTCGTCCTCAGAGCCAGCTAACAAGAAACAGAAGAAGGAAGCACAGAGAAGGGTACAACATGTTGGGGTGCAAGGACCCTTCATCAAGTCAAGATGGTCTCACATTCCTATTACCTTCTCCCAAGAGGACCTTCAGCTCAAGGATTACCCACACAACGATGCCATGGTTATTTCTTGTGTTATCAAAGGATTTCTGGTCCACAATGTCTTGGTTGACACAGGCAGTGCAGCTGACATCATATTTGCTAAGGCCTTCAGACAAATGCAAGAGCCAGAAGATAAGATTCATGATGCTACACATCCTCTCTGTGGTTTCAGAGGAAGACAAATTGTAGCACTGGGCAAGATTACCATGTCAGTGACCTTCGGGTTCATCGACAACACTAGAACTGAGCAAGTTGTGTTTGACATCGTTGACATGGAATACCCTTACAATGCAATTATTGGTCGTGGCACCCTCAATACTTTTGAAGCAATTCTTCACCCTGCCTATCTTTGCATGAAGATACCTTCGGATCAAGGACCCATCGCTATTCATGGAAGCCAGGAAGCTGCCAGAAGGGCCGAAGGAAACTGGACTGATTCAAAAGCAATCCATAACATAGATGGAGCTGAAGCTTGTGAACAATACAAATTCAGAAGGGAGAAAGCAGCTTCAGCAGATCAGCCGAAGCCCATGCTCTTATGTGAGGATATAGCATAGCAGAAGGTGCTGTTGGGCTCTCAGTTATCCGAAGAACAAGAGAAAACCTTGATAAGATTTTTGTTCAACAACAAAGATGTTTTTGCATGGTCAGCCAATGATCTCTGCGGAGTTAATAGGGATGTTATTGAGCACTCGCTCAATGTCGATCCATCCTTCAGACCCAGAAAGCAAAGGCTTCGGAAAATGTCAGATGATAAGGACGAAGGTGCTCGCAACGAAGTCAAAAGACTCCTCAGTGCAGGAGTTATCAGAGAAGTAAAGTACCCAGAATGGCTAGCTAACACTGTTATGGTAAAAAAGGCCAATGGCAGTGGCGAATGTGTATCGATTTTACAGATCTTAACAAGGCTTGTCCGAAGGATGAATTCCCATTGCCAAGGATAGACTCTTTAGTTGATGCAGCAGCTTCTTCAGAGCTCATGAGTCTGTTAGACTGCTATTCAGGCTATCATCAAATCTGGATGAAGAAGGAAGATGAGCCGAAGACTAGCTTCATAACTCCAAGTGGCACATATTGTTATCTTCGGATGCCTGAGGGGCTCAAAAACGCTGGAGGAAGTTTCAGCAGAATGACTGTGAAGGTTCTCCAGTCTTAGATAGGCAGAAATGTGCTAACTTATGTTGATGACATCATTGTAAAAAGCACGAAGCAGGAGAATCATATTGCTGACCTGCAGGAGACCTTCGCCAGTTTCAGACAAGCTGGCTTAAAGTTGAATCCAGAAAAATGCGTCTTCGGAGTAAAGAAGGGGAAATTTCTAGGATGCTTGGTTTCAACAAAGGGAATTGAAGCTAATCCAAGTAAGATTGAAGCTATACTTCGGATGGAGCCACCAACTACAAAAAAGGGGGCTCAAAGATTGACAGGAAGGTTGGCATCTCTCAATAGATTCATATCCAGATCAGCAGAGAGAAACTTACCATTCTTCGAAGTGCTGAAGTCAGTCGAAGTCTTTCAATGGGGACCAATCCAGCAGAAGGCCTTCGAAGAGCTGAAGCACTATTTGATAGATCTAACAGCACTAACTCCACCTACGCCAGGGGCTCCTTTATTATTATATGTGGCAGCTTCGCACTCAGCGGTAAGTGCAGCACTTGTCCAGGAGAAGCTTGATGGCCAAGCCAGGAAGCAGGTCCCAGTATATTTTGTATCTGAAGTTCTTAGTATATCAAAGAAAAACTACACAGAATTAGAGAAGGTGTTATATGCTGTTTTGATGGCATCCAGGAAGCTTCGGCACTATTTTCAAGCTTACAACATAATTGTTCCTTCTTCACAACCTCTGAAGGATATTATGAAGAACCGAGAAGCTACTAGAAGGATTGGAAAATGGGCTGCAGAGCTCAATGAATTTTGTATTGAATATGTTCATAGATCTTCGATTCAGTCCCAGGCGTTAGCAGACTTCATTGCTGACTGGACGCCAGGGGCTCAGGAGGAAGAAACAAATAAAGACGCCGAAGCATGGACAGTGTTTTGCGATGGGTCCTGGGGAACCTTCGGAGCGGGAGCGGCTGCTGTGTTGGTTTCACCTTCCAAAGTTAAAAACTTGTTATGCGGCAAAGCTTGATTTTAGTTGCACAAACAACATTGCCGAGTACGAAGCCCTGCTTCTGGGTCTTCGGAAGCTAAAAGCAATGGGAATCAGAAGGGCTGTTCTTAAAACTGATTCCCAAGTTGTTTCGGGTCATATTGACAAGAGTTGCAAGGCTAAAGATCCGAAGCTTGAAAAGTATCTGGATATCGTTCGAAGAGTTGAAGCTTCCTTCGAGGGATTTTCTGTCAAAAATATCCCTCGAGGACAAAATGAGCATGCCGATTTGTTAGCTAAGTCAGCAGCACAGGGGCTGCCCTTACCTTCGGATGTGTTCTTCGAAACAATAAAAGCACCTTCGGTCGAACTTCTTGAAAGAGCAGTCCTCAATATATCTTCTGTTTATAGCGAAGATTGGAGAACTGAGATCATCTCTTATCTTCAGGGTAAATTCCTTTCAGATGACGAAGCTTATAACAGGAGGATAGAGGCAAGAGCTCGTCCATATGTCATGATAGAAGGAGAGTTGTACAAGCATGGAGTTTGTGCTCCGCTACTCAAGTGTTTATCCAGAACCGAAGGTATAGAGTTGATGAAAGAAATACATGCAGGCCCGTGTGGATCTCACATTGGATCTAGGCCGTTACTTGGAAAAATTTTCCGCCAAGGATTTTATTGGCCGAAGGCAGCTTCGGATGCAGCGGAATTAGTCCAAAAGTGCGAAGGTTGTCAGAAATCTGCACGAGATCAAAAACAACCTTCGTCCTTAACACAGCTCATACAACCCATTTGGCCATTGCAAAGGTGGGGCCTTGACTTGTTAGGTCCGTTACCACCGCCCCAAGGGAACCTAAGATATGTTGTAGTGGCGGTGGAATATTTTTCTAAATGGATTGAGGCAAAGCCTTTAGCCACAATAACTTCGGCCACCGTCCAAAAGTTTTTCTGGCAGAATATTGTTTGTCGTTTCGGGGTACCAAAGGCTATCACTGTGGATAATGGAACACAGTTTGACTCCGAAGCTTTTAGGGATTTCTGTGATCAAATTGGTACGAAGATCCATTTTGCATCAGTCAGACATCCGGAGTCAAATGGACTCGTTGAAAGAGCCAATGGCATCATAATGACAGGAATAATGAAGTTAATCTTCAATCAACCCAGGGGAAAGTGGCCAGATCAGTTAACCAAAGTGGTGTGGAGCCATAATACAACAACATCAAGGTCTACAGGCTTTACTCCATTCAAGTTATTATTCGGTGACGAAGCAATAACTCCGGAAGAAGCTAAAACCGGATCAATAAGGGTAGTAGCTTCGGCAGAATCAGGTTCCGAAGCTGCTTATTCTGTGGAAAAAGATGCTTTAGAAGGGATCAGGCTGCAAGCCGTGGAAAACATCAATAAATATCAAGCCGAAACAATTAAATGGCGAGATAGAAAGGTTCGGCTAAAGAATATTGAGCCAGGACACTTGGTGCTTCGGAGAGTGGCCAATCCAGAAACAGTGGGCAAGTTGCAGTTGAAATGGGATGGACCTTTCTTAATAGCATCTTCGTCAAGACCCGGTTCATACAGATTGAAGGATATGGACGGCAACGACATTCCTAGATCTTGGAATGCGGATGAGCTTCGGCGATACTATGTATAACTCGATGTAATTTTTCACATTTCTTATTTTTCTTTCATGGCACCCTTTTCCTTTCCGAAGGGGGAGAAAGGTTTTTAATGGGGCCATCACATGTAATTTCCTTTTTTAGTTCTATAAGAGCAAAATCCCCCAAGGAATGTAAATGTAAAAGCTGAGAACGCACCATCGAGTGCCGAAAAGTAAAAACGAAGAAGCTCCAAAATCGTTCCTAAGGGAATGCAGAGCTTACAGCGAAAAGTCAACGCTGATTCCGCCAAAAGTAAAGGTGAAGAAGCTCCAAAGTCGTTCCTAAGGGAATGCAGAGCTTACAGCGAAAAGTCAACGCTGATTCCGCCAAAAGTAAAGGCGAAGAAGCTCCAAAGTCGTTCCTAAGGGAATGCAGAGCTGAGGTGTGATTGTTTTTAAGAAAATAATGGCTATGAGTATGGCTTCGGATACGTGTTTGGCCATTCATTTGCACATCACATTACATCATAGCATTTGCATTCATAAACATTCATCCAGGCATGTGTAGGATAATCATCTTCATGGCATAAGTGGTTGCTTCGGCAAAAAGAAAAAAAAGAAGGGGAAGAAAGAGCTTCGTGTACAAAAAGGAGAGCTTCGGAAAAAAGGAAAATGTTGTTTTCTATGCTTCGCTGCGTACGAAAAGAAGGGAAGGTGTTTTTTCGCCTTCGGCTCAAAAAAGAAAATTTCGTCCACATCAAAGCATTTCTCATACATCAATGGAAGGATAAGGATATATCACAAGGTATGAACAGAATTCATTAAAGACAAGTTTTAGTTACATTTACAAAAGTTATCTCAAAAGTTTCTCAAGTACTGTCTACAGTCTACTATCTAATCTCCAAGGAGCTTCGGCTTCGGCGTCATTTTTAATCATCGGCTTCGGCTTCGTTATCCTACATGAATAAGGTCGTTGTAAGTCAGAATCAACCTTGCAGGAAAAGGTAAGCACAAGGTATGGTTTCTTACTGGTTCAAGGTGGCTACGAGCTTCGTCTCCAGCCTTTTCTCGCCCACCTTTTGTCCATATCATTTTTACAAATCTATTAGAGATACTTCGGGCGAGATCAGGAATGTCATCTAGGATTGATGGTGTTAAAGTGAAATTTGGCCTATTGACAATCTTTCCATGATCGCAGCCAGTTTTCAGGAAAGCTGCAGCAGTGCCCCGAGAAGCCACCCAGGCACAGAAGTCACCGTGCCCAGCTATGACTTCGTCGAGCTCGTCAATCTCACCCTCAATATGTTCGAAGGTTTGCGGTAGATCTTCAGCTGAGGGGGTGAATTTTTCACTGCTGGCCCCAACTGAGTGAAAAATCTTTCTTAATCGTTGAATGCATTTGTTGCTAAATTCCAAACATTTTTCTTGAAGGCTTGTCAATAGTTTTCTCAAATCTGAATTTTGTTGAGCTTCGGCTTCAAGTTTTGCACTAAGATCTTGCTTTTCTTGTTCGAACTGTTCAGACTAGCGGAGAAGCTTCGTGTTCAGTTCTGTTATTTTTGCTTCAGCTTCCGCCAATAAACCTTCGGTTGCCTAGAGCTCAAAGTTCTTTTTCTCGAAAGCATCTGATTGCTCCTTTATTTTGCTTTCCAAATTTTCAATTATAACTTCGTGCTTCCTATCTTCAAAATCTTGCTGCATTTGCAAGGCTTTGCTCAACAGCATACTCTGCACGAGAACAACCTTCGTCAGACATGTTTTCATTATTAGAAACAATAAAAGTTAAGGCAAAAGTAGTTCACCTTGAAGTTGGAATAAAATAAACTACCGACGATATGTTGTCGTCGGTAGCGGCTGATGTCTGTTTCTAGCTTCGGAAAGCCGATACTCTTGGACAGAGTACCGATAACTTTGGCTCCGGTTTGATCTCGAATACAATCTAATTTTTCATCATCAACGCCTCCGAAGAGGAGTGCTCCAGGTTTGTATCCGCAGGATTTTGCATATTCTCTAAGCTCTTCTCTTTCAGCTTTTGACAGTTTTTCTCCAACTAAATTCTGGAACATGAAGGCTTCGTTTTCTGAAGCTTCATCAACAATTTCTTTCCCTTTCTCCGACGCTGCGGTCACGGCCTCTTCGGCGGCGGTGGTACCTTCTTCTGCAGCCATGTCTAGCAGTATTTTGTCAATGTGTTCGATTGTGCTCTCCAGGTTCAAATCTTCAGCCGAGGCAGCTTCGGCAGCTGCGACCTCCGAAGGTGTAATTTCAATATCTGTCCCTTTTGCAGCCGCTGGTGTTTTCTGAGCTGAAGCTCTTGGCGGTGTCTTGTCAATTACTTCTGTCACAGTAATAATTCTTTGTTTCTTTGCTTTGATTATTTTCTTCGACTTTTCGGGCTCCTTGTCCTTCTGAAAAAACTTTGTCAGTTGGGGCCCCAGTGGACTTAGCTTCGCAGGTAAGGATTCAGTCATTACCTTCAGAATTTCCTCAATGTCAGCGGCAGAGGGTGATGCGGGGGTTTCTTCTTCGTCGGATATTTTACGCTTCGGAGAAGACGCTCTCTTCCTCTTCGGAATTTTCTTCTTTGGTAGTTCTTTTTCATCTTCATTTAAGGCTTCAGTTATCCTTTTCCTTTTTTGGCCTCCGGCACCTTTGTTCAGATTTTCGTAATCAGGGTATTCGAAACCTAGGGCGTCCAGCACTCGGTTTAGTCTTCGCTTCGGACGGGTGCCGAAGGCTGTGGTCATCAACTGATCTTCTTTTTTAGAATAATTGCCAAGTATCTCATTGCACATCACTTCAATTGTATCCAGCCACTCTTGGCAAGGTGTTTTGAAGTATTTCTTAAACTTGAAGTAGTAAGGTAAGGGCACGAGTTCACCTTCTTTCTTCTCCCCCTTCAGCTTCGGCATTTCCCACTCCTTTACACTAGGAAAAACTTTGAAAGCCAAAAACTCCTGAACCAGGTCCCTTGTGCTGATATGCTCTGCAATAATTCTGAATTCATTCATTGCTTGTTGTGTTGGACCTTCGGGTGTCATATTGCAGCGAGGTCGGGTTTCTCCGAAGATTAATTCGAGTGGACTTTGTACAAGCTTTTCCTTGTCGTCATCAACCTTGGCATAGAACCACTCTGATTTCTAGCCTGCTGCCCATTTGCTTCGGTAGCTAATTACAGGAAACTTTGTAGATTTCCGATAGGCGAAGTTATAGCAACCAAAATTGTCGTGCAATCCATCCTTTCTAGCCTTCGTTTGATAATGCAACTCGTGAACCCGGCAAAAGCTGTCCGCAAATGGTTCCACCGCTTGGCGTCGGAGTGCCCAGATATAAACACTAAGCCTAACGATAGCGTTAGGGGTCAGCTGGTGAAAATAGATACCGAACCTCTTCAGTACCTCTGCAATAATCCCATGTAAGGGAAATCTTAATCCAGCCTTTAGGAAGCTCTTGAAAATAACAATTTCATCCTTCTCCGGCTTTGGGGTAGTTTCTTCTCCTCCGAAGCGTAATAGCTTCTTCTGATTTTCAGTAAAAAAGCCTGACTTTACCATCTTGGACAGATCAGCCTTCGAAACAGTAGATTTCCCGAAGTCCAAGTGGCTGGGCTTGCTTGGCATGGCAATGCGATAATCATCTTCGGGATCGGTTTCCTCAATATCTTCTTCTTCTGCTTCAGCGATTGCTTGTTCTGCTTGTTCTGCATCATCATTAGGGATCTTTTCCGAAGTCACCAGCCCGGATCGTTGCATAGCTTCGGAGATAGGAACAGTCTCCGAAGCTTCAGTCTCGTCCCCCTCACGCTCAACCCTGGCGGTAGAACGCACTCTGGCCATTTAATTATGAACTTGTGGAACTTTAATACTTTCTTCCTCCGAAGCAGGTTTCAAACTGGAGCTTCGTTCGATTCCGACAGACAAGCTTCGGCGACGGTTAAAAATTTTGGCAGCAAAACAGTGCAAATAGCAATGAATGCTGTGGTAACTTCACACCTACTCGTCTGTTTATATAGTGTTGCAGGTAAGAAGGCGAAGCGCCAGGATTTTTACACCAGGCGGACACCCGCTCGCACTCGCTGCGTGGTGGACCGCAGAGACCGAACAGTAACTCTGCAAGGCGGGGCCGCTACACGCTGGGAAATTGAATCGTTTCTTGACAACGAGCTCAGGAAAGGTGTTTTTTAGACCTTCGGCGCTCCGAAGCTTAAGAGACTTTTTTTCACGGATCAAGCTCTTTACGAAAAACGATCTAGCACCGCGAAAGGGGCTACTGTTGGGCCTATGCTTCGTCGCCGAAGGTCTTGTAGGAAGAAGCGGCTTTCGGCTGAAGCTGTTTGTATAAGATGGCCGAAGGTTCCTCTTCATAAAGCTTCGGTATTACAAACCGACCTAAAGATAGAATGACCTTTTAGTCCATAAAGGTCTGAGTCAATGTTGTAAACTTTTATAAGGGGCATACTTGTAATTCCTCACAGGCTGCGCCCTGTGCCTATAAATAGTGAACAGTATTCCTTTACTGTTCGGGCATTCTGATAATTGCAATCGCATCTTTCGGAATCCAACCTTTACCAAGGCAGAGGTATTATTGTATTCAATGATTCATCATATCAAATAAATATAGTATAATATAATTCATTTATGAATTATTCACCCTTTTTATACTCTTTATTCTACGTTATTTTACAATATTTATTGAAATTTTATTACGAAGATTTAAGCTTCGTAATCATATTCTCGTTAACCTTCGTCTAAGGCTCATTATCCTCAAGGGAATAATGTTTCATGGACGAAGGACGTTAACATTTAACATTTTATGTTGCCTTGTTCTTAATTCATAGCATTTGAGAACAAGTCCCCAACACCGGTATTGTAATAAATTTATCTAAACTATGTACTATTTGAAGTAAGGAATGTGTTTACTAGCCTCCCGGGACTAGTAATTGTTTCACATTTGAGTCCCAAAGGATCGGGACGCTTCAGGTGGTATCGGAGCCCATAGGACTGGCCGTAGGTCGCAGCCCTGACCCTAAAACTTACCTTAAAAAGAAAATACCTCTTACCTTAAGAAAAGTTTTCTCTTCCCTTCCCCGGTTTTAACAAGACCCTTCTTTTCCTATTCTAGATGGAAGACTCTCTGGCCATTAAGTCATCCTACTGCTCAGAAGTGGAAGGGTTCCCACGCCTCTTGCGAAGCTGTGCGCTCCGCATGGGAATCCGCAAGAAGCCGGAATACGTCTGGACGGAGCATATCGAGGGCGGAATGATGAGATGCTCTATGGCAGTCTACCTGGGGGAAAGCCAAAGCTATCCAAACCAACGTTCCTTCCAAGTCACTTTTACCGGAGACCATTTCCTAGATGCTTGCCAAAATGTCGCCCGAAAAGCCCTCCGACAACTGTGTCAGAACTACAACAAAGTAATCATTGAAACCCCCCTTCGCTATTTTCCACCCAGCAACAAGAATACCCCCACCTGGAGGAAAAGACTTCAGGCCCTATCAGGAGGAGATCCTATTGAGAATGATCCCACCATTGTCTACATGGCTGGATACCTTCATACCCTTGATAACCAATATGATGACCTCGCCCTCCACTGCACCTCCCTAACCTCCCGGGTGGAAAGCCTGGAGCAAAAAGTCAGGGAACTTTCAGAAGAAAAAGCGTCCCTTCAAGGGAGCCTCTCGATAGCTGAAGGCGAAGAGACCAATACCCGTGAAGCTTACCGCACCCTCAAAATGGACTACGACAAGAAACTGAAGAAGCTCGCCCCCACAAGAAAAATCCGCAAGAAGACCAAAAGCCAAGGATGTCAGACTGAGCAGAAGGAAGAGAACCCCCCTAGGAACCAGTCCGACACCGAGGACATGTCCCTGGCCAGCCTTGATGACCTTCTCAAGGAATTTGGGGACACTTTAGAGAAAGAGTTCGGGGGTACCTTAGATAGCACCCGCGTGTGATGAGCTAGTGGTAGCAGTGTATTGTGTTATGTAATGGCTTGATGTAATGAATAAAATAACTAGTTAAAAAAATGGCATGTGCATAATAGTGACTCTCTTCCCATGGCAGATGGCTTCGGATAGAACCACGCCTACCGCCTCCGGGATTGGAGCAAGACTTCCTCTAGGAGCTGAAGGAGAGGCTGGCGGAGAAGGGGGTGAGACCCACCTCCCCGCACCTCCAGAACTACCACTAGACCTAGCCCAAGTTCTGGCCAATCAAACCCGACTCATTGAAGTCCTCACTCGAAGTCTGGAAAACCAGCGCCCAGGCGGTGGAAGGCCCCAGGACAGGATGGGGGAATTCTTGAGACTCAAGCCGCCCACGTTCGCAGGGTCCAGCAATCCCCTCGATGCAGATGACTGGCTTCACACGATCAAGAGGAAGTTGGAAGCCATCGCTTGTCCTGAGAATCAGCGTGTTCAGCTGGCAGCTCATCAGCTTTCAGGAATGGCTTTAGCATGGTGGGACACTTTCAGTGAAGCCGTCAGAGATGCTACATGGGCAGAATTCGAAGCAGCCTTCCATGAGCACCACATACCCCAGGGGATAGTTCAACTCAAGGAGGATGAGTTCCGGGAGCTAACTCAAGGCGGGAGAACAGTCAGTGAGTATGTGCACAAGTTCACAGAGCTGGCCCGCTACGCGCCTGAGGATGTCAGCACCGAGTCCAGAAAGATGGCTCGTTTCCTGAGAGGATTAAGACCCGAGCTTAAGACCATCCTCGCCAGCCAAGACTTCCACAGCTTCTCTCACCTCTCCAACAAAGCTATTCAAGTGGAAAGAGCAAAAGAGGAAGAAAAATGGCACATCAAGAGGAAATTTCAGGTCCTCCGAGCGCAACAGCAAGAACGTCACCAGAGAGCTCGACCCTTTGGGCTTCCACCCAGGGGTCCAAGCTTCAATAAGCAATCTGGACCCTCTCCATCGCGCTACAGTCAGCAGAGTCAGAGCTCCCATCAGGCACCCTCCGTTGCAAGCAACCAGCCGCCAGCAAACGCCTGTTGGCACTGCGGGGACCCCAGTCACTTCAAGAACAACTGCCCTCAGTTGAAGGCACCAGGACCAACCTACTCCAACTCGGTGAATGGCCCCAAGATTCCATCGGCACCTACCTCCAAGGCGCTTCCTTCCAACAGCCAGCAGAGCAGGACTCAGTACCAGGGCAGGGCCCGGGTCAACCACGTCGACGCTCAAGAAGCTCAGCAAGCCCCGGGAGTAGTGCTCGGTGAGTTCCTTGTTGAATTTACTCCCGCTACTGTGCTTTTTGATTCAGGAGCATCCCATTCTTTCATAGCTGCTAAGTTTGTGGAAAAGCATGGCATCCCCTCTACACCACTAGCTATCCCTTTGGTCACCCGAACCCCGGGATCAGACCTCCTGTGCAAACTCAGGTGTTCCCAAGTCAGAATCCTTTTAAGTGGGGTAGTGTTCCTAGCAGACTTAACCATCTTGCCATCTCAAGGGATTGATGTAATCCTAGGAATGGATTGGCTAACTAAACACAAGGGTGTTATCAGCTGCGCAAGCAAGACTGTTCTTCTCATAGATCACCAAGGAAAGGCAGTTTCCTGTCAAGCCCAACCGCCCACAAATGATCCAATGATATTTAATCTGGCAGTAGAAAGCATGTCTGTAATCAAGGAGTTTGAAGATGTATTTCCAGAAGAGTTGCCCGGGATGCCACCAGAAAGAGGAGTAGAGTTCTATATAGATCTCATTCCCGGCACTGCACCCATCGCAAAGAGACCATACCGCATGGCCCCCACTGAGTTGGCAGAATTGAAACTCCAGATTTCAGAACTACAACAAAGAGGGTACATCCGTCCCAGTTCGTCTCCCTGGGGAGCACCCGTTCTTTTCGTTACCAAAAAGGATGGGAGTATGAGGATGTGTATTGATTATCGATCCTTGAACGAAGTTACAATCAAGAATAAGTACCCTCTCCCTCGGATCGATGACCTCTTCGACCAACTGCAAGGAGCCAAATACTTCTCCAAGATAGACCTTAGGTCAGGGTATCACCAACTGAGAATCAAAGAAGCAGACATTCAGAAAACTGCATTCGTCACCAGATACGGGCAATATGAATTCACAGTGATGCCATTTGGGCTGACAAACGCACCCACCTTTTTCATGAACCTCATGAATAAGGTATTTATGGAAGAATTGGATAAGTTTGTCGTAGTCTTCATCGACGACATCCTTATTTATTCCAAGAATCGCAAGGACCATGAGCATCACCTTCGAATCGTCCTCGGAAGACTCAGAGCACATCAACTTTATGCTAAGCTCAGCAAGTGTGAGTTTTGGTTAGAGAAGATAGCTTTCCTGGGGCATATCTTGACTGCAGAAGGGATAGAAGTGGACCCATCTAAGGTAGAAGCTGTTTCAAATTGGAAGCAACCATCCAATGTCAGTGAAGTACGAAGCTTTCTGGGAATGGCAGGGTATTATCGCCGCTTTATCAAGGGATTCTCCAGCATAGCAAAGCCCTTGACTGAACTTCTCAAAAAGGACAATAAGTTTGTGTGGACTCCCAAGTGTGAAGAAAGTTTCCAAATCATCAAAGAGAAACTTACAACCGCACCAGTCTTGACTCTCCCAGACATACACCAAGATTTTGTCATCTTCTGTGATGCTTCCAAGCAAGGCTTAGGGTGTGTCTTAATGCAAAATGAGAAAGTCATTGCTTATGCATCTCGCTTACTCAAGCCGCACGAACAGAACTATCCCACCCACGATCTGGAATTGGCAGCCATAGTGCACGCCCTAAAAATATGGAGGCATTATCTGATTGGGAACAAATGCCACATCTTCACTGATCACAAGAGTCTAAAGTACATCTTCAGGCAACCGGACCTCAACCTCCGTCAAAGAAGGTGGCTTGAATTGATCAAGGATTACGACCTCGAAATCCACTACCACCCCGGAAAGGCCAACGTAGTAGCAGACACCCTCAGCCGAAAACCTTTCGGGGTTAAAGGAACAAACTTTCTGGAAGATTGGAAGAAAGAATCAGCTCAGCTAAATACATGTTTGGGAGGCAACGGTGGCCTGGAAGTCAAGCCAAACCTAGAAGATCTCATATGCAAGGCCCAACGCCTGGACGCAGAAACAACCAAACTTATGGAAAGAACACGCAAGGAGCAACTTCCGGACCTTAGGACAGATAAGCAAGGAGTCCTCTGGTTCAAGGACCGCCTGTGCGTGCCAGTGGGAGAGGCACGAGAAACCCTGCTCGATGAAGCCCACAACTCAGCTTACTCTATCCACCCAGGGACCACCAAGATGTACCTAGACCTCAAGGCCAGATATTGGTGGAAAGGGATGAAGAGGGAAATAGCACAGTATGTGGCCCAATGTGACACCTGTCAACGAACAAAGGCCGAACATCAGAAGCCTGCAGGCCTACTTCAACCCCTCCCAATACCCGAATGGAAGTGGGAAGAAATAGGCATGGATTTCGTAACAGGACTGCCCAGATCACAGAGAGGAAATGATTCCATTTGGGTGATAATCGATCATCTCACCAAGGTAGCCCACTTCGTTCCAGTGAAGACCACTTTTGGAGGAGCAGCCCTTGCCCGATTATACCTTAAAGAGATAGTCAGGCTACATGGCATTCCACGGAAGATAGTATCAGATAGAGGAACGCTGTTCACTTCAAAATTTTGGAAGGGCCTTCAGCAAGCAATGGGCACCAAGCTAGATTTCAGCACTGCTTATCATCCCCAGTCAGATGGTCAAACCGAAAGAGTCAACAAGGTCCTCGAAGATTTACTCAGAGCCTGCGTATTAGCCTTCGACAGAGATTGGGAGTCCAGTTTGCCGTACGCCGAATTCTCGTACAACAACAGCCATCAGGCCAGCATCAAAATGTCACCATTCGAAGCACTGTATGGAAGAAAATGCCAGACTCCCCTAATGTGGTCCAATGTGGGGGAAAGGACACTAGAAGGACCCGACTTTGTTAAAGAAGCCGAAGAAAAAGTCGCTTTGATCCGCAGGAGGTTACTTGAAGCTCAGAGTCGACAGAAGAGTTACACAGACAATAGGCGAAGGGAACTCAGATTTGAGGAAGGAGATTTTGTTTATCTCAAGGTTTCCCCAATGCGTGGTGTCAAAAGGTTCCAGATGAGAGGAAAGCTAGCACCCCGATTCGTCGGTCCTTACTCTGTCATTTCCCGAATAGGACCCGTGGCATACCGTCTTGAGCTACCAGAATCCATGTCAGATATTCACAATGTGTTCCATGTGTCTCAACTCCGCAAATGCCTAAAAGTACCAGAAACCCGTATCGAGGCAGAGACAATTCCGATTCGAAAGGAACTCTAGTACCGGGAAAAGCCAGTGAAGATTCTCGACTCAGCAGTCAGGAGGACCCGCAATTCGGAAGTGAGACTCTGTAAGGTTCAGTGGAGCAGAGATGGAGAAGAGGAAGCCACCTGGGAAAGTGAGGACTCTCTGAGGAAGGAATACCCTTACCTTTTCTCGAGCCCCGTCTGAATCTCGAGGGCGAGATTCCTTTAAGTGGGGTAGGTTTGTAGCATCCCAAAAATCCTAATCCAGGTTTGAAACCCTAATCTACTTTTTTTTCCTCCCTTCATCCTCTAATTCTAAGATCTCCACTAAGTTTTCTTTCATCATATGCATGCATTTTGTTTGATCACAAAGCACCTCACTTAGATTCTATTTTCTAAACACTTAGAGTATTCACAAAATATTTTTGTTCAAAGGAAAAGGGGCAAAATGGGAAATAGGAATTGAAAAGTAAAAAGAAAAAGGGAAAAACCCTCCCCTCTCCCTGCTGGACCGATTTCCGGCCCAACACCCGCAACCCCCCCTTCCCACGCGCCCGCACTCCTCCGCATTCGGCCCAACTTCGGCCTGCTTCCGCGCGCGCGACAGCCGCTCCACACCCCGCCCTCCCTCTCGCTGACAAGACATCCCCACCCGTCAGCCACCCGCTCTCTCGCACGCTCGCTCCCTCTGACCAAGCGGCCCCACGAGTCAGTTGCTTCGTCGTCCGTCCGCCGTCCCCTCGCCGAAGTCACCTCCGGCCGTCGCCTCCGTCCTCCCCTCTGCCATCCTGCCGCACAGGGAAGTTTGGCACCGCTCCGTCCTCCTCCCCTTGACCAGCGTCCTCGCCGGTACCGCCCCGCCGTAGCGTCCCCTCGGCGGCACTGTGCGCCATTTATGGCGGCACTGGGAAGCTCGCCGGAGTCAGGGAGCTCCACCGCCCCCCCTTCCCCCGCGCGCCTATAAAAAGCTCGCCCCGAGCTCCTTCTTCCTCGCACCAGCTTCGGCCATCCCTCTTCCCCCTCCCCCGAGCCCAATTCGCAAAGAGCCGGCGTCGTCCTCCTCTCCGGTGAGTCCTTTCCTCCTCCTCCCTCTCCTTCTCTGTTGGTCCGGCAAGGAATTGAATGAGCCGAGCAGCTCCCTCGCGTAGCCACGAACCCGAAGCACCGCCTTCCAGCCCCCGTTCCCCACCCAGAGCCCACCGACGGCGATCCCCGCCGCGGAACTCCGCCCCCTCCCCGTGGGCAGCCCCCTCCCGACCCCCTCTGGCCAAATTGAACCTACCATGAGAATCACCAACCGCCGCCCGTGCTAAACCACCCCCCTCGGACCAAGAACCGGGCCACCGACGGCAAGCCGCCGTCAAGCTTCTCCGGCGGCCGGTTTTCCCCGCGCTCGGCCGGTTCGCCCGCCGTCGGACCGCAACACCGTTTCCCCCCCTCTCGCTGGCAAGTGGGCCCTCAAGCGACGCCGTCACCCTCGCGGCCGCGCCGTTTCCCCCCCTCGCTCGTGGGCCGCCGCTGGGCCGAAAGCGCCTCAGCGCGCGCTCGCGCCCGGGGTGGGCCAAAAATCGTGCCCCCGGCCTAGAAGAGAGGAATTCTCTTTTCTTTTTATTTTCCACCCTTTTTCCCATTTAAATAGTTTTCTCAATATTTTATGCACCAAAAATTATCAAAAAGGATTTCCAAGGCCACATAAAATAATGTTGTTAGAAAATGACACACTATGATTGATGAACCACTATTGATGTATTGTTTTACTGTATGTTTCCTAGAAGAAGCGGGAACCGCAGATCCGGATCCCGTAGCTCCGGAAGAAGGGTCGGAGCCCGAACTTCCGGAAGTAGATCTTCTGTGCCAAGAGAGCTTCGACGAAGGCAAGTCCATCCTTCCCTTGATGCATAAATTACCTATTCTCTCTACCACTGCCTAGGCCGGGAATCATGGGGGAACATTGCATTGTGAAGGGAGAGATGGCCCGCATTAACATATTATTTCCGGTTACGAAATGTGGATCTGGAAGTAGGGCAAAGTGTTTCTCCAAATAAAACCTCTTTTTGAAAAGTTATGCGATGAAGGGTACTCACCCTCATCACCTTGAGAGTGGGATGATCAGGGACTCCCTGGTTTAGGGGAGGGCCTAAGGTGTTGGCTCAGCTGGTTTAGGCGTGAGCAGAAGGATTGTCCCCTCATATAAGGACTGGCTTGTCATTTTCACTACCTGTACTCCTTTATCGTACAACCACTCGAGACTGTGTGGGCAGTCACTCGATCCGAACTCGTGCGGTCCAACCCCAGGGTTAAGAAGGCTGGGGAGCACCGGGAGGATAAGGAAGGGGAAAGTTTTGTCCGGTTTGGGCATGGTGGTGGCCTGACTCCTTCCGGATAACCGTTAAGGTTAGGACGTACGGGTAAGGAAAGAGATCCGGCATTCGGGTCTCGCGACGGTGAGATCGCAGAAACCGGGCTAGTGGGTAAAGTGTACCCCTCTGCGCAGAGTTGAAACCTATTTGAATAGTCCGTGTCCACCGGTATGGACGAGTCTGGTATGGTATGGCAATTAGAGCTTTTCACTAAGTTTCTTGACAAGGGAAAGGTGTGATTAAATGGGTGTTGAAAAAAAGATAATAAGGCCACGGGAGCGGGAAGCTCAGTGGTGGTTGAGTTTTTGGTTACTTTTAAGACCATGGGGAAAACCTTCAAGCAACTGCCTTTCTCTAAGAAAATGATGAGTGACATCAACTCCACCAAATTGAGCATGTACATCATAGGTCTCTTTCTCTCTACGGGAGCGGGGTGGGCTTGCGGAATACCTAGTGTATTCACCCAGATTTATTTATGTTTTTCAGCAGCCGAGGACTTCTTTTCTGCTATGCTTGATTAAGAGGGTTGTGTCTGTACCCAGTTCTGCCTGTGGCTTGGGCTAGTGTATTTTCCTACTGCGCTTCTCTATTTGGCTCTCTCGAGCTTGTACCCCAGTATTGTAATAAATTTATCTAAACTCTGTACTATTTGAAGTAAGGAATGTGTTTACTAGCCTCCTGGGACTAGTAATTGTTTCACATTTGAGTCCCAAAGGATCGGGACGCTTCAGCCAACATGCTAGGGTTTCGTGGGCTGCGCGGGAGGGATGTGAGGCGAAGTGGGCCAAATTGGTGACTGTCGGCCCAATGGTGCATAGTTTCGTTTTATTTTTATTTTTCTCCACTATTTCCTTCCCTTTTGATTTTTAAACTTTGAATTTCAATTCAAATGTTGTTGTGGATTTGTTTTTACCAATTAAACATGTTCTGTGAACATCCAGTATTAATTTCATTTATAAAATTCATTTTGTATTTTTATAGTACCTCTTTTCTTTATTATTTTCCCTTTCTCACTTATAAATTAAGTCTTAATTCTATTTTTTCAAATTTAAAATTGTCTCACAAATTTGAATACAAATGTAGAAATACAATAACCACAACATGATATGCATATTTCTTTATTTATTTATTTGTTAATTGACCAATATTATTTCATTATTTAAATATGCACAAATAGAATAAATTCAAATAATCTCTAAAGGTTCCATAGATTCTAAAACACTTTTATATCAATATATGCATTTATTTATTTATTTTATTACACCAATTTTAGGGCTTTACATCGGGCGAGACGTGAATCCTCCGGGGTCGGCTGCCTTTGCCCGAGGCTGGGCTCGGGCGAGGCGAGATTGTGTCCCTTGAGTGGACTGAGCCTTGACCTTAATCGCACCCATCAGGCCTTTGCAGCTTTGTGCTGATGAGGGTTACCAGCTGAGATTAGGAGTCTTGGAGGTACCCCTAATTATGGTCCCCGACAAGCTAAGTTACATTTTTTCTATCTCTCCTCCCACCTCACCCTAGCCGCCGACCTCTCCCTCCCCCGGCCATTGGTTCTCTCTCCGGCTGGCCAGCTGCGGGACCCTCCCTCCCCTCCCCCATGGAGCATCCCACCTTCGATGCCACCCTTGTGACCGTCGGCGCGGGCGTCGGTGTGCGCACCGCCACCACCACGTCCGCGGGCCTCCTCCCTGATGTTGGCCTGCTCGCTCTCACCGACACGGGTGTCGTCTTCCCCGACACCGCGGCCGACCTCCTCCCTGCCGCTAGCAGCTCCATCTCCTCCCGCAACAACAGCAAGCTCATCGTGGATGGGGCCCCCTTCATAGTCGGCCTTGGCCCCTCTCCGGAGGCCCCTGTTGTCCTCTCTGTGCAGCAGGGTGCCCGACGCTCCTCGCCAGGCTTCCTCGCCCACTACCCCCCCTCATCGAGCCCACGTGAACCGACATCGTCACATCCTCGTCGCCCTCTACGCTTGTCTCTACCGCCTTAGTTGCGGCAATCACCACCAACCAGGCGTCTGTCACCACCTCTCAGGATCACGAGCATGTTGCGTCCTTTGCCTTGGAGCAAGAGCGCGCCATGGGCGCCGCCTTGACCGTTCAGATGGCCACCACACAATGCCTCCTCCTCGGTCGCAGTCCTACCCCTGTGTAGGAGTCGAACCATGTAGACATTGTTTTGTTGATTAGGTACATAAATACATGTGATTAAATATTTTTTTATTTTTAAAATATATATACAATGAGTGATCTAGTTTTGTTCAAAAAATCTCAGCAACACAAATATGAAATCGGTTCGGTGATTAAATCTTTTAATCGGAAGATACGCCTGTAGCAGCTCTCTCCCGCCGACCTGGCGCCGGGTACAATTTTGCACGGGCTCAGCCTGCATCTGTGGAGAAACCAACCAAACAAGGAGTGCTTTAATGCTCAGCGGGTGTAGCTGCACCCACAGAGCAGCCAACCAAGCACGCCCAAGCCCAACGGTTAAGCCGATTTATTAGCTCATACTACATTGCTGTGGGTTTTATTTATGGTTGGAATCAGCGTTAAGCTTGTGCTCTCCATGAGTAGGGAATAGCACTAGCTTTTAGAGCGTGAGTTCAATAATATTCCCTTTACAGAACCTTCTTTGTCAGCAGTACGCTCGCAGGGCACAGAGGCACTCGATCCTCGATCCAGGCCATGGAACAAGTGGCAGGAAATGCTTCCAACCACATGCATGTGCTCGGTGTAGCTGCTGGTGCAGGAAACATGTTGTTGTGATCTGTTTTGCTGTACTACAGGAGACGTCCGCGTGCAGCCGCAGAAAAGCTCCAGTGATGATGGCGTGCATTTGGTCAACTGTGTCACCAAGACACTCTGTCAAAAGCTCCAGTGATGATGTCGCACATTAGGTCAACTGTCACACACATACAATCTGTGCGCTGCGCCGCCACTGGGGAGCAGAGCAGAGCAGAGCAGAGCTAGCCGACACGGGCGGTCGTAGGTCCGGGGCCATACATGAGCATGATGAACTTGCTGGAGCCGCAGTACAGTGCGTTGAGTGCTTGACTGCTTGTGCTTCTTCGCAGATCGTTACGGGGAGCAGAGACCTGATCTTCGACAAGGACGCAACTCCAACCGCAACAGGACGCAACGCAGAGCACAGCGCCCAGCCGCCCCGAGCGGACGCCAGTTCGTAGCAGGTTTCCGAGCGGACGCCACTTTCGTCTCCCAACATAAGTTATTTCCGAAATTACTAAGGAGTCTGCAGAAATCCAGTTCGTAGCAGGTTTCTGTATAGTAGGCCAGGCACTTAACAGGTTTCATCGGTTACAGTTATTCATCAACCAGTCTTCCATTTGCTCCGATTAGTAGTTTTAACAGTAAACGCTTATCTGGTCACCTAGCACACAGATTCTTTTAGCTTAGCACCATTTTGCTGTCTGATTAGATGGTTTTTATACCTTCAAAGTGTGAGATGTATAGCTAAGCAGATGTAATATCATCTTATTTGACACGACATGAAAAGGGCAAGACAATTTGTCACGAATTGACCACACCTACATGACTCAAGCGTTCAAGGCTGTCTGCGCAAAGCACTGATGCTTAGGTTATGTAGAGTGTCATGTGTTACTTGGGGGCACCCATTTGAACATTGGCTGCGAGATGGTCGTGCTAGCCACTGTAGGCCATCAGACAGTTTTTTCTTTTGGTTTCTTATCAAGTTTTAGCTTGGTTTGATTGTGAGGATTGGAACTAGGTTTGTTAGACAATAGACATGCTCATCGTTTCTTAGCTTGGATGGATTGTAATGAGCAGCTCTATGTATGAGGAATGACTGACATGGGAAATCAAGCTTAAAAAGAGCCTCTAGGGCTCAAGCTGTTTCTCTACCCTGTCCCAAACATCATGGGTAATGTTTGTTTTTTTAATCTGTTCTATTGCCTAGAATGGAACTAGATGGTGTAGGGTTCTTAGTTACTGTGTTCAAACTATGAAACTAGCTTTTACCTGCAGTATCTCTGTCTATTTTATGTCTCTGTGACTTAATTTCTACTGGTGACTCGGGGTAATAGTATCAGTAAGATGAAACTTGGTGAACAAATGCTTTTCTTTAACGAAATTTGTGGGACTGGTTTTCTGTTTTTATAAGAGATGAAGAATTGACACTAGAAAGAGTTCGAAAGATTTATGTGACTCAGTTATCTTCACCCTTTGGTTTCTAGTGGACGGTACACAGTTCAAAGCAACTCCACTGAGTGCATTCTTCATGTTCATGGTATGCTGACACGATATGTTCACCTGACAGCCAATGCAAATGCTCTCAAAGTCAGCTGCGAACTTCTGCGAATATTTGTTACAGGTTCGCACTCCCTAAAGAAGTGCTGCATCACTGCAAGCTAATTATGTTGGGGAATCAAATCCGTTTCTGTGATTTAACTGAAATTTCTCTTGCAGAGGCTATTCAACGATCTGCTTTTATCGCTGAAGCAGAGGGTGGTACTGCCATTGAACCCACCCACCTAGTTTGTTCGCTTGGATTTAATATGTTCCGGATTCTACTGTTTCTATAGTGTTTTATCTCACAGTTACAGCAGTCCGAACAGCTTATTTAATCCGAAGCGAACACTTGAGCTACCCCATGTAGCCTCCCGAACTGTTTATCTGGGTGAGTGCATTTACTAAGCTGTGTCTGGCGTGAAAGGATAAAGATGCCCGGATGCATTGGCAGGATCGTATGGATCAATGTGTTGTAAACACGGGCAACTTCTATATCGTCTTAAGGAATTATTACAAATGCATTTCTTGGAATATTTTCGTGCTCGTGATGTGTTTGACACAACAAAACACAGCCCAGCCATCCCTCCAGTGGAGCTCAGAATCCAGGTGATGAATATCTGAGCCTGCAGCTACAGGATTGTCTTGTTTGCTGTAACACGGATTCTAAAGTCTAAATTTACAACAACAACAAAGCTCTTTTAGTCTCGGTAAAAACTGATGTGCAATCAGGCTTTGCGTGCAATCACTATGTAATCAGCTATCAAAAGGCATAAAATTTTTCAAAAGATTTATAGATGTACTTTATTATTTACTCTACTAATATAATCAGGTTCTTTAAAACCCGAAGCCTTTTCAAGCTCTCCCCGCGTTTCACGGTCTATCGGCCTCGCGTGCGCGGACGTGTGCCCAGGCTCCGGAGCGGCGGCCTCACGCCCACGTTTCACGCGCCAGGTGTCCCTTCGCTCGCCCTAAACACGCGCATCTCAGCTCCCTAGGGACACCGTCTGTCGCCGCGCGAGGTATGGCCGTCCCTGCCCCTCCGGTGAGGCCGGGCGTCGTAATCCGTGGACAGGCCCAGCGTCGCGTCCACTGTGACCCATCGTGCTTCATCTGCCACACCGGAGCCACCACACCTTCGCCCACCGCACGGGAGACGCTCCATCGCTGCTATGGTGGGCCCTACCATCGAGAGGACCCAGGCACGGTTGCAGGCTTGCAGCAGGCAGACGACACAGTCCGCCGCGTGGCCGTCATCGTTGTACCCACCACCTGACGGCTGCTCACGGTCTCCAGATCTGAATAGGGAGGCGACCCAACGGCTATGCACGGTGTCCAGATCTGAACAGGAAGCGGCATGGTCGCCGTTGGCTACCACTGTTGCCCTGCTTCGACCCAATCGTGCTTCGTCCACCGTATGGGAGCCGCATAGGACCGATCCACCTTCACCTTCTGCATGGGAGCCGGTCTGCCGCTGCTATGGTGGCCCCTGGCGCTGTGCGGACCCACGCGCAGCTACAGCGAGCAGGGGATGCAACCCTTTGTGTAATCCTCATCGGTGAACCCAGCACCCCACGACTGCGTACGCTTCAGCACTGCAACGACATAGTCGCCGACGCTGTTGTCCTCTCCACAGAAACTGGGTTAGTACCTTCCTTCAGTTTATTATGTGCCCCCCTACACCTCGTCCCTTCTTGACATTTTAGAGACCTACCTCTACCGTCGTCCTCAGTCCAGCTCTTCTTTATTTTGGGGTTCTT
The DNA here is from genome assembly GCF_902167145.1 of Zea mays. Lineage (NCBI taxonomy): Eukaryota > Viridiplantae > Streptophyta > Magnoliopsida > Poales > Poaceae > Zea > Zea mays. The sequence continues at coordinate 128,134,293 of NC_050105.1, read as the reverse complement.
GCCGGACACCGTTCTCAAGACTCCCGCTTTGCCGCTGATGGCGTTCGTGACCTAGGTGCTGTGAAACCTTCGTGTATCTAGGTTAGTTCGCCTATTGATCTCTGCTTGTTCATCTCCTTGATCTGGTTGTTGGGAACCTTGTTACTTGTAATCCAGATTTTTCTTATTTGCATGTCTGCAATCAGGTTCACACTCTTCACCTATGCAAATGTGCATACTGGTGTTCTGCATATTCTAATCTCGATATTTAGGTCCAGCGCTTGTTAGTTGCACATTGTGGTTTTCTGTCTTTCATATTTCACGCTTGCACTGTACCTGCTATTGATTAGAATCTATATACACTATGATTAGTCCTCCGTAATTTCCTCAAGGCACTAACAGAGCATTTTTACTGATATTTTCTAGGGAGGGAAAGGAATAACAAATCTAAGACCTAATCTTCAGGTATGTTTTGTCCAGACTGAGTTAAATTCCACTTATGCATTTTCTTACTTTTTTTCTTCAAGAACTGTCTTACTAATATTTAATCTGTAATGGTTGTATTGTTATTTTTATGTTCCATGTCATAAGCCATGGACTCAATATTGTTCTTCTGTTTACCCTTGTTTTCATGAACTGAGATTCGAACACTGTACAAGACTAAATGATTACAAAATAGAAGTGAAATTGTTCTCTGATATGAGGGACCGAAATTTCTTTTCCAGTGAAGTCTTTGTATCTTGTGAAGATGGATCTTTATCCTGACCTTTTTTTGCTGAAAAAACAAATATTCCAGCCTATAATCTGATTAAGGAAAAATTAAAGATATATCAGATTCTTAATGTAGAAGTGTAACCAGTTATAATGTGTGCAAATAATAAGTAATTATGAGTTTATGACACCAAATGTTGCAAAAATATGACATTCATTTGATATATATGACATTCATTTGCTCCATATAGACATGACTAGAAGAAAAAGAAACTATCACAAGCACTTAATAAAGGAAAAGCACAGGTAGACACAGTCAATCAGGCTATTGTAGAATTTGTATGAAAAAGAATATGATGGCCAATGGCATAAAAATTAACAATATTTAACTTAACACAACATTAAATATGCATATGATAGTAGATGTCATTCAATCAACCGTACCTAAATGAACACATCATTGATTAGATAATCACAACAACCAAGTCTATGTGCTGACATTGCTTGTGTACAGCTTGGATTTTATTTTAGAAAATTATCGATATTTCACATTGAAAGACAGAAAATGATTACAACAGCGGACAGGAAGATTATAAAACATGTGTACATGTGATGAAACTATAATGATAAAATATGTGGAATTTAATAGATCCAGTATTCCAATTGCTTGACTGAAAAGCATTTGAAACCTCAACAATTACATATAAAGGGAAATTGGAAAAGAATAAGGAAAAGGAAGAAATAAGATTGGTGTGTAAGTAAAACAGAATGAAGTATCATGTGTTGAGCAAGAACCTTGAATCTTCCATAAATTTTATAAAGAAAGGTGGCATAAAGCTCCCTTAGTAGTTGAGTGGTCCCAGAAACAACTCAATTTGAATACTGCTCTTATTGCTATTATTTTCAAAGCAAAATTTACAAAAATGATTAAAAGAAGAATATAGAAAACTCAAGTGACCTGACCTACAGTTGGTTGCTTCCAAGAGAGATATCAGAATTCAGAAGCAAGTTCTTCTTACCTTTTTCCTGGCCTCAGCCTCGTCCTTCTCTACTTCTAAAGCTTTATGTTTCTCCTCTAATTTTGTGTAGAACTGGGTAATAACAACACTATCACTACCAGACCCTGATAAGTTGTCGCACATGAGTTTCAATAAGCAACTGGAACAGCAAAATAATAGCTTTAGCATTCTATTAGTTCTTGCCTCTAGATCCAATTTACTTAACTTGGAACAGCCAGCAAGTACATCTGGTACTCTGGATATGTTGTTGTTTGATGCCTGTACACAATGAAAACATTATTTTGTGTGTGTCTAAACCAGAAAGTAAATAGGGAAGTGATAAATTGGAAAGCCATCAAGTACAAGGACCAAGAAACTAGATAACTATATGTCAAAAAAAGATAAGAATGAGCTTTCGGAGGTCCACTCTTCGGGCAGAGTGTTTATTTAATTGAAAGACATGTCCTGTGATTTTATCAACGGGAGACTGCAAGAAATAGGATTAACAAAAACACGATGGCATTATATTAATTAATGGTGCATATTTATTAATGAGATTCGTCAACAGATAGGAGATGCATACTCTCTGATAACTGTTGGAAGGGAAGATATCTTGTTGTGACTTATATTTAGAACAACAAGCGAAGATAGGTTCCTAAGGTCTTCTCTTAACACCTCCAGATTATTGTGAGCCAGAATGAGCTTTCGGAGGTCCACTCCCTAAAAATGCACACACAGTCTGATTACTTGACATCACCTGTAGGCGTGTGTATATTACCTCGTAGTGGTGGGAAATGAGTATGTTACCTCCCACCATTTCTCATCCTGGCTGCCAGTGTCCAAGTTGTTGTACACATTAGTTACTTTTAGAGGTTGAATGAACCTATATGCTGCGACAAATGTGAACTAAAAAGAATCAGCTAATTGCTTATGGAACACTAAATCTTATTCGTTGCATGCAGTGTTATACCATCTAATTAATTTGATGCCTTTGTTCCTTCCTGCGCAGATAGCTTTTGACGGAGTTCGCAGAAGGCTGCTCGTCGTTGATTCCTTTTGGGAGATTAGTTCCTTGCCATGCTTTTGCACTTCTCCCTCGTGGTTTGTAGACGACTGTGACTTCTCTTGCTACACACACTACGCTCAGATTATGCCAGTGATATACTTGTTTTCAGTGGCATAGTATTTTGTTTATGTTGTTCTACACGCTGCACATACGGTGTGTTGGTGTTGTGCTTCTATCGTTCCGATGCATTATTGTGTTTTCCTTGAAATGGTGGAGTCCAAACTGTGAAGTGTATTGAACTCAAATCCCATGTGTGGCTTCATTTGGGTACCTTCACATAACTATTTTTAATTAAGTGAACTCCTTTATCCACATGTTGATCACATTTCCTTGGCTTCCTACTCGGATATGTATATGATACAATTAACCATTGATTCAGTTTCCTTACATTTGTTTGAAAGGCGTATGGTACATGTTTTTTATGTGGGGGCCTCTCTATTACAGTTCACGTGCGCGCTATTCATGTTCTACAAGTGCTAGGTGTGTGTGTCACGTGGTACATGTCGCGGTGTGCCCATGACTCCGTATGCACGTGTTGCCCGTTCGTATGAAACAAGGCGACGTAGGCACCTTGCAGGCGCACGCGGTATGTCGTCTTAATTGTGTTACATTATTTAGTCGACTTGTCGGCACACGCTGACCGGAATTGTGTTGCTGCTTTCAAATATATATATTTGCAATAATACCCATCCCAAAGCAGGCGACAAATCCATAATGGACTTCCCTTCATCGTTGGCCACATCGAATAGACACCGCCTCCGCAGTAGGCTGCACTACAGACGCTCTGCGCAACACACACATATCACAATTCCTCTCGAAAAAACATACATTGATGCCCTAAGAGGTCTATGCTTCCCTTCCTTGCCTGTATGTTTCTTGTGTTTCACTGCTTAATATCCATCATTCTTACCTGTTCTTCGTTTTGTAGACGCCTACCCGAATAGATCGTACTATGGTGGCCCTGAGCACACCTGCCGATACTGTGGCGCGGTTTTTTGGTTCCAGGAGCGTGTAAAAAGCGATTCATCTATAGCGCAACGAAGACTTGCATACAATCTCTGTTGCAAGGGGGGGAAGATCAATTTGGAGCCTTACAAAAGGCCGCCATCTGTACTTGCTGATCTCTTGTCCTTTGATGGCGATGCGCGCTCAAAAAGATTTTTGAGGCTTATTCGCGCGTACAATTCACTCTTTGCCTTCACCTCCTTTGGTGCCGCTATAGACAAAGCGATAAACAATGGTATTGCGCCTTATGTTTTCAAGATAAATGGAATAGTACATCATCGTATCGGCACCTTGCTTCCACGTCGTGGAGCGATGCCTAAATTTGCCCAATTGTATATTCATGATACAAACCACGAGACACAGAACAGGCTAAACATGTTCCAGGTCGATGATGGTGTCGTTGAACAACCTGAACATGAAATAACTATGGCTTTGTTGGCCATGTTAAATGACAATAACAAACTTGTCAAAGCGTTTCGATATGTAAGGGAGCGATTGGAACAAGCGGGTAACCAGAGGATAACACTCAGGCTATTAGGCTGTGATGCTAGACAAGATGTCCAATACAATCTTCCCTCCAGCGCCGAAGTCACTGCCATCATTGTCGGCGACTACACCGCCGATGAATACACATATGATGTCCTTGTGCATGATAGAAATTGCGGGCTACGACGTGTCTCATGCTTGCATCCATCCTACATGGCTTTGCAGTACCCTCTGTTGTTTCCGTATGGTGAAAATGGTTACCATCTTGGCATTCGGTACTGTGATGATGAAGACAGTGTTGGGACCAAACGAAAATACGTAACAATGCTTGAATTTGTAAGAAGACATTTACATTACAGATTACATGAGTCAAACCCGTACACGTGTTATGGTAGGTTAAGTGCTCAGGTCATTGTCGACGCATATTCAACTATCGAGGGCTCCAGGTTACAGTTCATAGCCGACCATCAAAAAGACTTGCGGTCTGAATCAGTGCAGGGGATAGCTGATGCCGTTGACAAAGGTCTAATTAGTGCGGACGCTGTTGGCGGTAAAGTGATCGTGCCTGCGAGTTTCACTGGCAGTAGGCGATACCATGTTATGAATTACCAAGACGCGATGGCTATTTGCAGAGTGTACGGCCCACCAGATCTTTTTTTGACTTTCACATGCAACCCCAAATGGAGGGAAATTGCGGATGCGTTGCGCTTCGAACTGGGTCAACAACCATGCGATCGTTCAGACTTTGTTGTACGAGTCTTCCATATGAAAGTCGATGAGTTCATAGCTGATATAAGGCAGGGCGTGACATTTGGACTAGTTCTCGCGGTCTTGTATACTGTTGAGTTCCGAAAACGAGGCTTGCCACATATACATTGCCTTGTGTGGTTGGCTACTGGTGCAAAGGAGTTCGATGCTTCTGTTGTCGACAATTTTATATGCGCTGAGATTCCGGATGTGAACACTGACCCGCTTGGTTATGCTTTAGTCGACGAATTCATGATACACGGGCCATGTGGTGAAAGCAACAGGAATTGCCCATGTATGAAAAACAACAAATGCTCAAAAAATTTTCCAAAAGATTTTCAAGATGAGACCACCATAGACGACTTTGGTTTTGCGCTTTACATGCGTAGAGACGATGACAGACATGTCGTCAAATGTGGCGTTCGACTAGACAATAGAAGTGTTGTACCGTACAACATGCATCTTCTAAAAAAATACAATGCACACATAAATGTTGAATGGTGCAACAAGTCTAACATGATCAAGTATCGATTCAAATATGTTACAAAAGGAATTGATAGAGCAAAGGTATATTTTGAGTCCACTGCACACTGCCAAATGAGATCCAAGAATACATTGATGCAAGATACCTATCTACGTGTGAGGCTCTGTGGCGTGCATTTGAGTACGACATTCACTTTAGAGTGCCTTCTGTTGAACGATTGGCTATACACCTTCCGGGCCTAAACCATGTGCGCTATGAACCTGGAACAAATTTAGAGGACCTAATATCCAGCCCTTTAGCGAAAAGTACGATGTTAACTGAATGGTTCGAGGCTAACTCGAGACATGAAGAGGCCAGACACCTCACATACTGCGATTTCCCCAAGGAGTGGACATGGGATGCCTCAAACCGATTATGGAGGAAAAGGTCACGTTGCGCTAAGATTGGTCGTATGTACTACGTGCACCCTGCATCGGGAGAACTGTATTACCTGCGCATGCTCCTGATGATTGTCAAGGGGGCCACAAACTATGCCGACGTCAGGACATTTAACGGACATGTGTATTGTACGTTTCGTGCTACATGTGAGGCTCGTGGTTTACTTGAAGGTGATAATGAATGGATCCTTTTGTTTGACGAGGCAATTGTGTCCGCATCTGCGTACCAACTTAGATAGTTGTTCATCACTGTGGTTTTGTACTGCTCAGTTGGAAACGTACGTGCACTGTTCGACAAATACTGACATTACTTTACGGATGACATGTGTCGTAGACTTAGAGACGCGACTGGAAACCCCAACTACAAAGTCCCTGAAGAACAACTCATGTCCTTACTTATACAACACCTTACGTACATTTTCGCGAACAGTGGCGGGAACATAAATGATTACGACCTACCAAGATTTGCTAATCATTGCCATTATATGGGTGAAAACAGATTGATTAACGGCGAGATGGATCCTGATCCTTTGATGTTGTCCATGCATGCTTCATCTTTAGTTGCACAATTGAATGATGACCAACGCAAAGTGTACGACACTATCATTGGACGTGTTCACAGTGGATCACCTAGTTTCTTCTTTGTTTGCGGCCATGGTGGCACAGGCAAAACATTCCTATGGACCACTTTAATTGCGAGTTTACGTTCCGAGAAGAAAATAGTGCTAGCTGTCGCATCGTCAGGCGTTGCGTCTCTTCTACTACCTAAAGGATGCACTGCACATTCAAGGTTTAAAATACCATTTGACATAAACGATGCTAGCACATGTAACGTGAACCGGGGGACCATGCTTGCTGAGCTTATACAGATTGCCACTCTGATTATATGGGATGAAGCACCAATGACACATCGTCATTGCTTCGAGGCTCTAGATAGAACTATGCGAGATATTCTTTCTGAGCAAACACCTTCAAATGCTATCCTCCCATTTGGTGGCAAGATTGTTGTTCTTGGTGGCGATTTCCGTCAGATTTTACCTGTCGTACGAAAGGGCTCACGGTCTTCCATAGTTAATGCATCAATTATGAATTTGAAGTTGTGGCAGCACGTTGTCCTCCTTAAATTATGCACGAACATGCGCCTTCTTGGCCCCTCCTTGGAAGAAAACGATCGTAACGACCTCATATCTTTTGGTAAATGGGTTCTATCTATAGGTGATGGTACACTTCCTACCGAAAAAAGGACTGGTGATCGTGAACCCACATGGATCACAATTCCCGATGATTTGCTTGTCCAAACTAACAATGATAAAATAGCCGCGATTGTATCTGAAGTATACCCAGATTTCTTCATGAATTATGATAAACCAACATAACTAGCCTCGCGTGCCATTATATGCCCAAACAATGCTACAGTCGATGATATTAATAACTACGTTGTTTCGCTTGTGCCTGGGGAAACCGTGCGCTACCTTAGTTGTGACACTATATCAAAATCATCAGAAAGAATACCAGATTTCGATGTGCTCTATCCTACTGAATTCTTAAATTCGATTAATGCAAACAATTTCTCATCTCACGAGCTTATGCTGAAAAAGGGTGTCATAATTATGTTGTTGAGAAACCTTAATCAAAGCATGGGCCTCTGCAATGGTACATGACTACTCGTTACCGAGCCTGGACAACGTATATTGAGATGCATTGCTCTCACAGGCTCTAATGTGGGTGCTGCGGTTTTAATACCGAGAATAACTGTCACACCCGGGTTTCAGGGCACCAAGACCCGGGCGCGAACATAATCACCAGGTGTGCTGGGACCAAGTCTCACACATATGATGAATCATGGCACAGGATCGAATGTCACATCTTTACTATATAACAGGAGTTCTATACAAAATAAATAATTACATTATAAGGAGACAACGGTCCAGCAACCCAAAGTTGACTGGGAGACGACGGCCTAGACCTCTCACGAACACATCACAGCATCCTCCAAGCGCCTCATCCTGTGGTACCTGTTCTTGACCTGTGGGGGGGTGTGAGACAGCAAGAGTGAGCTCACATACGTTCATAGCTCAACAAGTTGTGGGGAATAATGTGCATGAACTCGCCAAAGGTGGGAGCTCACGTGAAATGTAAGGCTTACCAAAGTGGATGGTTGAAGCTGAGCATTGCTTTTAAAGTTGGTCAAAATTTTATTAGCAATTACTAAGTATAAGTAAATACCAAACCCAATTAAGTAGTAGAACAAAAGTAACAACAACACCCTCAATGCAATGCATATGACAAATTGAATTTAGTTCCATAAATTAATCATGTGAGTGTCCGAGCTGCTCATGACCGTGAGCACGGCTAGTAGACCAGTTTTACACTCTGCAGAGGTTGCGCATCTTTACCCACAAGTCATGTTACCCATCTGCCAAGAGACGACCAATCCCTTACACCTCTACCGAGGAGGCGAGGCAGGGTAACACTACGAGGCCTTTACAAAGTTCCACTAGCTTCAGAAATCCCGCTACAGTTTATAGGAAGCTCCAGTGCAGGGTTCTTGCCTGACCGCCATCGCAGCAAAATCAACCAAGGACCTCCCTACACTGACCACTCCCCTACTGCCCTTGCCCCTTTCGAGTAAGGAAGACCTCCACTAGCTTTCCTAGTTAATCAGCCAAGGGCGTCCCATTAAACCCTTGTGGTAGCACTGTTTTCCCGGGTGGTTCTCCATGTTCCAATTAACATAATGATCTTATCATGAACAGTAATAAACAACTGATAATAAAAGTATAATCATGAATAGTAATGTGTATCTCTATACCTAAGACCACATAAAGCAATAGCAAGTACTACCCAAAAATTCAGTGGTGAACAAGGTATAAAGATAGTCAAACTAGGGTAACCTATTGGGTCCCATCAAAATTAACCTATGCAGATCATTATGATTAATTAGAACATGAGTGGGTAAAAAGAAGTGATCAAGGGCACAACTTGCCTGGCACTTGAGATTCCAGGTACCAACTTGCTCTTCAGGTGACACATGTCCTCACTGCTAAACGTAGTAATACAAACAAATAGTGTATAGGCAAAATTAACATTACACCAAACATAAGAATAAACTGCGTAATAATAATCTATGCGTCGCTATGAGATCGTGGGAACGAGAACCACTAAAATCGGAGTTACGATTATGAAGTTATGGTTTTCCGAAGATCCACGTGGTTAAATATAGAATAGTCTTAGTGCAACATTTTAACCTATATTTCATGACAAAACAAAATTACCAGTTGATAATAAATATTATTGTGAAACTAATGCAACTAGAATGGATAGAGTTACGGTTCTCTAGTTATGAATTTATGGAGTTATTTAGCACCTAGAACAGATTAATTCAAAGGAACAATTTTAATTTAAGTTTTATGGCTAAACAGTGTTATTAGTTGATAGATAATACTAAAACAAAATTATTGCAACTGGAATGACTCAATTTGGAGTTAAAATAAATTAACTATTAATTTTACAAGTTTCTAGCATTTATTTTCACATTAAAATCATTTTCTAAATTTATTTTTCTGTTTTTTCCATCTCTTTGGACCGCGCATCAAATTCTGTAAAGTATAGGGGCCCCTGCGCAAATGTTCTCAACACTCAGAACCACACCCGCATGGACGGCGGGTTCTATTTCGTAAAAGCACGGGGACTGTTTAGCAAAGTTGTCAGCCGAAGGGGTTTTCTCATATCTCAGCCGTTGGATTTTAATCCGAGGGTCCAGATTAGATCGCCATCACTTATCAAGCGGTAGGACACGCTAACCGTAGGATCAAAGATCGACCGTCCAGATTTTTAAACACTAAGCCCCATTCACATCCGTCCGATCACGATCTAAGGGCCCATAACCGATCACGAACCGGTACGCGATCTCTACCGTTGGATAAAGATCAAATGGCCCAAGCTTTATCATGCCTTGGTCTAATCCGAACTGCTCGCCAGGGATTCAACGGCCTGGATCACACGGCAACTAGCATACACCTGATTAAATCCACCCCGTTGGTGGCCTAGCAGATCAACGGTCACAAGACCTTCTTCCTCCCCCAGTCAGCACAGGCGGCGGCGCCAAAACTCCCACGACGGCGACCGATGAGCCCCACCAGACCAGCCTCCTGGAGCGCGATACTTTATCCCAGAAGTCTCTACCCGAAAAAGAGGCTATGGTGAACTTGAGATCACTGGTCTTACCGTACATGGCGGGGCAGTGGAGCTGCCCACGGCGTGGAGCTACCGGCGACGACAGTCTCACGACAATGAGCATCTCAGGGCACACCCAGATCCAATCCTTCCTCCCGAAGCTATGAGTACATTCCCGGGGACCCGATGAAGCCCACAGATCCGTCTGCGCGCGCAGAAGGAACACCAAGCAGTGATCCCCCAATCTCTTCTCTCTCTTCTTCGTTACGCGCTCTCAGGTTCTCGCATTCCCGCGGATTCTATCGACCGTGCACGACAATGGGGTTACAGACATTCACTTATATGCGTAGGGGAAGCAGCAGTTTGGTTCCGGCCGGATCGACGAGGTTGTTGCGGTGAATCGGGATCTCAGCGCGCAATACGGTATTCTGTTGCGTTTCTCTGGTGTTCGGTTCAAGGAAGATGACGACCCTGCCAAGGTGGCCCACCAGCAGTGGGACAACGACGCGAGTGAGCTGGTTTCCAAGCCATGATGGGCGCCCTTCGATCAGGTCCCACAGTGTCAGCCGCACAGGAAAAAAAAAGACAAGGCGAGCTGATGGGCCACTAGGAGGTATTTGGCCCATCCGGCTGATGAAGGGGAAAATGAGGGGACGCGGCCCAGCGCCAGAAATACTCCCTTTTCTTTTATAATTTCCTAGTTTTTTTACCTTTTCCTTATTTTAAATTTTCAAATTTCATCTTTGAGTTTGAATAGTTTTCAACCCTTAATATTTCAAGTCTTCCAGTTAAGTGCACAACTCAAGAAAATCCAGCATGATGCATAATCTAATATATCGATTAGCATGTAAAAAGGAGTATATATGCCTTACAAGTAATGCATGGGCTAGCATAAATCTTAATTTTGTTTCCCACAGAACTTATTAATATAATATCATTATGCATATACTTATAGTTAAGTTTTAGGGGTCTACAAATCCTACCCCCCTTAACAGAAATCTCGTCCTCGAGATTTGTAAGAAAAGGGATACAGAAGGATTGGTTTGTGATTCGGCTTTTAGTCTATAATAGGTTTAAGATCCGGAGTTTCATATATATTTTTTTAGGCAATAGTGGGTGACTAGGAAGGCCTGGGTATATATGGATATAGCCACTTTATTATGCAGGATGAATGGTGTCTTTAAAGCATATGTAGTTTTGGGTAAGGAGTGGGGTAAGAAAAGACTCCATCCAAGATTGTGGATCTTGACTCATCTTGGTGACCTCACTTGATCCTTGAAGACTTGAGTTGGTGCTCATCCTTTCTTGATGAAGTTGATCATCTTCTTCGGTCTTCTCTCATTGATTATGAGTTAGTGTATATTATCGGGCTAGGGAATATGGTTAAGATAGATATGGATGAGATAGACTACATGATGTAGGTCAAAAGTTTGTTTGATGTTAGGTGGGGATAGGCAGATCATGCAATCCATCAAGACTCTATTGGTTGGGTTGGTCTATCATTCTTTATTTAGTGTCGGGTGAACTAAGTTAAAACATGTGGATAAGGTCTAATCTATTTCACAAGTATTAACTGGTTCATTAAGTAACTCATTTTAAATTAGATCATATTAGGTTAGATGGGATCTAGATTAGATTGGTATGACTAGCTTGACTAGATAAGATCTAATTAATTTGCATTAGATCATGGTTGTTAAACTAGGGTGGATGAGTATGCTTATTAGGATAAGATGGATCCATAAAGATAAGATGGAATCTTTTGAGGTTAGTAAGATCTATTAGGATATGATAGAATCTTTTCGGGATAGGATGGGTCTATTAAGATAAGAAAGAATATTGTAAGATAAGATGGATCTAGTAAAATAAGAGAGAATCTTTTAAGATAACAGGGATCTATATGAAATAGATAATCTAAGTTGTTTACTTATCTTATGAATTCTATTTATGTTTATATGTATATACAAATGTAATTATGGGCATTACTCCACAACCCATCACACTCAATCAAAGATCCAAATCATAAGTATCATAAGAACAAGCACTCAAGTGTATAGATACCTAAAAAAATAGTTTTATTTTTGTTCCTAAGAGTAGGTCTCTTATTCCTAAAGGTCACTTTAGGCACATGATTTCAAAGTGTGAAATCCACATTTGTCTTTAGAAATGAAGAGGTAAGAATAATCAGAGTAAAGCGGAATTAGATGAGAAAAGATTAAGAAAAGTTCAGAAAGAATCAGAGTAGCAAAGGTAAGTAGATAATGGTTGTCCAGTTCTATCTAGGTTTTGTCCTACAGTCAACATTCCTCTGATACCACTTCTTTCACACCCGGGTTTCAGGGCACCAAGACCCGGGCGCGAACATAATCACCAGGTGTGCTGGGACCAAGTCTCACACATATGATGAATCATGGCACATGATCGAATGTCACATCTTTACTATATAACAGGAGTTCTATACAAAATAAATAATTACATTATAAGGAGACAACGGTCCAGCAACCCAAAGTTGACTGGGAGACGACGACCTAGACCTCTCACGAACACATCACAGCATCCTCCAAGCGCCTCATCCTGTGGTACCTGTTCTTGACCTGTGGGGGGTGTGAGACAGCAAGAGTGAGCTCACATACGTTCATAGCTCAACAAGTTGTGGGGAATAATGTGCATGAACTCGCCAAAGGTGGGAGCTCACGTGAAGTGTAAGGCTTACCAAAGTGGATGGTTGAAGCTGAGCATTGCTTTTAAAGTTGGTCAAAATTTTATTAGCAATTACTAAGTATAAGTAAATACCAAACCCAATTAAGTAGTAGAACAAAAGTAACAACAACACCCTCAATGCAATGCATATGACAAATTGAATTTAGTTCCATAAATTAATCATGTGAGTGTCCGAGCTGCTCATGACCGTGAGCACAGCTAGTATACCAGTTTTACACTCTGCAGAGGTTGCGCATCTTTACCCACAAGTCATGTTACCCATCTGCCAAGAGACGGCCAATCCCTTACACCTCTACCGAGGAAGCAAGGCAGGGTAACACTACGAGGCCTTTACAAAGTTCCACTAGCTTCAGAAATCCCGCTACAGTTTATAGGAAGCTCCAGTGCAGGGTTCTTGCCTGACCGCCATCGCAGCAAAATCAACCAAGGACCTCCCTACACTGACCACTCCCCTACTGCCCTTGCCCCTTTCGGGTAAGGAAGACCTCCACTAGCTTTCCTAGTTAATCAGCCAAGGGCGTCCCATTAAACCCTTGTGGTAGCACTGTTTTCCCGGGTGGTTCTCCATGTTCCAATTAACATAATGATCTTATCATGAACAGTAATAAACAACTGATAATAAAAGTATAATCATGAATAGTAATGTGTATCTCTATACCCAAGACCACATAAAGCAATAGCAAGTACTACCCAAAAATTCAGTGGTGAACAAGGTATAAAGATAGTCAAACTAGGGTAACCTATTGGGTCCCATCAAAATTAACCTATGCAGATCATTATGATTAATTAGAACATGAGTGGGTAAAAAGAAGTGATCAAGGGCACAACTTGCCTGGCACTTGAGATTCCAGGTACCAACTTGCTCTTCAGGTGACACATGTCCTCACTGCTAAACGTAGTAATACAAACAAACAGTGTATAGGCAAAATTAACATTACACCAAACATAAGAATAAACTGCGTAATAATAATCTATGCGTCGCTATGAGATCGTGGGAACGAGAACCACTAAAATCGGAGTTACGATTATGAAGTTATGGTTTTCCGAAGATCCACGTGGTTAAATATAGAATAGTCTTAGTGCAACATTTTAACCTATATTTCATGACAAAACAAAATTACCAGTTGATAATAAATATTATTGTGAAACTAATGCAACTAGAATGGATAGAGTTACGGTTCTCTAGTTATGAATTTATGGAGTTATTTAGCACCTAGAACAGATTAATTCAAAGGAACAATTTTAATTCAAGTTTTATGGCTAAACAGTGTTATTAGTTGATAGATAATACTAAAACAAAATTATTGCAACTGGAATGACTCAATTTGGAGTTAAAATAAATTAACTATTAATTTTACAAGTTTCTAGCATTTATTTTCACATTAAAATCATTTTCTAAATTTATTTTTCTGATTTTTCCATCTCTTTGGACCGCGCATCAAATTCTGTAAAGTATAGGGGCCCCTGCGCAAATGTTCTCAACACTCAGAACCACACCCGCATGGACGGCGGGTTCTATTTCGTAAAAGCACGGGGACTGTTTAGCAAAGTTGTCAGCCGAAGGGGTTTTCTCATATCTCAGCCGTTGGATTTTAATCCGAGGGTCCAGATTAGATCGCCATCACTTATCAAGCGGTAGGACACGCTAACCGTAGGATCAAAGATCGACCGTCCAGATTTTTAAACACTAAGCCCCATTCACATCCGTCCGATCACGATCTAAGGGCCCATAACCGATCACGAACCGGTACGCGATCTCTACCGTTGGATAAAGATCAAATGGCCCAAGCTTTATCATGCCTTGGTCTAATCCGAACTGCTCGCCAGGGATTCAACGGCCTGGATCACACGGCAACTAGCATACACCTGATTAAATCCACCCCGTTGGTGGCCTAGCAGATCAACGGTCACAAGACCTTCTTCCTCCCCCAGTCAGCACAGGCGGCGGCGCCAAAACTCCCACGGCGGCGACCGATGAGCCCCACCAGACCAGCCTCCTGGAGCGCGATACTTTATCCCAGAAGTCTCTACCCGAAAAAGAGGCTATGGTGAACTTGAGATCACTGGTCTTACCGTACATGGCGGGGCAGTGGAGCTGCCCACGGCGTGGAGCTACCGGCGGCGACAGTCTCACGACGATGAGCATCTCAGGGCACACCCAGGTCCAATCCTTCCTCCCGAAGCTATGAGTACATTCCCGGGGACCCGATGAAGCCCACAGATCCGTCTGCGCGCGCAGAAGGAACACCAAGCAGTGATCCCCCAATCTCTTCTCTCTCTTCTTCGTTACGCGCTCTCAGGTTCTCGCATTCCCGCGGATTCTATCGACCGTGCATGACAATGGGGTTACAGACATTCACTTATATGCGTAGGGGAAGCAGCAGTTTGGTTCCGGCCGGATCGACGAGGTTGTTGCGGTGAATCGGGATCTCAGCGCGCAATACGGTATTCTGTTGCGTTTCTCCGGTGTTCGGTTCAAGGAAGATGACGACCCTGCCAAGGTGGCCCACCAGCAGCAGCGGGACAACGACGCGAGTGAGCTGGTTTCCAAGCCATGATGGGCGCCCTTCGATCAGGTCCCACCGTGTCAGCCGCACAGGAAAAAAAATACAAGGCGAGCTGATGGGCCACTAGGAGGTATTTGGCCCATCCGGCTGATGAAGGGGAAAATGAGGGGACGCGGCCCAGTGCCAGAACTACTCCCTTTTCTTTTATAATTTCCTAGTTTTTTTACCTTTTCCTTATTTTAAATTTTCAAATTTCATCTTTGAGTTTGAATAGTTTTCAACCCTTAATATTTCAAGTCTTCCAGTTAAGTGCACAACTCAAGAAAATCCAGCATGATGCATAATCTAATATATCGATTAGCATGTAAAAAGGAGTATATATGCCTTACAAGTAATGCATGGGCTAGCATAAATCTTAATTTTGTTTCCCACATAACTTATTAATATAATATCATTATGCATATACTTATAGTTAAGTTTTAGGGGTCTACAATAACCCTCAATACTATTGATGTAAAATGGCCGTTCACACTCCAGAGAAGGCAATTCCCAGTACGAGTATGCTACGCAATGACAATTAATAAGAGCCAAGGACAAACCCTATCCAGGGTTGGGCTTTACCTCAAGAAACCGGTCTTCACTCATGGACAACTTTATGTGGCCGTATCTAGGACTACATCCAGAGGTGGCCTTAGAATCCTGATTGAGAATGAGGACGGTTCGTGCGGGGTACAGACTTGAAATGTGGTGTACCACGAAGTCCTCACTGTCGCTGAAGCGGCTGCCATACTAGCCACCTAATTTTTCATCCATCTTTTGTGTTGTACATAGCAATGATATGTAAATACTCTAGCGCTGCTGCTACTCAGACGATTGTGTCTCTTTTCATGCTTGTTATCTTCGTTTTTTCTTGCTGCGTGTACATTATCTTTTGCTTTGAGGTAAAATTGTTCTACTGATGTGCAATACGTATACTAGCCTTATCTATTTCCCTGCTGCTGTATTCTCTAATGTTTATGCCATTTTTGGGTCAACACTGCAGATGGGAGACGTGTTGATTCTAAGCCTGCAGTGTGGGAACCTGTCTGTGACGATATGCGTCCGTGTTTCTCGGTTTTGGGACTTTTCTGATCCTCAGGATGCTGCAAGGCTGCTACACTGTGATATGGTGTTGCTCGATGAAGAGGTAAAGTAGCAACAACCTCTACCAGCTTGTTGTTGCATCTCACCAGTTTGCTTTAGTGGTTTTTCCCCCTGATATGACAATAGAGAGCCTAATGTGCCTTCTTTTTACTAGCTGAATTGTTTCTACTCTTACTAAAGTTTAATCTACATCCTCACCAGTTTGCTTTAGTGGTGTTTTTCCCCTTAATATGATAATAGAGAGCCTAATGTGTCTTCTTTTTACTAGCTGAATTGTTTCTACTCTTACTAAAGTTGAATCTACATCTTTCTATATCTAGGGAAATAGCATACATGCTACGATATACCCACCCTTCATAGAGAAATTCAGGCCACTCATAAAAGAAGGCAGCGTGTACAACATGACATACTTTCGAGTTCGAGCGTCGAACAACTTGTATAAGCCAGTTCCAAATGATATCATGATTACCTTCACGAATTGGACAAAGTTAGAGCAGGTTATTGAGATTCCTCCTGCATTTCCTACACTTACCTACTCCCTCACTCACATAGAGCAGATCCATTCACGCATCGACCATAAAGACTACTATACAGGTAAACGTTGTTACCTATATACTTACGACGCCTGTTTTTCTTTGCTAATATTGTATATACTGCTCGTTTGAAAGCAGATGCCATTGGGATAGTTAATTCAGTCTCGGATGTTTCGCCACATCGCTCCAAAGGACAACAAGCTTCTAGCTTGAAGAGGAACATTTCCATATGCAGTGCAAGGTTTGGACTACATGGTTGTTCTTACCTTGTGTTCTGCTAGATGTATGGTATGTATTTTGTCGTTGTCTTACATATACATTGTTTGTGACTCATGTTCCATACTCGAACTGGAAACAACAGAGGTGCTTCGGTCAATGTCGTGTTGTGGGGTGCCCAAGCCACCCTATTCCCAGGAGAGCGCATATACGAAGATGGGCAGAATTCCCCACAGATTGTGCTATTTGTTGGCACACTCGTCAAAAAATATGCAGGTATATTCACGTAACACTTAGTCTTTTTCTGACTCCCATACATTTATACCTTCTGCCCTTTTTTAGATGTGCTTTGTCTGACTGGAAGCTCACCATGTAAGTGGTACATCAATCCATCCATTCCTGAGGTAGAAACCCTTACGTCCAGGTAATGATATCCTCTTGTTATCAAATATATGCACATGTTGCCTGCTCTTGCCTTTTTCTAATGCAATGCTTCTACAAATACATTGCAAACCAGCGCACGCGGTGATCATAAACCAGTGAAGTGGAATGCAACTGTTACTTCGAGCCAGCTTATATCTCCTGTTGCTGAGGAGCAAAAGGTGTCGTACATCAAGTATCTCCATCCCTTTGAAAACAAGGTACACGACATACCCAGTACCTATTCTATTCTGCTGTCGATAGCTTCCAAATATACACATAATGCATAAGATTACTTCATACTTGGTGCTCTAGATTTCCAGTCAATATAAATTAGTTGTCTGGATAATGTTTTACTACTGCTCTTTATTTTATTTCTATGACCTACGACACTGAGTATCATTGGGTGGCATGTGTTCGCAACTTAACTAGACCTCTTGAACAAGAAGTTCCTCCAGCTGTGCATTTTTAGACTTATACTCTTGGAGGCAGGATGAAAGTCCAGCACAAACCTATTCGTAAGTTGAAAACAGATGGGCAAAAAAACATGTTGGTAGGTTGAAAACAAACGAACAAAAAAAAAACAGAGCTAACCAACATAGATCAAGTGTGAGTTGTGAGGCAATTGAGCTTATGCTTATCCTTACCCGAGCTAACCTAGCTTCTTTTGACTGGCCAGTCTTGACATCACTTTTTAACGATCCCTGAGCCTATAAAAGATCAACAAAACAATGGGAAATAAACAAGACAACATATTCAAATATCAATCAGAACAATTTGGTCACTGAGTTTCCAATTTTCTGCAACATCTTCCTTAATGAAATGAGGTGCAGCTCTCCTACATAAAAAAGGTCTGTGGCTTACCTCCTCAAGTTGGTCTTGTTCTTTCACAGAAATTGTATCAGTTTTTTGTTTGCGTCGATCTTCTATGCTTTCTAATGAATCTGAAACACTCGCTTTCTTTGATTCCTACAGTTTGCCAGTAACCTCTGTATTTGGCAATTCAGACGCATTTGTGTCCTGGATAACAGCCATAATAGTCTCTCTCCTCCAAATTAATCACTGAACCAATCTCGGTAGTCTGGTTACTGCTGCTCGACTCACTTTTTGCATCCAGAACTAAAAAATAGCTTTCAACGGCAATCTCTGAATTGGCATGTATAACACCATCCAGAGTGGCATTGTTAGAGTTTTTCTCCATCAGTTGAACTTCAACCATGGTATTAACAATCCCAGACCCATCAGTCTTAAGGCCATCAGTAGCTTTCTCTTCTTTCTCCAATGTACCCTCATTGCCCACTTCCTTAACATCGATCTGAGTGACTTCTGGTTCACTATCACTGGTATCAACAATTGATGAATCTGCAGGCGGCAAAGGCCTGATCTTCTCAATCTTCATCCGCTCTTGCGGCCGTTGCCTACTCCTCCTTTCCTTCTGAGCAGATATCTAATAAATCTAAAGCATGAGGGATTGACATCATACGATCAATTAACGACTGACATCTCCAGTCACCAACTAAAAAACAATGGTCCAGTGCAAATTATGTGCCGTACAAAAGAAGTTGGTCACACGAGCAATAATCATGTCCGTCCTACGACACTTAGATGGAAAAAGGCAGCAATGCACCAACTCTTCAATTGCTTATAACCCAAGAATTTTCAATTTAAGTAAGGCAACTCTAACTTACAATTCAAGCAGCTATGCAAATTATTTGCCCACTTGGATTCTTACCGCTACAAACATTTATCTCCCCAAAAATGCCATTGAACCCGCAGTTTTCTATTAGAGGCAGACTGGAGTTACAACCATTTAGGTTTCAGCATAACACATTTATTTGAGATTGCCTCTTTTTCTTATTTTCCATGCAGGGAAAGGAATTCTTGGTTACAGTCACTATAAGGAAAATTGACAGCAAGTGGTGGTATAACTCGTGCCGAAAATGCGCCTGCACAGCTGTCACTCACGGAGACTCTTACAAATGCACAAACCATGATTGTGCTAACATTGTTATGCCCGTCCAAAGGTTAGATGACGTGTCCTCGAGTTGAGCAGCACTCTTCCCTTCCTCAACTCAATGTACCAGTTTTGTGTGCATCAAACATGACATGAATCTATACAACAAGTTCATATACTAGATTCTCTATCACCCCTCAGCTCCCCAACAGCACAAAAACGTTCTACCTTCTTTATGTCAATGTTTTCCTGTTTACATATAGATTCCTTTGGGACTTACAAGCCTACTATGTTAACCACACTAAGTCATTGACACCTCTTATTTCAGGTATAAAATACTTGTCACTGCAGGAGACGAGACAGCTGATACAGACTTCATTCTCTTTGGGCACATGGCTCAAAGAATTGTCAAAAGGCCTTGCGATATGCTCATAGCGAACACTCCATCAGGCTTTATTCCAGACGCAATCACAAAGCTGCTTGAAAGGACGTTCATTTGGAACGTTAGCTTCTCTGGGCACACAATTAACTCTGGAAACGTCTGCTTCCAGGTCAATGCTACTGTAAAGGAACTAGGCAATCAAAATGTTGACATTTCAACATCAACCATAGGGACACACCAGTCTTCGCTTATGTTCTCACAAGGTGCAAGCAGCAGCATGGAAGACACTCCTCACAAGACAGACACCTTGCCTTCACCTCTGACACCTTTGACGCCCCAGGGTAGCGTCGCCACTACAAAGTATTTGGTACGTGTTCCAAACGCCTACATAAATGGTATGCTGCAGCATGTGTGGTTTATTCTCTACCTTGATGCAGGAAACCGTTGACGCTGGAGATGCTGAGCGTGTGACTACTCAGTCCTCGACAACTAGGAAGAGGCGAGTCTCAATAGCAAAAGTTGTGCTTCCTTGTGCATATTGTGTGTTACTACAGCTTTGATTGAATCCACTAAAACTTGTAGATCATGCTCTTTGCCTGGCAAATCAATAGCAAAAAAACTATTCATTGCTGACGATGAGGAAGGAAGCATCAGTCAGTCCAGTGGAGGTGGTGTTGGTGGATCCAGGTCAGGTTGTTTGAGCTCTGATTATTGCAACTCATGAGTTTCCATGAGCTTCGTTACATTTTGTTTGAAATTCATGAGCTTTCAGCTAGGCTAAAATAGCCTCTAAAAATATAGTGCTGATAGCTACTACAGACAGTTGTAGTTCTTCCTCAGGATCGTACATATATAAAGAAACGCATGACACTTGTTGTCTTTTCCTTCTTTATATCCAAGTACCAGCAAGGTTTTTCATCATTGATAACTGGGATTCAAAATATTTCCTAGCAATGCAAAAACCTGGGCAATCATTTGTTTAAGTGAACTGAATACTGAAACATAATCTCTATGTGGAGCAGCTATTTTATTGGAACTAACAGACTGCTCTGATATGTAGTCTTCAGATATGCGCAGTCAATAAACCAGACAAAACACTCAGTAGTCAAGACAATTGTTCCATATGAAAAGTGTCTCAAATTAGCCTTCATTCTTTGCCAACAGTCTCTTCTAACAATTCAATATGCATCTGATGGTCCATGTGGGCATTTTGATGAGCTAATTCAAATAAATATGAAAATTTTGAATCTGACAAAACAATAGGCCATACAGGTATGCTGGTTGTATAGGAAAGGCGGATATCCATATGCCTATATGAATTTGAGATGTCAACTAACAAAAAATGGACATCTTAAAGTGAGATATAATAATAATAATAAATTTGGAAAAGAGAGCACCAATGTAAAGTTACATGTCAGTACTCAATTGGACATGTTATTTACCTTAGATTAAGCTTAGAAGGCACTTTTGGACTGTGCATAAACTATTTCTAGCCGTAGCTAATGGCACTGAATTCGTCTTGTCTATACTTTACATGTTGGGGCTTGAGGTTTTCCATTTTTTTATAATTTGATATATCAAACATATATGCATGTTGTTATTTGACTACAATTGTGTCTGCTCTCTTTTCAGTGATGACAAAGATAATTAGGTGCTGGTGTAGGAATGTGGAACTTTTGCCTTCACAGTTGCAGCCATGTGTAATTCAGGGTTATCATCTATTTCTACTTTTCTCAAGTTATTGTATATGTTAGTTGGATGGGGGAGATGTGGTACATACTTTTGTCCGCAACATCGCTAACGGTTTGCCTACACAAATCTACCAAGGTACATGTCTTTTATCTTATATCAAAACAGTTATGGACTGTGACCTATGATGCCCACTACTATTTCGCTCTCTTTTTTTACAAAAAAATGTTGTTTCAAAATAGTCCTTCACAATTGTACATGTTCAGTGAGTTATTAATTTTTTGGTTCGATGTTGGCTTCTTCCTAATCACAGTATTAAGATGGATTAGAGTGCAGGCAGCCGAATACAGACTTAAGTGGATAGAGAAAACATATGTGTGTACTTGTTTACAAAACCCAGTAGTGCTAATACTTGGTTTTGAGGGCAGCAAGGCCATACTGATCCTGGCCGTCTCGGCGGCTCATCATGCATGCCGCGCCCAAACTCACTATGTGACTGCAGGCACAACCGCACGGCACGAGCGATGAAAAGAGCTTTAGTTTTGCCTGCCTTTATCTTTTGCTCGGAGCTTTGTTTTTTTCACCAATGAAAAGAGCTTTAGGATTGTACATTGTTAGTTGCTTACTTATAAGGATGCGCCTATTGACTAATAGAGTTTTATCAGTATTTTGTAGTTTTTTACTCTATCTATTCTTTTGCTAATATTGTCCACCTGTATTTCAGGTTAACTTTGATCAGGATGCTACGTCTATCACACTTTTGATATGCTGACGGCCAACGTGAATCCATCTCACTTACAATCGTGCTTGTTACCTTTCCTCCCCTGATGTTCATCCTCAGTGACTTGTACTATGTAGTGGCAGAAGAAAAACCTACTCTTTTGTATATATCAACTGCTTGTTGTTAAACCTTTTGCTACATTGCACGGCTGCAAATTGTGCTCTACTTATTTGTGTGGCTAAAGTCTTTTGGCAACCCACAAATGCATTTTATTCCATGACTCACTTATATGCTACCAATGTCGTATTTTTTGTTTTGTACTATGGAACTTATAACATGCGTCTTTTATGCCGCATCTTACATTTTTTGTCCCATCACAAGGATGAACGGGTGAGGCACGTGTGTGTGTGTGTTTTTTGCCGTGTGTGTATGAAACAAACTGTGTGCTGTTCCCCTCGTTTCAAATAGGCGGCAAGTATAGCGCCCGATAGGGCGCTACCTTTTCTAGTATCTTTAAAGATCTAATTCATTTTTATGTTAATAGATCTTCTATCCAATATAAAGGATTATGAAGGATTAGAAAACAATATTCTCTTTACATCTCATAACACAGGATGAATTACAACTTAAAATTTGATATATTGGTAGAATAAATAATAAAGTATACCTATTTTTTTAGATTTTTTATGACTTGTTATTTTAATTACACGTCGATTGTATGGAAAGTTTGATTGTGTAACATTTTTCTCATAGTCCAAGAAAATTAGGAGTAAACTAGAGTTAAATCATAGTAAAAATTACGAGTTAAGGTTCAGACATGTGGATAGTTGCTTTCTATTAAAGACTAAATCTTTGGTTATGTTCTTCTTTGTCTTTTTTTAAAAGGGAAAGACAAAAGATTTGCCATTCCAATATATTAGAAGAGATAAAAAAACTTTACAAACTGACATAACCCAAACAACTTAACAAACTTGACCTAGTTAGAACACTGACGTTTAGAGATAAAGACCCAAACTCCCCTAACCAGGCCCCCCAACCGCTACAGACAAGCTAAACCTCCACCAACGAGCTCTTTCACCACCTGCGCCACTTGCTCTGTCGTTCTCTACTGACCCTTAAAGATTCTATTGTTTCTTTGCAACCATAAGCTGAGAGCACCTGGGGGGTGAATAGGTGATCCTGTAAAATTCAACACTAAATAGCCACAAGCTTGGTTATAAAGATGTTAGTGCAATAGAACCAAGTGGCTATAGAGCGAGCTCTTGCGAATCACAAATAATCAAAGAAAAGAACAACACAAGGGACACAGTGGTTTATCCCGTGGTTCGATCAAGTATAACACTTGCCTACCTCCACGTTGTGGCGTCCCAATGGACGAGGGTTGCACTTAACCCATTTCAAGTGATCCAATGGTCAACTTGAATACCACGGCTTTTCTTTGCTTATCTCTTTTTCCCATTTGCGAGGAATCTCCACAAGTTGGAGTCTCTCGCCCTTACAACAAAGATCACAGTGAAAGCACAAGAGTAAGGGTGGGAAGCAACACACACAAATCCGCAGCAACACACACGCACACAAGCCAAGACTTGAGCTCAAAATGAAGCACAACGAGTTCACAACTAGAACGGAGCTCAAATCACTAACACAGTCGATCAAGTGCACGGAGATGGAGTGTGGAAGACTTAGAATGCTTAGAGTATGCTTGGGTGACTCCTCCATGCGCATAGGGGTCCCTTTTATAGCCCCAAGACAGCTAGGAGCCATTGGAGACCAACAAGGAAGGCTAAGATTGCCTTCTGTTGGGTGGCGCACCGGACAGTCCGGTGCGCCACCGGACAGCCACTGTAGCTTGTCCGGTGCTGATCTTCTTCCTTTTCTGGCGCAGACGACCGTTGCACCTCAGCGTCGGTTGGCGCACCGGACACAGTCCGGTGCCCCCTTCCGACCGTTGGTGCGGGCCACGTGTCGCCTGCCAATTTCGCTGCCGACCGTTGCGCAGTCGATCGTTGGCTCACCGGACAGTCCGGTGCACCACTGGACAGTCCGGTGAATTTTAGCCGTACGTCGTTGAATTTTTTCCAAGAGCGACGACTTCGTCGCGGATGACTCACCGAACAGTCCGGTGCACCAGCGGACAGTCCGGTGAATTATAGTTGTACGTCGCCGTCGAGTCCCGAGAGCGGCCTGTTCACCGAGACTGGTCCTGGCACACCGGACACTGTCCGGTGCACCCAGACCGAGCAGTTGGCTGTACACAACCAACTCTTTTCCAATTCATTTTCTCCTGTTTCTAGCACTTAGACACAATACATTAGTACCCAAATCAATGTACTAAGTCTAGAAACGTACCTTGTTACATGATTTGCACTTCTTCAATCTTTGGCACAATTTAACAATTAGAGAATATGTGTTGGGCACTTAATCACCAAAACACTTTAGAAATGGCCCAAGGGCACATTTCCCTTTCAATCTCCCCCTTTTTGGTGATTTATGCCAACACATCCAAAAGCAACCAAAAGAAGTGCAATATCAATGCAAACGAGAACCAAATTGTTTTTTACTCTAATTTGGCATATTTGGATCATACTTTGCCACCACTTGGTTTGTTTTTGCGAATCAAATTCATTTTCCTATCTCTACAACAAACTCACTTGTTTGGGCACAAAGAGAGATAATCCAAGAGTAAAATTGATTAAGAGCCAAAAACTTCCCCTTTTTCCATAGTCATAAGTTCTCCCCACAAGAGACCAAATTTTGCAACAAGAGTGTTTTAGACAAATCAAAAAGTTCTAACTCTACTCTTTTCGAAATTTAACTCTACTCTTTTAGAAATTTCACAAGTGGTAGCTGATCCATTTGCTTTGGCCTTAATTTCTCCCCCTTTGACATTAAGCACCAAAACGGGATCATTCTTGGCCCTTTAACCCCATTGCCTCACCAAAATTGTCAATTAAGAGTAAAAAGGCAATAAGAGCATAGATATGAACTTGGAGTTAATACCGGAGTGCAGTGGAAGTCTTTTCATGGTCCAAGTTCACCTTTCCCTTTTAATTCACTTTTGAGACTAAATCAAGTAAACTCAAACACAAAGGTTAATCTCAAAGGGTCAAGTTGTAGCATGCCTCCCCCTAAATAGGTGCATCACTTGCAAATGAACTTGTGAGCACCACAAATGAACAAAAATAGATTGAAATGCATAAATTAACATGATCAAAGGCATAAACACATGTATGCTATAGATCAATCCAAGTTACACGAATCTAAGACATTTAGCTCACTACGCAACCTGCAAAACCTTTTCTCATCTAAAGGCTTGGTGAAGATATCGGCTAGCTGGTTCTCGGTGTTAATATGGTACACCTCGATATCCCCCTTTTGCTGGTGGTCTCTTAGGAAGTGATGCCGGATGTCTATGTGCTTAGTGCGGCTGTGTTCAACAGGATTATCCGCCATGCGGATTGCACTCTCATTGTCACATAGGAGTGAGACTTTGCTCAGATTGTAGCCGAAGTCCCGGAGGGTTTGCCTCATCCAAAGTAGTTCCGCGCAACACTGTC
The DNA here is from genome assembly GCF_902167145.1 of Zea mays. Classification (NCBI taxonomy): domain Eukaryota; kingdom Viridiplantae; phylum Streptophyta; class Magnoliopsida; order Poales; family Poaceae; genus Zea; species Zea mays. The sequence continues at coordinate 128,108,364 of NC_050105.1, read as the reverse complement.
CTGCGACAACATACTCAGCCTCAGTGGTGGATAGGGCAACGGAAGTTTGTTTCTTTGAACTCCAAGACACCAGGGACCTTCCTAGGAATTGGCACGTCCCTGATGTACTCTTCCTATCAACCTTGCACCCGGCATAATCGGAGTCTGAATATCCAATTAAGTCAAAGGTAGACCCTTTTGGATACCAGATCCCGAAGCAAGGCATAGCAACTAAATATCTAAGAATCCGCTTAACGGCCACAAGGTGACATTCCCTTGGGTCGAATTGATATCTAGCACACATGCATACGCTAAGCATAATATCCGGTCTACTAGCACATAAGTAAAGCAAGGAACCTATCATAAACCGGTATGCCTTTTGATCAACGGACTTACCTCCTTTCTTGAGGTCGACATGTCTGTCGGTTCCCATTGGTGTCTTTGCGGGCTTGGCGTCCTTCATCCCGAACCGCTTGAGCAGGTCTTGCGTGTACTTCGTTTGGGAGATGAAGGTGCCATCCTTGAGTTGCTTCACTTGGAACCCAAGGAAGTAGTTCAACTCGCCCATCATCGACATCTCAAATTTTTGTGTCATCACCCTGCTAAACTCCTCACAAGACTTTTGGTTAGTAGAACCAAATATTATGTCATTGACATAAATTTGGCACACAAATAGGTCACCATCACAAGTCTTAGTGAAAAGAGTTGGATCGGCTTTCCCAACCTTGAAAGCATTAGCAATTAGAAAATCTCTAAGGCATTCATACCATGCTCTTGGGGCTTGCTTAAGTCCATAGAGCGCCTTAGAGAGCTTACACACATGGTCGGGGTACCGTTCATCCTCAAAGCCAGGGGGTTGCTCCACGTACACCTCCTCCTTGATTGGCCCGTTGAGGAAAGCGCTCTTCACATCCATTTGGAACAGCCTGAAAGAGTGGTGAGCGGCATAGGCTAATAGAATGCGAATAGACTCTAGCCTAGCCACAGGAGCAAAAGTCTCCTCGAAATCCAAACTTGCGACTTGGGCATAACCTTTTGCCACAAGTCGAGCCTTGTTTCGTGTCACCACCTCGTGCTCGTCTTGCTTGTTGTGGAACACCCACTTGGTTCCCACAACGTTTTGCTTTGGACGTGGCACCAGGCTCCAAACTTCATTCCTCTTGAAGTTGTTGAGCTCTTCCTGCATGGCCAACACCCACTCCGGATCTTGCAAGGCCTCTTCTACCCTGAAAGGCTCAATAGAAGAGACAAACGAGTAATGCTCACAAAAGTTAGCTAGTCTTGAGCGAGTAGTTACTCCCTTGCTTATATCACCCAGAATCTGGTCGACGAGATGATTCCTTTGAATCGTCGCTCGGACTTGAGTTGGAGGGGCTCGTGGTGCTTCTTCCTCCATAGCTGGGTCTTCTTGTGCTCCCCCTTGATCACACGCCTCCTCTTGAGGAACCTGTTCATCATCTTGAGTTGGGGGATGCACCATCGTTGAGGAAGAGGGTTGATCTTGCTCTTGTTGTTCCTGTGGTCGCACATCTCCAATCGCCATGGTGTGAATTGCGGCCGTTGGAACGTCATCTTCATCTACATCATCAAGATCAACTTGCTCTCTGGGAGAGCCATTAGTTTCATCAAATACAACGTCGCTAGAGACTTCAACCAAACCCGATGATTTGTTGAAGACTCTATATTTCTTTGTATTTGAGTCATAACCTAGCAAAAACCCTTCTACAGCTTTGGGAGCAAATTTGGAATTTCTACCTTTCTTTACTAGAATATAACATTTACTCCCAAATACACGAAAGTATGAAACGTTGGGTTTGTTACCGGTTAGAAGTTCATACGAGGTCTTCTTGAGGAGGCGATGAAGGTAGACCCGGTTTATGGCGTGGCAAGCTGTGTTCACAGCTTCTGACCAAAACCGCTCGGGCGTCTTGAATTCTCCAAGCATCGTCCTCACCATGTCGATAAGCGTCCTGTTCTTTCTCTCTACCACACTGTTTTGTTGTGGTGTGTAGGGAGCGGAGAACTCGTGCTTGATTCCTTCCTCCTCAAGGTACTCCTCCACTTGTAAGTTCTTGAACTCGGACCCGTTGTCGCTTCTTATCTTTTTCACCTTGAGCTCAAATTCGTTTTGAGCTCTCCTTATAAAGCGCTTTAGGGTCCCTTGGGTTTCTGATTTATCCTGCAAAAAGAATACCCAAGTGAAGTTAGAAAAATCATCAACAATAACAAGACCATACTTACTTCCCTTGATGCTGAGGTAGGCGACGGGTCCGAAGAGGTCCATATGAAGTAGCTCCAGAGGTCTTGATGTGGTCATCACATTCTTGCCGTGATGAGTGCTTCCCATCTGTTTACCTGCTTGACAAGCTGCACAAGGTCTATCTTTTTCGAAAAATACATTGGTTAGACCTAACACATGTTCTCCCTTTAGAAGTTTATGAAGGTTCTTCATCCGAACATGTGCTAGACGGTGATGCCACAGCCAACCCACGCTAGTCTTAGCAATTAAGCATGCATCTAGATTGGCCTCCTCTTTCGAAAAATCAACTAAGTAGAGTTTGACGTCTAGTACACCCTTAAAAGCTAATGAACCATCACTCCTTCTAAAGACAGACACATCTACATTGGTAAATAGACAATTATAACCCATATTACATAGTTGACTGACAGATAATAAGTTGTACCCGAGCGATTCAACTAAGAATACATTGGATATGGAATGCTCGGATGAAATGGCTTTCTTTCCTAGTCCTTTAACCTTGCCTTGGTTCCCATCTCCAAAGATGATCGAGTCCTGGGAATCCTTGTTCTTGACGTAGGAGGTGAACATCTTCTTCTCCCCCGTCATGTGGTTTGTGCATCCGCTGTCGATAATCCAGCTTGAGCCCCCGGATGCATAAACCTGCAAGGCAATTTACACTTAGGTTTTAGGTACCCAACTTTTGTTGGGTCCTACGAGGTTAGTTACAATAGCCTTTGGGACCCAAATGCAAGTCTTGTCTCCCTTGCATTTGACCCCCAACTTCCTAGCAACCACTTTTTTATTTTTACATGTGAGTACAAAAGTAGTGTTGCACGCATGGAAAACAGTAGCAGATTCATTTCGCATTTTCCTAGGTACATGATGCAAAACATGATTTTCCTAGGCATATTTCTACCATGCACAAAAGTAGAGCTTGACGCAATCATAGCATGTGAATCATAAGTATCATAACTCCTATGATAATGAGCATTCCTGGAAAATTTTCTATCATAAATGAAAGCATGATTTCTTTGAATGCTACTAGCCATAGGGGCCTTCCCTTTCTCCTTATCGGGAATGGGAACCCTTTGGCTTGTTAAGTTCTTGGCTTCCTTTCGAAAGCCAAGCCCATCCTTAATTGAGGGGTGTCTACCAACAGTGTAGGCATCCCTAGCAAATTTTAATTTATCAAAGTCACTTTTGCAAGTCTTAAGTTGGGCATTAAGACTTGCCACTTCATCTTTTAATTTAGTAATGGATGCAAGATGTTCATTACAAGCATTAATATCAAAATCCTTGCATCTATTGCAAATTACAACATGTTCCACACATGAACTAGATTTATTAGCTACTTCTAGCTTAGCATTTAAATCATCATTAACACTCTTTAAGCTAGACACAGTTTCATGACAAGCAGATAATTCAGAAGATAACATTTCATTCCTTTTAACCTCTAAAACAAGAGACTTTTGCACACTTACAAGCTTATCATGCTCTTCATACAAAATATCCTCTTGCTTTTCTGAGAGTCTATCCTTTTCATTTAAAGCATCAATTAACTCATTAATTTCATCTACTTTTGCTCTATCTAAACCCTTAAATAATTCAGTATAATCTACTTCATCATCACTAGAATCATCATCGCTTGAAGTAGTATACTTAGGGGTTTCTCAAACGCTTACCTTTTTCTCCTTTGCCATGAGGCAAGTATGCGGTTCGTTGGGGAAGAGAGACAACTTGTTGAAGCCCGAGACGGCGAATCCTTCGTCGTCGGAGTCGAAAGAAGAGCAGTCCGAATCCCATTCTTTGCCAAGGTGCGCCTCGCCCTTCGCCTTCTTGTAGGCCTTCTTCTTCTCCCTCTTCCTGCTCTTTTCTTGTTCCTGGTCATTAGCATTATCGGGACAATTTGCTATTAAATGACCAGTCTTACCGCATTTGAAACAGGAGCGCTTTCCCTTTGCCTTGTTCTTGTTAGGGTGCTCCTTGCGTCCTTTTAATGCGGTTTTGAAGCGCTTTATGATTAGGGCCATCTCATCTTCATTTAGCCCGACAGCCTCAACTTGTGCCACCTTGCTAGGTAGCGCCTCCCTGCTGCTGCTTGTTGCCTTGAGTGCAACGGGCTGGGGCTCATAGATGGGCATTGGGCCGTTCAATGCATCATCAACATATCTTGCTTCCTTGACCATCATATGCCCGCTCACAAACTTCCTGAGTATCTCTTCGGGCGTCATCTTTGTGTACCTGGGATTTTCACGGATGAGGTTCATAAGATGAGGGTCAATAACAGTAAAAGACCTGAGCATAAGTCGGACGACGTCGTGGTCCGTCCATCTCGTGCTTCCATATCTCCTGATCTTGTTGACCAGGGTCTTGAGCCTGTTGTACGTTTGTGTTGGCTCATCTCCCCTGATCATCGCGAACCTTCCTAGCTCGCCTTCCACCAACTCCATTTTGGTGATCATGGTGGCGTCGTTTCCCTCATGTGATATTTTGAGGGTGTCCCAGATTTGCTTGGCGTTATCCAAGCCGCTCACCTTGTTGTACTCGTCCCTGCACAAGGATGCTAGCAAAACAGTGGTAGCTTGTGCATTTTTATGGATTTGCTCGTTAATAAATACAGGGTTATCCGTACTATCAAATTGCATTCCATTCTCAACTATCTCCCAAATACTAGGATGGAGAGAGAAAAGGTGACTACGCATTTTGTGACTCCAAAAAGAGTAGTCTTCTCCATCAAAGTGTGGAGGTTTCCCAAGAGGGATAGATAGCAAATGAGCATTAGAGTTGAATGGAATGCGAGAATAATCAAATGAAAAATTTGAGTTAACCGATTTTTTTTCTCGTCATCGTCGTCTCTTGGTGAAGAAGAGGATTCGTCGCTGTCGTAGTAGATGATCTTCTTGATACGTCTCTTCTTCTTATCGTTGACCACCATCCCCTTTCCCTTAGGATCCATCTCTTCGGGCGATTAGTCCCTTACTTGAATAGAACGACTCTGATACCAATTGAGAGCACCTAGAGGGGGGGGGGGGGTGAATAGGTGATCCTATAAAATTCAACACTAAATAGCCACAAGCTTGGTTATAAAGATGTTAGTGCAATAGAACCAAGTGGCTATAGAGCGAGCTCTTGCAAATCACAAATAATCAAAGAGAAGAACAACACAAGGGACACAGTGGTTTATCCCGTGGTTTGGTCAAGTATAACACTTGCCTACCTCCACGTTGTGGCGTCCCAATGGACGAGGGTTGCACTTAACCCCTTTCAAGTGATCCAATGATCAACTTGAATACCACGGCTTTTCTTTGCTTATCTCTTTTTCCCGTTTGCGAGGAATCTCCACAAGTTGGAGTCTCTCGCCCTTACAACAAAGATCACAGTGAAAGCACAAGAGTAAGGGTGGGAAGCAACACACACAAATCCGCAGCAACACACACACACAAGCCAAGACTTGAGCTCAAAATGAAGCACAACGAGTTCACAACTAGAACGGAGCTCAAATCACTAACACAGTCGATCAAGTGCGCGGAGACGGAGTGTGGAAGACTTAAAATGCTTAGAGTATGCTTGGGTGACTCCTCCATGCTCCTAGGGGTCCCTTTTATAGCCCCAAGGCAGCTAGGAGCCGTTGGAGACCAACAAGGAAGGCTAAGATTGCCTTCTGTCGGGTGGCGCACCAGACAGTCCGGTGCGCCACCGGACAGCCACTGTAGCTTGTCCGGTGCTGATCTCCTTCCTTTTCTGGCGCAGACAACCGTTGCACCTCGGCGTCGGTTGGCGCACCAGACACTATCCGGTGCACCCTTCTGACCGTTGGTGCGGGCCACGTGTCGCCCGCCAATTTCGCTGCCGACCGTTGCGCAGCCGACCGTTGGCTCACTGGACAGTCCGGTGCACCACCGGACAGTCCGGTGAATTTTAGCCGTACGCCGTTGAACTTTTTCCGAGAGCGACGACTTCGCCGCGGACAACTCACCGGACAGTCCAGTGCACCACCAGACAGTCCGGTGAATTATAGTCGTACGCCACCATCGAGTCCCGAGAGCGGCCTGTTCACCGAGACTGGTCCTGGCGCACCAGACACTGTCCGGTGCACCCAAACTGAGCAATAGTTGGCTGTACACAGCCAACTCTTTTCCAATCCATTTTCTCCTGTTTCTAGCACTTAGACACAATACATTAGTACCCAAATCAATGTACTAAGTCTAGAAACGTACCTTGTTACATGATTTGCACTTCTTCAATCTTTGGCACAATTTAACACTTAGAGAATATGTGTTGGGCACTTAATCACCAAAACACTTTAGAAATGGCCCAAGGGCACATTTCCCTTTCATAATCCCCCTTTTTGGTGATTTATGCCAACACATCCAAAAGCAACCAAAAGAAGTGCAATATCAATGCAAACGAGAACCAAATTGTTTTTTACTCTAATTTGGCATATTTGGATCATACTTTGCCACCACTTGGTTTGTTTTTGCGAATCAAATTCATTTTCCTATCTCTACAACAAACTCACTTGTTTGGGCACAAAGAGAGATAATCCAAGAGTAAAATTGATTAAGAGCCAAAAACTTCCCCTTTTTCCATAGTCATAAGTTCTCCCCACAAGAGACCAAATTTTGCAACAAGAGTGTTTTAGACAAATCAAAAAGTTCTAACTCTACTCTTTTCGAAATTTAACTCTACTCTTTTAGAAATTTCACAAGTGGTAGCTGATCCATTTGCTTTGGCCTTAATTTCTCCCCCTTTGGCATTAAGCACCAAAACGGGATCATTCTTGGCCCTTTAACCCCATTGCCTCACCAAAATTGTCAATTAAGAGTAAAAAGGCAATAAGAGCATAGATATGAACTTGGAGTTAATACCGGAGTGCAGTGGAAGTCTTTTCATGGTCCAAGTTCACCTTTCCCTTTTAATTCACTTTTGAGACTAAATCAAGTAAACTCAAACACAAAGGTTAATCTCAAAGGGTCAAGTTGTAGCATGCCTCCCCCTAAATAGGTGCATCACTTGCAAATGAACTTGTGAGCACCACAAATGAACAAAAATAGATTGAAATGCATAAATTAACATGATCAAAGGCATAAACACATGTATGCTATAGATCAATCCAAGTTACACGAATCTAAGACATTTAGCTCACTACGCAACCTGCAAAACCTTTTCTCATCTAAAGGCTTGGTGAAGATATCGGCTAGCTGGTTCTCGGTGTTAATATGGTACACCTCGATATCCCCCTTTTGCTGGTGGTCTCTTAGGAAGTGATGCCGGATGTCTATGTGCTTAGTGCGGCTGTGTTCAACAGGATTATCCGCCATGCGGATTGCACTCTCATTGTCACATAGGAGTGAGACTTTGCTCAGATTGTAGCCGAAGTCCCGGAGGGTTTGCCTCATCCAAAGTAGTTGCGCGCAACACTGTCCTGCGACAACATACTCAGCCTCAGTGGTGGATAGGGCAACGGAAGTTTGTTTCTTTGAACTCCAAGACACCAGGGACCTTCCTAGGAATTGGCACGTCCCTGATGTACTCTTCCTATCAACCTTGCACCCGGCATAATCGGAGTCTGAATATCCAATTAAGTCAAAGGTAGACCCTTTTGGATACCAGATCCCGAAGCAAGGCATAGCAACTAAATATCTAAGAATCCGCTTAACGGCCACAAGGTGACATTCCCTTGGGTCGAATTGATATCTAGCACACATGCATACGCTAAGCATAATATCCGGTCTACTAGCACATAAGTAAAGCAAGGAACCTATCATAAACCGGTATGCCTTTTGATCAACGGACTTACCTCCTTTCTTGAGGTCGACATGTCCGTCGGTTCCCATTGGTGTCTTTGCGGGCTTGGCGTCCTTCATCCCGAACCGCTTGAGCAGGTCTTGCGTGTACTTCGTTTGGGAGATGAAGGTGCCATCCTTGAGTTGCTTCACTTGGAACCCAAGGAAGTAGTTCAACTCGCCCATCATCGACATCTCAAATTTTTGTGTCATCACCCTGCTAAACTCCTCACAAGACTTTTGGTTAGTAGAACCAAATATTATGTCATTGACATAAATTTGGCACACAAATAGGTCACCATCACAAGTCTTAGTGAAAAGAGTTGGATCGGCTTTCCCAACCTTGAAAGCATTAGCAATTAGAAAATCTCTAAGGCATTCATACCATGCTCTTGGGGCTTGCTTAAGTCCATAGAGCGCCTTAGAGAGCTTACACACATGGTCGGGGTACCGTTCATCCTCAAAGCCAGGGGGTTGCTCCACGTACACCTCCTCCTTGATTGGCCCGTTGAGGAAAGCGCTCTTCACATCCATTTGGAACAGCCTGAAAGAGTGGTGAGCGGCATAGGCTAATAGAATGCGAATAGACTCTAGCCTAGCCACAGGAGCAAAAGTCTCCTCGAAATCCAAACTTGCGACTTGGGCATAACCTTTTGCCACAAGTCGAGCCTTGTTTCGTGTCACCACCTCGTGCTCGTCTTGCTTGTTGTGGAACACCCACTTGGTTCCCACAACGTTTTGCTTTGGACGTGGCACCAGGCTCCAAACTTCATTCCTCTTGAAGTTGTTGAGCTCTTCCTGCATGGCCAACACCCACTCCGGATCTTGCAAGGCCTCTTCTACCCTGAAAGGCTCAATAGAAGAGACAAACGAGTAATGCTCACAAAAGTTAGCTAGTCTTGAGCGAGTAGTTACTCCCTTGCTTATATCACCCAGAATCTGGTCGACGAGATGATTCCTTTGAATCGTCGCTCGGACTTGAGTTGGAGGGGCTCGTGGTGCTTCTTCCTCCATAGCTGGGTCTTCTTGTGCTCCCCCTTGATCACACGCCTCCTCTTGAGGAACCTGTTCATCATCTTGAGTTGGGGGATGCACCATCGTTGAGGAAGAGGGTTGATCTTGCTCTTGTTGTTCCTGTGGTCGCACATCTCCAATCGCCATGGTGTGAATTGCGGCCGTTGGAACGTCATCTTCATCTACATCATCAAGATCAACTTGCTCTCTGGGAGAGCCATTAGTTTCATCAAATACAACGTCGCTAGAGACTTCAACCAAACCCGATGATTTGTTGAAGACTCTATATTTCTTTGTATTTGAGTCATAACCTAGCAAAAACCCTTCTACAGCTTTGGGAGCAAATTTGGAATTTCTACCTTTCTTTACTAGAATATAACATTTACTCCCAAATACACGAAAGTATGAAACGTTGGGTTTGTTACCGGTTAGAAGTTCATACGAGGTCTTCTTGAGGAGGCGATGAAGGTAGACCCGGTTTATGGCGTGGCAAGCTGTGTTCACAGCTTCTGACCAAAACCGCTCGGGCGTCTTGAATTCTCCAAGCATCGTCCTCACCATGTCGATAAGCGTCCTGTTCTTTCTCTCTACCACACTGTTTTGTTGTGGTGTGTAGGGAGCGGAGAACTCGTGCTTGATTCCTTCCTCCTCAAGGTACTCCTCCACTTGTAAGTTCTTGAACTCGGACCCGTTGTCGCTTCTTATCTTTTTCACCTTGAGCTCAAATTCGTTTTGAGCTCTCCTTATAAAGCGCTTTAGGGTCCCTTGGGTTTCTGATTTATCCTGCAAAAAGAATACCCAAGTGAAGTTAGAAAAATCATCAACAATAACAAGACCATACTTACTTCCCTTGATGCTGAGGTAGGCGACGGGTCCGAAGAGGTCCATATGAAGTAGCTCCAGAGGTCTTGATGTGGTCATCACATTCTTGCCGTGATGAGTGCTTCCCATCTGTTTACCTGCTTGACAAGCTGCACAAGGTCTATCTTTTTCGAAAAATACATTGGTTAGACCTAACACATGTTCTCCCTTTAGAAGTTTATGAAGGTTCTTCATCCGAACATGTGCTAGACGGTGATGCCACAGCCAACCCATGCTAGTCTTAGCAATTAAGCATGCATCTAGATTGGCCTCCTCTTTCGAAAAATCAACTAAGTAGAGTTTGACGTCTAGTACACCCTTAAAAGCTAATGAACCATCACTCCTTCTAAAGACAGACACATCTACATTGGTAAATAGACAATTATAACCCATATTACATAGTTGACTGACAGATAATAAGTTGTACCCGAGCGATTCAACTAAGAATACATTGGATATGGAATGCTCGGATGAAATGGCTTTCTTTCCTAGTCCTTTAACCTTGCCTTGGTTCCCATCTCCAAAGATGATCGAGTCCTGGGAATCCTTGTTCTTGACGTAGGAGGTGAACATCTTCTTCTCCCCCGTCATGTGGTTTGTGCATCCGCTGTCGATAATCCAGCTTGAGCCCTCGGATGCATAAACCTGCAAGGCAATTTACACTTAGGTTTTAGGTACCCAACTTTTGTTGGGTCCTACGAGGTTAGTTACAATAGCCTTTGGGACCCAAATGCAAGTCTTGTCTCCCTTGCATTTGACCCCCAACTTCCTAGCAACCACTTTTTTATTTTTACATGTGAGTACAAAAGTAGTGTTGCACGCATGGAAAACAGTAGCAGATTCATTTCGCATTTTCCTAGGTACATGATGCAAAACATGATTTTCCTAGGCATATTTCTACCATGCACAAAAGTAGAGCTTGACGCAATCATAGCATGTGAATCATAAGTATCATAACTCCTATGATAATGAGCATTCCTGGAAAATTTTCTATCATAAATGAAAGCATGATTTCTTTGAATGCTACTAGCCATAGGGGCCTTCCCTTTCTCCTTATCGGGAATGGGAACCCTTTGGCTTGTTAAGTTCTTGGCTTCCTTTCGAAAGCCAAGCCCATCCTTAATTGAGGGGTGTCTACCAACAGTGTAGGCATCCCTAGCAAATTTTAATTTATCAAAGTCACTTTTGCAAGTCTTAAGTTGGGCATTAAGACTTGCCACTTCATCTTTTAATTTAGTAATGGATGCAAGATGTTCATTACAAGCATTAATATCAAAATCCTTGCATCTATTGCAAATTACAACATGTTCCACACATGAACTAGATTTATTAGCTACTTCTAGCTTAGCATTTAAATCATCATTAACACTCTTTAAGCTAGACACAGTTTCATGACAAGCAGATAATTCAGAAGATAACATTTCATTCCTTTTAACCTCTAAAACAAGAGACTTTTGCACACTTACAAGCTTATCATGCTCTTCATACAAAATATCCTCTTGCTTTTCTGAGAGTCTATCCTTTTCATTTAAAGCATCAATTAACTCATTAATTTCATCTACTTTTGCTCTATCTAAACCCTTAAATAATTCAGTATAATCTACTTCATCATCACTAGAATCATCATCGCTTGAAGTAGTATACTTAGGGGTTTCTCAAACGCTTACCTTTTTCTCCTTTGCCATGAGGCAAGTATGCGGTTCGTTGGGGAAGAGAGACAACTTGTTGAAGCCCGAGACGGCGAATCCTTCGTCGTCGGAGTCGAAAGAAGAGCAGTCCGAATCCCATTCTTTGCCAAGGTGCGCCTCGCCCTTCGCCTTCTTGTAGGCCTTCTTCTTCTCCCTCTTCCTGCTCTTTTCTTGTTCCTGGTCATTAGCATTATCGGGACAATTTGCTATTAAATGACCAGTCTTACCGCATTTGAAACAGGAGCGCTTTCCCTTTGCCTTGTTCTTGTTAGGGTGCTCCTTGCGTCCTTTTAATGCGGTTTTGAAGCGCTTTATGATTAGGGCCATCTCATCTTCATTTAGCCCGACAGCCTCAACTTGTGCCACCTTGCTAGGTAGCGCCTCCCTGCTGCTGCTTGTTGCCTTGAGTGCAACGGGCTGGGGCTCATAGATGGGCATTGGGCCGTTCAATGCATCATCAACATATCTTGCTTCCTTGACCATCATATGCCCGCTCACAAACTTCCTGAGTATCTCTTCGGGCGTCATCTTTGTGTACCTGGGATTTTCACGGATGAGGTTCATAAGATGAGGGTCAATAACAATAAAAGACCTGAGCATAAGTCGGACGACGTCGTGGTCCGTCCATCTCGTGCTTCCATATCTCCTGATCTTGTTGACCAGGGTCTTGAGCCTGTTGTACGTTTGTGTTGGCTCATCTCCCCTGATCATCGCGAACCTTCCTAGCTCGCCTTCCACCAACTCCATTTTGGTGATCATGGTGGCGTCGTTTCCCTCATGTGATATTTTGAGGGTGTCCCAGATTTGCTTGGCGTTATCCAAGCCGCTCACCTTGTTGTACTCGTCCCTGCACAAGGATGCTAGCAAAACAGTGGTAGCTTGTGCATTTTTATGGATTTGCTCGTTAATAAATACAGGGTTATCCGTACTATCAAATTGCATTCCATTCTCAACTATCTCCCAAATACTAGGATGGAGAGAGAAAAGGTGACTACGCATTTTGTGACTCCAAAAAGAGTAGTCTTCTCCATCAAAGTGTGGAGGTTTCCCAAGAGGGATAGATAGCAAATGAGCATTAGAGTTGAATGGAATGCGAGAATAATCAAATGAAAAATTTGAGTTAACCGATTTTTTTTCTCGTCATCGTCGTCTCTTGGTGAAGAAGAGGATTCGTCGCTGTCGTAGTAGATGATCTTCTTGATACGTCTCTTCTTCTTATCGTTGACCACCATCCCCTTTCCCTTAGGATCCATCTCTTCGGGCGATTAGTCCCTTACTTGAATAGAACGACTCTGATACCAATTGAGAGCACCTAGAGGGGGGGGGTGAATAGGTGATCCTATAAAATTCAACACTAAATAGCCACAAGCTTGGTTATAAAGATGTTAGTGCAATAGAACCAAGTGGCTATAGAGCGAGCTCTTGCAAATCACAAATAATCAAAGAGAAGAACAACACAAGGGACACAGTGGTTTATCCCGTGGTTCGGTCAAGTATAACACTTGCCTACCTCCACGTTGTGGCGTCCCAATGGACGAGGGTTGCACTTAACCCCTTTCAAGTGATCCAATGATCAACTTGAATACCACGGTGAAAGGATCACGATGCCCAAGAGGGGGGGTGAATTGGGCTTTTCTAAAAATCAACACTAATTAAAACCTAAGCAAGAGCTAAACAAGAGCCCAACTTCACCCCAACAACTAGCACTAAGAAAATAATACTAGAAATGTAACAAGGCTAAAACAATGCTTCAAATACTTGCTAAACAAATACACAAAGTAAATAGCTTGAATTAAGTGCGGAATGTAAAGCAAAGTTTAGAAGACTCCTCCAATTTTTCCCGAGGTATCGAAGAGTCGGCACTCTCCACTAGTCCTCGTTGGAGCACCCGCGCAAGGGTATCGCTCCCCCTTGGTCCTCGCAAGAACCAAGTGCTCACTACGAGATGATCCTTTGCCACTCCGGCGCGGTGGATCCCTCGAGACCGCTTACAAACTTGAGTCGGGTCACCAACAAGATCTTCACGGTGATCACCGAGCTCCCAACGCCACCAAGCCGTCTAGGTGATGCCGATCACCAAGAGTAACAAGCCATAGACTTTCGCTTGACCAAGAGAAGCCTAATGCAAGTGGTGTGTGCTCTAGGTGGCTCTCACTAGCGCTAATGAGGAACAAGCGCGGATTATGATTCTCTAATCTCCTCACTAGGCTTTTGGTGCTTGCAATACTCTACCAAGGTGCTGGAATAAATGTGGAGTGCAAGACAATGAATATGGTGGGTGGAAGGGGTATAAATAGCCCTCACCCACCAACTAGCCGTTACAGGAAACCAGCTGCGCGATGGCGCACCGGACAGTCCGGTGCGCCACCGGTGCGCCAACGGTGCGCCACCGGTGCGCCAACGGTCACTTCCAACGGCTAGTTCTGACAGCTAGCCGTTGGACTCATGACGCACCGGACAGTGAACAGTCCACTGTCCGGTGCACACCGGACAGTCCGGTGCGATGTCCGGTGTGCCACTAAAATTCATCTCCGAAGGCAGCGCTCTCGGGATTCTGCGACTGGGAAGGCTCTGCTGTGGACCAGCCTGGTCCCACCAGGCAGAGGGTGCACCGGATAGTCCGGTGCACACCGGACAGTCCGGTGCCCCAAAGCCAGAAACCCTAAGTCTTGTTTTTCAGCTGATTTTCAAATCGGTTTTCGCTCTAACTTGTGTGTGAGTTCTAGAGTGACACCTAGCACTGTGTATGAGTGTGATTGTGCACCAACACTACACTAGAACTCTCTTGGTCAAACTACTCATCGACAACCCCTCTTTATAGTACGGCTAAAAGAAGAATAAAAAGCCTAATTAAAATGCGAGTGTCCACATCTCCTTGACACTCGGACTCCGTAGACCTTCACCTTTTGTTTCGTCGTTTTAGCCGTCGCTTCGAGTTCTTATCTCCGGGATTGTTTTCTCCGTTGTAGTACTTCTACCTGTCATGTGACCTAACTTACCATTTGTCTCTGCAAAACACACGTTAGTCACATATAATAATACGTTGTCATTAATCACTAAAACCAACCAGGGGCCTAGATGCTTTCAATCTCCCCCTTTTTGGTGATTGATGACAACCCTACAAGTTTTGTGAGAGTAGTTTGTTTTGAAGATTCTGTCAATAGAAAGAATGGTTAGTTATACTCAGTAATTTTTGACAGAAGAAATGTGTACCATAATAATAAGAGTGAGCGCATACACATCATAAGATTCTTGTTCATATAAAAGAGAAAGTAAATTAATGAAACAAGAGCTAGAAGACTGGTGATTTGAAATAAGGTGAAAACGTAATACACACAGTCAACCAAAAGCAACGAGAGTATATGACGAGTTTGTGAGCCAAAAACATAAAGCTAGTACAGAGAGTAGCAGGCACAAATATTACATCAAAAGGACACTGACTCTCTACTAACTCTCTGACTCCCCCTAGCTCTCACAACTCATATCTCTCCCCCTTTGGCGTCAAACACCAAAAGGGACCTAAACATCGGATGCAGGAGGAGGCGACGGGGGCGCATCCGGTCGAGGTCGAGGTAGCAGAGCAAACGCCGACGGAGGGTCAGAGTCAGTCTCGGATCCAGGATCTGCGGTAGAAGCTGGAGCTGGTACTGACTCGGACGCAGGCAGCGCTGCAGGAGCTACCGGAGCAGAAGCAGTCACAGATACTGCCACAGCGGTAGTGGTAACAGCAGATGCTGGTGGCACTGGCGGCTGCGGGCAGACAGAGCTGAGAACTGGTGAAGTGAACGCCAAGGTGACCGGCCGGAGCGGAGAGGTAACAGCAGGGGGTGCAGACAAGATCGAAGGCACTACTGGAGCGTGAAGCGAAGAAGGCGGAGCAGACTGAACTGGAGACGCTGAGATACCAGAATGCTGAAGCATGAGGGCCATGAATGCCCTATTCTCTGCCCTATCCTGAATAAGCTGCTGCTGAAGAGCATCCTGCCTGTCCTGCATGCTCTGAAACATCGAGAGCATACGGTCGGATAAACGGGCCTGCTCGGCTGCCAGGAGAGCCTGCTGCTGGGTGAGAGTCTGCTGCTGCTGGGTGAGAGTCTGCTGCTGCTGGGTGAGAGTCTGAAGAATCGAAGCAAGAGCAGGGTCCAAAGCTGGAGGAGCAGGGGCAGCACGGGAACTCCCAGCCTCATGATCATGTGAGCGTGGAGGCATAGGAGGCGGAGGCGGAAGAGGAACCCCAAAATCATCATCATCATCATCATCAGCTGCTGCACCCTGGGAGTCAAACTGTCGAAGTGCAGCATCCTCGGCCTGAGTGTCAAACACAGGAGCATAAGCTGGCACTGGAATCTCAGGAGCAGGACGGTAAGATCCAAATACAAGGCGTGAGGCCTCAAGGGTACTCTGAAAACGAGGTGGCTGGATCAGCTGCGCAAAGATGTGGCACAAGTAGTGAGCATAAGGTAGCTGCCGACGAGCACGAATCCCATCCAGAACGGTGTCCTCAATCTCACAGATCAGAAAATCCACAACATCAAACTCAGAGTGGGATACCAGGGCACCAAGGAGCCAAAGCTGAATATGAGTGGTAGCCTCCCTGTATCCCATCCTAGGCAGGAGTGTCCGTCTGACGAGCTCATACAAGTACTTCGCTGCAGTAGTGAAGTCTGCTGGAGAACGTCGCGACCCATCTGAAAAAGGCGGGCGGAACAGAGCCGCGACGTGAGCTGTCCCTGGAGCCACACCGCCGTGAGGGCGACGTGGAGGATCTGAAGTGCCGTAACAGAGACTGTGGAGGCGAGTCGACGAATCAGGGAATCCAAAAAGCTGTCTGATCTGACTGGCAGTGATCGTGACATCCTCGCGCTCAAAGCGGAACCTCATCCACTGATGATCCGGGTCAATCCAAACAGAGGCATAGAAGACGCGGACCCACTCCTCAACATATCTGCCGCTGATAGTCAGAAAGGATAGAAGGCCTGGCAAATATGTGAGATGCGCCTCAGACTCAGCACCGGCTGCTAGCAAGAAGGCTGGAAGATCTAAGAGGCGGTGAACACGTAGCGCAATCTGAGCTGACATCTGTGCCCTGAAGAAAGACTCCTGAATCCGAGTGCTGAAAAGAACTCCTGCTGCTGGGTCTCTCTGAGCTGGCAGCCAAGACTCCACGGGTACGTACCTGAACCGACGTACCCGGGCTGCAGTAGCACGCTGAAGATCAAATAGACGAGGATCCGAAGCCAGAGGACGGACCTCAGTCTCATCACGCTCCCGGAAGCGAGGAGGAGGGACAGGTGGAGCGGAAGTGGGAGCCTGAGCAGGGGTAGCAGTGGAAGCTGGCGTGGTGCTGGTAGTGGGTATGGCGGTGGAGGTGGATGGAGCAATAGGAGTGACTGGAGCAGGCAGAGTGGGTGGCGGAGTGGAAGCGGAGGTGTGAGTGGAGGAGCGAGACCGGGAGGCGAGACGACGAGCACGGAAAGCAATCTGATCTGAAGGAACATCCGGCTGATCTCCAAGTGCTGCCTGTGCAGCGGCTGCTGCAGCTGCTGCTGCTGCACGAGCCTCTCTGTCCGAACGCCGCTTCTTGCGGCCTTCCTGCTGCTCCAAAAAAACAGTCTTCCCCTTCACCTGCCTGAAGGGGTGACGGGGGTCCTCGTCATCGCCACCCCCTGATGCCGACGGATTCTTCGTGCGCGGCATCCTGAACTAAAGTCTGGAAAGCGCACACTGGAGGTGACAATCCAGGCAGAACGGAAGACGGCACACGGTCACACAGGGTCACTGAAATGACAGAAGAGGTGAGCACGTATTAGTCACATAGTCATAAGTATATGAAATGTGAATAAATACATACACAAAGAGATATGGCACGAGACGGGACGATTGATAAGTCAAAAGCCGTGAAAACGACGTTTGACGGACAAATAGAGACATAGGATGATTGGAATGCAAATTGAGGCACAAAACGATATGGGATTGAGCCGATACTTCACGAATAGGTTTATATAGGTCAATATGAGTGAAGTGTGTGCTTGGTTTGAATTTAGGCGAAGAAATAGGGTTTTGGGCACTCGGCTCGGAAACGATCGTGCAAAACGAGAATTTTGGTTAAATTTAAGCCTGTGGTCTCGGATTGGCGTGAAATTTGGCAAGTAGGTTACTGGAAGTGTGGTGAAGGTGCCTGAAAAATTTGGGTTCAATTGGAGCAAATTTGGCTGGTTTGGGCATTTCACCGAGCACTTGGTGGGCGTGGATTTAGGGTTTTAGGAATATAGCCATTTGAGGTGGGAATGCCCTCCCGAAGGAGCTAAGAGTTTGCAGGGATACACAACAGAGACAATAGAGCACAAACCACCAATTGGATTCGCAGGATTTCACAGAAATTGGAAAGATTGGCACAAGGGTGGAGGTCACTGCCTAAGCGACAGAGAAACGAGAGAGAGAGAGGGAGGACAGTGGGCTGCTCACCGAGGGGGAGCAGAGGGGGTGCGCAGGTCGCCGGAGATGGAGGCCGCCGGAGATGGAGGCCGCCGGAGTTGGAGGTCGACGGCGAGCGCTGGGAATCGCCAGGGACAGAGAAGACAGAGCGCAGCCAGGGAGAAGAAATGAGACAGAGCCCCTGGCTCGGTCGGGCTGGGGCGATTTTTTAAAACGCGATATGGGCACACCGGACAGCCTACAGTGCCTGTCCGGTGCACACCGGACAGCGCACAGTAGCTGTCCGGTGAACCACCGGACAGCGCACAGGAAAAGAGGGATTTTGCGCGCGGCTGCCGGTGCACCGGACAGTGCACAGTGCAGTGTCCGGTGCACACCGGACTGTCCGGTGATCCCAGACAGAGGAGAGTTTGAAAATTTTTGAATTTTTCTATCTAACTCCTAACCAAACCAAATCCCAACTTATAATCACACAAAAGAACACTTGTTGGGACAGGTATTGGCACCCTCATATACTTTTCAAAATATTTTGCCATAGGCTAGATAATTTTTTTAGAGAAAATAGGCAAATGGTGAAATTTGCATTTGGGCTTGCACTAGGGGTCTTCAAGAGTGATTTGAGTTTTGAATACTCCCCCTAAGTGCAGTACCTCATGCATATTTCAAGAATCAATAATTGCTTGAAAGTAAGAATTTAAGTGCTAAAAGCTTAAAACTAAGACTTGTCAAGTTTGACCCGAGTTAAGCTTTTTCACTCGCTTTATTGGCGGTTATCTCAACTAGGTTAGACAAGCCCTAGATGCAATACAAGGAATTTAAATATGCAATGCAAGTGACAACACCATTTGACATTTCACATAAAATTTCTGAGATCAAGGATATTTAGTTCATTCCTCAACATGCAAAAGCGGGTCTTATCAAGTGGCTTAGTGAAAATATCCGCTAATTGATCTTCCGACCTCACTCCTTCTAAAATAATATCTCCTTTAGCAACATGATCTCTAAGGAAGTGATGACGGATATCAATGTGCTTGGTGCGAGAGTGTTGTACAGGATTATTAGCAATTTTAACAGCACTCTCATTATCACACAACAAAGGTACTTTTTCTAGAACTACACCATAGTCTAGAAGAGTTTGTTTCATATATAAAATCTGTGTGCAACAAGCACCTGCGGCAATGTATTCCGCTTCGGCAGTTGACAAGGCAACACTATTTTGCTTTTTGGATGTCCATGAAACTAGTGATCTACCAAGCAAATGGCATCCCCCAGAAGTACTTTTCCTATCAATTTTGCAACCGGCATAATCCGAATCGGAATAGCCAATTAAATCAAAAGTAGCTCCTTTGGGATACCACAGACCAACGCTTGTGGTGTGCTTGAGATACCTAAGAATTCTCTTAACAGCGCGAAGATGAGCTTTCTTAGGATTAGATTGAAATCTAGCACACATGCAGACACTAAACATGATATCGGGCCTAGATGCGGTAAGGTATAATAAACTACCAATCATAGAACGGTAGAGAGTTTGATTAACCGGGTTACCTCCCTCATCTAAGTCGAGATGTCCATTTGTAGGCATGGGGGTCTTGATTGGTTTGCACTTCTCCATGTTGAATCTTTTCAACAAGTCTTTGGTATACTTCTCTTGAGAGAGAAAGTTACCATCTTTCATTTGCTTGACTTGAAAGCCGAGGAAGTATGTTAGCTCACCAATCATTGACATCTCGAACTCCTTCGACATCAACTCACCAAATTCCTTGCAATGACAGTCATTTGTCGAGCCAAAGATTATATCATCAACATATACTTGACAAATGAAAATATCACCGTTATGTTTCTTGGTGAAGAGAGTTGTGTCGACGGTCCCGATTTTGAAGCCCTTTTCGATGAGGAAGTCGCGAAGACGCTCATACCAAGCCCTTGGAGCTTGCTTTAGCCCATATAGCGCCTTGGACAACCTGTAAGCATGGTTAGGATATCTAGGGTCTTCAAATCCAGGCGGTTGCTCAACATATACAAGTTCATTTATGAAGCCATTTAAAAATGCACTTTTTACATCCATTTGATAAAGTTTTATATCATAACATGATGCATATGCAAGTAGGATACGGATGGCTTCCAGTCGAGCAACCGGTGCAAAGGTCTCTCCAAAATCTAAGCCTTCAACTTGAGAGAATCCTTTTGCAACAAGTCTTGCCTTGTTTCTTACAATCACACCTTGATCATCCTGTTTGTTTCTGAACACCCACTTTGTTCCAATGATTCTTGCATCTTGTGGGGGCTTCTCTAGGGTCCAAACTTCGTTACGGGTGAAGTTGTTAAGTTCTTCATGCATGGCATTCACCCAGTCCGGATCCTGTAGCGCCTCATCTATACAAGTAGGCTCAACACAAGAAACAAAGGAGTGATGTTCAATAAAATTAGCATGTTTATGTGATCGAGTAATAACCCCTTGTGAAGGACTCCCGATGATTTGGTTTTGAGGATGAGCTTGAAGTAGTGATGAGTTTCTCCTGTCAATCACTTGGGAAGAAGATCCTGGAGCATCAACATCTTCGGTTTGTACCCTTGCTTGTTCATGAGAGACAAATGTATCTTCATTTGCATGCCTCTCATCTTTTTCATTATCTTGTGGTACATTTGATGAAGAAGGCCTGTCAATGATTTGCACCTCTTCTTCATCTTCTTTTGGTTTGATAGCTCCAATAGGCATGTTCTTCATTGCTTCCCTAAGTGGCTCATCACCTACATCATCAAGATTTTCAAGTGCTCCTTGGGAGCCATTAGTCTCATCAAATTCCACATCATATGTTTCTTCTACCACGCCAGTGGCATGGTTGAATACTCGATATGCTTTGGACTTTAATGAATAACCCAAAAGAAAACCAATATCACAACGTCTTTGAAACTTCCCTAGATGATGGCGTTTTTTGTAGATGTAGCATTTGCACCCAAACACCCGGAAGAAAGAGACGTCTGGCTTTTTCCCATTTAGCAGTTCATAGGGAGTCTTCGCAAGTAGCCGGTGAGGAAATAGCCTGTTTGATGCATAGCAAGCAGTGTTGACAGCTTCGGCCCAAAACCTCTCCGGTGTGTTATACTCATCAATCATTGTTCTTGCAAGAGTGATCAAGGTCCTATTTTTCCTTTCAACAACTCCATTTTGTTGAGGTGTATATGTGGCAGATACTTCATGCTTGATCCCAATTTCATCACAGTACTCATGAATGTTGGTGTTGTCAAATTCTTTGCCATTGTCACTTCTAATCTTCTTAATCTTGCAATCAAATTCATTTTGAGCTTTCTTGGCAAACTTTTTGAATATAGATGCAACTTCAGATTTGTCATGGAGAAAGAACACCCAAGTGTATCTTGAGAAATCATCAACAATCACTAAACAGTAGAGGTTGCCACCGGCACTGACATAATTTGTAGGTCCAAATAAATCCATATGAAGTAGTTCCAGTGGCCTTGATGTTGACATGAAAGCTTTAGTGGGATGTGTATTAGCAACCTGCTTTCCAGCTTGACATGCACTGCATGGCTTGTCCTTTTCAAATACCACATCCTTTAATCCTCTAACCATATCTTTCTTTAATACCTTCTTGAGTGTGCTCATCCCAACATGTGCAAGCCTCCTATGCCAAAGCCATCCAAGAGAAGCTTTGGTGAAGAGGCAAGTTCTTAAGACTGCATCTTCTGAAGTGAAATCCACTAAGTAGAGGTTGTTGTATCTAAATCCCTTGAATACCATTGATTCATCATCCATTTTTGTTACAATAACCTCTGATGGAGTGAATAAGCATTGAAGTCCAAGATCACAGAGTTGTCCTACTGATAATAAATTGAAGCTCAAAGGTGCAACTAAGAGAACATTTGATATTGATAAGTCATTTGAGATTGCCACCTTGCCAAGTCCTTGTACTTTTCCTTTTGAGTTGTCTCCAAATGTGATTTTATCTTGACCATCAACATTCTCATCTAATGAGGTGAACATCCGTGGGTTGCCTGTCATATGTTGTGTGCATCCACTGTCAATAACCCAATGGCTCCCACCGGTCTTGTAGTTCACCTACATTCACAGACAATTCAAGCTTGAGTTTTGAGAGCCCTATATTGCATAGGACCAGTGACTCTCTCAATTAAGGACTTTGCCACCCAGATTTGTCTAGGTCTACTCTTATTTGGTGGACCTAGGAATGTAACCTTAATTTTTCCATTTGCAACCTTTCTTAGAACATAGTGAGCATTGAAAGCAAATGGTCTTGAGTGCTTAGGCAAGGGAGTTGGTGGTTTAGCTTTGCAGTTGTGGGCAAAATGACCTTCATTTCCACACTCAAAGCATTTGATAGGCTTGTGAGTCTGCATTGGCTTGTGTTGAGTGATAGCTTTCTTTTGCACAAAAGCATTGTATCCAATACCACTCTTGTTATTTTTCATAACAGTGTTCATAAGCAGCTCATTTTGGAGGTATTGACCCTTGTTGAACTTTTGCACACTTGTTGCAAGATGTTCATTTTCACTTTTTAATTTCTTGACCTCATTCTTAAGCCTTTGATTATCCACTGCCAACTCATTGTTGAAATCATTGTTCTCAATAGCAACTTTTCCTCTAGTAGTTGCATCAGTCAAATAATTCTTCAATTTTTGATTGTCTAAAGTCAGGACTTCAACTTTTTCAGTCAATTCAGCATGTAGACTAGTTTGCTCTTCTTGAACCAAATCATCACATGAGGTTGCTACATCAAGCTTAACAACAGGGTTAATAGCCTCATGTGTTTTGCAAGATAAAAGTTCATTTTCAACAAGAAGATTGTCATGATCAAATTTAATTTGAGTATAGTCTTCCTTGATCTTAACTAGTCTATTTTGCAACTCCCTATTAGCTTCATTTAATTTGTCATATTTCTCCTTAGCATCTTTTAGGGAGTTTGTGAGCTCATTTATAGTTGATGACATAGTTTTATTTTCTTCTTTTATTTCATCACTAGCCTTCATAACTATGTCATACTTGGCCTTTAAAGATTCATTTTCATTTTTTAACCTGTCACATTTAGCTTTTGACTTTCTAATGATTTGAGTATATTCTTTAAGTAAGTCAGCTAACTCATCATATGAAGGTGAAGCAAATTCTTCATCACTATCACTATCACTAGCATCATCAATATTAATATCATTTTGTACCTTTCGTTCACCCCTAGCCATAAGGCACAGGTGAGAAGTGGATGATGGCGATGGTGGTGGTGAAGAGAAGTCCCCGGCGATGGCCGCAACTTTTTCATCATCCTCTTCTTCACTTGAAGAAGATCCACTTGATGACTCGACGTCGGTGAGCCAGTCGCCAACAATATAAGCCTTTTCATTCTTCTTTTTGTGGAACCTCTTTTGCTTCCCATCCCTTCTTTTGAAGAATTTCTTTTCGTTCTTTTCATCATCACTGTCATCTTCTTTCTTGCCCTTGAACTTGTTCTTCTTGGGCTTGTTGCATTGATGAGCAAGATGACCAAGTTCACCACAGTTGTAGCAGTCCATCTCAGAAATGGGCTTTCTTTTGTTGGAGAAGAACTTCTTCTTTCTTGAATCAAATTTGATGCCTTCTCTATTTAGCTTCTTCAACATCTTGGTGGTCTTCCTTACCATCAAGGCAATGTTTGCATCAAGGTCATCATCACTTGAGGATTCTTCCTCAACTTGAATTTTTGCTTTTCCTTTTCTTTCATGATTTGCTTTGAGAGCCAAATCCTTTCTTTTGGAAGATGATTCTTCTTTGTTGATGTGCATGTACATCTCATGAGCATTGATCTTTCCCAAAATTTGTGTAGGTGTGGTAACTGAAAGATCCATTTGATGTAGCACAGTGACAATGTGTCCATATTTGTCTATTGGGAGGACACTGAGAATCTTCCTCACAACATCCGGTTGTGAGATTTGAGTAAGCCCCAATCCATTGACTTCCTCTACAAGAATATTAAGTCGTGAGTACATAGCGTTTGCATTTTCATTAGTAAGCATTTCAAAAGAATTTAACTTTCGCATAGCTATGTGATATCTCTCCTCACGTTCACTTCTAGTTCCTTCGTGTAGAGCACAAATGTCCATCCACAAATCATGAGCATTTTTATGATTCCGAACTCTATTGAACACATCTTTGCAAAGGCCTCTAAAAAGGGTGTTTTTGGCCTTCGCATTCCATTTCTCATAATTGAACTCATCACCTACAAGATTTGTGGGATCTCTAGGTTGGGGAAACCCTTGAGTGGCGGCTTTATAGACACCAATGTCTATAGCCTCTAAGTATGCTTCCATACGAATTTTCCAATAAGGAAAATCGTCACCATCAAAAACGGGAGGAGGTCCATCCCCACCGGACATCGTAACTCTAGCGGTTAAGCTAATCTATGAGCAACAAGGCTCTGATACCAATTGAAAGGATCACGATGCCCAAGAGGGGGGGTGAATTGGGCTTTTCTAAAAATCAACACTAATTAAAACCTAAGCAAGAGCTAAACAAGAGCCCAACTTCACCCCAACAACTAGCACTAAGAAAATAATACTAGAAATGTAACAAGGCTAAAACAATGCTTCAAATACTTGCTAAACAAATACACAAAGTAAATAGCTTGAATTAAGTGCGGAATGTAAAGCAAAGTTTAGAAGACTCCTCCAATTTTTCCCGAGGTATCGAAGAGTCGGCACTCTCCACTAGTCCTCGTTGGAGCACCCGCGCAAGGGTATCGCTCCCCCTTGGTCCTCGCAAGAACCAAGTGCTCACTACGAGATGATCCTTTGCCACTCCGGCGCGGTGGATCCCTCGAGACCGCTTACAAACTTGAGTCGGGTCACCAACAAGATCTTCACGGTGATCACCGAGCTCCCAACGCCACCAAGCCGTCTAGGTGATGCCGATCACCAAGAGTAACAAGCCATAGACTTTCGCTTGACCAAGAGAAGCCTAATGCAAGTGGTGTGTGCTCTAGGTGGCTCTCACTAGCGCTAATGAGGAACAAGCGCGGATTATGATTCTCTAATCTCCTCACTAGGCTTTTGGTGCTTGCAATACTCTACCAAGGTGCTGGAATAAATGTGGAGTGCAAGACAATGAATATGGTGGGTGGAAGGGGTATAAATAGCCCTCACCCACCAACTAGCCGTTACAGGAAACCAGCTGCGCGATGGCGCACCGGACAGTCCGGTGCGCCACCGGTGCGCCAACGGTGCGCCACCGGTGCGCCAACGGTCACTTCCAACGGCTAGTTCTGACAGCTAGCCGTTGGACTCATGACGCACCGGACAGTGAACAGTCCACTGTCCGGTGCACACCGGACAGTCCGGTGCGATGTCCGGTGTGCCACTAAAATTCATCTCCGAAGGCAGCGCTCTCGGGATTCTGCGACTGGGAAGGCTCTGCTGTGGACCAGCCTGGTCCCACCAGGCAGAGGGTGCACCGGACAGTCCGGTGCACACCGGACAGTCCGGTGCCCCAAAGCCAGAAACCCTAAGTCTTGTTTTTCAGCTGATTTTCAAATCGGTTTTCGCTCTAACTTGTGTGTGAGTTCTAGAGTGACACCTAGCACTGTGTATGAGTGTGATTGTGCACCAACACTACACTAGAACTCTCTTGGTCAAACTACTCATCGACAACCCCTCTTTATAGTACGGCTAAAAGAAGAATAAAAAGCCTAATTAAAATGCGAGTGTCCACATCTCCTTGACACTCGGACTCCGTAGACCTTCACCTTTTGTTTCGTCGTTTTAGCCGTCGCTTCGAGTTCTTATCTCCGGGATTGTTTTCTCCGTTGTAGTACTTCTACCTGTCATGTGACCTAACTTACCATTTGTCTCTGCAAAACACACGTTAGTCACATATAATAATACGTTGTCATTAATCACTAAAACCAACCAGGGGCCTAGATGCTTTCACACGGCTTTTCTTTGCTTATCTCTTTTTCCCGTTTGCGAGGAATCTCCACAAGTTGGAGTCTCTCGCCCTTACAACAAAGATCACAGTGAAAGCACAAGAGTAAGGGTGGGAAGCAACACACACAAATCCGCAGCAACACACACACACACAAGCCAAGACTTGAGCTCAAAATGAAGCACAACGAGTTCACAACTAGAACGGAGCTCAAATCACTAACACAGTCGATCAAGTGCGCGGAGACGGAGTGTGGAAGACTTAAAATGCTTAGAGTATGCTTGGGTGACTCCTCCATGCTCCTAGGGGTCCCTTTTATAGCCCCAAGGCAGCTAGGAGCCGTTGGAGACCAACAAGGAAGGCTAAGATTGCCTTCTGTCGGGTGGCGCACCAGACAGTCCGGTGCGCCACCGGACAGCCACTGTAGCTTGTCCGGTGCTGATCTCCTTCCTTTTCTGGCGCAGACAACCGTTGCACCTCGGCGTCGGTTGGCGCACCAGACACTGTCCGGTGCACCCTTCTGACCGTTGGTGCGGGCCACGTGTCGCCCGCCAATTTCGCTGCCGACCGTTGCGCAGCCGACCGTTGGCTCACTGGACAGTCCGGTGCACCACCGGACAGTCCGGTGAATTTTAGCCGTACGCCGTTGAACTTTTTCCGAGAGCGACGACTTCGCCGCGGACAACTCACCGGATAGTCCAGTGCACCACCAGACAGTCCGGTGAATTATAGTCGTACGCCACCATCGAGTCCCGAGAGCGGCCTGTTCACCGAGACTGGTCCTGGCGCACCAGACACTGTCCGGTGCACCCAAACTGAGCAATAGTTGGCTGTACACAGCCAACTCTTTTCCAATCCATTTTCTCCTGTTTCTAGCACTTAGACACAATACATTAGTACCCAAATCAATGTACTAAGTCTAGAAACGTACCTTGTTACATGATTTGCACTTCTTCAATCTTTGGCACAATTTAACACTTAGAGAATATGTGTTGGGCACTTAATCACCAAAACACTTTAGAAATGGCCCAAGGGCACATTTCCCTTTCATAAGCTCCACCAGAAATAAATTAGGAGGTCATCGAAACTTTTTCTTGATTGCTTACTATAGAGCATCCTCAGTCTAAACCACCACGTGTGCAGAGATCCAGTCTTAGAAATACCATCCAGGAATCGCAAATCAGCCCAAGTCCGGATCATGCTCCACACTTCCTCGGCGAAGGGACAATCCTTACATAGGTGTGCCGCTGTCTTCAGAGATACATTACAAAAAGAACAATTTTGATTGCAAGGCCATCCCTGTTTTTGCATATTGTCTGAAGTTAATATTTTGTTGTGCAACAATGTCCAAGCAAAAATACGACATTTTGGTTCAGTTTTTGCTTTCCAAATGGGGTTGATGTGAATTTTATAGAAGTTCGTTGTGAACTGACTTTTGTATGCGCTACTTGAACTGTATTCCCCATCTACCAACCATCTCCAAGAAATGGTGTCTTCAAGATCATTGAGGCCTTGTGTGCTGCTGACTGATAACCAAAGTAAGACAAATTCTCTAACTTCCTCCTCTCGAGTGAAAGGCGCACAGAACTGCATCCAGTAATTATTTCGAAGAGCCTTGAAAACTGAGATGTTCTTTCTTCTTGCTTTCTTGTATAGCTTAGGTGCAATATTCTTTGGTGCCTGTCCTTCAATCCAACTAGATCCCTAGAAATCCGTCATCTTCCCGTTACCAATAGTCACAATTGTTGATGCGTTAAAAAGATCTACATCCGCCTTGTCACATGGTAAATGCATGCCAACCCATGCTTTTTCTTTAACCTTCCACCTTAGCCACAACCATCTTAGCCTTAGCGCTCTTGCAAAATGCTCCAGGTCTAGAACTCTCAGACCCCCCTATTCTTTGGTAGGCAAGTTGTGGACCAGTTAATCAAGCAATGACCCCCATTGCAAAATTCTGGACTATTCCCTTTCCAAAGAAAGCTTCTTCTTAACTTGTCAATTCTTTTAAGTAACCATTTCTGCACTGGAAAGACCGTCAGATGATAGATAGGCTGAGCAGACAACACCGCTTTAACTAAGGTTTCCCTACCTGCCTTTGAGAGTAGCCTGCCTTTCCATCCTGCTAGCCTTTTATTAATTTTATCAATTAGTGGTTGGACATCAATTCTCCTAACGTTCCTGAAATGTAGAGGTAGACCAAGATACTTCCCTGGAAATTTAGAGTATTTGTCAGGGAACACCTCCATCTGGCCAAAGAGTTTGGGGGTAACGAATCGGGAAAATTTCGGTTTTATCGAAATTGATCTTCAGCCCTGAACACCCTTCAAAAACTTCTAGAATCCTTTTCAAAACCTTCAGATCCTCTTTATCTGCTCTAACAAACACACCTGCATCATCTGCATAAAGAGAACAGCGCAGTTTAGCCTTATTTGGCAGAACCCGACCTAGAAGCCCAGCATCTGCCGCCATCTCAATCATCCTCTGCAGAGGGTCCATTGCTAGAATAAACAGGAACGGGGATAGTGGGTCACCTTGACGAACGCCACACATGTGCTGAATTGCATTTGTTTGTTGACCGTTGATGATGATTTTTGAAGAGGAAGACCCTAATATTGTTGTGATCCAATTCCTCCATTTCTGGGAAAAACCTAGAGCTCTCAGTACCTCTAACAGATATGCCCAGTTGATGGAATCGGAAGCTTTTGATATGTCAAGCTTGACAAAAAGGGCTGGCTGATTGTTCATATGAAGTTTCTGAATAACTTTTTGGACGTAGAGAAAATTATCATGAATTGAACGTTTTTGAATGAACGTGTTTTGGGCAGTGGAGACAATCTCATTCATTCCTGGCGCAAGTCTGTTTGCTAAAATCTTGGTCAATATTTTCATGAAGCTATTGATGAGACTGATCGGCCTAAACATGTCAATCCTATCAGCACCCTCCCTTTTTTTGTAAAAGCGCGATATTTGCCTCATTAACGAGGTTCAGGTTTTTGCATCTATGGTGATAGAAATCATGAATTGCACTTGATAGATCATCTTTAATCAGCTCAAAACAACTCTTATAGAAGATCCCTATAAAACCATCTGGACCCGGCGCCTTTTCAGAGTGCATCCCCATAACCACATTTTTAATCTCATCCTCGTTGAACAAGAAATCCAGATCTGATAAGTCAAATGGACTATAGCCTAGGTTACCCCACCGAATAGCCCTCTGTCTCGCACCCTTCTACCAATAGTTTCAGTGAGATGATGGTGAGCCTGATGCAGTTTATCTTCCTGACTGGTGAGCAACCTATCGTCACGAACCAGCGATCTGATGAAAATTTTCCTTCTTCTATTATTTGCCATCAGGTGAAAATTTTTTGTGTTTGCATCTCCCAGACGCATCCAGACAAGTCTGGAATGTTGTCTAGCTCTTGCCTTTTGGACTGTCACTAGCCCAAGGATTTTCATTTTTAGACTTCTCTTGAACTCTAGCTCGTCCCCGGAGAGTTGCCTGGATTCATGTGCTTTCTCAAGAAGGGTAAGGACGGTCTGAATGATTGCTAATTGTACTTTAAAAATTGCCTACTGTCTTTCGTGTCCAGATCAATAGAGATTTAGCCGTGCGGATCATCTTCACATGCAGCCTAAGAATGGCATCGAAAGAACGAACACTAGATGTCCAAGCTTGCTGAACCACCTCATTGAATCCATCAATTTTTGTCCAAAAAGCTTCAAATCTAAACCCCCTATAGAAACTAAAGGTAGATAAACCTTGCATAACTAAGGGGCAATGATCTGAGGTCATGGACCCAATGGCCTGCAGATCAGCCTGGGGAAGATATCATGCCACTCCGTAGTCGCCAAGAATCTGTCAATCCTAGACATCGTAGGGTCATCCTGTTCATTTGACCATGTGTACAACTTACCATTGAGATCAAGTTCTAAAAGCTGAAGGTAATCGATTGTGTGGTTGAACTGTCTCATCACTCTTCTATTAATTAATCCTTTGTTTTTCTCCCTTGCTCTCCTTATCATGTTAAAATCACCTAAAACCAGCCATTCTGGCTTCATCAGACTACGAATATGGCGCAACTCTGCCAGAAAATTCATTTTCTCACTTTCAAGTTGAGGACCATAAACCCCTATGAGGTCCCACCCCACGTCGCTCAGCCAGGAGCTGATACTGACAGATAACGAATATACTGATGGATAGGGAATAACAGTTATGTCTAAAAAGTCTGCATCGCATGCAATTAGAATCCCACCTGAGGCTCCAAGAGATGGTAAATGAACCGTCTGAGCTGCTAACTTGCATCACAATGTTTCCTTTAGTAAATTATTATTCCAACTCATTATCTTTATCTCTTGAAGACAAACAATAATTGCCCCAGAAGAGAGAATCGTATGTTTCAAACTTGCCCTTTTAGCTGGGTCATTTAGCCCCCTCACATTCCACGATGGAATACAATAGTTGGCATTCATTAATCAAAAGAAGCTCCCCTACTAAACCAGAAAGTGCCACACATGAGGAACACAACTGAAGAAACAGGACTCAACCAGCCAACCGCGTCAATAGCACGCTTCCAGCCGGGGACATCATGCGACTCACAACCAGAATTACGACAGACCGAACTACAGATAGAGCGAGCCAAAAGAAAAAACACCACTGCCACGCCCACAACCTGCTACCCAAAGCAATCATCAAAAGCAGTTGGGCGACCCATAGACTAGTACACATGTGTGCTAACGTTCTGCACCAGACCTACCCACACATCTCGTAAAAACAACTCAGGTCCTCGCAGCAGCCTCTATGATAGGAGCCTTTAGAGGTGTCACCTTGCTGCCCTTCTTGTTCCCTTCCTTTTCCTTTCCCTGCATTGCCAGCTCCATAATTGCCTCCATTTGTTCCTTAGTGAGAGGCCTCGTGAAATGCCTTGCAAGCTGCTCAACCAAATCCACCTGGTCATTAGAAATTAATGCCTTAGAGCTTTGAAACTGATTTCAGGCAAAGTTATTTAACTTAGCAACTAGAATTTCTTGAGCTTTGACTATGGCATTTCTATTTCTTTCGAATTTTAATTTTTTCTTTGCAGCCAGCCTAGCACTAGATCTCTTGCCGATAGGAGTTGGGCTCACACACACATCTACAGTAGGCTGAATTGGACACCCCTCAACCATAAAATTTATAGGTGTGCTAGAAATGGGTGGCGATCGGATTAGCGGTGGTTTAGGTGCTTCAGAGATAGATGCAACAAATTCATCTAGATTATTGCTTGTGGGTTATAGGATGCCACATGACAGAGAGGAAGTGAATAATTCTGAATTTATGTTGTTGTACGGCATGACAGATGCACAATTAAGGTTTGAATGTGGAAGTGCTTGAGGTTCTACATCCAACAGCTGATTTATTGAATTTGGGGCTGCTGCCACCCTAGTTGTATTTATAAGTTGCAAAGTACTCAGAGTTGTATCAGGATTAGGATATGCAATCTCTACAGATTTAGGGCTTAACACAACATATGAGAAACTTAAATGCTCGGCAACGCGAACCTTGGTAGGAGCAGCAAGCTGAGGCTGTTGTGCTGTCTGGTCGCCAGGATTCAAATTATCAGCCGAAATAACACCTTTTCCACCTTCCAGCTCTTCCACAGTAGCTGAGGGCCAAACAACAGAGATTAATGGGTCAGGGAAAGAGACCGACTTGGTTTTTACCTTTGGAATCCAACGCCCAGCTGGCCCTGTCGCCAGCCCATGACGTCTGAATGGGGTGGACGGCCTGCGTCTTTCGCTTGAGCTGAAGCAATCCTCTGGACCACCATGGCACCGCGAAGAACGCGCCCAGCCAGATAGACTACGGTGCCTATGGGTGCCATGACGTCTATTCTGCTGAAAGTCCTCATCATCATCATGGTCCCAATCACGACGACCGAAATCCCTGCCTCTGCGATCCTCCGATCTCTCTCTCTTTTTTCTCCGATAGAGTCTGGCACTCTGTAGCTCCACACATATTCTCTGTGAGGCCTGCGGCAAGTGGGCCCCCCTCTAACATCCCTCCCACGGATGAATGAGAGGTCTTCAACCACTTCAATGTGGTTACGGATGGTGTACACATGGCCTTCCTTCAGATCAGTTGGTAAGTCATGATGAGCCCCAACCAGAGGCAGAGGGGCACTAGGAGGAGGGAGCTCTCTATCAGGCTTTGTGACGGTTAAATAGACCTCCTTGGGAATATCACAAGGGTCCGAGCACCAAGCCCAAAGATCAAAGGACCTCGTGCGCTCCCTGCGCCTCGAGCGCTCCTGGACATAGTGAATAGCACAGCTCCTGCCCAAAGCCCTAGCAGCCACATCTTCTCCCCAGCAGTGAATCGGAATCCCCTCCACTCTGACCTTCACTCTGAACTCAAAGCTGGTCTTCCTGGCATAGCACTCCTCTGACCAATCCCCAAAGTGAAAAACCCGACCATGATAGGAGATCGACCTCCTATCCAGTGCCCATTGCTTGGTTCTTGAATCAGAGAAGATGATAAAGAACTGTTCTGGAAAGTGTTTGATAAGTTGATATTGACCGTGGTGAAGATCAAAAGTTTCCCTCAACATATCCCCAGCTGACAGCGCTGTCGGTACCCTGAAACTAGGGTACCCCTTACTACTGTATAAAGACGCAGTGCCCACGCGGCTATCACTTAGTCATGTGGTGAAAGTGCTGTGTGTGGGACCAGGCCATGACTCGCCCCAGTCCTGGGCGGCTACTCTGGGCCACAGCGGCGCCCGACTCCACCACATGGGTGGGTCCAAAGCCGCCACGTGTCTAGAGAAGGTGATATACTCCAAGGCGTCAACAGTGGTCCGGACCCCCACGGGAGAGCGCCGGACCCTCGGATATACAGTCCGGACCTCTAAGGTTGGTCCCGGACCTCCACGTGTGCAAGCCGGACCCCTAGAATGGGATCTGGACCCCCCCCCCCCCCCGTATGGGGTCTGAGCCGCCCACAGTGGGGTCCCAAGGTCCTAGGACGGAACATACACGGGCCTTGAATAGGACCTAGGCAGGGGTCCGGTACCGACACATGTCCAGGCCCAGTCTGGTGCGGACCTGTCCGCATGCGCTTCTGCTCCCCACCCAGGCGGAGACCCGATGCTGCCACGTGGCCTACTGCGCGTGACGTAAGCCAACGGGCGGAGCCTGACGTAAGGCCTCCGGGTTACGCAGCCCCTGCATTTATT
This sequence comes from Zea mays, assembly GCF_902167145.1. Lineage (NCBI taxonomy): Eukaryota > Viridiplantae > Streptophyta > Magnoliopsida > Poales > Poaceae > Zea > Zea mays. Next base: position 128,075,227 of record NC_050105.1, on the reverse strand, counting down.
GCGGATAAGGCGCGACGCCTGTCCATCCCGCTGACAAGCGATGTGCCGCCTTGGCATTTAATGAGACCTGTCCATTCCACTGACAGGCGGTGACCTGTCTGCTGGTAGGCGGTGACCTGTCCATTCCGCAGGCGGCGTGCCTGTCCATTCCGCTAGCAGGCAGCACGCCCATACTGCCGCATGCACTGCGCTCATCATCACTCGTACGTTACCAAGGAAGCTACCGTTGCATATCAATACTATGTGGGCTGCATACATCAGGGTGCCTGGAGATTGCTCAGGCATCACCTGCATTAGTTACTCCATGTATTTCTTCCATTCTGTTCCTGGGCCCACATATTGGGGCTCAGCATCCTTGTATGTGCCTCCCTTGAGCTATAAAAGGGAAGGCACGCGATGTTACAAGGCAAGTCACTCAGACTCACTTAGACCCTCAGGAAGTTCTCCAAGCTCTCGAGCATCAGCAATACCACACACAGTGGAGTAGGGTTTTACGCTCCAGTGGCCTGAACCACTCTAAAACCTCGTGTCCTCGTGTGTTCATCCACCAATCCACGTAACAGGCAAACCGCTAAGGCCCCTCCTCATCTTAGGATTTAGGGCGGGTGCGTTCTGCCACCCGGCCGAGGATTTCCTCTCCGACATTTGGCGTGCCAGGTAGGGGGCTTGGCTTTAGGTTTTCGCCTGTTTTTCTGCTCGACACGATGGTCCAGATCGTTGAGCACCACAACTTGTCTCCTGAGGACTTCCTCATGGAGGAGGAGGCTGCGTCGTCCTTGCCACGGGCCTCCAACCACCCTATGCCCGGTGCAGCTGCTGTGCACATTGCACAGCAGCACACTCCCGCTCAGTCGTCCCGGGCCCCATCAAGGGCTACTCCCAGAGCACTGTCTGTAGCCAGGGAGTTCTTGCGCCACCCTCCGAGCTCCGTGGCCTCGCCGGGGGCCATGAAGCAGTGGCGCGACGACGTTGATCGTCTCCTGGGCATGGTGCAATCAAGCTCGGCCAGGCTCAGGCCCCGGTCGTTCCAGCGTCAACACGAGGCGTCGGCGTCAGTGCGCTCACCCTCGGTGAAGGCCACGCCGACTGAGGATCTACGGGCGGAACTCAACCGCAGGCATGCGGGAGAGGACGCTCCGATCTCTTTGGAGAGGCCTGATGACCTATGGGCAGAACTCAACCGCAGGCGTGTAGGCGAGGATGCCCGAGTCTCTCTAGAGAGGGCACGTGAGCGCCGACAGAACATCAAGAGTCGCAACCTCGACCAAGACTTCGCTGCGGTCGCGCCGCGGACTCCAAGGGGTGCTCGAATTTAGGTGGGTGTCCCATTGGCCGGCGTGAGCTACGCCGCACTGGCGGATCATCTCCGCACGGCGACGTGGCCATCCAAGTTCTGGCCACACCTGCTAGAAAAGTACAACGGTACATCAAACCCATCGGAATTCTTGCAGGTATACGTCACCGCCATTACGGTAGTAGGTGGAGGCACTACTGTAATGGCAACATACTTCCATGTAGCCTTATCTGGGCCAGCCCGGACCTGGCTCATGAACCTCGCCCCAGGATCGATCTACTCCTGGGAAGAGCTCTGTGCGCGGTTCACAGCGAACTTCGCCAGTGCTTACCAACAGCATGGCGTGAAGGCTCACCTCCATGCAGTGAGGTAGGAACCCGGGGAAACTCTCCGGGCTTTCATCTCCCGCTTCACTAAGGTACGGGACACTCTACCTCGTATCTCTGATGCTTGCATCATCACCACTTTCCGCTAGGGGGTACGTGATGAGAAAATGTTAGAGAAGTTGGCCACACACGACGTGGAGACTATCACCACACTCTTCGCTCTAGCTGACAAGTGTGCTAGAGCAGCCGAGGGCCGAGCATGGCACTCGGCACCACAGACCAGGCTTGCCCAGACGGGTGGCTCCGGTGCCATCGCCCAGGACAGCAAGAAGAAAAAGAAGAAGAACCACGGCCACGAGAGGCCGCAGACTGCTGCTCCAGTCGTCGTGGCTGCAGTTGGGGGCCGGAGCAAGCGCAACAAGCGCCCACGGCCACAGGGGGGGTAACAGCGGCTCATGCCCTGTGCACCCCAACAGTCGCCACAGCGCCGCGGAGTGCCGTGAGATCATCAAGCTCGCGAAGCGCATCAGCGAGCGGCGCGAGTAGACCTCTAAGGATGGCTCCCCACCTTGTCGCCAGCCTGGCAAGGAGAGGGCCGACGATGGTGACGTAGTCGCGGGAGAGCGAGACCTCGGGTACCAGTCGCCCGAGGGGGTCCTCAAGGACGTCTTCACCGGAGACTCCGACACCGGTGGCGAGAGCGACCATCACAAGAAGCTGTACATTATGTACGACGGGAGCTGGGAGCTCACCTCCCACAGGAACGTCAAGTCCCTGCGCCGAGAGGTCCTGTCGGCGACCCTAGGGGTCTCGAAGGCTGCTCCACATCAGCGGTGGAGGAGCACCAATATCTCCTTCGGGGCATCCGACTGCCCCGACAACATGGCAGGGGTCGGTATACTATCGCTCATTACCACCCCTGTCATTGCCAACATGCGGCTGCATCATGTCCTGATCGACGGTGGGGCTGGGATCAACGTCATCAGCCACGCTGCGTTCAAGCAGCTACAGATCCTAGGGTCCCGACTAGGACCCTCTCGCCCATTCTCTAGAGTGGGCCCATAGCCGGTGTATCCCCTTGGGAGCATCGCCCTCACGGTGACATTCGGGACCGAGGAAAACTTCCGCACGAAGAACGTCCAGTTCGACGTCGCGGAGGTTAACCTCCCCTTCAACGCTATCATTGGCAGGCCGGCCCTGTACTGGTTCATGGCCATTGCCCATTACGGGTATTTGGTCCTCAAGATGCCATCCCCTGCTGGGGTCCTGTCGCACCCGGCTTTAAGGAACAAAGCCAGGTGCATCTCATACATGCGCCAAGAAGACAACATATATAATAACAGAGTGTATAGAGATAAATGTCACAATAAAATCAGAGTACTTATTACATAGTGGAAGTCTTATTACAAAATAAAAGAATAAACATAAAACGAACTAAGGATCGTCGGCGCCAATGTCAACTGTGAAACGCCACCTAGATCAGATCGTACTCCTCGCCTTGTGGCTCCTCCTGAACCACCTATTCTTCTCCTATGGGGGGGTGTGAGACAGCAAGAGTGAGCTCACATACGTTCATAGCTCAACAAGTCATGAGGAATAATGTGGCATGAACTCACCAAAGGTGGGAGTTCATGAAGTGTAAGGCTGATCAATGAGATATAGGCTGAAGCTGAGCATTGCTTTTATAAGTTGGTCAAAATTTTATTAGCAATTACTAGGTGTAAGTAAATACCAAACCTTAACAATAATAAAGAAAAGTAGTAATAAAATAATCCCAAATGCGATGCAGATGTCAAATTAAATTTAAGTTCCATAATTAATCATGTGAGGGTCCGAGCCGCTCATGACCGTGTGCACGGCTAGTATACTAGTTTTACACTCTGCAGAGGTTGCGCATCTTTACCCATAAGTCATGTTACCCATCTGCCAAGAGACGGCCAATCCCATACACCTCTACCGAGGAGGCGAGGCAGGGTAACACTACGAGGCCTTTACAAAGTTCCACTAACTTCAGAAATCCTGCTACAGTTTATAGGAAGCTCTAGTGCAGGAATCCCTCGCCTGACCGCCATCGCAGCAAAATCAACCCAAGGACCTCCCTACACTGACCACTCCCCTACTGCCCTTGCCCCTTTCGGGTAAGGAAGACCTCCACTAGCTTTCCTAGTTAATCAGCCAAGGGCGTCCCATTAAACCCTTGTGGTAGCACTGTTTTCTCGGGTGGTCGCTCCATGTTCCCATTAATTTAATGATCTTAACATGAACAGTAATAATAAAAAGATAATAAAAGAATAATCATGAATAGTGTATCTCCATACCCAAATCCACATAAAGCAATAGCAGGTACTACCCAAGAATGTTTCAGTGGTGAACAAGGTATAAAGATAACCAAAACTGGGGTACCCTAAAGGATCCCATCAAAATTAACCTATGCAGATCATTATAATTAATAAGAACATGGCTGGGAAAAAGTAAGTGATCAAGGGCACAACTTGCCTTCAATGAGCTCCTGCTCAGCTACCTCTACTTGCTGAACCTCAGATTCCACAGTGGCTTGCTCGTCTACTCGCGTCAACACAATACATACATAGTATAGCATAAATTAACATCACATCAAACATGCAAATAAAATATACAGTAATAAACTAGACATTAAAATAAGATCACAGGAACTGGAATCATTAAATTTGGAGTTATAGATTACAAGTTATGAATTTCCTAAGATTTAATGTGCTTGAAATAGGATTAAATGATAACTTAAGTTTCTTAGTGTGTTCATGACAAAACAGAGATACTAAATGATAGAGAATCTTATTACAAAATTTTAGAAATTGGAATGGCTCAATTTGGATTTAAAATGAATTAGATATGAATTTTCCAAGTTCTAGCAATTGTTTTTGTATTAAAATTACATTTACTAATTCATTTACTTATTTTAAATGCGCTCTGGACTGGGCGTCAATTTCTGGTAAACGCAGGGGCCTCAGTGCAAGAAACCCGAGGCACAGAGCACAGTGCCCATGGACCGCGGGTTGGTTAACAAATCTTCCAGGGTATCTTTAACAACAAAAACCCTGGCCGAAGGGGTATGTTCCGACCAGAGCCGCACGATCCTACATCTACGGCTAGGATTAGATCTTCGTTATTATACACCAGTGCACGGTTTTTAGCCCTCGGATCGGAGATATGTGGCCACGATTTAAAGTACTATAAACGGCTATGATGCCCCTACACGGGATCCGACGGCACGGATCCATTTGGCGAAAGGGTATGCGATCGAATACATCTAACCGTGCGCTGCGCATCCAACGATCGCGAACAGCTGCCCTGATCCCCCCTGCCCGGTGACGGCACAGTCGCATCGCCACGGCGGCGCCATCGCCGGCGACCGGCCAATCGACAAGCTAGTGGCCCCAAACACCGGTACGAGTGATGCAGAATGAAGCTAGGGACCTAAGGAAGCTAGTAGGGTCATCATACCAGAGTATTGTGCGGCGTAGAGAGTCAATCCACGACGTTGGGAGATTATCGCGGTGTTTCAGATCTTCGGTGAGCGATTAACCTCGCCCCGCCGCCTCCCGTTCGCAATTGATGCCACGGACAGTTCCGCGGAGCTGCGCGCCTCCCCACTAGCCAAACTCCGGTCACCAGACGTCGTCGGGGTTGGCTTTTCCACGGCGGCGATGACCAAAACTCCTCCCTCACGGCTGAGCGCGTTGGTGCATTGTGGCGGCGATGAAACAGGAAGACGGAGCCCGCGTCGCTACTCCCTTTAAGCGCGGCCAGGTCGAGATGAGGGTGGGCGCAACGGACCCCGACGTTTGTGCCAACGGAGAAATCCGCCCGGGTCTTGCGGCGATGTGGTTGACGAACGCCCTGGCACGCTGGCCCCACACGACAGCGATGGCCTAATCGGAGAAACGATTCCGCGCTGCGCTGACTTCGTGGGTCCGCAAGCCAGACAGAGAGACGCATGGTGCGCACGCGAAGTGCCACTGTCGAGTGGGCCCCGCAACCCAGTGAAGGATTGAGCAGCGCGAGAGGGAAGGCTGGCCAGTGGGCCCCAGGTGTCGGCGCCAGGTTCTGGGTGGGTGCGCGGTATGCTTCTCTTGGTGGGCCAGAATGGGGTACCGAGGCCCAGTTTGGGTACTTCATTTTTTTATTTTTCTTTCACATTTTCACTTTTCCTTTCTCCATTTCCAAGTTAAATTTGAATTTCGAATTTGAATTCAAACATGTGCTAAATTTATTCTTAATTATATTGTAAAATTAAGAGGTATCAACTCTGAAAATATAGTTTCTCTTTGTATTATATACTCTCCTTTTCTTCTCTTTTCTTCCCCTTTCCTTTAATTCTCCACCTCATTATCAATATTATATTTTCATTCATTTTATTGCGATTGTATTAAATGCACAAACAAAACTCCAACAATATGCACTTTCTTTTATTTTAGTATCATTGGTTTAATTTAATCATCCTTGATTCTATGTATGCTCTTTTCATGATGCAAATGAGGCACATCAAATAAGGAAATCACTATATATTCCTTGTATACAATTTTGAGTATTACAAATCCTACCCCCCTTAAAAATAATCTCGTCCTCGAGATTTAGGAAGATCTAGGGAATAGGTGGGGAAAATCTATGCGAAGCTCTTCTTCTCTTTCCCAAGTAGCTTCGTCCTCTCCGTGGTGGCTCCATTGCACTTTGCACATCTTTATAACCTTATTCCTCGTGACACGAGTCAAAGTATCCAAAATCTTGATGGGGTACTCAGCATAAGTCAGATCATCTTGAACACTAAGGTCTTCCATTGGTAACTGTTCTTCAGGCACCCTGAGACATTTCTTCAGCTGAGATACATGAAAGACATCATGAACATCCGCAAGATGATCCGGTAACTCCAATTGGTATGCAACCTCTCCCACTCGCTTTAAGATTAAGAAGGGTCCAATAAAGCGAGGGGACAACTTTCCTTTGACTTTGAATCTTCTCATACCCCGGAGTGGTGACACCTTCAAATAGACATAATCTCCCTCCTTAAACTCAAGCAGTCTTCTCCGGGTATCAGCATAGCTCTTCTGCCTTGACTGTGCAGGTCTCAAATTCTCCCTTATTTGTTGGACTTGTTCCTCTGCTTCTTGTATAATTTCAGGTCCAAACAACTGCCTTTCACCAGTTTGATCCCAATATAGTGGAGTCCTACACTTTCTGCCATACAAAGCCTCAAACGGTGACATCTTCAAACTGGTCTGATAGCTATTATTGTAAGAGAACTCCGCATACGGTAGACTCTTATCCCAACTACCACCATGCTTAAGGGCACAAGCTCTTAACATATCTTCCAGCACTTGGTTAGTCCTCTCTGTCTGCCCATCAGTCTGTGGATGGTAAGCCGAACTAAAATTCAATCTGGTATCCAAGGACTCGTGCAACTTCTTCCAATACCGCGAGGTAAACTGTGATCCCCGGTCTGACACAATCTTCTTTAGCACACCATGCAGGCAGACAATCCGTGCCATGTACAGCTCTGCTAACTTGGCTCTTGAATATGTGGTCTTCACTGGAATAAAGTGGGCTACTTTAGTTAGCCTGTCCACAATCACCCATATAGAATCATATCCAGCAGATGTGCGGGGTAATCCAACAATGAAGTCCATGCCAATCTCTTCCCATTTCCACTCAGGTATCTTCAGTGGATGCAGTAGTCCGGCTGGCCTCTGTTGTTCAGCCTTAACTCTTTGGCATACATCGCACATAGCCACATGTGCAGCCACATCTCTCTTCAATCCATACCACCAATATTTTTGCTTCAAATCCTGATACATCTTAGTACTCCCAGGATGAATAGAATAAACTGAATCATGTGCCTCCTTCAATATGGTTTCCCGAAGACTATCAATATCGGGAACATAGATCCGATTCTTGAACCATATCGTGCCCTGCTCATCCTCTGTGAACTCTGGGCCTCTACCCTCTGTTATCAGATCCTTGATCTCCTGAATCTTAGCATCACCAATATGACCTTTACGAGTTTCTTGCTCCAAGGTGGGTTCCAATTCAATGGTAACCCCTTCCGTATGTGTAACAATTCCCAGGTTGAGCCTCTCAAAATCTTTTGCTAATTCATTGGGTAGCTGGACAACGAAAGCGGAGTGAACATGCTCCTTCCGACTCAAGGCATCTGCAACCAAATTTGCCTTGCCTGGGTGATAGTGAATCTCCAAATCATAATCCTTAATAAGCTCCAACCAACGGCGTTGCCTAAGGTTGAGATCCTTCTGAGTGAATATGTACTTCAAGCTCTTATGATCCGTGTATACTTGGCACTTAGTTCCCATAATGTAGTGCCTCCAAATCTTAAGTGCATGCACAACTGCTGCCAGCTCTAAGTCATGAGTGGGGTAGTTCAATTCATGTTTCCGCAGCTGACGAGATGCATAGGCGATGACATGTCCTTCTTGCATGAGCACACATCCCAATCCTTGGCCACATGCATCACAATAAATATCAAATCCTTTCTGTAGATCTGGCATAATCAATACTGGTGGCGACATCAATTTCTTCTTTAATTGATCAAAGCTTTCTTGGCACTTCTCATCCCACTTAAACTCTCTTCCCTTCTCCAGAAGCGAGGTCATAGTCTTAGCGATCTTATAAAATCCCTCAATAAATCTCTGATAATATCCTGCAAGTCCCAAGAAACTTCAGATCTCAGTAACTATTGTGGGCACGCCCCATTCCATTATCTCCTTCACTTTAGCAGGATCCACTGCTATTCCTCCATTAGAAATGATATGTCCAAGGAATGTCACCTTGTTAATCCAAAACTCGCACTTGCTAAACTTGGCATAGAGTTGATTATCTCATAACTTCTGTAGCACCAACCTCAGATGTTCCTCATGATCACTATCACTCTTGAAAAAACTATCGTCGATGAAACCACGACGGACCTATCCAGATCATGAACACCTTATTCTTCGGATCCATAAAATAGGCTGGTGCATTAGTTAGTCCAAATGACATAATGGTGAACTCATACAAACCATATCGGGTCGAGAAATCTGTCTTGGGAATATCCGATGGCCTAATCTTCATTTGATGGTAACCCGATCGGAGATCAATCTTCGAGAATACCCTTGCACCTCTCATCCGATTAAATAAATCCTCAATGCGGGGTAATGGACACTTGTTCTTCACAGTGACCTCGTTAAGGGACCTATAATCCACGCACATCCCTTGCGATCCTTCTTTCTTCTGTACAAATAGAACCAGCGCTCCATAAGGTGAAGAATTCAAATGAATGTACCCAACCTCTTGTAACTCTGTTAATTGCTTCTTAAATTCCTTTAGTTCTTCTACGGACATCTTGTATGGCCGTTTAGAAATAGGAGCAGTCCCAGGTAAGAGATCAATGACCAACTCAACTTCCATATTCGGTGGCATCCCTAATAATTCCTCTGGAAAGACATCCGGAAAATTCCTAACTGCACGGATGTTGTCACCCACCAACTTCTCATCTACTAAGAATGCCGCTAGTCTGATGGGGGTAGTTGCTACAATTTCAACTTCAAATCTTCCTTCTTTGGAACTGGTGAGTTCTACGGTTCCCTTAGCACAGTGTATATACTGCCTTTGCCTTTCTTAACCATGACATACCAAGGATCAAATCTATACTGCTCTCTTCTAACAGTATAGGGGTAGCCCATCTAGGTTAGAAACATAGGGTAAGAAAGAAAGAATTGTAGACAAGGCGAGTAATTACGAGGAATGTTACTGTGGGGGATTTATTAGCTAAGTAGATTAGTGTGTTATCCACTAAAGCTAATACATTACCTTATGGTGGTACATGCTAAGATGTCCGTCTATACTATTTCAATCAATCAAAGAAGCAAATCAGACATTAATCATCAGAACAATCAACCAACATTTTTAATAGAGAAAAAAATTTTAATTTCGTCTTAGGTTCCCTATCTTTGAAAAAGTTCATAGTTGTAGGATTCCAAAGTGTGAAATTCATCTTGTCTTAAAGTAGAAAAGATAAGAATAATCAGAGTAGAACAGTAGAAGGTGAGATAGGATCAAGATAAGTATAGAGAGAATCAGAGTAAGGTAAGTATAGAATGAATCAGAAGAAGGTAAGTAGGGAAGGGTTTTGTCCATTTCTATCTAGGTTTCGTCCTACAGTTAACATTTCCTCTGATACCACTTCTGTCGCACCCGGCTTTAAGGAACAAAGCCGGGTGCATCTCATACATGCGCCAAGAAGACAACATATATAATAACAGAGTGTATAGAGATAAATGTCACAATAAAATCAGAGTACTTATTACATAGTGGAAGTCTTATTACAAAATAAAAGAATAAACATAAAACAAACTAAGGATCGTCGGCGCCAATGTCAACTGAGAAACGCCACCTAGATCAGATCGTACTCCTCGCCTTGTGGCTCCTCCTGAACCACCTGTTCTTCTCCTGTGGGGGTGTGAGACAGCAAGAGTGAGCTCACATACGTTCATAGCTCAACAAGTCGTGGGGAATAATGTGGCATGAACTCACCAAAGGTGGGAGTTCATGAAGTGTAAGGCTGATCAATGAGATATAGGCTGAAGCTGAGCATTGCTTTTATAAGTTGGTCAAAATTTTATTAGCAATTACTAGGTGTAAGTAAATACCAAACATTAATAATAATAAAGAAAAGTAGTAATAAAATAATCCCAAATGCGATGCAGATGTCAAATTAAATTTAAGTTCCATAATTAATCATGTGAGGGTCCGAGCCGCTCATGACCGTGAGCACGGCTAGTATACTAGTTTTACACTCTGCAGAGGTTGCGCATCTTTACCCACAAGTCATGTTACCCATCTGCCAAGAGACGGCCAATCCCATACACCTCTACCGAGGAGGCGAGGCAGGGTAACACTACGAGGCCTTTACAAAGTTCCACTAGCTTCAGAAATCCCGCTACAGTTTATAGTAAGCTTCAGTGCAGGAATCCCTCGCCTAACCGCCATCGCAGCAAAATCAACCCAAGGACCTCCCTACACTAACCACTCCCCTACTGCCCTTGCCCCTTTCGGGTAAGGAAGACCTCCACTAGCTTTCCTAGTTAATCAGCCAAGGGCGTCCCATTAAACCCTTGTGGTAGCACTGTTTTCCCGGGTGGTCGCTTCATGTTCCCATTAATTTAATGATCTTAACATGAACAGTAATAATAAAAAGATAATAAAAGAATAATCATGAATAGTGTATCTCCATACCCAAATCCACATAAAGCAATAGCAGGTACTACCCAAGAATGTTTCAGTGGTGAACAAGGTATAAAGATAACCAAAACTGGGGTACCCTAAAGGATCCCATCAAAATTAACCTATACAGATCATTATAATTAATAAGAACATGGCTGGGAAAAAGTAAGTGATCAAGGGCACAACTTGCCTTCAATGAGCTCCTGCTCAGCTACCTCTACTTGCTAAACCTCAGATTCCACAGTGGCTTGCTCGTCTACTCGCGTCAACACAATACATACATAGTATAGCATAAATTAACATCACATCAAACATACAAATAAAATATACAGTAATAAACTAGACATTAAAATAAGATCACAGGAACTGGAATCATTAAATTTGGAGTTATAGATTTCAAGTTATAAATTTCCTAAGATTTAATGTGCTTGAAATAGGATTAAATGATAACTTAAGTTTCTTACTGTGTTCATGACAAAACAAAGATACTAAATGATAGAGAATCTTATTACAAAATTTTAGAAATTGGAATGGCTCAATTTGGATTTAAAATGAATTAGATATGAATTTTCCAAGTTCTAGCAATTGTTTTTGTATTAAAATTACATTTACTAATTCATTTACTTATTTTAAATGCGCTCTGGACTGGCCGTCAATTTCTGGTAAACGCAGGGGCCTCAGTGCAAGAAACCCGAGGCACAGAGCACAGTGCCCATGGACCGCGGGTTGGTTAACAAATCTTCCAGGGTATCTTTAACAAAAAAAAAACCCTGGCCGAAGGGGTATGTTCCGACCAGAGCCGCACGATCCTACATCTACGGCTAGGATTAGATCTTCGTTATTATACACCAGTGCACGGTTTTTAGCCCTCGGATCGGAGATATGTGGCCACAATTTAAAGTACTATAAACGGCTATGATGCCCCTACACGGGATCCGACAGCACAGATCCATTTGGCGAAAGGGTATGCGATCGAATACATCTAATCGTGCGCTGCGCATCCAACGACCGCGAATAGCTGCCCCGATCCCCCCTGCCCGGCGACGGCACATTCGCACCGCCACGGCGGCGCCATCGTCGGCGACCGGCCAATCGACAAGCTAGTGGCCCCAAACACCGGTACGAGTGATGCAGAATGAAGCTAGGGACCTAAGGAAGCTAGTAGGGTCATCATACCAGAGTATTGTGCGGCGTAGAGAGTCAATCCACGATGCAGGGAGATTATCGCGGTGTTTCGGATCTTTGGTGAGCGATTAACCTCGCCCCGCCGCCTCCCATTCGCAATTGATGCCACGGACAGTTCCGCGGAGCTGCACGCCTCCCCACTAGCCAAACTCCGGTCACCAGACGTCGCTGGGGTTGGCTTTTCCACGGCGGCGACGACCAAAACTCCTCCCTCATGGCTGAGCGCGTTGGTGCGTTGTGGCGGCGATGAAACAGGAAGACGGAGCCCGCGTCGCTACTCCCTTTAAGCGCGGCCAGGTCGAGATGAGGGTGGGCGCAACGGACCCCGACGTTTGTGCCAACAGAGAAATCCGCCCGGGTCTTGCAGCGATGTGGTTGACGAACGCCCTGGCACGCTGGCCCCACACGACAGCGATGGCCTAATCGGAGAAACGATTCCGCGCTGCGCTGACTTCGTGGGTCCGCAAGCCAGACAGAGAGACGCATGGTGCGCACGCGAAGTGCCACTGTCGAGTGGGCCCCGCAACCCAGTGAAGGATTGAGCAGCGCGAGAGGGAAGGCTGGCCAGTGGGCCCCAGGTGTCGATGCGAGGTTCTAGGTGGGTGCGCGGTATGCTTCTCTTGGTGGGCCAGAATGGGGTACCGAGGCCCAGTTTGGGTACTTCATTTTTTTATTTTTCTTTCACATTTTCACTTTTCCTTTCTCCATTTCCAAGTTAAATTTGAATTTTGAATTTGAATTCAAACATGTGCTAAATTTATTCTTAATTATATTGTAAAATTAAGAGGTATCAACTCTGAAAATATAGTTTCTCTTTGTATTATATACTCTCCTTTTCTTCCCCTTTCTTTAATTCTCCACCTCATTATCAATATTATATTTTCATTCATTTTATTGCGATTGTATTAAATGCACAAACAAAACTCCAACAAGATGCACTTTCTTTTATTTTAGTATCATTGGTTTAATTTAATCATCCTTGATTCTATGTATGCTCTTTTCATGATGCAAATGAGGCACATCAAATAAGGAAATCACTATATATTCCTTGTATACAATTTTGAGTATTACAGGTCCTCACCGTGCGGGGTGACCACACCGCTGCAGTGACGGCTGTCGAAAAGCTACATGCCCTGGCGGCAGAAGTTGCTCGCTTGGACGACGGAGGGAGGGACCCCTCGACCTCTGGTACCAAGGCACCTGCCAAGGTGCCAAAGGTGCAGCCATCCGAAGCAGACGGCGAACCCGTGAAGACCATTCAGGTCAGCGCGGACTCCTCCTAGACCACCCGCATCGCGGGCAATCTGGGAGAGAAATAGGAACTCACGCTCGTCGCCTTCCTCCGGGCAAATGTCGACGTTTTCGCTTGGGAACCGTCACAAATGCCTAGGATCCCTAGGGAGGTGATTGAGCACCATCTGAAGATCCACCCCGATGCCAAGCCGGTGAGTCAGAAGCCTCGGAGACTGTTCGTTGAGCGGTAGGACTTCATTTGCCAAGAGGTCCGAAAGCTGCTTGACGCTGGCTTCATCGAAGAGGTCCATCACCATGTGTGGCTGGCCAACCCAGTCATCGTTCCAAAGGCGAACGGGAAGCTTCGAATGTGCATCGACTACACCAGCCTGAATAAGGCTTGTCCTAAGGACTCGTATACACTTCCACGCATAGATCAAATCGTGGACTCTACCTCCAGGTGCGACCTCTTGTTCTTTCTAGATGCCTACTCTGGTTTCCATCAGATCCAGATGGCTAGGGAGGATAGGAAGCATACCGCTTTTGTAACAGTGGATGGGCTCTACTGCTATGTTGTAATGCCCTACGGTCTAAAGAATGCCTTGCCAACATTTGTACGGGTGATGAGTAAGAACTTCGGGAACCTGATTAGGGACAAGGTAGAGATATATGTCGATGTCATCATGGTCAAGACTAGGAGGGGGTCAACTCTGGTGGAAGACCTAACCCTGGTCTTTGACAAGCTATGGGCGACGTGCACGAAGCTAAACCCAGACAAATGCGTCTTTGGTGTCTCCGCTGGGAAGTTGCTGGGATTCCTGGTTTCGCGCCGGGGGATCGAAGCAAACCCAGAGAAGATCAGGGCAATTGAGGCGATGAGGCCTCTGGCCCATTTCAAGGATGTCTAGAAGCTTATGGGGTCATTAGCCGCCCTTAGCCGCTTCATCTCACGGCTGGCTGAGAGGGCGCTACCATTCTTCAAGCTCCTGCGGAAGTCTGGTCCATTCTCTTGGACCGAAGAGGCAGAACAAGCCTTTCAAGAGTTAAAGCAGCACCTTGTGTCCCTGCCGGTACTGGTAGCTCCGGAGCCAGGGGAGCCGCTGTACTTGTACATTGCAGCGGCTGCAGAGGCGGTGAGCATGGTGCTGGTCGTCGAAAGGACAGAGCAGCACTTCCAGGGGAGTCAGGAGGTTCCCCAGGAGAAGGTGGTGGTCTGACCACCACGGAGCCTGAGGACTTGGGACTAGCTACAGGGGTCTAGACCGTTTAGAGGCCGGTCTACTACGTCAGCAAGGTCCTCCATGAGGCAAAGACCAGGTACCTTGAGACGCACAAGCTCCTCTATGCTGTACTTGTTGCGTCCAGGAAGCTGCACCACTATTTCCAGGCATACAGGGTTGTGGTGTTGACCTCCTTTCCGTTAAGGGCCATCCTCCACAACTCTAACGCCACAGGTAACATCGCCAAGTGGGTTGCGGAGCTCGCTGAGTTCCAGCTGGACTTCCAGCCTCGCCACGCCATCAAGAGCCATGTCCTGACTGACTTCATCGTGGAGTGGACGCCTCCCCTGAGCGCCCCTAGGGGTCTGGATCCCGATTCGGACCCCACACCTACGGAGCCCAGGGGTCCGGTCTTCACCGAGCCCCACTGGGCGCTTTTCTTCGACGGATCCGCCCGTCAGCAAGTTGGTGGGGCTGGGGTGGTCCTCATCGACCCAAGCGGAGATCAAGTGAAGTACATGGTGCACCTTGAGTTCAAGGCCACCAACAATATGGCAGAGTATGAAGCATTGATCTTCGGCTTGATGGCCGCCCTATCCCTGGGGATCTGCTAGCTCCTCCTGAAGGGGGACTCCCAGCTGGTCATCAAGCAAGTCCGTGGGGAATGTAGATGCAATGAGCCCAGGCTCGTAGCTTACCTCCTCCATGTAAGGAAGCTGGAGAAGGACTTCACGGCCCTGGAATTACAACATGTTCCTCGGGCTGACAACTCGGCGGCAGATGAACTCTCCATGAGGGCATCAACTTGGGCACCTGTGCCCGAGGGCGTCTTTGAAAGATGGCTGCTGAGACCCACCGCCCAGCCTGCCGAACTAGGTGAAGGGGGCAAGACTGGCACCTCGAAGCTAGCGGTCCCGGTGGCGTTACATCTATAGCACCCACCGAAGACTGTGTGTGCTATAGGGGGTCCTGCCTACCCCTTAGTGCCACAGCTAGTATCTCAGAGTGGTCCCAATGCATGGATCTCCGAGATCCGGGACTACCTGAAGGAAAATATCATTCCTGAAGATCATGTGTCCGCAGAGCACATAGTGTGGTTGGCTAAACGCTACACGGTGGTGGAAGGGGATCTCTACCGCCATGGCGCCGACGACATTCTCATGCGGTGCATTACCCAGGAGGAGGGCCATGAGTTGCTCGTGGAGATTCATGGAGGAGAGTGCGGAAGTCATTCCTCATCCCGCACGCTGGTCGGTAAGGCCTTCTGGCATGGCTTTTACTGGCCAACCGCCCTCTAGGATGCAGCTGAGATGGTAAAGTCCTGCAAGGCGTGTCAATTCCATGCAAAGCAGATACACACACCAGCTCAGGCTCTACAGATGATTCTGCCCTCCTGGCCATTCGCCGTATGGGGGGTGGACATCCTAGGACCGTTCCCCAGGGCCATCGGCGGGTACCGGTACCTTTTCGTCGCCATCGACAAGTTCACAAAGCGGCCAGAGGCCAACCCTGTTGTCAACATCACCCAGGGTGCTACTGTTGCTTTCCTCAGGTCGATTGTCTGTAGATTCGAGGTCCCAAGCCGTGTCATTACGGACAACGGGACCTAGTTTACAAGTCGGCTCTTCCAGGAGTATTGCAAGGGCATCGGCACCCAGCTCTGCTTTGCGTCTGTGGCTCATCCAAGGAGCAATGGCCAGGCGGAGAGGGCAAACGCAGAAATCCTCAGGAGACTCAAGACATGCACCTATGACTGCTTGAAAAGGCATGGTGCAAATTGGGTCAGCGAGCTTCCATCCGTGCTATGGGGGAACCGGACCACACCCTGCTATGGGGGAACCAGACCACACCCAGCCGAGCTACCGGGGAGACCCCGTTCTTCCTGGTCTATGGGGCCGAAGCCTGCCTTCCCCCAGAAATCATTATGGGCTCCCCACGGGTCCAAGCTTTCGATGAGTCTATGCAGGAACAGCTACGGCATGAGGACGTGGACTTCATCGACGAGCGCAGATGGCAAGTGGTGATCCAAAATGCACGGTACAACCAGGCGCTCAGGCGCTATCACCAACGGTTCGTGCATAGTAGGGAGCTCAGGGTCGGGGACCTGGTCCTAAGGCAAGTACTGAACCGAGAGGGACTCCACAAACTCTCCCCCAGCTGGGAAGGACCCTTCAAGGTGACGGAAATATGCCGACCCGGGTGTGTCCGCCTCGCTACAACTGAAGGAGAGCCTCTTCCCAATCCCTGGAACATAGAGCATCTCCGTAAGTTTTACCCATATAAACAAACTTGGGGACCCAATTTTCTTCCTTTGTAACTAGGTAGCGCATATATGTACGTCAACCCGGTGAGGTCCGCCCTCATAAACCCGGTCTGTTGGCCTACACTCATGAATATCAAGTTATATAGAAAAGATTCACCCCAGATTTGTTTTTGTGATGTTTTTAGTCTGCTCCAATTTACGAGCATTAAATTTTTTTATCTAACCAACCCATACAGTTCCCACCCTTGCTGGTATAATGACATCCGAATTGAGTAGCCAGGCTTGCAGTTTAGGACCCCTTGGCAGGGGGGGTCTGGCAGCCTGGGGGCCAGTTCTAGAGAACGGGTACTTGTCTCCTAGGGTGGTTCGGAGCCGTGTAGCCGCTTAGCTTGGTTCCGTACCCTAAGCCTACACGCTCCACCACTCTGTGATGGGTATCCTAGTATTTGGAACTATAAGTCCTGTGGGTCCGATAAGCTGGGGTCCGGTTCTAGAGAACGGACACTCGTCTCCTAGGGTGGTCCGGAGCTGTGTAGCCGCTTAGCCTGGTTCCGTACCCTAAGCCTGCACACTCCACCACTCTGTGATGGGTGTCCTAGTACTTGGAGCTGTAATCCAGGGGGTCCGGGCACACGGCTTGGCTTCCCAGGCTAAGTCCTGTAGGTCCTGTTGCATGAATCAAAGGATGGCAGATACCAGACGATGGGTCCTATGGGTGTGCTACTAACACTTCCTAGCCAAAGCTGTGTACAGATCTAGGTCCCAGCCCAGACTACCTCTTGGGGACCGGGTCACCAACTATTTTTCCCTTAGGAATACTGGCATCCAGCCTCGACACATCGAGCCTACATCCCAGGGGGGCCAAGTACCAGGGAGGAGTTGGTAACGTCACACACAGCAAAGACAAATAGCATACAGATAAGTGCTAATACTGCTTGATAAATAGTACTCAAAAGTATCTTACAAAGCCAAAAACTATTACAAGCCGCTTCCTAGCGGGACCCTTGCCTTCTCCCTGCAGATCTGGCTACTCATCATCAGCAGGATCCTGCTAGAAGCGTTCGGCCACCACCTCCACAGTATCTTGTACACCCACCCAGGCGGCGTCTTCGGTGTCGGCCACCGGACCAGCGATCATCGGCTCCAAGGAGATGGCCGGGTCATGGCTCTAGAAGCACGTCAGGATGTACTCGATCACCACCGGGTAGAGCCTGCCGCCCTCGCCCCTCCAGGCGGATGCCAAGAATCTAGTCTAGGAGTCGGAGGCGGTCGGCGGTGGAGTCTAGCACCGGGAGCGCGTCGGAGATGGACGTTGGCAACTCCGACACCGGGATGGGACTCATCCCTAGCGGCACCAGCGTCGTGCTCGCTTCGCCGGCCCATGCAGCGATGCGCTGGACCCCGGCACGATGCTCCTCCTGGAGATCTTCAAGTGCTTTCTTTGTCGCCTCCACCGCTTGGGGCCATGTGGAGCCTGCGCCGCCTGGAGTTGCCGGATCCGATCCTCCAGCTCCTTCTCCTTCTGCTCCGCCTCGAGCTCATGCTCGGCCAGCAACTTGTCCCGCCTTTCAAACATTTCCTCCTTGAAGGCGAGGTCCTTCTCCGGCCAGGCGAGATCCGTCGCCCGCTTATCCAGGGAGGCATCCTTCTCCTTGAGGTTCTCCTTGGCCAGGGCAATGTTGCTGGCCATGTCCTCCAGCTCCCGCTCCGATTTCTGGATCCTCTCCACAGTCGTGGTCTGCTGGGTCTGCTGCTCTTCCAAGATTGCGTTCATGGCACTCAGCTTGGCACTCAGCTCTGTGACGACCTCCTCCCTCTGGTTCAAGGCCTCCTCCTTCTTGGCCAGCCTCTTCTCCTTCTAGCTCGCCTCCAGCTCCTTTGCGTACACCTTCTGAAGGTCCTTCTTCTAGTCTTTGCGGTCCCGCACCAGTTCAGACCGCTCAAAGGCGAACTGGTGGGATGCCGCCTTGGTGCGCTCCTCCAGCTGGGTGCGCCAGTCGCTGAGGCGCTGGTGCTCAGATTCCAGCGCCTCCCATTCCCGCCGGATCGCCGCCTCGGTCTCTTGAAGAGTTTGATGGGCACAAGACAGAACCCGGGGGAGGGGAACTGGCGCTGCTTCTGGCTTGGTGCCGGATCAGAGCCATCGCCCAAAGACCACCTCAGTCTCCTCCGAAGTGGGCGGCGGGATGGAGCTGGACGCGCCCCCCGTGTCACCCTCGACGACAGGGGTGGGCGCAGTTGGGACCTCCTCCGCCGTTGCCGACGGTGTACTCGACGACGTCGCCGTCATTGAGGCTGCAGTAGCCGTCGGCGGCTCGCTCGCTCCACTCCTAGCAGATGCCTGCTGCTGAGAGCTAGACCCACCGGCGGGCACGGTATCCAGCGAAGGAGGCACGACCTTGGAAGCAGAGGGGGAGGAAGCCCTGGCAAGCAAAGGATGGGTTAAGATCCGTCGGCATGATAATTACACTCGTGGAAAAAAGGGGCTGCACTTACTTGGGGCCCTGGACCTTCCAGCGACCCTGGAAGCGGGATGTCCGCTATTGTTGTTGTTGTTGCTGCTGCTGCTGTGGTTGTTGCTGCTGGTGCCCCTGGGGGAGATCACCCCCAGGTGGTGGCGGTGGCGGCGGGACCGACGGTGGTGGTGGCGGCGGTGGCGGCGGATCCGATGGTGGTGGTGGCGGAGGACTGACGCGCCTCTGCGCGCCCTGGGCCTGGGAGCCGGTCTCCTCGGCCCCGCCAGTGGTCCTCTGACGCTTCTGGGAGGGGTCCGGAACAAGGGGAGGGTCCAAAACTAGCGACTCGTCGGTGCGACGCAGCCGGCGTCGCCTCTCTTCCTCCGACCCCCTGGTGCCACCTGGGGCGGAGGAGCCGCCTGTAGGACCCTTGCCCTTGTCCAAAAGGCTGGGGGCCGCTGCGTGGGCGCTAGGGGCCGCACCAGCAGATTGGGGACCCCCAGCCGGTACACCAGGGATTTGGATCCCTTAGAGGGGGTCCCGACCGCCGGTCTGACGAACCGCCACGCCGCTCTCATTGAGGGTCGGTAGCGTGGCCAGCACCGCTGTGCGCAGCCCTGGATCATCGCAGAGCGCCGGGATGTCCTGGGGAAGTATCAAGGATTCAGGGATAAAGGACTCACCAGTAATCCCCTTCACCAGGAGTTCTAGTCCTCCTAGGACAGGTCGGTCCCCGGCCCATGCTGGATCCTGCCAATGTCATTTGAGCCGGTGAACCAACAGCACAGACGCGGCCTCCTCTGCAGCGACATGATCCAGCGCTTCAGGAAATCGCCGACCACGTGCATCGAGGTTAGGCCACCGGCTGCCAAGGCCTTGATCCTGTCCAACACAGGCAGGAACTCTAGCATGAGGGACGGCTTGGCCCTCCATTGCTTCCGGTCGAGTCTTGGCCCGTCGCTCGGCAGCGCGAGGCGGTCGTTGGCCTCGGCGCTGATGATCACCCAGTCAGCGCGCCAGTTTTCCCACCTCATGCCGCCGGGGGAGGAGATGTAGGCACCGGCCGAATCCGGCCTCATCTGGAAGTAGTAGGCGCCGAGGTGGTCCTTAGCCTTCCCAGACTTCACCAACACGAAGAAATGGCGGAAGAGGGAGGTGCAGGGGGCCACCCCCACGAACATCTCACAGAGGTGGGTGAAGATGGCCGCTTGGAGGATGGAGTGGGGCGTGAGGTGCTGAAGCTAGAGCCCAAGCTCCTCCAACAGCAGCAGAAAGAAGGGCGAGATCAGCAGTGCCAACCCGCAGGAGATGTAGGAAACGAACAAGATGAACTCCCCGGCGGTGAGGCCGCCGAGGGGGATGGCGTCGGGACGGACTCTTCCGGCAAGCCCCGGCGTGGTCCACCCGAGCAGGCCGTGCACCAGGTTGAGCGCCGCCTCGGTCTGGAAACGGTCGGGAAGGCCAAGCGAAGTCATGGCGACGGAGGCGGTGCGGGTGTGGAGCAGGAGAGCGCGAATGCAAAGGGGCGTAGAGTGCTCGAAGGCGAAAGGGCGCAACGATTGGGAGAGAATGAGAAAGCGTAACTGCTGCACGCGGGGTGAATCCCTTTTTCAAGAAAACTCTCCTGCTCACGCCCCGAGGCGCTGCAGGAAATCCCGCCCGACGAGCACCTAGCGCCCACGCGGTCCAGTCTCTGACACGGGGGCCCGGACCCACAAGTCATGCGGCTGGTGTGCCGGTCTCCAAGTGCGGAAGAAGCGAACTGTCACGCGGGGAGCGAACCGCCGCACACGATCGCACACCGCCTCGGGGCCGCTGCGGAGAGATATTCATTAACCAAGGCAGCGACAACGAGGTGCCCCGCGCGTGGCTTGATGGAACCGCCAGACGTGGGGCCGTGGGTCAGTCAGCCGCGGGGGCAGATGTGGCAGTTGACGTGACCGAAGGCAGACTGACAATGCATGCGTCACCGGACGTGCTGAGTTAATGCGGCGCGTCAGCTGGCATGCTAAGATGGTGCCCCAATCACCGGTCATGCCATGTTGACGCGAAGTAAAAGTTTTGGCCCCACCTGTAGGCTCGCATCCTCCCCTAAGGTGGGCCCAGGGGCCACTGTCGGTACCCTAAAACTAGGGTACCCCTTACTACTGTATAAAGACACAGTGCCCACGCGGCTATCACTTAGTCGCGTGGTGAAAGTGCTGTGTGTGGGACCAGACCATGACTTGCCCCAGTCCTGGGCGGCTACTCTGGGTCCACAGCGGCGCCCGACTCCACCACATGGGCGGGTCCGAAGCCGCCACATGTCCAGAGAAGGTGATATACTCCAAGGCGTCAACAGTGGTCCGGACCCCCACGGGAGAGCGTCGGACCCCCGGATATACAGTCCGGACCCCCAAGGTTGGTCCCGGGCCTCCACGTGTGCAAGCCGGACCCCTGGAATGGGATCCGGACCCCCCCCCCCCCCCCGTATGGGGTCCGGGCCGCCCACAGTGGGGTCCCAAGGTCCCAGGACGGAACATACACGGGCCTTGAACAGGACCCAGGCAGAGGTTCGGTACCGACACGTGTCCAGGCCCAGTCTGGTGCGGACCTGTCCGCATGCGCTTCTGCTCCCCGCCCAGGCGGAGACCCGATGCTGCCACGTGGCCTACTGCGTGTGACGTAAGCCAACGAGCGGAGCCTGACGTAAGGCCTCCGGGTTACGCGGCCCCTGCATTTATTGCGGATAAGGCGCGCCGCCTGTCCATCCCGCTGACAGGCGATGTGCCGCCTCGGCATTTAATGAGACCTGTCCATTCCGCTGGCAGGCGGCGACCTGTCTACTGGCAGGCGACGACCTGTCCATTCCACAAGCGGCGTGCCTGTCCATTCCGCTGGCAGGCAGCACGCCCATACTGCCGCGTGCACTGCGCTCATCATCACTCGTACGTTACCAAGGAAGCTACCGTTGCATATCAATACTGTGCGGGCTGCAGACATCAAGGAGCCAGAAGATTGCTCAGGTGTCACCTGTATTAGTTACTCCATGTATTTCTTTCATTCTGTTCCTGGGCCCACATGTCGGGGCTCAGCATCCTTGTATGTGCCTCCCTTGAGCTATAAAAGGGAAGGCATGCGACGTTACAAGGCAAGTCACTCAGACTCACTTAGACCCTCGGGAAGTTCTCCAAGCTCTCGAGCATCAGCAATACCACACACAGTGGAGTAGGGTTTTACGCTCCGGTGGCCTAAACCACTCTAAAACCTCGTGTCCTCGTGTGTTCATCCACCAATCCACGTAACAGGCAAACCGCTAAGACCCCTTCTCATCTTAGGATTTAGGGCGGGTGCGTTCCGCCACCGGGCCGGGGATTTCCTCTCCGACAAGCACGTCCACCTTATGACTGTTTCCATCAAAAGAGCAAACCACCGCCTTACTGATTAACTCATCTCTACGACAACGGATCAATCCGGTCATCGAGATAGCACAGACAGCTCTTGCAGGCCGTGCCCGAGGATCACCGGGATAGCGAGCTTCCATGACCTGGCCTCCCTGGACAGCTTGGAGGTAAGATTTCCTTGACTGGAATGATGAACTAGGGGGTGCCTGCCCAGGATGCCTTTCCTGCCCCTTTTGAAGAGAGCCGAGGTGAGGTTTCTGCTGCTGGTAGCTCGAGGAGATAATACTGTCCCTCTGGAGTGAATGCTTGAGTGACCCAGGTAGATCTCGAATTGAATGGGATCTCCCATGGAAGATATTGCGAGGACATGACCTAGCCCTATGACCTGCTTGTAGACATTGCCAGCAACGAACAGGAGCCAAACAAAGATAGGCATAGTGATCTGTCGCCAGACAGTTGAAGCATTTGCCTCTGAGCTGTTTGTTGAAAAAATCGGTGCCCTTCATCTCACTTTGCTGCTTGAAAGGGATATCCCCATGAAAATCTAAGCTTTTTGGCCACCAGAATTTAGGCTTCACAATAGACTAACCTTCATCCTCTATTGCTAGGCGTCAGTCTTCCCATCCCGTCGCACGACCTAAGGATAAGGCTGCGCAACCTGTCACCTTTATCTTTTTTTACTTTGTCTTTTTTTGCTGTATCTTTTTAGGTCAACCCTCTCCTCCCAATTTTTTTGTCTTTTTTTACTGTATCTTTTTAGGTCAATCCTCTCCTCCCAATTTTTTTAAAAGCTGATTCAGATTCACGCTTCACACCAGGATTGTCATTTGCGTTACCTGGGGTGTATGTAACACGCTCTTGTCCTGTGGGCTTGACGTTTTTTTGGGGCAATTGTGCCAGTGCCCCTACTTTGGTATCTAACTGCAGATTTGACCTTCTTTTTTAGAGTTTGTGCAATTGCCCTTCATTTTTCAAAATAAAACTGCCATTTGCCCCAAATCCGTTAACACCACTTAACACCGTTAAGTGGTAAAGAAAAAAAGACATTTATACCCTTACACTGTTAACACCAGTTAAGCAACTTTCATTAGCACACGTACGTATTATTTCAGTTTTAATCAGCACACGTATTCAAATCTGTACAAAAAAATAAATCTGGAATTTTTTGCCGCACAAAAATTGTTTTCAACAGCAAAAAAATTCAACAGCAAACAAAAATTTGAATCTGCAATTTTCAGCAGCACAAAAATCCTGTAATTATCAGCAGCACAACATTCCAGCAGCACAAAAAAATTCAGCAGCACATGATTTCAGTAGCATTAATGTCATTCCAAAACACGATTTCAGCAGCACTAATGTCATACCAAAATTCAGCACTAATGTCAGCAACACTAATGTTTACATGGCAAAACACAACACTTCACAAGTTTTCATGGCGTTTTTACATAGCAAATAGATCACTTTCAAAGACCAAACCATTCAGCAATCCTCCCTCTTCCTCTTCTTCCTCCCCCTCCTCTTCCTCGTCCTCTTCCCCTACCTCTACCTCTTGTAGTAGTTGGTTCTCCTCCACCATTAGCAGTATCAGCTACAGCAGCAGTTGCACTTCATATCAAAATAGAGAACTGTGTTAATAAATACGAAGGTGACCAACCAAGAAATAAACATCAATGTATGACTTACTTGGATGTAGATGCAAAAGCATTGGGATCATTTGATGACAGCCTCATCTTCTTTTGACTAGCCGTAGGACCACCTTGACAATACTTAGCAGTATGGCCTAATTCATGACATTCAGGACACTCTCTTTTCTTCTTCTTGCCTGGCTCCCCGGATGCCTTTATCCTGGCTACTCTTGGCCTTCCTGGTTTTCTTCTTAACTTAGGCTTCTTAATTTTATAGCCTAAATCCACCCGTGACCAAAGATGCTTCGATGTCATCGGAGGGAAAACACCTTCATATGCTTTTCTAAACATCTCCACTGAGTAAAACTCATGGACATAATCATCCATCTCCAAATCCCTACTGTGTGTTGCAATGAAAGCTAGAGCATGACTGCATGGTTTTCCAGTCACTTGCCAAGATCTACAACTACATGCCATTTGTTCTAAACTAACTGAGTGTCTAATGGTGGAAAAAGTCACTTCAGCTGTGCCATCTCCACATCTTAACACCTCATGATCCTTGATTGCCTTGCTATGATCATTGAGAGTACTAATAATAGATGGGATTATCCTACCCTTCATTTCCCTACCAATTTTGCGTCTCAAATCAAATTTGCTAATAATCATCTGTCTTATTTTATCAAGCATGTCAACAATATGAAATGATTTGGTTTTGGATACCCAACTATTGAAAGATTCAGAAAGGTTGTTATTGATGTAATCTACCTTGCAACCATCTCCAAATTTGCTTCTGGACCACACATATGGATGATTTTCATCTAGCCAGGCTATCGCATTAGGACTCTTCTCCTCTATCTTTCTCATGTGGTAGTCGAACTTGTCACTTGTACAAGCCTTAGCAGCTGCCCACATATTCTGAGAAAACAAAGGGCCAAAATACTTCTTCTTCATATTCTTCCATAGATGTCTCATACACTCTCTGTGTTCCACTCCTGGGTACACAACATCTACAGCAGCCCCTATCCCCTTGCCTGAAACATATTAAGTGTTAGCTTCATAAAACATTGTAGTAAACTGAAGTTACAAATGAATGAACTCAAATTTACCTGCATCTGTACTAATAACCAATCCCATAGGAGTACCAATTGATTGCTTCAAGTTTTGGACAAACCATGTCCAACTTTCAATCGATTCTGTCTCAATCACTCCAAAAGCCACTGGAAAAAGCCAGTTATGGCCGTCCACTGCAACAGCAGCTGCTAGTTGCCCTCTTGATCTTCCTGTCAAGTGAGTGGAATCCATAGCAATGTACGGTCTACATCCTTGTAAAAATCCATCAATACATGGTTTCAAAGCAACAAAGAATCTTTTAAAACACATGTCTCCCTTATGATCTTCTGTATCTAACTCAACAACACTGCCAGGCATTGCTCTACAAAGCTCATCTCTATATGTAGGAAGTAAGTCATAGCTATCATCCCATGCTCCATATATCATGTCAAGAGCCTTCTCTTTACCTCTAAAAACTCTATCGTATGGGATATCCATCTTGTACTTCTTTAGAAGTTCCTACTGCAACATTTTAGGCCCAAGTGTAGGTGTCTCCCTTAACCAATCAACTATTCTTTCGGCTACCCATGTAGGTGTCTCATAAGCATAATCATGTAAAATAGCATGATGAGTTACTGCAGACTTGCATGCATCCACATCTGGGAACATCACATCCTTATCAATACAAGGATTATCCACATCATATGCAAAGGTAGGGATATCATCATCTTCATCTTCATCCAATATTTCAGCATCAGGATCATATTCAGAGTCAGAAAAATCAAGATCAGAGTCGGAGGATGCGGCTAAATCACTATCATAGCTGCTATCACTTAGTGCCTTCAGTGATTCCGTGTCAGAGTCATCATGTGCAACTCTCCTCTTTGATCTTAACGGGTCACTGATGTTTAATGTAGGCTCCCCATTTACCACTCTACTCCTCACTTTTGGGTGGAACCTACGTTTTGTAGGTGAAAACAACAAAGGTCCCTCAAAATCATGAACCTCCCCTTCAATACGCACTACTCCCTTTTGCATATTGACTTCAAACCATTGTAACAAGTCCTCGTCAGTTTTTATCTCTACGAAATCATCATCCAAACAACGCCACAACTTTAAATATTGCTTAGAACCCCATATGAATGTCTCACCTATAAAGTCTACCAATTGTAATAGACTAAATTTGGTGTCAACAGCAAGTGGTCTTAATGTTCTACGTGGGTAATATCTCTTTGGCTCCCCATCCGGCGTGGCAAAATATGAGCGAATTGTGACAACAAGTTTCAATTTAATGCAAAATGTCCTACAACACAAGATAAGGCAGTGACAAACTGACAATTCATATAGGGAATGTTAGCTGTAGCCTAAGTACAAATGCTATTCACTGTGAACAAACTAGAATACTTACCGAGGGATCCCTTTGTTCCTCTGCTCACCTCCATTACTGAGAACCATCATGGAGTGTTCGCTGCTCATTGAGCCGCCACGGACCAGAGAGTCATCATTGGGAGGGCACTGAGCGTGGCCTGTTACACCATGTATCGCCGCACCGCTAGGTCCCAGGCTTCGAGCATCGCTTGTGGAGAAGATACACTCGGAGCCGCAGCCCAGGGATTCCTCGCCGCCGGCGCGTGGAGGCCTCGCCGCGTCGCCAGGAAGGGAGGAGCTGCCGTCCATGGATTCCTCGCCGTTGTCCAGGGATTCCTTGCCGCCGGCCATGGAGGGATCGCCGCCGACCTTGGAGGGACCGCCAGCCATGGAGGGATCGCCGGCCATGGAGTACACGCCGCCACAAACTAGGGTTCGTGGCCTGTCACTCACGTCGAGCGGTGGAGAGATGGGGAACAGTGGTGGAGAGATGGGAATCGGCCCAGCCTGGAGTCTGCAAGTGCCAATACATATCCTCAAGGGCATTTGGGTCTTTTACACATCTGTTTTATTAGCATGATTACTGATTAATTAATAAGAAATGGATAAAACTGGCGCCGTCAAAAAAAGAGGGCAGACGGCAGCTTTGTAAAAAGAAATGAAGGGCAATTGCACAAACTCTAAAAAAGGAGGTCAAATCTGCAGTTAGATACCAAAGTAAGGGCACTGGCACAATTGTCCCTTTTTTTTATCACACAATCTGTGGATTTGTATGAGCGAGATTGGCTCTGTAACTTAATGCGAAGCGCAAGAGTTTTTAAATGGCCAGAACTCAATCTTGCCACAGCGATGAATCAGATCGCCAAAACTCGGTCTAGAAAGCGATGAATTTGCAAAAAAAAACTAAAAAAACTAAAAAGAAAAACTAAGAGGAACTAGGTAACACTTTATTAACAAGAACAGAATAGGCATCCAAATTCGTCTTGCGTACATGCAAATGGTGGATATCTCAGTTTCCTTCAACTCTCAAAGATCTCATACACGCAACATACATGAAAATGGTGGATATACAATCTTGGTGCTGCCAAAAACAGCAGCTTTTCGAACAATTTCTCTTCTAGATATACAAACCAAATTACAGAGCTACATACTCAGCCTTGACGGCCACAGACGCCAACACCAAGTAAGAAGCAGCTTACTTCCTTCCAAAGCACAATAGATTATTCATACTGTACATTAAAAACCAAATGCAACGCTACAGTACCCAGCTGCCTACAGCAACCCTGCAGATTTTTCACGTAATTCTCGCTCGTATTCCTCTTTGGTCACACCACATGGAAATGAGCAGCTTTCAGACTCTCAAGAACTAAGGGATGTCGGAGGCCAGGGGCCAAGTGACGGCAACTGCAAGATGGAGTCGCCTCCAGGTATGTCTCTGCTGCTTAAGATCACTTTGAACCACTGACTCTCAGGGTCACAGGTCGGATCGACGCTTAGGCACTTGCACTGATTTGTTCTGATGGCACCGTCAGGACTGGCTTCCAAGCACACCCTGGTTCCATTTTTCGCGAGCTCAGCCGAGACATGCATCTTTGAATCCGATATCAGGTGCCACTTCGAACTTGGTTTGCTGCAATCGGTGCCGAGCTTCGCATTCTTGCCTACCGACTGCGCCTGAAGGCATTGCCCTGTGCTTTTCACTACCAGCTCGTACGCTGAGGTGTAGTTCCAGGCGTTTGATTCGTCGCATGGACCCAACTCAAGTAACTTGGAAGACCTGGCCAAGACGCAGAGCCCACTTTGGGGATGGAATATTATGTAGTATGGCTGTTGAGTGTTTGGAAGACCAGGACCTAGCATATAAATATGCATTCGTTATGAACTGGCGGAAGAAAATCCAGTAAGCACTGCAATGATCGAAAAGTAGTGAAGTTTTATTTTCCGTAAAGTTCAGATTTGCTTAAATTTTACTGTCCTGTTTATATACAACCAGCTTCTACAGGTTAAATCTATATGTAATGCTGCTGAATGAATCAAAGCTCGAAAGTTTCATATATGTGCAGTTAAGCTCTTGAAAAGAACTGAAAATTCAATAATAATATGTACGCAAAGTATTACTTTCAGCATACTTCGATCATAAAAAATGTGTAATAAACAACAAGATTTTGACATGTTTTTAGCTTTGGTTCTCGTAATGTTGAAGAACACTATTAATTAGACAAATGAAGTGCCAAACCTTGGAATGCTGATTGCAGAGAATTGATCCTTTTAATGAAGCTAGGATTTCTAGCTGTACACCAGTCCCATGTCAGCAATCCGTATGATTCATCATAAGCTAAAATACCCTCTCTGATATAGTAACTCCCTTGCAGAGCCCAAATTGCCCAGTCCAGATCCATTTCGGCTGCCACACTTAAGAAGCAGGTAAGATAGCGATTGTCACCAATATGTGTGCCTGACATATCAAATCCAAACTCAGAGAAAAACAACGGCCAGCCATGTTGAAGTAGGAATAATCCTTTAGCCCATATGAAATCAACAACCATCCCACAAACATCGTTCTGGTTCTGAGTTTCCCAATTGCCACCATCTGAGAAGCCATACCAATGTTGCTCATAAACTAACTTTCCAGAAAATGATAGCCTAACTTTTTCTTTGAACAAGAAGCTGAGAGTGTTGTCAAAATCCAGGCCCGACAAAATAACCAGGACATTAGGGTTTGCAGCATGTACAGCTTCAGCACCCAGCTGCATGTACCTAAGATGGAATTGAAATTGTAAATAAGGTTGTTGATACCAAGAGTCACATGAAAAATGCCATTTTCCATCACAACAACATGCCCACATACCTGTACCACAAACTAACATTTTGTTTCGGTCCTCGAAGCTCATTCCGCAAGCTCATGCCAACAACATATTTCGTGTTGTTAAACATAGTCGCCATTGCACTGAGGCCTTTCAACCATTCATTGGGGTCGAAGTACACATCTCCGAAGAAGCCGTTGCCATCAGTTCTGCTGCAGCACCATCCTGGAGTGGTCATTTGGTTGTCAAGTATGACCATAATACCCTTTCTGGCTAATGATGACACCACTTCCTATGGTTAATGAATTCAACTAATGTCAGAAGGATTAAATTATCATAATTCATTTATCCATTGCTAAGTTAATAACATTTTTTAGTTTAACTTGATTTCTAGTCTAGTATTCTGTCCATGTCACAACAACAATACACCAGTTGGCAATTTGGTATCTTTTATAGTCATCATAACAAAACCTACAAAGCAATACCTGTTCTAGCTAGAACTTTGATACTTGTAAGGCACCCTCACACTGGACCATTGGTTTGGTGAGTAGTAGGTATGCTGTCTGTGTTGAAACTAAGGGGGTGTTTGGTTTGCCCCTGCTAAAATTTAGCCCCTATCACATCGAATGTTTGAACCTCCGTTCGGGGTATTAAATGTAGTCGGATTATAAAACTAATTTCTCAGCCGAAGATTAAAAGACGAGATGAATCTAGTCCAGTTGGTTGGGTCTATATTTCATACTCCTATTTAAAAGTCAAACGCTTGATGTGACCCGGGCTAAACTTTAGCAGGAGCAACCAAACACCCCCTAATTGGATAAGAACAGTTGAAGGAGAACTATTCCTTTCCTAGAACACACGATAGTAAGAGGAGAACCATTAAGCAACTATTCTTTGTGTTTCCTGAAATAGCAAAAATGACCAGATCTTTCCTGATTGGGATTGAGCCCTCAGTTTAAAAACCTTTTCCTAAGCTTCTTTGGTGAGCTCTTTGATGAAATTCTGTGCTTCAGTAGAAATAACAGATCTGCAGAGTTTGCACCTCTGACGCAAGTACAGTTTGTTTTAGTAAAATGAAATAGCATCAATGAAATCCTACGCATTCAAGTTTCCACTTGTTTGTAAAGTTTTGACTTGTTAAGAAATCTGTTTTAGCCAACAGCAGAGTTTGGAAGCAACTCCAACTTGTTTAAGTAAAAATCAAATAGCACTAATGAGATCCGAGGCATTCAAGTTTCCTTTTTTTGTAACGTTTGGACTTGTTAAGCAACCTGTTTTGGCCAAAAACAGCGAGTTGCTGGTTTAGCTATACTTCAACTGATCCATGACATAATCTTGCTTGAGAGAGTATAATAAAGGCAGTCACTTGTCCATTATTGTTAAATTCGACTTCATTTTGGTCATACAAGAGCAGCAATTCTGAATACTACTACTATGCTGAAAAAACAGTTTATTTGAGTTCTTTTCCTCAGTATAATTTTTGTAACTTTGACCAAGTGTACACAAAGTGCACTAACATGACAACACCTGCCGCATCCAATTAATTTCATCAAGTATTTTTATAGTGCATTTATCTGGCATTGTTGATACTATACATTTTTTTTACAAATTTGATCAAACCCAGATAAGTTTGACTTAACAAAAATCACTACTTGCCAATTCAAAGCCAAGAGAAAGAAGCTATATCCAATTATTTTCCTCGTTCTCACTTGGGCCAGCACCGGTCACATTAACAGTTACAGTGCTTTTGCAGGGCGGGAGCTGGTCGCCAGGGTTCGATCGCTGCTCCTACAATGCCTTCCAAAGAAGGCCAACTTAAGTAACCCTTATCTAAAAAACATCAACAGATCGGCACTAGAATCAATTAACCATAAAATGTGGACCATATGCATATGTTTGGAGGTTGGCTTCAAGGTTTTAATAGTGTGTTGAAACCAGTGTTTTTACTTGTAGCGGCGGTGTTGTGTTGGGCGCTCTCGATCGGTAGAAATAACATAGTTTTTAGAAAAAACTCTCTTTTGCAGGTTATCTATTTGGTCACACGGAATCTTTCAAGTTAGGTTATCCTTCAGCGAGAGGAGATGTGACCGTTGGTTGTGGAGGGATCATAACTCTTGATGTGGACGACCATAATATTTTTTTTTTCGGTCGCATAGGTGACAATCTAGTCTTCGGATTGATTGTCGCTAGCTTGGGGATGCTGCTATATTTATGTCTGTTTTTCTTTTTCCTGTTAGGTTGCCTATGTGCATTAGGCAGAGACTGACTGAAAGTATCAAGTCTTTGTATTATGTATCACTCTTGATAACCTTTTTATAAAGCTTCTTTTATGGAAAAAATCAACCGCGCTTGATTGGTAGTGGCACAAAATTAAAATTAGTCGAAAGAAGAAATAGAATCTCGATTAAACCAACAATCCTGGTTCTTGAGCAATAACTAAATACAAATTTGAGTGCTCCACTGAGCGGGAAAAAAACACGTACCCGGAACACGTCGATGAGGGGCAGGTCGAGGAGCGCGGGGTTGTTGACTCTGACGCCGGCGACGGACTCCAGCATGCCTAGGCGCTCCAGCGACCACCGCAGCGGCAGCGAAGCTAGCGTGGCGTTGGTGACGAGGTAGGTCGGCCAGGTGAGCCTGACGCAGTTGAACCCCATCGCTGCCACGCGCGCTGCGATGTCCGACACGGGGCGCCGCGCCAGGCCCTCCGCGGCTGCGGGCTCCAGGTGCGAAGCCCAGTTCGCGCACGCCAGCTTCACGCGCCGCCCATCCACACCTACAATCCACCGCGACGCCGTCGAGAGCGGCAGCGCCAGGAGCGAGGCCGCTGCCGTGAGCGCGGGTAGGAGGAGAAGGGCGAGGAGGAGTGGAGAGGTGGAGGCCGCCATGGTGATTAGTTGTTGTGCGGAGACGCCGGAGACTAGAGGCGGATCCGGAATTTAAATGGAGGACAGGTATCTCTATCGTGTGGGCCCAGATATCAGTGTCTCACGCAGAGGCAGAGACCACTTGGATAATAATAACCAACGATAAGCAGTTAAACCCAAGCAAGGCATCTCGAATGGCCACCGCCGTCCCCACGGCGGCTCTCCCCACACCGGGCCGCGCCGGGCCGGCGCCGCCACGTGCTCCACTCCGCGCAGATCCTAGCTACTTGCCACAGCTCCACGCGGCACTAATCAAGTCCGGAGAGCTCACCGGGTCGGCCAAATCCTTCCACTCCCTCCTCGAGGCGGCCGCGGCCTCTCCGACGCTGCTCCCCTACGCGGTCAGCCTGTTCCGCTTGGGCCCGCGGCCGCCCCTTTCGACGCCGTGCTACAACGTCCTTATGCGAGCTTTCCTTCACGCGGGCCACCCGGAGGACGCCCTGCACCTGTTCATCGAAATGCTCCACGCGGCTTCGGCCTGCCCCGCTGATCAGCACACCGCCGCCTGTGCCCTCAAGTCGTGCTCCAGGATGTGCGCCCTGGACGTAGGGCGCGGCGTCCAGGCGTACGCCGTCAAGCGTGGGCTCGTGGCCGATCGGTTCGTTCTGAGCAGCTTGATTCATATGTACGCGAGCTGTGGCGACGTTGCGGCGGCACGGCTTGTGTTCGACGCGGCGGAGGAGAGTGGCGTGGTGATGTGGAACGCGATCGTCGCGGCGTACTTGAAGAACGGAGATTGGATGGAGGTGGTGGAGATGTTTAAGGGCATGCTTGAGGTTGGTGTGGCCTTTGATGAGGTCACATTGGTGAGTGTGGTCACGGCATGCGGAAGGATAGGTGACGCGAAGCTTGGCAAGTGGGTTGCTGGACATGTGGACGAGGAGGGGCTGGCGAGGAACCCGAAATTGGTGACCGCACTGATGGACATGTATGCCAAGTGCGGAGAGATTGGTAAGGCACGGAGGCTGTTCGATGGGATGCAGTCCAGGGATGTGGTTGCTTGGAGCGCAATGATCTCAGGCTACACGCAGGCAGATCAATGCCGAGAGGCGCTCGGTCTTTTCAGTGAGATGCAGCTTGCAAGAGTTGAGCCGAACGATGTGACCATGGTAAGCGTGCTCTCTGCCTGTGCTGTCCTGGGTGCACTTGAGACAGGGAAGTGGGTGCATTCCTACGTAAGAAGGAAGCGCCTATCTCTGACAACTATTCTCGGCACTGCACTGGTGGACTTCTACGCGAAGTGTGGATGCATTGACGATGCGGTTGAAGCGTTTGAGTCAATGCCTGTGAAGAACTCGTGGACGTGGACAGCCTTGATAAAGGGCATGGCAACCAATGGGAGGGGCAGGGAAGCGTTGGAACTCTTCTCGTCAATGCGCGAGGCCGGGATCGAGCCCACAGACGTGACATTCATTGGTGTCCTCATGGCTTGCAGCCACAGCTGCCTGGTTGAAGAGGGCCGCCGGCATTTTGATAGCATGGCTCGGGACTATGGCATTAAGCCAAGGGTTGAGCACTATGGATGTATGGTGGATCTGTTGGGGCGGGCCGGTTTGGTAGATGAGGCGTACCAGTTTATCAGGACCATGCCCATCGAGCCAAACGCTGTTATCTGGAGGGCGCTACTGTCTTCCTGCGCAGTTCACAGAAATGTTGGGATCGGGGAAGAAGCACTGAAGCAGATCATCTCCTTGAACCCCAGTCACAGTGGTGATTACGTGCTCCTGTCAAACATATATGCATCGGC
Organism: Zea mays; assembly: GCF_902167145.1. Classification (NCBI taxonomy): domain Eukaryota; kingdom Viridiplantae; phylum Streptophyta; class Magnoliopsida; order Poales; family Poaceae; genus Zea; species Zea mays. The sequence continues at coordinate 128,041,097 of NC_050105.1, read as the reverse complement.
GGGACAGTGGAAGGACGCAGCGATGGTTCGAAAGGAAATGAAGGATAGAGGGATCGAGAAAACTCCAGGCTGCAGCCTCATTGAGCTGGACGGGGTTGTCTTCGAGTTCTTTGCCGAAGACAGCGACCACCCCGAGTTGAGGGAGATATACCAGAAAGTCGAGGAGATGATTGGCAGGATCAAGGTGGCTGGGTATGTCCCAAACACAGCTGATGTGAGGCTAGAGGTTGAAGAGCGTGAGAAGGAAGTATCCGTTTCCCATCACAGCGAGAAGCTGGCCATTGCGTTTGGCCTCATGAAGCTGGACCCTGGTGCAACAATTCGCTTGTCGAAGAATCTAAGGGTCTGCGCAGACTGCCACTCGGCCACAAAGTTGATTTCGAAGGTGTACGATAGGGAGATTGTTGTTCGAGACCGGAATATATTTCATCATTTTAAGGATGGTACTTGCTCCTGCAATGATTACTGGTGATACCAGTTTCCTGTATTTTTTGCTAAGGTCCAGTCTCTTTATTTCTGTTTTTTTTTAATTCAGCTGCGGCTTCATCAGGTTTTAGCTACAGTAGAAAGCAGTTTTCTGTCTGCAGATACTGCTCCAGCTGTAGCGAGTGCAACCGATGTTTTGGAACAGAAGTACATAAAAATCGGCAATCTAAAATATTCCTACCTAATATATCAGGACAGTCTTATTAATATTTCGAATGAGTTATCTTGGAATTTGGAGCTCTAGCTCCGTCTATGTTGTCCAATCATAGCACGTCCTAAACCCTAGCAAAAGACAACTGATAGTTGGCCCTCAAAGTTTTCCAAAAAAAAAAATGCAAGGTACGTGCAAATGTAGATGTATCACAGTTGACAGGCGTTAACCATAAGCATGCTAACACAAATCCAGTCATTGATTACCCAAATCTGAGGAAACACGACCCAATAATCAAATAGATAACGCTTCTTCTTCCCAACGAGACCAAATTCTTCATTTGAGTCTTGACAAATTGCGAATGTCTTACTGCTCCTTCTTGGGTTTTTTCTTCCTTGGCCCAGCTGCTTCTATTGACATTCGCTTTGTCCTGCTACAGTAGTTGAAAACCTTGCTTATATATGAGACAGCAGGCATTATTCATTTAATCGAGCGAAAGGTATGAAGATACCTTGAAGCAAGTTCCATTGATTCAGCATCATCCTTGTCAGCCGTATCATTGTCATCACCACCATCATCATCTGCGATACAAGGGAAAATTCATCGTTTAACAGCTGATCACGCCATGATTGAAAAAGAGACACTATCACAAATTCCAGAAGCAAGGAGTGAACTGCTGAACAGCATTAGATAGGTACACTCTCTGTTCTCAATTATAAGTCGCTTTAACTTTTTTTATATAGAGATTTTGCTATGTATCTAGACATATGTTACATCTAGATACATAGCGAAATTGATGTACCAAAAAAGTCAAAGCGACTTATAATGTGGAACAGAGGGAGTGCAATCTAATTACAAATGAACCCCACATCTGTGAAGTTGGATAAAACATGGACTGTAAACTTCAGTGTGCTAGGGGACATCCAATACATATGGCCCAACTGTACCAAAAGTGCAATCGTAAAACAAAATTTCTTATGCATAACTAACATCAAAGATGATCTTCTAAGCGTTGTTTAATGTGTACATATAGTGCACAAACAACCTTTTTTGGACATGGAATATTTCCATGAGTTTTTCTTGGACATGTTGGGGATGGTTATTTCTCAAGCTGGATTCAAGGATCCAAGGAACCCTTCACGTTACCAATACATTCCCAGTCCCAGAGTTTCATAAAACAAGAAGTCTAACAACTAAAATATTGAGCAAAAGTTACCTATGCAACAAACATTTCTAGCAAATGTGAATATGATATAAACTATTGATCATTACTAGCTTCAGGTATTGCCTATGTAGTTTAGTCTGACAAATTCACACATACCAGAACCACCTTCGTTCTTTGCTAAGTTGGGCTTTCCTGGTAATGACTCCCATCTGTCTTTCCCGTCATCGTCATCCCAGCGACTTCCAACAGGAGGCACCCAGAAATCTGGATCATCTGAATCAGCCATCTCTGGTTTAGGTTCTCTTGGCAAAGAAGTGCTGGCAACATTAGCTTTCTTCTTGTCCTTCTTGCTTGACTTGCTCTTCTTTGCCACTTCATTTGACTTCACAGGTTCTCCATCAGGCATCTCACCAGAAGCCATCCGGTCTTCTACCCTTTCTGTTACACGGGGATGGGCACATTAAATGGTTACATGTGTACAAACATTCTAGTGCAGGTTTTATGCAGCTGGTTGTATTGGTAGCATAATTCCAGGCAAGTTCTACTGGAATCTGCGTTTGATAATAATGAATTGTTCTCAAGCAATTCGTCTGGCATTAACAGATAACGTTTACCTAGCTTGTTAAGAAATCTCTTCCCGTTGATGTGCTTCCATATGTGATCCTCCAACTTGTTAATTGTATCCCCTGTAATCTTGCATACCAGCTTCGATCTTGTACAAAAAAAAACGTAGCTCGGTAGACGGTAATATATAAACCACCCAAAGCGCAATAGTAGTAAACTTATGATTCATCAAAAGGATGGACATCAACATTTTGTCACTAGTTTATCTCGGAATAAGATGTGGCGTCACCAGTCACCACAGCATCATGCCGAAATGCGTTTTGATCCAGAACTCTAAAATCATTTGAACTGCAGCGCACTAGCACTAATGCATAGCCAGTTTTGCACTAGCACTAACGGATATCCAATTGAACCCTCAGGCTCGCATCAGGGTAAGTGCTCGCGAACAAATTCGCATGAGCTACTGGTAGGCATAGGCACCAATACAGAACAGAATAGCAGCAGAAGGAGCAGAGGGGATCAGTAGTCAGTACGTACTTGTGCTCGGGGTGGGGCTTGAAGGCGTTGAGCGGCGGCTTCTTCTGCGCGACGGCGTGGTCAATGAGCGCGAGGCGGCAAGCGCGGGACCGCGCGTAGGCCTCCTTCTCCCGCTCCGGCAGCTCGTGCCCCGTCTCCGCGCACCGCCACCGCCCGCCGCCAGCGTCCTCCCAGGTTGGCTCCCCAAGAAGAAAGGCGCCCTCCTTCTCCCCACCTCCCTCGCTGCCGGGGGCGGAGCCCTGAGGACTCGAGACGTCCGTCTCATCCGCCATGGCGGCGGCGGCGGCGGCCGAGCCTTTCTTCTTCGCCATCAGGTTGTTCGCAACTGAGAGAGGCTGGAGAAGGCCAAGGTTATGGCCAGTAGGTAAAGGTTATTACAAAAATGAGACTGCCAACATCGTGTTTTTCACATTTGTTTGTCATTATTGGACTCGCTAATAGAGAGTTTGGTTTGAGGAATGAGTTAGGGGTGGTTGGTTACATGGACTAAAGATTAATCTCTAGTTTTTAGTCTCATTTAGTTCTTTTTTTGCCAAACACTAGGACTAAAATATGGACTAAAATGATTTAGTCTTTAGTCCTTCACATATGTGCTAAAAGGGACTAAATCATATTAATTTCATATTTATCCCTCATTTAGTTCAATTGTACTAATAGCAGGAGAATGTTAAAGATCATTTTAGTCTTCTTATGAGTCATTTAGTATATTCTTACTATTTTTAGCCCCTAGAATCAAACATGTTAGGAACTAAACTTTAGTCTCCCTAACTAAACTTTAGTCCCTAGACTAAAGAAACCAAACATGGCCTTAGTCCATCATCTTCTAAGGTCATGTTTGGTTTCTTTAGTCTAAGGACTAAAGTTTAGGGGGTGTTTGGTTAGATGGACTAAATATTAGTCTCTAGTTTTTAGTCTCATTCAGTCCCTTTTTTGCCAAACACTAGGACTAAAATATAGACTAAAATGATTTAGTCTTTAGTCCTTCACATAGGTGCTAAAAGGGACTAAAAGGCCATAATTATCATGTTGCCCTTACCTTTTTGTATGGATAACTAATATTATGAGTATATTCTAAGGGCATTTGAGTCTTTGGACAATGTATTTAATGACTTTAGAATCTGTTTAGTCCCTAAAACCAAACATGTAGGGACTAAAGTTTAGTCCTAGGACTAAAGTTTAGTTCTAGGACTAATTGAAACCAAACATGGCCTAAAGTTTAGTCCCTAGCATGTTTGGTTCTAGGGACTAAAATTAGTAAGAATATACTAAATGACTCATAAGAAGACTAAAATGGCCTTTAACATTCTCCTGCTATTAGTACAATTGAACTAAATGATGGGCAAACGTGGAATTAATATGGTTTAGTCCCTTTTAGCCACATCTTGAGGGACTAGAGGCTAAAGCAATTTAGTCCTTGTTTTAGTCCTACTGTTTGGCAATTTAGTAAAAATGGGACTAAAATGGAGGGACTAATCTTTAGTCCCTCAAACCAAACGAGGCCTAAGTTATTGCTTTTTTTGTTTGTGGAATGGAATGAGTTGATTCATCATCACCTCATTTCTCATAATTAATTATCAATACTAATACGAGGAATGAAGTCATCCCACCAAATTTGAGGAATGGACTCATGATGCACCACCTCATTTTGGAGTGTCTTAGGTGCGTTTGGTTGTAATGACAGAACGGGATGGGATAGAACGATCCATTAAATAAGGTTGTTTGGTTCAGAGTCAGGGGTTGGAACAAGACTATTCCAGTGTTGTCCCTAGTTGTCCCTCAAAATTGGAGGGACGAGAGAGGACGCTAGGAGACATCCCTGTCCTACCTGCTCGCAACTGAGAGAGGCTGGAGAAGCCCAAGGCTATGGCCAGTAGGTAAAGGTTATTACAAAAATGAGACTGCCAACATCCCGTTTTTCACATTTTTATATCATTATTGGACTCTTACCAAATATGAGACCGAGACACACACTGATAGGGAGTTTGGTTTGAGGAATGAGCTAGTCCATCATCTTCTCAGTCCTCGCTTTTTAGTTTGTGGAATGAAATGAGTTGATTTATCACCACTTCATTTCTCATAATTAGTTATTAATACTAAAATGAGAAATGAAGTCATCCTACAAAATTTGAGGAATGGACCCATGATGCACCACATCATTTTGGAGTATCTTAAGACTCCCTAAGGACATGTACAACTTTGTGATGATGGTTCAATTTTTTAAGTACAAAAGACAGTTAAAAGATTGTATGACGCAACCTTGAATCTCTAGACCATAAATGTTATTAAGAGACATTATACCTGTTTGATTCAGCTTTTTTCTGACTAGCTTTTCTGAAAATCTGGTTGTGGGAAGAATCTGACTGTGGGGAGAATCTGAGTATCATTACGATTACGTGTGGAGAAAGATAAAGTTGTTCATAGGGCTCAGGATCTAGAAAGTGACGGATTTCTACTATTACAACGACTCAACCGATTATGTGTTTATGTTGATTTTGGATGATTTTTGCCCCAACGAATTTTATAAAAGTTGGCTAAAAAGCTGAGCGTTTGGCAGTCCGCAGCAGCTTTTGGTGGCCAGAAACTGCCAGAAGCCAAAACAAACAGGCCCTATGTATGGGGAGTCGTGTAGATACAGACTCTTCGTGAAGAGTTTGAAGTTGATTGAATGCCTTTTTTCTTGGCTATCGCTGTAGGTTGTTGCTTTGGTGAGTTAGTCTACTGCTCCACATCAGTTGCTGCTGCTAGCTGTAGCGTAGCCGAACGTCGTCTCTTGTATTTTTTTAATTAGCTTCTAGAGACCTCTCTAGAAACCCCATATTAAATGGTGTTATACATGCCCTAAAGTTGATGTCGCTCGTAATATGATGGGTGGATCCTTACTCTTGAACTAGGGTTCCTCATTTGCCCTTAGTGTCATGTCTTTTTCGGCGACTGTTTTATTCCTCTTTTTCTGTCCTTTTCAACGCCACATGCATGTCTTTACCGCCTATACAAGCAGACTCGTGCGCCGCGTGTGTCTTCGCCATTTGTTGCCTCACCTAGTCCCATGTCGTGCTCCTCGAGGCGACTACCTCTTCGACAACAGCCACTGGGCGACGCGTTCAACATTCCTCTTGTTTGTTTGTTGCTTCTCCTCTTTTACATCTACCGACTTTAGAAGGAGTAGTCGTCGTCCCTCGCTCCGTCCTGGACACTATTAACACGCACTTACTGAGAGCACCTAGAGGGGGGGGGGGTGAATAGGTGATCCTGTAAAATTAAACACTAAATAGCCACAAAACTTAGTTATAGAGATGTTAGTGCGATTAAGTAGTTTTGAGGCGAGTTCTTGTGGACAAAATAATCACAGAGAAAACAATCACAAGAGACACGCGATTTTATCTCGTGGTTCGGCTAAGTAACAGTTGTCTACTTCCACATTGTGGTGTCCCAATGGACGAGGTTTGCACTCAACCCCTTTCAAGTGATCCGATGATCAACTTGAATACCACAGTCTTTTCCTTTAGGGTATTTTCCCGTTTGCGAGGAATCTCCATAACTTGGAGTCTCTCGCCCTTACAATAGAGATCACAAAGAAAGCACAGAGTAAGGTTGGGAGAGCAACACACACAAGACACAAATACACAGCACACACACGCACACAAGCCAAGACTTGAGCTCGAAATGTAGCACAAAGAGTTCACAACTCGAACGGAGCTCAAATCACTAACACAATCGATCAAATACGCGATGGCAGAGTGTGGGAGTCATAGAGTGCTTAGTGAATGCTTAGTTGCCTCCTCCATACGCCTAGGGGTCCCTTTTATAGTCCCAAGGCAGCTAGGAGCCGTTGGAGGCCAACAAGGAAGGCTATCCTTGCCGTCTGTCGAGTGGCGCACCGGACAGTCCGGTGCGCCACTGGACAACCACTGTAGCTTGTCCGGTGCACGATTTCCTTCCAAATCGGGCAGAGCCGACCATTGCTCCTTCGGGCCAGATGGCACACCGGACACTGTCCGGTGCACACCGGATAGTTCGGTGCACCCAACTGACCGTTGGAGCAGCCACGCGTCGCCCGTAGATTGTGCGGCCGACCGTTGGCGCTGGCGACCGTTGACTCACCGGACAGTACGGTGCACCACTAGACAGTCCGGTGATTTTTAGCCGTACGCCGCCGTCGAATCCCAAGAGCGGCGAGTTCATCGAGGAGCAGCCTGGCGCACCGGACAGTCCGGTGTGCCAGGCCGAACTAGAGTTTGGCTGCTCACAGCCAAGTCTTTTGCAATCTGTTTCCTCTCTTTTCGACACTGTTTCTAGCACTTAGACAAACAATGTTAGTTCACAAAAACAATGTACTAAGTCTAGAAAGATACCTTTTACTTTGATTTGCACCTTTCACACATTTAGCACATTAGTACTCAAATAATGTGTTGGGCATCTAATCACCAAAATACTTATAGAAATTGCCCAAGGGCACATTTCCCTTTCAATCTCCCCCTTTTTGGTGATTTATGCCAACACATCAAAAAACAACAAAAGAAGTGCAATATCGATTCAAATTGAAGACCAAATTGTTTTTGCTTATGATTTGGCATATTTGGATCACTCTTTGCCACCACTTGGTTTGTTTTTGCAAATCAAATTCTTTTTCCTATCTCTAAGTCAAACACACTTGTTTGGGCACATATAGAGTTATTCCAAGAGTAAAATTGATCAAGTGCCAAAAACTCCCCCTTTTTTCCATAATCAAAATTCTTCCCCACAAGAGACCAAATTTTGCAATAAGGGCATTTTGGACAAATCAAAAATTCTAACTCTATCATTTTTGAAATTCACAAGTGGTAGCTGATCCATTTGCTTTGGCCTTAATTTCTCCCCCTTTGGCATTAAGCACCAAAACGAGATCATTTTTGGCCCCCTTAACCCCATTGCCTCACCAAAAATGTCAATTAAGAGCAAAAAGGCAATGAAATTGCAAGTATGAACTTGGAAGTAAGTACACTAATACCAGAGTGCAGTGGAAGACTTTGCATCGTCCAAGTTCACTTTTCCCTTTCAATGCACCTTTGGGACTATATCAAGTATACTCAAACAAACAGGTTAGTCTCAAAGGGTCAAGTTGTAGCACATCTCCCCCTTAATATGTGCATCATCCGCATATGGACTTGTGAGGTCCGGGGACCACTTGTACAACTTGAGCACCATAAACAATAATTGATTGAAATGCATAAGGTAACATGATCAAGGGCATAGAACACAAGTATGCTATAGATCAATCCAAGTTACGTGAATCTAAGACATTTAGCTCACTACGCAACCTGCAAAACCTTTTCTCATCTAAAGACTTAGTGAAGATATCGGCTAGCTGGTTCTCAGTGCTAATATGGTACACCTCGATATCTCCTTTTTGCTGTTGGTCTCTTAGGAAGTGATGCCGGATGTCTATGTGCTTAGTGTGGCTGTGTTCAACAGGATTATCCGCCAAGCGGATTGCACTCTCATTATCACATAGGAGTGGGACTTTGTTCAAATTGTAGCCAAAGTCCCTAAGGGTTTGCCTCATCCAAAGTAGTTGCGCGCAACACTATCCTGCGACAACGTACTCGGCCTCAGCGGTGGATAGGGCAACAGACGTTTGTTTCTTGGAACTCTAGGACACCAGGGACCTTCCTAGAAATTGGCACGTACCTGATGTACTCTTCCTATCAACCTTGCACCCGGCATAATCGGAGTCTGAGTATCCAATCAAGTCAAAGGTAGACCCTTTGGATACCAGATTCCGAAGCAAGGCATAGCAACTAAATACCTTAGAATTCGCTTAACGGCCACAAGGTGACATTCCTTGGGGTCGGATTGATATCTAACACACATGCATACACTTAGCATAATGTCTGGTCTACTAGCACATAAATAAAGCAATGAACCTATCATAGACCAGTATGCCTTTTGATCAACTGACTTACCTCCTTTGTTGAAGTCAACATGTCCATCAGTTCCCATCGGTGTCTTTGCGGGCTTGGCGTCCTTCATCCCAAACCGCTTGAGAAGATCTTGTGTGTACTTCGTTTGGGAGATGAAGATGTCGTCTTGGAGTTGCTTCACTTGGAACCCAAGGAAGTAGGTCAACTCGCCCATCATCGACATCTCGAACTTTTGCATCATCACCCTGTTAAACTCCTCACAAGACTTTTGATTAGTAGAACCAAATATTATGTCATCGACATAAATTTGGCACACAAAGAGATCACCATTGCAAGTCTTTGTAAAAAGAGTAGGATTGGCTTTCCCAACCTTGAAAGCATTACAAATAAGGAAGTCTCTAAGGCATTCATACCATGCTCTTGGGGCTTGTTTAAGTCCATAGAGCGCCTTAGAGAGCTTATACACATGGTCGGGATACCTGTCATCCTCAAAGCCAGGGGGTTGCTCCACGTATACCTCCTCCTTGATTGGCCCGTTGAGCAAAGCGCTCTTTACATCCATTTGAAATAGCCTAAAAGAGTGATGAGTAGCATAGGCTAATAATATTTGAATAGACTCTAGCCTAGCCACAGGAGCAAAAGACTCCTCGAAATCCAAACCTGCGACTTGGGCATAACCTTTTGCCACAAGTTGAGCCTTGTTTCTTGTCACCACCCCGTGCTCGTCTTGCTTGTTGCGGAACACCCACTTGGTTCCCACAATGTTTTGCTTTGAACGTGGCACCAGGCTCCAGACTTCATTTCTCTTGAAGTTGTTGAGCTCTTCCTGCATGGCCAACACCCAATCTGGATCCTGCAAGGCCTCTTCTACCCTGAATGGCTCAATAGAAGAGACAAACGAGTAATGCTCACAAAAATTAGCTAAACGTGAGCGAGTCGTTACTCCCTTGCTGATATCACCTAGAATCTGATCGACGGGGTGATTTCTTTGGATCGTCGCTCGAACTTGAGTTGGAGGGACCCGTGGTGCTTCTTCCTCCACAACTTGTTCTTCTCGTGCTCCCCCTTGATCACGCTCCTCTTCTTGAGGTACCTATCCATCATCTTGAGTTGGGGGATGCACCAGCGTCGAGGAAGAAGGCTGATCTTGATCCTGTAGTTCCTGTGGTCGCACATCACCTATCGCCATCGTGCGCATTACAGCCTTGGAACTTCATCTTCATCTATATCATCAAGATCAACTTGCTCTTTTGGAGAGCTATCAGTCTCATCAAATACAACGTCGCTAGAGACTTCAACTAACCCTGATGATTTGTTGAAGACCCTTGAAAGGGAAATAGGGTCAAACCTTTTCCTAAATAATTTTAGTGGTTGAATTAACCAACACAAATAATTGGACTAACTAGTTTGCTCTAGATTATAAGTTCTACAGGTGCTAAAGGTTCAACACAAACCAATAAAAAGTCCAAGATAGGGTTCAAAAAGAAAGGAGCAAAAACAACCGAAGGCTGCCCTGGTCTGGCGCACCGGACAGTGTCCGATGTACCAGGGAGACAACTCTAAACTGCTCAGCTTCGGGTTTTTGGAGAGCCACTCCGCTATAATTCACCGGACTGTCCGGTGTAGCACCAGACTGTTCGGTGTGCCATGCAGAGCAACAGCTACTATGCCAACGATCATCTGCAAAAGTGAACAGTGAACGTGAACAGTGCGCGGACAGCGCACGTAGAGTCAGAGCAGCGCTAGAAGGCGCACTGGACAGTGAACAGTGACTGTCCGGTGCACCACCGGACTGTCCGGTGGTCCCAGCTGTCAGAGCTCCAACGGTCGAACCCTAACGGTTGGGTAACGTGGCTGGCGCACCGGACTGTCCGGTGCGCCCATCGACAGACAGCCTCCCCAACGGCCATTTTGGTGAGTGGGGCTATAAATACCCCCCAACCACCACACTTCAAGGCATCCAAGTTTTCAGCCATTGCATTCAATACAAGAGCTCTAGACTTCATTCCAAGACACAAACAAAAGATCAAATCCTCTCCCAAGTCCAAGATCACTCCAAACAATTAGTGACTAGTGAGAGAGAGATATTTGTGTTCATTTGAGTTCTTGTCGCTTGGATCGCTTTTCTTCTTCCTCCATTCTTGTTCTCAAGCAACTTGTAATCAAGCAAGAGACACCAAGTTATGGTGGTCCTTGTAAGGGGTCTAAGTGACCCGTTGATTAAGGAGAAAAGCTCACTCGGTCTAGGTGACCGTTTGAGAGAGGGAAAGGGTTGAAAGAGATCCGGTCTTTGTGACCACCTCAACGGGGAGTAGGTTTGCAAGAACCGAACCTCGGTAAAACAAATCACCGTGTCACACTCTTCATTTGCTTGTGATTTGTTTGCCCTCTCTTTCGGACTCGCTTGTATTTCTAACGCTAACCCGGCTTGTTGATTGTGCTTAAAGTTTATAAATTTCAGATTTGCCTATTCACCCCCCTCTAGGCGACTTTCAATTGGTATCAGAGCTCGGTACTTCATTAGAGTCTAACCACTCGAAGTAATGTCGGGAGCATCCGCCAAGAGGGAGATCGGGACCGGCGATGACAAGTCTGCAAGCTCGGGGAGAACCCATTCGAGGGAGTCTGCCCACAAGCACAAGGAGGAATCCTCTTCCTCCATCAAGACACAACGGAAAGGTGACAAGAAGAAGAAGATGAAGAAAGTGGTCTACTACGAGACCGACTCTTCGTCGCCTTCCACCTCCGGCTCCGAATCGGCATCCGCCACTTCTAAGCGCCATGAGCGCAAGAAGTATAGTAAGATGCCCCTCCGCTATCCTTGCATTTCCAAACGCACTCCATTACTTTCCGTCCCATTAGGCAAACCACCGGTTTTTTACGGTGAAGATTATTCTATGTGGAGTGATAAAATGAGGCATCACCTAACCTCACTCCACAAAAGCATATGGGATATTGTTGAGTATGGAGCGCAGGTACCGAAGGAAGGGGACAAGGACTATGATTCGGAGGAGGTCGACCAAATCCGGCACTTCAACTCCCAAGCCACCACTATACTCCTCGCCTCTCTAAGTCGAGAGGAGTATAATAAGGTGCAAGGGTTGAAGAGTGCCAAAGAGATTTGGGACGTGCTCAAGACTGCGCACGAAGGAGATGAGGTGACCAAGATCACCAAGCGGGAAACGATCGAGGGGGAGCTCGGTCGATTCATGCTCAACCAAGGGGAGGAGCCACAAGCCATGTACAACCGGCTCAAGACCTTGGTGAATCAAGTGCGCAACCTCGGGAGCACAAAATGGGATGACCATGAAATGGTCAAGGTTATCCTAAGATCACTCGTGTTTCTTAACCCTACACAAGTTCAATTAATTCGTGGTGATCCTAGATACAAGCTAATGTCTCCCGAGGAGGTCATAGGAAAGTTTGTGAGCTTTGAATTGATGATCAAAGGCTCCAAACAAATCATCGAGCGAGGCACCACCTCCACACCCGAGGTGCAACCCGTCGCATTCAAAGCGATGGAGGAGAAGAAAGAAGAGTCTATGTCAAGTAGGCTCCCCATCGACGCCTCCAAGCTCGACAATGAGGAGATGGCGCTCATCATCAAGAGTTTCCGCCAAATCCTCAAGCAAAGGAGGGGGAAAGACCACAAGGCCCGCTCCAAGAAAGTTTGCTACAAATGTGGTAAGCCCGGTCATTTTATTGCTAAATATCCATTGTCTAGTGATAGTGACAGGGGCGATGACAAGAAGGGAAAGAGGAAAGAAAAGAAGAGATACTACAAGAAGAAGGGCGGCGATGCCCACGTGTTTCGGGAATGGGACTCCGATGAGAGCTCCACCGACTCCTCCTTTGATGAGGACACCGCCAACATCGCCGTCAACAAGGGTCTCCTCTTGCCCAACGTCGACCACAAGTGCCTCATGGCAAAGGATGGCAAAAAGAAGGTAAAATCTAGAGCTTCCACTAAATATGCAACATCTAGTGATGAGGCTAGCTCTAGTGATGATGAGGATGACTTGCTCACTCTTTTTGCCAACCTAAACATGCAACAAAAGGAAAAAAATGAATGAATTAATTAGTGCTATTCATGAGAAGGATGAACTCTTGGATAGCCAAGAGGACTTCCTTATTAAGGAAAACAAGAAGCATGTTAAGGTTAAAATTGCTTATGCTCAGGAGATAGGAAAATGTGAAAAATTGACTAGTGAGCTTAGCATTTGCCATGACACTATCTTCAACCTTAGAAATGAGAATGCTAAATTAATTGCTAAGGTTGAGAAGTTAAATGTTTGTGATGATTCTCTTGTCAACCTCAAAAATGATAATGCTAGTTTGATTTCTAAAATTGACAAGTTGAATGAATCACTTTCTAGCCTTAAGATTGAGAATGATAATTTAATTGCTAATGCTAAGGATTTAAATGTTTGCAATGATTCTATTTCCAATCTTAGAAATGAGAATGCCATGTTACATGCTAAGATTGTTGAATTAAATGCTTGCAAACCCTCTACATCTACTGTTAGCCATGTTTCCATTTGTACTAGATGTAGAGACATTAATGTTGATGCTATCCATGATCACCTAGCTTTAATTAAACAACAAAATGATCACATAGCTCAACTTAGTGCTAAAATTAATGAGCATGACTTAGAAAATGAAAATTTTAAATTTGCTAGAAGTATGCTCTATAGTGGGAGACACCCTGACATTAAGGATGGCATTGGCTTCCAACAGGGAGGCAATGTTAAACTTAATGCCCCTAAGAAATTGTCTAACTTTGTTAAGGGCAAAACTCCCATGGTTCAGGATAACGAGGGCTATATTTTATATCCTGCTGGTTTTCCCGAACATAAGATTAGGAGAATTCATTCTAGGAAGTCTCACTCTGGCTCTCATCATGCTTTTATGTATAAGAGTGAGGCATCTAGTTCTAGGCAATCCACTCATGTTAAATTGGTTAAAAATAAATCTCCTATTGCATCAAATGAGCAAAATGTTTCATTTAAGACTTTTGATGCTTCTTATGTTTTAACTAACAAATCAGGCAAAGTAGCTGCCAAATATGTTGGGGGCAAACACAAGGGCTCCAAGACTTGTGTTTGGGTACCCAAGGTGCTTGTTTCTAATGTCAAAGGACCCAAGACCGTTTGGGTACCTAAGAATAAGGCCTAAACTTATTTTGTAGGTTTATGCATCCGGGGTCTCAAGTTGGATAATTGATAGCGGGTCCACAAACCACATGACTGGGGAGAAAAGGATGTTCTCCTCCTACGAGAAAAACCATGATCCCCAAAGAGCTATCACATTCGGGGATGGAAATCAAGGTTTGGTCAAAGGACTTGGTAAAATTCATATATCTCTTGACCACTCTATTTCCAATGTTTTTCTTATAGATTCTTTAGATTACAATTTGCTTTCTGTTTCTTAATTATGCAAAATGGGTTACAACTGTCTTTTTACGGATATAGGTGTTACTTTCTTTAGAAGAAGTGATGATTCAGTAGCATTTAAGGGAGTCTTAGAGGGTCAGCTATACTTAGTTGATTTTAATAGAGCTGAACTCGATACTTGCTTAATTGCTAAGACTAATATGGGTTGGCTCTGGCATCGCCGACTAGCCCATGTTGGGATGAAGAATCTTCACAAGCTTCTAAAGGGAGAACACATTTTGGGACTAACCAATGTTCATTTTGAGAAAGACAGGTTTTGTAGCGCATGCCAAGCAGGAAAGCAAGTTGGTGTTCATCATCTACACAAGAACATCATGACGACCGACAGGCCGCTGGAGCTACTCCACATGGATCTTTTCGGCCTGATCGCTTACATAAGCATCGGCGGGAGTAAGTATTGTCTTGTAATTGTGGATGACTATTCTCGCTTCACTTGGGTGTTCTTTTTGCAGGATAAATCTCAAACCCAAGAGACATTAAAGGGATTCTTGAGACGAGCCCAAAATGAGTTCGGATTGAGAATCAAAAAGATTAGAAGCAACAATGGGACAGAGTTCAAGAACTCTCAAATTGAAGGCTTTCTTGAGGACGAGGGCATCAAGCATGAGTTCTCTTCTCCCTACACACCACAACAAAATGGTGTAGTGGAGAGGAAGAATAGAACTCTACTTGACATGGCGAGGACCATGCTTGATGAGTACAAGACTTCGGACCGGTTTTGGGCGGAAGCAATCAACGCCGCTTGCTACGCTATCAACCGTCTCTACCTTCACCGAATCCTCAAGAAGACATCCTATGAACTCCTAACCGGTAAAAAGCCCAATGTTTCATATTTTAGAGTCTTTGGTAGCAAATGTTTTATTCTTGTTAAAAGGGGTAGAAAATCTAAATTTGCTCCTAAGGCTGTAGAAGTCTTTTTTACTTGGTTATGACTCAAACACAAGGGCATATAGAGTCTATAACAAGTCCACTTGTCGGGGACCATAATTAGGGGTACCCTCAAGACTCCTAATTCTCAGCTGGTAACCCCCATCAGCACAAAGCTGCAAAGGCCTGATGGGTGCGACTAAGTCAGGGATCGGTCCATTCGAGGGACTCGATCACGCCTCGCTCGAGCCCAGCCTCGGGCAAGAGCAGCCGACCCCGGAGGATCTACGTCTCGCCCGAGGCCCCCCTCCAGCGACGAACATACTTCCGGCTCGCCCGAGGCCCAGTCTTCGCCAAGAAGCAACCCTGGCCAAATCGCCACGCCAACCGACCAAATCGCAGGGGCATTTAATGCAAAGGTGGCCTGACACCTTTATCCTGACGCACGTCCTCCAGTCGACAGAGCCGAAGTGACCGCAGTCACTTCGCCGCTCCACTGACCGGTCTGACAGAAGGACAGCGCTGCCCGCGCCGCTCCGACTGCTGTGCCACTTGACAGAGTGAGGCTGACAGGCAGCCAGGCCCGGCCTCAGGCACCATAGGAAACTCCGCTCCGCCCGACCTAGGGCTCGGACTCGGGCTCAGCCCCGGAAGACGGCGAACTCCACTCCGCCCGACCCAGGGCTCGGACTTGGGCTTAGCCCCGGAAGACGGCGAACTCCGCTCCGCCCGACCAAGGGCTCGGACTCGGGCTCGGCCCCGGAAGACGGCAAACTCCGCTCCGCCCGACCCAGGGCTCGGACTCGGGCTCAGCCCCGGAAGACGACGAACTCCACTCCGCCCGACCCCAGGGCTCGGACTCGGGCTCAGCCCCTGAAGACGACGAACTCCGCTTCGCCCGACCCCAGGGCTCGGACTCAGCCCTGGCCTCCGCCGACGGTCTCCGCCTCGCCCGACCCATGGGCTCGGACTCGACCTCGGAAGACAGACTCGACCTCGACCTCGGAGGAGCCTCCACATCGCCCAACCTAGGGCACGGACCGACCACGTCAATAGGAGGCGCCATCATTACCCTACCCCAAGCTGACTCAGGCTACGGGGAACAAGACCGGCGTCCTATCTGGCTTGCTCCGCTAGACAAGTAATGATGGCGCCCCGCATGCTCTATGACGACGGCGGCTCTCAGCCCCCTTACGAAAGCAAGAGGATGTAAGCAAGGACTCGACAGCCCCGACAGCTGTCCTTCCGCCAGGCTCCAGCGCTCCTCCGACGGCCACGACACCACACGAACCGGGTGCCAAAACCTCTCCGGCTGCCACGATGGCGTGTACTTAGGGTGCTAGCTCTCCTCCGCTAGATACGTTAGCACTCTTCTACACCCCCCACTGTACACCTGGATCCTTTCCTTGCGCCTATAA
Source organism: Zea mays (assembly GCF_902167145.1). NCBI lineage: Eukaryota > Viridiplantae > Streptophyta > Magnoliopsida > Poales > Poaceae > Zea > Zea mays. The sequence continues at coordinate 128,024,556 of NC_050105.1, read as the reverse complement.
AAGGGAGGACCAGGGCCCTCTTAGAGAGGGTTGGCCGCGCAGGGAAGAGGACGGGACAGGCGCTCGCGTGAGGCCGCTCGCTCCCCTCCCGCGTGGACGCTTGTAACCCCCTACTGCAAGCGCATCCGACCTGGGCGCGGGACAAACACGAAGGCCACGGGATTTCCACCTCTCTCTCGCTTCGGCTGCCTTTTTCCCCCCTTCGCGCTCCGTCTCACGCTGACCCATCTGGGCTGGGGCACACGGCGACATTTCACTCGTCGGCCCAGGGACCCCTCGGTCTCGAAACGCCGACAGTTGGCGCGCCAGGTAGGGGCCTGCTGCGTGTTGACGAACAGCTTCCCGTCAAGCTCCAGATGGGCAGTCTCCAGCAACCTTTCCAGCCCGAGACGGTGCTCCGTTTCGGGAGTCTTGAGTTCATGTCCCTCGACGGCAGCTACGACATGATACTCCTTCCCCCGCCGTGCGACAGCGACAATGGCGGCCGACAGCCCGCCCGCCGGCGGCGGAATCAACGACGTCTTCCCCGCGTGGTGGAAGAACAACATTCGAGCTCACCCCGCCCTCTCCCCCGCCGACGGAGGAGGAGGCGGGGCAACCAAGGCCAAGCAGGAGGCGGCACCTCGTCGGCTGTCGAGCGAGTCGACGGCGCCGGCGCCCCAACGGGGGGCACGTCGGGCATCGTTTGAGACGAAGACGAGCGCCGTCTCCCCGCAACACGCCAATTCCAAGCAAATGGACGACGCCAGCACGCTCGCGAAAGGCTTGTTGGGCGTCACCCTCGTACCTGAGACGACGGTGCAGTCAGTCCCTGACGTGACTTCGTCACCGCCCGTCGACCAAGAGGTACCCACCGATTCCCATCTCACGCCCTTTGGATTCAGCCTCGACCCGCCAAGCGACTTCGCTTTGGCGGACACTCTCGTAGAGGCGAGTCCAAACCCTCTGGGGTTTCGTATGCGATCACCCTGGGACCGGCTGACGAACGTCTCGACCTACGGGCCCTCGGGGTCCGAGGAAGATGACGTGTCCGACTTCTGTTGGGATTTCTCCGGACTTGGTAACCCCAGTGCCATGCGGGACTTCATGACCGCATGCGACTACTGCCTTTCCGACTGTTCCGACGGTAGCCGCAGCCTCGGCGACAAGGACTGTGGCCCAAGTCATGAATGTTTCCACGTCGATCTAGGGGGTCCCTCCGAAGGCAACCATCTTGGTATGCCGGAGAACGGTGATCTCCCTAGGCCTGTGCCTCGCGTTGACATCCTACGGGAGCTAGCTGTGGTCCCCGTTCAGGCGGGGGGTCATGACCCACAGCTCGAGCAAATCCGCGGGGTGCAGGCCAAGCTCGATGAGGGAGCAGGAACACTTGAGCCGATCCGCCGGGACATCGGGCAGGAATGGGCGGCCTAACCTCTGGCCGGAGAAGTGCGCCATCTACCCCAGGGTATCCAGCACCGCATCGCCGACGATGTCAGGGTGAGGCCGCCACCTGCTTCCAGTTGAGTCGGCCAGAACCTGGCTGCAGCGGCAATGCTTTTCCGCGCTATGCCGGAGCCATCAACCACCGAGGGGCAGCGAATCCAGGGAGAGCTCAAGAATCTTATGGAGGGCGCTGCGGTCTGACGGGCCAAGAGCTCCGCCTCCCGAAGGCAGGGGTACCCCTCGAAACATCGCGCCGTGACTTCCCGATTCATGCGAGAAGCCTCGGTCCGCACCGGGCGCACGCGCGACACAGCGCCTGTGGCCCCGGGTCGCCTCGGCAACGAGCACCATCACCGCAACCGTCGGGCCCACCTCGACGAAAGGGTGCGCCGAGGCTACCACCCCAGGCGTGGGGGATGCTACGACAGCGGGGAGGATCGGAGTCCCTCGCCCGAACCACCCGGTCCGCAGGCCTTCAGCCGCGCCATACGACGGGCGCCGTTCTCGACCCGATTCCAAACCCCGACTACTATCACAAAGTACTCGGGGGAGACGAGACCGGAACTGTGGCTCGCAGACTACCGGCTGGCCTGCCAACTGGGTGGAACGGACGATGACAACCTCATCATCCGCAACCTCCCCCTGTTCCTCTCCGACACCGCTCGCGCCTGGTTGGAGCACCTGCCTCCAGGGCAGATCTCCAACTGGGACGACCTGGTCCAAGCCTTCACCGACAATTTCTAGGGCACGTACGTGCGCCCTGGGAACTCCTGGGACCTCCGAAGCTGCTGACAGCAGCCGGGAGAGTCTCTCCGGGACTACATCCGGCGATTCTCGAAGCAGCGCACCGAGCTGCCCAACATCACCGATTCAGATGTCATCGGCGCGTTCCTCGCCGGCACCACTTGCCGCGACCTGGTCAGCAAGCTGGGTCGAAAGACCCCCACCAGGGCGAGCGAGCTGATGGACATCGCCACCAAGTTCGCCTCTGGCCAGGAGGCAGTTGAGGCTATCTTCCGAAAGGACAAGCAGCCCCAGGGCCGCCCACCGGAAGATGCCCCCGAGGCGTCAACTCAGCACGGCGCCAAGAAGAAAGGCAAGAAGAAGTCGCAAGCGAAACGCGACGCCGCCGATGCGGACCTTGTCACCGCCGCCGAGCACAAGAACCCTCGGAAACCCCCCGGAGGTGCCAACCTCTTCGACAAGATGCTCAAGGAGCCGTGCCCCTATCATCAGGGGCCCGTCAAGCACACCCTTGAGGAGTGCGCTATGCTTCGGCGCCACTTCCACAGGGCCGGGCCACCCGCGGAGGGTGGCAGGGCTCGCGACGACGACAAGAAGGAAGATCACCAGGCAGGAGAGTTCCCCGAGGTCCGCGACTGCTTCATAATCTACAGTGGGCAAGCGGCGAACGCCTTGGCTCGGCACCGCAAGCAAGAGCGTCGGGAGGTCTGTTCGATAAAGGTGGCGGCACCAGTCTACCTAGACTGGTCCGACAAGCCCATCACCTTCGACCAAGCCGACCACCCCGACCACGTGCTGAGCCCGGGGAAATACCCGCTCGTTGTCGACCCCATCATCGGCGACGTCAGGCTCACCAAGGTCCTCATGGACGGAGGCAGCAGCCTCAACATCATCTATGTCGAGACCCTCGGGCTCCTGCGTGTTGATCTGTCCTCGGTCCGGGCAGGCGCTGCGCCTTTCCACGGGATCATCCCAGGGAAGCGCGTCCAGCCCCTCGGACAACTCGACCTTCCCGTCTGCTTCGGAACACCCTCCAACTTCCGAAGGGAGACCCTCACGTTCGAGGTGGTCGGGTTCCGAGGAACCTACCACGCAGTATTGGGGAGGCCATGCTACGCGAAGTTCATGGCCGTCCCCAACTACACCTACCTCAAGCTCAAGATGCCGGGCCCCAACGGGGTCATCACCGTCGGCCCCACGTACCGACACGCGTTCGAATGCGACATCGAGTGCGTGGAGTACACTGAGGCCCTCGCCGAGTCCGAGGCCCTCATCGCCGACCTGGAGAGCCTCTCTAAGGAGGTGCCAGACGTGAAGCGCCACGCCGGCAACTTCGAGCCAGCGGAGACGGTTAAGTCCGTCCCCCTCGACCCCAGCAGCGACGCCTCCAAGCAGATCCGGATCGGCTTCGAGCTCGACCCCAAATAGGAAGCAGTGCTCATCGACTTTCTCCGCGCAAACGCCGACGTTTTCGCGTGGAGTCCCTCGGACATGCCTGGCATACCAAGGGATGTCGCCGAGCACTCGCTGGATATCCGAGCTAGAGCCCGACCCGTCAAGCAGCCTCTGCGCCGATTCGACGAAGAAAAGCGCAGAGCCATAGACAAGGAGATCCATAAGCTAATGGCGGCAGGGTTCATCAAAGAGGTATTCCATCCCGAATGGCTTGCCAACCCTGTGCTTGTGAGAAAGAAAGGAGGGAAATGGCGGATGTGTGTAGACTACACTGGTCTAAACAAAGCATGTCCGAAGGTTCCCTACCCTCTGCCTCGCATCGATCAAATCGTGGATTCCACTGCTGGGTGCGAAACCATGTCTTTCCTCGATGCCTACACAGGGTATCACCAAATCAGGATGAAAGAGTCCGACCAGCACGCGACTTCTTTCATCACACCCTTCGGCATGTACTGCTATGTCACATGCCGTTCGGCTTGAGGAATGCGGGTGCGACGTACCAGCGGTGCATGAACCATGTGTTCGACGAACACATTGGCCGGACGGTCGAGGCCTACGTCGATGACATCGTAGTCAAGACGAGGAAAGCCTCCGACCTCCTTTCCGACCTTGAAGTGACATTCTGATGTCTCAAGGCGAAATACGTGAAGCTTAATCCCGAGAAGTGTGTCTTTGGGGTTCCCCGAGGCATGCTCTTGGGGTTCATTGTCTCCGAGCGGGGCATCGAGGCCAACCCGGAGAAGATCGCGGCCATCACCAGCATGGGGCCCATCAAGGACTTGAAAGGCGTACAGAGAGTCATGGGATGTCTTGCGGCTCTGAGCCGCTTCATCTCACGCCTCGGCGAAAAAGGCCTCCTCTGTACCGCCTCTTAAGGAAGGCCGAGTGCTTCACTTGGACCCCTGAGGCCGAGGAAGCCCTTGGGAACCTGAAGGCGCTCCTCACCAACGCGCCCATCTTGGTGCCTCCCACTGCCAGAGAAGCCCTCTTGATCTACGTCGCCGCGACCACTCAGGTGGTTAGCGCCGCGATTATGGTTGAGAGACGAGAAGAGGGGCATGCATTGCCCGTCCAGAGGCCAGTCTACTTCATCAGCGAGGTACTGTCCGAGACCAAGATCCGCTACCCACAAATTCAGAAACTGCTGTACGCGGTGATCCTGACGTGGCGGAAGTTGCGACACTACTTCGAGTCTCATCCGGTAACTGTGGTATCATCCTTACCCCTGGGAGAGATCATCCAGTGCCGAGAGGCCTCGGGTAGAATCGCAAAGTGGGCGGTGGAAATTATGGGCAAAACGATCTCGTTCGCCCCTCGGAAGGCCATCAAGTCCTAGGTCTTGGCGGACTTCGTGGCTGAGTGGGTCGACACCCAGCTCCCAACAGTTCTGATCCAACCGGAACTCTGGACCATGTTCTTCGACGGGTCGCTGATGAAGACAGGAGCAGGCGCAGGCCTGCTCTTCATCTCGCCCCTCGGAAAGCATCTACGCTACGTGCTACGCCTCCACTTCCCGGCGTCCATCAATGTGGCTGAGTACGAGGCTCTGGTCAACGGGTTGCGCATCGCCATCGAGCTAGGGGTCCGACGCCTCGACGCTCGCGGTGACTCGCAACTCGTCATCGACCAAGTCATGAAGAACTCCCACTGCCGCGACCCGAAGATGGAGGCCTACTGCGATGAGGTTCGGCGCCTGGAAGACAAGTTCTACGGGCTCGAGCTCAACCACATCACCCGGCGCTACAACGAGACTGCGGACGAGCTGGCTAAAATAGCCTCGGGGCGAACAACGGTTCCCCCGGACGTCTTCTCCCGAGACCTGCATCAACCCTCCGTCAAGATCGACGACACGCCCGAGCCCGAGGCACCCTCGGCCCAGCCCGAGGTACCCTCGGCTCGGCCCGAGGCACCCTCAGCTCGGCCCGAGGCACCCTCGGTTCAGCCCGAGGTACCCTCGGCCCCCGAGGGTGAGGCACTGCGCGTCGAGGAGGAGCGAAGCGGGGTCACGCCTAATCGAAACTAGCAGACCCCGTACCTGCGATATCTCCACCGAGGAGAGCTACCCCTCGACCGAGCCGAAGCTCGGCGGTTGGCGCGACGCGCCAAGTCGTTCGTCTTGCTGGGGGATGGGAAGGAGCTCTACCACCGCAGCCCCTCAGACATCCTCCAGCGATGCATCCCCATCACCGAAGGTCAGGAGCTCCTACGAGAGATACACTCGGGGGCTTGCGGCCATCACGCAGCACCTCGAGCCCTTGTTGGAAACGCCTTCCGACAAGGTTTCTACTGGCCGACGGCGGTGGCCGACGCCCCTAGAATTGTCCGCACCTGCGAAGGGTGTTAGTTCTACGCGAGGCAGACCCACCTGCCCGCTCAGGCTCTGCAGACGATACCCATCAACTGGCCTTTTGCTGTGTGGGGTCTGGACCTCGTCGGCCCCTTGCAGAAGGCACCCGGGGGCTACACGCACCTGTTGGTTGCCATTGACAAATTCTCCAAGTGGATCGAGGTCCGACCCCTAAACAGCATCAGGTCCGAACAAGCGGTGGCGTTCTTCACCAACATCATCCATCGTTTTGGGGTCCCGAACTCCATCATCACTGACAACGGCACCCAGTTCACCGGCAGAAAGTTCCTGGACTTCTGCGAGGATCACCACATCCGGGTGGACTGGGCCGCCGTGGCTCACCCCATGACGAATGGGCAAGTAGAGCGTGCCAACGACATGATTCTACAAGGACTCAAGCCTCGGATCTACAACGACCTCAACAAGTTCGGCAAGCGATGGATGAAGGAACTCCCCTCGGTGGTCTGGAGCCTGAGGACAACGCCGAGCCGAACCACGGGCTTCACGCCGTTCTTTCTAGTCTATGGGGCCGAGGCCATCTTGCCCACAGACTTAGAATACGGCTCCCCGAGGACGAGGGCTTACGCCGACCAAAGCAACCAAGCTAGTCGAGAAGACTCGCTAGACCAGCTGGAAGAGGCTCAGGACATGGCCTTACTACACTCGGCGCGGTACCAGCAGTCCCTGCGACGCTACCACGCCCGAGGGGTCCGGTCCCGAGACCTCCAGGTGGGCGACCTGGTGCTTCGGCTGCGACAGGACGCCCGAGGGCGGCACAAGCTCACGCCTCCCTGGGAAGGGCTGTTCGTCATCGCCAAAGTTCAGAAGCCCAGAACGTACAAGCTGGCCAATAGTCAAGGCGAGGTCTACAGCAACGCTTGGAACATCCAACAGCTACGTCGCTTCTACCCTTAAGATGCTTTCAAGTTGTTCATATACCTCGCTCCCACGCAAAGTTTAGTCATCAAGGAAGGGTCAGCCTTGCCTCAGCAAAGCCCGACCCTCCCTCGGGGGCTAAAAGGGGGGAACCCCCTCTGCGTCGAAATTTTCCTCGAAAAAAGATCCTTTCTGCCAGAATGTCTTTCGTGCTTTTCGACTACTTCAAAAGTGGATCCTGAAAACGACGGAGTACACGTAAGCAGCCAAGGCTGACCGAGCCGAGGGACTCCTACGCCTCCGGGATACGGATACCTCACTCATCACCTTCTGCGATAAGTAACTCGCGTTCGGATAAGTGATTCTGCAGACCGAACAAGTCTTCACGCTCGAAAGCTCCTCTGTCGAAGCGATTCTTCGGGCCTTCTTGAAAGGGAAATGTGCCCTTGGGCCATTTCTAAGTATTTTGGTGATTTAGTGTCCAACACAAGTGCCTAAGTGTTGATCTATGCAAAGTGGTGGACAAAGAGAAAATCAAGTCAAAAGGTATGTTTCTCAGACTTAGTACATTGTTTTAGAGACTAATGTATTGTGTCTAAGTGCTGGAAACAGGAGAAATCAAATTGGAGAAGAGATGGCCTTGTTCAGCCAAAGCCAGTTCTATCTAGGTGCACCGGACTGTCCGGTGGTGCACCGGACAGTGTCCGGTGCGCCAGACTGGCTCAGGCGAACTTGCTGCTCTCGGGAAGAAATTAACGGCGTACGGCTATAATTCACCGGACTGTCCGGTGAGCACCGGACTATCCGGTGAGCCAACGGTCGGTCGCGCGATCCGCGCGAGACACGTGGCCGAGCCAACGGTCGGGAGGGGGCACCGGACTGTCCGGTGTGCACCGGACAGTGTCCGGTGCGCCAACGGCTCCAAGGCTGCCAACGGTCGGCTTCGCCAAATAAGGAAGGAAATCCGCACCGGACAGTGTCCGGTGGTGCACCGGACTGTCCAGTGCGCCAGGCGACTGAAGGCAAGAATTGCCTTCCCAGATTGCTCTCAACGGCTCCTAGCTGCCTTGGGGCTATAAAAGGGACCCCTAGGCGCATGGAGGAGTATACCAAGCATCCTTTGAGCATTCTTGATCACTCACACTCCATTCTTGCGCACTTGTTCAACATTCTAGTGATTTGATCTCCGTTCTAGTGTGCTAGTCTTTTGAGCTTAAGTCGGGGTCTTGTGTGTGTGCGTATTTGCTGTGATCTTTGTGTCTTGTGTGAGTTGCTAATCCCTCCCTTACTCTGTGCTTCTTTGTGAACATCTTTGTAAGGTCGAGAGACTCCAAGTTGTGGAGATTCCTCGCGAACGGGATTAAGAAAAGCAAAGCAAAACACCGTGGTATTCAAGTGGGTCTTTGGACCGCTTGAGAGGGGTTGATTGCAACCCTCGTCCGTTGGGACGCCACAACGTGGAGTAGGCAAGCGTTGGTCTTGGCCGAACCACGGGATAACCACTGTGCCATCTCTGTGATTGATATCTTTGTGGTTATTGTGTTTTGTTGAGACTCCTTTTTAGCCACTTGGCGATTATTGTGCTAACGCCTAACCAAGTTTTTTGTGGCTTAAGTTTAAAGTTTTACAGGATCACCTATTCACCCCCCCTCTAGGTGCTCTCAATTGGTATCAGAGCCGTTCTCTTCACAAAGGGACTAATCGCCCGAAGAGATGGATCCTAAGGGGAAGGGAATCGTGATCAACGACAAGGAGAAGGAGTCCTTCGTCAATGAGCCGAAGGATGACAAGCCTACCGACTCGGGCTCAGGCCACAAATGCAAAGATGGGAAGAAGAAGAAGACAAGACGCATCAAGGAGATCGTCTACTACGACGACAGCGATGAGTCCACTTCTTCCCAAAAGGACAACGACGACAACGACTACGAGAGAAGGAAACCGGTTAATTCGAACTTTTCTTTTGACTACTCTCGTATTCCGCAAAGTACAAATGCTCATTTGCTCTCCATTCCACTTGGCAAACCCCCTCACTTGATGGAGAGGACTACGGATTTTGGAGCCACAAAATGCGTAGTCACCTATTCTCTCTCCATCCGAGCATATGGGAGATTGTGGAAAGTGGAATGAAATTTGATAGCTCGGATAGTCCTATGTTTATCAATGAGCAGATTCATAGAAACGCACAAGCCACTACTGTGTTGTTAGCCTCTTTGTGCGGGGACGAGTATCATAAGGTGAGCGGCTTGGACAATGCCAAGCAGATCTGGGACACCCTTAGGATCTCACATGAGGGGAACGACGTCACCTTACTCACCAAAATGGAGTTGGTGGAGGGCGAGCTTGGAAGATTCGCGATGATAAGGGGCGAGGAGCCAACCCAAACATACAACCGGCTCAAGACCCTTATCAACAAAATAAGGAGCTACGGAAGCACGCGATGGACGGACCACGACGTCGTCCGTCTAATGCTAAGGTCCTTTACTGTACTTGATCCACATTTGGTGAACAATATTCGTGAAAATCCTAGGTACACCAAGATGTCGCCCGAAGAAGTCATTGGAAAATTCGTAAGCGGGCGAATGATGATCAAGGAGGCGAGGTACGTGGACGACGCGTTGAACGGTCCAACCATGAGCCTCAACCCATTGCTCTCAAGGCAACGAGGAGCAAGGAGGCGCTACCTAGCAAGGTGGCGCAAGTTGAGGCGGCTGGGCTAAATGATGAAGAGATGTCCCTCATCATCAAACGCTTCAAGACGGCGCTAAAGGGTCGCAAGGGACAGCCAAGCAAGACCAAAACAAAGGGGAAGCGCTCATGCTTCAAATGTGGTAAGATTGGTCATTTTATTGCTAACTGTCCCGATAATGAAAGTGACCAGGAACAAGGGAGCAAGAGGGAGAAAAAGAAGGCATACAAGAAGGCTAAGGGCGAGGCACACCTTGGCAAGGAGTGGGACTCGGATTGTTCGTCATCCGACTCCGAAAATGAAGGACTCGCCGCCACCGCCTTCAACAAGTCATCTCTCTTCCCCAACGAGCGTCACACATGCCTCGTGGCAAGGGAGAAGAAGGTATGTACTCGAGACAGTACTACTTATGATTCTTCTAGTGATGATGAGTCTAGTGATGAAGAAATAGATTACTCTAGTTTGTTCAAGGGATTGGATAGAACTAAAATAGATAAGATCAATGAATTGATTGATGCCTTGAATGAAAAGGATAGACTCTTAGAGAAACAAGAAGACCTTTTATATGAAGAGCATGATAAATTTGTTAGTACACAAAATTCACTTGCTTTAGAAGTTAAAAGAAATGAAATGCTTTCTAGTGAATTGTCTACCTGTCATGACTCTATCTCTAGCTTAAAGAGAATTAACAATGATTTAAATGCTAAACTAGAAGTAGCAAGTAAATCTAACTCGTGTGTAGAACATGTTATGATTTGCACTAGGTGTAAAGATTTTGACATTGATGCTTGTAGTGAACACCTAGTTTGCATTTCTAAATTAAATGACAAAGTGGCTAGTCTTAATGCCCAACTTAAGACTAGCAAGAGTGAATTTGACAAGCTAAAATTTGCAAGGGATGCCTACACGATTGGTAGACACCCCTCAATTAAGGATGGTCTTGGCTTCAAGAGAGAAGCCAAGAACTTAACAAGCCATAAGGCTCCCATCTCCGCCAAGGAGAAAGGGAAGGCCCCTACGGCTAGTAGTGTGCAAAAGAACCATGCTTTCATGTATCATGGTTGGAGACATTCTAAGAATGCCTTTAGAAGTTATGACGCTTTTGACTTTCATGCTATGACTACTTCTAGTTCCCATGTTATGCATGATAGAAATGTTGCTAGGAGAAATGTTGTTCATAATATGCATAGGAGAAATGTTGTTAATATTCCTAGGAAAGTTAATGAACCTTCTACAATATATCATGCTTGCAATGCTTCATTTGCTATTTATAGAAAGGATAAGAAGGTGATTGCTAGGAACTTAGGGGCAAGATGTAAGGGTGATAAAACTTGTATTTGGGTCCCTAAGAAAATTGTGACTAACCTTGTAGGACCCAACAAGAGTTGGGTACCTAAGACCCAAGCCTAAATTTGCCTTGCAGGTTTATGCATCCGGGGGTACAAGCTGGATTATCGACAGCGGATGCACAAACCACATGACGGGGGAAAAGAGGATGTTCTCTTCCTACGTCAAGAACAAGGATTCCCAAGATTCAATAATATTCGGTGATGGGAACCAAGGCAAGGTAAAAGGGTTAGGTAAAATTGCTATTTCATCCGAGCACTCTATTTCTAATGTGTTTTTAGTTGAGTCGCTTGGATATAATTTGTTATATGTGAGTCAATTATGCAATATGGGATATAATTGTCTATTCACAAATGTAGATGTGTCTGTCTTTAGAAGGTGTGATGGTTCACTAGCTTTTAAGTGTGTATTAGACAGCAAACTTTATTTGGTTGATTTTGCAAAAGAAGAGGCCGGTCTAGATGCATGCTTAATTGCTAAGACTAGCATGGGCTGGCTGTGGCATCGCCGCTTAGCACATGTGGGGATGAAGAACCTTCACAAGCTTCTAAAGGGAGAACACATGATAGGTTTAACTAATGTCACCTTCAAAAAAGATAGACCTTGTGCAGCTTGTCAAGCAGGTAAACAAGTGGGAGGAGCGCATCACAGCAAGAATGTGATGACCACATCAAGACCCCTGGAGCTGCTTCATATGGACCTCTTCGGACCCGTCGCCTATCTAAGCATAGGAGGAAGTAAGTATGGTTTAGTTATTGTTGATGACTTTTCCCGCTTCACTTGGGTGTTCTTTTTGCAGGATAAGTCTGATACCCAAGGGACCCTCAAGCGCTTCCTAAGGAGAGCTCAAAACGAGTTTAAGCTCAAGGTAAAGAAGATAAGGAGCGACAATGGGTCCGAATTCAAGAACCTTCAAGTGGAGGAGTACCTTGAGGAGGAAGGGATCAAGCACGAGTTCTCCGCTCCCTACACACCACAGCAAAATGGTGTGGTAGAGAGGAAGAACAGGACGCTTATAGACATGGCGATGACGATGCTTGGAGAGTTCAAGACCCCCGAGCGCTTTTGGTCGGAAGCCGTGAACACGACTTGCCACGCCATCAACAGGGTCTACCTTCATCGCCTCCTCAAGAAGACGTCGTATGAGCTACTAACCGGTAACAAACCCAATGTTTCGTATTTTCGAGTTTTTGGGAGTAAATGCTACATTCTAGCGAAGAAGGGCAGGAATTCCAAATTTGCTCCCAAAGCCGTAGAAGGGTTTCTGTTAGGTTGTGACTCAAATACAAAGGCGTATAGAGTCTTCAACAAATCATCGGGTTTGGTTGAAGTCTCTAGCGACGTTGTATTTGATGAGACTAATGGCTCTCCAAGAGAGCAAGTTGTTGATTTTGATGATGTAGATGAAGAAGAAGTTCCAACGACCGCAATACGCACCATGGCGATTGGAGATGTGCGGCCACAGGAACAAGATGAGCAAGATCAACCTTCTTCCTCAAAAATGGTGCAACCACCAACTCAAGATGATGAACAGGAGGCGTGTGATCAAGGGGGAGCACAAGATGATCATGTAATGGAGGAAGAAGCGCAACCGGCACCTCCAACCCAAGTTCGAGCAATGATTCAAAGGGATCATCCCGTCGACCAGATTTTGGGTGACATTAGCAAGGGAGTAACTACTCGGTCTCGATTAGTTAATTTTTGTGAGCATTACTCCTTTGTCTCTTCTATTGAGCCTTTCAGGGTAGAGGAGGCCTTGCTAGATCCGGACTGGGTGTTGGCCATGCAAGAGGAGCTCAACAACTTCAAGAGGAATGAAGTTTGGACACTGGTGCCTCGTCCTAAGCAAAATGTTGTGGGAACCAAGTGGGTGTTCCGCAACAAACAAGACGAGCACGGGGTGGTGACAAGGAACAAGGCTCGACTTGTGGCAAAAGGTTATGCCCAAGTCGCAGGTTTGGACTTTGAGGAGACTTTTGCTCCTATGGCTAGGCTAGAGTCAATTCGTATTTTGCTAGCATATGCCGCTCACCATTCCTTCAGGTTGTTCCAAATGGATGTGAAGAGCGCTTTCCTCAATGGGCCAATCAAGAAGGAGGTGTACGTGGAGCAACCCCTGGCTTCGAGGATGAACGGTACCCCGACCACGTGTGTAAGCTCTCTAAGGCGCTCTATGGACTTAAGCAAGCCCCAAGAGCATGGTATGAATGCCTTAGAGACTTTTTAATTGCTAATGCTTTCAAGGTTGGGAAAGCCGATCTAACTCTTTTTACTAAGACTTGTGATGGTGATCTTTTTGTGTGCTAAATTTATGTCGATGACATAATATTTGGTTCTACTAACCAAAAGTCTTGTGAAGAGTTTAGCAAGGTGATGACTCAGAAATTCGAGATGTCGATGATGGGCGAGTTAAGCTACTTCCTTGGGTTCCAAGTGAGGCAACTCAAGGATGGAACCTTCATCTCTCAAACCAAGTACACGCAAGACTTGATCAAGCGATTTGGGATGAAGGACGCCAAGCCCGCAAAGACTCTGATGGGAACCTGTTGGGGACTTGTTCTCAAATGCTTTGCCTTGACAAAGATTGATTCCCGAATGATGCGGTTGCAATCACAGAAATCCGTGAACAGTAAAGGAATACTGTTCACTATTTATAGGCATGGGACACAGCCTGTAAGGAATTACAATTATGTCCCTCATAAGGAATTACAACAGCGACTCAAACATTTATGGACTAAAAGGTCATTCTACTCTTAAGTCGGTTTGTAATTCCAAAGCTTCATTCAGAGGAACCTTTGGTCATCACATGCAGACAGCTTCAGCCGAAGCTGTTTCTCTCTACAAGACCTTCGGCGACGAAGCATAGTCCCAACAGTAGCCCCTTCACGGTGCTAGATCGTTTTTCGTAACGAGCTTGATCCGTGAAAAAAGTCTCTTAGGCTTCGGGAAGCCGAAGGTCCGAAAAACACCTTCCCTGAGCTCGTTGTCGAGAAATGATTTAGTTTTCGAGCGCGTAGCGGTCCCACCTTGCAGCGGGTGCAAGCAGCTGTTCGCCTGGTGTAAAAATCCTGGCGATTCACCTTTTACCTGCATCACTATATAAACAGACGGATAGGTGTGAAGTTACCACAACATTCATTGCTATTTGCACTGTTTCGCTGCCAAAATTTTTAACCATAGCCGAAGCTTGACTCTCGGAATCAAACGAAGCTCCAGTTTGAAGCCTACTTCGTCGGAAGAAAAAGCTTCGGAAGAAAAAGTACTTAGTTCCCAAAAAATTCAGAATTAAATGGCCAGAGTGCGTTCTACCGCTAGGGTTGAGCGTGAGGGAGGCGACGCTGAAGGACCGGAGACTGTTCCCATCTCCGAAGCGATGCAACGATCCGGACTGGTAACCTCGGAAGGAATCCGTACCGCTGAGACAGAGCAGACTGTCCCCATCTCCGAAGTTGCTGTCGACGTGGAGGAAGGAAATGTTGAGGAAACTGATTCCGAGGATGATTATCATATTGCCATGCCAAGTAAGCCCAGCCACTTGGACTTCGGAAAGTCAACTGTCTCTAAGGCTGATCTCTCCAAGATGGTGAAGTCAGGTTATTTCAGTGAGAGTGAGAAGAAGCTACTTCGCTTCGGGGGGGAAGAAACTACCCCAAAGCCAGAGAAGGATGAAATAGTCATTTTCAAGAGCTTTCTAAAGGCTGGGTTGAGATTCCCCCTTCATAGGATTATTGCAGATGTATTGAAGAAGTTTGGGATCTACTTTCATCAGCTGACTCCTAACGCTATCGTTAGGCTTAGTGTTTATATCTGGGCCCTCCGAAGCCAGGCAGTGGAGCCGTTTGCCGACAGCTTTTGTCGAGTTCATGAGCTGCACTACCAGACGAAGGCTAGAAAAGATGGATTGCATGATAACTTTGGTTGCTATAATTTTGCCTATCAGAAAACCACAAAGTTTCCTGTAATCAGCTACCGAAGCAAATGGCCGGCAGGCTGGAAGTCAGAATGGTTTTATGTGAAAGTTGACGAAGACAAAGAGAAGCTGGTACAAAGCCCTCTTGAATTGATCTTCGGAGAAACAAGACCGCGATGCCAAATGTCATTAGAAGGTCCCACTTGGGTTGCACTGGCTGAGTTTAAAATTGTTTCAGAACATATCAACACTAGGGACCTGGTTCAAGAGTTTTTGGCCTTCAGGGTTTTTCCTACTTTAAAAGAATGGGAAATGCCGAAGCTAGAGGGGGAGAAGAAAGAAGGGGAACTTGTGCGGTTACCTTACTATTACAAGTTTAAGAAATACTTTAAAATACCTTGCCAAGAGTGGCTGGAAACAATTGAAATAATGTGCAATGAAATACTCGGTAATTACTCCAAAAAAGAAGATCAGTTGATGACTGCGGCCTTCGGTACCCGTCCGAAGCGAAGACTGAATCGAGTGTTGGACGCCTTGGGTTTTGAATACCCTGACTACGAACAACTGAATAAAATTGTCGAAGGCCAGAAAAGGAGAAGGGTAGCCGAAGCTTTAAATGGATATGAGAAAGAACCACCAAAAGAGAAGAATATTCTGAAGAAGAGAAAAGTATCATCTCCGAAGCGAAAAGTATCTGACGAAGAAGAGACTCCCGCATCACACTCTGCCCCTGACGTGGAAGAGATTTTGAAGGTAATGACTGAATCCCTGCCTGTGAAGCTAAGTCCATTAGGGCCTCAACTGACAAAGTTTTTTCAGAAGGAAAAGGAGCCCGAAAAAACGAAGAAAACAACTAAAACGAAGAGACAAAGAATCATCGCAGTGACCGAAGTCATTGACAAGACACCACCGAGAGCTTCAGCTCGGAAGACACCAGCGGCTGAGGAAATATCAAATGTTGAAGTTGCACCTTCGGAAATCGCGGCTACCGAAGCTACCTCAGCCGAAGATTTGACCTTGGAAACCACAATCGAACATATCGACAAAATACTGCTAGACATGGCCACAGAAGAAGCTACTACTGCCGCCGAAGAGACCACGACCGCAGTGTCTGAGAAAGGGAAGGAAATAGCTGACGATACTTCGGAGGACGAAACCTTCATGTTTCAAAATTTAGTTGGACAAGAATTGTCAAAAACCGAAATAGAAGAGCTTAAAGAATATGCCAAATCTTGCGGATATAAACCAGGAGCACTCCTCTTCGGAGGTATTGATGATGAAAAATTAGACTGTATCCGGGATCAAACTGGAGCTAAGATTATCGGTACTCTATCAAAGAGTATCGGTTTTCCGAAGCTGGAAACGGATATTAGCCGCTACCGACGACAACATATCGTTGGTAGTTTATTTTATTCCAATTTCAAGGTAAACTACTTTTCCCTTGACTTTTATTGTTTTTAATAATGAAGACATTTCTAACGAAGGTTGTTTATGCGCAGAGTATGTTGTTGAGTAAGGCTTTGAAAATGCAGCAGGATCTGGAAGACAAAAAACACGAGGTTATAATTGGAAATTTAGAGAGCAAAATAAAAGAGCAATCAACTACTATTGAAAAGAAAAACTTCGAGCTTCAGACAACAGAAGGCTTATTGGCAGAAGCCAAAGCTAAAATAGCAGAATTGAATACGAAGCTTCTCTGCCAATCTGAACAGTTTGAACAAGAAAAGCAAGAACTTAATGCGAAACTTGAAGCCGAAGTCCAACAAAATTCAGATTTGAAAAAATTATTGGCAAGCCTTCAAGACAAATGTTTGGAGTTTAGCAATAAATGCATTCAACGACTGAGAAAGATATTCCATTCAGTTGGGGCTAGCAGTGAGAAATTCACCTCGTCAACTGAAGATTTACAAAAAACCTTCGAACATATTGAGGGTGAAATTGATGAGCTTGACGAAGTTATAGCCGGGCACGGTGACTTTTGTGCCTGGGTGGCTTCTCGGGGCACTGCTGCAGCTTTCCTGAAAGCTGGCTGCGACCATGGAAAAATTGTTAATAGGCCCAATTTCACTCTATCACCATCAATTTTAGATGACATTCCTGACCTCGCCCGAAGCATTTCTAATAGATTTGTAAAGATGATATGGACAAAAGGCGGGCGAGAAAAGGCTGGAGACGAAGCTCGGAGTCATCTTGAACCAGTAAGAAATCATACCTTGTGTTTACCTTTTCCTTCAAACTTGGTTTTGACTCACAACAACTTAATTCATGTAGGGAGACGAAGCCGAGACCGATGCTTAAAGAGTATGACGCCGAAGCTGAGGCCCCGTGAAGATCAGTAGACTGCAGAAAAACTCAAGAAACTTTTGAAATAACTTTTGTAAATATGGCTAAACTGTTTTTAATGAATTTTGTTCATACCTTGTAATATGTTCTTACCCTTCCATTAATGTATGTGGTGCTTTGATGTGGACGAAATTATCTTTTTGAGCCCAAGGCGAAAAAACACCTTCCCTTCTTTTCGTACACAGCGAAGCATAAAGCAGCTTTTCCTTTCTGCCGAAGCTCTTCTTTTCGTATACGACGAAATACAAAAGACAATTTTTTTCTTTTTGCCGGAGCAACCACTTATGCTATGATGATGGTTATCCTACATATGCCTGGATGAATGTTTATGAATGCAAATGTTATGATGTAATGTGGTGTGCAAATGAATGTCCAAACACATATCCGAAGCCGTAATCACAACCGTTATTTCCTTAGAAACAATCACATATCAGCGTGGACTTTTCGCTGTAAGCCTCCCTTAGGAGCTTCTTCGCCTTTTACTTTCGGCGGTATCAGCGTTGATTTTTCGCTGTAAGCCTCCCTTAGGAGCTTCTTCGCCTTTTACTTTCGGTGGTATCAGCGTTGATTTTTCGTTGTAAGCCTCCCTTAGGAGCTTCTTCGCCTTTTACTTTCGGCGGTATCAGCGTTGATTTTTCGCTGTAAGCCTCCCTTAGGAGCTTCTTCGCCTTTTACTTTCGGCGGTATCAGCGTTGATTTTTCGCTGTAAGCTCTGCATTCCCTTTGGAACGACTTTTGAGCAGAAAACTTACACTGCGCCCCCTTTGGAGCGACTTCTTTAGTAGCTTCGTCGTGCTCCGCATCCCTTTAGGGACGGCTTTCGAGCTTCTTCCCTGTTTCTTTTTTTTCTTTTCGGCACTCGATGGTGCGTTCTCAGTTTTTACATTTACATTTCTGGGGGATTTTGCTCTTATAGAACTGAAATAAAAAAGAAATTACATGTGATGGCCCCATTAAAAACCTTTCTCCCCCTTCAGAAAGGAAAAGGGTGCCATAAAAGAAAAATAAAAAATATATAAAAAATTACATCAAGTTATACATAATATCGTCGAAGTTCATCCGCATTCCAAGATCTAGGAATGTCGTTGCCGTCCATATCCTTCAATCTGTATGAACCGGGTCTTGACGAAGATACTACCAAAAAAGGTCCCTCCCATTTCAACTGCAACTTACCCACTGTATCTGGGTTAGCCACTCTCCGAAGCACCAAATGCCCTGGCTCAATATTCTTTAGCCGAACCTTTCTATCACGCCATTTGATTGTTTCGGCTTGATACTTATTGATGTTCTCCACAGCTTGAAGCCTGATCCCTTCTATAGCATCTTTCTCCACAGAATGATCAGCTTCGGAATCTGATTCTGTCGAAGCTACTACTCTTATTGATCCAGTTTTAGCTTCCTCCGGAGTTATTGCTTCGTCACCAAACAATAATTTGAATGGAGTAAAGCCTGTTGACCTTGATGTTGTTGTATTGTGGCTCCACACCACTTTGATTAATTGATCTGACCATTTTCCCCTGGGTTGATTGAAGATTAACTTCATTATTCCTGTCATTATGATGCCATTAACTCTTTCAACAAGTCCATTTGACTCCGGATGTCTAACTGATGCAAAATGGATCTTCGTGCCAATTTGATCACAAAATTGTCTGAAATCTTCGGAGTCGAACTGTGTCCCATTATCTACAGTGATGGCCTTTGGTACTCCGAAACGACAAACAATATTCTGCCAGAAAAACTTTTGAATGGTGGCCGAAGTTATTGTGGCTAAAGGCTTTGCCTCAATCCATTTAGAAAAATATTCCACGGCCACTACAACATATCTTAAGTTTCCTTGGGCCGGTGGTAACGGCCCTAACAAGTCAAGGCCCCACCTTTGCAATGGCCAGATGGGTTGTATCAGCTGAGTTAAAGACGAAGGTTGTTTTTGATCTCTTGCACATTTCTGACAACCTTCGCACTTTTGAACTAATTCCGCTGCATCCGAAGCTACCTTCGGCCAATAAAACCCTTGACGAAAAACTTTTCCAAGTAACGACCTAGATCCAATGTGAGATCCACACAGGCCTGCATGTATTTCTTTCATCAATTCTATGCCTTCGCTCTGGACAAACACTTGAGTAATGGAGCACAAACTCCATGCTTGTACAACTCCCCTTTTATTATGATATATGGACGAGCTCTTGCCTCTATCCTCCTGTTATAAGTTTCGTCATCTGAAAGGAAGTTACCCTGAAGGTAAGAGATGATCTCAGTTCTCCAGTCTTCACTATAAACAGGAGATATATTGAGGACTGCTCTTTCAAGAAACTCCACTGAAGGTGCTTTTATTGTTTCGAAGAACACATCCGAAGGTAAGGGCAGCCCCTGTGCCGCTGACTTAGCTAGCAAATCAGCATGCTCATTTTCTCCTCGAGGAATATTTTTGACAGAAAATCCTTCGAAAGAGGCTTCAATCCTTCGGACCGTGTCTAGATATTTTTCGAGCTTCGGATCTTTAGCCTTACAACTCTTGTCAATATGACCCGAAACAACCTGGGAATCAGTTTTAAGAATGGCTCTTCTGATTCCCATTGCTTTTAACTTCCGAAGACCCAAAAGCAGGGCTTCGTACTCAGTAATATTGTTTGTGCAACTAAAATCGAGTCTTGCCGCATAACAAGTTTTAACTTTGGATGGTGAGACCAACACAGCAGCTGCTCCTGCTCCGAAGGTTCCCCAAGACCCATCGCAAAACACTGTCCATACTTTGGCATTTTTATTTGTTTCTTCATCCTGAGCCCTTGGCGTCCAGTCGGCAATGAAATCTGCCAGTGCTTGAGACTGGATCGAAGATCTATGCACATAATCAATGCAAAATTCATTGAGCTCTGCAGCCCATTTTCCAATCCGTCCAGTAGCTTCTCTATTTCTCATAATATCCTTCAACGGTTGCGAAGAAGGAACAACAATATTGTATGCTTGAAAGTAATGCCGAAGCTTCCTGGATGCCATCAAAACAGCATATAACACCTTCTCCAATTCTGTATAGTTTTTCTTTGATGCACTAAGAACCTCAGATACAAAATATACTGGGACCTGCTTCTTGACTTGGCCATCAAGCTTCTCCTGGACAAGTGCTGCACTTACCGCTGAGTGCGAAGCTGCCACATATAATAACAAAGGAGCCCCTGGCGTTGGTGGAGTTAATGTTGTTAGATCCATCAAATATTGCTTCAGTTCCTCGAAAGCTTTTTGTTGGCTTGGTCCCCATTGAAAGACTTCGGCTAATTTCAGCACTTCGAAGAATGGTAAATTTTTCTCTGCTGATCTGGATATGAATCTATTGAGAGATGCCAGCCTCCCCGTCAATCTTTGGGCCCCCTTTTTTGTATTTGGTGGCTCCATTCGAAGTATAGCTTCAATTTTACTTGGATTAGCTTCAATTCCCTTTGTTGAAACCAAGCATCCAAGAAATTTCCCCTTCTTTCTCCGAAGACACATTTTTCTGGATTCAGCTTTAGACCAGCTTGTCTAAAACTGGCGAAGGTCTCCTGCAAAAATCAGCAATGTGATTTTCTTGTTTCGTGCTTTTTACAATGATATCATCAACATAAGTTAGCACATTTCTGCCTATCTGAGACTGAAGAACCTTCGAAGTCATTCTGCTGAAACTTCCTCCAACGTTCTTGAGCCCCTCAGGCATCCGAAGGTAACGATATGTTCCACTAGGGGTTATGAAACTGGTCTTCGGCTCATCCTCCTTCTTCATCCAAATTTGATGATAGCCTGAATAACAATCTAAGAGACTCATAAGCTCTGACGAAGCTGCTGCATCAACTAAGGAGTCTATCCTTGGCAATGGGAATTCGTCCTTCGGACAGGCCTTGTTGAGATCCGTAAAGTCGATACACATTCGCCATTGGCCTTTTTTACCATAACAGTGTTAGCTAGCCATTCTGGGTACTTTACTTCTCTGATAACTCCTGCACTGAGGAGTCTTTTGACTTCATTCCGAGCTCCTTCGGCCTTGTCATCAGACATTTTCCGAAGCCTCTGCTTTCTGGGTCTGAAGGATGGGTCAACATTGAGCGAGTGTTCAATAACATCCTTGTTAACTCCGCAAAGATCATTAGCTGACCATGCAAAAACATCTTTATTGTTGAACAAAAACCTTATCAAGGTTTTCTCCTGTTCTTCGGATAATTGGGAGCCCAACAACACCTTCTGCTCTGCTATGTCCTCACATAAGAGCATGGGCTTCGGCTGATCTGCCGAAGCTGCTTTCTCCCTTCTGAATTTGTACTGTTCACAAGCTTCAGCTCCATCTATATTATGGATTGCTTTTGAGTCAGTCCAGTTTCCTTCGGCCCTTCTGGCAGCTTCCTGACTTCCATGAATAGCAATGGGTCCTTGATCCGAAGGTATCTTCATGCAAAGATAAGCAGGATGAAGAATTGCTTCGAAAGCATTGAGGGTGCCACGACCAATAATTGCATTGTAAGGGTATTCCATGTCAACAATGTCAAACACAACTTGCTCAGTTCTGGTGTTGTTTATGAATCCGAAGGTCACTGGCATGGTGATCTTGCCCAGTGCTACAATCTGTCTTCCTCCGAAGCCACAGAGAGGGTGTGTAGCATCATGGATCTTATCTTCTGGCTCTTGCATTTGTCTGAAGGCCTTAGCAAATATAATGTCAGCTGCACTGCCTGTATCAACCAAAACATTGTGGACCAGAAACCCTTTGATAACGCAAGAAATGACCATAGCATCATTGTGAGGAAAATCCTTGAGTTGAAGATCCTCTTGGGAGAAGGTGATTGGAATGTGGGACCATCTTGACTTGATGAAGGGTCCCTGCACTCCAACATGTTGTACCCTTCTCTGCGCCTCTTTCTTCTGCTTTTTGTTGGCTGGCTCTGAGCATGAACCACCTGTTATCGGGAGCACCAGCTTCGGGGCCGAAGCAGCTCCAGCTTGATCGCTAATCGAAGCCATCAGCTCAAAAAGTGGAAGTGAGTTGACCGGAGGTGGGCGCCAATGTTGGGGACTTGTTCTCAAATGCTTTGCCTTGACAAAGATTGATTCCCGAATGATGCGGTTGCAATCACAGAAATCCGTGAACAGTAAAGGAATATTGTTCACTATTTATAGGCATGGGACACAGCCTGTAAGGAATTACAATTATGTCCCTCATAAGGAATTACAACAGCGACTCAAACATTTATGGACTAAAAGGTCATTCTACTCTTAAGTCGGTTTGTAATTCCGAAGCTTCATTCAGAGGAACCTTCGGTCATCACATGCGGACAGCTTCAGCCGAAGCTGTTTCTCTCTACAAGACCTTCGGCGACGAAGCATAGTCCCAACAGAACCGACGGACACACCGACCTCAACAAAGGAGGTAAGTCCGTTGATCAAAAAGCATACCAGTCTATGATAGGGTCTTTACTTTATTTATGTGCTAGTAGACCGGATATTATGCTTAGCGTATGCATGTGTGCTAGATTTCAATCCGATCCTAAGGAGTGTCACTTAGTGGCTGTGAAGCGAATTCTTAGATATTTAGTCACTACGCCTTGTTTCGGGATCTGGTATCCAAAGGGGTCTACCTTTGACTTGATTGGATATTCAGACTTCGACTATGCTGGATGTAAGGTCGATAGGAAGAGTACATCAGGGACGTGCCAATTCTTAGGAAGGTCCGTGGTGTCATGGAGTTCTAAGAAACAAACTTCCATTGCCCTATCCACCGCTGAGGCCGAGTACGTTGCCGCAGGACAGTGTTGCGCGCAACTACTTTGGATGAGGCAAACCCTCCGGGACTTTGGCTACAATCTGAGCAAAGTCCCACTCCTATGTGATAATGAGAGTGCTATCCACATGGCGGATAATCCTGTTGAACACAGCCGCACAAAGCACATAGACATCCGGCATCACTTTTTGAGAGACCACCAGCAAAAGGGAGATATCGAAGTGTTTCTTGTTAGCTCCGAGAACCAGCTAACCGATATCTTTACCAAGCCATTAGATGAGCAGACCTTTTGCAAGTTGCGTAGTGAGCTAAATGTCTTAGATTCGTGGAACTTGGATTGATTTATAGCATACATGTGTTTATGCCTTTGATCATGTTCCTTAATGCATTTTGTTGTGCTCAAGTTGTACAAACACTCCCCGGACCTCACAAGTCCTTTGCAAGTGATGCACTTATTTAGGGGGAGATGTGTTACAACTTGACTCCTTGGGACTAACCATGTGCTTGAGTTTTCTTGATTGAGTATCAAAGGTGAATTGAAAGGGAAACAGTGGACTTGGACCATGCAAGACTTCCACTGCACTCCGATGAAAGAGTAACTTATTCCAAGTTCATCTCTATACTCTTATTGCCTGTTTACTCTTAGTTGAAGATTTTGGTGAGGCAATGAGGTTAAAGGGCCAAAATTGATCCCGTTTTGGTGCTTGATGCCAAAGGGGGAGAAAATAAGGCCAAAGCAATAAATGGATCAGCTACCACTTGTGAATTTTGAAGATAGTAGAGTTAGAGTTTTTGTTTGTCAAAATACTCTTGTTTGCCTCTTATTGTCAAAAGTTGGTCTCTTGTGGGGAGAAGGCTTAATTATGGGAAAAAGGGGGAGTTTTTGAATCCTTGGTCAATTTCTCGTGAAATATCTCTCTTTATGTTTCAACATGTGTGTTTGACTTAGAGATAGGAAATTGAGTTTGATTTGCAAAAACAAACCAAGTGGTGGCAAAGAATGATCCATATATGTCAAATTTGAATCAAAACAATTTTGAGTTCTTATTTGAAGTGATTTTGCACTTGTTCTACTTGCTTTATGTTGTGTTGGCATAAATCACCAAAAAGGGGGAGATTGAAAGGGAAATGTGCCCTTGGGCCATTTCTAAGTATTTTGGTGATTTAGTGTCCAACACAAGTGCCTAAGTGTTGATCTATGCAAAGTGGTGGACAAAGTGAAAATCAAGTCAAAAGGTATGTTTCTCAGACTTAGTACATTATTTTAGAGACTAATGTATTGTGTCTAAGTGCTGGAAACAGGAGAAATCGAATTGGAGAAGAGATGGCCTTGTTCAGCCAAAGCCAGTTCTGTCTAGGTGCACCGGACAGTGTCCAGTGCGCCAGACTGGCTCAGGCGAACTTGCTGCTCTCGGGAAGAAATTAACGGCGTACGGCTATAATTCACCGGACTGTCCGGTGAGCACCGGACTGTCCGGTGAGCCAACGGTCGGCCGGGCCAACGGTCGGCCGCGCGATCCGCGCGAGACACGTGGCCGAGCCAATGGTCGGGAGGGGGCACCGGACTGTCCTGTGTGCACCGGACAGTGTCCGGTGTGCCAACGGCTCCAAGGCTGCCAACAGTCGGCTTCGCCAAATAAGGAAGGAAATCCGCACCGAACAGTGTCCGGTGCGCCAGGTGACTGAAGGCAAGAATTGCCTTCCCAGATTGCTCTCAACGGCTCCTAGCTGCCATGGGGCTATAAAAGGGACCCCTAGGCGCATGGAGGAGTATACCAAGCATCCTTTGAGCATTCTTGATCACTCACAGTCCATTCTTGCGCACTTGTTCAACATTCTAGTGATTTGATCTCCGTTCTAGTGTGCTAGTCTTTTGAGCTTAAGTCGGGGTCTTGTGTGCGTGCGTATTTGCTTTGATCTTTGTGTCTTGTGTGAGTTGCTAATCCCTCCCTTACTCCGTGCTTCTTTGTGAACATCTTTGTAAGGGCGAGAGACTCTAAGTTGTGGAGATTCCTCGCGAACGGGATTAAGAAAAGCAAAGCAAAACACCGTGGTATTCAAGTGGGTCTTTGGACCGCTTGAGAGGGGTTGATTGCAACCCTCGTCCGTTGGGACGCCACAACGTGGAGTAGGCAAGTGTTGGTCTTGGCCGAACCACGGGATAACCACTGTGCCATCTCTGTGATTGGTATCTTTGTGGTTATTGTGTTTTGTTGAGACTCCTTTTTAGCCACTTGGCGATTATTGTGCTAACGCCTAACCAAGTTTTTTGTGGCTTAAGTTTAAAGTTTTACAGGATCATCTATTCACCCCCCCCTCTAGGTGCTCTCACTTCTCGACTGCGTCGGTGACAGAACCCTATGTACGGGCAAGAGTGCGCGTAAGCGGCAAGGCCGACCGAGCCGAGGGATTCCTACGCCTCCGGGATACGGATACCTCACTCATCACTGAAAGTTGCCTAGAGGGGGGTGAATAGGCAAGTTAAAACTTTTTCAACAAAAACTAGAAGCAAACTGGGTAAAACTGAATTGATCTTGAAATTCACCCAGTTAACTTTGGAAATGAGATGTTTTAAATGACCCACAGGGTTCAAAGTAGTAGATTTGAGAAGGGCACTTCTCAAAATCCACACACCAAAAAGATATAAACAAATCTTCCACGCAATGGTGAGAGAACGAAGAACACAAACACACAATGAGCAAGAACACAAGAGACACAAGATTTATCCCGAGGTTCGGTCACACCACCAAGGTGCCCTACTTCCTCGTTGAGGCGCCCACAAAGAGCCGGGTCTCTTTCAACCCTAATCCTCCCTTTGCCGACCACAAAGGTCAAGCCCACACAATAATCTTTACTCAAACGAGCAGGTAATACAAACTTTCTTGTGGTCTTCCACAAGATTTGGAGACTCACAAGAGACACCTAGTCGTCTAGGAGCTAGAAGCTCCAAGAGTAATGAATCCACAAAGAACTCGATGTAGTACCAAAGCTCGAATCAAGAAGAGCAAGAGAGATTTGGAGATGAAGCACAAAAACCGCAGCTCTCAAACTCACTCAAAGATTTCTCTCCAAAGATTTGAAATGGGAGAGGCAAGAGGTGTGTGAGAGAGAGTGGGAGGTGTTTCTCAGGTTAGAAATGGAGTTTTGTGCGTGCTCTGCCGTGGGGAAGAGTGTGGGAGGTGTATATAAAGGTGCCCCAAAAGCTGGTGGCCGTTAGGGAAATCTGACTGAAATTCGGTTGAACTGGTTCTAAAACCGGTTGAACCAGATTCCACCAGTCGGTTTTCGGTTCACTAGCGGACACAGCCGGAGACTGAACCGGTCCCAAATTCGGTTGAACCGGTTTCAAATTCGGTTCAACCGGTTTCAAATTCGATTGAACCGGATTCAAAATTCGGTTGAATCGGTTTTCCAAAAATCTGCACACGACTTTTTCTGACAGGACTGACTGGCGGACTGGCAGTGATAGAGGGGAACAGTGCAGAAACCGGTTGAACCGGTTTTAGATCCGGTTGAACCGGTTTTTGAACTGTTGCACAGATTTTGAAAAAACCGAAGTGAAACCAGGGTAAAATGGAAGTTTTAGATCAAGGATTTTGAGCTTTAGTACCAACACCAACCTTCTTTTTGGATCCCCCTTGATCGTACGACGATTCCTATACTCAAGTTAAATAAAATATAATTAAGTAAACTCCTTGAGTAATTGGTGTCTCATGTGTGATTTCTCCATGGTGTTGCTTCATAAGGATCACAAACATCTTTGTCTCACCATTTGAAGCAAACACAAATAGAGCCTGTGACTTGTGCCATTTCACCATATATGAGTTCAAATCATGGCTTCAAGTCACCTTACTGATGCATCAACATGTTGTAACTCTTCATAACTGATTAGTTCATCGACTTAGTGCAAGTACTCTCTTCTTCACCTTAGCCATGGTCCTCGGTCTACAAGCCGTCGCTTGGCCTTCACCTTCGCTTAGTTCCTCGAAGCCCTTTCCTTGCTATCTTCACCCTATCAAGCCATTCTTGAGTCACATCCTATTGAGCATCCATTGAGAGAATCATTTCTTCAATATTGTGAACCTTGCTTGAATGTCATCTAGATATAACTGCTAAGACCAATCAAGCTCTAGTTTGATTCTCATATATTCATATATGGACTAATAGTAATATGGTCAAGCCAATTCACGGTTCCTCATATCTTATTCACTTTGGTTTGACCAATCCTCTTAATCACTTCAACCTCTATTATGATCATATTTATGCATAGTGATTTCTCAGGACTTGTCCATATATTCAAACCAATATAGAGACCATATTATATCCATTTGCATTGTCTCATTGGTTATTTGACCTTGTGTTGAACCTTGTTCACTGATCATTATACACTATTCAAGTATGTTCATCATACTGAATTTCCTGTTCAACACTTAGCAAACTTGTTAGACCTTTAAATGTGTTGTTATCCAAATCACCAAAACTCACAAAAGGGATGAATGCACTTTCAATCTCCCCCTTTTTGGTGATTGATGACAACACATTAAAAGCTTACATAAGATTTGATAAATAAGGTTTTGAATCCTATGATATAGTTTCCTCCCCCTAAATATGTGCATTTCTAAAAATACTAATTTTGTACTCAAATGCCAAAAGCACATATTTGGGTCAAAGAGTGAAGACAACTTATATCATACTATTCATAGGGTGCTTTGTGTCATAAAATAAACGTGATGCTCATAACATAGAATGCACTAATCAACTTTCTACATCTTATGTTTTTCTTATGATTCCACCTTTTGTTAATTATATATCCCCTTATTAAAAGTCTTCTAACACTTAGTTACATAAGACTGAAGGTAAGCTTTAATGCAAAATTTCTCCCCCTTTGTCATAAATCTCCAAAAAGGATACGAAGAATATAAAGGGTAGAAATTATGAGTAAGCATGATGTGAACACACTATCATGAAGAGGGTCCTTAGATGGCACAAAAGTAATGGAGAAGTGTCATAAGTGATGTACCTTTGCGTTTTACCTTTTCAAAGGGGTGTTCCACACTTGTGTTGTATTTAGAGTTCATTTTGCAATCTCTTGTTGGCATAATTGTGACATAGGTCCAAGATATCAAATGAATATTGTCATACTATTTGAAAGATAAATCTTGATACCTGGAGTCTAGATGTCACCTAGCATTTTCTTATCATAACAAGAGGCATCATGAAAATTGCACAAGTATGGATTATACAACTAGTGATTATGTATGAAAAATATCAATCGAAAAACACCAATTGATACAATTTGATAGATAAGCAGATCACTAATAGCATATTACACTAAGTTCTCCTCAAGTTTTAGTGCACACATATATATGAATTCAATTGATATCTGTTGAGAGTACTTATTTGCAATTTAAAGTACCATTGGCATAAAAGGAGTATCAATTGAACATAATCATGTAACATAAGAAATATGTGCACTATTTAATCAATTAAGTTCTAGACAGGAGAATTTATAAGCTATGCTACTTTAGACATTTGCAATCCAAAAGAATATGATACATGTTTACCAGTTTTAGATAATTTTGGAGTAGCATATACAAGAGAAACTCATTCTCTTATGAAATGTATAAAAGATACATTTATTGGAGCAAAGATTTTTTTTGATACCCATCAAAATTTGCAGTGGAAGCGATTGTCTTTGCTTGAAGATCCCTTTCTAATTTGAGACTACACACATAATAGACTTGAAAATGAAATTAGTCTCAAAGATTCAAATTATATACCATTTCCCCCTAAATGTATGCATACAAGTGATGCTTGTGAGGCCAAGGGATTAAGTTCTACAATTTGAACCTTGGTACAAATAATGTATGAAAATATGAAATTGCACCAATTTAAGGAATTACTCATAATCAAAAGGTATACTAATAGACATGATATGCAATATTTAAGCCAAGATTCTTGAGAAGTTAGCATGTTTGACTCATACCTCACTAAGATGACTTAAGACTAACTTATGACATCACCACAAGAGGTATTAGTCAAATATCTAGAGATTCTTTAATCGTCACCACAAGTGCAACCTTATGATGTGACTTAAGATATTGCATATACATGCATACACTAACTTGTAAGAGCCTAGATACACAAATGTAATACAATAGTTCATGGAGTGACACACCTTTGTTCCATGCCATATGGTCTTCATTATAATCATGAATTTCTATCTTAGCTTTTGATAGGATTGACATTTCAAAGAGAAACTTATCCTCTTTAAACGATCAAGAGAAATTCATTCTCTTCAAAGAACTACACAAATTCACTAAAAGAAAATGAGTCTTTAAGGACACAAGATATAGAATGAGCTCCCCCTAAATGTACGCATCAAGTACTCGAATTACTTGTAACATGCACTTGATTCAATCAAGATTCTTAGAGGAGTTCATCATATATCTTGGTCAAGGCATAATATATTTGAAACAATTGAATTTATGCTAGAGAACACATATTGTTCCCCAATAGAACTAATCCATGGAGTGACATGTGGTAAATATTTGATCATTTCCTTAGAACCACTCATCCTCATTTGATGTTCTCCAAGGTGTGAGACTACACAACATGAACTTGAAAGAAATCATTAGTCTCACAAGATATAGGCTAAACTCTCCCTCAATTTGTGCATGCAAGAGTACACAAAGTACACTTATGCACATCAACAATACGAGGTTAAAGGAGATGTTTGCACTATATCTTGGTTTAACATAGCATGCTTTACATAGATGATGAAAATTATACCAATTAAAAGTTTAAGAACTAAAAGTATATCAATTGAAATCTTGAAGGGTAAAGCATGCTAATATGAACCTCAAACCTCATAATGAAGGATATCATATAAATATGTCACTACATCTTCATTATTTGGTTGACAAAAAAATATAACTCCCTTCTTGAATCACTGTGATCTCTTTTCTCTTTATGATTTCATCCAACCAAGTGATCATGAACTTTATTCATCTTTGCTTGGTTCGATCATACTTGATATGAGACCCATTGAAACTCAATGATTTAAAGAACGAAGACTCTTATATCCATAGATTTTCAATCCATCTTGAAAGCACTTGGAAGGACCTTGTTGAAACACTTAGAAAAGAGAGCATTAAAAACACAAGGGAGGGTTTCACAAATGATTATCCTTATATGTGGATGAAAAATGAATCATCAATATTGAAACCCAAAAGGATAGACTAAATTCCTTTAAATAAGTGCACACATACAGTTGATGTCAAAGTTATATGCACTATTGAACATTTTATATTGCAAGGAATTTAACCTATACTATGGTACATCCCAATAAGGGTAGAATACTAAAACAACTGAAGGAGAGGAAGTTTTCATACCTTGGCCTCTTATCAACTTCTTCTTACTTTAGTTGAATAGTATCCTTTAAGCTTGTGATTTATCCAATTTAAAACAAGCACCATCTCTTAACATAGATTTTCTATGGATAAACTCAACACAAGAGATGACATTAGTAGCACAAGCACTAGTTTCTTATTTAGCAACCCTTTATATGTGGAAGACAAGTGTGTTGCTAAAATAGAGAAACATCATAATATGGACTAAATTTCCTTGAACCCTCATGCACAATATATTTTGAATGACATGGATAATATGCATGGTTATTCAATGAAGTATAAAGGGATGACTTAATCCATATTATGGTGAGTGTCTAATATAGAAGAATCAAATCCAAATTAACTAGATAGAGAATACGTCACATAATTTTGGATTGTTCACCATATGATAATATTCATTCAACTTCCAATTAGACCTTTATTTCATAATCAACATCTGATGTATATCCTCAAGTGCTTCTTTTTCCTTAGTGGCTACACAAGTCACAAAAAGATAAGATTTGAAAATAATATGCACTTGAGATTCAGTTGTTACCACCCTAGCTACTATCTCCAAAGATGATTTATACATTCATTATCGAGCACCCAACTTGATCCATTGAAGGAGTGATCCTGCAAAACAAGTTTAAGCTTCATATCTTGGTACCCAATTTGAATTGGGTCCTTTGAGATTAGTGGTAAGAGCCTTGAGTACCCACACAATCCTTATTGTGGCCTTTCTCTTTGTGTAGGCACCCACATATACTTGACAACCATCTTACATGGTTTCAAGTCAATATTTAATCACATAGATAAAAACTAGAGTTAAGAATAGGAGCCTTTTCTCCTTTTATTAATACATCATTGTGTTGCCTTCTTGATGATGAACCTACCTTGACTTTGGGTGCACCTAGCTTATCAAGGTTAGTCGCACAAGCATTCATATCATAAAGACAAGTGCATGGAATTTACATCTTAGTGATCCAATACAATGTGAAGCATATGGATATCGATTGAAGTAGATTTCTAAGATATCAAAATATGGGTTTCCAAAATTTAGAGAGAATGGATCACTAATTGTACCTTTTACAGTTTAAAAATCATATCCATGTTAGTGCATATGTATGTGATGAATATCAACAAAAAGATTCTTATGCACTTTTAGAATTAACGATAAGGGAATTTTAAACTGCATCAAGAGTATCTATTTAGAAAACAAAGATTACAATCCATATGAATGAGATACAAATTTACCATTTTGGATTGTCTTAGTATAGCTTATTCAAGTGAAACTTATTCTCTATGACACAAGATATATAATGTTCTCCCACTAGATATGTGCATCAAGTATTTGAATGACTTGCCACATGCACTTTCAATTCAGTTAAGAGTCTCATGAGGAGTATATTACATATCATGGTCAAGGCATGACAAATTTGCAATGAATTAACTTATGCCTAAGAATACTTACCACCATATAGAATGTACCATTTGTTATACCAATTTGAAAGATCTTACTATCTGTGGTGGTGTCACCTTAGTATTCTTCTTTTCATCATTTGTGGAGACTTCCTTCTTTGTTATCTCTTTTCCTTTTAAAACTAGTCGATAAAACACTTTGAAAAGAGGTATTAGTAGTACAAGGAAGTATTTAATGAATGATGATATCTATATATGAATGGCAAACAAATCATCGTTTATGAGGCGTAAAGGCATAAATTAAATTCCTTTTAAGTTAATGCACATGGAGCAGTGAATTCACAATATGCACTAATTTACAAATTTAAGCCAAAAGGAGTTTAACCTTCATATTGACATTCCTTTCCATAGAATATATTATTACCAATTGAAAGAATGCCACTTGGAAGGAACTACTATTGATCAACTACCAATTGAAGCAATTTGTTCCATACCTTTGCCTTGAGCATTCCTAATCTTTCTTTTAGGTGAAGATTAACCTTTAAAGCATGTGATTTTACCAATTGAAAGAGCACGATCTCTACTTATGAATTTCCATGAAATATCTTAAAAGAGATTGTATTAGTAACACAAGCAATAGTTTCCTATTTAGCAACCTTTAGTATATGAATGACAAGAAGGTTACTAAAATAAGGAAACCTCATGATATGAACTAAATTACCCTTACAAGAATCATGCATAACATCAATTGTAAAAAAGATGAAAGTAGCATGATTATTTAATTAAGTTTACATGGCAAGTTTAATTCATAGCATGGTGAGTGATTAATGGAGAAGACTCAAAACCAATTTAAACAAGAATGAATACATCACATAGTATTGGTTCGATCTTCTTTGAATGTTGAATGGCACACTCCATTTGGGAAACACATTCTCATGTTGTGAGACTACATAAACACTTAGATAGAAACATTAGTCTCCCAACTCTAGTCATATATAGAATTCCCCATTTGGTAAGTGCTATAAGAATTTGAATTTCTTACTTAGCACTCTATTCATTTAAGAACATGGGATAATACTCTTTATGTCTAGGTCATGGCAATAATATGATGATTAAGTTGAAATATGCCACAAGATACATACAATCAATTTAAAGCATGTAGATTGTCACAATATAAAAATATGAACTTGCAATCTACCATATAATTAGATCCTTTCCAAAGCAAGGTAAAATTTTTAAGTTCATTCTCAAGTGCTTCATTTTTCCTATATGGTTACAAAAGACACAAATGAATATACCAATTAAAAGCAATGTGCACTTAAGAATTAATTGTTACCATCCTTTGGATATCACTTGGTTGTAGGCCTTTTGCTTGATTCCCACAAAGGTTAATCCTTATTCCCTACAACACAAGTTCTTGCTAGAGATGAATATGAAGTTAGTGATATAACAACTCAATTCATCTTTGGGTCAATCTTAAAGGATAGACAATGTAAGATTGATAGCTTGAGATAAGAATTGAGTTGAACCGCTCAAGCACCCCAAAGCTTCATATCATCTCTAGGTACCTGCAAAACTTAATAAGTACATTTTGGTACCCATCTCATGATAGGTCTATCAAGGTTAGCCAATAAGGACTTAGGCACCCAAATAGCCTTGGTCCTAGAATGTGGTGAACTCATCACCTTTCTAGCACAAGAGTCAAATTTGGGTCTCCTAAGCATATTTGAATGTATTAACAAGTTAGGCTTAGGAGTTTTACCCTTTTGACAAACCTTGAATAGATGACCTTTTTCACGGCAATTGTAGCAAATGCGATGCTTGTCCTTGCAATGCATTTGCCTTTTGCTTTCATCCTTTTTGATGGTCATCTTTCTTGATCGAGCAAGGTCTTGATTCTTCATGTGGGGGCATGAATCAATTTCATGGCCCTTCTCCTTGCATCCATAGCACCTCCTATCGCTTCTCTTTGATCTTTCTTTGTTGAAGCACATAGGTACATTGTTAGAGCAAATCATATGAGCATTAATTTTCTCACCATGGATTTTGCTCATGCCCTTCTTGGAAAGCTTAGTATTCTTTTGAAGGGGTTTTGTGCATGCTACGGTTGTCTCCTTCTCAAGCTTTTTCACCATATTATCACGGTTATCTTGAGAAGGTTGAGCATGACACTTTCCCTTCAAATGAGTTAAGCTCCTTCTTAGCATTCCAACTTCTTCCTTGAGCTCTTTATTTTCTTGTGTGATAGAAATATCACTAATTCCTGAAATTTCTAGCTCAATGGAAGATTGGCTTTCTTGAGAGCAACATTTGTTAGCACATGATAATATAGTTTGTACTTGAGTACATGCGCATATGTGAGGTTGGTATGATTTCAAATTAGTTAACACAACCTCATGAGCCATTTCTAACATGATATGTGAATCCATCAATTTATTATGAGAGCACACAAGCATATCATGTTTTTCTTGTAAAGCTAGATTTTCAATATTTAGCTTTTCTATTGTGTTCTTGAGCATATCATTTTTACTTTCCAATTGAGCAATATATGATGAATGATTAACAACTTTAATTTGCTCAATTGAAATGTCTTCATACCTTTGGACCAAATCATCATGAGAGCACTTTAGCTTCTCATGCTCTTTGGTCAACTTTTCTAAATCTTCAATTTTTCTGATGAGGAAATCTTCTTGCTTATGAAGCATTTCTTTTTGTTCTTATGCTCTTTTCATGAGTTTGAGCAGGCTCATCCGATTTTTCTTGCTTAGTTGAGCGAAGAATTGTTGGAGATCACCCTCATCTTCACTATCACTTTCATGCTCCTCCTCATCCTCACTTTCGCTTTCACTATCACTCCCATTAGCGACAAAGCACATATGAGAAGTGGATTTGAAAGACGAACCTTGTGAAGAGGTGGATTCGTCATTTGGTCTCCATCGATCATTTTCTTCTTCTTCAATCTTGTTCTTCGCCTCATCTTCCTTCATTTTGAGGAACATCCTTTCGACGATTCTCATGGCAAGATCTATTGCCCTAGGATCAACATCTGCAACAAAAGATGAAGTCGAGGCAACCTCAACTTTTTCAAGTTTAGAAGCACTTTCGTTTCTTAGTCCCCCGACATGATCTTTTCCTCACGCGGTTAAGCGTTAGAACGAGGATTAGCCTCTGATACCAATTGAAAGTTGCCTAGAGGGGGGGTGAATAGGCAAGTTAAAACTTTTTCAACAAAAACTAGAAGCAAACTGGGTAAAACTGAATTGATCTTGAAATTCACCCAGTTAACTTTGGAAATGAGATGTTCTAAATGACCCATAGGGTTCAAAGTAGTAGATCTGAGAAGGGCACTTCTCAAAATCCACACACCAAAAAGATATAAACAAATCTTCCACACAATGGTGAGAGAACGAAGAACACAAACACACAATGAGCAAGAACACAAGAGACACAAGATTTATCCCGAGGTTCGGTCACACCACCAAGGTGCCCTACTTCCTCGTTGAGGCTCCCACAAAGAGCCGGGTCTCTTTCAACCCTAATCCTCCCTTTGCCGACCACAAAGGTCAAGCCCACACAATAATCTTTGCTCAAACGAGCAGGTAATACAAACTTTCTTGTGGTCTTCCACAAGATTTGGAGACTCACAAGAGACACCTAGTCGTCTAGGAGCTAGAAGCTCCAAGAGTAATGAATCCACAAAGAACTCGATGTAGTACCAAAGCTCGAATCAAGAAGAGCAAGAGAGATTTGGAGATGAAGCACAAAAACCGCAGCTCTCAAACTCACTCAAAGATTTCTCTCCAAAGATTTGAAATGGGAGAGGCAAGAGGTGTGTGAGAGAGAGTGGGAGGTGTTTCTCAGGTTAGAAATGGAGTTTTGTGCGTGCTCTGCCGTGGGGAAGAGTGTGGGAGGTGTATATAAAGGTGCCCCAAAAGCTGGTGGCCGTTAGGGAAATCTGACTGAAATTCGGTTGAACCGGTTCTAAAACCGGTTGAACCGGATTCCACCAGTCGGTTTTCGGTTCACTGGCGGACTCAGCCGGAGACTGAACCGGTCCCAAAGTCGGTTGAACTGGTTTCAAATTCGGTTCAACATGTTTCAAATTCGATTGAACCGGATTCAAAATTCGGTTGAATCGGTTTTCCAAAAATCTGCACACGACATGTTTCAAACCTTGCTTGAATGTCATCTAGATATAACTGCTAAGATCAATCAAGCTCTAGTTTGATTCTCATATATTCATATATGGACTAATAGTAATATGGTCAAGCCAATTCACGGTTCCTCATATCTTATTCACTTTGGTTTGACCAATCCTCTTAATCACTTCAACCTCTATTATGATCATATTTATGCATAGTGATTTCTTAGGACTTGTCCATATATTCAAACCAATATAGAGACCATATTATATCCATTTGCATTGTCTCATTGGTTATTTGACCTTGTGTTGAACCTTGTTCACTGATCATTATACACTATTCAAGTATGTTCATCATACTGAATTTCCTGTTCAACACTTAGCAAACTTGTTAGACCTTTAAATGTGTTGTTATCCAAATCACCAAAACTCACAAAAGGGATGAATGCACCTTCAATCACCTTCCGTGAAAAGCAACTCTCGCTCGCACAGACAAATCTGTTACCGACGAAAAAGTCCAGATACTCGAAACAAGAGGAAAAGAAACGCAGCTTTACAACACGGCGATGGCGTGTTTGGGCCTCGGCGGCCGCAGAAAACACACGCTACAAGATAATCCGATCCTGCAGGCTTGGATCTCGATAGTAGAAGGGAGCAGCAGCACCCTCGGCGTCGACTACACCTTCGGCGAGGTCCGACCTAGCCTCGGACGGCGACGCGGTCTGAGGATCTCCACTCTGAAGGACGACGTCATCATCACGCCCGGGCCATCGCCGCTAGGGTCTCCTCCAAGAATCCGGCTCGAGCAGGTGGCTCAGCTGGTCACCCCGAGGCCTCGGCCAGCTGTCCCCCAAAGACATCAGCCCGGCCCGAGGCCTCGGTAGATCAACTCCGGCGTCGGTCCTGCTAACGGACGACCCGACCAGGCTCCGGCCGACCAAGTCTTCTTTTCGAGCCAACTCTGCCCCTGTCCGTGCTGACACCGCTACCCCTGACTTTGGCTCGTCGAAGAGCGGCCGAGGGGTTCCTTTAACTAAGCAAGAGAAGCCTCAGACAGCAAGGCCGACCGAGCCGAGGGACTCCTGCGCCTCCGGGATACGGATACCTCACTCGTCACCTTTGCACGGGGTGACTCACGCTTGGTGAAGCGGTTCAGACAACCAACAGGCGAGTCTTAGTGCTCGAAAATGAGGAAAAACACGGCTCCGCGCCAAAAATACATACACGTTCAGGCCCCGATAGCCACAATGAACAAAAGACACGATGTATAAGGGAGCGCGAAGACATGGTCGCCTTTCAAGGGGGTCACCCTCCTTTTAAAGGCGACTCTCCCTACTTGCGTCCCCAGCCGTCGTGGGCTGAGTCTTCTCCAACACGCTCCAAGGTCCTCCCCCTACGGCGCGGGGGC
Source organism: Zea mays (assembly GCF_902167145.1). NCBI lineage: Eukaryota > Viridiplantae > Streptophyta > Magnoliopsida > Poales > Poaceae > Zea > Zea mays. Next base: position 127,987,327 of record NC_050105.1, on the reverse strand, counting down.
TGGGTCCCACGTGTCATGCAAGCTGGCCCAGAGCAGAAGAAGCCAAACCGCCGCGCGCGGTGCATGCAACCGCCCAGCGGTTACGAGCATTCCTCCGCTTTCGCCCAGACAAGTGGGCGAAAGGGCGGGCAGCCATGCAGGCGGCATGCAACCGCGCCAAGTGGGCGCGCCCCTCCGACTTCCAACGCACCCAGCATGGGGGCCCACGCCCACGCGTCATGCAATCGGCACGCCGGTCGCTACGTGCAAGCAACTACACCGCCACTCGCACCATTGCCACGCCTCCTCGACTGCGGAACCAGTACCGCGACTCGAGGCAACCCTGCATACGACCCAGCAGTGCCAGCCAGGCGCGACGGTCAATACGGCCAAAAATGGGCCGGCAGTAATGGCGGTGGCAAGCGGGCGGGAGCAGCGGTCACGTCGTCAGCCAAGCTTACGCCCCATCCTGGGGCAGTGAGAGAACCCTCTCTCACGGCGTGAAGACGGCGCGCCCGTGTTCCGTTCCTTGAATGGCTCGCGCACGCGCAACGGCCGCCCCGCGAACCGCTCGCCCTGTCGCATTAACTCCGCGGCGCGACAGGCGGCGCCTCTAGCAGGAGAAGCAAGCGATGCTTCGCCTTCGCCATAATGACCGCGTCAAAAAAGGTACGCCGCGTCATTCGATTTCGTATCATTTTCCTTTTCCTCTTTCTCTCTCTTACAACAGGGACCGGGAAAGGGGATACCCCGAAAAGGATCCTTCTCCGTTAAGGAAACAGGCTCCGAGCCTCCCTACTGATCAGAGGTTCGAAGGCTGGCCCCTCGGGGGGGGGGGGTTCAACAGCCGCCTCAGAGCGCGTGGGTTCTGCACCCACTACTGGTCAGAGGTTCAAAGGCCGGCCCCTCGAAAGGGTTCAACGGCCGCCTCAGGCCACTCGGGCTCCGCGCCCACTACTGATCAGGGGTTCGTAGGCTGGCCCTCGAAGGGTTCACAGCCGCCTCAGACATAGAGCGAGGGATGACCCTGGGTACGTTCGATACATAACCGAGGCTCGGGCTACGCTCCCGAGGTACCCTAGGACATTTCCGAGACCAGCGAGAACGATCTTGTAACGGAATCCCATCAGAGGGAGGCATCGAGCCCTCGGACCCCGTCGACAGGGGACCGGGTCCGGCAGATCACCCGCATGTACTTTTGAGCGCGCCTCCGGGCCTCTAGCCGACCCCTAACAAATGGGGCACGAGCGTCCACTCGGATTACCCGCTAGCAGCTCATCGGAGACACCATGTTCGGCGCCCTCCGAGGGCAACATGGCGCTTTCCCCCCCTCCTCCTTGCGGAAAGGCGACGCAGGGGCGTATGTAAATAAGTCGAGTCTGCCCTTGACCGTCCTCTCGCCCTATGCAGAGGCTTGGGGGCTGCTCTCGCAAACTCGGCTCCGGCCAAACCGTTGACAGCGTCAACATACCAGCCCGAGGACTTGGGACTCGACCGTGCACCCGGGCTACGGCCAGCTCGCATGAGGGAACGACAAGACCAGCCGAAGCATTGCGCGAGGCATTAAGACCTCGGAGGAGTCAAACCACTCCTCCGAGGCCTCGGGGGCTACACCCGGCGGGTGCGCTCGCGCGCACCCACTGGAACAAAACGCAACCGAGAAAGGCTGGTCCCCTTGCAAAAAAGTGCGACAAAAGCCTCCAAGCGAGTGTTAACACTCCCTTCGAGGCTCAGGGGCTACTGTCGGGGACCATAATTAGGGGTACCCTCAAGACTCCTAATTCTCAGCTGGTAACCCCCATCAGCACAAAGCTGCAAAGGCCTGATGGGTGCGACTAAGTCAGGGATCGGTCCATTCGAGGGACTCGATCACGCCTCGCCCGAGCCCAGCCTCGGGCAAGAGCAGCCGACCCCAGAGGATCTACGTCTCGCCCGAGGCCCCCCTCCAGCGACGAACATACTTCCGGCTCGCCCGAGGCCCAGTCTTCGCCAAGAAGCAACCCTGGCCAAATCGCCACGCCAACCGACCAAATCGCAGGGGCATTTAATGCAAAGGTGGCCTAACACCTTTATCCTGACGCACGTCCTCCAGTTGACAGAGCCGAAGTGACCGCAGTCACTTTGCCGCTCCACTGACCGGCCTGACAGAAGGACAGCACCGCCTGTGCCGCTCTGACTGCTGTGCCACTCGACAGAGTGAGGCTGACAGGCAGCCAGGCCCGGCCTCAAGCACCATAGGAAACTCCGCTCCGCCCGACCCAGGGCTCGGACTCGGGCTCAGCCCCGGAAGACGGCGAACTCCGCTCCGCCCGACCCAGGGCTCGGACTCGGGCTCAGCCCCAGAAGACGGCGAACTCCGCTCCGCCCGACCCAGGGCTCAGACTCGGGCTCAGCCCCAGAAGACGGCGAACTCCGCTCCGCCCGACCCAGGGCTCGGACTCGGGCTCAGCCCCGGAAGACGGCGAACTCCGCTCCGCCCGACCAAGGGCTCGGACTTGGGCTCGGCCCCGGAAGACGGCAAACTCCGCTCCGCCCGACCCAGGGCTCGGACTCGGGCTCAGCCCCGGAAGACGACGAACTCCACTCCGCCCGACCCCAGGGCTCGGACTCGGACTCGGGCTCAGCCCCTGAAGACGACGAACTTCGCTTCGCCCGACCCCAGGGCTTGGACTCAGCCCTGGCCTCCGCCGACGGTCTCCGCCTCGCCCGACCCAGGGGCTCGGACTCGACCTCAGCCTCGGAAGACAGACTCGACCTCGACCTCGGAGGAGCCTCCACATCGCCCAACCTAGGGCATGGACCGACCACGTCAACAGGAGGCGCCATCATTACCCTACCCCAAGCTGACTCAGGCTACGGGGAATAAGACCGGCGTCCTATCTGGCTCGCTCCGCCAGACAAGTAATGATGGCGCCCCGCACGCTCTATGACGACAGCGGCTCTCAGCCTCCTTACGGAAGCAAGAGGACGTCAGCAAGGACTCGACAGCCCCGACAGCTGTCCTTCCGCCAGGCTCCAGCGCTCCTCCGACGGCCACGACACCACACGAACCGGGTGCCAAAACCTCTCCGGCTGCCACGATGGCGTGTACTTAGGGTGCTAGCTCTCCTCCGCTAGACACGTTAGCACTCTGCTACACCCCCCCACTGTACACCTAGATCCTTTCATTGCGCCTATAAAAGGGAGGACCAGGGCCCTCTTAGAGAGGGTTGGCCGCGCAGGGAAGAGGATGGGACAGGCGCTCGCTCCCCTCCTGCGTGGACGCTTGTAACCCCCTACTGCAAGCGCACCCGACCTGGGCGCGGGACAAACACGAAGGCCGCGGGATTTCCACCTCTCTCTCGCTCCGACTGCCTTTTTTCCCCTTCGCGCTCTGTCTCGCGCCGACCCATCTGGGCTGGGGCACGCGGCGACATTTCACTCGTCGGCCCAGGGACCCCCCGGTCTCGAAACGCCGACACCACTGGACTAGTTGAAGTTTCTTGTGACATTGTGTTTGATGAGACTAACGGCTCTCAAGTAGAGCAAGTTGATCTTGATGAGCTAGATGATGAAGAGGCTCCATGCGTCGCGCTAAGGAACATGTCCGTTGGAGATGTGTGTCCTAAGGAATCCGAAGAGCATCCACAAGTGTCCTAAGGAATCCGAAGAGCCTCCACAAGCACAAGATCAACCTTCATCTTCCATACAAGCATCTCCACCAACCCAAGATGAGGATCAAGCTCAAGATGATGAAAATGAAGATCAAGAAGAGCCACCTCAAGAGGAGGACAATGATCAAGGGGGAGATGTCAATGATGAAGACAAGGAAGATGATCAGGGTCCAAGACCGCCTCACCCTAGAGTCCACCAAGCGATACAACGAGATCACCCTGTGAACTCCATCCTCGACGATATTCATAAGGGGGTAACCACTCAATCTCGTGTCACTCACTTTTGTGAACATTACTCTTGTGTCTTCTATTGAGCCATACAGGGTGGAAGATGCATTAAGAGATTCGGATTGGGTGTTGGCAATGCAAGAGGAACTCAACAACTTCACGAGGAATGAGGTATGGCATCTTGTTCCATGTCCTAACCAAAATGTTGTAGGAACCAAGTGGGTATTCCGCAACAAGCAAGATGAGCATGGTGTGGTGACAAGGAACAAAGCCCGACTTGTAGCCAAAGGATATTCACAAGTCGAAGGTTTGGATTTCGGTGAAACCTATGCACCCGTAGCTAGGCTTGAGTCAATTCGTATATTACTTGCTATGCTACTTACCATGGCTTTAAGCTCTATCAAATGGACGTGAAAAGTGTCTTCCTCAATGGACCAATCAAGGAAGAGGTCTATGTTGAGCAACCTCCCGGCTTTGAAAATAGTGAGTACCCTAACCATGTTTATAAACTCTCTAAGGCGCTTTATGGGCTCAAGCAAGCCCCAAGAGCATGGTATGAATGCCTAAGAGATTTCCTTATCACTAATGGCTTCAAAGTCGGCAAAGCCGATCCTACTCTCTTTACTAAAACAATTGCAAATGATTTGTTTGTATGCCAAATTTATGTTGATGATATCATATTTGGGTCTACTAACAAATCTACTTGTGAAGAGTTTAGTAGGATTATGATTCAAAAATTCGAGATGTCTATGATGGGGGAGTTGAAGTATTTCTTAGGATCTCAAGTGAAGCAACTCCAAGAGGGCACCTTCATCAGCCAAACTAAGTACATTCAAGACATACTCACCAAGTTTGGAATGAAGGATGCCAAGCCCATCAAGACACCTATGGGAACCAATGGGCATCTCGACCTCGACACGGGAGGTAAATCCGTAGATCAAAAGGTATACTGGTCGATGATAGGATCTTTACTCTATTTTGTGCACCTCGACCGGATATTATGCTTTCTGTATGCATGTGTGCAAGATTTCAAGCCGGTCCTAAGGAAGTTCACCTTAGGGCCGTGTGGGGGATAGATATCCCCTGGGTCCACTAAAGAAGTAAAAGGCCTCACGAAAGGCCCAAGGGCCCAATAATTCGTAAGGTCATTCTTTCGTGGGCCTAGGGAAAGGCAACCAACAAAGAAAAGAAGACGTGAGACTGATTAGTGCAAACCCAGACGGCCCACAACGTCGAACGAATGAATCGCAACAGAAACCCGACTTTCCCGCGCTGAAGCCCCCATGCAACGGAGCTATGCGAGGATAAGTCGGCGAGGATTGTGTAGGGATAAACTCAAGAGGTTCACTATCTTTTAGCTACTTGTTGTTATCATATCACATGTACTGTCCCACGGTCGAGTATATAAGGCCTAGGGGGCATCCCTTCAGAACGATCGACCCTGTTCTACTTAGCCACCCACATAAGCTCTCTGCGCCCTCTATCCAGAGAACCCTCTTGTAACCATGCTCATATACTCACCAGGACGTAGGGTGTTACGCACTTCTAAGCGGCCCGAACCTACAAATCTTGTCCATTGTCCCTCGTGCGACCGGCACGAACCATTTTGCTACAGTCGTTGACACCGTCCTACTCCTAAAAACACCTTGAGGGGCAACCCCGGGTGTGCGGTCGGACCCAAAACACCTACAGCTGGCGCGCCAGGTAGGGGGTGTGTCGACGATCCAAGCTAGCTCAATGGCCGTCACCTTCCACAACAAGATCGCCGTGCGTCCCGGATCTGTATTCTGCTTCGGGACAATCTCATCCATAGCGGACGAAGAGGGAATTCTACACCGCCTCGCAGATCTGCCGGAACAGAAGTCTCCTCCAACAAACTCCGAAAATGCTAGAAAGACGCTACCTCCGGCTCTTCGGAAAAAGATCGTCTCCGGGGAGGCTGGAGCTAGAAGCTCGCTGACCCGGAAGACTCCGCTGTCTACTTCCCCGATGAAAGAATGGACACGGGTCGTGAGAAAGAAGGAGACCAGGGGGAGGCAGGTTGTTCTTCCCGTTCCTCCGGCCTCAAAGGAGAACGGAAAGAAAGTCGCCGCGACAGCAGTACCGTTCTACCCTCGACATCCTCTTCATCGGGAGAGCAGAGTCGCCCGCCGTCTCTGACGATGAACCGACCGCGCCTGGAGAAGAACCACCTCAGCGAGAATCCCGCCGACGAAGGAACCGACGCAGGAACGTTCGACGACATCACGCGGCCGGAGAGCGGGATCCGGAGCAGCCTGTCTCGCGAGACGAGGTCTCAGAGATAGGAGAAACTCCGGAAGAACGCGTCTTCAGGGAACGAAGGAACTCTCGACGACGTGATCGCCGGCGGACTCAGGAGCAAGCCGAGCAAGATGCAAGGCAACGACGCGAGAATCCGCTCTTCGGGCGCAACCTGAACCCCGACTTCGCCCGAGCCATGAACACGCCAAGCGAAGTCGGAGGCGTTCTAGCCCGGATAGCAGACGGACTTCCTCGGACTCCCGACGCCGAGGGATACCGACGCTTGTTCACTCAGGCGGCAAGCCATCTTCTGCCGCTCGCCCACCCGCCGAACGATTTGCGACACGCCATCAACAGTCGCCGAGACGCGCGAAGCTCTATCAATGCTTCACGCGAACGGCGGCATGAGAACGAAATTCGCCGTCGGGAGGAGTATGACCGAGATCATGGCTTCCCGACTCAAAGCCAGGCCACCCGAACTGAGTCGGCAACAGCTTCAACTGGTGGAACCACCCGGGGACGGTCGAGGAACCACCACCGCCACTCCCCTCCCCGGGACAGACGACATCCCCGACGACAGGAGGACACGTGCGGAGTATCCGCCCTTACTCCGCGCCTTAGGGCCATCCAATGGCCTCCCAACTTCAAGGTATCCAACGTCGACAAATATGAACCTAAGCAGGATCCAGGGGGTTGGTTAGCCGTTTACACCACCGCTGCTCGGGCTGCCGGAGCATCCGAAGACGTTATGACCGCGTATCTGCCCATCGTCCTTGGGCAAGATGCGCTGCAGTGGCTACGACATCTACCCCGACACTGCATCGACGACTGGGGAGACTTCAGCCGACGCTTCACCGCCAACTTCCAGTCTCTCTCCGACAAGCCAGCGCAACCATGGGACCTCAAATCCATCAAGCGCCGGGGAGACGAGACTCTCCGGTCATACCTTAAAAGGTTCCAGACCATGAGAAACCGCATCCCCGAGGTCACGGAGGCGGCCGTGATCGAGGACTTCTACAGAGGATCTAACGATTTGGCTTTCGTCCGAGCCATACTTCAAAAGGCGCCGACTACCTCCGAGGAGCTGTTCCGGGAAGCCGACCTCTACATCACCGCCGACGAGCGGGCCCAGGACCTCATCGGAGGGGCAAAACCCGCACCGACAGCACCACGACGCGACGCGAACCAGCCACCCGACAAACGCTGGGAGAAGAGGCCTCGTGAAGAAGTACACGCCGCCGGACCACCCGCCTCTCGCGCCCGAGGAGGACCTCGTGGAGGCGAGCGAACACTGGACGACATCCTCGACGCCCAGTGCCCGTACCACAAGGACATGCGCCATACTCTACGTAACTGCCGGGACTTCAAGCACTCCGTCGGACATGGTCGACCCTTCCAACCCCTACCGCCTCCTCCGCCGAGGGGAGGACCAGGTGAACCACGACAGCCCCATCAGCCGGAGGAGGGGGGAGGAGGAGCTTTCCCGCGCGTTGACAGGGAGGTCAACATCATCTTCGGCGGACATGGGTCGCAGGAGAACAAAAGACAACAAAAGCTCAACGACCGCCAGATACTGGTGGCGACCACCGGCCCTCCCGCCCCGTACCGGTGGTCGGAGCACCCAATCACTTTCACTCGGGAGGATCAATGGCTCAACTTTGACCATCCAGGCAAATACCCGCTCCTCGTCGATCCGGTGATCCGAGAGAGCAGGGTAAAGAAGGTGCTAGTGGACGGGGGGAGCAGCATCAACGTCACCTTCCCCCGTACGCTCCAAGGCTTGGGAGTTCACCTCAAAGAGCTCCACGAGTCAGACACTCCTTTCTTCGGCATCATGCCGACGGAAGGGGAATACCCGCTGGGCCACATCTACATGTCGGTCACCTTCGGGACTCCGGATAATTACAGAACCGAGTTCCTGAGGTTCGAGGTGGCGAACTTCGACTGCGGTTACAACGCCATCATCGGAAGGCCGGGGCTAGCCAAATTCATGGCCATCCCGCACTATACCTACATGATACTGAAGATGCCAGGACCGCAAGGAATCATAACTGTGCGCGCCGACTTCCAAGGCGCCGCAGAATGTTTCCGAGTGGCCATCCAAGCAGCCCTCACCACCAAGGCGCCAACGGTTCCTTCTACACCGGCGAACTCTAAGCCTGAGGAAGACCTCGCCGTGCCGGCAAACGAAGCTCAGACCGCGACCTCTATGCGGCCGACTGAAGAAACCAAGCGGATCAACCTAGGGTTTGCCGATGAGCGCAAGGCGGCCATCATCAGCTCCAGTTTAAATGACAAATAGGAAAGCGCGCTCGTCCAGTTCCTGCAAGACAACCGAGACGTATTCGCATGGCAACCTGCGGATATGCCGGGAGTCCCGAGGGAGTTGGCCGAGCACAAATTGAAAGTCTATCCTTAGGCGAGGCCGATCCGGCAAAAGCTGCGTCGTTTCACGCCCGACAAGAGAGAGGCCATTCGTGCCGAGTTAGCTCGCTTGGTCGTGGCCGGATTCATTAGAGAAGTATTACACCCCGAGTGGTTAGCCAACCCTGTTCTTGTACTCAAAAAGAATAAAGTGGATTGGCGCATGTGCGTCGACTATACTGATCTCAACAAACACTGTCCGAAGGATCCCTTCGGGCTCCCGAGGATAGATCAGGTGGTGGATTCCACCGCTGGATGTTCTATGCTGTCTTTCTTAGATTGCTATTCCGGGTATCATCAGATTAGTTTGGCAAAAGAAGACGAGGAAAAAACAGCGTTCATCACCCCATTTGGTGCTTTCTGTTATACCTCCATGCCGTTCGGCCTCAAAAACGCTGGAGCGACTTATCAGAGAGCCATTCAAACATGCTTAGCCGATCACTGGGGCAAGCGTGTGGAGGCTTACGTAGACGACGTGGTGATTAAAACAGAGAATCCGGAAAACTTCATCGAAGACTTACAGCTGGTTTTCAACAGCCTGAGAAGATATAGATGGAAGCTCAATCCTGAGAAATGTGTCTTCGGGGTACCAGCAGGAAAGTTACTCGGATTTATTGTCAGCCACCGGGGAATTGAAGCTAATCCAGATAAGATTGAAGCTATCATGAAGATGGAAGCCCCTCGGTCGCAAAAGAAGGTTCAGCGACTCACTGGATGTATGGCAGCCCTAAGCAGATTCATATCCAGGCTGGGAGAAAAAGGTCTGCCATTTTACAAACTGCTCAAGAAGGTGGATAAGTTTCAATGGACGTCAGAAGCACAAGAAGCTCTAGATGCACTGAAGAAATTCCTGACAACACCACCAGTACTAAAGCCGCCCCGGCGAGCCACGCCGACTCAACCAGCTGAAGATTTGCTGCTATATATCTCTTGCACGACTCACGTGGTAAGCACTGCGTTGGTAGTCGAGCGAGTGGAAGAAGGGCATGCCTATCCGGTACAACATCCTGTCTACTTCATCAGTGAGGTTCTAGGTCCATCGAAGAAAAAGTATCCTCAAGTTCAGAAGCTATTATATGCAGTACTTCTAACTGCACGCAAGCTGCGCCACTACTTCGACGATCACAAAGTCATAGTAGTCACTGGTTTTCCAATAGGGGATATTCTTCACAACAAGGAAGCCATTGGCCGAATAGCCAAGTGGGCTTGCGAGTTGGGATCCCATGATATCGAGTTCCGACCTCGCACTGCCATCAAAACTCAAGCACTGGTTGATTTCGTATCAGAATGGACAGAACAGCAAGTACCGGATAATCCAGAAACCGCAGAAGTATGGCGAATGTATTTTGATGGCTCGCTGAAGCTGCAAGGAGCAGGAGCAGGGATTCTCTTCACCGCACCTGGAGGCGAACACCTCAAATATGCTCTCCAGCTGCTATTCCCGGCCTCTAACAACGCAGCCGAGTATGAAGCTTTGATACACGGATTAAACATCGCCATATCACTGGGTGTCAAGAGACTGATGGTGTATGGAGATTCTCTGGTAGTCATCAGTCAGATAAACAAGGAATGGGATTGTTCAAGTGATTCAATGGGAAGATACTGCGCCGCCGTCCGAAAGCTAGAAGATAAATTCGAAGGTCTGGAGTTTCATCATATAGAAAGGGATCGGAACACGGCGGCCGATGTACTGTCCAAGCTCGGATCCGGTCGGACTCAGGTCCCGCCCGGGGTCTTCGTGCAAGAAATTCTCCAGCCGAGCGTCTCGACAGATCAAATAGAAGAGTGCAACATCATAGATCAACCCGAGTCAGACTCTGATGACTGGAGGCAACCGATTATTAAGTATATAAAGAATGAAGAAGAACCAGATGACAAGAACTCGGCAGAGCGCATTGCCAGACAATCAGCTCACTATACACTCATTGGGGAGGTATTATACAGGAGGGGCGCGTCAGGCGTCCTCATGAAGTGCGTTCTCCCGGGAAGCAACTTCTGGAGGAAGTCCATGCAGGGCAGTGTGGAGTACATGCAGCATCCAGAACATTAGTCGGGAAGGTTTTCAGGTCAGGATTCTATTGGCCGACGGCGAAGAACGATGCAGCCGAGTTAGTTCAGAGATGCGAAGCTTGCCAATACCTGTCAAAGCAACAACACATGCCAGCACAGCAGCTACAAACCATACCAGTAACTTGGCCTTTCGCATGCTGGGGATTGGATATGATTGGACCTTTCAAGAAAGCTCAAGGAGGATACACCCATGTATTGGTGGCAATTGACAAATTCACTAAATGGATAGAGTTCCAGCCCATTGCCTCTTTAACCTCTGCTAAAGCCGTGGAATTCATACAAAGCATAATATTCAGATTTGGGATACCAAACAGTATCATCATTGACTTGGGATCCAACTTCACCAGTTCAGAATTCTTTGACTTCTGCGAGCAAAAAACCATTCAAATCAAGTATGCATCTGTAGCCCATCCGAGAGCCAACGGGCAGGTCGAGCGAGCCAACGGAATGATATTGGAGGCACTTAGAAAAAGGGTCTTTGACAAAAACGAAAAATTCGCAGGAAAATGGATAAGAGAATTGCCTTATGTTGTTTGGAGCTTGAGAACCCAACCTAGCCGGGCCCTGCATGGAAACACTCCTTTCTTCATGGTCTATGGGTCGGAGGCAGTGCTACCTGCTGATCTCAAGTTTGGGGCGCCAAGATTGATCTTCGAAAGCATAGCAGAAGCTGAAGCCACTAGGCTGGAGGATATTGACGTACTTGAGGAAGAACGACTGAATGCAGTGATTCAATCAGCACGATACCAGCAGACTCTAAGGCGCTACCACGACAAAGCTGTGCGGCAACATTTCTTTTCGATGGGAGACCTCGTCCTCCGCCGAATTCTAACGGGGGAGGGACGGCACAAGTTATCACCCTTATGGGAAGGACCTTTCATAGTAGCAGAGGTCACTCGTCCTGGATCATATCGCCTCACCCAGATGGATGGCACGGAAGTTGGGAACTCCTGGAACATAGAGCACCTCCGAAAGTTTTACCCCTAGCTGTATTTCAAAACAGCCGGGGCGACCATGTATTCTGTATAATGGAAATATGTCATCAATAAAGAGAGATTTCAAAGATACTTGGCTCATTTATGATTGACTTGCATTCTTACTTAACTCGGGGTGACCACTATGCCCTACAAACGGAGCAATCGACTTAAGTCGGCAACGACTTAAGGCGGTGCAACATGCTCACGCTTACTCAACTCGGGGTGACCACTATGCCCTACAAACGGAGCAATCGACTTAAGTCGGCAACGACTTAAGGCGGTGCAACATGCTCACGCTTACTTAACTCGGGGTGACCACTATGCCCTACAAACGGAGCAATCGACTTAAGTCGGCAACGACTTAAGGCGGTGCAACATGCTCACGTTTACTTAACTCGGGGTGACCACTATGCCCTACAAACGGAGCAATCGACTTAAGTCGGCAACGACTTAAGGCGGTGCAACATGCTCACGCTTACTTAACTCGGGGTGACCACTATGCCCTACAAACGGAGCAATCGACTTAAGTCGGCAACGACTTAAGGCGGTGCAACATGCTCACGCTTACTTAACTCGGGGTGACCACTATACCCTACAAACGGAGCAATCGACTTAAGTCGGCAACGACTTAAGGCGGTGCAACATGCTCACGCTTACTTAACTCGGGGTGACCACTATGCCCTACAAACGGAGCAATCGACTTAAGTCGGCAACGACTTAAGGCGGTGCAACATGCTCACGCTTACTTTACCTAGGGTGACCACTATACCCTACTAGCGGAGTTATCGGCTAAAAGTCATTGACAGCTTAAGCCAGTATGGCATACTCGCGCTTATGCAATTCAAGGGATGATTTCCATATCCCACAAACAAACTCCATAATCATCGTACAGCGTTACCACAAATTCGCAACTCCGATACAATAAGAAAGTGATGATGTCATTCGAATGACAAGCCGATAACCTCTAACAAGTACTTGATCATGCTAACCGCGCGCTCAAAGCACGCGAACTGTTTCTTTATTTTCCAATGTCTTTCTCAGGAACGACCGATGAAGAAGGGCGATTCGAGGAATCAGGGGCAGCATTCACATCGGCTCTTATATCTTCAGGGACAACCACGCCGGGTCTTCTCATCAAGATTCGTCCCGCCCGAATAGCTTTGTCCAGGGCTTTATCACGCTGAGCTTTGAAAGTGACAGCAGCTTCTTCGGCAACCTTAACAGCCTGCTGAGCAGATTCTAACTCCTGAGCAATGGATTTCTTAGAAGCTCGGAGTCCCTTGATGGTGGCATCCTTTGCTGATAGCAACTGTGTAAGGCGGGTCACTTCGTCCGAGGATTCTTGCAGCTGACGGCGCTGATTGTCCAGCTCCTCCATCGTAAAACGGTGGCTCCTCTCCAAGATGGTCAGCGAGTTGCTGGAATCTCGGTACAATCTGTCCAGGTTGTCGCGAGAAGCAGCAAGGATGCGTTTTTCTTCCTACAAGCAAAAATCAACTCATTCAAAATCCAAGAGCATGATAAGGCGAAGCACGGGTTCGTAAGCTACCTTCTCAGAGTCAAGCTGAGCATGAAGAGAAGAACTCAGAGCGTTAGCATCATCCAAAGCCGCGGAGACCTGACTCAATTCAATCTGGCTCTGAGAATACTTCTCCTCAAAGTCAGCGCACCGTCGAGCCATCTCAGCTTGATCTTGGGAATGTTTTTCTTCAAGAACTGTAATCCGCCGAGTCATCCCTATCAAGAGGTATTCAAACGAAATGAGGTCAGAAGGCAAAACAATCCACGAGCAAGAACAAAGAAAAAAGAAGAAAAGACACTAACCAGCATTAGTTGCCTCCAACTCGGATACACGACCCCGAAGCAACACCGGATTCCAACGCTCAAGAGATGAAGCCACCTCCGGGATGGAAGCACCCTGCGACTTCAGCTGGCCGACCATTCCATCCACCAAAACCTGATAAGAAGAGCGGATGAACATAATGGCAACAATTCATGCAACATAAAGGTCAAACTAAAGCATAGCACAGCACCTGGAGGTTGGAAAAAAGCGAAGGGATCCCCAAGTCAGGAGAAATCAGCTGATGACCAGGTGCCAGACCACCACCCGAAGCAGCTTGCAGCAGACCAGCAGGAACGAGCTCAGTACATTCAGCAGAGCCTAACGCCAGACCAGTGGGGATGCTACCCTCTAAAGCGACCCCCTGATCCGGAGTTTGAGCCACCACCATGCCGCCAGAGTGTGGAGGTGAACCCACATGAACATCCATGGAAGTGCAGGAAGGAGACCTCGCTCGGACACCCTCGGGGGCTGGGTCAAGGTTGGCACTGCCCACTCGAGCCGGGTCATCCCCGGCAACACCCTCGGGGGCTGGGTAGTGGCCTACACTCCTCACCCGAGCTGAGTCCTCCCCGGCGACATCCTCGGGGGCTGGGCACGTGTCAGCACTATTCAAGGGATCCAAGCTCTCTGCCGTAACCACCTCTAAGGTTGACGGGCCTTCAGCTACTTCCATGGGATCAGGACGATCCAAGTCAGCATCCCGACCCTCGAGATCATGCTCTAAGGTCGACGAGGCACGGGATGACCTCAACCCAGCATCTGGCACGGCTGCACAAGTTTCTGTTGCATCAACATCTGCAGGTTCCAACAACAAGTTCTCAGGGACCATATCCTCTAGAGCTTGATCAAAATTGGCCATGAACAGTTCTTGCAGACCAATAAGGGCAGACAAGGCAGGAGAAGGAACCCCACTACTTCCACCGCTAGCGACGAACTGCCGACTGTTTTTCTGAGTTAATGGAGTTTCATTTTCTTCCTCCTCATCCTCCACAGTAACAGCACAAACAGCATCCTTAGGGATGGCAGTGGGTAAGGTACCCAGTGGGTACACAAAGCCATACCCATACCCACTAGGAAAAAATTGACCCATACCCATACCCACTACCCATCATGGGTACAAAATTACGCCATACCCATACCCACCATGGGTAGCGGGTACCCATCGGGTACCCATACCCATTAACATTACGATAGACATGATCATTTGAATCGCAAAAATAAGTACCGGCATAACAAATATATCGAACTCAACATAATTTTATCACATGTTCAACAATATTCAACATTAAATGGCAATATCATGCCTCCAAATCACACAAAACATAGCATTGATTCTATAAAATTGTGGACAAAACAGTCATTTTATATGAGACATATAAATCCGGACCCACGTGTCATATATTAGCGGGTTCCCCATCGGGTAGCGGGTATGGGACAACAGAGAACATACCCACGCCCACCATACCCGATGGGCATAACAAATGACCCAATAAAATACCCATGGGTATCAAAATCCGCCATACCCGTGCCCTAATAGGGTTTTTACCCATCGGGTTTCGGGTTTCGGGTACCCATTGCCATCCCTAAGCATCCTCATTGGGGTCAGCAGCAGGCGGAGCGCACCCATTGGGATCAATGTCAGCAAGGCCAGTTGCAGTCATTTCTTCGGCAGCAGGAGCTAAGGTACTGGCATCCTCGTCAAAGCTGGATACTCGCCGGAGGCGTCTTCTCTTCTTCTTCTGCTCATCAGCAGAAGGCTCGGGCTGACTGGTTCGGCTAGGGCGCCTCGGGCGAGTACTGACAGGTTTCGGGACATCCAAGGTCGCATCAACCCCTGGAAGGGGCACCACTGCCAATGTACCATCAGGAGCAGCATCAGATGAATCCTCAGCTAGTAGATCGAGCATGTCATTTATGTCTGCATCACTAGGGTTCAGGGGCACTTCAAAATAAATCTGCCGTTCATCATCAGGTATCTCCCCGAGCGAAGCAACTAAGGAACGGACCTCTTCAGCAGAGGGTCGCACTCTAAGACCCAAATTGCTATCTGTCACGGGCGGATTGGACACAAAAAGGGTGAAAGCTTTGG
The DNA here is from genome assembly GCF_902167145.1 of Zea mays. Classification (NCBI taxonomy): domain Eukaryota; kingdom Viridiplantae; phylum Streptophyta; class Magnoliopsida; order Poales; family Poaceae; genus Zea; species Zea mays. The sequence continues at coordinate 127,971,802 of NC_050105.1, read as the reverse complement.
GAGAAGGTAGGTTCCAAGCCGAGTATGCCACTGGAGCACCAACGTTTGAAACTTTACCCCTGAGGATCATTTCGAGTCGGCTTACCAAATCAACAGAAGGAATTCTCCTATTGGTAACTCGGGTTGAGTCGGCCAGCCCTCGGTAAAGATATGCCGGATAGGCCCTGTCTTTCAGCGGCTGAATGTTTTTGAAAACAAAATCTGTGACCACAGCTTCGGCAGTCAGACCTCTCTCTTTCAGTAATCCGACTTCAGTAAGCAACACGCCTGCCTCGGCCACTTCTTGATCCGTGGGAAACTCAGTCCAACTCGGAGTACGAACGTCTGGCTGTCTTCCTGAGCGGGAAGGGAGAGAATTTCCATAATTATCAATTATAAACCACTCCAGACGCCAACCTTTAATGCTGTCTTTGAGGGGTATCTCGAGATACTCGGTCTTCCGCCCACCGCGCATCTCCAAACTGGCACCTCCGACCAACTGATGTTGCCCCCCGGCCATCCCAGGACGGCAGTGATACAGATACTTCCATAAACCAAAATGAGGCAGCACGCCGAGATAAGCTTCACAAAGGTGAACGAAAATAGAGATTTGGAGAATGGAATTAGGGTTCAAATGAGTCAGGTTGATGTGATAAAAATCAAGGAGGCCACGGAAAAAAGGAGATATGGGAAGGCCGAGGCCGCGAAGAAGGAAAGGAGTGTAAACTACTGACTCGTGGGTATCTTTGGTTGGGACAGTAGTCCCGTGGCAAGCCCGCCAAGAACAGAGTTCCCGCGGAGGAAGAACCCCGATGGAGACAAGGCGGAGAAGCTCAGCTTCAGAAATTACAGACATGTGGTTACCTGCGAAGGGTAACTGGCTGTTGGGGTCGATTGCGGGGATCACTGCAGCAGACGAGTTCGCAGTTTTTCTCTTGGGCGCCATCTCGCTTCTCACTGGCGAAACAGAGTAGGAGGCGAGTGGCAGAGAAGATTCAGATGCGGAAATGCAAGAACTAGGGCACGGAAAGCAAAGGCGGCTAAAAGCGCGACTCTTAAGGGATATTCCTGAGCCAGATACCCTTTCAAAGAGTGCCCAGTCATCACCCGGCGATCATTTCCGAAATCCCAGCATGCCACGTGGAAATCCGACAGTTATTCCCAAGAAAGCCGACGTGCCACCTCATCACTCGGTTATTTTCCTCAAAGTAACTTGTGAAGCTGGCTATCACTCGGCGTTGCCTCTAACACGCCGGCCACATGTTCAATCGCTCGGCATTACTTCTAAAATGCCGACGCCGACCTTCAATCACTCGGCGTGTCCTCTAACACGCTGACCACGTGTTCAAACGCTCGGCATTACTTCTAAAAATGCCGACGCTGACCTTCAATCACTCGGCGTTGTTTCTAAAACGCCGACCCCGTATTCTGTCGCTCGGCATTACTTCTAAAATGCCGATGCCGACCTTCTATCATTCGGCATTGCCTCTAAAAAACGCCGGTCTTGCGTTCGATTGCTTGGTGTTACTTCTAAAACACTGATGTCAGCCTTCACATCGCTCGGCGTTGTTTCCACTATATCAAAAGAATCAGTTCAACATTCAGGAAAAGCAACGACAAGTCATCGAAAAGGGGGGATCAACGACAGTTCTTCATTAAAGGGAAGTTAACGAGATTACAAACCAACTCTTCACGAGTTGGTACTTCCCTACTTCTACTCTACATTACTACTACTACTAAACTACACTATACTACTCTACATTATTACTACTACTAAACTACACTAATTACTACTACATTATTCTAACTATACTAAACTATACTAACATCTAAGAAGACCAGTGGCGTCTAGCCACTGGCTCTGCCCCTGCCGCCACCGCCGCCCTTGGTGCTGCCCCTGCTGCTGCCGCCCTTGGTGCTGCCCTTGCTGCTGTCGCCCTTGGTGCTGCCCCTGCTGCCGTCGCCGCCGCCCCTGCCACTGCCGCTGCCGTCACCGTCGCCGTCGTCGTCGTCGTCGTCGTCCTCATCCTCTTCGCCGCCGTCCGAGTCCTCCTCATCCGAGGAGTACTCCGACTCATCCGAGCCCTCGAGCCCGGAGCGCTCGACGGCCCGGATGTACGTCCAGACCTCCGCGGCTATCCCCTGGGAGTCGTCCGAGTCATCGGACGACGCCGGGGGAGAGACGGGAGCCGGAGACCCCTCGGACTCGGAGGAGAACTCCTCCTCCGAGTATTCCGAGTCACCGAAATCCTCCGATGGAGGAGTCGGCTCGCGCTTGCGCTTGTTGTTCTTGCCCATGGCGGAAGCAGACAGAAGGGAGGAAAAGAAGGCAGTAAGGAGCAGCGAAGAGATGTGAAGAAACCAGAGAAGCAAAGGGGTTATTTATAGAAGGGAAAGGCAACCGCTCACCGCGGTCACTGAACAGTCGCAAGGCATTCAATAAGCACTTCCACCCATCTGAAGACACGTCAGACGGCGGACGCCGTTTCATGCAACACTACACCCATTGGGACTCCAGTCAACAGCGCAAAGGATATGATTACACTAGCCGTCCCGTCGCATTACTACTCAGAGGCAACCGGCTAAAATACTCAGCGTACCAAGCCGTCCCTAGCCCACACCCATTGGGGGGGGACGCCCAGGAATTATCAGTATATTTTTCAAAACGGTCACATCCGTGCAGGGCATGCAGTGAATACCTCAAGACAAAAATGAGATATCAGTAAGGATCAGAGGAAAGCCAAATATAGCTAGCAAAGTACAAGATATGGCCGACAGAAGCGACGTAAAGACTAGACAGAGAACGTCCGTCAAACGTCCAATCAATCGCAGAAGCAAATAAATTGCACTACCTAGCAAGATATGGATGGATTGCAAACTCGGCTGCTAAAGACAAAATATACGCTGACCTTTGCAGCAAAATATTGATGACATAATGCTGACCTCCAAAGCATAATGCAAAATAGCTTCATGCCAGTTTCCACAAGCGAAAGGAAGACCTTCGAATGGATTATCCTTAAAAATCCATTTGAAGGTCGGGGGCTACACCCATTGGGTGCACCTTCGGAGCACCCCATGGAGTATTATTCTAAACCAATATAGCGCCGACTTCTAACGCGTAGAGCAAGATTGAAAAGACCAATCCCCAACCGAGATGCAGGAGCGCGAATGGAGATAACCTTTGGAAGAAGACCTTCGAGTAGATTATCTTCTAAAATCTACTCAAAGGTCGGGGGCTACACCCATTGGGTGCACCTCCGGTGCACCCAATGAAGTCCAGAGCCTTACAATCCAAAATGCCGACCTCTAAGGCACAAGCACAAAACAAAACTTTGGTCGAACGAGTGATCAGAGCCAGAGAAGACAGCAGGAAGTCATTTTTTGGACCTTGGATCTTTGAGTTGATTACCTCTAAATCAACCCAAAGATCGGGGGCTTGTGGGGGATAGATATCCCCTGGGTCCACTAAAGAAGTAAAAGGCCTCACGAAAGGCCCAAGGGCCCAATAATTCGTAAGGTCATTCTTTCGTGGGCCTAGGGAAAGGCAACCAACAAAGAAAAGAAGACGTGAGACTGATTAGTGCAAACTCAGACGGCCCACAACGTCGAATGAATGAATCGCAACAGAAACCTGACTTTCCCGCGCTGAAGCCCCCATGCAACGGAGCTATGCGAGGATAAGTCGGCGAGGATTGTGTAGGGATAAACTCAAGAGGTTCACTATCTTTTAGCTACTTGTTGTTATCATATCACATGTACTGTCCCACGGTCGAGTATATAAGGCCTAGGGGGCATCCCTTCAGAACGATCGACCCTGTTCTACTTAGCCACCCACATAAGCTCTCTGCGCCCTCTATCCAGAGAACCCTCTTGTAACCACGCTCATATACTCACCAGGACGTAGGGTGTTACGCACTTCTAAGCGGCCCGAACCTGCAAATCTTGTCCATTGTCCCTCGTGCGACCGGCACGAACCATTTTGCTACAGTCGTTGACACCGTCCTACTCCTAAAAACACCTTGAGGGGCAACCCCGGGTGTGCGGTCGGACCCAAAACACCGACAGGCCGTGAAACGAATCTTGAGATATTTAGTTAATACACCTAAGTTTGGCCTTTGGTACCCTAAGGGATCCACCTTTGATTTAATAGGTTACTCAGATGCTAATTGGGCAGGGTGTAAAATTGATAGAAAGAGCACATCAGGGACTTGTTAGTTCTTGGGAAGATCGCTGGTGTCTTGGGCTTTAAAGAAACAAAATTCAGTAGCTCTTTCTACGGCCGAAGCCGAGTACATTGCTGCAGGCCATTGTTGCGCGCAATTGCTTTGGATGAGGCAAACCCTTAGGGACTATGGCTACAAATTAACCAAAGTCCCTCTCCTATGTGATAATGAGAGTGCAATTCGTATGGCGGATAATCCCGTTGAGCACAGCCGCACTAAGCACATAGCCATTCGGTATCACTTTTTGAGGGATCACCAACAACGGGGGGATATCGAGATTGCTTATGTTAGCACCAAAGAACAATTAGCCGATATCTTTACCAAACCACTAGATGAGAAAACCTTTACCAAACTTAGGAATGAGCTAAACATTCTTGATTCTCGAAATTTTGATTGATACTTTGCACACATAGCTCATTTATGTACCTTTGATCATATCTCTTTTATGTCTACGACTAATGTGTTTTTCAAGTGTATCTCATGCTAAGTCATAGATTGAAAGGGAAATGGAGTCTTCGGTGAAGACAAGGCTTCCACTCCACTCTACCGGTATTATTTACCCTTCGCCGTCACTCTGCATCGCTCTCCACTTTGGTATAATCCTTCACTCATATATTGATTGCCAAAGGGGGAGAGAATTTAAAAAGGACTCTAAAGACTCCGTTTTTGGCGATTAATGCCAAAGTGGGAGAGAGTATTAGCCCAAAGCAAAAGGACCGCACCACCATGCCAATTTCAAAATTCTTCGAAACAAAGTTGTTTTCAAATGCTATCTTTGAAATTAGTACTCCTCTAAGAAATTCTATCTCATTTGGTATCTATATCTTAAGGAGGAGTTTTTCAAAAATTGGTATCTAAAATACTTGATCTTCTTTCAGTTTGTAAAACCCTTTTGAACACTAAGAGGAGAATTTCATTAAGGGGGAGTTTTGTTTAGTCAAAGGAAAAGCATTTGAAACAGGGGGAGAAAATTTCAAATCTTAAAAATGCTTCTTGAAATCTTATTCATATACCTTTGACTATTTGCAAAAGACTTTGAAAAAGAATTTCCAAAAAGATTTGCAAAAACAAAACAAGTGGTGCAAGTGTGGTCCAAAATATTAAAAGAAAGAAAGCAATCCATGCATATCTTATGAAAGTTTAAATTGGTTCAATTCCAAGCAACCTTTGCACTTACCTTATGCAAACTAGTTCAATTCTGCACTTATATATCTGCTTTGGTTTGTGTTGGCATCAATCACCAAAAAGGGGGAGATTGAAAGGGAAATAGAGTCAAACCTTTTCCTAAATGATTTTGGTGGTTGAATTGACCAACACAAATAATTGGACTAACTAGTTTGCTCTAGATTATAAGTTATACAGATGCCAAAGGTTCAACACAAACCAATTAAAAGTCCAAGATAGGGTTCAAAAAGAAAGGAGCAAAACCAACTGAAGGCTGCCGTGGTCTGGCCCACCGGACAGTGTCCGGTGCACCAGGGAGATCAACTCTGAACTGCTCAACTTTGGGTTTTTGGAGAGTCACTCCGCTATAATTCACCGGACTGTCCGGTGTAGCACCGGACTGTCCGGTGTGCCATGCAGAGCAACGGCTACTGCGCCAACGGTCATCTGCAAAAGTGAACAGTGAACATGAACAGTGCGCGTACAGCGCGCGCAGAGTCAGAGCAGCGCCAGAAGGCGCACCGGACAGTGAACAGTGACTGTTCAGAGCACCTAGAGGGGGGTGAATAGGTGATCCTGTAAAACTTAAACTTATAGCCACAAAAACTTGTTAAGTGTTAGCATAATAATTGCCAAGTGGCTTAGAGAGGAGTCTCAACAAAACACAATACCACAAGAGATCAAACACAGAGATGACACAGTGGTTTATCCCGTGGTTCGGCCAAGACCAACGCTTGCCTACTCCACGTTGTGGCGTCCCAACGGACGAGGGTTGCAATCAACCCCTCTCAAGCGGTCCAAAGACCAACTTGAATACCACGGTGTTTTGCTTTGCCTTTCAATATCCCGTTTGCGAGGAATCTCCACAACTTGGAGTCTCTCGCCCTTACACTTTCGATTCACAAAGAAATACGGAGTAAGGGAGGGAAGCAACACACACAAATCCACAGCAAAATGCGCACACACACGGCCAAGAATCGAGCTCAAAAGACTATCTCAAAGTTCTCACTAGAACGGAGCTCGAATCACTGAGAATGACAAACGAATGCGCAAAGACTGAGTGTGGATGATCAAGAATGCTCTAGGGTTGCTTGGTGTTTTCCTCCATGCGCCTAGGGGTCCCTTTTATAGCCCCAAGGCAGCTAGGAGCCGTTGAGAGCAAATCTGGAAGGCCAATCTTGCCTTCAGTCGTCGGGTGCACCGGACAGTCCGGTGCACACCGGACACTGTCCGGTGCCCGATTTCTTTCCTTAAACGGCGCAGCCGACCGTTGTGGATCTGGGAGCCGTTGGCACACCGGACATGTCCGGTGCACACCGGACAGTCCGGTGCCCCCTTCCGACCGTTGGCCCGGCCACGTGTCGCGCGCAGATTCCGTGGCCGACCGTTGGCTCGGCCGACCGTTGGCTCGGCCGACCGTTGGCTCACCGGACAGTCCGGTGCACACCGGACAGTCCGGTGAATTTTAGCCGTACGCCGTCGGCGAATTCCCGAGAGTGGTCACTTCACGCCGAGTCAGCCTGGCGCACCGGACACTGTCCGGTGCACCACCGGACAGTCCGGTGCTCCAGACCGAACAGCCTTTTGGCTGTACACAGCCAACTTATCTCAAACTCGATTTCTCCTGTTTCAAGCACTTAGACACAATACATTAGTCTTCAAAACAATGTACTAAGGCTTAGAAACATACCTTTACTCTTGATTTGCACTTTGTCCATCCATGATCATAAATTCACACTTAAGCACTTGTGTTGGCACCCAATCACCAAAATACTTAGAAATGGCCCAAGGGCACATTTCCCTTTCAATCTCCCCCTTTTTGGTGATTTATGCCAACACAACATAAAGCAACTAGAACAAGTGCAATATCACTTCAAATAAAACTCAAATTTATTTTGATTCAATTTTTGGCATATATGGATCATCCTTTGCTACCACTTGGTTTGTTTTTGCAAATCAAACTCAAATCTCTATCTCTAAGTCAAACACACATGTTGAAGCATAAAGAGTCATTCCAAAAGAGATTTGATCAAGGATTTCAAAAACTCCCCCTATTTCCCATAATCAACACTTCTCCCCACAAGAAGCCAACTTTTGACAAAAGAGACAATAAAAGAGTTTTGACAAACCAAAAGCTCTATTCTACTATTTTCAAAATTTCTCAAGTGGTAGCTGATCCATTTATTGCTTTGGCCTTTATTTTCTCCCCCTTTGGCATCAAGCACCAAACCGGGATCAATCTTGGCCCTTTAACCCCATTGCCTCACCAAAATCATCAATAAGAATACAAAGGCAATAAGAGTATATGAGATGAACTTGGAATAAGTTACTCTCTCATCGGAGTGCAGTGGAAGTCTTTCATGGTCCAAGTCCACCTTTTCCCTTTCAATCCTTCTTTGAGACTAAAGCATCAACTCAAGCACATGGTTAGTCTCAAAGGGTCAAGTTGTAACACAACTCCCCCTAAATATGTGCATCACTTACACAAGGACTTGTGAGGTCCAGGGAATGTTTGTACAACTTGAGCACCACAATAAACAAAACTTATGCAGAATGAACATGATCAAAGGCATATACACATGTATGCTACAATTCAATCCAAGTTCCGCGAATCTAAAACATTTAGCTCACTTCGCAACCTGCAAAAGGTCTTCTCATCTAGAGGCTTGGTAAAGATATCGGCTAGCTGGTTCTCGGTGCTCACATGAAACACTTCGATATCTCCCTTTTGCTGGTGGTCTCTCAAAAAGTGATGCCGGATGTCAATGTGCTTTGTGCGGCTGTGTTCAACAGGATTTTCCGCCATGCGGATAGCACTCTCATTATCACATAGGAGTGGGACTTTGCTCAGATTGTAGCCAAAGTCCCGGAGGGTTTGCCTCATCCAAAGTAGTTGCGCGCAACACTGTCCTGCGGCAACATACTTGGCCTCAGCGGTGGATAGGGCAACAGAAGTTTGTTTCTTGGAGTTCCACGACACCAGGGACCTTCCTAAGAATTGGCACGTCCCCGATGTACTCTTCCTATCGACCTTACATCCAGCATAGTCGGAATCTGAGTATCCAACCAAGTCAAAGGTAGACCCCTTTGGATACCAGAGCCCGAAGCAAGGCGTAGCAATCAAATATCTAAGAATTCGCTTTACCGCCACTAAGTGACACTCCTTAGGATCGGATTGAAATCTAGCACACATGCATACGCTAAGCATAATATCCGGTCTACTAGCACATAAATAAAGTAAAGACCCTATCATTGACCGGTATGCTTTTTGATCCACGGACTTACCTCCTTTGTTGAGGTCGGTGTGTCCGTCGGTCCCTATCGGAGTCTTTGCGGGCTTGGCGTCCTTCATCCCAAACCGCTTTAGCAGATCTTGCGTGTACTTTGTTTGGGAGATGAAGGTGCCGTCCTTGAGTTGCTTCACTTGGAACCCTAGGAAGTAGTTCAACTCGCCCATCATCGACATCTCGAATTTCTGTGTCATCACCCTGCTAAACTCTTCACAAGACTTTTGGTTAGTACACAACAGGAATTCCGTTGACTCTCGTCGGCCAGCTTAATTCCCGTCGGCCAGTGTAAAAGTCGACGGGAATTAAGTAACTCCCGTCGGTCGTCAACTAGCTGACGGGAATTATTTTAATTCCCGTCGGCCACGTCCCTGGCCGACGGGGTTTAGTAATTCCCGTCGGCTTTGTCCCTAAGCCGACGGGGGTTATTTAATTCCCGTCGGCCACGTCATAGGCCGACGGGGATTAATGGTTTTAGAGCAACGGCCGAGCCCGCGCGGACTCATTCTTCCTCCTCTCTCTCGCTGAAATTGACGAGCCGCCGTCGCCCGTTCGAGCCGCCGCCCGCCCGAGCTCCAACGCCGGCGCCCGCCCGCGCCACCTACGCCGCCGCCCGCCCGTGCCCCCGCCGCCCGTCCGAGCCGCCGCCCGCCCGGGCCCCAACGCCGGCGCCCGCCCGCGCCCCAACGCCGGCGCCCGCCCTCGCCCCAGCCGCCGCCCGCCCGTGCCCCCGAGCCGCCGCCGCCCGCAGCGAGCAGACGCCCGCCCGAGCCGCCGCCCGCCCGAGCACCCGCGTGGCCGAGCTCCTGCGCCGCCGGGCCGCCGAGCCGCCACGCCACCGCGCCGCCGTCATCCAAGGCCCGCCACCCGAGGCCGGAACGCCGCCCCCGAGGCCGCCAACGCCCTCAGTTCGTCCCGAAGCGCCGCCGTCCGCCCGAACGCCGCTTCTAGCCCTCGTCGAGGTATAATCCTACCTATATGTAAATAAATGTGATTATTTTCGTCGGTTTTTTATGGCCGACGGGAGTTAGCTTTAATGTGATTAGAGTGTGATTAGAGTTAGTTTATGTGGCTTGATTAGAGTGTGATTATTGTTTATTTTCGTCGGTTTTTATGGCCGACGGGAGTTAACTGTAATACGATTACAATTTGTTAGTTTAATATCACATGTTAATTTTCGTCGGTTTTAATATCACATGTTATTTATTAGTATTATTTGACTTAAAATTGGATGTTGCAATATTGTTAATTAATTATTATCATGTTAATGTGATGAAGGTGATGTTATGTGTATATATATATATATAGTTTTACTACTTACCTATAGATATATGTGTGACGTGTAGAAACATAAATGTCTCACACGCACTCTTTACTCGTACACACAGCCGCAATAATGGGTGATATACGTGATTGGATGTATGAAGGTTTCAAGAAGGGTGGGTGTCATACAAGTGAATGGTTTGTCAAGACGCAGATGTTTCTGGACCATGCAGCTGCTTTGTCACAAATAGATAATATTAGGTGTCCATGCAATAAATGTAGAAATATGACGAGCCACACAAAGAGGCAGGTCACACTACACCTGTGTTCGCATGGTTTCGTGCCAGGCTATAAGGTCTGGTATCTCCATGGTGAAGATGTTGAACGAGCAGCAGAAGTAGAAGTTGATGATGGTGAAGATGATGTTGATAGGATGGACCAGATGCTTGAGGATCTGCAGCCTGAACTGGCACCAGATCATCATGATTCACCTACACCGGAGGTTCAGAAGTTTTTCGACCTACTCAAAGCGTCAGAAGAGCCTCTTCACGGGCACACTGACGTGACCGTACTGGAATTCGTGACCCGACTGATGTCAATCAAGTCCAAGTTTGCATTCTCAATTAATTGTTACAAGGAGCTTGTGGATTTGATTAGCGAGGTTCTTCCTACGGGTCACAAGATGCCCAAAGACATGTACCAGTCCAAGAAATTGCTTGAAGGTCTTGGTATGGAGTATGAGAAGATTGATGTTTGCCAAGACAACTGTATGCTTTTTTGGAAGGAACATGGCAGAGAACAGAAATGCTTAAAATGTGGGAAGTCGAGGTACGTGGAGCTTGTAAATGAAGATGGGGAGAAGGTGGTGACAAAGGTTGCACATAAACAGCTTCGGTACATGCCTCTCACTCCTAGAGTGAAACGTTTGTTTCTCTCGAGAAAGACCGCTATGCACATGAGGTGGCATAAAGATTGTACGGACAGACAAGATGGGTTAATGGTGCACCCGTCAGATGGTGATGCATGGAAGGCTCTTGACAAATTTGATCCAGATTTTGCCAGCGATGCAAGAAACGTTCGTATCGGCTTGGCAACTGATGGTTTCACGCCGTTCAATATGACCGCTGCGTCGTATTCATGTTGGCCTGTCATTGCCATACCATACAACCTTCCACCTGCTCTATGCATGAAATATGAGTTTATGTTCCTATGTCTTGTTATACCTGGGCCTGAGCATCCTGGCGTACGCCTCAATGTGATGCTTCAACCACTGATTGAAGAGTTAAAGAAGCTATGGCAAGGTGTGGAAGCCTATGACTGCTTCAAGAAGCAGAAATTCAATCTTCGTGTTGCATATCTGTTCTCGGTTCATGATTTTATGGCGTATGGTATTTTCTCTGGATGGAGCGTGCATGGTAGATTGACGTGTCCTTATTGTGCTAAAGATACAGATTGTTTTCGTCTTAGTGCTGGTGGCAAGATATGTTACTTTGATTGCCATAGATGTTTTCTACCCTTCAATCACCCCTTCAGAAGGCAGAGAAAGGAATTTAGGAAGGGCACCATTGTCACGAAGGGACCGCCCAAGCGACGTAGTGGGATAGAAATTACAGAAGAGCATATGAAACTTGTCCTAGACGAGAGTGGGAAAAGGTATCAAGGTTTTGGTGAGGAGCATAACTGGACTCACATATGTGGCTTGTGGGAGCTTCCTTATGCTAAGTCATTGATTTTGATGCACAACATCGACGTCATGCATCAAGAGAGTAACTTTTGCCAAGCCCTCATAAATACATGCATGGATTTCCCTGATAAAACGAAAGACAATGACAAGGCACGCATGGACTTAGCAGTGATATGTGATCGTCCAACCCAAGTGCTTAGAGAAAACGGAGGCAAACCAAAAGCTGACTATTGTCTGAAATCTAAGCAACGGAAAGAAGTGATGAAGTGGATGAAGGATATTAAATTTCCCGATGGTTATGCCGCTGGTTTTAGAAGATCTGTGAACTTGAAGACAATGAAGATGAATGGACTGAAGAGCCATGACTTCCACATAATTATGGAGAGGCTCATGCCTGTAATGTTTCGTGGGTACATTTCCGAAGCTGTGTGGAAAACGTTAGCTGAAGTTAGCTATTTCTACAGACAGTTGTGTGCTAAAGAAATCAGAAGAGATGTGATGGAACAGCTGGAGAAAGAGGCACCGGTGCTTTTGTGCAAATTGGAAAAAATATTTCCACCGGGTTTCTTCAATCCTATGCAGCATCTCTTTATACATCTTCCATATGAGGCTAAGGTCGGTGGTCCTGTTCAGTATAGGTGGATGTTTCATATAGAAAGAGCATTAAAGAAGCTTAGAGCAATGGTGGGCAATAAGGCAAGAGTTGAAGGATGTATTGCGGAACAATTTAAACTAAAGGAGGTAGCACACTTCACAAGTTGTTACTTTGCAGAAGAACATAATGTATTTGCTCGAAAGAAAAGGTACCATGATGATGAACGAGAGATGCCTCCGTGTAGTGATCTTTCGATTTTTCAGACAAACGGCAAAGTCGTTGGTCCACCCAAGGCATATCACCTAAGTATGGAAGAACGGAAGTCTGCTTTACTGTACATGTTCACGAATATGCCTGAGGTGGAGAAATACTTTGTGTAAGACTTGTTTTCTTAAACTGTTCATATGTGAATTAGTTTATGTTATCAAATATCTCATGTCATACAATAATATTTGACAGCGAGTTTGATGAACAAAACATGAGGTGTCTCGGTAGGCCAACAGCGAGAGACATAGACAAATTGCGACGCGATGGTATGCATGGGCGACCTAATTTCATTATGTGGCTTCGGGACCGTGTAAGTCTTAATTATGTGGCTCCGAGAGCTAATTTAATTTAACTAATATTACAGAATTTGATAATGCTTTGTGGCATGATTGACAGTTTGGGGAGGAAATGAATTTGAATGATGACTTACGTCAGTTATCTATTGGAAGTGTAACTGCCAAAAGCTATGGACGTTACGACGTCAATGGATATCGCTTTCGTTCAAGCATTTTCGAATCAAGTCATCCTATGGTCGCCACTCAAAATAGTGGAGTCGTTACTAGGGCAACCGACATGGAAGGACACGAAGCCTGCTATTACGGGAAAATCAAAAATATAATCGAGATTACATTTGCTGGAAATAAGCCTTTAGCGCTAGTTTTCTTTGAGTGTAAATGGTATGACCCGAAGTATTATAGGACCGAATTTGGGATGACACAGATCCAACCTGAGAAATTGCTTCAAGGACACGACACGTATATCCTTGCCCATCAAGCAGACCAAGTTTATTTCTCGACATATCCATGCAAAAAGTTGTCTAAATGGAGGGTTGTGTACAATGTAAATCCCCGCGAACGCCTATACACTCCTGGTGAGGACGAATATCAAATTGGTCACCTTGAGCAGGTTGATGAGGTGTTTCAAGAAGAAGATTTGCCAACTAGTTTTCATATTGATCCTGCACCGGCATTAGATTCACTAGTTGCAGACGTTAACGACTTAACTTTTCCTGAGAGACGGAGAAGACATCCTGTTAGGAGAAAAGTTACATGGCGACCTCTGCATAGAAGAGAACAAATAGATCCTGATTTTGATGATATTTAACAAGTAAAGTTGTTTTGTTATTTCATTTGTTTATATTTTAAGTATTATGTCATTTTTGATGCACTAATGAATAATTTCTTATTTTTTATGCAGGATGCCGCCAAAATCAAAGAAGTCAGTGAAGGGGTTGTTCAAGGGCCTGGGCCTTTTTCAGGGCAGTTCTTCGAGCAGCAGCAGACGTCGAGAGCTGTTGAGCGCGGTACATGGAGATGAGGTAACATATCTTGTACAAATAAAGTTGTTTACATATTTACAAATAAATCTTGAGTTGTATGTACCAGGATGAGCAGCACACTGAGGAGCAGCACATTGAGGAGGAGGAGCACAATGAGGCTGAGCAGCACAATGAGGAGGTGGAGCACAATGAGGAGGTGGACCACGTGACATGGGACCAGGCCGCACAGCATCACCAGCCATGGGACCAGTGGGACCACCAGAGAGAGCAGCAACAAGCGTGGGACCAGTGGGGCCAACAGGGCGAACCGGCTGACAACCCGATGGATGATGGCTCGGGAGGCTCTTCAGCGACACGCACACGTCGCTCAAGAAAAAGCCACTCAGTAAAGCCTCGTCACGCGATAGAGCGAGAGGCTGATAGGATTTTAATCATGCCACATGGAGATCGGTGAGTGTAATATATTAACTTATCTAATATAACTATTATGTGTATTGTTAATGTTTTTGTGTACTGCAGGAATTGGGAGGACCTGTCCTTTGACGGCAAGGGACACCACACTCAGGTTAACCTTACGTTGGGTTCTCTTTGCCGCCTTCACTACCCTGGTATAGTGAAGGTGTCAAACGGTGATACCGAGGATGAGGTGCTCGTCAGTACCAGGGATGAGTACAAGTTTAAAAAGGAACGAAACCACACCGACAGACAGGGACTTGTGCGTAATGACTTTTGGGTATGAATTCTTTATTATTTTTGTTATGTTTCTTAATATTGTAAATCTATGACTTATACCATTGTATTTGTATTCTTTATGTTGTAGCTTCGATATCGGTTGCCTGACGGAGAGGATTACATGGGGCATGCTGAACGTGTCTTGCAAAACAATGCAAAGAAGCTGGTGAAGGATGCCATATACTATGCGAGAATTCAGGCTACAAACCTGTATTTTCAAAAGCATCCGGAAGAAGCGGGCCCCTTGAATAAAAAGGAAGGGTCCTCAAAGATATATTTGACTGAGGATCAATATCGTGAGGTTAGTATTCAATTTGTTTTACCCTTTATATTTATTGTTGTGATTGATATAATATGTAACATTGTGTGTGTGCAGGTGATGGTTCCATGGATGGCGCCCGTGCCTGATGCGTACTATGCTTGGTGTCGATATTGGGCTTCCGAAGGCTTCCAGAAAGCGTCAGCGCATCACAGACAATGTCGAGGAACCAATCCTAACCACAAGTTTGGCGGTGACGACATGATACGAAAAGCTAAAAGAATGGTAAGTTTGATCTTTCTATGTCGATCAACAAATAATACGATTGCTTATGAATGTTTTTTGTTTATACAGGAAGCTACGAGTGGCCAAAAGCCTAGTGACATTGAGGTGTACCAGGAGGGCCACAAAGGACCAGACCCGAACAACCCTGACCAGCTCTGCAGCCAGACAGCCACGGATCGCTTGGTGAGTTTTGGCTAAAAAGTTCAAACGTTCAAAGTATATAAATTCCTGCATTTGTAAGGTTGTGAATGATGTATAGGCGGCATATGGGGAGGAGATGGTTCGTCGCCATGGCCCTGACTACGACTGGCGCCATGAACCGGTGGATCCCTCGGTGGTGTACGCAAGTGGTGGTGGCAAAGCACATGGACGGTAAGCTCTAACTTATGAAATTATATGGTTGACACTAAATGGATTATGCAGTAATAACATTTTTTGAATCACTTATAGATATGCACTCTTCGACGGATTCATTGACTCGTCGTCGGTGAGATCTCAGAGGACGGGTTCATCTTCCCGTAGCTCATGCTCTCGTCGACCGAACGAGCAGGAGTTGGAGATTATGAGGATGCGTGAAGAGATGAGACAACAACGTAAATTTATGGAGGCTTGCAATGCTCATAATCAAGCGATGTATCAAGTGAGTACACATAATCCGAACTCTAAATTATTATATTTCAATACAACATCTTCAGTAGTAACACATATGTGTTTAACAGTTAATGCAGCAACAGGGCATCACATCAAATTTTCCACCGCCACCACAATGGAGCCAATTTGCAAACACACCAGTTCCACCACCACAGTTCACCACCCCTCCGACACATATACCTGCACCTGGAGATAGGGTACGTTTGATAACTCTCCATTAATTTATACACTTGTATACTTTTTGATATTTGCATTTAACGTGTTGATATTTGCTAACTTGCATAGGTTACGCCTGAAGCGGGTGGCAGTGGGTCTGATCCAGCAGCAGGGACTGGATTTGTTGACTCGCTCTTCGCGTTCCCTCCTCCTGGTGGTGAAGGCGGCAGCGGTCAAAGCTCTAACCACCCAAGTGGTGGTTATCTCTAAACACTTAAACTCGTGCTCGTTATGTTTTTAACTCCTGGACGTTATGTTTGTGTAAACACTCTCGTATCTGAAATGTTTGTGATGTGTGAATTATATCAATGTGTTTGTGATGTGTGATGTCAATGATGTGTTTGTGATGTGTGATGTCAATGCATTTGTGATTTATATGTTTATGTGATACGTTTTGTCATATGTTTGTGATATATATGTTTTGTGTATGTTATGTGTGAGAAATATCTAATTTGGTGTTGCTGTTGCAGAAATATAGGTTAACTCCCGTCGGCCCAGTTAATTCCCGTCGGTTTGACCATAGCCGACGGGAATTGACTCTTAACTCCCGTCGGCCCAGATAATTCCCGTCGGCTGACCTGGCCGACGGGAATTAATTAGTAATTCCCGTCGGTTGACCTGGCCGACGTGAATTAGCCCTTATTCCCGTCGGCTCGATATTGGCCGACGGGGATTACGTATTCCC
Organism: Zea mays; assembly: GCF_902167145.1. Lineage (NCBI taxonomy): Eukaryota > Viridiplantae > Streptophyta > Magnoliopsida > Poales > Poaceae > Zea > Zea mays. The sequence goes on along the minus strand of NC_050105.1, from coordinate 127,955,233 downwards.
GTCGGCGGCCGACGGGAATAACCGTATCCCCGACATGGAACGCCTGGCGGCTGACAACCGACGGGAATAAGGGCTAAACCGACGGGAATTACTTATTCCCGTCGGTTTAGTGCTTATTCCCGTCAGTTCCTGGCCGACGGGAATTAACTGTTTTCCTGTAGTGGTAGAACCAAATATTATGTCATCGACATAAATTTGGCACACAAACAAATCACCATCACATGTCTTTGTAAAAAGAGTTGGATCGGCTTTCCCAACCTTGAAAGCATTAACAATTAGAAAGTCTCTAAGGCATTCATACCATGCTCTTGGGGCTTGCTTAAGTCCATAGAGCGCCTTAGAGAGCTTACACACGTGGTCGGGGTATCGTTCATCCTCGAAACCAGGGGGTTGCTCCACGTACACCTCCTCCTTGATCGGCCCATTGAGGAAAGCGCTCTTCACATCCATTTGGTACAACCTGAAAGAATGGTGAGCGGCATATGCTAGCAAGATACGAATTGATTCTAGCCTAGCCACAGGAGCAAAAGTTTCCTCAAAGTCCAAACCTGCGACTTGGGCATAACCTTTTGCCACAAGCCGAGCCTTGTTCCTTGTCACCACCCCGTGCTCGTCCTGTTTGTTGCGGAACACCCACTTGGTTCCCACAACATTTTGCTTGGGGCGAGGCACCAGTGTCCAAACTTCATTGCGCTTGAAATTGTTGAGTTCCTCTTGCATGGCCAACACCCAGTCCGGATCTAGCAAGGCTTCCTCTACCCTGAAAGGCTCAATAGAAGAGACAAAGGAGTAATGCTCACAAAAATTAACTAATCGAGATCGAGTAGTTACTCCCTTGCTAATGTCACCCAGAATTTGGTCGACGGGATGATCCCTTTGAATCACTGCTCGAACTTGGGTTGGAGGTGCCGGTTGCGCTTCTTCCTCCATCACATGATCATCTTGTGCTCCCCCTTGATCACATGCCTCCTGTTGATGAACCTGTTCATCGTCTTGAGTTGGGGGATGCACCATAGTTGAGGAAGAAGGTTGATCTCGTTCATCTTGTTCCTGTGGCCGAACTTCTCCAATCGCCATGGTTCGTATAGCGGCCGTCGGAACATCTTCTTCATCTACATCATCACAATCAACAACTTGCTCTCTTGGAGAGCCATTAGTCTCATCAAATACAACGTCGCTAGAGACTTCAACCAAACCCGATGACTTGTTGAAGACTCTATACGCCTTTGTATTTGAGTCATATCCTAACAAAAACCCTTCTACAGCTTTGGGAGCAAACTTAGAATTTCTACCCTTCTTCACTAGAATGTAGCATTTACTCCCAAATACACGAAAGTACGATACATTGGGTTTGTTACCGGTTAGTAGCTCATATGAGGTCTTCTTGAGGAGGCGATGAAGGTAGACCCTGTTGATGGCGTGGCAAGCCGTGTTCACGGCTTCCGACCAAAAGCACTCGGGGGTCTTGAATTCTCCTAGCATCGTCCTCGCCATATCGATTAGCGTCCTGTTCTTCCTCTCTACCACACCATTTTGCTGTGGTGTGTAGGGAGCGGAGAACTCGTGCTTGATCCCTTCCTCCTCAAGGAACTCCTCCACTTGAAGGTTCTTGAACTCGGACCCGTTGTCGCTCCTTATCTTCTTCACCTTGAGCTCAAACTCATTTTGAGCTCTCCTGAGGAAGCGCTTCAGGGTCCCTTGGGTTTCAGACTTATCCTGCAAAAAGAACACCCAAGTGAAGCGGGAAAAGTCATCAACAATAACTAAACCATACTTACTTCCTCCTATGCTCAGATAGGCGACGAGTCCGAAGAGGTCCATATGCAGCAGCTCCAGAGGTCTTGAGGTGGTCATCACATTCTTGCTGTGATGTGCTCCTCCCACTTGTTTACCTGCTTGACAAGCTGCACAAGGTCTATCTTTTTCGAATTGCACGTTAGTCAAACATATCACGTGTTCTCCCTTTAGAAGCTTGTGAAGGTTCTTCATCCCCACATGTGCTAAGCGGCGATGCCACAGCCAGCCCATGCTAGTCTTAGCTATTAAGCATGCATCTAGACCGGCCTCTTCTTTTGCAAAATCAACTAAATAAAGTTTGCCGTCTAATACACCCTTAAAAGCTAGTGAACCATCACTTCTTCTAAAGACAGACACATCTACATTTGTAAATAGACAGTTATATCCCATATTGCATAATTGACTAACCGATAGCAAATTATAACCAAGAGACTCTACTAAAAACACATTAGAGATAGAGTGCTCATTAGAAATTGCAATTTTACCTAACCCTTTTACCTTGCCTTGATTCCCATCACCGAATATAATTGAATCTTGGGAATCCTTATTCTTGACGTAGGAGGTGAACATCTTCTTCTCCCCCGTCATATGGTTTGTGCATCCGCTGTCGATAATCCAGCTTGAACCCCCGGATGCATAAACCTGCAAGGCAAATTTAGGCTTGGGACTTAGGTACCCAACTCTTGTTGGGTCCTACAAGGTTAGTCACAATTGTCTTAGGGACCCAAATGCAAGTTTTATCTCCCTTGCATTTTGCCCCTAATTTCCTAGCAATCACCTTTCTATCCTTTCTACAAATTGCAAAGGAAGCACTCAAAGCATGATATATTGTAGAAGGTTCATTCATTACTTTCCTAGGAACATTAACAACATTTCTCCTAGGCATATTATGAACAACATTTCTCCTACCAACATTTCTATCATGCATATAAGAAGAACTAAAAGCAACCATGTCATGAGAATCAAAATCATCATAAGCATTGTAACTCCTATAAGCATTTCTAGTTTGTCTCTTATCATGGTACATAAAAGCATGGTTCTTTTTAGCACTACTTGCCATGGGGGCCTTCCCTTTCTCCTTGGCGGAGATGGGAGCCTTATGGCTTGTTAAGTTCTTGGCTTCCCTCTTGAAGCCAAGTCCATCCTTAATTGAGGGGTGTCTACCAATCGTGTAGGCATCCCTTGCAAATTTTAGCTTATCGAAATCATTCTTGCTAGTCTTAAGTTGATCATTAAGACTAGCCAATTCACCATTAAGTTTGGAAATTAAAACTAGGTGTTCACTACAGGCATCAATGTCAAACTCTTTACACCTAGTACAAATTTTAACATGTTCTACACAAGAATTAGATTTATTTGCTACTTCTAATTTAGCATTTAAATCATTGTTAGCACCTTGTAAAGTAGAAATGGTTTCATGACAAGTAGATAATTCATCAGAGAGCATTTCATTCCTTTTAATTTCTAGATCAAGAGAATTTTGTGCACTAACAAATTTATCATGCTCCTCATATAAAAGATCTTCTTGTTTTTCTAGTAATCTATTCTTGTCATTTAAGGCATCAATGAGTTCATTTATCTTATCTATCTTAGATCTATCTAAGCCCTTGAATAAGCATGAATAGTCTATGTCATCATCATCACTAGACTCATCATCACTAGAAGAAGCATAAGTACTAGTATCATGAGTGCTTACTTTCTTCTCCCTTGCCATGAGGCAAGTGTGACTCTTGTTGGGGAAGAGAGATGACTTGTTGAAGGCGGTGGCGGCGAGTCCTTCATTGTCGGAGTCGGAGGAGGAGCAATCCGAATCCCACTCCTTTCCGATATGTGCCTCGCCCTTGGCCTTCCTGTAATGCTTCTTCTTCTCCCTTTTGTTCCCCTTTTCCTGGTCACTTTCATTATCGGGACAGTTAGCAATGAAATGACCAATCTTACCACATTTGAAGCACGAGCGCTTTTCCTTTGTCTTGGTCTTGCTTGGCTGTCCCTTGCGACCTTTAAGCGCCGTCTTGAAGCGCTTAATGATGAGGGCCATCTCCTCATTATTTAGCCCGGCCGCCTCAACTTGCGCCACCTTGCTCGGTAGCGCCTCCTTGCTTCTCGTTGCCTTGAGAGCAATGGGTTGAGGCTCATGAATAGGACCGTTCAACGCGTCGTCCACATATCTTGCCTCCTTGATCATCATTCGCCCGCTTACGAACTTCCCTAGAACTTCTTCGGGCGACATCTTGGTGTACCTAGGATTTTCACGAATATTGTTCACCAAATGAGGATCAAGAACGGTAAAGGACCTTAGCATTAGGCGGACGACGTCGTGATCCGTCCATCGCGTGCTTCCGTAGCTCCTTATTTTGTTGATAAGGGTCTTGAGCCGGTTGTATGTTTGAGTTGGCTCCTCGCCCCTTATCATTGCGAACCGTCCAAGCTCGCCCTCCACCAACTCCATCTTGGTGAGCAAGGTTACATCATTCCTCTCATGAGAGATCTTGAGGGTGTCCCAGATCTGCTTGGCATTGTCCAAGCCGCTCACCTTATGGTACTCGTCCCTGCACAAAGAGACTAGCAACACAGTAGTAGCTTGTGCATTTTTATGAATCTGTTCATTAATAAACATGGGACTATCCGTACTATCAAAGTGCATTCCACTTTCTACAATCTCCCATATGCTAGGATGGAGAGAGAACAAGTGACTATGCATTTTGTGACTCCAAAATCCGTAGTCCTCTCCATCAAAATGAGGAGGTTTACCAAGTGGAATAGATAATAAATGAGCATTAGTACTTTGACGAATACGAGAGTAATCAAAAGAAAAGTTCGAATTGACCGGTTTCTTTTTCTCGTATTCGTTGTGGTCGTTGTCCTTTTGGGAAGAAGTAGACTCATCGCTATCGTCGTAGTAGACGATCTCTTTGATGCGTCTTGTCTTCTTCTTCTTCCCATCTTTGCGCTTGTGGCTCGAGCCCGAGTCAGTGAGCTTGTCATCCTTCGGCTCGTTGACGAAGGACTCCTTCTCCTTGTCGTTGATCACGATTCCCTTCCCCTTAGGATCCATCTCTTCGGGCGATTAGTCTCTTCTTGAAGAGAACGGCTCTGATACCAATTGAGAGCACCTAGAGGGGGGGTGAATAGGTGATCCTGTAAAACTTAAACTTATAGCCACAAAAACTTGTTAAGTGTTAGCACAATAATTGCCAAGTGGCTTAGAGAGGAGTCTCAACAAAACACAATACCACAAGAGATCAAACACAGAGATGACACAGTGGTTTATCCCGTGGTTCGGCCAAGACCAACGCTTGCCTACTCCATGTTGTGGCGTCCCAACGGACGAGGGTTGCAATCAACCCCTCTCAAGCGGTCCAAAGACCAACTTGAATACCATGGTGTTTTGCTTTGCCTTTCAATATCCCGTTTGCGAGGAATCTCCACAACTTGGAGTCTCTCGCCCTTACACTTTCGATTCACAAAGAAATACGGAGTAAGGGAGGGAAGCAACACACACAAATCCACAGCAAAATGCGCACACACACGGTCAAGAATCGAGCTCAAAAGACTATCTCAAAGTTCTCACTAGAACGGAGCTCGAATCACTGAGAATGACAAACGAATGCGCAAAGACTGAGTGTGGATGATCAAGAATGCTCTAGGGTTGCTTGGTGTTTTCCTCCATGCGCCTAGGGGTCCCTTTTATAGCCCCAAGGCAGCTAGGAGCCGTTGAGAGCAAATCTGGAAGGCCAATCTTGCCTTCAGTCATCGGGTGCACCGGACAGTCCGGTGCACACCGGACACTGTCCGGTGCCCGATTTCTTTCCTTAAACGGCGCAGCCGACCGTTGTGGATCTGGGAGCCGTTGGCGCACCGGACATGTCCGGTGCACACCGGACAGTCCGGTGCCCCCTTCCGACCGTTGGCCCGGCCACGTGTCGCGCGCAGATTCCGCGGCCGACCGTTGGCTCGGCCGACCGTTGGCTCACCGGACAGTCCGGTGCACACCGGACAGTCCGGTGAATTTTAGCTGTACGCCGTCGGCGAATTCCCGAGAGTGGTCACTTCACGCCGAGTCAGCCTGGCGCACCGGACACTGTCCGGTGCACCACCGGACAGTCCGGTGCTCTAGACCGAACAGCCTTTTGGCTGTACACAGCCAACTTATCTCAAACTCGATTTCTCCTGTTTCAAGCACTTAGACACAATACATTAGTCTTCAAAACAATGTACTAAGGCTTAGAAACATACCTTTACTCTTGATTTGCACTTTGTCCATCCATGATCATAAATTCACACTTAAGCACTTGTGTTGGCACCCAATCACCAAAATACTTAGAAATGGCCCAAGGGCACATTTCCCTTTCAACTGTCCGGTGCACCACCGGACTGTCCGGTGGTCCCAGCTGTCAGAGCTCCAACGGTCGAACCCTAACGGTTGGGTAACATGGCTGGCGCACCGGATAGTGTCCGGTGGCGCACCGGACTGTCCGGTGCGCCCATCGACAGACAGCCTCCCCAACAGCCATTTTGGTGGGTGGGGCTATAAATACCCCCAACCACCACACTTCAAGACATCCAAGTTTTCAGCCATTGTATTCAATACAAGAGCTCTAGACTTCATTCCAAGACACAAACAAAAGATCAAATCCTCTCCCAAGTCCAAGAGCACTCCAAACAATTAGTGACTAGTGAGAGAGAAATATTTGTGTTCATTTGAGTTCTTGTCGCTTGGATCGCTTTTCTTCTTCCTCCATTCTTGTTCTCAAGCAACTTGTAATCAAGCAAGAGACACCAAGTTGTGGTGGTCCTTGTAAGGGGTCTAAGTGACCTGTTGATTAAGGAGAAAAGCTCACTCGGTCTAGGTGACCGTTTGAGAGAGGGAAAGGGTTGAAAGAGACCCGATCTTAGTGACCACCTCAACGAGGAGTAGGTTTGCAAGAACCGAACCTCGGTAAAACAAATCACAGTGTCACACTCTTCATTTGCTTGTGATTTGTTTTCGCCCTCTCTTTCGGACTCGCTTTTATTTCTAACGCTAACCCGGCTTGTAGATTGTGCTTAAAGTTTATAAATTTCAGATTTGCCTATTCACCCCCCCTCTAGGCGACTTTCAATCCTATACGCCTTTGTATTTGATTCATACCCTAGTAAAAACCCTTCTACTGCCTTGGGAGCAAATTTAGAATGTCTACCTTTCTTCACCAAAATGTAGCATTTGCTCCCAAATACACGAAAGTAAGAAACGTTGGGTTTGTTACCGATGAGGAGTTCATAGGAGGTCTTCTTGAGAAGGCGATGTAGATAGAGCCGGTATATGGCGTGGCAAGCTGTGTTCACATCTTCTGACCAAAACCGCTCGGGCGTCTTGAACTCTCCAAGCATCGTTCTCGCCATGTCGATAAGCGTCCTGTTCTTCCTCTCTACCGCACCGTTTTGCTGTGGTGTGTAGGGAGCGGAGAACTCGTGCTTAATGCCTTCCTCTTCAAGAAATTCTTCAACTTGTAGATTCTTGAACTCGGACCCATTGTCGCTCCTTATCGTTTTCACCTTAAGCTCAAACTCATTTTGAGCCCTCCTTAGAAAGCGTTTTAGGGTCCCTTGGGTTTTTGATTTGTCCTGCAAAAAGAATACCCAAGTGTAGCGGGAAAAATCATCAACAATTACAAGACCATACTTACTTCCCCCGATGCTAAGGTAGGCAACGGGTCCAAAGAGGTCCATGTGGAGGAGCTCGAGTGGTCTTGATGTTGTCATCACATTCTTGTTGTGATGAGTGCTTCCCACTTGTTCCATGTCTGACATGCTGCACAAGGTCTGTCTTTCTCAAAGCAGACATCAGTTAGTCCTAACACATGATCTCCTTTTAGAAGTTTATGATGGTTCTTCATCCCAACATGTGCTAGACGGTGATGCCACAGCCAGCCCATGTTAGTCTTAGCTATTAAGCATGCATCTAGATCGGCATTGTCTTTCGAAAAATCAACTAAGTAGAGCTTGTCATCTAGTACACCCTTAAAAGCTAGTGAACCATCACTTCTTATAAAAACAGATACATCTACATTTGTGAATAAACAATTATAACTCATGTTACATAATTGACTCACAGACAATAAGTTGTACCCGAGCGATTCAACTAAAAACACATTGGAGATAGAATGCTCGGATGTAATGGCTATCTTTCCTAATCCTTTAACTTTGCCTTGGTTCCCATCTCCAAAGATAATCGCATCCTGGGAATCCTTGTTCTTGACGTAGGAGGTGAACATTTTCTTCTCCCCCGTCATGTGGTTTGTGCATCCGCTGTCGATAATCCAGCTTGAGCCCCCGGATGCATAAACCTGTAAGGCAATTTAATCTTGGGTTTTAGGTACCCAACTCTTGTTGGGTCCTACAAGATTAGTCAAAATAGTTTTTGGAACCCATATGCAAGTTTTGTCTCCCTTGCATTTGGATCCCAACTTCCTAGCAACTACTTTTGCATTCTTACATGAAAGAACAAAAGAAGTGTTGCAAGCATGAAAACAGTAGTAGATTCATTGCATATTTTCCTAGGCACATGAGACACAACATTATTTCTACTAGGCCTACTTCTACCATGAGCAAAAGTAGAGCTAGAGGCAAACATAGCATGTGAATTATTACAAGCAGCACGAACATAACTCTTATGATGATTAGAACATTTAGCAATTTTCTTATCATAAATAAAAGCATGGTTCCTTTGAGGACTACTTGCCATAGGGGCCTTCCCTTTCTCCTTGTTGAGAACAGAAGTCCTTTGGCTTGTTAAGTTCTTGGTTTCTCTTTGAAAACCAAGTCCATCCTTAATTGAAGGATGTCTACCAACAGTCTAGGCATCCCTAGCAAATTTTAATTTATTAAAATCATCCTTACAAGTCTTAAGTTGAGCATTAAGACTTGCCACCTCATTATTTAATTTAGTAATAGAAACACGATGTTCATCACAAGCATCGACATCAAAATCCTTACATCTATTACAAATAACAACATGCTCTACATATGAACTAGATTTATTAACTTCCTCTATCTTAGTATTTAATTCATCATTTAAACTTCTTAAACTAGAGACAGATTCATGGCAAGCAGACAACTCAGAGGATAGCATTTCATTTCTTTTAATTTCTAGAGCAAGAGATTTTTGAACACTAATAAATTTGTCATGCTCTTCATACAAAATATCTTATTGCTTCTCTAGCAATCTATCCTTTTCATTTAGAGCATCAATCAATTCATTAATTTTCTCTACTTTGGCTCTATCTAAACCTTTAAATAAACTAGAGTAATCTACTTCATCATCGGAGGATTCTTCATCACTAGATGAAGTGTACTTGGGTGTGTCCCGAACACGTACCTTTTTCCCCTTGGCCATAAGACATGTATGGCGTTCGTTGGGGAAGAGTGAGGATTTGTTGAAGGCCGAAGCAGCAAGTCCTTCGTCGTTGGAGTCGGAAGAGGAGCAGTCTGAGTCCCATTCCTTTCCAAGGTGTGCCTCGCCCTTTGCCTTCCTGTAGTTCTTCTTTTTCTCCTTCTTCCCGCTCTTTTCTTGTCCCTGGTCACTATCATTATCGAGACAATTTGCAATAAAGTGACTAGTCTTACCGCATTTGAAGTAGGAGCATTTTCCCTTTGTTTTATTTCTGTTGGGGTACTCCTTGCGTCCTTTGAGTGCGGTCTTGAAGCGCTTGATGATAAGCGCCATCTCATCTTCATTGAGTCTGGCAGCCTCCACTTGAGCTACCTTGCTTGGTAGCGCCTCCTTGCTGCTTGTTGCTTTGAGAGCAACGGGTTGCGGCTCGTAGATGGGTAGTGGACCATTCAAGGCGTCATCCACGTATCGTGCTTCTTTTACCATCATGCGCCCGCTCACAAATTTTCCGAGTATCTCTTCGGGCGTCATTTTGATGTACCTGGGGTTTTCACGAATAAGATTGACAAGATGGGGGTCAATTACAGTAAATGACCTTAGCATGAGTCGGACGACATCATGATCCGTCCATCTTGTGCTTCCATAGCTTCGGATCTTGTTGACCAGGGTCTTGAGCCTGTTGTAGGTCTGAGTTGGTTCCTCTCCTCTGATCATCGCGAACCTCCCCAGCTCGCCTTCCACTAGTTCCATCTTTGTGATCATAGTGGCATCGTTTCCCTCATGAGATATCTTGAGGGTGTTCCAGATTTGCTTGGCGTTGTCCAAGCCACTCACCTTATTATATTCATCCCTACAAAGTGAAGCTAGCAAGACAGTAGTAGCTTGTGCATTTTTTATGAATTTGCTCATTTATGAAAACGAGATTGTCAGTACTATCAAAATGCATTCCGTTTTCAACAATCTCTCAGATACTAGGATGAAGAGAAAATAAATGACTACGCATTTTATGACTCCAGAAAGAGTAGTCTTCTCCATCAAAGTGTGGAGGTTTCCCAAGTGGAATTGATAGCAAATGAGCATTTGAATTAAATGGAATACGGGAATAATCAAACGAATAGTTTTGATTAACTGTTTTCTTCTTTGAAGAGTCATCGTCGTCGTGTGGTGAAGAAGACGAGGCATCGCTGTCGTAGTAGATGATCTTCTTGATGCGCCTCTTCTTCTTCCCGTCTCTCTTCTTTTGACTCGAGCCTGAGTCAGTAGGCTTGTCGTCTCTTGGCTCGTTGAAGACGGACTCCTTTTCCTTATCGTTGACCACCATCCCCTTTCCCTTAGGATCCATCTCTTCGGGCGGTTAGTCCCTTAGATAAAGAGTACGACTCTAATACCAATTGAGAGCACCTAGAGGGGGTGAATAGGTGATCCTGTAAAATTAAACACTAAATAGCCACAAAACTTAGTTATAGAGATGTTAGTGCGACTAAGTAGTTTTGAGGCGAGTTCTTGTGGACAAAATAATCACAGAGAAAACAATCACAAGAGACACGCGATTTTATCCCGTGGTTCAGCTAAGTAACACTTGCCTACTTCCACGTTGTGGTGTCCCAATGGACGAGGGTTGCACTCAACCCCTTTCAAGTGATCCGATGATCAACTTGAATACCACGGTCTTTTCCTTTAGTGTATTTTCCCGTTTGCGAGGAATCTCCACAACTTAGAGTCTCTCGCCCTTACAATAGAGATCACAAAGAAAGCACAGAGTAAGGTTGGGAGAGCAACACACACAAGACACAAATTCATAGCACACACACGCACACAAGCCAAGACTTGAGCTCAAAACGTAGCACAGAGAGTTCACAACTCGAATGGAGCTCAAATCAGTAACACAATCGATCAAATGCGCGGTGGCAGAGTGTGGGAGTCTTAGAGTGCTTAGTGAATACTTAGTTGCTTCCTCCATACGCCTAGGGGTCCCTTTTATAGTCCCAAGGCAGCTAGGAGCCGTTGGAGGCCAACAAGGAAGGTTATCCTTGCCGTCTGTCGAGTGGCGCACCGGACAGTCCGGTGCGCCACCGGACAACCACTGTAGCTTGTCCGGTGCATGATTTCCTTCCAAATCGGGCAGAGCCGACCGTTGTTCCTTCGGGCCAGATGGCACACCGGACACTGTCCGGTGCACACCGGACAGTCCAGTGCACCCAACTGACCGTTGGAGCAGCCACGCGTCGCCCGCAGATTGCGCGACCGACCATTGGCGCTGGCGACCGTTGACTCACCGGACAGTCCGGTGCACCACCAGACAATCCGGTGATTTTTAGTCGTACGTCGCCGTCGAATCCCGAGAGCGGCGAGTTCACCGAGGACCAGCCTGGCGCACCGGACAGTCCGGTGTGCCAGGCCGAACTGGAGTTTGGCTGCTCACAACCAAGTCTTTTGCAATCTGATTCCTCTCTTTTCGGCACTGTTTCTAGCACTTAGACAAACAATGTTAGTTCACAAAAACAATGTACTAAGTCTAGAAACGTACCTTTTACTTTGATTTGCATCTTTCACACATTTAGCACATTAGTACTCAAATAATGTGTTGGGCATCTAATCACCAAAATACTTATATAAATTGCCCAAGGGCACATTTCCCTTTCACTTACGCCATGAAGGTCGTGGCGGTCGATGTCAGATACACTAGCTAGATTGTGGGACATGTTGGGCCTGATATGCTTAGCTGGCCGATACTACAAGAGAAGGAATACTGCACACGAGGAAGGGATCAAATAGAAAAGAACAACGAATGCATCATCTTCCTCCTCCCTACGGCATCACCTTCCTCTTCCTTGGTTCCTCATCTTTGGCTGCTTCTAGGGTTAGAGTTTCTCTTCCTTAGTCCTCCACCTCTTCCTGCTAGCTTGCTCATAATCTCCCATCTCAAGATCGTGTCCCTGCTTGGATCCCCTGTTACCAATGATCCAATTGTCATCTGTGCTCTAACGGTTTTCCATGGAGTGGGGTGCTAACAATATGGTATTAGAGGCACCAGTCCTCGTGGAGGATGATTTCATCTCGGTCCTAGCAGAGCTTGCAGCGTGCGAGAAGCGTCTCACTGCTTGGATCGAAGGTGTACCTACCAAGTGTTCGGTGAAATGTCCGAATGTCTTAGGCGGCTTTCACGACAACTACTACAGGGAACGACATTGACAAGTTGACCAGTATCGAGCCTGTCATCTAGGGCGACCCCATCTTCGACCAGTATGGCGATGGGGATCACGGTGGCAATGCCACTGTAGCCCTATCCAAGTGTTAGTGAATGACGACTTCGTGGAGCTGCTTGGGCACAACGAGAGCGTTGTCGCGCAGTCCCAGGCGCACTAGAGATCGGCACCGACCTTCGACCCCGACCGCATGGGCACCAGCGGCCTCACCGACGAGCAGATCGTTGTGTTGTTCCCAGACATCCTCAATGACGCGCTGGAGAAGGACCTATACACGCAGCTCTAGTACAACACCATCACAGACACTGCCCCTCACCACGAGGGAACATTCTCAGGACCGACCTCGAAGCCTTCGTCGCCGCCGTCGGTTGGGAGCATCTGTGTTGAGTCGAGTTGGGTCGTCGACATCTGCTCGACCTTCTGCGGAAGCAACATGGTGACCAGGGCGCCAACAAGGGTCAAGTGGAAGGACATGACATTGTAGTCGAAGGTTGTTGCGTTTGTGATCCAAATTCTGCATATAGAGGTCGTGTTGGTAAGCAAAGCAGAGACCCATCGCCGAGAGACTTGGGCCGGAGCGTCTCCAAGGCAGTGGTACAAGAGGTTGGATTCATGGTTTGAAGCAGACTCTGAGGCAGTGGTACAAGATGTTTGATTCATTTATGATTTCTAATGTCTTTTAAAGGTCCTAGTATAATATCTATGTCTATATTAAATTTGTTAATGGTTCACCTATCTATTTGCTATTATATATTGATGATATCTTGATTGTCGCCAAGAGCAAGATGGAGATCACTACCTTAAAGACACAATTAAGTAGTGAGTTTGACATGAAGGACCTGGGAGCCGCTAGAAAGATTCTTGGTATGGAGATTAGGAGAGACAGGAAATCTGGTTTGTTGTTCCTCAGTCAGCACAGTTATATTTAGAAGGTTATGCGTTGTTTTAGTATGCATGATTTTAATCCAGTAAGTACTCCCATTGCTCCTCACTTAAATTTGTCATCTGCTCAATGTCCAACCAAAGATGAAGATTTAAAGTATATGTCAAAGGAGTCTTATTCTAGTGTTGTTGGTTCTTTGATGTATGCTATGGTTTGCTAGCGTCCAGATTTGTCATATGCTATGATTTTGGTTAGCAGATACATGGTGAATCCTGGCAGGACACATTTGGAAGCTGTGAAGTGGATTTTCAAGTACCTGCGTGGTACATCTAATACTTGTTTACAGTTTGGCAAGGTCAAAGAGGGACTTGTTGGATATGCTGATTTAGATTATGGAGCAGATCTAGACAAGAGAAGATCATTGACAGGTTATGTATTCACAGTTGGTGGATGTGTTGTCAGTTGGAGGGCATGTCTACAGCCCACAGTTGCTTTGTCTACTACAGTGGCAAAGTATGTTGCAGCTTGTGATGCTAGCAAAGAGGCTGTTTGGTTGAAAGGTCTATATGCCGAGTTTTGTGGAGATACATCTTGTATTACATTATTCTGTGACAGTCAAAGTTCTATTTGCCTTACAAAGGATTAGATGTTTCATGAGAGGACAAAGCACATTGATATTAAGTAACATTATATCCGAAAAATAGTTGCAGAAGATAAATTGAGGGTATGCAAGATCATTACACACTTCAATCCAGCTGACATGATGACTAAACCTGTTCCTGGAGCCATGTTTGAGCTTTGCTCGAACTTGGTTCATATAATTGCTTAGCCCTGGTGGCTTTGTTGGCACTAGCAGTTTGTTCCTTCTATTATTGAGAAAGTTGGTTACAAGTTATGGCTACAAGATGGAATTTGTCTCAAGGTGGAGATTGTTGAGTTTGTGATCCAAATTCTGCAAATGGGGACCATGTTGGCGAGCGGAGCGGAGGCCCGTTACCGGGAGGCTTGGGCTGGAGCGTATATATTAGTGACCCTAATTAGGGTTTGTAGCGCGTCGTCTTTTTTACTCCTCTTGTAAGCCACGGTCTACGGACAACGTTCTGTGAACATTCCACATATAGTGAATGTTTCGTCTGACTGGTACCCGTGGTTTTTTCCTTTACATGGAAGGGTTTTTTGGTGTGTCGTGCTCTATAATTTGTTGGTTGATCTACTTTGTTTTTCATGCCTTTTCTGTAACACTAGGTGAGTGCCCGTACTTTGTTACGGCGACAACATGTTATAACAGAATACATTAAAATTTGACATGAATACATATTGATCATTTGAAGGTATAGTAGCACATCCAAAAGCGCAGCGACAAAGCATGTTGGCAACCATCCAATACAATCCTAGGAGAGATTGCAGAACCATGTTTTTAGGACAACGTAGATAACCATTTCAGATTTTCAAACATAATACAAAGAGGGGCCTATTTTAGCTCAATGAAAAATACATTATTCTAAATATTGTAAAATCAAGTTTTAGACCAAGAGTGCCAAGTTATTTATTCGATTGTGATATGTCCTTTTTGTCCAATTGTCGGTAAACAGATGTCACACATGTTGCACAAAAATAGTAACTAAACCTAATTAGTTGTACAACTGTAACCAGACTCCCTAGGAGTTATTTATTTAAGATTACAATAGGTCAAAATCAAGCAAAAAGATAGGGATGCCATGGATGCAAGTCATAACTTATGCATATCAAGGGAGAATGATAGCAGTTATTTATTTCTCCATGAATAAATGAAAGTCCATTTGGTGCATCAAGGTTGCCTACACTTTTGGCCCTAAATGCCGATGTTTATCTCAACTTGGATTGATCCAACCTCTAAGAAGATGACAAAAGAAAATGCTCAAACATCTCCTGACTTTTTGCCTATGTACCAGCAAATGCATAGTAGTTTGATATTGTACACTTTTTTAAAAAGGCATAATAGTAGTTTGATGCAAAAAAATTGAACGAATTATCATAATTTATCGATATAGCACACGATGGTAGATACATTGGTTGCCAAATCTGACCACTACCACTCAACCCTTGGAAAAAACACAGACATTCAAAGTAATGCTTACCAATGCATTAGTTACAATGTCTCATAAAAATCCAGTCTATATGAATTGCAGTTCTGACACTTTCAGTTTCCTTGTTTAATGAAGCTTGGAAGTTAGGAGCACCATACTGCCATTACACAGATAAATACAGACACAGATAATGAAGAGATGTGTTGGAGCCTCCATCTTGAATGGATGAACGCAAACCACCAAGGAAGTCCAGTATCACTTAGCAGTATTCCTAAAACCAAGCAACAATTGAAAATCGATGAGCTTGTTATCAGCAGTACTCGCGAGAACAGAGAGAAGTTGCTGTTGTAGAAAGAAGAAGAATATGTCGCTGGCAAGAAGGAAAAGAGGGGCTTCGATCACCAAAAAAATCCTACGTACGATAGACACATTTCCTTTATAATTTCTAAAGATCGATGTTGCCCAAGTGCGAATGGGGCTTCGTCGTCGCATGCTGAGGCCGCGGCCGTAGCGCAGACCGGGGGTCGGCCGCCGTGCCTGTGCCCGCGCGCCGTCGTACGACGCATGCGAACGGGGCCGTGGCACCCACGCAGGGGTCGGGACGGTCGCGCCCGCCGCTGTGGCCTAGGGGTCGCGCCCGCCGACGCCGGGGCCAAGGGTCGTGCCCGTCGCCGCTGTGGCCAGGGGCCGCGTCTGCCCCGCCGGGAGGGCCGCGTGCCTCGCCCGCGCCATCGGGTGGGGGTCGTGTCGCGCCCACTCGCGCCGGGGCCGGTGGGGCAGCGCGCCGCCACCGGGGCTGAGGCCGGGGCCGCGTCCGCGCAGGGGCCGCCCTCGCCGGGGCCATGCAAGGCCGGTGCGCCTGCGCAGGGATCGCGCCCGCCGCCGGTGGGGCCTGGGCTTGATGCCGCGCCGTCGCCAGGGCTAGGGCTCGGGGCCGGTGCCGCCATGGCCGGGTCTCCCACACCCGCGCCGTGGCCGGGGCCGAGGACGCTGCGCCAGCCGCGGGCGGTCGCGCCCGTGCTGTCGCAGGGGTTGGCCGGAGAGACGCTCTCGTCGGGCACATGGGAGAGTGCGAAGGCGAGGTTGACCGTGACCGGCTCCCCCGGCTCGCAGCACAGCCTGGACGCATGCACGAGGGGAGCCAGGGCGAGGAGATTTCGGATCGGAAATGGGGGAGGAGATCACGATGGTGCATGCACGAGTGGAGCCAGGGCGAGGAGATTTCAGATCAGGAATGGGGGAGGAGATCACGGTGGTGCATGCAATAGCTTGGGGATGGGGTGGCGGGGGCCGGCGGCGTCGCTGGAGCCGGAGAAGAAGGCCAACTCGTGTTGGTGTCTCACCGAGGGCAGGGGCCGCTGGTCGCGAGACGGGGGAACTGGGGTGGGGGCTGGGTGGGTGGGGGCATCGTAGGGCGATACGACCATGCGGCGGCCATACGAAATCCTGGACGGCGATCTCGGGCGGGATTGTCTGGGTGCTTACGGAAGTGGTCGAGGGAGAGGCAGAACATGGTGTACGGTGTAGACGCCTACACACCGTGCTTATAGAGTAGTAGGGAAGAGTGTCGAGTCGTGCTGGTGCGCACCACGACACATCATCGTCCGGCGGGTCTGGGAGCACCTATGGGGGATCCGGGCTGCCTAGTGACAGCGTCCATGTACAGTATTTGAAGTCCCTCCAAATGCAAGTTTAGGTCATGTGGATGACTTCTGGGATGGCGCCGATGAGGTTTCCTGGTGCTCACCGTTAACTCATTCCACAGATGGCTCCAGGAATGAATTCAAGTTGCATCCCTGCAACACAGGGCCTAAGTCAGATGCCAAGATTATCATACATGAACCACACCCTGCCAAATCATATCCCTCTGAAGTCTGAACTCATCTCCAGGTATGAATCTACTGAACGCTGCGAACCCGGTGCAAATCGGTCATCTCAGCAAGGCAAGTAGTCCCTTCCTTCACCTAGATGGTGGGCGAGCAGAGGTGGACATCAAGGTGCTTGGGTCTCCAAAGATTGAAGTTGTTGATGTCACCGGCGTTGTAGTACCCGCCCACCAAATCTACCTGCACTCCGGATATAGATATACTATACATCGAGGTCGGGTGGTCATCGTAGTGCTGCCGTCGCTGAGGCTGGACTCGCCGAGCTAGGGAGCCCGGCCATACGGTTGCCCGGCGGCAGCTTGCCGGAGCGTGGGTCCTCGAAGTAGATGATGGACTTGGCGACCGCGTCAGCGTAGTTGAAGGCCGCGGCGCGGCCTAGAGAGCGAGGAGCAGCAGCAACACAACACACATGTTGATGAGCAACCTGCTCAGGGTCTCCATGGCTGGCTAGTGAAGTCTCCGTGAGCTCGAGTGGAGAGTATAGATGTCCAAACGGACCGGGCTTACCGAGCGGCCCGAAATCCAGCACGGTTTTGGCCCGGCACGAACCCGGTACGGCACGTAGGGAACTGGGCCCGTATCGGCCAGGTCCGGTCACCGGGCCGTGCCTGGGCCGAAGGCGTGGCATGACGGGCTAGGTCCGGCCGTCCCGATTTTATTTTTTTCTATTTTTTCATATAAATACATATATTATACTTGAATATAGAGTATAAAACACATGAAACATGTGTTTTTGTTGGTTATGCGGGTGTAAATAAATGTATAGAGCTACTAAATATGGTTTAAACCATAAAAATGCATATTTTAGGATATTTTTATCATTTAAACGTCATATAGGCATGTTAGGCCCGTCGGGCCGTAGACCGGTCCGGCACGATTATTAACCTAGT
The DNA here is from genome assembly GCF_902167145.1 of Zea mays. Classification (NCBI taxonomy): domain Eukaryota; kingdom Viridiplantae; phylum Streptophyta; class Magnoliopsida; order Poales; family Poaceae; genus Zea; species Zea mays. The sequence continues at coordinate 127,937,133 of NC_050105.1, read as the reverse complement.
GGGTCGTGCTTCGGCCTCGCTTGAAGCCCGTGGGCCGGCACAGCACGGCCCGCTAGCTAATCTGGGCCGGGCCGACACGGTCCTAATCCGTGTCAGGCCTAGCCGGGCCGGCACGGTCCGCCTATTTGGACATCTATAGTGGAGAGGAAGGCGAGGGCAAATGAGGAAGTAAGCCTGGTTCCATTAGATTGCCGAGAACATCATAAGTGTATCTCGGTTCTATATTTGAAAGAATCCAACGATGATGAACAAATGTGAAAAAAGTGATGTTGGCGGTCTCATTTTGTAACAAGCTCATCTGCATATGGCAATGCAAAATATTATGTAGACTCTGTTTATAGGTTAAAGTTTGAAATAAGAAATGAGTATTTGTAAACGGTTGGATATAGCCCTTTAGTGATAATATAGTGAGTATATTAAGACCTGGTTAGAACATATGAGGCTAATAATTAGATAGCTAACAAATTGTTAGCTAGAAATGAACCAGCTAACTATTAGTAACTATTAGCTAGGGACTATTTGGAAACCGTAGCTAAGAGATTAATCGCACCTGCTAATTTTTTTTGTAGTGCCCTAATTTTTCTATCATCTTTTAAAAGAAAATGGATTTCACACGCTAAATGTGATACAAGAGGCATAAATTTATAAAAAAATCCATACAACGCACGGGACAGGACGACAACGATGCAGGGTGGCGATCCAGGAGGCTAGTGAGGCGAGAAGACAGCCACGAGAAGTCGACGACACATGACGGCGAGACAGGGCAAGACGTGATGTAAGGCAAGCAATGTGGCACGGCCACCGGTGTAGCGGGCGATGACGGGAGGGCGATCACATGATGCGACGCGGTCCAATAGAATGGCCACACAATCCAACGCCGCCCACAAAATGTGTATGCATACGGAAGAGTGGATGAGTGAGTGTGTTGAAGGGGTAGAAAGGTCTTCTGTGAAGTTTTAGCTAGGTTAGGCTAGCTAATAAACTAGTTGTTCTAACAATTAGCTAGAGTATTAAGTAGAGGTGTTTAGAACCATACCACGACTAACTATTGGCTCTAAGACCGCCTCCAACAGCTTGCTCATATGACTGTAAAATATTGATTTGTACTGTAGACTGTATTGTTCGCAGAATAAAGTTTAGATATGAGGATGAGATGGATAAATGGTTAGAGATAGTCTACAGGTTTCAAACCTAAATCACAATCATCTGGATCTAATATCTCTTTTTTATTCTATATATTTAAAAAACATTTTCCGCTACTACTTTACTTTTTACCAATTGCTATACACGAAGGACATATGACTAGATATATAAGGCCGTTAGATTTGAAAGATGATACAGATGGGAAGATACTGGCAGTGCCTCTAATCCACTAATCATATTAGGAGAACATAACAAGAGGCTAGTTAGTGGCCATACATTATTATAGTTTTCTATATATCATAAACCAGTATGAGTTGCGGTTGTTAGGAGGCGAGCGCTCGTTCCTTACGATCATAGTTTGAACCCCCAACGAGCGCGTAAAAAATTGTTATCTTGCCGCTCACAGTTTTGCATCCTTCCTATTATGCCATCTTCTTATTATGCCATATGTCTATGATTCGTAGAATCATTTGTGTTTATAGTTTATGAGTCCGATAGTAAATTAGTGAATTTCACATATGATAATGATAAAATTGTAAATAACTCGCGAGCACGTGGACAACGCTCGTTGTACACGTGGGAAAGAGGACAACGCACCGCAAAACTAACTTTCGCTTTAAAGACTTGTTCGGTTAACTCTCAATCTATTTGGATTAAGTGAAACTGTATGGGTTTAAATTCCAAACAAGTTAAACTTTTTCTAAATTTTTTTCTACAGATATGTTTACAAGGCAAACACGGCATGACTTCGCAACACAGATATGTTTACAAGGCAAACACGACCGGGATTCAGAGTTAAAAAAAACACTAACAGAAAGGTGACATAGCATCAGTAAAAGTGCAAATCCAAGGTTTCCACTAAGCAGTGCACAAATAATCAACTAGTGACATATGCTGAACTGGAATCCAGTAAGCATAACAGTTAGTATCGGAGGTTGCTAAGATATCGTTTTGACATGGTAGATGGCAAAAAGGGAAATGCAAAACATCCTACGGCATAGAGTTGACAAACCAATAACTTCATGTGGAGTTATCTCCATCCTCAACAATCTTCTAGACCAAGCAAACACGACAAACAAATAAGTAACGACTTATTTTGCCCATCTTTTCAGAACAAAAAAAGGGACTGGGAACCGGAAATATCCCTAAGAGATGCTTGTTGTCCCAGTTTCACCATCTCTGCCTTGCCATTGGCCTGTAAAAAAATGGTGAAGAGTAAAATGATTAGAAATCCCAACAGCGTGCCGTTTAATTGCACAACAAAAGAAAGAAGACAGATTTGCATTCTAAAATCTTTGAAACCTACACATTAAAGAGCGGTAGTCACACAAAGCACAGACACACTGAACTGAGGCCATAATATCTGAAGGATGATTATGCCAGAATCATGCACATGGTTAATTGACTGATCTACAATTTCAGTCTACCAATGTGCATCAATCCTTGCCATGAGCTAAACATGATCAGAAGTAACATAAGAGGGCAGGCATTTAACCTAAAACTCGACCAACCATCAAAGCACAGGTTTTCAAACTTCACCCATGCTTCTTTCTAAAAAATAGTTCCTAAACAAAACACAGGTTTCAAACTTCACCCGTGCTTCTTTCTAAAAAAAGGTTCCTAGACAAAACACAGGTTTTCAAACTTCACCCATGCTCTTTCTAAAAAAAGTTCCTGAGCAAAGCATCTTGATTCTTGAGAGAACACATGATCAAGTTAGCAAGTAAAATGCACAAACCTGTCCGAATTTCTGCTTGCACCAAAAGAGCCCCTTTCTCTGCTTCCTTGAAATCCCCATCTTTCTTCCTGCCTTGGTGGTGGCTCCATACCACCACGAGAGCGCGGTCTGTCCACCACTGTAGCATGTGGTTCCTCCCCTAAACTAGTTGGTGCAAGTGCTGTAACCCTGCCCGCACCCGAACGTGGTCTTTGCCCAAATCGAATCTTGTCATCCAACTCCCTTGAAAGCTGCTCAAGCTGGCTTTCCAACTGAGATATCTTCTCAGACAAACCTTTTGCATCTACCGATGTCTGGTCAGAACCATTACTCATGTTTCTCTCGATTTCCTTAAGATCCACCTTCAGAAGGTTGATTTCTTCTTTCAAATTTCTTTCTTCATCAGACTCTGGCCTGAAAGGTTTGGTGCATGAATATTCAATTCACATGAGAACATGCCCCCAAAAACTAACATGAAAAGACTTTCAAAGAAAAGGATAAAGTACCAAACTAGATAAATTACTTCAAATTTTTAACAGACCAGGGAGGATTGAAAATGATACTGAGACTGGATTGCCCTAAAAAGCACTGAAGCTGAATTAGTTGAACAAAAAATGCTATTGTATCCCAGGTTTAGGTGTGTTGAAAGTAGTTTAATAATCAGCAGTTTCAGACATCAAGCCTTCGCATAATACTATAATAGAAGATAAAACCAGAGGGGATCCCACGTTCATCAGTAAGTTATACAAAATCCCAATTATACAAAATCACAGGAGAAAATGCCTCATCAATGTGGAACAGGAGTAGAAAACAGAACCCTTAAATTGTAGAAATTTCAGCAGCCTGAATGTCTGCTAGTAGAAACTAATAAAAAAATCAGATACACACGCTTTTAATGCTTGTTTAGATGCCTCAAACCTGCACCAATTCACATGAAATGCGCTAGGATCCAGGCAATCTAAACACGTCCCAAGTGTTTGTAGAAAGAAAAACTCCAACAAACAACTAAAAAAGGATGTACTCGTGACAGCAGTGTCAAATGTAAAATTATACAAACATCTCCTTTTGATGGATATTATGTGCACACAAACCCAATCAGAGAGTGTCAGCACATTAAAACAAAAAAGTACAGTTTTTTATTTATAGTCAGATAAATTAAAATAAACCCCACAAATGGTAACTAAGCCATCAACAAAGATCACAACATTTACTTTTTTAACTATAGTTAATGCGCTTCACACATCAGATTTAACCAATGAGGCAAATAAATAACATAAATATTGAAGTACTAGCAGATTAGCGAGGCAGAGCTGTTGATGTAGAAAATGGGGTGCTTGGGTTTGTTCAATCATCTAGAAAGCTTCTTAGAGTTGTTCTGTTCTAATGCTTATTCAGGACAAGGAAAATATAGGGCAGTGAATGATGTGAACAAAAACTCCAAGTGATAGAAATACAACTTTACCAAGATACCACTACAACCCCACTAAAAATGTCACACCAGATATCATTTCAAACATTTGCTTCATTTCATATTGCCGCAGATCCATGGCCATGAGTCCATGACCTTAACAACACACGTGATTAATGATTTACTAACAAGGATGCTACATTATGACGAGCATATCAAGAATAAAATTCACTAAAATAAGCATTGATTAACTGCACAACGTTCAAATCATTATGAGTAAGGATGGCATTGTAAGATTAAGGGTCACACATCAATATCCAATGGCTCAGGCATGAGCATGATCAACACAGTGTATTGCTGGTGTCCATATGGTGAGCTTGAGCTATAATGGCGGTAGCATGCCACATAATGTCTCGGTGCAAACAGAAAACCTTAGTGTTGACCTAATTACATGGAGTGATGACAAATGCATGTGCTACCAATGTGTAGTCATGTCAAGATTGTGCTTGGATGTACTAAGCACCAGGGTGCTATCACAAAACATGACTCACTCGTGATCGGTACGTACCAGGGGTAAAGGTCAGTTTTAGCAAAGAGAACTTGTATGACACAACAGATAAAAGGTGTGCCATTAGCAAGTGCTTCCATTACAAAATCGAGGTTTTGTATGAGCTTGTAGCTTTCAACCACAAGTAACAGAAATTCTATGGTAATTCCACGGACATCATACCTATTTATAGCACGATGCTCAAGCTCAATATCAATCTTCCTCCAATCCTTCCCTTTCTCCTGCAGCACCACTTCTCTTGGCTTGGCCTCACCAAATGGGTTAACCTTTGGCCGTGCCCTCGGTGCTCCTTCACTCCCAACTGCCGAAACCTGCGACCCAGGGCTCCCAGGGCGGGAGGAATGAGCGCTATTCGGCCTGCTGGAGTGCGAACTGGTAGGACGGCTGGTCTTGTGCTCAATCTCATTCTCAAACTTCCTCCAGTCCACCCCCTTCTCCGCCAGCACATCCTCCCGGGGCCTTGCAGCCCCGAACGGGCTTGGTCGGTTGCGGGCCACCTCAGCAGGTGGGGTAGAGGCAACTAACGGATCACGTTTAGGAGGATTCAGGACGATGCGCGGCCTCTCCCCCGCCCCCTCGCCGTTGTGTGGCAAAGGGGTGGCGCCACGGACCCAACGGTCAGAATCAGAAGCAGCTGGTGAGTCGCGGAAGGCTGGAGAGTCGCGGAAGCCACCTCCAGACCCGAGGCTGGGGTAGCGCGCCGGGAGCGGCTTCTTGCCGCGCGACCAGTCGTCAATATCATCAGCACGGCCGAGAGGGGAAGGGCCGCCGAACCTATCGCGGCGGCCAGAGTCCGTGGGAGCCGGGGTAAACTTCTTGGTGGCGCCCCAGTCGTCAGCCTCGTCAGCGCGGGAGGGCATATCAAGATCCGAGCTTCTTCCCGGCCCGCGGCGGTCCTCGTCGTCGAAGCCGCCGCGGCGCTCTCCCCCGGGGCCGCCGAAGCCGCTGCCGCCGCCGTAGGAGCGGAACCCGCGGGAGCGGTCCAGCTCCTCGGCCGAGCGCTCCCGGGGCCCCGTGGGCAACAGCAGCATCTCATCGTGGGTCAGGCCCTTGGGCTCGACGGGCGCCGCGCGCCGCTGGGCCGCGGCCGCGCCGTAGGTGGTGAACTCGGACAGCGACAGCGTGGTACCCTTGTTCTTCTTCTTCGACTTGCCCCCGCCGCCCGCGGCGGCGGCCTCCCGGAGGCTCGGGAAGCTGGCGGCGCCGCCCGCGGGCAAGGGCGGCTCGGGCGCCGGAAAGGTCAGGGCCTGCTCGCGCTCTTCCTCCTCGGCGCGCTCGGCGTCCAGCGCCCACGCGCCGGCGCCGACGCTGCCCCATGGCTTGGACATGGCTGCCGCCGGTGCGAGATCTAGGGTTTGGTGGTGCTCGGAGGCGGACGGAGGTGGGTGGGTGGAATCGAGGCGATGCGAATGCGAGGAAGAGAGTAAGAGACGAGCCAGGGGATCTTGTTGGCTGGGATCGGGTGGTGCACGCTAAATCGCGCTGTACCCAGGGGCGGAACCGAAAAACGGCGTGCCCGCCGCACCGCGTTTCGTATGATCGTGGTGGTGGTAGAGTAAATTTCCCATCGATTTTAGACACTTCGTTATAGATGGAAACGGGACGGATATAGTTGGATACAAGATCATCCTGTATTCTAACATAACGTATTTCTCTCATATACGGGATTGGATACGGGTAGTTAAGATTCATGACGGATATATTACGGAACCAGGTAATAATCCGAGCGGGTAAGAAACAGATACTACTCGGGTAGATACCGAATAATTGTCAGGTAGTTCGTCACGATGATATTAATTGTCCAACCATACAACAAATACATAAATTAAGCAAAACATAATCATCTATATGATAGATCAAATGTAGGAAAGGAAACCAATAAAATTGACATCATGCAGTTCAAAGTTACTAATCACGATGACATTATAGAACCAACACCACAATATTAAAAATTCATAAAATATTCTAGTTTCACTCAAAAACTACAAATAAGTTACAAAAACTAATAAACATTTTATACGAAGATAACTCAAGTCCTCATATGAAAATGATAAAGTAAAGTATTAATTATGTTGAAACTTGATACTTATAGTGATTTCATATGTAACTCATACAAATAAGTGAAAGTGAAATATAGATCTTATAATCCAAACATTTTTTATGGTTATATATGAACATATGTTGTGCCTCCGTAAAATTAAATGATTTTTTAGGCTATTTATACATTTATTAAAATTTTTTCATAGAAAATTATCAAAATACAATTAAATCCATAAAATAATGTAACGTCGATCAAAAATTGCAAATAAGTTACCAATACTAATAAATAGTCTCTAAAAATATAACCTTAAGTTCCCACGTGGAGATAACATTAAGCCCCCCACATAAAAATGATAAAGTATATTAATTTGATATAAATTTGGACATTATTTCAATGATTTTGGCCTAAATATATGTTTAAACAAAAAATTGATGTACTACAAAGTTATAGATCTCATCGAGCCCTACAATTTTCATACAAACTTTATCTTCATCCGATTTCATATGTAAAAGTTATGATTTTATAACTATATTATTATGTAGGAAATGAAAAAACAGGTACACGAATTCCGGGTACCCGTATCCGACCCGACTATCTGGTTATTTACCGGGTAGTCATCGCTCTGTATACGACCCGAATCCGAAGCTTTAGTATCCGGGTATTATCTGTATTCATCCCGAATATAAAAATACTCGAATTCGTATCCAAAAAAACGGGTATTTGCACTATCTGTATCCGGTACCCGACGGGTATACCCGACCCGTTTTCACCCCTACACTTCATGACCGTCCCTATAAAACTATACTAGTCGGTTGCCCGTGCGTTGCGACGGCTTACAACAATACCCACGTAAACTGTCAACCAAAAAGATCTCAAGATTTTTTATTGATTGTCCCCGCTCTCTGTATAATATTTTTTTGATTTGGCTAACTGATGTTATTGTTTACTCCATGCAATATGTCTTGGTACAACACGGCCAATGAAGTGAGCGATTAGAAGAGAGTTCACAACGACGACTAACTGAACGAACAGAAATTATAAAATAATATAATTCCACCATACATAGACCAAATAAGAAAAAGATTGTGAGTTCAAGTTTCTAAAATAAGTCACATGAGCTCAAACTTATAAAAAAGGTAGATCAAAATATGGAGTGACTGTTAAAGTCATGCACCAATAAAACTGGATGCGCTTCATATAAATTATGCTACTTCATAGCAATTACTAACGTTTAAAACCAATAAATAATCTTTCATTTTACTGATAGTGTGACAAATCATTGTTGCTCATCCAATTCAGCAACCTCAAACACCATGGAGTCCATTGCGCCAATGTGGTCTCAGAAACGACCTAATGCTTGCAAAAGCCAAGAACGTCGTGCCGTGCTTGGGCTGTAGCCTCGCTCGTAGTGCTGGCCCGACCTGACACGATTATATTTTTTATTTTACAAAAAATGTATATATGTATATACAATTTATATTCAATATTAAAAACATCTGAGTATGATGTTCTACTGGTTAGACACCTTCATCTAGTGTCTCTTGTCCTTCTTCCATCAGGGGCATGGGTTCGAACCTCATCTCATGTACCATTTTTCAACATTTTACGTTGAATTAATCAAATGGCCCGACAGGCTAACGGGCTGGCCCGACATAGTCAGCAGGCCGCATGACGTGCTTGGGCCAGAGTTGTGGCCCGCGGGCGTCTGGCCCGTGCCGGACCGCCGTTTGGCCATCTATAGACGTGCAGCGGATTAATTTGAAATAGCTGTGGGGGTTATTTGTAAAAAATGACGTGGGATAACTGTTGAAACTGGTGCTTCAAATATAGTATAGATATAGATAAATTCTTATATCATACTCATCATAATTATCTCATACTCATCGTAAGTATAAAATTTTTCCTATATCCATCATTATCTCTACTATTTTATATGCCTCTAACATGGGCATCCACATTCCTCGTGGTGAAGCATGCCCCCGCCCCAGCCAGCCCCCCGCGCTACGCGCCCCAGCCAGCTCTGCGCACCCTCCATCTGCCAGCCCCACGCCGTCGAGGCAAGATCCGCGGCCTTCTGCACGCGTCACCCGAGCCGCCCCGCGCACCCCGAGCCACCAAGGCGAGATCTGCAGCCTCCTGCACGCGCCTCTTTCCCCTTCCACGCCTGCACAGGCACCAGGCTCCCAGCCCCCCACCCATGTATGTCGCCCCCACAACCTGAGAGCACCTAGAGGGGGGTGAATAGGTGATCCTGTAAAACTTAAACTTATAGCCACAAAAACTTGTTAAGTGTTAGCACAATTATTGCCAAGTGGCTAGAGAGGAGTCTCAACAAAACACGATACCACAAGAGATCAAACTCAGAGAGGACACAGTGGTTTATCCCGTGGTTCGGCCAAGACCAACGCTTGCCTACTCCACGTTGTGGCGTCCCAACGGACGAGGGTTGCAATCAACCCCTCTCAAGCGGTCCAAAGACCAACTTGAATACCACGGTGTTTTGCTTTGCCTTTCGATATCCCGTTTGCGAGGAATCTCCACAACTTGGAGTCTCTCGCCCTTACACTTGAGATTCACAAAGAAATACGGAGTAAGGGAGGGAATGAGCAACGCACACAAGACTTCAAAAGATCAGAGCAACACACACACAAGCAGCAACAAGAGCTCGCAACACAACTCAAAGAGTTCACAACTCCACAAGAGCTCTATATGCTATCACAATGAAACGAATGCGTGAGATTGATGACTTGGTGCTTAAGAATGTTGTAGGAATGCTTGGTTTTTTCCTCCAGGCGCCTAGGGGTCCCTTTTATAGCCCCAAGGCAGCTAGGAGCCGTTGAGAACAAATCTGGAAGGCCATCCTTGCCTTCTGTCGTCGGGTGCACCGGACAGTCCGGTGCCCGATTTCTTTCCTAAACAGGCGCAGCCGACCGTTGCCGACCGTTGCAGATCTGGCACACCGGACAGTCCGGTGCACACCGGACAGTCCGGTGCCTCCTTCCGACCGTTGGCCAGACCACGTGTCGCGCGCAGATTCCGCGGCCGACCGTTGGCTCGGGCCGACCGTTGGCTCACCGGACAGTCCGGTGCACACCGGACAGTCCGGTGAATTTTAGCCGTACGCCGTCGGCAAATTCCCGAGAGCGGCGTCTTCAGGTCAAGGCAGCCTGGCGCACCGGACACTGTCCGGTGCACCACCGGACAGTCCGGTGCCCCAGACCGAAACAGCCTGTTGACTGTACACAGCCAACATTCTCCTTTTCTTCTTCTCTCTGTTTCTAACACTTAGACAAATATGTTAGTACACAAAACCAATGTACTAAGGCTTAGAAACATACCTTTACTTGTGATTTGCACTTTGTTCATCCATGGGCATAGATTCACATTTAAGCACTTGTGTTGACACTCAATCACCAAAATACTTAGAAATGGCCCAAAGGCACATTTCCCTTTCAATCTCCCCCTTTTTGGTGATTTATGCCAACACAACATAAAGCAACTAGAACAAGTGCAAAAACACTTCAAATAAAATAAATTTGAGTTTTATTCATTTTTGGCATATATGGATCATCCTTTGCCACCACTTGGTTTGTTTTTGCAAATCGAACTCAAATTTCTATCTCTAAGTCAAACACACATGTTGAAGCATAAAGAGAGTCATTCCAAAAGAGATTGATCAAAGATTTCAAAAACTCCCCCTTTTTCCCATAATCACTACTTCTCCCCACAAGAAACCAACTTTTGACAAAAGAGACAATAAGCTCTACTATTTTCAAATCTCTCAAGTGGTAGCTGATCCATTTATTGCTTTGGCCTTTATTTTCTCCCCCTTTGGCATCAAGCACCAAAACGGGATCAATCTTGGCCCTATAACCCCATTGCCTCACCAAAATCTTCAATTAAGAGCAAATGGCAATAAGAGTTCATGAGATGGACTTGGAATAAGTTACCCTCTCATCGGAGTGCAGTGGAAGTCTTTCATGGTCCAAGTCCACCTTTTCCCTTTCAATTCTCCTTCGAGACTAAATCATGCAAACTCAAGCATATGGTTAGTCTCAAAGGGTCAAGTTGTAACACAACTCCCCCTAAACATGTGCATCACTTTGCAACGGACTTGTGAGGTCCCGGGAGTGTTTGTACAACTTGAGCACCACAATAAGCAACAAAATGCAGAAGGAACATGATCAAAGGCATAAACACATGTATGTTACAATTCAATCCAAGTTCCGCGAATCTAAGACATTTAGCTCACTACGCAGCCTGCAAAAGGTCTTCTCATCTAGAGGCTTGGTAAAGATATCGGCTAGCTGGTTCTCGGTGCTAACATGAAACACTTCGATATCCCCCTTTTGCTGGTGATCTCTCAAAAAGTGATGCCGGATGTCTATGTGCTTTGTGCGGCTGTGCTCAACAGGATTTTCCGCCATGCGGATAGCACTCTCATTATCACATAGGAGTGGGACTTTGCTCAGATTGTAGCCAAAGTCCCTGAGGGTTTGCCTCATCCAAAGTAGTTGCGCGCAACACTGTCCTGCGGCAACATACTCGGCCTCAGCGGTGGATAGGGCAACGGAGGTTTGTTTCTTAGAGTTCCACGACACCAGGGACCTTCCTAAGAATTGGCACGTCCCCGATGTACTCTTCCTATCGACCTTACATCCAGCATAGTCAGAATATGAGTATCCAACCAAGTCAAAGTTAGACCCCTTTGGATACCAGAGCCCGAAGCAAGGCGTAGCAACTAAATATCTAAGGATTCGCTTCACCGCCACTAAGTGACATTCCTTAGGATCGGATTGAAATCTAGCACACATGCATACGCTAAGCATAATATCCGGTCTACTAGCACATAAATAAAGCAAAGATCCTATCATTGACCGGTATGCTTTTTGATCAACGGACTTACCTCCTTTGTTGAGGTCGGTGTGTCCGTCGGTTCCCATCGGAGTCTTTGCGGGCTTGGCGTCCTTCATCCCAAACCGCTTCAGCAGGTCTTGCGTGTACTTCGTTTGAGAGATGAAGGTGCCGTCCTTGAGTTGCTTCACTTGGAACCCAAGGAAGTAGTTCAACTCGCCCATCATTGACATCTCGAATTTCTGCGTCATCACCCTGCTAAACTCTTCACAAGACTTTTGGTTAGTAGAACCAAATATTATGTCATCGACATAAATTTGGCACACAAACAAATCACCATCACATGTCTTTGTAAAAAGAGTTGGATCGGCTTTCCCAACCTTGAAAGCATTAACAATTAGAAAGTCTCTAAGGCATTCATACCACGCTCTTGGGGCTTGCTTAAGTCCATAGAGCGCCTTAGAGAGCTTACACACATGGTCGGGGTACCGTTCATCCTCGAAGCCAGGGGGTTGCTCCACGTACACCTCCTCCTTTATTGGCCCGTTGAGGAAAGCGCTCTTCACATCCATTTGGTACAACCTGAAAGAATGATGAGCGGCATATGCTAGCAAGATACGAATTGATTCTAGCCTAGCCACAGGAGCAAAAGTCTCCTCAAAGTCCAAACCTGCGACTTGGGCATAACCTTTTGCCACAAGTCGAGCCTTGTTCCTTGTCACCACTCCGTGCTCGTCTTGTTTGTTGCGGAACACCCACTTGGTTCCCACAACATTTTGCTTCGGACGAGGCACCAGTGTCCAAACTTCATTCCTCTTGAAGTTATTGAGCTCCTCTTGCATGGCCAACACCCAGTCCGGATCTAGCAAGGCCTCCTCTACCCTGAAAGGCTCAATAGAAGAGACAAAGGAGTAATGCTCACAAAAATTAACTAATCGAGATCGAGTAGTTACTCCCTTGCTAATGTCACCCAGAATTTGGTCGACGGGATGATCCCTTTGAATCATTGCTCGAACTTGGGTTGGAGGTGCCGGTTGCGCTTCTTCCTCCATCACATGATCAACTTGTGCTCCCCCTTGATCACACGCCTCCTGTTGATGAACCTGTTCATCGTCTTGAGTTGGGGGATGCACCATAGTCGAGGAAGAAGGTTGATCTTGCTCCAAGTGTTCCTGTGGTCGCACATCACCAATCGCCATGGTGCGCATAGCGGCCGTTGGAACATCTTCTTCATCTACATCATCAAGATCAACAACTTGCTCTCTTGGAGAGCCATTAGACTCATCAAATACAACGTCGCTAGAGACTTCAACCAAACCCGATGATTTGTTGAAGACTCTATACGCCTTTGTATTTGAGTCATAACCTAATAAAAACCCTTCTACTGCTTTGGGAGCAAACTTAGAATTTCTACCTTTCTTCACCAGAATGTAGCACTTGCTCCCAAATACACGAAAGTAAGATACATTGGGTTTGTTACCGGTTAGCAGCTCATACGAAGTCTTCTTGAGGAGGCGATGAAGGTAGACCCTGTTGATGGTGTGGCAAGCCGTGTTCACGGCTTCCGTCCAAAAGCACTCGGAGGTCTTGAACTCTCCTAGCATCGTTCTCGCCATATCGATGAGCGTCCTGTTCTTCCTCTCTACCACACCATTTTGTTGTGGTGTGTAGGGAGCGGAGAACTCGTGCTTGATCCCTTCCTCCTCAAGGAACTCCTCCACTTGAAGGTTCTTGAACTCGGACCCGTTGTCGCTCCTTATCTTCTTCACCTTGAGCTCAAACTCATTTTGAGCTCTCCTGAGGAAACGCTTGAGGGTCCCTTGGGTTTCAGACTTATCCTGCAAAAAGAGCACCCAAGTGAAGCGGGAAAAGTCATCAACAATAACTAGACCATACTTACTCCCTCCTATGCTCAGATAGGCGACGGGTCCGAAGAGGTCCATATACAGCAGCTCCAGGGGTCTTGAAGTGGTCATCACATTCTTGCTGTGATGTGCTCCTCCCACTTGTTTACCTGCTTGACAAGCTGCACAAGGTCTATCCTTTTCGAATTGCACGTTAGTCAAACCTATCACATGTTCTCCCTTTAGAAGCTTGTGAAGGTTCTTCATCCCCACATGTGCTAAGCGGCGATGCCACAGCCAGCCCATGCTAGTCTTAGCTATTAAGCATGCATCTAGACCGGCTTCTTCTTTTGCAAAATCAACTAAATAAAGTTTGCCGTCTAATACACCCTTAAAAGCTAGTGAACCATCACTTCTTCTAAAGACAGACACATCTACATTTGTAAATAGGCAGTTATACCCCATATTGCATAATTGACTAACCGATAGCAAATTATATCCTAGAGACTCTACTAAAAACACATTAGAGATAGAATGCTCATTAGAAATTGCAATTTTACCTAACCCTTTTACCTTGCCTTGATTCCCATCACCGAATATGATTGAATCTTGGGAATCCTTATTCTTGACGTAGGAGGTGAACATCTTCTTCTCCCCCGTCATATGGTTTGTGCATCCGCTGTCAATAATCCAGCTTGAACCCCCGGATGCATAAACCTGCAAGGCAAATTTAGGCTTGGGTTTTAGGTACCCAACTCATGTTGGGTCCTACAAGGTTAGCACAAATATTCTTAGGGACCCAAATGCAAGTTTTGTCTCCCTTGCATCTTGCCCCTAACTTCCTAGCAATTACCTTTCTATCCTTTCTACAAATTGCAAAGGAAGCATTCAAAGCATGATATATTGTAGAAGGCTCATTAACTTTCCTAGGAATATTAACAACAATTCTCCTAGGCATATTATGAACAACATCCCTTCTACCAACATTTCTATCATGCACATATGAAGAACTAGAAGCAAACATAGCATGAGAAAAATCATCGTACGCATTATAACTCCTATAAGCATTTCTAGTTCGTCTCCTATCATGATATATAAAAGCATGATTCCTTTTAGTGCTACTTGTCGTAGGGACCTTCCCTTTCTCCTTGGCGGAGATGGGAGCCTTATGGCTTGTTAAGTTCTTGGCTTCCCTCTTGAAGCCAAGCCCATCCTTAATTGAGGGGTGTCTACCAACCGTGTAGGCATCCCTAGCAAATTTTAGTTTCTCAAAGTCACTTTTGCTAGTATTAAGTTGGGCATTAAGACTAGCTACCTCTTCATTTAATTTAGAAATGCAAACTAGGTGTTTACTACAAGCATCAACATCGAAATTTTTACACCTAGTGCAAATCTCAACATGTTCTACACAAGAGTTAGATTTACTAGCTACTTCTAGTTTAGCATTTAAGTCATCATTAACACTCTTTAAAGTAGCAATGGTTTCATGACAAGAAGATAGTTCACTAGAAAGCACTTCATTTCTTTTAACTTCTAACGCATAAGATTTTTGTGCCTCTACAAATTTGTCATGCTCTTCATACAACAAATCCTCTTGCTTTTCTAAAAGTATATTCTTTTCATTCAAGGCATCAATTAATTCATTAATTTTGTCTATCTTAGATCTATCTAAGCCCTTGAACAAACATGAATAATCTACTTCATCCTCATCACTAGATTCGTCCTCACTTGAAGAAGCATAGGTAGAGTTGCGAGTACGTACCTTCTTCTCCCTTGCCATAAGGCATGTGTGACGCTCGTTGGGGAAGAGGGTTGATTTGTTGAAGGCGGTGGCGGCGAGTCCTTCATTGTCGGAGTCGGAAGAGGAGCAATCCGAGTCCCACTCCTTGCCTAGATGCGCCTCGCCCTTTGCCTTCTTGTAATGCTTCTTCTTTTCCCTCTTGTTTCCCTTTTCCTGGTCACTATCATTATCGGGGCAGTTAGCGATAAAATGACCAATCTTACCGCACTTGAAGCATGAGCGCTTCCCCTTCGTCTTGGTCTTGCTTGGCTGCCCCTTGTGACCCTTTAGCACCGTCTTGAAGCGTTTGATGATGAGAGCCATCTCTTCATCATTAAGTCCGACCGCCTCAATTTGTGCCACCTTGCTAGGTAGCGCCTCCTTACTTCTTGTTGCTTTGAGAGCAAAAGGTTGTGGTTCGTTGATCGGTCCATTCAAGGCATCGTCCACGTACCTTGCCTCCTTGATCATCATTCGCCCGCTGACGAATTTTCCTAAGACTTCTTCGGGCGACATTTTGGTGTACCTGGGATTCTCACGAATATTATTCACCAAATGAGGATCAAGAACTGTAAAGGACCTTAGCATTAGTCGGACGACGTCGTGGTCCGTCCATCGCGTGCTTCCGTAACTCCTTATTTTGTTGATAAGGGTCTTGAGCCGGTTGTATGTTTGAGTTGGCTCCTCGCCCCTTATCATCGCGAACCGTCCAAGCTCGCCCTCCACCAGCTCCATTTTGGTGAGCAAGGTAGCG
Organism: Zea mays; assembly: GCF_902167145.1. NCBI lineage: Eukaryota > Viridiplantae > Streptophyta > Magnoliopsida > Poales > Poaceae > Zea > Zea mays. Next base: position 127,921,024 of record NC_050105.1, on the reverse strand, counting down.
TCATTTCCCTCATGAGAGATCTTGAGGGTATCCCAGATTTGCTTGGCGTTATCCAAGCCACTCACTTTGTTATATTCATCCCTGCACAATGAAGCTAGAAGAACAGTAGTAGCTTGTGCATTCTTATGGATTTGCTCATTAATGAATATAGGACTATCCGAACTATTAAAGTGCATTCCACTATCTACAATCTCCCATATACTAGGATGGAGAGAGAATAGGTGACTACGCATTTTGTGGCTCCAAAATCCGTAGTCCTCCCCATCAAAGTGTGGGGGCTTGCCGAGTGGAATGGAAAGCAAATGTGAATTTGAACTTTGCGGAATACGAGAGTAGTCAAAGGAAAAGTTAGAATTAACCGGTTTCCTTTGCTCGTAGTCGTTGTGGTCGTCGTCCTTTTGGGAAGAGGAAGATTCGTCGCTGTCGTCGTAGTAGACGATCTCCTTGATGCGCCTTGTCTTCTTCTTCTTCCCTTCCTTCCGTCTATGGCCCGAGCCGGAGTCGGTAGGCTTGTCTTCTTTGGGCTCGTTGACGAAGGACTCCTTCTCCTTATCGTTGATCACGATTCCCTTCCCCTTAGGATCCATCTCTTCGGGCGGTTAGTCCCTTTCTTGAAGAGAACGGCTCTGATACCAATTGAGAGCACCTAGAGGGGGGGGTGAATAGGTGATCCTGTAAAACTTAAACTTATAGCCACAAAAACTTGTTAAGTGTTAGCACAATTATTGCCAAGTGGCTAGAGAGGAGTCTCAACAAAACACGATACCACAAGAGATCAAACTCAGAGAGGACACAGTGGTTTATCCCGTGGTTCGGCCAAGACCAACGCTTGCCTACTCCACGTTGTGGCGTCCCAACGGACGAGGGTTGCAATCAACCCCTCTCAAGCGGTCCAAAGACCAACTTGAATACCACGGTGTTTTGCTTTGCCTTTCGATATCCCGTTTGCGAGGAATCTCCACAACTTGGAGTCTCTCGCCCTTACACTTGAGATTCACAAAGAAATACGGAGTAAGGGAGGGAATGAGCAACGCACACAAGACTTCAAAAGATCAGAGCAACACACACACAAGCAGCAACAAGAGCTCGCAACACAACTCAAAGAGTTCACAACTCCACAAGAGCTCTATATGCTATCACAATGAAACGAATGCGTGAGATTGATGACTTGGTGCTTAAGAATGTTGTAGGAATTCTTGGTTTTTTCCTCCAGGCGCCTAGGGGTCCCTTTTATAGCCCCAAGGCAGCTAGGAGCCGTTGAGAACAAATCTGGAAGGCCATCCTTGCCTTCTGTCGTCGGGTGCACCGGACAGTCCAGTGCACACCGGACACTGTCCGGTGCCCGATTTCTTTCCTAAACAGGCGCAGCCGACCGTTGCAGATCTGGCGCACCGGACAGTCCGGTGCACACCGGACAGTCCGGTGCCTCCTTCCGACCGTTGGCCAGACCACGTGTCGCGCGCAGATTCCGCGGCCGACCGTTGGCTCGGGCCGACCGTTGGCTCACCGGACAGTCCGGTGCACACCGGACAGTCCGGTGAATTTTAGCCGTACGCCGTCGGCAAATTCCCGAGAGCGGCGTCTTCAGGTCAAGGCAGCCTGGCGCACCGGACACTGTCCGGTGCACCACCGGACAGTCCGGTGCCCCAGACCGAAACAGCCTGTTGACTGTACACAGCCAACATTCTCCTTTTCTTCTTCTCTCTGTTTCTAACACTTAGACAAATATGTTAGTACACAAAACCAATGTACTAAGGCTTAGAAACATACCTTTACTTGTGATTTGCACTTTGTTCATCCATGGGCATAGATTCACATTTAAGCACTTGTGTTGACACTCAATCACCAAAATACTTAGAAATGGCCCAAAGGCACATTTCCCTTTCACAACCGCGTAGGCACCCAACAGCGGATCTCGCCCAGCCACCGTCGTGCCCCTGCCCCCGCCTACGGATCTCCCCCCCCACCCACGACTGTGCAGGCACCTAGCCATTGTTGTGCCTGGTTCTATGCACGGCCAGTCCTGGTCGCCTCGCGCGGTCCCCGCGACCCAGCCCAAACCCCCGCCCATGCGGTGCCTGAGCCCCGAGATAGCCGACACCGGAGGTTCGCATCCCTCCCCTCCTCGTCGCACCCTCCCCCACCCCCACCGCGAGTCTCAGCCGCAGCCCCCGTACCCGCAGTCGACCTCAAAATCCTTTGATGCAGGCTCTCTCACCGCCGCCGCCTCGCTTGCCTCACCTAGCCCCCCTCCCCCCCCCGTCGACGCCCTCCTCGTCTTCCAAGTATCACTCTTACCCTACCGCTCTGCTCTGCATCCTAGGCACGACACTTTCGTTTTTGGTGATGGTTTTCAACCCTTCGTCCTCCCGATCGTTGCAGAGATGCCAGCCCATCGAGGCGGCCGATGCAGTCTCGGAGACCACGGCCGCGTTCCCTGGCGCCTCGGTGAGTCCTCGTGCCCCACATCAGTTCTTGGTTTTTCTGCAATACAATGGGCATTCTTTTGTGCTCTGTCTATGACTATTTACTGGTCAATGTGTATGGTGTTTGTGCGGGCGTGGTGGTGGTGGGTGAAGAGGAGGCTTCGATATGCTCAGGTTCACTGGTTGCGGAAGTAGTTTGATGTGAGTTGCACTCCATGATGCTTGACCATGGGTGGAGGTGTCTAGGAGAGAATATTTATGTGGACTTGAAGTTTGATCAGAATGAGGAGAGGACTGATCTGTGCATTGTGAATGTGGTACAATGTTTTGGCATTTTTGCCCTTGTTTAGGCATTCATTGTTGTATGTTACTTTCTGTGCAAACAAATGTCATGTGGCTGCTCCAGAATTGGAAACGATCTTTCAAATGACTATTGAAAGGTACAAGGCGAGGCTTATAATTAAATGCTATTCACAGAAGGAAGGTGAGGATTTCTTTGATACTTACTCACCTGTGGCTCGATTGACCATAATTCGTGTGCTACTTTCTTTGGTTGCCTCTCATGGTCTTCTCGCCCATCAAATGGATGTTAAGACAACATTCCTAATGGAGAACTAGATGAGGAAATTTACATGAAGCGGCCTAAACCCGGGTTTGTAGCAAATGGTCAAGAAGGCATGGTGTGTAAATTATTGAAATCTTTATATGGCCTAAAACAAGCACCTAAGAAATGGCATGAAAAGTTCGATAGAACTTTGACATCTATCGGCTTTGTTGTGAATGAAGCAGACAAATGTGTATACTATCGGTATGGTGGGGACGAGGGAGTAATTTTATGCCTATATGTTGATGACATTCTAATCTTGGGGACAAGTCTTGATGTGATTAAAGAGACAAAAGGCTTTCTGTCTAATAATTTTAAAATGAAAGATTTGGGAGAAGCTGATGTTATTTTTAACATTAAGCCACTGAGAGAAGGCAATGGTGGGATCACACTTGTGCAATTCCATTGTGTGGAAAAGGTTTTGAGTCGCTTTGGTTTTAATGAATGTGAACCTGCTCCAATGCTTTATGATCCTAGTAAGCCATTGAAGGAAAATCAAATAATAGTAAGGGATCAATTGAGATATTCCCAAATAATTGGTTTACTCATGTATTTAGCTAGCGCTATGAGGCCTGACATCTCGTTTGTTGTGAGCAAACTTAGCCGATTTGTTCCAAATCCGGGAGATGATCACTGCGTTCTATCGAGAGAGTTTTGCGTTATCTAAAAGGTACTATGAGTTTAGGCATCCATTATACCAGATACCCAACAATACTAGAGGGTTATTGTGATGCAAACTGGATATCTGATGCTGATGAGATATATGCCACAAGTGAATATGTGTTTTCACTTGACGGTGACACTGTTTCATGGAAGTCTTGCAAGCAGACCATCTTAACGAGGTCGACTATGGAAGCAGAACTCACAACATTAAATACTGCTTCAGTTGAGGCTGAGTGGCTCCGTGAACTCCTTATGGATTTAGCGGTGGTTGAAAAACTATACCGACTATTTCTTTGAATTGTTATAATTAGACAGGGATAATTAAAATTAACAATTCTAAGGATAATATGAAGTCGACAAGGCATATAAAGAGGTGTTTCAAATCTGTCAGGAAATTGAGAAACTCTGAAGTAATAGCGTTGGATTATATCCATACGTCTAAAAATCTGGCAGATCAATTTACTAAGGGGCTATCACGTAGTGTGATAGATAGTATATCAAGTGAAATGCCCTGAGACCCACCTAAAGTTTATCATAGTGGTAACATGTTCTATGTGATAGAAAATCTCGTGAATTAGAATGGTGAAACAAGTTAGTGATAGACTGAGAGGAAATACCCTTAATAAGGCTCATTTCATATGCATATCTTTCCTTACTGTATGGTAGGTTGGTATTTATACCTTAATATGTTTCAAGTGGCTCTGTGAAGCAAAGATGTCCTGCAGAGCATCTTTAGATAAACATACCTATATTGGTTAACTGCTAGTCACAATTTATGAGATCTAGGTGGTCTCAAATACCCATGAAAGGCTATGGAGTTTGACTTATATGCTCCAACTAGAGAGGATGTGTTCAGCAATCTAGTACTGGTAAATAGTTAAGATGAAACTCATTCCACGTAAAACTGACAATTCAAGGCCCAGTCCATTGTGCAGTTGTGGTTAAATGTAGTCTAGGCTCTAAGTGGATGTTCAACTTAACAATCTCCATTGAAACACTAGTACATCAAACGTTTCAGATGATGAGAGCATTTTCGTGTGACTTAGCATTTGGTGGGCGAAAGGATCACGATGCCCAAGAGGGGGGGTGAATTGGGCTTCTCTAAAAATCAACACTAATTAAAACCTAAGCAAGAGCCCAACTTCACCCCAACAACTAGCACTAAGAGAATAATACTAGAAATACAACAATGCTAAGACAATACTTCAAATACTTGCTAAACAAATACACAATGTAAAATGCTTAAATTAAGTGTGGAATGTAAAGCAAGGTTTAGAAGACTCCTCCAATTTTTCCCGAGGTATCGAAGAGTCGGTACTCTCCACTAGTCCTCGTTGGAGCACCCGCGCAAGGGTATCGCTCCCCCTTGGTCCTCGCAAGAACCAAGTGCTCACTACAAGATGATCCTTTGCCACTCCGGCGTGGTGGATCCCTCACGACCGCTTACAAACTCGAGTCGGGTCACCAACAAGATCTCCACGGTGATCACCGAGCTCCCAACGCCACCAAGTCATCTAGGTGATGCCGATCACCAAGAGTAACAAGCCGTAGACTTTCACTTGACCAAGAGAAGCCTAATGCAAGTGGTGTGTGCTCTAGGTGGCTCTCGCTAGCGCTAGTGAGGTTCAAATGCGGGATTAAGATTCTCTAATCATCTCACTAGGATTTTGGTGCTTGCAATGCTTTATCAATGTGCAGGAATTAATGTGGGCAGCAAGACATTGAATATGGTGGGTGTAGGGGGTATAAATAGCCCTCACCCACCAACTAGCTGTTACCAGCACTATTCTGTGCATGGGCGCACCGGACAGTCCGGTGCGCCACCGGTGCGCCAACGGTCGACTCCAACCGCTAGTTCTGACAGCTAGCCATTGCGCTGATGGCACACCGGACAGTGAACAGTCACTGTCCGGTGCACACCGGACAGTCCGGTGCGATGTCCGGTGCGCCACTAAAATTCATCTCGTGAACCTTGCGCTCTCGGGTTTCTGTGCACGAGGAAACCCTTCCTCGGGCCATCTGGCCCCACCTGGCAGAGGGCACACCGGACAGTCCGGTGCCCCAAGGCCAGAAACCCTATTTTCTATTTTTCGCTATTTTTCAAATCGGTTTTCGTTCTAACTTGTGAGTATGTTCTAGAGTGTCACCTAGCACTATATGTGAGTGTGAATATGCACCAACACTACACTAGAACTCTCTTGGTCAAACTACTCATTGACAACCCCTCTTTATAGTACGGCTAAAACAAAATAAAAGACCTAACTAAATCACGAGTGTCCGCAACTCCTTGACACTCGGACTACGTAGACCTTCACTTTGTGTTTCGTCGCTTTAGTCGTTGCTTCAAGTTCTTATCTTCGGGATTGTTTTCACCTGTGTAGTATATCTACCTATAATGCGACCTAACTTACCATTTGTCTCTGCAAAACACGCGTTAGTCATATATAACATTACGTTGTCATTAATCACTAAAACCAACAAGGGGCCTAGATGCTTTTAGTGGGGATTGTTGGATAAATGTGGGCTTGACCCAATTAATATTCTGAAAGTCGCCTAGAGGGGGGTGGATAGGCGGAAACTGAAATTTACAAACTTTAAGCACACTTTAAGCCGGGGTTAGCGTTAGAATAAAATCTAACTCCAGGAAAGAGGGTGAAAACAAATCAACCAAGAAATAAAGCGGATGACACGATAATTTGTTTACCGAGGTTCGGTTCCAAAGAACCTAGTCCCCATTGAGGTGGTCACAAAGACCGGGTCTCTTTCAACCCTTTCCCTCTCTCAAACGGTCAATTAGACCGAGTGAGCTTTCTCCTTAATTCTCACGGGTCACTTAGACCCCGCAAGGACCACCACACAATTGGTGTCTCTTGCCTTGCTTACAAAACACTTGGGAACAAGAATGCGGAAGGAAGAAAGCAATCCAAGAACAAGAGCTCAAAGAACACGAACAAAACTCTCTCTAGTCACTAAGTGTTTGGAGTGTATTTGGGACTTGGAGAGGCTTTGATTCTTTTGAATTGTGTCTTGTATTGATTGCACTAGCTCTTGTATTGAATGAGATGTCTGGAAAACTTGGATGGCTATAGTGGTGGTGGTTGGGGGGTATTTATAGCCCTCAACCACCACATAGCCATTGGGGAGGCTGTCTGTCGATGGGCGCACCAGACAGTCCGGTGCGCCAGCCACGTCACCCAACCGTTAGGATTCTGACGGTTTCGACCGTTGGAGCTTTGACTTCTTGGGGCACCAGGAAGTCCGGTGCCGCACCGGACAGCACTATTCACTGTCTGGTGTGCCTTCTGGCGGCTGCTCTGACTCTGCGCGAACTGTCCGCGCACTGTTCACGTTGTAGGCGACCGTTGCAGCCGACCGTTGCGCTGGCTAGCCGTTGCTCCGCTGGCACACCGGACAGTCCGGTGAATTATAGCGAAGCGGCTCTCCAGAAACCCGAAGGTGGCAAGTTTGAAGTCGTACAGTCCTAGGCACCGGACACTGTCTGGTGGGGCACCGGACAGTCTGGTGCGCCAGACCAGGGTTCTCTTCGGTTTCTTTTACTCCTTTCTTTTAAACCTAACTTTGATCTTTTTATTGGTTTGTGTTGAACCTTTGGCACCTGTAGAACATATAATCTAGAGCAAACTAGTTAGTCCAATAACTTGTGTTGGGCATTCAACCACCAAAATCATTTATGAAAAGGTTTAAGCCCTATTTCCTTTTCAATCTCCCCCTTTTTGGTGATTGATGCCAACACAAATCAAAGCAAATGTATAAGTGCAGAATTGAACTAGTTTGCATAAGGTAAGTGCAAAGGTTGCTTGGAATTAAACCAATTTTATAGTTTCATAGGATATGCATGGTTGCTTTCTTTTATTTAACATTTAGGACCACACTTGCACCACTTATTTTGTTTTTGCAAATTCTTTTAGAAAATCTTTTCAAAGTCTTTTTGCAAATAGTCAAAGGTATATGAATAAGATTTTGAGAAGCATTTTCAAAATTTAAAATTTCCTCCCCCTGTTTCAAATGCTTTTCCTTTGACTTAAACAAAACTCCCCCTGGATGAAATTCTCCTCTTAGAGTTCAAGAGGGTTTTACCAATTTTTGTAAATACCAATTGAAAGAAGATCAAATATTTTTAGATACCAATTGGAAAAATCCTAACCAATTGAAAAACATACCAATTTTGAAATGCGTCTATTAAAAAATTTTATCATGAGATAAAGACAAACATAAATCATTATTTCAAAAAAAATTGAAGGATGGTGGTGCGGTCCTTTTGCTTTGGGCTTAATATTTCTCCCCCTTTGGCATTAATCGCCAAAAACGAAGTCTTTTGAGGGCCCTTTTTCCTTCTCTCCCATTGGTATAAGTAAATATGAGTGAAGATTATACCAACTGAAGAGTGGTGTGGAGTGATGGCGAAGGGTAAATGATACCGATAGAGTGGAGTGGAAGCCTTGTCTTCGCCGAAGACTCCATTTCCCTTTCAATCTACGACTTAGCATAGAAATATACTTGAAAACACATTAGTCGTAGACATAAAAGAAATATGATCAAATGTATATGCATGAGGTATGTGTGCAAAGTGTCATTCGAAGTTCCGAGAATCAAGAATGTTTAGTTCATTCCTAGGTTTGGTAAAGGTTTTCTCATCTAATGGTTTGGTAAAGATATCGGCTAATTATTCTTTTGTGCTAACATAAGCAATCTCGATATCCCCCCTTTGTTGGTGATCCCTCAAAAAGTGATATTGAATGGCTATGTGCTTAGCGCGGCTGTGTTCAACGGGATTATCCGCCATGCAAATTGCACTCTTATTATCACATAGGAGAGGGACTTTGCTCAATTTGTAGCCATAGTCCCTGAGGGTTTGCCTCATCCAAAGTAATTGGGCACAACAATAGCCTGCGGCAATGTACTCGGCTTCGGCGGTAGAAAGAGCTACTGAGTTTTGTTTCTTTGAAGCCCAATACACCATGGATCTCCCCAGAAATTGACAAGTCTCTGATGTGCTCTTCCTATCAATTTTACACCCTGCCCAATCAGCATCTGAATATCCTATTAAGTCAAAAGTGGATCCCTTGTGGTACCAAAGACCAAACTTAGGTGTGTAAACTAAATATATCATGATTCTTTTTACGGCCCTAAGGTGAACTTCCTTAGGATCAGCTTGGAACCTTGCACACATGCATACGGAAAGCATAATATCCGGTCGAGATGCACATAAATAGAGTAAAGATCCTATCATCAACCGGTATACCTTTTGATCTACGGATTTACCTCTCGTGTCGAGGTCGAGATGCCCATTAGTTCCCATGGGTGTCTTGATGGGCTTGGCATCCTTCATTCCAAACTTGGTAAGAATATCTTGAATGTATTTTGTTTGGCTGATGAAGGTGCCTTCTTGGAGTTGCTTGACTTGAAATCCTAGGAAATACTTCAACTCCCCCATCATAGACATCTCGAATTTTTGGATCATGATCCTACTAAACTCTTCACAAGTAGATTTGTTAGTAGACCCAAATATGATATCATCAACATAAATTTGGCATACAAACAAATCCTTTGCAATAGTTTTAGTAAAGAGTGTAGGATCGGCTTTGCCGACTTTGAAGCCATTAGGGATAAGAAAATCTCTTAGGCATTCATACCATGCTCTTGGGGCTTGCTTGAGCCCATAAAGCGCCTTTGAGAGTTTGTAAACATGGTTAGGATACTCACTATCTTCAAAGCCAGGAGGTTGCTCAACATAGACTTCTTCCTTGATTGGTCCATTGAGGAAGTCACTTTTCACGTCCATTTGGTAAAGCTTAAAGCCATGGTAAGTAGCATAGGCAAGTAATATACGAATTGACTCAAGCCAAGCTACGGGTGCATAGGTTTCACCGAAATCCAAACCTTTGACTTGTGAATATCCCTTGGCCACAAGTCGGGCTTTGTTCCTTGTCACCACACCATGCTTATCTTGCTTGTTGCGGAATACCCACTTGGTTCCTACAACATTTTGGTTAGGACGTGGAACTAAATGCCATACCTCATTCCTCATGAAGTTGTTGAGCTCCTCTTGTATTGCCAACACCCATCCGAATCTCTTAATGCATCCTCTACCCTGTATGGCTCAATAGAGGAGACAAAAGAGTAATGTTCACAAAAATGAGTGACTTGAGATCGAGTTGTTACTCCCTTATAAATGTCACCGAGAATTGAGTTCACGGGGTGATCTCTTTGAACCGCTTGGTGGACTCTTGGGTGTGGCGGTCTTTGACCCTGTACTTCTTGATCATCTTCCTTTTCTTGATCATTGTCATCTCCCCCTTGATCATTGTCCTCCTCTTGAGGTGGCTCATCTTCTTGATCTTCTTCTTCATTGTCTTGAGCCTGATCCTCATCTTAAGTTGGTGTAGATGCTTGATTTGAAGATGATGGCTGATCTTGTGCTTGTGGAGGCTCTTCGGATTCCTTAGGACACACATCCCCAATGGACATGTTCCTTAGTGCGACACATGGAGACTCTTCATCATCTAGTTCATCAAGATCAACTTGCTCTACTTGAGAGCCATTAGTCTCATCAAACACAATGTCACAAGAAACCTCAACTAATCCAGTGGATTTGTTGAAGACTCTATATGCCCTTGTGTTTGAGTCATAACCAAGTAAAAAACCTTTTACAGCCTTAGGAGCAAATTTGGATTTTCTTCCTATTTTAACAAGAATAAAACATTTGCTACCAAAGACTCTAAAATATGAAACATTGGGCTTTTACCGATGAGGAGTTCATATGATGTCTTCTTGAGGATTTGGTGAAGATAGAGCCGGTTGATGGAGTAGCAGGCGGTGTTAATCGCCTCAGCCCAAAACCGGTCCGGAGTCTTGTACTCATCAAGCATGGTCCTTGCCATGTCCAGTAGAGTTCTATTCTTCCTCTCCACTACACCATTTTGTTGAGGTGTGTAGGGAGAAGAGAATTCATGCTTGATGCCCTCATCCTCAAGAAAGCCTTCTATTTGTGAGTTCTTGAACTCCGTCCCGTTATTGCTTCTTATCTTCTTGATTCTCAATCCGAACTCATTTTGATCCCGTCTCAAGAATCCCTTTAAAGTCTCTTGGGTTTGACATTTTTTCTACAAAAAGAATACCCAAGTGAAGTGAGAATAATCATCCACAATTACTAGACAGTACTTACTCCCGCCGATGCTTATGTAAGCTATCAGGCCGAATAGATCCATGTGGAGTAACTCCAGTGGCATGTCCGTTGTCATGATGTTTTTGCGTGGATGGTGAGAACCAACTTGCTTCCCTGCTTGACATGCGCTACACACCCTGTCTTTCTCAAAATGAACATTTGTTAGACCCAAAATGTGTTCTCCCTTTAAAAGCTTGTGAAGATTCTTCATCCCAACATGGGCTAGTCAGCGATGCCAGAGCCAACCCATATTAGTCTTAGCAATTAAGCAAGTATCGAGTTCAGCTCTATTAAAATCAACTAAGTATAGCTGACCCTCTAATACTCCCTTAAATGCTACTAAATCATCACTTCTTCTAAAGACAGAAACACCTATATCCGTAAAAAGACACTTGTAACCCATTTTGCATAATTGAGAAACTAAAAGCAAGTTATAATCTAAAGAATCTACAAGAAAAACATTGGAAATGGAATGGTCAGGTGATATAGCAATTTTACAAGTCCTTTGACCAAACCTTGATTTCCATCCCCGAAAGTAATAGCTCTTTGGGGATCTTCATTTTTCTCGTAGGAGGAGAACATCCTTTTCTCCCCTGTCATGTGGTTTGTGCATCCGCTATCAATGATCCAACTTGAGCCCCCGGATGCATAAACCTGCAAAACAGTTTTAGGCCTTGTTCTTAGGTACCCAAACGGTCTTGGGTCCTTTCACATTAGAAACAAGCACCTTGGGTACCCATACACAAGTCCTGGAGCCCTTGTGTTTGCCCCCAACATATTTGGCAACTACTTTGCCTGATTTGTTAGTAAACACATAAGATGCATCAAAAGTTTTAAATGAAACATGAGGTTCATTTGATGCAATATGAGTTTTCTTTTTAGGCATTTTAGCATGAGTATAATGCATAGAGCTAGATGCCTCATTCTTGTACATAAAAGCATGATGGGAAACTGAATGAGACTTCCTAGCATGAATCCTCCTAATCTTGTGCTCAGGATAACCAGCAGGATATAAAATGTAACCCTCGTTATCCTGAGCCATGGGAGCCTTGCCCTTAACAAAATTAGACAATCTCTTAGGGGCATTAAGCTTGACATTGTCTCCCTGTTGGAAGCTAATGCCATCCTAAATGTCAGGGCGTCTCCCATTATAGAGCATGCTTCTAGCAAATTTAAAATTTTCATTCTCTATCTCATGCTCATTAATTTTAGCAGTTAGTTGAGCTATGTGATCATTTTGTTGTTTAATTAAAGCAAGGTGATCATGAATAGCATCAACATTAATATCTCTACATCTAGTACAAATAGTGACATGATCAACACTACATGTAGAAGGTTTGCAAACATTTAAATCATCTATCTTAGATTTTAGCATAGCATTTTCATCTCTAAGATAGGAAATAGATTCATTGCAAACATTTAAATCTTTAGCCTTAGAAATTAACTTATCATTCTCAGTTTTAAGGCTCACAATTGATTCATTCAATTTATCAATCTTAGCAATTAAACTAGCATTATCATTTTTAATATTGGTAATTGAATCATCATAAGCATTTAACTTCTCAACCTTAGCAAATAAATTACCGTTCTCAGTTCTAAGGTTGGAAATAGTGTCATGGCAAATGCTAAGTTCCTTAGTCAAATTTTCATTCTTCTCTACTTCCTGAGCATGAGCATTCTTTACTTTAACATGCTTTTTATTTTCCTTAATAAGGAATTCCTCTTGACTATCCAAGAGTTCATCCTTCTCATGAATAGCACCTATCAATTCATTTAGTTTTTTCTTTTTATTGCATGTTAAGGTTGGCAAAAAGGGTAAGCAAATTATCTTCATCATCACTAGAGCTACCTTCATCACTAGATGTTGTATATTTAGTGGAGGCTCTAGATTTTTACCTTCTTCATTTTGTCGTCCTTTGCCATGAGGCACTTGTGGCCAACATTGGGGAAGAGAAGACCTTTGTTGACGGTGATGTTGGCGGCGTCCTCGTCGGAGGAGGAGTTGGTGGAGCTCATGTCGGAGTCCCATTCCCGACACACGTGGGCATCTCCGCCCTTCTTCTTGTAATATCTCTTCTTTTCCTTCATCTTTCCCCTCTTGTCGTCGCCCCTGTCACTATCACTAGACATAGGACATTTAGCAATGAAATGACCGGGCTTACCACATTTGTAGCACACCCTCTTGGAGCGGGGTTTGTAGTCCTTCCCCTCCTTTGCTTTAGGGTTTGGCGGAAGCTCTTGATGATGAGCGCCATCTCCTCGTTGTCGAGCTTGGAGGCGTCGATGGGGAGCCTACTTGATGTAGACTCTTCTTTCTTCTCCTCCGTTGCTTTGAATGCGACGGGTTGCACCTCGGGTGTGGAGGTGCAGCCTTGCTCCAAGTTGATTATTTGTTTGGAGCCTTTGATCATCAACTCAAAGCTCACAAACTTTCCTATAACCTCCTCGGGAGACATTAGCTTATATCTAGGATCACCATGAATTAATTGAACTTGTGTAGGATTACGAAAAACGAGTGATCTTAGAATAACCTTGACCATTTCATGGTCATCCCATTTGGTGCTTGAAAGGGAAATGTGCCCTTGGGCCATTTCTAAGTATTTTGGTGATTGAGTGCCAACGCAAGTGCTTTTGTGTTGATCTATGCAATGTGGTGGACAAAGTGCAAATCATGTCAAAAGGTATGTTTCTAGACTTAGTACATTGTTTTGTGGACTAATATATTGTGTCTAAGTGCTGGAAACAGGAAAGATTGAATTGGAAATGAGATGACTCTGTTCAGCCAAAGTCAGCTCGGTCTAGGTGCACCGGACTGTCCGGTGGTGCACCGGACAGTGTCCGGTGTGCCAGGCTGGCTCAGGCGAACTTGCTGCTCTCGGGAAGGAATTAACGGCGTACGGCTATAATTCACCGGACTGTCCGGTGTGCACCGGACTGTCCGGTTAGCCAACTGTCAGCCGGGCCAACGGTCGGTTGCGCGATCCGCGTGGGACACGTGGCCGAGCCAACGGTCGGGAGGGGGCACCGGACTGTCCGGTGTGCACCGGACAGTGTCCGGTGCGCCAATGGCTCCAAGGCTGCCAACGGTCGGCTTCGCCAAATAAGGAAGGAAATCTGCACCGGACAGTGTCCGATGGTGCACCAGACTGTCCGGTGCGCCAAGCGACAGAAGGCAAGAATTGCCTTCCCGGGTTGCTCTCAACGACTCCTAGCTGCCTTGGGGCTATAAAAGGGACCCCTAGGCGTATGGAGGAGAACACCAAGCATCCCTTGAGCATTGTTGATCACTCACACTTCGTTCTTGCACACTTGTTCGACATTCCTAGTGATTTGAGCTCCGTTCTAGTGTGAAACTCGTGATAGTCTCTTGAGCTCAAGTCTGGATTTCTTGTGTGTGCGTATTTGCTGTGATCTTTGTGTCTTGTGATCACCTATTCACCCCCCCTCTAGGTGCTCTCAATTGGTATCAGAGCCGTTCTCTTCACGAAGGGACTAATCGCCCGAATAGATGGATCCTAAAGGGAAGGGAATCGTGATCAACGATAAGGAGAAGGAGTCGTTCGTCAACGAGCCGAAGGATGACAAGCCTACCGACTCGGGCTCGGGCCACAGATGCAAAGATGGGAAGAAAAAGAAGACGAGACGCATCAAGGAGATCGTCTACTACGACGACAGCGATGAGTCCACTTCTTCCCAAAAGGACAACAACGACAACGACTATGACAAACGAAAGACGGTTAACTCAAACTTTTCTTTCGATTATTCGCGTATCCCGCATAGCTCAAATGCACATTTGCTTTCCATTCCTCTTGGCAAACCTCCACACTTTGATGGGGAGGACTACGGATTTTGGAGTCACAAAATGCGTAGTCACTTGTTCTCTCTCCATCCAAGCATTTGGGAGATTGTTGAGAATGGAATGAAATTTGATAGCTCGAATAGTCCTATATTTATTAATGAACAGATTCATAAAAATGCACAAGCTACTACTGTGTTGTTAGCCTCTTTGTGCAGGGATGAGTACCATAAGGTGAGCGGCTTGGACAATGCCAAGCAGATCTGGGACACCCTCAAGATCTCTCATGAGGGGAATGACGTCACCTTGCTCACCAAGATAGAGTTGGTGGAGGGCGAGCTTGGAAGATTCGCGATGATAAGGGGCGAGGAGCCAACCCAAACATACAACCGGCTCAAGACCCTCATCAACAAAATAAGGAGCTACGAAAGCACGCGATGGACGGACCACGACGTCGTCCACCTAATGCTAAGGTCCTTTACTGTACTTGATCCACATTTGGTGAACAATATTCGTGAAAATCTCAGGTACACCAAGATGTCGCCCGAAGAAGTCCTTGGAAAATTCGTAAGCGGGCGAATGATGATCAAGGAGGCGAGGTACGTGGACGACACGTTGAACGGTCCAATCCATGAGCCTCAACCCATTGCTGTCAAGGCAACAAGGAGCAAGGAGGCGCTACCTAGCAAAGTGGCGCAAGTTGAGGCGGCCGGGCTCAATGATGAAGAGATGGCCCTCATCATCAAGCGCTTCAAGACGACGCTAAAGGGTCACAAGGGACAACCAAGCAAGACAAAAACAAAGGGGAAGCGCTCATGCTTCAAATGTGGTAAGATTGGTCATTTTATTGCTAACTATCCCGATAATGAAAGTGACCAGGAACAAGGGAGCAAGAGGGAGAAGAAGAAGGCATACAAGAAGGCTAAGGGCGAGGCACACCTTGGCAAGGAGTGGGATTCGGATTGTTCGTCATCTGACTCCGAAAATGAAGGACTCGCCGCCACCGCCTTCAACAAGTCATCCCTCTTCCCCAACGAGCGTCACACATGCCTCATGGCAAAGGAGAAGAAGGTATGTACTCGAGACAGTACTACTTATGATTCTTCTAGTGATGACGAGTCTAGTGATGAAGAAATAGATTACTCTAGTTTGTTCAAGGGATTGGATAGAACTAAAATAGATAAGATTAATGAATTGATTGATGCCTTGAATGAAAAGGATAGACTTTTAGAGAAACAAGAGGACCTTTTATATGAAGAGCATGATAAATTTGTTAGTGCACAAAATTCACTTGCCCTAGAAATTAAAAGGAATGAAATGCTTTCTTGTGAACTATCTACCTGTCATGAAACCATCTCTACTTTAAAAGGTGCAAATGATGATTTAATTGCTAAACTAGAAGTAGCAAGTAAATCTAACTCTTGTGTAGAACATGTTAGGATTTGCAATAGGTGTAAAGATTTTGATATTGATGCTTGTGGTGAACACCTAGTTTGCATTTCTAAATTAAATGATGAAGTGGCTAGTCTTAATGCCCAACTTAAGACTAGCAAAAGTGAATTTGACAAACTTAAATTTGCAAGGGATGCCTACACGATTGGTAGACACCCCTCAATTAAGGATGTCAAGAGCACCTAGAGGGGGGGTGAATAGGTGATCCTATAAAACTTTAAACTTAAGCCACAAGACTTGGTTAGACGTTAGCACAGTGATTGCCAAGTGGCTAGAGAGAAGTCTAAGCAAAACACAATAACCACAAGAGAACAATCACAGAGATGACACAGTGGTTATCCCGTGGTTCGGCCAAGACCAACGCTTGCCTACTCCACATTGTGGCGTCCCAACGGACGAGAGTTGCACTCAACTCCTCTCAAGTGATCCAATGATCAACTTGAATACCACGGTGTTTTGCTTCTCTTTTCTTATCCCATTCGCGAGGAATCTCCACAACTTGGAGCCTCTCGCCCTTACACTTTTGATGTTCACAAAGAATCACGGAGTAAGGGAGGGATGAGCAACTCACACAAGACACAAAGATCACAGCAAATACGCACACACAAGACCCAGACTTGAGCTCAAAAAGACTAGCACACTAGAACGGGGCTCAAATCACTAGAATGTCGAACAAGTGCGCAAGAGTGGAGTGTGAGTGATCAAGAATGCTCAAAGGATGCTTGGTATTCTCCTCCATGCGCCTAGAGGTCCCTTTTATAGCCCCAAGGCAGCTAGGAGCCGTTGAGAGCAATCTGAGAAGGCAATTCTTGCCTTCTGCCGTCTGGCGCACCGGACAGTCCGGTGCACACCGGACACTGTCCGGTGCCCGATTTCTTTCCTTAAACGGCGCAGCCGACCGTTGGCCGCCAGAGAGCCGTTGGCGCACCGGACATGTCCGGTGCACACCGGACAGTCCGGTGCCCCTTCTAGCCGTTGGCGCGGCCACGTGTCCCGCGCAGATCGCGCGGCCGACCGTTGGCTCACCGGACAGTCCGGTGAATTATAGCCGTACGTCGCCGGTGAAATTCCCGAGAGCAGCCAGTTCGCTCGGACCAGCCTGGCGCACCGGACACTGTCCGGTGCACCACCGGACAGTCCGGTGCTCCCAGACTGAGCAGATTCTTGGCTACTCGAGCCAAGACATTTCCAATTGGATTTTTCCTGTTTCCAGCACTTAGACACAATACATTAGTCCATAAAACAATGTACTAAGTCTGAGAAACATACCTTTATCCTTGGTTTGTACTTTGTCCACCATTTTACATTTAAGCACTTGTTTAGACACTAAATCACCAAAATACTTAGAAATGGCCCAAGGGCACATTTCCCTTTCAATCTCCCCCTTTTTGGTGATTTATGCCAACACAATATAAAGCAAGTGGAACAAATACAAACTTACTTCAAATAAGAACTCAAATTGTTTTGATTCAAATTTGACATATATGGATCACTCTTTGCCACCACTTGGTTTGTTTTTGCAAATCAAACTCAAATTTCTATCTCTAAGTCAAACACACATGTTAAGACATAAAGAGAATCATTCCAAGAGAAATTGATCAAGATTTCAGAAACTCCCCTTTTTCCCATAATCAACACTTCTCCCCACAAGAAGCCAACTTTTGACAAGAGAGACAATAAAAGAGTTTTGACACACCAAAAGCTCTATTCTACTATTTTCAAAATCTCTCAAGTGGTAGCTGATCCATTTATTGCTTTGGCCTTTATTTTCTCCCCCTTTGGCATCAAACACCAAAACGAGATCAATCTTGGCCCAAGAACCCCATTGCCTCACCAACATCTTTAATAAGAATACAAAGGCAATAAGAGTACATGAGATGAACTTGGAATAAGTTACCCTCTCATCGGAGTGCAGTGGAAGTCTTTCATGGTCCAAGTCCACCTTTTCCCTTTCAAACCTCCTTTGAGACTAAAACAAGCAAACTCAAGCACATGGTTAGTCTCAAAGGGTCAAGTTGTAACACATCTCCCCCTAAACATGTGCATCACTTTGCAACGGACTTGTGAGGTCCAGGGAGTGTTTGTACAACTTGAGCACCATTATTAAGCAACAAAATGCAGAAGGAACATGATCAAAAGCATAAACACATGTATGTTATAAATCAATCCAAGTTCCGCGAATCTAAGACATTTAGCTCACTACGCAACCTGCAAAAGGTCTTCCCATCTAGAGGCTTGGTAAAGATATCGGCTAGCTGGTTCTCGGTGCTAACATGAAACACTTCGATATCTCCCTTTTGCTGGTGGTCTCTCAAAAAGTGATGCCGGATGTCAATGTGCTTTGTGCGGCTTTGTTCAACAGGATTTTCCGCCATGCGGATAGCACTCTCATTATCACATAGGAGTGGGACTTTGCTCAGATTGTAGCCAAAGTCCCTGAGGGTTTGCCTCATCCAAAGTAGTTGCGCGCAACACTGTCCTGCGGCAACGTACTCGGCCTCAGCGGTGGATAGGGCAACGGAAGTTTGTTTCTTAGAGTTCCATGACACCAGGGACCTTCCTAAGAATTGGCACGTCCCCGATGTACTCTTCCTATCGACCTTACATCCAGCATAGTCGGAATCTGAATATCCAATCAAGTCAAAGGTAGACCCCTTTGGATACCAGAGCCCGAAGCAAGGCGTAGCAACTAAATATCTAAGGATTTGCTTCACTGCTACTAAGTGACACTCCTTAGGATCGGATTGAAATCTAGCACACATGCATACGCTAAGCATAATATCCGGTCTACTAGCACATAAGTAAAGTAACGACCCTATCATTGACCGGTATGCCTTTCGATCAACGGACTTACCTCCTTTGTTGAGGTCGGCGTGTCCGTCGGTCCCCATCGGAGTCTTTGCGGGCTTGGCATCCTTCATCCCAAACCGCTTCAGCAAGTCTTGCGTGTACTTCATTTGAGAGATGAAGGTGCCGTCCTTGAGTTGCTTCACTTGGAACCCAAGGAAGTAGTTCAACTCGCCCATCATTGACATCTCGAATTTCTGCGTCATCACCCTGCTAAACTCTTCACAAGACTTTTTATTAGTAGAACGAAATATTATGTCATCGACATAAATTTGGCACACAAAAAGATCACCATCACAAGTCTTAGTGAAAAGAGTTGGATCGGCTTTCCCAACCTTGAAATTATTAGCAATTAGAAAGTCTCTAAGGCATTTATACCATGCTCTTGGGGCTTGCTTAAGTCCATAGAGCGCCTTAGAGAGCTTACACACATGGTCGGGGTACCGTTCATCCTCGAAGCCAGGGGGTTGCTCTACGTACACCTCCTCCTTGATTGGCCCGTTGAGGAAAGCGCTCTTCACATCCATTTGGAACAACCTGAAAGAATGATGAGCGGCATATGCTAGCAAAATACGAATGGACTCTAGCCTAGCCACAGGAGCAAAAGTCTCCTCAAAGTCCAAACCTGCGACTTGGGCATAACCTTTTGCCACAAGTCGAGCCTTGTTCCTCGTCACCACCCCGTGCTCGTCCTGTTTGTTGCGGAACACCCACTTGGTTCCCACAACGTTTTGCTTGGGACGAGGCACCAGTGTCCAAACTTCATTACGCTTGAAGTTGTTGAGCTCCTCTTGCATGGCCAACACCCAGTCCGGATCTAGCAAGGCCTCTTCTACCCTGAAAGGCTCAATAGAAGAGACAAAGGAGTAATGCTCACAAAAATTAACTAATCGGGATCGAGTAGTTACTCCCTTGCTAATGTCACCCAGAATTTGGTCGACGGGATGATCCCTTTGGATCATCGCTCGAACTTGGGTTGGAGGTGCCGATTGCACTTCTTCCTCCATCACATGATCATCTTGTGCTCCCCCTTGATCATGCGCCTCCACTTGAGGTACCTGTTCGTCATCTTGGGTTGGGGGATGCACCATAGTTGAGGAAGACGGTTGATCTTGCTCCAATTGTTCCCAAGGCCGTACATCTCCAATCGTCATGGTGCGTATCGCGACCGTTGGAACGTCTTCTTCATCTACATCATCAAGATCAACAACTTGCTCTCTTGGAGAGCCATTAGTCTCATCAAATACAACGTCGCTAGAGACTTCAACCAAACCCGATGATTTGTTGAAGACCCTATACGCCTTTGTATTTGAATCATAACCTAATAAAAACCCTTCTACAGCTTTGGGAGCAAATTTGGAATTCCTACCCTTCTTCACTAGAATGTAGCATTTACTCCCAAATACACGAAAGTACGATACATTGGGTTTGTTACCAGTTAGCAGCTCGTATGAGGTCTTCTTGAGGAGGCAGTGAAGATAGACCCTGTTGATGGCGTGGCAAGCCGTGTTTACGGCTTCCGACCAAAAACACTCGGGGGTCTTGAACTCTCCAAGCATAGTCCTCGCCATATTAATGAGCGTCCTGTTCTTCCTCTCTACCACACCATTTTGCTGAGGTGTGTAGGGAGCGGAGAACTCGTGCTTGATCCCCTCCTCCTCAAGAAACTCCTCCACTTGAAGATTCTTGAATTCGGACCCGTTGTCGCTCCTTACCTTCTTCACCTTGAGCTCAAACTCATTTTGAGCTCTCCTGAGGAAGCGCTTGAGGGTCCCTTGGGTTTCAGACTTATCCTGCAAAAAGAACACCCAAGTGAAGCGGGAAAAATCATCAACAATAACTAGACCATACTTACTTCCTCCTATGCTCAGATAGGCGACGGGTCCGAAGAGGTCCATATGTAGCAGCTCCAGAGGTCTTGAAGTGGTCATCACATTCTTGCTGTGATGTGCTCCTCCCACTTGTTTACCTGCTTGACAAGCTGCACAAGGTCTATTTTTTCGAATTGCACGTTAGTCAAACCTATCACGTGTTCTCCCTTTAGAAGCTTGTGAAGGTTCTTCATCCCCACATGTGCTAAGCGGCGATGCCACAGCCAGCCCATGCTAGTCTTAGCGATTAAGCATGCATCTAGACCGGCCTCCTCTTTTGTAAAATCAACTAAATAAAGTTTGTCGTCTAGTACACCCTTAAATGCTAGTGAACCATCATTTCTTCTAAAGACAGACACATCTACATTTGTAAATAGACAATTATATCCCATATTACATAATTGACTGACAGATAGTAAATTATATCCAAGAGACTCAACTAAAAACACATTAGAGATAGAGTGCTCATTGGATATTGCAGTCTTGCCTAAACCTTTCACCTTGCCTTGGTTCCCATCACCGAATATGATTGAATCTTGGGAATCCTTATTCTTGACGTAGGCGGTGAACATCTTCTTCTCCCCCGTCATATGGTTTGTGCATCCGCTGTCGATAATCCAGCTTGAGCCCCCGGATGCATAAACCTGCAAGGCAAATTTAGGCTTGGGTCTTAGGTACCCAACTCTTGTTGGGTCCTACAAGGTTAGTCACAATTTCCTTAGGGACCCAAATGCAAGCTTTATCACCCTTGCATTTTGCCCCTAATTTCCTAGCAACTATCTTCCTATCCTTTCTACAAATAGCAAAGGAAGCATTTAAAGCATGATAAATTATAGAGGGACCATTCATAACTTTTCTAGGAACATGAACAATATTCTTCCTAGGCACATGATGAATATTTTTCCTAGGCATATCTCTACCATGCATATAGGAAGAACTGGAAGCATACATAGCATAAGGGTCATAGGCATGTGAATCAAAAGTATTACAACTCCTATGAGACTGTCTTCTATCATTGTACATAAAAGCATGGTTCTTTTTAGTACTACTTGCCATAGGGGCCTTCCCTTTCTCCTTGGCGGAGATGGGAGCCTTATGGCTTGTTAAGTTCTTGGCTTCCCTCTTGAAGCCAAGCCCATCCTTAATTGAGGGGTGTCTACCAATCGTGTAGGCATCCCTAGCAAATTTTAGTTTATCAAAATCACTTTTGCTAGCCTTAAGTTGGGCATTAAGACTAGCCATTTCATCATTTAACTTTGCAATAGAAGCCTTGTGTTCACTACAAGCATCAATATCAAAATCTTTACATCTATTGCAAATAACAACATTTTCTACACAAGTTGTTGATTTACTAGCTATTTCTAACTTAGCATTCAAATCATCATTAATGCTCCTTAAGCTAGAAATTGTCTCATGGCAAGAAGATAATTCACAAGAAAGCATTTCATTTCTCTTAACTTCTAAGGCATGAGATTTTTGTGCTTCTACAAATTTGTCATGTTCTTCATACAACAAGTCCTCTTGTTTTTCTAAAAGCCTATTCTTATCATTCAAGGCTTCAATCAATTCATTAATTTTATCTACCTTGGTTCTATCTAGGCCCTTAAATAAACATGAATAATCTATTTCATCCTCATCGCTAGATTCGTCCTCACTTGAAGAAGCATAAGTAGAGTTTCGAGTACATACCTTCTTCTCCCTTGCCATAAGGCATG
Source organism: Zea mays (assembly GCF_902167145.1). NCBI lineage: Eukaryota > Viridiplantae > Streptophyta > Magnoliopsida > Poales > Poaceae > Zea > Zea mays. The sequence goes on along the minus strand of NC_050105.1, from coordinate 127,898,464 downwards.
TGTGACCCTCGTTCGGGAAGAGGGATGACTTGTTGAAGGCGGTGGCGGCGAGTCCTTCATTGTCGGAGTCGGAAGAGGAGCAATCCGAATCCCACTCCTTGCCTAGATGCGCCTCGCCCTTTGCCTTCTTATAGTTCTTCTTCTTCTCCCTCTTGTTCCCTTGATCCTGATCACTATCATTGTCGGGACAGTTAGCAATAAAATGACCAAGCTTACCACATTTGAAGCATGAGTGTTTCCCCTTTGTCTTGGTCTTGCTTGGCTGCCCCTTGCGACCTTTTAGCGCCGTCTTGAATCTCTTGATGATGAGAGCCATCTCTTCATCATTAAGTCCGGCCGCCTCAATTTGTGCCACCTTGCTCGGTAGCGTCTCATTGCTTCTTGTTGCCTTGAGAGCAGAGGTTGAGTCTCATTGATTGGACCATTCAATGCGTCGTCCACGTATCTTGCTTCCTTGATCATCATTCGCCCGCTCACGAACTTTCCAAGTATCTTCTCGGGCGTCATCTTGGTGTACCTAGGATTCTCACGAATATTGTTTACAAGATGAGGATCAAGGACAGTAAAAGACCTTAGCATTAGGCAGACGACGTCGTGGTCCGTCCATCGTGTACTTCCATAGCTTCTTATCTTGTTGACAAGGGTCTTTAGCCGGTTGTACGTTTGAGTTGGCTCTTCTCCCCTTATCATAGCGAATCTCCCGAGTTCGCCTTCCACCAACTCCATCTTGGTAAGCATTGTGACATCATTCCCCTCATGAGAGATCTTGAGGGTGTCCCAAATTTGCTTGGCGTTATCCAAGCCGCTCACTTTGTGGTATTCATCCCTGCACAAAGAAGCTAGAAGAACAGTAGTAGCTTGTGCATTTTTATGAATTTGCTCATTGATAAACATGGGACTATCATTACTATCAAAATGCATTCCATTCTCAACTATCTCCCATATGCTCGGATGGAGAGAGAACAAATGACTACGCATTTTGTGACTCCAAAATCCATAGTCCTCTCCATCAAAGTGAGGAGGTTTACCAAGTGGAATGGATAGTAAATGAGCATTTGTACTTTGCAGAATACGAGAGTAGTCAAAAGAAAAGTTTGAATTAACCGGTTTCCTTCTCTCGCAGTCGTTGTCGTCGTTGTCCTTTTGGGAAGAAGTGGACTCATCGCTGTCGTCGTAGTAGACGATCTCCTTGATGCGTCTTGTCTTCTTCTTCTTCCCATCTTTGCGTCTGTGGCCCGAGCCCGAGTCAGTAGGCTTGTCGTCCTTCGGCTCGTTGACGAAGGACTCCTTCTCCTTGTCGTTGATCACGATTCCCTTCCCCTTAGGATCCATCTCTTCGAGCGGTTAGTCCCTTTCTTGAAGAGAACGGCTCTGATACCAATTGAGAGCACCTAGAGGGGGGGTGAATAGGTGATCCTATAAAACTTTAAACTTAAGCCACAAGACTTGGTTAGACGTTAGCACAGTGATTGCCAAGTGGCTAGAGAGAAGTCTAAGCAAAACACAATAACCACAAGAGAACAATCACAGAGATGACACAGTGGTTATCCCGTGGTTCGGCCAAGACCAACGCTTGCCTACTCCACATTGTGGCGTCCCAACGGACGAGAGTTGCACTCAACTCCTCTCAAGTGATCCAATGATCAACTTGAATACCACAGTGTTTTGCTTCTCTTTTCTTATCCCGTTCGCGAGGAATCTCCACAACTTGGAGCCTCTCGCCCTTACACTTTTGATGTTCACAAAGAATCACGGAGTAAGGGAGGGATGAGCAACTCACACAAGACACAAAGATCACAACAAATACGCACACACAAGACCCAGACTTGAGCTCAAAAAGACTAGCACACTAGAACGGGGCTCAAATCACTAGAATGTCGAACAAGTGCGCAAGAGTGGAGTGTGAGTGATCAAGAATGCTCAAAGGATGCTTGGTATTCTCCTCCATGCGCCTAGAGGTCCCTTTTATAGCCCCAAGGCAGCTAGGAGCCGTTGAGAGCAATCTGAGAAGGCAATTCTTGCCTTCTGCCGTCTGGCGCACCGGACAGTCCGGTGCACACCGGACACTGTCCGATGCCCGATTTCTTTCCTTAAACGGCGCAGCCGACCGTTGGCCGCCAGAGAGCCGTTGGCGCACCGGACATGTCCGGTGCACACCGGACAGTCCGGTGCCCCTTCTAGCCGTTGGCTCGGCCACGTGTCCCGCGCAGATCGCGCGGCCGACCGTTGGCCGGCCGACCGTTGGCTTACCGGACAGTCCGGTGCACACCGGACAGTCCGGTGAATTATAGCCGTACGTCGCCGGTGAAATTCCCGAGAGCAGCAAGTTCGCTCGGACCAGCCTGGCGCACCGGACACTGTCCGATGCACCACCGGACAGTCCGGTGCTCCCAAACTGAGCAGATTCTTGGCTGCTCGAGCCAAGACATTTCCAATTGGATTTTTCCTGTTTCCAGCACTTAGACACAATACATTAGTCCATAAAACAATGTACTAAGTCTGAGAAACATACCTTTATCCTTGGTTTGTACTTTGTCCACCATTTTACATTTAAGCACTTGTTTAGACACTAAATCACCAAAATACTTAGAAATGGCCCAAGGGCACATTTCCCTTTCAGATGGTCTTGGCTTCAAGAGAGAAGACAAGAACTTGACAAGCCATAAGGCTCCCATCTCCGCCAAGGAGAAAGGGAAGGCCCCTATGACTAGTAGTGCTAAAAAGAACCATGCTTTTATGTACCATGATAGGAGACAATCTAGAAATGCTTATAGGAGTTGTAATGCTTATAATGCTTTTGATTCTCATGCCATGTTTGCTTCTAGTTCTTCCTATATGCATGGTAGAAATATGTCTAGGAGAAATGTTATTCATCATGTGCCTAGAAAGAATATTGCTCATGCTCCTAGGAAAGTTAATGAACCTTCTACAATATATCATGCTTTAAATGCTTCCTTTACTATTTGTAGAAAGGATAGGAAGATAGTTGCTAGAAGATTAGGGGCAAAATGCAAGGGAGATAAAACTTGCATTTGGGTCCCTAAGGATATTTGTGCTAACCTTGTAGGACCCAACATGAGTTGGGTACCTAAGACCCAAGCCTAAAATTGCCTTGCAGGTTTATGCATCCGGGGGTTCAAGCTGGATTATCGACAGCGGATGCACAAACCATATGACGGGGGGAGAAGAAGATGTTCACCTCCTACGTCAAAAACAAGGATTCCCAAGATTCAATAATATTTGGTGATGGGAATCAAGGCAAGGTAAAGGGGTTAGGTAAAATTGCTATTTCATCCGAGCACTCTATATCTAATGTTTTTTTAGTTGAGTCTCTTGGATATAATTTGTTATCTGTTAGTCAATTATGCAATATGGGATATAATTGTCTATTCACAAATGTAGATGTGTCTGTCTTTAGAAGAAGTGATGGTTCACTAGCTTTTAAGGGTGTATTAGACGGCAAACTTTACTTAGTTGATTTTGCAAAAGAGGAGGCCGGTATAGATGCATGCTTAATTGCTAAGACTAGCATGGGCTGGCTATGGCATCGCCGCTTAGCACATGTGGGGATGAAGAACCTTCACAAGCTTCTAAAGGGAGAACACGTGATAGGTTTAACTAATGTGCAATTCGAAAAAGATAGACCTTGTGCAGCTTGTCAAGCAGGTAAACAAGTGGGAGGAGCGCATCACAGCAAAAATGTGATGACCACATCAAGACCTTTGGAGATGCTTCACATGGACCTCTTCGGACCCGTCGCCTATCTAAGTATAGGAGGAAGTAAGTATGGTCTTGTTATAGTTGATGACTTTTCCCGCTTCACTTGGGTATTCTTTTTGCAGGATAAATCTGAAACCCAAGGGACCCTCAAGCGCTTCCTAAGGAGAGCTCAAAACGAGTTTGAACTCAAGGTGAAGAAGATAAGGAGCAACAATGGGTCCGAGTTCAAGAACCTTCAAGTGGAGGAGTACCTTGAGGAGGAAGGGATCAAGCACGAGTTCTCCGCTCCCTACACACCACAACAAAATGGTGTGGTAGAGAGGAAGAACAGGACGCTTATAGACATGGTGAGGACGATGCTTGGAGAGTTCAAGACCCCCGAGCGCTTTTGGTCGGAAGCCGTGAACACGGCTTGCCACGCCGTCAACAGGGTCTACCTTCATCGCCTCCTCAAGAAGACGTCATATGAGCTACTAACCGGTAACAAACCCAATGTTTCGTATTTTCGAGTTTTTGGGAGTAAATGCTACATTCTAGTGAAGAAGGGTAGGAATTCCAAATTTGCTCCCAAAGCCATAGAAGGGTTTTTATTAGGTTATGACTCAAATACAAAGGCATATAGAGTTTTCAACAATTCATCGGGTTTGGTTGAAGTCTCTAGCGACGTTGTATTTGATGAGACTAATGGCTCTCCAAGAGAGCAAGTTGATGATTTTGATGATGTAGATGAAGAAGAAGTTCCAACGGCCGCAATACGCACCATGGCGATTGGAGATGTGCGGCCACAGGAACAAGATGAACGAAATCAACCTTCTTCCTCAACAATGGTGCATCCCCCAACTCAAGACGATGAACAGGTTCATCAGGAGGAGGCGTGTGATCAAGGGGGAGCACAAGATGATCATGTGATGGAGGAAGAAGCACAACCGGCACCTCCAACCCAAGTTCGAGCGACGATTCAAAGGGATCATCCCGTCGACCAAATTTTGGGTGATATTAGCAAGGGAGTAACTACTCGCTATAGATTAGTTAATTTTTGTGAGCATTACTCCTTTGTCTCTTCTATTGAGCCTTTCAGGGTAGAAGAGGCCTTGCTAGATTCGGACTGGGTGCTGGCCATGCAGGAAGAGCTCAATAACTTCAAGCGTAATGAAGTTTGGACACTGGTGCCTCGTCCCAAGCAAAACGTTGTGGGAACCAAGTGGGTGTTCCGCAATAAACAGGACGAGCACGGGGTGGTGACGAGGAACAAAGCTCGACTTGTGGCAAAAGGTTATGCCCAAGTCGCAGGTTTGGACTTTGAGGAGACTTTTGCTCCTGTGGCTAGGCTAGAATCAATTCGTATTTTGCTAGCATATGCCGCTCACCATTCTTTCAGGTTGTTCCAAATGGATGTGAAGAGCGCTTTCCTCAACGGGCCAATCAAGGAGGAGGTGTACGTGGAGCAACCCCCTGGCTTCGAGGATGAACAGTACCCCGACCACGTGTGTAAGCTCTCTAAGGCGCTCTATGGACTTAAGCAAGCCCCAAGAGCATGGTATGAATGCCTTAGAGACTTTTTAATTGCTAATGCTTTCAAGGTTGGGAAAGCCGATCCAACTCTTTTCACTAAGACTTGCGATGGTGATCTTTTTGTGTGCCAAATTTATGTCGATGACATAATATTTGGTTCTACTAATCAAAAGTCGTGTGAAGAGTTTAGCAGGGTAATGACGCAAAAATTCGAGATGTCGATGATGGGCGAGTTGAACTACTTTCTTGGGTTCCAAGTGAAGCAACTCAAGGACGGCACCTTCATCTCCCAAACGAAGTACACGCAAGACTTGCTAAAGCGGTTTGGGATGAAGGACGCCAAGCCCGCAAAGACTCCGATGGGAACCGACGGACACACCGACCTCAACAAAGGAGGTAAGTCCGTTGATCAAAAGGCATACCGATCTATGATAGGGTCTTTACTTTATTTGTGTGCTAGTAGACCGGATATTATGCTTAGCGTATGCATGTGTGCTATATTTCAATCCGATCCAAGGGAGTGTCACCTTGTGGCCGTGAAGCGAATCCTTAGATATTTAGTCGCTACGCCTTGCTTCGGGATCTGGTATCCAAAGGGGTCTAACTTTGACTTGATTGGATATTCAGACTCCGACTATGCTGGATGTAAGGTCGATAGGAAGAGTACATCGGGGACGTGCCAATTCTTAGGAAGGTCCCTGGTGTCATGGAATTCTAAGAAACAAACTTCCGTTGCCCTATCCACCGCTGAGGCCGAGTACGTTGCCGCAGGACAGTGTTGCGCGCAACTACTTTGGATGAGGCAAACCCTCCGGGACTTTGGCTACAATCTGAGCAGAGTCCCACTCCTATGTGATAATGAAAGTGCTATCCGAATAGCGGAAAATCCTGTTGAGCACAGCCGCACAAAGCACATTGACATCCGGCATCACTTTTTGAGAGACCACCAGCAAAAGGGAGATATCGAAGTGTTTCATGTTAGCACCGAGAACCAGCTAGCCGATATCTTTACCAAGCCTTTAGATGAGAAGACCTTTTGCAGGCTGCGTAGTGAGCTAAATGTCCTAGATTCGCGGAACTTGGATTGATTTATAGCATACATGTGTTTATGCCTTTGATCATGTTCCTTATGCATTTTGTTGCTTACTTGTGGTGCTCAAGTTGTACAAACACTCCCCGGACCTCACAAGTCCTTGTGCAAGTGATGCACATATTTAGGGGGAGTTGTGTTACAACTTGACCCTTTGAGACTAACCTTGTGCTTGAGTTTGCTTGACTTAGTCTCAAAGGAGGTTTGAAAGGGAAAAGGTGGACTTGGACCATGAAAGACTTCCACTGCACTCCGATGAGAGGGTAACTTATTCCAAGTTCATCTCATGTACTCCTATTGCCTTTGTATTCTTAGTTGAAGATTTTGGTGAGGCAATGGGGTTAAAGGGCCAAGGTTGATCCCGTTTTGGTGCTTGATGCCAAAGGGGGAGAAAATAAAGGCCAAAGCAATAAATGGATCAGCTACCACTTGAGAGTTTTTGAAAATAGTAGAATAGAGCTTTTGGTTTGTCAAAACTCTTTTATTGTCAAAAGTTGGCTTCTTGTGGGGAGAAGTGTTGATCATGGGAAAAAGGGGAGTTTTTGAAATCTTGAATCAATTTCTCTTGGAATGACTCTCTTTAAGTCTTAACATGTGTGTTTGACTTAGAGATAGAAATTTGAGCTTGATTTGCAAAAACAAACCAAGTGGTGGCAAAGAGTGATCCATATATGCCAAATATGAATCAAAACTATATTGAGTTTTCATTGATATTGCACTTGTTCTAGTTGCCTTATGTTGTGTTGGCATAAATCACCAAAAAGGGGGAGATTGAAAGGGAAATGTGCCCTTGGGCCATTTCTAAGTATTTTGGTGATTGAGTGCCAACGCAAGTGCTTTTGTGTTGATCTATGCAATGTGGTGGACAAAGTGCAAATCATGTCAAAAGGTATGTTTCTAGACTTAGTACATTGTTTTGTGGACTAATATATTGTGTCTAAGTGCTGGAAACAGGAAAGATTGAATTGGAAATGAGATGGCTCTGTTCAGCCAAAGTCAGCTCGATCTAGGTGCATCGGACCGTCCGGTGGTGCACCGGACAGTGTCCGGTGTGCCAGGCTGGCTCAGGCGAACTTGCCGCTCTCGGGAAGGAATTAACGATGTACGACTATAATTCACCGGACTGTCCGGTGTGCACTGGACTGTCCGGTGAGCCAACTGTCAGCCGGGCCAACGGTCGGCTGCACGATCCGCACGGGACACGTGGCCGAGCCAACGGTCGGGAGGGGGCACCGGACTGTCCGGTGTGCACTGGACAGTGTCCGGTGTGCACTGGACAGTGTCCGGTGTGCACTGGACAGTGTCCGGTGCGCCAACGGCTCCAAGGCTGCCAACGGTCGGCTTCGCCAAATAAGGAAGGAAATCCGCACCGGACAGTGTCCGGTGGTGCACCGGACTGTCCGGTGCGCCAAGCGACAGAAGGCAAGAATTGCCTTCCCGGATTGCTCTCAACGGCTCCTAGCTGCCTTGGGGCTACAAAAGGGACCCCTAGGCGCATGGAGGAGAACACCAAGCATCCCTTGAGCATTGTTGATCACTCACACTTCGTTCTTGCACACTTGTTCGACATTCCTAGTGATTTGAGCTCCGTTCTAGTGTGAAACTCGTGATAGTCTCTTGAGCTCAAGTCTGGATCTCTTGTGTGTGCGTATTTGTTGTGATATTTGTGTCTTGTGATCACCTATTCACCCCCCCTCTAGGTGCTCTCAGTGCCCCCGAGGTTGCGCACTTGGTTGACTAAGGTCTTGAGCCGGTTGTACATCGCTTGTGGCTACTCTGCTTGGTTGAGGATGAATCGACCGAGTTTCCCCTCGATCGTCTCTCGCTTGGTGATCTTGGTCACCTCATCCCCTTCGTGCGTGGTCTTTAGTACATCCTAAATCTCTTTGGCACTTTTTAGCCCTTGCACCTTATTATACTCCTCTCGACACAAGGAGGCGAGGAGTATAGTAGTTGCTTGGGAGTCAAAGTGCCGGATTTGGGCGACCTTGTCTGAATCATATCCTTCATCCCCCACGGATGATACCTGCGCTCCAAACTCAACAATATCCCATATGCTTGCGTGGAGTGAGGTTAGATGATGCCTCATTTTATCACTCCACATACAATAATCTTCGTCGTCAAAAACCGGTGGTTTGCCTAATGGGACGGAAAGTAAAGGAGTGCGTTTAGAAATGCGGGGATAGCGTAGGGGGATCTTACTAAACTTCTTGCGCTCATGGCGCTTAGAAGTGACGGATGGCACGTCGGAGCCGGAGGTGGAGGGCGACGAAGAGTCGGTCTCGTAGTAGACCACTTTCTTCATCGTCTTCTTCTTGTCGCCACTCCAATGCGACTTGATGCGGGGAGGTGATTCCTCCCTTTCTTTGGAGCCGGACTCTCTTGATGGAGCCTTCCCGTGGCTTGTAGCCATTTCCATCTCCCTCTTGGCGGATCCTCCCGACATCACTTCGAGTTGTTAAACTCTAATGAAGCACCGGGCTCCGATACCAATTGAAAGTCGCCTAGAGGGGGTGGATAGACGGAAACTGAAATTTACAAACTTTAAGCACACTTTAAGCCGGGGTTAGCGTTAGAATAAAATCTAAGTCCGAGAGAGAGGGTGAAAACAAATCAACCAAAAAATAAAGCGGATGACATGATAATTTGTTTTACCGAGGTTCGGTTCCAAAGAACCTAGTCCCCATTGAGGTGGTCACAAAGACCGAGTCTCTTTCAACCCTTTCCCTCTCTCAAACGGTCACTTAGACCGAGTGAGCTTTCTCCTTAATTCTCACGGGTCACTTAGACCCTGCAAGGACCACCACACAATTGGTGTCTCTTGCCTTGCTTACAAAACACTTGGGAACAAGAATGAGGAAGGAAGAAAGCGATCCAAGAACAAGAGCTCAAAGAACACGAACAAAACTCTCTCTCTAGTCACTAAGTGTTTGGAGTGTATTTGGGACTTGGAGAGGCTTTGATTCTTTTGAATTGTGTCTTGTATTGATTGCACTAGCTCTTGTATTGAATGAGATGTCTGAAAAACTTGGATGGCTAGAGTGGTGGTGGTTGGGGGGTATTTATAGCCCTCAACCACCACATAGCCGTTGGGTAGGCTGTCTGTCGATGGGCGCACCGGACAGTCCGGTGCGCCACCGGACAGTCCGGTGCGCTATCGGACACTATCTGGTGCGTCAGCCACGTCACCCAACCGTTAGGGTTCTGACGGTTTCGACCGTTGGAGCTTTGACTTCTTGGGGCACCGGACAGTCCGGTGCCGCACCGGACAGGCACTATTCACTGTCCGGTGCGCCTTCTGGCGGCTGCTCTGACTCTGCGCGAACTATCCGCGCATTGTTCACGTTGCAGGCGATCGTTGCGCTGGCTAGCCGTTGCTCTGCTGGCACACCTGACAGTCCGGTGGCACACCGGACAATCCGGTGAATTATAGCGGAGCGGCTCTCCAGAAACCCGAAGGTGGCAAGTTTGAAGTCGTACGGTCCTGGGCACCGGACACTGTCCGGTGGCACACCGGACAGTCCGGTGCGCCAGACCAGGGTTCTCTTCGGTTTTTTGCTCCTTTCTTTTGAACCCTAACTTTGATCTTTTTATTGGTTTGTGTTGAACCTTTGGCACCTGTAGAACATATAATTTAGAGCAAACTAGTTAGTCCAATAACTTGTGTTGGGCATTCAACCACCAAAATCATTTAGGAAAAGATTTAAGCCCTATTTCCTTTTCATATTCAACAATAGCCAATGCTAATGACCCACTTTAAATGCTATGGTGTACTAATAAATTAGCATCGTATTGGAAGTTCAAAGGACAAATCAATCAACTTAAATAGGTGGATCATTGGTGCATCTATTGAGAAGTTGAGAAAAGGATGAAGGACTGCCACATGCGCGCGCGCCGCCACCGCAGCCGGTCGGGCCGTGGCTCGTGGTAGATTGGACCTGGTCCGAATATTAATTTCAAATGGTTGCACATTTTTCCTAGAGTGGTGACCGTCCGTTTTCTGTCTTCTGGTTGGTAACAGACGCCAATTACTCGTCGGTTTCCAGTTCTAATGGCACGACCGTTTCTGTCCGTTATCCTTCTCCCTCCTTCCGACTGCCTATAAGAATGGAGAATGAGGACTCTTCCGGTTACACGCGATTTCTCACACGCATTGCAAACAACACATCCCCGTCCCACCTTCTGCGAGCACAGAGAGAGTGGGAGAGCAAGTCTCTGAAATCGTCATCCGCAGAGATACACTTGCACGGGTGTGCGAGCGATATCAGATTTTTGGGGAGCGTACTCACGACTGCTCGCTTGATCCGTTTGACCATGTGACTGCTTCGTTGTCTTCCCCGGGCGACGTGTGCTGCTGTTTTTCTTCGGGCGACCATTCAAGAGACTGCACGGCGTACATCTTCCCGCATCCACTTAGTACGACTACATCAAACATACACACGAGATGTCTCGTGTGAAAAGCGTTGAGCATTGGTCCCTCCGCATGATATATTTTGTTCTTCGTATTTGTGCATATTTTACTGTTGTTTACTGCTTATACGAATAGTTATACACAAATGCACATACATGTCACCGATTTTCTGGATTAAATTTAGCTAGGTTTCTAACATAACGCACCCTTGTTTTACTTAATTTCTATGGATGCGACGTTCTTCGTAGTTAACTTTTTGCAAAACTTTGGACGGACCGTAATATACTAACACTCTACCTTTTTAGCTAGCTTGGTAGTCGGTTGAACTTCGAATGTATTTTGTGTGACTGAACTTGGAAACTTTGGACGATTGAACTTCTAAAGTATTTTGGAAATGCGTCGTCGTCGACTCTTGAGAGTACAACCGAACAACAAAGTCGTCAGCTAGCTTTCCACCGACGCGTGGAACTGATGAGTGGTGACTGGTGACGAAGAACGAGAGGAGATAAAGACCGGAGGCCAACCGGTAGGCGGTTGGTAGTGGTAGGTAATGGTGTAAGGCAGTTAGCTTTGCTGCTATTTGATCTGATCAACCCAGTCGCGTTTCCTTCCGCAGTCGTATGCACGCCACCGTCGTGCAATCGCAACATGCGGTAGTGGCATCCCCGCCTTGAGCCCTTATGAACTCACCTCACTCCTGCAAAGTCTGGGCGACCTGACCTAACCTGGAAACCTGATACTTGCAGAAACCACTAGTTGAAGGGAGCTTTTCATCGTGGGCGAACACTACGGGGCGGTATGTGCCGGCGTGGAGATCAGCATTGCAGTGGATGGCATTGGACAGACCACATCACCGTTTCCCGACCTGATTGAAGCGAAGGGGATGAGATGAGACGAGTGATAATAAGGGCGTGCCCCTGCGCGCGAGTTTAATTGGTCGATTCTGATAAACTCTAAAATACATATATTTCAGTCTTAAAAATGCAGGGCCAAGTATGTAGCATCTGATATCCCAAGCATTGGTGATTCTTGAGAAAAAAAATAGACATAGCACTCAGTTGAAAGAACTTTAGGGATCAACATAACCATCTACAATCAGCTACCTCCAGATAGGCATCTCTGTAGTCTGTAGCACTATGACGCCCCTGCAACTGCATTATCGACTTCGGCCTTCTACCAGACATGTTGTAATAATATGAGTTCTGACCAGTATGCATCTTAGCTAGTGGGCACTTAGGCTCTGTCAAACATTTCATAATAACAAAATTGTAACTTAGAATATTAAACAGTATGCATTTTTTTTAGCTAAGACCACAAAGTCCTAGTATATTAAAACAGTTACGAACATTGCCTATGTCACTGGCTGAACTGCTTAGGTCAATGTAATGCCCGAATTTCAAAGAAATAAATAATTCTTTTTAATTATGTGATCGTGTGAAATTCTTGACTATTTGATTCCATGTTTACAAGTATTATTTGTCTGAACAAATTAAATAAAAGAATAATCAATAAATTAAAAATGAACCTTGCATTCATGCTGTGATTTTTGGTTGTGCGTCTAAATTAAGGATTGGAATTCAAACTCGGGATTGAATTTAAAAATCCGAAATCGAGATTCAAAAGGGGGAATACAATAAGAAAAGAAAAGGAAAAAATAGTGAAACCCGGCACGCAGAGTCGAATCCCACGCTCTCGGTCCAGTCTTTTTCTCCCGCCGGCCCAACTCGACCTACATCAGTAAATCCTTTCTTCCTTTTCTTGTATATCAGGGGCATCATTGTATTTTTCTTCTAAAGTCTTGGTGCGTACATCAGTAAATCCTTTCTTCGTTTTCTTGTCGTTCGCTCCGAGCTCAATATGCTTCGTCTACGAACTTAAGACGAAGCTTCCTCCATTCTCCTTTCGACCTACACTAACGACCTTTGGCAAACATAAATTGATTGCTCCTGAAATAAATCACAAGATGGTTAAGATTAGTTGATTTTGAGGACCTTCGACAATGGTTTTCCCCCAACACCATTAGGAATTCATTGTTGTTTCTTGGCCTCACCACCTCGAGAAATATATATTGGTGCTCGCACGCCCCCTTGACCATTACTCGCCTACGGTCTGCTGTCGAGTTCTCGTGTCGCCCCCATAGAGAGAGATAGAACAGAGAGAGAGAGAGAGAGAGAGAGAGAGAGAGAGAGAGAGAGAGAGAGAGAGAGAGAGAGAGAGAGAGAGAGACTCGTCGCCGCCGTCAAAATCATGTTGCGCCTCCGTTCTGGAACCGGGAGATATCAACGGAGTTCGCTAAGTCGAGGGGAGTCAGTGGGAAGTACTCAGTAACTCATATGTTGTGCCGAGGCGTGGGAATTTCTCATTGGAGTTCGCTGACGACGGTTGATCCGGACCACACCGTTGTCAGCTTTGTCGCTGACTTCACTGCGGGAAAGATCCTTACCTTGCTATTCGCCTTCACCTTCGTATCATGTATCACCGATCATTGTAGATGATAGATCACCAGAGCATCGTTTCACTGGTCACCGTGAGAGCACCACCGTGGAGCCGTGGCGGAGCCATGGCCAGGTGTCGAGAGGAAGAGGATGCATGTGCACCGTTGGATTCGGAGCCAGTGGCCAGGATTAGAACATCACTTACCAGATCACTTAATAGATCTAAACCATAGATCTAGAACTGGGCGTATCGGGATGAGTCCACATAAAGCGTTGGGGGTACTTTTTAAAGAGTTCTTGAAGTTTTGTAGAATGAACCCGCAATCCACTTCTGTTACAAGACCGTTACAGCGAGGTCCTAGATTTAATGAATTTAACCCTCAACTTACATGAAATGTAACTCGTCGTCCTATAAGGCCCAAATTGCACATATGACTTTTGGTTTTTACTAGAAATTACGCATATGCCCTTGGCTTTCACAGATAGGCCCCTAGAAATATTATTTTAATATAAAAATAGTCCTAAAACTTGTTTTCGCTATAACTTTCATGTATTAACTCCCATTTCAGTGGTTCTCAAACCTATGTATTCATCTCGACACATAGAATCATTTATTGTAGTTTGTTTCTCTATTTAGTGTAATATTTTTATACTTTGTTTGTTTGTATTGCTACAAATAGACGAACAAATAAAAAAGGGATCTGAAGCTTAGTAGTTTGAAGAATATGAGTAGGAGCTCACAGTAGAAGGCAAATTGTGTCCTTGATCATGTTTCTTTTGACCTAATATTATTTACTATTATGTTTTCACTTATGCATGCAGAAGTAGGTTAAATTGATTGGAACTTAATAGGTTACCTAGATTTGTTTTTCTTATACCTTGTTTATACCTGAATTATTGATCATTTGGTAGATTCCATATTGCTATACTTGTTTATGGGAATAATGTTATATGTGAAACACTGGTCATTCATTATTATTGTTGGTTTACTTGTTATGCATGATGATATCGTTTTGTTTAATTGGAACATAGAGAACCACCCGATAAAACAGTGCTACCATAGAACTCTCATGGCTCTGGTATTGGCTAATTAATTAGGAAAGCTAGTGTGTGAGAATCTTACTGAGAGCACCTAGAGGGGGGGTGAATAGGTGATCCTGTAAAAACTTGAAACTTAATCCACAAAACTTGATTAGGAGTTAGCACAATTAAGCCAAGTGGCTAGAGAGGAGAGCTTGCACAACACGATAACCACAAAGAGATCAACACAGAGATGGCACAGTGGTTTATCCCGTGGTTCGGCCAAGTACAACACTTGCCTACTCCACGTTGTGGCGCCCCAACAGACGAGGGTTGCAATCAACCCCTCTCAAGCGGTCCAAAGACCCACTTGAATACCACAGTGTTTTGCTTTGCTTTTCTATATCCCACTTGCGAGGAATCTCCACAACTTGGAGTCTCTCGCCCTTACAAAGTTGTTCACAAAGAAGCACGGAGTAAGGGAGGAATGAGCAACGCACACAAGACACAAAATCAGAGCGACAACGCGCACACAAGTCGCAACAAGAGCTCACAACACAACCCGGCGAGTTCACAACTCAAATGGAGCTCTAGTTGCTATCACTAAGAATCAAATGCGCGGAATCGAAGTCTTGGTGCTTAGGAATGCTTAGAGTATGCTTGGTGTTCTCCTCCATGCACCTAGGGGTCCCTTTTATAGCCCCAAGGCAGCTAGGAGTCGTTGAGTGCATTCCAGGAAGGCAATTCTTGCCTTCTGTCGCCTGGCGCACCGGACAGTCCGGTGCACCACCGGACACTGTCCGGTGCGGATCTCTTTCCTTATTTGGCGAAGCCGACCGTTGCAGTCTTGGAGCCGTTGGCGCACCGGACACTGTCCGGTGCCCCATCCGACCGTTGGCACTTGCCACGCGTCGCGCGCGGATTCCGCGACCGACCATTGGCCCGGCTGACAGTTGGCTCACCGGACAGTTCGGTGCACACCGGACAGTCTGGTGAATTATAGTCGTACGCCGTTAATCACTTTCCCGAGAGCAGCAAGTTCGCCTGAGCCAGCCTGGCGCACCGGACAGTCCGGTGCACCCAGACAGAGCTGACTTTGGCTGAACAAAGCCATCTTTAATTTCAACTTGATTTTTCCTGTTTCCAGCACTTAGACACAATACATTAGTCTCTAAAACAATGTACTAAGTCTGAGAAACATACCTTTATACTTGATTTGTACTTTGTCCACCATTTAACACTTAGGCACTTGTGTTGGACACTAAATCACCAAAATACTTAGAAATGGCCCAAAGGCACATTTCCCTTTCAATCTCCCCCTTTTTGGTGATTTATGCCAACACAACATAAAACAAGTAGAACAAGTGCAAAATCAATTCAAATAAGAACTCAATATTGTTTTGATTCAAATTTGACATATATGGATCATTCTTTGCCACCACTTGGTTTGTTTTTGCAAATCAAACTCAATTTCCTATCTCTGAGTCAAACACACTTGTTGAAACATAAAGAGAGATATTTCAAGAGAAATTTATCAAAGAGTTCAAAAACTCCCCCTTTTTCCCATAATTAAGCCTTCTCCCCACAAGAGACCAACTTTGGACAATAAGAGACAAACAAGAGTATTTTGACAAACAAAAACTCTAACTCTACTATTTTCAAAATTCTCAAGTGCTAGCTGATCCATTTCTTGCTTTGGCCTTATTTTCTCCCCCTTTGGCATCAAGCACCAAAACGGGATCAATTTTGGCCCTTTAACCCCATTGCCTCACCAAAATCTTCAACTAAGAGTAAAAAGGCAATAAGAGTACAAAGATGAACTCGGAATAAGTTACTCTTTCATTGGAGTGCAGTGGAAGTCTTGCATGGTCCAAGTCCACCTTTTCCCTTTCAAACCTCCTTTGAGACTAAATTTAAGTACTCAAGCACACAGTTAGTCTCAAAGGGTCAAGTTGTAGCACATCTCCCCCTAAATTTGTGCATAACTTGCAAATGGACTTGTAAGGTCCGGGGAGTGCTTGTACAACTTGAGCACCATAAATAAACAACAAAATGCTTAAGGAACATGATCAAGGCATAAACACATGTATGCTATAAATCAATCCAGGTTCCGCGAATCTAAGACATTTAGCTCACTACGCAGCCTGCAAAAGGTCTTCTCATCTAGAGGCTTGGTAAAGATATCGGCTAGCTGGTTCTCGGTGCTAACATGGAACACTTCGATATCTCCCTTTTGCTGGTGGTCTCTCAAAAAGTGATGCTGAATGTCTATGTGCTTTGTGCGGCTGTGTTCAACAGGATTATCCGCCATGCGGATAGCACTCTCATTGTCACATAGGAGTGGGACTTTGCTCAGATTGTAGCCAAAGTCCCTGAGGGTTTGCCTCATCCAAAGTAGTTGCGCGCAACACTGTCCTGCGGCAACATACTCGGCCTCAGCGGTGGATAGGGCAACAGAGGTTTGTTTCCTAGAACTCCACGACACCAGGGACCTTCCTAAGAATTGGCACGTCCCCGATGTACCCTTCCTATCGACCTTACATCCAGCATAGTCGGAGTCTAAATATCCAATCAAGTCAAAGGTAGACCCCTTTGGATACCAGATCCCGAAGCAAGGCGTAGCGACTAAATATCTAAGAATTCGCTTCACCGCCACTAAGTGACATTCCCTTGGATCAGATTGAAATCTAGCACACATGCATACGCTAAGCATAATATCTGGTCTACTAGCACATAAATAAAGTAAAGACCATATCATGGACCGGTATGCTTTTTGATCAACGGACTTACCTCCTTTGTTGAGGTCGGTGTGTCCATCGGTTCCCATTGGAGTCTTTGCGGGCTTGGCGTCCTTCATCCCAAACCGCTTGATCAAGACTTGCGTGTACTTCGTTTGGGAGATGAAGGTCCTATCCTTGAGTTGCCTCACTTGGAACCCAAGGAAATAGCTTAACTCGTCCATCATTGACATCTCAAACTTTTGAGTCATCACCCTGCTAAACTCTTCACAAGACTTTTGGTTAGTAGAACCAAATATTATGTCATCGACATAAATTTGGCACACAAAAAGATCACCATCACATGTCTTAGTAAAAAGAGTTGGATCGGCTTTCCCAACCTTGAAAGCATTAGCAATTAAAAAGTCTCTAAGGCATTCATACCATGCTCTTGGGGTTTGCTTAAGTCCATAGAGTGCCTTAGAGAGCTTACAGACATGGTCGGGGTACCGTTCATCCTCGAAGCTAAGACTGGGCATATTACCCGCTACCCGTTACCCGAACCCAAAAAACCCAGACCCGGACCCAAAATACCCGAACCCGCAGTACCCGAAGTCTAATCTGGTTAGTAAATGCTATTACCCAAAATTAGTTTGGGTATTTCGGGTAGTAGCACCCGGTACCCGAAGTACCCATATTAGTTTGCACAGTGTAGCTGGCTGGCTACTGGCCTGCTACGCCTGCGAGGCTGCGACTTCACACCATGGACCGTGGTGGTCTGGACGTCTGTTGGAGTGGAGAAGTGGGCCTTGGACATCACGTGTAACACAAATGCCAATATGCCATGGCCCATGAGCGTGAAGCGTCCAATGGTCCAAGCCAATTAGCCAAGGCGTGAGCGTGACGCTGCAACCTGCAAGACCTAGAAGAAGCCAGTCGCCACCGCCAGGCACCTTTCTCAAATCTCCAGTATTCCAGTCCCTCGTCCTCGGTGGCGCGTGGTGGTGCCTGAGCAAGACGTCGGCCACTTCTTCACCAATCATCAGGCCCCTGGCCGGTACCTCCATCATCAGGTCACCTACTCACCTGTCACCAGCTGCCGGCGACTAGGAGATTGAAGGACGGCAGCCACATCGGAATCGTCGTGCAATGTATGTATTTCCTAGTGCCATGCTCGTATATTTATAGGCAGATTTTAGATATTTCTCCTGAAGAGCTTTGCGTAGCATAGGAACATCCGAGTTTCTAAAGCTTGGGTATCCCCTATTTGGCTGCTGAAAGCTGATTAGAGAGGACGATGAACTCAAGCAAGCAATGACTTCTCTAGCACAGGACCTTCCTCGCTGTTCTATTCAACTACCAATAGCCAAGAGCTAACTACTTATTTTATGATAGAACTTAATAATATGAAAAGATTGTAATTTGGCCTGTGATATGTATTTTATGATATGTTCTTATTGTATTTATATTAGTGAATGATTAATTGATTATAGTGTTCAATTTTGATTTATGTAGATGCCAGAACCAGAGGATAATATTGAGTCACTAGCTAACGAGGCTCAATTTGAAAGTCAGGAGACAACAATGGTGCAAGTAGAGACTCAGGTACAAGACAAAACTGACGTCAATAAAAAAATGGTAATTAATGTGGAAGAGAAGGAGAAAGAGAAAGTCGAGAGGAGGGAGATGGCTTCAAGGTCTGAGATGTGGCAACATTTTATCAAGATCAAGGATGACAAAGGGTCTCTAAGGGCTGGAAGGTGCAAATATTGCCACCGTGAAATCAAGGCTGACACAAGGGGGCATGGAACATCTGCGTTGAAGAAACACTTTGGTACATGCAAACGCAATCCTCATGTTTTCAACAAGGACTCAAAGCAAGGCACCTTGCAAGCATGTCATGGGGAAGCTCCTGCCACTTGGAGGTTTGATCAAGAAGCACTTAGATATGCCTTTGCTGAGATGGTAATAGAAGATGAGCAACCCTTTTGTTTTGGTGAGAAGCCTGGCTTTAGAAAATTTATGTCCAAAGCTTGTCCTCGTTTCCAAGTTCCATCTAGGAGAACTTGCACAAGGGATATTGTACGTCATTACTTTGAAGAGAAAGCCAAGCTCAAGAAGTTGTTCAAAGATTCTTGTCAGAGAGTGTGCCTGACAACAGATGCTTGGACTTCTCAGGTTCAAGATGGATATATGACTATTACAGCAACTTTCATTGATGAAAACTGGAACTTGCACAAGAAAGTGATAAGTTTTTTCATGGTAAAGGGTCACAAGGGGGAGGATATTGGGAAGAACTTGACAAGATGCTTAGCTGATTGGGGTTTGGATAGAGTAATGACTATAACCGTGGATAACGCAAGTGCGAATGACAGTGGTGTTGATTATTTGAGGAAGCAGCTGCAGAAAACCAACATTGCCAAGGGCAAGTACTTGCATATGAGGTGTGCAGCCCACATTGTGAATCTTATTGTAAGAGATGGATTGCAAGAAGTGGACCAATCTATTAAGTGTGTTAGGGCTGCTGTTAGATATATCAAAAATGGGACTTCACGATTGGTCAAGTTCAAAGAAATCGCTCAGGAAGAGAATGTGGACAGCAAAGCATTTTTGAAACTTGATGTGCCAACAAGGTGGAATTACACATATTTGATGTTGAAGGCTGCAATTGTTTATGAGAAAGTGTTTTTAAAATTAGTTGAAGATGACACAAATTATGTCATTGATTTGTCTGAAGTAAGAGATGGTCCCGGGCATCCTGATGAAGATGATTGGGATAATGCAAAGAAGATGGCACAATTTCTACAACACTTCTATGACCTAACTGTTCGTATATCTTCTTCTCTCCAAGTCACCAGTAACGGTTTCTTTCATGAGATAGGAGAAATCCGTATGCTGATTCAAGAATGGCTGAGTAGTGAAGATAGTTTGCAAGTTTCAATGGGGAACAAAATGAAAGAGAAATTTGATAAGTATTGGGGACTTTGGCACACCAATAGCAAAGACAATGAGAAAGGACATCAACAAGAGCAAGAAAGGGATAAAGGGCGCAACAAATGCAAGGGAAAGGAGAAGGAGAAAGAGAACATCAATTTGTTGATATTTGTGGCTGCCTTACTTGATCCAAGGTACAAGTTATCTTTGTACACAAAGATTAGTGTTGAAGAGATATTTGGTGAGGAATCAGGTAAATTGGTTTGGGAAGCAATTAATACTTCTGTGACAGAGCTTTTTGAAGAATATAAGACCATGTATGCTCCAAATGAAGAAGTTGTTCAAGTGGTTGATGTTGATAAATCTAAGAGAGTATCACGAGGAATGCTTAAAGAAAAAATTGCAAAGAAGATGAAATTAAACAATTGTTCTACTAGCACCAACAAATCTGAACTTGAGAAATATCTCTCTGAAGAAACAGAAGACCCAGAGTCAAAAATAGATATTCTTGCTTGGTGGAAAGTCAATTCAAATAGATTTCCAGTTTTGGGTCACATGGCTCGTGACGTGCTTGCTATACCCATCACAACAGTAGCGTCGGAGTCAGCTTTTAGCACAGGTGGACGTATTTTGGATGACTTTCGTACCTCTCTTACTCCGTTCATGTTAGAGGCTTTAGTATGCACACAAGATTGGCTTCGAAGACCTACTGTTGACATAAAAGAGAGTACGGAGGAATTGGCAATAATAGAAAAGGATATCATTTTTCCTTCCTTGATTGCATTTGTGAATCAAAGGAATGTAATATTAAATATGTAACTATGCTATGCATTTGCAGAGTGGATAGAAGAATATGGTGGCAAAGGAAAAAAAGAATGACCAGCCAACTGTGACAGTCGGCATATCCAAGTCACAAACACCAAGCAGTAATGTTCAAACCTCGACTATGGCTCCACAGTCCACACAATAATTGAAGGTATGTGATGTCAAGTGTAATTGAATTTTTTAGCATGTTTTTCAATTATGTTGGTGTTGTTCTGCCCAAATTTGATCCATTAATCTTTATTGGACAGTTTAGAGTATGGCCGACTGAAGGTCTACAACTAGGTTGCTGCCAGTGTTAGCCAGTCAAAGTGCCAATGGAGCCCTGGAGAACAACTTGCGGATCTGTGTTTTTGTGACTGTTTCACTGGAATGTCCGAATGTATAATGTGTTCACGGTCTTGTGGTTTGCATTTGCATGTCGCATTTTAAGTATCTTCATGTTAGCACATGTTAAGTACTCAAGTTATTAGCACCTGTCAAGTACTCAACTACTTAAGTATCTTCATTCACGTACATGTAATGTGCTTTGGCGCCTTGGCGGTTTGGCCTTTGGACGTCTGGAGTCTGGACTATAAATTCTAGTAGAAAAATTCAGGCAACAAGAGACAAGTTGTGCTTTAATATATTTCGGGTAAATTGGGTATACCCGAACCCGAACCCGAACTTGCGGGTAGCGTTTTTTCTTGGCTGCTATCGGGTAACAATTTCCATTACCCGAATTTAACAAAACCCGAACTACCCGACCCGAATTAAACGGGTAACCCGAACGCCCAGTCTTACTCGAAGCCAGGGGTTGCTCTACGTACACCTCCTCCTTGATTGGCCCGTTGAGGAAAGCGCTCTTCACATCCATTTGGAACAACCTGAAAGAATGGTGAGCGGCATATGCTAGCAAAATACGAATGGACTCTAGCCTAGCCACAGGAGCAAAAGTCTCCTCAAAGTCCAAACCTGCGACTTGGGCATAACCTTTTGCCACAAGTCGTGCCTTGTTCCTTGTCACCACCCCATGCTCGTCTTGTTTGTTGCGGAACACCCACTTGGTTCCCACAACATTTTGCGTGGGACGAGGCACCAGTGTCCACACTTCATTTCTTTTGAAGTTGTTGAGCTCCTCCTGCATGGCCAACACCCAGTCCGGATCTAGCAAGGCCTCCTCTACCCTGAAAGGCTCAATAGAAGAGACAAAAGAGTAGTGCTCACAAAAATTAACTAATCGAGATCGAGTAGTTACTCCCTTGCTAATATCACCCAAAATCTGGTCGACGGGATGATCCCTTTGAATCATCGCTCGGACTTGAGTTGGAGGTGCCGGTTGTGCTTCTTCCTGCATCACATGAACATCTTGTGCTCCCCCTTGATCACACGCTTCTTCTTGATGAACCTGTTCATCGTCTTGAGTTGGGGGATGCGCCACTGTTGAGGAAGAAGGTTGATCTTGCTCCTTTTGTTCCATTGGCCTCACATCTCCAATCGCCATGGTGCGCATTTCAGCCGTTGGAACGTCTTCTTCATCTACATCATCAAGATCAACAACTTGCTCTCTTGGAGAGCCATTAGTCTCATCAAATACAACGTCGCTAGAGACTTCAACTAAACCCGATGATTTGTTGAAGACCCTATACGCCTTTGTATTTGAGTCATAACCTAACAAAAACCCTTCTACGACTTTGGGAGCAAATTTGGAATTCCTACCCTTCTTCAGTAGAATGTAGCATTTACTCCCAAAAACTCGGAAATACGAAACATTGGGTTTGTTACCGGTTAGTAGCTCATACGAAGTCTTCTTGAGGAGACGATGAAGGTAGACCCGGTTGATGGTGTGGCAAGCCGTGTTCACGGCTTCCGACCAAAAGCGCTCGAGGGTCTTGAACTCTCCAAGCATCGTCCTCGCCATGTCTATAAGCGTCCTGTTCTTCCTCTCTACCATACCATTTTGCTGTGGTGTGTAGGGAGCGGAGAACTCGTGCTTGATTCCTTCCTCCTCAAGATACTCCTCCACTTGAAGGTTCTTGAACTCGGACCCATTGTCGCTTCTTATCTTCTTCACCTTGAGCTCAAACTCGTTTTGAGCTCTCCTTAGGAAGCGCTTGAGGGTCCCTTGGGTTTCAGATTTATCCTGCAAAAAGAATACCCAAGTGAAGCGGGAAAAATCATCAACTATAACAAGACCATACTTACTTCCTCCTATGCTTAGATAGGCGACGGGTCCGAATAGGTCCATATGAAGTAACTCCAGGGGTCTTGATGTTGTCATCACATTTTTGGTATGATGAGAGCTTCCCACCTATTTTCCTGCTTGACAAGCTGCACAAGGTCTATCTTTTTCGAAAGTAACATTTGTTAGACCTATCACGTGTTCTCCCTTTAGAAGCTTGTGAAGGTTCTTCATCCCCACATGTGCCAAGCGGCGATGCCACAGCCAGCCCATGCTAGTCTTAGCAATTAAGCATGCATCTAGACCGGCCTACTCTTTTGCAAAATCAACTAAATAGAGTTTGCCGTCTAATACACCCTTAAAAGCTAGTGAACCATCACTTCTTCTAAAGACAGACACATCTACATTTGTGAATAGACAATTATATCCCATATTACATAATTGACTTACGGATAACAAATTATATCCAAGCGACTCTACTAAGAATACATTAGAAATAGAGTGCTCATTTGAGATTGAAATCTTGCCTAAGCCTTTAACCTTGCCTTGATTCCCGTCACCGAATATGATTGAATCTTGGGAATCTTTATTCTTGACGTAGGAGGTGAACATCTTCTTCTCCCCCGTCATGTGGTTTGTGCATCCGCTGTCGATAATCCAGCTTGATCCCCCGGATGCATAAACCTGCAAGGCAAATTTAGGCTTGGGTCTTAGGTACCCAACTCTTGTTGGGTCCTACAAGGTTAGTGATAATATCCTTAGGGACCCAAATGCAAGTTTTATCACTCTTGCATTTTGCCCCTAGTTTCCTAGCAATCACTTTCCTATCCTTTCTACAAATTGCAAATGAAGCATTGCAAGCATGATAAATTGTAGAAGGTTCATTTATTGTTTTCCTAGAACCATGAACAACATTTCTTCTAGGCATGTAATTAATAACATTTCTTCTAGCTAGATTTCTATCATGCATAATAGAAGAACTAGAAGCAACCATGGCATGAGAATCAAAAGCATCATGATTTCTATAACCATTCCTAGAATGTCTCCTATCATGATACATGAAGGCATGGTTCTTTTGAGCACTACTAGCCATAGGGGCCTTCCCTTTCTCCTTGGCGGAGATGGAAGCCTTATGGCTTGTTAAGTTCTTGACCTCCCTCTTGAAGCCAAGACCATCCTTAATTGAGGGGTGTCTACCAATCGTGTAGGCATCCCTTGCAAATTTTAGCTTGTCAAATTCACTCTTGCTAGTCTTAAGTTGGGCATTAAGACTAGCCACTTCATCATTTAATTTAGAAATGCAAACTAGGTGTTCATTACAAGCATCAACATTAAAATCTTTGCACCTATTGCAAATCATAACATGTTCTACACAAGAGTTAGATTTACTTGCTACTTCTAGTTTAGCATTTAAATCATCATTAACACTTTTTAAAGTAGAAATGGTTTCATGACAAGTAGATAGTTCACAAGAAAACATTTCATTCCTTTTAACTTCTAGAGCAAGAGAATTTTGTGCACTAACAAATTTATCATGCTCTTCATATAAAAGGTCCTCTTGTTTTTCTAGTAATCTATTCTTATCATTCAAAGCATCAATCAATTCATTAATCTTATCAATCTTAGTTCTATCTAAGCCCTTGAATAAGCATGAATAGTCTATTTCATCATCATCACTAGACTCATCCTCGCTTGAAGAAGCATAAGTAGTATTGTTTCGAGTATATACCTTCTTCTCCTTTGCCATGAGGCATGTGTGATGCTCGTTGGGGAAGAGGGATGACTTGTTGAAGGCGGTGGCGGCGAGTCCTTCATTGTCGAAGTCGGACGAGGAGCAATCCGAATCCCACTCCTTTCCAAGATGTGCCTCGCCCTTCGCCTTCTTGTAGTTCTTCTTCTTTTCCCACTTTCCACTCTTCTTTTCCTGGTCACTATCATTATCGGGACAATTAGTGATAAAATGACCAATCTTACCACATTTGAAGCAGGAGCGCTTTCCCTTCGTCTTGTTCTTGTTGGGGTGCTCCTTGCGACCCTTTAGCGTCGTCTTGAACCACTTGATGATAAGGGCCATTTCTTCCTCATTAAGCCCGGCCGCCTCAACTTGCGCCACCTTGCTAGGTAGTGCCTCCTTGCTCCTTGTCGCTTTGAGAGCAACGGTTTGAGGCTCGTGGATTGGGCCATTCAATGCATCATCCACGTATCTCGCCTCCTTGATCATCATCTGCCCTCTTACAAATTTCCCAAGAATTTCTTCGGGCGACATCTTGGTGTACCTAGGATTTTCACGAATATTGTTTACCAAATGTGGATCAAGTACAGCAAAGGACCTTAGCATTAGGCGGATGACGTCGTGGTCCGTCCATCGCGTGCTTCCATAGCTCCTTATCTTGTTGACGAGGGTCTTGAGCCTGTTGTACGTCTGGGTTGGCTCCTCCCCCCTTATCATCGCGAATCTCCCGAGTTCTCCCTCCACCAACTCCATCTTGGTGAGCATGGTGACGTCATTCCCCTCATGTGAGATCTTGAGGGTATCCCAGATCTGCTTGGCGTTATCCAAGCCGCTCACTTTATGGTATTCGTCCCTGCACAAAGAAGCTAGAAGAACAGTAGTAGCTTGTGCATTTTTGTGAATTTGCTCATTAATGAACATGGGACTATCAGTACTATCAAATTTCATTCCATTCTCGACTATCTCCCATATACTTGGATGGAGAGAGAACAAGTGACTACGCATTTTGTGACTCCAAAATTCGTAGTCCTCTCCATCAAAATGAGGAGGTTTACCAAGTGGAATGGAGAGTAGATGAGCACTGGTACTTTGAGGTAGTAGACGATCTCCTTGATGCGCCTCATCTTCTTCTTCTTCCCATCTCTTCGTTTGTGGCTCGAGCCCGAGTCGGTAGGCTTGTCATCTTTAGTTTCGTTGACGAAGGACTCCTTCTCCTTATCATTGATCACAATCCCCTTGCCCTTAGGATCCATCTCTTCGGGCGATTAGTCCCTTTCTTGAAGAGTTTAGCTCCGATACCAATTGAGAGCACCTAGAGGGGGGTGAATAGGTGATCCTGTAAAAACTTGAAACTTAATCCACAAAACTTGATTAGGAGTTAGCACAATTAAGCCAAGTGGCTAGAGAGGAGAGCTTGCACAACACGATAACCACAAAGAGATCAACACAGAGATGGCACAGTGGTTTATCCCGTGGTTCGGCCAAGTCCAACACTTGCCTACTCCACGTTGTGGCGCCCCAACGGACGAGGGTTGCAATCAACCCCTCTCAAGCGGTCCAAAGACCCACTTGAATACCACAGTGTTTTGCTTTGCTTTTCTATATCCCGCTTGCGAGGAATCTCCACAACTTGGAGTCTCTCGCTCTTACAAAGTTGTTCACAAAGAAGCACAGAGTAAGGGAGGAATGAGCAACGCACACAAGACACAAAATCAGAGCGACAACGCACACACAAGTCGCAACAAGAGCTCACAACACAACCCGGCGAGTTCACAACTCAAATGGAGCTCTAGTTGCTATCACTAAGAATCAAATGCGCGGAATCGAAGTCTTGGTGCTTAGGAATGCTTAGAGTATGCTTGGTGTTCTCCTCCATGTGCCTAGGGGTCCCTTTTATAGCCCCAAGGCAGCTAGGAGCCGTTGAGTGCATTCCAGGAAGGCAATTCTTGCCTTCTGTCGCCTGGCGCACCGGACAGTCCGGTGCACCACCGGACACTGTCCGGTGCAGATCTCTTTCCTTATTTGGCGAAGCCGACCGTTGCAGTCTTGGAGCCGTTGGCGCATCGGACACTGTCCGGTGCACACCGAACAGTCCGATGCCCCATCCGACCGTTGGCACTTGCCACGCGTCGCGTGTGGATTCCGCGGCCGACCGTTGGCCCGGCTGACAGTTGGCTCACCGGACAGTCCGGTGCACACCGGACAGTCCGGTGAATTATAGCCGTACGTCGTTAATCACTTTCCCGAGAGCAGCAAGTTCGCTTGAGCCAGCCTGGCGCACCGGACACTGTCTGGTGCACCACCGGACACTGTTCGGTGCACTCAGACAGAGCTGACTTTGGCTGAACAAAGCCATCTTTAATTTCAACTTGATTTTTCCTGTTTCCAGCACTTAGACACAATACATTAGTCTCTAAAACAATGTACTAAGTCTGAGAAACATACCTTTATACTTGATTTGTACTTTGTCCACCATTTAACACTTAGGCACTTGTGTTGGACACTAAATCACCAAAATACTTAGAAATGGCCCAAGGGCACATTTCCCTTTCACTTACCCGAAAGGGCAAGCGGGGAGGAGTTGCTCAAGTATAATGTTGGGATGATCATGTCGTGATGGATTTTTAGACCCGGGAAGACCTGTACCACCTCTGCCTGAAACCGTAACAATTTTTCTCATACTAGTAGAACTTTGTAAAGGCCTCACAGTAAACCATGTCGGGTCTCCTTGGAAGAGGTGTATGGAAGTTACAGTCCCTTAGCAAATGGGTAACCTAACTTGTCGGTAAAGATGTGTGACCACTACATAGTGTAAGGGGTGTTTGGAACTGTTCTAGCTCCACAAAAGTTGGGTGGAGTTGGTGTAGCAGGTCATTAAGGCCTTGTTTGGATAGCTCTAGCTCCAGAAAATTTGGTGGAGTTGGTGGAGAAGATCATTAGGTGCTCTAGAAAAATCGTGGAGCTAGAGTTGTAGACGTTTAGAAGACATTTTGATAAGCCAATTCGTTTAATATTTAGATTAAAAATAATTTTAAAATTATTTAAATTGATATTATAATCTACAACTCCACACTGGAGATAGAATCTGGAGCCATCCCAAACACTCTCTAAGTTCTCCAGAAAATCATGGAGCTGGAGTTGTGAACCTTTAGAAGACATTTAGATAGACCATTTTATTTATTATTTAGATTAGAAATATTTTTAAAACACTTTAAATTGAAATTATAAACTACATCTCCACACTGGAGCTGGAATTGAAGCAGTCCCAAACACCACCTAAAACTGATATATGAGTCGGTGCTCACGGTTACAAGCAGCTCGGACCCTCACATGATTGATATATTGAAGTAAATTTAACCTAACATGCATGCGGTTGGTTTATGGGTAACAGTTTGGTTATGATCATTTCTTTACTTGGGATGATATTTACTTATATACATGGTAATTGCTAATGAAAGTTTGACCAAGTTAATCAAATGCTAATGCTTATCCTCAGACTTTTCATTGATAAACCTTACACTACACTTTTCCTACACACTTGTTGAGTACTAACCGTAAGTGCACTCACTCTTGCTATAATCATTGCTGAGATCAGAAACAGATGTCGCTAGAGGACTATTACCATGAATTCATAGACTTCTAGGTCATCGTCTTCCAATCCATGCCTGTGGATAGAAGTTATTTTCATTTAGTTTATTTTATTTATGTCGGGGACCATAATTAGGGGTACCCTCAAGACGCCTAATTCTCAGCTGGTAACCCCCATCAGCATAAAGCTGCAGAGGCCTGATGGGTGCGATTAAGTCAGGGATCAGTCCATACGAGCGACTCGATCATGCCTCGCCCGAGCCTAGCCTCGGGCAAGGGCAGCCGACCCCGAGGGGTTTTTCCGTCTCGCCCGAGGCCCCCCTTTTTAACGGCGGACACATCTCCGGCTCGCCCGAGGCCTTGCCTTCGCTAAGAAGCAACCCCGACTAAATCGCCGCACCAACCGACCAAGTTGCAGGAGCATTTAACGCGAAGGCCCTGCCAAGGGCGCCATAAGAAGCTCCGCCCGACCCAGGGCTCGGACTCGGGCTAAGCCCCGTAAGACGGCGAACTCCGCTCCGCCCGACCCAGGGCTCGGACTCGGGCTAAGCCCCGGAAGACGGCGAACTCCGCTCCGCCCGACCCAGGGCTCGGACTCGGGCTAAGCCCCGGAAGACGGCGGACTCCGCTCCACCCGACCCAGGGCTCGGACTCGGGCTAAGCCCCGGAAGACGGCGAACTCCGCTCCGCCCGACCCAGGGCTCAGACTCGGGCTAAGCCCCGGAAGACGGCGAACTCCGCTCCGCTCGACCCAGGGCTCGGACTCGAGCTAAGCCCCGGAAGACGGCGAACTCCGCTCCGCCCGACCCAGGGCTCGGACTCGGGCTAAGCCCCGGAAGACGGCGGACTCCGCTCCGCCCGACCCAGGGCTCGGACTCGGGCTAAGCCCCGGAAGACGGCGAACTCCGCCCCGCCCGACCCAGGGCTCGGACTCGGGCTAAGCCCCGGAAGACGGCGGACTCCGCTCCGCCCGACCCAGGGCTCGGACTCGGGCTAAGCCCCGGAAGACGGCGAACTCCGCTCCGCCCGACCCAGGGCTCAGACTCGGGCTAAGCCCCGGAAGACGGCGAACTCCGCTCCGCTCGACCCAGGGCTCGGACTCGAGCTAAGCCCCGGAAGACGGCGAACTCCGCTCCGCCCGACCTAGGGCTCGGACTTGGGCTAAGCCCCAGAAGACGACGACCTCCGCTTCGCCCGACCCCAGGGCTCGGACTCCGCCCTGGCCTCTGCCGAACGGCCTCCGCCTCGCCCGACCCAGGAGCTCGGGCTCGGCCTCGGCCACGGAAGACAGACTCGACCTCGGCTTCGGAGGAGCCACCACGTCGCCCGACCTAGGGCACAGGCCCGCCACGTCAACAGGAAGCGCCATCATCACCCTACCCCGAGCCGACTCGGGCCGCAGAGAACAAGACCGGTGTCCCATCCGGCTGGCTCCGCCAGATAGGCAATGATGGCGCCCCGCTAGCCCGGTGACGACGGCGGCTCTCAGCTCCCTTACGGAAGCAGGGGGACGTCAGCAAGAACTCAACCGCTACGACAGCTGTCCCTCCGCCAGGCTCCGTTGCTCCTCCGACAGCCACGACACCACACCAGCAGGGTGCCAAGATCTCTCTGGCTGCCACATTGGCATGTACTTAGGACGCTAGTTCTTCCCCCGCTAGACACGTAGCACTCTGCTACACCCCCATTGTACACCTGGATCCTCTCCTTACGCCTATAAAAGGAAGGACCAGGGCCTTCTTAGAGAAGGTTGGCCGCGCGGGGACGAGGACGGGACAGGCGCTCTCTTGGGGCCACTCGCTTCCCTCACCCGCGTGGACGCTTGTAACCCCCTACTGCAAGCGCACCCGACCTGGGCGCGGGACGAACACGAAGGCCGCGGGATTTCCACCTCTCTCACGCCCGTCTCCGGCCGCCTCGCTTCCCCCCTTCGCGCTCGCCCACGCGCTCGACCCATCTGGGCTGGGGCACGCGGCACACTCACTCGTCGGCTTAGGGACCCCCCGGTCTCGAAACGCCGACAGTTGGCGCGCCAGGTAGGGGCCTGCTGCGTGTTGACGAGCAGTTTCCCGTCAAGCTCCAGATGGGCAGTCTCCAACAACCTCTCCAACCCGGGACGGTGCTCCGTTTCGGGAGTCTCGAGTTCATGTCCCTCGACGGCAGCTACGACATGATACTCCTTCCACCGCCGCGCGACAACGACAATGGCGGCCGACAACCCGCCCACCGGCGGCGGAATCGACGACATCTTCTCCGCATGGTGGAAGAACGACATTCGAGCTCGCCCCGTCCTCTCCCCCGCCAACGGAGGAGGAGGCGGGGCAACCAAGGCCAGGCGGGAGGCCGCGCTTCGTCGGGCATCGACCTCGCGTTTGAGACGAAGGCGAGCGTCGTCCCCCCGCGACACGCCAATCCCGAGCAAGTGGACGACGCCAGCACGCTCGCGGAAAGCTTGCAGGACGTCGCCCTCGTACCTAGGACGACGACGCGATCAGCCCCCGACGTGACTATGTCGCTCCTCGTCGACCAAAAGGTACTGACTGATTCCCATCCTACGTCATTTCGACTTGGCCTCAACCTGCCTAGCGACCACGCTTTGGCGGGCGCTCTCGTTGAGGCGAGTGCAACCCCTCTGGGGTTTCGTATGCGGTCGCCTTGGGACCGATTGACGGACGTCTCGACCTACGGGCCCTCTGGGTCCGAGGAAGATGACGATCCCAGCATCTGCTGGGATTTCTCTGGATTTGGCAACCCTAGTGCCATGCGGGACTTTATGGCCGCATGTGACTACTGCCTCTCCGACTGTTCCAACGGTAGCCGCAGCCTTGACGACAAGGACTGCGGCCCAAGCCGCGAATGTTTCCACGTCGAGCTAGGGGATCCCTCCGAAGGCAACCGTCTCGGCATGCCGGAGGACGGTGATCTCCCTAGGTCGGTGCCTCGCGCCGACATCCCGCGGGAGCTAGCTGTGGTCCCCGTTTCGACGGGGGGTCACGACCCACAGCTCGAGCAAGTCCGCGGGGCGCAGGCCAGGCTCGACGAGGGAGCAGGAGCGCTTGAGCCGATCCGCTGGGACGTCGGGCAGGTATGGGCGGGCCAACCCCCGGCCGGAGAAATACGTCACCTGCCCCAGGGTCTCCAGCGCCGCGTCGCTGATGTCGTCAGGGTCAGGCCACCACCTGCATCCAGTGGGGTCGGTCAGAACCTGGCCGCAGCGGCGATGCTCCTCCGCACGATGCCAGAGCCATCCACCACCGATGGTCGGCGAATCCAGGGAGAGCTTAAAAATCTCCTGGAAGACGCCGCGGTCCGACGGGCCGAGAGCACTGCCTCCCGAAGGCAAGCGTACCCCTCGGAACCTCATGCCGCGACTTCCCGATTCACGTGGGAAGCCTCGGTCTACACCGGGCGCACGCGCAACACCGCGCCTGCGGCCCCGGGCCACCTCGGCAACGAGCACCATCGTCGCGACCGTCGGGCTCACCTCGACGAAAGGGTGCGCCGAGGCTACCACCCCAGGCGTGGGGGACGCTACGACAGCGGGGAGGATCGGAGTCCCTCGCCCAAACCACCCGGTCCGCAGGTCTTCAGTCGGGCCATCCGACGGGCGCCGTTCCCGACCCGGTTCCGACCCCCGACTACTATCACAAAGTACTCGGGGGAAACGAGGCCGGAATTGTGGCTCGCGGACTACCGCCTGGCCTGCCAACTGGGTGGAACAGACGACGACAACCTCATCATCCGCAACCTCCCCCTGTTCCTCTCCGACACCGCTCGCGTCTGATTGGAGCACCTGCCTCCGGGGCAGATCTCCAACTGGGATGACCTGGTCCAAGCCTTCGCCGGTAATTTCCAGGGCACGTATGTGCGCCCTGGGAATTCCTGGGACCTCCGAAGCTGCCGACAGCAGCCGGGAGAGTCTCTTCGGGACTACATCCAGCGGTTCTCGAAGCAGCGCACCGAGCTACCCAACATCACCGACTCAGATGTCATCGGCGCGTTCCTTGCCGGCACCACCTGCCGCGACCTGGTGAGCAAGTTGGGTCGCAAGACCCCCACCAGGGCGAGCGAGTTGATGGACATCACCACTAAGTTCGCCTCCGGCCAGGAGGCGGTCGAGGCCATCTTCCGAAAGGACAAGCAGCCCCAGGGCCGCCCGTTGGAAGAGGCTCCCGAGGCGTCTACTCCGCGCGGCGCCAAGAAGAAAGGCAAGAAGAAGTCGCAGGCGAAGCGCGACGCCGCTGACGCGGACCTTGTCGTCGCCGCCGAGTACAAGAACCCTCGGAAGCCCCCCGGAGGTGCCAACCTCTTCGACAAGATGCTCAAGGAGCCGTGCCCCTATCATCAGGGGCCCGTCAAGCACACTCTCGAGGAGTGCGTCATGCTTCGGCGCCACTTCCACAAGGCCGGGCCACCCGCAGAGGGTGGCAGGGCCCGCAACGACGACAAAAGGGAAGATCACCAAGCAGGAGAATTCCCCGAGGTCCGCGACTTCTTCATGATCTATGGAGGGCATGCGGCGAACGCCTCGGCTCGGCATCGCAAGCAAGAGCGCCGGGAGGTTTGCTCGGTGAAGGTGGCGGCGCCAGTCTACCTAGACTGGTCCGACAAGCCCATCACCTTCGACCAAGCTGACCACCCCGACCACGTGCCGAGCCCAGGGAAATACCCGCTCGTCGTCGACCCCATCATCGGCGACGTCAGGCTCACCAAGGTCCTGATGGATGGGAGAAATTTGCTATTTTGCCACTCTCAATTTTGGCTGCCTGTTATTATGCCATCCCGTGTCTATGACTGGTGGGACCGTCTGTGTCTATGATTTGTGGGTCCGATGGCATACTGGCGAAGCCCACAAATGATAATGGCAAAATTGCCAATGGCTGTGATGGATGGGGGCAGCTGCCTCAACATCATCTACGCCGAGACCCTCAGGCTCCTGCGCATCAATCTGTCCTCCGTCCGTGCGGGTGCTGCGCCCTTCCACGGGATCGTTCCTGGGAAGCGCGTCCAGCCCCTCGGACGGCTCGACCTTCCCGTCTGCTTCGGAACGCCCTCCAACTTCCGAAGGGAGGTTTTGACGTTCGAGGTGGTCGGGTTCCGAGGAACCTACCACGCGGTATTGGGGAGGCCATGTTACGTGAAGTTCATGGCCGTCCCCAACTACACCTACCTGAAGCTAAAGATGCCGGGCCCCAACGGGGTCATCACCGTCGGCCCCACGTACAAACACGCGTTCGAATGCGACGTGGAGTGCGTGGAGTACGCCGAGGCCCTCGCCGAGTCCGAGGCCCTCATCGCCGACATGGAAAACCTCTCCAAAGAGGTGCCAGGCGTGAAGCGACATGCCGGCAACTTCGAGCCAGTGGAGACGGTTAAGGCCGTCCCTCTCGACCCCAGTGGCGACACCTCCAAGCAGATCCGGATCGGTTCCGGGCTCGACCCCAAATAGGAAGCAGTGCTCGTCGACTTTCTCCGCGCAAACGCCGACATCTTTGCGTGGAGTCCCTCGGACATGCCCGGCATACCGAGGGATGTCGCCGAGCACTCGCTGGATATTCAGGCCGGAGCCCGACCGGTCAAGCAACCTCTGCGCCGGTTCGACGAGGAGAAGCGCATAGCGATAGGCGAAGAGATCCACAAGCTAATGGCAGCCGGGTTCATCAAAGAGGTATTCCATCCCGAATGGCTTGCCAACCCGGTGCTTGTGAGAAAGAAAGGGGGGAAATGGCGGATGTGTGTTGACTACACAGGTCTCAACAAAGCATGTCTGAAGGTTCCCTACCCTCTGCCTCGCATCGATCAAATCGTGGATTCCACCGCTGGGTGCGAAACCCTGTCTTTCCTCGATGCCTACTCAGGGTATCACCAAATCAAGATGAAAGAGTTCGACCAGCTCGCGACTTCTTTCATCACGCCCTTCGGCATGTACTGCTATGTCACCATGCCGTTCGGTTTGAGGAATGCGGGCGCGACGTACCAGCGGTGTATGAACCATGTGTTCGGCGAACACATCGGTCGTACGGTCGAGGCCTACGTCGATGACATCGTAGTCAAGACAAGGAAAGCCTCCGACCTCCTCCCCGACCTTGAAGTGACATTCCGGTGTCTCAAGGCAAAAGGCGTCAAGCTCAATCCCGAGAAGTGTGTCTTCGGGGTGCCCCGAGGCATGCTCTTGGGGTTCATCGTCTCCGAGCGGGGCATCGAAGCCAACCCGGAGAAGATCGCAGCCATCACCAGCATGGGACCCATCAAGGACTTAAAAGGTGTACAGAGGGTAATGGGATGTCTCGCGGCCCTGAGCTGCTTCATCTCACGCCTCGGCGAAAGAGGCCTGCCTCTGTACCACCTCTTAAGGAAGGCCGAAAGCTTCACTTGGACCCCTGAGGCCGAAGAAGCTCTTGGG
The DNA here is from genome assembly GCF_902167145.1 of Zea mays. Lineage (NCBI taxonomy): Eukaryota > Viridiplantae > Streptophyta > Magnoliopsida > Poales > Poaceae > Zea > Zea mays. The sequence goes on along the minus strand of NC_050105.1, from coordinate 127,863,919 downwards.
GACCTGAAGGCGCTCCTCACCAAGGCGCCTATCTTGGTGCCCCCAGCTGATGGAGAAGCCCTCTTGGTCTACGTCGCCGCGACCACTCAGGTGGTTAGCGCCGCGATTGTGGTCGAGAGGCAAGAAGAGGGGCATGCATTGCCCGTTCAGAGGCCAGTTTACTTCATCAGCGAGGTACTGTCCGAAACCAAGATCCGCTACCCACAAGTTCAGAAGCTGCTGTACGCGGTGATCCTGACGAGGCGGAAGCTATGACATTACTTTGAGTCTCACCCGGTAACTGTGGTGTCATCCTTCCCCCTGGGGGAGATCATCCAGTGCCGAGAGGCCTCGGACAGGATTGCAAAGTGGGTGGTGGAAATCATGGGCGAGACAATCTCGTTCGCCCCTCGGAAGGCCATCAAATCCCAGGTCTTGGCGGACTTCGTAGCCGAATGGGTCGACACCCAGCTGCCGACGGCTCCGATCCAACCGGAGCTCTGGACCATGTTTTTCGACGGGTCGCTGATGAAGACGGGGGCCGACGCGGGCCTACTCTTCATCTCGCCCCTCGGGAAACACCTAAGCTACGTGCTACGCCTCCATTTCCCGGCGTCCAACAATGTGGCTGAGTACGAAGCTCTGATCAACGGACTGTGAATCGCCATCGAGCTAGGGGTCCGACGCCTCGACGCTCGCGGCGACTCGCAGCTCGTCATCGACCAAGTCATGAAGAACTCCCACTGCCGCGACCCGAAGATGGAGGCCTACTGCGATGAGGTTCGGCGCCTGGAAGACAAGTTCTACGGGCTCGAGCTTAACCACATCGCTCGGCGCTACAACGAGACTGCGGACGAGCTGGCAAAGATAGCCTCGGGGCGAACGACGGTTCCCCCGGACGTCTTCTCCCGGGATCTGCACCAACCCTCCGTCAAGATCAACGACACGCCCGAGCCCGAGGCACCCTCGGTCCAGCCCGAGGCGTCCTCGGTTCAGTCCGAGGTACCCTCGGCCCCCGAGGGCGAGGCGCTGCGCATCGAGGAGGAGCGGAGCGGGGCCACGCCTGACCGGGACTGGCAAACCCCGTACCTGCAATATCTCCGCCAAGGAGAGCTACCCCTCGACCAAGCCGAGGCTCGGCGGGTAGCCCGACGCGCCAAGTCATTCGTCTTGCTGGGGGATGAGCAGGAGCTCTACTACCGCAGTCCCTCGGGCATCCTCTAGCGATGCATCTCCATCGCCGAAGGTCAGGAACTCCTGCAAAAGATACACTCGGGGGCTTGCGGCCATCATGCAGTGCCTCGAGCCCTCGTCGGGAATGCTTTCCGGCAAGGTTTCTACTGGCCAACGGCGGTGGCCGATGCCACTAGAATTGTCCGCACCTGCGAAGGGTGTCAATTCTACGCGAAGCAGACCCACCTGCCCGCTCAGGCTCTGCAGACGATACCCATCACCTGGCCCTTTGCTGTGTGGGGTCTGGACCTCGTCGGTCCCCTGCAGAAGGCGCCCGGGGGCTACACGCACCTGCTGGTCGCCGTCGACAAATTCTCCAAGTGGATCGAGGTCCGACCCCTGAACAGCATCAGGTCCGAGCAGGCGGTGGCGTTCTTCACCAACATCATCCATCGCTTCGGGATCCCAAACTCCATCATCACCGACAACGGCACCCAGTTCACCGGCAAAAAATTCTTGGATTTTTGCGAGGATCACCACATCCGGGTGGACTGGGCCGCCGTAGCTCATCCCATGTCGAATGGGCAAGTAGAGCGTGCCAACGGCATGATTCTACAAGGGCTCAAGCCTCGGATTTACAATGACCTCAACAAGTTCGGCAAGCGATGGATGAAGGAACTTCCCTCGGTGGTCTGGAGCCTGAGGACAACGCCGAGCCGAGCCACGGGTTTCACGCCGTTCTTCCTGGTCTACGGGGCCGAGGCCGTCTTGCCCACTGACCTGGAATACGGCTCCCCGAGGACGAGGGCCTACGACGATCAAAGCAACAAAGCTAGCCGAGAAGACTCGCTGGACCAGCTGGAGGAGGCTCGGGACAAGGCCTTACTACACTCGGCACGGTATCAGCAGTCCCTGCGACGCTACCACGCCCGAGGGGTCTGACCTCGAGACCTCCAGGTGGGCGACCTGGTGCTTCGGCTGCGACAAGACGCCCGAGGGAGGCACAAGCTCACGCCCCCCTGGGAGGGGCCATTCGTCGTCGCCAAAGTTTTGAAGCCCGGAACGTACAAGCTGGCCAACAGCCAAGGCGAGGTCTACGGCAACGCTTGGAACATCCAACAGCTACGTCGCTTCTACCCTTAAGATGTTTTCAAGTAGTTCAAATACCTCGCACCCACGCAAAGTTTAGTCATCAAGGAAGGGTCGGCCTCGCCTCGGCAAAGCCCGACCCTCCCTCGGGGGCTAAAAGGGGGGAAACCCCCTCTGCGTCAAAATTTTCCTCGAAAAAAGATCTCTTTTACCAGAATATCTTTCGTGCTTTTTGACTACTTCGAAAAGTGGGTCCTGGAAACGACGGAGTACACGTAAGCAGCCAAGGCTGACCGAGCCGAGGGACTCCTACGCCTCCGGGATACGGATACCTCACTCATCACCTTCTGCGATAAGTAACTCGCGTTCGGATACAGTGGCTCCGCGGATCGAACGAGTCTTTACATTCGGAAGCCCTTCTGCCGAAGCGATCTTTCGAGCCTTCTCGACCGAGTCGGTGACAGGGCCTCATGGACGGGTGAAAGTACGCGTAAGCGGCAAGGCTGACCGAGCCGAGGGACTCCCACGCCTCCGGGATACGGATACCTCACTCATCACCTTCCGCGAGAAACAACTTTCGCTCGCACAAACATCCCTGTTACCGACAAAAAGTCCAGATACTCGAAACAAGAGGAAAAGAGACGCAGCTTTACAACGCAGCGAGGGTGTGTGTTCTGGCCTCGGCGGCTGCAGAAGGCACACGCTACAAGACACTTTGACCCTGCAGGCTCGGGTCTTGACGCTGGAAGGGGGTGGCAACACCTTCGGCATCGACGACACCTTCGGCGAGGCCCGACCTAGCCTCGGACGGCGACGCGGTCCGAGGGTCTCCGCTCCGAAGGACGACGTCATCACCACGCCCGGGCAATCGCTGCCAGGGACTTCTCCGGGAATCCGGCCCGAGCAGGCGGCTCGGCCGGTTACCCCTGGGGCCTCAGCCAGCCATCTTCCAAGGGCGCCAGCCCGGTCCGAGGCCTCGACTGATCAACTCCGGCATTGGTCCCGCCGACGGACGACCCGGTTAGGCTCCGGCCAACCAGGTTTCATTTTCGAGCTGACTCCGCCACTGTTCATACTGATACCGCTACCCCTGGCTTGGCTCGTCGAAGAGCGGCCGAGGGGTCTCTTTAACTAAGCTAGAGGAGCCTTGGACGGCAAGGCCGACCGAGCCGAGGGACTCCTACGCCTCCGGGATATGGATACCTCACTCGTCACCTTGACACGGGGCGACTCATGCTTGGTGAAGCGGTTCAGATAATCAACAGACGAGTCTTAGCGCTCAAAAATGAGGAAAAAACACGGCTCCGTGCCGACGTTACATACATGTTCAGGCCCCGAAAGCCGCAATGAACAAAAAACCCTGGCATTCGAAGTGCCATTACAAACGGAACTCCGGTTCCCCCCTCCGCAGGTACGAACAACCCCACTCCATGGGGGAAGGCCTGCGGAGCAACGGAAGACCGACGAACGGCTTGTCGTCGCCCGCCCCAGCAGCGGCGACGATGAAGACCTCTGTCCCGGGGGGCCGAACAGCAGCAGTAATGACCTCAGGGTGGATGCTGCTGTCAGGGGGCCCCCGCCCATGCCCAAAACTCGAGAGGCAAGGACGGGCAGAGGGCCGTGGAGTTGGAGGTCGGTCCGCGGGTGGCGCCGGCAAACTCGTCGGCGGCGAAACCTCTTCCAGCTGCCGTGGCGGGAGGCGGCACCGGGAGCGGCTCCGAAGTCGCTCGGCTCAGCGAGCCGGGCACGGTGCAGCTGTCATCGCCACGGACGGCTCCCGCCCTTCCCCCCGATCACTGAGGGAAGGAGCGGACCACCGCCCACGCAGGGGTCGGCCTCAACTCGGCACACTCCCCTCCCCAGCCCTGGTGATGAAAATCCTTGAGGCTGAGGGAGGGGCAGAGGCCGCAGCCCGGCTCGCTTTCCCCCACCATCAAGCCGGAGGTCACCATCTTGGGTGACCGCCGGTGGAGGGGTGCAGCCGGGCTGCACGATGAAAATCCTTGAAGCCGAACGATGGCTGAAAGGTACCAACTCCCGCGGAGTTGCGTTCCTCCAACAACGAGGCAAAAAGACGGCGGTTTCCCCCCATCCGGGGGCTTGGAAGGTGGAAAGACACGGTGCATAAGGGAGCAAGAAGACATGGTCGCCTTCCGGAAGGGGTCGCCCTCCTTTTAAAGGCAACTCTCCCTACGTGCGCCCCCAGCCGTCATGGGCTGAGTCTTCTCCAACACGTTCCAAGGCCCCCCCTACGGCGCGGGGGCTGGGTCCCGCATGTCATGCAGACCGGCTCCGAGCAGAAGAAGACAAACCGCCGCGCATGGCGCACGCAACCGCCCAGCGGTTACAAGAGGCCCTCCACTTTTGCCCAGACCAACGGGCGAAAGAGGCGAGCAGCCATGCAGGCGGCATGCAGCCGCGCCAGGCGGACACGCTTCTCCGACTCCCGACACGCCAGCATGGAGGCCCAGGCCCACGCGTCGCGCAACCGGCGTGCCGGATGCTGCATGCTGCATGCAAGCAACTGCCCCACCACTTGCGCCACCATCGCGCCTCCTCGATTGCGGAACCAGTACCGCGACTCGAGGCGACCCGGCGCGCGACCCAGCAGCACCAACCGGACGCGGCGGTCAACACGACCAAAGTGGGCTGGCAGTAACGACGGTGGCAGACGCACGGGAGCAGCGGTCACGTCGTCAGCCAAGCTCGCGTCCCATCCGGGGGCAGTGAGAGAACCCCCTCTCACGGCGTGAAGACAACGCGCCCGTGATCCGTTCCTCGAACGGCTCGCGCGCGCGCAGCGGCTGCCCCGCCAACTACTCACCCCGCCGTATTAACTCCGCGGCTGGACAGGCGGCGTTTCTGGCAGGAGCAGCGGGCGACGCTTCGCCTTCGCCGAAACAACCGCACCAAAAAAGGTACGTCGCGTCGTTCGGTTTCGTATCCTTTTTCCCTTTTTTCCTCTTTCTCTATCTCTTGCAACAGGGACCGGGAAAGGGGGATACCCCGAAAGGGATCCTTCCCCGTGAAGGAACCAGGCTCCGAGCCCCCCTACTGATCAGAGGTTCGAAGGCTGGCCCTCCGCGAGGTTCAACAGTCGCCTCAGATCGCGTGGGCCCTACACCCACTACTGGTCAGAGGTTCGAAGGTCGGCCCCCCGAAGGGCTCCACGGCCGCCTCAGGCTACTCGGGCTCCGCGCCCATTACTGATCAGGGGTTCGAAGGCTGGCCCCCGAAGGGTTCACAGTCGCCTCAGACGCCGAGCGAGGGATGACCAGGGGTACGTTCGATACATAACCAAGGCTCGGGCTGTGCTCCCGAGGTACCCTAGGACATTTCCGAGACCAGCGGGAGCGATCTTGTAACGGAATCCCATCGGAGGGAGGCATCGAGCCCTCGGACCCCGTCGCCAGGGGACCGGGTCCGGCAGATCACCCACAGGTACTTTTGGGCGTGCCTCTGGGTCCCTAGCCGACCCCCAACGAACGGGGCACAGACGTCCACTCGGATTACCCGCTTGCAGCTCACCGGAGACACCATGTTCGATGCCCATCGAGGGTAACATGGCGCTCTCCCCCCTCCTCCTTGCGGAAAGGCGACGTAGGGGCGTATGTAAAAAAGCCGAGTCTGTCCCTGATCGCCCTCTCGCCCTGTGCAGAGGCTCGGGGGCTGCTCTCGCAAACCCGGCTCCGGCCAAACCGTTGACAGCGTCAACATACCAGCCCGAGAACTTGGGCCCCGACCGTGCACCCGGGCTACGGCCTGCTCGCATGAGGGAACAACCAGACCAGCCGAAGCATTACGCAAGGCATTAAGACCTCGAAGGAGTGAAACCACTCCTCCGAGGCCTCGGGGGCTACACCCGGCAGGTGCGCTCGCGCGCACCCACCGGAACAAAATGCAACCGAGAAAGGCTGGTCCCCTTGCAAAAAAGTGCGACGAAAGCCTCCAAGCGAGTGCTAACACTCCCTTCGAGGCTCGGGGGCTACTGTCGGGGACCATAATTAGGGGTACCCTCAAGACGCCTAATTCTCAGCTGGTAACCCCCATCAGCATAAAGCTGCAGAGGCCTGATGGGTGCGATTAAGTCAGGGATCAGTCCATACGAGCGACTCGATCACGCCTCGCCCGAGCCTAGCCTCGGGCAAGGGCAGCCGACCCCGAGGGGTTTTTCCGTCTCGCCCGAGGCCCCCCTTTTTAACGGCGGACACATCTCCGGCTCGCCCGAGGCCTTGCCTTCGCTAAGAAGCAACCCTGACTAAATCGCCGCACCAACCGACCAAGTTGCAGGAGCATTTAACGCGAAGGCCCTGCCAAGGGCGCCATAAGAAGCTCCGCCCGACCCAGGGCTCGGACTCGGGCTAAGCCCCGGAAGACGGCGAACTCCGCTCCGCCCGACCCAGGGCTCGGACTCGGGCTAAGCCCCGGAAGACGGCGGACTCCGCTCCGCCCGACCCAGGGCTCGGACTCGGGCTAAGCCCCGGAAGACGGCGGACTCCGCTCCGCCCGACCCAGGGCTCGGACTCGGGCTAAGCCCCGGAAGACGGCGAACTCCGCTCCGCCCGACCCAGGGCTCGGACTCGGGCTAAGCCCCGGAAGACGGCGGACTCCGCTCCGCCCGACCCAGGGCTCGGACTCGGGCTAAGCCCTGGAAGACGGCGGACTCCGCTCCGCCCGACCCAGGGCTCGGACTCGGGCTAAGCCCCGGAAGACGGCGAACTCCGCTCCGCCCGACCCAGGGCTCGGACTCGGGCTAAGCCCCGGAAGACGGCGAACTCCGCTCCGCCCGACCCAAGGCTCGGACTCGGGCTAAGCCCCGGAAGACGGCGAACTCCGCTCCGCCCGACCCAGGGCTCGGACTTGGGCTAAGCCCCAGAAGACGACGACCTCCGCTTCGCCCGACCCCAGGGCTTGGACTCCGCCCTGGCCTCTGCCGAACGGCCTCCGCCTCGCCCGACCCATGAGCTCGGGCTCGGCCTCGGCCACGGAAGACAGACTCGACCTCGGCTTCGGAGGAGCCACCACGTCGCCCGACCTAGGGCACAGGCCCGCCACGTCAACAGGAAGCGCCATCATCACCCTACCCCGAGCCGACTCGGGCCGCAGAGAACAAGACCGGTGTCCCATCCGGCTGGCTCCGCCAGATAGGCAATGATGGCGCCCCGCTAGCCCGGTGACGACGGCGGCTCTCAGCTCCCTTACGGAAGCAGGGGGACGTCAGCAAGAACTCAACTGCTACGACAGCTGTCCCTCCGCCAGGCTCCGTTGCTCCTCCGACAGCCACGACACCACACCAGCAGGGTGCCAAGATCTCTCCGGCTGCCACATTGGCATGTACTTAGGGCGCTAGTGTAACACCCTGAATTTGGGGGTATAAAATTTCTTTGCTCATATTCACAAATTCAGGTGTTACTTCCTTTTCTCATCCTTCCTAATTCTTTTCTCTCTCATTTCTATAGGAGCTAAGTGCTTATTTTACTTGTAATTATAGTCTATTATGTTAAACCCTAAGGGAGTATGAATTGTTGCATCATGTTGAACCCTAGATTTCACTTTTGTTTGGTGCATAATTCTCAAAAAGTCTAATTTGGATTTTGGGGCTCATTTGAATTTGAATCAAATAGAATAGGTAAAAAGAAAAGGGAAAAACAATTCAGAATAAAAGAAAAAGGCAAAGAGGCCCAACCCAGCCGCCCCCTCGGCCTTTCGGCCCAGCCGGCCCATTCCCGCGCGCGCGCCTCTCTCCCCTCCTCTCTCTGCGCAGCGGGCCCGGCCTGTCGGCGCGGTCGCCTTCCGCGTACCCGCCTCCCTCTCTCACTGCTCGCCCGGCCCCACCTGTCGGCGCTGCCGCTTTCCCCCGCGCGCCCGCTCCCTCACTCTCTCTCTGCCCGTGGGCCCAACCCGTCAGCCCCGCTTCTCTCGCGCCCGCACCCGCTTTCTTCTCTCTCTCTCTGCGTTGCGGGCCTGGCTTGTCAGCCCCGTCGTCCCCGCGTAACCGCCGCCGAGCTGCTCGCGCCCGCCTTCCCCGCGCCCACGTCGCGCGTGGGACTCGCCCCACCTCGCCCTCGGCCACTTGTGCCCCGAGCCCCACTCGCCCTCACCCTCTCCCCCCATTTGCGCCCAGTAGACCCTCTTTCCCCCTCGCTGCGCGCACGCAGAGCGCCGCCGCCATAACTCCGCCGTCCCGAGCTCGGTTTCTCGTCGCCGTTGGAGCTCCGCCGCGCCCTTAGCCCCGGTGAGCTCCGCCCCGACGTCCGCAACCCGGAACGCGCCCCAATTCCCTCTCCCCCTCCCTATTTCTCTCTGCCCGCGCTCACCCGTCGTCTGCCGTGCAGCCGCCACCGTCGACCCGGGTCCCCGTCGCGTCTCTGTCGCCGCCGAGGAGTCCCCGGAGCCCGCCTTGAGGTAAGGGACCTCTCCCGCCCCTATCGCCCCTTGTTTTGCTCTCTGTTGCGTTTGATTGCTCGCCGGAGTAGAATAACCCCGCCGCCGAGCCGCCCCGCCATGAACCGCCCCCCTCCGGTGCCTCTGCCCCGACCCAGACCCCACCAATGGAGTCCCCGTGCCCTCCCTGACCTCCCCGACCACTCGGATTGCCCCAGAGCCTCGCCAGTCGCCCGTGCCCCTCGTCTCCGGCGAGCCCTCCGCCGCGGGGACGAGCGCCGCCGCCCCAGCTAGCCGTAGGGAAGACCCAGGCCGCCCATCCGATCTCCGCCGTTCAACCCAGATCGGGCGGTCCTGATTCAACTCGCCCGGACCTAATCCTGGCCGTCCGCCAGCGATCCAGTGGCCCAGGCCCACTACCCCCTCACCCCGTCTCTCTGCCCGCCAGGCCCCACTTGTCAGTCCGCCCGCGCGCGCTGTCCGCCCGGCCCCGCCTGTCAGCCGCTCACGCCGCCGCGCGCCCGCCGCGGGATCTAATCCTAGCCGCCGATCTGAGATCCAACGGCTGTAGGCGCCCGATACCCCTTCGCCCGCGCATTTTCTTAAAGAGCCCCCCTGTTTTCTGGAAATTGCGCCCGCCGTCCCTGGTTTCTCGCAGTTAAGTCCCTGGCCCTTTTATTTAATTAAAAATAAGTCCTTAGGGTATAATTTTAACCCCTAAACTTGTAAAATTCATAACTTTGTCATATGAACTCCAAATTAGGTGCTTCAAATTGCAAAATGTTCATAATATTATTATCTATCTGTTTATGCAATGTTTCTCTGCTGTTTCCATGTATTAATTAATAGCTAATCACTAGGATAGGATTAAGACTATTGAAACCTTATTTAAGATAATTGGAAATGAGTAGACTTTAATAAAAGTTGGATTACTTAAGTTTATGGACTTAAACACTTAAGTTTAGGAACTTAAACCAGATAATTATTTAATCCCACCACTAACTTAGACCTGATTAGTGGATAGTGAATCACTTTGTGTAGTCCTCTACCCCTAGACCTAGGGAACTTTAGAGTGCCTATCCCTTTTCTGTTATGAACTTGTGACCCCTCTCTGCTGCATATGTTTGGTATATTGTTTTTGTTTGTTATTTTCCCAAGTGCATAGTGTGAATGATTGCTTTGCGTAGACAACGAGCAGTCTGTGTTTCCCGAGGCAGTTGCAGAGGAAGTCCCTGATCAGCAGTTTGGTGAAGGCAAGTGTCCTCTGTCCCATTATGTCCTATTCATTTATAACTTACTACCCCGCATTACTTACTTGAAACCTAAGGATTGACTAGCTTTGCACTTTACTTTATCCTTGATGACCTTATGGGCTATTATGGTTAGCACTTTGCTATTGCTTTAACATAATCAATGAACATGATGTGGCTATTTATGATACTGTTATCCTGTTGATGTTGATGATCTTGTGATACTCTAGGGGGCTCAGGCTGTTTCCTGAGTACCTCTCCGTAAGGACTGGTTCGTTGAGAGACCACCCGGGATAACAGTGCAACCATGAGGGTGAAATGGGATGCCCTTAGCTGATTAATTGGATGAACTAGAGGTGTAGTTGCTTAGCCGTCGTGCCGTCAATGGGGTCCAGGCACAGTGCTTGCTCTGCCGAGGCTGAGTGCCGAGGTTCTTTTGTTTTGCTCTTTGTTAGTCACTCTCCTGCGGGGAGGGGTACTGTGTTTATCAAACTGGAGAAACCTAACGGGCAGCTATGATCTCTAGGGAATCTTTGTAAAAGCTACGTAGTGATGCCCTGCCGGACCACCTAGGTAGTGGTCAATGGGGATTAGCTCTCCCCGGGTAGAAAGGGAATCATGACTCATGGGTAAAGTGTGCAACCTCTGCAGAGGGTAGTGAAACTGGTATATCAGCCGTGCTCACGGTTAAGAGCAGCCTTGGGATCCTCTTTGATTAGGGATACAGATGGTTCGAGATATAATGATTATGACATGGTTTTGGTTCGACTATGATGATGATGTTCCTCGATGAGGAAATGGTTTACGGATTGGTTAATGCTAAAATCTGGCTTCTACTAATGATAAATACTTGACCAACTAAAAGCAACTGCTGGAGCCTAACCCCACATAAAGCTAGTCCACCTCAGCCAAACGGGACATTTGCTGAGTACGTTGATGTGTACTCATCCTTGCTTTACCACAAAACACCAGGTTGTCCACATTGTAACCACTGCTCGGGAGAAGGCGAAGCCGTGGAAGGAGACTTCCAGGAGTTCCAAGACTACGATGAATTCTAGGTGTGGGTTGGCGGCAACCCCCAGTCAGCTGCCTGTGGAGGCTTTATCTTTACTGCGTTTCGTTTAGCACTTTGATTTACCTGTTAAGACAATGACTATGTGGATGTCTATGACTCTATGATGTAATAAGTACTCTTTTAAGTTATTATTCGAGCATTGTGTGATGATGTTCATTTATGTAATCGCTGTGTACGTGAGTTCTGATCCTGGCACGTACATAGTTCGCATTCGGTTTGCCTTCTAAAACCGGGTGTGACATAAGTGGTATCAGAGCCCATGCTGACTGTAGGACCGCTGACCTAGAGTAGCACTGGTCGTACTAAGGACTATTGACCCTTCCCCTCACCTTGACATCTGATGTTACTTCAAAAAGTCGGTCACCTCGACCAACCCTATGTTTTACTATCTATCTATCCTATACCTTGTTAAAATTTTTATCTTATTCTGTCTTTGGTTTATTCACTTGTCATATTAGTTCTGCTCTTACTCTTATGCTTACGGTGTCTTTTGTAGATGGCTCGTCTTAGACACACTGCACGTAAGTCGGTGATTCCTTTCCTGCTGTCTCGACTGGCGGAGCGTCCTCTGCACCGCACCGTGTCCGGACAGTCGAGTCACCTGGAGAGGCTGCACCACCGCCTGCGTGAGGAGCAGGAACGCCGGCGCCAGCACGGAGAGCAGCAGGGCTCTTCCTCCTCACCCCAGCAGGAGGTGGAGACCGTGAGGCCCCGTTCCTCTGTTGCCCAGCTGGAGGCGCCCCTTGTTCCACCGCGGGACGTCCCGGCTGTTGGAGGAGCTGTTGGAGGAGACCCCGACGACGACGACTCAGACCACAGCACGGAGTCCTCTGAGCCGCAGGAGGCGGAAGGATGGGTCGTCCGACCCATCACCCGTGACGCCGCTCGCGGTTGTCACTTCCACGACGCACTCGACACCTTGCTGCGCCAGGCTTTCGACCGGCACACCTGGTCGATCGAGTATCGTTGTGTGGTCTACCAGCACAGTCGCGGGAGGTACCCGGACCGCTGGGAGGCTACCTGCCTAGTTCGCCGTCCGGAGGATGACCTCCGGGGTGCGGAGGCCGTTTCGGAGCACTATTCCATCTCCGAGAGGGACACTGCAGAGGCGGCTATGCAGGATGCAGCACGACGTGCACTCTCTTAGTATTGTTCTTTGTTCGGTGGCGTGGCCGACGGTCTTAACCTTCGGTACTACCCCCGCCGCCCTACTGGCAGCACAGAGAGTGTGGTTGTTTCACCTGTTGGTGAGGCTAACCCTAGGTTGAGCAGCACAGTCAACCTAGTCGCAGTGCTTAACACGGAGCTGGATCACTCTCTGGACGAGCTAAGCAGGGCTCGAACGGAGATTGCGGAGTTGCGTGCTGAGCTGGCAGAGCGCCATCACCAGGAGGGTGGTTCTCCCGCACCTGTTGGGACTCAGCACCCATACCGCTCACCGCCACGTGGTCACCACACTTATGGTTCTCCTGTCTGTAAGACCAGGATAGATCTGGATCCTTAGATCGTTAGCGTCGGAGTTTGTAATAATTCTTAAGTCAGATGTCTCAGTCTTAGGTAGTCAGTTTAGTTTGCTTATCAGTTGCTTCCATTTAGTTTAGTTTGCTTATCAGTCGCTTTCATGCTTGTTATGATGAACTTGTACTGGATTTGAATCTTTGTAATGACTGTAGCCAACATGTGGGTTTCCCCTGCAGTTTGGCTTAGCTAGTAATATTAATGAAGTCAGTTGTTTAGTTGGGAAGCCATTTACTCTTACTTTCCTTTCTTATCTGAGAAGCTGTGTTGAATCATGAATGAGGATCAGTGAAGCTCTTTGTTCACTCAGTGTCATGAAGAATTCTGTATTCTCTTTTCTTATGCTGAAGGGTTGTAAGATCGATGCTGATGTGTAAATGTCTTCCACAGATGTCTGACAACAGGCGCCGATGCAACAGGCGTGCTCAGCTAGAGCAGCATGACCAGCAGGAGGAAAATCAGAGGCAGCCTCCCCCGCCACCCCCGATGTCAGTGGAGCAGATGTTCTTGATGCAGACCCAGGCAGTGCAGGCCATTGGGCAGACTCTGGCAGCCATGTAGCAGGCTCAACAGCAGCCCCAACCCCAGTTGCAAGTGCAAATGCCCCAGATGCCACGAGATAAGCGTGGTGAATTCATGAGAGGGCACCCTCCTACCTTCGCCCATTCTGCCGACCCCATGGATGCAGAAGACTGGCTGCGCGCAGTGGAGAGGGAACTGCGCACCGCCCAATGCGACGACAGGGAGAAGGTTCTGTATGGTCCCCGCCAGCTGAGGGGAGCAGCCCAGTCCTGGTGGGAGTCCTACCTCGCCACCCATGCTGACCCCGAAGCCATCACCTGGGAGGAATTCAGCGAGAGTTTCCGTCGGTACCATGTGCCAGAGGGACTGATGATCGTGAAGAAGGAGGAGTTTCTGGCTCTGAAGCAGGGACCCCTGTCTGTTAGTGAGTACAGAGACAAGTTTCTGCAGCTGTCTCGTTATGCACCTGAAGACGTCAACACTGATGCCGAGAGGCAGTACAGGTTCATGAGAGGTTTGGTGGATCCCCTGCATTACCAACTGATGAATCATACCTTCCCCACCTTCCAGCACCTGATCGATAGGGCAGTCATGACTGAGAAGAAGCGTAAAGATATGGAAGATCGGAAGCGCAAGATGAGTGGACCCCAGTCCGGAGGCGTCAGCCGTCCACGTTTCTCAGGCAGTTCATCTCAGCAAGGCAGACCTGGTCACCCACAGGGATATCAGAATCAGAATCAGCGTCCGCACCAGCAGCAGTTTCAGAGGCAGTACCCACAGCAGCAGCAGCAGTATCGTCAGCACAGCCAGCAGGGAGGTAATCAGTATCAGAAGCAGAACAACCAGGCACCTCGCCTTCCTGCCCCAGCAGCAAATCAGAGCAACCAAGCAGCCCCAGCACAAGGAGGAGGCAGAGGATGTTTCCACTGTGGAGAACAAGGCCACTGGGCGATGCAGTGCCCAAAGAAGATGGCGCAGCAGCAGACCAACCCCAATGCTCCAGCAAAGCAAGGTGTACTGCAGCCGGCAGCAGGCAATCGTAACCAAGCATACAACCGCGGAAAGGTGAACCACTTGGAGGCCGAAGCGATCCAGGATGCACCAGATGTGGCAGTAGGTATGTTCTCAGTCGAATCTCATCCCGCAAAAGTGCTATTTGATACTGGTGCAACTCATTCTTTTGTCACTGCAACATGGGTAGAATTGCATAACATCTCAGTAGAGGCAATGATGCCACCCATGAGGATTAATTCGGTTGGTGGCAAGGTGCAAACAGATAAAATATGTTCAAACATAATGGTGGAAATAAGGGGGATAGGATTCCCCAGTGACTTAATAGTAATAGGCACCCCTGGGATAGATGTCATTCTAGGGATGAACTGGTTGATGAAGTATGAAGCAAATGTTAGTTGTGACAAGAGGACCATAACATTGAAATCCCCGTCAGGAGAAGAGGTAGTGGCCGAGCTAAGGATGCCTAAGTCAGAAGAAGGAGTCTGTCACCAGATTTCAGTTGATAGTAAGGAGCCCAACCCACTCGAGGCTATCAAGGTCGTGTCGGACTTTCCGGATGTGTTTCCCGAGGAGCTAACGGGCATGCCACCCGAGAGAAAGGTTGAATTTGCCATAGAGCTTATCCCTGGTACCGCCCCCATTTCCAAAAGAGCCTATCGAGTGTCTGGACCAGAATTGGTGGAACTCAAGAAGCAGATAGATGAGATGCTAGAGAAGGGTTACATCAGGCCAAGTACCTCGCCTCGGGCCGCTCCAGTGTTGTTTGTAGAGAAGAAAGATGGTACCAAAAGGATGTGCATAGATTACAGAGCCTTGAATGAAGTCACTGTCAAGAACAAGTACCCCCTGCCAAGGATAGAAGATTTGTTCGACCAGCTCAGAGGTGCCAGCGTATTCTCGAAGATAGATCTGAGATCAGGTTACCATCAACTCAGAATCCGACCCTCGGATATACCGAAGACAGCATTCATCACCAAGTACGGGTTATATGAGTTCACAGTTATGTCCTTTGGTTTGACAAATGCTCCAGCCTTCTTTATGTACCTGATGAACAGTGTGTTCATGGATTATCTAGACAAGTTTGTGGTAGTGTTCATCGATGACATTCTCATATACTCTCAAAGTGAAGAAGATCATGTAGAGCATTTGAAAATGGTATTGCAAAGACTTCGAGAGCATCAGTTGTATGCCAAGCTGGGCAAATGCGAGTTCTGGATTCATGAAGTCTTATTTCTGGGTCACATCATAAACCAAGATGGGTTAGCAGTGGATCCAAAGAAAGTAGCAGATATCCTGAACTGGAAAGCACCGAAGGACGTTCGTGGGATCAAGAGCTTTATTGGAATGGCCGGATATTATAGGCGTTTCATTGAAGGTTTCTCGAAGATTGCTAGACCAATGACAGCGTTGCTAGCGAAGAAAGTTGAGTTTAAGTGGACCCAAAAGTGTCAGGAAGCATTTGAAGAACTGAAGAATAGATTGACTACAGCTCCTGTGTTAGTCCTGCCTGATGTTCACAAGTCATTCTCAGTGTATTGCGACGCTTCGTACACCGGATTGGGATGTGTGCTGATGCAAGAAGGGAGAGTTGTAGCATACTCATCTCGACAGCTGAAGACCCATGAGAAGAATTACCCCACACATGACCTGGAATTGGCAGCAGTGGTTCATGCTTTAAAGACCTGGAGACACTACCTGTATGGGCAGAAGTGCGACATCTACACAGATCATAAAAGTCTGAAGTACATATTCACCCAGTCAGAGTTAAACATGAGGCAGCGAAGATGGTTGGAATTGATCAAAGACTATGAGTTGGAGATACATTACCATCCGGGCAAAGCCAATGTTGTTGCAGATGCTCTGAGCAGGAAAAGTCAAGTCAATATGTTGGCCTCGCACCCAATGCCGTATGAGTTAGCCAAGGAGTTTGACAGACTGAGCCTCGGTTTCCTGAATAGTACGCAAGGAGTGACAGTGGAATTAGAGCCCACCCTAGAGCGGGAGATCAAAGAAGGGCAGAAGGATGATGAAAACATCAACAAGATCCGGCAGCTGATCCTAGAAGGAAGAGGCAAAGACTTTCGAGAGGATGAAGAAGGAGTAATCTGGTTCAAGGACCGATTGTGTGTTCCCGACCTCAAACCTATTCGGGAATTGATCCTCAAGGAAGCTCATGAGACAGCCTACTCCATACACCCAGGGAGTGAGAAGATGTACCAGGATTTAAAAAGGAGGTTTTGGTGGTATGGTATGAAAAGGGAGATCGCAGAATATGTCGCCATCTGTGATAGCTGTCAGAGAACCAAAGCAGAGCATCAGAGGCCTGCCGGATTGTTGCAGCCATTGCGGATTCCTCAGTGGAAGTGGGATGAAATCGGGATGGATTTTATAGTTGGCCTACCTCGTACCCGGGCCGGCTACGATTCCATCTGGGTGGTTGTGGACCGCTTAACAAAGGTGGCCCACTTCATACCTGTGAAGACGACATACACCGGAGCAACGTTAGCTGAGTTATACATGTCACGAATAGTCTGCCTTCATGGTGTGCCGAAGAAGATAGTGTCAGATCGAGGAACGCAGTTCACATCTCATTTTTGGCAGCAGTTACAAGAAGCTTTGGGCACACATTTGAACTTCAGCTCAGCTTATCACCCGCAGACAGACGGCCAGACTGAAAGAACTAACCAGATCTTAGAAGATATGTTGAGAGCCTGTGCGTTGCAAGACAAGTCAGGATGGGACAAAAGGTTACCTTATGCAGAATTCTCCTACAACAATAGTTACCAGGCCAGCTTGAAGATGTCACCGTTTCAGGCACTCTATGGACGGAGTTGTAGGACTCCGCTGCACTGGGACCAGCCTGGAGAGAGACAGGTGTTTGGTCCCGACATCTTGCTTGAAGCCGAAGAGAATATCAAAATGGTTCGGGAGAACCTGAAGACAGCCCAGTCAAGGCAGCGAAGCTATGCGGACCGAAGGAGAAGAGAACTGAGTTTTGAAGTGGGAGACTACGTCTATCTGAAGGTGTCACCTATCAGGGGAGTCAGAAGGTTCGGAGTCAAAGGCAAGCTAGCACCCCGGTACGTCGGACCATATCAGATTCAAGCCAAGCGTGGAGAAGTGGCCTACCAGCTCGACCTACCAGAGAGTTTGTCAGCAGTGCACAATGTGTTCCATGTATCGCAATTGAAGAAGTGTCTACGAGTACCAGAAGAACAGTTGCCAGTGGAGGGTTTGGAAGTCCAGGAGGATCTGACATACATAGAGAAGCCAACGCAGATTCTGGAGTTTGCAGACAGAGTCACCCGGAGGAACACCATCAGAATGTGCAAAGTCAGATGGGGTCACCACTCCGAAGAAGAAGCAACCTGGGAACGAGAAGATGACCTGAAGGCCAAATACCCTGAACTCTTTGCTGACCAACCTTGAATCTCGGGGCGAGATTCTTTTAAGGGGGATAGGTTTGTAACACCCTGAATTTGGGGGTATAAAATTTCTTTGCTCATATTCACAAATTCAGGTGTTACTTCCTTTTCTCATCCTTCCTAATTCTTTTCTCTCTCATTTCTATAGGAGCTAAGTGCTTATTTTACTTGTAATTATAGTCTATTATGTTAAACCCTAAGGGAGTATGAATTGTTGCATCATGTTGAACCCTAGATTTCACTTTTGTTTGGTGCATAATTCTCAAAAAGTCTAATTTGGATTTTGGGGCTCATTTGAATTTGAATCAAATAGAATAGGTAAAAAGAAAAGGGAAAAACAATTCAGAATAAAAGAAAAAGGCAAAGAGGCCCAACCCAGCCGCCCCCTCGGCCTTTCGGCCCAGCCGGCCCATTCCCGCGCGCGCGCCTCTCTCCCCTCCTCTCTCTGCGCAGCGGGCCCGGCCTGTCGGCGCGGTCGCCTTCCGCGTACCCGCCTCCCTCTCTCACTGCTCGCCCGGCCCCACCTGTCGGCGCTGCCACTTTCCCCCGCGCGCCCGCTCCCTCGCTCTCTCTCTGCCCGTGGGCCCAACCCGTCAGCCCCGCTTCTCTCGCGCCCGCACCCGCTTTCTTCTCTCTCTCTGCGTTGCGGGCCCGGCTTGTCAGCCCCGTCGTCCCCGCGTAACCGCCGCCGAGCTGCTCGCGCCCGCCTTCCCCGCGCCCACGTCGCGCGTGGGACTCGCCCCACCTCGCCCTCGGCCACTTGTGCCCCGAGCCCCACTCGCCCTCACCCTCTCCCCCCATTTGCGCCCAGTAGACCCTCTTTCCCCCTCGCTGCGCGCACGCAGAGCGCCGCCGCCATAACCCCGCCGTCCCGAGCTCGGTTTCTCGTCGCCGTTGGAGCTCCGCCGCGCCCTTAGCCCCGGTGAGCTCCGCCCCGACGTCCGCAACCCGGAACGCGCCCCAATTCCCTCTCCCCCTCCCTATTTCTCTCTGCCCGCGCTCACCCGTCGTCCGCCGTGCAGCCGCCACCGTCGACCCGGGTCCCCGTCGCGTCTATGTCGCCGCCGAGGAGTCCCCGGAGCCCGCCTTGAGGTAAGGGACCTCTCCCGCCCCTATCGCCCCTTGTTTTGCTCTCTGTTGCGTTTGATTGCTCGCCGGAGTAGAATAACCCCGCCGCCGAGCCGCCCCGCCGTGAACCGCCCCCCTCCGGTGCCTCTGCCCCGACCCAGACCCCACCAATGGAGTCCCCGTGCCCTCCCTGACCTCCCCGACCACTCGGATTGCCCCAGAGCCCCGCCAGTCGCCCGTGCCCCTCGTCTCCGGCGAGCCCTCCGCCGCGGGGACGAGCGCCGCCGCCCCAGCTAGCCGTAGGGAAGACCCAGGCCGCCCATCCGATCTCCGCCGTTCAACCCAGATCGGGCGGTCCTGATTCAACTCGCCCGGACCTAATCCTGGCCGTCCGCCAGCGATCCAGTGGCCCAGGCCCACTACCCCCTCACCCCGTCTCTCTGCCCGCCAGGCCCCACTTGTCAGTCCGCCCGCGCGCGCTGTCCGCCCGGCCCCGCCTGTCAGCCGCTCACGCCGCCGCGCGCCCGCCGCGGGATCTAATCCTAGCCGCCGATCTGAGATCCAACGGCTGTAGGCGCCCGATACCCCTTCGCCCGCGCATTTTCTTAAAGAGCCCCCCTGTTTTCTGGAAATTGCGCCCGCCGTCCCTGGTTTCTCGCAGTTAAGTCCCTGGCCCTTTTATTTAATTAAAAATAAGTCCTTAGGGTATAATTTTAACCCCTAAACTTGTAAAATTCATAACTTTGTCATATGAACTCCAAATTAGGTGCTTCAAATTGCAAAATGTTCATAATATTATTATCTATCTGTTTATGCAATGTTTCTCTGCTGTTTCCATGTATTAATTAATAGCTAATCACTAGGATAGGATTAAGACTATTGAAACCTTATTTAAGATAATTGGAAATGAGTAGACTTTAATAAAAGTTGGATTACTTAAGTTTATGGACTTAAACACTTAAGTTTAGGAACTTAAACCAGATAATTATTTAATCCCACCACTAACTTAGACCTGATTAGTGGATAGTGAATCACTTTGTGTAGTCCTCTACCCCTAGACCTAGGGAACTTTAGAGTGCCTATCCCTTTTCTGTTATGAACTTGTGACCCCTCTCTGCTGCATATGTTTGGTATATTGTTTTTGTTTGTTATTTTCCCAAGTGCATAGTGTGAATGATTGCTTTGCGTAGACAACGAGCAGTCTGTGTTTCCCGAGGCAGTTGCAGAGGAAGTCCCTGATCAGCAGTTTGGTGAAGGCAAGTGTCCTCTGTCCCATTATGTCCTATTCATTTATAACTTACTACCCCGCATTACTTACTTGAAACCTAAGGATTGACTAGCTTTGCACTTTACTTTATCCTTGATGACCTTATGGGCTATTATGGTTAGCACTTTGCTATTGCTTTAACATAATCAATGAACATGATGTGGCTATTTATGATACTGTTATCCTGTTGATGTTGATGATCTTGTGATACTCTAGGGGGCTCAGGCTGTTTCCTGAGTACCTCTCCGTAAGGACTGGTTCGTTGAGAGACCACCCGGGATAACAGTGCAACCATGAGGGTGAAATGGGATGCCCTTAGCTGATTAATTGGATGAACTAGAGGTGTAGTTGCTTAGCCGTCGTGCCGTCAATGGGGTCCAGGCACAGTGCTTGCTCTGCCGAGGCTGAGTGCCGAGGTTCTTTTGTTTTGCTCTTTGTTAGTCACTCTCCTGCGGGGAGGGGTACTGTGTTTATCAAACTGGAGAAACCTAACGGGCAGCTATGATCTCTAGGGAATCTTTGTAAAAGCTACGTAGTGATGCCCTGCCGGACCACCTAGGTAGTGGTCAATGGGGATTAGCTCTCCCCGGGTAGAAAGGGAATCATGACTCATGGGTAAAGTGTGCAACCTCTGCAGAGGGTAGTGAAACTGGTATATCAGCCGTGCTCACGGTTAAGAGCAGCCTTGGGATCCTCTTTGATTAGGGATACAGATGGTTCGAGATATAATGATTATGACATGGTTTTGGTTCGACTATGATGATGATGTTCCTCGATGAGGAAATGGTTTACGGATTGGTTAATGCTAAAATCTGGCTTCTACTAATGATAAATACTTGACCAACTAAAAGCAACTGCTGGAGCCTAACCCCACATAAAGCTAGTCCACCTCAGCCAAACGGGACATTTGCTGAGTACGTTGATGTGTACTCATCCTTGCTTTACCACAAAACACCAGGTTGTCCGCATTGTAACCACTGCTCGGGAGAAGGCGAAGCCGTGGAAGGAGACTTCCAGGAGTTCCAAGACTACAATGAATTCTAGGTGTGGGTTGGCGGCAACCCCCAGTCAGCTGCCTGTGGAGGCTTTATCTTTACTGCGTTTCGTTTAGCACTTTGATTTACCTGTTAAGACAATGACTATGTGGATGTCTATGACTCTATGATGTAATAAGTACTCTTTTAAGTTATTATTCGAGCATTGTGTGATGATGTTCATTTATGTAATCGCTGTGTACGTGAGTTCTGATCCTGGCACGTACATAGTTCGCATTCGGTTTGCCTTCTAAAACCGGGTGTGACAGCTAGTTCTTCCCCCGCTAGACACGTAGCACTCTGCTACACCCCCATTGTACACCTGGATCCTCTCCTTACGCCTATAAAAGGAAGGACCAGGGCCTTCTTAGAGAAGGTTGGCCGCGCGGGGACGAGGACGGGACAGGCGCTCTCTTGGGGCCGCTCGCTTCCCTCACCCGCGTGGACGCTTGTAACCCCCTACTGCAAGCGCACCCGACCTGGGCGCGGGACGAACACGAAGGCCGCGGGATTTCCACCTCTCTCACGCCCGTCTCCGGCCGCCTCGCTTCCCCCCTTCGCGCTCGCCCACGCGCTCGACCCATCTGGGCTGGGGCACGCGGCACACTCACTCGTCGGCTTAGGGACCCCCCGGTATCGAAACGCCGACAATTTAATTATTCTTTTAAAGACATTTTATTTATATAATAAAGCTTGTTACATTAGATTCTGTACACTGGATCATCATATGTGTGAAATTTGATATTAACTCACATGTGAGATACATCTGAATTTGTCCTAAAATCTAAATGTGACAGTGAAATAGTAGAACATGTAGTGCAATAAAACAATTATATGTATTTATGGAGATACAATTTTACTACCACTAAAATGTATATGTAAGGGTAATAATGAGCTCTAAATTTGATACTATAAATTTAAGGATCAAATCGGATTAGGATCGTGCTCTATTATTATTGTTATTCAGTTTTAAACTAAATTTAATTAATGACATAATTTATTGTGAATAAACATTTGGACTGTGATCTATTACGACCCCTAGGTATATGCAACAAATGAAGTAATATCTGGATAAATCAGATTTAGTGGGATAATCAGTGGGCATGCTAAAATGAAGTGCTAAAATGTTGTTTTAGGCACAATAAACGAGAAAAAAAAAACAAACGTGTTAATCACGTGCACATTGAGAACATGAGAAAAATGTGTGCAATCTAGTAGTGGCAAAACGTAAGACGTCCGAGACATACTGTTGCAAAAGTTCATACAGAAAAGAAGAGAGATGACTGAAAACATCTAAAAGTTCATATCATTATCATCAATCATCAAAAAAAAAAGAGATTAGAAGCACTTAGTCCCTTAATAGTTTTGATAATTAATGTCAACACAATATTACTATGACTAACATTTAGTTTATAGAGATAAATTAAAGTTATGTCACAATGATAGAGATTATTTAGGTAATCCATACTTTTCATGCTCATGATTATAGATTTTATTTTGTTTTTTAAAAAAATGGTCAGCAGCGGTACGTATCTGACGTATGGGTCACTGTAGAGACCTCGATGTTGAGGTCTCTACGACCTGGGTCGTTCGGTCCTACTGGTCAGCAGGGGTATGTATCCGACGTCATGTTTGACAGAGATCCCTCGGTACCGCTTCCAGAGTCTTGGCATGGCTCGATGATGTCCCATCGTGCCGACGTGGTCTGATAGTACTAGGTCGGCTCTTCCTGAGAGCAGGTTGTCATCTTGCTGGGTTGCCCGACAGTCCGATTGCTCGGCAGCCTCGCCTCGCTGGGTTGCTCGGTGGGCAGGTTGCTCGACGGTCCCGTCTTGCTGAGTTGCTCGGTGGGCAGGTTGCTCGGCAGCCCCGTCTCGTCAGGTTGCTCGCTGGGTATTTGTTTGGTCGGCGGGTCGATCAGCTTGGCGGGCCGTCCTCGGGTGGCCTTTTGGACCTTCCCGTCGAGCTGCTTGGCAGGTGGAACGCCCGGTTTGTCGGCTATCTTTGGAAGGCATTCGAGCCTTCTTTGGGTACCCTGTTTGAGGTACCCAACAAGTATGAACTAATAGTTTGACCTAGATAAGTCTAATGGCACATTAGATGTCTTTAGCTCCATGTGGCTTAGAAGAGGCCCAAAACATGTTTGGATCAAAACACATTTTCAAAGTTTCAAATTTAGAAAAGTTAGAAAAGTTTGAGACACCAAATCTTAAGTTTCAGGGTCGTCGGGCCATAGATGATTGGTTCGACCCTCCATGCAGCCAGTCTGAACATCAACCCTATGAACAATAGAGCATCAAACCAATGAATTGAGTCTCATGATAAATTGAAACAGACCAAAGAGTTACAGGACGCATTGGACTAATCCAATAGTGAGTGTCGGACCATACAACACGATAGTTTGAGTTAGAGTTCCTTCTACATGGTCATCAGACCTTATGAATGATGGCTATGGCAGGCCAATGAGTTGGGTTTTTGCGAACGTCGAACCATATGCTCTCATTAGTTATTCAAAATGCTAGTTCTGACATAGTAAGTACATAATTACCATGGCGCCTTATTGGACTGTGTGATATGACTTGACGAGTGAGTGTCAGATGATCCAACGATCATAGGTTTTGCGATTACTGTAATGACTAGTTGGGGTTGGGGGCTATAAATATCCCACCAATTAGCTCATACTAATACTCTTGTCCAATTTAATAGTTGAAACGACCTATGTTGAGTGTGTGAAAGAGTCATTGCCTACCGAGGGGCTTGAGATTTGAAATTCACTTGGTTGATAGTCTCATTAGTGTGTAAGAGAGTAATTTGCATGCACCTATTGATCTTGTTGAGTTTGATAGAGTTAAGTGAGAGTGTGTACTTATTACTATTGGTGATCGACATCACATAAATAGTTCAATGATGATCGAGAGTACGATAATTATCTAGAGAGTTTATGGGTGACCAGGCTCGGGACTTATATACGATCGTGAACAGTTCACTATGTCAGAGCGATGAACAACTAGTCGCTAGCTTGTAGACAACACTTTGTCCTTGCGTGAACCAATAGAGAGCGACACCCTTGCACATGTGCTCCATCAAGGATTAGTGGGAGTGTCAATTCTCTAAGACCTTGGCAAAAACATTGAATCTTCTAAGTATAGGTTGAAAATAAGGGTACAATACTTTTGAGTACATATTTACTTTTGAATCTTCTAACCCTTATTTTACTGTACATATTTACTTTTGAGTACTTTAAAAATTTACATTCATAGTATAGGTTGAAAATAAGGGTACAATACTTCTGTTACACCTTAGACAAACTTAGCTTCGTAGTTAGAACTTGATTTAAAATACGATTTTTAGAAAAGTCT
This sequence comes from Zea mays, assembly GCF_902167145.1. Classification (NCBI taxonomy): domain Eukaryota; kingdom Viridiplantae; phylum Streptophyta; class Magnoliopsida; order Poales; family Poaceae; genus Zea; species Zea mays. The sequence continues at coordinate 127,839,762 of NC_050105.1, read as the reverse complement.
AGTTCATTTTTCTCTTAAACATCATGATTCTTTGAGAGACTTCCACTATTGTTTGACTGCCACCTACCGTTAGGCAGGAGGAGATTGAGGGATGAAAGGACTAGACTGAAGCAAGCATAGAACACATGAGATGCTGGAAGGTGTTGTACGTATCAAAAGATGACCATAGTTTGGCAATTTGCAATTGCCATCTTGTGGTGGCCGATGACATACACCACGTATTTCATTTGATGATGATATGCTACGCTGAAGAAGACTCGTTCCCAATTTTGTTAGTCGGGTTCTGTACCAAAGGAAGCCCAACTTCGCTACCTTCGACCGTCAGACGATTGAGACTTGCGATGGGCTCTCATTTGCTGAAAGTTGAACTGAAATTGACACGAATATATGAATTCGGAGAAGTTTCAGCAGCAGAAGCTAGTCAATTTGATGGTGGCGGCGTGATGGAATACGAAGACTATGGACGATTCTTCTATGTGAGGCACGTGTAAACTAATTAAACTAATCAGGTGGCGCCCATTCGACGCCCTATCCAACACAGGCTCCATCCAGCACAAGGAAAAAACAGGAGTGAAGCGACGCATAGGAACAAACCATAACAGGAGGTATATATATAGTATTGGGAGCCATAGTCGGGCCAATCCACATAGTTATGTACATAAATCTAACGTAGTAAACTATAAGTGCAACTCTTCATCCAAAAAAGTGAGCACACCATCTGTCATGTGTTCAAACTCCAGGTTTGTCGAGGCTACAAACAACAAATACAAGAATGTGAGTATAAAAGCTCCATAAATACATGTGTCATGTTCCATCCACCAAAAAAATTGGCATATGAAATCTTCTAATTCACAAGTACCAGATATCTAATGTCCTTATTATCTATCCATATGACTATATATGAGGTACCTCAAGTAAACTGTTTTCTAAAATTTACACTATTCTTGGCTTTGACATGAATGTGGTCAAACTTTCTCGCCTCTTAATGAAAGGCAATTGAGACCTCATAGTCATATGGATAGATAATAAGGACATTAACATGTACATTTGTGAGACCAACAACACAAACAATTTGGTGAGCAAATCTGGCATGTAAGGCAATTGATTTGGTATGGAAAAAGCAATTTCAAGCACTTGGCCATTTAGACATCCTCGCCCAGGTGATATCAACCAGTGTTTCGTAACTTCATCAACATTCAACAAGATTTGAATAACTCATAAGAAACTCTAGTTTTAAAAAGTTCCAACACTGAAATAATCTTAAGCATCTGCAAGTGTTTAACATGGTAGGAAATGCGACAGAGAAGATATAAAAAGAAACTGCCAACGATATACAACTATTATCATTATTATTCCCTATACTGGAATGAGCCGCTATATACTGGAATGAGCTGCTATGTACTGGAATACAAGCACTGATAATAAACTGTACGCAGCAACTATGTACTGGAATGGGTTGCTTTTTAAACAAGTTTAGGGGGGAGGGTTGGTAGCAGCAAAATAGGCTGAGGCTTTGTTCTGCAACTGCAATGGACAACAAATCAATAACCGGGTATGCAAAAAAAATGGGGATGAAAGGATACGAGGTGTCTCAACTTTTGGTAAGTTTGATACATGCATGTATTGTTTCCATTTTGCATTTGTACGGCTGGTCCTCAACAATCATCTTATCCTAGCCGAATCATTGGCCCTAGCAGCTGCCTGCTTGTAGCTAAATCACTGGAAGAGTAAGAAGTACAAGAAGGGAAAATGTAGGTACAGAAAAAAAACATGGTCTATTCTATTATGGGGAACTGCTACTATGCATCACAAACTGAAATCATGATCACTGTAAATGAAAAACTGGTAGCACAAGCACCAGGAATTTAGAATAGTGAAGTAAGTTTATGGTATTCGAAGAGAAAATTTGTTCATGGTATTTAAGAATGAAGAGATATAGGAGTTGAAATGTGATTCAACTTTATTTATTTAGCATCAAAGTCTGGGCCATTTCTTTTGAATGGTTTTTGTCTCAGTTCATCAATCTCAGACAGGTGGTACATGAAGACTAAAAAGTAAGCAAAAATCTAGACAGAAAAGGTATAGGTCAAACAAACAAGAAACATTTCAGAAAAAAGCTATGGCACTTTCAGTCACACAAATAGAAGCATCAGCCTAAACAGAAAAAAACATGGTCTATTCTATTATGGGGAACTGCTACAATGCATCACAGACTGAAAGCCAGGATCACTGTAACCAATAAGAAATGAAGCAACAATACACTTGACTAATCACACAAAGAACTTGGTGAAACTGGCATATAGACTTACCAACTGAGACAGCGCGCGTGCATCGTGCGTATCTGCATTTGCAAAACAACAAAAAAAACTTGAGTTCAGATGGCAGCAAATATATATTGGGGATCAGGATCAAGCTAAGCTTACGTGTAGCACAGGCTGTTTGTAAGTATCTGCAGCCCATCATCCGAGAAACGGTTTTCATCGTAGAGGACATGATAGTGTATTGGCCTGCTGGTTCCCTGGAGAAACGAATCTACATTCAGAGGGACGAATATAACACAGTATCAAGTACCTGCTAAAACATACCTGAATTCCAGCATGGCTACAAAGGTAGAAATCAAACTCCCGCGGATGGCAAATCTCGGTATCAACCACAGTTCCTGTGTATTTTAACAGGAAGAAAAGAGTCACAAATTACAGCCAACATGCATGTATGTGTTCAAAATAGTATCATGCTTGTGTTAGAAGTGGAGATCTCCCAAAGATACAGTATGGCTAATGTGGCGGTTGTCATTAAACCAACCAGGGTCCAATCTCAGCGACAAGCAAATGCTAATGCTAAGGTTGTCATTAAACAAGGATGAACATCACGGTACTAACCAGGAAGAATGTTCCCACTTCTGTCAGTAACATCTCTCCTTCCATGAACTCGAGGGAAGAGCCTTGTGTGGTGCCTTTTCTATATTACGACAAATGTCACTGGGGGTAGATACCCATCTTCCAGAGAGGCACAAGCCTTCCTTATCGCGTCCATTTCAAGGATCAAAACATGGTTGAATTGTCCTTCACTTATTCCATCCCTAAATAAACAAAACAAAAGCAAAGGAAGTCACGAAATGAAGGCTTCATCCAAGAGTTATCTAGATAGTTAAGTCAAGCATATACCTGTAAAATATAATCCTTTTGGGCTTTTTGCCAGTCCTCTTATAGAACGAAATCAGCAACTCCCTGCAGAGCATAATTACGTGGCACCTTAGTTTCATTCACAGCTTTCATGAACACAGAGGATATAAATTACCTTATCATTCCGTCGAGATTTTGTATAATCTCTTCCATGTGTGCTTGTGCCGAGACCAGAGCTTTATATGTTGTGACTTGTGGCCAGTCCATGGATGCAACCACCTGCAAGGTTATACCATCTATTCCATTACTCAAATGTGGAGTGAAAAATTTACTTCTAAATTACCACTGCATTTGAATGACACAGTTGTAACAGAGAACAAGAAACTGACAACTCCAACAGAAGCCCCGCTACGGCGGCGGTGAGCAGGAGGAGGGGAGCGGCGGCAATGACATTGCATGGCGAGCAATGACTGCTACCTTGCCGAGCTGAGCTAGTGTTGTGTTGGGTGTGTGATGTGAAGCAGAGTAGGCAGCTCACGGAGTCACTGGAGATCTGGCTCCCATCTGCAACGACGACGAGTCCGAGTCCTCCTCTGCGACACGATCCCCAACACCTGGTCCAGCAACGCTCACCTCCCGCCCCTGCCGCTACCGCCCCTCAGATCTAGATCGCACCTGTCCCCGCTGCAAGAGCCGTACCACGACATCTACGATGGCAGAGTCGAGTGAGAGCTGTGGCCGTCCTTCGACATCTGTGATGACGGCGGAGAGTCGGAGTCGGGCCCGTCCTTTGACATCTGCGACGACGGTGGCTCCCACCTGTCCGGCATGCGAGACGCGGAGGAGGAGGAGGAGAAGGGCGAGCCAGAGGACGTCATGGGTGGGGGGATCTAGGGAGGGGAGGAGTGGTGGGGGTGGAGGACGACTGGGGACTGGGGAGTGCGAGGGGCGGGCGACTTTGCCGCGCGGAAAAGGGAGAGGCGGACGAAGCTCAAGCTCAACGCGCGGCGAACGGAAATTTCGGGTCCGAGCGTAGGGCACGCGTCAACACACGATCGGTTCAAGACGCGTCGAACGCGGAGAGCGTCCCAAACCTAAGCGTCTTTTAACTAAAAAGGTAATGAGAGGTCTAAAATAAAAAAATAAGACACAATCTTTTTTAAAGAGCTCGTCTCTATATGACTCTCTAGTATATATTGTGTTTTGACTATATTTATTATCTAGAGGCTCGGAGCTGTATCATGCAGTTTTTTAGTTGTCTCTTATATTTAAAAAATCGTTCTAAGGGCCAGAGTTGTACATATCCTGAGAGCATGTACAACCCACGTAAATGACTCATACTTAAAATGTACCTAACAAGTAAGTGTAAAAAATACAAGAGATGTATCTCGGTAAAGAAACATCTCTAGCACGATTCTGTAAGTTCTAAGATACAGTTCTACTCATACAATTCACATAAATGAACCATGTCCTGAGTGATTCTAGTGAATAAGACACAAACCTTAGATACACTAAGTTGTATGAACAAGTTTTTTAGATGTATTGATTGAAGAATCACAATATAATATCTAGGTTGTACATGCCTTGAGGATATCTGAAATTCCCTCCAATGTACCCTTAATTATTCTTGGGAAATAAGACGAATTAGGGTTAATTAATGGCAAATGCCTCCGAACCTGAGGGCTAAGGGTGCGTTTGGTTGTGTTGTGGCTGTGAAACAAAGCTGTTGTGGGCTGTAAGATGTGAAAAAGTTGTTGTGGATATGAGCTGTGAAAAAAGCAGAAAGTCGTTTGGTTCGAACAAGTGTGAAACTGTAGTTTTGGTATAAAATGTCTATAATGATCCTACCTTGTAGGAGACACTTGATATTCGAATTGATTATAACACTTTATTTTGTGCAATAATGACAAGGAAAAAACATTTTAGAAATAGAAACTAGTTTTTTTTGTAAGTTTTGTATTCACCATCAACATTTTCACATAAATAAACTGATGATTCAGAATATCCTTCTTCAACATAACTATCTCCCTCTCGCACTACTCAAAGCATCAGCTATCTTATTACGAATGGTATTCATGGTATTCTCATTCTCTCCCTCTGGATTGTCATCTCCTTGTGCTTGTGACGTGAAACTCTGTTGTAGCAAGTACTCCTCATCAGCATCACATCTATGAAACAACCTATCTTCTGAATTGTTGTCACGAATAAAATTATGCAACGTCATGTAAGCTATAATTATATGTTTCTGTGTACGTGTAGGAAAACTTGGAATGCCTTTCAAAATACGCCACTTCTGCTTCAAGCTATAATTATATGTTTCTGTGTACGTGTAGGAAAACTACCTGCAGACCATCGCTGTCCAGTGCCGATGTTAGAGAGAGAGGGAGATGAGCATCGCCTGGGGAGGAACGACCGCCTGGGGAGGAAGACGGGCACCGCCTGAGAGGAGGTAGATAGCCGCTGCCTAGGGAGGACTCGGCCACTGTCGGGGAGTCGCTAGAACGACTCGGTCACCGCCTGGGATCCGCTAGGGAGCCGCCTGGGGAGGCCCGACCGCCGACTGGGTAGCCACTGGGGACCTGTCTGGGGAGTAACGGCCGTCGACTGGGGAGCTGCTGGGAGCCGCCTCGGGAGGACCGACCGCCGTCTAGGGAGCAGACTCGGAAGGATACAGTCGCCGCCATAGTTCCACGCGCAATCTGATTTCATCGAAAGCAACGACGAGAAAAACGAACCGGTACGTTTATAATGGTATTACGGGTAATTTTGTGGAAAAGCTCGCCCCCACAGCCAAAAAAAGCACGTCAAGGGCTGATGTGACAATTAAACTAGAGAAAAGCTACTTTTTTGAAAGTACGTTAGTAAAAAATTATCCCTTTAGTTGTATTTGGGCTTTTCTGGAAGTAAAAGTAAGTTTGGAAGTCCAACCAAAGGCACCCAAATCAAGTTCGCTTCAATGTGGGCCCACTTATCAGGGACCTTAATTATTCTTGGGAAACAAGCCGAATCAGGGTCAATTAGTGACAAATGCCTAGAAACGCGAGGGCTAAATCGTAAAACAACTTGAGTATCCATCTCCACCTTCCCTTTCTCCTCCTCTCTCCCGGATTCCCGGCGACCTCCCTTTTCCTTCCCTCCCGAGTCGCGGCCGCCCGCCCGCCTCCGTGATCGCAATTCGCACCTGCCCGCGCGGCCCCGACCCCTAGTCCTCCCCACCCATGGCGCGGCGATCCGCCCCTCTCCTGCGCCGCCTCGTCTCCGCCTCCTCACCGCCCGCGCTGCAGTCCCTCACGGACCACGTCGGCGTCCTCGCGCGGCGCACGGTGACCTACATGCCCCGGCCCGGGGACGGCGCACCGCGCGCCGTCACGCTCATCCCAGGCGACGGCATCGGCCCCCTAGTCACGGGCGCCGTGCGGCAGGTCATGGAGGCGATGCACGCGCCCGTCTACTTCGAGACCTACGACGTCCACGGAGACATGCCCACGGTCCCGCCAGCCATCATCGAATCCATCCGCCGCAACAAGGTCTGCATCAAGGGCGGGCTCGCCACGCCCGTCGGCGGCGGGGTCTCCTCCCTCAACATGCAGCTGCGCAAGGAGCTCGATCTCTACGCCTCACTCGTCCACTGCTCCAACCTCCCCGGCCTGCCCACCAGGCACGAGGGTGTCGACATCGTCGTAATCAGGGAGAACACCGAGGGCGAGTACTCGGGGCTCGAGCACGAGGTCGTACCCGGGGTCGTTGAGAGCCTCAAGGTACTACGGAGTGTCGGTTGGGGTCGGCTGCGTTTCATGTTTATTATGATTTTTCCGATATGTTATACTCCCTCCTTTTATATAAGTATATGACACCGTTTAATTTTTTTAAAAAAAACTTTGATCATTTGTCTTATTAAAAAAATAATAAGTTATTATTTATTTTTTGTGATTTGTTTTATCACTAAGTTAGTTTGTGTTTGACTTAAAATTTTACATTTTGAATAAAACGAGTGGTTAAAGTTTCCGATAAAAACAACGGTGACATGTATTTGTGATTTCGATAAATTTCGAAAAAAAATCAACGGTGATATATATTTATAAACGGAGTTAGTATAAAATTAGTGGGGCCGCCTGTTACTTCCACAGGCTATAAAGTTGGTAGATTTTGCAGACCATGGTTTTCACTTAAAATGACAAATGCAGTTTTCTATCACTAATTTGCCACCATTTGAGTACTCTCCTGATCTATTTGCAATGGGAGTGATACGGTTAGCTTATTAGTTCAATCTGCACGAACTTGGTTTCATCTGAATTTATGATCACCAAAAATTCTTTAGGAAAGACGATTAGTCTTGATTTTTGCTCAATAGCTTGTATCATTGTAATGACCACTGTATGTTTCCTAAGGTTGCAGCTGCAGCTATTAGGCCATGTCGTGAGCTTCAAATGTTTTAACAGTAGGGAATTGGGTTATATTCCCTGTGTTCATGTATTGATCCACAGTTTCACACACACACACATAAACATATTGCCAACGCATGAATTAAATGTGCAGGTACTGTCTTTACTCAATGACCCGCACTTTTCATGTCTCATCTAATATTTCTTGCTTTGGGTTAAACCATTTAATGCTTTCTTCTCCTATTCTTTGTGCCATGAGGTCCTTTGGGACTTTATTCATGAATCTGTTGTTGAAATAGAATCCACTCATTTAATGTTTGTGATCCTTTACAGTTCTTATCTGAACCTTTCTTCCATTATTACTCTTACTGAATGGATTTCCTAGGTGATCACAAAGTTTTGCTCTGAGAGGATTGCCAAATATGCATTCGAGTATGCTTACCTTAACAACCGAAAGAAAGTCACTGCAGTGCATAAAGCAAACATTATGAAGCTTGCCGATGGTTTGTTCTTGGAGTCTTGCCGTGAAGTTGCTTCAAAATATCCTGGTATTCAGTACAATGAAATGATTGTTGACAACTGCTCTATGCAACTTGTTTCAAAGCCTGAACAATTTGATGTCATGGTATGTATCTAAATTTCTGGGCATTTTTCTGTGTATACTATTTAATTTGGAACTTTACTTTTTTGTTCAAACAAACCTTGGATTACATTTCTCTGTTCTACATTGAGTTCATTTTCATCTGGTTTTTACAATATTGGAACATCAAATGTTTGTTTGTATTGAGTTGCACACTAGTGGTTCCAGTGCTAAAATTATAGAACTATTGAATAGTTATTATTATAGGATTGTTTAAGCTTGCTGGAAGGACAGTTCCTGTGCTTTACAAATGCAAGCATATGCGTTTTTTTGTAAACAGTAACCCTTTGCTCCTTTTCTAATTTTGAGATCCTTTTTTTGGGGTAACACTAGAAAACCTGGCACTCTTGGGAGTTTGAGGAACTTCCTTCAGAATGTGAGAGATTATGGGAATGCTCCGCTTGAGTACCATGCTTGCCATATGATAAAGATAACATTTCTTGTTCTGAGGCATATATGAAAACAATCAAACATATATTGGGCTGATCGAAATCCCATTGTTGCTAAGGAACGGAAATTGGTATTGATGCAATATATAAAGCATGTGCTTGCTAAACGTCTTTTCTATTTGTCATCACATTTCTTTTCTGCTTTCCTAATTTTCTCGAATGCTTCTTTGCAAATACACCATGGATTAGGATTATCTGTGGGTTTCAATCTTTTTTTTGTAGGTTACGCCTAATCTTTATGGCAATTTGGTGGCTAACACGGCTGCAGGTATTGTTGGAGGGACGGGCATCATGCCTGGAGGTAGGGATTGCAGCTAATTCTTTATTATTTGTTGTTTTCCCCTCTGAAAAAAATGTTCTGGCAGCGTTTCATTTCTGTAATTTATTACAAAAAATAATGTTTTGGGCATGACTTATCTCCCTTCGTGCCTACATTGTTACATATTTGTAAGGACTTTGTGAGATATGGAACTTCTTTTGGCGCTTTTAATTAATAATGTCGAGTCAGAGTAAGTTTGATGGTCAGGCCCACTAATCCTCGATACTGCATTATGTTCTAGGCAATGTGGGTCAGGACTACGCCATCTTTGAGCAAGGCGCTTCTGCAGGAAATGTTGGGAATGAGAACCTTGTGGAGCAGAAGAAAGCAAACCCTGTCGCGCTGCTTCTGTCATCTGCTATGATGTTGAGGCATTTGCAGTTCCCGTCATTTGCGGACCGGCTCGAGACGGCAGTGAAGCGTGTCGTTGCTGAAGGCACGTACAGAACAAAGGATCTGGGCGGTAGCAGCACCACCCAGGAAGTTACCGATGCTGTGGTTGCCAATCTGGATTAGATTCCAGGTGTACACGGCTAAAAAAGGCTAATTCTTTGGGGTGACTAGTTGTCTAGTCTTGACTCCTGAGTGTTATTTATCTTCTTACATAGATTTTAGATTGCTTCACATCTTCAAGAGGGATTACAAGGTATCCCTTGTTTCAGATTTTCTTTAGAAATAATATTGAGGAACCCACGACGATTCTTGTTCACGTGATACTTTGTACTTATCAAGGTAGAGGACCTTGAGTTGCAAAGCCGAAGGGAATGGATGGCAGTCTGAAAATAACATGAATTGAGAGTTGATTCAGATTGGAGCTTTGGCCCTGATTGCCACTGCATACTGTCACTTTGGATTATTCCCTGAGACTTACTGTTATGGAAAAACTTTTCTGTTTGCAATGCGTTTGTGAAACTCCAGGGATTATTCAAGAGGGATGTGCTGTTTGCAATGCGTTTGTGAAAAACTTTATTTTGTATTCTGCCCGTTCATAAACTGTTCTGTTTTTTTTCTACCTACCCTTCATTACATCAAAAGACATGTATTTAAACATAATATGTATCTAGACGCATAGCAAAAAGACATGTAAGAGTAAGAGGTCGACGTTAAAGATGCACTACTTTTTAAACATAGTATATAGGCAAGTGCATAGCAAAATATATACATCTGGAAAAGCTAAAACACTATAATTTAGGATGGTGAGCATAATGTAGGATGCAGAATAGAAAAAGGTAGAATCACTTTGATTTATAATGGAACTGAGGGAGTATTAACTTCGGATTCACATCAAATTTTGGATATTGATGTCTTAATATCAATCAAGATTTTAGCCTCTTCAATCTCCTCCAATCCCCTTCTCCCAAACAAGCCTTTAGAATTATTATCAATGAAGACTTGTTATCTGTTAAATACATCTTATACAATTCATGTATATTATACCAGATTATAAAACAATAAAATGATATTTTCTAAAAAACAAGTATTGGAAATATTTGTTCTATACGCGGACCAGTTTGGTTGGTTGGTATCTAAACTAAGCACGCTGAAGCTGGCATTTAGAGCAAGATTAATAATCTAGCTTATAGTGGGTTTATGATATTGTTATATCATATATATATATATATAACTAAAATTCTAGTTAATAAATATCTCGTGATAAATTTTTTTATATTTAATACTTGGTCCACATCTTCTGTCATAAAGTGTTTGTGTCCATAAATAGCTTACTTTCAACCGGCTATTAGTGATAGCATACTTTCCTTTTCTTTTCATTTTTATTTCTTTCATGCCACCATATATTGGGTGTGATATATCTTACAGTCCGCCTACACTATCTTATTATACTCACTTAGATGACTAAGCACCCATGTGAACTCCAAGTTATTGTTTCCTCTCTGTCGTCATCACCTCCCTTGTAGATTAGAGCACCTGCAGTGTGAACATCGATGCCCCACATAAATTTATATTAATACTAGTTATATGCCCGTGCATTACTACTGTTTTTATATATAATATAGGATAAATTTTGTTTTAATAAAAATATAAAATATATGTTTTCTATTGATTAGGTGGGTGTGAATGTGAAGCCAACAACCAAGGTTCAAACACTCACTTATACATAATTTCACCTTAATTTTTACATAAACTCTCCTATTATAGTAGTAGAGAAAAGATTATAAGAGTGTGGGTTTATTCTAAAGAAATATAGGTTTTTTTTTTTGAAAAATATTGACGCGGGACGACCGTTTAAACCGATGCTTTAATATAGTAGAGACTAGTACGTTGCTACAATTTTCATTTATGTTTGAATATATAATATAAAACACAAAGAAGTGTGTTTTGTTAGTTAGATGGATGCAAATGTGAGTTTCCAGCCAACAACTATGGTCTAAATGCTTATTTGTGTATAATTTTAGCTTTTTTACCATAAATGTGGGGAGCCTATTTTTAGGGTCTATTTGGATCTCACGTGCTAAACTTAAGCACATCTTGTGCTAATGGGTTAAAGTTTAGCACTTCATTTCTAATATATTTTAGCATATTGTAGCACTCAGACTTTATTAGCGTGTTTGGTTTGAGGAATGAGCTAGTCCATCATCTTCTCACTCCTCATTATTTTTGTTTGGTTTGCGGAATGGAATGAGTTAATCCATCACCACCTCATTCCTCATAATTAGTTAGTTTGTACTAATATGAGGAATGAGGTCGTCTCACCAAATTTGAGAAATGAACCTATGATGCACCACCTCAATTTGGATGTAGTGATTCCTTAGGCTGTCTCCAGCAACGTCCCCTAAATTTTATCCCCTAAAGAAATATTCTTTGTCCTTTACAACACTTTCTAAAAGATTCTATACTCTATATCTTCTTCATCTCCAGCAATATCCCCTAAATTCCATCCTCTATATCAACAGTGTACTAGATTTGACATTCTATATTATTTTTTACTACTTGTCGGGGACCATAATTAGGGGTACCCCAAGACTCCTAAATCTTAGTTGGTAACCCCCATCAGCACAAAGCTGCAAAGGCCTGATGGGCGCGATTCAAGTCAAGGCTCCGTCCACTCAAGGGACACGATCCCGCCTCGCCCGAGCCCAGCCTCGGGCAAAGGCAGCCGACCCATGAGGATTCACATCTCGCCCGAGGGTCCCCTCGAGCAACGGACGCACCTTCGACTCGCCCGAGGCCTAGCTCGGACAGGCTTCGCGGAGAAGCAACCTTGGCCAGATCGCCACGCCAACCGACCGTATCGCAGGAGCATTTAATGCAAGGATCGACTGACACCTTATCCTGACGCGCGCTCCTCAGTCGACAGGGCCGAAGTGACCGCAGTCACTTCGCCGCTCCACTGACCGACCTGACAGGAAAACAATGCCGCCTGCCCTGCTCCGACTGTTGTGCCACTCGACAGAGTGAGGCTGACAGCAGCTAAGTCCAGCCTCGGGCGCCATAGGAAGCTCCGCCTCGCCCGACCCCAGGGCTCGGACTCAACCTCGACCTCGGACGACGGACTCCGCCTCGCCCGACCCCAGGGCTCGGACTCAGCCTCGACCTCGGACGACGGACTCCGCCTCGCCCGACCCTAGGGCTCGGACTCAGCCTCGACCTCGAAAGACGGTCTCCGCCTCGCCCGACCCCAGGGCTCGGACTCAGCCTCGACCTCAGACGACGGACTCCGCCTCGCCCGACCCCAGGGCTCGGACTCAGCCTCGACCTCGGAAGACGGTCTCCGCCTCGCCCGACCCCAGGGCTCGGACTTGACCTCGACCTCGGAGGAGCCTCCGCCTCGCCTGACCTCGGGCTCGGACCGACCACGTCACAGGGGGGCATCATTACCCTACCCCTAGCTAGCTCAGGCTACGAGGAACAAGACCGGCGTCCCATCTGGCTCGCCCCGGTAAACAAGTAATGATGGCACCCCGCGTGCTCCATGACGACGGCGGCTCTCAGCCCCTTACGGAAGCAAGGAGACGTCAGCAAGGATCCGACAGCCCGACAACTGTCCTTCCACAAGGCTCAAGCGCTCCTCCGACGGCCACGACATCACATGAACAGGGCGTCAAAACCTCTCCGACTGCCACGACGGCATGTACTTAGGGCTCTAGCTCCTCTCTGCTAGACACGTTAGCACGTTGCTACACCCCCCATTGTACACCTAGGCCCTCTCCTTACGCCTATAAAAGGAAGGTCCAGGGCTCTCGTACGAAGAGGTTGGCCGCGCGGGAGAACGGGCTGGCGGACAGTCTCTCTCTCTCTCTCACTCTCCCTCGCGGACGCTTGTAACCCCCTACTGCAAGCGCACCCGACCTGGGCGCAGGACAACACGAAGGCCGCGGGTTTCCCCTTTGTTGTTTCTCTCCCCTTTGTGCTCCGTCTCGCGCCGACCCATCTGGGCTGGGACACGCGGCGACAATTTACTCGTCGGTCCAGGGACCCCCCGGGGGTCGAAACGCCGACAGTTAGCGCGCCAGGTAGGGGCCTGCTGCGTGTTGACGAACAGTTTCCGTCAAGCTCTAGATGGGTAGTCTCCAGCAACCACTTCAACCCGGGATGATGCTTCGTTTCGGGAGTCTTGAGTTCATGTCCCTCGATGGCAGCTACGACATGATATTCCTTCCTCCGGCGCGTGACAACGATAATGGCGGCCATCGGCACACCCGCCGGCGGCGGAATCGACGACGTCATCCCCACGTGACGGAAGAGCAACATCCGGGTCTGTCCCGTCACCTTCCCCGCCGACGGAGGAGGAGGCGGGGCAGGCATGGCCAAGCAGGAGGCGGCACCTCGTTGGCTGTCGAGCGAGTCGACGGTGCCGGCGCCCCAGCGGGGGACACGTCGGGCATTGACCTCGCGTTTGAGACGAAGACGAGCGTCGTCTCCCCGCAACATGCCAACCCCAAGCAGACGGACGACGCCAGCACGCTCGCGAAGGACTTGCTGGGCGTCAGCCTCGTACCTGAGACAACGGTGCAGTCCGTCCCCGACGCAACTTCGTCACCACCCGTCGATCGAGAGGTACCGTCCGTTTCCCGTCCCATGCCTTTCAGATTCAGCTGCGACCCACCAAGCGACCCCGCTTCGGTGGACGCTTTCATAAAGGCATATCCAAACCCTCTGGGGTATCATATGCGGTCACCCTGGGACCGGCTGACGGCCATCTCGACCTACGGACCTCTGGGTTCCGAGGAAGATGACGAGCCCGACTCTGGTTGGGATTTCTCCGGGCTCGATAACCCCAGCGCCATGCGGTACTTCATGATCGCATGTGACTACTGCCTCTCCGATTGCTCCGATAGTAGCCACAGCCTCGGCGACGAGGACTGTGGCCCAAGTCGCGAATGCTTTCACGTCGATCTAGGGGGTCTCGACGAAGGCAACCATCTTGGTATGCCGGAGGACGGTGATCCCCCTAGGCCTGCGCCTCGCGTTGACATACTTCGGGAGCTAGCTGTGGTCCCAGTCCCTGCGAGGGGTCAGGTAGCACAGCTCGAGCAAATCTGCGAGGTATAGGCCATGCTCGATGAGGAAGCAGGACAACTTGTGCAGCTTCGGCAAAATATCGGGCAGGAGTGGGCAGGCCGAGCACCGGCCGGAGAAGCGCGTCTGAAAGGGAAATGTGCCCTTGGGCCATTTCTAAGTATTTTGGTGATTGAGTGCCAACACAAGTGCTTAAATGTGAATCTATGCCCATGGATGGACAAAGTGCAAATCGAAAGTAAAGGTATGTTTCTAAGCCTTAGTACATTGGTTTTGTGTACTAATATACTTGTCTAAGTGTTAGAAACAGAAAGAAGAAGAAAAGAAACGAGGTGCAAAAGGCTTGGCTGTGTACAACCAAGACTCAGCTCAGTCTGGCACACCGGACTGTCCGGTGGTGCACCGGACAGTGTCCGGTGGTGCACCGGACAGTGTCCGGTGCGCCAGGCTGGCTCGAGCGAAGTGTCCGCTCTCGGGAATTCACAGGCGACGTACGGCTAAAATTCACCGGACTGTCCGGTGAGCCAACGGTCGGCCGCGCGATCTGCGCGGGACACGTGGCCGAGCCAACGGCTAGAAGATGGCACCGGACTGTCCGGTGTGCACCGGACATGTCCGGTGCGCCAACGGCTCTTAGGCCGCCAACGGTCGGCTTCGATATTTAAGGAAGGAAATCGGGCACCGGACAGTGTCCGGTGTGCACCGGACTGTCCGGTGCCCCCGACGACAGAAGGCAAGAATGGCCTTCCAGATTTGTGCTCAACGGCTTCTAGCTGCCTTGGGGCTATAAAAGGGACCCCTAGGCGCATGGAGGAGTACAACCAAGCATCCTTTGAGCATCATTGATCACTCACACTTCATTCTTGCGCACTTGTTCGACATTCTAGTGATTTGAGCTCCGTTCTAGTGTGCTAGTCTCTTCAGCTCAAGTCTGAGTTTTGTGTGTGCGTATTTGCTGTGATCTTTGTGTCGTGTGTGAGTTGCTAATCTCTCCCTTGCTCTGTGATTCTTTGTGAACATCTTTTGTAAGGGCGAGAGGCTCCAAGCTGTGGAGATTCCTCGCAAGCGGGATTAAGAAAAGCAAAGCAACACCGTGGTATTCAAGTTGGTCTTTGGACCGCTTGAGAGGGGTTGATTGCAACCCTCGTCCGTTGGGACGCCACAACGTGGAATAGGCAAGCGTTGGTCTTGGCCGAACCACGGGATAACCGCCGTGCCATCTCTGTGATTGATATCTCTTGGTTATTGTGTTGCGATTCTTATCTAGCCACTTGGCAAATTACTGTGCTAACATCTAAACAAGTTTTTGTGGCTTAAGTTTTTAAGTTCTACAGGATCACCTATTCACCCCCCCCTCTAGGTGCTCTCAATTGGTATCAGAGCCGTTCTCTTCAAGAAAGGGACTAACCGCCCGAAGAGATGGATCCTAAAGGCAAGGGGATGGTGATCAAGGACAAGGAGAAGGAGTCCTTCGTCAACGAGCCCAATGATGACAGGCCCACCGACTCAGGCTCGGGCCACAAAAGAAAAGACGGGAGGAAGAAGAAGACAAGGCGCATCAAGGAAATTGTCTACTACGACAGCGACAAATCTTCCTCCTCCCAAAAGGACGACGACGACCACGATAGACGAAAGACGGTTAACTCAAACTTTTCTTTCGATTATTCGCGCATCCCGCATAGTTCAAATGCTCAATTGCTCCCCATTCCACTTGGCAAGCCCCCTCACTTTGATGGAGAAGACTACGGATTTTGGAGCCACAAAATGCGTACTCACCTGTTTTCTCTCCATCCAAGCATTTGGGAGATTGTGGAAAGTGGAATGAAATTTGATAGCTCGGATAGCCCTGTGTTTATTAATGAACAGATTCATAAAAATGCACAAGCTACTATTGTGTTGCTAGCCTCTTTGTGCAGGGACGAGTATCACAAGGTGAGCGGCTTGGACAATGCCAAGCAGATCTGGGACACCCTCAAGATCTCTCATGAGGGAAACGACGTCACCTTGCTCACCAAAATGGAGTTGGTGGAGGGAGAGCTTGGACGGTTCGCGATGATAAGGGGCGAGGAGCCGACACAAACATACAACCGGCTCAAGACCCTTATCAACAAAATAAGGAGCTACGGGAGCACGCGATGGACGGACCACGACGTCGTCCGCCTAATGCTAAGGTCATTTACCGTTCTTGATCCTCATTTGGTGAACAATATTCGTGAAAATCCCAGGTACACCAAGATGTCGCCCGAAGAAGTTCTTGGGAAATTCGTTAGCGGGCGAATGATGATCAAGGAGGCGAGGTACGTGGACGACGCCTTGAATGGTCCGATCAACGAGCCGCAACCCCTTGCTCTCAAGGCAACACGAAGCAAGGAGGCGCTACCTAGCAAGGTGGCACAGATTGAGGCGGCCGGACTTAATGATGAAGAGATGGCTCTCATCATCAAAAGATTCAAGACGGTGCTTAAAGGTCGCAAGGGACAGCCAAGCAAGACCAAAGCCAAGGGGAAGCGCTCATGCTTCAAATGCGGTAAGCTTGGTCATTTTATTGCTAACTGTCCCGACAATGATAGTGATCAGGATCAAGGGAACAAGAGGGAGAAAAGGAAGAACTATAAGAAGGCAAAGGGCGAGGCTCATCTTGGCAAGGAGTGGGATTCGGACTGCTCTTCGTCTGACTCCGACAATGAAGGACTCGCCGCCACCGCCTTCAACAAGTCATCCCTCTTCCCCAACGAGCGTCACACTTGCCTCATGGCAAGGGAGAAGAAAGTAAGCACTCATAATACTAGTACTTATGCTTCTTCAAGTGAGGATGAGTCTAGTGATGATGATGAGATAGATTACTCATGCTTATTCAAGGGATTAGATAGAACCAAGGTAGACAAAATTAATGAATTAATTGATGCCTTGAATGATAGGAATATACTTTTAGAAAAGCAAGAGGATTTGTTGTATGAAGAGCATGATAAATTTGTAGAAGCTCATAAATCTCTTGCTCTAGAAATTAAGAGGAATGAAATGCTCTCTAGTGAATTGTCTTCTTGTCATGAAACTATTGCTAAGTTAAAAAGTTTTAATGATGATTTAAATGCTAAACTAGAAGTAGCAAGTAAATCTAATTCTTGTGTAGAAATTGTTGAAACTTGTAATAGGTGTAAAGATTTTGACATTGATGCTTGTAGTGATCATTTAGTTTCAATTTCCAAATTAAATGATGAATTAGCTAGTCTTAATGCCCAACTTAAGACTAGCAAGAATGAATTTGACAAGCTAAAATTTGCAAGGGATGCCTACACGATTGGTAGACACCCCTCAATTAAGGATGGTCTTGGCTACAAGAGGGAAGCCAAGAACTTGACAAGCCACAAGGCTCCCATCTCCGCCAAGGAGAAAGGGAAGGCCCCTATGGCTAGTAGTGTGCAAAAGAACCATGCCTTTATGTACTATGATAGAAGACAACCTAGAAATGCTTATAGGAGTTGTAATGTATATAATGCCTTTGATTCTCATGCCATGTTTGCTTCTAGTTCTTCTTATGTGCATGATAGAAATGTTGGTCGGAGAAATGTTATTCATAATATGCCTAGGAGAAATGTCGTAAATGTTCCTAGGAAAGTTAATGAACCTTCCACAATATATCATGCTTTAAATGCTTCTTTTGCTATTTGTAGAAAGAATGGGAAGATAGTTGCTAGAAAATTAGGGGCAAGATGCAAGGGAGACAAAACTTGCATTTGGGTCCCTAAAGATATTTGTGCTAACCTTGCAGGACCCAACATGAGTTGGGTACCTAAGACCCAAGCCTAAATTTGCCTTGCAGGTTTATGCATCCGGGGGTTCAAGTTGGATTATCGACAGCGGATGCACAAACCATATGACGGGGGAAAAGAAGATGTTCACCTCCTACGTTAAAAACAAAGATTCCCAGGATTCAATAATATTCGGTGATGGGAATCAAGGCAAGGTAAAAGGGCTAGGTAAAATTGCAATTTCCAATGAGCATTCTATCTCTAATGTGTTTCTAGTGGAGAGTCTTGGATATAATTTACTATCTGTTAGTCAATTATGTAATATGGGATATAACTGCTTATTTACAAATGTAGATGTGTCTGTCTTTAGAAGATGTGATGGTTCACTAGCTTTTAAGGGTGTACTAGACGACAAGCTTTACTTAGTTGATTTTGCAAAAGAAGAGGTCGGTCTAGATGCATGCTTAATGGCTAAGACTTGCATGGGCTGGTTGTGGCATCGCCGCTTAGCACATATGGGGATGAAGAACCTCCATAAACTTCTAAAGGGAGATCACGTGATAGGTCTAACCAATGTACATTTCGAAAAAGATAGACCTTGTGCAGCTTGTCAAGCAGGGAAACAGGTGGGAGGCTCTCATCACACCAAAAATGTGATGACAACATCAAGACCCCTGGAGCTGCTACATATGGACCTCTTTGGACCCGTCGCCTATCTGAGCATAGGAGGAAGTAAGTATGGTCTAGTTATTGTTGATGACTTTTCCCGCTTCACTTGGGTGTTCTTTTTGCAGGATAAGTCTGAAACCCAAGGGACCCTCAAGCGCTTCCTAAGGAGAGCTCAAAATGAGTTTGAGCTCAAGGTGAAGAAGATAAGGAGCGACAACAGGTCCGAATTCAAGAACCTTCAAGTGGAGGAGTTCCTTGAGGAGGAGGGGATCAAGCACGAGTTCTCCGCTCCCTACACACCTCAGCAAAATGGTGTGGTAGAGAGGAAGAACAGGACGCTCATAGATATGGCGAGGACTATGCTTGGAGAGTTCAAGACCCCCGAGTGCTTTTGGTCGGAAGCCGTGAACACGGCTTGCCACGCCATCAACAGGGTCTACCTTCACCGCCTCCTCAAGAAGACTTCATATGAGCTGCTGACTGGTAACAAACCCAATGTATCGTACTTTCGTGTATTTGGGAGTAAATGCTACATTCTAGTGAAGAAGGGTAGGAATTCCAAATTTGCTCCCAAAGTCGTAGAAGGGTTTTTATTAGGTTATGATTCAAATACAAAGGCGTATAGGGTCTTCAACAAATCATCGGGTTTGGTTGAAGTCTCTAGCGACGTTGTATTTGATGAGACTAATGGCTCTCCAAGAGAGCAAGTTGTTGATCTTGATGATGTAGAAGAAGAAGACGTTCCAACGGCCGCGATACGCACCATGGCGATTGGAGATGTACGACCTCAGGAACATTTGGAGCAAGATCAATCGTCTTCCTCAACTATGGTGCATCCCCCAACCCAAGGTGACGAACAGGTACCTCAAGTGGAGGCGCATGATCAAGGGGGAGCACAGGATGTTCAAGTTGAAGAGGAAGAAGCACCTCAAGCACCTCCAACCCAAGTTCGAGCGACAATTCAAAGGGATCATCCCGTTGACCAGATATTGGGTGATATCAGCAAGGGAGTAACTACTCGTTCAAGATTAGTTAATTTTTGTGAGCATTACTCTTTTGTCTCTTCTATTGAGACTTTCAGGGTAGAAGAGGCCTTGCTAGATCCGGACTGGGTGTTGGCCATGCAGGAGGAACTCAACAACTTCAAGCGCAATGAAGTTTGGACACTGGTGCCTCGTCCCAAGCAAAATGTTGTGGGAACCAAGTGGGTGTTCCGCAACAAACAGGACGAGCACGGGGTGGTGACGAGGAACAAGGCTCGACTTGTGGCAAAAGGTTATGCCCAAGTCGCAGGTTTGGACTTTGAGGAGACTTTTGCTCCTGTGGCTAGGCTAGAATCAATTCGTATCTTGCTAGCATATGCCGCTCACCATTCTTTCAGGTTGTACCAAATGGATGTGAAGAGCGCTTTCCTCAATGGGCCGATCAAGGAAGAGGTGTACGTGGAGCAACCCCCTGGCTTCGAGGATGAACGGTACCCCGACCACGTGTGTAAGCTCTCTAAGGCGCTCTATGGACTTAAGCAAGCCCCAAGAGCATGGTATGAATGCCTTAGAGACTTTTTAATTGCTAATGCTTTCAAGGTTGGGAAAGCCGATCCAACTCTTTTTACTAAGACTTGCGATGGTGATCTTTTTGTGTGCCAAATTTATGTCGATGACATAATATTTGGTTCTACTAACCAAAAGTCTTGTGAAGAGTTTAGCAGGGTGATGACGCAGAAATTTGAGATGTCGATGATGGGCGAGTTGACCTACTTCCTTGGGTTCCAAGTGAAGCAACTCAAGGACGGCACCTTCATCTCCCAAACGAAGTACACACAAGATTTGCTAAAGAGGTTTGGGATGAAGGACGCCAAGCCCGCAAAGACGCCGATGGGAACCGACGAACACACCGACCTCAACAAAGGAGGTAAGTCCGTTGATCAAAAAGCATATCGGTCCATGATAGGTTCTTTGCTTTATTTATGTGCTAGTAGATCGGATATTATGCTTAGCGTATGCATGTGTGCTAGATTTCAATCCGATCCAAAGGAGTGTCACTTAGTGGATGTGAAGCGAATTCTTCGATATTTAGTCGCTACGCCTTGCTTCGGGATCTGGTATCCAAAGGGGTCTAACTTTGACTTGATTGGGTACTCGGATTCCGACTATGCTGGATGTAAAGTCGATAGGAAGAGTACATCGGGGACGTGCCAATTCTTAGGAAGGTCCCTGGTGTCATGGAACTCTAAGAAACAAACCTCCGTTGCCCTATCCACCGCTGAGGCCGAGTACGTTGCCGCAGGACAGTGTTGCGCGCAACTACTTTGGATGAGGCAAACCCTCAGGGACTTTGGCTACAATCTGAGCAAAGTCCCACTCCTATGTGATAATGAGAGTGCTATCCGAATAGCGGAAAATCCTGTTGAGCACAGCCGCACAAAGCACATTGACATCCGACATCACTTTTTGAGAGACCACCAGCAAAAGGGGGATATCGAAGTGTTTCATGTTAGCACCGAGAACCAGCTAGCCGATATCTTTACCAAGCCTCTAGATGAGAAGACCTTTTGCAGGCTGCGTAGTGAGCTCAATATCTTAGATTCGCGGAACTTGGATTGAAATGTAGCATACATGTGTTTATGTCTTTGATCATGTTCATTCTGCATTTTGTTGCTTATTGTGATACTCAAGTTGTATAAACACTCCCTGGACCTCACAAGTCCTGTTTGCAAGTGATGCACATATTTAGGGGGAGCTGTGCTACAACTTGACCCTTTGAGACTAACCATGTACTTGAGTTTGGTTGTTTTAGTCTCCAAGGAAAATTGAAAGGGAAAAGGTGGACTTGGACCATGCGAGACTTCCACTGCACTCCGATGAAAAGAGTAACTTTTCCAAGTTCATCTTTATACTCTTATTGCCTATTTGCTCTTAGTTGAAGATTTTGGTGAGGAAATGGGGTTAAAGGGCCAAGATTGATCCCGTTTTGGTGCTTGATGCCAAAGGGGGAGAAAATAAAGGCCAAAGTAATAAATGGATCGGCTACCACTTGAGAGATTTTGAAAATAGTAAAATAGAGCTTTTGGTTTGTCAAAACTCTTTTGTTGTCTCTCTTGTCAAAAGTTGGCTTCTTGTGGGAAGAAGTATTGATTATGGGAAAAAGGGGGAGTTTTTGAAATCTTGAATCAATTTCCCTTGGAATGACTCTCTTTATGTCTTAACATGTGTGTTTGACTTAGAGATAGAGATTTGAGTTTGATTTTCAAAAACAAACCAAGTGGTGGCAAAGGATGATCCATATATGCCAAATTTGAACAAAAATAAATTTGAGTTTTATTTGAAGTAATATTGCACTTGTTCTACTTGCTTTATGTTGTGTTGGCATAAATCACCAAAAAGGGGGAGATTGAAAGGGAAATGTGCCCTTGGGCCATTTCTAAGTATTTTGGTGATTGAGTGCCAACACAAGTGCTTAAATGTGAATCTATGCCCATGGATGGACAAAGTGCAAATCGAAAGTAAAGGTATGTTTCTAAGCCTTAGTACATTGGTTTTGTGTACTAATATACTTGTCTAAGTGTTAGAAACAGAAAGAAGAAGAAAAGAAACGAGGTGCAAAAGGCTTGGCTGTGTACAACCAAGACTCAGCTCAGTCTGGCACACCGGACTGTCCGGTGGTGCACCGGACAGTGTCCGGTGCGCCAGGCTGGCTCGAGCGAAGTGGCCGCTCTCGGGAATTCACCGGCGACGTACGGCTAAAATTCACCGGACTGTCCGGTGTGCACCGGACTGTCCGGTGAGCCAACGGTCGGCCGGGCCAACGGTCGGCCGCGCGATCTGCGCGGGACACGTGGCCGAGCCAACAGCTAGAAGATGGCACCGGACTGTCCGGTGCGCCAACGGCTCTTAGGCCGCCAACGGTCGGCTTCGATATTTAAGGAAGGAAATCGGGCACCGGACAGTGTCCGGTGTGCACCGGACTGTCCGGTGCCCCCGACGACAGAAGGCAAGAATGGCCTTCCAGATTTGTGCTCAACGGCTCCTAGCTGCCTTGGGGCTATAAAAGGGACCCCTAGGCGCATGGAGGAGTACAACCAAGCATCCTTTGAGCATCATTGATCACTCACACTTCATTCTTGCGCACTTGTTCGACATTCTAGTGATTTGAGCTCCGTTCTAGTGTGCTAGTCTCTTCAGCTCAAGTCTGAGTTTTGTGTGTGCGTATTTGCTGTGATCTTTGTGTCGTGTGTGAGTTGCTAATCCCTCCCTTGCTCTGTGATTCTTTGTGAACATCTTTTGTAAGGGCGAGAGGCTCCAAGCTGTGGAGATTCCTCGCAAGCGGGATTAAGAAAAGCAAAGCAACACCGTGGTATTCAAGTTGGTCTTTGGACCGCTTGAGAGGGGTTGATTGCAACCCTCGTCCGTTGGGACACCACAACGTGGAATAGGCAAGCGTTGGTCTTGGCCGAACCACGGGATAACCATCGTGCCATCTCTGTGATTGATATCTCTTGGTTATTGTGTTGAGATTCTTCTCTAGCCACTTGGCAAATTACTGTGCTAACATCTAAACAAGTTTTTGTGGCTTAAGTTTTTAAGTTCTACAGGATCACCTATTCACCCCCCCTCTAGGTGCTCTCAGCGTCATCTGGCCCAGGACGTCCAGCACCGCATCGCCGACGATGCCAGGGCGAGGCTGCCCCCGGCTTCCAGTGGGGTCGGCCAGAACCTGGCTGCAGCAGCGATACTACTCTGAGCGATGCCGGAACCATCCACCACCGAGGGGCGGCGTATCCAGGGAGAGCTCAAGAATCTCCTGGAAGATGCTGCGGTCCGACGAGCCGAGAGCTCTGCCTCCCGAAGGCAGGGGTACCCCCCGGAGCATCGCACCGCGGCTTCCCGATTCATGCGGGAAGCCTCGGTCCACACCAGGCGAACGCGGAACTCAGCGCCTGCGGCCCCGGGTCGCCTCGGCAACGAGCACCACTGCCACGACCGTCGAGCCCACCTCGACGAGAAGGTGCGCCGAGGCTACCACCCCAGGCGTGGGGGACGCTACGACAGCGGGGAGGATCGGAGCCCCTCGCCCGAACCACCCCGTCCACGAGCTTTCAGCCGGGCCATACGACGGGCACCTTTCCCGACCCGGTTCCGAACCCCGACTACTATCACCAAGTACTCGGGGGAGTCAAAGCCGGAACTGTGGCTCGCGGACTACCGGCTGGCCTGCCAGCTGGGTGGAACGGACGATGACAACCTCATCATCCTCAACCTTCCCCTGTTCCTCTCCGACGCCGCCCGAGCCTGACTGGAGCATCTGCCCCCTGCACAGATCTCCAACTGGGACGACCTGGTCAAAGCTTTCACCGGCAACTTCCAGGGCACATACGTGTGCCCTAGGAACTCCTGGGATCTCCGAAGCTGCCGCCAGCAGCCGGGAGAATCCCTCCGGGACTACATCCGGCGATTTTCGAAGCAGCGCACCGAGCTGCCCAACATCACCGACTCGGATGTCATCGGTGCGTTCCTCGCCGGCACCACTTACCGTGACCTGGTGAGCAAGCTGGGTCGCAAGACTCCCACCAGGGCGAGCGAGCTGATGGACATCGCCACCAAGTTCGCCTCTGGTCAGGAGGCGGTCGAGGCCATCTTCCGGAAGGACAAGCAGCCTCAGGGGCGCCAGCCGGAAGACGTCCCCGAGGCGTCCGCTCAGCGCGGCGCGAGGAAGAAGGGCAAGAAGAGGTCGCAAGCGAAACGCGACGCCGCCGACGCGGACCTTGTCGCCGCCACCGAGCACAGGAACCCTCGGAAGCCTCCCGGAGGCGCCAACCTGTTCGACAAGATGCTCAAGGAGTCGTGCCCCTATCATCAGGGTCCCGTCAAGCACACCCTTGAGGAGTGCGTCATGCTTCGGCGCTACTTCCACAGGGCCGGTTCACCGGCGGAAGGTGGTCGAGCCCACAACAACGACAAGAAGGAGGATCACAAGGCAGAGGAGTTCCCCAAGGTCCACGACTGCTTCATGATCTACGGTGGGCAAGTGGCGAACACCTCGGCTCGACACCGCAAGCAAGAGCGCCGGGAGGTCTGCTCGGTAAAGGTGGCGGCGCCAGTCTACCTAGATTGGTCCGACAAGCCCATCACTTTCGACTAGGGTGACCACCCCGACCGCGTGCCGAGCCCAGGAAAGTACCCGCTCGTTGTCGATCCCGTCATCGGCAACGTCAGGCTCACCAAGGTCCTCATGGACGGAGGCAACAGCCTCAACATCATCTATGCCGAGACCCTCGGGCTCCTGCAGATCGATCTGTCCTCGATCCAGGCCAGCACGGCGCCTTTTCACGGGATCATCCCCAGGAAACGCGTCCAACCCCTTGGGCAACTCGATCTGCCCATCTGCTTCGGGACTCCCTCCAACTTCCGAAGGGAAACCCTCACATTCGAGGTGGTCGGGTTCCGAGGAACCTACCACGCAGTGCTGGGGAGGCCATGCTACGCCAAGTTCATGGTCGTCCCCAACTACACCTACCTCAAGCTCAAGATGCCGGGCCCCAACGGGGTCATCACCGTCGGCTCCACGTACCGACACGCGTACGAATGCGACGTGGAGTGCGTGGAGTACGCCGAGGCCCTCACCGAATCCGAGGCCCTCATCGCCGACCTGGAGAGCCTCTCCAAGGAGGCGCCAGATGCGAAGCGCCATGCCAGCAACTTTGAGCCAGCTGAGACGGTTAAGTCCGTCCCTCTCGACCCCAACAACGACGCCTCCAAGCAGATCCGGATTGGCTTCGAGCTTGACCCCAAATAGGAAGCAGTGCTCGTCGACTTTCTCCGCGCGAATGCCGAAGTTTTTGCGTGGAGTTCCTCGGACATGCCTGGCATACCGAGGGATGTCGCCGAGCACTCGCTGGATATCCAAGCTGGAGCCCGACCCGTGAAGCAGCCTCTGCGCCGATTCGATGAAGAAAAGCGCAGAGCCATAGGCGAGGAGATCCACAAGCTGATGGCTGCATGGTTCATCAAAGAGGTATTCCATCCCGAATGGCTTGCCAACCCTGTGCTTGTGAGAAAGAAAGGAGGGAAATGGCAGATGTGTGTAGACTACACTGGTCTAAACAAAGCATGTTCGAAGGTTCCCTACCCTCTGCCTCACATCGATCAAATCGTGGATTCCACTGCTGGGTGCGAAACCCTGTCTTTCATCGATGCCTACTCAGGGTATCACCAAATCAGGATGAAAGAGTCTGACCAGCTCGTGACTTCTTTCATCACACCCTTTGGCATGTACTGCTACGTTACTATGCCATTCGGTTTGAGGAATGCGGGTGCGACATACCAAAGGTGCATGAACCACGTGTTCAAAGAACACATTGGTCGAATGGTCGAGGCTTACGTCGATGACATCGTAATCAAGACGAGGAAAGCCTCTGACCTCCTTTCCGACCTTGAAACGACATTCCGGTGTCTCAACGCGAAAGGCGTAAAACACAATCCCGAAAAGTGTGTCTTCGGAGTCCCTCGAGGCATGCTCCTGGGGTTCATCGTCTCCGAGCGGGGCATCGAGGCCAACCCGAAAAAATTGCGGCCATCACTAACATGGGACCCATCAAGGACTTGAAAGGAGTACAGAGGGTCATGGGATGCCTTGCGACTCTGAGCCGTTTCATCTCACGCCTCGGCGAAAGAGGCCTACCTCTGTACCGCCTCTTGAGGAAGACCGAGCGCTTTACTTGGACCCCCCGAGGCCGAGGAAGCCCTCGGGAACCTAAAGGCGCTCCTTACAAGCGCGCCCATCCTGGTGCCCCCCGCTGCCGGAGAAGCCCTCTTGATCTACGTCGCCGCTACCACTCAGGTGGTCAGCGTCGTAATCGTGGTCGAGAGACGAGAAGAGGGGCACACATTGCCCGTCCAGAGGCCGGTCTACTTCATCAGTGAAGTACTGTCCGAGACCAAAATCCGCTACCCACAAATTCAGAAGCAACTGTACGCTGTAATTCTGACGCGGCGAAAGTTGCGACACTACTTCGAGTCTCATCCGGTGACTATGGTGTCATCCTTCCCCCTGGGGGAGATCATCTAGTGCTGAGAGGCCTCAGGTAGGATCGCAAAGTGGGCGGTGGAGATCATGGGCGAGACTATCTCGTTCGCCCCTCGGAAGGCCATCAAGTCCCAAGTCTTGGCGGACTTTGTGGCTGAATGGGTCGACACCCAGCTTCCAGCAGCTCCGATCCAACCGGAACTCTGGACCATGTTTTTCGACGGGTCGTTGATGAAAACAGGAGTGGGTGCGGGCCTGCTCTTCATCTCACCCCTCGGGAAGCACCTCCGCTATGTGCTGCGCCTTCATTTCCCGGCGTCCAACAATGTGGCCGAGCACGAGGCTCTGGTTAACGGGTTGCGCATCACCATCAAGCTAGGGGTCCGACGCCTCGACGCTCGTGGCGACTCGCAGCTTGTCATCGACCAAGTCATGAAGAACTCCCACTGTCGCGACTCGAAGATGGAAGCCTACTGCGATGAGGTTCGGTGCCTGGAGGACAAGTTCTTCGGGCTCGAGCTCAACCACATTGCCCGACGATACAACGAGACTGCGGACGAGCTGGCTAAGATAGCCTCGGGGTGGACCACGGTCCCTCCGGACGTCTTCTCCCGAGACCTACATCAACCCTCAGTCAAGACCAACGACACGCCCGAGCCCGAGGAGGCCTCGGCCATGCCCGAGGCACCCTCGGCTCAGCCCCATCTAGGAAGAGCGGAAGAGCGGAATGGGGTCCCGCCTAATCGAAACTGGCAGACCCCGTACCTGCAATATCTCAACCGAGGAGAGCTACCCCTCGACCGAGCCGAAGCTCGGCGACTGGCGCGGCGCGCCAAGTCGTTCGTCTTACTGGGTGACGGGAAGGAGCTCTACCACCGCAGCCCCTCAGGCATCCTCCAGCGATGCATATCCATCGCCGAAGGCCAGGAGTTATTACAAGAAATACACTCGAGGGCTTGCGGTCACCACGCAGCACCTCGAGCCCTCGTTGGAAATGCTTTCCGACAGGGTTTCTACTGGCCAACTGCGGTGGCCGACGCCACTAGGATTGTACGCACCTGCCAAGGGTGTCAATTCTACGCAAAGCAGACCCACCTGCCCGCTTAGGCTCTGCAAACAATACCCATCACCTGGCCGTTTGTTGTGTGGGGTCTGGACCTCGTCGGTCCCTTGCAGAAGGCACCCGGGGGCTACACGCACCTACTGGTCGCCATCGACAAATTCTCCAAGTGGATCGAGGTCCGACCCCTAAACAGCATTAGGTCCGAACAGGCGGTGGCGTTCTTCACCAACATCATCCATCGCTTTGGGGTCCCAAACTCCATCATCACCGACAACGGCACCCAGTTCACCGGCAGAAAGTTCCTGGACTTCTGCGAGGATCACCACATCCGGGTGGACTGGGCCGCCGTAGCTCACCCCATGACGAATGGGCAAGTAGAGCGTGCCAACAGCATGATTCTGCAAGGACTCAAGCCGCGGATCTACAACGACCTCAACAAGTTCAGCAGGCGATGGATGAAGGAACTCCCCTCGGTGGTCTGGAGTCTGAGGACAACGCCGAGCCGAGCCACGGGCTTCACGCCGTTTTTTCTAGTCTATGGGGTCGAGGCCATCTTGCCCACAGACTTAGAATACGGATCCCCGAGGACAAGGGCGTACGACGACCGAAGCAATCGAACCAACCGAGAAGACTCACTGGACCAGCTGGAAGAGGCTCGGGACATGGCCTTACTACACTCGGCGTGGTATCAGCAGTCCCTGCGACGCTACCACGCCCGAGGGGTTCGGTCCCGAGACCTCCAGGTGGGCGACTTGGTGCTTCGGCTACGACAAGACGCCCGAGGGCGCCACAAGCTCACGCCTCCCTGGGAAGGGCCATTCATCATCGCCAAGATTTTGAAGCCCGGAACGTACAAGCTGGCCAACAGTCAAGGCGAGGTCTACAGCAACGCTTGGAACATCCGACAGCTACTTCGCTTATACCCTTAAGATGTTTTTCAAGTCGTTCATATACCTCGCTTACATACAAAGTCTAACCATCAATGAAGGGTCAGCCTTGCCTTGGCAAAGCCCGACCCTCCCTCGGGGGCTAGAAGGGGCAAACCCCCTCTGCGTCAAAATTTTCCTCGAAAAAAGTCTTTCTGCCAGAACGTCTTTCGTGCTTTTCGACTACTTCGAAAGTGGGATCCTGAAAACGACGGAGTACACGTAAGCAGGCAACGCCGACCGAGCCGAGGGACTCCTACGCCTCCGGGATACGGATACCTCACTCATCACCTTCTGCGATAAGTAACTCACGCTCGGATAAGCAATTCCGCTGACCGAACAAGTCTTAAGGCTCGAAAACTTTTCTGCCGAAACGATTTTTCGTGCCTTCTTGACTATATCGATAACAGAATCCTACGGACGAGTAAGAGTACACGTAAGCGGCAAGGCCGACCGAGCCGAGGGACTCCTACGCCTCCGGGATACGGATACCTCACTCATCACCTTCTGTGAAAAGTAACTCTCGCTCGGACAAACAATTCTGTTACCGACAAACAAGTCCTGATACTCAAAACAAGGGGAAAAGAAACGCAGCTTTACAACACGACGACGATATGTTTGGGCCTCGACGACCGCCAAAAAACATACGCACACTACAGATAAACTGTTCCTGCAGGATCAGACCCCAGTAGGGGAGCAGCAGCACCCTCGGCGTCGACTCCACCTTCGGCGGAATCCGACCCGGCCTCGGACGGCAACACGGTCGGAGGATCTCCACCTCGAAGGGACCAGTCGGCACCACGCCTGGGCCATCGCCGCTAGGGTCTCCTCCAGGAACCCGGCCCGAGCAGACGGCTCAACCCGCCGCTTCGTAGCCTCAGCCAGCTGTCCCCCGAGGACGTCAGCCCAGCTCATGGCCTCGGCAACCCGACTCCGGCGTCGGTCCTGCCAGTGGACGGCCCGGCCAGGCTCCGGTCGACGAAGCTTCTTTTCAAGCCAACTCTGCCTCTGTCTGTGCTGGCACCGCTGCCTCCGGCTCCAGCTCATCGCAGAGCGGCCGAGGGTTTCTTTAACTAAGCAAGAGAAGCCTCGGGCGGCAAGGCCGACCGAGCCGAGGGACTCCTACGCCTCCGGGATACGGATACCTCACTCGTCACCTTCACACGAGGCAACTCACGCTTGGTTAAGCGGTTCAGCTAGCCGACAGGCGAGTCCTAGTGCTCGAAATGAGGAAAAAACACGGCTTCACGCCAAAATACATAAATGTTCAGGCCTCGACAGCCGCAATGAACAGACACCGGCACTCAAGGTGCCATTACAAACGGAACTCCAGTTCCGCCCCCACGGGTATGAACAACCTCCACATCGGAGAGCCTGCGGGGCGACAAACTCCTGGTGACTCGCCGACGACCTCTGCAGCAGCAGCGATGGTCCCAGGACGGACGCTGCTGCCGGAAGGCTCTCGTTCGCGTCCCCACTCAAGGGACGAGAACCAGATATTAAAGCCAAAGAGTCGGAGGTCGGTTCGCAGGTGGCACTGACGGTCTAGACGGTGGGCAAGCTTTCTCCAGCTGCCACCACCTCAGCACTGAAGGCGGCGACCACCTGTCCACCAACACCGCACCAGCGAGCGCCGGCTGCCCCAAAGCGCACCGGCAGGTCCTCACTCCCGTCCTCGCCACGAAAACGAGGACAGAGGACAGAATGTTGCACCCTGGCTGGGCAGCAACAGTTCGCCTTCCCCGGCATGGCTGGAGGGCGCCTCCTCCGCAGAGCTGGAGGATGGTTTCCACCCCCAGAAGCTGGAAGAAGAGGTGGCCCGCCGACCCGTGCGGGAGGTAGAGCTCCGGCTCGCCTCGCTCTCCGCCCCAGCAAGGATGATGAAGATCCTTGAAGCTGAGGGCGGGGCGGAGGCCGCAGCCTGGCTTGCTTCTCCCCATCATCGAACTGGTGGTCACCGTCTTGGGTGACCACCGGCGAGGGGATGCAGCCGGGCTGCCTGATGAAAATCCTTGAAGCCGAGCGATGGCTGAAAGGTACCAACTTCCGCGAAGTTGCGTTCCTCCAACGACGACAAGACGGAAGAACCGCAGGCGCTCCCCATCCAGGGGCTCGGAAGGTGGAAGGACACGAGGCATGAAGGGAGTGCGAAGACATGGTTGCCATCCAAGGGGGTCACCCTCCTTTTAAAGGCGACTCTCCCCACTTGCGTCCTCAGCCGTCGCGGACTGAGTCTTCACCAACACGCTCCAAGGTCTTCCCCCTACGACACGGGGGCTGGGTCCCACGCGTCATGCAAGTTGGCCCAGGGCAGAAGAAGCCAAACCGCCGCGCGCGGAGCGTACAACTGCCCAGCGTTTACAAGCACTCCTCCACTTTCGCCCAGACCAGCGGGTGAAAGGGCGGACCGCCATGCAGGTGGCATGCAACCACACCAAAGGGGCGCACCCTTTCAACTCCGATGCATCCAGCATGGAGGCCCAGGCCCACACGTCATGTAACCGGCGCGTCGGTTACTACGTGCGAGAAACTGCACCGCCACTTGCGCCAGTACCGCGCCTTCTCGACTGCGGAGCCGGTGCCGCGACTCGAGGCAACCCTGCGCATGGCCCAACAGTGCCAACCGAGCACGTCGATCACGGGTCAGTCAACCGCGGGAGAAGGCGCGACGGTCGATATGGCCAAAAGTGGGTCGGCAGTAATGGCGGCGGCAGGCGGGCGGAAGCAGCGGTCAAGTCGTCTGCAGGCTCACGTCCCCTCCAGGACAGCGAGAGAGCCCTCTCCCACGGAGCGAAGACGACGCGCCCGTGTTCCGTTCCTCGAATGGCTCGCGCACGCACAACGGCTGCCCCGCGAATCACTCGTCCCGTCGCATTAACTCTGCGGCAGGACAGGCGGCACCTTTGGCAGGCGAAGCAGACGACGCTTCACCTCCGCCATGATGACCGCATCAAAAAGGTACGCCACGTCGTTCAAATTCATATCCCTTTTTCTCTTCCCCTTTCTCTCTCTTGCTACAGGGACCGGGAAAGGGGATACTCCGAAAGGGATCCTTCTCTGCGAAGGAAGCGGGCCCCAAGCCCTCCTACTGATCAGAGGTTCGAAGGCTGACCCCTTGGAAGGGTTCGACAGCCGCCTCAGAGCACTCGGGCTCCGCGCCCACTACTGGTCAGAGGTTCGAAGGCTGGCCCCTCGGAGGGGTTCGACAGCCGCCTCAGACCACTCGGGCTCCGCGCCCACTACTGATCAGGGGTTCGTAGGCTGGCCCCCGAAGGGTTCGACAGCCGCCTCAGAGCACGCAGAGCGAGGGATGACTCTGGGTACGTCTGATACATGGCCGAGGCTCGGGCTACGCTCCCGAGGTACCCTAGGACATTTCCGAGACCAGCAGGAGCGATTCTGTAACGGAATCCCATCAGAGGAAGGCATCGAGCCCTCGGACCCTATCAAACGGGACCGGTTCCGGCAAATCACCTGCAGGTACTTTTGGAGCGCGCCTCTGGGCCACTAGCCGACCCTTATCGAATGGGGCACGGGCGTCCACTCGGATCACCCGTTAGCAACTCACTGGAAACACCATGTTCGGCGCCCTCCGAGGACAACATGGCGCTTTCCCCCCTCCTCCTTGCGGAAAGGCGACGCAGGGGCGTATGAAAATAGCCGAGTCTGTCCTTGACCATCCTCTCGCTCTGTGCGGAGGCTCGGGGGCTGCTCTCGCAAACCCGGCTCCGACCAAATCATTGACAACGTCAACATACCAGCCCGAGAACTTGGAACCTGACTATGCACCTGGGCTACGGCCAGTTCGCATGAGGGAACAACCAGACCCACCGAAGCATCACGAAACGCGCTAAAACCTCGAAGGAGTCAAACCACTCCTCCGAAGCCTCGGGGGCTACACCCGGAGGGTGCGCTCGCGCGCACCCACCGGAACAAAACGCAACCGAGAAAGGTCGGTCCCCTTGCAAAAAAGTGCGACAAAAGCCTCCAAGCGAGTACTAACACTCCCTTCGAGGCTCGGGGCTACTGTCGGGGACCATAATTAGGGGTACCCCCAAGACTCCTAAATCTCAGCTGGTAACCCCCATCAGCACAAAGCTGCAAAGGCCTGATGGGCGCGATTCAGGTCAAGGCTCCGTCCACTCAAGGGACACGATCCCGCCTCGCCCGAGCCCAGCCTCGGGCAAAGGCAGCCGACCCAGGAGGATTCACATCTCGCCCGAGGGTCCCCTCGAGCAACGGACGCACCTTCGACTCGCCCGAGGCCCAGCTCGGACAGGCTTCGCGGAGAAGCAACCTTGGCCAGATCGCCACGCCAACCGACCGTATCGCAGGAGCATTTAATACAAGGATCGACTGACACCTTATCCTGACGCGCGCTCCTCAGTCGACAGGGCCGAAGTGACCGCAATCACTTCGCCGCTCCACTGACCGACCTGATAGGAAAACAGTGCCGCCTGCCCTGCTCCGACTGCTGTGCCACTCGAGAGAGTGAGGCTGACAACAGCTAAGTCCAGCCTCGGGCGCCATAGGAAGCTCCGCCTCGCCCGACCCCAGGGCTCGGACTCAACCTCGACCTCGGACGACGGACTCTGCCTCGCCCGACCCCAGGGCTCGGACTCAGCCTCGACCTCGGACGATGGACTCCGCCTCGCCCGACCCTAGGGCTCGGACTCAGCGTCGACCTCGAAAGACGGTCTCCGCCTCGCCCGACCCCAGGGCTCGGACTCAGCCTCGACCTCGGACGACGGACTCCGCCTCGCCCGACCCTAGGGCTCGGACTCAGCCTCGACCTCGAAAGACGGTCTCCGCCTCGCCCGACCCCAGGGCTCGGACTCAGCCTCGACCTCGGACGACGGACTCCGCCTCGCCCGACCCCAGGGCTCGGACTCAGCCTCGACCTCGGAAGACGGTCTCCGCCTCGCCCGACCCCAGGGCTCGGACTTGACCTCGACCTCGGAGGAGCCTCCGCCTCGCCCGACCTCGGGCTCGGACCGACCACGTCACAGGGGGGGGGGGCATCATTACCCTACCCCTAGCTAGCTCAGGCTACGGGGAACAAGACCGGCGTCCCATCTGGCTCGCCCCGGTAAACAAGTAATGATGGCACCCCGCGTGCTCCATGACGACGGCGGCTCTCAGCCCCTTACGGAAGCAAGGAGACGTCAGCAAGGATCCGACAGCCCCAACAGCTGTCCTTCCACAAGGCTCAAGCGCTCCTCCGACGGCCACGACATCACATGAACAGGGTGTCAAAACCTCTCCGACTGTCACGACGGCATGTACTTAGGGCTCTAGCTCCTCTCTGCTAGACACGTTAGCACACTGCTACACCCCCCATTGTACACCTGTGCCCTCTCCTTACGCCTATAAAAGGAAGGTCCAGGGCTCTCGTACGAAGAGGTTGGCCGCGCGGGAGAACGGGCTGGCGGACAGTCTCTCTCTCTTTCACTCTCCCTCGCGGACGCTTGTAACCCCCCTACTGCAAGCGCACCCGACCTGGGCGCAGGACAACACGAAGGCCGCAGGTTTCCCCTCTGCTGTTTCTCCCCCCTTTGTGCTCCGTCTCGCGCCGACCCATCTGGGCTGGGACACGCGGCGACAATTTACTCGTCGGTCCAGAGACCCCCCGGGGTCGAAACGCCGACACTACTCGTCACCATGTGAGCGTACAGACACAAAAAAGATCTGACACACATGTACAGTGTATAGAGCACCCTCTATAGATAGCGCACACATGCCATCCTCTAAATTTTAGAGGACTTTTTAGAGTCTTTTGTTGGAGGGATAAAGGACCTGACCATCCCCTACATTTAGAGTATAAGACCCTTTACAAGTTGCTGCTGGAGTCAGTCTTAAACCAAACACCCCCTATATATTTCAGAGGAACCACTATGCAAATAGGAAGGTGTTCTAGCATGGTCTGATTGGCTGAGGCAATGTATACCGAAGAGTTCGAAAGAAGGCCAAAAAAAACGAAGAAAGGATGAGCCAGGTTCATGGGCGGCTTTCTGCCTTTCCGTTAGTCATGCGCGTGAAGATATCGGCCCAGTAGCCCTCGCGGAGAAGCAAACTGTAAACAGCCCAGAAGGAAAATGATTGCTTCCTGCCTTGGTGTTTTTCTTCTCCCGTTCAAGTCGCGTGCCACTTTCTTCTCTCGTTCACCTCGCGTGCGCGAACCAACTAGGGCGACCGCTGCCGCCCTACGGCCTACGCCCAGCTGCTCAGGTCTTATTCGGGCCTTTGGCGGCGAGAACCGACCCCGCCAGGTATGCCCGCTCCTTCTCTTCCCTTTTCTGCGCAAAACTGAGGACCCGAACCCTAACTTCAGCTTGTTGGCTATTTGTATTCGGATCTGATAATCACAAGTCTATACATGTATTAAACCTTTTATCGGGGTGTAGGTGTACACTCATGTCCTTTATTGGACATGCCTCTGATTTTATGTATCCAGATTCTACTTATGGATTTTCAGGACACAACATCTAGGTTTAGTTAGATGATGCTTTTTTATGTCGTTGTAGTGGGAGATGTGTTTGTATTATTCTTTTTTATGCTCACTTCTTTAGGATTCATGAATGAAATGTTTACATACTTGCATTGATTGCATCAATGCAATGTTTTTTTTCCTTGGATAGGAAGCTCACCGTTCCAGCTCCTTGATACATGTAACATGTCCTGGAACATGATGTACGAGCTAAATATGTAGTAGGATAGTAGGAAGTAGTTGCAATCTTTAAAATAAAATACTGAGTGTAGTGTTTGCTAAACGCTTTTCTAATCTCTGGCAGTGCCATGTTAATAGACCTGGTATGTGTTTATTTGTTAATTGCATCTGTTGAAAGCACCTTTTGTTTTCATCTTCATGTACAATATTTGTATTTTCAGGATAATGGCTCACCGTGGACACCTAGATGGACTGACTGCCCAAGCTCCAGCACTGATGCGCCATGGTTCCTTCGCTGCAGGCAGCCTTTCTAGCCACTCACCTTTGGAGTCTTCATCTACACTGGAGATGCTGGAGAACAAGCTTGCCATGCAGACTGCAGAAGTGGAAAAGCTTATCATGGAGAATCAGCGGTTAGCATCAAGCCATGTGGTCTTGAGGCAGGACATTGTTGATACAGAGAAAGAGATGCAAATAATCCGCACCCACCTAGGTGAAGTTCAGACAGAGACTGATTTGCATATTAGAGATTTATTGGAGAGAATTAGATTAATGGAGGCAGACATACATAGTGGTGATGCGGTGAAGAAGGAGCTTCATCAAGTGCATATGGAGGCAAAGAGACTTATTACTGAAAGGCAGATGCTGACCCTTGAGACAGAGGATGTGAATAAAGAATTACAGAAACTCTCTGCCTCTGGTGACAGTAAAAGCCTTCCTGAATTGCTAGCTGAGCTAGATGGGCTAAGGAAAGAGCATCTTAATTTACGGTTTGTGACAATGTTCCTTCTTACATTTTTTGCAATTGCCTGAGCTTTGTGTTAATGTGTTTGTGTCATGTTTTTCCCTTTCCATTGGAAGATCTCAATTTGAATTTGAGAAAAATACAAACATCAAGCAAGTTGAGCAGATGCGGACAATGGAAATGAACTTGATGACCATGACTAAACAAGCTGAGAAGTTACGAGGTGATGTGGCAAATGCTGAAAGACGGGCACAGGGTAAATATTCTCTTCCTTTTGATGTTGGCCTGCAAATTATCCTCATTCCTGTTATTGTTAGGTTTTGAGCTGAACCTTACTGGGCTGTACACCTAGATAGGAGCAGTATTATTTTTATTCCATCTGTTTTGTGTTTAGTTTGTGAAGACTGCTAGTTTTTTTGTCCTAGTAGTGTGAATCTCAAAACTGCTCGCTCATAGGCTTCCCATTTGAATCATGATTTCCCTATTTTCAACAGAATTTGCGATGTGATGTTATCATTTGTAGGTCTTGCCGTCTTAGTAGGGGCGGAGGGTAGTGGAGGTGAATCTGGGTCTCCGCATACATGGCCTATAGATCCTCAATAGGCTGAACTGTAGGCCTAATGTCTCACCATGGATTACTGTTGGAATGAACACCCGCCCTCCTACTATTGGCCCAATACATGCCATCACTGCATCTTCGGTTAACGACATGTGGATTGAATGTATTTGGATAAAGCGTAGTGCAAAGATAAAACTTTTGCCCATTGTGTGCTGCAGAGCACTGCTTTTTGTGTGTGTGTGTGTGGGGGGGGCGTCTAATGTAATAATGCAATATAGTTGCAGTTGCATGCAGATTGCTTTTGAAATGTCTAGTTGGATATCCAGCTTGGCATTTTTTAAGAAGAGTGAATATAGGAACAAACTGAGTCTGTTGTTCACCAGTCTACATTCTGTGTTAGTAGCTCAGTACAATGTGTAGTAACCACTGCCATTGTATGACTGGTTCTCATTATAGTTCAATTTTGTGACACGGCATAAAGTACATAGCCATATTTTCCTCTGGAAATGAATAATTGTGTTGTTTACAGTGTAGAAAGGCAGGCATAAGTTACGTATCAATCATTTGAAATTGTCCATGATTTTATTGCGCTTTAGTGCATACTAATCTATCGTTAGCGATGCGGCATCAAAAGTGATTGGCCTAAACTAAGCTTCAACTTATCTAGCAAATTTGCTGCACCTGATCTTTGTGGTGCAGCTTAACTGGAAGTGAGTGTTAGGTTTTCTTTTTCAGATTCACCTGAGGAGATATGTTCCCTAAGCTTTGCCAAATTTCATATAACAAGCATTTTATTTTGGGCTTCAATATCATAGCTGGAAGCATATATGACAATAGGAAACTGGTCTGTAGCTCAAGGCCTCTAATGTACAGAAAGAAAACATTTGCATATGCAATTTACGAGAAATTGAAATGATAATTTTATGCGCATGAAATTTCTTGAGATATACATGTACATATTTTACTCATTAATTGCATAATACCATACTCTGATATTTTATTTCCACCCTTTTTTTCTCAATGAGCAGCAGCTGTGGCTAAAGCAACAGGGCATGCAGCTGGTGCACAGGTGACAGCTTCACAGCCTGGGACAGCTCAAGCTACAGCGGTTCCAGCAGCAGCTACAGACCCATATGCAGGTGCATATGCCAGTTACCCCCCTGCATATCAGCAGGGAGCCCAGGCTGGGGCATATCAGCAGGGAGCCCAGGCTGGGACGTACCAGCAGGGAGCGGGAACCCAGGCTGGGGGGTACCAGCAAGGAGCCCAGGCTGGGGCGTACCAGCAGGGAGCGGGAGCCCAGGCTGGGGCGTACCAGCAGGGAGCCCAGGCTGGGGCGTACCAACAGGGAGCCCAAGCTGGGGCGTACCAACAGGGAGCCCAAGCTGGGACATATCAGCAAGGAAACCAGGCTGGAGCATATCCCTATGCTTATGATGCTGCCACGGCTTACACATATGCAGGTTATTCTGGCTATCCAGTTGCAGGCTATGCGCAAAGTGCAGTGCCCAATTATTCCTATGCTGCACCTCCACAGCCAATAAGCAGTGGTGCAGCTACAGACGCCGCAAGCCTGTATGGTGCCGTTGGTAGCGCCGGATATCCTACTGCGCAAGTTCAGCCGAGCAGTGGCCCTGCAAATGCAGCGCCACCACCTCCACCACCACCGGCAGCACCATATCCAAGCACATATGACCAAACCAGAGGAGCCCAGAGGTGAAATCTGGGATGTAAACCAGATGGCTGTTTGCCATGCACATTTGTTGAGCAGACAAATATAGACTCTGTCATGCCCCATTTGTAGACTGATTACTGGTTCAGTTATGTAGATCCAGTTACGGGTAGATTAATTTACATCACGACGGAAGAGTTGATGTATGCGTAACTGTGTTGGTACTTGGGTTGATCGGAGCAATGCGGCATTAAACCACAAAATAGTGTAGTGTCGTTGTTCTCTATTCTTTTATACCATTTATTTTCAAGTATAGTGTAGGACTGTAGGTCATGGTTTGTGCATATGCTGATGTAGTCAGGTCTGGCTCAATGGCTTCCTAGAGAATTGTTTTGTGTCACGAGGCAATGATGTAGGCCTCTTCAAACATTAGCCCCTCAGTTTCTAAAAGATCTGTTAGACGCTGGCTTGTTAGTAAACACATCAAAACCCTACACGCAAAGATGCAGCAAGCACGAGCTGGGTATAGCTGCAGGCTTCTAGGGTGAGCGTGGTCTCCATTAGATGTGCTGTAACTATTGTTGGATCTGGTTGCATGACTTGCATCTCTGTTTTTGCCATATCATAACTTGTAGCCTAGAATGGAATGGGTGCTACATGTGTAATTTTATGTTATCTTCAGTTGCTTCTGTTTCCCGCTTGTAACATTTATAGACCTACTCTAATCCTGAGTTAGGTGAATATTATATAGAGTGTTAGGTGGGGCTAAAGTCCATTACGGTCTAGTTTGGATACTCTAGTATTGACCTTAATCCACATATATTGATGTAGATTGTGTATTGATGTGGATTGAGGTGTAATTTAAGCTAATTAACACTCTAATCCAACTCAACACATATGAATTGAGATCAATACTAAAGTATTCAAATAAAGACTACATGGGGAAACAGGAAACTGAGGGAAACCCCTAACCCTATACAGCACTCTAACAGTAGCCAACCTTAGAGTTTAAATGTGAATGTCATGTTCCATATTGAATGGAAGAAATTAGGTGTCAATGTGCTGGGTAGGGTGCTGCAAAGTGCGCTCTATTTTTTAGTGGAATCAATGGACTAGCCATCTCGGTACAATGCAGCAATCGGTGTTGAACACACAGACTTGCTATGATCCATCCTAAAATATAATTTGTTTTAGGATAAACATGCATCCATTAATTGATCTATAAATATAATTTGTATGTATGTCTATATTTATTATCAATCATTCGAAAACGGAAAAAAGTGAGAGCTAGAAATAACTTTTGGGAAGTATAGGTACTAAGTAGTGAACATATCGAAGAATTGACAGTTGACAGTAGGATCTACCAAGGGTAAAGAGTGAACAAACAATTGTCAGTGGTGTACGCATGTCCATGAGATCTGCAATGTGCCATGGAACCCAGCAAAAAGCCAAGACGAGAGAAATGACATGCAACATCCATCAGTAACGTCATTAGGCATGGCCAAATAAAGCGTATACAACTTAGGGTATGTTTGGTTTGTGTCTAAATGTGCCACACTTTGCCTAAGGTTAGTCGTTCAAATTGAATAACTAACCTTAGGCAGAAAAGTTAGGCAAAGTGTGGCAATTGAGGTAACAAACCAAACATGCCCTTAGTCCTGAATAGCAATGAGCAGAGTAATACAGCCCATTGAGACACGGTGCACTCTTGAGATTATAAATGAACTCCTCTTCGAGTAAATCTTGCGTGACTTTGCAAATATCAAGTCTATGCAGCACATTTGAACATGAAACTGGCAATGGTACCTATGAACTAAAAGTTTTGCACCTTAAATATTAATCATATATTAACATGATAATTCTATTAAACTATACGCTTTAATGTAGTTGCTTAAATAAAAAAGTTTAATGTAAAGAAAGGATTAGGAACACCTCGATGTTTGGCTTTAATGTGTGTATGTATCATTTCATAAGGACAACATAACGAAACCCACAAATCTGATGACATTTAGCAATACCCACTAGATATAGGTGCAAATCCAATTTTCTCATCTGTTTTGTGAAGTTGTCTTCAATTCTTTATCCCTCTGAGACGCATAAGACATGTTTACGTGTCTAGTTTACCCTATTTACAATTGTGACTGCTAAGAGCCTTTTAATTGTTTTTTTAAGTATAAAAGACAGCTAAAGACTGTATCGTACAACTCTAAACCCTTAAATCTCTACTAA
Organism: Zea mays; assembly: GCF_902167145.1. Lineage (NCBI taxonomy): Eukaryota > Viridiplantae > Streptophyta > Magnoliopsida > Poales > Poaceae > Zea > Zea mays. Next base: position 127,799,071 of record NC_050105.1, on the reverse strand, counting down.
TACTTAAGACGATAGTGTAGACCAGGCACAACCGTGCCCCCGCCTCTATCTCGACCGTCCGATTGCGTCCATCTCCACCGTCCGATTGCGATGTCATCCTCGCTCGCGAGTCATGCCTAGTGCCAGATCCGCTCCCGCTCCCGCAGCCGCCTCCATCCTCGAGTTCCCCGCGAAGCTAGAGCTTGGGAACGTGCAGAACTGGCCTCCTGCCGGAACAGGCCCGTCCAAGTCGTTCTTGGAGACGTTGAAGTAGGAGAGGAAGTGGAGGCTCTCCAGCGCCCTGGGGATCTCGCCCGTCAGGCGGTTGCTGGACAGGTCCAACACCTCCAGGTTTGTGAGGTTGCCAATGGCCTGTGGAACCTCCCCGCGCAGGCTGTTCAAGCTCAGGTTGAGCTGCGTGAGTCCCTTCAGGTGGCCGATCTCCGGCGGCACCGCGCCGGTGAGCCCGTTGTCACCGAGGTTCAGCAGCTTAGGACAGTAGTTCGCCCTGTGATACTGGAGCGACGCGGTCATGTAGACGGGCAGCGGGAACGTGGCCTGGCTCGAAGACCCACCATCGTCGTCGTCGTCCACGGTCGTCTCGGACATCAGCATCGGTAGATCCGCCAGCGCTGTTGGGATCTCCCCCGCGAGGCTGTTGTTGGACACGTCCAGAATGAATAGGAGGCTCAGGCCGCTGACCCAGGCCGGGATCGGGCCGGTGAGTCGGTTGCTAGATAGGAACAGCTATCGCAGGTTCTCGAGCCCTGACACCCAGCGAGGAATTTCTCCTGACAACGAGCAGTCCGCTAGGGACAGGACCTGGAGGCTCCGATAGCCGTCAATCGTCTCGTCCTCCAGCATCGCCTTGCCTCTGAAGTTGGCACCGATCAGCAGAGTCGTGAGGCTCGGAGCGCTCTTGAGGACCTGGAGAGCGTTCGTGACGTTCGTGAACGAGTTGTTTGTCAGGGACAGGAACCTGAGCGACTTGAGCCTGCCGATCCCCAGCGAGAGCTGGCCGTGGAAGCCGTTGGAGGACAGTCGGAGCGCGATGAGGTCGTTGCACGAGTACAGGCTCTCAGGGACTGTGCCGGTGAAGTTGTTGTCCATGAAATCTAGAACTTTTATCCTGGGCAAGGAGGAGAAGTCGACGTTGTTCAGGTCTCCATGGAAACTGTTGCTCCGGAGAATGACGGTTCTGAGACTCGAGCACTGCTCAGACCCGGTGGCAGCTCGCCGGACATGTTGTTGTGCTCTAGGCGAAGCTTTTCCAGCCTCTCGAGCCGCCCAATAGAGTCCGGGATGCCGCCCGTGATGAGTTCGTTCTCCGCGAGGTCGAGGACGACCAGACTCCTGAGCTCGGCTAGATGCTCGGCGCTGAGCGCTCCCTGCAGACGGTTGTTTGGGAAGGAGATGTGCTCGAGAGAGGTCGCGTCGTGGAGCTCGTCCGGCAGAGTCTCGTGGAGTTCATTGTGGTTGGCCTTGAGCACTCGTAGCGCGAAGCAACGGCCGAGGTCCATGGGCACGCTTCCGTTGAGCTGGTTGAAGCTGAGGTCGAGCGCCGACAGGAATGGCGTTCTGGCGCAGATGGTGCTGGGGATCTCTCCGGTGGGGCTGTTGTTGCTCACGTTGAGAGCGACGAGGTTGGTCATGCCCTCCAGTGTGAGCGGCGGGATTTGCCCTATGAGCTGGTTGTTTGAGAGTTGAGACGTTGAGTAACTTGATAGGCTGTCGTTCCTGTCCGGCGGACGTAGATGGTAGCTCGGGGAGATCACCATTCAGGTTGTTGAAGCTAACGTCGAGGACGAGTACACTTCTGGACAACAGTAGCTCCGCGGGGAGGCCGCCAGAGAGGGAGTTGAGCGACAGGTTGAGGCGCAGCAGGCTAGGCATCTCGCCGAGCGCTGGCGAGATGCGGCCCTCGAGGCCTAGGGAAACCAGCGAGACTTCTGTGACGGCGTCGTCGGCATCGCAGGTGATGCCCTTCCACGCGCACCAGTCTGTGTCGTTCCTCTAAGAAGTGGCGAGGCCGGAGTCCTGCGAGAGCCCCTGGAGAAACTTGAGGAGGGAGACCCCGTCCTGCTCCGTGCTGCTCGCACAGCCGGTGGGAGAGAGCAGGGAGAGCAGTGGCAGCAGAGCAAGAGCAAGAGCAAGCGACGATCGTGCCGACCATGGTCCACCTGTTGCTCTACTGTTGTTCCGTGAGGAGTGGCAGTGGAGTGGCCGCATGGTGTCTATCTTATTCTTCCATGGACCAGCCGGCACAGAGCTCAGAATGCTTTGATCAGCTCCAGCATCTCGAAGCTCTAGCCGCACCCTGTTCATGGGTCGTGGAAGATGAGAGGAAGCAGGTTGGTTGATCTTTCAATTATTGGATACCTTTTCTGAAGCGTGGATATTGTGTTGTCGATGTCGAATCTGGATTCCCAATGCAGTCTCTGAGCTTTCACCACCATAGACAAGTTAACTTTTTCATCAGGTTCCTGTGTTCTTAATGATGTAACCTACTTATTTACTTATGATTAAGCATTATATATTTACTCTTTAGAAATTATTTGTGTGATTCCATTTCAATCTATTTGGGTAGACATATTTATATCGTTTTGTATCTATGTTTAATAATCACATATTTTGCCGTCACTATTGTACTCACGCCGCCTGTCGCCAGGGCCCTAAGTCCATTGGAGGGTCGCAATTTGTGTTCCGTGGCATCGCACGGGCACGTTCCTAGTTATAAATATATTTAAGAAAGAATATGTATAAAAGTTATGTAGAGATAGACTCTTTACTAAGAGCTCGTGTCTTATACTTTTTTTTAATTAATCCCCCACTCAAGAGACCCGGTTATCCAAACAAAGAACATGATGTACAGCGTACACACTAAACAAATATCCGATTCCAAGTTACCGTGGAGACAAACCTCGGTATGTGTCCCGTCCGCATTTTGCGAAGGCAGACAATATCAACATTAACCAAATGTATATAAAAATATCAATATTTATGATATTTATGACACTAATAATCATCATTATATATTTTCACGGTAAATCTATTTAGAGAAACAAATTTTAATACAAATTTTAAAATCTAGTCAAAGTTTTAGATTTGTCACACCCGGATTTAAGGCCAAACCCAGGTGCGTCTCAATGTGTATTAGAATCAAGTCTCACACATATAATGACTCATGGTACAGAAATCAATGCCACATCTTTATTACATAATAAATGTTATGTACAAAATAATTATATAAATACATCATATGATGATGACGACGATCCTCTATAACTATAGTTGACTGGGAGACGGCGACCTAGATCTCCCCGAACCTATCGTAGCATCTTTCATGCTCCTTATCTTGTGATACTGGTTCTTGATATGGTGCGATTATAGTAATGGTAAGCTCCCATACGGTCATTGATAGTCGCCTAGAGGGGGGGTGAATAGGGCGAAAGTGAAATTTACAAATATAAACACAACTACAAGCCGGGTTAGCGTTAGAAATATAATCGAGTCCGAGAGAGGGGGTGAAAACAAATCACAAGCAAATAATGAAGTGAGACACGCGGATTTGTTTTACCGAGGTTCGGTTCTCTCAAACCTACTCCCCGTTGAGGAGGCCACAAAGGCCGGGTCTCTTTCAACCCTTCCCTCTCTCAAACGGTCCTTTCGACCGAGTGAGCTTCTCTTCTCAAATCAAAGCCGGGAACAAAACTTCCCCCGCAAGGGCCACCACACAATTGGTGCCTCTTGCCTTGATTACAATGGAGTTTTGATCACAAGAACAAGTGAGAAAGAAAAGAAGCAATCCAAGCGCAAGAGCTCAAAAGAACACGGCAAATCTCTCTCTCTATTCACTAAAGACTTGTGTGGAGGTGGAGAGGATTTGATCTCTTTGGTGTGTCTAGAATTGAATGCCTAGCTCTTGTAAGTGGTTGAGAAGTGGAAAACTTGGATACAATGAATGGTGGGGTGGTTGGGGTATTTATAGCCCCAACCACCAACTTGACCGTTGGTGGAGGCCGTCTGTTCGATGGCGCACCGGACAGTCCGGTGCACACCGGACATGTCCGGTGCCCCCGCCACGTCATCAGTGCCGTTGGAAATTGACCGTTGGAGTTCTGACTTCTGGGCCCGCCTCGATGTCCGGTGGCGCACCGGACATGCACTGTTCACTGTCCGGTGCGCCAGCATGGGCGTGCCTGACGCCTGCGCGCTCTGGCGCGCATTTATTGCAGTTGCAGGCGACCGTTGGCGCGAAGTAGTCGTTGCTCCGTGGATGCACCGGACAGTCCGGTGCACACCGGACATGTCCGGTGAATTATAGCGGAGCAGCCTTCTGGAATTCTCGAGGCTGGCGAGTTCCGGAGCCGCGACCCGTTGGAGCACCGGACACTGTCTGGTGTACACCGGACAGTCCGGTGAATTATAGCGCGCCGGCTCTGGATTTTCCCGAAGGTGAAGAGTTGGAGTCGGAGTCCTCTGGTGCACCGGACACTGTCCGGTGGTGCACCGGACAGTCCGGTGCGCCAGACCAGAGGAGCCTTCGATTGCCTCTTTGCCCTTTGTTTGAACTCAACACTTGGTCTTTTTATTGGCTATGTGTGAACCTTGGCACCTGTATAACTTATACACTAGAACAAACTTATTTAGTCCAAAGATTTGTGTTGGGCAATTCAACCACCAAAATTATATAGGAACTAGGTGTAAGCCTAATTCCCTTTCAATCTCCCCCTTTTTGGTGATTGATGCCAACACAAACCAAAGCAAATATAGAAGTGCATAATTGAACTAGTTTGCATAATATAGGTGCAAAGGTTGCTTGGAATTGAGCCAATATAAATACTTACAAGATATGCATGGATTGTTTCTTCATTTTTAACATTTTGGACCACGCTTGCACCTCATGTTTTGTTTTTGCAAAAATCTTTTGTAAATCTTTTCAAAGTTCTTTTGCAAATAGTCAAAGGTAAATAAAATAAGAGTTTGCAAAGCATTTTCAAGATTTGAAATTTTCCCCCCCTGTTTCAAATGCTTTTCCTTTGACTACACAAAACTCCCCCTAAATGAAATCCTCCTCTTAGTGTTCAAGAGGGTTTTGATGAATCAATTTTGAAATACTACTTTCTCCCCTTCTTGAACACATTAAGATACCAAATTGACAATTTAAAAAAAATTAGGTGGTGGTGCGGTCCTTTTGCTTTGGGCTAGTACTTTCTCCCCCTTTGGCATGAATCGCCAAAAACGGAGTCATTAGAGCCCTTGAATTACTTTCTCCTTCTTTGGTCATAAATAAAAGAGTGAAGATTATACCAAAGTAGGAGTCCTTTTGTTTTGCTCTCTCCCCCAAGGATAGAGAGCGGCTCGGAGTGACGGCGAAGGATGAGTTACGAAGTGGAAGCCTTTTGTCTTCGCCGAAGACTCCAATTCCCTTTCAATACACCTATGACTTGGTTTGAAATAGACTTGAAAACACATTAGTCATAGCATATGAAAGAGACATGATCAAGGTATATTCATGAGCTATGTATGCAAAAAAGAAATTTCTAGAATCAAGAATATTGAGCTCATGCCTAAGTTTGGTAAAAGATTGTTCATCAAGTGGCTTGGTAAAGATATCGGCTAATTGATCTTTAGTATTAATGTATGCAATCTCGATATCTCCCTTTTGTTGGTGATCCCTAAGAAAATGATACCGAATGGCTATGTGCTTAGTGCGGCTATGCTCGATGGGATTGTCGGCCATTTTGATTGCACTCTCATTATCACATAGCAAAGGGACTTTGGTTAATTTGTAACCGTAGTCCCGCAGGGTTTGCCTCATCCAAAGTAGTTGCACGCAACAATGACCTGCGGCAATGTACTCGGCTTCGACGGTTGAAAGAGCGACCGAATTTTGCTTCTTTGAAGCCCAAGACACCAAGGATCTTCCCAAGAACTGGCAAGTCCCCGATGTGCTCTTTCTATTAATCTTACACCCCGCCCAATCGGCATCCGAATAACCAATTAAATCAAAAGTGGATCCCCAAGGGTACCAAAGCCCAAACTTAGGTGTGTAAGCCAAATATCTCAAGATTCGTTTTACGGCCGTAAGGTGGGATTCCTTAGGGTCGGATTGAAATCTTGCACACATGCATACGGAAAGCATAATATCCGGTCAAGATGCACATAAATAGAGTAATGAACCTATCATCGATCGGTATACCTTTTGATCCACGGACTTACCTCCCGTGTCGAGGTCGAGATGCCCATTAGTTCCCATGGGTGTCTTTATGGGTTTGGCATCCTTCATCCCAAACTTGTTTAGAATATCTTGAGTGTACTTCGTTTGGCTTAGGAAGGTGCCCTCTTGGAGTTGCTTAACTTGAAATCCTAAGAAATACTTCAACTCCCCCATCATAGACATCTCAAACTTTTGTGTCATGATCCTACTAAATTCTTCACATGTAGACTCGTTAGTAGACCCAAATATAATAGCATCAACATAAATTTGGCATACAAACAAGTCATTTTCAAGAGTTTTAGTGAATAGAGTAGGATCGGCCTTGCCGACTTTGAAACCATTTGCAATAAGGAAATCTCTAAGGCATGCATACCATGCTCTTGGGGCTTGCTTTAGCCCGTAAAGCGCCTTAGAGAGCTTATAGACATGGTTAGGATACTCACTGTCTTCAAAGCCGGGAGGTTGCTCAACATAGACCTCTTCCTTGATTGGTCCATTGAGGAAGGCACTTTTCACGTCCATTTGATAAAGCTTAAAGCCATGGTAAGTAGCATAGGCTAATAATATGCGAATTGACTCAAGCCTAGCTACGGGTGCATAGGTTTCATTGAAATCCAAACCTTCGACTTGGGAGTATCCTTTGGCCACAAGTCGGGCTTTGTTCCTTGTCACCACACCATGCTCATCTTGCTTGTTGCAGAAGACCCATTTGGTTCCTACAACATTTTGGTTAGGACGTGGAACTAAATGCCATACCTCATTTCTAGTGAAGTTGTTGAGCTCCTCTTGCATTGCCACCACCCAATCCGAATCTTGAAGTGCTTCCTCTACCCTGTGTGGCTCAATAGAGGAAACGAAAGAGTAATGCTCACAGAAATGTGCAACACGAGATCTAGTGGTTACCCCCTTATGAATGTCGCCGAGGATGGTGTCGACGGGGTGATCTCGTTGAATTGCTTGGTGGACTCTTGGGTGTGGCGGCCTTGGCTCTTGCTCATCCTCCTTTTCTTGATCATTTGTATCTCCCCCTTGATCGTTGCCGTCATTTTGAGGTGGCTCATCTTTTTGATCTTCTTGTTCAACATCTTGAGCCTCATCCTCAATTTGAGTTGGTGGAGATGCTTGCATGGAGGAGGATGGTTGATCTTGTGCATTTGGAGGCTCTTCGGATTCCTTAGGACACACATCCCCAATGGACATGTTTCTTAGCGCGATGCACGGAGCCTCTTCATTACCTATCTCATCAAGATCAACTTGCTCTACTTGAGAGCCGTTAGTTTCATCAAACACAACGTCACATGAGACTTCAACCAGTCCAGTGGACTTGTTAAAGACTCTATATGCCCTTGTGTTTGAGTCATAACCAAGTAAAAAGCCTTCTACAGTTTTAGGAGCAAATTTAGATTTTCTACCTCTTTTGACAAGAATAAAGCATTTGCTACCAAAAACTCTAAAATATGAAATGTTGGGCTTTTTACCGTTTAGGAGTTCATAGGATGTCTTCTTGAGGATTCGGTGAAGATATAACCGGTTGATGGCATAGCAGGCGGTGTTGACTGCCTCGGCCCAAAACCGATCCGAAGTCTTGTACTCATCAAGCATGGTCCTTGCCATGTCCAATAGAGTTCGATTCTTCCTCTCCACTACACCATTTTGTTGTGGGGTGTAGGGAGAAGAGAACTCATGCTTGATGCCCTCCTCCTCAAGAAAGCCTTCGATTTGAGAGTTCTTGAACTCCGTCCCGTTGTCGCTTCTTATTTTCTTGATCCTTAAGCCGAACTCATTTTGAGCCCGTCTCAAGAATCCTTTTAAGGTCTCTTGGGTTTGAGATTTTTCCTGTAAAAAGAATACCCAAGTGAAGCGAGAATAATCATCCACTATTACAAGACAATACTTACTCCCGCCGATGCTTATGTAAGCAATCGGGCCGAATAGATCCATGTGGAGTAGCTCAAGCGGCCTGTCGGTCGTCATGATGTTCTTGTGTGGATGATGGGCACCAACTTGCTTCCCTGCTTGGCATGCGCTACAAATCCTGTCTTTCTCAAAATGAACATTTGTTAGTCCTAAAATGTGTTCTCCCTTTAGAAGCTTATGAAGATTCTTCATCCCAACATGTGCCAGTCGGCGATGCCAGAGCCAGCCCATGTTAGTCTTAGCAATTAAGCAAGTGTCGAGTTCAGCTTTATCAAAATCTACCAAGTATAGCTGACCCTCTAATACTCCCTTAAATGCTATTGAATCATCACTTCTTCTAAAGACAGTGACACCTACATCAGTAAAGAGACAGTTGTAGCCCATTTTGCATAATTGAGATACGGAAAGCAAATTGTAATCTAAAGAATCTACAAGAAAAACATTGGAAATAGTATGGTCAGGTGATATAGCAATTTTACCCAATCCTTTGACCAAACCTTGATTTCCATCCTCGAATGTGATAGCTCGTTGGGGATCTTGGTTTTTCTCATATGAGGAGAACATCTTCTTCTCCCCTGTCATGTGGTTTGTGCACCCGCTGTCGAGTATCCAACTTGAGCCCCCGGATGCATAAACCTACAAAACAATTTTAGTTCTTGACTTTAGGTACCCAAACGGTTTTGGGTCCTTTGGCATTAGAAACAAGAACTTTGGGTACCCAAACACAAGTCTTGGAGCCCTTGTGTTTGCCCCCGACAAACTTGGCAACTACCTTGCCGGATTTGTTAGTAAGCACATAAGAAGCATCAAAAGTTTTAAATGAAATAGTATGATCATTTGATGCAATAGGAGTTTTCTTTCTAGGCAACTTGGCATGGGTTGGTTGCCTAGAGCTAGATGTCTCACCCTTATACATAAAAGCATGGTTAGGGCCAGAGTGAGACTTCCTAGAATGAGTTGTCTTTATTTTGCTCTCGGGATAACCGGCAGGGTACAAAATGTAACCCTCGTTATCCTGAGGCATGGGAGCCTTGCCCTTAACAAAGCTAGACAAATTTTTAGGAGGGGCATTAAGTTTGACCTTGTCTCCCCTTTGGAAGCCAATGCCATCCTTGATGCCAGGGCGTCTCCCATTATAGAGCATACTTCTAGCAAATTTAAATTTTTCATTTTCTAAGTTATGCTCGGCAATTTTAGCATCTAATAATGCTATATGATCATTTTGTTGTTTAATTAAGACCATGTGATCATGAATAGCATTAACATCAATGTCTCTACATCTAGTACAAATAGAAACATGCTCAACATTAGATGTGGAGGGTTTGCATGATTTTAATTCAACAACCTTAGCATGTAATATATCATTCTCATCTCTAAGGTTGGAAATAGTAATATTGCAAATATCAAAATCCTTAGCCTTAGCAATTAAATTTTCATTTTCTACTCTAAGGCTAGCAAGAGAAATGTTCAATTCTTCAATCCTAGCAAGCAAATCATCATTATTATCTCTAGGATTGGGAATTGAAACATTACAAACATGTGAATCATCCTTAACATTTAAACTAGCATTTTCATTCTTAAGGTTGTCAATCATCTCACGGCAAGTGCTTAGCTCACTAGATAGTTTTTGACATTTTTCTACTTCTAGAGCATAAGCATTTTTAACCTTAACATGTTTTTTATTTTCCTTAATAAGGAAGTCTTCTTGGGAATCCAAAAGGTCATCCTTCTCATGGATGGCACTAATTAGTTCATTCAATTTTTCCTTTTGTTCCATGTTAAGGTTGGCAAAGAGAGTACGCAAATTATCTTCCTCATCACTAGCATTATCATCACTAGAAGATTCATATTTAGTGGAGGATTTTGATTTAACCTTCTTTTTGCCGTCCTTTGCCATGAGGCACTTGTGGCCGACGTTGGGGAAGAGGAGTCCCTTGGTGACGGCGATGTTGGCGGCGTCCTCGTCGTCGGAGGAGTCACATGAGCTTTCGTCGGAGTCCCACTCCCGACAAACATGGGCATCGCCACCCTTCTTCTTGTAGTACCTTTTCTTCTCCTTCCTTCTTCCCTTCTTGTCGTCGCCCCTGTCACTATCACTTGATAATGGACATTTAGCTATAAAGTGACCGGGCTTACCACATTTGTAGCAAACCTTCTTGGAGCGGGACTTGTAGTCTTTCCCTCTCCTTTGCTTGAGGATTTGGCGGAAGCTCTTGATGACGAGTGCCATTTCCTCATTGTCGAGCTTGGAGGCGTCGATTGGTTGTCGACTTGGTGTAGACTCCTCCTTCTTTTCTTCCGTCGCCTTGAATGCGACGGGTTGAGCATCGGATGTAGAGGGATCATCAAACTCGTTGATCTTCCTCGAGCCTTCGATCATGCACTCAAAACTTACAAAATTCCCGATGACTTCCTCGGGTGTCATTTTAGTATATCTAGGATTACCACGAATTAATTGAACTTGAGTGGGGTTAAGGAAAATTAGAGATCTTAGAATAACCTTAACCATTTCGTGGTCGTCCCACTTCTTGCTCCCGAGGTTGCGCACTTGGTTCACCAAGGTCTTGAGCCAGTTGTACATGTGTTGTGGCTCTTCCCCTTTGCGAAGCCGGAACCGACCGAGCTCCCCCTCGATCGTTTCCCGCTTGGTGATCTTTGTGAGCTCATCTCCCTCGTGCGCGGTTTTGAGCACATCCCAAACCTCCTTGGCGCTCTTCAACCCTTGAACTTTATTATACCCCTCTCTACTTAAAGAGGCGAGGAGTATTGTTGTTGCTTGAGAGTTGAAGTGCTCGATTTGGGCCACCTCATCCTCATCATAGTCTTCATCCCCTACGGACGGTACCTGTGCACCAAACTCAACAACATCCCATATACTTTTGTGGAGCGAGGTTAGATGAAATCGCATTAAATCACTCCACCTAGCGTAATCTTCACCATCAAAAGTTGGTGGTTTGCCTAATGGGACGGAAAGTAAAGGTGTATGTTTAGAAATGCGAGGGTAGCGTAGGGGGATCTTACTATACTTCTTGCGCTCTTGGCGCTTAGAAGTGACGGATGCCGCGTCGGAGCAGGAGGTGGATGTTGATGAAGTGTCGGTCTCGTAGTAGACCACTTTCCTCATCCTCTTGTGCTTGTCCCCACTCCGATGTGGCTTGTGAGAGGAAGATCTCTCCTTCTTCTCTTTGTGGTCAGAAGAAGATTTCTTCTCCTTCCCTTTGGAGGAGCTCTTCTTCTTCTCCTTCCTCTTGGTGCGGGACTCTTCCGATGAAGTGCTCCCGTGGCTTGTAGTGGGCTTTTCGCCGGTTTCCATCTCCTTCTTGGCGTGATCTCCCGACATCACTTCGAGCGGTTAGGCTCTAATGAAGCATCGGGCTCTGATACCAATTGATAGTCGCCTAGAGGGGGGGTGAATAGGGCGAAAGTGAAATTTACAAATATAAACACAACTACAAGCCGGGTTAGCGTTAGAAATATAATCGAGTCCGAGAGAGGGGGTGAAAACAAATCACAAGCAAATAATGAAGTGAGACACGCGGATTTGTTTTACCGAGGTTCGGTTCTCTCAAACCTACTCCCCGTTGAGGAGGCCACAAAGGCCGGGTCTCTTTCAACCCTTCCCTCTCTCAAACGGTCCTTTCGACCGAGTGAGCTTCTCTTCTCAAATCAAAGCCGGGAACAAAACTTCCCCCGCAAGGGCCACCACACAATTGGTGCCTCTTGCCTTGATTACAATGGAGTTTTGATCACAAGAACAAGTGAGAAAGAAAAGAAGCAATCCAAGCGCAAGAGCTCAAAAGAACACGGCAAATCTCTCTCTCTATTCACTAAAGACTTGTGTGGAGGTGGAGAGAATTTGGTCTCTTTGGTGTGTCTAGAATTGAATGCCTAGCTCTTGTAAGTGGTTGAGAAGTGGAAAACTTGGATACAATGAATGGTGGGGTGGTTGGGGTATTTATAGCCCCAACCACCAACTTGACCGTTGGTGGAGGCCGTCTGTTCGATGGCGCACCGGACAGTCCGGTGCACACCGGACATGTCCGGTGCCCCCGCCACGTCATCAGTGCCGTTGGAAATTGACCGTTGGAGTTCTGACTTCTGGGCCCGCCTCGATGTCCGGTGGCGCACCGGACATGCATTGTTCACTGTCCGGTGCGCCAGCATGGGCGTGCCTGACGCCTGCGCGCTCTGGTGCGCATTTATTGCAGTTGCAGGCGACCGTTGGCGCGAAGTAGCCGTTGCTCCGTGGATGCACCGGACAGTCCGGTGCACACCGGACATGTCCGGTGAATTATAGCGGAGCAGCCTTCTGGAATTCCCAAGGCTGGCGAGTTCCGGAGCCGCGACCCGTTGGAGCACCGGACACTGTCTGGTGTACACCGGACAGTCCGGTGAATTATAACGCGCCGGCTCTGGATTTTCCCGAAGGTGAAGAGTTGGAGTCGGAGTCCTCTGGTGCACCGGACAGTCCGGTGCGCCAGACCAGAGGAGCCTTCGGTTGCCTCTTTGCCCTTTGTTTGAACTCAACACTTGGTCTTTTTATTGGCTATGTGTGAACCTTGGCACCTGTATAACTTATACACTAGAACAAACTTATTTAGTCCAAAGATTTGTGTTGGGCAATTCAACCACCAAAATTATATAGGAACTAGGTGTAAGCCTAATTCCCTTTCAGTCATTGCTCAGCAAGTGTGGGAAAAAATGTAGTGTAAGGCTTATCAAGCAGGATGGTTAAGGTTGATGTCGGCGTTTCGGACCCGCGTGGACCGTCAACCGACTAGTGAATTTGTTGTTGCGTGTCCCTGCCCAGATGGGTCGATGCAAGATGCAACACAAGAGGGAGGATGAGGCTTATGTTATCTTGCACCGGGGTGCTCGTAGTAGGGGTTACAAGCGTCGAGAGAGAGAGAGAGAGGATCGGGCCCTGAGGTGAGCTGTCTGAGTTAGCCTCCTTTGCGTCTCTCCCACTCTGCCTGCCTCTGCTCGCCCTGGTCCGCCCCCTTAGGAAGGCCCTGAACGTCCCCTTTTATAGATACAAGGAGATGGTCCAGATGTACAATGGGGGTGTAGCTATGTGCTAACGTGGCCGACGGAGAAGTGCTTGAGCCCTGTATATGTGCTAACGTGGCCGTCAGAGAAGTGCTTGAGCCCTGTAGAAGCGCAGCTGGCGGTGCGGCATGGATCCTGCTGACGTTTCCTTGCTTCCGTAGGGAGCTGAGAACCATCGACGTCATGGACGCACACGGGGAACCATCATTACCTGTTACCGGAGTAATCTAGATGGGACACCGGTCTTGTTCCTTCGCAGCCTGAGGCAGCTAGCTAGGGGTAGGGTAATGATGTATCCCCTGTGGCGTGGTCGGTCCGAGGCCGAGGTCGGGCGAGGTGGAGACTTCTCCCGAGGCCGAGGCCCGAGGTCGGGCGAGACGGAGACCTTCTCCTGCGACCGAGGCTGAGGCCAAGGCCTGGGGTCGGGCGAGGCGGAGCTCCCAGTTGCGCTCGAGGCTGAACTCGAGGGAGGTCGTGACTTACTGTCGTTGGTTTTACCCTGGTGGTTGGCACAGTAGTCGGAACGGGGTGAATAGCGTTGTTTTCCTGTCAGAACGGTCAGTAAAGGGGCGAAGTGACTGCGGTCACTTCGACCTTGCCGACTGAGGCGCGCGTGTCAGGATAAGGTGTCAGGCGATCCCCGCATTAAATGTGCATGCGATACGGTCGGTTGGTAAGGCGATTTGGCCGAGGTCGCTGCACGACAAAGTTTGCCCGAGCTTGGCTTCGGGCGAGCCGAGGGTGCGCCCACTGCTTGAGGAGGTCCTCGGGCGAGGCGTGAATCCGTCCGGGACTACTGTTCTCGCCTGAGGCCGGGCTCGGGCGAGGCGAGATCGCGTCCCTTGGTAGACGAGGCCTTGACTTGAACCGTACTTATCAGTCTTTGCGGTTTGTTCTGAAGATGTTTTCCAGCCATGTTAAGGAGTGTTGGGGGTACCCGTAATTATGGTACCCGACAGTAGCCCCCGAGCCTCGAAGGGAGTGTAGGTACTTGCTTGGAGGTTCTGCCGGATTTTTTGCAAGGGGACTAGCCCTTCTCGGTTATATTTGGTTCCAATGGGTGCGCACGAGCGCACCCGTCGGGTGTAGCCCCCGAGGCCTCAGAGGAGTGGTTTGACTCCTCTGAGGTCTTAATTCTTTTTGTTATGCCTTGGTCGGCCTTGTTGTTCCCTCATGCGGCCTGGCCGCAGCCCGGGTGCATGGTCAGGCTCCGAGTCTTTAAGTTGGTTTGTCGACGTGGTCGACAATTTGGCCGTAGCCTGGTGCGAGAGCAGCCTCCGAGCCTCTGTACGGAGCGAGAGGACGATCGAGGGTTGTCTCGGCTTTTATTGTACGCCCCTTCATCGCCTTTCCGCAAGGAGGAAGGGGGGGAAGCGCCATGTTACCCTCGGAGGGCACCGAACATGGTGTTTCCAGTGAGTTGTTATCGGGTGATCTGAGTGGACGCCCGAGCCCCGTTCGATAAGGGTCGGCTAGTGGCCCAGAGGCGCGCTCCAAAAGTACCTACAAGTGATTTGCTGGACCCGGACCCATTTGATAGGGTCCGAGGGCTCGGTGCCTCCCTCCGGTGGGATTCCATTACAAATCGTTCCTGCTGGTCTCGGAAATGTCCTAGGGTACCTCGGGAGCGTAGCCCGAGCCTCGGCCATGTAACGGACGTACCCAGGGTCATCCCTGACTCTGCATGCTCTAGGCGGCTGTCGAACCCTTCCGAGGGGCCAGCCTTCGAACCCCTGATCAGTAAAGGGCTCGGAGCCCGAGTGCTCTGGGGCGGTTGCCGAACCCCGCAGGGCGCAATCCTTCGAACCCCTGATCAGTAGGAGGGCTCGGGGCCCGTTTCCTTCGCTGAGAAGGATCCTTTTTCGAAATATCCCCTTTCCCGATCCCTGTGGCAAGAGAGAGAGAGAGGAAAAGAAAAAGGATATGAATTTAAATAATGTGGCGCACCTTTTTTGGCGCGGTCATCATGACAGAGGTGGAACGGCGCCCGCTTCGCCTGCCAGAGGTGTTAATGCGACGAGATGGGCGATTCGCGGGGCGTCTGTTGCGCGTGCACGAGTCATTCGAGGAACAGAAAAATCGTTTCACTTTTGAGTTTGAATTTCGCGATGGGTTTAGGCGAAGTTTTGGGTGGATCTCGCCCGGGTCTTTATATACCCGGAAGAGGGGCCGGTGGTGGTTCTTTACCCTGCCATTTGTGCTTGCCTTCTGCTTTTGTTTCCGCAACCTAAGAGAGTAGACAGAGAAAACCGTGCACCTCATCCCCTCCGCCTCCACCACCTCCGTTCGGCGATGGCTGACAAGGTGACCGTCGTTCCGCCGCGCGACCCGTGGCCTTTCTCCACCATTACTGTGGAGGATCTGGAGGCCCTTGTTACCGATGGTTTGCTCCGTCCTCTCTCCAGCGGGCCGCAGCCGGAGTGGATGGCCCCCGAGAGCGAGGCCGACCCGACTCCGCCGCTGGGGTACGTGGTCAGTTTCATCCCCTTCCATGAGCGGGGGTTTGGAGTGCCAGCGAGCCGCTTCATGCGGGCGCTCCTGCACTACTATGGGGTGGAGCTGCATAACTTCAACCCCAACTCTATTGCGCAAGCGGCCATCTTCGCGACGGTTTGCGAGGGTTTTTTGGGGATTGACCCTCACTGGGACCTGTGGACCCATCTCTTCTTCGTGGAGTTCTTCACCGCGTCGACGGACGTGAAGAAGGTCCGTATGGCGGTGTGGGCCGGTGGCTGCACCCTCCAGCTGAGGTTGGGGCGCGCGCAGCAGTACATCCCTGCCTCCCTTGTGTCTTCGAACAAGGGGTGGCAGAACCGGTGGTTTTATCTCCAGAACGATGACGGGATGCTTCCGCCGTTTTCTCAACGAGTGGTGACCGCCGCCGGCAATAACTGGCGCTGGGGGGCCACGCGCGAGAACCAGGAGAAGCTCCAGCCTATTCTGCATGCCTTGCAGAAGTTACGAGATGAGGGCCTTACCGCTGCGGGGGTCATCGCCGCTATCCATCGCCGGAGGGTGCTCCCTTTGGCAGAGCGGCGATTGCGGCTCTCGGAGATGAAGCCGGGGGTCGATTTGGAGGGCTCGCGGATGTCCTCGACCTCCCTCTCCGCCGACGACCTCCTCAAGCGGGTAGCGGGTACGGTAGGGAGGCTGGATGCTGACGCCCTTAGCTAGCCCGCGATGCGTCCCGACCGTGGGTATGTGTCCCTGGTAAGTGTCTGATCCTCCTTCTATTTTGCGCCGAGTTTTCTACGCCTTTGATTCTTACTGTTGAGATTTTTGTTCGTCCCCAGGGGTTGATGAGTTTTAAACTCTCCCTTCCACCGGTCCCGGAGGACGCGGCGGACCGAACCGCGCGTAGGCTCACCGCAGAGAAGGAAAAGGAGAAGAAGGACGCAGAAAAGGCCCGAGCTCGCGAGAGGATGCGAGCTCGGGAAGCCTTGGAGAAGCGTCGTCGGAGGCAGGCGAGGGATGGGCTCCCATTGGAGCCGTCGCCGGAGACGCCTGACGACGACGACGATGATGATGATGATGACGAAGACGATGACATGGCAGCCCGACTTGGCCTCAGCCTGGATCCGAGGCTGGGCCAGGGGTCGCCGAGCTAGCCTCCAGGTGGGCTGGCACCATCAGTGTTTGGGGCCGGGACACCAAGGTCCCGGTCCGAGGAGCGGAGGCGGGCCGAGGGGGTACTTGACCCCTTGGCCGAGATAATTGGGGCGACTCCGGGGGGTCAGGCCAAACCACATGCCCCCCAAGAGCAGGTGCCCGCGTCGGCCGTACAGGAGGCCGGTCCCTCGGCCGTCATGACGACGCCTGGGCAGGCAGTTCTTTCGGCGCCTCAGGCGTCCGAGGTGGAAGCAGCGTCGAAGCCGGCTGCGGAGCAACCCTCGGCAGCTGATAGTCGCCTAGAGGGGGGGGTGAATAGGGCGAAACTGAAATTCTCAAAAATAATCACAACTACAAGCCGGGTTAGCGTTAGAAATATAATAGAGTCCGCGAGAGAGGGTGCAAAACAAATCGCAAGCGAATAATGAAGTGAGACAAGCGGATTTGTTTTACCGAGGTTCGGTTCTCTCAAACCTACTCCCCGTTGAGGAGGCCACAAAGGCCGGGTCTCTTTCAACCCTTACCCTCTCTCAAACGGTCCCTTGGACCGAGTGAGCTTTTCTTCTCAATCACTTGGAACACAAAGTTCCCACAAGGACCACCACAAGATTGGTGTCTCTTGCCTCAATTACAAGTGAGTTTGATCGCAATGAAGATCGAAAGAAAGCACGATTGCAAAAGCCAAGCAACAAGAGCGACAAATAACACACGGATCACTTTCTCTCTTAAGTCACTAATCACTAATGATCTCTTTTCTCAATTGTGAAACTTGGAGAGATTGGAAGCTTTGAATGTGTCTTGGAATGAATTGCTAGCTCTTGTATTGAATGTTGAAGGTTGGAATGCTTGGGTGTTATGAATGGAGGTGGTTGGGGTGGTATTTATAGCCCCCAACCACTTCCTAGCCGTTGCTCCATTCTGCCGACCGCGGACGGTCCGCCTGCCTGGTCCGGACGGTCCGCGCCTGTAGATCAACGGCTGAAAATGCAACGGTCAGCAGTAACAGCTATATCAACGGCTATATTGCATTTAATGCGTCGTCAGATGTCAGATAAAGCCAGGCGCGGACGGTCCGGTCGTGCACCCCGGACGGTCCGCGCGGACGCTATAATTCATTTTTCCGAACCCGTCACCTTCGGGTTTTTTGGTTCCTCACCTACCGGACGGTCCGCGCCTGAGGCCAGACGGTCCGCTCTTTTCCTCCGGACGGTCCATAGTGCAGACTCAGATTTTTGCATTGGTTCTGTCCGAGGGTCATCCTGGTGGTGCGGACGGTCCGCCGCAAGGGCCCGGACGGTCCGCGCTTGGCCTGTTTTTCCAAAAAGCTTCTCCTATCCGGAATAATCTACGGTATTCCGGACAGTCGATTTAGTATAGTTGTAGATGAACCTTTGACACCTGTAGAACATATAATCTAGAGCAAACTAGTTAGTCCAATTATTTGTGTTGGGCATTTCAACCACCAAAATCAATTAGGAAGTAGGTGTAAGCCTAATTCCCTTTCAATCTCCCCCTTTTTGGTGATTGATGCCAACACAAACCAAAGCAAATATAAAAGTGCATAATTGAACTAGTTTGCATAATGTAAGTGCAAAGGTTGCTTGGAATTGAGCCAATATAAATACTTACAAGATATGCATGAATTGTTTCTTTCATTCTTAATATTTTGGACCACGCTTGCACCACATGTTTTGTTTTTGCAAACTTCTTTTGTAAATCCTTTTCAAAGTTCTTTTGCAAATAGTCAAAGGTAAATGAGTAAGATTTTGCAAAGCATTTTCAAGATTTGAAATTTTCTCCCCCTGTTTCAGATGCTCCTCCTTTGACTAAACAAAACTCCCCCTAAATGAGATCCTCCTCTTAGTGTTCAAGAGGGTTTTGATATATCTTTTTGAAATACTACTTTCTCCTCCTTTTGAACACAATAGGAAACCAATTGATAATATTTTTGGAAAACGCGAAGTTTTTGAAATTGGTGGTGGTGCGGTCCTTTTGCTTTGGGCCCTGACTTTCTCCCCTTTGGCATGAATCGCCAAAAACGGAATCATTAGAGCCCTTGAAATTTCTTTCTCCTCCTTTGGTCATAAATAAAGGAGTGAAGATTATACCAAAGTAGGAGTCCTTTTGTTTTGCTCTCTCCCCCAAAGATAGAGAGCGGCTCGGAGTGACGGCGAAGGATGAGTTACGAGTGGAAGCCTTTGTCTTCGCCGAAGACTCCAATTCCCTTTCAATACACCTATGACTTGGTTTGAAATAGACTTGAAAATACATTAGTCATAGCATATGAAAGAGACATGATCAAAGGTATATTTATGAGCTATGTGTGCAAGTTAACAAAAGAAATTGCTAGAATCAAGAATATTGAGCTCATGCCTAAGTTTGGTAAAAGATTGTTCATCAAGTGGTTTGGTAAAGATATCGGCTAATTGATCTTTAGTATTAATGTATGCGATCTCGATATCTCCCTTTTGTTGGTGATCCCTAAGAAAATGATACCGAATGGCTATGTGCTTAGTGCGGCTGTGCTCGACGGGATTGTCGGCCATTTTGATTGCACTCTCATTATCACATAGAAGAGGAACTTTGGTTAGTTTGTAACCGTAGTCCCGCAGGGTTTGCCTCATCCAAAGCAATTGCGCGCAACAATGGCCTGCGGCAATGTACTCGGCTTCGGCAGTAGAAAGAGCGACCGAATTTTGCTTCTTTGAAGCCCAAGACACCAAGGATCTTCCCAAGAACTGGCAAGTCCCCGATGTGCTCTTTCTATTAATCTTACACCCCGCCCAATCGGCATCCGAATAACCAATTAAATCAAAAGTGGATCCCCGAGGGTACCAAAGCCCAAACTTAGGAGTATAAGCCAAATATCTCAAGATTCGTTTTACGGCCGTAAGGTGGGATTCCTTAGGGTCGGATTGGAATCTTGCACACATGCAAACGGAAAGCATAATGTCCGGTCAAGATGCACATAAATACAACAATGAACCAATCATCGACCGGTATACCTTTTGATCCACGGACTTACCTCCCGTGTCGAGGTCGAGATGCCCATTTGTTCCCATGGGAGTCTTGATGGGCTTGGCATCCTTCATTCCAAACTTGGTTAGAATGTCTTGAGTGTACTTCGTTTGACAAATGAAGGTGCCCTCTTGGAGTTGCTTGACTTGAAATCCTAGAAAATACTTCAACTCCCCCATCATAGACATCTCGAATTTTTGTGTCATGATCCTACTAAATTCTTCACAAGTAGATTCGTTAGTAGACCCAAATATGATATCATCAACATAAATTTGGCATACAAACAAATCATTGTCAAGAATTTTAGTGAACAAAGTAGGATCGGCCTTGCCGACTTTGAAGCCATTAGCAATAAGGAAATCTCTAAGGCATTCATACCATGCTCTTGGGGCTTGCTTGAGCCCATAAAGCGCCTTAGAGAGCTTATAGACATGGTTAGGGTACTTACTATCTTCAAAGCCGGGAGGTTGCTCAACATAGACTTCTTCCTTGATTGGTCCATTGAGGAAAGCACTCTTCACGTCCATTTGATAAAGCTTGAAGCCATGGTAAGTAGCATAGGCTAATAATATGCGAATTGATTCAAGCCTAGCTACGGGTGCATAGGTTTCACCAAAATCCAAACCTTCGACTTGTGAATAACCCTTGGCCACGAGTCGAGCTTTGTTCCTTGTCACCATACCATGCTCGTCTTGCTTGTTGCGGAAGACCCATTTGGTTCCTACAAAATTTTGGTTAGGATGTGGAACTAAATGCCATACCTCATTCCTAGTGAAGTTGTTGAGTTCCTCTTGCATCGCCACCACCCAATCCGAATCTTGAAGTGCTTCCTCTACCCTGTGTGGCTCAATAGAGGAAACAAAAGAGTAATGCTCACAAAAATGTGCAACACGAGATCTAGTGATTACCCCCTTATGAATGTCGCCGAGGATGGTGTCGACGGGGTGATCTCGTTGTATTGCTTGGTGGACTCTTGGGTGTGGCGGCCTTGGTTCTTGCTCATCCTCCTTTTCTTGATCATTTGCATCTCCCCCTTGATCATTGCCGTCATCTTGAGGTGGCTCATTTGCTTGATCTTCTACTTCATCAACTTGAGCTTCATCCTCATTTTGAGTTGGTGGAGATGCTTGAGTGGAGGAGGATGGTTGATCTTGTGTATGTGGAGGCTCTTCGGATTCCTTAGGACACACATCCCCAATGGACATGTTCCTTAGCGCTATGCATGGAGCCTGTTCTTCACCTAACTCATCAGGATCAACTTGCTCTACTTGAGAGCCGTTAGTCTCATCAAACACAACGTCACAAGAAACTTCAACAAGTCCTGAGAACTTGTTAAAGACTCTATATGCCCTTGTGTTTGAGTCATATCCTAGTAAAAAGCCTTCTACAGTTTTAGGAGAAAATTTAGATTTTCTACCTCTTTTAGCAAGTATAAAACATTTGCTACCAAAAACTCTAAAATATGAAATGTTGGGCTTTTTACCGGTTAGGAGTTCATAGGATGTCTTCTTGAGGATTCGGTGTAGATACAACCGGTTGATGGCGTAGCAAGCGGTGTTGACCGCCTCGGCCCAAAACCGATCCGAAGTTTTGTACTCATCAAGCATGGTTCTTGCCATGTCCAATAGAGTTCTATTCTTCCTCTCTACTACACCATTTTGTTGTGGCGTGTAGGGAGAGGAGAACTCATGCTTGATGCCCTCCTCCTCAAGGAAGCCTTCAATTTGAGAGTTCTTGAACTCCGTCCCGTTGTCGCTTCTAATTTTCTTGATTCTTAAGCCGAACTCATTTTGAGCCCGTCTCAAGAATCCCTTTAAGGTCTCTTGGGTATGAGATTTTTCCTGTAAAAAGAACACCCAAGTGAAGCGAGAATAATCATCCACAATAACTAGACAGTACTTACTCCCGCCGATGCTTATGTAAGCAATCGGGCCGAATAGATCCATGTGTAGGAGCTCCAGTGGCCTATCGGTCGTCATGATGTTTTTGTGTGGATGATGGACACCAACTTGCTTTCCTGCTTGACATGCGCTACAAATCCTGTCTTTCTCAAAATGAACATTTGTTAATCCTAAAATGTGCTCTCCCTTTAGAAGCTTATGAAGATTCTTCATCCCAACATGGGCTAGTCGGCGGTGCCAGAGCCAACCCATGTTAGTCTTAGCAATTAAGCAAGTGTCGAGTTCAGCTCTATCAAAATCTACCAAGTATAGCTGACCCTCTAACACTCCCTTAAATGCTATTGAATCATCACTTCTTCTAAAGACAGTGACACCTACATCAGTGAATAGACAGTTGTAGCCCATTTGACATAATTGTGAAACGGAAAGCAAATTGTAATCTAAAGAATCTACAAGAAAAACATTGGAAATAGAATGGTCAGGAGATATAGTAATTTTACCAAGACCTTTGACCAAACCTTGATTTCCATCCCCAAATGTGATAGCTCGTTGGGAATCTTGGTTTTTCTCGTAGGAGAACTTCTTCTTCTCCCCTGTCATGTGGTTTGTGCACCCGCTGTCGAGTATCCAACTTGAGCCCCCGGATGCATAAACCTACAAAACAAGTTTAGTTCTTGACTTTAGGTACCCAAATGGTTTTGGGTCCTTTGGCATTAGACACAAGAACTTTGGGTACCCAAACACAACTCTTTGACCCCTTGTGCTTGCCCCCAACATATTTGGCAACTACCTTGCCGGATTTGTTAGTCAAAACATAAGATGCATCAAAAGTTTTAAAAGAAATATTATGATCATTTGATGCAATAGAAATTTTCTTCTTAGGCAACTTAGCACGGGTTGATTGCCTAGAACTAGATGTCTCACTCTTATACATAAAAGCATGGTTAGAACCAGAGTGAGACTTCCTAGAATGAATTTTCCTAATTTTGTCCTCGGGATAACCGGCAGGATATAAAATGTAACCCTCGTTATCCTGAGGCATGGGAGCCTTGCCCTTAACAAAATTTGACAATCTTTTAGGAGGGGCACTAATTTTGACATTGTCTCCCCTTTGGAAGCCAATGCCATCCTTAATGCCAGGGCGTCTCCCATTATAAAGCATGCTACGAGCAAATTTAAATTTCTCATTTTCTAAGTTGTGCTCGACAATTTTAGCATCTAATTTTGCTATATGATCATTTAGTTGTTTAATTAAAGTCATGTGATCATGAATAGCATTGATATCAACATCTCTACATCTAGTACAAATAGAAGTGTGCTCAACGGTAGATGTAGAGGGTTTGCAAGATTTTAGTTCTACAACCTTAGCATGCAATATTTCATTTTTACTTCTAAGGTCGGAAATAGTAGCATTGCAAACATCAAAATCTTTAGCCTTAGCAAGCAATTTTTCATTTTCATTTCTAAGGCTAGCAAGAGAAATGTTCAATTCTTCAATCCTAGCAAGCAAATCATCATTATTTTCTCTAGGATTGGGAATTGAAACATTACAAACATGTGAATCAACCTTAGCATTTAAACTAGCATTTTCATTCCTAAGGTTGTCAATCATCTCACGACAAGTGCTTAGCTCACTAGATAATTTTTCACATTTCTCAATTTCTAGAGCATAAGCATTTTAACCTTAACATGCTTTTTATTTTCCTTGATTAGGAAGTCCTCTTGGGAGTCCAAGAGGTCATCCTTTTCATGGATGGCACTAATTAGCTCATTTAGTTTTTCCTTTTGTTCCATGTTAAGGTTGGCAAAAAGAACGCGCAAGTTATCCTCCTCATTGCTAGCATCATCCTCATCACTAGAGGTTTCATATTTAGTGGAGGATCTTGATTTTACCTTCTTCCTTTTGCCGTCCTTTGCCATGAGGCACTTGTGGCCGACGTTGGGGAAGAGGAGTCCCTTGGTGACGGCGATGTTGGCGGCGTCCTCGTTGTCGGAGGAGTCGCTAGAGCTTTCGTCGGAGTCCCACTCCCGACAAACATGGGCATCGCCGCCTTTCTTCTTGTAGTACCTCTTCTTTTCTCTCCTCTTGCCCTTCTTGTCGTTATCCCTGTCACTGTCACTTGATAATGGACATCTTGCAATAAAGTGACCGGGCTTACCACACTTGTAGCAAACCTTCTTGGAGCGGGACTTGTAGTCTTTCCCCCTCCTATGTTTGAGGATTTGGCGGAAGCTCTTGATGACGAGCACCATTTCCTCATTGTCAAGCTTGGAGGCGTCTATTGGTTGTCGACTTGGTGTAGACTCCTCCTTCTTTTCCTCCGTTGCCTTGAATGCGACGGGTTGAGCTTCGGATGTGGAGGGATCATCAAGCTCGTTGATCTTCCTCGAGCCTTCGATCATGCACTCAAAACTTACAAAATTCCCGATAACTTCC
Organism: Zea mays; assembly: GCF_902167145.1. Lineage (NCBI taxonomy): Eukaryota > Viridiplantae > Streptophyta > Magnoliopsida > Poales > Poaceae > Zea > Zea mays. Next base: position 127,774,941 of record NC_050105.1, on the reverse strand, counting down.
TCGGGGGTCATTTTAGTATATCTAGGATTACCACGAATTAATTGAACTTGAGTGGGGTTAAGGAAAATGAGAGATCTTAGAATAACCTTAACCATTTCGTGGTCGTCCCACTTCTTGCTCCCGAGGTTGCGCACTTGGTTCACCAGGGTCTTGAGCCGGTTGTACATGTGTTGTGGCTCTTCCCCTTTGCGAAGCCGGAACCGACCAAGCTCCCCCTCGATCGTTTCCCGCTTGGTGATCTTTGTGAGCTCATCTCCCTCGTGCGCGGTTTTGAGCACATCCCAAATCTCCTTGGCGCTCTTCAACCCTTGAACTTTGTTATACTCCTCTCTACTTAGAGAGGCGAGGAGTATTGTTGTTGCTTGAGAGTTGAAGTGCTCGATTTGGGCCACCTCATCCTCATCATAGTTTTCATCCCCTACGGACGGTACCTATGCACCAAACTCAACAACATCCCATATACTTTTGTGGAGCGAGGTTAGATGAAATCGCATTAAATCACTCCACCTAGCGTAATCTTCACCATCAAAAGTTGGTGGTTTGCCTAATGGGACGGAAAGTAAAGGTGTATGTTTAGAAATGCGAGGGTAGCGTAGGGGAATCTTACTATACTTCTTGCGCTCTTGGCGCTTAGAAGTGACGGATGCCGCGTCGGAGCCGGATGTGGATGTCGATGAAGTGTCGGTCTCGTAATAGACCACCTTCCTCATCCTCTTGTGCTTATCCCCACTCCGATGCGGCTTGTGAGAAGAAGATTTCTCCTTCTTCTCTTTGTGGTGAGAAGAAGATTTCTTCTTCTTCCCTTTGTTGGAGGAGTTCTTCTTCTTCTCCTTCCTCTTGGTGCGGGACTCTTCCGATGAAGTGCTCCCGTGGCTTGTAGTGGGCTTTTCGCCGGTCTCCATCTCCTTCTTGGCGTGATCTCCCGACATCACTTCGAGCGGTTAGGCTCTAATGAAGCACCGGGCTCTGATACCAATTGATAGTCGCCTAGAGGGGGGGTGAATAGGGCGAAACTGAAATTCTCAAAAATAATCACAACTACAAGCCGGGTTAGCGTTAGAAATATAATAGAGTCCGCGAGAGAGGGTGCAAAACAAATCGCAAGCGAATAATGAAGTGAGACAAGCGGATTTGTTTTACCGAGGTTCGGTTCTCTCAAACCTACTCCCCGTTGAGGAGGCCACAAAGGCTGGGTCTCTTTCAACCCTGTCAAACGGTCCCTCGGACCGAGTGAGCTTTTCTTCTCAATCACTTGGAACACAAAGTTCCCACAAGGACCACCACAAGATTGGTGTCTCTTGCCTCAATTACAAGTGAGTTTGATCGCAATGAAGATCGAAAGAAAGCACGATTGCAAAAGCCAAGCAACAAGAGCGACAAATAACACACGGATCACTTTCTCTCTTAAGTCACTAATCACTAATGATCTCTTTTCTCAATTGTGAAACTTGGAGAGATTGGAAGCTTTGAATGTGTCTTGGAATGAATTGCTAGCTCTTGTATTGAATGTTGAAGGTTGGAATGCTTGGGTGTTATGAATGGAGGTGGTTGGGGTGGTATTTATAGCCCCCAACCACTTCCTAGCCGTTGCTCCATTCTGCCGACCGCGGACGGTCCGCCTGCCTGGTCCGGACGGTCCGCGCCTGTAGATCAACGGCTGAAAATGCAACGGTCAGCAGTAACAGCTATATCAACGGCTATATTGCATTTAATGCGTCGTCAGATGTCAGATAAAGCCAGGCGCGGACGGTCCGGTCGTGCACCCCGGACGGTCCGCGCGGACGCTATAATTCATTTTTCCGAACCCGTCACCTTCGGGTTTTTTGGTTCCTCACCTACCGGACGGTCCGCGCCTGAGGCCGGACGGTCCGCTCTTTTCCTCCGGACGGTCCATAGTGCAGACTCAGATTTTTGCATTGGTTCTGTCCGAGGGTCATCCTGGTGGTGCGGACGGTCCGCCGCAAGGGCCCGGACGGTCCGCGCTTGGCCTGTTTTTCCAAAAAGCTTCTCCTGTCCGGAATAATCTACGGTATTCCGGACAGTCGATTTAGTATAGTTGTAGATGAACCTTTGACACATGTAGAACATATAATCTAGAGCAAACTAGTTAGTCCAATTATTTGTGTTGGGCATTTCAACCACCAAAATCAATTAGGAAGTAGGTGTAAGCCTAATTCCCTTTCAGCAGCGCCTGCGGAGACTGGGGACCGAGGGGTCTCTCCGCATGCACGATTGGCCTTGCCCCGGAGCGGGTAAGTATCTGAGGATACCACTGTTTTGGTTTTTTTCGTCGTGTGCCTTGAACTTGCCCTCTCTCTTTCTTTAAGCAAGCGGAGGCAGGGCTCGGCTGGTCTGGCCCCCACGAAGGCCCTTAAGATGAAGCCGGCTTCTGCAGCCGGTGCTACGGCGCGCCACGCCGGTTGGCTGGCCTCCGCACAAGGCGCCCTCCGGCGGGGGGCCCAGGCGGCGCAGGTTGCCCTGGGGCAAGCCTCCCAGGTTAACCCCCCTGTTGGAGCGGCCATCGTGCCGGGGGAGGCCGTTGACGTGGCCGCGGTTCCGAGCCTGCCTGTCTTGTTGCCGGCGCCGGCATCGATTCCTGCCGGGGCCGTCGCTGATTCGCCCGCGGAGCCGCCCGTCGCCGCCGACGTCGGGATGGTTGAGGCGCCGCCGCCCGTGGTCATCCCCGACCTCCCCATTCTTGGCCATGAGGAGAGGGCGGCCGTCGTTGCCAAGGTCGGTGATCGGAGGCCTGCCACCTTAGCCGAGGGGAGGCCCAATACGTCGACTACGGCGGTGCCTGATGCATCGGCTGCAGGGGGACCTGACGCCTTGGTCGAGGGGCGCGTAGAACCATGGCCCATCTTGGGGAGCAGCGGTCTCATCCCCACACAGCTCAATCCCAATGAGTGGTGTGGGCAGCCGCTCTCGTTTTGGAGCCGCGACACCTCGGAGCCCCTCCTCTCCCTCAATGATGAGTTGGAGGAGCAGTCTCGGAATAATTTACGTTAATATACCGAGGCGGCGATGAGGTCGCTGCGGTCGGCCATGGAAATCCTTTCCAGGGATGTCCCCAGGGTTTTCCAGGTAAGGATTTAGACGTACACCTCGCTTGACCAGGACATTCTTTGTGATATCATGTTTTCCTTCCTCAGGAACTTGCGAACGTGAGCACCGCCAAGTCGCTGTTCATACACCGCGAGAGCGACGTCTGGGATTCACTGCGGTCCCAGTGGCCCACGCTTACCGAGGCCAATGAGCGCCTCGCCCAACGGAGCGCCGAGGTGGCGGACCTTCGGCTGCTCTGTGATGAGCTGAAGTCGGAGGCAGCGGCGACGTGAGCAGAGGCGGCGTCGGCACGAGCGGAGGCTTCGTCGGCCTAGGAGTAGGTGGCTTCCTGTAACACCCTAAATCTAGCAGAAACAAACAACCCTATTTGGACTATTAAATTTTAGTAGAAAGGAAAATATATATGTTAAATAATGAAATAGTGATATAATTGAATGGAACAATTTCTTGAAATGGTAAAATTTATAAAGTGTTTGATGCATTCATGCTGAAACAAGTTTTGCTTGATTTGAATTTTGAATCCAATCTTTAAATTCGACCTTTGTGATGAAAATCTCATTTTATAAATGGATTGCTAAAGTAATGTTTTTGGAAAGTATGTGTTTTGAGATGTTAATTTTTTTAGTGTTTATGAACATTCCAAATTTTTAAATTTATTTCTCTTATATGAAAGCGTGTTTTACTTAAAATTTGAAATTATCCCTAAAATTATTTATAAGTTTTATTTAGTTAATAATAAAATTTGGATTTATTCGGGATCTTTGAAAAAATTTATATATACATTTATTTTGAACAAAAAGAGAAAAAAATAAACAAAATTTCTAATTGGCCGTATGGCCCAAACTTAGTCACACGTCTCTCTTCCATTCTTTATTCTACTTCCTAGTTACTTGTGTGTGGGGCCCACCAGCAGTCCCTCACGTACCTAGCCAAGTCTGCTTCCAATCGTTTCTAGCTCTGAGGAAAAATGACCGGCCACTAGGACGCGACCTCGCTGCCGATCGGTTTTTCGGCTCCCTATGCCCGCCTCCTCATCTTCCCTAAAGTGGAGCTCGCCAACCTCCGTCCACGACACGTCCTCTCCCCTTTCTTCCCCAGTGCGCTCGCGTCGCAGACCGTTTCCCCTCCTCCGCGACAGTTTCTTCTATCTCCATTAATGGCTACAATTGCTCCTCCCCATAATTCCTCTTTCGGCGTACGTTTCTTCTTCCCTGGGATATAAATCAAAGCACCACGCCTGTAACGATTCCCTTCTAGATTTTCCCTGTCTCTTCCCCTCCCGTCCTTGCTTATAAATGGAGCCACAATGCAGTTGCTCCTCCTCCCCCCTAACCCCCCCCCCCCCCCCCCCCGCTACTCTCTTCCTGCTCTGCTCTGACGCCCATCTTCGTGCTACTCGTCCGGAGCAGCGCCACCGCACACCACCGAGCCTTCCTCTTCAGCAGCTCCCTCCTCTATTAGGCTTCCTGCTCACGACATCAAGACTCCGTTGCTATCATCACATGCTCCTCGGTGCCACGTTGCATCGTCGCTGGGACTTCCTACTACGTCGACAATCCTCACCTGTGTCATGACCAACCTCACGCCGTGATCATGCCTGACGTCGGAGCACCACGATCGAAGCTTCGCCCCATGTTAAGTCCCCTGCGCCGAAGCTCTCTCCCTACAGCTTATTTCCACCCTGTTCCTTTCTCGCCCAAGGTACAAGCAAGGTCCTTTTGTGCGCTAACCCCTCTCATCTACAGTTAATTCCGCTCTAGCCCTCCCGATGAATTTTAATTTTATAAAATGGTTATGTATTGTATAGGTTGATATTTGTATTATTGTTAACTTCATGAGCCGATGCAAAATATTCAAAATTAATATTTACAACAATTTCCACAAGTAAATTTGAGTTATGATTGTTATAATTAATCTAAGAGTAGTTTTATAAATAAAATAATATTAAAATGGCTTTTCAATAGATATCATGTTCTCATAATTTAATAATGTTTATTATAGTTGTTTAAGTATAGTTTTCTTAAATAAAATTTTAAAAGAAACCGTAGACCATATGTTTCTTAATACAAATAGAAGATAAATTAATAGATTATTTATATTTTCTTAATTAAAAGATAACAAGGGTCATTACTTTTGTAAACTAAATGATAGTTTATACATAATTTCCTCTCTAATGAATTAGATCATTTAGATTATTTGTCCCAACAATAGAATTAAAAATAATTAATAGATTAATTATCCTTTATCATAATTTATTAATCAAACCTATAGTAAATTTGTTCTTAACCAAATTTATGACATGATTAATGAGTTCATAGAATTTAGTCCACATTATATACGGATCACTTAGTTTTTCCTAAAGGATAAAATAAAGTAATAAGAGTTTAAGTTCTTTTATAACTTAAAATGTTACTTTATATATTGACTTCGAATATAATAATATAGGCTATGTATTTTCAAATGAAACTAAAAGATAGTTGTTTGTTCATTGTCTGTTACATAAAAGTTCATTTAAGGCATATACCATAACTTTCCATAAATAGGTGTTTAATAATAATGACCTCTTCACATAAAACCTATTTAGACTTATATCTTAATTTATCATAAGTGACGGATTAACAATGAATTATAATATGTTCCATAATGCTTCTAAAATTAATAATGTATTTCATAACACATTAACCTTAGATATATAACATATATCTTCTCTAAAAGGTTTAATATTGTTATAACGTGTTTTATCATCTTATAAACCCTTAATCTAGACGTATCACGTATGACGTTTTATAAAAGATTAAAATTGGTGAACCTAATATTTGTATATTTTAATTAAGATATTTTTAAGCTCATATCTTGTTTTATATAGTATAGATCACACATTTTTGAAAAGAATGCCTTTTTATTATAACCCTTGCGTGTAATGTTTTTGAAAAGCGAACGCTCTTTTCAGTAGGCTTTCTTTTAGCTTTATGTATGGTGAATGTTGTATGTTATTGAGTGGTGTTTGTTCTTCTTGTTTGTTTGTGTGATATTCAGTGGTTGATCTAGTAGTTAAGAATCAAGATCTATTCCGATCCGTGGAAGAACCTCAAGTTTTCAATAAGCAAGGCAAGTGGACTTCTCCCTCTGCATACTCTGTTTGATCCCAAACAATACATTTAATAAAGTTTATTCTTTTGGATATATATGCATAATTTGACGGGTTACCTATTTAGATAACCTTTTCAACCTTATTCCTTGATCAAACCTGGGAATTATACTTTACCTTCGTAGCTATGCTATTGCTACAACTAAACTTTATGCAGTCGCTCCTGCTTATGATATTAATGTTCCAAAATGGTAAGTTTACATTATTGTTGTTAACTCGATGGTTAAACAAGATTATTGCATATTAATTGGAACATGGAGTGACCACCCAGGAAAACAGTGCAACCACGAGTGCTATCATGGCTCTGGCTTTGGTAATTAGCTTTATATGCTTAGTGCCTGGCAACCTTACCTGAAATATGGGCAAGAGGGGGAGCGGTAGGTGTTGGCAGCCCACGTTAACATGGGGACGTATTCTTGGCTAAGGTACCTCACCCAGGGGGCCACCACCATCGTCTTTAGAAACCTTAGCGGGTTGCTTCGTATTAAGTGTATTTTGTGAAAGCCTCATAGTGGATCCCTAGCCACTCACCTCGGAAGTGTTTATGGGTTTTGGCCGACCCAGGCTAGAGGGGATACACGGCTTGTGGGTAAAGTTGTACCACCTCTGCAGAGTGTAAAACTGATATTTCAGCCGTGCTCACGGTTATGAGCAGCCTGGACTCCTCACATGATAATTGAACTTGAAGATGGAAATAAATCGAGATCCGATGATCTGCCAATGGTTTTGCTTAAGTGGTTTCACTTAAGTGTTTTTGACATACTCTCATACCTTTGTTTAATGGGAATACTTGGGATTCACACTTATTAGTAAGACAGGTGTTGTTAATAAAATGTTGACCAACTAAAATGCTTACTGCTCAACCTCAGCCTCACCTTGTTAGACTTGCATTAGTTTTTCCCCCCACTTGCTGAGCCCCGACCATAAGTGAGCTCACCCTTGCTTAATTTTGATCAGAAGTTGCAGATGAAGATATGATGCTGAACTCCATGGATGCTAGTCTAGTGATATCCCCGGTCATCTTCCTGTGGATGGATGTCCATGTTCGCTGTACTTCGATGAATAAAGGTTAAGACATTATGTCTGTTCGAAGTGTAATATGTTAATATAATCGTTATTTACGCTTTTATGCATTGTTCTTTTGATATATTACACTTGTGACGTCAACATATGTGTGGAAATAGATCCTGGCACACATATGCTATGCACCCGGCTCTGCCCTTGGGAAACGGGTGTGACACTTCCTAGGCCGAGGAGATGCAGCAGCGGCAGCTGGAGCTTGGCCAGGTCTTCGAGGAGCGGGACCAATCTCGGAGCCAAACTGCCGAGGCCGTGAGCTGGGCCGAGGCCCTTAGGGGTCAGTTGGCTGAGGCTACGGAGCGACTAGCCGAGGCGTCCGCTCGGGCCAGGACCCTCGCGGAGGGCCTGGCCGTGGCCGTCGGGTCTGCATAGTCTGCCCAAGCCGTGGCCTCGCAGCAGCGTGCCCGGGCCAAAGGTATGTTTTGCCCGCTTTGTGACTTTGTTTTTGTCTCCATCCTTCACCTCGTGTCTGAAGAACATTGTCCGGGTGTCTGCAGGGTTCGAGACGGCTCTTAATGAGTCTGTCAAGAACTGCAAGGCGCTAGCCCAGGCGACCGAGCAGAAGGAGGCCGGCCGCGCGGCCATGTCCGAGGCTATCTTGGCCTTTTGCCGGGCCTTCGGCCTCGACGATGTCCCGTCGGGTAGCTCCCCCGAGAGTCACCTGCGGGCCTTGGGCGTCCATGTGCGCAGCAGACTCCGCGGGGCGCTGCACCATGGCGTTAGGCGGGCCTTTGCCGTGCTCGCTTCCCACTACGACGTGGATCTGGAACGGGTCAGCGAGGGGTATTGCTTACCCGACGAAGAGGAGGCCGCCTTAGCCGAGGTCCAGAGGCTTGACGCGCCTGTCGAGGGCCCAAGCGTGGCGCTGGCTTCCTCCTTCGAGGTGGAGATCCTTCCGCCCATGTCGCCGTCCGAGGCCGGGCCAGATTCCGCTGAGGGTGGAAACGACGCCGAGGGTGCTCCTCCTCCCCCTGCCGATGTTTGAGCCTGCAGGAACAGTTTGTTTTAAGTATGCGTATGTGTTTTTTTTGCGGCCGCTGAGGCCTAAACATCTTTATTGTCGGATTATAAAGCTGCATTTTCTTTCCTCTTGTTTCGTGCGTTAGGACTTGTTCGGTAGCAGAATCGCTTATCCGAGCGCGAGTTACTTTTCGCGGAAGGTGATGAGTGAGGTATCCGTATCTCGGAGGCGTAGGAGTCCCTCGGCTCGGTCGGCCTTGCCGTTTACGTGTTCCTCTCGTCATTTTTAGGATTCCATTATCGATATAGTCGAAAAGCACGAAAGTCGTTTTGGTAGAAAACTTTTCCGAGGAAAATTTTTACGCAGAGGGGGTTCCCCCCTTCTAGCCCCCGAGGGAGGGTTGGGCTTTGCCGAGGCAAGGCTGATCCTTCCTTGATGGTTAGACTTTATTTATGCATGTAAAGAAAACAAGATACATAAACGACTTGAAACATTTTAAGGATAGAAGCGACGTAGCTGTTGGATGTTCCAAGCGTTGTTGTAGACCTCGCCTTCTTCGTTGGCCAGCTTGTATGTTCCGGGCTTCAAAATCTTGGCGATGATGAACGACCCTTCCCAGGGAGGAGTAAGCTTGTGGTGCCCTTGGGCGTCTTGTCGCAGCCGAAGTACCAAGTCTCCCACTTGGAAGCCTCGGGGCCGAACCCTTCGGGCGTGGTAGCGTCGCAGAGACTGCTGATACCGCGCCGAGTGTAGTAAGGCTACGTCCCGAGCCTCTTCCAGCTGGTCCAATGAATCCTCTTGGCTGGTCTGGTTGTTTTGGTCGTCGTATGCCTTTGTCCTCGGGGAACCGTATTCCAAGTCCGTGGGTAAGATGGCCTCGGCCCCATAGACTAGGAAAAACGGCGTGAATCCCGTGGCCCGACTCGGCGTCGTTCTCAGACTCCAAACCACCGAGGGTAGTTCTTTTATCCACCGCTTGCCGAACTTGTTGAGGTCGTTGTAGATCCTCGATTTCAGTCCCTACAAAATCATGCCGTTGGCGCGCTCCACCTGCCCATTTGTCATTGGGTGAGCCACGGCGGCCCAGTCCACACGGATGTGGTGGCCTTCGCAAAAGTCCAGGAACTTTTTCCCAGTGAATTGCATGCCATTGTCAATGATGATGGAGTTTGGGACCCCAAAGCGATGGATGATATTTGTGAAGAACGCCACCGCCTACTCGGACCCGATGCTGGTTAAGGGTCGGACTTCGATCCACTTGGAGAATTTGTCGATGGCGACCAGCAGGTGCGTGAAGCCCCCGGGTGCCTTCTGCAAGGGACCGACGAGGTCCAGACCCCATACGGCAAACGACCAAGTGACAGGTATTGTCTGCAGGGCCTGAGCAGGCAGGTGCGTCTGTCTCGCGTAGAATTGACACCCTCGACAGGAGCGCACAATCCTAGTGGCGTCGGTCACCGCGGTCGGCCAGTAGAAACCTTGTCGGAAAGCGTTTCCCACGAGGGCCCGAGGTGCTGCATGGTGACCGCAAGCCCCCGAGTGTATTTCTTGTAACAGCTCTTGTCCTTGGGCGATGGATATGCATCTTTGGAGAATGCCTGAGGGGCTGCGGTGGTACAATTCTTTTTCATCATCCAGTAAAACGAACGACTTGGCGCGCCGAGCCAGTCGCCGAGCCTCGGCCTTGTCGAGGGGCAGCTCTCCTTGGAGGAGATATTCCAGGTATGGGGTCTGCCAGTTCAGGTTTGACGTAACCCTGTGCTGCTCTCCCTCGACACGCAGGGCCTCACCCTCGGCGGCCGAGGGTACCTCGGGCTGGGCCGAGGTCTCCTCGGGTTCGGGCGTGTCGTCGATTTTGACGGATGGTTGATATATGTCCCTGGAGAAGACGTTCGGTGGAACTGTCGTCCGCCCCGAGGCTATTTTAGCCAGCTCATCCACAGTCTCGTTGTACCGTCGAGCAACATGGTTGAGTTCTAGCCTGTAGAACTTATCTTCCAAGCGTCGAACTTCGTCGCAGTAGGCCTCCATTTTTCGATCGCAGCAGTGGGAGTTCTTCATGACTTGGTCAATAACAAGCTACGAGTCGCCACGAGCGTCGAGGCACCGAACCCCTAGCTCGGCGGCGATGCGCAACCCATTAACCAAGGCCTCGTACTTGGCCACGTTGTTTGACGCCGGAAAATGGAGGCGTATCACGTAGCGCACATGTTTTCCGAGGGGTGAAATGAAGAGCAAGCCAGCACCTGCTCCGGTTTTCATAAGCGACCCATCGAAGTACATGGTCCAAAGTTCGGCCTGGATTGGAGCTGTCGGCAATTGGGTGTCGACCCATTCAGCCAGGAAGTCTGCCAAGACTTGAGATTTTATGGCCTTCCAAGGAGCGAATGAAAGTGCTTCGCCCATGAGTTCCACCGCCCATTTTGCTATCCTACCCGAGGCCTCTCGGCACTGGATGATCTCTCCCAGGGGGAAGGATGACACCACAGTCACCGGATGAGACTCAAAGTAGTGTCGCAACTTTTGCCGTGTCAGAATTACTGCGTATAGTAGCTTCTGAATTTGTGGGTAGCGGATCTTGGTCTCGGATAGCACCTCGCTGATGAAGTATGAAAGGAAATTAGGCTTACACTTATTTTCCTAATTGATTTTGGTGGTTGAATTGCCCAACACAAATAATTGGACTAACTAGTTTCCTCTAGTGCATAAGTTATACAGGTGCCAAAGGTTCACACTTAGCCAATAAAAAGACCAAGAAATGGGTTCAACAAAGAGAGCAAGGGATAACCGAAGGCTGCCCTGGTCTGGCGCACCGGACAGTGTCCGGTGCACCACCGGACAGTGTCCGTTGCACCAGGGAACTTCAAGCCAAACTCTTCACCTTCGGGAAAACTCAGAGGTGCTCCGCTATAATTCACCGGACTGTCCGGTGTACACCGGACAGTGTCCGGTGCTCCAGAGGAAAGCGACTCTGAACTCGCCAGCTTCGGGAACTCGCTCCGCTATAATTCACCGGACTGTCCGGTGTACACCGGACTGTCCGGTGAGCAGCGGAGCGACGACTACTTCACGCCAACGGTCACCTGCAGAAGCAATTAATGCGCGCCAGAGCGCGCAGAAGTCAGGCACGCGCGAAGTGGCACACCGGACACTCTACAGTACATGTCCGGTGTGCCACCGGACATCCAAGCGGGCCCAGCAGTCAAAGCTCCAACGGTCGAAACCCAACGGCCTAGTGACGTGGCTGGCGCACCGGACACTGTCCGGTGTGCACCGGACTGTCCGGTGCACCATGCGACAGACAGCCTCCACCAAACGGCTAGTTTGATGGTTGGGTTATAAATACCCCTGTTGGGGACCATAATTAGGGGTATCCTCAAGACTCCTAATCTCAGCTGGTAACCCCCATCAGCACAAAGCTGCAAAGGCCTGATGGGTACAATTAAGTCAAGGCTCGGTCCACTCAAGGGACACGATCTCGCCTCGCCCGAGCCCCGCCTCGGGCAAGGGCAGCCGACCCTGGAGGATTCACGTCTCACTCGAGGACCCCCTCAAGCAACGGGCGCACCTTCGGCTCGCCCGAGGCCCAGTCTTCGCCAAGAAGCAACCTTGGCCAAGTCGCCACGCCGACCAACCGTATCGCAGGAGCATTTAACGCAAACATTTAATGCAAAGGTGGCCTGACACCTTATCCTGACGCGCGCCCTTCAGTCGACAGAGCCGAAGTGACCGCAGTCACTTCGCCGCTCCACTGACCGGCCTGACAAGAGGACAGTGCCGCCTGCGCCGCTCCGACTGCTGTGCCGCTCGATAGAGCGAGGCTGACAGCAGCCAAGTCCGGCCACAGGCGCCATAGGAAGCTCCGCATCGCCCGACCCTAGGGCTCGGACTCGGGCTCAGCCCCGGAAAACAACGAACTCCGCTTCGCTCGACCCCAGGGCTCGGACTCGGGCTCAGCCCCGGAAGACGACGAACTCCGCTTCGCCCGACCCTAGGGCTCGGACTCGGGCTCAGCCCCGGAAGACGACGAACTTCGCTTCGCCCGACCCCAGGGCTCGGAATCGGGCTCAGCCCCGGAAGACGACGAACTCCGCTTCGCCCGACCCTAGGGCTCAGACTCGGGCTCAGCCCCGGAAGACGACGAACTCTGCATCGCCCGACCCCGGGGGTCGGACTCAGCTCTGGCCTTAGCCGACGGTCTCCGCCTCGCCCGACCCAGGGGCTCGGACTCGACCTCGGCCTCGGAAGACAGACTCGACCTCGACCTCGGAGGGGCCTCCACCTCGCCCAACCCAGGGCTCGGACCGACCACGTCACAGGAGGCGCCATCATTACCCTACCCCAAGCTAACTTAGGCTACGGGGAACAAGACCGGCGTCCCATCTGGCTCGTCCCGGTAAACAAGTAATGATGGCGCCCCGCATGCCCTATGACGACGGCGGCTCTCAGCCCCCTTACGGAAGCAAGGAGACGTCAGCAAGGACTCGATAGCCCCGACAGTTGTCCTTCCGCTAGGCTCCAGCGCTCCTCCGACGGCCACGACACCACACGAACCGGGTGCCAAAACCTCTCTGGCTGCCACGATGGCATGTACTTAGGGCACTAGCTCTCCTCCGCTAGACACGTTAGCACACTGCTACACCCCCCATTGTACACCTGGATCCTTTCCTTACGCCTATAAAAGGAAGGTCCAGGACCCTCTTACAGAAGGTTGGCCGCGCGGGGAAGGATGGGACAGCGCTCGCGTAAGGCCGCTCGCTCCCTCCCGCGCTGACGCTTGTAACCCCCTACTGCAAGCGCACCCGACCTGGGCGCGGGACAAACATGAAGGCCGCGGGTTTCCCCTTTGACGCATGTCTCCCTCCGGCTTCTTCTCCCCCCTTCGTGCTCCGTCTCGCGCCGACCCATCTGGGCTGGGGCACGCGGCGACAATTTACTCGTCGGTCCAGGGACCCCCCGGGTTCGAAACGCCGACAACCCCCAACCACCCCACATTCAAGACATCCAAGTTTTAAACCTTCCAACCACTTACAAGAGCTAGGCATTCAATACAAGACACACCCAAGTGATCAAATCCTCTCCCAATTCCACAAAAGCTTTAGTGTTGAGTGAGAGTGATTTGTTGTGTTCTTTTGAGCTCTTGCGCTTGGATCGCTTTCTTCTTTCTCATTCTTTCTTGTGATCAATACTCAATTGTAACCAAGGCAAGAGACACCAATTGTGTGGTGGTCCTTGCGGGGAAGTTTTGTTCCCAGTTGATTTGAGAAGAGAAAGCTCACTCGGTCCGAGGGACCGTTTGAGAGAGGGAAGGGGTTGAAAAGACCCGGCCTGTGTGGCCTCCTCAGTGGGGAGTAGGTTTGTGAGAACCGAACCTCGGTAAAACAAATTCGCGTGTCACACTCTTTATTCGCTTGCGATTTGTTTTTGCACCCTCTCTCGCGAACTCGATTATATTTCTAACGTTAACCCGGCTTGTAGTTGTGATTAACTTTATAAATTTCAGTTTCGCCCTATTCACCCCCCCCCCTAGGCGACTTTCAATTGGTATCAAAGCCAGGTGCTTCATTAGAGCCTAACCGCTCGAAGTGATGTCGGGAGAACTCGCCAAGAAGGAGATGGAGACCGGCGACAAGCCCACTACAAGCCACGGGAAGGCTTCATCAGAAGAGTCCCGCAAAAAGGAGAAGGGGAAGGAGAAGAAAGCTTCTTCCCACAAGTCGCATCGGAGTGGTGACAAGAAAAAGAAGATGAGGAAGGTGGTCTACTACGAGACCGACACTTCATCACCATCGACCTCCGACTCCGATGCGCCCTCCACAACTTCTAAGCGCCATGAGCGCAAGAAGTTTAGTAAGATTCCCTTACACTATCCTCGCACCTCTAGACATACTCCATTACTTTCCGTTCCATTAGGCAAACCGCCAACCTTTGACGGTGAAGACTATGCTAGGTGGAGTGATTTAATGAAATTTCACCTAACCTCACTCCACAAAAGTATATGGAATGTTGTTGAGTTTGGAGCACAGGTACCATCCGTAGGGGATGAGGATTATGATGAGGACGAGGTGGCCCAAATCGAGCACTTCAACTCCCAAGCCACAACCATACTCCTCGCTTCTCTAAGTAGAGAGGAGTACAACAAGGTGCAAGGATTAAAGAGCGCCAAGAAAGTTTGGGACGTGCTCAAGACCGCGCACGAGGGAGACGAGCTAACCAAGATCACCAAGCGGGAAACGATCGAGGGGGAGCTCGGTCGCTTCCGGCTTCGCAAAGGGGAAGAGCCACAAGACATGTACAACCGGCTCAAAACCTTGGTGAACCAAGTGCGCAACCTCGCGAGCAAAAAGTGGGATGACCACGAGATGGTTAAGGTTATTCTAAGATCACTTATTTTCCTTAACCCTACTCAAGTTCAATTAATTCGTGGTAATCCTAGATATACACTAATGACTCCCGAGGAAGTAATCGGGAATTTTGTGAGCTTTGAGTACATGATCAAGGGCTCAAAGAAAATCAATGAGCTAGATGATCCCTCCACATCCGAAGCACAACCGGTCGCATTTAAGGCGACGGAGGAAATGAAGGAGGAGTCTACACCGAGTAGACAACCAATCGACGCCTCAAAGCTCGACAACGAGGAAATGGCGCTCGTCATCAAGAGCTTCTGCCAAATCCTCAAGCAAAGGAAAGGGAAAGACTACAAGCCCCGCTCCAAGAAAGTTTGCTACAAATGTGGTAAGCCCGGTCATTTCATTGCAAAATGTCCACTATCTAGTGACAGTGACAGGAGCGACGACAAGAAGGGGAGAAGAAAGGAAAAGAAGAGATACTACAAGAAGAAGGGCGGCGATGCCCATGTTTGTCGTGAGTGGGACTCCGACGAAAGCTCTAGCGACTCCTCCTCCGACGAGGACGCCGCCAACATCGCCGTCACCAAGGGACTTCTCTTCCCCAATGTCGGCCACAAGTGGCTCATGGCAAAGGACGGCAAAAAGAAGAAGGTTAAATCCAAATCCTCCACTAGATATGAGTCTTCTAGCGATGATAATGCTAGTGATGAGGAAGATAATTTGCGTACTCTTTTTGCTAACCTCAACATGCAACAAAAGGAGAAATTAAATGAATTGATTAGTGCTATCCATGAAAAGGATGATCTCTTGGACTCCCAAGAGGACTTCCTTATTAAAGAAAACAAAAAACATGTTAAGGTTAAGAATGCTTACGCTCTAGAAGTAGAAAAATGTGAAAAACTATCTAGTGAGCTAAGCACATGCCATGAGACTATAGACAACCTTAGAAACAAGAATGCTAAGTTGCTAGCTAAGGTTGATGCAAATGTTTGTGATGTTTCAATTCCCAATCTTAGAAATGATAATGATAAGTTGCTTGCTAAGATTGAAGAATTAAACATTACTCTTGGTAGCCTTAGGAATGAAAATGAAAAGTTGCTAGATAAGGCTAAAGAACTTGATGTTTGCAATACTTCCATTTCCGACCTTAGAAGTAAAAATGATATATTACATGCTAAGGTTGTAAAATTAAAATCTTGCAAATCCTCTACATCTACCGTTGAACATACTTCTATTTGCACTAGATGTAGAGATATTGATATTGATGCTATTCATGATCATATGGTATTAATTAAGCAACAAAATGATCATATAGCAAAATTAGATGATAGAATTTCCGAGCATGAACTTGAAAATGAAAAATTTAAATTTACTCATAGTATGCTTTATAGTGGGAGACGCCCTGGCATCAAGGATGACATTGGCTTCCAAAAGGGGGACAATGTCAAACTTAATGCCCCTCCTAAGAAATTTTCTAATTTTGTTAAGGGCAAAGCTCCCATGCCTCAGGATAACGAGGGTTACATTTTGTACCCTACCGGTTACCCTGAGAGCAAAATTAGGAGAATTTATTCTAGGAAGTCTCACTCTGGCCCTAACCATGCTTTTATGTATAAGGGTGAGACATCTAGTTCTAGGCAACCAACCCGTGCTAAGTTGCCTAAGAAGAAAACTCCTAATGCATCAAATGATCATGACATTTCATTTAAAACTTTTGATGCATCATATGTTTTAACTAACAAATCTGGCAAGATAGTTGCCAAGTATGTTGGGGGCAAGCACAAAGGGTCAAAGACTTGTGTTTGGGTACCCCAAGTTCTTGTGTCTAATGCTAAAGGACCCAAAACCATTTGGGTACCTAAAGTCAAGAACTAAAAATGTTTTGTAGGTTTATGCATCCGGTGGCTCAAGTTAGATCATCGATAGCGGGTGCTCAAACCACATGACAGGAGAGAAGAAAATGTTCTCCTCCTATGAGAAAAACCAAGATCCCCAACGAGCTATCACATTCGGGGATGGAAATCAAGGTTTGGTCAAAGGTTTGGGTAAAATTGCTATATCACCTGACCATTCCATTTCCAATGTTTTTCTTGTAGATTCTTTAGATTACAATTTGCTTTCCGTTTCTCAATTATGTCAAATGGGCTACAACTGTCTTTTTACTGATATAGGTGTCACTGTCTTTAGAAGAAGTGATGATTCAATAGCATTTAAGGGAGTATTAGAGGGTCAGCTATACTTGGTAGATTTTGATAGAGCTGGACTCGACACGTGCTTAATTGCTAAGACTAACATGGGTTGGCTCTGGCACCGCCGACTAGCCCATGTTGGAATGAAGAATCTTCATAAGCTTCTAAAGGGAGATCACATTTTAGGATTAACAAATGTTCATTTTGAGAAAGATAGGATTTGTAGCGCATGCCAAGCAGGGAAGCAAGTTGGTGCTCACCATCCACACAAGAACATCATGACGACTGACAGGCCACTGGAGCTCCTACACATGGATCTATTCGGCCCGATAGCTTACATAAGCATCGACGGAAGTAAGTACTGTCTAGTTATTGTGGATGATTATTCTCGCTTCACTTGGGTATTCTTTTTGCAGGAAAAATCTCATACCCAAGAGACCTTAAAGGGATTCTTGAGACGGGCTCAAAATGAGTTCGGCTTAAGGATCAAGAAAATTAGAAGCGACAACGGGGCGGAGTTCAAGAACTCACAAATCGAAGGCTTCCTTGAGGAGGAGGGCATCAAGCATGAGTTCTCCTCTCCCTACACGCCATAACAAAATGGTGTAGTGGAGAGAAAGAATCAAACTCTATTGGACATGGCTAGAACCATGCTTGATGAGTACAAGACTTCGGATCGGTTTTGGGCCGAGGCGGTCAACACCGCCTGCTACGCCATCAACCGGTTATATCTACACCGAATCCTCAAGAAGACATCTTACGAACTCCTAACCGGTAAAAAGCCCAATATTTCATATTTTAGAGTCTTTGGTAGCAAATGCTTTATACTTGTTAAAAGAGGAAGAAAATCTAAATTTGCTCCTAAGACTGTAGAAGGCTTTTTACTAGGATATGATTCAAACACAAGGGCATATAGAGTCTTTAACAAGTCCTCTGGACAAGTTGAAGTTTCTTGTGACGTTGTGTTTGATGAGACTAATGGCTCTCAAGTAGAGCAAGTTGATCTTGATCAGATAGGTGTTGAAGAGGCTTCGTGCATCGCGCTAAGGAACATGTCCATTGGGGATGTGTGTCCTAAGGAATCCGAAGAGCCTCCAAATGCACAAGATCAACCATCCTCCTCCACGCAAGCATCTCCACCAACTCAAAATGAGGATGAGGCTCAAGTTGATGAAGGAGAAGATCAACAAAATGAGCCACCTCAAGATGACGGCAATGATCAAGGGGGAGATGCAAATGATCAAGACAAGGAGGATGAAGAACCAAGGCCGCCACACCCAAGAGTCCACCAAGCAATACAACGAGATCACCCCGTCGACACCATCCTCGGCGACATTCATAAGGCGGTAACCACTAGATCTCGTGTTGCACATTTTTGTGAGCATTACTCTTTTGTTTCCTCTATTGAGCCACACAGGGTAGAGGAAGCACTTCAAGATTCGGATTGGGTGGTGGCGATGCAAGAGGAGCTCAACAACTTCACTAGGAATGAGGTATTGCATTTAGTTCCACGTCCTAATCAAAATGTTGTAGGAACCAAATGGGTGTTCCGCAACAAGCAAGATGAGCATGGTGTGGTGACAAGAAACAAAGCCCGACTTGTGGCCAAAGGATACTCCCAAGTCGAAGGTTTGGATTTCGGTGAAACCTATGCACCCGTAGCTAGGCTTGAGTCAATTCGTATATTATTGGCCTATGCTACTTACCATGGCTTCAAGCTTTACCAAATGGACGTGAAGAGTGCCTTCCTCAATGGACCAATCAAGGAAGAGGTCTATGTTGAGCAACCTCCCGGCTTTGAAGATAGTGAGTACCCTAACCATGTTTATAAACTCTCTAAGGCGCTTTATGGGCTCAAGCAAGCCCCAAGAGCATGGTATGAATGCCTTAGAGATTTCCTTATAGATAATGGCTTCAAAGTCGGAAAGGCCGATCCTACGCTCTTTACCAAAACACTTGAAAATGATTTGTTTGTATGCCAAATTTATGTTGATGATATTATATTTGGGTCTACTAATGAATCTACATGTGAAGAGTTTAGTAGGATCATGACACAGAAATTTGAGATGTCAATGATGGGGGAGTTGAAGTATTTCTTGGGATTTCAAGTAAAGCAACTCCAAGAGGGCACCTTCCTAAGCCAAACGAAGTATACTCAAGATATTCTAAACAAGTTTGGGATGAAGGATGTCAAGCCCATCAAGACACCCATGGGAACCAATGGGCATCTCGACCTCGACACGGAAGGTAAGTCCGTGGATCAAAAGGTATACCGGTCTATGATAGGCTCTCTACTCTATTTATGTGCATCTCGACCGGATATTATGCTTTCCGTATACATGTGTGCAAGATTCCAAGCCGACCCTAAGGAAGCTCACCTTACAGTCGTAAAACGAATCTTGAGATATTTAGTTTATACTCCTAAGTTTGGGCTTTGGTATCCTAGGGGATCCACATTTGATTTGATTGGTTAATCGGATGCCGATTGAGCGGGGTGTAAAATTAATAGAAAGAGAACATCGGGGACTTGCCAGTTCTTGGGAAGATCCTTGGTGTCTTGGGCTTCAAAGAAGCAAAATTCCGTAGCTCTTTCTACCGCCGAAGCCGAGTACATTGCCGCAGGCCATTGTTGCGCGCAACTACTTTGGATGAGGCAAACCCTTCGGGACTACGGTTACAAATTAACCAAAGTCCCTCTTCTATGTGATAATGAGAGTGCAATCCGCATGGTGGATAATCCCATTGAGCATAGCCGCACTAAACACATAGCCATTCGGTATCACTTTTTAAGGGATCACCAACAAAAGGGAGATATCGAGATTTCATACATTAACACTAAAGATCAATTAGCCGATATCTTTACCAAGCCACTTGATGAACAAACCTTTAACAAACTTAGGCATGAGCTAAATATTCTTGATTCTAGGAACTTCTTTTGTTGATTTGCACACATAGCTCATTCATATACCTTTGATCATATCTCTTTCATGTGCTATGACTAATGTGTTTTCAAGTAAATTTCAAACCAAGTCATAGGTATATTGAAAGGGAATTGGAGTCTTCGGCGAAGACAAAGGCTTCCACTCCGTAACTCATCCTTCGCCGTCGCTCCGAGCAACTCTCCGGCTTTGGTATAATCTTCACTCATATGTTCTATTTGCCAAAGGGGAGGAAAGTAGTTCAAAGGGCTCTAATGATTCCATTTTTGGCGATTTATGCCAAAGGGGGAGAGAGCATGAGCCCAAAGCAAAAGGACCGCACCACCACCTAACCTTAAAAAGAGTTTTTCAATTGGTATGATTTTTCAAATTGATATCTCATTGTGTTCAAAAAAAGGGAGAGAGTAGTATTTTCAAAATCAATATCTTAAAACCCTCTTGAACACTAAGAGGAGGAATTTATCAAGGGGGAGTTTTGTTAAGTCAAAGGAAAAGCATTTGAAACAGGGGGAGAAAATTTCAAATCTTGAAAATGCTTCGCAAAATCTTATTATTTACCTTTGAATATTTGCAAAAGAACTTTGAAAAGGTTTTACAAAAGAATTTGCAAAAACAAAACATGTGGTGCAAGCGTGGTCCAAAATGTTAAAAATGAAGAAACAATCCATGCCTATCTTATAAGTATTTATTGGCTCAAATTCCAAGCAACCTTTGCACTTACATTATGCAAGCTAGTTCAATTATGCACTTCTATATTTGCTTTGGTTTGTGTTGGCATCAATCACCAAAAAGGGGGAGATTGAAAGGAAATTAGGCTTACACCTATTTTCCAAATTGATTTTGGTGGTTGAATTGCCCAACACAAATAATTGGACTAACTAGTTTGCTCTAGTGCATAAGTTATACAGGTGCCAAAGGTTCACACTTAGCCAATAAAAGACCAAGAAATGGGTTCAACAAAGAGAGCAAGGGATAACAGAAGGTTGCCCTGGTCTGGCGCACCGGACTGTCCGGTGTGCCACCGGACAGTGTCCGGTGCACCAGGGAACTTCAAGCCAAACTCTTCACCTTTGGGAAAACTCAGAGGCGCTCCGCTATAATTCACCGGACTGTCCGATGTACATCGGACAATGTCCGGTGCTCCAGAGGAAAGCGACTCTGAACTCGCCAGCTTCGGGAACTCGCTCCGCTATAATTCACCGGACTGTCCGGTGTACACCGGACTGTCCGGTGAGCCAGCGGAGCAACGGCTACTTCGCGCCAACGGTCACCTGCAGAAGCAATTAATGTGCGCCAGAGCGCGCAGAAATCAGGCACGCGCGAAGTGGCACACCGGACACTCTACAATGCATGTCTGGTGTGCCACCGGACATCCAGGCGGGCCCAGCAGTCAAAGCTCCAACGGTCGGAACCCAACGGCCTGGTGACGTGGCTGGCGCACCGGACACTATCCGGTGTGCACCGGACTGTCCGGTGCACCATGCGACAGACAGCCTCCACCAAACGGCTAGTTTGGTGGTTGGGTTATAAATACCCCCAACCACCCCACATTCAAGACATCCAAGTTTTCAACCTTCCAACCACTTACAAGAGCTAGGCATTCAATACAAGACACACCCAAGTGATCAAATCCTCTCCCAATTCCACAAAAGCTTTAGTGTTAAGTGAGAGTGATTTGTTGTGTTCTTTTGAGCTCTTGCGCTTGGATCGCTTTCTTCTTTCTCATTCTTTCTTGTGATCAATACTCAATTGTAACCAAGGCAAGAGACACCAATTGTGTGGTGGTCCTTGCGGGGAAGTTTTGTTCCCGGATGATTTGAGAAGAGAAAGCTCACTCGGTCCGAGGGACCGTTTGAGAGAGGGAAGGGGTTGAAAAAGACCCGGCCTTTGTGGTCTCCTCAACGGGGAGTAGGTTTGCGAGAACCGAACCTCGGTAAAACAAATTCACGTGTCACACTCTTTATTCGCTTGCGATTTGTTTTTGCACCCTCTCTCACGAACTCGATTATATTTCTAACGCTAACTCGGCTTGTAGTTGTGATTAACTTTATAAATTTCAGTTTCGCCCTATTCACCCCCCCTCTAGGCGACTTTCAAAGTAGACCGGCCTCTAGATGAGCAGTGCATGCCCTTCTTCTCGTCTCTCGACCACGATCGCGGTGCTGACCACCTGAGTGGTTGCGGCTACGTAAATCAAGAGGGCTTCTCCCGCGGCGGGGGGCATCAAGATGGGCGTATTAGTAAGGAGTGCCTTTAAGGTAGTGTTTGGTTGAAGAGCCAAGTAGAACGGAGCTGTTCTGCCCCAGTTTTGTTGTTGTTTGGTTACAAAGTAACTAGAACGGAATGACTCCAATTAGGGAATGTTCTCCTCAGATTCGGAACCATCCCGCTCAAAAAAATCAACCGGACGAAGCCGCTCCGTTCCTAGCCCGCTCGCACAGTCACGCTCCGTTCCGTTCACTCTGCAACCAAACAAACAACAGAGCCGCTCCGTTCCAGATTACCAAACACAGAACAGAGCGGCTTCGTTCCTAGAATCAGAGATGGAACGGCTCCGGTCTACTTGGCTCCTCAACCAAACACTACCTAAGTTTCCGAGGGCTTCTTCGGCCTCGGGGGTCCAAGTGAAGCGCTCGGCCTTCCTTAAGAGGCGGTACAAGGGCAATCCTTTCTCGCCAAGGCGCGAGATGAAGCGGCTCAGAGCCGCAATGCATCCCATGACCCTTTGTACTCCTTTTAAGTCTTTGATGGGTCCCATGTTGGTGATGGCCGCAATTTTCTTCGGGTTGACCTCGATGCCTCGTTTGGAGACGATGAACCCTAGGAGCATGCCTCGGGGGACTCCGAAGACACACTTCTCGGGATTGAGTTTTACGCCCTTCGCTCTTAGACACCTGAATGTTATCTCAAGTTCAGAGAGGAGGTCAGAGGCTTTCCTTGTCTTGACAACGATGTCATCAACGTAAGCCTCGACCGTTCTGCCGATGTGATCTCCGAACATGTGGTTCATTCACCTTTGGTATGTTGCACCTGCATTCCTCAAGCCAAATGGCATAGTAGTATACAATACATGCCAAAAGGTGTGATAAAAGAAGTCGCGAGTTGGTCGGATTCTTTCATCTTGATTTGGTGATAGCCTGAATAGGCATCGAGGAAAGACAGGGTTTCGCACCCAGCAGTGGAGTCCACAATTTGATCGATGTGAGGCAGAGGGTAGGGAACCTTCGGACATGCTTTATTTAACCCAGTGTAGTCTATGCACATCCTCCATTTCCCACCTTTTTTCTTTACAAGCACAGGATTAGCTAACCATTCTGGATGGAATACCTCTTTGATGAACCCTGCAACCATTAGCTTGTGGACCTCCTCGCCTATGGCCCTGCGCTTTTCTTCATCAAAACGGCGCAGATGCTGCTTCGCAGGTCGGGCACCGGCTCGGATGTCCAGCGAGTGCTCGGCGACATCCCTCGGTATGCCGGGCATGTCCGAGGGACTCCACGCAAAAATTTCGGCGTTTGCGCGAAGAAAGTCGACGAGCACTGCTTCCTATTTGGGGTCGAGCTCGGAGCCGATCCTGACTTTCTTGTCGGTGTCATTGCTGGGGTCGAGAGGGACAGACTTAACCGCATCGGCTGGTTCGAAGTTGCCGGCGTGGCGCTTCGCATCAGGCGCCTCCTTGGAGAGGCAATCCAGGTCAGCGATGAGGGCCTCGGACTCGGCGAGGGCTTCAGTGTACTCCACGCATTCCACGTCGCACTCGTAAGCGTGGCGGTATGTGGATCCGACGGTGATGGTTCCCTTGGGGCCTGGCATCTTGAGCTTGAGGTATGTGTAGTTGGGGACGGCCATGAACTTGGCGTAGCATGGTCTTCCCAGCACCGCGTGATAGGTCCCCCGGAACCCGACCACCTCGAAAGTGAGGGTTTCCTTTCGGAAGTTGGAGGGAGTTCCGAAGCAGACGGGCAAATTAAGTTGCACAAGGGGCAGGACGCGCTTACCGGGGACGATCCCGTGAAAGGGTGCTGCACCGGCCCGGATCGTGGACAGATCGACCCCCAAGAGCCCTAGGGTCTCGGCGTAGATGATGTTGAGGCTGCTGCCTCCATCCATGAGGACCTTAGTGAGCCTAGCTGTCGGCGTTTCGAGACCGGGGGGTCCCTAAGCCGACGAGTGAAATGTCGCCGCGTGCCCCAGCCCAGATGGGTCGGCGCGAGGCCGAGCGCGAAGGGGGGAAGCGAGGTGGCCGAAGATGGGCGTGAGAGAGGTGGAAATCCCGCGGCCTTTGTGTTCGTCCCGCGCCCAGGTCGGGTGCGCTTGCAGTAGGGGGTTACAAGCGTCCACACGTGAGAGGGAGCGAGCGACCTCACGCGAGCGCCTGTCTCGTCCTCGTCCCCGCGCGGCCAACCCTCTCTAAGAGGGCCCTGGTCCTTCCTTTTACAGGCGTAAGGAGAGGATCCAGGTGTACAATGGGGGGTGTAGCAGAGTGCTACGTGTCTAGCGGAGGAGAGCTAGCGCCCTAAGTACACGCCATCGTGGCGGACGGAGAGATTTTGGCGCCCGGTTTGTGTGATGTCGTGGCCGTCGGAGGAGCGCTGGAGCCTGGCGGAGGGACAGCTGTCGGGGCTGTCGAGTCCTTGCTGACGTCCTCTTGCTTTCGTAAGGGGGCCGAGAGTCGCCATCGTCAGGGAGCGTGCGGGGTGCCATCATTGCTTATCTGGCGGAGCGAGCCAGATGGGACGCCGGTCTTGTTCCCCGTAGCCTGAGTCAGCTTGGAGTAGGGTAATGATGGCGCCTCCTGTTGACGTGGTCGGCCCGCGCCCTAGGTTGGGCGATGTGGAGGCTCCTCCGAGGTCGAGGTCGAGTTTGTCTTCCGTGGTCGAGGTCGGGTCCGAGCCCCTAGGTCGGGCGAGGCGGAGGCCGTTGGCTGAGGCCAGGGCGGAGTTCGAGTCCTGGGGTCGGGCGAAGCGGAGTTCGTCGTCTTCTGGGGCTGAGCCCAAGTCCGAGCCCTGGGTCGGGCGGAGCGGAATTCGTCGTCTTCTGGGGCTGAGCCCAAGTCCGAGCCCTGGGTCGGGCGGAGTGGAGTTCGCCGTGTTCCGGGGCTTAGCCCGAGTCCGAGCCCTGGGTCGGGTGGAGCGGAGTTCGCCGTCTTCCGAGGCTTAGCCCGAGTCCGAGCCCTGGGTCGGGCGGAGCGGAGTTCGCCGTCTTCTAGGGCTTAGCCCGAGTCCGAGCCCTGGGTCGGGCGGAGCGGAGTTCGCCGTCTTCCGGGGCTTAGCCCGAGTCCGAGCCCTGGGTTGGGTGGAGCGGAGTTCGCCGTCTTCCGGGGCTTAGCCCGAGTCCGAGGCCTAGGTCGGGCGGAGCGGAGCTTCCTATGGTGCCTGCGGCCGGGCCTGACCGCCTGTCAGCCTCATTCTGTCAAGTGGCACCGCAGTCGGAGCGGCGCAGGCGGCGCTGTCTTTCTGTCAGACTGGTCAGTGGAGCGGTGAAGTGACGGCGGTCACTTCGGCTCTGTCGGCTGAGGGGCGCGCGTCAGGATAAGGGTGTCAGGCCACCTTTGCATTAAATGCTCCTGCGATTTGGTCGGTCGGTGCGGCGATTTAGTCAGGGTTGCTTCTTGGCGAAGACAGGGCCTCGGGCGAGCCGGAAATATGTTCGCGGCTGGAGGGGGGCCTCGAGCGAGGCGGAGATCCTCCGGGGTCGGCTGCCCTTGTCCGAGGCTAGGCTCGGGCGAGGCGTGATCGAGTCCCTCGAATGGACTGATCCCTGACTTAATCGCACCCATCAGGCCTTTGCAGCTTTATGCTGATGGGGGTTACCAGCTGAGAATTAGGAGCCTTGAGGGTACCCCTAATTATGGTCCCCGACAATAGCCCCCGAGCCTCGAAGGGAGTGTTAGCACTCGCTTGGAGGCTTTCGTCGCACTTTTTTGCAAGGGGACCAGCCTTTCTCGGTTGCGTTTTGTTCCGGTGGGTGCGCGCGAGCGCACCCGCCGGGTGTAGCCCCCGAGGCCTCGGAGGAGTGGTTTGACTCCTCCGAGGTCTTAATGCCTCGCGCAATGCTTCGGCTGGTCTGGTCGTTCCCTCATGCGAGCTGGTCGTAGCCCGGGTGTACGGTCGGGTCCCAAGTTCTCGGGCTGGTATGTTGACGCTGTCAACGGTTTGGCCGGAGCCGGGTTTGCGAGAGCAGCCCCCGAGCCTCTGCACAGGGCGAGAGGGCGATCAGGGACAGACTCGACTTTTTTACATACGCCCCTGCGTCGCCTTTCCGCAAGGAGGAGGGGGGAGAGCGCCATGTTGCCCTCGATGGGCGCCGAACATGGTGTCTCCGGTGAGCTGCAGACGGGTGATCCGAGCGGACATCCGTGCCCCATTCGTTAGGGGTCGGCTAGAGGCCCAGAGGCGTGCCCAAAAGTACCTGCGGGTGATCTGCCGGACCCGGTCCCCTGGCGACGGGGTCCGAGGGCTCGATGCCTCCCTCTGATGGGATTCCATTACAAGATCGTTCCCGCTGGTCTCGGAAATGTCCTAGGGTACCTCGGGAGCGCAGCCCAAGCCTTGGTTATGTATCGATTGTACCCATGGTCATCCCTCGCTGTGTCTGAGGCGGCTGTGAACCCTTCGGGGGCCAGCCTTCGAACCCCTGATCAGTAGTGGGCGCGGAGCCCGAGTAGCCTGAGGCGGCCGTTGAACCCTTCCGAGGGGCCGGCCTTCGAACCTCTGATCAGTATGGAGGCTCGGAGCCTGGTTCCTTCACGGGGAAGGATCCTTTTCGGGGTATCCCCCTTTCCTGGTCCCTGTTGCAAAAGAGAGAAAGAGGAAAAAAGGAAAAGGATACGAAATCGAACGACGTGGCATACCTTTTTTGACGCGGTCATTATGGTGAAGGTGAAACGTCGCTCGCTTCTCCTACCAGAGGTGCCGCCTGTCTCGCCGTGGAGTTAATGCGATGGGGCAAGTGGTTCGCGGGGCAGCCGTTGCGCGTGCACGAGCCGTTCGAGGAACGGAACACGGGCGCGTTGTCTTCACGCCGTGAGAGAGGGTTCTCTCGCTGCCCCCGGATGGGACGTAAGCTTGGCTGACGACGTGACCGCTGCACCTGCCCGCCTGCCACCGCCATTACTGCCGGCCCATTTTTGGCCGCATTGACCGTCGCGCCAGGCTGGCACTGCTGGGTCATGCGCTGGGTCGCCTCGAGTCGCGGTATTGGTTCCGCAGTCGAGGAGGCGCGGTGGTGGCGCAAGTGGCGGTGCAGTTGCATGCACGAAGCATTCGGCGGGCCGGTTGCATGACGCGTGGGCCTGGGCTGCCATGCTGGGCGTGTTGGGAGTTGGAGAAGTGCGCCCACTTGGCGCGGTTGCATGCCGCCTGCATGGCTGCCCGCCCTTTCGCCCGCTGGTGTGGGCAAAAGTGGAGAGCCGCTTGTAACCGCTGGGCGGTTGCACGCACCGCGCACGGCGGTTTGGCTTCTTCTGCTCCGGGCCGGCTTGCATGACGTGTGGGACCCAGCCCTCGCGCCGTAGGGGAGGACCTTGGAGCGTGTTGGGGAAGACTCAGCCCACGACGGCTGGGGACGCAAGTAGGGAGAGTCGCCTTTAAAAGGAGGGTGACCCTCTTGGAAGGCGACCATGTCTTCGCGCTCCTATATGCATCGTGTCTTTCCACCTTCCAAGCCCCCGGATGGGGGATACCCACCGTCTTTCCGCCTCGTCGTTGGAGGAACGCAACCCCGCGGGAGTTGGTACCTTTCAGCCATCGTTCGGCTTCAAGGATTTTCATCAGCCAGCCCAGCTGCACCCCTCCGCTGGCGGTCACCCAAGACGGTGACCTCCAGCCCCTGGATGGGGAGAGGCAAGCCGGGCTGTGATCTTGGTCCCGCCCTCAGCCTCAAGGATGTTCATCATCCTTGCTGGGGCGGAGAGCGAGGCGAGCCGGGGCTCTACCTCCCGCGCGGGCCGGCTGGCCACCTCTTCTTCCAGCTTCTGGTGGTGGCAACCATCCTCCAGCTCTGCGGAGGAGGCGTCCTCCAGCCATGCCGGGGAAGGCGAACTGTTGCTGTCCAGCTAGGATGCAACATTCCGCCCTCTTCCTCGCTTTCGTGGCGAGGACGGGAACGAGGACCTGCCGGTGCGCTTTGGAGCGGCCCGCTCTTTGGCTTTGATGGCTGGTTTGCGTCCCTTGAGCGGGAACGCGAACGAGAGCCTTCCGGCGGCCGCGTCCGTCCTAGGACCATGGCGGCTGCTGCAGAGGTCGCTGGCGGGTCACCCGGAGCTCGTCGCCCCGCAGGCTCCCCGGTGTGGAGGTTGTTCATACCCGTGGGGACGGAACCAGAGTTCCGTTTGTAATGGCACTTTGAATGCCAGTGTTTTTGTTCATTGTGGCTGTCGAGGCCTAAACATGTATGTAATTTCGGCACGGAGCCGTGTTTTTTCCTCATTTTCGAGCACTAAGACTCGCCTGTTGGTTGTCTGAACCGCTTCACCAAACGTGAGTCGCCCCGTGTAAAGGTGACGAGTGAGGTATCCGTATCCCGGAGGCGTAGGAGTCCCTCGGCTCGGTCAGCCTTGTTTTCCGAGGCTTCCCTTGCTTAGTTAGAGGAACCCCTCGGTCGCTCTTCGATGAGCCAAGGTTAGGGGTAGCGGTGTCAGCGCAAACAGAGGCAGAGTTGGCTCGAAAAGAAAACCTGGTCGGCCGGAGCCTGGCCGGGTCGTCCGTTAGCGGGACCGACGCCGGAATTGACCTGCCGAGACCTCGGGTCAGGCTGATGTCCTCGGAGGGCAGCTGGCCGAGGCCCCGGGGTGACCGGCCGAGCCGCCTGCTCGGGCCGGATTCTCGGGGAAGACCCTGGCGGCGATGGCTCGGGCTTGGCAATGACGTTGTCCTTCAGAGCGGAGACCCTTGGACCGCGTCGCCGTTCGAGGCTAGGTCGGACCTCGCCGAAGGTGTTGTCGACGTCGAGGGTGCCGCTGCTCCCTTTAGCCGTCAAGATCCGAGCCTGCAGGATCGGATTATCTTATAGCGTGTGTTTTCTGCGGCCGCCGAGGCCAAAACACACCCTCGCCGTGTTGTAAAGCCGCGTCTCCGTTCCTTTTGTTTCGAGTATCTGGACTTTTTTGCGGTAACAGAATTGTTTGTGCGAGCGAGAGTTGCTTCTCACGGAAGGTGATGAGTGAGGTATCCGTATCCCGGAGGCGTAGGAGTCCCTCGGCTCGGTCGGCCTTGCCGCTTACGCGCACTCTTACCCGTCCATGGGGTTCTGTCACCGACGCAGTCGAGAAGGCTCGAAGAATCGCTCCGGCAGAAGAGCTTCCGAACGTGAAGACTTGTTCGGTCCGCGGAATCACTTATCCGAACGTGAGTTACTTATCACAGAAGGTGATGAGTGAGGTATCCGTATCCCGGAGGCGTAGGAGTCCCTCGGCTCAGTCAGCCTTGGTTGCTTACGTGTACTCCGTCGTTTTCAGGATCCACTTTCGAAGTAGTCGAAAAGCACGAAAGATATTCTGGCAGAAAAGATCTTTTTTCGAGGAAAATTTCGACGCAAAGGGGGTTCCCCCCTTTTAGCCCCCGAGGGAGGGTCGAGCTTTGCCGAGGCAAGGCTGACCCTTCCTTGATGACTAAACTTTGCGTGGGAGTGAGGTATATGAACAACTTGAAAACATCTTAAGGGTAGAAGCGACGTAGTTATTGGATGTTCCAAGCGTTGCTGTAGACCTCGCCTTGACTGTTGGCCAGCTTGTACGTTCCGGGCTTCAGAACTTTGGCGATGACGAACGGCCCCTCCCAGGGGGGCGTGAGCTTGTGTCGACCTCGGGCGTCTTGTCGCAGCCGAAGCACCAGGTCGCCCACCTGGAGGTCTCGGGACCAGACCCCTCGGGCGTGGTAGCGTCGCATGGACTGCTGGTACCGCGCCGAGTGTAGTAAGGCCTTGTCCCGAGCCTCTTCCAGCTGGTCCAGCGAGTCTTCTCGACTAGCTTGGTTGCTTTGGTCGGCATAGGCCCTCGTCCTCGGGGAACCGTATTCCAGGTCTGTGGGCAAGATGGCCTCGGCCCCACAGACTAGAAAGAACGGCGTGAAGCCCGTGGCTCGGCTCGGTGTTGTCCTCAGGCTCCAGACCACCGAGGGGAGTTCCTTCATCCATCGCTTGCCGAACTTGTTGAGGTCGTTCTAAATCCAAGGCTTGAGTCCTTGTAGAATCATGCCGTTGGCACGCTCTACTTGCCCATTCGTCATGGGATGAGCCACGGCGGCCCAGTCCACCCGGATGTGGTGATCCTCGCAGAAGTCCAGGAACTTTCTGCCGGTGAACTGGGTGCCGTTGTCGGTGATGATGGAGTTCGGGACCCCGAAACGATGGATGATGTTGGTGAAGAACGCCACCGCCTGCTCGGACCTGATGCCGTTTAGGGGTCGGACCTCGATCCACTTGGAGAATTTGTCGATGGAGACCAACAGGTGCGTGTAGCCCCGGGTGCCTTCTGCAAGGGGACGACGAGGTCCAGACCCCACACAGCAAAAGGCCAGGTGATGGGTATCGTCTGTAGAGCCTGAGCGGGCAGGTGGGTCTGCCTTGCGTAGAACTGACACCCTTCGCAGGCGCGGACAATTCTAGTGGCGTCGGCCACCGCCGTTGGCCAGTAGAAACCTTGTCGGAAAGCATTTCCGACAAGGGCTCGAGGTACTGCGTGGTGGCCGCAAGCCCCCGAGTGTATTTCTCGGAGGAGTTCCTGACCTTCGGTGGTGGAGATGCATCGCTGGAGGATGCCTGAAGGACTACGGTGGTAGAGCTCCTTCCCTTCTCCCAGCAAGACGAACGACTTGGCGCGCCGCGCCAACCACCGAGCTTCGGCTCGGTCGAGGGGTAGCTCTCCTTGGAGGAGATATTGCAGGTACGGGGTCTACCAGTTTTGATCAGGCGTGACCCCGCTTTGCTCCCCCTCGACGTGTAGCGTCTCGCCCTCGGGGGCCGAGGGTACCTCGGGCTGAACCGAGGGTGCCTCGGGCCGAGCCGAGGGTGCCTCGGACTGTGCCAAGGGTACCTCGGGCTGGGCCGAGGGTGCCTCAGGCTCGGGCGTGTCGTCGATCTTGACGGAGGGTTGATGCAGATCTCGGGAGAAGACGTCCGGGGGAACCGTTGTTCGCCCCGAGGCTATTTTAGCCAGCTCGTCCGCAGTCTCGTTGTAGCGCCGAGCGATGTGGTTGAGCTCGAGCCCGTAGAACTTGTCTTCCAGGCGCCGAACCTCATCGCAGTAGGCCTCCATCTTTGGGTCGCGGCAGTGGGAGTTCTTCATGACTTGGTCGATGACGAGCTGCGAGTCACCGCGAGCGTCGAGGCGTCGGACCCCTAGCTCGATGGCGATCCGCAACCCGTTGACCAGAGCCTCGTACTCAGCCACATTGTTGGACACCGGGAAATGGAGGCGTAGCACGTAGCGTAGGTGCTTCCCGAGGGGCGAGATGAAGAGTAGGCCTGCGTCGGCTCCTGTCTTCATCAGCGACCCGTCGAAGAACATGGTCCAGAGCTCCGGTTGGATCGGAGCTGTTGGTAGCTGGGTGTCGACCCATTCAGCCACGAAGTCCGCCAAGACTTGGGATTTGATGGCCTTCTGAGGGGCGAACGAGATTGTTTCGCCCATGATTTCCACCGCCCACTTTGCAATCCTACCCGAGGCCTCTCGGCAATGGATGATCTCCCCCAGGGGGAAGGATGACACCACAGTTACCGGATGAGACTCGAAGTAGTGTCGCAACTTCTGTCGTGTCAGGATCACCGCGTACAGCAGCTTCTGAACTTGTGGGTAGCGGATCTTGGTTTCGGACAGTACCTCGCTGACGAAGTAGACTAGCCTCTGAACGGGCAATGCATGCCCCTCTTCTTGCCTCTCGACCACGATCGCGGTGCTAACCACCTGAGTGGTCGCGGCGACGTAGACCAAGAGGGCTTCTCCGGCAGCTGGGGGCACCAAGATAGGCGCCTTTGTGAGGAGCGCCTTCAGGTTCCCGAGGGCTTCCTCGGCCTCAGGGGTCCAAGTGAAGCACTCGGCCTTCCTTAAGAGGCGGTACAGAGGTAGACCTCTTTCGCCGAGGCGTGAGATGAAGCGGCTCAGAGCCGCGAGACATCCCATGACCCTCTGTACGCCTTTCAAGTCCTTGATGGGCCCCATGCTGGTGATGGCTGCGATCTTCTCCAGGTTGGCTTCGATGCCCCGCTCGGAGACGATGAACCACAAGAGCATGCCTCGGGGCACCCCGAAGACACACTTTTCGGGATTGAGCTTGACACCTTTCGCCTTGAGACATCGGAATGTCACTTCAAGGTCGGAAAGGAGGTCGGAGGCTTTCCTCGTCTTGACTACGATGTCATCGATGTAGGCCTCGACCATGTGGCCAATGTGTTCGCCGAACACATGGTTCATGCACCGCTGGTACGTCGCGCCCGCATTCCTCAAGCCGAACGGCATGGTGACATAGCAGTACATGTCGAAGGGTGTGATGAAAGAAGTCGCGAGCTGGTCGGACTCTTTCATCCTGATTTGGTGATACCCTGAGTAGGCATCGAGGAAAGACAGGGTTTCGCACCCAGCAGTGGAATCCACGATTTGATCGATGCGAGGCAGAGGGTAGGGAACCTTCGGACATGCTTTGTTCAGACCAGTGTAGTCTACACACATCCGCCATTTCCCCCTTTCTTTCTCACAAGCACAGGGTTGGCAAGCCATTCGGGATGGAATACCTCTTTGATGAACCCTGCCGCCATTAGCTTGTGGATCTCCTCGCCTATGGCTCTGCGCTTCTCCTCGTCGAATCGGCGTAGAGGCTGCTTGACGGGTCGGGCTCCGGCTCGGATGTCCAGCGAGTGCTCGGCGACATCCCTCGGTATGCCAGGCATGTCCAAGGGACTCCACGCGAAGACGTCGACGTTCGCGTGGAGGAAGTCGACGAGCACTGCTTCCTATTTGGGATCGAGCTCGGAGCCGATCTGGACTTGCTTGGAGGCGTCGCTGCTGGGGTCGAGGGGGACGGACTTGACCGTCTCCGCTGGCTCGAAGTTGCCGGCATGACGCTTCACGTCTGGCACCTCCTTAGAGAGGCTCTCCAGGTCGGCGATGAGGGCCTCGGACTCGGTGAGGGCCTCGGCGTACACCACGCACTCCACGTCGCATTCGAACGCGTGTTTGTACGTGGGGCCGACGGTGATGACCCCATTGGGGCCCGGCATCTTGAGCTTGAGGTAGGTGTAGTTGGGGACGGCCATGAACTTCACGTAGCATGGCCTCCCTAGTACCACGTGGTAGGTTCCTCGGAACCGGACCACCTTGAACGTCAGGGTCTCCCTTCGGAAGTTGGAGGGTGTTCCGAAGCAGACGGGAAGATCGAGTTGTCCGAGGGGCTGGACGCGCTTCCCGGGGATGATCCCATGGAAAGGCGCAGCGCCCGCCCGGACCGAGGACAGATCGATACGCAGAAGCCCAAGGGTCTCGGCGTAGATGATGTTGAGGCTGCTGCCTCCGTCCATGAGGACCTTGGTGAGCCTGACGTCGCCGATGACGGGGTCGACGACGAGCGGATATTTCCCCGGGCTCGGCACATGGTCGGGGTGGTCGGCTTGGTCGAAGGTGATGGGCTTGTCGGACCAGTCTAGGTAGACTGGCGCCGCCACCTTCACCGAACAGACCTCCTGGCGCTCTTGCTTGCGGTGCCGAGCCGAGGCATTCGCCGCTTGCCCACCGTAGATCATGAAGCAGTCGCGGACCTCGGGGAACTCTCCTGCCTGGTGATCTTCCTTCTTGTCGTCGTCGCGGGCCCTGCCACCCTCCGCGGGTGGCCCGGCCCTGTGGAAGTGGCGCCGAAGCATGACGCACTCCTCAAGGGTGTGCTTGACGGGCCCCTGGTGGTGGGGGCACAGCTCC
This sequence comes from Zea mays, assembly GCF_902167145.1. Classification (NCBI taxonomy): domain Eukaryota; kingdom Viridiplantae; phylum Streptophyta; class Magnoliopsida; order Poales; family Poaceae; genus Zea; species Zea mays. The sequence goes on along the minus strand of NC_050105.1, from coordinate 127,741,305 downwards.
TTGAGCATCTTGTCGAAGAGGTTGGCACCTCCGGGGGGTTTCCGAGGGTTCTTGTACTCGACGGCGGTGACAAGGTCCGCGTCGGCGGCGTCGCGTTTCGCTTGCGACTTCTTCTTGCCCTTCTTCTTGGCGCCGCGCTGAGTTGACGCCTCGGGGGCATCTTCCGATGGGCGGCCCTGGGGCTGCTTGTCCTTCCGGAAGATAGCCTCGACCGCCTCCTGGCCCGAGGCGAACTTGGTGGCGACGTCCATCAGCTCGCTCGCCCTAGTGGGGGTCTTGCGACCCAGCTTGCTCACCAGGTCGCGGCAGGTGGTGCCGGCGAGGAACGCGCCGATGACATCCGAGTCGGTGATGTTGGGCAGCTCGGTGCGCTGCTTCGAGAATCGCCGGATGTAGTCCCGGAGAGACTCTCCCGGCTGCTGCCGGCAGCTTCGGAGGTCCCAGGAGTTTCCAGGGCGCACGTACGTGCCCTGGAAATTGCCGGCGAAGGCCTGGACTAGGTCGTCCCAGTTGGAGATCTGCCCTGGAGGCAGGTGCTCCAACCAGGCGCGAGCGGTGTCGGAGAGGAACAGGGGGAGGTTGCGGATGATGAGGTTGTCATCGTCCGTTCCACCCAGTTGGCAGGCCAGACGGTAGTCTGCGAGCCACAGTTCTGGTCTCATTTCCCCTGAGTACTTTGTGATAGTAGTCGGGGGTCGGAACCGGGTCGGGAACGGCGCCCGTCGTATGGCCCGGCTGAAGGCCTGCGGACCGGGTGGTTCGGGCGAGGGACTCCGATCCTCCCCGCTGTCGTAGCGTCCTCCCCGCCTGGGGTGGTAGCCTCGGCGCACCCTCTCGTCGAGGTGAGCCCGACGGTCGCGGTGATGGTGCTCGTTGCCGAGGCGACCTGGGGCCGCAGGCGCTGTGTTGCGTGTGCGCCCAGTGTGGACCGAGGCTTCCCGCATGAATCGGGAAGTCGCGGCGTGATGTTCCGAGGGGTACCCCTGCCTTCGGGACGCGGAGCTCTCGGCTCGCCGGACCGCGGCGCCTTCCAGGAGATTCTTGAGCTCTCCCTAGATTCGCCGCCCCTCGGTGGTTGATGGCTCTGGCATCGCACGAAGAAGCATTGCTGCTGCTGCCAGGTTCTGGCCGACCCCACTGGATGCGGGTGGCGGCCTGAGCCTGACATCATCGGTGAGGCGGTGCTGGAAGCCCTGGGGTAGATGACGTATTTTTCCGGCTGGAGGTTGGCCCGCCCATGCCTGCCCGACGTCCCGGCGGATTGGCTCAAGCGCTCCTGCTCCCTCGTCGAGCCTGGCCTGCACCCCGCGGATTTGCTCGAGCTGTGGGTCGTGACCCCCCGCCGGAACGGGGACCACAGCTAGCTCCCGTGGGATGTCAACGCGAGGCACCGGCCTAGGGAGATCACCGTCCTCCGGCATGCCGAGATGGTTGCCTTCGGAGGGACCCCCTATATCGACGTGGAAACATTCGCGGCTCGGGCCGCAGTCCTCGTCGCCGAGGCTACGGCTACCGTCGGAACAGTCGGAAAGGCAGTAGTCGCATGCGGTCATGAAGTCCCGCATGGCACTAGGGTTGCCGAGTCCGAAGAAATCCCAACAGAAGCTGGGCTCGTCGTCTTCCTCGGACCCAGAGGGCCCGTAGGTCGAGACGTCCGTCAGCCGGTCCCAAGGTGACCGCGTACGAAACCCCAGAGGGTTCGAACTCGCCTCTACGAGAGCGTCCGCCAAAGCGAAGCCGCTAGGCGGGTCGAGGCTAAATCCGAAAGGCGTGGGATGGGAATTGGTCGGTACCTCTTGGTCGACGGGCGGTGATGAAGTCACGTCGGGAACTGACTGCACCGTCGTCTCAGGTACGAGGGTGACACCCAGCAAGCCTTTCACGAGCGTGCTGGCGTCGTCCGTTTGCTCGGGATTGGCGTGTCGCGGGGAGACAGCGCTCGTCTTCGTCTCAAGCGCGAGGTCGATGCCCGGCGTGCCCCCCGTTGGGGTGCTGGCGTTGTCGACTCGCTCGACAGCCGACGAGGCGCTGCCTCCTGCTTGGCCTTGGTTGCCCCGCCTCCTCCTCTGTCGACGGGGAAGAGGACGGGGCGAGCTCGAAGGTTGTTCTTCCACCACGCGGGGAAGACGTCGTCGATTCCGCCGCCGGCGGGCGGACTGTCGGTCGCCATTGTCGCAGTCACCCGGTGGTGGAAAGAGTATCATGTCGTAGCTGCCGTCGAGGGACATGAACTCAAGGCTCCCGAAACGGAGCACCGTTCCGGGCCGGAGAGGTTTCTGGAGACTGCCCATCTGGAGCTTGACGGGAAGCTGTTCGTCAACACGCAGCAGGCCCCTACCTGGCGCGCCAACTGTCGGCGTTTCGAGACCGGGGGGTCCCTAAGCTGACGAGTGAAATGTCGCCGCGTACCCCAGCCCAGATGGGTCGGCGTGAGGCCGAGCGCGAAGGGGGGAAGCGAGGTGGCCGGAGATGGGCGTGAGAGAGGTGGAAATCCCGCGGCCTTCGTGTTCGTCCCGCGCCCAGGTCGGGTGCGCTTGCACTAGGGGGTTACAAGCGTCCACACGGGAGAGGGAGCGAGCGGCCTCATGCGAGCGCCTGTCTCGTCCTCGTCCCCGCGCGGCCAACCCTCTCTAAGAGGGCCCTGGTCCTTCCTTTTATAGGCGTAAGGAGAGGATCCAGGTGTACAATGGGGGTGTAGCAGAGTGTTACGTGTCTAGCGGAGGAGAGCTAGCGCCCTAAGTACACGCCATCGTGGCGGCCGGAGAGATTTTGGCGCCCGGTTTGTGTGATGTCGTGGCCGTCGGAGGAGCGCTAGAGCCTGGCGGAGGGACAGCTGTCGGGGCTATCGAGTCCTTGCTGACGTCCTCTTGCTTTTGTAAGGGGGCCGAGAGCCGCCATCGTCAGGGAGCGTGCGGGGCGCCATCATTGCTTATCTGGCGGAGCGAGCCAGATGGGACGCCGGTCTTGTTCCCCGTAGCCTGAGTCAGCTTGGAGTAGGGTAATGATGGCGCCTCCCGTTGACGTGGCCGGCCCGCGCCCTAGGTTGGGCGATGTGGAGGCTCCTCCGAGGTCGAGGTCGAGTCTGTCTTCCGTGGCCGAGGTCGAGTCCGAGCCCCTAGGTCGGGCGAGGCGGAGGCCGTTGGCTGAGGCCAGGGCGGAGTTCGAGTCCTGGGTCGGGCGAAGCGGAGTTCGTCGTCTTCTGGGGCTGAGCCCAAGTCCGAGCCCTGGGTCGGGCGGAGCGGAATTTGTCTTCTTCTGGGGCTGAGCCCAAGTCTGAGCCCTGGGTCGGGCGGAGCGGAGTTCGCCGTCTTCCGGGGCTTAGCCCGAGTCCAAGCCCTGGGTCGGGCGGAGTGGAGTTCGCCGTCTTCCGGGGCTTAGCCCGAGTCCGAGTCCTGGGTCGGGCGGAGCGGAGTTCGCCGTCTTCTGGGGCTTAGCCCGAGTCCGAGCCCTAGGTCGGGCGGAGCGGAGTTCGCCGTCTTCCAGGGCTTAGCCCGAGTCCGAGCCCTGGGTCGGGCGGAGCGGAGTTCGCCGTCTTCCGGGGCTTAGCCCGAGTCCGAGCCCTGGGTCGGGCGGAGCGGAGCTTCCTATGGTGCCTGCGGCCGGGCCTGACCGCCTGTCAGCCTCATTCTGTCAAGTGGCACCACAGTCGGAGCGGCGCAGGCGGCGCTGTCTTTCTGTCAGACCGGTCAGTGGAGCGGCGAAGTGATGGCGGTCACTTCGGCTCTGTCGGCTGAGGGGCGCGCGTCAGGATAAGGGTGTCAGGCCACCTTTGCATTAAATGCTCCTGCGATTTGGTCGGTCGGTGCGGCGATTTGGTCAGGGTTGCTTCTTGGCAAAGACAGGGCCTCGGGCGAGCCGGAAATATGTTCGCCGCTGGAGGGGGGCCTCGGGCGAGGCGGAGATCCTCTGGGGTCGGCTGCCCTTGTCCGAGGCTAGGCTCGGGCGAGGCGTGATCGAGTCCCTCGAATGGACTGATCCTTGACTTAATCGCACCCATCAGGTCTTTGCAGCTTTATGCTGATGGGGGTTACCAGCTGAGAATTAGGAGCCTTGAGGGTACCCCTAATTATGGTCCCCGACACTAGCGTTGCCGATGACAGGGTCGACGACGAGCGGGTACCTTCCTGGGCTCGGTACGCAGTCGGGGTGGTCGCCTTGGTCGAAGGTGATGGGCTTGTCGGACCAGTCTAGGTAGACTGGTGTTGCTACCTTCATCGAGCAGACCTCCCGTCGCTCCTTCTTGCGGTGCCGAGCCGAGGCGTTCGCCACTTGTCCACCGTAGTTCATGAAGCAGTTGTGGACCTCTAGGAACTCTTCATCCTTGTCACCCCCCTCTTGTTGTTGCCTTGGTCCTTGCCACCTTCTGCCGAGGGTCCCGCCCTATTGAAGTAACGCCGGAGCATGTCGCACTCTTCAAGGGTGTGCTTGATGGGACCCCTGTGATAGGGGCACGACTCCTTAAGCATTTTGTCGAACATGTTGGCTCCTCCGGGAGGCTTCCGAGGATTCCTGTGCTGGCAGCAGCGACGAGATCCGCGTCAACAGCATCGCGTTTTGCTTGCGCCTTCTTCCTAGTCTTCTTCTTCGTGCCGCGCTGGACGGACGCCTCGGGGACGTCTTCCTTCTGTCTTCCCTGAGGCTGCTTGTCCTTTCGGAAGATGGCTTCAACCACCTCCTGACCAGAGGCGAACTTGGTGGCTATGTCCATCAATTCGCTCGCCTTGGTGGGAGTCTTCCGTCCCAGTTTACTCACCAGGTCCCGGCAAGTGGTGCCGGCGAGGAATGACCCAATGACGTCCGAGTCGGTGATGTTGGGCAACTCGGTGTGCTGCTTGGAAAACCGCCGGATGTACTCTCGTAGGGATTCTCCTAGCTGCTGGCGGCAGCTTTGGAGATCCCATGAGTTCCCAGGGCGCACGTACGTACCTTGGAAATTTCCCGCGAAGGCCTTGACTAGGTCGTCCCAGTCGGAGATCTGCGCAGGAGGCAGATGCTCCAGCCATGCCTGGGCAGCGTCGGAGAGGAAAAGGGGGAGGTTGCGGATGATGAGGTTGTTGTCGTCCGTCCCTCCCAACTGGCATGCCAGCCAGTAATCCGCAAGCCACAACTTCGGCCTTGTCTCCCCTGAGTACTTGGTGATGGTAGTCGGGGCCCGGAACCGGGCCAGGAACGGCGCTCGTCGTATGGCCCGGCTGAAGACTCGCGGACCTGGTGGTTCGGGCGAGGGGATCTGATCCTCCTCACTATTGTAGCGTCCTCCGCGCCTGGGGTGGTAGCCTCGGCGCACCCTTTCCTCGAGGCGGGCCCGACGGTCGCGGCGGTGGTGTTCGCTGCCGAGACGGTCCGGGGCTGCAGGCGTCCTATCCCGTGTGCGCTTGATGTGGACCGAGGCCTCCCGCATGCGTTGGGAGGACGTTGCGCGATGCTCCGAGGGGCACCCTCGCCTTCGGGAGGCAGAGCTCTCGGCTCGTCGGACCGCGGCATCTTCTAGGAGATCCTTGAGTTCGCCCTGGATACGTCACCCCTCGGTGGTGGATGGCTCCGGCATTGTTCAAAGTAGCATCACCGCTGCAGCTAGGTTCTGGCCGGCTCCACTGAAGGCCGGGGGCAGTCCTGCCCTGGCATCGTCAACTGAAAGTCGCCTAGAGGGGGGTGAATAGGGCGAATCTGAAATTTACAAACTTAATCACACCTACAAGCTGGGTTAGCGTTAGAAATGTAAACGAGTCCGAGAGAGGGCGTGAAAACAAATCGTAAGCGAATAAAGAGTGAGACACAAGGATTTGATTTACCGAGGTTCGGTTTTCGCAAACCTACTCCCCGTTGAGGTGGTCACAAAGACCGGGTCTCTTTCAACCCTTTCCCTCTCTCAAACGGTCCCTCGGACCGAGTGAGCTTCTCTCCTCAATCAATTTGGGAACCAAACTTCCCACAAGGACCACCACACAATTGATGTCTCTTGCCTTGATTACAATTGAGATGATCGCAAGAAAGAATGAGAAAAAGAAGCAATCCAAGCGCAAGAGCTCAAATGAACACAACAAATCTCTCTCACTAATCACTAAAGCTTTGTGTGGAGTTGGGAGAGGATTTGATCTCTTTGGTGTGTCTTGTATTGAATGCTAGAGCTCTTGTAAGTAGTTGGAAGGTGGAAAACTTGGACTACTTGAATGTGGGGGTGGTTGGGGTATTTATAGCCCCAACCACCAAACTTGACTGTTGGTGGAGGCGGCTGTCGTATGGCGCACCGGACAGTTCGGTGCACCACCGGACAGTGTCCGGTGCGCCTGCCACGTCACGGAGCCGTTGGGTTCCGACCGTTGGAGTTCTGACTTGTGGGCCCGCCTGGCTGTCCGGTGGTGCACCGGACAGGCCCTGTAGGCTGTCCGGTGTGCCACCCATGCGTGCTCTGCTCCTCTGCGCGTGCAAGCGCACATTTAATGCGTTGCAGTCGACCGTTGCGCGCGAAGTAGTCGTTGCTCCGCTGTTACACCGGACAGTCCGGTGTGCACCGGACACTGTCCGGTGACTCACCGGACACTGTCTTTTCAAATTCCTTTTGCAACTAGTCAAAGGTAAATGAATAAGATTTTGAGAAGCATTTTCAATATTTGAAATTTTCTCCCCCTGTTTCAAATGCTTTTCCTTTGACTAAACAAAACTCCCCCTTAATGAAATCCTCCTCTTAGGTTCAAGAGGGTTTATACCCATTTGAAATTATATCAAACATAAGATACCAATTTGAAAATACTTCTTTAAAACCAAATTGAAAGACTAAAATTTTGAAATTGGTGGTGGTGCGGTCCTTTTGCTTTGGGCTCATGCTCTCTCCCCCTTTGGCATAAATCGCCGAAAACGGAACCATTAGAGCCCTTTTTAACTACTTTCTCCCTTTTGGCAAATAAAACATATGAGTGAAGATTATACCATGAGTGAAGATTATACCAAAAATGAAGAGTTGCCCGGAGCGACGGCGAAGGATGAGTTGCGGAGTGGAAGCCTTTGTCTTTGCCGAAGACTCCAATTCCCTTTCAATACACCTATGACTTGGTTTGAAATTGATTTGAAAACATATTAGTCATAGCACATGAAAGACATATGATCAAAGGTATACTTATGAGCTATGTGTGCAAAACATTAAAAGAAATTCCTAGAATCAAGAATATTTAGCTCATGCCTAAGTTTGTTAAAAGTTTGTTCATCTAGTGGCTTGGTAAAGATATCGGCTAATTGATCTTTAGTGTTAATATATGCAATCTCGATATCTCCCTTTTGTTGGTGATCCCTTAGAAAATGATACTGGCTATGTGTTTAGTGCGGCTATGCTCAACGGGATTATCCGCCATGCGGATTGCACTCTCATTATCACATAGAAGGGGAACTTTGGTTAATTTGTAACCATAGTCCCTAAGGGTTTGCCTCATCCAAAGTAGTTGCGCGCAACAATGGCCTGCGGCAATGTACTCGGCTTCGGCGGTAGAAAGAGCTACGGAATTTTGCTTCTTTGAAGCCCAAGACACCAAGGATCTTCCCAAGAACTGGCAAGTCCCCGATGTGCTCTTTCTATTAATTTTACACCCTGCCCAATCGGCATCGGAATAACCAACTAAATCAAAAGTGGATCCCCTAGGATACCAAAGCCCAAAATTAGGAGTATAAACTAAATATCTCAAGATTCGTTTTACGGCCGTAAGGTGGGCTTCCTTAGGGTCGGCTTGGAATCTTGCACACATGCATACGGAAAGCATAATGTCCGGTCGAGATGCACATAAATATAGTAAAGAGCCTATCATCGACCGGTATACTTTTTGATCGACGAATTTACCTCCCGTGTCGAGGTCGAGATGCCCATTGGTTCCCATGGGTGTCTTGATGGGTTTGGCATCCTTCATCCCAAACTTGTTTAGAATGTCTTGAATATACTTTGTATGGCTAATGAAGGTGCCCTCTTGGAGTTGCTTCACTTGAAATCCCAAGAAGTACTTCAACTCCCCCGTCATCGACATCTCGAATTTTTGTGTCATGATCCTACTAAATTCCTCACATGTAGATTCGTTAGTAGACCCAAATATAATATCATCAACATAAATTTGGCATACGAACAAATCATTGTCAAGAGTTTTAGTAAATAGAGTAGGATCCGCCTTTCCAACTTTGAAGCCATTAGTGATAAGAAAATCTCTTAGGCATTCATACCATGCTCTTGGGGCTTGTTTGAGCCCATAAAGCGCCTTAGAGAGTTTGTAAACATGGTTAGGGTACTCACTATCTTCAAAGCCAGGAGGTTGCTCAACATAGACCTCTTCCTTGATTGGTCCATTGAGGAAGGCACTCTTCACGTCCATTTGATAAAGCTTGAAGCCATGGTAAGTAGCATAGGCCAATAATATACGAATTGACTCAAGCCTAGCTACGGGTGCATAGGTTTCACCAAAATCCAAACCTTCGACTTGGGAGTATCCCTTGGCCACAAGTCGGGCTTTGTTCCTTGTCACCACACCATGCTCGTCTTGCTTGTTGCGGAACACCCACTTGGTTCCTACAACATTTTGATTAGGACGTGGAACCAAATGCCATACCTCATTCCTAGTGAAGTTGTTGAGCTCCTCTTGCATCGCCACCACCCAATCCGAATCTTGTAGTGCTTCCTCTACCCTATGTGTCTCAATAGAAGAAACAAAAGAGTAATGCTCACAAAAATGTGCAACACGAGATCTAGTGGTTACCCCCTTATGAATGTCGCCGAGGATGGTGTCGACGGGGTGATCTCGTTGTATTGCTTGGTGGACTCTTGGGTGTGGCGGTCTTGGTTCTTCATCCTCTTTTTCTTGATCATTTTCATCTCCCCCTTGATCATTGCCGTTATCTTGAGGTGGTTCATCTTCTTGATCTTCTCCTTCATCGACTTGAGCCTCATCCTCATTTTGGGTTGGTGGAGATGCTTGCGTGGAGGAGGATGGTTGATCTTGTGCATTTGGAGGCTCTTCGGATTCCTTAGGACACACATCCCCAATGGACATGTTCCTTAGCGTGATGCACGGAGCCTCTTCATCACCTATCTCATCAAGATCAACTTGCTCTACTTGAGAGCCGTTAGTCTCATCAAACACAACGTCACAAGAAACTTCAACTTGTCCAGAGGACTTGTTAAAGACTCTATATGCCCTTGTGTTTGAATCATATCCTAGTAAAAAGCCTTCTACAGTCTTAGAAGCAAATTTAGATTTTCTACCTCTTTTAACAAGTATAAAACATTTGCTACCAAAGACTCTAAAATATGAAATATTGGGCTTTTTACCGGTTAGGAGTTCGTATGATGTCTTCTTGAGGATTCGGTGTAGATACAACCGGTTGATGGCGTAGCAGGCGGTGTTGACCGCCTCGGCCCAAAACCGATCCGAAGTCTTGTACTCATCAAGCATGGTTCTTGCCATGTCCAATAGAGTTCTATTCTTCCTCTTCACTACACCATTTTATTGTGGGGTGTAGGGAGAAGAGAACTCATGCTTGATGCCCTCCTCCTCAAGGAAGCTTTCAATTTGAGAGTTCTTGAACTCCGTCTCGTTGTCGCTTCTAATTTTCTTGATCCTTAAGCCGAACTCGTTTTGAGCCCGTCTCAAGAATCCCTTTAATGTCTCTTGGGTATGAGATTTTTCCTGCAAAAAGAACACCCAAGTGAAGCGAGAATAATCATCCACAATAACTAGACAGTACTTACTCCCGCTGATGCTTATGTAAGCTATCGGGCCGAATAGGTCCATGTGTAGGAGCTCCAGTAGCCTGTCAGTCGTCATGATGTTCTTGTGTGAATGATGAGCACCAACTTGCTTCCCTGCCTGGCATGCGCTACAAGTCTTGTCTTTCTCAAAATGAACATTTGTTAATCCTAAAATGTGCTCTCCCTTTAGAAGCTTATGAAGATTCTTCATCCCAACATGGGCTAGTCGGCGGTGCCAGAGCCAACCCATGTTAGTCTTAGCAATTAAGCAAGTGTCGAGTTCAGCTTTATCAAAATCTACCAAGTATAGCTGACCCTCTAGCACTCCCTTAAATGCTATTGAATCATCACTTCTTCTAAAGACAGTGATACCTACATCGGTAAATAGACAGTTGTTGCCCATTTGACATAATTGAGAAACGGAAAGCAAATTGTAATCTAAGGAATCTACAAGAAAAACATTGGAAATTGAGTGGTCAGGAGATATAGCTATTTTACCCAATCCTTTGACCAAACCTTGATTTCCATCCCCGAATGTGATAGCTCGTTGGGGATCTTGGTTTTTCTCATAGGAGGAGAACATCTTCTTCTCCCCTGTCATGTGGTTTGTGCACCCGCTATCGATGATCCAACTTGAGCCCCCGGATGCATAAACCTATAAAATAAGTTTAGTTCTTGACTTTAGGTACCCAAATGGTTTTGGGTCCTTTGGCATTAGATACAAGAACTTTGGGTACCCAAACACAAGTCTTGGAGCCCTTGTGTTTGCCCCCAACATACTTGGCAACTACCTTGCCTGATTGTTGGTTAGCACATATGAAGCATCTAAAGTTTTAAATGAAATGCTATGGTCATTTGATGCACTAGGAGTTTTCTTCTAAGGCAACTTAGCACGGGTTGGTTGCCTAGAACTAGATGTCTCACCCTTATACATAAAAGCATGATTAGGGCCAGAGTGAGACTTCCTAGAGTGAATTCTCCTAATTTTGTCCTCGGGATAATCGGCAGGGTATAAAATGTAACCCTCGTTATCCTGAGGCATGGGAGCCTTGCCCTTAACAAAGTTTGTCAATCTTTTAGGAGGGGCATTAAGTTTGACATTGTCCCCCTTTTGGAAGCCAATGCCATCCTTGATCCCCGGGCGTCTCCCACTATAGAGCATGCTTTTAGCAAATTTAAACTTTTCATTTTCTAAGTCATGCTCATTTATTTTAGCATTAAGTTGAGCTATGTGATCATTTTGTTTCTTAATTAAAGCTAGGTGATCATGGGTAGCATCAACATTAATATCTCTACATCTAGTACAAATGGAAGTATGCTCAACGGTAGACGTAGAGGGTTTGCAAGATTTTAATTCAATAACCTTAGCATGCAATATATCATTTTTACTTCTAAGGTCGGAAATGGAAGCATTGCAAATATCTAATTCTTTAGCCTTAGCAAGCAATTTTTCATTTTCAATCCTAAGGCTAGCAAGAGAAATGTTCAATTCTTCAATCTTAGCAAGCAAATCAACATTCTAAGATTGGAGTTGAAACATCAGAAGCATTTGAATCAACCTTAGCAATTAAATTTGCATTCTCATTTCTAAGGTTGTCAATAGTCTCATGGCAAGTACTTAGCTCACTAGATAGTTTTTCACATTTTTGTACTTCTAGAGCGTAAGTATTTTTAACCTTGACATGCTTCTTATTTTCTTTAATAAGGAAGTCCTCTTGGGTGTCCAAGAGATCATCCTTCTCATGAATAGCACTAATCAATTCATTTAATTTTTCTTTTTGTTGCATGTTTAGGTTGGCAAAAAGAATGCGTAAGTTATCCTCCTCATTACTAGCATTATCCTCATCGCTAGAGGTTTCATATTTGGTGGAGAATCTTGATTTTACCTTCTTCCTTTTGCCGTCTTTTGCCATGAGGCACTTGTGGCCGACGTTGGGGAAGAGAAGTCCCTTGGTGACGACGATGTTTGCGGCGTCCTCGTCGGAGGAGGAGTCGGTGGAGCTCTCGTCGGAGTCCCACTCCCGGCAAACATGGGCATCGCCGCCCTTCTTCTTGTAGTATCTCTTCTTCTCCTTTCTTCTCCCCTTCTTGTCGTCGCCCCTGTCACTATCACTAGATAATGGACATTTTGCAATAAAATGACCGGGCTTACCACACTTGTAGCAAACTTTCTTGGAGCGGGGCTTGTAATCTTTCCCCCTCCTTTGCTTGAGGATTTGGCGGAAACTCTTGATGATGAGCGACATCTCCTCGTTGTCGAGCTTGGAGGCGTCGATGGGTGTCCTACTCGATGTAGATTCCTCCTTTTTCTCCTCCGTCGCTTTGAATGCGACCGGTTGTGCTTCGGATGTGGAGGGGCCATCAAGCTCGTTGATCTTCTTTGAGTCTTTGATCATTAATTCAAAGCTCACAAAATTCCCGATTACGTCCTCGGGGGTCATTAGTGTATATCTAGGATTGCCACGAATTAATTGAACTTGAGTAGGGTTAAGGAAAACAAGTGATCTTAGAATAACCTTAACCATTTCGTGGTCATCTCATTTTTTGCTCCCGAGGTTGCGCACTTGGTTCACCAAGGTTTTGAGCCGGTTGTACATGTCTTGTGGCTCCTCCCCTTGGCAAAGTCGGAAGCGACCGAGCTCCCCCTCGATCGTCTCTCGCTTGGTGATCTTGGTCACCTCGTCTCCTTCGTGCGCGGTCTTTAGCGTGTCCCAAATCTCCTTAGCATTTTTCAACCCTTGCACCTTATTATACTCCTCTCGACTTAGAGAGGCGAGGGGTATAGTTGTGGCTTGGGAGTTGAAGTGTTGGATTTGGGCCACTTCGTCCTCATCATAATCTTCATCCCCTACGGATGGTACCTGTACACCAAACTCAACAACATCCCATATACTTTTGTGGAGTGAGGTTAGGTGAAATCGCATCGAATCACTCCACCTAGCATAATCTTCACCATCAAATGTTGGTGGTTTGCCTAATGGGACGGAAAGTAAAGGTGTATGTTTAGAAATGCGAGGGTAGCGTAGGGGGGTCTTACTAAACTTCTTGCGCTCATGGCGCTTAGAAGTAATGGATGGCGCGTCGGAGCCGGAGGTGGAAGGTGATGAAGTATTGGTCTCGTAGTAGACCACCTTCCTCATCTTCTTTTTCTTGTCGCCACTCCGATGCGACTTGTGGGAAGAGGATTTCTTCTCCTTCCCTTTCCCTTTGTTGCGGGACTCTTCCGATGAAGACTTCCCGTGGCTTTTAATGGGCTTGTCGCCGGTCTCCATCTCCCTCTTGGTGTGATCTCCCGACATCACTTCGAGCGGTTAAGCTCTAATGAAGCACTGGCCTCTGATACCAATTGAAAGTCGCCTAGAGGGGGGTGAATAGGGCGAATCTGAAATTTACAAACTTAATCACACTTACAAGCCGGGTTAGCGTTAGAAATGTAAACGAGTCCGAGAGAGGGCGTGAAAACAAATCGTAAGCGAATAAAGAGTGAGACACAAGGATTTGATTTACCGAGGTTCGGTTTTCGCAAACCTACTCCCCGTTGAGGTGGTCACAAAGACTGGGTCTCTTTCAACCCTTTCCCTCTCTCAAACGGTCCCTTCGACCGAGTGAGCTTCTCTCCTCAATCAATTTGGGAACCAAACTTCCCGCAAGGACCACCACACAATTGATGTCTCTTGCCTTGATTACAATTGAGATGATCGCAAGAAAGAATGAGAAAAGGAAGCAATCCAAGCGCAAGAGCTCAAATGAACACAACAAATCTCTCTCACTAATCACTAAAGCTTTGTGTGGAGTTGGGAGAGGATTTGATCTCTTCGGTGTGTCTTGTATTGAATGCTAGAGCTCTTGTAAGTAGTTGGAAGGTGGAAAACTTGGATTACTTGAATGTGGGGGTGGTTGGGGTATTTATAGCCTCAACCACCAAACTTGACCGTTGGTGGAGGCGGCTGTCGTATGGCGCACCAGACAGTCCGGTGCACCACCAGACAGTGTCCGGTGCGCCTGCCATGTCACGGAGCCGTTGGGTTCCGACCGTTGGAGTTCTGACTTGTGGGCCCGCCTGGCTGTCCGGTGGTGCACCGGACAGGCCCTGTAGGCTGTCCGATGTGCCACCCGCGCGTGCTCTACTCCTCTGCGCGCGCAGGCGCGCATTTAATGCGTTGCAGTCGACCGTTGCGCGCGAAGTAGTCGTTGCTCCGCTGTTACACCGGACAGTCCGGTGTGCACCGGACACTGTCTGGTGACTCACCGGACAGTCCGGTGAATTTTAGCGGAGCGGATTCCCGAAGCTGGCGAGTTCAGAGTTGCTCTCCCCTGGGGCATCGGACACTGTCCGGTGGTGCACCGGACAGTCTGGTGAATTATAGCGAAGCGCCTCTGAGAATTCCCGAAGGTGTTGAGTTTAGCTTAGAGTTCCCTGGTGCACCAAACATTGTCCGGTGGTGCACCGGACAGTCCGGTGCGCCAGACCAGGGAGCACTTCGGTTATCCCTTGCTTTCTTTGTTTGAACCCTTTTCTTGGTCTTTTTATTGGCTTATTGTGAACCTTTGGCACCTGTAGAACTTATAGACTAGAGCAAACTAGTTACTCCAATTATTTGTGTTGGACAATTCAACCACCAAAATCATTTAGGAAATAGGTGTAAGCCTAATTCCCTTTCACCAACGATACAGCGCTGGACGTCCCGGGCCCGATGACGCGCTCCTCCGGCGAGTGCTCGGCCTGCCCACTCCTGCTCGATGTTTTGTCGGAGTTGCACAAGTTGCCCCGCTTCTTCGTCGAGCTTGGCCTGCATCTCACGGAGTTGCTCGAGTTGTGTCCTGACCCCCCGCAGGGACTCGGAACACAGCTAGCTCCCACGGGATCTCAACACGAGACGCAAGCACAGGGGCGTCGTCGTTCTCTGGCATGCCAAGGCGGTCGTCCTCGTCGTGATCCCCCTGATCGATGTGAAAACACTCGCGACTTGGGTCGTAACCCTCGTCGTCAAGGCTGTGGTCATCGTCAAAGCAACCGGAGAGGCAGTAGTCACATGCGGACATGAAGTCTCGCATGGCACTGGGATCACTGAGTCTGGAGAAATCCCAACTGAAGTCGGGGTCATCTTCTTCCTCGGAACTCGTGGGTCCGTAGGTTGAAACGGCCGTCAGTCGGTCCCAGGTCGACCACATATGGTACCCTGGAAGGTTAGGATATGCCCTTGCGAAAGCGCTCACCGAAGCGGGGTCGCTTGGCAGATCGAAGCTGAATCTAAAAGGAACAGGATGAAAGACTGATGGTACCTCCTGGTTGATCGACGATGGTGAAGTCGCATCGGGGACGGAGTGCGTCGTTATCTCAGGTGCGAGACAAATGTCCGACAAGTCCCTCGCAAGGGTGCCGGCGTCATCAGTCCGCTCGGGGTTGGCACGTTGCTGGGGAGCGACACCTGTCGTTGTCTCAGGTGCGAGGACAACACCCGACATGTCCCCCGCAGGGGTGCCGACGTCGTCGGCTCGCTCTGGTCTGACAGCCGACGAGGTGCCGCCTCCTGCCTGGCCACGGTTGCCTCGTCTTCTCCTCCTCCGACGAGGAGGGTGGCGGGGCAAACCCGGGTGTTCCTCTTCCGCCACGGGGGGAAGTCGTCATCGAGTTCGCCTCCGCCGGGTGAGCCGACGACCATCGTTGTGGTCGTGCTGCGAGGGGAGGAGTACCATGTCGTAGCTACCGTCGGGGGACATGAACTCGAGACTCCCGAAGTGGAGCACCGTCCCGGGCTGAAGAGGCTGCTGAAGGCTACCCATCTGGAACTCAACAGGAAAGTGTTTGTCAACACGCAGCAGTCCCCTACCTGGCGCGCCAACTGTCGGCGTTTTGGACCCGCGTGGACCGTCAACCGACTAGTGAATTTGTTGTTGCGTGTCCCTGCCCAGATGGGTCGATGCAAGATGCAACACAAGAGGGAGGATGAGGCTTATGTTATCTTGCACCGGGGTGCTCGTAGTAGGGGTTACAAGCGGAGAGAGAGAGAGAGAGGATCGGGCCCTGAGGTGAGCTGTCTGAGTTAGCCTCCTTTGCGTCTCTCCCACTTTGCCTGCCTCTGCTCGCCCTGGTTCGCCCCCTTAGGAAGGCCCTGAACGTCCCCTTTTATAGATACAAGGAGATGGTCCAGATGTACAATGGGGGTGTAGCTATGTGCTAACGTGGCCGGCGGAGAAGTGCTTGAGCCCTGTATACGTGCTAACGTGGCCGTCAGAGAAGTGCTTGAGCCCTGTAGAAGCGCAGCTGGCGGTGCAGCATGGATCCTGCTGACGTTCCCTTGCTTCTGTAGGGAGCTGAGAACCATCGACGTCATAGACGCACGCGGGGAACCATCATTACCTGTTACCGAAGTAATCCCCTGTGGCGTGGTCGGTCCGAGGCTGAGGTCGGGCGAGGCGAAGACTTCTCCCGAGGCCGAGGTCCGAGGTCGGGCGAGGTGGAGACCTTCTCTCGCGGCCGAGGATGAGGCCGAGGCTTGGGGTTGGGCGAGGCGGAGCTCCCTGTTGCGCCCGAGGCTGAACTCGGGGGAGGTCATGACTTACTGCCGTTGGTTTTACCCTGGTGGTTGGCACAGTAGTCGGAACAGGGTGAATAGCGCTGTTTTCCTGTTAGAACGGTCAGTAAAGGGGCGAAGTGACTGCGGTCACTTCGACCTTGCCGACTGAGGCGCGCGTGTCAGGATAAGGTGTCAGGCGATCCCCGCATTAAATGTGCATGCGATACGGTCGGTTGGTAAGGCGATTTGGCCGAGGTCGCTGCACGACAAAGTTTGCCCGAGCTTGGCTTCGGGCGAGTCGAGGGTGCGCCCACTGCCTGAGGAGGTCCTCGGGCGAGGCGTGAATCCGTCCGGGACTACTGTTCCCGCCCGAGGCCGGGCTCGGGCGAGGCGAGATCACGTCCCTTGGTAGACGAGGCCTTGACTTGAACTGTGCTTATCAGTCTTTGCGGTTTGTTCTGAAGATGTTTTCCAGCCATGTTAAGGAGTGTTGGGGGTACCCCTAATTACGGTACCCGACAGTTGAGCATTGCTTTTAGTGTTGGTAAAATTTTATTAACAATTACTAAGTGTAAGTAAATATCAACGCAATTAAATAATTGATCACAATTAATAATAAATCCCACAATGCAATACAAATGACAGATTAATTTTAATTCCATAATTTAATCATGCGAGAGTCCTAAGTCGCTCTTTACCGTGAGCACGGCTGATATACCAGTTTTAGACTCTGCGGAGGTTGCGCATCTTTATCCACAAGTCGTATTACTCATTTGCCAAGGGGTCTAGAAATCTCATTCATCACTACCGAGATGAGGCAGGGTAGCACTACGAGGCCTTTCCAAAGTTCCACTAGTTTGAGAAAAATCTGCTACGGTTTCAAGCAAAATGAAGCGTAGGAATCCCTCATCAGAACAACTATCACAAACAGTTCGACCCGAGAACCTCCCTATACTCTGCAGCGATTCACTCCCTGCTTGCCCCTTTCGGATAAGATATTCTCTCACTATATTTCATAATTAATTGGCCAAGGGTGTCTCATTCCACCATTGTGATAGCACTTTAATCTCAGGTCCAGCTTCATGTTCCAATTAACACAATAATCTTATCATGAACAATAGAGAATCCATTGACAATAATAATAAAGCATAATCATAATTCATATATAGAATTAATCCCAAAACCAAGTAGAACGATAGCAAAACTACTCAATAGTTCATTTGTTTGCAAGGTGTAGGGTAAACAAAACTAGGTAACCTATTAGGTCCCATCAGCTTAACCTAATTGTGTCATTATGATTAACATGTCATTATTAGGTAACTTGCCTTTTTGGTGCAACTCCAAGTACTTCTCTAATTGGATAAGGCGCCTTATATCGCTTCTATTCATAGCAATACATGCAGATAGACATGTAATAGGAAGAAATAACATAACATCAAAGATGAAAACAAACCACATAATAATATTCTACGCGTCACTACGAAACAGTAGGTTCTAGAACCACTAAATTCAAAGTTAAAATGAGGAAGATATGATTTTTCTAAGTTTTTGGGAATTACTTTTATACTAAGGTCTACTTTGGGAACCCCAATTTTCCAAGGGATTTCTATTTTCCCAAGGGAAATTAGTTTATTTTCCCATGAGAAAATAGAAATCCCTTGGCAAATTGTGATTCCCAAACTAGCCCTAAAAAACAATTTCTATATACATTTTATAATTCTCAAACGCTCTGTGGACCGCGAATATTATACATTTGTAAGTCAGGGGGTCTAGGTGCTAAATTCAGGGACCGAATTTATACTTCTTTCTATATAATCTGGAAAGCGGGTTGTTTTCAAATTCCACATGGTCGTTTTAACAAAAGCGTTCGGCGAAGGGGTACGGGTCCATCAGGGGCGTCCGATCTGAAACCTAGGATCCAGATCCGATCCTCACTCTTTATAAAACAGTATGAATCCCCATCCACTAGATTTCGGATAACTGGCCTGAGATACGGCCACGTCAACATCTATCTTGATCCATCGGATCTCAAATCTATGCACTTGATTTAAATAGCCGAAACGTTATTCTACTTTTAAACGACGTTGTTCGACCCATGATCAGTGGCTCGGATCGAACCCACCGAAGCGATACGCTACTTCTAATCCTATCCGTCCACTCAGCGATCGACGATCCGGCGTGAACCCGGCCTCCCTCCTACAACTCCGGTCGACAGCGCTCTCCTACACGGCGGTGGCCATGACCGGAGTCCCGGTTATCGTCATATCATGCTCTAACCTCAAGTTTAAAAGGCTCTACGCGAGGCGGGGATGACAAGTCTTCGGGGAGGGTTCTCACTAGCAGTGGAGCGTTGTCGGAGCTGGTCCACGATGCGATGCGGCTTCGCAACTCTGTTGAGGAATTCACCGCGCACTAGGGTGTTCCTCCGCCCGTGAAGACACCGAGCACGATCTAGAAGACGTGGTGCCATTGTCGGACCCGACAATAAGTCCCTGACAATGGCTGCACACATATGAGTCCTCGACAATGAGTCCTCTATTGTGAGATTGGGGCGGCAGGTTAGCTGGGTCGGGAAGCGACCCATGTGGGTGAGGAAAAAGAAATGGAACTAGGCCAGATGCGGGGGCTTGACTCAGGCTAGCAGGTATGTCTCTTTTCCTTTTCTTATTTCTATTTTTGATTTTGTTTTCAATTCTATTTTCAAATTAATTTCAGATTCAAATAAGATACCAATTCAAAACTAGAATAGGTGCAAATCATCATTTTAGGGATGTAGTTAATTATATAGTTCATTAGAGATTCAGCATTCACTACTTATTTAGTTTGGAACATATAAGGCATGTTTGGTTTGTTGTCTAACTTGTCACACTTTGCCTAACTTTTCTGTCTAAGGTTAGTTCCTCAGTTTGAACGACTAACCTTAGGCAAAGTGTGGCACAGTTAGCCACGGACCCAACAGACCCATGTCTTTTATCAAGAGTTGCTTTATATTCAAATATTTTCAAAGAGTATTTCCGATGTAAATTAAATGTACAGTCAAAATCTCCAACATGATGCATAAATTTGAACTTTTATATCATATTTATTTAATAGGGAACATGCTCCACAAATAAAATATAGACTTAAAATGAATTCTAGTTTTATTTCTCCAAGAACTAGCTAACACTCTAAACCATGTTTTAAGGGTTTACAAAATTGTTTGACTTGTTAAAGGGCGAGAGGGAGAATCTGACTGACAAGGAACAACAGCGAGGCATCCCTGACGGTACGTATTATCATACCATGCAAAGATTACAGAGATCAAATGTGCTGAAGCCACAATCAGATATGCACCGATTGCATCTTTCTAAACTTGTTAAGAACCTGATCAATCAATCACAAGCCAATGATATCATCCAACGGATCTATCTTCAAACAGATTTGTGACTAGGCTTACTATTAACCGTGTGACAACCCTAAGGAACGCCATGTATATACATACCGATCAATCAATGGAATTAAGCCAATTCATTCATTCTTTGTTCTCGTCTCTCTACATTTAAACACTAACCTAACTCTAGCGATCGGATGGACTTACTTACGGTTTTAACGACCCGGCAATTGATCACATCAGGGGACTCCAGGACATGGTGTTTGGAATGAACTGTTAGCCTTTTGCTCTTCCAAAAGACGCCAAGGTTTCAAGGTTGAACTAACCACGTGACTCCAAGACTTCTCTCCGTGCAGTCTGTATCAATGTATGCAAGAAAGTAGAAGCATCGCAGCATGACGGATTGGTAACAGAGGCATGTGCCAGGAAAGGGAGTTTCCTCAATGACCGGCCACTAAGTCCCTGCAAAGAGAGATGAACCACCACCATTTAACCAGAGAGGTGGAGAAGCCTTGGTTACAAAAAAACAGCACGCGAGTCAGCTTCATTATTTACCTCACACAGTTTTGAGGCTTCATAGAGTAGATTGGATAGATGAAGCGCACCATGGGGTTCTGCAGCCTCAGGACAGTGTTTCTTCTCATTCAGGGTCGAATAGTTCAGAATACATGGCACACTACTACCCTACAATTGGAGAATTTTAAGGTTACCAGTAGACAGTAGTTGCAATAAATAAAATTGAAAAGCAAAGTGCTACCACTGAGATCGATAAAAAAAAATGCTCATAGTGCTGCATGATCAAAGCAACCATCGTGAGCTCTGGTAGGTTGATACAGTGACAGTAATACTGTATGAAAAAGTTGGCACGTTGAGCACGAAGCTGGCAATGCAGGACATACCTGAGGATATGTAAGAATACCAACTCTTAAGAGTTCCTGTATGCATGACCTCAAGATCTCGTATCGTGCTTGAAGCGTAGGGGGTCCGACATATGCCTTAATGTCTGCCCTGTCAACAAATGCAATATCTGCCAGTAGACTGTAAGCATTAGGTAATTACAGAAGTCCTTATACAGAGTATTCTCAGAAACAAACTGAGAGATCAAATTACAAGGAAAGCATCTGAGTGTAGTCGATCCAAGAGAAAGAAATTCTACAGAGCACACATTATTTGTATTTTGATGGCAAGAATATATTTATAAGTTAGCTATTATATTATTTCATTCAGCAAAAGGGCCTCTAGCTGACTTGGTTAGGCAGCAATGGCACTTCTCATGTCTGTCTCACGCCACAGGTCTAAGACTCAGCCTCAGTCGTTCACTCGTTCTCACATGGACTACGGTGCTGCTGCATATGGGTGAGGTAGGGGTTCAGGAGTTTTCTTGACCTATGTGAGGTCTTCTTCTTAATACAATACCCAAGGATTGTCTTACCCCCCGCAGGTCGAGTTTTTTATATTATTTCAATCATAAAATATAGAAAAATCGCTCCATGGAAATTGATACTTCATCAACCCTAAAAGAATATTATAATGTTTAGTGGTGTGACTGCAGAATGGCTTCCTCATAAAAAAGGGATTCACTCAACCAAATAATAATGTGTAACTGTCAAGATGATTATTCATAGCCCTGTGGTTAAAGAGTCAAATGACAGGAAACTTAATACCTATTGCTGTAGTAATATTCGATGTTGTCAAAATGATAACATTTGGCCAAGACTTCAGTTTGTCCATTTGTGTTAGCAGTGCATTCACAACCTGAAATTGCACAGGAGAATAATATAGTGTAAACATTAGCAAAGAAATAATACATAGCCAGGAAAAAAAAGTAGGACAAAAACTTTACTCTAATGGAGTCTGAAGGTTCAGAGCCAGATATGGCAGCTTGTCTGGCAGCAGCAAGGCTTTCAACTTCATCTACAATATATATGCATATATCATATATAAGATTGAGGTTTCAAATATATAGCGTGCGGCAAATCAAGTACTCCCTCCATCCCAGAAAGAATACAATTCTAGCATAGTGTCATATTTTAGCATGGTAAGTTTGACCAGTTATAGATAAAAACATCAATATTTATGATATCAAATAAATATCATTAGATTAATTATAAAATATATTTTTATAATAAATTGATTTAGAGCCACAAACGGGAATATTATTCACTAGAAACTTGGTTAAACATGAGCCACTTTAACCAGCACGCAACCCATAGTTGCATTCTTTTTGGGACGGAGTGAGTACTCTATTTTCTCAATACTTAGGTTCTAAGACTACTGCTTGTGTTATGTGTTTGCTTGCTTCAACTAGGGGACAATGCTGAGGTTAAGTGAAACTGTCCTGGATTTAGGGTCCATGTGCCTATGCACATACAAGATGTGATCAGGGGGTGGACTCATATCTAATTGGGACAAAGGTATCAAACAAAGCAAACTCATTCAGGGTCACCTGTCACGACTCAAGAACATACCTATTAATACAAATACTAGGTTGCTTTCTTCCTCCACCATCTCCTGGATCTTCTGGAAAAGTTTGGCAACCTAAAGAACGATGGATAGAATGTGCATTGTCAGGTGTAACTATGGATGAATATGTAGATCCAATTCAATAAAAAAACTACAGAATGGACCATAATAAGACAATATTTCCATTAATACAATTCAGCTTTGTTGGCGAAAAAAGGAGAAAAGATAGGTTTGGCGTTCCATTACGATATCATCGAAAAAGAAAATGAGTTAATATCCTGTAGAAATACTGTTTCTCTTATTTTTACATTCCACCATACACAAAAGGTAAAAGTGTTTCAGGAACTGTTAAATTAGGGAGCTCATGCAAAAGGTGCAACCGTAGAAAAAGAAAAGCCCAATTAGACACTAAATAGCTAAAGTGATCTGACCATATGAACATATGATAAAAGCTTAGCACAAAAAGGCGTACCAGTTTTCCACTTTCAGAAAACCACTTGCTGAACAATGAATGAGCATTGACTTCAATCAATTGACACATAGAATACCTAGTATATACAAGTGTCAGTGAAGACTGAAGAATAACACATCTGGTAAAGAAACATATCTCATTCAGCATCGACCTTGATTTGAACCGAATAGAAAGTTTCTGTGCTAGTGCTTTACACAAGGAAGTCTTTCCTGTTCCAGGTGGACCATGCAAAAGTACAATCCTGTAATTTGTAAAAACTAAAAGCATGAAACTCTACAGAGTACACAATCGTTTACTTTGTATTTTTTTTGTAAAATAAATAGTGACTGCAAATGTGTACAACAGTGTTATAGATGCTTACCGGTTCCATGAAACCAGACATGTGTCCACACCTCTTTCAGTAAAAAGCAAAGCACTGGCAGCATATCTCAGCAACCTCTGCTTGAGACCAACTTCATATAGTAAACTGCAAACAGTTGTGAGATCAACCACAGAACAAAAATGGAGATTGACTGAAGTGGTTAATAATAAACAGTTTTTAGTAATTTACCTTTCCCACAGACCATCAAATTCTTTGGCAGGTAAGGCCCACTCATTAAAGCTAGAGAGTGTATCATCCTCGCTTGGTTCCTCACCTGGACCATCTTCACTCAGCTACAGCATAACCAAATAAGCTCGAGGTGAATAAACTGGACAGCAGCTAATATATTGAATGGATAAAAAATATGGAATGATATTTGTTTTGGAACGAAACCAATCCTCAGGATCAATATTAGGATGTAAAATGTCCCCAGAGCAAACAACTGTAACTTGAACACAAAACAATGCCTAAAATTCAGCAGTGATGGAAGTATATCCAGATAAAACAGCTACAGCATTTTACTGAGTGAAGAAGCAAGATAATCAACATGGTCACATGGAATCATGTTGACACAAACAAAATGGCCTCATTTTTTTTTTGATAGAGCTGGAAGTGATTAGGCAGGAAATGTAAAACATTAAGAATCTCATACCTGGAACACATGCACGACAGGCTTGACTTGCCAAAATAAGAGAACTTTGTGATTCTCAACCCACTCATCTGCATAAATTTTAGCACCCAAGATAAGGATGTTATGAGCAACATAGCACAAGTAATCATAATTCCCAGCCTAAGTGAATGACCATACCAGTATCACTTATTCGTATCCTTTTGACATTTTCAAGAAGAAAAGAATTATCGGCAGGAATTGGCACAGGCCCATCAACATAGCTTAAGCTTCGAGCTTCGAGCATCCTGATTAAGCAAGAGAGTACAAAACTGTAAACATGAGCAACAGTAAATTTTAATATCTGATGAGAGAAGATGGCAGTTAGTGTGAAAAACTTTAATAAAGCACTTAAGCTAGTATTAGAATGAAGAAAGTTTCTTCAGGAAACTATGAGTCCATGGCTTTACACCTCCAGTTCACATGTTGATAAGAGATGAGCTTTTGGCACAATTTTCTGAGTACCACTACCAACCGCAGGATTTAGAGAACACTTGATTTCTTCGTGATTTACGTTTTATAAGCATTTCAAAACCCATAATCTCCACCTAACCACTAATAAATCACGGGACTTAGAAATTATATTGCGTTTTTATTTACAAATTTGCTCCAACTCCGTGGTCTGGGCTCTGATCACTAATGACAATGGCAGGAGTGTGGATTACTGACATACTAGTATGGACTCTGGGATCTGCTTCAGTGGCAAACTGGTGCCTGTAATCTGCACTGCCCTCTGCAGCTGAACTGGTGATGGTGACCCGTACCTTGAAATTTGTTGGTACCATATTACAAACTCTCTGATTGACATGTCTACTGCCCATTAGCTATTTGTCAGGTGATTTGACTGCTTATCATTTAGGTGCACACTGGGCACCTGTGCCAAACACTTGAAAACTCAGTCCTGATTTGCCGCGTTGTTTCAGCTTTGCATTGCGCCACTTCCTCCAGAAATACAAGTTACTTATCAGACATTCTAAGCTTGGTCAGTGCAAAATAAGGCCGTCAACGGTTAATTCCACATTTTCAAAACCCCCACCATCCTAAAACTAACCCACGGCTCACGGGAACTGTTCATGCCACTCACCGAACCGCAAAACAACGATACGAGTATTTTTTTTGTGAACAAAGTCTAGCTAGATCAAGCACAAACCTCTCGACCGCCACCTGGACGTCCTCGTGGCGAGCTACGCTCGTGGCGTGCAACAGTACCTCAACTGCAGCAGGCACAAAATGAAAAAGGGGAAACACATGAAATGAGCGTGTCAGCAGCACTCAAATTCGAAATTGCTAGAATGATGCCCAACGAGACCGTGGCAGAGCCCACCTGACACGAGGACCTTATCGTCGGCCGGGGAAGGAGCAACCACGGCCGCAGCCGCAGCTGTCTGCTGCATCGGCTGCGAGGAGGAGACCGCGGCGACAGGGGGCAGCATCTGCGCGGCGGCAGGTTCCAGCAGCGGGGAAGCGGCGGCGGTAGACGCTGCGTCCGGAGGGGGTGGGGGCGCAGAGAAGGAGATCTCCATAGGGGCGCTCATGGTTTTGCGGAGCGAGATTTTTCTAGGGTTTGCGGAATTGGTGCGGAGAAGATGATTTTGAGAGTTTCCCGCCCTTGAGAAGGCGTGAAGCGAGGTGGGCTTGCGTGTGAAGCAGGGGTTGGATCGGAGGCTTAGGACGTTACTATTGGGCTGATTTTAATACCGGCCCAAAAATCCTCCCGTCTAGCCTGGCCCAAGCACATTCGGTGGCAACAACTGGCTTAGGGCATATCCACTACAACAGCTCTTAAGACTGTCTCCAGCAACGTCCTCTATATTTATCCTCTATATCCGTCCTTTACAGTCTCCTCTAAAAGATTCTATCCTCTATATCTCCTTCCTCTCCAACAACGTCCTCTAAATCACGTCCTCTATACTAAAATATCTATATTAGAAACATTTTTTATTTTTATTTTTTGTACATACGTATTTGTCATACTCTCAAATGTATTATACATATTTTAGTTTTGCTAAACCAGTTATTTAAAGTATTCAAATGGATAGAGGACCGTTTAGAGAAACTCTATACATAGAGAATCCAGCAGCGTCCTCTAAATTTAGAGGACCATTTAGAGGACGCTGCTGGAGGGCGTAGAGGACCATTTGGTCCTCTATATTTAGGGTAC
Organism: Zea mays; assembly: GCF_902167145.1. Classification (NCBI taxonomy): domain Eukaryota; kingdom Viridiplantae; phylum Streptophyta; class Magnoliopsida; order Poales; family Poaceae; genus Zea; species Zea mays. Next base: position 127,715,575 of record NC_050105.1, on the reverse strand, counting down.
AGAACCCTTTAGGGTTCCTTGCTGGAGCTAGCCTAATATTTACTAGTGTATCGCGCGCGCCTATGCGCGCGTGGTAAACAGTGATTTAGATCTTGGAATATCTGTAAAATATTAGCCAATTTGATATTGCGGCGTGTTCTGAATTAAGTTGGAACGATATCGCTTACTTAGCTTCCTTTTTCTGTTTGGGCTAACATGCTCCATTTGGAACTTGACCTCATAACATCGTGTAAACAGGTTTGATAGTGCCATAAGCAGACTGAGTTATGAACCTGCATTTTATAAGTTTATAGATGAGTTGTATGTTGCAGCATATCTAGATATATGTGCAAGGTAGTGTCGCTACACTTGGTAGATCAGATATAGGATAATACACACACATGTAGATAAACGCAAGAACATGTAAAACACAAATTAAGGGGGAAAGGAAGTTCTGGGGGAAATAAAAAAAATTAAGGTGAACATAACATGCAGCCGACTACTGCATTTTACTTGTCTAGAAAATAGGATAATGTAAGAAATAATCACCTCACTCGTGTAGTCCTTAAGGAGCAAGGTTACCACTTAGTGTCATTCCAAAACGAAGCTGCCACTAAGAATTCAAAACACAAATGAATCCTTTATGTATCGTTTATACAATAAATTCACAATGTAGGTTAGATCTGATGCTTTGAGAAAGTGTACAGATTGATTCTTCCAAAGCTCACCTTTGTCTGTGTCAATGACTTGTTTGCATGTTTCTTTTCTGGTGCTTTGTCCGCAAATTCTGATCTAAGGAAATCTTATAAAAGAAGGGAGAAGGGAAAATGGGGAAAAGAAAAATAAGAGAAGAGAACCTGGCCTATGACCGAATTGGAAAAAACAAAAGCGGAAGAACATGACTTGGCCAAAAAAAATAGAACATAAACCAAGAAGATCAGATATCTGGAGGCTACAACCACGAGAGTTGTTGTGCTGCCTAAAGGGAATGCAGAGAGTCTGAGGAATAAGAAAAGAGTACACTTTAACAAATCTGAATAGTGCGAGGTAACTTCGAGTAAGACGAATTAGCCGTATAAATTATTCATACTTCCATCTATTTAAGTACATATTGGCCTGCTCAACATTCAGTAATAAAGGAATCAAGGAATCGAAGAGAACCAACTAATTAAACAGCAGGTAATGTTGTTCCTCTTCACAATGGCAGATCAACTCGTTCATACAACCAAATCATACATTTAGTGATTCTGAAACAAAGACCCGACTATCACCTAACTCACGTCACCGGAATCAACCTTTATGACACCATGAAAGTACAGATCAAGAATGGGAAATGAAAGATTTCAGAAGATGCAGTACCTTTCACTAAAGCGAGGCTTCTTCGAGGCAGCTACGATTGCTTTAGCTTTACGCCGACGATGCCGACCAACAAATCCGCCAAGCTCCGAGAGTGATACGTCCGTAGACAAGCTACATCGTCTGAGCCTTCTCCATCTTCACTGACCTTCAGATCCGGTCGGAGGTGTCTCCAGGAAAGCGCCTGCTGCGGTCTCCTCCACCGCCAGCGACCCACCAGCGGAACCCTAGATCCACAGCGACACTGGATCTAGCGACGGCTACCAGCTCCGACACCGATGCCCTCGGCACTTTCGTTGTTGCGGCCACGCACAGGGACTTCACTGCCAAGGAAGAGGGGTGAGCCGGAAGGAGCGAGAAGAGGTGGCCAGCGTCTGCTAGAAGTCTCCAGAGGCGGAGGAAGCGAGGGAGTGAGAGTCGTATTTCGCATGTTACCGAGACCGTGATGAACATAGGCCATTGATTCACGATCGAGCGGCTTCAAGAATTTGAAGCGACGTGGATAGCGCCTTTATCGTCGTTTTGAACCGGCTTGTATAGAATTCTCTCAATATTACTGCAGTACACTCTTCTCAAAAGTCTAAATGCCTAAAAAACATATCTTACTCCAACAAATTCTTATTTTATCCCAAAATTAGTTCACCTAGGCCTTCCTCCATCTCTACTCCTAGCCCAACGCTCCCGTCCTTTTTAACATAACCAGCCACTCGCAGCTCTCTCGCACAGGGTCGCCACCGCTTGCGCAGACTTGCAGTTGCAGCTATCATGGTCTGCACATCTGAAGGCGACATAGGTAGTATACCGATATATATATAAGGAGAGAGCACGCAAGCAGAGAAAGAAGCTCAGCCGAAGCAGCTCCAAACCAAGAGGCACCCGTAACAGACGTCAATCCGAGAAGGACAAGAGAATGTGAGTGTATTCCTAGCCCTGGGCCCACCAAAGCGACACAACACTACCACCAAGTATGTAGCATATGTCGATTGTTGTCACGCTACGGGCCTTGGTTGTCCAATATCTCAGAGCTGGACTCCTCATCGCCAAGATAACCTAAGTGTGGCAGGCGCCACCATGTCCTCCTCGATGCCACGCACGAAGAAAGGTCAGGAGCATGACCGACTCACCCCATACCCGCATTGACGAACGTCGGTCGGCTCGTGGTTGTGACCGTTGGCAGGTGCAATAGGTTGGGGAGAAAGAACAGGGCGAAGCCCGGGAAGACGGACGGGACGTCTGACGACGGCGAAAACGATGGTACGCGCATGATGTGAAACATCCTCCTGGACGTGCAATAGTCACTGCGCGAGTCGGTGTCGGGGCTGGTGTCGAACGAATACGGGAAGGATGTGCATGCTCCTACACCCTCTGCTGAGAATGGGGTGACGCGGAGGTGGAGGCATGAGGTGAAAGAGAAAATAAGTAGAATGACGAACGAGGTGGTGGCAATTGATGCGAGGACCATCATTATCGTGCAGAGGTATAGATGATCAAATGTACCGTGTGTGGCGAGCCGACCCGAGGCACGACCCATTTAATAATGCTCGGGCCAACCCGGCACGAGCGTCGTCTGGTGCTTGGGACGTAGCCTCGGTCCATAGTGCTAGCCTGGCCCGACACGATTATTTTTTTATTTTAAAAAAAATCATATATACATATGTATAATTTATATTCAATACTAGGTGTATGCTCGTGCGTTGCTACGAAGTCAACATATAATGATAAAATATATTAAGATGCAGAAACATTAATTATCATTATACCTTCTTGTTAGTATCTTTTAAAGGTTGAGAAGATTTACATACATTAAAAGATATATAGGTATGTGCCTGTGCTTTGCTATACAAATTAAAAACCATCCGATACTAAGTCTGTATGACTGTATTGATACAACTTTGTTGCTTTCTCTGCATTTTCAGTTTATGAAAATATTGGATGGTTTTAGCCATTTGGTCTACATACGAAATATACTCCTACTGTCCTACGTTCAGTTTCATGTGTGGTACCGAGGTAAGGACAATGCTTAAACAAAATAAGAGAAGCAGTTAAAATGATGATTATTCCTATAGTTTACATTTTGTCCTTTTATTAATATATACAGTTTGTCGTACACAATTTAGTTCCAGAAATGTAAGAAATAAAATATCTAAAAGAAAGCCCAAACACAGTGAATTCAGAGTACCCGCACACAAATTTTATTCAATATAATATTAGTGCAAAATTATTACATCAAAACGAACAACACATATCATCAAACTCAATATCTCACAAAGTGTTTGGCAACAATCAATACATAACTAAACTGAAACAAATAAAATTACACATATATATATATATAAGATAGCAATGAATGATGCTTCTAATAAGGATTTAAATTTTATAACAAAACATAAGAGTAGTTTTGATAACTGACTGGGATGTTTTACCTCCTCTAGAGTTAATATCCTGAAACAAAACATAATGGTGTTAGGTTACAGTTTGCGGTCAACAATATGGTTGATATAACCAAGAGATCATGTATGTATAGTGCATGCATGAGGATCCTGTATAACCAAGAGATCATTAAGGAGTGAGTTTGAGGTCTGCAGATTTCACAATTCCACAATCAACAGTAAAAAATCCATGAGATTGGAAATAACTTTCTCATCCATACTTACTACTTATCAGTGATAGTAGTAGAACTGTATTCATGAAAAAAAAGTATGCTAAGCCAAGTACATATGGAGAATATAAATCACATCTCAAAAACAAGAAGGTGCAGGCATGCACATCCTCTCAGCCTCTATTCGAACCATTCGCCCAAGCACTCGCGTGTGGAACCCAAAGGCGCGCTTCTACCGCACAACCTGCAATTTCTTGTACTGTTGCTTCTCCTTTCTACTCTACTACTATATCCTTCACTCCCTCCCTCTGCATTTCTCTCTTGCTACTACTCGTAAATGAATGCAAAGGAGATCCATGGACATGCTACTCGTGAAGAATGTGCATTTATGCAAACAAATATATTTGAAATTGATATTGTCGTTTGTATACAAATGTTTTATGCCTAAAATTTTGCAATACATCTCTGAAAAAAATTATTGCTCCAATTAATTCTAAACAAATTAAACATGGATTTACAAAGAAAATGTAGAAAGGTAAGCCAAAAATACTTGCAAGAAAAAGCAGACTATTGGATTGAAAAGAATTCAATTACAAGGACAAAGAATGAATGAAGAGGGCACCAACACAATACCTAAATGTTCCAAAATAGTTAGATATGAAGGGATCAAGGAATTCAAATCAAGCTAAGAAATCAACTATAGTGTGAAATGCATATTCGGTTGCATGCTACTTTTTCGGAAAGGTAACATTACCATGATAGCTCAAAGTAGGCTCCCTAAAAGGCTTATTCGGAAAGGGAACATTACCATGATAGCTCAAAGTTGAAATGACTGTGTAACACTGCCAATGCTCACGCTCAAATGAGGTAAACCACGGGGGAAATTATCTACCTTTGACATGATGGTACCTTGGTATACACCACCAATCCACAAGTTCTGTTCACTCAACCAATCGCAGCTCAACAACCCTCCGACTTATCATCCTTGAGCACTTGGAACTACTACCTAATCCTAATATTCAAATAAATCATCATACCAAGACCACGTGCTGCCACATCTGTGGCAGCCATTATAGGGCTCTTGCCGCTCTTAAACTCTGCAAGAACATAGTCCCGTTCAGCTTGAGCTTTATCACCATGTATAGATAATGTTGGCCACGCCCATCCATTTTAAGCTGTCGGGTGATCTTATCGCAATCCTTTTTTGTTTGGAAGAATATCAAGATACGACTCCCATCCATTAGATCAGACAAGAGCTTACTGAGTCTATGGGAAAGAGGTGAAAATCAACTCACACTGTGTCCATTTGTAATCGAAAGTACCATAGTAAGTGAGCATAAAAGTTTTTAGTCAAAAGACCGTCAACCATACATACCTTGGATACTTCTCATGGTCTGAAATAACTTCAACAATTTGTTGTATGTAATGATTAGCTTTAAGTTCAGGTGAGCCTATATGGAATGATTAGCTTTAATACAATTGGGCCATCGCCTTGTTCTACAGGAATTAGAATAACAAATAATATTAAAAGGGAAATGGACACAGTCAGAAAACATACAGAAAGCTCACAACAAGTTTATAGGAAACCAACCTAGCCGAGGCTGGGCACCAACATGAACCAACCTAGGTAACAGATAAGATAATGTTTTCCCTGAGCCTGTTTGAGCGATATCAATCAGGTCCCTACCCTTCAAAGTCATAGGCCAACCTTGAGATTGAATAGGTGTTGGCTCCACAAATCTAGATAGATTGCATGCAGTAATCTGTCAAAAGAGTCATGAAACAGTAGTGTAAGAAATCACAGGTATTGCGTTATTTTCAACAGTTCCTGTTCTGCAGGGACACTTTCCTGTTCCACGGCCGCCTCTCCCTCCATCTCGAAATATAGACATACCAGGATTCAAACAAGACAAATTTCTTAGATTTTGACCAACAATTACTCAAATGATACACATGCATGTATAAAAGTTGTATCAATAGAACAACATTCCACATGTAATTTAATGCAAATTGATTTTGAAGCAATTGATGATATATTATAAGTGCCATTGGTGATCAAAGAACATTTCTAAAGATTTTTCAAATCTTACTATATACCTTATAAAAAAACAGAGGGAGTACTGATTTCTTATTAGATTACTTGACGCAGCGAGATGTGAGTTCATGGCATAGAAAACCATAGTATTTGGTTAAGACAAACTAGCAAAGAAAGTCATTAAATGCAGTTGACAAAAGAGCGCAGTATGTATACCTGATAGATGATGTGTCCAGCTCCTTCTTTGAAAGAGTTATAGTGATCATAGAGACATAGAGACATGTCTTGTTGTCTCAAGCTTGCAAAGAGATATAATATTGAACTCCAAGATTATGGGTTCATGTGCAGTTATAGTTCTATCCTGGAATAAAAACAAGTCACTTACGGAAGTAGGCCTTCTTCCAATGGCTCCCACATATCAGTAATACCAGTAGATCCAGTGGTGGTATTCTGATGGAGGCCAACAATCCTCCTCTTCACAGTAATAACAGTAACAATTAGAATCAAGTGATAAGTAATATTAGCAAGCACCAGAGCCATAAGGAGTACCTTGATCAATTCCACAACCATGAAAGTCTTATTGATAGTCCTCCCCATGGCCTTGAATACAACCTCATCAGAACCTTTGTCCTTAAAGTAAGAAATATTATGGTGCATCTTATCAGGCACACAACACAACAAAAGTATATTGCATAAAAGCAGTAGTATCTCATAAAGTGAGGCCATGTGAAGACATTCTGAACACTCTTGCACACTTTGAAATAATAAATTTCATGAACCATTTTTATGGAAATTTGATACATCAGTAAGATACTTCTGCGCGTGGCTGGCCACCTGCGTCGGCGTCCGGCTTGTCATGAAGTTGCGCGAGATGATCCTCCAGTCCCCTCGCCCGTACTTCTTCAGACCCATCAAGAACAGCCTACTCCCGCGCGACGGACCGGTGGGAGCGCGTGGCCGCGGTGCTGCCCGGTAGGACGGTGGCCGACGTCACGGCGCACTACGACGACCTAGAGTTCGATGTCGGCTCCATCGAGGCCGGCTTCGTGCCTTTCCCCCGCTGCGGCGGTGGCGCGTCGCAGTCGGCCGCCGGGTTCACATTCGAGGTTGGCGGGACGAGCTTTAAGCGCTCCTGCCACGTGGTTGGCAGCGGCAAGCGCGAGCGCGGGCCGGACCACGAGCGCAAGAAGGACATCCCCTGGACGGAGGAGGAGCACAAGTATGAGATCGAGGATCAACTAACTGGGGTTGTGCTTGCTTACTTGTGCTCCTCCTCCGTCCAGGGGATGCCCTTCTTGCGCTCGTGGTCCGGCCCGCACTCGCGCTTGCCTCTGCCAACCACGTGGCAGGAGCGCTTAAAGCCCGTCCCGCCAGCCTCGAACGTGAACCCGGCGGCCGACTGCGACGCGCCACCGCCGCAGCGGGGGAAGGGCACGAAGCCGACCTCGATGGAGCCGACATCGAACTCCAGGTCGTCGTAGTGCGCCGTGATGTCGGCCACCGTCCTCCCGGGCAGCACCGCGGCCACGCGCTCCCACCGGTCCCTCGCGCGGGAGATGGACGAGGGCACCGGGTGCTGCTACGGCGATGTCGAGGAAGAGGAGCCGCGGGCGGGGGGGGGGGGGGGGGCTAGATCCGCGGCCGGGCGAGAGGTGAATCGCGACAGAGGGGCTGGCGTGCTGCTACAACGACGTTGAGGAAGAGGAGCCGCACGGGAGATGGACGAGGGTGTCAGGTGCTGCTACGGCGACGTCGAGGAAGAGGAGCCACGGGCGGGAGGTGAATCGTGACGGGGGGAGGGGTTAGATCCGCGGCTGGACGGGAGGTGAATCGCGGGGGGAGGGGGTGCGCTGGATCCGCATGCGGGCGGGTGGTGAATCGCGGCGGAGGGGCTGGCGTGCGCGAGATTTGCGGTGTGGGCTATTGAGGCGGGGGCAGTCTACACTCTCCTCGATCGCCTTAGGCTGGTGGCAGTGCGGGCGGCAGCGCGGGCGAGAAGGCCACTGCCGCCCGCGCGCGGGCGAGAGGCGGGCAAGAGGCCGGCGCCGGGCGATGGCGCTCGCGCCCGGCGAGAGCGGGCGGTATCGCCTCGCTCTCGCCCGCGCTGGAGCGCCCGCCCGGGCGAGAGGGAGGCGAGGCACTGGTGGGGCGAGAGCGATGTGGCGCGATCTGATTGGTCCACGTGTCGCGATCTGATTGGTCCATGTGTGCTAGCCGTTGCAACTAGCCATTTTTGACCGTTTGGAGTCCAAAAAATTCGAAAAAATTGCAAAAAATCACAAATTTCATCCCCAATCCCTCTATATATACCCCTACCCGGGTGGAGCTCATTCCACACACCATTCTATCTCATTTTTCTCTTCCAAACTCCCCTTTCTTCACACAATGTCGGGTTGGTCCCCAGATTTGAACACCTTCACGGATCTCTTGCAGTCCGATGGGTCACCTACAACCCTTCCGTTAGATGAGTCTTCTTGACTACACGTGTGCTAGACGTTACAAAGCATGGTCTTGGTAGTGGATCTGATTCGACTGCGAATAAGAGAACCCGACTCGGAGTCTCTGGTGAATATAGTTCTGGAGGCACTGAAGACACCGAGGAGGAAGTGCCCCGACCAGTGGGGCGTGATAGGGCAAAGGCGGCTGCGCGAAAGACAAAGACGAAGGGGAAATGGAAGGAAGCCACGAGCAGCGAAATTATCATGTCATTTTATTTTAATTATTATGTACTTTGTAATTTTTAATTCAATAAAAAATATTATGTTGTGTGTTTTCTGAGCGTTGAAATAAATCCGCGTGAATTACTTAATTCTGAAATAGAAAAACTGACGTGGCTATAGCCTGCTGCAGCCTGTGCACTAGAGCAGCAGAGGCGAGAGTGGAGGCGAGAGCTGACGTGACATGGGCAAGAGGGAGGCTGTGCATTGGACTCAGCCTTACAACTGCGAAGTACAAGACAGGAACAGGAAACAGGCAGGCCGCCCCGGAAACAAAACAAATCCAGGCGTATCATATCCATTGCGACACCGTCGCACGGCAGCGCAGGACGAAAAGGGGAATGAATCTTCCATGGGATTTTCTACGAAACGGGGAGGGGGTGCTGCTCTCGTCTCGTCTGCCAGCAGGGGATTCAACTGTCGGGCTCCGCCGAGACAGGCAGACTGACAGTCTGTGACGTGACGACCTTAAGCCGTCCCTCGTTCACACGCACTGAACTACTACGACACCGGATAGGGTCTACCGTACCGTACCCCATTGGCCCATTGCTCTCCTCTCCTGCCGCCTCCCTGGGTGCTCACTCCTCGGCTCCTCGCAGCAGGTGGCCAAGTGTGAGCCATCGCCAGTTGTGTCACTCTTTCCGGTCTATCGCGAGTCGTCGGCAACGCGCGGGTCCCCCACGCGCGACGGGGCGAAAGGCCGAAAGCCGAAAGGCAGCGCCGGCTGCATTTGCCTTGCGCTTTGCGAGGCGAGGGGCTGCGCGATGCTTGTTTGTTGCAGCAAAATGGTGCTTGAAAGTCCCCGGCCGAGTCAATTCTTCAGTCGGTCAAGCAAGCAAGCATTGATGGCTTTTGACCGGTGGGACCTCTCTGCAACCAATCCCATCGACGGGTATTTTCCGTGGTGAGTTTCAATACACTATTTTTTTATACTGTCATATTAAATTTAAAATATCTAAGGCTATCTTCAGCGGTGAGTTTCAATACACTATATTTATTCTGTCACATCAAATTTAAACTAGGAAATAGTGTGAAACTCTATCATCTCCTATAAAACTCTTTCGACGTTTCTTCTCTTAATTGCAATGATATGTAATCAAAGATAATGATGCATCACCTCATTTAATAAACATGAAACTTTTATAAAAAATGACCTAAAGATTTATAGTTCTCGCTCTATCGGTCTCTATGGCACTATGGCGGGAGGGACTAGGGAGCCTTATGGTGATTCCAACCATTCCCTTTTTTCCTCCCCGTATTTATACTCTCTAATTGTTTTTAAATACATCTTTATCTTTCATTCCTCCTTCTATTCCTTCTCCTCTCCAATTATTCCCTCTATTCAGCTCCCCTCTGCACTCCCCCCTATTTGACTTTTATATACCTGTTTTTGGAGTTCAAAAAAAGTGTACGCTATTTGGAGTACCTTACTACACATTGTTATCTAGTAATTACACTTGAAAATAATCAATTTTGTTGTAAATATGACTAATTATTGAGGGGAAAGATTAGGGCTCCCCTTCGTAGGGGAAATGGGACGAGGATAACTCCAACCATTCTCCCTCCAAAATCCCCCAGTGGTACTTTCTATTCAAATTTTAATACTCTCAAGTCTCAACTATTCTCCTCCCTATTTCATCTCATCTCCAACCATTCTCCCAATTTAGCCCCCTTTATTTTTTAACTGAGCTATTTAAATTTTTTGCATCAGTTTTTAGAGTTTTAAAAGATACTACCACATTTGTAGTATTGTAATACATATTGTTATCAGGTAACTAAACTTAAAATGAGTTAATTTCACAATTAAATGTACTGATTAATGGAATCATGCGATTAGACCTCCTCGTTGGAAGAGATTGCTATGCTTGATCCAAAAACTATCACCTAGAGAGAAGGAACTCATGCACCTCAACTATAGAGCCCCTCAATGCCCTTTATGCAACATTTGATACAAAGGCATTTGAGAACACCAGATATCTAGAGTCTGCATTTCATGCGTGGAAGATATTGGAAGAAACATATGATGGCACATGAATGGTAAAGTGTGTCAAGTTATACATTCTTTACGAGAACTACTTCACTTTGCAATAAAGGAAGGTGGAAGTGTGTCAAAGTTGTGTTCAAAATCCGTGTTGGAGTTGTAGTTTCTATTATAGTTCATTTCAATATTTTTTGGGAGCATATTAGTTAAATAAAATTCATGTAAAATGTATTTAAATAACCTTTTCCTAAAAAGGTTACTTATCCAATGTTTCTATTTTGTTTACTTAATCAAAAACATCATGATTTTTGGGAACAAAAAAGTAGTGGTCGAAGGTGGATGGGTGGGTGCTCTAACCTACTTAAATCAAGCAAAAAAAAGGAAAACATGGGTCGTACACAAAACTTGGTGGGTGTAATGGAGATGGTTGCAACAAGAAGACTTAAGTGGTATGGGTTATATACAGTGGAAAAGGGGGTGGATGAGTGGTGTGAGGGTGGTAACCTCCATAAGACTGTCTCCAGCAACGTACTCTATATCCATCCTCCATATCCATCATTTACAGTCTCCTCTAAAAGACTTCATCCTCTATATCTACTTTCTCTCCAACAACGTCCTCTAAATCACGTTCTCTATACGCAGATACCTATATTAGCATTTTTATTTTTATTTTTTTGTACATACATATTTGTCATACTCTTAAATGTATTGTACATATTTTAGTTTTGCTAAACCGGTTATTTAAAGTATTCAAATGGATAGAGGAACATTTAGAGAAACTATATAGAGAGAGAATCCAACAGCGTACTCTAAATTTAGAGGACCGTTTAGAAAACGCTGCTGGAGAGCATAGAGGACCATTTGACCCTTTATATTTAGGGTAAAAGAACCTTTAGGGGCTCTTGCTGGAGCGAGCCTAAGTCTTATGAAAAAAAGGAAAAACCCTCCATACCGAAAATCGGTGGGGCTAGTGGAATAGGGAGGGGTCAACCTCCTTAAATCTATTGAAAAGGAAACAATTAAGTATGAGGATGGGGCAAATCAATCCCTTGGGTAACTGACTAGACTAACAAATAAATAGGGCTAACCTTAAAGTGTAAAATGGACAAATATTGTCGGAACCTATTAACCCAATGGATAACATGGGTCAATCGTCTCGTCACGTAATAAATGTTTTCTTAATTTATCTGTCTTCTTTATTTTTCCAAACGAGCATGTTTGTTCATAGCTTATAATTATGGAATATCATATTTTATAAATAAAAATAGATCACTTCCAAACTTGTTTAGATCTGGGCCTTAGCCAACATGAGGAATTTCATGTACTAATGCAAGGATATTGTCTTAGATTCTCAGTGCAGTACATGCAAAGCGGCCATACATAATTAGTTCTGGAGCCTAACTCATTTTGTATGACAAGACAAAGTGTTAATAATATTCAAGACCTACAAAAAATAGAAAAAATATTTAAGTCGACCTACAATATCTATTAGGTTAATGAAGCTATAACATTTGACAAAAATGAGTCAACTCATGGCTCCTACTAGAACTGGCCTTGTGTCCAGGTCTAAGACCGAGACGAGATCGATTCATTGCTATACATAGGAAAAATTTATACCCAGAACTCGGTGGAAATAGTGAAGAAGTTTGCAGCGGACAGGTTTATACGGTGTAGGTCATATCTAGTAAAAAGAGAGAAAACGATCGTAGCTAGAATTCAGCGACCTTCACATGTTTTTAGGCAGAGGTGTCGTTGAGGGTGGTCTGCGTGAGCAATGGACCACACTGACATTATTGCTTAAGATATTACCACTATATTAGTGTTTTAGTTGGCATAGAAAGTCACTTTTAGTCTTTGGGTGAACCTTAAATTTGGAAATGAACCGTTCAATTAAACACCTCTATAATACCGTGAATCTATGTTGCGTTTCCCATAAATTATTTACCTATATATGCGTTTGATACATTTGCATTGTTGAATGTAATATGTCATCCTCACTGATCTAAAATCCGACTACGAAACTATTAATGCGTCTCTAATAGGTTAATGAAGCTATAACATTAAATAAAAATGAGTCAACTCATGGCTCCTAGAATTGGCCTTGGGTCTAGGTCCAAAGCCAAGACATGATCGATTTATTGTTATACATAGAAAAAACTTGTACCTAGAATTCGGTGAAAATAGTGAAGAAGTTTGCGACAGACAGACTTATATGGTGGAGGTCGTATCTAGTAAGAAAAGAGAGAGATAAGACCGTCGTAGCTAGAATTTGGCGGCGTTCACATGGTTCGTTAGGCAGAAGTGTTGTTGAGGGTGGTCTACGTGAGCCGTGGACCACACTGACATTATTGTTTAAGATATTATCACTATGTTAGTACTACACCCGTTCACAAATATATAACACCATTAACTTTTTTCGAAAACTTTGGCCACTCGTCTTATTCAAAATATTTATTCAAAAATGAAAATTTTTAAGTAAAGCATAAACTATCTTAACTGATACAATAAATCAAAATAAATAAATAAATGATAACTCATTATTTTTTTGAATAGGATGAATGCGGTGTCGTATATTTATGAACGAAGTGAGTATTTTAGTTGGCGCAGAAGCCACTTGGAGTATTCGAGTGAACCTTAAATTTGGAAATGAACCGTTCAATTAAACACATTTGACGTGAATCTATATTGGCGTTGTTCCCATAAATTCTTAGCTTTACGTATATATAATATGTGTTTGATACATTTGCAGTGTAAAATGTAATCATGTCACCCTCGTTAATCTAAAATCTGGCCACGAAACTACTAGTGCATCTCTAACATTTGACCCCACCCCATGGGACATGGGAGGAAGCCCTTTCTCTACGGATATGTGCCACCGTGTCTTCCATTGACTGCCATCCTTGGTTTACGAGTTTGTGGGAGTCGTCGGTGTCGCACAGGCCGAATGGACCCCCGTACAGGATGCGCACAATTGCCTTGCGCGGCAAGAAAAGATGGCGCGGGGCAGCAGCTCGGCCAGCGATGTGGTGGCAGTGGCACGCAGGGGCAGGAGCCGCCCGTCCAGAACTAGAATCCAGAGACAGACAACTGGGTCCCACCAGAGGAGCGATGAGAGAGACCCAACTCCCGAGTTCCCACCGGCCTTTTGTGACCCGGACAAAGTCGCTGAGACCCAATCACGCAAAAGAGAGAGAGAAAGAACACACAGTGAGAGAGAGATTGTGGAGAGGACACTGGAGTGAGAACACACAGTGAGAGAGCCGAGAGGACACAGTGAGAGAATAACTAGTTTTCTAATAGTTTCTTGTTTTTATTTCCCAAAACTATTTAAAATACTCTTTGTGGACCGACCTCACCTCGTGACATACTCTCTAGTTTCAAATTTATAATATATAAGCAGTAGTAGAACAATTCTTAACATATACAACCGGTGAAGAATGTGACGATGTAAACTTGTAGTAATAGACAACAAGCAGAATCACCCTCCATGACCATTCTGGCCAAATAAATTGTAGTGATACCAGGTAGGAAACTCAGTGAGAACCAAATATAGGTTGACAAATGACTATAATATTTATTATAGACCATTATTGTTTATGTAAGAATTGATAGAAAGGATGATGACGACGACTTATCGAAACATGGTATACAATGCTTAATCACAAAGCTGTTTACATTGTTTTTATATCAGAATAATGTAGCACAACATCAGTAAAGAATCCAATAATTACATGGTATTACTTAATCACACTTAAATATGTAGAAATTATTTGAGGAAACTAAATTTAGGTAAATATGTGGCACTGAATAAATTGTAACCGGTTAACAGGGCTGAAGTGACAATATTTGCTGTATAAACACAGAGTTCAATTAATGGTGTAGTATGATGGCCAAGAAACAAATCGAGGATAATATCATGAATGTAATAGGGAAAGTTGAGGTTCTGTCGAAGCAAGTCAAAGAAGAGAAACTATCTTCAAGCACTTTAATGGTTGGTACCTACAAAATCAACCTCGAAAGGCAGTTATCAACTACAATAATTTAAGATGTCAATTTCATCACACTAGACCATACCTTTTTTTCTTCTCCCATTTTCTCTTGGCAACCACCCAATTTAAGGAAAAGAAAACAAAACCAAACATGTGCGCACCGGTCGCCATGGCCATGACAACCAGGGGAGGGCGAGTATTCTGTCTCCGATTCATCGTCGTCCACCTCTTGCTCGTGGTAGCTGACCATGCGGCGCGGGCGAGAGTTCAAGTGTACCGGTCGGCAAGCCGGAGGTGAGGACCGGAACCAGCAGGGAAGGGTGTGCTCGATCGTGTCCACGCGACGCAGGAGTGAGTGGAGCAGCAGGTGGCCAAGGTTGTCGCCTCGTCGGATAGATTGGGCTTCAGCTTCGTCGGCGGCGAAGGAGGAGGATGGGGGTAGGCATGGTCATACGGAGTCCAGGAGGAGATTGGAGTCGGCAAGAAGATTCAAACGCTGGGAAAACCCACGATCTGAAATCCTAAGCGTTGAAGACAAATCTAACGACTACGAAATTTTGGAGCGACGTGGATAGGCTCGAGGCGCCGTTTCCATCCGGCTTTAATAATAAGGAAACGACACATCCAAGATTTCTTGACTGGGTATGTAAGATTGCGAGATTAATATGTCCTCAGGATACTGTCGTAGTAGCCTAGTCAACCGAAAGGATAGCCGCGGAAGGCAGAAATTAATGGACCTGACAAAATCGCGGAGGAAGTTTGGGGAGTAGAAACAGTGTTAAATGCACACATATATTATATACTATGTATACTTTTTTTGCAAAAAAAAGAAACCGGGTATACAACTAGTGAAGAAGAACATATCTGGTGTATATGTGATTTTAGTGTACATGATGCACATATCGAATCATCATCATCTATCCTAGATCCAACGTCTCTAGTTGGTCTCTAAATTTTTGCAAAGAACACCATTTATAAAGTGGTGGAGCATACTTGTGGAAGGTGTTAAATATAACAAGCAATCTGGGACGTTAGATCTGACATAGACGATGATTTAATATATGTACTATAAACTTATATGTATGTTCTGCAGTGAGAGAGTGGATATGACACCGGAGTGAACAGGGTTGCTGGCTCGCTGCTTGCTGCTTGCTTTGCTTGTGACTAGAGATGGCCAAACGGGCCGGCCCGGCCCGGCCCGGCCCGGGCCCGGTGAAGCCCGGCCAAAACCGGGTCGGGCCTGCTGAGCCAGCGGGCTTAAGTTTCTGTCCAAGCCCGGCCCGCAGCGGGCCTAAACGGGCCGGGCCGGCCCGTTTAGCACGAAAAAACGGGCCGAAAAGCGGGCTAAACTGGCCGGTAAGCACGTTTTAGTGTAAAAAAAACGGGTTTAACGGGCTTAGAGGTAAACGGGCCGTGCCGGGCTAGCCCGCCGTGCCTAGTTTCCTGTCCAAGCCCGCCCGCTTATTCTACCGTGCCGGGCTCGGACCGGGCCCAAAAAGCGGGCTTCGTGCCGGGCTCACGGGCCTCGTGCTTTTTGGCCATCTATACTTGTGACGGTAGCCAAAACCGCCCGCGCAGGCCGTCGCTTTTGGAGCGCGACTTCCTGGTCTGCGCGACCTGCCAGCCACTATAAAAACCCGCGGCCACCCGGCGCTCCAACGCCTCCTCTCTCTCTCTCTCTCACTCCCCACACCCTACTACTCCTGCGGTGCGGGTGCGCGGCGCTCCTCCACGCGCAGCAGCAGCCGGCTCCAGTCCAGCTCCCGCCGGCGGCCATGGATACGTAAGTCGCAGTTTTTCTTCTTGCTTAATACTAGCTGCGCTCCGTCGGGGCGTCGGTTCCCTCGTGTGCACGCGGGGGGTTGGGGGTGGTCTGCGGATTTGGAGCGGCGGCCGGCTGGCTCTCTTGGTTTCTGGGGCTGATCGACCTGCGACTGCGAGGCGGCGACCCCGGTGCGTGGGGTTGGTTTCATGAGCCGAGCGGCTCTGGTTTTCGACGAGGCCGCTCTGATGCTGCGCTGGGCTTGCCTGAGACGGGACGGGAACGGGAGGATATGATCTCTGCGCCACGATCGACGGAATGTGCTCTAGATCGGCCGGAGACGAGCGCCAAGGCCGCGTCCAGGCGCCTGCCTTTCCCGGCCAAAAGGGCAAGACATTTTATTTTGCAGCCTGCGGAGGTGCAACAGGAAGCGTCCTCTGTGTGGAGACTGAGGAGGGCAGAGGAAGGTTCTGTTTGCTCCATACATACATGAGTCTGGACATGGATCCTGTGCGGTCTCTGTTGGCCGATCGCAGCTGACCCGACGCCGGCTGAGCTCCATCGTCGATCTGTGGTCGTTGCGAGGAACAGAGAGGGGGGATGTGACATCTGTGTGTTCCAGCTCCAGTACAAGACTGAAGGCAACTCTTGGAATTTGGAGATTGCGTTTGCTGCAGGATTACTGGATCATGCCAAGTACTACCACTACTTCAAAAGCTCCGGTGCCAGGAATCTTCCGCTGGAAGGAAGCATAGGGAGTGTTCTGTTTAGCCTCCTCTCCTCTGCTGGTGTGTTTGCTGTGGCATAGCACTCTTGGCGAAGTACAGATTCAAATGGAGGAAGGAGTAGTAGCAATGGATCATACACAGTGTGACAATGGTTGGGGAGAGTTAGCAATGGATCCAAAACTGCATCGTCCATGTGTCAAATGCTCTTTCGATCATTGCTGCTACGCATCCTCAATTGCACTTAAATCATTTTTTCTTCAAAAGTTCTTGTTTGTGTTTATCTTCTGTTTTGCGTAAGACGCTACATATCTTCTGTTTGAGTTTAACAGGAATGGATGTTGTACCCTTTTTTTTTCAGTTCGTGGATTATGAACGGGCTGGGTTTTGCCGAGAAAATAAGAAGCGCAACTCGGTCGCTCACCCTCCGATTCGGTGAACTTTTTGCGAGACCACGTGCCAGATGCACCAACTGCGACTGCGACATTGACGTTAGTGATGTAAGTTCAGTCAACTACTTAGTTACGAGTTCTTATGTTTTTTTTTTCTCTCTGTCGTTTGACTGACTCTCATTGAATTTCGAAAATGTCCTTCTAGACATCATTTCCACCAAGCACCCTGATCCAACCAACACAAGTAGGAAAACAACTTTGTAGGTCATTCTCTCAATACTATGTCTATACCTAGATGAGGTATTATAACGAAGGAAAACAACTCGGTCGCTCACCACTTTTTTTTTTACTAGAATTGATTCATTGTCATGCCCGCACTTTCTTAGCCATATGACTGTCAGGGACCCTATTTAATTGCCGTCAAAACCTCGATTTCAATTTTGACTGACATGTTCCATATTATGGACGTCTTTGTTTTTTTTTCTTCCCTGGAACCTCACACCATGCTTTGCAGGTTTCTTTGGTGTGGCCAGCACTTCCTGCCGGTGTCAAATTCGATCCTACCGACCTAGAGCTTCTGCAGCATCTACAGGGAAAATCCAGCCTGCCGAATTCAGTGTCCCATTCGCTTATTGACGAGTTCATACCTACTATACAAGAGAAGGAGGGGATCTGCTATACACATCCCAAAAATCTCCCTGGTACATGATTCTTACTTTCTAATTGATCAATGATTTGGGAACTAATAAGTTCTCCCATGCCATCATGTAGAGGTTGCCTCAAGGTAGTTGATTAGCTCATACACTTCTGTTATTTCTCTCTCTCTCTCTCTCTCTCTCTCTCTCTCTCTCTCTCTCTCTCTCTCTCTCTCTCTCTCTCTCCGGTTTTTTAGGTATGAAGATGGACGGTAGCTGCCTCCATTTCTTCAACAGAGTTCGGAATGCGTATGACACTGGTAACCGCAAGCGTCGAAGGATCGTCGTCGCCACCGTCGGCGACGACGTTTCTGACGGCGGCGGCGTTGCTGCTAGCGGGAACAGCAGGTGGCATAAGACCGGATCGTCCAAGCCCGTATTCGACGAGGACGGCGTGAGGCAGGGCTGGAAGAAGATCTTAGTCCTCTACAGAGCTCCCAAGAAAGTCGGCGGCAAGCCAGAGAGCGAGAACTGGGTGATGCACCAGTACCATCTCGGCGCAAGAGAGGACGAAACCGACGGCGAGTTTGCAGTCTGCAAAGTATTCTACCAGTCGCCGTTGAGGAAAAACGGCAGACCTGCTAAAACAGACGCTGCGGCTGCGGCTGCGGCTGAATCCGATGCGTCTGTTGGCAAAATCAACCCTAGGACCCCGATGACGACAGATCCTCCCCGGCCCCGCCGGCTCAACAGCAGCCCGTGCAACACCGAGCAGTATACCCCCATCCAGGAGGATCAGGTGAATAATCCAGTGATCATATTTTATAGTTTAGTTTGATCTCCCAACATAATGCTAATTAAGTATCCCCTCCCTCCATTCATCAACCAACCAGTATATTTTTCTTAACTAGCGAACGATCTCTCATTTTTTGCTTCCTCTGAATTTTTGTGACAGGGGGAGGAAGAAGAAGAAGAAGAATGTGGCACGTCGAAGATGAAGGCCGAACCATCCGAATGTTCTGCGTGCTATGCTGAAGCATCACCGACTATTCCTACCTCCGACGAACCCATGCAGGCCACGGATGATGCCCTGGACGCAGGACTCGACACACCTCTGCCCGTCGATGGGCCTAGCATGGACCTGTTCCATGGGTTGCCTGACCTGGATAACGCTCATCCGTTCACTGGACTTGGCACATGGATCAGTTTAGATGTGAGCTACCTTGTTTGTTCGCTTGTTGCAATAGATGGCAGGCATGGCCACGAACGACGAGCTCATGGGTTTGTGTCGTCGTCCGCAGGACATCCTCGGACCACAGGATGGCCTCGCGGCCTGGCCGGACGGATTCCTCTGATGCGACGCGAAGAAGGCTCGGAGCTGGCGGCAGCAGTGGAAGGAGCCAGTTCTGTTGTTAATCGTCGGCTCGTCGCCTTGTGAGATGATGCTTCGTGCGCAAGACTGCATTTTCAGAATTTCATGAGAAGTTTTGTACAGCAGTAATAGTTGTAGAACCGAGAGAGCTTAGCAGACGACTTCAAAAAAAAAAAGAAAAAGAAAAGAAAAAAGAAACCGGTCGTAAGCTAGTGGTACAATGTACTAGTAATATGTAATGATGTTGTGAAATTTATCTCTAACAGTTTACCCATTCATATACTCATATTTAAACTACACTTCATAAATAGTATAGTATAGTATTAAATAGTGTTTTTGGATAAACTATAGCCATAAAATTCTTTGCCCATACCGTATGAAACCTTTGTCTCAGTCACCCGTTTTTTTGGCCGTCAAATTTTATCCCTGTTTTTTTATGAGTCGTCCTTGTCTTAGACCCGTTGTTTGTATATGTTTATTGGGTCCCACATGTCAGTTTTTTTATGAAACCTGTGATTTTATCTTAGAGCTAGTTTGGGAACCTCAATTTTCCAAAGGATTAGAGATGGCAACGAGTCGGATTCGGGTTGGGTGGAGCAAAAACCCGCCCACGACCACACCCGCGAAATGTGACCAAACCCACCCGTGACTGCACCCGCGGGTGGAATCCCGCACCCGCACCCATCGGGTTTCGGGTCCCCGTCGGGTTTTCCAGTATGTAGCAATATAGCATGTTCAACAGCAAAAATATAATCGGAAGTCAGAAAAAACAACAATACACAGGCTAGCACTGACAGTAGTCCACAAATTACAAATATATAAAGCAGCCCGCGAGAATACAAGTGCACACAAATACATAAGGGCATAAGGCAGTCCAGTAGTCCACTGCGCTAATAAACAATTAAACACAGACTGAAGACAGTAGGCGAGTCCACTAATAAAACAATTAAACACAGACTAAAGACAGATAATACATAAAAGAGTTCATTTCACAAAGACAGTCACACAGGTTACAGGTAGTAGTCCACAAACATAGCAGTTGAGTGCTTGGCTAATTGGCTTGGTCGCTTCGATGAAATAAGACACAGCAAGCACAATAGCAGCAGCACTGCAGCAGTCCACTCTCCACTGTCCACACCCCACAAACACAGAAAGTTTCTGCTTCAGGCATCATACACAGATACATCCATACTTCAAGCACAGCAGCAACAGCAGTCCACAATACACTCCAGCTCTAGGTGAACTGCAACAAAGAAAATATGTTGCATAATTTAATAACCTGCTTGAAGGTCAAAAATGATTAAATGAACAAAAAACTAGGGAAAACTGACCTGAATGTAGATTGCTGACTTGTTGCTTGCTTTCTAATTTTCAGTCAGTTATCATACTATTAGGATCATCCTAACAGTAAAAAGAGTGAAAATAGATAAATCCATGTTAATATTTAACAAACAAATGTAACAATAAAAGATGCTAAAGGGTAAGTGTTTGTTCTTACCATTTCATCCTCCTCATCTTCCAAACAAGTCATCAATGCATTAATAAAGCAAGATTTATCACCTAGCATGTCAGCACGTGACCACGCTTGCATGCACATCAATCCTTCAACTATTTTTGGAGCAAGCCTACTACAATGTGGGTTAATTACCCTTTCCCCAGTGCTAAAGACTGACTCAGATGCCACAGTTGTAACAGGAATTGCCATGATATCTCGAGCTATATTTCTCAAAGTTGGGTATTTAACCCCGGCATATTGCCACCAATGAATGATGTCAAGTTCTTGAGTTCTTGGCATTGTTGGTTCCTCCAAATACAAATCTAATTCAGTACGCACAAAGGTTGAACTTTCTTCAGTTTCCTCTGACAAATATTTGTCAAACATGCCAAAGACAAGATCATCTCCTTCTATCGGTACCCTGAATCAGGGGTACCCCTTAGTACAACATGAAGACGCGGTGCCCACGCGACTACCTCTAGTCACGTGATGAACAACACTCGACTCCACCACGTGGATGGCCCCAGGGTCACCATGTAGCCAGAGAAAGCGATACACTCCAAGATGCCAACAGTGGGTCCGGACCCCCATGGGAAAGTGCTGGACCCCTATGCGTGTAGACCGGACCTCCGGAGCAAAGTCCAGGACCCCCGCAGGTGCAACCCAGACCCCCGGGTCGGGTCCCGGACCCCTCTGCGTGGGGTCCGGACCGCTCACAGCCGGGTCCCGGGACTATAGGACAGTAAAAACCCAGGTATTGCTCAGGCTGGGGTCCAGTGCCGACACGTGTCCAGGCCTAGCCTGGTGCAGACCTGTCTGCATAACGCTACTGCTCTCCGCTCAGGTGGAGACCCGATGCTACCACGTGTGACGTAAGCCCACGGGCGGAGCCTGACGTAAGACCTCTGGGTCGCGCTGTCTCTGCATTTATTGCGGAGAAGACGCGCTGCCTGACTACCCCGCTGACAAACGATGTGCCCCTTCAGCATTTAATGTGTCCTATCCACTCAGCTGGCAGGCGGCGCCCGGGCCATCCTACAGGCGGTGTGCCTATCCATCCCATTGCCAAACAGTACGCCCGTGCTGCAAGGTGCACTGTGCCCGTCCACCACCACTCGTACGTTGCCAGGGAAGCTTCCCCTACACGCCAATGGTATGCAGATCGCGGATATCAGGGCGCAAGGAAGATTGCGTTGGGGACGAGCATTAGTCGCTCCAAGTAGTGCATCTGTTATGTCCCTGGGCCCACATGTCGGGGCTCAGCACCCTTGTACGTGCCCCCTTTAGACTATAAAAGGGAGGACACGCTGCGTTACAGAGGACAGACTCAAGCCATCCTAGACACAACTCAAGCTCACGAGCAATACAACACACAGTGGAGTAGGGCATTACGCTCCGGCGGCCCGAACTACTCTAAACTCTTGCTTGTTCTTGTGTGTTCATCCCCTAATTCTGTAACAGGCAAAATGCTTAGGCCCCTCCTCATCATAGGATTTTGGGCGGGTGCATTCCGCCACCCGACCTGAGATTTCCTCTCCGACATTTGGCGTGCCAAGTAGGGGCCTGGCTTTAGGTTTTTGCTTGTTTTCTCGCTCGACACCATGGTCCACATCGTCAAGCACCAAGACTTCATGCCCGAGGACTTCATGCTGGAGGAGGAGGCTGCCTCTTCCACTCCGTGGGCCACCAACCTCCCGGCGCCTGGTGCAGCGGCCGCTGGGCACTCTGCATGGCAGCACGCTCCCACACAAACATTCAAGGCGTCTAGGGCTGCGCCTGGAGCGCTGTCAGCAGCCAGGGAATTGCTGCACCACCCTCCTAGCTCCATGGCCTCTCCAGGAGCCCTGAAGCAATGGCGGGACGACGTTGACCGTCTGCTCGGCATGGCACACTCTGGCTCAATCAGACTCAGGCCTCGGTTATCCCGGTGTCAACATGAGGCGTTGGCATCTGTGCGCTCATCCTTGGTGAGGGCAGCACCGACTGAGGACCTGCGGGCGGAGCTCAACCGCCGGCGTGTGGCAGAGGGCGCTCCAGCCCCTCTGGAGGGGTCTAATGACCTGCGGGTAGAGCTCAACCGCAGGCGTGCGGGCAAGGATGCCCGCATCTCTCTAGAAAGGGCGCGAGAGCGCCGGCAAAACATCAAGGGTCGCAACCTCGATCAGGACTTCGCTGCGGTAGCGTCGCAAACCCCCGAGGGCGCCCGGTCCCAGACGGGTGTCCCATTGGTCGGCGTGGGCTGCGCCGCTCTCGCGGATCATCTCCGCACGACATCGTGGCCATCCAAGTTCCGGCCGCACCTACTGGAAAAGTACGACAGTACGCCTAGTCCGTCGAAATTTCTGCAGGTGTACATCACCGCTATCACAGCAGCAGGTGGAAACACCGCTGTGATGGCGACATATTTTCATGTCGCCTTGTCTAGGCCCGCCCGGACTTGGCTCATGAACCTTGCCCCAGGATCGATCTATTTCTGGGAAGAGCTCTGCGCGCGGTTCATGGCAAACTTTGCCAGTGCTTACCAACAACAAAGCTTAGAGGCCCACCTTCACGCAGTAAGGTAGGAGCCCAGAGAAACTCTTAGGACATTTATCTCCCGCTTCACCAAGGTGCGAGGTACTATACCTCACATCTCCGCTGCTTCTATCATCACAACCTTCCGCCAGGGAGTGCGTGATGAAAAGATGTTGGAGAAGTTGGCTACGCATGACGTGGAAACTGTCTCCACTCTCTTCGCTCTGGTCGACAAGTGTGCCAGGGCCGCCGAGGGCCATGCGTGGCACTCGGCACCACAGGCCGGGGATGCCCAGACGGGTGGCTTCGGTACCGTCGCCTAGGACGGTAAGAAGAAGAAGAACCGCGGTCACGAGAAACCGCATTCTGCCGCTTTGGTCGTTGCAGCTACGACTGGGGGCCGAGGCGACCACAACAAACGCCCACGACCGCAGAGGGGTAACAGCGGCTCATGCCCTATGCACCCCAACAGTCGCCACAACACCATGGAGTGTCACGAGATCATCGATCTCACAAAACGTGTCAGCGCGCGGCGCGAGCAGTCTTCCGGGGACGGCACCCCACCTCATCGCCGACCTGGTAAGGAAAGGGTCAACGACGATGAGGTGGTCGCAGCTGAACCGGACCTCGGGTATCAGTCACTCGAGGGGGACCTCGGGTATCAGTCACCCGAGGGGGACCTCGGGTATCAGTCACCCGGTGACGACAACTAGACGGGCCACTGGGGGCCCCGTACTCCCTAGTCTACAGGGTCAAAGCATGTCTTCCCCCGAAAACCCTTCTGGACTCCCCACGGGTCCAGTCTTTTGATGAGCCTATGCAGGGGCGGTTACGGCGCAAGGATGTGGACTCCATCGGCGAACTCAGATGTCAAGCGGCAACCCGAAATGCACTTTGTAACCAGGCGCCCATGCACTATGGCCAAAGGTTCGTGCATAGTAGGGAGCCTAGGGTCAGGACCTAGTCCTGCGGCAAGTACCGAACCAAGAAGGGGTCCGCAATCTCTCCCCCACTGGGAGGAACCCTTCAAGGTGACGGAAATATGCCAGCCCGGGGGTGCCCGCATTGCTATAACTAAAGGAGTATCTCTTCCTAACCCCAAGAGCATCTCTGTAAGTTCATTCCGTAGGAGCAAGTCTGAGGGGTTAAGTTTTTCTTCTTTTGTAATTAGATTTCGCATATGTGTACACCAGCCTGGTGAGGTCCGCCCTCATAAACTCGGCCTGTTGGTTTACACACATGCATGTCAGGTTATAAAGAGGAAATTTACCCCCTCAAATGTGCTTCTATGATAACTTTATCCTCCTGCTCCACGGATTTATCCTGCAGTTTCCGGGTAATGCTATTATCTAACCCACCCGTGTGGTTCCCATCTGTTCTGACATGACGACATCCGAATTGAGTAGCCAGGCTCACAATATAGGACCCCTCTACGAAAGTAGAGGGGTCCGACGGCCTAGGGGCTGGTTCTAAAGAATGGGAGCTTGTTCCATGGGGTGGTCCGAAGCAGTGTGGCCGCTTAGCCTGGTCCCGTACCGTAAGCCTGCACAGTCCACCACTCTATGACGAGTACCCTAGTATTTGGGGATATAGTCCTGTGGGTCCGACAACCTGGGGTCCGGCTCCAGAGAATGGACACTTGTCTCCTGGAGTGGTCCGGAGCCGTGCAACCGCTTAGCCTGGTCCCGTACCGTAAGCCTGTATGCTCCACCACTCTGCGACGGGTGTCCTACTATCTAGAACCGTGACTAGGGGGTCCGGACACACAACTTGGCTTCCCAGACTAAATCCTGCAAGTCCCGAGCATGTATCAAAGGATGGCTAATGTGAAAGGGAAATAGGGTCAAACCTTTTCCTAAATGATTTTGGTGGTTGAATTGCCCAACACAAATAAATTGGACTAACTAGTTTGCTCTAGAGTATATGTTCTACAGGTGCCAAAGGTTCAACTCAAACCAATACAAACATTAAAAAGGGCTCAAATGGAAAGGAGCAAAGGAAACCGAAGTGCTTCCTGGTCTGGCGCACCGGACTGTCCGGTGTGCCACCGGATAGTGTCCGGTGCACCAGGGAGGATCGACCTCAAACTCTTCAGCTTCGGGTTTCCCAGGCGCAGCTCCGCTATAATTCACGAGACTGTCCGGTGTGCCAGCGAAGCAACGGCTATCTGCGCGCAACAGTCGACTCTGCAAAGTGAACAGTATAATTCTGATGTCAGAGCAGAAGGTCAGAGGGGCACCGGACTGTCCGGTGCCGCATGAGGACAAAGCCTCCAACGGTCGACCAGCTCCAAGCCCTAACGGCAGGATGACGTGGCGGCGCACCGGACACTGTCCGGTGGCGCACCGGACTGTCCGGTGCGCCCATCGCGAGCAACCTTCTCCAACGGCTACAATTTGGTTGGTGGCTATAAATACCACCCCAACCGGCCCCTTCAAGGTGTGGAAGCCCAAGCAACATTCCAAGTCATATAGTTGACATATTCAAGCCCTCCCAACCACCTCTATTATTGATCCATCCTATGCACAAGATTTAGACCACTGCAACCAACACAAGTGCCACAAAAGAGAGAGCAAGCAAAAGAGAGCTTCTCGTGTGAGTTTAGCTCTAGTGCCTTGTGAGATTCATTGAGAGAAAGTGTGTGCTACATCTTGTGACCATTTGCGCGTGGAGTTCTGACTCCCATTGAACTTCCTTGAAAGTTTTGGAAGCTTGTAAAGCTAGCAAGAGACACCAAAGAGTGTGGTGATCCTTGTGAGGTCTTAAGTGATCCTTGAGAAGAAGAAGAGCGCGCCGGTCTTTGGTGATCGATGGAGAGAGGGAAAGGGTTGAAAGAGACCCATCCTTAGTGGACTCCTCAACGGGGACTAGGCCTTCGAGGGCCGAACCTCAGTAAAACAAATCACCGTGTCTCTTGTGTTCATTTCTTGTGATTTGTTTGCTTTCCCTCATACTAAGTTTTCTTGCACTATTCTTTGCTAACATTATTTGGTGTTGCTTCAAATTAAATTCTCATTTAGTGAAGCAACACCTTGCAAGAAAGAACTTGTGTTATTGCTCTTCTTATCTAAGCCCTCTTGCTTCATTCTCATAGACCTATTAGTTGTATTGATTTATCAATTCCGCATTATTTGAAAGCAATACTCTTTACAAGCAAAGGACTTAGTTTTTATACTCCGATAATTGTGTATCTTGTTCTAACCACTAATCAAGGGATCTAGTTGGGGTGTAAAGTTATATGAAGAAGTAAATTTCCTATGATTGATCAAAATGTTTAAGAAGTGCATATTCCTTTTTCTTAATGATGTGCACTAATGATAAGGAGTTTACTTCATGTCTATGTGACTTATGGATGATGATTTTTTAAAAATCCCCATCTAAAGAAATCATCCTTCATCATATACTCCCTTGTGCTGTTAACATCCTTCTTGAGTATTTTCAATAAGTTTGGAAGGAAAAAGAGACAACTACAAAGGGAGGACACTCACATGAAAGAGAAGAACATCAAGAACAACAACACCTACTTGGACAGTAAGATCTTCAAAACAATCAATGGTGTAGTTGTAAGCATTCTAAATCTTTTTTATTGTGAGAATACCAGGCTTAAGTTGTTTATTGCAAATTTTATAAGCCTTGATCAAGATGTATAATGATTCTCCCTATTTGTCTTTAAAAGTGGGTGCATCTATCCAACTCATTCAGATTCTTGATGCATATCTTTAGGGGTAGTCTATTTTTATATCTTGATTATGATGAGACTATCGCTTTATCTTAGTAATCTCATATAGTCTCTTGCATGAGAATAAGTTTCTCATGAAATATGCTTCTATATATCAATCCAACCTGGTTAAATAATGTCATCTTTATAAAGGATTGTTGCTTTCATTGTTAAGTAGCATATTTACTGGATTCTCCTATTTTAAGCTTATGTGATAATCTAATGCATATGTTGTTCTTTTGATCACATCTGTTATTTGTTTGATCATTGAATAACTTCAATTAATGTTTCTTAGTGCCGCATACACTATCAATCGATATCTCTCTTGATATGCACTAAGTTAAAAGGAGAATTCATGATACATTTATGCAATTTGTGATCCATTTGATATATGCTAACAATGACTTGGAGAAGGATCACTACTCGTAGAACTCTCTCTTGTGCAAAATATTTCCATGTATTGTCTTGTATATAGGTCTTAAGCAACTAAGACTAAGGACAAAGCACAGTGAAGAGAGCGTCTCTTTGTGAAGGTACAAAAGGGTAAAACTACTTCCTCTCATTTACACATGTACCTAGATCTTCCTTTTTCTCTACTTTTCTTGCATATCTTGTATAAAAGGAAGAGAAAGCATGTCCATGCATTATCCCTACTTCATACCTAGTTTAACCTCTCAAAATTTCATTCCTGCATTTATGCATTTTTGTTAAAACTGGGTGAAGTAATTTCACTGTCAAAGAGCTTAAAGCTTAACCTTGTAACGAGGATAAGCTGCCTTTGTTCCAAAGGTGGGTGGTCCTTAAGCCTCTTTGAAACCCTTAAGGGTAAATGCTTGAGATGTTTATAACATGCTTTCATACGTGCATAAACTATCATGAGCATCACCCTTATACTATGACACAATGCACTTCACATTCTCTATGATATAGACATGATCTCATTAACCTAACTATGTGCACTTGGCATTTAAGGCCAAAATTTGTATTCCTCTCAAGGCACATATTTAGGGGGAGCAATCTATATTATATAGAACTATGATTATGCTTAATTGACATATCCTTTTAACCATGTCTCTTTCCTTTGGTACATTTGCATATTTCCTATCCCTCTTGTGCCAAGGCTAAGACTAATATGCTTCCATGAGTATCTTGTGTATTAAGTCTTAGATTGAAAGGGAAATGGAGTATTCGGCAAAGACATCACTTCCACTCTACACCATCGGTATTATCTATCCTTTTGCTGGTATTCCGCCATCTCTCAAATTGGTATAATCTTTCACTCACATTTACTTGTACCAATGGGGAGAAAATAAAAAGGGCTTATATTTCACTCACAAGTATCCGTTTTTGGCGATTCATGCCAAAGGGGGAGAAAGTATTAGCCCAAAGCAAAAAAACTGCACCACCACCAAATTTTAAAGATGAAGTTTTCAAATTGGTATCTTAATGTGTTTTCAAAAGGGGAGAAAGTTCTAGTATCTTCAAAATTTTTGTAAAACCCTCTTGAACACTAAGAGGAGAATTTCATTAAGGGGGAGTTTTGTTTAAGTCAAAGGAAAAGCATTTGAAACAGGGGAGAAAATTTCAAATTTTGAAAATGCTTCTTTCAATCTTATTCATATACCTTTGACTATTTGCAAAAAGGATTTTGAAAAGAATTTACCAAAGAATTTGCAAAAACAAAACTCGTGGTGCAAATGTGGTCCTAAATGTTAAGAAAACAATCCATGCATATCTATTGAAATAATTATGTTGGTTTCATTCCAAGCAACCTTTTCACTTACCTTATGCAAACTAGTTCAATTCTGCGCTACTATATTTGCTTTGGTTTGTGTTGGCATCAATCACCAAAAAGGGGGAGATTGAAAGGGAAATAGGGTCAAACCTTTTCCTAAATGATTTTGGTGGTTGAATTGCCCAACACAAATAAATTGGACTAACTAGTTTGCTCTAGAGTATATGTTCTACAGGTGCCAAAGGTTCAACTCAAACCAATACAAAGATTAAAAAGGGCTCAAATGGAAAGGAGCAAAGGAAACCGAAGTGCTTCCTGGTTTGGTGCACCGGACTATCCGGTATGCCACCGAACAGTGTCCGGTGCACCACCGGACAGTGTCCGGTGCACTAGGGAGGATCGACCTCAAACTCTTCAGCTTCGGGTTTCCCAGGCGCAGCTCCGCTATAATTCATCGGACTGTCCGGTGTGCCACCGGACTGTCCGGTGTGCCAGCAGAGCAACGACTATCTGCACGCAACGGTCGACTCTGCAAAGTGAACAGTACAATTCTGATGTCAGAGCAGAAGGTCAGAGGGGCATCGGACTGTCTGGTGCCGCACAAGACTGTCCGGTGCCGCACAGGACTGTCCGGTGCCGCACCGGACTGTCTGGTGACGCATATGGACAAAGCCTCCAACGGTCGACCAGCTCCAAGCCCTAACGGTAGGATGACGTGGCGGCGCACCAGACACTGTCCGGTGACGCACCGGACACTGTCCGGTGCGCCCATCGCGAGCAGCCTTCTCCAACGGCTACAATTTGGTTGGTGGCTATAAATACCACCCCAACCGGCCACTTCAAGGTGTGGGAGCCCAAGCAACATTCCAAGTCATATAGTTGACATATTCAAGCCCTCCCAACCACATCTATTATTGATCCATCCTATGCACAAGATTTAGACCACTACAACCAACACAAGTGCCACAAAAGAGAGAGTAAGCAAAAGAGAGCTTCTCGTGTGAGTTTAGCACTAGTACCTTGTGAGATTCATTGAAAGAAAGTGTGTGCTACATCTTGTGACCATTTGCGCGTGGAGTTCTGACTCCCATTGAACTTCCTCCAAAGTTTTGGAAGCTTGTAAAGCTAGCAAGAGACACCAAAGAGTGTGGTGATCCTTGTGAGGTCTTAAGTGATCCTTGAGAAGAAGAAGAGCGCGCCGGTCTTTGGTGATCGATGGAGAGAGGGAAAGGGTTGAAAGAGACCCATCCTTAGTGGACTCCTCAACGGGGACTAGGCCTTCGAGGGCCGAACCTCAGTAAAACAAATCACCGTGTCTCTTGTGTTCATTTCTTGTGATTTGTTTGCTTTCCCTCATACTAAGTTTTCTTGCACTATTCTTTGCTAACATTATTTGGTGTTGCTTCAAATTAAATTCTCATTTAGTGAAGCAACACCTTGCAAGGAAGAACTTGTGTTATTGCTCTTCTTATCTAAGCCCTCTTGCTTTATTCTCATAGACCTATTAGTTGTATTGATTTATCAATTCCGCATTATTTGAAAGCAATACTCTTTACAAAGGACTTAGTTTTTATACTCCGATAATTGTGTATCTTGTTCTAACCACTAATCAAGGGATCTAGTTGGGGTGTAAAGTTATAATTTTCAGGTTTCGCCTATCCATCCCCCTCTAGGCGACTTTCATAATGGCAGACGAGGGATCCTATGGGTAGGGTTGTAAACGGACAGAAAAATTCCTGTCCCAACCCAACCCATTTTCTACATTTAACCCGTCCATTTCCAGATTTCCGGAAAAATGCGGGTTTGGGACGGGTTACGGGTTAGGAGTCAGCGGGATCGGGACGGAAACGGGAAAGGCTATTTTCCGTTCGGATTATCGGGATCCCGTATTTGATCGGGATATTTCCGG
The DNA here is from genome assembly GCF_902167145.1 of Zea mays. Taxonomy (NCBI): domain Eukaryota; kingdom Viridiplantae; phylum Streptophyta; class Magnoliopsida; order Poales; family Poaceae; genus Zea; species Zea mays. The sequence goes on along the minus strand of NC_050105.1, from coordinate 127,684,662 downwards.
ATTTAACCCGGATTTAAGATTAAGGCCCACCACCACTCACTCGTTGGGCCCAAAGCGGCCAAGCCCACCACTCCACGTCTAGTTCTCCACACACACGTGAACCCTAACCCTAAGCCCATTCCCTCGGTGGCTGCCTGGCTAGACGCCTGTCGCCTGGACACCTCCAATCCCCAGACCCCAGTCTTCAGCCCCGCAGAGCGGCCGACTCGCCGACGGCCGACTCGCACACGCTTCTGCCGGCACAGCAAGCAGGAAGCAGCAAGCAAGAAGCAACACAGTTGGTCGGGCGTACGACAGCAAGCAGGAAGCAGCACATGCGTCTCCATCCTACAGGTAATACGTACTAGTACTAGCAGCAAGCTATTTGGTTCTTGCTTCCTGCTTGCTAGGTACTACGTACTAGTACTAGCAGCAAGCTATTTGGCACTTGGCGTTGCTGCTTCTTGCAGCCAGCAGCCCACATGGCCACATGCTTGATTATTTGATTATTTTTTATTGTTTACTCAATTATTCAATTGTTCATAGAGTGATGTTTGATTGTTTTCAGCAGTTGAGACTCGATATGTCTCACTCTGGAACAGGACCCGGAGGAGGAGCACACCATTTAGGCTCCATGCCTACGGAGTCAGAGACCGGGAACAACAACCTAGGTTTAGGAAGCATGTTGCCACAGCCTCCATCACAGCCGCAACGACCACCACTACCTCCTTCTGTGAGAGGCAGTAGCAGCAACTCTGTTTCAGCAGGTGTGTGTATTTTTTTCTTGCGGAATTGGAGTGTATTATTGATTTCAGAGTAGGAACATGTCTAACAGTGTATTGTTCATTCTTTGAAAGGAAACAAGAGAAAAGCAAGTGGAAGCTCTATGTGTGCGCAAATTGGCCAGTCGTCATCTTCAGCACAAGCAGCTAAAAATAAAGAAGCAAATGAATTGGTTGTCGTAGGCACAAGTAATACTGGTACTAGAGTTGTAGCTTCTGTTGATATAGCGGGCCTTGATGATGATGATGACATATAAGAGGAGATGACTGGAACGAGAAAGAGACAAAAGAGGCGCACATCTATTATATGGAAGTACTTTACCAAAGAAACGATGGAAGTGGAGGTGAATGGCAAGAAGTTTGAGCAGTTGTGGGCCTACTGCAACTTTCCAAAATGTAAGCAGAGATATAGAGTTGAGTCTAATCATGGAACAAATGCATTCCGCAACCATCTGAGGTCACATCACAGTATTGTCAAAGGACAACTAGAACTAAAGGCAGAAAAGGATCATGGAAAAGATGTCACCACTATTCAGCCTTTTAGGTATGATCCGGATGCTAGTCTTAGAAAATTCTATTTAGCAGTAATCATGCATGAGTACCCATTCAACATTGTTGAGCATGATTATTTTGTTGATTTCATCAAGTCGTTGAGGCCTAGTTTTGCCTTCAAGTCTAGAGTGACTGCTAGGAAAGATATACTTGACATATACTTTGAAGAAAAATAAAAATTGTATGCCCAATTGAAAAATGTAACATGTCGCTTTAGTGCAACAATGGATATTTGGACATCATGCCAGAACAAATCATACATGTGTGTGACATTGCACTGGATAGATGATTCTTGGCATATTTAGAAGAGAATTGTAGGGTTTTTTCATGTAGAAGGAAGGCATACTGGTATTAAGTTGGCATAGTGCTTTACTGAAGTGATGGTAAAATGGTTTGCTGAGAAGAAATTGTTTTCATTGACCTTGGATAATGCATCAAATAATTTAGTGGCAGTCAAAGACATTATTCAAGATCTTAGAGTGAATGCTTCTTCTTGTTTGATTTGTGATGGAATATTCTTTCATATTAGATGTGCATGCCACATACTCAACTTGGTTGCTAGAGATGGGCTTGCTGTTATTTCAAAAGCACTGGAAAAGATAAAAGATTTGGTACTAACTGTGAAGGGCTCTCTCTTGCAATGGGAGGAACTTATGAAGCGTGCTACTGAGTGTGGATTGGATACATCAAAGGGAATTCAACTAGATGTTTCCACAAGGTGGAATTCAACTTACATGATGCTAAGGGATGCATTGCACTATAAGGATGCTTTTAGTAGGCTCAAGACATCAAATCGCCGTAAGTATGAAAACATATCTCCTTCTGAAAGTGAATGGAACATGGTTGTAGCAGTTTTTGAATGTCTAAGCAAATTTTATGATCTCACTGAATTGCTTTCTGGTACATCATACCCCACTGCAAATCTATTCTACAAAGGATTTTGTGAGGTTAGGGACTTACTTGATGACTGGTGTATCAGTACAGATTTGACTATTAGGCACATGGCTACTGGTATGAGAGAAAAATTTGAGAAATATTGGAGTTCTTCTAGTATGAGTCTTGCTGTGGCATGCTTCTTTGATCCTAGGTATAAGAGAAGGGTCATAGAGTTCTACATGAAAAAGTTTTATGGTGACTATTATCAAGTGACCCTTGAAGAATTTATGAGTGTTTTAAGGAAGTTGTATAGCTTTTATGCTTTTGAAACACCACGTCCGGCAAAGACTACTGAACATATCATCCCAACAAATTCATCACAAAAGGGGAATGTAAATTTGGAACTTGAGAGTTACTTGTATGATGACTTGCCTAATAGAGATGAGTCTAATGAATTGGATAAATATATGGCTGAGCCACTTATCAAACAAGATCCGTTTGACATTTTAGCATATTGGAAGAACCAAACAGATAAGTATCCAATTCTTTCCCAAATAGCTCGTGACTTAATGTCTGTTCAAGTGTCAACAGTAGCATCTGAGTCGACATTTAGTGCTGGTGGCCGAGTCATTGATCCATATCGTAATAGACTTGACCCTGAGGTGGTGGAAGCTCTAATATGCACCAAGGATTGGATCAATGCAGTAAGAAAAGGTATATGTTTGTCCAATTATTCTTATGTATTTATTATATATCTGCCTTTAACTGTGTATATTGAATTACATATGTATATATTCTTAACTTTCAGATTCTAAAAGTGTTCTTTCAATTGTGGCTGAACTAAAACCCCTAGAGACAGATCCTTTATCCCCTAATGCTAGCCACTTGATGGATGATGAGGCAATTTGCTGCTATCTTGCTGCTTGCTACCTTGCTGCCTTGTTGATTGCTGCTACCTTGCTGCCATGTGCCCATGTTCCTACTGTCTTTACTGCTACCTATAATTTGCAAATACTTATACAGATCTATTCTAAAATGTAGGAACATGGCTGGGATAGTGATTCCCAATTCATGAATGAAGATGGCAAGCTGTGAAGAAATCTTGCAAATGTGTGTTTGATGTCATGGACTCATGAAGACATTGAAGAACTTATATTGTGTCCATATGTGTGTGTCAGTGTGTGAGTGAGACTATTATTCTGTTAACTATTATTGTGTCTATGTGCTATGTTAACTATTATTCTGTTAACTATTGCAAAAGTGAAAGTTTCCTTGTTGGATTTGTGTTATGTACTCAAGTACTATTGTGGACTTATTTTCCTGTTGTTCAATGGCTATGTGGTTAATTGGTCATGTAATCATGTGGTCATGTGGACTTTTTTTCGGATAATTTTTCCGTTGAGGCAATTTCCGTTCGTTTCCTGTTAATTTTCGGTCGTTTTGGTTCGTTTCCGTAAACCCGTATAACCCGGACCCGTTTCTGCCCGTGGTTGTTGTAACACCCCTGGTGTTACTGTAACTAAAACTTGAGCATGACATCATAAACATTGGCATTGCATATGTTTGACACACCTAGAGTGCATTCACTAGGTAAAAATTTCAAACAAGTGTATTGTTTTTGGTGTTTTGCAAATAGGACCCTGGATAGGGAACCTGACCCTAAATAAGGCTCAAGGGGCAAAACTTAACCCAAATGAAGAAAACCTAAAGGCTTTAGGGGAATAATCACAAAATGATCCCAAGACTTAAGTAGAATTACACTTAGATCCCTGGGATACCAGAAACCCTAAATGAAACCCTGGAAAACCCTAAAACCAAACCCTAGGGACCTATGTGCAAAATTAGTCCACTTTTGGACTAAAGTACAAAAACCAAGTTAAATAAGTATCTTAAGTCATTTGGGTCACAAATATGTGAATTTGCAAGTTAAACCCTAAGTTTTGGGTTTATTTGCAAAAAGTACCAAGTGAACTCTATATTAACTAAGTCTGAAATCAGAGTTTTGGCTCAACTTCGGAGCTCTATACCTCCTAATTCCTGAGGATTCTGACCAGGATTAGTGCATCAAAATGGTAGAGCTATGATAAGAGGATAAGTTTGATTGAAGCACCCAACCCTAAAACCCAGAAGAATTTAATGAAAAACCCCCTCAAGTTTCTGTTATCAGATCTGTGCTCTGCTAGAAATTCAGAGGTTCAGTGGTAAACAACCAACTTTGGAACCTTGTGGAGCTCAATCCGAGGGGAGGTAGACTATACTCTTTGTAACAAAGTTAGAACTGGTATGTAGGGGAGTAATTTTGGTACAGTCATCTTTCTAGGTTGTTGAACAGAAATTGAAGAACCAGTGATGCAAAGTTGTTCTGTCAGAACTTAGTCACACTGATTATAATGTCACTGTAAACTGAATTCCAAAACGAAATGGTCACAGTGAAATATGGCCAGATTGCGAGCACTGTATCTTAGAATCCAGGCAGTTTTGATCCATAAATCCTATAGTAAAGATGAAGACCATTATCTGGTGAATAACTCTTATTAATAGAGGTTAACCTGTTCTTAATAAGAATCAACAGAAAGGGGAAAGAAAGGAGGTCGGTTCAGTGGAACGGTGAAGATCCATGGCTCACGAAATATCAGTGGTACTGTAGATTTGGATGGAATCAGATGGATTGGAGATAGGATCGACCGCGGCAAGATAATGACGAACTGATTCACGGTTCTGCGAGCCCAGTCGGCGCCTGGCTGGAGACTTCTCGCCGGTGATCGTCGTGGCGTGGTAATTGTCGCCGTGTCACTCGCGCCACCACTCTATCTCACTGTGCCTCTTCCTTACGTGGTTGCCGTGCGCTAACGGCGCACCTCGTGGCCGCGGATCAAGCACCAGACCGCCGTGCCTATAAATTAAGCAAGGAGCCACGGCGGGGTGCTCACGATTCTTTAGTTAGCTTGAATAAAAACCAAAATTTGCAGTGTCTCTTCCTCCTCTCTCCAAATTGGTTGTTTACAGTAAATCAGTGGTCCTTTGCGGTTGTATAGCCCCACTGTGACCCCCTGTGTCCACCAGAAATCTTCGCGACACCGTTTTTCCCCATTGGACCTCGCCGAGCGCACTCTGCTCCGCGCTCCGTGGCCAGACCAACCTGGTAGAGTTTTGCGCCTTTAAATCATTGTTTGAGTAGCCTTGTATACCCGCAAAGCTCATCTTGGCAACCGTCCGACCATTGCGGTTACCGTTTTGTGGGAACGCAGGCTCGACGCCGCTTAATCCGCCATGCGCGTGAGCAAGATTTTTTCCCTAAGCTCGTGAGCCCGATTAACACCCATGGGGGCTCGGAATAGGGTAGGGTTTGGCGGGGCGAGCATCAACTGGTGCTCGGGCCTTCCTCAGCCGCGGCGCAGCAGGGGAGGTGTTCGTCCTCGCCGCCGTTCAGAGTCCGGGATCCAAATTGAAAAGACATAAAACTTAGAGGGGCTAAGTGAGTTATGTCAGTGACACTAAGAAATCAACCGAAGACCTTTTTTATGATTTTTACACACATAAGGACTTATCTGCAAAGCCTACCGCGCCCTTGTACGCGCGCCCGCGATCTTGTGCAGACCCAAGCTGGTTGGGCCGCTTTCGGCCCAACACTGTTCAACCCTTTTCTTTTTCTTTTTCAGTGGGACTTTAGAAACTTATAAGAAATTGTAGGAAAATGGTAAAAATGTCAAACAAATTTTCCTAGATTACTAATTTTTCATAGTATTTAATAAAAATAGTTTCATGATTTTTGGGTTAAATTAGGAATTTTAAGGTATTTAAAATAGTTTAAGATAGTAGTTTTGGATTTTTAGAAGATAAATGGTAATCCCAAAAATGCTCAAAATTTTTATATGAGTTCCTCATATTATTTAGAAGCCTTGGGTAGAATTTGGGTTGATTTAGACCTTGTTTGATCACCAAACCCCAAAACACCCCCTGCCCTGTGAACTCCTTTACTGACTCCGGAAACCCTCAGTTCTCGGAGTTCCGTGAAGGAAAATTGTATTCAAGACTTAGATAATAAGATTATATTATCTTTGCACCCTCATGAGCATTACATGGCATTCATTCTTATATACATATGTATGGTTATGATTAGAACACGAAGAAGAAGTGGAAGCCACTGAAGAGCAAGTACCACCACCTTTGGAAACACAGGCTGAGAACTGTTTCTACTTCGACATTTGTGGATCTGAGCCTGACTCACCCATAAACAAAGGCAAGCCCCGGTGCATTTGCCACCCCCCTTGTGTTTTAAAATCTTTCTCACTTGCTTGATGCACTAGGTGATAGGTGTTGATTGCTTAAACAATTCCTGCATTACTTTCCTTGGAATTGATTACCTTCCTTGAAACCCTGTTTTTATAAAAAGGTTTTACTATGCTTAGTATTGCTCTAGAAAAGCAAAAGGATTTGTTTTACAAAAGATGTTTGGCCAAGTGGGAGGGTTGTTTTCAAAATAAAACTTGATGGTGAATCTGTCAAAGGCCTTGATGGAATCAACATCGGAAAAGATGTACCTCTGCCAGGTACCAACCTTTGGGGTGAAATGATTAAGCTGAGACCGGGCGGGTGACTTGCACGAGAAAGAGAGTCTCGGTGTAGTGTCTCTGTCTGAGTCGATTAAGGACCTTGTCGATGTAGGCTTGATGATCGAGGACCCTTTAACTGGTCACATGCCTCGTCATGGGTAAGCCTTGCCTCGGGCAGACTAAGGCCATAATAAGATAACACGAAATGGACGTGGAGTGGTGGTGAGAGTAGCGTGTACCCTCCGTGGCAAGAGGCTGGACGGTGGTGTATCTGTGCTCTCGGTTTGCGTGAACCTGATCTGGTCTTAAGAAACTCGGTGGCGGGTTGACATATGCAAGGGTTAAGTGCTACATATGTCGTGTGATTGGAGATCCTCAGCTGAGTATAATCGATTCGGATCGTCGTACCTTCGCGGTTATGAAGACTTGGTCACTGCCCTACACGTAGCACTCCAGTGAAGATGAAGGATGAATTAAGAACTCGGCTAGTTCAGGATAAGTGTTTGAACTAGGTTAGAGAGAACTCTAGAGATAAGTAAGTTTACTTAACTTGACCAATAAAACTGGATTTTTAAGGATCCACTTTAGTAAGCATTTTTGCAAAACAGAGTCTTTGATTATTGAGAAGCCTTACCTTGACTTCCTTTAACCAGCATACCCTTGAAAGTCTTTTCCTTAGTCGGGTAAGACTTGCTGAGTAATTCCATACTCAGGGTTTATTCCCCCGTTGTTTTTAGGTGAGGAGACAACAAACTTTTGTTGTTTTTGTACCAAGGTGGTGAAAAGTGAAGATAATCAAGAATGAAGCTGCCGGAGGACCGGGTCCTCCTTAAAAACTTTTATGTAAAGAACTTAATGGGTGGAGCTTTTACCTCCCAGGTATTGTAATAATACTTTTCTGCACTCGCTTATACTCTGGTCTGTATTAAACGACTTACTCTTACTTTTTAATAAATGTAAGTTTATATAATCACTTCCGCATTTCCGCATCTCCGATGAACATATTGTCTGTCAGACGGGTGAAACGTTCCTGGAAAGGTAAAAAAAAGATACCGAACTTATCAAGTAGTTCAGGGGCATCTACAGGGTTGTCTGAGGTCCGAAGGACAAGGACAACTGTAGGTGGGCCTAATTACTTGGGAGGTTCCGTCACAGCTGGTATCGGAGCGTAGCCCTTCTTGACAGATATTATGTAGCATCTTCAAAAGGATTTTCTTAGACTTATCTAGAAAATTTCTTCTCTTCTTATCTTAGCATCTCTGAAGAGTTTATTTCAAAGACTAGGTAGGAAGAGTGCAATGTATAGAAGGTTGAATCAACTAAGGTTGATTCTGTAATTATTCATGCATCATGCTAAGAATTGTACTAATAAATTTCCCCCTTAGAAAATGCCGCCGCGTACAAGGAAGACGGTGTGAAAGCATACTGGGCCTATCGGTGTACCTCGACACCAACTTGCCCCACGGGAACAAGATAGCAGTAGCGGGAGCAACAATCCAATTGGTGATCTCGAAGCCCGCGTGAATCAACTTCAAACAGAGTTGCAACGCAGGACCAATTTATGGGTTGCGGATGGTGACTGAATAAATGAATTAAGAAGTTACATCCGCACCCTGCAAGATCAACTCGCTGATCGAGATTTGGCGCTTGATTGGGCGGTACAGTCTCGTTCAGTAGCTTGGGCTAAGGAAGCGAAGGCTCGAGCACGAGTCGAAGAGCTTAGCACTGCTATTGACAACTTGCAGGCATATTGCAATACTTTACATGAGGAAGTTCATGTACTGTATTCGCAATTACACCCACATGTCCCTGCGGATCCTATCAGGTCAGAAGCCAGACCCTTGCATAATGCGGGAGAAGCGCTTGGTGGTGAGTTAGACCTTTTTAGGCCCCCTCCTTCTATGAGGCTGGTCGACATATGGTCTCCCACACCTGACGACGAAGCTGCCAAGAGCAACCAGAAGCAGGAGTTTGTTCATTCACCCTTTCACTTAATCCATGTATTCTCTAACCAAGTGGACAATGTGTCTTGCATGAAGGAATGGATGAACAACATGACCAAATGGATTTCTACCCAAGTGCATGATCTCCTATTAACCCAAGTAAACTCTCGACCCTTGGTTTACCGATCGTACCGAGAGAACTTGCTCAATGTCAAAAGTAGTTCAACAAGTTGGTTTTGACTAACTTGTAACTACCCAATGAACGAAGGTTGAGTTTAGAGAACAATTTATCGAGTTATCTAAACTCACTTTGGTTCAACTCATTCGAAAGAAGTTCTTTTAAGATTCAAGATTTAGTTAGCCAGAAACCACCTAGTCATCACTCTAGTCATGCCTCGATCGTCTCGCGTGTGCTTTTCCAGCATGTGTGATCAAGTCGAGCCGTGACTGGTGCTGATAAAATCTCGGGTTAGCCACATGTTAACCATGACAGTATTCGACATTCACACCCGTCCACTATGCTATGAACTTACAGTAACCACTTGTCGGTAAACCTCTTCCTGTGTGTTTTACCCAAGATGGTGCATCTGAGTCTGTTTGGGAAAAATTGCGTAATTGCCGCCCGCTCAACAAGACTCAGATAATACAGTGTCATTAGACAAAGCAAACTGCACACATGGAACCTTATGTGTTCCTCTGGCAGACATTGTCTCTATTGGAAGATGAAAATCGAGATTGCACGCTATGTGGCTAGATGTGACACCTGTAGACGTGTCAAGGCCATACACCTAAAAGCTATCGGTCCATTATAGTCTCTACCAATACCGACATGGAAATGGGAAGACATAAGTATGGACTTTATTGTGGGATTGCCTAGGACTACAAAAGGGTATGACTCTAACTGGGTTATTGTTGATCGGCTTACAAAGATTGCTCACTTTCTCCCAGTCAAGACATATTACCCAGTTCTTATCTATGCAGGATTATACATTGCTCGTATTCTTAGTCTGCATGGTGTTCTAAAGACCATAGTGTCGGATCGTGGACCTCAATTTGTAGCCAAGTTTTGGGAAGCACTTCACAAATCCTTGGGTACTAAGTTGCTCCATAGTTCGGCATATCATCCACAAACCAGTGGGCAGACTGAGAAGATTAATCAAGTACTCGAAGATATGTTGCGAGCTTGTGTTCTGGACTTTTCCCCAAAATGGGATGAATGTTTGCCTTTGGCGGAGTTTTCATATAATAACCGCTATCAAGAAAGTATCAAGATGGCACCTTTTGAAGCCTTATATGGGCGACGGTGTCGAACTCCTCTAAATTGGTCTGAACCTAGAGAAAGGTATTTCTTTAGGCCTGATTTAGTGAAGGAGGCCGAGGAAAAGGTTCAGAAAATTATTCATAACATGAAGAAAGCACAAGCCCGTCAGAAGGGTTATGCAGACAAACGGCGAATGCCCTTATATTTTCATGAAGGGGACTATGTCTACCTGAAAGTTTCACCCATGAAGGGAGTATCGCGTTTCGGGGTTAAAGGGAAACTTGCACCCAGATACATTGGTCCATTCCTGGTACTTGAGCAATGTGGACCAGTGGCGTATCGACTGCAGCTCCCTGAAATTCTGTCTGCTATCCATAATGTGTTCCATGTGTCGCAATTGAAGAAGTGTCTTCGGGTTCCCGATCGAACCATTGAAGTGACAGATGTTGTCCTGGAACCAGATTTAACATACTCGGAACATCCTATTCGAGTTCTGGATCAAAAGGATAGGGTTACCCAGAGAAAAACTCTCAAGTTCTATAAGATACAATGGAACCAACATTCTGAGGAAGAGGCTACATGGGAAACTCAGGACTTTTTAGATAAGAATTTCCCAGACTTTCTAGCCTCATGTAATTTGTAAAAGGTATTTAGTGTTATAATAAAGAAGTGACCCCCACACCATCCCTGCCTTGTACCAGAAATAAGGGAATAAAGATGTGACACATTTCCTTTTCCATTACTCACCCTAGGACTTTTAATCTCGGGACGAGATTCTTTTATGGGGGGAAGGATGTAACACCCCTGGTGTTACTGTAACTAAAACTTGAGCATGACATCATAAACATTGGCATTGCATATGTTTGACACACCTAGAGTGCATTCACTAGGTAAAAATTTCAAACAAGTGTATTGTTTTTGGTGTTTTGCAAATAGGACCCTGGATAGGGAACCTGACCCTAAATAAGGCTCAAGGGGCAAAACTTAACCCAAATGAAGAAAAACTAAAGGCTTTAGGGGAATAATCACAAAATGATCCCAAGACTTAAGTAGAATTACACTTAGACCCCTGGGATACCAGAAACCCTAAATGAAACCCTGGAAAACCCTAAAACCAAACCCTAGGGACCTATGTGCAAAATTAGTCCACTTTTGGACTAAAGTACAAAAACCAAGTTAAATAAGTATCTTAAGTCATTTGGGTCACAAATATGTGAATTTGCAAGTTAAACCCTAAGTTTTGGGTTTGTTTGCAAAAAGTACCAAGTGAACTCTATATTAACTAAGTCTGAAATCAGAGTTTTAGCTCAACTTTGGAGCTCTATACCTCCTAATTCCTGAGGATTCTGACCAGGATTAGTGCATCAAAATGGTAGAGCTATGATAAGAGGATAAGTTTGATTGAAGCACCCAACCCTAAAACCCAGAAGAATTTAATGAAAAACCCCCTCAAGTTTCTGTTATCAGATCTGTGCTGTGCTAGAAATTCAGAGGTTCAGTGGTAAACAGCCAACTTTGGAACCTTGTGGAGCTCAATCCGAGGGGAGGTAGACTATACTCTTTGTAACAAAGTTAGAACTGGTATGTAGGGGAGTAATTTTGGTACAGTCATCTTTCTAGGTTGTTGAACAGAAATTGAAGAACCAGTGATGCAAAGTTGTTCTGTCAGAACTTAGTCACACTGATTATAATGTCACTGTAAACTGAATTCCAAAACGAAATGGTCACAGTGAAATATGGCCAGATTGCGAGCACTGTATCTTAGAATCCAGGCAGTTTTGATCCATAAATCCTATAGTAAAGATGAAGACCATTATCTGGTGAATAACTCTTATTAATAGAGGTTAACTTGTTCTTAATAAGAATCAAGAGAAAGGGGGAAAGAAAGGAGATCGGTTCAGTGGAACGGTGAAGATCCATGGCTCACGAAATATCAGTGGTACTGTAGATTTGGATGGGATCATATGGATTGGAGATAGGATCGACCGCGGCAAGATAATGACGAACTGATTCACGGTTCCGCGAGCCTAGTCGGCGCCTTGCCGGAGACTTCTCGCCGGTGATCGTCGTGGCGTGGTAATTGTCGCCGTGTCACTCGCGCCACCACTCTATCTCACTGTGCCTCTTCCTTACGTGGTTGTCGTGCGCTAACGGCGCACCTCGTGGCCGTGGATCAAGCACCAGACTGCCGTGCCTATAAATTAAGCAAGGAGCCACAGCGGGGTGCTCACGATTCTTCAGTTAGCTTGAATAAAAACCAAAATTCGCAGTGTCTCTTCCTCCTCTCTCCAAATTGGTTGTTTGCAGTAAATCAGTGGTCCTTTACGGTTGTATAGCCCCACTGTGACCCCCTGTGTCCACCAGAAATTTTCGCGACACCGTTTTTCCCCATCGGACCTCGCCGAGCGCACTCTGCTCCCCGCTCCGTGGCCAGACCAACCTGGTAGAGTTTTGCGCCTTTAAATCATTGTTTGAGTAGCCTTGTATACCCGCAAAGCTCATCCTGGCAACCGTCCGACCATTGCGGCTACCGTTTTGTGGGAACGCAGGCTCGACGCCGCTTAATCCGCCATGCGCGTGAGCAAGATTTTTTCCCTAAGCTCGCGAGCCCGATTAACACCCATGGGGGCTCGGAATAGGGTAGGGTTTGGCGGGGCGAGCATCAACTGGTGCTCGGGCCTTCCTCAGCCGCGGCGCAGCAGGGGAGGTGTTCGTCCTCGCCGCCGTTCAGAGTCCGGGATCCAAATTGAAAAGACATAAAACTTAGAGGGGCTAAGTGAGTTATGTCAGTGACACTAAGAAATCAGCCGAAGACCTTTTTTCTGATTTTTACACACATAAGGACTTATATGCAAAGCCTACCACGCCCTTGTACGCGCGTCCGCGATCCTGTGCAGACCCAAGCTGGTTGGGCCGCTTTCGGCCCAACACTGTTCAACCCTTTTCTTTTTCTTTTTCAGTGGGACTTTAGAAACTTATAAGAAATTGTAGGAAAATGGTAAAAATGTCAAACAAATTTTCCTAGATTACTAATTTTTCATAGTATTTAATAAAAATAGTTTCATGATTTTTGGGTTAAATTAGGAATTTTAAGGTATTGAAAATAATTTAAGATAGTAGTTTTGGATTTTTAGAAGATAAATGGTAATCCCAAAAATGTTCAAAATTTTTATATGAGTTCCTCATATTATTTAGAAGCCTTGGGTAGAATTTGGGTTGATTTAGACCTTGTTTGATCACCAAACCCCAAAACACCCCCTGCCTTGTGAACTCCTTTACTGACTCCGGAAACCCTCAGTTCTCGGAGTTCCGTGAAGGAAAATTGTATTCAAGACTTAGATAATAAGATTATATTATCTTTGCACCCTCATGAGCATTACATGGCATTCATTCTTATATACATATGTATGGTTATGATTAGAACATGAAGAAGAAGTGGAAGCCACTGAAGAGCAAGTACCACCACCTTTGGAAACATAGGCTGAGAACTATTTCTACTTCGACATTTGTGGATCTGAGCCTGACTCACCCATAAACAAAGGCAAGCCCCGGTGCATTTGCCACCCCCTTGTGTTTTAAAATCTTTCTCACTTGCTTGATGCACTAGGTGATATGTGTTGATTGCTTAAACAATTCCTGCATTACTTTCCTTGGAATTGATTACCTTCCTTGAAACCCTGTTTTTATAAAAAGGTTTTACTATGCTTAGTATTGCTCTAGAAAAGCAAGAGGATTTGTTTTACAAAAGATGTTTGGCAAAGTGGGAGGGTTGTTTTCAAAATAAAACTTGATGGTGAATCTGTCAAAGGCCTTGATGGAATCAACATCGGAAAAGATGTACCTCTGCCAGGTACCAACCTTTGGGGTGAAATGATTAAGCTGAGACCGGGCGGGTGACTTGCACGAGAAAGAGAGTCTCGGTGTAGTGTCTCCGTCTGAGTCGATTAAGGACCTTGTCGATGTAGGCTTGATGATCGAGGACCCTTTAACTAGTCACATGCCTCGTTATGGGTAAGCCTTGCCTCGGGCAGACTAAGGCCAGAATAAGATAACACGAAATGGTCGTGGAGCGGTGGCGAGAGTAGCGTGTACCCTCCGTGGCAAGAGGCTGGACGGTGGTGTATCTGTGCTCTCGGTTTGCGTGAACCTGATCTGGTCTTAAGAAACTCGGTGGCGGGTTGACATATGCAAGGGTTAAGTGCTACATATGTCGTGTGATTGGAGATCCTCAGCTGAGTATAATCGATTCGGATCGCCGTACCTTCGCGGTTATGAAGACTTGGTCACTGCCCTACACGTAGCACTCTAGTGAAGATGAAGGATGAATTAAGAACTTGGCTAGTTCAGGATAAGTGTTTGAACTAGGTTAGAGAGAACTCTAGAGATAAGTAAGTTTACTTAACTCGACCAATAAAACTGGATTTTTAAGGATCCACTTTAGTAAGCATTTCTGCAAAACAGAGTCTTTGATTATTGAGAAGCCTTACCTTGACTTCCTTTAACTAGCATACCCTTGAAAGTCTTTTCCTTAGTCAGGTAAGACTTGCTGAGTAATTCCATACTCAGGGTTTATTCCCCCGTTGTTTTTAGGTGAGGAGACAACAAACTTTTGTTGTTTTTGTACCAAGGTGGTGAAAAGTGAAGATAATCAAGAATGAAGCTGCCGGAGGACCGGGTCCTCCTTAAAAACTTTTATGTAAAGAACTTAATGGGAGGAGCTTTTACCTCCCAGGTATTGTAATAATACTTTTCTGCACTCGCTTATACTCTGGTCTGTATTAAACGACTTACTCTTACTTTTTAATAAATGTAAGTTTATATAATCACTTCCGCATTTCCGCATCTCCGATGAACATATTGTCTGTCAGACGGGTGAAACGTTCCTGGAAAGGTAAAAAAAGATACCGAACTTATCAAGTAGTTCAGGGGCATCTACAGGGTTGTCTGAGGTCCGAAGGACAAGGACAACTGTAGGTGGGCCTAATTACTTGGGTGGTTCCGTCACAGTTGTTCCGCTCCTGCTCCCATTTCCGATGATGAATTACGGGAGCGGTAACGGGAGAAGGGTTTTTCTGTCCATTTCCGTCTGTTTTCATCGCTAGTGGAGAGCGAGCCAGGTTGTGGCCCTGCCTTCCGCATGGGCTGGTGGCTCCCTTCTTCCTCCATCATTCGGGGGAAAGGATGTTCATCAGCCTCATGAAGGAGGCCAACTTCGGCTACGTGGAGCCGGCCGGGCTGCAGGCACCGTCAGCTGCCGCGTGTCTGGCTCCTTGGCTTGGATGGCTTCGGTGCCGTCTCCAACGCTGCCTCCCGCCACCAAGCGAGGCGTGGCTGTCCGTCCACCGCGCGGGCGATGGTCGCATCGTGCACAGGTCCGCCGCATCTGTAGCGTCCCCTGCGTCGCCGGCCACGCTGCTTCGACGCCGCCCGGGGGGTTGTACAAGACGTCATACGCCGTGGAGGTGGCGGCCATGTTCTTGGATGGTCTTGTCGTCACCCCTGTAGGAGGACAGGGGCGAGGGCCTCTTCGCCACGGCGCACGCGTTGTGGTGGCCGCCGTCGTTGGCAAGCCATTGGCGCATTGGTGGTCGCTGCCGCTGGTGAGGCTGCCCAGTGCAGAGGTGGTTGCCACCGCTAGCCAGACCCCCAGCGCCACCTGCCGTCGAGCCTCCAACTCTTTGGCTTTAATGGTCTCGTTATCGCCCCCCATAGGAGAACGGGGGCAAGGACCTCTTCACAATGGTGCACGCATTGAGGTGGCCATCACCGCTGGCAAGCCGTCCTGCAGGATTCCGCAAGGACAGTGGCCACGAACTTCCAGCGTGACCCTGCTAGCGTCGGGTAGTTTATACCTGCAGAGTAGAGATGGAACTAGGACTCCGCTTGAAGGCGGATGTAGTACTTCTTCTTTTTGTAAGGTACTTTTGATTACTATTTATCAAGCAGTGTTAGCACTTATCTGTGTACCGCCTGTCCCTGCTGTGTGTGATGTTGTTGATTCCTCCCTGGTACCTGGCCCCCCGCCTGGGATGCAGGCTTGATGTGTCGAGGTTGGATACCAGCGTATCTGAAAGGGTTGTCAACAACTCCCAGGAGGCAACCTCGGCCGGGATCTGGACCTATACACAGCTTCAGCTAGGGAGCGTTAGTAGTACACCCATAGGGTCCCCTGTCTGACATTAGCCATCCTTTGATACATGCTCGGGACTCGCAGGGTTTAGTCCGGGTGGCCAAGTTGTGTGTCCGGACCCCCTTGGATCGCGGCTCTAGATACTAGGACTCCCGTCGCATGGTGGTGGAGTGTGCAGGCTTACAGTACGGGACCAGGCTAAGCGGCTACACGGCTCTGAACCACCCCAGGAGACAAGTGTCCATTTTCTGGAGCCGAACCCCAGGTTGTCGGACCCGCAGGACTATAGTTCCAAATACTAAGGCACCCGTCACAGAATGGTGGGCTGTGCAGGCTTACGGTACGGGACCAGACTAAGCGGCTAACTACTCTGGACCACTCCATGGAACGAGCTCCCGTTCTTTAGAACCGGCCCCAGGCTGTCGGACCTCCCAGCTTTCGTAAAGGAGGTCCTAAACTGCAAGCCTGGCTATTCAATTCGGATGTCATCATGTCAGGACAGATGGGAACCGTGCGGGTGGGTTAGATAAAAAGTATTATCTAAAAACTATAGGTCAAATCCATGAAGCAGGAAGATAAAGTTGTCATAGAAATGCATCTGAGGGGGTGAATTTCCTCTTTATAACTTGACATGCATGGGTGTAAACCATCAGGCCGGGTTTATGAGGGCAGACCTCACCAGGCTGGTGTACACATATGCGAAATTTAACTATAAAAGAAGAAGAATTTAACCCCTCAGAGTTGCTTCTATGGATTGAACTTACAGAGATAGGAAGGGGTACTTCTTCAGCTATAGCAAAGTTGGCATACCCCGGGTTGGCATATTTCCACCACCTTGAGGGGTTCCACCCTGTTGGGTGAGAGATTGCGGACCCCCTCTTGGTTCAGTACTTTGCCGCAGGATTAGGTCCCGACCCTGGGTTCCCTACTATGCACGAACCGTCAGCCATAGTACTTGAGCGCCTGGTTACGATGTGCATTTTGGGTTGCAACTTGACATCTGAGTCCGTCGCTTGAGTCCACGTCCTCGCACTGTAGTGGCCCCTACACAAACCCATCGAAAGGTTGGACCCGTGGGGAGTCCAGAAGGGTTTCCGGGGGAAGGCAGGCTTCGGCCCCGTAGGCCAGGTAGCACGGAGCCCCCTGGTGGTCCGTCTAGTTGTCTTCAATGGAATTGGAGCCTCCAGTGAAGACATCCTTCAGGACCCCTTCGGGTGACTGATACCTGAGGTCCAATTCGTTCGCGGCCACCTCTTCGTCGTTGGCCCTTTCCTTGCCGGGTCGGCAACGAGGTGGGGAGCCATCCCTAGAAGACTGCTCGCACCGCGCGCTGACACGTTTCGCGAGGTCGATGATCTCGCGACATTCTGCGGTGCTGTGGTGACCGTTGGGGTGCACGGGGCATGTGCCACCGTTACACCTCGGTGGCCGTGGGCGTTTGCTGTGGTCGCCCCGGCCCCCAGTCATAGCTGCCACGACCAGAGCGGCGGAGTGCGGCTTCTCGTTGCCGCGGTTCTTTTTCTTCTTTTTCTTGCCGTCCTGAGTGACGACACCTGAGCCGCCTGTTTGGGCAGCCCCGGTCTGTGGCACTGAGTGCCACGCACGGCCCTCAGCAGCCCTGTCGCACTTGTTAGCCAGAGCAAAGAGAGTGGGGACCGTTTCCACGTCATGCGTGGCCAACTTCTCCAACATCTTTTCATCACGTACCCCCTGGCGGAAGGCCGTGATGATAGAAGCATCGGAGATGCGAGGTATAGTACCTTGCACCTTGGTGAAGCGGGAGATACATGTCCAGAGAGTTTCTCTGGGCTCTTGCCTCACTGCGTGGAGGTGGGCCTCCACGCCGTGTTGCTGGTAAGCACTGGCGAAGTTCGCTGTGAACCATGCGCAGAGCTCTTCCCAGGAGTAGATTGACCCTGGGGCAAGGTTCATGAGCCAAGTCTGGGCGGGCCCAGACAAGGCGACATGAAAATATGTTGCCATCACAGCGGTGTTTCCACCTGCCGCTGTGATAGCGGTGACGTACACCTGCAGAAATTCCGACGGGTTTGATGTACCGTCGTACTTTTTCGGCAAGTGCGATCGGAACTTGGATGGCCAAGATGCCGTGTGGAGATGATCCACGAGAGCGACGCAGCCTACGCCAGCCAATGGGACACCGACCTGGGTCCGGGCACTCACCGGCGTTTGCGGTGTTACGCTGCAAAGTCTTGATTGAGGTTACGACCCTCGATGTTTTATCAGTGCTCTCGCGCCCTCTCTAGAGAGACGCGGGCGTCCTCGCCCGCACGTCTGTGGTTGAGTTCTACTCGCAGGTCATTAGACTTCTCCAGAGAGACCGGAGCATCCTCCACCGTGCGTCGGCGGTTGAGCTCCGCCCTCAGGTCCTCAGTTGGCGCTGCCCTCACCGAGGGTGAGCGCACAGACGCCGACGCCTCATGCTGGCGCCGGGATGACCGAGGCTTGGGCCTAGTTGAGGCAGAGTGCGCCATGCCAAGAAGGCGATCCACGTCGTTGCACCACTGCTTCATGGCACTTGGAGAGGCCGTGGAGCTTGGAGGGTGGCGCAGCAATTCCCTTGCTGCTGACAGCGCCCCACCCGCAGCCCTAGACGCCCTAGATGCCTACGTGGGAGTGTGTTGTCATGCAGAGTGCACAGCTACTGCCGCACCAGGCGCCGGGAGGTTGGTGGCCCGCGGAGCAGAAGAGGTAGCTTCCTCCACTAGCATATAGTCCTCGGGCATGAAATCTTGGTGCTCGACGATATGAACCATGGCGTCGAGCAGGAAAACAAGCAAAATTTTCAAGCCTAAGCCCCCTACCTGGCGCGCCAAATGTCAGAGAGGAAATTCTCCGGCCGGGTGGAGGAGTGCACCTGCCCTAAGTCCTAAGATGTGGAGGGGGCTTAAGCATTTTGCCCGTTGCGAAATGTAGGAATGAACATAAGAACACGCAAGAGTGCAGAGTGGTTCGGGCCGCCGGAGCGTAATACCCTACTCCACTGTGTGTTGTATTGCTTGAGAGCTTGAGTCGTGTGTAAGCCTAAGAGAGTCTAAGTGTGTTCCGGCCTCCCCTTGTAACGTTGCATGCTCCCCCTTTTATAGCTCAAGGGGGGCGTGCACAAGAGTGCTGAGCCCCGACATGTGGGCCCAGGAGCATAATGGATGCAAGACTTGGGGCAGCAATAGTTGGCTGCTGGAGCAATCTTCCTGCGCTCTGACACCCGTGGTCCGCGTAGTGTTGGTGTGCTGGGGAAGCATCCCTAGTAATGCACAAGTGCTGGTGGACTTAGCGTATCCTACAACATGGGCATATTGTTTGGATTAGACGGGCACGCCGACTGCTGTATGGCCTGGGTGCCGTCTACCAGCGGAGTGGACAGGACACATTAAATGCCGAAGGGGCACATCACCTGACAGCAGTGTGGACAGGCGGCACATCCTCTCCACAATAAATGAGGAGGCCGCGTGGCCAGAGTCCCTACGTCATGCTCCGCCCGCTGGCCTATGTCACAGGCAATAAGCCATGTGGCAGCATTGGGCCCTCGGCCGAGCGGGGAGCGGAGGCGCACCAGATAGAGTCCGGACACGCGTCAACACCGGACCCATGCCTAGGCCACGACACTTCCTCCCCCGGGACCTTGTTATGGGTGGTCTGGAGCTTACTTGGTGGGGTCCGAACTCCATCCAATGGCTCCGGGCTGCTTTACTTCGGGGGTCCGGGTTGTGCGCACAGGGGTCCTACGCCTTCTTGAGGAGGTCTGGGCCTGATGACGTTGTCTCCGAGAACACCACCTCAACTGCTCACGAGATATCCTTGGGGCTGTTCTCCACGCGGTTAGGGATAGCTGCACAGGCATCGTGTCTTCATACCGTAGTAAGGGGTACCCCTGATGCAGGGTACCGACAGATGGATAGGCACGCCGCCTGCAGGATGGCCCGGGCGCCGCCTGCCAGCTGAGTGGACAGGACACATTAAATGCTGAAGGGGCACATCGTTTGTCAGTGGGGTAGTCAGGCGGCGCGTCTTCTTCGCAATAAATGCAGAGACAGCGCAGCCCAGAGGTCTTACGTCAGGCTCCGCCCGTGGGCTTACGTCACGCATGGTAGGCCATGTGGTAGCATCGGGTCTCCGCTTGAGCGGGGAGTAGTAGCGTTATGCGGATAGGTCCGCACCAGGCTAGGCCTGGACATGTGTTGGCACCGGACCCCAGCCTGAGCAAGACCTGGGTTTTTACTGTCCCAGAGTCTCGAGACCCGGCTGTGGGCGGTCTGGACCCCACGCAGAGGGGTCCGGGACCCGACCCGGAGGTCTGGGTTGCACCTGCGGGGGTCCTGGACCTTTCTCCGGAGGTCCGGTCTACACGCATAGGGGTCCGACACTTTCCCATGGGGGTCCGAACCCAATGTTGGCATCTTGGAGTGTATCGCTTTCTCTGGCTACATGGTGACCCTTGAGAGCACCTAGAGGGGGGGGGGGGTGAATAGGTGATCCTATAAAAACTTAAGACTTATTGCCACAAAAACTAAGTTAAGTGTTAGTGCAATAGAATCAAGTAGCTGGAGAGGAGTACTTGTGAAACACAGAAACCACAGAGAGAAACAACACAGTAGACACAGTGGTTTATCCCGTGGTTCGGCCAAGTACAAAATTTGCCTACTCCACGTTGTGGCGTCCCAATGGACGAGGGTTGCACTCAACCCCTCTCAAGTGATCCAACGATCAACTTGAATACCACGGTGTTCCTTTTTCTTATCACTTTTCCTGTTTGCGAGGAATCTCCACAAGTTGGAGTCTCTCGCCCTTACAACAAATATCAATGTAAAATCACTAGAGTAAGGGAGGGAAGCAACACACACAAATTCATAGCAATACACACACACATAGGCCAAGACTTGAGCTCAAATGAAATGCAACAAGTTCACCACTAGAACGGAGCTCAAATCACTAAGAAAATCAATCGAGTGTGCCGAGACGAAGTGTGAGAGTCTTAGAATGTTCAAAGTATGCTTAGTGTTCTCCTCCATGCGCCTAGGGGTCCCTTTTATAGCCCCAAGGCAGCTAGGAGCCGTTGGAAGCAATCTGGGAAGGCAATTCTTGCCTTCTGTCAGGTGGCGCACCGGACAGTCCGGTGCACCACCGGACAAGCACTGTTCAGTGTCCGGTGCAGATTGCCTTCCAAAAATAGCTTAGTCAACCGTTGCAGAAATGGAGCCGTTGGCGCACCGGACACTGTCCGGTGCACACCGGACAGTCCGGTGCCCCCTGCCGACCGTTGGCGCGGCCACGCGTCGTGCGCGGATTGCGCGGCCGACCGTTGGCGCAGTCGACCATTGGCTCACCGGACAGTCCGGTGAATTATAGCCGTACACCGTCGTCAGTTCCTGAGAGTGGCCTATTCACCGGAGCCGGGCCTGGCGCACCGGACACTGTCCGGTGTGCCAGACTGCGCTGAGTCTTGGCTGTTTCAGCCAAGATCATTTCTTCTTCTCTTTTCTCTGATTCTAGCACTTAGACAAATATATTAGTACACAAAAACCAATGTACTAAGTCTAGAATCATACCTTCTTTTTGATTTGCACTTCATCAATCATTTGGCACAAGATTATTCACTCAATACGTGTTGGGCACTTAATCACCAAAACTATACTAGAAATGGCCCAAGGGCACATTTCCCTTTCAATCTCCCCCTTTTTGGTGATTTATGCCAACACATCAAAAAGCAACTAAAAGAAGTGCAACATCAAAGCAATTGAGAACAAGAATTGTTTTTGATTCAAATTTGTCATATTTGGATCATTCTTTGCCACCACTTGGTTTGTTTTTGAAATCAAACTCATTTTCCTATCTCTAAGTCAAACACACTTGTTTAGGCATAAAGAGAGGTACTCCATGAGAAAAATTGATCAAGAGCCAAAAACTCCCCCTTTTCCCATAATCCTACATTCTCCCCACAAGAGGCCAAATTTTGCACAATAAGAGTATTTTGCCAAAACAAAGTTCTAACTCTACTATTTTCAAAATTCTCAAGTGGTAGCTGATCCATTTGCTTTGGCCTTAATTTCTCCCCCTTTGGCATTAAGCACCAAAACGGGATCATTATCGGCCCTCAAACCCCATTGCCTCACCAAAATCTTCAATTAAGAGTAAAAAGGCAATAAGAGCACGGAGATGAACTTGGAGTAAATTACCCTCTCATCGGAGTGCAGTGGAAGTCTTGCATGGTCTAAGTTCACCTTTTCCCTTTCAATCCTCCTTTGAGACTAAATTAAGAAAACTCAAGCACATAGTTAGTCTCAAAGGGTCAAGTTGTAGCATTTCTCCCCCTAAATATGTGCATCATTCACACATGAACTTGTGAGGTCCGGGGATCCCTTGCACAACTTGAGCACCATAAATAAGCAATAAAATGCATAAAAGAACATGATCAAAGGCATAAAACACATGTATGCTCTAGATCAATCCAAGTTACGCGAATCTAAGACATTTAGCTCACTACACAGCCTACAAAAGGTCTTCTCATCTAAAGGCTTGGTAAAGATATCGGCTAGCTGGTTCTCGGTGCTAACATAAAACACTTCGATATCTCTCTTTTGCTGGTGGTCTCTCAAAAAGTGATGTCGGATGTCTATGTGCTTTGTGCGGCTGTGTTCAACAGGATTGTCCGCCATGCGGATTGCACTCTCATTGTCACATAGGAGTGGGACTTTGCTCAGATTGTAGCCAAAGTCCCTGAGGGTTTGCCTCATCCAAAGTAGTTGCGTGCAACACTGTCCTGCGGCAACATACTCGGCCTCAGCGGTGGATAGGGCAACGGAAGTTTGTTTCTTAGAACTCCAAGACACCAGGGACCTTCCTAGGAATTGGCACGTCCCTAATGTACTCTTCCTATCAACCTTACATCCAGCATAGTCGGAGTCTGAGTATCCAATCAAGTCAAAGGTAGACCCCTTTGGATACCAGATCCCGAAACAAGGCATAGCAACTAAATATCTAAGAATTCGCTTAACGGCCACAAGGTGACACTCCCTTGGGTCGGATTGAAATCTAGCACACATGCATACGCTAAGCATAATATCCGGTCTACTAGCACATAAATAAAGTAAAGATCCTATCATAGACCGGTATGCCTTTTGATCAACGGACTTACCTCCTTTGTTGAGGTCGACATGTACGTCGGTTCCCATTGGAGTCTTTGCAGGCTTGGCGTCCTTCATCCCAAACCGCTTGAGCAAGTCTTGCGTGTACTTCGTTTGAGAGATGAAGGTGCCTTCCTTGAGTTGCTTCACTTGGAACCCAAGGAAGTAGTTCAACTCGCCCATCATCGACATCTCGAATTTCTGTGTCATCACCCTGCTAAACTCTTCACAAGACTTTTGGTTAGTAGAACCAAATATTATGTCATCGACATAAATTTGGCACACAAATAGGTCACCATCACATGTCTTAGTGAAAAGAGTTGGATCGGCTTTCCCAACCTTGAAAGCATTAGCAATTAGAAAGTCTCTAAGGCATTCATACCATGCTCTTGGGGCTTGCTTAAGTCCATAGAGCACCTTAGAGAGCTTACACACGTGTTCGGGGTACCGTTCATCCTCAAAGCTAGGGGGTTGCTCCACGTACACCTTCTCCTTGATTGGCCCATTGAGGAAAGCGCTCTTCATGTCCATTTGGAACAACCTAAAAGAATGGTGAGCGGCATAGGCTAACAAAATGCGAATAGACTCTAGCCTAGCCACAGGAGCAAAAGTCTCCTCAAAGTCCAAACCTGCGACTTGGGCATAACCTTTTGCCACAAGTCGAGCCTTGTTCCTTGTCACCACCCCATGCTCGTCCTGTTTGTTGCGGAACACCCACTTGGTTCCCACAACGTTTTGCTTGGGACGTGGCACCAGTGTCCAAACTTCATTTCGCTTGAAGTTGTTGAGCTCTTCCTGCATGGCCAACACCCAGTCCGGATCTAGCAAGGCCTCTTCTACCCTGAAAGGCTCAATAGAAGAGACAAAAGAGTAATGCTCACAAAAATTAGATAATCTAGAGCGAGTGGTTACCCCCTTGCTTATATCACCCAATATTTGGTCGACAGGATGATTCCTTTGAATCGTCGCTCAAACTTGAGTTGGAGGGGCCCGTGGTGCTTATTCCTCCACAACTTGATCTTCTTGTGCTCCCCCTTGATCACACACCTCATTTTGAGAAACCTGTTCATCATCTTGAGTTGGGGGGTGCACCAATGTTGAGGAAGAAGGTTGATCTTGCTCCTTGTGTTCCTGTGGTCGCACATCTCCAATCGCCATGGTGCGAATTGCGTCCGTTGGAACATCATCCTCATCTACATCATCAAGATCAACTTGCTCTCTTGGAGAACCATTAGTTTCATCAAATACAACGTCGCTAGAGACTTCAACCAAACCTGATGATTTGTTGAAGACTCTATACGCCTTTGTATTTGAGTCATAACCTAACAAAAACCCTTCTACAGCTTTGGGAGCGAATTTTGAATTCCTACCTTTCTTCACTAGAATGTAGCATTTACTCCCAAAAACTCGAAAATATGAAACATTGGGTTTGTTACCGGTTAGAAGTTCATACGACGTCTTCTTGAGGAGGCGATGAAGGTAGACCCGGTTTATGGCGTGGCAAGCTGTGTTCACAGCTTCCGACCAATGCAAAACCGCTCGGGCGTCTTGAATTCTCCAAGCATCATCCTCGCCATGTCTATGAGCGTCCTGTTCTTCCTCTCTACCACACCATTTTGCTGTGGTGTGTAGGGAGCGGAGAACTCGTGCTTGATTCCTTCCTCCTCAAGGTACTCCTCCACTTGAAGGTTCTTGAACTCGGACCCGTTGTCACTTCTAATCTTTTTCACCTTGAGCTCAAATTCGTTTTGAGCTCACCTTAGAAAGCGCTTAAGGGTCCCTTGGGTTTCTGCTTTATCCTGCAAAAAGAATACCCAAGTGAAGCAGGAAAAATCATCAACAACACTACTTCCCCCGATACTGAGATAGGCGATGGGTCCAAAGAGGTCCATATGCAGTAGCTCCAGAGGTCTTGATGTGGTCATCACATTCTTGCTGTGATGAGGATTTCCCACCTGTTTGCCTACTTGACAAGCTACACAAGGTCTATCTTTCTCGAAAAACACATTTGTTAGACCTAACACATGTTCTCCCTTTAGAAGTTTGTGAAGGTTCTTCATCCCAACATGTGCTAGACGGCGATGCCACAGCCAGCCCATGCTAGTCTTAGCAATTAAGCATGCATCTAGACCGGCCTCCTCCTTCGAAAAATCAACTAAATAGAGTTTACCGTCTAGTACACCCTTAAAAGCTAATGAACCATCACTCCTTCTAAAGACAGACACATCTACATTGGTAAATAAGCAATTGTAACCCATATTACACAGTTGACTAACGGACAACAAGTTATACCCGAGCGATTCAACTAAGAACACACTAGAAATGGAATGCTCGGATGAAATAGCTATCTTCCCTAGTCCTTTAACCTTGCCTTGATTCCCGTCTCCAAAGATGATCGAATCTTGGGAATCTTTGTTCTTGACGTAGGAGGTGAACATCTTCTTCTCCCCCGTCATGTGGTTTGTGCATCCGCTGTCGATAATCCAGCTTGAGCCCCCGGATGCATAAACCTGCAAGACAAATTAGGCTTGGGTTTTAGGTACCCAACTCTTGTTGGGTCCTACAAGGTTAGTTACAATAGCCTTTGGGACCCAAATGCAAGTCTTGTCTCCCTTGCATTTGACCCCCAACTTTCTAGCAACCACTTTTTCATTTTTACATGAAAGAACATACTTAGTGTTGCGGGCATGAAAGACAGTGGTAGGTTTATTACACATTTTCCTAGGAGTATGAGACACAAAATTTCTCCTAGGCCTACCATTAAAATTGGAACTTGAAGCAATCATGGCATGTGAGTCAAAAGCATTATAACTCCTATTATAATGAGAATTTCTAGAAAATTTTCTATCATGGTACATGAAAGCATGATTCTTTTGACTACTACTAGCCATAGGGGCCTTCCCTTTCTCCTTGTTGGAAATGGGAGCCCTTTGACTTGTTAAGTTCTTGGCTTCCTTTCGAAAGCAAATTTTAAATTATCAAAGTCATTTTTGCAAGTCTTAAGTTGGGCATTAAGACTTGCCACTTCACTATTTAATTTTGTAATAGAAGTAAGGTGTTCAACACATGCATCAACATCAAAATTCTTACACCTATTACGAATGACAACATGCTCTACACAAGAACTAGATTTATTAACTACTTCTAGCTTAGCATTTAAATCATCATTAATACTCTTTAAGCTTGAAACCGTTTCATGACAAGCAGATAATTCAGACGACATCATTTCATTTCTTTTAATCTCTAAAGCAAGAGATTTTTGTACACTAACAAACTTATCATGCTCTTCATACAAAATATCCTCTTGCTTTTCTAAGAGTCTATTCTTTTCATTTAAAGCATCAATCAATTCATTGATTTTATCTATTTTAGTTCTATCTAAACCTTTGAACAAGTTTGAGTAATCTACTTCATCATCACTAGAGTCATCATCACTTGAAGTAGTATACTTAGGGGTATCTCGAGCGCTTACCTTTTTCTCCTTTGCCATGAGGCAAGTATGACGCTCATTGGGGAAGAGAGACGACTTGTTGAAGGCGGAGGCGGCGAGTCCTTCGTCGTCGGAGTCGGAAAGAGCAATCTGAATCCCATTCTTTGCCGAGGTGCGCCTCGCCCTTTGCCTTCTTGTAGGCCTTCTCCTTCTCCCTCTTTCCGCTCTTTTCTTGTTCCTGGTCATTAGCATTATCGGGATAATTTGCTATGAAATGACCAGTCTTACCGCATTTAAAACAGGAGCGCTTTCCCTTTGCTTTGCTCTTGTTGGGATGCTCCTTGCGTCCTTTTAGCGCTGTCTTGAATCGCTTGATGATGAGGGCCATATCATCTTCGTTCAGCCCGGCAGCTTCAACTTGTGCCACCTTACTAGGTAGCGCCTCCCTGCTGCTGCTTGTTGCCTTGAGTGCAACGGGCTGTGGCTCATAGATGGGCATTGGACCGTTCAATGCATCATCAACATATCTTGCTTCTTTGACCATCATACGCCCGCTAACAAACTTTCCGAGTATCTCCTCGGGTGTCATCTTTGTGTACCTGGGATTTTCACGTATGAGGTTCACAAGATGAGGGTCAATAACAGTGAAAGACCTGAGCATAAGTCGGACGACGTCGTGGTCCGTCCATCTCCTGCTTCCATAGCTCCTGATCTTGTTGACCAGGGTTTTGAGCCTGTTGTATGTTTGAGTTGGCTCCTCTCCCCTGATCATGGCAAACCTTCCTAGCTCGCCTTCCACCAACTCCATTTTGGTGATCATGGTGGCGTCGTTCCCCTCATGCGATATCTTGAGGGTGTCCCATATTTGCTTGGCGTTGTCCAAGCCGCTCACCTTATTATATTCATCCCTGCACAACGATGCTAACAAAATAGTGGTAGCTTGTGCATTCTTATGAATTTGTTCGTTAATGAATACAGGGTTATCCGTACTATCAAATTGCATTCCATTCTCAACTATCTCCCAAATACTAGGATGGAGAGAGAAAAGGTGACTACACATTTTGTGACTCCAAAAAGCGTAGTCCTCTCCATCAAAGTGTGGAGGTTTACCAAGAGGAATAGAAAGCAAATGGACATTGGAATTATACGGAATATGAGAATAATCAAATGAAAAATTTGAGTTAACTGGTTTCTTTTTCTCATCGTAGTCGTCGTCTCTTGGGGAAGAAGAAGACTCGTCACTGTCGTAGTAGACGATCTTCTTGATGCACCTCTTCTTCTTCCCGTCCTTCTTCTTATGACTCGAGCCAGAGTCAGTGGGCTTGTCGTCCCTCAGC
This sequence comes from Zea mays, assembly GCF_902167145.1. Lineage (NCBI taxonomy): Eukaryota > Viridiplantae > Streptophyta > Magnoliopsida > Poales > Poaceae > Zea > Zea mays. Next base: position 127,656,680 of record NC_050105.1, on the reverse strand, counting down.
TCGTTGAAGATGGACTCCTTCTCCTTATCATTGACCACCATCCCCTTTCCCTTAGGATCCATCTCTTCGGGCGATTAGTCCCTTTCGTGAAGAGAACGACTCTGATACCAATTGAGAGCACCTAGAGGGGGGGTGAATAGGTGATCCTGTAAAATTCAACAACTAATAGCCACAAAACTTGGTTAATTGTTAGAATGATAAAACCAAGTGGCTATAGAGCGAGCTCTTACGAATCACAATAATCACACAGAAAAGCAATCACAAGAGACACGCGAGTTATCCCGTGGTTCGGCCAAGTAATACTTGCCTACTTCCACGTTGTGGCGTCCCAATGGACGAGGGTTGCACTCAAACCCTTTCAAGTGATCCAATGATCAACTTGAATATCATGATGTTCTTCTTTCTTATACTTTCTCCTGTTTGTGAGGAATCTCCATAACTTGGAGCCTCTCGCTGTAACACCCTGAATTTAGGGGTATAAAATTTCTTTTCTAATATCCACCAAATTCAGGTGTTACCCTATCTTTTCCTTGCTTTTCTTTTCTTTTTCCTAAATAGTGAAGAGTTATTTTGTTTTATATAATTGTAAGCCGAGTAAAATAAAACCTAAAAGGGTCATGATTGTTGCACGACATGCTGGATCATCTTTTTTTTGTATGTTGATTTATTCTAGTTGTGCATTCACGTAATCCGCAAATTTGTGTTTTGAAGTTGAATTCAAAAGAAAATAGCATAAATAGAAGATAGAAAACAAGAGCAAGAAATAAAGAAAATAAAACCAGCACTTCCCAATCCTCCCTGCGGCCCAGCTTCCAGCACGGCCCAGCTCCCAACCCACGCCGCGCCGCTCCCCGCGTGGCCCGCCTGTGTGTCCGCGGCCCAGACGTTGCAGCCGGCCTAGGGCATGGTCGCGCGCTATAGCTGATCAGTGGGGCCCACGCGGCCCTGTTCATCTTCCCCCAACTGCCGCTCCCGCATGTCCTAAGCCCAGCCGCCGCCCACGTCGCCTCTTCCCTCGCTGAAACCGCCGCGACCCGCTCTCTCTTCTTCCCACGCAGCAGCACCCCGCGCCCCTGCGTCCTTCTGCCGCCCACGTCGCCTCTTCCCTCGCTGAAACCGCCGCGACCCGCTCTCTCTTCTTCCCACGCAGCAGCACCCCGCGCCCCTGCGTCCTTCCTCCCCTGTGTTGCGTCGTCGCCGGAGGAGCGCCCATCCAAGCAGCCGAGGCTCAAGGTCGACGATATCACCTGAGGCGGTGTTCATCTCCTACACCAAAACAACGCCACAGTAGTCGAATCACCAGGTGCATCCCTTTCCTCTTTGTTGCCCGTGCTCATAAAATTCTTCGATCCGATCTCGTCCTCGGAGTATCGGGGCTCCTTGCCCTGCTTTCCTCAACGCTCGCGCGCTAGCCATGCCTGCCCCTGGCGTGCGCTCGCCAGCCGTCCAGCTCGCGCGCACTGCTGCGCGACCGTTGACAAGCCGCCGCGCCAAGCTTCGGTGCGAGCTGCGTCCAGCCCCTCCCGCGAGCGCCCAGCAAGGCCGTGGTCGAGTCCTCGTTGCACCCAGTCGCTCCAAGTCCGGTCGTCCCTGACCCCGCGCCTAGCGATCGCTGCTGCTCGCCGGCCGAGTAGCCATGGCCCCCTGCCACTGCTCGTCCCTAGCCCCTTCGTGCCCCCTGCGCGGCCAACAGGCGCGGTCAGAGGCCTAGCGCGGCCAGCCTGCTGGCCCTCCTCCCGCCGATGTCGCCCCACCCCTGTACCCTTGCCGTCCTGCAGCGGCGGCCGACCTCTCACATGGCGCGCGCTGCTCGCCTCCTTGCCGGCGTGCGTGCTCTGCTCCCTGGCCATGGCCAGCCGAGTCTGCGAGCCTGCACTGTCACGCAGGTAGCGGCCTGGCCAGCCGACCAGCAGGCTTCCCAACCCCCACGCGCGTGATCTCCCTCCCTTTCTTTCTCTCTGTTGTTTGCGTGCGTCAAAGCTTGAAGAAGGCAGAGAAGAAACTGCCACCTGTGGGACCCTCATGCATGGCTTTTTTTCCTTCACTCCCTTGACGTGCATTTGAGGAAAACCACTTGGGCCCCACACATGCATGTGCATGCACCCCTTCTGCACGCACAATTCCCTGCATGTGTCGACATCCAAAACAAAACTCCCTCATGACGATCTTCTATGGTTGCAAACTCCGTAGCCCTTCATGTGATTTAGCTCCGACCGATCACGTGCGCCACTTCGTAAATAATCTATGAGCTATTAGTTATTCAATATATTCTGTGTTACGATTCAGTTTCGATTCATTGCATATCGTTAGCTTAATAATAATGTCGTCAATATATTAGTAACATTATTTTGTCACGACACAAGTTTTAATTAATTAGTTAATTATTTGTTCATCCGATATTTATTAGAATAACAATTTAAATAAAACTAATTTATAGTTTATTTGTGCTTTTATAAATACAAGTTAATGTGATTAGTGCCTATTCAAATGTTTTAATTAATAAGTGTTTAGTATAAGCACGATGTCTGCTAGCGACTCGTGAGTCTTGTGCGGCATCGTGTTGTTCGCGCGTGTAGTCGCGTTGACTCGCGCGTGACATGCGCTGTCATGTGCGTTGTTCCGCGTGCCGTCCACGCGCTGTTTCACATAGTGTCGCGTGTCGTCACGCGTATTTCGCGTGCGTTATTAAATTGTTTTCGCTTATGATCATTCATATTAATTAATCACTTGTGTAGCAGTTAACTGTTAGAATATCAAAATAATTGAAACTAAACAGTTGCGTTAATTCATATTTTATAAATGACTTCTAATATGATCATGCTGAAAATAAGTATTATAGTTAATACCCACTTAGCATAAATGTGATACCATTAGCGATCCTTGCGTGTCATGCCTTTTAAAGATTTACTGCTTAAATGTAGCAAATCCTATACAATGTTTATAAATATAATCTGATTGCTTTTAAAGTTGTAATTAGTATTTAACATGGCTAATATTAGCTTAACTACTTTTTATTTGTTTAATATTTCTTTAGTATAAACGCGTCCCCTATTTAGTTTGTCTCGCCTACGCTCGTTTTGTTCCACTCCGCTGTCGCGCGTGCTGTTTCGCACGCGTCGTCACACATTGTGTGCGCGTGCCGCGCCTACGGATCATGCGCATCGCCGCGCGTCGTCTGCGCACTAAGTCGTGTGTGGCTGTGCATCGTTCGCGCATTATTTTTGCACCTCGCGCATCTTGTCGCGTGTCGTTAATTTCGCCCGCTTAGAATCTCTTGTGTTAATTAAATTACTTATTTATTTGACAGCTATTAGTGTAGCATATTTATTTAAAACTACATAGCAGTTATAATTTATATTGTATAATGTAGAATTAAATGTCCTGGCTATTACTTGCGTAGCGTAAATGTTATAATTTCTCGATCGTAGCTTCGATCGTCGCGCTCCTTATCCCCGCGTGACCGTAGAAGCACTCTCTATTTTATATTGCTCGTTTTATAATATTTTATCTTGTATGGTGTAATGTTCTTATGCAAGTATATGTTTGCTTGTGCCTGTTTGTATTCTTTGCGCGTTGCGAATAGACTGCGATCCATTTCCGAGCTTCGAGGAATCGACGGTCAAGCTTCGACGACCAAATGACCCAGCTCTTCGAGTTCTACAAGGCTGAAGATTCTGAGCATCTGTTTGGTGAAGGCAAGTGTCCTCTGACCCATTATGTCCTATCTACTTATTACTTACCATCCCGCATTACTTACTTGAAACCTAAGGATTGACTAGCTTTACACTTTACTTTATCCTTGCTGACCTTATGGGCTGTTATGGTTAGCATTCTGCTATTGCCTTAACTTAATCAATGAACATGATGAGACTATTTATGATACTGTTATCCTGATTATATTGTTGATCTTGTGATACTCTAGGGGGCTCAGGCTGTTTCCTGAGTACCTCTCCGTAAGGACCTGTTCGTTGAGAGACCACCCGGGATAACAGTGCAACCATGAGGGTGGAATGGGGTGCCCTTAGCTAATTAATTAGAGGAACTAGAAGTGTAGTTGCTTCGCCGTCATGCCGTCAATGGGGTCCAGGCACAGTGCTTTCTCTGCCGAGGCTGGGTGCCGAGGTTCTTTCGTTTTGCTTTTTAGTCGCCCTCCTGCGGGGAGGGGTACTGTGTTTATCAAACTGGAGAAACCTAACGGGCAGCTATGACCTCTAGGGAATCTTTGTAAAGGCTTCGTAGTGAATCCCTGGCCATTCACCTTGGGAGTGAATAAGGGTCTTGCAAGCCCGGGCTAGAGAGGGAATCACGGCTCATGGGTAAAGTGTGCGACCTCTGCAGAGGGTAGTGAAACTGGTATATCAGTCGTGCTCACGGTTAAGAGCAGCCTTGGGATTCTCTTTGATTAGAGATATAAATGGTTCGAGATACAATGGTTCCGTATATGATTTTGGTTCGATGATGATAATGATGTTCCTCGATGAGGAAATGATTCACGGGTTAGTTATTGCTAAAACCTGGCTTCACTAATAATAAATACCTAACCAACTAAAAGCAACTGCTTGAGCCTAACCCCACATAAAGCTAGTCCACTTCAGCCAAACGGGGCATTTGCTGAGTACGTTGATGTGTACTCATCCTTGCTTTACCACCAAACACCAGGTTGTCCACATTGCAACCACTGCTCAGGAGGAGACGAAGTCGTGGAAGGAGACTTCCAGGAGTTCCAAGACTACGACGAATTCTAGGTGTGGGTTGGCGGCAACCCCCAGTCAGCTGCCTGTGAAGGCCTTACCTTTACTGCGTTTCGCTAGCACTTTGATTTAACTGTTAAGTTGATGACTATGTGGATGTCTATGACTCTGTGATGTAATAAGTTAATACTCTTTTATGTTATTATTCGACACTGTGCGATGATGTTCATTTATGTAATCGCTGTGTACGTGAATTCTGATCCTGGCACGTACATAGTTCGCATTCGGTTTGCCTTCTGAAACCGGGTGTGACATAAGTGGTATCAAAGCTGTGCTGACTGTAGGACCGCTGACCTAGAGTAGCATTGGCCATTTTAAGGACTTATTGATTATTACTTCATCTCATCCTTGATTCTGCTTCAAAATATTAGTCACCTCGACTAATTCTATGTTGTGCTCCTATATACCCCCTTGTCAAAAGTATTTTATTCTAGTATGATCTATACTTCTCTCAATCCATTAGATCTGATCTCAGTCTTGTGCTTGCGACATCTTTGTAGATGCCCCTGACCATAACCTTTTTGTCTGTTGGGATTCTTCCCTCTTCCGTCATTAAATTGCTACCCTTTGACTATCTTTATTCCCTTAGTATTGACATGCTCATACTCCTAGATTCTTCAATACTCTTGTTTCAAATACTTACATCTGAATTTATCCTGCCTACTTAAACACTCTAGTTTTTATATCCATGAACTTCTGGTCTTCTAAGATCCCTCCCTATTCCGTTGTTAAGTCGTTACCCTCTGCCTTTTTCTGTTCCCTTGTCTTGGTACGCTCATATCCTTGGAATCTTGCACACCCTTATTTTTATATACGCTTACCTTTATATCCCCATGTTTGTTTAAGACATTTCGGTTAACATGCTTTTGACCACCCTTATTTCCTGATGATCCATGAGTGACCATTCTATTTCGCACATCCTTGATGATCTCATCGTTCCCTTATAACTTCCCTCGGTAATAATTTCTATTACTTCAACCGTTTTGTTGGACCCTTACCTATTTTACCTTTGATTGTTTTCTCCACTTCGTCATTTCGCTAGTCTTGCCTTAACTCTATCCTTTGTTATGCCTTTCGTTATTATCACCTTCGCCTTTGACACCTCTATATCTTACCTTGATGCCTATATTATACCTGTGCTCCAAAATCTTCTCTCTTTCGTCTCAATTTTAAAAGTTGAAGGTTACCTATTTTCCCTTGGTCGTATCCCTTTCCTTGTCGCATGCGAGTTTTTAACTCCATCCTTTGTTGTGCTCCGATTGGGTATTAATTTTACCTTTCTCATCTCTTGATCTTGCCTTGGTGATTACACTATGTCCGTTCTCTAAAATCTCCAATCTCCAATCTCAATATGAGAGCGATGTTTTACTTACCTCACTCTTGGCTATATCCTCTTCTTTACCGCGTGTAAGCTTGGGCGCAATTCCATTCTCTGTTGTACTCATATCACTGGCTCTCCAATACCTTCATCTTTTCTCTTATACCCTTGTATGTTATCGCCTTCGACCCTAGCGATATTTATGTCTTCTACCTAAATGCTTACCTTGAACTTATCCTTTAAAAGCCTCCCTTTCTTTCAACCTAGTTTGAGAGCTGTGGGTTACCTACCTCTCCCTTGATTTCTTTTCACTTCTTGTCGCCTTACAAGTTTTGTGTTAATTCCATCCGTTGCTGTTTTTTTATTTACTATCACCTTCACCTTGTCGTCCATCGACCTTGCCTTGATACTCATCTTTATTCCTACTCTTTAAAAAAAATCCCCTCTCTTCCACCTCAATTTGAGAGTGACAGTTTACCTATCGGGCCCTTGGACGTATCCTCTTCTTTTCCACTTGCAGATCTTGTCTAAACTTCATCCTTTGTGGTACTTATATCCTTGGTTCTTATGCACATTTACTTCCTCTCTTACATTCTTGTTCGGTATCACCTTTAGCCCTTGTAATATTCATACCCTTACCTTCATGCTTACTTTGAACCTCCCTTTAAAAGCTTTCTCTTTTCCATCCCTGTTTGAGGATAATGCCTCATCTATTTCATCATTGACTGCTTCCCCTTCTTTGACACCTTGCAAGTCTTGTCTAAAATATATTCTTTATTGTGTGTTTGTCTGCTATCACCTTAACCCTTGTCATCCCTTGATCTTTTACCTTGATGCTTATCCTGCACCTTCATTTTAAAGCCACCTTTCCCATTTCAGTTCAAGAGTGTTGTCTTACCCATCCCGATCCTGTTCGTTCCATTTTCCTCTGCCTCGTTGCCAATCCTAGCTTTTGCTCGATATCACCCTTACCTTCCTAATATCTGGATCTTTCCATGATGCTTATCCTATGCCTACCTTTTGAAATATCATCTTCCCCATCTCGATTTGAGAATGGTGTTTACCTACCCTGCCCTTGGTTGCATTCTCTCCCTTATCGATTACTACTCTTGCTTTAGCTCCATCCTTTATTGTGCTCATGCCCCTACCATCCATGTCTTATTATTCCCCTTGCCTTTTGTTGGCCTTAGAGTAGTTTCCCCTTTGTAAGGAAAAACCACCATCTAGTTAACATTAACGTATAGCAACGGGATGTTTGTTGTTGTATGCTTGTGTTGTTTGTCCTTGTGTGATGACTGGTTTGCTTCCTTGTGATGAGTGTTGATGTGTTGTGGCCCTTGGTCCGCAATGACATAAGTTTACTAGCTGAATGCAATAGAGTTAGGTAGTTGGGTGCTCTCCCTTTTCTCTCTTTAACCCATCTATGCTTACCTTTTCTACCTATATTCTTTCCTCTCGCACCTATGCAGTTTGCAACCTCCAGCTCCTTTTAACCAATTAAGATCAGAGTCGATAACATCTTCGCCAAATGCATATCAACGCTCCTGTTAAGGGGGTTAGCTGCTAACCCCAATGAAGACAATGTGATCAACATCAACCAACAAGATCAGAGTGGCGCAATGAAAGCATGTGTGGGTCCTAACCCACAGGTCCAAGAGATCCTCAAGAATGGCATTGATCGGTCTCAAGCGTCTGAAGGTCAAATAAACTAGTCCACAAGTTAAAGTTGCCAGAGTCAAAGAAGTTATGAAAAAAAACCCAATGAACCAATCTCATTCTCTTGCTAACCTCGCCTTGAATCTCGAGGGCGAGATTTTGTTAAGGGGGTTAGATTTGTAACACCCTGAATTTAGGGGTATAAAATTTCTTTTCTAATATCCACCAAATTTAGGTGTTACCCTATCTTTTCCTTGCTTTTCTTTTCTTTTTCCTAAATAGTGAAGAGTTATTTTGTTTTATATAATTGTAAGCCGAGTAAAATAAAACCTAAAAGGGTCATGATTGTTGCACGACATGCTGGATCATCTTTTTTTTGTATGTTGATTTATTCTAGTTGTGCATTCACGTAATCCGCAAATTTGTGTTTTGAAGTTGAATTCAAAAGAAAATAGCATAAATAGAAGATAGAAAACAAGAGCAAGAAATAAAGAAAATAAAACCAGCACTTCCCAATCCTCCCTGCGGCCCAGCTTCCAGCACGGCCCAGCTCCCAACCCACGCCGCGCTGCTCCCCGCGTGGCCCGCCTGTGTGTCCGCGGCCCAGTCGTTGCAGCCGGCCTAGGGCATGGTCGCGCGCTATAGCTGACCAGTGGGGCCCACGCGGCCCTGTTCATCTTCCCCCAACTGCCGCTCCCGCACGTCCTAAGCCCAGCCGCCGCCCACGTCGCCTCTTCCCTCGCTGAAACCGCCGCGACCCGCTCTCTCTTCTTCCCACGCAGCAGCACCCCGCGCCCCTGCGTCCTTCCTCCCCTGTGTTGCGTCGTCGCCGGAGGAGCGCCCATCCAAGCAGCCGAGGCTCGAGGTCGACGATATCACCTGAGGCGGCGTTCATCTCCTACACCAAAACAACGCCACAGTAGTCGAATCACCAGGTGCATCCCTTTCCTCTTTGTTGCCCGTGCTCATAAAATTCTTCGATCCGATCTCGTCCTCGGAGTATCGGGGCTCCTTGCCCTGCTTTCCTCAACGCCCGCGCGCTAGCCATGCCTGCCCCTGGCGTGCGCTCGCCAGCCGTCCAGCTCGCGCGCACTGCTGCGCGACCGTTGACGAGCCGCCGCGCCAAGCTTCGGTGCGAGCTGCGTCCAGCCCCTCCCGCGAGCGCCCAGCAAGGCCGTGGTCGAGTCCTCGTTGCGCCCAGTCGCTCCAAGTCTGGTCGTCCCTGACCCCGCGCCTAGCGATCGCTGCTGCTCGCCGGCCGAGTAGCCATGGCCCCCTGCCACTGCTCGTCCCTAGCCCCTTCGTGCCCCCTGCGCGGCCAACAAGCGCGGTCAGAGGCCTAGCGCGGCCAGCCTGCTGGCCCTCCTCCCGCCGATGTCGCCCCACCCCTGTACCCTTGCCGTCCTGCAGCGGCGGCCGACCTCTCACATGGCGCGCGCTGCTCGCCTCCTTGCCGGCGTGCGTGCTCTGCTCCCTGGCCATGGCCAGCCGAGTCTGCGAGCCTGCACTGTCACGCAGGTAGCGGCCTGGCCAGCCGACCAGCAGGCTTCCCAGCCCCCACGCGCGTGATCTCCCTCCCTTTCTTTCTCTCTGTTGTTTGCGTGCGTCAAAGCTTGAAGAAGGCAGAGAAGAAACTGCCACCTGTGGGACCCTCATGCATGGCTTTTTTCCTTCACTCCCTTGACGTGCATTTGAGGAAAACCACTTGGGCCCCACACATGCATGTGCATGCACCCCTTCTGCACGCACAATTCCCTGCATGTGTCGACATCCAAAACAAAACTCCCTCATGACGATCTTCTATGGTTGCAAACTCCATAGCCCTTCATGTGATTTAGCTCCGACCGATCACGTGCGCCACTTCGTAAATAATCTATGAGCTATTAGTTATTCAATATATTCTGTGTTACGATTCAGTTTCGATTCATTGCATATCGTTAGCTTAATAATAATGTCGTCAATATATTAGTAACATTATTTTGTCACGACACAAGTTTTAATTAATTAGTTAATTATTTGTTCATCCGATATTTATTAGAATAACAATTTAAAAAAAACTAATTTATAGTTTATTTGTGCTTTTATAAATACAAGTTAATGTGATTAGTGCCTATTCAAATGTTTTAATTAATAAGTGTTTAGTATAAGCACGATGTCTGTTAGCGACTCGTGAGTCTTATGCGGCATCGTGTTGTTCGCGCGTGTAGTCGCGTTGACTCGCGCGTGACATGCGCTGTCATGTGCGTTGTTCCGCGTGCCGTCCACGCGCTGTTTCACATAGTGTCGCGTGTCGTCACGCGTATTTCGCGCGTTGTCGCGCGCGTTATTAAATTGTTTTCGCTTATGATCATTCATATTAATTAATCACTTGTGTAGCAGTTAACTGTTAGAATATCAAAATAATTGAAACTAAACAGTTGCGTTAATTCATATTTTATAAATGCCTTCTAATATGATCATGCTGAAAATAAGTATTATAGTTAATACCCACTTAGCATAAATGTGATACCATTAGCGATCCTTGCGTGTCATGCCTTTTAAAGATTTACTGCTTAAATGTAGCAAATCCTATACAATGTTTATAAATATAATCTGATTGCTTTTAAAGTTGTAATTAGTATTTAACATGGCTAATATTAGCTTAACTACTTTTTATTTGTTTAATATTTCTTTAGTATAAACGCGTCCCCTATTTAGTTTGTCTCGCCTACGCTCGTTTTGTTCCACTCCGCTGTCGCGCGTGCTGTTTCGCACGCGTCGTCACACATTGTGTGCGCGTGCCGCGCCTACGGATCATGCGCATCGCCGCGCGTCGTCTGCGCACTAAGTCGTGTGTGGCTGTGCATCGTTCGCGCATTATTTTTGCACCTCGCGCATCTTGTCGCGTGTCGTTAATTTCGCCCGCTTAGAATCTCTTGTGTTAATTAAATTACTTATTTATTTGACAGCTATTAGTGTAGCATATTTAATTAAAACTACATAGCAGTTATAATTTATATTGTATAATGTAGAATTAAATGTCCTGGCTATTACTTGCGTAGCGTAAACGTTATAATTTCTCGATCGTAGCTTCGATCGTCGCGCTCCTTATCCCCGCGTGACCGTAGAAGCACTCTCTATTTTATATTGCTCGTTTTATAATATTTTATCTTGTATGGTGTAATGTTCTTATGCAAGTATATGTTTGCTTGTGCCTATTTGTATTCTTTGCGCATTGCGAATAGACTGCGATCCATTTCCGAGCTTCGAGGAATCGACGGTCAAGCTTCGACGACCAAATGACCCAGCTCTTCGAGTTCTACAAGGCTGAAGATTCTGAGCATCTGTTTGGTGAAGGCAAGTGTCCTCTGACCCATTATGTCCTATCTACTTATAACTTACCATCCCGCATTACTTACTTGAAACCTAAGGATTGACTAGCTTTACACTTTACTTTATCCTTGCTGACCTTATGGGCTGTTATGGTTAGCATTCTGCTATTGCCTTAACTTAATCAATGAACATGATGAGACTATTTATGATACTGTTATCATGATTATATTGTTGATCTTGTGATACTCTAGGGGGCTCAGGCTGTTTCCTGAGTACCTCTCCGTAAGGACCTGTTCGTTGAGAGACCACCCGGGATAACAGTGCAACCATGAGGGTGGAATGGGGTGCCCTTAGCTAATTAATTAGAGGAACTAGAAGTGTAGTTGCTTCGCCGTCATGCCGTCAATGGGGTCCAGGCACAGTGCTTTCTCTGCCGAGGCTGGGTGCCGAGGTTCTTTCGTTTTGCTTTTTAGTCGCCCTCCTGCGGGGAGGGGTACTGTGTTTATCAAACTGGAGAAACCTAACGGGCAGCTATGACCTCTAGGGAATCTTTGTAAAGGCTTCGTAGTGAATCCCTGGCCATTCACCTTGGGAGTGAATAAGGGTCTTGCAAGCCCGGGCTAGAGAGGGAATCACGGCTCATGGGTAAAGTGTGCGACCTCTGCAGAGGGTAGTGAAACTGGTATATCAGCCGTGCTCACGGTTAAGAGCAGCCTTGGGATCCTCTTTGATTAGAGATATAAATGGTTCGAGACACAATGGTTCCGTATATGATTTTGGTTCGATGATGATAATGATGTTCCTCGATGAGGAAATGATTCACGGGTTAGTTATTGCTAAAACCTGGCTTCACTAATAATAAATACCTGACCAACTAAAAGCAACTGCTTGAGCCTAACCCCACATAAAGCTAGTCCACTTCAGCCAAACGGGGCATTTGCTGAGTACGTTGATGTGTACTCATCCTTGCTTTACCACCAAACACCAGGTTGTCCACATTGCAACCACTTCTCAGGAGGAGACGAAGTCGTGGAAGGAGACTTCCAGGAGTTCCAAGACTACGACGAATTCTAGGTGTGGGTTGGCGGCAACCCCCAGTCAGCTGCCTGTGAAGGCCTTACCTTTACTGCGTTTCGCTAGCACTTTGATTTAACTGTTAAGTTGATGACTATGTGGATGTCTATGACTCTGTGATGTAATAAGTTAATACTCTTTTATGTTATTATTCGAGCACTGTGCGATGATGTTCATTTATGTAATCGCTGTGTACGTGAATTCTGATCCTGGCACGTACATAGTTCGCATTTGGTTTGCCTTCTGAAACCGGGTGTGACACTCGCCCTTACAATTGATGATCACAAAGAAGCACAGAAGTAAGGGATGGGAGAGCAACACACACAAGACTCAAAACGAGAGCACAATCACGCACACAAGTCACAACTTGAGCTCTAAGTTCAACACACGGAGTTCTCACTCAAGAGGAGCTCAAATTGCTAGCACAGAGAATCAAATGCGTGGGAGTGGAGTCTGGATGCTTAGGAATGATCAAAGAATGCTTGGATGACTCCTCCATGCGCCTAGGGGTCCCTTTTATAGCCCCAAGGCAGCTAGGAGCCGTTGGAGGCAATCTTGGAAGGCTAATCTTGCCTTCTGTCGGGTGGCGCACCGGACAGTCCGGTGCGCTACCGGATAGTCCCTGTAGCTGTCCGATGCGCGATCTCCTTCCTTTTCTGGCGCATCCGACCGTTGCAGATTTGTGGTAGTTGGTGCACCGGACACTGTCCGGTGCCCCCTGCCGACCGTTGGCGCGCCCACGCGTCGCGTGAAGATTGCGCGGCCGACTGTTGGCGCAGTCGACCGTTGGCTCACCGGACAGTCCGGTGACCCACCGGACAGTCCGGTGAATTATAGCCATACGCCGTTGAACATTTCTCGAGAGCGACGACTTCGCCGGAGATAACTCACCGGACAGTCCGATGCACCACCGGACAGTCCGGTGAATTATAGCCGTACGCCGCCATCGAGTCCCGAGAGTGGCCTGTTCACCGAGACTGGTCTGGCGCACCGGACAGTCTGGTGCACCCAGACCGAGCTGCGGTTGCCTGTACACAGCCAACTCTTTTCCAAACAAATTTCTCCTGTTTCTAGCACTTAGACACAATACATTAGTACTCAAATCAATGTACTAAGTCTAGAAACGTACCTTGTAATATGATTTGCACTTCTTCACTCTTTGGCACAAATTAGCACTTAGAGAAAATATGTTGGGCACTTAATCACCAAAACACTTTAGAAATGGCCCAAGGGCACATTTCCCTTTCACACTTAGACTCCCTCAGGCTTACACACGACTCAAGCTCTCAAGCAATACAACACATAGTGGAGTAGGGTATTACACTCCGGCGGCCCGAACCACTCTAAACTCTTGCATGTTCTTGTGTTCATTCCTACATTTCGCAACAAGCCAAACGCTTAAGCCCCCTCCACATCTTAGGACTTAGGGCGGGTGCACTCCGCCACCCGGCCGGAGAATTTCCTCTCCGACACCATCCCATTGCCAAACAGTACGCCCGCGCTGCAAGGTGCACTGTGCCCGTCCACCACCACTCGTACGTTGCCAAGGAAGCTTCCCCTGCACGCCAATGGTATGCAGATCACGGATATCAGGGCGCAAGGAAGATTGCGCTGGGGACGAGCATTAGTCGCTCCAAGTATTGCATCCATTATGTCCCTGGGCCCACATGTCGGGGCTCAGCACCCTTGTACGTGCCCCCTTTAGACTATAAAAGGGAGGACACACTGCGTTACAGAGGACAGACTCAAGCCATCCTAGACACAACTCAAGCTCACGAGCAATACAACACACAGTGGAGTAGGGCATTACGCTCCAGCGGCCCGAACCACTCTAAACTCTTGCGTGTTCTTGTGTGTTCATCCCCCAATTCCGTAACAAGCAAAACGCTTAGGCCCCTCCTCATCATAGGATTTTGGATACTCATGTAAACATATCATTAAAGCAAGCTCTTTCCTAGCAATTTCCTGATCAAACACATATTTTTCCACTACTACTGACCCATCCATATTTTTGCCCAACTTCAAAGTTGATTGCTTTAGTCCTTTTCTAACCTGCCTAGATTGACAAGTTCTTAGATGACCACGCAGATGATTTGTACCAGCTCTACTATCTCCGACTAGTACCTTCTCACACCAATTACAATCAGCTTTCAATTTGCCAGCCACTGTAACTTGTTTAAATTCTAACCATACATCTGACTTGAGCTTTCTTTTGACCCCAACTTGAAGATTATCATCATCATCTTCATTACCTTCTTCTGTTGGAGGTTGAGCTTGTGCATGGAGTAGCATTAGCAGCACTTGACGAATGGGCATTCGGTGTAGGTGTAGCAGCTGCAACAACATTTGAAGAAGCTACAACATTGGTTGGTGTAGCACTTGACCTGTTTGAGGAGGGCCTTCGTGATCTTGAAACTTGCAGTGTTGGAGGAGGGTTCCGTGGTGCTTGTGAATGAGAACCACCGGTGTTCGCCATGAGGGACTGGTGTTTGCCAATCTCCAATATGACAACACCAGCACCTGGCGAGCGGCTGACGGGCAAACTCCGGTGCGGGTTGACGAGTGACCTCCGGCGCAGGCTGGCGAGAGACCTACGGCGCGGGCGACCTCCAGCGCGCGGCTGGGCAGCAGATCAGCCGTCGGCGAGGTCAGCGGCCAACCGGCAACAAGCGAGTGGGCGACCTCTGACTCCGATGTGCGGCTGGACGACCTCCGGCGCTGGCATGGACGGTGGGCCTCCGGCGTAGGTGAAAGGGAAATAGGGTCAAACCTTTTCCTATATGATTTTGGTGGTTGAATTGCCCAACACAAACAATTGGACTAACTAGTTTTCTCTAGAATATATGTTCTACAGGTGCCAAAGGTTCACAACAAACCAATACAAAGTTAAAAGAAAGGGTTTAAAACAAAGGAGCAAAGAAAACCGAAGGCTGCCTTGGTCTGCCGCATCGGACTGTCTGGTGCACTAGGGAGAATCACTCCGAACTCCTTGGCTTCGGGTTTCTGGAAATTGCTCTCCGCTATAATTCAACGGACTGTCCGGTGTAGCACCGGACTGTCCAGTGTGCCAGCGGGAGCAACGGCTAGCACGCCAACGGTCAACTGCAAAAGTGAACAGTGAACAGTGCGAACTGCGCGCGCAGAGTCAGAGCAGGTGCCAGAAGGCGCACCGGACAGTGAACAGGACCTGTCCGGTGCACCACCGGACTGTCTGGTGGTCCAGTTGTCAGAAGCTCCAACGATCGAACCCTAATGGTTGGGTGACGTGGCTGGCGCACCGGACTGTCCGGTGGCGCACCGGACTGTCCGGTGCGCCCGTCGACAGCAGAGTTCCCCAATGGCCATTTTGGTGGGTGGGGCTATAAATACCCCCCAACCACCACACTTCAAGACATCCAAGTTTTCAGCCATTGCATTCAATACAAGAGCTCTATACTTCACTCCAAGACACAAACAAGAGATCAAATCCTTTCCCAAGTCCAAAGATCATTCCAATCAAATAGTGACTAGTGAGAGAGAGATATTTGTGTTCATTTGAGTTCTTGCGCTTGGATCGCTTTTCTTCTTCCTTCTTTCTTGTTCTCAAGCAACTTGTAATCAACGCAAGAGACACCAAGTTGTGGTGGTCCTTGTGAGGGGTCTAAGTGACCCGTTGATTAAGGAGAAAAGCTCACTCGGTCTAAGTGACCGTTTGAGAGAGGGAAAGGGTTGAAAGATACCCGGTCTTTGTGACCACCTCAACAGGGAGTAGGTTTGCAAGAACCGAACCTCGATAAAACAAATCACCGCGTCACACTCTTCATTTGCTTGTGATTTGTTTTTGCCCTCTCTTTCGGACTCGAGTTTATTTCTAACGCTAACCCCAGCTTGTAGTGTGTGCTTAAGTTTATAATTTTTAGATTCTGCCTATTCACCCCCTCTAGGCGACTTTCAATTGGTATCGGAGCCCGGTACTTCATTAGAGCTTAACCGCTCGAAGTGATGTCGGGAGATCACGCCAAGAAGGAGGTCGTGACCAGCGAGAAGCCCGCCATAAGCCACGGGAAGGCTCCATCAAGGGAGTCCGGCTCTAAAGGAAAGGGAGAATCACCCTCCCACAACAAGTCGCATCGGAGTGGTGACAAGAAAAAGAAGATGAAGAAGGTGGTCTACTACGAGACCGGTTCTTCGTCGCCATCCACCTCCGGCTCCGACGCGTCGTCCGTCACTTCTAAGCGCCATGAGCGCAAGAAGTTTAGTAAGATCCCCCTACGCTATCCTCACATTTCAAAACACACTCCTTTACTTTCCGTCCCACTAGGCAAACCACCCGTTTTTGAGGGTGAAGATTATAACATGTGGAGTGATAAAATGAGGCATCACCTAACCTCACTCCATGCTAGTATTTGGGACATTGTTGAGTTTGGAGTGCACGTACCATCGCCGGGGGATGAAGATTATGATTCGGACGAAGTTGCCCAAATCCGGCACTTCAACTCCCAAGCCACTACTATACTCCTCGCCTCTCTAAGTCGAGAGGAGTATAATAAGGTGCAAGGGTTGAAGAGTGCCAAGGAAATTTGGGACGTGCTCAAGACCGCGCACGAGGGAGATGAGGTGACCAAGATCACCAAGAGGGAGACGATCGAGGGGGAGCTCGGTCTTTTTATGCTCAACCAATGAGAGGAGCCACAAGCCATGTACAATCGGCTCAAGACCTTGGTAAATCAAGTGCGCAACCTCGGGAGCACAAAATGAGATGACCATGAAATGGTCAAGGTTATTCTTAGATCACTCATTTTTCTTAATCCTACTCAAGTCCAATTAATTCGTGGTGATCTTAGATATAAGCTAATGTCTCCCAAAGAAGTGATAGGAAAGTTTGTGAGCTTTGAGTTGATGATCAAAGGCTCCAAGAAGATCATCGAGCAAGGCGCCTCCTCCGTACCGGAGGTACAACCCGTCGCATTCAAGGCGACGGAGGAGAAGAAAGAAGAGTCTACATCAAGTAGACTCCCCATCAACGCCTCCAAGCTCGACAACGAAGAAATGGCGCTCATCATCAAGGGCTTCCGCCAAATCCTCAAGCAAAGGAGGGGGAAAGACTACAAGCCCCGCTCCAAGAAAGTTTGCTACAAGTGTGGTAAGCCCGGTCACTTTATAGCAAAATGTCCTATTTCTAGTGACAGTGACAGGGGCGACGACAAGAGGGGAAAGAAGGAGAAGAAGAGATACTACAAGAAGAAGGGTGGCAATGCCCATGTTTGCCGGGAGTGGGACTCCGACGAGAGCTCCACCGACTCCTCCTCCGACAAGGACGCCACAAACATCGCCGTCAACAAGGGTCTTCTCTTCCCCAACGTCGGCCACAAGTGCCTCATGGCAAAGGACGACAAGAAGAAGAAGGTAAAATCTAGATCCTCCACTAAGTATGCAACCTCTAGTGATGAGGATAATTCTAGTGATGATGAGGATAACTTGCTCACTCTTTTTGCCAACCTAAACATGCAACAAAAAGAAAAATTGAATGAATTGATTAGTGATATTCATGAGAAGGATGAACTCTTGGATAGCCAAGAGGACTTCCTTATTAAGGAAAACAAAAAGCATGTTAAGGTTAAAAATGCTTATGCTCAGGAGATAGAAAAATGTGAAAAATTGACTAGTGAGCTTAGCACTTGCCATGACACTATTTCTAACCTTAGAAATGAAAATGCCAAATTAATTGCTAAGGTTGTGAAATCAAATGTTTGTGATGATTCAATTGTTAATCTTAGAAATGATAATGCTAGTTTAATTGCTAAGATTGATATGTTGAATGAATCACTTGCTAGCCTTAAGATTGAGAATGAAAAATTAATTGTTAAGGCTAAGGAATTAAATGTTTGCAATGATTCTATTTCCAATCTTAGAAATGAAAATGCCAAGTTACATGCTAAGATTGATGAACTAAATGTGTGCAAACCCTCTACTTCTAGTGTTGATCATGTTTCTATTTGTACTAGATGTAGAGACATTAACGTTAATGCTATTCATGATCACCTAGCTTTAATTAAACAACAAAATGATCACATAGCTCAACTTAGTGCTAAAATTAATGAGCATGACTTAGAAAATGAAAATTTTAAATTTGCTAGAAGTATGCTCTATAGTGGGAGACGCCCTGGTATTAAGGATGGCATTGGCTTCCAACAGGGAGGCAATGTCAAGCTTAATGCCCCTAAAAGATTGTCTAATTTTGTTAAGGGCAAAGCTCCCATGCCTCAGGATAATGAGGGCTATATTTTATATCCTGCTGGTTATCCTGAGGATAAGATTAGGAAAATTCATGCAAAGAAGACTCATTCTGTTTCTCACCATGCTTTTATTTATAAGAATGAGGCTTCTAGCTCTAGGCGTTCTACTCATGTTAAAATGCCTAAAAATAAATCTCCTATTGCATAAAATGATCATAACATTTCATTTAAGACTTTTGATGCATCTTATGTGCTCACTAACAAATCAGGCAAAGTAGTTGCCAAATATGTTGGGGGCAAACACAAGGGGTCAAAGACTTGTGTTTGGGTACCCAAGGAGCTTGTTTCTAATGTCAAAGGACCTAAGACCGTTTGGGTACCTAAGAACAAGACCTAAACTTGTTTTGTAGGTTTATGCATCCAGGGGCTCAAGCTGGATCATTGATAGCAGGTGCACAAACCACATGACTGGGGAGAAAAGGATGTTCTCCTCCTATGAGAAAAACCAAGATCCCCAAAGAGCTATCACGTTCGAGGATGGAAATCAAGGTTTGGTCAAAGGACTTGGTAAAATTGCTATATCACCTGACCATTCTATTTCCAAAGTTTTTCTTGTAGATTCTTTAGATTATAACTTGCTTTCAGTTTCTCAATTATGTAAAAGGGTTACAACTGTTTTTTTACGGATATAGGTGTTACTGTCTTTAGAAGAAGTGATGATTTAGTAGCATTTAAGGGAGTGTTAGAGGGTCAGCTATACCTAGTTGATTTCAATAGAGCTGAACTCGACACTTGCTTAATTGCTAAGACTAATATGGGTTGGCTCTGGCATCGCCGACTAGCCCATGTTGGGATGAAGAATCTTCATAAGCTTCTAAAGGGGGAACACATTTTGGGACTAACCAATATTCATTTTGAGAAAGACAGGATTTGTAGTGCATGCCAAGCAGGGAAGCAAGTTGGTGTTCATCATCCACACAAGAACATCATGACGACCGACAGGCCACTTGAGCTACTCCACATGGACCTATTCGGGCCGATAGCTTACATAAGCATCGGCGGGAGTAAGTACTGTCTAGTTATTGTAGATGATTATTCTCGCTTCACTTGGGTGTTCTTTTTGCAGGAAAAATCTCAAACCCAAGAGACCCTAAAGGGATTCTTGAGACGGGCTCAAAATGAGTTTGGCTTAAGGATAAAAAAGATTAGAAGCGACAATGGAACGGAGTTCAAGAACTCTTAAATAGAAGGCTTTCTTGAGGACGAGGGCATCAAGCATGAGTTCTCTTCTCCCTACACGCCACAACAAAATGGTGTAGTGGAGAGGAAGAATAGAACTCTACTTGACATGGCAAGGACCATGCTTGATGAGTACAAGACTTCGGACCGGTTTTGGGCGGAAGCAATCAACACCGCTTGCTACGCCATCAACCGTCTCTACCTTCACCAAATCCTCAAGAAGACATCATATGAACTCCTCACCGGTAAAAAGCCCAATGTTTCATATTTTAGAGTCTTTGGTAGCAAATGTTTTATTCTTGTTAAAAGAGGTGGAAAATCCAAATTTGCTCCTAAGGCTGTAGAAGGCTTTTTACTTGGTTATGACTCAAACACAAGGGCATATAGGGTCTTTAACAAGTCCACTGGACTAGTTGAAGTTTATTGTGACATTGTGTTTGATGAGACTAACGGCTCTCAAGTAGAGCAAGTTGATCTTGATGAGATAGATGATGAAGAGGCTACGTGCGTCACCCTAAGGAACATGTCCATTGGGGATGTGTGTCCTAAGGAATCCGAAGAGCCTCCACAAGCACAAGATCAACCATCTTCCTCCATGCAAGCATCTCCACCAACCCAAGATGAGGATCAAGCTCAAGATGATGAAAATGAAGATCAAGAAGATGAGCCACCTCAAGAGGAGGACAATGATCAAGGGGGAGATGCCAATGATCAAGACAAGGAAGATGAACAAGATCAAAGACCGCCACACCCAAGAGTCCACCAGGCGATTCAAAGAGATCACCCCATGAACACCATCCTCGGCGATATTCATAAGGGGGTAACAACTCAATCTCGAGTCGCTCATTTTTGTGAACATTACTCTTTTGTTTCCTCTATTGAGCCACACAGGGTAGAGGATGTACTTAAAGATTCGGATTGGGTGCTGGCGATGCAAGAGGAGCTCAACAACTTCACGAGAAATGAGGTATGGCATTTAGTTCCACGTACTAACCAAAATGTTGTAGGAACCAAATGGGTCTTCCGCAACAAGCAAGATGAGCATGGTGTGGTGACAAGGAACAAAGCACGACTTGTGGCCAAGGGTTATTCACAAGTCGAAGGTTTGGATTTTGGTGAAACCTATGCACTTGTAGCTAGGCTTGAGTCAATTCGTATATTACTTGCCTATGCTACTTACCATGGCTTTAAGCTCTATCAAATGGACGTGAAGAGTGCCTTCCTCAATGGACCAATCAAGGAAGAGGTCTATGTTGAGCAACTTCTTGTCCTTGGAGATAGTGAGTACCCTAACCATGTCTATAAACTCTCTAAGGCGCTTTATGGGCTCAAGCAAGCCCCAAGAGCATGGTACGAATGCCTAAGAGATTTTCTTATCGCTAATGGCTTCAAAGTCGAAAAGGCCGATCCTACTCTCTTTACTAAAACTATTGCAAAAGATTTGTTTGTATGTCAAATTTATGTTGATGATATTATATTTGGGTCTACTAACAAATCTACTTGCGAAGAGTTTAGTAGGATCATGGTACAAAAATTTGAGATGTCTATGATGGGGGAGTTGAAGTATTTTCTAGGATTTCAAGTTAAGCAACTCCAAGAGGGCACCTTCATCAGCCAAACAAAGTACATTCAAGACATACTCACAAAGTTTGGAATGAAGGATGCCAAGCCCATCAAGACACCCATGGGAACCAATGGGTATCTCGACCTCGACACGGGAGGTAAATCCGTAGATCAAAAAGTATACCGGTCGATGATAGGATCTTTACTCTATTTATGTGCATCTCGACCGGATATTATGCTTTCTGTATGCATGTGTGCAAGGTTCCAAGCCGATCCTAAGGAAGTTCACCTTAGGGTCGTGAAGAGAATCTTGAGATATTTAGTTCATACACCTAAGTTTGGCCTTTGGTACCCCAAGAGATCCTCTTTTGATTTATTAGGATATTCTGATGCTGATTGGGCAGGGTGTAAAATTGATAGGAAGAGCACATCAGGGACTTGTCAGTTTCTGGGGAGACCCCTGGTGTCTTGGGCTTCAAAGAAACAAAACTCAGTAGCTCTTTCTACCGCCGAAGCCGAGTATATTGCCGCAGGCCATTGTTTCACGCAATTGCTTTGGATGAGGCAAACCCTTAGGGACTATGGCTATAAATTTAGCAAGGTCCCTCTCCTATGTGATAATGAGAGTGCAATCCGCATGTTGGATAATCCCATTGAACACAGCCGCACTAAGCACATAGCCATTAGGTATCACTTTTTGAGAGATCACCAACAAAGGGGGGATATCGAGATAGCCTATATTAACACCAAAGAACAATTAGACGATATCTTTACCAAGCCACTAGATGAGAAAACCTTTACCAAATTTAGGAATGAGGTAAACATTCTTGATTCTCGGAATTTTGATTGATACTTTGCACACATAACTCATTTATATACCTTTGATCATATCTCTTTTATGTCTATGACTAATGTGTTTTCAAGTGTATTCTCATGCTTAGTCATAGAATTGAAAGGGAAATGGAGTATTTGGCAAAGACGACGCTTCCACTCAACTCCATTGGTATTATCTACTCTTTGCCGGTATTCCGCCATCTCTCCACATTTGTCTAATCTTCACTCATATCTATTTGTTTACCAAGGGGGAGAAAGTAAAAGGGCTCGTATTTCACTCGAAGTATCTGTTTTTGGCGATTCATGCCAAAGGGGGAGAAAATATTAGCCCAAAGCAAAAGGACCGCACCACCAACGAATTTTAAAAAAATGAAGTTTTTAAATTAGTATCTTAATATGTTTTCAAAAAGGGGAGATCTTCAAAATTTGTAAAACCATCTTGAACACTAAGAGGAGAATTTCATTGAGGGGGAGTTTTGTTTTAGTCAAAGGAAAAGTATTTGAGACGGAGGGAGAAAATTTCAAAATCTTGAAAATGCTTCTTTCAATCTTATTCATATACCTTTGACTATTTGCAAAAGGTTTTTGAAAAGAATTTCACAAAGAATTTGCAAAAACAAAACTAGTGGTGCAAGTGTGGTCCAAAATTTTAAATAAGAAGAAAACAATCCATGCATATCTTTCGAAATAATTATATTGGTTTAATTCCAAGCAACCTTTGCACTTACCTTATGCAAACTAGTTCAATTCTGCACTTATATATTTGCTTTGGTTTGGGTTGGCATCAATCACCAAAAAGGGGGAGATTGAAAGGGAAATAGGGTCAAACCTTTTCCTATATGATTTTGGTGGTTGAATTGCCCAACACAAACAATTGAAGTAACTAGTTTGCTCTAGAATATATGTTCTACAGGTGCCAAAGGTTCACAACAAACGAATACAAAGTTAAAAGAAAGGGTTCAAAACAAAGGAGCAAAGAAAACTGAAGGCTGCCCTGGTCTGGCGCACCGGACTGTCCGGTGTGCCGCCGGACAGTGTCCGGTGTGCCATCGGACAGTGTCCGGTGTGCCAAGGAGAATCACTCCGAACTCCTCGGCTTCGGGTTTCTGGAAATTGCTCTCCACTATAATTCACCGGACAGTGTCCGGTGTGCCAACGGGAGCAACGGCTAGCGCACCAACGGTCGACTGCAAAAGTGAACAGTGAACAGTGAATAGTGCGAACTGCGCGCGCAGAGTTAGAGCAGGCGCCAGAAGGCGCACCGGACAGTGAACAGGACCTGTCCGGTGCACCACCAGACTGTCCGGTGGCCCAGCTGTCAGAAGCTCCAACGGTTGGGTGACGTGGCTGGCGCACTGGACAGTGTCCGGTGGCGCATCGGACTGTCTGGTGCGCCCGTCGATAGTAGAGTTCCCCAACGACCATTTTGGTGGGTGAGGTTATAAATACCCCCCAACCACCACACTTCAAGGCATCTAAGTTTTCAGCCATTGCATTCAATACAAGAGCTCTAGACTTCACTCAAGACACAAACAAGAGATCAAATCCTCTCCCAAGTCCAAAGATCATTCCAATCAAATAGTGACTAGTGAGAGAGAGATATTTGTGTTCATTTGAGTTCTTGCGCTTGGATCGCTTTTCTTCTTCCTTCTTTCTTGTTCTCAAGCAACTTGTAATCAACGCAAGAGACACCAAGTTGTGGTGATCCTTGTGAGGGGTCTAAGTGACCCGTTGATTAAGGAGAAAAGCTCACTCGGTCTAGGTGACCGTTTGAGAGAGGGAAAGGGTTGAAAGAGACCCGGTCTTTGTGATCACCTCAACGGGGAGTAGGTTTATAAGAACCGAACCTCGGTAAAACAAATCACCGCGTCACACTCTTCATTTGCTTGTGATTTGATTTCGCCCTCTCTTTCGGACTCGAGTTTATTTCTAACGCTAACCCTGGCTTGTAGTGTGTGCTTAAGTTTATAATTTTCAGATTTCGCCTATTCACCCTCCTCTAGGCGACTTTCAATAGGCGTGGACGCCTGGACGGTGGGTCAACAACGGCTGACTGCGGTGGCGCGGTCACTCGGTGTGACTTACGGTGGGCGGCGGCTGCGAGCAAGAGAGTGGCCGAGTGGGGATGCTGGCTGCTGGGAGGGGATTAGGTTTAGGTCTCGGTGGTGTTGGCCAGTTCCTGTAGGCCGGGACCAGGAGTGTGATTGTGTGAATTGGCCAATTGGGCTTAGGCCAGCAGTTTGAGACTGGGGAGACTAATAGGTTGGCATTCATGTTCAGGTACCCGTGACCCTGAGTGAAGTGAGAAACCCGGACCCGAACCCGAAAAGGTGCGGGTCGGGTTCGGGTCACACCCGCGGGTGAAAATACGCACCCGCGCCAGCACCCATCGGATCGGGTACCCAATGGGTACCCGAACCCATGGGTTAAATTGCCATGCCTACAAAGGATTTCTATTTTCCCAAGAAAAATTAGTTTATTTTCTCATAGGAAAATAGAAATCCCTTAAAAAATTGAGGTTTCCAAACTGGCCCTTAATGTTTAACTAGGTGAGTGTCCGTGCGTTGCCACAAAAATTAAAAATTAGTATAAAACATAGATATAATACGACAAACATTACTATGATATACAAAATCCACGAGGCAAGATATCACCGTAACACTAAGCTAGCAGCTAGCGGTGGTGATCGGCAAACTGTTGTTGAACTCAATTTCACAGATTCAGGGAAACAGGTTCACAGGTTCATATTAAGGTTCAGATTAACAGCTACATCATTTGCAAAGGGTTGTCAATCTCAGTTTTCAGACTGAATCACAGGTTCACACTCACTGATTCCAGGCTCACAGGTTCATCATTTGCCATCTTCAGCATTTGCCAAGCTCAGTTTAGATTTCAGGCTCACAAGTTCATACCCATATATTTTAGCCTCAGGTTTATCATTTGTCAGGTTCACAAAACAAGTTCACAAAACCAGATTTAGATTTCACAAAAACAAGTTCACATATTCACAACTTTAGATTTTACAAGTTTACAAAATAGAGGTTCACAAAACAAGTTCACAAAAAAATACAAACAGGTTCATAAACGCAGAATAGGAGGTCTTCTTTTGATGTGCCAGTTTCTTTGTGAGATACATTGATATGTGAATAGGTATATGCACGTGCATTGCTATACAAATAGGAATATACACGTGCATTGCTACGGAATCAATATGATAAAATACATTGATATGCAAAAATGATAATTATTATCCTATACTTTTGTTAACATTAATAAAATTGGATGTTTACATACCTTAAAATATATAGTAAGGTGCCCGCGTGTTAATAGGATTTGGATTTCTCTGTGACTGCGACACAAGCAATGCTTACTGGTTTCTACGATTTTTTCTTGCGAGTGAGTATATTGGTAGATTCTTGTTTTTTGCTTCCTATGTATGGCAGCTTTGTTGTTTTTAAATTCTTGGGGTGGATAAATATAACTGGGAAACTTTCTATGATGTCCTTATCTGATTGTGCCAGTTATATCAATCATGCAAATTCTAAAATGGGTATTGAACAATTTAGTTTACAAAATCCAAAATTTAACTGACAATCCAAAATTTCTTGACAAAATCCAAAAGAGATGTAACACTGTTGGAGTTAGCCTAAAAATCTACAAACTTCTTTGATTCAATCCAAAATGTCCTTTCACTTCAGATTTTGACACAATCCAAAATTTCCTTTCACTTCAGATTTTGACACGGCTCAGCCGTCCCTAAAGCATTGCATCTCTTTCTTATTTACCCTTCATGCTCACTGTCTCAATATTCAAATTGTTTGTCCTATATTGCATCCTTTAGTATCACTTAACCCTCATTTTTTGTTATGTTCCCATAGAAGGGCGCCATGCACACGCACGAGTGGGCTTGACTACAGACAAGCCACCTAGGCTACGGACATAGGACCCCCACGGCATATGGCGTACCACTCATATGTGATGGCGTGATGTTAAATCAGCTCGTCCAGAGCCTCCTACCATGTTGAACACGACATTATACTTCTACAAATTCAACTTAAATTCATAGTTGACTCTTATTGTAAGCAGAGGCAATATTCTACACAAACACCAATCCGCTAAACTCTTCAGGCATCAGGTCACATGCCTCGGCATATAACCAACAACATTCAGGAGAGCTTTACTGAGAATTTACAACCCACCGCTAAACATTCTTCTGGTGTCGAAGTTCATGTCTCAGCACATAGTCACCAAAAAGTTTAGAACAAATGTTTGACACTTCACAATCCCAGAGTGATTTTACAGGTCGCTGTCACTTCCCCCGAGCTTCACCTCTCATGGGGCTACCACCATTGCATTCAGCTCGCTCCATCGGTGGGGAGCTCCTCCTGGGACCGCGGCTGTAACCAGATCTAATTGATGGCAATTCTTCACCATAAGCCTTAGAGTTGTTCCTTGGCGACTGCGACCAACTGTTAATTGGAAAAAAATAGGAATATTTAGGAATCCGAGGACACGTCTTTTCCTATACTTTGCATTGTATAAAGTAATTCAGCAGAGCCATTTTTTCCCCTTGGAGGACAGGTTTTTGTTTGGAAACTTTTTCTTTGCATATAATGCAGCTGTGTTTAACATGCAATAATTATAATCAGTTAACTTTGGCATTACTTAACAACATCAGATACCAATTAGAAAATTGCAAAGATTAATCAAATCGAAGTACTTCCAACACATCAACATATAGCACAAGTGGAACACAACAACTGCAATTTCCCTCTTGGCAGGCCTCACAGTAGCATTACATCCCACACTTCAATTGCACCCATAACAAGCACACAAGAAACTATGCATCACACGATAACCAACCAAGGTTTAATGTGATACCTGTAACTCCAGCTTCTGCCCCTCCGATGATAATGAGATGGAGACCTTGAGTAGCTTCTCCCTCGGCCCCTTCCAAGGTAAGGAGATAGAGACCTTGAGTAGCTTCTCCTTCGAACCTTCCCATGGTGAGGAGATGCAGACCTCAAGTAGCTCCTCCCACGCCTGTATTGGTGAACCTTACAGTGAAAACGTGTAGATACTTAAAGAGAAAGGAACATGCAAGGTAGCTAGGAAATTCCAGGAAATACTTCAGATCCTTAGAACTGTTCTTGCAGTTTCTTTCTATATGGCCCAGTTCTCCACACCGAAAGCACCTATCTCGCCAGTCACCAGATTTGCAATCACGAACCCAGTGCCCATCCATTCCATAGTTATAACAGCGGCTAGGAAAAGATGGTCCTTTGCCATCTAGAGGAACACCTCCTGGACCACGTTGGGCCTAAGGGAAATCAAAACAAACATGTTACTTGCATTTTGGTCACAAATGATGTAAATCAGGATTAGCATGACTGCATAGATGATATATGAGACCAATCTTGAGGGACTTAGTCTGGCTCGTTCACTCAAACAATTGGACTGTGTGTTGCAGACAGAGACTACAATCCACACACGGTTACTCACGACTTCATTTACGAAAAGATGAAAATGGCTTGGGTTTTGTTTTTTTTTAAAAAAATATTACCTTTTTTAATTTTTTTCATATAACAAAACAGATAAAGTAAGGAAATCTGAAGTTTCCTGCAATGGGCAAGATTGCCAGAAAAGCAATGGTTTTGGGGGCCATACCAAGAGCGCGCCTGTGAGGACAAATTTGGAGCCGCGGGTGGCGAAGCCGTGCTGCCGGCAGAGCTCCAACAGATCTCTCCGCTTCATCGCAACGAACTGCATCTCACAGCACTGCGCTCACCTGTCGAAGAGGCGTATCTTCTAGTCTCGCTCGTCGCTCGGATCACGGATATAACTTCTAATAGGCAAATAACAGATATAAAGTGCTGATTAACTAATGATAAACTGTCCTCACAGGCTCAGAGTGAAAATAAGGTTTCAGAATTAGTTATTTTCAATCTAAAAAACGTAAGATAATTCAAAACATACCTGATGATAAGTTTGATGTTGTTTGACTTCTAAGTCTGATGTCATCATATCCTCCAAAGTATGTGCCATTCAAATTGAGTATTGTTGTTTGAGACCTTTGGTACATATTTATTTTATAAAAATGAGAGCAAAATTGTGTACCTGATGCTATATGCAGCAATGTTTAATATAGTCCTAATATCTTCAACTCTGCAACATGGTTATGATCAAGGTCTGTCACATGGTCAGCTCCTTCAAGGTCCTGTACAATATAGTCCTATAACAACATTGAAATATCAAATGTCAAATAGACTATTTAATACAGGTTGCTGAATCAGCCATAGGGGGGAAAGATAAATCAATCCAACTTGCTGAATTTTCATCTTCCTTTCATAGACAGCTTCACGACCATAAATATTTAGAGGTGTAGAACCTTTGAATGCAAGCCGCTTCGAGATGCAGTAAATAGACCACCAACCATGGCAGTGCATCTTAAATCCAGTCAAGATATCCTCTACAACTGATCCATAATTCCAGCCAATCTGCAAGATACATTGATCTACTTAGTACAACACATCTTTTTTAGAGTAATCAAAAGTCTCTAAATCAGGTTATATGGTATATATGCCTCTTTTCCCCAATCAGTCATGTTTTCATAGCCGCAACTGACAACATGTATAGCTTCCTTCAGAAGAGAAGCTAGATCCCACCATTCCCAAGAAGTGTTGATGCTTGCAACCAAAATAGAAGGCTGCCCAAATTTAATTTTCTAGTTGCTATTGCATTGTCATTTATCGGGTGCTCCAAGTGCAACCAAAACAGACCTGATAACTAAGTTCGCAATCTAAACAGGAAGAGAATGAGTGAAGCTCATACGTACCCAACCAGGACATGGAGGCTTTGACCATAGCAAGTCACAAACGCCGCCAACTCCTGCGGGATCTGCAACGCCTCGTCCAGGGCCACGACATGCACGTGCCTTTTAGGACCTAAGGTCTGCACCAGTGTACCCTCTACGAAGATGAGTTTGGGGATGGGTGGTGGGGGCTAGCGGCGTCGCCGAAGTCGAAGAAGGCCAGCTTGTGCTGGCCACGAGGTGTCCTCCCGGAGAGAGGGAGACGGGACGGGCGAGGACGACGTCTAGATCAGCCCCGCATAGGATGCAAGAGCGGTGTTGATGGCGGCATAGGGAAGAGGATATGATGGATCTCAAATTCATTTTCCTATTTGATAATTGTGCCAAATAAAAGCAACATTACAATTTCTCATACATGGTTAAGTACCCTCCTAAATGATTCCACCATAAAAACCTGCCTAATTTTCAATGATCCGGTTCCCTAAAATAGTTAGGCCCAACATGGATCCCCTGGTTGTACAGCAGACCGAAGTAAAAAAACCATAATCCACATGGTGAACTCATCAAAGGGAACATTTTATTTTACTCTAGCTTAAAGGCGACAAGGGAATGATCCTACTCAAAAGACATGCATAATTATCGACCTATAAAAATTACACCCAATAACTAACAGATGAAAATGAACTCTTGTCCTTCCACTGCTAACAAATTGCTATTCATTAGATTAAAACAAATAAAATTTGAATGTGCAGCTCAACCAATTGGTTCCATGAATCTCAGGTCAAGTGTAACATGAATCACTTTCTAGGATATAAAAATCAAATCCAATGGCTCACATAACACAAGACAGTAATTGGCTCATTGCACATGTGCTAATTATCTCATCTAGAAAAGTGTTATTTCTTCAAAAAAAAGTATGAACTGTGGACATGTATGTATCATTGCATCATTATTCTCGTTGAGTTTTGTGTTGGGTTCCATACGATTATGTTAGCAGACGGAAAACAAGAGGGGTTGATTGAGATTCCAAATATTAATACATCTATGAAGCAAAACTTACCATTTTTCTGATCCACGCCATCGACATGTAGATTTTTTTCCTGCATGTAGATAAGAGAAGACATAGAGAGAACAACCATTGAGATAGTGTTTTAAAATATCCTTCACACATTAACAGAAATAGATAAATTTGATTGAAACTTCTGCTAATAAAAAAGATTCGGGTAACAAGATATATATAAGAACCTTTGACCCAATCAGGAAGAGCTCCCCCAAGCAGGAACAACTCCCCGCTACTCCAGCAGCCTCCCCCTCCACGTGCCCCACCCGCCCGCATCCATCGACCCACTCTTCACTTGATTGCTCTCTAAAAAAGAACATTGAGCATGAGTCATCACATCAAACAAAGACTTAAAACATCCAACTCATACCCCATTCACTTGCTCTAGAAGAAGTGGCATGCATCTTCGCTTTAACAAAGTAGTGGCATGCATATTAACTGCATTTTAGCTGAGAACTCATTACTCTAAATGTAGTTAGTTATGAAATTATCAGTACGATCAGTAGTTAGTGAGGAGATGAAGATAATCAACAAATAGGAAACTAAACAGATCCTTATTGTGTCAATCTCAAATTCATTTTCCTATTTGATAATTGTGCCAAATAAAAGCAACATTACAATTTCTCAAATATGGTGAAGTACCCTACTAAATGATTCCACCATAAAAACCTGCCTAATTTTCAATGACCCTAAACCCTAAAAATAGTTAGGCCCAACAGCTGTACAGAGATATATGTGTGGCATAATTGTAGTATACTACACGAAGAGCAAAATGCAGCACAGGATGCAGATAACAGAAATAGTACAGGCACGATACAGCGGGCCACAACACGCGGAGGTCGGCCGCTGCCGCCGCACTGAACGGCTCGACAAACCCCGACGCGGACATGAGCGCGGCGACGACGAGGAATGCGAAACGCACGGGTTGGGGAGAGTGCACAGCGGTGACAGCGGTGGCGGCTGGCTCCTATGGTGTAGCGGTTGGGGGCGGGGTGGTGGTGGAAGAGGGTGGCGGCTGTGGTGCCGCCATGGATGTATGCGCACGCACCTGACCTGAAGCCTGGCAGGGATGAATCTGTTGTTCTCCCTCTCGTCCTTGAACGAACACGCCGGCTTGTTGCAAGACCTCTGTGTTGCGTCGCGCATCCACCATGGGGGGTCTTGAAGGCGCCATGGGCAGAGGTGAAGGCGGGCGAGTCAGGTCGGTGTCAGAGGCGAACCCGCGTGCGTCGGGGCGGGCGGAGCGAGGGATGCGGATTGGGCGACATCGACGCGCGGGTCTCGGGCGGGCGAGGGAGGAGGCGCCGATGACGGGGGCGGGATCCGGATCTGGGGCGACGACACCTCGCCGGACGGCGTGGAGGACGACGTCGAGGCGACTACCACGAGCCACTCCCCCGATCTGCCTCACCTTCCATGTAGAGCGCGGATCGAGAGCCGATGCGCCGTCTCTCCTCGCCTTCCACGGATGCGAGCCGACTCGCATCTGGAGACCGCATAGCGCGTCGGGGGGAGGGGCGATGTGGCCACGGGCATCGCAGGGACGGGGGCGGGGGCAGGCAACGACGCACGGGATGGTTGACGGGGGCGAGGGCACGATGCACAACGAGTGGGAGCGTTCGCCGATGGAAGGGCGTGGGGGGAGGATGTCGGGGGCAGGGGCATGCGCACGGGCGCGGGCCGATGATGGCGGGGCGGCGATGGAGGGTTCCTGAGATTGCGCGATCAAGAGCGAGGCAAGGGTAGGATGTCGGAGGCAGGGCAGAACCGTGCGCCACGGCAGTGTGGACGCCTACGGTGTCTTCTTAATAGTAGTAGAGAATTGTCCACTGTTTTTCTCTCAAATTTCTTTTCCAGAAGCCAACAGCACAGAGCTGAAGCCTTTGACTTATTCATGCTGTCCTCACACTCGTTCATTCTGTACCGACATCTTACACCTTTTTCTCCTGAGATGGTTGGTTATCGAAACGGTTTTTCAAACAAGTTTGTCGACTGCATTAGGAAACAGAAGTTGGTTTTAATGACGTCCATGATACTACAGTAGAATCAAATATAAGTCAATCTTGGCTCGGTTGTTCTTAAACATTTCATGGTAAAACTAGCACGTAACATGATCGTGGTATTGTCGGTCATGTAAAATTGGTAGGTACTAATGGAGCAAAATAGTTCTGAATTAAAAACAAATCTTAAAATTAAACCATCAGAGAACCCCAAATCAATCAAAGAACCCCAGATGAAATGGAAGTACATGGAACAAAAATTCACAGCGAAGGGCGAAAGCCAAATACCAGAAGACAGGTCGATCTCTGAACAATGTTTATCTTGAGTGTACTCTCAAGTGCTGTGAGATACTATTATTCAATGGACCACGGTAAAACCGTACGACAGACCCATTAGGAACACATCCATTTCCTAAGCAAAACCGTACGGTATACTCACCAGGAACACATCTGTAATGAAGATTTTTGGTAAACGTTATTTGTGTATACATGGGGCGAATGCACATTAGGCAAAAGAAACATAAAGTATCAAAACTGCTGGTCCAGATATGCATCTTTCTCTGACTTGTTCCCACCTAGGTACCCTGCCAAACTCTCAGAAACGTCCGTGACCCAGGAGACGCTGCGAGTCAGCCAAGCTTTAGGAGTCGATGACATTTCTGGGGTCTCTGCCGCAATGCGCCTTTGTTCTTCCTCGAGCAATATGTCCAGCCACCTCTTTGACATGTACTCTTTTACTGCATCCACGCCCTTGTTCACAATGTCCTCTGGTGGCATGACTAGAGGGTTCTGCTCTAGGTTAAGCTTCTCCAGTTTATCCAGCCGACCAAAAGTGTCAGGGAGAGCATGAATCTGGTTGTTGCTTAGGTCAAGCTCACGCAGATTTAGCAAGTCACCAAACGAGGGAGGAAGCTCTTTCAAATCACTGAAGTTGCTGCTAAGGTTGAGAATTTCAAGGCCGCTAAGTTTCCCGAAGAGAGATGGTAGACCGCATAGTTCATTAAAATGGGCATCCAGGAGATACAACGATCTCATCTCACAGACAGATGATGGAAGAGAACGCAATTTGTTCATATGAATCCAGAGTTTTCGCAGATTTACCAAGTCATAACCAATGTTGGTTGGCAGATAAGTAAGACCATTATAGCTCACATTAAGCTCAACTAGCGACCTGAAGTTTGATATCAATCAGTTGGGTAATATAATTTACCAAACAAAGAAAAAATATATAGTGTTATTTACCTGCACTTGGAGATGCTATCTGGCAGTGCCCTAAGCCTATTACTTGATACATTCAAAATCTTCAGATTGGATAGCAGTCCAATGGTATCAGGTAGAGATACCAAATCATTGGCAGTAAGAAAAAGCTCTTCAAGATGACCAAGTCCTCCTATAGCATCTGGAATAACCTATAATGACAATGAAACATAATTTTACCAACCAATCAAGCATGGAACAAAAATTAGTCAAGCATGAGACAAAAATTAGTCAAACATGGGAAAAAAACTAATTAACACAATGTATACAAATCCTGTTGTTGAATTACAACTCAAAAACTTTCAGAGTCTATTGGTTAATTAGTACTTGAGAAAGATAGTTAGTATTTTGTAGACAACATTTGTCTATCTTTTTTTAATGATGTGTCAAAACAAATTACACAATATACAAAAATCACATGCACGTACAGGCAAGCAATACCACGAAGTAGAAGAAAGAAGAAAGAACAAAAGTTAGTTCTATTCCAAACTATATGATATACAAATTCTAAACTGAGCAAGAAATGCATGGATTTTATGATAGATTAAACTATATGTACAAAGATATACATGTTTTAGTTAATCATATAAGCAAAACATTTGTAGTAAAATGTAGCAGTTTCAGTCAACTATAATACAGTTTCAGCCTTATACCACTTGATACTTTGTTTTTTGCAAGGACATTTAAATTCAGCTATTGTCACCCAAATATTACATGATCTCAATCTCAGTACTAAAACCAGCATAGCCTAATTATTTTCACCCAAAATATAACTGCTCCTTGTCCCCAAGAAAAAAAATCACTTAAACACATAATATCAATCTAGTATTTAAATTATCAAATAAAAACAACCCATTCACTTCTTTTTGCAGTAAACATAATGTAATTAGCAGTTTTTTTGTAAGAATTTGTCAACTCAAAAGGGCAGGCCTGGTATAGCGGTGAAAGATGTCCCATTGAGTCACCTGGTTGTGCGTTGACTGCGTTCGAAACATATCTGCACGGGAAGGCCCACTGATGTGGGCCAGTGGAAGCCCCAGCACTGGATGTCTGGATTTACCATTTTCATACAATTTATCAACTCATTTGATCATTTTTTGCAATTAACAAAATGTAACTAGCAGTTTATTCCATGTGTACATAGATCACAAAGGTAATATCAAATTGGGAGTAGCAGTGTAGGCACTTATCCTACATACCTGGACTTAAAACAGTAGCAATCAGGCATACCATACGCAAAATCACATGATTCGGTTCATCCATTTACACCATAACAGTGGAATATGTCCAAACAATAGCATAACAATGTTCATCCACATCTAACCGAAATAGCATTACAGAAGGCACTCTAAACAAATAATAGTAGTAGATCGGTCTTAACATACTTGAAGATGCCCAGTTTGTTACCTCAAGCTGGTTGCGGGAGACGTCGAGCACACGGAGCCCCAGGATCCTCCCGAACGCCTCGGGCAGATGGCGAAGCTGGCGATCCACGAGGCGCACGCTGTCCACCGGCTTGCCCTCCTCGGCCTGCTTGAGCACCGCCACCACCTCCTCCCCCACCGCCGCGTCCCCGCCCTCAGGCCCCGCGACCGGCCCTTGATCCTTGACGCTCTCCGCCGCCTCGTCATCCAGGTCCGTCCCCTCCATCGCGGAGCGGTACACCCTCTCGAGCCTGGACTCGGCCTCGTGCAGCAGGGCCTCGTAGGCGTCGTGGGTCTCATCGAGGCGCACCACCGCGCGGCACGCCTCGACGTCGCCCGCGGGGATCCGCGAATCCCCGGCCTCGGCGGCGGCCACTATGGCGCGGGAGGAGTCGACGAGCTCGTGGTCGGGGCGCGGGCCGAGCACCTGCAGCGCGGAGCGCGCGGCGGAGACGTCGGCGACGGCGCGGGTCATGGCGCGGAGCACGGACGGGTGGCGCAGCCCCGGCATGCGCTCGACGAGCTCGAACTCTCCCGCGGAGGACGGCGTCCGCGGGGACGGGGTGTGCACAGGCGGCTGCTCGATGTCGAACTCGGCGGTGGGGGTCTTGGTCATGGAGAGGTTGGGGATGCGGGAGAGCACGTAAGAGAGGATCGGGTGCGTCTGCGGCGCAGGATCCATGGCCGCCGGTCGCCGGATCGGATTGCGAAGCAGACGGGGGAGGCGGAGGGCGGAGTAGCGGAAGATGCTTTTACTAGATGTCTCCGAAGAGACGCGGAAGATGCTTGGCGATGCGAGCCTGCGGCCTGCGGGGTTAGGAATCGGGAAAGCGAAGTCGACGAGGACTCGAACACTGGATGAGCCTGGTGCCTGGACGGCTGGCTGCTGGAGTGCTGGACCCTGTGTCCAACCGAGTCCGGGACCCTGTGTCCGACCGAGTCCGATGACGGGATGACCGGATGAGCGTGGCCCTCCTCTGCCGGCAGATCTGATAGTTTCAGATTAGTTCCCTTCATTTTGAATAATTAGAATGTAACTAATGAAGTAGACTATATTTAAGAATGTGATATTTTATAACTTAAAAAAATCTATCTTAAATTTATAGATTTATAGGACGAGAGATAAAAATTGATTCTATATATTTACATACTACTTTTCTATTGTACAACTTATATCACCCTCTTCTACTTGCTTCTCTATGCTATAAATGTAGTGTATAGATATCGCTCAAATTAGTTAGGATAACATACAAATATATTAACTTAATTAATTTGTGTCTAAATTATGATTATTAGAATAGAATTTAATTCCAACGAAACAAATATGGTTTATGGCTTATTCATTTTGCTCTCAATTCATGTGAATTGGTTGGGTTTAAATCCTAAATAAATCAAAATCTTTCATAATTTTTTCAACCTCATCCAATCTAAATGGATATGAATAACCGAACAATACCTTATGGATACAAAGTATTATCATATAGCACGGGTTAACATTAGGATCCCAAAGAGAGAAGAGATAAAAGGTCGACATCGACGACACCATAGAAGGCGTTGACGTTAGTGGTAGCCAATAGGGAGAAAGGGAGGCTAAAGGTGACGAGCTCGCAGTAGGAGAGGAATGAGAAATGATCTAAATAATAGTCTATTTAATTTGAGTAAGGTAAGTGGTGACCCCACCCGTCAGCCTTGGTAGCACCGCCATGGTCGCTGACCGTGGTGACCCACCCGTCAGTAGAGGGCACAGAGAAGACGCGGTTTCCATTGATGTGAACAAAATTTCGGTCTAGGTGCAACACGCATGCATATATCTAGTAATCACATAACCAGCATGAACTTCCACTCATCAGTTTCTTTGTAGGTTGTAGCCGTATTACTCCTCCTCGGAGAACAGAGGAAGATCTCTACCCATTCTTTCATTAACATTGATCCACACCCCCTCCCAACTATAGATTATAAAGCTAGCAAGGCACTAACCGTCATCCCAATAGAGAAAGCAAGCTCACAACAAAAGCTGATGTTACTTTCAGCTATACAGTAGGTGGGAAAAAGGTCCAGATATATGAAAACTAGAGCCTGAAAGAGAAAAAGAGCAGCAAAGTCAACTGCAGCCTTAGCAGAAAAACAGATCTACTCCGGATGTTGTTATTGCTAGCAGCACTAGTGGAATGCGTCTTGAATTCTATAGTTCCTGAATAGACATTTCCATTTACAGAGGGCGATGTAGTCTGATTTGGTGCCCCCGTGTCCTTGCATGCACCCATTGGTGCTCCAGCCTGCAGATATTCATTGGTGAGGACATCAACAAAAACCACCAACATTAAGAAAAAAAGACGTTATAACTTCTATGCTCTAAAAGAGAATGTTCGACGGTATTCTTGGACAAGTCGGCCCTGGTGCTAATTAATGATCATAGAAAACAAATAGCATGCTAACTCAAAAGGGACAAAAAAAAAGGTGTCCCAGCATCAAAAGTTAAGCTACAGCTTCGCAATTACCTGGCAAGCAGCAATGGTGTCACACCCACATAAGGTGCGGCCATTGATTCTGTCTTGAACATCGAAAACACCACCACCGTCGCTTCGCTGCACATGCCGCAGTGAGCAAATTTCTGTTCCATGCAACAAGGGAAGCTTGCTTGTAACTGTGGGAACCGAACATTACCATGTAGAAATTCACAGCTATGAAGTTCGGGATCCTATTCCCAGCTGCGGCATAACAAGCCTGGGCCATTTGTGGTAGCCCAGAATTCTCTTTACATGCTTCGTTCTGCACGGGGATCGTGGGGAAGTAATTTTGCAGAAATAGAGATGCCGGCCTTGAGTTCAGTGGCTGCGATTCCTTCCTGTTTGGACAAGAACCAGGCACAATCCCTGGATCTCCAGCTGCCATGATTATGAGAAATGAAGTATTAATTCGGATACAGAAGAAAACTCTTGCGTTTGTCCTTGGTGTAAGGTAGGAAGCAAAGTCAATTGTGGATGCATTATAGTCGAGTAATAGTTACCTGGGTAATTGCCATTTCATTTTTCATATGGCAATTTAGATGGCCAACAGGCCAATCTGAGGCATAATCTAGCCCCTTTGTTAGGAACACGAATTCTAACCTTGATGCTTGTCTTGCACCAAACTCCTGACGTTGACACATTTACAGCTATTTTTAGTCAAATTTTATCATGCGAAGTTTGTGGAAGGACACTTAGGGCCCGTTTGGCAAAGCTCCAGCTCCTGCTTCTTTAGCCCTAGATCCTGATCCTCGTGAGGAGCTGATCCTCCTAGAAAATCAGAATCATTTTTAAAACTGTTTGGCAAGTAAATTGATTCTTGTCTTCTAAGAGTTGATGGTCTGTGGTGATTGTCTGTTTTACCCTTTGCAGTTCAACTTTGTTACAAACCAATAAATAGGATACATATATGGAAAAAAATATGAAACAATAACATATAAAATATTTCCATCATAGTAGTGCATAAAATGGTCTCAAATGTTTAATCCATAAATTGACTCGTTATGTTTTTGTCCAATGGTAATTGCGGGTAATTTCGATCAAACTTTAAGAGGAGGTCCATATTTGGTTGGTTGAGGAGCTATTTTAAGGGAGGGTGGAGCAGGTTTTTTTAGATCTCACCTTTCTTCACAAAAACGACTCCCGATCTTTCGGCTCCACACGAGAATCAGTTTTAAAAAATACCCGTTTGGCACGGCTCCTCCAGATCCTCGCTTAGAATCAGGAGCTGGAGCTGTGCCAAACGGGCCCTTAGTACACAATTTATTCTCTTCTTTAGCCATAAGATATTTCTGTTACTAGTGCGCATAACATGCTTACCACCAGTCCAAATATTTCGGCCAAAGCTGATTCTATACCGCCTCAGTTACCATAACTTGCATTCCTTACCCCAGAACAGGTGAAGAAAAAAGATCTTCAAAAGAAAATTATCAACCGTGAATTGCAAATCAGTAACCAATACTGAATTACAACATTTCTTCAACTACAGATAGCTTTTTTTAATATTTTGACTAAAGCAGTGCAATGATTATTGTTAGAATAGGAACCCATACCCTAATCAGGGGTTGGGAGTGGTATTAAATAGGGAGAGTAACTGGGCCAAGGCCCATTACACAGGGGTATAATGGTCATTACACAGGGAATAGCACAAACCCTAGACGGGTAGTCTAACACCCCCCCGCAGTCACAACTCTATCCTGTACAGATGTTGAGACTGGATCGGAAGTCTAAAAAGACACTCGACGGTAACCCCTTGGTGAAGATGTCGGCGAACTGAAGCGTGGTGGGGACGCTGAGAACGCGGACGTCACCGGCAGCGACACGCTCGCGGACGAAGTGCAGGTCGATCTCCACATGCTTCGTGCGCTGATGCTGCACGGGGTTGGTGGAGAGGTAGACCGCGCTGACGTTGTCGCAGTAGACGAGGGTGGCGCGCTGGAGGGGACTGTGGAGCTCGTGGAGGAGCTGGCGCAGCCAGGAAGCCTCGGCCACGCCATTGGCCACGGCACGGTACTCGGCCTCAGCGCTGGAGCGAGAGACGACGGGCTGCCTCTTGGCGGCCCAAGAGACGAGGTTGGCGCCCAGGAAGACGGCGTAGCCGGAGGTGGACCGGCGCGTGTCGGGACAGCCAGCCCAGTCAGCGTCGGTGTAGACCACGAGCTCCGACGTCGGGGATGGGCGGAGTAGGAGACCGTAGTCGAGGGAGCCGCGGAGGTAGCGTAGAATCCGCTTGAGCGCAGTGAGATGGGGCTCCCGCGGAGTGTGCATATGCAGGCACACCTGCTGGACGGCGTAAGCGATGTCGGGCCTGGAGAACGTGAGGTACTGGAGCGCGCCGGTGAGGCTCCGGTAGGACGTCGCGTCGGCGACCGGAGGCCCGTCGTCCTCAGAGAGCTTCGCCTGAGTGTCGACAGGCGTGGAGCAGGGCTTGCAGTCAGACATGCCAGCCCGCTCCAGGATGTCGATGGCGTACTGGCGCTGATGGAGGAAGAGACCCTGGGGCCGACGTTCGGCGGTGACGCCGAGGAAGTGGTGGAGGGGCCCCAGGTCCTTCATCGCGAACTCCCGCTGAAGGGCGACGATCGTGCGCTGAAGGAGGTCGGCGGTGGATGCCGTGAGCACAATGTCGTCGACGTAGAGTAGGAGGTAGACGGTGTCGTCGCCGCGCCTGTAGATGAACAGGGACGTGTCCGACTTGGCCTCGACGAAGCCGACAGAGGCCAGGTAGGAGGCGAAGCGGCTGTACCAAGCCCGTGGCGCCTGCTTGAGGCCGTACAGGGATCGGTTCAGCCGGCAAACCAGGTCCGGACGGTCAGCGTCGACGAAGCCGGTGGGCTGGCTGCAGTAGACAGTCTCCGTCAGAGTGCCATGGAGGAAGGCATTCTTGACATCGAGCTGATGGATCG
Organism: Zea mays; assembly: GCF_902167145.1. Classification (NCBI taxonomy): domain Eukaryota; kingdom Viridiplantae; phylum Streptophyta; class Magnoliopsida; order Poales; family Poaceae; genus Zea; species Zea mays. Next base: position 127,616,756 of record NC_050105.1, on the reverse strand, counting down.
CCCAGTCGCGGGAGAGGGCGAGGGAGAGGACGGCGCGAACAGTGGCGAACTTGACGACAGGGCTGAAGGTCTCGTCGTAGTCCACTCCGGGGCGCTGGGTGAAGCCCCGAAGGACCCAACGGGCCTTGTAGCGGTCGAGGGAGCCGTCTGAGGTCAGCTTGTGGCGAAATAGCCACTTGCCGGTGACCACGTTGGTGCCTGGTGGACGCGGCACCAGGTCCCAAGTGTGGTTGGCCAAGAGGGCCGCGTACTCCTCCTCCATAGCGCGACGCCAGTGTGGGTCGGCGAGGGCAGTGCGAACGGAGGAGGGTACCGGTGAAGCGTCGGGTGGAGTGCTGGTCGTAGCGGCTGCCAGGATGAGCCGGTCGACGGGGCGGAGAACGCCAGCAGCGCGTCGAGTCACCATCGGGTGGACGTGCCCAGGGTCGCGATGGATGGCGACCGGGTGGTATACGGATGACTCGGAGTGAGCCACCGGAACGTCGAGAGCGGCAGGAGGGGCCGGCTCACGGCGGTGATAGACGACGGCGGGGTCGGCGAAGCGGGCCGCGCTCGTCGATGGGGACGCGTCGGGGGGTGCCGAGGTAGTGGCGTGGCCGCGGCGATGGTAGACGAGGGCGGGGTTGGCGAATCGAGCCGGAGTCGACGGGGCCGCGCGTGGCGCAGGCGGGGTCGACGGGGCCGCGCGTGGGCGCAGGCGGGATCGCCGGGGCCGTGCGTGGTGCAGGCAGGACCGACGGGGCCGCGCGTGGCGCAGGCGGGGTCGACGGGGCCGCGCGTGGCGCAGGCGAGGTCGACGGGGCCGCGCGTGGCGCAGGCGGGGTCGACGGGGCCGCGCGTGGCGCAGGCGGGGTCGACGGGGCCGCGCGTGGCGCGGAAGAGGTCGTGGGGGCCGCACGAGGAGCAGGTAACGGCGCAAGACGGGGAGCCGAAGGTGGGGGAGGAAGCGGATCGGACTCGAGGAGGGAGTCAAGATCGGTGGGTGGGGTGGAGCCAGCAAGGGGAAATACATCTTCGTCAAAGACGACATGACGAGAGATGATGATGCGGTGGGAGGTGAGGTCCAGACACCGGTACCCCTTGTGGTCAGGGGAGTAGCCAAGGAATAGACAGCGGGTGGAGCGAGGAGAAAGCTTATGTGGAGCGGTAGCGGAAGTGTTAGGGTAGCAGGCACAGCCGAACACGCGAAGGTGGTCATAGGAAGGGGCTGTGCCGTAAAGGGCGAAGTGGGGGGTAGGGTGGCGTACCGCCTTCGAGGGAAGACGGTTGAGGAGGTGGGTGGCAGTATGCAGGGCCTCTGCCCAGTAGCTGGCAGGGAGAGACACCTGGAAGAGGAGACAGCGGAGCATGTTAGTGGTGGTGCGGATCATGCGTTCGGCTCGGCCGTTCTGGGCAGAAGTGTAGGGGCACGAGAGACGCAACTGGACGCCATGAGTGAGGAAGAAGGAGCGAGAGGCGTTGTTATCGAACTCGCGGCCATTGTCACACTGCAGAGCACGGACCGGGCGACGAAACTGAGTGGATACCCAGGTGAAGAAGTGTGTGAGGGTGGTGAATGTGTCCGACTTCAACCGAAGCGGGAAGGTCCAGAGAAAATGGGAAAAATCATCCAAAATCACCAGGTAATATTTATAACCAGAAAGACTGAGTACAGGGGAGGTCCAAAGGTCACAATGAACCAGATCAAAAGCCTGCTCAGCCCGAGAAGAAGAAGTAGTAAATGGGAGACGAGTATGTCGGCCTAACTGACAAGCATGACAGAGACCCTCAAAATGTCCCCTACTACATGAAAGATCGAGACTACTGGTAATCTTGGTCATGACGTCGGGTCCAGGATGGCCGAGACGTCGATGCCATGTGGTGGAGGAGGTGGTGGAGACCAAGGCAGGAGGTGGAGACACGCCGGCGGTGGAGGGCTGGAGCGTGTAGAGAGGCCCCGAGCTGTCACAGCGGGCGAGAAGGGTCCTGGTGGCCAGATCCTTCACAGAAAAACCAGAGGGGTCAAACTCAATGGAACAGGAGTTGTCAGTAGTGAATCGACGAACAGAAAGAAGATTGTGGGTGATGTGGGGAGCTACGAGAACATCGTTGAGGTAAAACGGCCCAGGGAGAACCGAGGCACCTACTGAGGTGACTGGCAGAGTGGAACCGTTTCCAACGACGATCGAGGATGGGTGAGAGGGGAGTGGGGGATGGGAGCGAGAGAGCGTGCCTGCCGTGGGGGTGGTGTGGTACGAGGCACCGGAGTCGATCACCCAGTCGGAGGGGGGTGGGGTCATCGCCATGGTGCTGAAGGCAGCAGCGAGGGAGGTGCTGTCCCAACCACCAGCCGGCGGGGACCAAGGCGTCGAGGTGTGGGTCCCCGGGGGCAGGAGCGCGGGCGGAGCCTGGGGCACGACGGGAACACCATAAGGAGGTGCGCCGTAGTGAGGTGTAGTCAGGAGGGCGGGCGCCGGAGGACGGGGTGCACTCGGTGCCTGGCCCGGCCACATGGCGATGGTCCCGGTCCAGGGGTTGTAGAAGGACGGCCACGCGTGGCCGCCACCCCGGTCGGAGGGACCACCACGAGAGGAGCCGCCGCTCCCACGGCCGCCCTTGCGGGAGCGACGACCCCCGTCGGTCGTAGAAGTCGGACGAGGGGCCGCCGGGACGGCAGGAGGGGGGCGGGTGGGAGCCCCGGTCGACGGAGGACGGGTGGCCTGGCCCCCTGAAGGCGGCTGACCACTGGTGGGAGCGCTGTAGAGGGCCGAGGCAGGAGTGGGTGCCTCATTCGCCATGGTGAGCTCCTCGAGGAGAAGCTCGTTCCGCACGGCGTGGAAGGTGGGGAAGGACACGCTCCTCTTGATGAGAGCCTTCAGGTGGCCGTAGCGGGGGCTGAGGCCACGCAGGAGGTTCAGCACCAGGGTACGATCGGCAACTGGCTCGCCGAGATCGCGGAGAGAGTCAGCCAGACCCTTCATCTGGCGGCAGTATTCTCCCACGGAGAGGTCTCCCTGAGAGAACAGGTGGAACTGGGCGTCGAGGTGGAGCGCCCGCGCATCCCGATTCCCGAGGAACTGGTCCTCGAGAGCGAGCCACGCCTGGCGAGCAGTGTCCGCCTGATCGCGGATGATGTCCTGCAGCTCAACGGTGATGGTGCCGTGGAGCCACGAGAGGACAACGCTGTCCATGAGGCACCAGGAGCGAGGCGGTGGGGCGTCGTGATCGACGAGGACGTGATCGTCGAGGACGAACCGCCGCAGCGTGAGGAGGACCTGTCCTCGCCAGCGGGGGTAGTGGGAAGACGCCGGATCCAACACCACGGACACGAGGGCCCGGATGTTGTGCAGACCAGCGGCCTGAGCGTGAAGAGCAGCGATGAGGTCGGCGTCGAGGTCGGAGTCGCGGGGGTCCTCCGGGGGTTCCACAGGGGCGACCGGCGGGCGACCGAGGAGGCGCTGCGTAGTGGCCATCTGGGTGGTCAGAGCGGCACCCAGAGCACGCTCTCGCTCCAGAGCGAGGGAGGCGGCGCGCTCGCGCTCCCGCGAGGCCGTCACAGCGGCCTGGATCTCCGCGAGGGTGTCGACGAGCGGGGAGGCGACGGTGGGAAGTGCGGAGGGCGTGACGGCGTGGCTCCAGGTGGGTGAAGCGAGGGTGGGAAACCCCGGCGGAGATCCGCGGCGCAGGGTCAGCGGGGAGACGGCAGGAAGCGGCGCAAGGCCGGTGATGTAGGGGGCCCCTTCATGGGTGGGCGCGCTGCTGATCGCAGCGGGGGTGATGGGGACGGTGGCGGCAGAGGTGGTGTCGTCCATGGCAGCGACGGCTGGAGGAAGTCACAGCAAGGAACGAAGCCGGGTCGGGGAGGGAGCGAGGTAGGGAAGCCTGCCTGAAGAACAACACCGGAGGGAGCAGTGGAGGTGAGCGGCTGCTCCCTGCTGCGTCCAGAAACAGAGGAGGTCGCGGAGCCGGGGCGGCTGCCCGCGCGCGGCCTGGAGCGGTGGTCGCGGCAGAGGGAGGCGCGGCCTCGGAGGCGCGGCACCGGGAGGGAGGCGGCCGCGCAGGGGCGGCGGCCCTGTGAGCGGCGGTCGCGCACCGGGAGGGAGGCGGCCGCGCAGGGGCGGCGGGCGGCGCGCCGGGGAGAGGGGAGGGAGGCCGGCGGCCGGAGGTGGGTCAGGGGAGGGCGGCGGCTGGAGCCGGCGGCGCTGGCTGTGTGGAGGCCGGCGGCGGCTACAGTGGAGGGAAAGTCCCCTGGCGGCTGTGGCTGCTCGGGGAGAGGAAAAAAAGACTAAACCTAGCTGATACCATGTTAGAATAGGAACCCATACCCTAATCAGGGGTTGGGAGTGGTATTAAATAGGGAGAGTAACTGGGCCAAGGCCCATTACACAGGGGTATAATGGTCATTACACAGGGAATAGCACAAACCCTAGACGGGTAGTCTAACAATTATGAACAAAATGATAATACAAGTTCAAAAGTCGAACCATAGGGTAACCAGGGTTTTAAATACCACGCTATAGCTTTTTCATAGAGTATATCGCAATGATATTGTCAATTGTTCCACTATTGCCACTAATGTTGCTTTAGGTCATCAAAACACCACTATTTATCATAGCCACAAAATATATTTAGCACCATTAATCCTGTACAAGGCGGACTTTCATTCCTTGCTATAAAATACTATAAAATCTATACCTCTTCATTAGGTTCTTTACTTAAAAAAAGACCGACACAGTGCCAGAGGCTCCCACATGAATAAGTCTGGAAAAGGGATAAACCGAAGCAAGCGTAAATGCAGGAACTCGCAACCTGGTGACTCAATGAGAAAACTCTCACCAGTGCTACCCTTCTCATTAGGTTCTTTACTTAATAAATAATATAATAGACCAACAAACAATTGTTGGGTTGTTGATAATTGAATATTGAATCGTTATGGATGTTGATTGCAACAGTAAGTTGATTCACATGGTAAATGTCAAGCAATGGATGTGGAGGCATGTTCTCCCAGATCTTGTACATTAATTTTGACTAGTCGGTTGCCCGTGCGTTGCGACGGCTTACAACACTACCCACGTAAACTATCCATCAAAAAAATTTCAAGATTTTTTATTAATTGTCTCCGCTCTCTGTATAATATTTTTTTTTATTTGGCTAACTGATGTTATTGTTTACTCCATGCAATATGTCTTGGTACAATACGGTCAATGAAGTGAGCGATTAGATGAGAGTTAACAACGACTGACTGAACGGATAGAGATTATAAAATGACATAATTCCACCATGTAGAGACTAAATAAGAGAAAGTTTCTGAGCTCAAGTTTCTAAAATAAGTCACATGAAGTCAAACTTATAAAAAAGATACATCAAAATATGGAGTGATTGCTAAAGTCAGACATCAATAAAAACTAGATGCGCTGCATATAAATTATGCTACTTCGTAGCAATTACTAACGTTTAAAACCAACAAATAACTTTCATTTTACTGTTAATGTGACAATCATTGTTGCTCCATCCAATTCAGCAACCTCAAACACCATGGAGTCCATTGCGTCAATATGGTCTCCGAAACGACCTAATGCTTGCAAGAGCCAATAACGTCGTCCCGTGCTTGGGTTGTAGCCTCGGGCCATAGTGCTGGCCCGGCCCGACACGTTTATATTTTTTATTTTACAAAAAAACGTATATACATATATATATATATATATATATATATATAATTCATATTTAATATTAAAAATATCTGAGCATGATGTTCTATTGGTTAGACAGCTTCACCCAGTGTCTCCCACCCTTCTTCCATCAGGGCATGGATTCGGCATGACGTGCCTAGATCAGAGTTGTGGCCCGCGGATGTCTGGCCCATACCGTACCGCCGTTTGGCCATCTATATGCGTGCAACGGATTAATTTGAAATAGTTGTGAGAGGTTATTTGTAAAAAAATGACACGTGACGACCGTTGAAACTGGTGCTTTAAGTATAGTATAGATATCTGTGTTCATATTTTAATAAGTTAAATGCTTAATAGTTCCACTATATCATTCTACAACTTTTTATAGCTTTTAAAGGAGGCCACCGCTAAATGTATTAGCATGCAATTCAAAACATTGGGAGTACCACATGTTCTAAGGCAAATTTTAGGTGATTAGGCATCAATGGACAATGTCATTTTTTAGATGTATTATCTTATAGCACACACATCTTCAACTCATCCTAATAAATAAATTAGAATTAGTCAAATATAGTTAAAAACAGGAAAACTTGTACATGCATGTACCAAAACCAATTTTTAACATTATTATAGAAATCATTTTTTTGCCAATGTCAAGCAAATGGCCTTTAGGGGAAACAATAAGTCAATAAAGTCACTCAACACTCACAGTTTTCGTTCGAAGTTGTATGTGCCCAGATTAAACCAATGATTATATAAGGATCTCATGGTCCGCGAATAGGTCTATAGCCTAGTGGTCAAAGGAGCCATATTAGCACTTTGTTGAATTCGATTCACCATGAGAGCGAATTTAAATATGCATGGGTTCAAAATGGTTTGGTAAATGACTTGAGAGCAAATTTAATAGCATCGATCGCCCCTAATCAGGCGGTCAACACTGACAGGTGGTTGATGATCAACGTCTGGGAGTCCTGCACTGGAATGCCATGAAGGAGTCCTGCGACAAGGGCGCAGTTGGCGACGTGCTGGTGGCGGCTGCTGCCTCGGAGGTCACCGGGATGGAGCTCGTCGCCGGAGGAACAGAAGGCTGGGGAGCTAGTCCCTGTGGGGTCGACATGGGCTCAGGCAACATGGCCGCCATGTACCGCCTCCCTGAGGTGGGTGATGTTCCGGAGATGTAGATGCTGATTCTAATGGCGATGGTGATGTCGTTATTGTATATTGTGTTGTTCCTATTGGGGCCAACACATATAATGGGATTGGGGATGGTGACGCTGGCATTGGCAAGAGATGAAGGGGCACGCCTGGCGTGGTGGTGGATGGAAGGCTGTAAAGTGGCGGAGGTGGAGAGGGCGGTGGTGGCACGGTTGTGGTCGGTGGTGGCTGTGGGAATCTGGGTGCCGTCAGGAAGGCCTGCATGGTCGCCATGGATCGGGCCAGGTCCTGGACTGTGGCGGCTATGGTTCCAAGTGTGAGGGGGTGTAGAAGAGGATGGTGGTGTTAGCGTCATGGTGGTGGGTGGCACAAGATTGGTGGAGGCCGATGGATGTGGCGGGTGGGTGGAAGATGGAGGATCGTTGGACATCTCCGATACTAGATTGTTATGGTCAGAGGTTAGGGTTTGGGGCCGATGTTATGTGGTTCCTAGGATCGCGAGTACTGTTCGCTGGATGGGGATGCGAGGGTTAGAGGGCGATGGCTAGGGTTAGAGGGCGACGACTAGGGTAAGGGGCGTTGGGGAGGCCGGCCGCGGAGCTTTGCCCACGGGCGACAAGAGAGAAGAGATTTCCTTCTAATCTCTTGCGTACCTTCAATTGATACAATCCTTCTCCTTATATAGAGAGGGTTACTTGACCTCTAAGGACTAGATCTAATATTATCTCTAATTCTAATCTTATCCCAAACTAGCATTATCTTTATCTAACCTACCTGAGGGGCATGCTGCTACAATACCGACGTCACTGTAGTGGGCCCTGACAATATAGTACCCCCTATGTTCTAGATTCGCTTTAGATTTTCTAGTACATAGTGTTTGCTATGCATGTAGACATATTCTATGTGTAGATACATAACAAAAGCTATATACCTAGAAAAGACAAAACGACTTACAATTTTAAAGGACTAGTACATATTGCAACTGAAATATTTCAGGTTTGGTCATCACTATTTCCTACTCCATTGGTAAAAAATACTCAACATTTTGACACTACAAATTCTTCAATGCATAGATTTGACCAATACTATATTGTAGAATATATTCTTAAAACCTTTAAGTTCATGAGATATTACAACTATTTTCTGATACAGATCTAGACATATATCTTACATGTTCCAAAACTAAATAACAAAGTTATTGATGCTTAATAAAATCTTGTCCTAAATGACATTTTTGTTTTTATGACTGGTGGGAGTACCAATATCTCGGGGGAAATGGTTTTAGATGTTATTAGAGAGCAACGACAGTTGTACTTACGTTCATTCTCTAGCAAGTAGCTCCATTGGTAAGCTATTCCTTCACTAGCCTCCTTTGAAGCATCAGAAGTAAACACCAGCAACCTGCGGTTTTTTGCAACCATATCTGTGACACTTGGCCAGTCCTTGCCACTAGTTGGCATTTCCGAGATTGGATACCAATACTTCATCAAGTCAGCAGCAGTAAAGACCTTGCTCAGTCCCATCGGTGAATGAACATAATCCTCAATAAATATTGTTATGATCTCTGTGGGATTCTCGGAGAGAAATGCTTCCACCTCTTTTAGTGTGTCAACTGCTGGTACCTAACATTGTATTTAACTTGAACATCTTAGTTTGGAGCGTTTTGGATATCTTGAATGCAACATGTCTTGGAAGCTTCGGATAAACTGATGTGAATAATATTTTTTTTTCTTCCAATTCTAGAATTTGGTAGGCTATCTTGAATGCAACATGTCTTGAAGTTTCGGATAAATTTAGGAACCAAGAAATAAACTATGGTTTACTACATTTATTCATACCAGTTGAGGTCTGGAGGGGGTGAAAACTGGGAGCTTCAAACTTGAACATATAATTACAGAATAATGTACCTAGATTGCATTCAAGATAGCCTACCAAATTCTAGGATTGGCAATAAACTGGTAAGTATCTGCAAAGAATAAACTTACGAAAGCAGTGAAGTTATAGCATTGCCCTTGCAGGGAGTGGCAGAGCCATACATCATCGTTGAAGTCATACATATCAAGCATCAATCCCCTGACACCATTCTGCGAACAACACCATTACGAATTGCTTGATGACACACACACACATCTGAAATAAACAGAGGCCCGAGGAATAATTTGGTCATGAGTCCAGAACCTACCCTCAATTGGTTGGTGACGGAGTCCTCCTGGTTGTAGAACGTGACCCTCTCAACCCCAGTGCGCGACGGCTCCCCGAGGATGGAAAAGGAATTGTGGGTGACGAGCCATGAGTACCTGTTGAAAGGTAGCCCCTTCACCTGGAGCAAGAAGCGAACGCCCGTAGAGTATAGATCAACGACAAAGTGGTTACACAGAAAGAAGGGGAAAAATACAAGAGGGCAGTGGCACTACAATGGAGGTGGGCTGGATGGCTAGGTCCCTGATGCAGGAGAGCTTGGTCCTGCCTGCGGCGGGGCAGTTGCCGCAGTAGAGGCCCGTGCCGCAGTCCCGCACTGAGGAGCAGGAATCTCCTACCTGCAAACGGGGGATAACCAACCAAATCATTCGTTGATTAACACCCAGCAGACGATAACCAACCGAACCATTAGTTAGTTCATTGACACCCATCGTTGAAGCGAACACGGGTTCCGAAACCACGAGTTATGCAGCCAGATTAACTAGTCGGAAGGCAACTTTAGAATCAACAGAACCGTAGCAAGGACTGATGCCGGATCCAGACAAAAATTCAGGTATACATCCAGGAAGCGTCGAACACCGTAGCAAGCAAGAACCGGACCGCGAGCGGGCTAATTATGATCGGAGGAAAAGAGGGGCAGGTACCTGGCTGGAGCAGAGGACCAGCAGCAGCGCGATGTGGAGCGAGAGGAGCACGGAGACGGAAGAGGGGAGCAGAGGCGCCGCCATCAGCTGCTGCAAATCGGTACAGGCCACCAAACCAGCCTCCCCCACCTCTTCTTTCCTTCGCAGAGGCCAGGAGTGATCAGTACAGTACAGCCGTCTCACTGTGAGAGCGAGTGGTTTGCCGACAGCTATATACTGATACTGACACTCTCTCCTTTTTTTTTAAAGCATATAGCCCCTGCTACTTTGGCTCCAGCCAAAAAAAAAAACTAATGTAGTTTTTAACAATTAATGTACCATAAATCTATTTACTTATACATACTCCATTTAGATTCAACCACTTCAAAAGTTAATTTACAGGTCATCGCAGTCCAAAGGGTGGCGAGGTCATCATCGAGGGTGAGACGGTGAGTCCAGCCACTCGGCGGCTGGCCTCCCCGGTGCTGCGGCCTTCGTAGCGGCGAGCACGGCAAACATCTCCGGAGCCGAGCAGACAGCATCGTTGGCTTCTTCGTCCCCTCCAAGCTGGAGCTTCTTTGGGGTCGAGCACGGTGGCCCGGCCTAGCCATGACGTTGACAGCAGCGCGCGCATGGAGTTGTCATCTTCAGTTTACATGCTAGTTTAGGCATCATCTTCAGACATCCTATCAATCATGGCAACCGAGACCTCGTCGGAGTTCATCATTGGTCTTGGTTGCAACAGCCATAGACATTTTAGCCACTATGTCTATGGCTCTATGCCCATGTCCAGACATTTCTACTTTTTCTTTCAATGGACAAACATTTCTGATATAACAAGGACACAAATGTCAGGCCTGCAGGCTTCGGATATAAACTGATGAAACCAGCAACCCACTAATGTAGGCCCCCTTTGGAACAAAGGAAAAATAGAGGAATTTTTGGAGGATTAAAATCATATAGGAAATTTTCCTATATATCCCTTTAGAGCAAAGGATTGAGTTCCTATAAATTTCCTATAGTATTGTTCATTGTAGCAAGATTCTGGAGAATTGCTAACAACAGGTCCAACCTCTTGAAAACTTTCCTTTGTGTCTATCTCTCCTCTAATTCATGTGTTCTTTATATGCTTCATCCAAATACTTTATTTGATGTTTTCTTGTATTTTTAATTCCTTTAAGATTGTAGTTGTCATGCAACTCTATTCCTACGTTTTTCATATTCCCACATTTTACCAAAGGAGGCCTTCGTAAATGCATTTATAGATACATTCCTTTTACTTTGTATTTAAGTGTATAAAAAATACATATCTAGAAAAGCCAAAGTATTTTATACTCGCTCCGTTATTTCTATTTGTCACATTTTAGTTCAAAAATGAACTAGTGGTGACAAATATTCGAGAATTAAGGTAGCAATTTGGAAGGGAGGAAGTAGTATTTGCTACAGAACTTTCTGTACTACAAGTTCTCCTGGTATTACATCTGCCAATGGATGGCTTTATACAGAGAGCCACAGGATGGCTACTGACATTCCTGTGGCTGTGGGTGCCGAGGAAGCATACATGTTTGCTTCGACCTTCTGTGCTTCAATTCTGGCCACAGATGACTAGGGTGTGGACATCTTGATGATATGGTTCTTCTGCACTTTGGCGTCGTCATTTCCTCACCTTCTAGGTCTAGGATGGAGTGTCCTAGGCTTCCATTTATCAGCATCCGACATGGCACGCTGCGCATTCACAACCGAGAGCGATTCAAGTATTACATCCCTCATGTGAGCAGCAGCAGCTTCTCCACGCCGTGTCGCCAGCTCTAGATACATGAGACACTTGACCTTGTCTCCTGCCTGTGTATAAAACGAGAGAGACAACGTCACGCCACTCGCCAACTGAGTTACAGGTAAACGCGTGAATTTCTTAAAATTGAGGAAGCAATCACAGTACGGGAACCTGGCATGGGTTCGTGTTATGAGTAACTTATAATACTTCGATACAAGGGACTAAGGGTTGGTCTAGTTAATAGCATGCCGTGGAAATTATCATCACCTTGAAATGTCAATTTGACCTGTAGGTACTGCCAATCTTGTGTTTAAGAAATTTACCTTGCCTATGTTACCCGCACATCCACTCTAATCCAAACCACTTTTACAAAGGAATTAGACCAGCTGCAATGTTACTTTAAGTTTCACCCGCGCACAGCACTCGTTTGCAATGAAGACATGGAAAGTCAATGCCAACACTGTATAGTTTAGTAGGAGATCTGATTATGTGGGAACTACTCCTAGGACGATTTCCATTTTCTCGAAGAAATCAAGCATTATGTCCTAATCGTATGTGCGCATTATTTACAAACTGAAATGCATAACGGTATGCAACACAGGACAAGCTCCTGAAAAACAGTTCCGAAACAAAAGTGCACTGCTATGCCAAACATTTTGAAAAAAAAAACAAATCCAGAAAAGCAAATCTGGCACTCCTATGAGAAAGAGATGAGACATACCGCACAAAGCTTAATACCACACTCATAAAGAGCTTTCTTGTGACCACAATCAGCAGCTAGTTGAAGCCACCTCTTAGCACGCACTGGATCCTGTGCAAGCCCTTCACCGTAGCTGTAACACAGGGAAATGTTATACATGGCCCGTACATTCCCTCCCTCTGCAGCTCGCAAATACCATTTTGCCTGCATTAATAAGTCTCTTTCATATTCAGCACAACTCAAGTACTAAAAAGAGTATGGGAACTTGCTGGTAGTCCAGTATCTGCTGGTTAGTGTATTTTGATTGGTCCAGGTGACATGATCATAATTACATTGATAGAGGAAACCCAACCAAGATTACTTTTTTTCAAATTAAAAGCTACTTTCTCTTAGCTGAGTTAAAGAGCTTCAAAAGAGTCTGGTACTCAATAGCATCATCAGATCAGAGGGTAACGAGTAGTTCGTCAACTGAACATCAGTTGTCTATTCCTAATATATCTAGTAAGAGGTGTGGTAAATGCATAGATTGTATGAATAGGATAGTGTACCAATTATCCTAGTTTTTTTTCAACCACTGAATGCGTATAGAAAACAGAAATACTTCTACTGTAAGGAAAATTTTAAGTGGTGTGTGACACCGACATAGCAGAGGTATCACATCTTACAGCTTCCTTCTGATTCCGCTTGACACCCTTCCCGTTCTGCAAGCAAAGGCCTAGGTTGTATTGAGCACGAGCATTGCCTGCAGATGCTGATGGATAAAACCATCTAATAGCTTCCTCGGCCTTGGGTGGATCAGCTGCGGAAACATTTAGCAGCAATATCAGATGCAATGCCTTGAGATTAACAAGACAATTTATCAGTAACGAACTAATAAATAACATGCTTGACTACACTGATCAATTATCAGTGGATTCTTTATTACAGAGTACTATGCAAAGTTTAGGATTGGACATAAACAACCCAAAGTATACTGCACGAATCGCAACCGCAAGAGACAGTGACAGAGCACAGCAAAAGTTTTTTCCCCCAAAAATATTAGGAAGGTTCAAAAGTCCTGCAGATAAAATTAGTGCGCATCGAATATATGATGAACGGATAGAAGTCTAATCCGTCCTGAATCCCGAATGTTAACCCAAATCCACCATACCTTCGAGGTAGGAGACCCCAAGGTTGCACATCCCAATGGGATGTCCCAGGTCCGCAGCGCTCCGGTAGTAACCGACGGCTTCCTCCCGGCGCCCGTCCTCCCAGCACATCAGCCCGGCGTCCACCATCGCCGCCGCGGAGCCCAGCCTCGCCGCCCGCCGGAACAGCCCCAGAGCGCGCTGCCTCTCCGTCTCCACACGTTCGCCTCCCCCGCGCGAGGCAGCGGCTGCGGCTACGGCTCTGGCTCCTGTCACGGGGTCGTGCTTGACGCGTCGGCCATACGCGTGCAGCGCCGCGGCCTCGCGCAACGGCCGCAGCGCGTCCCACCACGCGCGGCACGCTCGGCTGGCCGCCGCGACGTCGGAGGCGCACGCGGCCGCGAGGGCCCGGTGGACGAGATCCGGCGGGAGCGCGGAGAAGTCCGCGCCCTGCGGCGTCGGCGCCGGCGCGGGCCGGGGCTTATGTTTTTTGGAGTGCCGGCGGCGCCGGCGGTGCGTCGCCGGGGACGGCGACGCGCGGGGCCGGGAGGAGAAGGGCGGCGGCGAGGGGGTAGGGGGCGGCCAGGTTTGGTTCCCGTCCATCAGAGGAGACGGGAGAGCCCGCGTCGGGCCAGGGGAGGAGGCGGGTTCGTTGTTGTTTGGCTGGAAGCCGCAGGACCGGAGCATGTCATGTCACTGTTTTTCCACTTATACGGATGTCAGTCACTGACAGTGACTAATTTGTCATAGCAGCCTGCAGCCATTTTCTATAGGTGTTGTAGGTTGCCAATCTATATGTTAGCATCTTTGTTTGGTAAAATAAACAATATAGGGTAAAATAAACAATATAGGTTGCCAATCTAGGACAAGTACAAGCTTTCCCTTGGAAAACAGATCTCAGGAAGAGGAGAGGAGCCTTGCCGCGGGGCTTGTCCTAGAGCCTCGCCTGCTGCTGCTGCTGGGACCAGTAGGCCTGCGCTAGGAGGACACGGTCTAGAAGTTCTTGTGGAACCGGCTGCCCTCTTCGTTGCTGCGGGGATATGCTCGCAGTGTGAACCAGGGTCTTCCACTTGTCCTGGTTCATCCATCAGCAGCATTTCAAAGCGTGTTCGAACGCCACAAGATACCGAACAGAGAAATGTACCGGTGGTGGCTATGGCAGAGCACCAGCACAGCATTGAAATCGACCAGAACTGGCTGCTTTTGTAGGTCTTTTAACTGGAAACTCAAAACTAATATCTAAAAAAAATGTGACTTTATTTTTAAGAGAAAATCACCTTGAGGTCGACGTAGGTCCGGTGATCTATACTGTCGAATGCAAGCGTTTTAACAGCTCTCCACCTGAACCAAAACAGCATCAGGAGGAACACATGAGCCCAACGCGTGATCCGAAATAAACCTGCGCATCAACCGAAACAGATTCACCGGACACAGACCTTCCAGTCCCAAGCTGCTCGACCGCTCCCACCAGCGCCTCAACCTCGCCGACAGTGAAGGGCCTCCTCATGCGCCTCTGCCCGACTTCAGACCCCTTGGACTTACAAAGGGGCACAATGGCTAGAGCGCCCACGTCTGAAGGCGCAGGCGAAACAGGGACGATGGCCTGGGAGCTCGCCGTCGTGTCCTGTGAAGCCATCTGAACAGGACAATGGACAGAGTACAGGTCAGAGAGAGAGCGGCTTCGATAAGGCGCTCTAGGCTGCTGGCTGTCATCTCCGACGTCGGCTTCAGGAAAAGGTTCCTCACACTTCATCCTGGAAACCATGGAGAGTTTAAGCTGCTGCATCCTCCAATCATTACACCTAAGAGAGCTGTACTGTGTAAGTCACCTACCTAGCTAATGGCTCCACCATATCTGTGGTGAGGAAATCCATCTGTTCTTGTATAATGACTCCAGAGGGAGGCTCGCGCTCACGCTCGCACTCCAGCGTGAAGTCTATGTTATTTAGCTTTTTATCGTGGCATATCCCAGCCTGACAAAGTGTCTTGTTGTCGTCTTGGATATCTTTTCCTTGAAGAAGAACACCAACGCGTAGGCCACCTTCCATTATACTATTGACAACATCCATAACAGCTCTCTGTAGGCATAGACGAACTACAAACTGTTACTAAACAAATTATTTATTTGCTCTGTATAGGGTACCAGTAAAACTATTGTGAAGACTCATTATTCCACATTGCAATAAACCTCAAATGCAGAAATCTAACATGACAGTCAACTGAATCCAGCGTACCAACTGTGGAATGAAAAAGATAAATCTATGAACTCAAGTGCGCTCTTGCAACCTTGCAGATTTCATCAATTACACTGTATAGTAAATTAATAACAGCATCACCAAAAAGAATATTGGGATGCCAAAGGAATGCACAATTGCTTAGCAATAACTTCTGTATGCCCATCTAGTGTTTACCTTCAGTGATCCAATGGTTGCATTTTCTGGGACCTTAATGAACAATTCTGGGATGTTGAATGACTTGATTCTTAGCTTAACTGAAAACAGGGGGAAATGATGAGTAATGGATTCAACAGCAACAAAAACAACACTACAGTATCCACGAATACCATGGTAATTCTCAGCTTCACATGATTTATTTTGACCTTCCATAGCAAATGATGTCCCACTAGCTGAAATGGCAAGCAACAGTTTTCTTTTAGTAAGAGAATTAAAACAATGACTGAGGCCATTAATGCCATGTGGAAGATTGGGTTTGACTGACTCAGTGCAAAGAACTTTGTGTCTGCATAATCTTAAAAAAAAACTAAAGACTTCAAATTACCAGGTAATGTGATTTGACAGTACAAAATACCTTCAGTTAGCATCTCCTTAGCAAAAGATGTACGGTGCGTTAGCTTTTTCTTTTTGAAAATCATTCTTTGCACCTTTTGGTGTGTGGTGGACATCTTTTTCCCACATAAGTTTAGCTTGCTACCTAGTTGATTAAGACAATCAGTAGCCCTTGATTAGTACAATTCCTGCATTGGCTAGTTGCTATGAAACTAGAGAGATGCAAATGGAAACATGGCTGTCTTTATGGCAACAATGGATCATTTAGTAGTATAGATAAAACAAACATTAAATTTGGGGGATTGTCATACCTTTTTTTGACAACCCTCCACAGATCTTTTTTGATGGAATCCCTCCACAAATCTTATTACGTGCTGCCTTCCTTACCTTCGAGGCAAGCAATTTCCTTATCCTATGGTTACCTAGATATTGTGGTTTGCAACCCTTACTTTCTATGGTGCTTGGATGCGTGCACCCAGAAGAATTTTCATCATCTTCTCTATCTGCAGTATACTGCACTACACCCCGATACAAGGAAGAGGTTTGATGTTCCTTGTCATGGCTGCTCAGAGGAACACACGAGCTACTGTCAGAACTAACCAAAGCCGGAGGTTTGCCATCCACATCCACGGAGTTAAATATACCATAAGCCACAGGATGTCCATCTGCTTGTCTTCTGCTCACTTTAGGTTCAGCTTGATGCACTTGTTCAGGCTCTGCTGAACTTGAGGAGCCTGCATGGTGTATTCCATAAGATCCACACTCAGGAATTTTTGCTAGCATATTTGATTTCACTGTTAGTGACTCTAATACTGTATCAGCTCCATTTCTTGTCGATGAGTTTTCTGCCAGGCAGTTTTTAGCTTGCCTAGGGAAGGCACTAACGCTACCAGAACCCACATCTTTCTCCATAGCCACATTTTTTAGAGGCGGAATTTCATCAAAGTGTTCTTCCTTAACTGATTTCCTTTTTTTAGCTTTCGCTGCACTGGTATTAGGAACGCTAGATGAATTGTCCTGATCTGCTAGTAACTTTCCTGCCACAGTTGCGAGCAAATCCATTGCACACATATCATCATTCTCATCTTTCTTTCTTCTGGTAGAACGTTTCCCCTGCATTACAGTTGATTGTTACATGGATTCAATGGCCATATTGTGATTAAAGAAAAACACCTAATCAAAAGAACATGTACCCGAGCTGAGTTTGGAACACGTGGCATAGTTGGAATTCGATGGCCACGGGAACTATAACCCAACCTCTTGCGCACCATAAAATCTTGATCACTTGATGTCACCACCTATATAGCGGGCTTTCACGGACAGCAAAGTGGTACAAATACCACGTCGATCAACCGATCATCTTTATCTGTACAAAACTAACTCGAATTTAGTAAACATTCACTCATCACAGATAGTTCAAGAACCGGGGACGAGTCTAGGGTCACTAGAAATTCCGCTCAAAGAACATAACCCAAATTGTTTTCTTGCAGGAAATGATTTTTTTGGCGATTACAAAAATACCACCAAATTCCTTCCTGTCCTACCTCATCCATGTATGTGTGCGCCTCTTATACGACGGGCGTAGAAACCAGAGAGAGAGAGAGAGAGAGAGAGAGAGAGAGAGAGAGAGAGAGAGAGAGGAGGATGAATAGCATAGGACTACATGCCTGCAAGAGCGTGCGCGGTGTCTCGGCATTCGGCAATCGGCGTCGTTGTCATGTAGCTTGGCAGCCCCGTCACATGTTCTCTTTCACGTTGTCAATGGAATGGGGATGTGAAGATCCTGCGGAAGCTCAGTGGTGAGGTCAGATGAGCGAGCTCGAGCGGGCTGGATGTGCTGCTTGCTTCTCCCCCCGACGGGTGCAGCTTCCAGATCCTGCAGGGGGGCAGATGGAGGATCCAGAGGTTGCAGAGATGAGGAAAGAGTCGGGGTCCGGGATGAGAACCGCCGGGCACCCTCGCTGGTTCCAGATCTTGGCCGGAGGTGGAGAAGCTCCACCGGACACGGAGAGGAGAGGGGACAGGAGGTGAGAGAGAGAGAGGCAGAGGGGCTTTAGGATATGGCCAGATAGTATAATGCACACTCTTTAAATGTTGAAGTTTGAAATTAGAGCAGGTATATCTGTATAAGTAATGTTGCTGAAAATAGTCTTACAGTTGTTAAACAATTCTAGATATGATCGAGTAGTTTCGCAATCTGATAGAGTATCGAAAAAGTCCCCATTCTCATTTCCCCGAGTTATGTAGTTAGAAGATTGAAATTCCAGTTATGTTCAAAATTCACTCTAGCTTTTGAGCATGTTAGAGCTTTAGGTTCTAGAGCTATCTAAGGCTATGTCCAGCATTATTCGGATGCGGATGCGGAAATGAGACTTTTTACGCATCATGGGGCGCATCGTAAATTTGACAGTACCAGCAGCTTGCACGTCGAGAGACGCATCGATGCTAAGAGGAGAGAAAAGTCATAGCTTTGCGCATTGTGTAGGCACCTCTCCCAAAATGCGAGACCACATGTGCAGTCCGTTGGGAGAGCTACAGTTTACATCCATTGCTCATAATGCACACCCAGGAGCATATATGCATCCCGCTGGGCATAGCCTAAGTTCCCCGTAGAATGAGGTTTCACCCTATAATTAAACAGTGGAGGCCATAATGATGAATGACAAGTAGAGTAGCATGAAAAGCCCATGTCTAATATGCCGGTACATCAGGGTAAGTGACGGCAAATTGTTGGTAAGAGTATCATCAATGACTACATGAGGAATTAGGTATGGCGAAAAGGGAGAGAAAAATGCTTTAGAAATGTTTTTGGAAAGGTTGGCCCATGTGCTCGAGTTGGTAGAACTCTTGGGAGTTGGCAATCGTTGAAAAAGGGTAAAACTCTGTTCCACGCGTTGTCCGACCTAGAGGGTGGACTATCAGCAAAGCTACCCAGAGAGTGGAGAGACACAATGTTTTGTGTCTTGTGCTAAAGTTTGAACGGTGGACTATCTAGGCTTGGGGGCAAACTGTCCATGAGACCTTTCTAGTGGCGAACAATGTCTAGGAACTATCTGAGTCCAGATATGTTTGGCCAACATACTATTTGCACCCTTGCACTGACTATTCATCGGTCACTAACTAAGTTGCCTACACGATTTTAATTGAAATATATTCGTTGTTGTTCTATTGTAGACTTTCTGTGAATTGAACTATAGATTGTCCACAAGTGTGTAGATTCTTCAAAAAGTTCAGTAATGACTACTTGTCCTCTCTCTCCTCTATAAATAGAGCACTTGGGGATGTGTTTTCCAAGTGTAGCGCTTAGCCTTGGTCCTCTACTCATATGCGGTTGATAGCGAGATTGATTCTAGTGCATTGCCTTCAGTGGCACTAGGTGGTCGAGTTGCAGCCAGTGTTGCTTGTTAAGTCGTGGAGGCTGCCACCTCTTAGATGGCTTGGAGGTTGTGGCTCCATGGAAACCCACGTGAAGTTGTGTGTGACTGGGAAGAAGGCATTATATAGAGTATTGTGCTCACCCACAGGAGATACAAAGAGCAACACTAGTAAAGTAAGGTTGGAAAAGCATTAAGTGGTCAGCCATATCAAGTGCTAAAGCTCAAGTGTATGCATTCCACGTGGGAGAGTGTGACTTAAGAGTCACCATTGGTAAAAAGGGTCAACTATAACCTTGGGCTTGTCTCAACATAGAGTAAGCGGTTGGCAAACCACCGAATCTCAACAAAAAACATCATGTCAACATTTGTATTCCTATTGGTTTGCAACTATCTAACACTAGCTTATTCATTCTTGTTCATATTTGA
The DNA here is from genome assembly GCF_902167145.1 of Zea mays. Classification (NCBI taxonomy): domain Eukaryota; kingdom Viridiplantae; phylum Streptophyta; class Magnoliopsida; order Poales; family Poaceae; genus Zea; species Zea mays. Next base: position 127,596,941 of record NC_050105.1, on the reverse strand, counting down.
GCTATTTCTTATTGTTGTTCTTGTAACTAGTTTACTTATGTAGTGAAGTAGTTCTTCTTTTTTGCTTGTAAGCTTGTGTAGCTTCATAACTTTACTTGACTTATGTAGTTAAGTTGTTTACCTCACTAATCTAGCTTGTGTACATTTGCTAAGTTGAGTAGTGCTAGTGTGCTTAGGCTTGCTGCACTTTGCTCACTAGTGTGTGTAGGAGCTCCCAAATTGTTTGAGTACTAGTTGCATAGGTTTGTGTGACCTTGCCAGGTATAATTGTGTAGGTGAGCTCTATCTAGTCTAACACCTTAGTTGTTTAACTAAGATATGTACAAGGTGCTAGTAATAGAGAGTGGGGGTATAGTCCTAACTAGACCGACAAGTTTAATTCTGCTACACTAAAGGTTTATGTTTTTTAAAAATACTTTTCACTCCCCTAGTCCATTGTCCACTATCTCAACCCTACAAGTGGTATCAAAGCTCGGTATCTCATTTGTGTCTTAACCAACCCGAGAGGATGGCATCTAATAAACTAGATCCAGACATTTTTATGGTAGAAACTTTTTATGATAGAAAATTTATGTGGCTAGTTACTTTCATAGAACTAGCCTTCAATTATGGTGGATCCTGAATAGAGACGACAACACAAAATTCCTCATCGAGGAATGGCTCCCCATTCCCATCCCCATGGAGAGAAAAATTCTCTGTCCCCGTTCCCGTGCACACTCACGGGGAAGATTTTTCTCCCATCCTCAGCCCCATTGGGGAATTTATCTCTGCGGGGAATTTGTCCCCGTTAGTATGTGCAATATTTAGAGAAAAATTTAAATTGATTATGTCAAATTAATATAAACAGAACAAATAAAATTTAAAAAAACCATATACATCTACTTTAGAGTTTAGTTTGCTATTTTCTAATAGGGTATGTATTGAGTTTTTAGTATAATTATAACAAGTAAATGAACTAATTTAGATCAAGAAAAGTTTGTGAGGCGGGTATGCAGGGAACGAGGATGGGGGATGGTTCCTAATCCCTGTCCCCGCAGACCCTACAAGGACTAAATTTTCCTCGTTTCGATCCCCGTGGGGACAAAATTACTCCCATACTCGTCCCTCAATAGGGGAATTCTCTGTGGGGAATCAGGATCGGGCCCCCATTGCTATCTTTAATCCTAAACGTAAGTTTTTCTAAGCCCTTGGATGAGAAGAGGAAATACCTCACCCAAGCAAAAGAGAAATGTCTAGATCTCAAACATTAAGATTCTAACGTTTTTTATAAATACTTGAGTAATTAGATCTTTGGAGAAATCATGACCATGAAGGTTGTCCATGAAATTTGGACCTATCTTAATTCAATATATGGAGTAACTTAATTGATAATAATAGTGTTCACAAGAAGGAATGATGTTTGAGGGTGATGAGCACACCAATTACAAGGAAACTGTTGATGGGTGCTCCACCTCAAGTGAAAATCAAGTGATGATAATGTCTCTATCTCAAGTTCATTTGAAGATGATGATTGTTCATGCTCGAGTTATGAAAGTGATGCTTCTATAAGCCCATCACATTCACCATGTTGCTTCATGTCACTAGGTGACACAAGGATATCTAATGCTAATGTGATTCATCATGTCTATTCATATGATGAGCTTGTAGATAAACTAGTTAGCATGAACATACTTTTAGAAAATGAGATGTCTACGATAATGAAATTGGAAAATTTAAAATCATTTCTAAAGAATGCTTATGAACAACAAAAAACTTTATGTTATCACTTGTCCACTGGAGGAGCTAAATTTGACTCACAAGGAGCTTAACGTTGCTCATGAGGACTTGAAACTAAGTATGTATCCACCTCTTGCGATAACATTTCTATACCCTTGTGATATAGAAAATAAGTATGTCTCCACCTCTCGCGATGAATTATTATCTATACCTTGCTAACCCTTGTGATATAGAAAATAAGTATGTCTCCACCTCTTGCGATGATTTATTAGCTATACCTTGTTCTTCACAAATTGATGTTTGCTCTTCATTGCCTTTTGAGACTAACCTTTTAAAGGAGAACAATGAGCTCGACAAATTAACTGAAGAATTTGAGCAAAAAGATTGAGAGTTTACACCAAAGTCACCTTTGAGCATATGTTATAAATCAAAGAAGCTATGATGTGTCCTTGGATTCAACACGAGTAGTATCAAAGGCAAAAGATGGGGCAAGAAAAGATGTGCAAGAGAAATGAAGCTACAAGAAGAAAATAATCTTTTTTTATTTCATGTGCTATTAATGTTGTAAGATGGGTCATATTGCAAAACATGTCCCAACAAAGAAAAGCTCAAGTTGAAGAAGGGAGAGAAGCTAAAGCATGCGAAGTGCTCCAAGTGCCACACTTGGGGTCACCTCACCTCAATTTGCCTAACCAAAAATCTAGTGAAACCATAAGTGAAGTCACAACCAAAGCTACAAGTTGAGCAAAACAATCACCAAGATCTAATCAAGATCAACTATGAAGATCTGATTATATCACCGACATTTTTTAAACTGAGTCTCATGACAGCCCACTCGAACAACCCAATAAAGCTTGTACATATAAAGGTCGTTTTGGACGCATCTTTCTCAGCCATTAAAATTTGATTATATCCAACATTACCATCAAGAAAGATAATAACTTTATTTCCTGATGCATTATTAATTAACATGTCGGCTACATGCATAGGATATTCATCTTTAGGAGTAGCTCTATTTAGATTTGGGAAGTCAATACATACCCTGAGCTTACTTGAATCCTTCTTCTCCACCGACACAATATAGAGACCCACTCCTCATATCCGCGAGGCCTAATAAAGTTAGCTTCCAAGAGCCGGTGAATTTCGTTCCTAATGCTAGGGAGTAAGTTCGGACGAAATGACCTTAGTATTTGTTTAAAGGGCCTGAAGCCATGCTTAATAGGTAACCGATGCTCCAGTAGCTCTCGACTTAATTTTGTCATCTTAGTGTAGCTCCAAGTAAAGCAATCAGAATATTCTTTTAATAAGCCGATCATTTAATCCCTAGGATCGATTTCTAGGGTCTTGTTTACAAAAGTCGGTCTGTGAGTTTTACCATCTTCTATGCCAATCTCCTCCAAAGGATCAGCCAATTTAAACCCCTGCCCTAGGTCAATATCTCTAAACTCTTCTATTGTGCTTACCTCGAAAGAGTTTGAGGTTCTCTACGCATTCGCGGACTATCTGGCCTCAGGGACTGGACTGTCTGTAACAATGGACTCTCTCTACGGCCCTCTCTTGCGGTCACCGGACTATCCGGCCTTAGGGGACAGACCATCTGCGGGGTCATCAGACTATTCGACCTGAAGGGTCTGACCATTCATGACATGGCCTTCGCTTTGTGGCGTTGTCTGGTGTACCTCGAACCGTCCGTCCTCAGGGGCCGGACCGTTCATGTCCTAGCAATTATCACTTATGGGTGTGTCCATCATTTTAACCTTATTTATGATTTAGTCGATTCTCCATCAACTCTAACATTATAGTGATGAACCCTCTCCTACATATGCTTATGAACTGGTAATTAGAAAAATCAACTCCTGTGAAACATGTGATAGTCTCATAGGTCCAAAGTACAGGGGCATCAGCTATGGCAATGCAAGCCGATGCATCATCATCACATCATGTACCTATTCTACATCATCGTTTACCCATTGCAATAGCATTTGATATAAAGTAGAAGGTTTACATTGATTTGTATGGATCCAATCTATACATAAGATTAGACTATAATTTCCTTCTATGTCGGCGACAAAGAAAGCAGCAGCAAGGGTCTTTGTCCCGCTTGTTAATTCAGCGGACGTGACTTCCTTGGCCTTGATAGAACTGTCGCTCCCAACGCCATTGAGCATCATATTAGTCTTAACTAGTTCGTCATCCCGCTTCCCTAATTTTCTGTACAATGAGTAAGGCATTAAATTCATGGTTGCCCCACCATCTAGCAATCAATTCTCTATTGATATGAACGCACACAAAGAGTGGTTTTAAATGATTGACCGATTCTTTTGGCTTGGTGAAGGATGCCTCTTTAGGACCAAATCCAACTGAGCAACCACAGGTTCATCATCCCCGATGATGGTGTAATCGGTTGAAAATGTAATCACATTAACATCCATACCTGGGTGCTCAGGCAAGGCTCCGTGTCGACTAGGTCCTCTCCTAGTAAATCGTCCTCCTCAATGTTGTCTTCATCCAGAGGTGTTGGCACGTTGTTGGAGGCTTCCTGGTGGGGTGTGGATGATCCGGACTTAGGGATCGAACGGTCCACTCCTGGTTCGAACAGTCCGGCTTCTGGAGCCGAATTGTCCGTGATACCTACAGGGACCTGCACATCTGATTTTTTGTTTTCTATTTTTTCTAGTTGCTTGAGTTACTTCGACAGTCTTTGGTGTCCACCTCTTTTGTGGTGGCGGGTGCTGCAGATGTGTGTCATTAAATATTTTTCCGCCTCTCTTTCTTTGCTTTCTTTTGCTCTTAAGCGTTCCGATTTGCGCTTTTGTGAACATGTTAGTCCCGATCAGCACCATCGGGGCATGGAGTATTTTGGGTCAACTGTTTTACTTGTTGCTCCTGTGTCTGCTCCTCTGTATTTCCCCTCGTCTATCTTGGTCGATTTACCAAAAAATCATCGGCCCTTCATTGTTCCCCTGTATGACGACATCTATTGTGCCTATCTTGATGATATCTCCATTTGTTGTTCTTTTGGCGCCCGTGGATATTTTCTCTCCATACCCCCTGCCGGATTGGCCGGACTTTGTGTCCGAGTAGTCCGGCATCCTTGTTGGACATGTGCCTGATGACTAGATTGAGGAGGACTCAATCGGTCTTGTACTGGTGGCGCCAACCTGTCAAATATGAAAGTTTGGGGTCCCCCCAAGTGGGATACGTGGCATCCCATAAGGATATGGTGGCAAGCCCCACATCTATTTAGGACATAAGGTGGCAGTAGGTATGCATATTGATATGGCACATGTGGATATGGGGTGGAGGTGTCCATGTAAGTGCATTGAGTATTAATTGGACATTGTTCCTAGGTGGCTCAATAGATTCTACCTGCCTCTCATGAGGAGGTGAATGAGGTCATTTTGCTGGCTGATTGTTGGGACCAGCCTTATTTTTCACATAATTGGATAATAATTGATCAAAGGTTGGGTTGGCTTTGACTTGCCGACCTGATGCTTTAGATGTGTTGGTCTTCCTGCAATAAATTTTGGTTGTTTCATCGGCCTCCCGTGGGTCACCAATGATGATCTCTTTTCCTTTGTCCTTATCGACTGCACTAGGCCGAACCATAACTTTTTTTATCATCAAAACTGATCATGTTCATTGGAAAGAGTTTTGTGTCCACATGCATTTCTTAAGATCGTCAGCAGATGGAATAGTATAATTTATTTTAATGTTGCTGCTCTTGAGTAACTCATCAAATATTTTGTCACATTTGCCAACATTAAATGTAAATTTCACCTCTTCTTATTGTTTATTTTGAATCGACTGCAGAGAAGACCAAACTGGAGATTTGGCCTGCTGCGGCCAAACCATCTCAACTGCGTACACTTCTTGTGATTCATCGTCTGAGCTACTCTAGTCACATTCTACCACATGGACGTTGTGACGAATAGCTTTAGTAGTATCTTTGCTTCGTCTTTCACAAGCCAATCTAGTGTAATTGAGTAAGCGTAAAAAATTGAATGCCTTCTATTTTTTCTTTTAAATAGTATTGCATTCCATTAAAAGCTAATCCCGCTAGTTGTTTTTCTACAAGGTAAATTTGGAAACATCGATTTCTTATGTCCTAGAACCTCTGGATGTAATCATTAACCGATTCATCATTCCCTTGTTCTAAAGGTACTAAGTCTACCAGGTCTAACTCATAATCACCAGAGAATAAATGATCATAAATTTGTTTGCTCTAAATCTCCCCACGAAAAATAGAGTTAGGAGGTTGTGTGGCGTACCACGCGAATGCAGGCCCAGTCAGAGACAAATAAAATAAACGAACGTGGAACGCCTCTGTATCGGCCAATCCTCCTAACTGTGCTTGGAACTGGCCTATGTGCTCGTGCGTGCTTTTACCTTGGTCATCCAAGAATTTTGTGAATTCGGGTATCCTTGTTCCCTAGGGGTATGAGTGATAATTAAATCGACTGTCATAAGGTTTCTGATATGACTGTCCCCTAGGGTTCATACTAACTTCGAGCTTCTCTCGGAATGCCCCAGCTATTTCTTCCTCACTATGTCAATGGCAGCCAGTGATATCCTACCGACCCTTTGGTCTATTAATGGTGTGGGCATTTGTGTATTATGTTGCCTACATGCCTAGGGGTTTAGGTTCTGTGGGGCATTAATGCTTGCCCTCGGCGCTTCAAATAGCTAGTCATCCTTTTCCAGCCTCCTAGGGGCGAAAACTGATCTCCCCCACACATCTGTGGGTGGTGCTATGGTGTTGAGGAGCCATAGGGAGTATTGGGAAGCTTGACTGAGACGAGTATACACATGGGTGATAAAAATTTGCATCATGTTCTGTATACGCACGAACTGTCTAGCCATGTACGCGGACGGTCCGGCCGTGTAGGCGGACTGTTCTTGCAGGTCTGCTAGGGTTTGCGTAGAGTACGGTGGCCCTGACACATATTTTGGTGGTTCAGACCAAAAAATGGGGCCAACCGTTGCAGGCCTGGACGTCCACACTCACGTGCGGACGGTCCAGCTATGCGTAGATCAGTGGATTTACCCTTGATCTACGTAGAAGGTTGTAGTTGTTCGGGATATGTGTTCATCAGCATCCCGTAAAGCGGTTGGGATTGGTCGTGCCAATTTCCAACCGATGAATCATGCATATTTTCCTTGGTTTCAACCTCGTACGTGGGAAAATTAGCAACAACGGGTTAATCAAATGCACGTGCTAGCCTTTTGTAATCATCTTGCATACCCTCTATTATTTGTTGCATTTATTCTCGTTGCTCGTCTATGTAAGATCTAAGAGATTAGATTTTGTTTGTTTCACTTACTTTGGGGTAGCTGCAATAGGTCGGAGCGAAGTCGGATCAGTCGTCCACTGTCGCATGACCTTATAATTCCTGACCACCTTGAAGTTGGCTAGGAATTTCGCATGCGCTTCCTTGATCAGTTGTTCCTTGTGTTCCTCAAAATTCTGCTAATCTTCAGCCGACAGAGTCTCCATAGTCGGCTCGATGACGTTGGAATTATCCTTTAAACCGACCATTAGGGGTCGATCTGATAGATCTTCATTCCTTGTCCCCAGCGGTGTTCATTCAGAAGATTTATAATACTTCGTTTTTCAGATAATAAACAGAATTGCACCATGTATGTTTGTGTTTGTTCCTATCTCTAGAAAACAGCAAGCATCATCAGTGTTCAAATCCCAGATGATAAATCATGAGGTCAAGGATTGACTCAGGTAATGTTTTTTATAGGCAATAGGAGTGGTTCACCTACATACTAATTAGGCTGCGTTTGGTTCCCATGGGATTTTTAGAATCCAGATAAAAAAGATCTCATAATGAGTCAAACACATTAGATATTATGCATAGGGTAGTGTGTTTGTATCTAAAATCTATAGAATCTAACTTCAACTGAATTCTGGAATAGTACATTGGATTCTGTGCAAAATGAGATTCCAAAAATCTCAAGCAAACCAAACGCAGCCTTAATTAATATACATATTAGGAAAAATAAAGAAAGCAAAGCCTCAGTGCAACAGATCAAGAAACAAGGAAAAATACATAATTTAGTAGCCATGTTTGTATGAGAGGAAGGTAGGCCTTTTTAGCACAATGGAAAATGGATAACAATCGCAAAAGTGTCTTTAAAAATATCTTTGCATTAGGGTGTAGTTGGTTGCATCCCGCTTAAGGTGAAATTGTTTCTCAATGACCAAATACTCTAGCACGTAATGATTATGGTTCATCTAAATTTGTCATAGTACATGAATGACCATCACTCTCTTATGCTTGTTGTTGTGATAATTCATATCCTATGCTTCCATTAGAAGAATAGTATCATCATCATCATATTGCTTACATGTGATGACTCCCTAGAACAGATGTGACACAATCCCCTTAACACCCTCTTCCAAAGCATCCGCAGCCAGATTGACAAGAAAAGGATATAAATGGTCCCTTTGTGTTAGTGCCTGCAAGTTGCAAATAAGTTCAATTTCTCTATTAATGTTCACACATATTGTCGCTCCTTTGATGATAATCTTGGTAGTGTTGATAAGTCTTTTTATGGAACCTTTCTTCACCATTTTGTTTTTCACTAAGACATAATTAATATATTATCATAAGCCTTTTCAAAAGCAATCTTACCTTTTTTAACTTATTTTGTCCGAGCTCATGTATGATATCAATTACATATGGTTTATGTATTAATGCAATGTGACTCTTGCTGATTAGTTATTAGTTTGCTAGGCCAGATAGTCAGTACCTCACCAACTTGGCAAAAATCTTAAAACAAAACTAACATTCATTATGAATCTGTATTTCCAAATTGTCTAGCATTATTTTCAATCTAGCTATAACCATGTATTCTACATAAAAATCATTGATCATTGTCATCACCTCCCCTTTATTGATTTATCATTAGGCCTTGTAGAATGCAGTACCAAACCCATCATGTCTAGATGCAGATTAACTTTTAAAATTGAAACAGAGGGAGTATTTATGAGAGTGTTGCATTGCTGATCTTAATTGAACATGCCCAAGATGTTGGATCAAGATCCAGGGAACATAAGGATCTCGGTACCTACACCAAACACCTGGGTGGGCCTATTTATGCATGCCTGGGAGGGAGAGATTACATGTAAACTCTAAGAACAACATGTTTAGTTGTCTAACGAACACTATTTTATCTGTATCTGTGTTGGGAGTGCTCATGGAAAGCTGTCGGAGTTAAATTCCAGCCGGATGGCAGAAAGCACCCGTCTAATCCTTGGAACAAGGGGTTGTCTAGGGTTAGCCTGAGAAGGAGTTCCAAAAACACACGTGGGCAAGGTTCACTAAACCGGATCCCTAGCTAAAACCGATCGGGACCGATATCCGATTAATCGTGATAAATCCGTAGAGGCTAGTAGAAATCGACCGAATTCCAAATCAACACGATTTTTGAATTCAAACGACTCGAGACCAATTAATTGGTTCATAAGATCGATTAATCAGTTGCTTACCTGATAAACCGGCAACAAAGGTGCAACAATCAAACCACTTGTTTTTTGACAAATAAAGCACATTGAGATCCTATAATTTGAATAAAAGATGACCCAAATATTATCACAAGTCCAATAACAATATTTAGCAGTTTAAATACATTACATGCCATTGTTTCATAGTTCACAAACAAAATCAAAGATACAATACATCCCTGGGTGAAGATCATCCGCACGGGTGTGTATTCCAATGATCTTGTGCCATATTATACTCCTTCGTTGAGAGTAACGTAATAAATTTCTCATGCATCAATTTCGTATTGTACCGACCAAGTCTGTCTGGTCCACGTAGAAGTCGTACTCCACGAGTCCACCAACATTTGGTAGTATATGTGAAATGTATTGGGACTCTTGGTACCATGGACTTTTATCTCCACTATCGATCTCGTCACCGCTTGCCACTGCTTTCTTTCCTTTCTTTCTCGTTTTTGGTAACATGAATTGCACATTTCGCTTACCAACGTGAGTGTCTCCCACATTTTTCTTAGCCCACTCAAACAAATTTTCCCTTGAAGTGCCTCCAGCCACGATGCTTGATGGTAATGGGGTGTCACTCTCGGTGTCCATCTCATCTGAACATCTTTTTAGGCAAATAAAGCACATTGAATCTGGGATATATATTGTCCCCGTGTTCCCAAACCGGATCGATCCGATCTAAAATCCCCGCAAATAACAATAATATTAACTATTATTACCTTTAGCAGCACCAATGTTAAAAATATTTGAAGTTAAAAAGGAGAAAATTCCCAAAACCTAGCTACTAGAGCCTAGAGGCTCCTGGTTTATCTTTATCTAGTACCGATTAATCTGCTAGCAAGGGCGGCTAATGAGCAAAATTGCCCGATTTATCTCCTTTTTATTTTTTTGGAACATGTTTGATTTTTAGTTTGAAATATGCTGTGTGTTTTCAAATTTGGTTTCAGTGAGAAGTCTTAAAATAGTCCATAGTATTTATAGAAAATTTGGCGGCAATTTTTTAAAAATTTATAAAATATCCCAAAATCAAATGGGTAAATTGGTGATACGGCCTTACCCACCGCCACCAATTTATCGGCCGGTTAGCCTAATTAATCGAACGTATCTCGACCTTTTCACGAGGGTTTATAGTGGTTCGGACCATCAGAGCGTAATACCCTACGTGCACTTGCAAGTTGTATTGCTGAGAGTTTTTTTTGAAGTGAAGGTACTGTAGGAAGGACCTACAATAATTTTATTAACTCAAAAGGCTAATGTCGAGTAATGCAAATTACAAAGAAAGGAAAGAAAAAAAGGAAGGATTACAATACAGAATTCTGCAACCAATTACTAATTTCCTCTTTGAGAGAAGGCTTGACTCGATGACACACCAGGAACATTTCTTTCATAAACATTTCCTTGCACTCATTAATTATGGGTGGAATCTCATTGAAAATCCAATTGTTTCTGCTCTTCCAAATGCACCACGTCATAATGATGACACTTTCCAACCTCCATGGGACTTGCCATCTCGTTCTAATCCTCAGCAAGGTATGAAGTAGATCCGTTGTTCGAAGCGGACAGATGTCCAATAGTAACCAACATCTCCAAGCAAAGTTGCATCTAAAAAAGATGAATAATTGTATCTTCCATCTGAAGAATACAGTTATCGCAAGTGAAAGAGTCCAATGGAATTGAACGCCGCCTGAGGAAAGAGCGGATATTCAATCTATTTTTAAGCAGCAACCAGAAGAACACCTTGTGCTTAGGTTGACATTTGGATTTCCACAGCCAGGAAAAGAGGGGGTGAGTCGGTTGGTTATCGATCATCTGAGAGTAGGCCTTCTGAGAAGAAAACAAACTGGAAGAGGCAATGCAGAGCCATTTATCATTGTGATCATGCAACTGAAGATTTGTTAGAATGTCTTGTAAAGCAAGAAGCTGCTCAAACTCTTCGGCAGACATGGGAGTGTGAAACATTTCATTCGATGAAGCCAGCCTTGCTTGAAGAATGGTGATGTCTTTGAGAGAGGCAAAAGACCAAAGCTCCAGGAATCTTACATATTTGCACAAACCATCCCAATTATCATGCCACAGAAGTGTAGTTTTTCCATCTCCAATCTCCACCCGGGCTAGTTCCTTAAATACGTCTTGAATTTTGAGGATATATTGCCACCAGAATGAACCAACGGGTTTAACTGAAGCTAAAGAATTGTTGTAATGATTGGCCCAGATAATGTTAACCCACAGAATGTTGGTTCTATTAAAAAATTTTATGGAGACCTTTCATAAGAAGAGCTTTGTTTTGCAACTCAAGGTTTATGACACCTAGCCCCCCTGGGCTTTTGGTTTGCAGACTGCTTTCCAAGCGACTTGAGATGGTTTTTTTTGCATTTATGTCTGCTCCTCTCCAAAGGCAGTGCCGTCTGAATTTGTCAATCTGCTTGATCACTATTTTTGGGAGTTTCAGGGTGCACATGAAATATGTTGGGAGAGAGGAGAATACCGCATTGACCATTTGTAATCTGCCAGCCTGAGATAAAAAGATAGAAGTTGATGCGAGTCTTCTTTCGATCTTCTGAATGAGGGGGAGGAACGCTCCCAAGTTGGGTTTTTTAAGTCCCAAAGGAAGCCCGAGATACGTGAAAGGCATAGTTCCAACCTTGGAGTGAAACGTATTTGCTAAGATTGCCAATTTCTGATCTGAGACATTGATGTGATAAATATTAGATTTGTGATAGTTCACATGGAGGCCTGTGGAATCTGCAAATGAATTAAGCATCGCTTTGAGGAAGAAAAGTTGTATAGGACAAGCCTCCAAGATCAAAATAGTGTCATCTGCATATTGAATAACCGGGAAGTCAGCCCCACATGAATGCGGGATTGGGAGGTTGAGGATGCCACAGTCTTTAGCCTTGTTAACAATTGACTGAAGGAGATCTACTGCCAGGACAAAGAGAAGAGGGGACAGGGGGTCCCCCTGTCTAACCCCGCGCCTACAGTGAAAACGTCTTCTAGGGACACCATTTAAAAGCACTTGGGATGTACCAGATCCTAAAATCATTGAAATCCAGTGGATCCATTTGGCCCCAAAACCCTTATGCCTCAATATGTCAATGATAGCCGCATGCTCTAATTTATCATAAGCTTTTTCAAAATCCAGCTTTAGAATCACCATTTCTTTACCCGACTTGTGATAGATAGAGATGTATTCAAAATCCCATGCTAAGCAATCCTGAATTGTCCTTGCCTTCAAGAAGTCGTATTGATTCTGGTGGACTAATTTGGTAATCACCAACTGAAGACGATTAGCAAGAAGCTTTGTCAGCACTTTCACACTTGTGTTGAGGAGGGATATCGACATGTAATCTCCCACCGAGGCAGGAGAGTTGTGTTTAGGGATGAGAGTCACATAAGATCCATTGATGCTATCCTTGCAGATTGATCCATCATAGAATTTATCACAAAGCTCATAGAAATTTGAAGCAATCACCAGCCAGCATTTACGCACAAAATCCATGTTGAAACCATCAGGGCCTGACGACTTATTTGTAGGCAAGTTTTTGATGATCTGGTCTATCTCGCTACGTGAGAAGGGCATCTCCAATGATGACATGTTGCTAACTGGCTGAATCAGTGTAGACAAGTTGAATACCATAGACGTTTGTTGAGAGGTCCCCAATCTATCTTTGAAGGTTTAGAAGAGCACATCTTCTTTGTCCACATGAGAGGTAACAGCAATGCCATTATCGTCTTCGAGGGACAAAATAAGGTTATGACGATGCTTGGTAGTGGCATTTACGTGAAAAAAATTCATGCTAGCATCCCCCAAAGTAGCCCATTTGATTTGGCCTCTCTGTTTCCAGTATGTTCGTTGCTTGGAAAGAAGATCATGCAAATGATGAACAAGAACATCCTTAAGATTCCATTCTTGAATCGTTAAGTCTCTGCTTTCCTCAATGAAGTCCATAAGTTGAATGATCATTTCCACCTTAACAATCAACTTAGCTAGATTAGGGAGGGATTTATGCCACCCTTGGATCACCTTTCTTGCCTGTTTGAATTTAGCCATAAGCCGTTTCGCTGGATCCGGCCGAAACAATGATTGAGTCCAAGAACCTTGAAAGATTGAGTGAAAGTCTTCAAGTTGAAGCCAATAATTTACAAATCTAAAAATGGGCGGCTTAGGAACGTTAATTTGGACGTTGACCACCTAGGGAACGTGATCCGAGGCACCCCTAGCCATAGAATGAGCGAAAGTGGCGGAAAAGTTGGAAGACCAAGCCTGTGAGACAAAACACCAATCCAACTTTTCGAGTAAAGGGTGACGTTGCATATTTGACCAAGTGAAGGCTTGCCCTTTGAGGGGAATTTGGGTAAGTGAGAATGAGCCATTTTTTCTGTATCCCATGTGCCCTCACTTTTATAGTCCAATGAAAACACATACAATAATGTTGAGCCTCAACATGTGGACTTCAGCGATCTAGTATTAAATATATACAATATGGAGAAGTATACATGTTGCGGCAGATAGAGATCTTCTCTCTCGGTCGCCGTGCGAGTCCAATGTCACCGTGCTGGCCTCGCGGTCTCACGCGTACCACCGGCGCGGTCTGTGGGCGATCAAGGCTAAGCACGACGGCGCCTTCCCGAAGGCCGAGAAGCCCACCGTGGTCGCCGAGCCCAAGTTTTATCTCGCCGATGACACGAAGCCGCGCAAGCCCAGCACCCGCAAGCCGAAGCCCAGAAGCTTAGGTACCTGTGTGTGGATTGCACCACTTTCTTCAGTATTGTTTGTTCGTCGTGAACTACGAGTCCTAACGGTTACTGGTGCATGCAGGTAGTCAATCACTCCGAGCACCATGCTGATTCTACTCACCGGGAGGTTCATGGGGAAGAGAGTTATTTTCCTCTAGCAGCTCAAATCTGGCTTGCTCCTTGTTACCGGTGAGCCTACGTTAGTCTGAACTGTTTAGTTCGAAGTTCTGTTTGTTGAATTATTGAATGGTGTGTTATAAATGCATTATTTGTCTTGAATAACTACATTAGTTGTTTTCTGTCAACATCTCCTTGCCTTTCTTCTGTAGTGGAACGTTGTAGATTGAACATTAGTCAGTACAGTCGTCTTGGAGTTGAAATGCTTGATGTTGAAGTTAATATTGTCTTGAAATTTGATGACTACTATGGAAATCTGTTTCTGCTATCTGTCTTTGCATTCGATGATGGAAACTACTTGTATTGCAGTGATATTGAATTTTATGGACGTGTTTTATTTGGAAATGAGAGTCTCAATAATTGTGTGTATAGCAAATCCAACACATTGATCAGAAATGGTTGGAACTACTAGAATTTGATTTCAAATTCTGTAAAAGCCCTGTCACATGACCCTTTTTTGTGGGAATAGATTGGGATGAATTTGTCATGAACATTTGTTTTACTGCTTGCATTGATTGTTTCCTTTTCCCACATTGTTTTATAGAATGGGTGAAATCTCCATTGTTTCAACATACAATGATAAATCCTGAATGCATTATCATGCTGTTTTGAGTGTTCTGATCATATATCAACACTGCTTACTTCGAGTAATTTGATGCTATTTCAAACCTTGTTAGATTATCTTTTTACACATATTACAATGTTAATATTGATTTGAGGCAACACCAATTTGACAGATGAATGTACCTAATGGTTGACTAGTACAAGATATTAAAAACTTGGTTTCTGTTTTGTACGATTTAGGAGCTTTTTAAATCAGTTCTTTGCTCGTGCATGTTTTGCACCTATATTAGATGTGTATATATTGAGCAGTTGCTCCTTAATTGTTTATGCTATAGTAGGTTTAGTATATGCATTATTTCTTTCTCGCATGCTATTACTAGCTACTAAGGCATCATAAAAACATGAGCAGGTTATGAACTCCTATTAGGTGCCGTTTGGTTCATGAAATGTAACATAAATGGTAATGGTAATGATTCACACTCAAATACCGGCGGTAATGGTAATGATTCACACTCAAATACCGGCCGATCCAACTTGGTTGGTCTGCAACTCAACTCAGTCGATTCACCAGAACCCTAGCGCGTATCATGGTGCCCGTGCCCCCCCACACCCACACCTCCACCACCGCCCAGCCACCTGACGTGAGATGCGGATCAACTCCCCCACCACTCCACCCGCCGCCAACCCCCACCACCACCACTCCACCCCGCTGCTGCATCCGCTCCACGACGCTCGCCCGTACCGTCGCGGCCAGGAAGCACTACCACGAGACGCTCGATGCCGCCTTCCGTGTGCTCGAGGAGGAGGCCACGGACGCCACGTGAGGCAATGAAGGATGAGGGGTGGCGTTTGTAGGAAGATGGGTCAGCCACGAGGAGATCCCAACCAGCTTCACCCACATGCTTTGCGTCCGCCTCCCCTCCTGCACCTCGCCATTCTTCCCCTCCCACACCTCGAGAAGCACTACAGGTTTCACCTGCCCGTTCTCCTGCCCCAGGAACCGCTAGATCTGGGGGTACTACAACGGTTTGGCGGTGGTGGAGGAGGGCGACGACCACAGTATGAGTTGTGATGATTCTAATTGTTCCTTTGCTGGATCCAAATTATACACTATAATTATGTATTGTGATGATTCTGTGTTGTCTTAAAGAATAAACATCATATGAGTTGTCCCCAAATGGTAACCAAACTCAGACTCATTTTTGGATTGTCTCTGATTACCTCCTGCATCAGATGAGGGCGCTTTAAAAGTGCTCATCTGTTGAAATTCAAGAGTGATGTCAATACTCATATTTTCCCAAGTTAGTTGTGTGCACTTCCAAAGTTCCATGCTTCTATTCAAGCTTTATAAAGTTGTGGTTTATTTTGGCCAGATGTTCTCAGGTATGATGTTTCAGTTTTGGTGTCAGAGTGATTTTACTCAGCACTTATATAATAGATTTCACAAATCTATATGCAATGTTTCTCTCGTGCAAGAAGAATTTGAGTTATAAAAACAATCCCCTTTTTTGCCAAAAGCTATGTTGAATGCATACTTATTCTGGTGCCTTAATAGGTTCCATAGAAGTGGAAAGATCAAACAAATATTTAGGGTTGATAACTTAGAGGTAATGGCCGAGCACGCTTGTGAAGATAAATACGCCAGTGTTGATTTATTTTGTGCTCTATGCGACAATGGAGGTGAAATTGTAAGGTGTGTGTGTGTGTGTGCACTTTACCCATTTTTTATCTACTATCCATTATATGTTTCCTGCCAAGACGAGAGATATATTTAGAATGCTCCATGACACCTTAGGCGACAGAGCTTTTCAATCTCAGTTCAACTAATGAAATTTAGTCACTAGCCATGTTAGGTTTATTTTGTACTTGCTGGAATAAATTATATATATATATATATATATTATATATATATATATATTTTCTTGTTTGTATGGATTTTTTCCTCAAACTAGTTTGTATGAATTTCTTCGTGTGCTGCATTTTTTATCCACTATTTTATTTTGGAAGACATTTGTATTGGTTTTGTAGTGGCACACCCATATTATTTAAGGCATGTGCCACTAGATCTGGGATTCTGGAATAAACATCTCATAAGAGGTGGTTATGTTGTGGTCATAGCAGTATGTTCCTATGTGCTGTTGTCATTCGTATGATCTCCTTGATTTATATGCCAGTGTGTTTTATATGATCTTATATGCCAGTACTTTTGTGTATAATTCACAGAAAAGTCATATATTCACATATGGTGCTTCTGGAACAATGCAGCTGTTATCAGGGGTGCTTTAAGAAGCAGCCTTCTGAAGCCAGAATCTATGTTGGCGTCGCCTGTTTCATTGTGTTCATGATGATCCTTTCAGTAATATGACTTTTTAGGTAGTAAAGGAAACGTTTTTGCTCTGGTTTTTGCAAGAGGTTTGCACATAAACATTTTTATGTGTTGCTGGTCCACGGTGTCATCCCCGAGGCCGCATCCGCAGGTCGCGCCGACCTCGCGCTCCAGTTCTTTCGTCCTGCTATTGTAGTTTTGTATTTTTTAGATTAATATAACCTGCCACAGGTCTAGATCAAATCAATTTTGTGGCTGAGTGCACCCACCACCACCGATACTTGGATTAATGGCATAAACACTTAATTAACAGGTACTTCCACTATTCTCTTGTTAGCCTGTTTGATTGTTCTAGTGGATTTGTTTGGCAAATTGAACAAGGATTTGTTTGGCTTCCAAATGGTTTGTTGGTCCTAAAATAATCAGAATCACATGACAACTGTGCTAGAGATAATTGTTAGGATTTCTTGGCAAGCGAGGCCGGAGTTTGGTAGTTTTAATAAAATTTCCTTTTGACTTAATGATATGTTTTGAAGATCAAAACTTATACAAATTCGTAAACAACTGATAGTGATCCCTTTTCTGATTTCTGCATATGCTGACTGAACTGCGCATAAAACAGGGCATCAAGATGATCCTTCCAGTAATAGGCCTTTTTAGGTAGTAAAGGAAACGTTTGTGCTCTGGTTTCTGCAAGAGGTTTGCACATAAACATTTTTTATTGCAGTTTAGGCTCCAACCTTTGGTTGATAAACACTCTCACCATAAGTAACGAAGGAATAAGAATAAATGATGGGAGATACAAGAATATTAAAATGAATAAATGTTGTGACAGATTGTAGGAGAGCAACATGAGCTAAGTGAATGCATAACTCTACTATTATATTATATCATTCCTCTCAATCCATGTCTTTTAACTGGTGAATCATTTAGGTTTCTGTTTGATTTACTTATGCTTGTTCTGATGTGTCTTTATGCTTTATACAGGCTTACACAGACCTGTTTTAACAAGAGCCGGGCAGCGATGCTTCCATTTCGGACCACGACCTAGCTAAAGGCTAATGGTTCCAAGTGTCTGAAGTACCAAAAATAAGGCTAGCTTCTCGTTTTTTGTCATGTCAAAAAAATCGTGTATGATTGCAACAATATTGGCAAAATATCGTTGTACTTTATATTTTGATATACTGTGAACAAAACAAGTGCCCTCTGAGACCATCGTGATTTATGCATTTTCAAACTAAATTTTGCGACACTTCTTGTTGTGTTTTATGCTTCCATTAAAAAACAGTCTTACTGCATTTTACGCCAAATTTATGACATTTTTCGATGTGTTTTACAACAATCTCTTGCGAAGTGAGATTGTGCGCGTGTTTTACACTAAATTTTGTACTCATTTACGCTGTTTTAGCTCACGATTTACGCTGAAAGCATTCGAGCCAGAATCCGCGCACGATCGGCTGCACGCGATTTTCATGCCGTAATTTTGGGCCCCGTTTGCTGTTACAAAACAAATATAGAATTTACGTTAAATTTCATACTCATTTACGTTGTTTTAGATCATGTTTTACGCTAGAATTCGCCTGAGCCAGAACCAGCGCACGATCGGCTGCACGCGATTTTCACGCCGTAATTTTGGGCCCTGTTTGCTGTTACAAAACAAATATAGGATTTACGCTAAATTTCATACTCATTTACGTTGCTTTAGCTCACGTTTTACGTTGGAATTCGCCTGAGCCAGAACCTGTGCACGATCGACTGCACGCGATTTTCACGCCGTAATTTTGGGCCCCGTTTGCTGTTACAAAACAGATATAGAATTTACGCTAAATTTCATACTCATTTACGCTGTTTTAGATCACGTTTTACGCTGGAATCCGCCCTAGCCAGAACCCACGCACGATAAGCTGCATGCGATTTTCACGCCGTAATTTTAGACCTCGTTTGCTGTTACAAAACATATATAGGATTTACGCTAAATTTCGTACTCATTTACGCTGGAATCCGCCCGAGCCAGAACCAGCACACGATCCCAGGGCTTCCATTACCTCCTCCCTATATATATATCCACGCGTAAAACGTGCGCTAAAACAGCATAAATGAGTATAAAATTTAGCGTAAATCCTATATCTATTTTGTAACAGCAAACAGAGCCCAAAATTATGGTGTGAAAATCGCGTGCACCGATCGTGCGCGGGTTCTGGCTCGGGCGGATTCCAGCGTAAAACGTGAGCTAAAACAATGTAAATGAGTTCGAAATTTAGCTTAAATCCTATATCTGTTTTGTAACAGCAAATGGGGCCCAAAATTACGGCGTGAAAATCACGTGCAGTCGATCGTGCGCGGGTTCTAGCTCGGGCGGATTCCAGCGTAAAACGTGAGCTAAAACAGTGTAAATGAGTACGAAATTTAGCGTAAATCCTATATCTGTTTTGTAACAGCAAACGGGGCCCAAAATTACGGCGTGAAAATCGCGTGAAGCCGATCGTGCACGGGTTCTGTCTCAGGCGGATTCGAGCGTAAAACGTGATCTAAAACATCGTAAATGAGTACGAATTTTATCGTAAATCCTATATATATTTTGTAACAGCAAAAGAGGCCCAAAATTACGGTGTGAAAATCGCGTGCAGCCGATCGTGCGCGGGTTCTGGCTCGAATGATTTCAGCGTAAAACGCGAGCTAAAACAACGTAAATGAGTACGAAATTTAGTGTAAAACACGCGCACAATCTCACTTCGCAACAGATTGTTGTAAAACACATAAAAAAGTGTCATAAATTTGGCGTAAAACGCAGTAAGACTGTTTTAATGGAAGCATAGAACACAACAAGAAGTGTCGTAAAATTTCGTTTGAAAATGCATAAATCACGATGGTCTCATAGGGCACTTGTTTTGTTCACAGTATATCAAAATATAAAGTACAACGATATTTTGCCAATATTGTTGCAATCATACACGATTTTTTGACATGACAAAAAACGAGGAGCTAGCCCTGTCTTCGGTACTTCAGACATTTGGAACCATTAGCCTTTAGCTAGGTCGTGGTCCGAAATGGAAGCATCGCTACTCGGCTCTTGTCAAAACAGGTCTATGTAAGCCTGTATAAAGCATAAAGACACGTCAGAACAAGCATAAGTAAATCAAACAGAAACCTAAAATGATTCACCAGTTAAAAGACATGGATTGAGAGGAATGATATAATATAAGAGTAGAGTTATGCATTTAGATCATGCTGATCTACAACAACCTGTCACATCATTTATTCATTTTCAGATTATTGTATCGCCCATCATTTATTCTTATTCCCTCGTTACTTATGGTGAGAGCGTTTATCAACCAAAGGTTGGAGCCTAGACTACAGTAAAAAATTGTTTATGTGCAAACCTCTTGCAGAAACCAGAGCACAAACGTTTCCTTTACTACCTAAAAATGCCTATTATTGAAAGGATCATCATGAACACAATGAAACAGGCGACGCCAACAGAGATTCTGGCTACCCTGCTTTTCCTCCCTGCATATATCACTAGTCAGTTAGATATTTAACAAATCGAGTAGGAGAGCTACCGATAACAAGAGTCAGTTAGATATTTCTGATCTTATGCAATACTAATAAAAACTAAATCACATGACATTAACGATCCTATGCAATACTAATAAAAACAAATCTAGAACAATCAACCCTAGGCCTATGTTTTGACGGATGATGCCACATATGGGGACCAGATGGGAAGACGACACAGATCAACCACTCTGAACAACAGATCGAATCGCTAGAATCATGGATCTATACCTCCAGGTGACATACGAAGCAGTTGGGGCTGAAACGGCGGTGAGCCCGTTGGCGGTGTGGATCTGGTCGGTGGAGGGGAGGCCAAGTCGCCGCAGACACAATGGTTGGCACGCAAGGGGTGCCCTCACAGGGGACGATGCGGTTGGCGTCGCCTGGAGAGTCGAAGTCGAGCATGTTCCTACGATCGTCGATTTCGCTGTCGCGTCGCGGAACACCACCGCCGCTAGGAACAACAGCCGTGCAGTCACGCTGGAGAGTGGGTCCGCACGGAGCAGGGGCAGTCTGGAGATGTAGTACTGACGCTGCGAGGAAGATGAAGATGGGGGAAGAAGAAACTGGCGGTGGCTACGTGCCTTCGAGAGATAAAGATGGGAGCAGTTAGGGTAAAGAAATTGAAAGGGAATTAGGCTTACACCTAGTTTCTAAATAATTTTGGTGGTTGAATTGCCCAACACAAATAATTGGACTAACTAGTTTGCTCTAGTGTATAAGTTATACAGGTGTCAATGGTTCACAACAAAGCCAATTAAAAAGACCAAAGTTGGGTTCTAAATAGAGAGCTAAAAGGCATCCCGAAAGGCTCCCTTGTCTGGCGCACCGGACTGTCCGGTGGCGCACCGGACAGTGTCCGGTGCACCAGGGGACTTCGCATAGAACTCCTCAGCCTCGGGAAATTCTCAGAGCCGGCATGCTATAATTCACCGGACTGTCCGGTGTACACCGGACAGTGTCCGATGCTCCAAAACGTCGCGGCTCTGGAACTTGGCAGCCTCGGGAAATCACAGCGGCTGCTCCGCTATAATTCACCGGACATGTCCGGTGTACACCGGACTGTCCGGTGTAGCTGCGGGGCAATGGCTACTTCGCGCCAACGGTCGCCTGCAACAACAATTAATGCGCGCCAGAGCGCGCAGACGTCAGGCACGCCCATACTGGCGCACCGGACACTCTACAGTTCATGTCCGGTGCACCACCGGACATCGAGGCGGGCCCAGAAGTCAGAGCTCCAACGGTCAGAACCCAACGGCTTTGGACGTGGCTGGCGCACCGGACATGTCCGGTGTGCACCGGACTGTCCGGTGCACCATGCGACAGACAGCCCCACCAAACGGCTAGTTTGGTGGTTGGGGCTATAAATACCCCCAACCACCCACCATTCATTGCATCCAAGTTTTCCACTTCTCAACCACTTACAAGAGCTAGGCATTCAATTCTAGACACACCAAAGAG
Source organism: Zea mays (assembly GCF_902167145.1). Lineage (NCBI taxonomy): Eukaryota > Viridiplantae > Streptophyta > Magnoliopsida > Poales > Poaceae > Zea > Zea mays. The sequence continues at coordinate 127,574,889 of NC_050105.1, read as the reverse complement.
ATCAAATCCTCTCCAATTCCACACAAGTCTTTAGTGATTAGCGAGAGAGATTTGTCGTGTTCTTTTGAGCTCTTGCGCTTGGATTGCTTCTTTTCTTTCTCACTTGTTCTTGTGATCAAAACTCCATTGTAATCAAGGCAAGAGGCACCAATTGTGTGGTGGCCCTTGCAGGGAAGTTTTGTTCCCGGTTTTGATTTGAGAAGAGAAGCTCACTCGGTCCGAGGGACCGTTTGAGAGAGGGTAAGGGTTGAAAGAGACCCGGCCTTTGTGGCCTCCTCAACGGGGAGTAGGTTTGCGAGAGCCGAACCTCGGTAAAACAAATCCGCGTGTCACACTCTTCATTTGCTTGCGATTTGTTTTGCGCCCTCTCTCTCGGACTTGTTTTTATTTCTAACGCTAACCCGGCTTGTAGTTGTGTTTATATTTGTAAATTTCAGTTTCGCCCTATTCACCCCCCCCTCTAGGCGACTATCAATTGGTATCAGAGCCCGGTGCTTCATTAGAGCCTAACCGCTCGAAGTGATGTCGGGAGATCATGCCAAGAAGGAGATGGAGACCGGCGAAAAGCCCACTACAAGTCATGGGAGCACTTCATCGGAAGAGTCCCGTACCAAGAGGAAGGAGAAGAAAGTCTCCTCCAAAGGAAGGAGAAGAAGTCTTCTTCACACCACAAGGAGAAGAAGGAGAAATCTTCTTCCCACAAGCCGCATCGGAGTGGGGACAAGAAAAAGAGGATGAGGAAGGTGGTCTACTACGAGACCGATTCTTCATCGGCATCTACCTCCGGCTCCGACGCGGCATCCGTCACTTCTAAGCGCCAAGAGCGTAAGAAGTATAGTAAGATTCCCCTACGCTACCCTCGCATTCCTAAACATACACCTTTACTTTCCGTCCCATTAGGCAAACCACCAACATTTGATGGTGAAGATTATGCTAGGTGGAGTGATTTAATGCGATTTCATCTAACCTCACTCCACAAAAGTATATGGGATGTTGTTGAGTTTGGTGCACAGGTACCATCCGTAGGGGATGAAAACTATGATGAAGATGAAGTAGCCCAAATCGAGCACTTCAACTCCCAAGCCACAACCATACTCCTCGCCTCTCTAAGTAGAGAGGGATATAACAAGGTGCAAGGGTTGAAGAATGCGAAGGAGATTTGGGATCTACTCAAGACCGTGCATGAGGGTGATGAACTCACCAAGATCACCAAGCGGGAAACGATCGAGGGGGAGCTCGGTCGCTTTCGTCTTCGCCAAGGGGAGGAGCCACAAGATATGTACAACCGGCTCAAAACCTTGGTGAACCAACTGTGCAACCTCGGGAGCAAAAAGTGGGATGACCACGAGGTGGTTAAGGTTATTCTAAGATCTCTTATTTTCCTTAACCCTACTCAAGTTCAATTAATTCGTGGTAATCCTAGATACACACTAATGACTCCCGAGGAAGTTATCGGGAATTTTGTGAGCTTTGAATGTATGATCAAGGGCTCAAAGAAGATCAACGAGCTTGATGATCCCTCCACATCTGAAGCACAACCGGTGGCATTCAAGGCAACGGAGGAAAAGAAGGAGGAGTCTACACCAAGTAGACAACCAATCGACGCTTCAAAGCTCGACAACGAGGAGATGGCTTTAATCATCAAAAGCTTTCGCCAAATCCTCAAGCAACGGAAGGGGAAGGATTACAAATCCCGTTCCAAGAAGGTTTGCTACAAGTGTGGTAAGCCTGGTCACTTTATTGCTAAATGTCCATTATCAAGTGACAGTGACAGGGATAACGACAAGAAGGGCAAGAGGAGAGAAAAGAAGAGGTACCACAAGAAGAGGGCGGCGATGCCCACGTGTGCCGCGAGTGGGACTCCGACGAGAGCTCCACCGACTCCTCCGACGACGAGGACGCCACCAACATCGCCGTCACCAAGGGACTCCTCTTCCCCAACGTCGGCCACAAGTGCCTCATGGCAAAGGACGTCAAGAGGAAGAAGGTTAAATCCAAATCATCCACTAAATATGAGTCTTCTAGTGATGATAATTGAAAGGGAATTAGGCTTACACCTAGTTCCTATATAATTTTGGTGGTTGAATTGCCCAACACAAATATTGGACTAACTAGTTTGCTCTAGTGAATAAGTTATACAGGTGCAAAATGTTCACACTTAGCCAATAAAAAGACCAAGTGTTGGGTTCAACACAAGAGCAAAGGAGCAACGGAAGGCTCCTCTGGTCTGGCGCACCGGACTGTCCGGTGTGCCACCGGACATGTCCGGTGCACCAGGGGACTCCAACTCCGAACTGCTCGCCTTCGGGAATTTCCGGAGACCACTCCGCTATAATTCACCGGACTGTCCGGTGCTCCAAGGAAGGGCGGCCTCCGGAACTCGCCAGTCTCGGGAATTTGCAAGGGCTGCTCCGCTATAATTCACCGGACATGTCCGGTGTACACCGGACTGTCCGGTGCATCCTCGGAGCAACGACTACTTCACGCCAACGGCTACCTGCGACGGCATTTAATGCGCGCGCAGAAGTCAGAATCGCCCATGCCGGCGCACCGGACAGTGAACAGTGCATGTCCGGTGCGCCACCGGACATCAAGGCGGGCCCAGAAGTCAGAACTCCAACGGTCAATTTCCAACGGCACTGATGACGTGGCGGGGGCACCGGACATGTCCGGTGTGCACCGGACTGTCCGGTGCGCCATCGAACAGACGGCCTCCACCAACGGTCAAGTTGGTGGTTGGGGCTATAAATACCCCAACCACCCCACCATTCATTGCATCCAAGTTCTCACCTTCCAACCACCTTACAAGAGCTAGCTTTCATTGCAAGGCACACCAAAAGAGATCAAATCCTCTCCCAACTTCATTCAAATCCCTAGTGACTAGAGAGAGTGATTTGTAGTGTTCATTTGAGCTCTTGCGCTTGGATCGCTTCTTTTCTTTCGCATTATTTCTTGTGATCAAACACTCACTTGTAATTGAGGCAAGAGACACCAATTGTGTGGTGGTCCTTGCGGGAAGTTTTGATTCCCAAGAGATTTGAGAAGAGAAGCTCACTCGGTCCGAGGGACCGTTTGAGAGAGGGAAGGGTTGAAAGAGACCCGGCCTTTGTGGCCTCCTCAACGGGGAGTAGGTTTGAGAGAACCGAACCTCGGTAAAACAAATCCGCGTGTCTTACCTCATTATTCGCTTGCGATTTGTTTTGCGCCCTCTCTCGCGGACTCTATTATATTTCTAACGCTAACTTGGCTTGTAGTTGTGATTGTTTTTTGAGAATTTCAGTTTCGCCCTATTCACCCCCACTCTAGGCGACTTTCAATTGGTATCAAAGCCCGGTGCTTCATTAGAGCCTAACCGCTCGAAGTGATGTCGGGAGATCACACCAAGAAGGAGATGGAGACCGGCGAAAAGCCCACTACAAGCCACGGGAGCACTTCATCGGAAGAGTCCCGCACCAAGAGGAAGGAGAAGAAGAAGGACTCCTCCAAACGGAAGGAGAAAAGATCTTCCTCTTCTCACCACAAAGAGAAGAAGGAAAAATCTTCTTCTCACAAGTCGCATCGGAAAGGCGACAAGCACAAGAGGATGAGGAAAGTGGTCTACTACGAGACCGACACTTCATCAACATCGACCTCCAACTCCGATGCGCCGTCCGTAACTTCTAAGCGCCAAGAGCACAAGAAGTTTAGTAAGATTCCCTTACACTATCCCCGTACATCTAGACATACTCCATTGCTTTCCGTTCCATTAGGCAAACCGCCAACTTTTGATGGCAAAGATTATGCTAGGTGGAGTGATTTAATGAAATTTCATCTAACCTCACTCCACAAAAGTATATGAAATGTTGTTGAGTTTGGAGCACAGGTACCTTCTGTAGGGGATGAGGATTATGATACGGACGAAGTGGCCCAAATCGAGCACTTCAACTCTCAAGCCACAACCATACTCCTCGCCTCTTTAAGCAAGGAGGAATACAACAAAGTGCAAGGGTTGAAGAATGCAAAGGAAATTTGGGACCTACTCAAGACCGCGCACGAGGGTGATGAACTCACCAAAATCACCAAGCGGGAAACGATCGAGGGGGAGCTCGGTCGCTTCCGTCTTCGCCAAGGGGAGGAGCCACAAGATATGTACAACCGGCTCAAAACCTTGGTGAACCAAGTGCGCAACCTCGGGAGCAAGAAATGGGATGACCACGAGGTGGTTAAGGTTATTTTGAGATCACTTATTTTTCTTAACCCTACTCAAGTTCAATTAATTCGTGGTAATCCTAGATATACTCAAATGACCCCCGAGGAAGTTATCGGGAATTTTGTGAGCTTTGAATGTATGATCAAGGGCTCCAAGAAGATCAACGAGCTTGATGAACCCTCCACGTCCGAAGCACAACCGGTGGCATTTAAGGCGACGGAGGAGAAGAAGGAGGAGTCTACACTGAGTAGACAACCAATTGACGCCTCCAAGCTTGACAATGAGGAGATGGCCTTAATCATCAAAAGCTTTCGCCAAATCCTCAAGCAACGGAAGGGGAAGGATTACAAATCCCGTTCCAAGAAGGTTTGCTACAAATGTGGTAAGCCCGGTCATTTTATTGCAAAATGTCCTATGTCTAGTGACAGTGACAGGGGCGACGACAAGAAGGGAAAGAGGAGAGAAAAGAAGAAGTACTACAAGAAGAAGGGCGGCGATGCCCATGTTTGCCGGGAGTGGAACTCCGACGAGAGCTCCACCGACTCCTCCTCCGACGATGAGGACGCCGCCAACATCGCCGTCACCAAGGGACTCCTCTTCCCCAACGTCGGCCACAAGTGCCTCATGGCAAAGGACGACAAAAAGAAGAAGGTTAAATCTAAATCCTCCACTAAATACGAATCTTCTAGTGATGATAATGCTAGTGGTGAGGAAGACAATTTGCATAACCTTTTTGCCAACCTTAACATGGAACAAAAAGAAAAATTAAATGAGCTAATTAGTGCTATCCATGAAAAGGATGATCTCTTGGACTCCCAAGAGGATTTCCTAATCAAGGAAAACAAGAAACATGTTAAGGTTAAAAACGCTTATGCTCTAGAGGTAGAAAAATGTGAAAAATTGTCTAGTGAGCTAAGCACTTGCCATGAGACCATTAACAACCTTAGAAATGAAAATGCTAGATTAATTGCTAAGGTTGATTCTCATGTTTGTATTGATTCAATTCCCAATCTTAGAAATGATAATGATGATTTGCTTGCAAAGATTAAGGAATTGAATGAGTCTCTTGCTAGCCTTAGAGTAGAAAATGAAAATTTGATTGCTAAGGCTATAAATTTTGAAGTTCGCAATACTATTATTTCCGACCTTAGAACTAAGAATGATATGTTACATGCTAAGGTTGTAGAACTAAAATCTTGCAAACCCTCTACATCTAATGTTGAGCATGTTTCTATTTGTACTAGATGTAGAGATGTTGATATCAATGCTATTCATGATCACATGGCTTTAATTAAACAACAAAATGATCATATAGCATTATTAGATGCAAAAATTGCCGAGCATAACTTAGAAAATGAGAAGTTTAAATTTGCTAGAAGTATGCTCTATAATGGGAGACGCCCTGGCATCAAGGATGGCATTGGCTACCAAAGGGGAGACAATGTCAAACTCAATGCCCCTCCAAAGAACTTATCCAACTTTGTTAAGGGCAAGGCTCCCATGCCTCAGGATAACGAGGGTTACATTTTGTACCCTGCCGGCTATCCTGAGAGCAAAATTAGGAGAACTCATTCTAGGAAGTCTCACTCTGGCCCTAACCATGCTTTTATGTATAAGGGTGAGACATCTAGCTCTAGGCAACCAACCCGTGCCAAGTTGCCTAGAAAGAAAACTCCTAATGCATCAAATGATCATGCTATTTCATTCAAAACTTTTGATGCATCTTATGTTTTGACTAATAAATCCGGCAAGGTAGTTGCCAAATTTGTTGGGGGCAAACACAAGGGCTCCAAGACTTGTGTTTGGGTACCCAAAGTTCTTGTTTCTAATGCCAAAGGACCCAAAACCGTTTGGGTACCTAAAGTCAAGAACTAAAATTATTTTGTAGGTTTATGCATCCGGGGGCTCAAGTTGGATACTCGACAGCGGGTGCACAAACCACATGACAGGGGAGAAAAAGATGTTCTCCTCATATGAGAAAAACCAAGATCCCCAACGAGCTATCACATTCGGGGATGGAAATCAAGGTTTGGTCAAAGGACTGGGTAAAATTGCTATATCACCTGACCATACTATTTCCAATGTTTTTCTTGTAGATTCTTTAGATTACAATTTGCTTTCCGTATCCCAATTATGTCAAATGGGCTACAACTGTCTATTCACTGATGTAGGTGTCACTGTCTTTAGAAGAAGTGATGATTCAATAGCATTTAAGGGAGTGTTAGAGGGTCAGCTATACTTGGTAGATTTTGATAGAGCTGAACTCGACACTTGCTTAATTGCTAAGACTAACATGGGTTGGCTCTGGCACCGCCGACTAGCCCATGTTGGGATGAAGAATCTTCATAAGCTTCTAAAGGGAGAACACATTTTAGGATTAACAAATGTTCATTTTGAGAAAGACAGGATTTGTAGCGCATGTCAAGCAGGGAAGCAAGTTGGAACCCAACATCCACACAAGAACATCATGACGACCGACAGGCCGCTTGAGCTACTCCACATGGATCTATTCGGCCCGATTGCTTACATAAGCATCGGCGGGAGTAAGTATTGTCTTGTAATAGTGGATGATTATTCTCGCTTCACTTGGGTGTTCTTTTTGCAGGAAAAATCTCAAACCCAAGAGACCTTAAAGGGATTCTTGAGACGGGCTCAAAATGAGTTCGGCTTAAGGATCAAGAAAATTAGAAGCGACAACGGGACGGAGTTCAAGAACTCTCAAATTGAAGGCTTCCTTGAGGAGGAGGGCATCAAGCATGAGTTCTCTTCTCCCTACACTCCACAACAAAATGGAGTAGTGGAGAGGAAGAATCGAACTCTATTGGACATGGCAAGAACCATGCTTGATGAGTACAAGACTTCGGATCGGTTTTGGGCCGAGGCGGTCAACACCGCTTGCTACGCCATCAACCGGTTGTATCTACACCGAATCCTCAAGAAGACATCATATGAACTCCTAACCGGTAAAAAGCCCAATATTTCATATTTTAGAGTTTTTGGTAGCAAATGCTTTATTCTTGTTAAGAGAGGTAGAAAATCTAGATTTGCTCCTAAAACGGTAGAAGGCTTTTTACTAGGATATGATTCAAACACAAGGGCATATAGAGTCTTTAACAAGTCCTCAGGACTTGTTGAAGTTTCTTGTGACGTTGTGTTTGATGAGACTAACGGCTCTCAAGTAGAGCAAGTTGATCTTGATGAGATAGGTGAAGAACAGGCTCCATGCATAGCGCTAAGGAACATGTCCATTGGGGATGTGTGTCCTAAGGAATCCGAAGAGCCTCCACATGCACAAGATCAACCATCCTCCTCCACGCTAGCATCTCCACCGACTCAAAATGAGGATGAAGCTCAAGTTGATGAAGTAAAAGATCAAGCAAATGAGCCACCTCAAGATGACGGCAATGATCAAGGGGGAGATGCAAATGATCAAGACAAGGAGGATGAAGAACAAAGGCAGCCACACCCAAGAATCCACCAAGCAATCCAACGAGATCACCCCGTCAACACCATCCTTGGCGACATTCATAAGGGGGTAACCACTCGATCTCGGGTTGCACATTTTTGTGAACATTACTCTTTTGTTTCCTCTATTGAGCCACACAGGGTAGAGGAAGCACTCCAAGATGCGGATTGGGTGATGGCAATGCAAGAGGAGCTCAACAACTTCACTAGAAACGAGGTATGGCATTTAGTTCCACGTCCTAATCAAAATGTTGTAGGAACCAAGTGGGTCTTCCGCAACAAGCAAGACGAGCATGGTGTGGTGACAAGGAACAAAGCACGACTTGTGGCCAAGGGATACTCCCAAGTCGAAGGTTTGGATTTCGGTGAAACCTATGCACCCGTAGCTAGGCTTGAGTCAATTCGCATATTATTAGCCTATGCTACTTACCATGGCTTTAAGCTTTATCAAATGGACGTGAAAAGTGCCTTCCTCGATGGACCAATCAAGGAAGAGGTCTATGTTGAGCAACCTCCCGGCTTTGAAGACAGTGAGTATCCTAACCATGTCTATAAGCTCTCTAAGGCGCTTTATGGGCTCAAGCAAGCCCCAAGAGCATGGTATGAATGCCTTAGAGATTTCCTTATTGCTAATGGCTTCAAAGTCGGCAAGGCCGATCCTACACTCTTTACTAAAACTCTTGAAAATGACTTGTTTGTATGCCAAATTTATGTTGATGATATTATATTTGGGTCTACTAACGAGTCTACATGTGAAGAGTTTAGTAGGATTATGACATAGAAATTCGAGATGTCTATGATGGGGGAGTTGAAGTATTTCTTAGGATTCCAAGTAAAGCAACTCCAAGAGGGCACCTTAATTAGCCAAACGAAGTACACTCAAGACATTCTAAACAAGTTTGGGATGAAGGATGCCAAGCCCATCAAGACACCCATGGGAACCAATGGGCATCTCGACCTCGACACGGGAGGTAAGTCCGTGGATCAAAAGGTATACCGGTCGATGATTGGTTCATTGCTTTATTTATGTGCATCTCGACCGGATATTATGCTTTCCGTTTGCATGTGTGCAAGATTCCAAGCCGACCCTAAGGAATCACACCTTACGGCCGTAAAACGAATCTTGAGATATTTGGCTTATACACCTAAGTTTGGGCTTTGGTACCCTCGGGGATCCACATTTGATTTGATTGGTTATTCGGATGCCGATTGGGCAGGGTGTAAGATTAATAGAAAGAGCACATCGGGGACTTGCCAGTTCTTGGGAAGATCCTTGGTGTCTTGGGCTTCAAAGAAGCAAAATTCGGTCGCTCTTTCTACCGTCGAAGCCGAATATATTGCCGCAGGCCATTGTTGCGCGCAATTGCTTTGGATGAGGCAAACCTTGCGGGACTACGGTTACAAATTAACCAAAGTCCCTTTGCTATGTGATAATGAGAGTGCAATTAAAATGGCCGACAATCCCGTCGAGCATAGCCGCACTAAACACATAGCCATTCGGTATCATTTTCTTAGGGATCACCAACAAAAGGGGGATATCGAGATTTCATACATTAACACTAAAGATCAATTAGCCGATATCTTTACCAAGCCACTTGATGAACAAACTTTTACCAAACTTAGGCATGAGCTCAATATTCTTGATTCTAGAAATTTCTCTTGCTAGTTTGCACACATAGCACACAAGTATACCTTTGATCATATCTCTTTTGTATATGCTATGACTAATGTGTTTTCAAGAGTATTTCAAACCAAGTCATAGGTATATTGAAAGGGAATTGGAGTCTTCGGCGAAGACAAAGGCTTCCACTCCACTCCACTACTCATCCTTCGCCGTCACTCCGAGCATCTCTCCAACTTTGGTATACTCTTCATTCATTTATTTTATGACCAAAGGAGGAGAAAATACTTCGAAGGGCTCTAATGATTCCGTTTTTGGCGATTCATGCCAAAGGGGGAGAAAGGTTGAGCCCAAAGCAAAAGGACCGCACCACCACCAACTTCAAAAACTTAGTGTTTTCCAAGAGTATTTTTCAATTGGTATCTTATTGAGTTCAAAAGGGGGAGAAAATAGTTTTTCAATTTGAATCATCAAAACCCTCTTGAACACTAAGAGGATGATTTCATTTAGGGGGAGTTTTGTTTAGTCAAAGGAAAGGCATTTGAAACAGGGGGAGAAAATTTCAAAACTTGAAAATGCCTTGCAAACTCTTATTCATTTACCTTTGACTATTTGCAAAAGAACTTTGAAAAGATTTACAAAAGATTTTTGCAAAAACAAAACATGTGGTGCAAACGTGGTCCAAAATGTTAAAAATGAAGAAACAATCCATGCATATCTTGTAAGTATTTATATTGGCTCAATTCCAAGCAACCTTTGCACTTACATCATACAAACTAGTTCAATTATGCACTTCTATATTTGCTTTGGTTTGTGTTGGCATCAATCACCAAAAAGGGGGAGATTGAAAGGGAATTAGGCTTACACCTAGTTCCTATATAATTTTGGTGGTTGAATTGCCCAACACAAATATTGGACTAACTAGTTTGCTCTAGTGAATAAGTTATACAGGTGCAAAATGTTCACACTTAGCCAATAAAAAGACCAAGTGTTGGGTTCAACACAAGAGCAAAGGAGCAATAGAAGGCTCCTCTGGTCTGGCGCACCGGACTGTCCGGTGTGCCACCGGACATGTCCGGTGCACCAGGGGACTCCAACTCCGAACTGCTCGCCTTCGGGAATTTCCGGAGACGACTCCGCTATAATTCACCGGACTGTCCGGTGCACACCGGACATGTCCGGTGCTCCAAGGAAGGGCGGCCTCCGGAACTCGCCAGTCTCGGGAATTTGCAAGGGCTGCTCCGCTATAATTCACCGGACATGTCCGGTGTACACCGGACTGTCCGGTGCATCCTCGGAGCAACGGCTACTTCACGCCAACGGCTACCTGCGACGGCATTTAATGCGCGCGCAGCGCGCGCAGAAGTCAGAATCGCCCATGCCGGCGCACCGGACAGTGAACAGTGCATGTCCGGTGCGCCACCGGACATCAAGGCGGGCCCAGAAGTCAGAACTCCAACGGTCAATTTCCAACGGCACTGATGACGTGGCGGGGGCACCGGACATGTCCGGTGTGCACCGGACTGTCTGGTGCGCCATCGAACAGACGACCTCCACCAACGGTCAAGTTGGTGGTTGGGGCTATAAATACCCCAACCACCCCACCATTCATTGCATCCAAGTTCTCACCTTCCAACCACCTTACAAGAGCTAGCTTTCATTGCAAGGCACACCAAAAGAGATCAAATCCTCTCCCAACTTCATTCAAAGCCCTAGTGACTAGAGAGAGTGATTTGTAGTGTTCATTTGAGCTCTTGCGCTTGGATCGCTTCTTTTCTTTCGCATTATTTCTTGTGATCAAACACTCACTTGTAATTGAGGCAAGAGACACCAATTGTGTGGTGGTCCTTGCGGGAAGTTTTGATTCCCAAGAGATTTGAGAAGAGAAGCTCACTCGGTCCGAGGGACCGTTTGAGAGAGGGAAGGGTTGAAAGAGACCCGGCCTTTGTGGCCTCCTCAACGGGGAGTAGGTTTGAGAGAACCGAACCTCGGTAAAACAAATCCGCGTGTCTTACCTCATTATTCGCTTGCGATTTGTTTTGCGCCCTCTCTCGCGGACTCTATTATATTTCTAACGCTAACTCGGCTTGTAGTTGTGATTGTTTTTTGAGAATTTCAGTTTCGCCCTATTCACCCCCCCTCTAGGCGACTTTCAATAATGCTAGTGATGAGGAGGATAACTTGCGTATCCTTTTTGCCAACCTTAACATGGAACAAAAGGAAAAATTAAATGAATTAATTAGCGCTATTCATGAAAAGGATGACCTTTTGGATTCCCAAGAAGACTTCCTAATTAAGGAAAATAAGAAACATGTTAAAGTTAAAAATGCTTATGCTCTAGAGGTAGAAAAATGTGAGAAATTAACTACTGAGCTAAGCACATGTCATGATACTATTGCCAACCTTAGAAATGAAAATAATAACTTATTAGCTAAGGTTGATTCTCATGTTTGTGATGTTTTAATTCCAAATCCTAGAAATAATAATGATGATTTACTTGCTAGGATTGAAGAATTAAACATTTCTCTTGCTAGTCTTAGGAGTGAGAATGAGAAATTAATTGCTAAGGCTAAAGATTTTGATGATTGCAATATTACAATTTCCGATCTTAGAGATAAGAATGATATATTGCGTGCTAAGATTGTTGAACTTAATTCTTGCAAACCCTCTACATCTATCGTTGAGCATGTATCTATTTGTACTAGATGTAGAGATGTTGATATTAATGCTATTCATGATCACATGTCTTTAATTAAACAACAAAATGATCATATACCAAAATTAGATGCTAAAATTGCCGAGCATAACTTAGAAAATGAAAAATTTAAATTTGCTCGTAGTATGCTTTATAATGGGAGACACCCTGGCATCAAGGATGGCATTGGCTTCCAAATGGGAGACAATGTCAAACTTAATGCCCCTCCTAAAAGATTGTCTAATTTTGTAAAGTGCAAGTCTCCCATGCCTCAGGATAACGAGGGTTACATTCTATATCCTGCCGGTTATCCCGAGAGCAAAATTAGGAGAATTCATTCTAGGAAGTCTCACTCTGGCCCTAATCATGCATTTATGTATAAGGGTGAGACATCTAGCTCTAGGCAACCAACCCGTGCTAAGTTGCCTAAAAGGAAAACTCCTAGTACATCAAATGAGCATGACATTTCTTTTAAAACTTTTGATGCATCTTATGTTTTGACTAACAAATCCGGCAAGGTAGTTGCCAAGTTTGTTGGGGACAAACACAAGGGCTCCAAGACTTGTGTTTGGGTACCCAAAGTTCTTGTTTCTAATGCCAAAGGACCCAAAACCGTTTGGGTACCTAAAGTCAAGAACTAAAATTGTTTTGTAGGTTTATGCATCCGGGGGCTCAAGTTGGATCATCGATAGCGGGTGCACAAACCACATGACAGGGGAGAAGAAGATGTTCTCCTCATATGAGAAAAACCAAGATCCCCAACGAGCTATCACATTCGGGGATGGAAATCAAGGTTTGGTCAAAGGTCTTGGTAAAATAGCTATATCTCCTGACCATTCTATTTCCAATGTTTTTCTTGTAGATTCATTAGATTACAATTTGCTTTCTATATCCCAATTATGCAAAATGGGCTACAACTATCTTTTCACTGATGTAGGTGTCACTGTCTTTAGAAGAAGTGATGATTCAATAGCATTTAAAGGAGTGTTAGAGGGTCAGCTATACTTGGTAGATTTTGATAGAGCTGAACTCGACACTTGCTTAATTGCTAAGACTAACATGGGCTGGCTCTGGCATCGTCGACTAGCACATGTTGGGATGAAGAATCTTCACAAGCTTCTAAAGGGAGAACACATTTTAGGACTAACAAATGTTCATTTTGAGAAAGACAGGGTTTGTAGCGCATGCCAGGCAGGAAAGCAAGTTGGTGCCCATCATCCACACAAGAACATCATGACGACCGACAGGCCGCTTGAGCTACTCCACATGGATCTATTCGGCCCGATTGCTTACATAAGCATCGGCGGGAGTAAGTATTGTCTTGTAATAGTGGATGATTATTCTCGCTTCACTTGGGTGCTCTTTTTGCAGGAAAAATCTCAAACCCAAGAGACCTTAAAGGGATTCTTGAGACGGGCTCAAAATGAGTTCGGCTTGAGGATCAAGAAAATAAGAAGCGACAACGGGACGGAGTTCAAGAACTCTCAAATCGAAGGCTTTCTTGAGGAGGAGGGCATCAAGCATGAGTTCTCTTCTCCCTACACGCTACAACAAAATGGTGTAGTGGAGAGGAAGAATAGAACTCTATTAGACATGGCAAGAACCATGCTTGATGAGTACAAGACTTCGGATCGGTTTTGGGCCGAGGCGGTCAACACCGCTTGCTACGCCATCAACCGGTTATATCTACACCGAATCCTCAAGAAGACATCTTATGAACTCCTAACCGGTAAAAAGCCCAATATTTCATATTTTAGAGTCTTTGGTAGCAAATGTTTTATTCTTGTTAAAAGAGGTAGAAAATCTAAATTTGCTCCTAAGACTGTAGAAGGCTTTTTACTAGGATATGATTCAAACACAAGGGCATATAGAGTCTTTAACAAGTCCACTGGACAAATTGAAGTTTCTTGTGACGTTGTGTTTGATGAGACTAACGGCTCTCAAGTAGAGCAAGTTGATCTTGATGAGATAGGTAATGAAGAGGCTCCATGCATCGCGCTAAGGAACATGTCCATTGGGGATGTGTGTCCTAAGGAATCCGAAGAGCCTCCAAATGCACAAGATCAATCGCCCTCCTCCATGCAAGCATCTCTACCAACTCAAAATGAGGATGAAGCTCAATTTGATGAAATAGAAGATCAAGCAAATGAGCCACCTCAAGATGACGACAATGATCAAGGGGGAGATGCAAATGATCAAGACAAGGAGGATGAAGAACAAAGGTCGCCACACCCAGGAGTCCACCAAGCAATCCAACGAGATCACCCCGTCGACACCATCCTCGACGACATTCATAAAGGGGTAACTACTAGATCTCGTGTTGCACATTTTTGTGAGCATTACTCTTTTGTTTCCTCTATTGAGCCACACAGGGTAGAGGAAGCACTCCAAGATTCAGATTGGGTGATGGCGATGCAAGAGGAGCTCAACAACTTCACTAGGAATGAGGTATGGCATTTAGTTTCACGTCCTAATCAAAATGTTGTAGGAACCAAATGGGTCTTCCGCAACAAGCAAGATGAGCATGGTGTGGTGACAAGGAACAAAGCTCGACTTATGGCCAAGGGATACTCCCAAGTCGAAGGTTTGGATTTCGGTGAAACCTATGCACCCGTAGCTAGGCTTGAATCAATTCGCATATTATTAGCCTATGCTACTTACCATGGCTTCAAGCTTTACCAAATGGACGTGAAGAGTGCCTTCCTCAATGGACCAATCAAGGAAGAGGTCTATGTTGAGCAACCTCCCGGCTTTGAAGATAGTGAGTACCCTAACCATGTTTACAAACTCTCTAAGGCGCTTTATGGGCTCAAGCAAGCCCCAAGAGCATGGTATGAATGCCTTAGGGATTTTCTCATCACTAATGAATTCAAAGTCGGAAAGGCCGATCCTACTCTATTCACTAAAACTATTGAAAAAGACTTGTTTGTATGCCAAATTTATGTTGATGATATCATATTTGGGTCTACTAACGAGTCTACATGTGAAGAATTTAGTAGGATCATGACACAAAAGTTCGAGATGTCTATGATGGGGGAGTTGAAGTACTTCTTGGGATTTCAAGTGAAGCAACTCCAAGAGGGCACCTTCATTAGCCAAACGAAGTACACTCAAGACATTCTCAACAAGTTTGGGATGAAGGATGCCAAGCCCATCAAGACACCCATGGGAACTAATGGACATCTCGACCTCGACACGGGAGGTAAGTCCGTGGATCAAAAGGTATATCGGTCGATGATAGGTTCTTTGCTATATTTATGTGCATCTCGACCGGATATTATGCTTTCCGTATGCATGTGTGCAAGATTCCAAACCGACCCTAAGGAAGCTCACCTTACGGCCGTAAAACGAATCTTGAGATATTTGGCTTACACTCCTAAGTTTGGGCTTTGGTATCCTAGGGGATCCACATTTGATTTGATTGGTTATTCGGATGCCGATTGGGCGGGGTGTAAAATCAATAGGAAGAGCACATCGGGGACTTGCCAGTTCTTGGGAAGATCCTTGGTGTCTTGGGCTTCAAAGAAGCAAAATTCGGTCGCTCTTTCCACCGCCGAAGCCGAGTACATTGCCGCAGGCCATTGTTGCGCGCAATTGCTTTGGATGAGGCAAACCCTGCGGGACTATGGTTACAAATTAACCAAAGTCCCTTTGCTATGTGATAATGAGAGTGCAATCAAGATGGCGGATAATCCCGTCGAGCATAGCCGCACTAAACACATAGCTATTCGGTATCATTTTCTTAGGGATCACCAACAAAAGGGAGATATCGAGATTTCTTACATTAACACTAAAGATCAATTAGCCGATATCTTTACCAAGCCTCTTGATGAACAAACTTTTAACAAACTTAGGCATGAGCTCAATTTTCTTGATTCACGCAATTTCTTTTGCTAACTTGCACACATGTCTCTTTCATATGCTATGACTAATGTGTTTTTCAAGTCTATTTCAAACCAAGTCATAGGTGTATTGAAAGGGAATTGGAGTCTTCGGCGAAGACAAAGGCTTCCACTCTGTAACTCATCCTTCGCCGTCGCTCCGAGTCACTCTCCATCTTTGGGGGAGAAAGCAAAAGGACTTCGTCTTTGGTATAATCTTAACTCATTTATTTTTTTGACCAAAGGGGAAGAAAGTACTTCAAGGGCACTAATGACTCCGTTTTTGGCGATTCATGCCAAAGGGGGAGAGAGTATGAGCCCAAAGCAAAAGGACCGCACCACCACCAATTTCAAAAACTTAGTTTTTCAAAGAGTATTTTCAATTGGTATCTTATTGTGTTCAAAAGGGGGAGAAAGTAGTATTTCAAAAATGATATATCAAAACCCTCTTGAACACTAAGAGGAGGATCTCATTTAGGGGGAGTTTTTTTGTTTAGTCAAAGGAAAAGCATTTGAAGCAGGGGGAGAAAATTTCAAATCTTGAAAATGCTTTGCTAAATCCTATTCATTTACCTTTGACTATTTACAAAAAGAATTTGCAAAAACAAAACATGTGGTGCAAGCGTGGTCCAAAATGTTAAAAATGAAGAAACAATCCATGCATATCTTGTAAGTGTTTATATTGGCTCAATTCCAAGCAACCTTTGCACTTACATTATGCAAACTAGTTCAATTATGCACTTCTATATTTGCTTTGGTTTGTGTTGGCATCAATCACCAAAAAGGGGGAGATTGAAAGGGAATTAGGCTTACACCTAGTTCCTAAATAATTTTGGTGGTTGAATTGCCCAACACAAATAATTGGACTAACTAGTTTGCTCTAGTGTATAAGTTATACAGGTGTCAAAGGTTCACAACAAAGCCAATTAAAAAGATCAAAGTTGGGTTCTAAATAGAGAGCTAAAAGGCATCCCGAAAGGCTCCCTTGTCTGGCGCACCGGACTGTCCGGTGCACCAGGGGACTTCGCACAGAACTCCTCAGCTTCGGGAAATTCTCAGAGCCGGCACGCTATAATTCACCGGACTGTCCGGTGTACACCGGACAGTGTCCGGTGCTCCAAAACATCGTGGCTCTGGAACTTGGCAGCCTCGGGAAATCACAGCGGCTGCTCCGCTATAATTCACCGGACATGTCCGGTGTACACCGGACTGTCCGGTGTAGCTGCGGGGCAACGGCTACTTCGCGCCAACGGTCGCCTGCAACAGCAATTAATGCGCGCCAGAGCGCGCAGACGTCAGGCACGCCCATACTGGCGCACCGGACACTCTACAGTTCATGTCCGGTGCGCCACCGGACATCGAGGCGAGCCCAGAAGTCAGAGCTCCAACGGTCAGAACCCAACGGCTTTGGTGACGTGGCTGGCGCACCGGACATGTCCGGTGTGCACCGGACTGTCCGGTGCACCATGCGACAGACAGCCCCACCAAACGGCTAGTTTGGTGGTTGGGGCTATAAATACCCCCAACCACCCACCATTCATTGCATCCAAGTTTTCCACTTCTCAACCACTTACAAGAGCTAGGCATTCAATTCTAGACACACCAAAGAGATCAAATCCTCTCCAATTCCACACAAGTCTTTAGTGATTAGCGAGAGAGATTTGCCGTGTTCTTTTGAGCTCTTGCGCTTGGATTGCTTCTTTTCTTTCTCACTTGTTCTTGTGATCAAAACTCCATTGTAATCAAGGCAAGAGGCACCAATTGTGTGGTGGCCCTTGCGGGGAAGTTTTGTTCCCGGTTTTGATTTGAGAAGAGAAGCTCACTCGGTCCGAGGGACCGTTTGAGAGAGGGTAAGGGTTGAAAGAGACCCGGCCTTTGTGGCCTCCTCAACGGGGAGTAGGTTTGCGAGAGCCGAACCTCGGTAAAACAAATCCGCGTGTCACACTCTTCATTTGCTTGCGATTTGTTTTGCGCCCTCTCTCTCGGACTTGTTTTTATTTCTAACGCTAACCCGGCTTGTAGTTGTGTTTATATTTGTAAATTTCAGTTTCGCCCTATTCACCCCCCTCTAGGCGACTATCAGAAATGCGTGGGTAAAATGGGCCATCAAATAAAAGTTCACGTGGGGACTAGTATGGATGCCTAGATTGCGGGAGCATAATCTTCTCGTGGGCCCAGAAAGCTAAATCGTGCACAAACTATATTTGCATAAACGACAACACATCATCGTAACTCATATGTTAATTTGGCGTAAGCAGTCGGGGACAGTAAACCAAAAACGGTCTGGTGCGGTCTGCACACCTGGTTGGTCGGCCCGGTCGGTAGGTTGTCGGGGCTTCCTGTAGTTAAAGAGAGCCTAGGGCTCACGTTTTACGCTGGAATCCGCTCGAGCCAGAACCAACACACGATCGGGCGCGTGACCTGACTAGGGCTTCCCATACTAATGGAAGCCCAGGGCTTCCATTACCTCCTCCTATATATATATATAGGTATAACGGGAGCCCTGAGCTTTCAATAGTTAAAGGAAGCTCAGGCCGACCACCCTGCAACGTGGTTCAACCTAACGCGCCGACTCAACCAGGCTGTTGGGTGCGCCATCCGCCCATGCGCGCAAAAAAGGAATGCATGCATGAGTCAAACACGTTCCCTTGCATGCGCGTAAACTTAGGAAAGAAATGTGTGACAGTTTCTATTTTTAAATGCTTTATTTACTCCATAAATTTAGGATAGCTGCAACAGCCATGCAGCTAGATTTGTAAGGACCATTTTATGACATATACTGATACTAAATATGCTACACTGTGTAGATAATTATGCAATTTGGTATACTGCATAAAAATCTGTTACCTGCTGCATGCGCACGAATTTATGATGGAAAGAATGTGCAATGAAAGGAAATGAATTGCACGCATAGAAACAAAAAACGTATTTAATGTTTTATTTCTGTGACGAAACCTCCCAAGTAATTAGGCCCACCTACAGTTGTCCTTGTCTCACAGACATCAGACAATCCTGTAGGTGCCCCTGAACTACTTGACAAGTTCGGTATCTTTCCTTACCTTACCAGGAACGTCTCACCCGTCTTGTAGACATTACAGAACATCGGAGATGAAGAAATGCGGAAGCGAATTACATAAACTTACATTTTATTTCAAAAGCAAGCTTGAGTTATTTTTATTACAGACCAGACTAAAAGTGAGTGCAGAGAAGTAATATTATACAAACCAGGGAGGCACAAACTCCTCCCGAGAAGCTAAAAGCAAAAGATCTTAAGTGGAGGACCGAGTCCTCCCGCACTTCAGTCCTGATTTTCTTCTTTTGGAACCACCTTGGCACAGAAGCAGCAAAAGTCTGCTACTTCCTCACCTAAAAACAACGAAGGGATAAACCCTGAGTATGGAATACTCAGCAAGTCTTACCCGACTAAAGAAAAGACTCTCAAGGGTATGCTGGTTATGTGGGAGTCAAGGTAAGGCTTTTCAATATTCAAAGACTCTGTTTTGCAGAAATGCTTACTAAAGTGGATCCTTAAAAATCCAATTTTATTTGTCAAGTTAGGTAAAATTACCTGCACTAGAGTTCTTTCTACCCTAGTTCAATCACTGGTCCTGCACTAGCCAATTTCTTAACAAGAGCCCATCGTCTTTAGTGGAATGCTACGTGTAGGGTAGTGACCAAGTCTTCATGACCGCGAAGGTACGGCGATCCGAATCGATTGTACTCAGCTGAGGATCTCCAATCACATGACATATGTAGCACTTAACCCTTGCATATGTCAACCCGCCACCGGGGTTCTTAAGACCGGATCAGGTTCACGCAGACCGAGAGCACAGATACACCACCGTCCAGCCTCTTGCCACGGAGGGTACACGCTACTCCCGCCACCGCTCCACGCCCATCTCGTGTTGTCTTATTCCGGCCTTAGTCTGCCCGAGGCAAGGCTTACCCATGACGAGGCATGTGACCAGCTAAAGGGTCCTCGATCAACAAGCCTACATCGAGACGGTCCTTAATCGACTCAGACGGAGACACTACACCGAGACTCTCTTCTCGTGCAAGTCACCCGCCCGGTCTCAGCTTAATCATTTCACCCCAAAAAACTTGGTACCTAGCAGAGGTACATCTTTTCCGATGTTGAATCCATCACGGCCGTGATGGATCCACCATCAAGTTTTATTTTCAAAAACAACCCTCCCACTTTGCCAAACATCTTTTGTAAAACAAATCCTTTGTTTTTCTAAAGCAATGCTAAGCAAAGTAAAACCTTTTTGTAAAAACAGGATTTCAAGGAGGGTAATCAAGATCAAGGGAGGTAATGCAGGAATTGTTTAATCAATCAACTCCTATCACCTAATGCAGCAATCAAGTGAGAAAGATTGTAAAAACATCAAGGGAGGTGGCAAATGCACCAGGGCTTGCCTTCGTTCACAGGTGAATCAGGCTCAGATCCACAGATGTCAAAGTAGAAATGATTCCCGGCCTGAGACTCTGAAGGTGGTGGTGTCCTGTCTTCGGGGACTTCTACCTCTTCTTCACGTTCTAATCATAACCATACATAAGTATAAGAATGGATGCCATGGGATGCTCATGAGGATGCAAAGATAACATAAACTTATTATTTATGTCTTGAATACAACTTGCCTTCACGGAGTTCCGGGAACTTAGGGTTTCCGGAGTCGGTAAAGGAGTTCATAGGGCAGGGGGGTGTTTTGGGGTTTGGTGATCAAACAAGGTCCAAATCAATTCAAACTCTACCCAAGGTTTCTAAATAGTGTATAACACTCATAAAAATTTTGGGCATTTTAGGACTTACCAATTATTTTCTAAAAATCTATAACCAAGACTTTTAACTACTTTAAATACCTTAAAATTTCTTATTTTCACTAAAAATCACAAAACTTATTTTTATTAAATACTATGGAAAATAACAAACCTAGGAAAATTAGTTTCACAATTTTATCATTTTTCTACATTTTTCTATAATTGTTTTGGCTCTGCTGTAAAAGAAAAAGGAAAATGTTCCAACAGTGATGGGCCAGATTCAGCCCAGCGGCCCAGTACCAGGGAGGAAAAGCGCCCGCGCGCGCGCCCGCGCTGGCAGACTTGCGCAGAGGCCCTTGGGGTTTTAACTAACTGCGTACGGGTTCTCTCACTATTTAACAGAGTCACTGACACTTTGCAAGAAAGCCCCTCGAGTTCTATTCCTTTACGTTTCACAGTCCCCGACGGCGTGGAGCACGGTCGAGCTCCGGCGAGCTGTCTGCGCCGGCCGATTGGGGCAAGGACTGACGTCCTTCTTTGGTCGAAACTGAATTCACACCCCGGTCAACGATTCCCCTAAGTTAATTGCATAATTGGTGGATTAATTTGGTCTGGCCACGGAGAGCGCGTGGATGGACCAAAGATCCATGCGTTCCCGACGGTCAGGGGACTTCTAGCTCAATTGGACGGTTCGGTAAGCATCACAGACACGAGGAGAAGCTTAAACGAAGCAAAGGGAGGGTTGGACTGACCGGAAAAAGGCTGACGACGGTGAAGCTTGTTTCACGGTGGCGGAAAGAGATTTGGGGGAAAACGCGAATTCGAGCTCACTGGTGGATGATTGTGGCTGATTAGCGGTGGCTAGTTAGCTGACGACCTCACGGAGCTAGTCACGGGCTCAATTTATAGGAGGGTAAGACGGTGGCCGTGAATTTTTAGGAGGACGCGCGGCGGCCGGAGGTGGAAGAAAGTACTGGCGCAATGGATTCGTGGCTTCTACCGTGGCGGTCATTCCGGCGATCAACGGAGAGTCACTAAGGCTTACGGCGGTGCGGTGGAGGTACTCAGGCACGTGGCACAAGGCCGGAAGGCGGCTCTCGTCGGTGAACTTATCCTCCACATCCGCGGAGCACGAGGGGTACGGCGGTGAGTCACCGGAGTTATCCCCAGGTGCATGGCTTTTACTTGGCGGCCTTATCGGGTCATCGTCGACGTGAATCACAACGGCGGTGGCGCGAATCACGGCGAAGACCGGTCGTCGGTGGTGAAGACAGCCGTGCTGGCGGTCTGATCCGGTGCAGACACTGTACCATAGGAAATGGTATTCAGTCGACTGACAGAGCAAGTTGGAGCCCAGTTTTCTCAAATTTTCATGTGAAACCTAAGCTAAGGTTCTGCAGCAAAGTTGTTGTCCATTATACCATCTTCATCTTTGTTACAGCAGCCATGGGCAAATTCTTGCTAGATTAGTCATAAACTGTTTCCAAAGATGATCCAATGTCACTGTCAGTCTGAAAATTCAGACCATAACAGCCTGACAGCCCAACTTTAGGCTCATTTATCTCAGAATTCTATATAGCAACTATGCTCACTCTCTTAAGCAAAGTTGTTCTCCTTTAAATGCTCTACAAATTTGGTGTGGTGACCTAATATGAATTCTCACTATTTTGAAAGCTACACAACCCCAAAGTTGGGTCTATAACCCTGATTTCAGACTTAGCATAGGAATCAAATGAGGTCCATTTTGCATTTAAGTCCAAAACTTAGGGTTTAGCTTTCAAGTCCACATATTTGTGAACCAATTGACTTCAAATACTTATTTGGCTTGGTTTTTGCACTTTAGTCCAAAAGTGGACTAATTTTGCACATAAGCCCCTAGGGTTTGGTTTTAGGGTTTTCCAGGGTTCCAATTAGGGTTTCTGGTATCCCAGGGGTATAAAAGTGATTCAAGTCTATTCTTAGGGTCATTTTATGACTTTTACCCTAAGGCTTTTAGGTTTTCTCAACTTGGGTTAAGTTTTACCCCTTTAATCCCTATTTAGGGTAAAGCTTCCTATCCAGGGTCCTATTTGCAAAACATTAAAACAATACAACTTGATTGAAATTTTTGCCTAGTGAATGCACTCTAGGTGTGTCACACATATGCAATGCCAATGCTTATGATGTCATGCTCAAGTTTTAGTTATAGTAACACCAGGGGTGTTACATCCTTCCCCCCATAAAAGAATCTCGTCCCGAGATTAAAAATCCTAGGGTAGGGAATGGTAAAGGAAACGCATCACATTTTTATTTCCTTAATTTTGGTACAAGGCAGGGGTGATGTGGGGGTTACTCCTTTATTACAACAATTATACAGACTTTATAATTTACATGAGGCTAAAAAGCCTGGGAAATTCTTATCTAAGAAGTCTTGGGTTTCCCATGTAGCCTCATCTTCCGAATGCTGGTTCCACTGTATCTTGTAGAACTTGAGAGTCTTTCTTCGGGTGACCCTGTCCTTTTGATCCAGAACTCGAATAGGATGTTCCGAGTACGTTAAATCTGGTTTCAGGACAACATCAGTCACTTCAACGGTTCGATCAGGAACCCGAAGACATTTCTTCAGTTGTGATACGTGGAACACATTATGCACAGCAGACAAGGTTTCGGGGAGTTGGAGTCGATACGCCACTGGCCCATATCTTTCCAGAATAAGAAAAGGACCAATATATCGTGGTGCAAGTTTTCCTTTAACTCCGAAACGCGATACGCCTTTCATTGGCGATACCTTCAGGTAGACATAGTCCCCTTCAAGAAAATATAAGGGCATTCGCCGTTTGTTTGCATAACTCTTTTGCCGTGCTTGAGCTTTCTTCATATTATGGATAATTCTCTGAACCTTTTCTTCAACCTCTTTCACCATATCAGGTCTAAAGAAGTATCTTTCTCCAGGTTCAGACCAATTTAGCAGAGTCCGACACCGTCGTCCATATAAAGCTTCAAAGGGTGCCATCTTGATACTTTCTTGGTAGCTATTATTATATGAAAACTCCGCTAAAGGTAAACATTCATCCCATTTTAATGAGAAATCCAGGACACATGCCCGCAGCATATCTTCAAGTATTTGGTTCACTCTCTCAGTTTGTCCACTGGTTTGAGGATGATAGGCCGAACTGTGGAGCAGTTTAGTACCCAGGAATTTATGAAGTTCTTCCCAGAATTTAGATACAAATTGTGGTCCACGATCCGACACTATAGTCTTTGGGATACCATGCAAACTGAGAATACGGGCGATGTACAACTCCGCATAGATATTGACGTGATATTTTACCTTGACCGGGAGAAAGTGGGCGATCTTTGTAAGTCGATCGATGATAACCCAGATGGAGTCAAAGCCTTTTGCGGTTCTGGGCAATCCCACAATGAAGTCCATGCTGATGTCTTCCCATTTCCAGGTTGGGATTGGCAAAGATTGTAATGGACCCGCAGTTTTCATGTGTATGGCCTTGACACGTCTGCAAGTGTCGCATTTAGCCACATAGCGTGCAATTTCAATCTTCATCTTAGTCCACCAGTAATGTTGTTTTAAGTCTTGATACATCTTAGTGCTTCCGGGATGAATAGAATAGCGACTAAGATGTGCTTCATCAAGAATTTGCTGGCGGAGCTCTTCGTTCTTTGGTACTACTATGCGGTTTTTGAACCATATCACACCTTGATCGTCTTCCTTGAAACACTTGGCTACTCCAGCCTTTATCTTCTCTCGAATGTGCTTCATACCCAGATTATCCTTTTGAGCATCAATTATCCTTTGCAAAATGATTGACTCAAGCTTTAACTGATTTAGAGTCCCTTGTTGGATGATCCCTAGGTTTAGCTTTTCCATTTCCTGACACAAAGTGTTCTTGGAGGTCCTCGCCATAAGACAGTGGCAGGAAGTCTTACGACTCAACGCATCTGCCACCACATTGGCCTTGCCTGGGTGATAATGGATCTCCAATTCATAGTCTTTGATGAGCTCAAGCCATCGTCTTTGTCTCATATTTAACTCTGACTGGGTGAAGATGTACTTCAGACTTTTATGATCTGTATATATGTGACAGATATTACCCAGCAGATAGTGACGCCAAATCTTTAGGGCATGAACCACAGCAGCTAGCTCCAGATCATGAGTTGGATAGTGCTCCTCATGTCGGCGTAACTGTCTCGAAGCATACGCGATCACTCGGCCCTCTTGCATCAGTACACAGCCGAGCCCACTGCCAGATGCATCACAATATACATCAAAAGGTTTAGTGATGTCCGGTTGAGCTAATACCGGAGCAGTGGTCAATAGTGTCTTCAGTTGCTCGAAGGCTTCATTGCACTTAGAAGACCAATTGAACTTAATGTCATTCTTCAATAAACTTGTGATTGGCTTCACAAGCTTAGAAAAATCTGGTATGAATCTGCGATAATACCCAGCTAGTCCAAGAAAACTCCGGACTTGGTGAACAGTTGTTGGGGGTTTCCACTCCAGAATATCTTTGACCTTGCTAGGATCTACCGCAATTCCTTTAGCTGATAACACGTGCCCCAAAAATTGAATTTCTTCCAGCCAGAATGCGCACTTACTGAACTTGGCATATAGCTGATGTTCCCTTAGGCGCGTCAATACAATCCGTAAATGCTGAGCATGGTCCTCTTCATTCTTAGAATATATCAAGATATCGTCGATGAAGACTACCACGAATTTGTCCAACTCGGGCATGAACACCGAGTTCATCAAGTAGGTGAAATGGGCAGGAGCATTTGTAAGCCCGAAAGACATTACCAAGTATTCAAACAATCCATATCGCGTAGTAAACGCGGTCTTCGGTATATCCTCGGTCCGAATACGGATTTGATGATAGCCCGACCTGAGATCAATTTTGGAAAATACCCTCGCCCCAGTCAGTTGATCAAATAAGATGTCGATCCTTGGAAGAGGGTACTTATTCTTGATAGTGACCTCATTCAGGGGTCGATAATCCACGCACATTCTCAAGGTTTGGTCCTTCTTCTTAACAAAAATGGCGGGACAACCCCACGGGGACGAGCTTGGCCGGATGAATCCCTTATTCAATAGATCTTGTAATTGAATCTTCAGTTCCGCCAACTCATTAGGGGGCATGCGGTACGATCTTCGGGAGATGGGAGCCGTACCGGGCTTTAACTCAATTACGAATTCTACATCTCTTTCAGGGGGCAGTCCAGGCAAATCTTCCGGAAATACATTTGGAAACTCACATACTACCGGAATGTTCTTGATCTCCGGTACAATGGCTTCATAGACTCTACCAGAAGCTTTGGCTGGATTGGTTGCGGGGAGAGTCAGAAGAATCTCTTCTTGGTTATAGCTCAACCTGACGGTTCTGAGTTCAGTGTTGAGGATTGCCTTGTATTGGGTTAACCAATTCATACCCAAGATTACATCTATATCCTGGCCTTTCAGAACAATCATGTTAACAGGAAAGTTCCGTCCGGCCATTGTTACTGGCACGCCATAGGCCACTTCTCTAGTATAAATGTGTCCCCCAGGTGAATAAATTTTAAATCCCTCCTTTGATTCATGGTATGCAATATGATGTTGTTCCACAAACTTCTTGCTAATAAATGTATGTGAAGCACCAGAATCAAAAAGAATAATTGCTGGGTGACTGGCCACGGGAAACGTACCCATCATCACCGGCTCTCCTTCCGGTGTAGTAGCCACTTGAGTGTAATATACACGCCCCGTTTTCTTCGTATTCTTCCCCATAGCATTTCCTTTAGGCTGAGAGGACTTCCCGGTTCCTTGCTGAGCATTGGATTGATTTTGCCTAGGATATGGGCAGTCTTTGATGAAGTGTCCTGACTTGCCGCAATTAAAGCACCCAGTTGAAGAACTAGGCAAGGCAGGGAATCGAGTGCCTGGGGCACCCGGCTGTTTTGGGGTAGTGGGGGCATTGTTGGGGCGGATAATGATAGGCTGTTTGAAGGGAAATGAAGGTGGACGAGAAAAAGTGCGATTTTGGTTTGAGGGTCGAATCACAAACTGTTGCTTCTTCGCCTGGCCCTGATTAGGCCTCTCACCACCGAATCCCTTATTCTTCCCAGAATTTGTATATTTGGCTTCAATAGATAAGGCTGTGCTGACAGCCTTTCCATACGTGAGATCTATGCATGTGGCCATTTTCCTTTGTAGCCGATCATTCAGTCCCCGCATAAAACAGTTCTTCTTCTTTAAATCCGTATTCACCTGGTCGATAGCATACTGCGACAGGTGGTTGAATTTGTTGAGATATTGAGTGACGGTATCTCCACCTTGTTGTAACTTCATAAATTCCTCTTGTTTCATATGCAGCACTCCTTCGGGGATGTAGTGTTCACGGAAGGCTGCTTTAAACTCATCCCAGGTGACTTGATGGTTGACAGGTTGGATAGCCACGAAGTTTCCCCACCAGGTACTGGCAGGACCACGGAGTTGTTGTGCGGCGAACAATGGTTTCTGCGTCTCTGAGCAACGGAGAAGACCAAACTTTTGCTCAATAACCCGAATCCACTCGTCAGCTTCTAGGGGATCTTCCGCTTTGACGAATAGGGGTGGACGAGTTTCAGAAAAGTCCAGATAAGTGGTCTCACGGGGACCCTGCGGATAACCTCTTCCCGCCTGCTACTGGAATTGTTGCTGACCCGCCATTTCCCTAAGGAAGCGGGTATTATCGGCGGTGGCATTCACCAAGGCGGCAATCGCCTCGGCTAACGTGGGAGGAACTGGAGGTGGGTTTGGGGTAACATCCCGTCCCCCAGAAGTTCCTGCTGCATCCTGTCCTCGAGTCCTGGTCGGCATCTGTGGCAAAAACATTTGAAGTAAACATAATGTGCCAGAGAAAACCTTCCATTTTACATTACTATAAAAAGTAATGATACAGACTCGATATTACATAACAGGATACAATACCCATTATACAAAGGTTCAACCTATTATACAACAGTACACCCTACAATACCCTACAATACACTACTTTTACTTCTATTACACCCTTATTCCTGCTTGCCATCAGTCTTGGCGGCCTCATCGTCAGGTGTGGGAGTCCAGACATCAACCAACCTCAAAGAAGGAGGGGGCTCAAAAGGTCTAACTCCCCACCCAGCGCACGTCCCGCCACTTGAGATGGTCCAGCTTCCGCCTCAGCAGGTTGTGCAGGCTCACTTGGGTGTAGTTGTGAGTATAGTATATGGACTTCCTCGTGCAACGTGTTGCAGTAAACCTGCAGGTTGTCAACAGTCGAGCTAAGTTCTTTAACTCGGGCCTGAGCCCTTGCTTCCTTAGCGCACATTAGCAAACGAGACTGTACGGCCCAGTCAAGTGCTAAGTCTCGATCAGCGAGTTGATCCTGCAAGTGTCGGATGTCCCTTCTCAGTTCGTTGATTCTATCACCGTCAGCGACCCAAGCATCAGTCCTATGTTGAAGCGCTGCTTGAAGTCGACTCACACGAGCTTCAAGGTCTCCGATGGGGTCGTTACTTCCACTGCTGCTCCTTTCATGTCGGGGAGCCAATTGATGCCGAGGCACCCCAATTGGTCCCGTAGACTTGCGTGCCGTTAGCCTGGTACGTGGCGGCATCTTTTCTAAGGGGGAAAATGTTATTAGTATAGTGCTTAGCATGATGCATGTATAATTACAGAATCAACCTTAGTCGATTCAACCTTCTATACGTTGCACTCTTCCTATCTGGTCTTTAAGATAGACTTCTTCAGAATACTTAGGTAAGAAGAGAAAAGAATTTCTAGGTAAGACTTTTGAAAATTCTTTTGAAGATGCCTCATAATATCTGCCAAGAAGGGCTACGCTCCGATACCAGCTGTGACGGAACCTCCCAAGTAATTAGGCCCACCTACAGTTGTCCTTGTCTCACAGACATCAGACAACCCTGTAGGTGCCCCTGAACTACTTGACAAGTTCGGTATCTTTCCTTACCTTACCAGGAACGTCTCACCCGTCTTGTAGACATTACAGAACATCAGAGATGAAGAAATGCGGAAGCGAATTACATAAACTTACATTTTATTTCAAAAGCAAGCTTGAGTTATTTTTATTACAGACCAGACTAAAAGTGAGTGCAGAGAAGTAATATTATACAAACCAGGGAGGCACAAACTCCTCCCGAGAAGCTAAAAGCAAAAGATCTTAAGTGGAGGACCGAGTCCTCCCGCACTTCAGTCCTGATTTTCTTCTTTTGGAACCACCTTGGCACAGAAGCAGCAAAAGTCTGCTACTTCCTCACCTAAAAACAACGAAGGGATAAACCCTGAGTATGGAATACTCAGCAAGTCTTACCCGACTAAAGAAAAGACTCTCAAGGGTATGCTGGTTATGTGGGAGTCAAGGTAAGGCTTTTCAATATTCAAAGACTCTGTTTTGCAGAAATGCTTACTAAAGTGGATCCTTAAAAATCCAATTTTATTTGTCAAGTTAGGTAAAATTACCTGCACTAGAGTTCTTTCTACCCTAGTTCAATCACTGGTCCTGCACTAGCCAATTTCTTAACAAGAGCCCATCGTCTTTAGTGGAATGCTACGTGTAGGGTAGTGACCAAGTCTTCATGACCGCGAAGGTACGGCGATCCGAATCGATTGTACTCAGCTGAGGATCTCCAATCACATGACATATGTAGCACTTAACCCTTGCATATGTCAACCCGCCACCGGGGTTCTTAAGACCGGATCAGGTTCACGCAGACCGAGAGCACAGATACACCACCGTCCAGCCTCTTGCCACGGAGGGTACACGCTACTCCCGCCACCGCTCCACGCCCATCTCGTGTTGTCTTATTCCGGCCTTAGTCTGCCCGAGGCAAGGCTTACCCATGACGAGGCATGTGACCAGCTAAAGGGTCCTCGATCAACAAGCCTACATCGAGACGGTCCTTAATCGACTCAGACGGAGACACTACACCGAGACTCTCTTCTCGTGCAAGTCACCCGCCCGGTCTCAGCTTAATCATTTCACCCCAAAAACTTGGTACCTAGCAGAGGTACATCTTTTCCGATGTTGAATCCATCACGGCCGTGATGGATCCACCATCAAGTTTTATTTTCAAAACAACCCTCCCACTTTGCCAAACATCTTTTGTAAAACAAATCCTTTGTTTTTCTAAAGCAATGCTAAGCAAAGTAAAACCTTTTTGTAAAAACAGGATTTCAAGGAGGGTAATCAAGATCAAGGGAGGTAATGCAGGAATTGTTTAATCAATCAACTCCTATCACCTAATGCAGCAATCAAGTGAGAAAGATTGTAAAAACATCAAGGGAGGTGGCAAATGCACCGGGGCTTGCCTTCGTTCACAGGTGAATCAGGCTCAGATCCACAGATGTCAAAGTAGAAATGATTCCCGGCCTGAGACTCCGAAGGTGGTGGTGTCCTGTCTTCGGGGACTTCTACCTCTTCTTCACGTTCTAATCATAACCATACATAAGTATAAGAATGGATGCCATGGGATGCTCATGAGGATGCAAAGATAACATAAACTTATTATTTATGTCTTGAATACAACTTGCCTTCACGGAGTTCCGGGAACTTAGGGTTTCCGGAGTCGGTAAAGGAGTTCATAGGGCAGGGGGGTGTTTTGGGGTTTGGTGATCAAACAAGGTCCAAATCAATTCAAACTCTACCCAAGGTTTCTAAATAGTGTATAACACTCATAAAAATTTTGGGCATTTTAGGACTTACCAATTATTTTCTAAAAATCTATAACCAAGACTTTTAACTACTTTAAATACCTTAAAATTTCTTATTTTCACTAAAAATCACAAAACTTATTTTTATTAAATACTATGGAAAATAACAAACCTAGGAAAATTAGTTTCACAATTTTATCATTTTTCTACATTTTTCTATAATTGTTTTGGCTCTGCTGTAAAAGAAAAAGGAAAATGTTCCAACAGTGATGGGCCAGATTCAGCCCAGCGGCCCAGTACCAGGGAGGAAAAGCGCCCGCGCTGGCAGACTTGCGCAGAGGCCCTTGGGGTTTTAACTAACTGCGTACGGGTTCTCTCACTATTTAACAGAGTCACTGACACTTTGCAAGAAAGCCCCTCGAGTTCTATTCCTTTACGTTTCACAGTCCCCGACGGCGTGGAGCACGGTCGAGCTCCGGCGAGCTGTCTGCGCCGGCCGATTGGGGCAAGGACTGACGTCCTTCTTCGGTCGAAACCGAATTCACACCCCAGTCAACGATTCCCCTAAGTTAATTGCATAATTGGTGGATTAATTTGGTCTGGCCACGGAGAGCGCGTGGATGGACCAAAGATCCATGTGTTCCCGACGGTCAGGGGACTTCTAGCTCAATTGGACGGTTCGGTAAGCATCACAGACACGGGGAGAAGCTTAAACGAAGCAAAGGGAGGGTTGGACTGACCGGAAAAAGGGCTGACGACGGTGAAGCTTGTTTCACGGTGGCGGAAAGAGATTTGGGGGAAAACGCGAATTCGAGCTCACTGGTGGATGATTGTGGCTGATTAGCGGTGGCTAGTTAGCTGACGACCTCACGGAGCTAGTCACGGTCTCAATTTATAGGAGGGTAAGACGGTGGCCGTGAATTTTTAGGAGGACGCGCGGCGGCCGGAGGTGGAAGAAAGTACTGGCGCAATGAATTCGTGGCTTCTACCGTGGCGGTCATTCCGGCGATCAACAGAGAGTCACTAAGGCTTACGGCGGTGCGGTGGAGGTACTCAGGCACGTGGCACAAGGCCGGAAGGCGGCTCTCGTCGGTGAACTTATCCTCCACATCCGCGGAGCACGAGGGGTACGGCGGTGAGTCACCGGAGTTATCCCCAGGTGCATGGCTTTTACTTGG
This sequence comes from Zea mays, assembly GCF_902167145.1. Taxonomy (NCBI): domain Eukaryota; kingdom Viridiplantae; phylum Streptophyta; class Magnoliopsida; order Poales; family Poaceae; genus Zea; species Zea mays. The sequence continues at coordinate 127,543,438 of NC_050105.1, read as the reverse complement.
CGGCCTTATCGGGTCATCGTCGACGTGAATCACAACGGCGGTGGCGCGAATCACGGCGAAGACCGGTCGTCGGCGGTGAAGACATCCGCGCTGGCGGTCTGATCCGGTGCAGACACTGTACCATAGGAAATGGTATTCAGTCGACTGACAGAGCAAGTTGGAGCCCAGTTTTCTCAAATTTTCATGTGAAACCTAAGCTAAGGTTCTGCAGCAAAGTTGTTGTCCATTATACCATCTTCATCTTTGTTACAGCAGCCATGGGCAAATTCTTGCTAGATTAGTCATAAACTGTTTCCAAAGATGATCCAATGTCACTGTCAGTCTGAAAATTCAGACCATAACAGCCTGACAGCCCAACTTTAGGCTCATTTATCTCAGAATTCTATATAGCAACTATGCTCACTCTCTTAAGCAAAGTTGTTCTCCTTTAAATGCTCTACAAATTTGGTGTGGTGACCTAATATGAATTCTCACTATTTTGAAAGCTACACAGCCCCAAAGTTGGGTCTATAACCCTGATTTCAGACTTAGCATAGGAATCAAATGAGGTCCATTTTGCATTTAAGTCCAAAACTTAGGGTTTAGCTTTCAAGTCCACATATTTGTGAACCAATTGACTTCAAATACTTATTTGGCTTGGTTTTTGCACTTTAGTCCAAAAGTGGACTAATTTTGCACATAAGCCCCTAGGGTTTGGTTTTAGGGTTTTCCAGGGTTCCAATTAGGGTTTCTGGTATCCCAGGGGTATAAAAGTGATTCAAGTCTATTCTTAGGGTCATTTTATGACTTTTACCCTAAGGCTTTTAGGTTTTCTCAACTTGGGTTAAGTTTTACCCCTTTAATCCCTATTTAGGGTAAAGCTTCCTATCCAGGGTCCTATTTGCAAAACATTAAAACAATACAACTTGATTGAAATTTTTGCCTAGTGAATGCACTCTAGGTGTGTCACACATATGCAATGCCAATGCTTATGATGTCATGCTCAAGTTTTAGTTATAGTAACACCAGGGGTGTTACAATTTCCTTCATAAATATAGAATCCCTCCAACAGTCATGTAGCTAAACACATTAGAACTAGTTTATGATATATACTGATACAAATTATACTACACGGTGTAGGTATTTATGCAATTCGATACAGTACATAAAAAATCTGGCATGTTGTTCACTGGTGGACGCATCTTCGGGTTGGAGCGTAAAAAGTTTAAGTTTTGAGCATAAGATCCCTCAATTATAAGCATAAATACTGAGCCAATGTGAGAGGTTGATAGCTCTAGTAGGTTGTTATTATGATCCTATTTTATGGTAGATCCGAAAAACATGGCAGTCGCATGCATGCGGTTTCTATTTTTTATACAGATCCAAAAATTATGGCAAAATGCATGCATGAGTCAAACACGTTCCCTTGCATGCGCGTAAATTTAGGAAAGATATGTGTGACAGTTTCTATTTAAGTGTTTTATTTCCTCTATAAATTTAGGATCGCTGCAACAGTCATGCAACTAGACTCGTAATGACCATTTTATGATATATACTGATACTAAATATGCTACACTGAGTAGATAATTATGCAATTCAGTATGCTGCGTAAAAATATGTTACCAGCTGCATGCACACGAATTTATGATGGAAAGAATATGCAATGAAAGGAAATGAATTGCATGCATAGAAACAAAAAATCGCATTTAATGATTTATTTACTTCATAAATATAGGATCCCTCCAACAGCCATGCAGCTAAACGCATTAGAACTAGTTTATGATATATACCGAAACAAATTATACTACACAGTGTAGGTATTTATGCAATTCCTTACACTGCGTAAAAAATCTGGCATGTTGTTCACTGGTGGACGCATCTCCGGGTGGAGCGTAAAAACCTTAAGTTTTGAGCATAAAATCCCTCAATTATAAGCGTAAATACCGAGTCAATGTGAGAGGTTAATAGGTCTAGTATGTTGTTATTACGATCCTATTTTTATGACAGATCCGAAAAACATGACAGTCACATGCATGCGATTTCTATTTTTATACAGATCCAAAAATTATGGTAAACTCATGGAAGTTTCCATTGCATGCACGCAAATTACGAACATCATAAATTAAGTAATTGCCTTTCCAATGTGCATACAGTAAACTGATATACGAACTCTGTGTTTAAGCATAAAATCGTGCAGTTTTTAGCGTAAATAATACATATGGTAGGCATAAAACACAATAATCGAAAAGAAAACTGCACCGGATCGGAGATTCCGTGACGCCGCTCGCTCGAACATCGCCCCTTATGCGTTGGCGTCGCTACTCGCACGTCGACGGGCGTCGCTTGCTCGACGGCCTTGGAAGTGCCGCCTCCTCGGGGCCTCGGGGACGCCGCCGCTTGACCACACAAGGGCCCCGCTGTCGCTCGCTCTCTGGATCGGGGAGCCGCCGCCACCGACCTGGGAACCGCCGTCACTACTCCGGATCGAGGAACCTCCGCCACCGCACGTCGAGGTCATGGAGTTGCGGCCACCGGCTGGGGGTCCACCGCCGCGCACGCTCTGGGGCAACCGTCGTCGTCGCACGCGGCGTCGCTAATGAATCAGGGTGGAGCGTAAAAAATTGAACCCTAGCACTTCGGATCCTATTTTATAGACGTACGGATGTGGTCCGGCTCGACCGGATTGCACCGTCCGACCTGAGCTTCCTATAGTTATTGGAAGCCCAGAGCTCTTAATCTCTACTACACAAGGCTGGAGCGAGGGCGTCCACCACCCTCACCGTGCCCCTGCTCCAGCCCCGCCCGCGCCGTCTTCCTCCCTACAATCCTGCCCGCGCCGTCCCTCAATCCCCCCCGCAAGCGCCGTCGCTTCCCTCAATCCCGCCCCCGCAACCGACTTCACCGTGGCACCGCTCCCGTCGCGTGCCCCCGCACCCGTCCTCGCGATGCCCGCCCCTGCGCCCGCCCCGTCCCCGTGACGCACGCCACGGTGACCCCATCCGTGCGTGATGCTCGCGGCCGTCGCCTCCTCTTCCACACGACGCGACCAAGGCTCGCCTTCCTCTCCTCGCCGCCAGACATGCCCTCGATCTCCACCGTCTCCACTCACTCCCGCTTCGTCTTCCTTTCTGCCCTCAATCACTCTTGTTTGCTCCCCGCCTCCGTGATTCCCGCCTCCGTCCTGTCTCCAGCGCGCACGCCGCCTCCTTCCCAAGAATGCCTGGCGACACCACGCCCTCACCTCCCCTCCATGCACCCACCGTACCCTGCGCACAATCCTCTTCATCGCGCCCGCGCTTGGATGCCCGATTTGGCAATGCGCGCACCTCGACAGCCGAATCCCCGCCGCCCTGACGCCGATCTCCAACGATCTCGGAGCCTCGGCGCTGCTCCCCTCGCCTCGCTCCCTTTCCTCACGGTCTCCGCCCTAATCCTCTCCCTCCTGGCCTCTCTCTCTCCCGACTGCCTGGCCGCCTCCCTCCCTGTCCGCGCCACATATGCTCTGACGCACCAACGATGAGGGGAGCGCCACCCGTCCGTCGAGGATTGGGATCTCCCTCGCCCACCCGACGGCAGTAAACCTCAAGGTGAAACATTATACCAGTAATGCATTGCACCCATATGGTGTAAATTCATCCTTAGATGTTATTGGCTAATACAGTACTCTTATGTCGTTTCTTGGTCCAGGACAAGTGGAGAAACCTGCTGAAAGGTTACCAGGTCAGAATCCCATCTGATAAAAAAATGGGGGTCTTGTTTCTTTTACCTTGTAATACTAACTGCTAGGTGTAACATTTCTTGAACTCAATCTAGGAAAACTCATAGAAAAGTACGCTGCTGTATCTTGAGCCATCATTGGTTGAAAAGATCAGGAACCTGGCAGCAAAACAGCCATACCCATATAGAAGGCACAAATAGGAACTGCGACTTTAATCCTTCTATAGACCCTACAGGACATCACGTTTTACCTATCGTAGAAACTTGTAGCTGGCTTATGAGGAAAACAACTTGTAGCTCGCTTAACCCTGTTTTCCTTGCCCATCAGTTGGTAGAAGTAAACATTACCAGAGTTCCCGTCTCTCTCTCTCGGTGTGTGCTAGGTTCTGCTCGTAGAATCTTGGAATATTTGAACCACTCTGAATATCAAATGCTTCATGGCAGTTATTGCAGTTGAAGGCTTGCAGATACTACTGCCCAGAAAGTAAAAAAATGCAGTAAGATCATCTTCAAAGATATTGAACGGGGCGCCAACTGGCCAGGGCCAGTTTGGAAAGGAATCCAGTAGTAGGACGTGAATCTTCTTTTTCAGTTTTGTCTTCTTCTTATGGCTTTTTGGAAAGGTTACAGCTCTTTTTTTAATGTATCGAACTCCCAACTGAACAACTTAGAACTCTGAAGTGTCTGCGTGTGCTGTATTGTTTTACAGCTTACGTCTGTGTATGCAGTGTGCAACCAAAGTTCATAATCCGACCAAGTTTGTGATGTGACATTGTTCTACATACCGGCCCTCGATCTGCTTCAAAATGCTCATATATTTGTCTATGCAGTTGTTTCGCTCACATTTCTGAATAAATGTCCAGTGGTTTCTGTGAGCGCTGAACACCGAAATATTCAGACAGCAAACGTGAGTTGTCCATCGATCATTTACGGAGCACGCATTTGACGACTGGATATCATGAGGACATCTGGATTCAGTCTTATACCCGTTACAAGGGCAAACGAAAGCCTGAACAGTCGGTGAAAGCATGATTTCTTTTTAATCCTGACGATCCAAGCAACAACTTTGATTGCAGGCACAGCTCTGGGTCTGGGGCCAAGACTGGGGATGCTCAAAAATGCCAAATTCACAGAGTGGCAGACAAATGCAGCTCGCTTTCCAGGCGTTGGCTCAGAGCCCATGGTATGCAACTTCTTCAGGGCCTCTTTGCCGCACTGCACACACTGGCTGGCTGCATCAGGTATGGCCACTCCACCGCTGCCAGACTGCCTGCCACTTTGCTCCGGTCGCAGTCTCCTTCCTCCTTTTCAGATGATCACTTATCAGTCCATCGGGGACGGACTGGGCCTAGGCGTCGCCACCACCGCTCCGTGCGTGTGGTGTTTGGGCTCCTGGTCCATTTCAGTCGCTCAGTGGGTACTCTGGGCCAGTGACAAGAAAATTCCGTGTTTCGGGTTTTCTCATTCGAGCCGCCTACAATTCTACGATACTTTTTTTCTCCCACGTCGCGTTTGTTAGAAGCCTAACGAAGCCTAAAGAAGGTTAGTAGCTGCTTTGACGTATAGTATATTCCACATCCGATTTTCCTGTTGCAGGGGAGATTTGTGATGGTCTAAAAACGAAAAGTAGGGGAAAGGGGGAAAAGGGGACGGATGCTGTCTGGTAGAGTTGTTACTTGCTGCCACTGTCAGGTGATCCAAGAGTATTAGCAGACCTGTTTTGCTTTGGCGAATTCACTTATAACATGCTCCCGGCATGCGAGAAGTAACAACTGATTTTGAGTTTCGAGTTGAAATCTGAGAAGGAAAATGCAGAGATCAGGTATCCGTACCGGTTCACTCAAGCCCCATCTGCTATAGAACAGAATGTGTTCTTCGTTCTTTACTTATGTTGCTTTATATTCTTTTCAATGGTCGCTTATATTGGCTTTATAATTTCCATCATACCTGTAGATTGTCTGACCCTCTGCAATACCAATCAATTGTTGACGCTGAGTGGAACATTATTTATGATAAACTGGATAAATGTGTGAAAAGTGGAGCAAAGATAGTTCTGTCTCGGCTAGCTATTGGTGATCTTGCAACACAGGTAGTCCGATGTTCTTGTCTAACTGAATGCTTTTCTGTGATGTACTTCTGCAGCCTATCTCAGATAATTTGGGTCTATACAGTATTTTGCAGATCGAGACATTTTATGTGCTCGCCGTGTCACTGAAGAAGATTTGCAACGTGTTGCTACAGCAACTGGTGGAACTGTTCAAACTTCTGTAAATAATGTCGTCGATGATGTAAGCGTGTATTTGCTTGTGTTCTGTTGAATTGTCAATTTTTGATAGATTGTTAACTGGAAATTTAGGATTCATGTCAGCTACTTGATGCTGAGTTCAAGCTGATATTTTCTCCTTTTTTCCATAAAGGTACTCGGGTCCTGTGAGGTATTCGAGGAAAAGCAAGTAGGCAATGAAAGGTTCAATATATTTAGTGGTTGCCCTTCTGGCCAGACAATGACTATTGTTCTCCGTGGTGGTGCAGACCAGGTCTTCTATTGATAAACTTATGTTAGCCATTATCTATTTTAAGATGTTACAGATGTTCTTATATTTCTTTGATTCTGTAGACATCTTTATTACATTATTTTTAGCCTTTTTTCTTCTCGTTAGCATAAAAGTGGTCCTACTTCTTAGTTTATTTTACAAAGCTGTTCCAACTTTAATTATGCGCAGTGCTACTGAATCATCCATGGTGTCGACAGTTTTTGGTTATTGCCGCTTCCAAAGGTTTCCAACAAGAACAAATTGGTTTTATGTGGTGCATGAATATTTAATAATTGGAAGCGGTTTCTCTTGGTTAACTTGTTCTGCTACAACTATTATCATGACATCCTTAAACTGACACAAAACTATTATTCATTGTTGGTTGTGCATATAACTTGAGTCTGAGTTGTTGTCTTTCCTTAGTGCATTTTCCAGTGGAAATAGCTGGGCAGTGGAAATTGCTCCATCTGTCAATGGGGAGAACATTAGTTTACTGATGCTGGGCAGTGGCAACATTACATAACATACATGCACGAGGAAATGCAGAGAAAGTAGTTTACTGATGCCGCCCATTCTGCCCGTCATAAACGATTACATCTGTTTCCGAGGTGTATGTAAATGCAATGTTGTGGATCTGAGTTCTAAAAACTGGGGAATATGAAAGGTTTGATCAAGCCATTGGGTGTGTCATCAGCTTCTTTCTTTCTTTTTTCCCCCTTACAACTGGTTGTGCTCAGCTGGGTTTCTTCAAGGTACAGTTATATCTTATATGTTAAGATTCAGACGACAAAAAAAGGAGTGCATGGAATGTTTCAGATAATTAACATAACAGCTAAATGAAGATCACTAGCCCTTGGGTTCCAATACTGTTAGCAAAAGAGTGAGCAATTCATGGAAGCTCAGAGTGAAAACGAACACCACTGTCTGAACTGGCGCCGTTTTGACAGACTTGCGACGTACTGTAAGTGATAAAAAAGGTGTGTGTTTGGACTTCGGAGTATACAATTGACCATTAGCAAAGGTGATTTGCGTTGACTCTCTACGAAACTAACATCGATAGACTAGCTAGCTAACAACATTTTCAAGTCCAGTAAAAACCATACCTGTCTTTAGCTACAGACGACTACCAGTCTACCAAGCATGAGGCCTCGTACAGTCTGCATGCCTGATCCGTGCCTTCTACCAGATACGAGATCCTGAACTGATCAATAGCACTAACTGCTCACGAAGTACGATTCAAACAACCAATGACCCTGTACCTACGCTGCACAACGACCAATTACCTGCATATACCAATCCTATTCGGCGCACCAAACACTCCGCCCAAATCTCGTTTTTTCCGTGGCGACCTGGCCCATGTCATCATGCATGCCGCAGTGGAAACAGCTCCATCTGTCAATGGGGAGAACGAATCTCCAAGGATAATCTGTCGATGGTTTGCTCTGAAACATTCCATATAAGAACGAAATTTTGACAAGCTCCATCTTATATGTACTGTCGACAGGAATGCCAATTTTGACAAGCTCCATCTTATATGTACTGTCGACAGGAATTCCGAGTCTAGGCTCAAGTACATCTGCCATGGCGGCACGCTCGGCACGAGGATGGTTCGGGCAGACGCCGCGGCCATCAACTTGGACCGGAGGCTCCACCAACTTCTCAATGAGCATGAGGAGTCCGAGAGTCGTGCCGACCATGCGACAGCAATCCCTGTGCAGGAATGGGGGCAGAGGAGGTACTCGGTGGTGACCGTGAGGTGCCGTGATCGCCCTAAGCTGCTCTCGCCCCCGTCGATGCGTCGTGGTAGTTGTCATCCTCTCCCCTCACCCACTCACTACCACCACTTCGGCTGATTCGGGTCGTCCGCCCGCCTGAAGGTAGGCACGCACGCGGAAGCCTCCAACACACGCAACCCGGCGGTGCTCCCCCTTCATTGGGCCTGGCTTCAGCGTCGGCGTCTACTCTCTACTAGGACTAGGATCGCGTACACCAAAAGTCGAGCCCCGCCATGCGCGCACGTCAGAGTCGCACCAACCTCCGTCCCGCTAGACCTGCTTCTGCTGGGCTCGCCCAGCCTCAAGGTGCTCATCCTCCCCAACAAACAACGGGGTGTCCGTGGAGATCTCTATCGGCTTCGCAGCCTCCCGGCTGCTCCACATCGACCTCGCGTGGAACGTGCTCGCTGGTATGCTCCCGCTGTTGCCACCCACGCTACGGTACTTGTCAGTCGCTGGCGACACGATGGAGGGCACACTGGAGGGGCCTTCTGCTCTGGTGAAGCTAGAGATGGTGACTATGCCAGTTCGCCCCTACCTCCCGACCAGGCGTTCCTGGACCTGTCCATGAATGACTTAATTTTAATAGATTAGATATCATTCATTTTTCTCAACTTCGAGAGAACCATTGGCTTTCGTTGCGATCTAATACAGCAAAACACCTCATTCCTATACAGTTTTCTTGGTTCAAAATTTGGGCATTCAGAATGCATTATGGTGATGTTCGTAGACCCTGAATACATTTGTTGTTGTATTTCACAGGAAAAGAATGAAGTAATACAAAAGCAACTTGAAACCCTTTCATTACTCGACAAAAGAAAGGCTACAACAGTACAACGCCAAAGCTGGTGACTGATAAGGTTCCCAGTGTATCGGGTGCACCTCTAAGCTCTGGTCAAATGATTGTTGTTGTACAGCAGCAAACACCAGATTACGTGGCTTTTTTCTTATTTTTGTTGATTAAACTACATGGCTTCTTCTTATTTTTGTTGCTAAAGAAAAGTAAAAGAAAAGGTTACTTTGCACAGGGACATGTTCCAAGTTTTTCTATGTCTTGGGTAAGCAAGTGATTTGGAAATGTTTATACATGACAGGTGTTGCATGTCTGTAATAGCAAACTCTGGTTATTGTTCTATTGTTTTCTGTCAGAAATTTTGCTTTGAAATTGAACTTCGTTAAGTGGAAGTATAATTTACTCATCTCGAGGGAATGAAACATGTTTGGTTGATTGTCGTTATAGCTAGCCACTTAGCCTCTCTGATAATATTCTTAGATGTACTTCTATATATGCTGCAGGACATTGAGAGTGATGATGAGGACCTTGATGATGAGGTTGATGATGGAGCTGAGGATGAGGACCTTTGCTTATATTATACCGAATCCTTCTACAAGGAATGGGAATTCATGTAGGCAAACTTGCTCTATACACTGCTCTTGGAGGATTTGATCCATCGGTTGTAAGCGTTCATCATCCTTTAGTTTATTGCCTTCTGAATTGTACTGATTTGAAAATATGAATGTTTGCAGGGCCAACATCAGTGGTCCTTGCAGGTTTATTAGCAACACTCAAGATGGTTCGTGGTACCCTGACAGAGCAGACTTATTTGTTCCTTAGTGCTGGGGAGGTTAGTTAAAACATCTTTCTTGCTGAAAAAGAAGTGTGTTCAGTGTCCATGCATTGATTTGAAGATGTTTCTGTTCAACGGAAATAATTATGTCTATATTTTCTTTTAGAGATTTCAAAATTAATTTTGTCTGCATTGATCAGATAAAATGCTTCTGTAATTTGGCTCAGTCGTATCTGATGTACTTATGTATAAACAGTGACACAAGGCATACAGAAATACAGTACCTACCCCTAGGCATTGGTCTCAAAAGTGGAAGTTCTTGCAGGTTTGTGTCTTTCAACTCATCAATTTAGTTTAATTATGGGCGCTTTATATTTGCTAGAAGCAGTTAGTAACTTAGTAGACATTACATATTATGTTTGCATTCTCTTCTCGAAAGAGTCATTGAGGGTGTGGGCGTGTGGGAGTGCAATGTCAATATGGTTTCATACCTCTTATACAAATACCCAAATCTTGTAGGGATGGTTATAACAACTAGGATGAAAAAGTCTTTAGCCTCCTCATCTCGTGTTGATGATGTAGAAGTTAGTTTGGTGCGTATGTGTTGAGTTGCTCGTTGGGGTAACATGATTTACTCTGTTGAGGAGGTGATTCGCCTGACACAGTTGTCGTGGATGAGAATGGGGATCGCATTCTAGATTGGAGGAGAAGAAGAAACATATATGTTACACCAAATTGTTGGTTGCTACATATTGTGTTGTTGTGATTGGTGAGTTTCTCATTTAAGCTTTCTTGGCCTGCAGCTAGAGGTGTCTGCCATCTGCTCACTATTCAGCATGGTGTTACCAGCTCGCTAAAGAGTGTTGGGTTTCAAGTTAAGGAGGATCCGGGACATATCTCCAGGCGCCTGCAGGTGCATGGATGAAATAATCAATGGATTATTTTTGTTGGAAGGAGATCAGAAATGGTTAGGATCCAAAACTTTGGTAACCACTACTTCATCCATAAATCCTTTTAGTCAAATAAAAAATCTGTGACTTGTCAGCTATGAGTTTTAGTTTCTTATGGCTCCGTGAACTGAACTAGAGTTTTTTCACAAGAATTCTAATATTCTCGTTGAAATAGTTGTACATAAGTTATTGTAGTATTATATGTTTCCGTTGCAACGCACGGGCACTCACCTAGTGTGTGTGTGTGTGTGTGTGTGTATATATATATATATATATATATATATATATATATATATATATATATATATATATATATATATATATATATATATATATATATATATATATATATGGCATGCGTTGATTAGTATCTATCTCTTTCAGGACCTTTCAAGGTCAATGGAGTCCCAATCTACCGTGTGAATTAGACTTACGTCATTGCAACCTTCATGAAGGTTGATATCTCTGGTGTTAATGTAGAGAAGTTTGATGACAAGTACTTTGTAAGGGAGAAGAAGAAGGCAACGAAGACTGGGGGTGAACTTTTATACACAGGTGGTGTGTGTTTATACATAACTTAGATCTTGTTTTTAGTAACCTAACATTCCTTAACTTAAAAGGGACCTACGTGTACCTTTCAAGCAACCAAGGACCTGCCACAGCTCAAGAAGGACGACCAGAAGGCGGTGGACGCTAAGCTGATCAAAGCTATTGAGGTTGTGCCGGATCTGAAAACCTACCTTGGTGCATGGTTCTCTCTCAGGGACGACAACAAGCCCATGAGATTGTTTTCTATATTTGCCTGATCTATCGTAGGGTGCTCTTTGAAGGAAGGAGTGTCGGTGTTTCGACCCGGGGGGGGGGGGGGGGGGTCCCTGGACCGACGAGTAAATTGTCGCTGCGTGTCCCAGCCTAGATGGGTCGGCGCGAGACCGAACACAAAGGGGGGAGAAACAGCAAGGGGAAATCGTGGCCTTCGTGTTGTCCTGCGCCCAGGGCGGATGCGCTTGCAGTAGGGGGTTACAAGCGTTCGCGTGGGAGAGAGAGAGAGAGAGAGCCTTGTGCGTCGGCCCGTTCTCCCGTGCGGCCAACCTCTTCGTACGAGCGCCCTGGACCTTCCTTTTATAGGCGTAAGGAGAGGGCCCAGGTGTACAATGGGGGGTGTAGCAATGTGCTAACGTGTCTAGCAAAGGGGAGCCAGAGCCCTATGTACATGCCGTCGTGGCTGTCGGAGAGGTTTTGGCGCCCTGTTCATGTGATGTCGTGGCCGTCGGAGGAGCGCTTGAGCCCCGTGGAAGTACAGCTGTCGGGGCTGTTGGATCCTTGCTGACGTCTCCTTGCTTCCGTAAGGGGCTGAGAGCCGTCGTCGTCATGGAGCACACGGGGTGCCATCATTACTTGTTTACCGGGGCGAGCCGGATGGGACGCCGGTCTTGTTCCCCGTAGCCTGAGCTAGCTAGGGGTAGGGTAATGATGCCCCCCTGTGACGTGGTCGGTCCGAGCCCGGGGTCGGGCGAGGCGGAGGCTCCTCCGAGGTCGAGGTCGAGTCTGGGCCCGGGGGTCGGGCGAGGCGGAGACCGTCTTCCGAGGTCGAGGCTGAGTCCGAGCCCTGGGGTCGGGCGAGGCGGAGACCGCCTTCCGGAGTCGAGACTGAGTCCGAGCCCTAGGGTCGGGCGAGGCGGAGACCGTCTTCCGAGGTCGAGGTTGAGTCCGAGCCCTGTGGTCGGGCGAGGTGGAGTCCGTCTTCCGAGGTCGAGGTTGAGTCCGAGCCCTATGGTCGGGCGAGGCGGAGTCCGTCTTTCGAGGTCGAGGTGGAGTCCGAGCCCTGGGGTCGGGCGAGGTGGAGCTTCCTATGGCGCCTGAGGCCAGTCTTGGTGGCTGTCAGCCTCACCCTGATGGCTGGCACAGCAGTCAGAGCAGGGCAGGCGACGCTGTTTTCCTGTCAGGTCAGCCAGTGGAGGGGTGAAGTGACTGCGGTCACTTCGGCCTTGTCGTCTGAGGAGCGCGCGTCAGGATAAGGTGTCAGGCGATCCTTGCATTGAATGCTCCTGCGATACGGTCGGTTGGTGTAGCGATCCGGCCAAGGTTGCTTCTCCGCGAAGCCTGCCCGAGCTGGGCCTCGGGCGAGTCGAAGGTGCGTCCGTTGCTTGAGTGGACCCTCGGGCGAGACGTGAATCCTCCCGGGTCGGCTGCCTTTGCCCGAGGCTGGGCTCGGGTGAGGCGAGATCGTGTCCCTTGAGTGGACGGAGCCTTGACCTGAATCGCGCCCATCAGGCCTTTGCAGCTTTGTGTTGATGGGGTTTACCAGCTGAGATTAGGAGTCTTGGGGGTACCCCTAATTATGGTCCCCGACAGTAGCCCCCAAGCCTCGAAGGGAGTGTTGGTACTCGCTTGGAGGCTTTTGTCGCACTCTTTTGCAAGGGGATCGACCTTTCTCGGTTGCGTTTCGTTCCGGTGGGTGCGCGCGAGCGCACCCGCCGGGTGTAGCCCCCGAGGCCTCGGAGGAGTGGCTTGACTCCTTCGAGGTCTTAGCGCGTTTCGTGATGCTTCGGCCGGTCTGGTTGTTCCCTCATGCGAACTGGCCGTTGCTCGGGTGCATAGTCAGGTTCCAAGTTCTCGGGCTGGTATGTTGACGCTGTCAACGGTTTGGCCGGAGCCGGGTTTGCGAGAGCAGCCCCCGAGCCTCCGCACAGAGCGAGAGGACGGTCAAGGACTGACTCGGCTTTTTTCATACGCCCCTGCGTCGCCTTTCCGCAAGGAGGAGGGGGGAAAGCGCCATGTTGCCCTCGGAGGGCGCCAAACATGGTGTCTCCAGTGAGTTGCTAACGGGTGATCCGAGTGGACGCCCGTGCCCCGTTCGATAAGGGTCGGCTAGTGGCCCAGAGGCGCGCTCCAAAAGTACCTGCAGGTGATTTGCCGGACCCGATCCCGTTTGATAGGGTCTGAGGGCTCGATGCCTCCATCTGATGGGATTTCGTTACAGAATCGCTCCTACTGGTCTCGGAAATGTCCTAGGGTACCTCGGGAGCATAGCCCGAGCCTCGGCCATGTATCGGACGTACCCAGAGTCATCCCTCACTCTGTGTGCTCTGAGGCGGCTGTCGAACCCTTCGGGGGCCAGCCTACAAACCCCTGATCAGTAGTGGGCGTGGAGCCCGAGTGGCCTGAGGCGGCTGTCGAACCCATCCGAGGGGCCAGCCTTCGAACCTCTGACCAGTGGTGGGCGCGGAGCCCGAGTGCTCTGAGGCGGCTGTCGAACCCTTCCGAGGGGCCAGCCTTCGAACCTCTGATCAGTAGGAGGGCTCGGAGCCCGAGTGCTCTGAGGCGGCTGTCGAACCCTTCCGAGGGGCCAGCCTTCGAACCTCTGATCAGTAGGGGGGCTCGGGGCCCGCTTCCTTCGCGGAGAAGGATCCCTTTCAAAGTATCCCCTTTCCCGGTCCCTGTAGCAAGAGAGAGAAAGAGGATGAGGAAAAGGATACGAAATCGAACGACGTGGCGCACCTTTTTTGACGCGGTCATTATGGCGGAGGTGAAGCGTCGCCTGCTTCGCCTGCCAAAGGTGCCGCCTGTCCTGCCGCAGAGTTAATGCGACGGGACGAGTGGTTCGCGGGGCAGCCGTTGTGCGTGCGCGAGTCTCTCGCTGTCCCAGGAGGGGACGTGAGCCTGCAGACGACTTGACCGCTGCTTCCGCCCGCCTGCCGCCGCCATTACTGTCGGCCCACTTTTGGCCGTATCGACCGTCGCGCCTTCTCCCGCGGCTGACTGACCCGTGATCGATGTGCTCGGTTGGCACTGTTGGGCCATGCGCAGGGTTGCCTCGAGTCGCGGCATCGATTCCGCAGTCGAGAAGGCGCGGTACTGGCGCAAGTGGCGGTGCAGTTTCTCGCACGTAGTAACCGGCACGCCGGTTACATGACGTGTGGGCCTGGGCCTCCATGCTGGACGCGTCGAAGTCTAAAGGGTGCGCCCCCTTGGTGCGGTTGCATGCCGCCTGCATGGCGATCCGCCCTTTCACCCGCCGGTCTAGGCGAAAGTGGAGGAGCGCCTGTAACCGCTGGGCAGTTGTGCGCTCCGCGCGCGGTGGTTTGGCTTCTTCTGCCCTGGGCCAGCTTGCATGACGCGTGGGACCCAACCCCCGTGTCGTAGGGGGAAGACCTTGGAGCTTGTTGGTGAAGACTCCGTCCGCGACGGCTGAGGACACAAGTGGGGAGAGTCGCCTTTAAAAGGAGGGCGACCCCCTTGGATGGCAACCATGTCTTTGCACTCTCCTCATGCATCGCATCCTTCCACCTTCCGAGCCCCCGGATGGGGAGCGCCTGCGTTGCTTTCGTCTTGTCGTCGTTGGAGGAACGCAACTTCGCGGAAGTTGGTACCTTTCAGTCATCTCTCGGCTTCAAGGATTTTCATCAGGCAGCCCAGCTGCATCCCCTCGCCGGTGGTCACCCAAGACGGTGACCACCAGTTCGACGGTGGGGAGAAGCAAGCCGGGCAGCGGCCCCTGCCCCGCCCTCAGCTTCAAGGATGTTCATCATCAGTGCTGGGGAGGGGAGTGCGCCGAGTTGGGGCCTGTCTCCGCACGGGCGGCGGCTCGCTCCTTCCCTCAGTGATCGGGGGGAAGGGCGTTCGCCGTTCGTGGCGCTGGCAGCTGCCGCGTGTCTGGCTCTCCGGCCCGAGCGGCTTCGGCGCTGCTTCCGGTGCCACCTCCCACCGAGGCAGCCGAAAGAGGTTTCTCGGTCGACGAGATAGTCAGTGCCTCTCACGGACTGACCTCCGGCTCCACGGCCTTGGTAGCTTGTCCTCGCCCCTCGAGTGGGGTCGTGGGCGAGGGCCTTGTCGCAACAGCGTCTGCCCTGAGGTCATCGCTGCTGTTGTTTGGCCGCCCGGAGCGGAGGTCGTTGTCGTTGCTGCCGAAGCGGGCGGCGGTGAGCCACCTGGGGTTTTGTTGTCCCGCAGGCCCTCCAATGTGGGGGGTTGTTTGTACCTGCGGGAGTGGAACCGGAGTTCCGTCTGTAATGGCACCTTGAGTGTCGGTGTCTGTTCATTGCGGCTGTCGGGGCCTGAACATGTAGGTATTTTGGGTGTAATACCATGTTTTTCCCTCATTTCGAGCACTAGGACTCGCCTGTCGGCTAGCTGGACCGCTTAACCAAGTGTGAGTTGCCTCGTGCGGAAGGTGACGAGTGAGGTATCCATATCCCGGAGGCGTAGGAGTCCCTCGGCTCGATCGGCCTTGCCGCCCGAGGCTTCTCTCGCTTAGTTAAAGAAACCCTCGGCCGCTCTGCGATGAGCCAGAGCCGGAGGCAGCGGTGTCAGCACGAACAGAGGCAGAGTTGGCTCGAAAAGAAGCTTCGTTGGCCGGAGCCTGGCCGGGCCGTCCATTGGCGGGACCGACGCGCGGAGTTGGGTTGCGGAGGCCATGAGCCGGGCTGATGTCCCCGGGGTACAGCTGGCTGAGGCTACGGAGCGGCCGGTCGAGGCGTCTGCTCGGGCCGGGTTCCTGGAGGAGACCCTGGCGGCGATGGCCCTGGTGCGGTGTTGACGTCTTTCTTCGGGGTGGAGATCCTTCGACCGTGTTGTCGTCAGAGGCCGGGTCGGATTCCGCCGAAGGTGGAGTCAACGCCGAGGGTGCTGCTGCTCCCCCGCTGATGTCTGATCCTGCCGGAATCAATTTATCTGTAGTGTGCGTATGTTTTTTGCGGCTGCCGAGGCCCAAACATACTGTCGTCGTGTTGTAAAGCTGCGTTTCTTTTCCCCTTGTTTCGAGTATCAGGACTTGTTCGTCGGTAACAGAATTTCTTATCCGAGCAAGAGTTACTTTTCACGGAAGGTGATGAGTGAGGTATCCATATCCCAGAGGCATAGGAGTCCCTCGGCTCGGTCGGCCTTGCCGCTTACGTGTACTCTTACTCGTCTGTTGGATTCTGTTATCGATATAGTCGAGAAGGCACGAAAATCGTTTCGGCAGAACAGCTTTCGAACGTTAAGACTTGTTCGGCCAGCGGAATCGCTTATCCGAGCGTGAGTTACTTATCGCAGAAGGTGATGAGTGAGGTATCCGTATCCCGGAGGCGTAGGAGTCCCTCGGCTCGGTCGGCCTTGCCTGCTTACGTGTACTCCGTCGTTTTCAGGATCCCACTTTCGAAGTAGTCGAAAAGCACGAAAGATGTTCTGGCAGAAAGACTTTTTCCGAGGAAAATTTTGACGCAGAGGGGGTGCCCCCCTTCTAGCCCCCGAGGGAGGGTCGGGCTTTGCCGAGGCAAGGCTGACCCTTCCTTGATGGTTAGACTTTGTTGGCGTATGTAAACGAGGTGTATGAACGACTTGAAAACATCTTAAGGGTAGAAGTGACGTAGCTGTCAGATGTTCCAAGCGTTGTTGTAGACCTCGCCTTGACTGTTGGCCAGCTTGTATGTTCCAGGCTTCAAAATCTTGGCGATGATGAATGGCCCTTCCCAGGGAGGCGTGAGCTTGTGGCGCCCTCGGGCGTCTTGTCGTAGCCGAAGCACCAAGTCGCCCACCTGGAGGTCTCGGGATCGAACCCCTCGGGCGTGGTAGCGTCGCAGGGACTGCTGATACCGCGCCGAGTGCAGTAAGGCCATGTCCCGAGCCTCCTCCAGCTGGTCCAGTGAGTCTTCTCGGTTGGTTCGATTGCTTCGGTCGTCGTACGCCTTCGTCCTCGGGGATCCACATTCCAAGTCTGTGGGCAGGATAGCCTCAGCCCCATAGACTAGAAAGAACGGCGTGAAGCCCGTGGCTCGGCTTGGCGTCGTCCTCAGGCTCCAGACCATCGAGGGGAGTTCCTTCATCCATCGCCCGCCGAACTTGTTGAGGTCGTTGTAGATCCGTGGCTTGAGTCCTTGCAGAATCATGCCGTTGGCACGCTCTACTTGCCCATTCGTCATGGGGTGAGCTACGGTGGCCCAGTCCACCCGGATGTGGTGATCCTCGCAGAAGTCCAGGAACTTTCTGCCGGTGAACTGGGTGCCGTTGTCGGTGATGATGGAGTTCGGGACCCCAAAGCGATGGATGATGTTGGTGAAGAACGCCACCGCCTGTTCGGACCTGATGCTGTTTAGGGGTCTGACCTCGATCCACTTGGAGAATTTGTCGATGGTGACCAGCAGATGCGTGTAGCCCCCGGGTGCCTTCTGCAAGGGACCGACGAGGTCCAGACCCCACACAGCAAACGACCAGGTGATGGGTATTGTCTGCAGAGCCTGAGCGGGCAGGTGGGTCTGCTTTGCGTAGAATTGACACCCTTGGAAGGTGCGTACAATCCTAGTGGCGTCGGCCACCGCGGTTGGCCAGTAGAAACCCTGTCGGAAGGCGTTTCCAACAAGGGCTCGAGGCGCTGCGTGATGACCGCAAGCCCTCGAGTGTATTTCTTGTAATAGCTCCTGACCTTCGGCGATGGATATGCATCGCTGGAGGATGCTTGAGGGGCTTCGGTGGTAGAGCTCCTTCCCGTCACCCAGCAAGACGAACGACTTGGCGCGCCGCGCCAGTCGCCGAGCTTCGGCTCTGTCGAGGGGTAGCTCTCCTCGGTGGAGATATTGCAGGTACGGGGTCTGCTAGTTTCGATTAGGCGAGACCCCATTCCACTCTTCCTCGACAAGCAGTGCCTCACCCTCGGGGGCCGAGGGTGCCTCTGGCTAAGCCGAGGGCACCTCGGGCAGGGCCGAGACCTTCTCGGGCTCGGGCGTGTCGTCGGTCTTGACGGAGGGTTGGTGTAGGTCTCGGGAGAAGACGTCCGGAGGAACCGTTGTCCGCCCCGAGGCTATCTTAGCCAGCTCGTCCACAGTCTCGTTGTATCGTCGGGCGATGTGGTTGAGCTCTAGCTCGAAGAACTTGTCCTCCAGGCGCCGAACCTCATCGCAGTAGGTTTCCATCTTCGGGTCGCGACAATGGGAGTTCTTCATGACTTGGTCGATGACAAGCTGCGAGTCGCCACGAGCGTCGAGGCATTGGACCCCTAGCTCGACGGCGATGCGCAACCCGTTAACCAGAGCCTCGTACTCGGCCACGTTGTTGGACGCCAAGAAATGGAAGCGTAGCATGTAGCGGAGGTGCTTCCCGAGGGGTGAGATGAAGAGCAGGCTCGCACCTGCTCCTGTTTTCATCAGCGACCCGTCGAAAAACATGGTCCAGAGTTCCGGTTGGATCGGAGCTGCTGGAAGCCGGGTGTCGACCCATCCAGCCACAAAGTCTGCCAAGACTTGGGACTTGATGGCCTTCCGAGGGGCGAACGAGATTGTCTCGCCCATGATCTCCACCGCCCACTTTGCAATCCTATCCGAGGCCTCTCGACACTGGATGATCTCTCCCAGGGGGAAGGATGACACCACAGTCACCGGATGAGACTCGAAGTAGTGTCGCAACTTTCGCCGAGCCAGAATTACCGCGTACAGTAGCTTCTGGATTTGCGGGTAGCGGATTTTGGTCTCGGACAGTACTTCATTGATGAAGTAGACCGGCCTCTGGGCGGGCAATGCATGCCCCTCTTCTCGTCTCTCGACCACGATCGCAGCGCTGACCACCTGAGTGGTAGCGGCGACGTAGATCAAGAGGGCTTCTCTGGCAGCGGGGGGCACCAAGATGGGCGCACTTGTAAGGAGCGCCTTTAGGTTCCCGAGGGCTTCCTCGGCCTTAGAGGTCCAAGTGAAGCGCTCGGTCTTCCTCAAGAGGCGGTACAGAGGTAGGCCTCTTTCGCCGAGGCGCGAGATGAAACGGCTCAGAGCCGCAAGGCATCCCATGACCCTCTTTACCTTGATGGGCCCCATGTTGGTGATGGCCGTGATTTTCTCCGGGTTGGCCTCAATGCCTCGCTCGGAGACGACGAACCCCAGGAGCATGCCTCGGGGGACTCCGAAGACACACTTCTCGGGATTGAGTTTTACGCCTTTCGCCTTGAGACACCGGAATGTCGTTTCAAGGTCGGAAAGGAGGTCGGAGGCTTTCCTCGTCTTGACTATGATGTCATCGACGTAAGCCTCGACCGTTCGACCAATTTGCTCTCCGAACACGTGGTTCATGCACCTTTGGTATGTCGCACCCGCATTCCTCAAACCGAATGGCATAGTAACGTAGCAGTACATGCCAAAGGGTGTGATGAAAGAAGTCGCGAGCTGGTCGGACTCTTTCATCCTGATTTGGTGATACCCTGAGTAGGCATCGAGGAAAGACAGGGTTTCGCACCCAGCAGTGGAATCCACGATTTGATCGATGCGAGGCAGAGGGTAGGGAACTTTTGGACATGCTTTGTTTAGACCAGTGTAGTCTACACACATCCGCCATTTCCCTCCTTTCTTTCTCACAAGCACAGGGTTGGCAAGCCATTCGGGATGGAATACCTCTTTGATGAACCCTGCAACCATCAGCTTGTGGATCTCCTAGCCTATGGCTCTGTGCTTTTCTTCATCGAATCGGCGCAGAGGCTGCTTCACGGGTCGGGCTCCAGCTCGGATATCCAGCGAGTGGTTGGCGACATCCCTCGGTATGCCAGGCATGTCCGAGGGACTCCACGCAAAAACTTTGGCGTTCGCGCGAAGGAAGTCGACGAGCACTGCTTCCTATTTGGGGTCGAGCTCGGAGCCGATCCGGACTTGCTTGGAGGCGTCGTTGTTGGGGTCGAGAGGGACGTACTTAACCGTCTCAGCTGGCTCGAAGTTGCCGGCGTGGCGCTTCGCATCTGGCGCCTCCTTGGAGAGGCTCCCCAGGTCGGTGATGAGGGCCTCAGATTCGGCGAGGGCCTCGGCGTACTCCACGCACTCCATGTCGCATTCGTACGCGTGTCGGTACGTGGAGCCGACGGTGATGACTCCGTTGGGGCCCGACATCTTGAGCTTGAAGTAGGTGTAGTTGGGGACGGTCATGAACTTGGCGTAGCATGGTCTCCCCAGCACTGCGTGGTAGGTTCCTCGGAACCCGACCACCTCGAACGTGAGAGTTTCCTTTCGGAAGTTGGAGGGAGTCCCGAAGCAGACGGGCAGATCGAGTTGTCCGAGGGGTTGGACGCGTTTCCTGGGGATGATCCCGTGAAAAGGCACCACACCGGCCCGGATCGAGGACAGATCGATCTGCAGAAGCCCGAGGGTCTCGGCGTAGATGATGTTGAGGCTGCTGCCTCCGTTCATGAGGACCTTGGTAAGCCTGATGTTGCCGATGATGGGATCGACAACGAGCGGGTACTTTCCTGGGCTCAGCACGCGGTCGGGGTGGTCGCCCTGGTCGAAGGTGATGGGCTTGTTGGACCAGTCTAGGTAGACTGGCGCCGCCACCTTTACCGAGCAGACCTCCCGGCGCTCTTGCTTGCGGTGCCGAGCCGAGGCGTTCGCTACTTGCCCACCGTAGATCATGAAGCAGTCGTGGACCTCGGGGAACTCCTCTGCCTTGTGATCCTCCTTCTTGTTGTTGTTGTGGGCTCTGCCACCTTTCGCCGGTGGCCCGGCCTTGTGGAAGTAGCGCCGAAGCATGACACACTCCTCAAGGGTGTGCTTGACGAGACCCTGATGATAGGGGCACGACTCCTTGAGCATCTTGTCGAACAGGTTGGTGCCTCCGGGAGGCTTCCGAGGGTTCCTGTGCTCGGCGGCGGTGACAAGGTCTGTGTCGGTGGCGTCTCGTTTTGCTTGTGACTTCTTCTTGCCCTTCTTACTCGCGCCGCGCTGAGCGGACGCCTTAGGGACATCTTCCGGCTGGCGCCCCTGAGGCTGCTTGTCCTTCCGGAAGATGGCCTCGACCGCCTCCTGACCAGAGGCGAACTTGGTGGCGATGTCCATCAGCTCGCTCGCCCTGGTGGGAGTCTTGCGACCCAGCTTGCTCACCAGGTCGCGGCAAGTGGTGCCGGCGAGGAACGCGCCGATGACATCCGAGTCGGTGATGTTGGGCAGCTCGGTGCGCTGCTTCGAAAATCGCCGGATGTAGTCCCGCAGGGACTCTCCCGGCTGCTGGCGGTAGCTTTGAAGATCCCAGGAGTTCCCAGGGCGCACGTATGTGCCCTGGAAGTTGCCGGCGAAGGCTTTGACCAGGTCGTCCCAGTTGGAGATCTGCGCAGGAGGCAGATGCTCCAGCCAGGCTCGGGCGGCGTCGGAGAGGAACAGGGGAAGGTTGCGGATGATGAGGTTGTCATCGTCCGTCCCACCCAGCTGGCAGGCCAACCGGTAGTCCGCGAGCCACAGTTCCGGTTTTGACTCCCCCGAGTACTTGGTGATGGTAGTCGGGGTTCGGAACCGGGTCGGGAACGGCGCCCGTCGTATGGCCCGGCTGAAAGCTCGCGGACCGGGTGGTTCGGGCGAGGGGCTCCGATCCTCCCCGCTATCGTAGCGTCCCCCACGCCTGGGGTGGTAGCCTCGGCGCACCTTCTCGTCGAGGTGGGCTCGACGGTCGCGGCGGTGCTCGTTGCCGAGGCGTCCCGGGGCCGCAGGCACTGTGTTCCGCGTGTGCCCGGTGTGGACCGAGGCTTCCCGCATGAATCGGGAAGTCGCAGCGTGATGCTCCGGGGGGTACCCCTGCCTTCGGGAGGCAGAGCTCTCGGCCCATCAGACCGCGGCATCTTCCAGGAGATTCTTGAGCTCTCCCTGTATACGCCGCCCCTCGGTGGTGGATGGTTCCGGCATCGCTCGGAGTAGTATCGCTGCTGCAGCCAGGTTCTGGCCGACCCCACTGGAAGCTGGGGGCAGCCTTGCCCTGGCATCGTCGGCGATGCGGTGTAGGTCGTCCTAGGTCAGATGACGCGCTTCTCCGGCCGGTGCTCGGCCTGCCCACTCCTGCCCGATATTTTGCCGAAGCTGCACAAGTTGTCCTGCTTCCTCGTCGAGCCTAGCCTGCATCTCACGGATTTGCTCGAGCTGTGCGTCCTGACCCCCGCAGGGACTGGGACCACAGCTAGCTCCCGAAGGATGTCAACGTGAGGCGCAGGCCTAGGGGGATCACCGTCCTCCGGCATACCAAGATGGTTGCCTTCGTCGAGACCCCCTAGATCGACGTGAAAGCATTCACGACTTGGGCCACAGTCCTCGTCATCGAGGCTATGGCTACTATCGGAGCAATCGGAGAGGCAGTAGTCACATGCGGTCATGAAGTCCTGCATGGCACTGGGGTTATCGAGCCCGAAGAAATCCCAACCAGAGTCGGGCTCGTCATCCTCCTCGGAACCCAGGGGCCCATAGGTTGAGACGGCCGTCAGTCGGTCCCAGGTTGACCGCATATGATACCCCGGAGGGTTTGGACATGCCTTTATGAAAGCGTCCACCGAAGCGGGGTCGCTTGGCGGGTCGCTGCTGAATCTAAAAGGCATGGGATGGGAAACAGACGATACCTCTTGATCGACGGATGGTGACGAAGTCGCGTCCGGGATGGACTGCACCGTCGTCTTAGGTACGAGGCTAACGCCCAGCAAGTCCTTTGTGAGCATGCTGGCGTCGTCCGTCTGCTTGGGGTTGGCGTGTTGCGGGGAAACGACACTCGTCTTCGTCTCAGACGCGAGGTCAACGTCCGACGTGTCCCCCGTTGGGGCGCCGGTGCCGTCGACTCGCTCGACAGCCGACGAGGTGCCGCCTCCTGCTTGGCCATGCCTGCCCCGCCTCCTCCTCCGTCGGCGGGGAAGGTGACGGGACAGACCCGGATGTTGTTCTTCCGCCACGTGGGGAAGACGTCGTCGATTCCGCCGCCGACGGGCAGGCTGGCGGCCGCCATTGTCGTTGTCGCGTGGCGGAGGAAGGAGTATCATGTCGTAGCTGCCGTCGAGGGACATGAACTCAAGACTCCCGAAACGGAGCATCGTTCCAGGTCGGAGAGGTTGCTGGAGACTACCCATCTGGAGCTTAACGGGAAGCTGTTCGTCAACATGCAGCAGGCCCCTACCCGGCGCGCCAACTGTCGGCGTTTCGACCCCGGGGGGTCCCTGGACCGACGAGTAAATTGTCGTTGCGTGTCCCAGCCCAGATGGGTTGGCGTGAGACGGAACACAAAGGGGGGAGAAACAGCAAGGGAAACTGTGGCCTTCGTGTTGTCCTGCGCCCAGGGCGGATGCGCTTGCAGTAGGGGGTTACAAGCGTTCGCGTGGGAGAGAGAGAGAGAGAGCCTTGTGCGTCGGCCCGTTCTCCCGCGCGGCCAACCTCTTCGTACGAGAGCCCTGGACCTTCCTTTTATAGGCGTAAGGAGAGGGCTCAGGTGTACAATGGGGGTGTAGCAATGTGCTAACGTGTCTAGCAAAGGGGAGCCAGAGCCCTATGTACATGCCGTCGTGGCTGTCGGAGAGGTTTTGGCGCCTTGTTCATGTGATGTCGTGGCCGTCGGAGGAGCGCTTGAGCCCCGTGGAAGTACAGCTGTCGGGGCTGTCAGATCCTTGCTGACGTCTCCTTGCTTCCGTAAGGGGCTGAGAGCCGCCGTCGTCATGGAGCACGCGTGGTGCCATCATTACTTGTTTACCAGGGCGAGCCGGATGGGACGCCGGTCTTGTTCCCCGTAGCCTGAGCTAGCTAGGGGTAGGGTAATGATGCCCCCCCTGTGACGTGGTCGGTCCTAGCCCGGGGTCGGGCGAGGCGGAGGCTCCTCCGAGGTCGAAGTTGAGTCTGGGCCCGGGGGTCGAGCGAGGCGGAGACCGTCTTCCGAGGTCGAGGCTGAGTCCGAGCCCTAGGGTCGGGCGAGGCGGAGACCGCCTTCCGGAGTCGAGGCTGAGTCCGAGCCCTGTGGTCGGGCGAAGTGGAGACCGTCTTCCGAGGTCGAGGTTGAGTCCGAGCCCTGTGGTCGGGCGAGGCGGAGTCCGTCTTCCGAGGTCGAGGTTGAGTCTGAGCCCTGTGGTCGAGCGAGGCGGAGTCCGTCTTCCGAGGTCGAGGTGGAGTCCGAGCCCTGGGGTCGGGCGAGGCGGAGCTTCCTATGGCGCCTGAGGCCAGTCTTAGCGGCTGTCAGCCTCACCCTGACGGGTGGCACAACAGTCGGAGCAGGGCAGGCGGCGCTGTTTTCCTGTCAGGTCAGCCAGTGGAGGGGCGAAGTGACTGCGGTCACTTCGGCCTTGTCGTCTGAGGAGCGCGCGTCAGGATAAGGTGTCAGGCGATCCTTGCATTGAATGCTCCTGCGATACGGTCGGTTGGTGTAGTGATCCGGCCAAGGTTGCTTCTCCGCGAAGCCTGCCCGATCTGGGCCTCGGGCGAGTCGAAGGTGCGTCCGTTGCTTGAGTGGACCCTCGGGCGAGACGTGAATCCTCCCGGATCGGCTGCCTTTGCCCGAGGCGAGATCGTGTCCCTTGAGTGGACGGAGCCTTGACCTGAATCGCGCCCATCAGGCCTTTGCAGCTTTGTGCTGATGGGGTTTACCAGCTGAGATTAGGAGTCTTGGGGGTACCCCTAATTATGATCTCCGACAAGGAGATAATGCGTATAATGTGTGGGAGTGAGATAATATATTGCTTGAGCCCTCATGCTGTTTATATTCTTACATGGCTTGAAGGACAAGACACCTCTTTTAGAGATAAGAAAGGCTATCATGGGATTACAATCAATCCTAAACTATCCATATCCTGTATTGGCTAATATATTCTAACACTCTTGAATTTTGTATCTGATTGTGAACCTTCGGTTTCCATTTGAATCACTCTCAATTCTCCAATAATGGAGTCATACATTTTGTTGATAAATTTAACGATGTTTTTGCACAATACTACTGTATATGTAAGCTATTCGCAACAGAGTCATGTATTCTCATTTGTCATTCATCCATGGGCCGTGGCTTTGGTTTAGGTTTAGCATTGGATCCATTGGAGGCTGGACTATGATCAGTGGTCTCCATTTCGTGATTCCTTTGTCTTTTTTTGTTTGTTTGCATTCGCTTAATGCTGCCCTAGGATGGTTAAATCCTATTTTTGCGTTCGCTTTATGCTACCTAAGATGATCTTGTCTCACCCTCGTGACTGCATTCTCGGTTTGAGTCATGTGGAATGGATGTTGTGCTTAGTTGAGGGTTGCTCATATTTCTGTCATGCAGGATGCAATTGGGTTTATGATGTTCTGAACCTGCCCCGGACAATTCCGGTAATATTAATGTTGAACACCAATAGAATACACTCTGCAGAGTGTCAGCCGGAACAGCAGCCTCTGAAAAAAGTTGCTAGAGCACGTAGAACCCGACGACGAGCAACACGATCGCCGCTTGCCGGCGCCCGGCGACGACAAGGCAGAGCGCGCCGTGGCCCAGGGGGTCCTGCCACGTGAGATCCACTATCCCTGTGTTGCCACATCTCCGACCACTGTCTGGATTCGTCTAGCCACGCTCCACGACGTTAGGCCTCGACATCGGCAACGTGAACGTGTCCATCTCCTCGTCGAGCTCGTCGGGTGGATCACCTCGACGCACGAGAGCATCGCCTCCATGTGGGCTGGCCAAGCGGTCGACGACAGTAGTTCTAGAGGCCAACCGTGGTAAACATTAAATTTATTATATATCTTCTCAATGATGTATTTTAGATATAGATATATTTTTTTCACATTTTGTTGGCTTTTAATTTTTTTAGTTGTAGAGAGCAAATAATTTATAAAGAAATCTTAGCAAAAAAAATATTCTTATTTATAATATCTATAATAACTAGGTAGGTGCCCGTGCGATGCCACGGAACATAAATTACGAACCTCTAATGGACTTCATTTGAGACAAGTGATGCCCAAGAAAATGGGGGTAAACTGACACAGCTATCACTTGCATTACTTGCCCTATGCGCGGAAGAATCTGACACAGCTATCACCCATGAAGATTTCCAGTTAACTTGTGAAACCAGACTTCATTTGAGACAAGACAACAATACCAGTGTTGAGCTTGCCACTCGGCCATGGCACACGCGAGAACACGGGATGATCAAGTAAGAACTGAACAGAATGCACTAACACAAAAGGCTGGCTTGCGTTCGCTTCCTTGCTCCACAGGAAGCATAGCTGATATACAAATCGAGAACACTGGTATATGTAAAACTTCTCGATTTGCCACATAGTTTATCGTGGTTTTATACGTTCCCGTTGCAACGCACTGAACAAAAATGTGGCGGTTCATCGATGCTTTCTGAGCTAAAATCCAATCATATCAAGAGGCTTTATTCAGAAAGCCACCTCTACTTACCTAATGGTGCAGTTACACAGTGAATTCATTAAGTATAATAACATGAACAAACAGTAGAATTTTATTGTTTGTTAAGTCAGATGCATTTTAGAATCATCTTCTTGTAACGACTCTGCCAGTATAAAATCAACTGTTGAGGTTAAGAGAGGAACGGAACCGAATGCTTGGAGACAACAAACAAAGCTATTTCAAAGGGTGGGGGGCTTACCTTTTGGGATAAGGGTAAGAAGGATACATGGTCTTCAGTATGTTTATCATATCAGAAATTTTTATTGCATGTGAACTGCAGATGTATCGTCCAGACGCTTCTGGCTTTTCGTAAGTCAGAAGAAGAGCATCAGCAACATCACGAATATCCACCATATTACTGAGTACATTTTCAACAGTCTCGATATCTGCTGCAGAAGAAATGAATGTACTTAAAAAACAACTAACTGAATGATCAGAAACAAGCATAGAGAAACACTATTGACCAGATCACCATTTTAGTTATATAACTGAATGCAAACCGGTAGAAAACTACGATAACATATGGCTACCCGACCTTTGAAATATTTAAGGATCATTTCGCTGCTCAAATTTACTGTAGGCTGCATCAAGGGTCCAAATACTAATGACGGACAAACAGTTACAACGTCCAGCCCTGTTTTTGCTGCAAAAGCAAGAGCCTCTCGTTCCGACAGTGTTTTGGAAACTAAATACCAATCCTGCAGGATAGTATATAGTACTTATTTAGGAAAGCTATACCAGGAAGTTTATGATGAACAAACATAAACCACCAAGTCAAGCAACACCATTGCTTTACTGAAGGAAAACTGTATCACCTCCTTCTTCCTGCAGTAATCCTCATCTGACCAGCAGTCTTCATCAAACACCTTACCCTTCGGATAAATAGGATTAGCATACACAGCTCCACATGAAGACACCACCACAACTCGCTTAACTTTTGCTTCATAGCAAGCTTTTAACACATTGGTTGTACCTATTACAGCAGGAGCTATGACTTCCACCTGTAAATCAGAAATATTTGGTGAAAGAAACAAAAGGGATAACTATCAATTGATGTGTACATTTACCAAACTTTTTATGAAATTAGAGATTTTCTAGAATTCATGTGCCTAAATTTAAATATAAATGCATACTGCGAAGCGAGTTATGGGGAGATAATAAAATTTTGCTTACCTGAATATATGAGGTACCACAAGAAGTTCCAGTGTCTCCCAGCTTAGCTCTTCAAGAGATCTATCATCACTCTCAATAGAATCTTTGTCAAACTCGTCACTTGAGTTATCATCCTATAATAAGGGTACTTGTTAGGGATCCATACATACAGTAGAGTAAAACCCATAAAGAGATAAATTGAATAGGGGGACATAGGTGAACCCTACAATTTTGTATGGATTAATCATATAGCACAAGGAAAACATTAGATGGGATAGGAAATGTAACATGTATGCGAAAGCTAGCACATCATCACCTTCAAGTTATGAAGCTGGGCTACATAACTGTACGCAGAAGTTGTTCTTTGCAATGCTAAGCCTATTAGGGTTGAATTTGCAAACAGAAGATGGCCAAAGTCAGAATATAAAGAAAACATTATGTGAAGTAAATTGGCCTCGATTGTTTGAGAAAATCTATTTTATATTGAGAAAGCTAGATATACCCTGTGTATCTGAGAACAGTAAGGTTTTTACTAACACAGTTGTAAAGCTAAATTAACTGTCATTAGAAAAGCAACAGAACTATCCTGGTAGACAAACAATCCATCCTCAAGAAAACTATTATTACAAATATAACTAACATCAAGAGGAACTGTTACCTTTGCCCATGGAGGGAGAGCAACATCGCCTATAGGTTCCCCATCCTGCTCGACACCAAGATGATATGAATTTGAATTTTCAAGAAACTCAGGCATGTAAAAGAATTCTGGAATAAGCTCTTTGACGTCACTTGTATTTGATAAGCTATTTATGTAAGCGCTCTCAATGCTTTGGAACAAACGATCTGCATGGTCAAACTTGCCACCCTGCACAAGTGTCAGACAGACATAAATGTAAATAATATGATAAGATCCCTTATTTTGAACTGTGATGAAATACAACAAGAGAAATTATGTATTGACAAATTCATGAATAATGTTTTGAAAATAATAGCTATGTGCTCGAATTTTAAGGAAACAGTGATAGCTATGAGCAAAATGACAACCTGAAAATTTAGATACAGAGATGTAAATGGCTCGAGCCTAAGCATGTAATGAAGAACGATTCCCATGCTAGAGTAGTGAGATCCGTAATAAAAACTTTAGACTGGATCTAAATTTTCTAGCCATGACAAGTGTTATGAGCCTAATTCTAATACATGTAACACTCAGGACTCAGCTCACTCAATAGGCTAGGGTTTTAAATTCCTCCAACACAACCTAAATATGACACACAAGAACATATGAATCCAATGGATTAACCATCACATAGTTACAAAAAACAGCACTAAAAAGAAATACATATCACCACTATTTCAAGGACAGAGATTATTCTGCAGAAGAAAAAATGTCATAGAGAAGTAATCCTCATACAAGGACCATGCAAAACCAACAGTATATGATCGAAAAACAATTACAATTGTGGCATCCCGATCTTAGTAGCAAATAAGCAATCCCTAAGACCGTCACCACACAAAATCTGAAGTCTTAGACCTGCTTAAACCCTATGTTCAACAAAAACAAATAAATAAACCCCTTACCTCTAGAGATCTGCTAAACAGTTAACATCTTGACATCTGCTCAAACACTAACTCCTTGTGTATTATGATAAACAGAACAATTAAACTGCACAACTGCTGCACAGCCCACGCCCCACAGAGCACAAGAGTTTGCAGCAACAAATTGTTGTGCCCACCGCAAACCACAAAGTTGTGAAGAGATGAAACGAGTTGAAGGTAAAAACTGATGCCAGCGTACAGTCCCCAACTGAAACTGCAAAATTGACTACCTGGCGCTTAGACACCAGAGCAACATTCAACTAAAACGGTGCCCTCGTACTCCGAGTACGAGGAAACCCCTAAAAGATGAATCAATCCAGTGATTCTGCAATTGGCGCCCCAAAATCTTAGCATCGCCTGAACCCTAATCCTAGCTATTACTGACGCTAAACCTGCCATCCAAACCACAATACACAGTCAGCTGTCAGCCAGTCCCCCCACCCACCCAACGAATCATCGATCACCATTCCCGCCTCCACCAAGCAGGCGTGCATCAACCATCAGGAAACCCATCAACGAACCATAAAATACACGATGAAGACCCAGAAATTTACCCAAAAATTGGAATGAGAAAACCCCCAACGCAACCCGTACAGGAGCGGTAAATGCGCCCGCGGTTGATCCCAGCGAACCGGGCAGGAGGTGGAGTCACACCTCCCGGAGGGGCTGGGGAGTAGTGTCGGCTTAGGGAACGCGACGCCGACCCCGAGGTCCCGGATCCGGTCGGCCAGGGACATGAAGCGGTCGGGCGGCACGGCGGGGCGGAACGCCG
The DNA here is from genome assembly GCF_902167145.1 of Zea mays. Taxonomy (NCBI): domain Eukaryota; kingdom Viridiplantae; phylum Streptophyta; class Magnoliopsida; order Poales; family Poaceae; genus Zea; species Zea mays. The sequence continues at coordinate 127,513,285 of NC_050105.1, read as the reverse complement.
GCTGCTCCTGCAGGAACCGCCGGAGCCCGAACGTCGTCGGCGCTCAACCGCACGGCGACAAGGAGGAGGAGCGGAGCAGTGGCCCGGGGTTTGGGGATTTGATTTGGGAGGAGGATCGATCTCGACCCGTGGAGGGGGAGGCGGGACGGCGACTCACGCGGGGTGGGGGAGGGGGACGCGGGGGGACGAACGTGGGCGTGGGCGGGTGGACGGTGTAGATTTACCGAAGCGAGCGGACGGTGCAGATTGCTGATCTAGTTTCTAACACCACTGATTAGTGAAAGCCTACGAGTTACTTATCTGCCAAAATAAGATAAAGTTGATACCATAATCAGAAGTTATTCCAGATTGGCTAGCTCAGAAGCATAAAATCTAGTTCCTCTGAAACCTAATGCTCAGGGCATGGATCATGAGAAGACATTAGTGAATTTAAGAGGTGAGATTCTGATACTAATCCTACATCTTTCCAAATTGTGCCAGGGAGTGGTTGGCTTAATGCATATGAAGCCATTCCAAGCGGATGCTATCTTCCTTGAAGCTCATTACAGTTTGGTTACCTCCTCATCTCACATTCTTGCATGTATTTTGGTCCACAAACCAAGCCTGCACCAGCAACCACATCTGGTACTCCTGTTACACAAACTAAGATAGGGTTTTATGGTATCTTGACCTTTTGGAATTATGATATTTCCGTAATCCTGGCGGTTCTCGGTAGTTAGAAAGACCACAAAATACTAAGTTAAAAGAATAGCTTACTGCACATATCGAATAAGCTGGGTTTGGGGATTATAAGCAACAGATCATAAGTCTTTTGAAGGCTTAGCACTCCTGACCTAGTTTAGTATAGTTTCGTATGTGCTTCTGGTCATAGTGCGCTTAACTTTTTAAGAGCAAATTTCATGGTATTTTATTTACTACATGAACTGTAATATGGATGTGAAACTAAATCATGTCATTAATATATAAAATCAAACTGTGTAAGCCAACTGAGGAAACAAAACACAATCTATGCCCCGCGTTCCAAATTACAGATCACTTTAGATTAATTCTGTGCCAAACTTATGTAAATTGACCAAACATTTAGGAAGCTATATTAACATCTACAGGTTCAATACTAAAGTACCAAAACATATTTTATGGTGAATTTAATGAAACTAATCTGACGTTGTAGATGTTGGTGCATTTTTCCATAAACTTGGTCGAAGATAAAAAAAAAGTTTGACTTAGGACAAAGCTAATGCAACATTTAATTTGGAACAGGGGGAATACAAGACACTGAATGTGTGGAGGATCAGTCTAGCCATGACTGTAATTGTCTACTCTACAATAATATTGAACATCACATAAAACCACAGGGAGCTCCACCAGAAATTTAGCAGTAAACTGAACAAAATGCTGGTATGGACCACTGTGATCAACCAGGATGATGATGCAGAGCACATATAAACGTACGGATTGGCCCCAACAGGTTACCATTGCACAGACTCTAGCAGTTTTGTAGTTGAGTATGACAAACCAACATGGAACTTACATTTATGAACTTATTTCTCATAAATATAATTGCCTAAATTCCTCTTCCCCCAAATGCACAGGGCAGATTGAGCCATTTCACAGGGCAGACAAAGATATGAAATTCACCCAAAAATGCCCCAACCAATAAAAATCAAATCTTTAGCCACAGCAGGAGAAAGAGGACGAAATAGATGCACGCGTACCGTAGCGCGCCCAGAGCTGGGGCTGGACACCGGAGCACTCGCGGACAAGGAAGGGGAGGGAGGGGTTGCGGGCCTTGATGTCACCATAGTTCTTCTTCACGAACTCCCTGCGGGCGACCAGATCGCCAGCGCACCGAATCAGAAACAACAGTTTTAGATAGTCAAATCGGACGGGAAGAGTCGAAGAAGGTGCAAGGTTTGTACCGTCGTGGTAGATGCCGGTGATCTTGAAGTTGCAGGCCTGCTCGGCGTCGTTGCTGGCGATGAAGACGCTGACCTTGGTGGGCCCCCGCAGCTGGATCACGGACGGCTTCACGACGCTGAACACGAGGTCCCACCGGCGGGAGCTGTCGCCCTGGAGCCGGGTTTGCCGAGGCGAGGCGGCGGCGGCGCTCGCTGTTGGAGATCCATGGGCGGGCGCGAAGGGAGCACGGGAGGGAGCGGCTGCGGCGCGGCTGCGGGATCCGTGGGGGATGCGGGATCCGTGGTGGGGGCGGGGCGATGCGTGGGGGGTGAGAGCGTGCGCATCGGACGGCTGAGAGACTCTAAAGCGTATTGGACGGTTGAGATCGTCAGAAGGCAGAACCAAGCAGAGACAGCCTACCCCTTAGAGCCTTAATAGGTAGTATAGATATGCTTAACAACATAATAAAAGATTAACATCAAATTATATATTTATTTATTTTAAAATATTAAATTTGTTGGACACGGTGGACGCTGGACAAAGGCAGGGCTGCAGGGGTTCCGGTTCCTTCTCTATCAGCCGTTGGACCGTTCCGCTAACGTATCGTAATTGAGAGGGCTCCTTCGTAAAATCCCTCACCCGAACAATGGATCGTAAATTCCCCGGCAGGGGAATCGCCTGCATCCGCCCTTCCCAAACCCTAGCATCTCGAATCCGCCGGTCGCCATGGCACCGTTACGGCGCTGGGCAGACCTGCCGGCAGATCTCCTCTGCCGCATCGGAGACCGGCTCGACCTCAAGTGGTACGCCAGCGCGCGGGGCGTCTGCACGGCGTGGCGCTGCGCGCTTCCGCCGCCGTCGCCCGCGCTCCTCGTGGTCGCTGACGACGCTCGCTGTTGCCCCTACGCTGCCTCCCTCCCCACGCGGAGGTCATTCGAGCTCACCGCCATCGTCTCGGGAAGCCGCTGCATTGGCTCCAGCAACGGCTGGATCGCGCTCTCCGTCGTCCTCTTCAACGGCAAGACCGTCTTCGTGCTCCTCAACCCCATCGCCGCTGTGGAGATCCTCCTCCCGCCGCTGATCTACGAGAGTCGCTGGGTTTCCAAGGTCGTCTTCACCCCGAGCCCCGCCAAGGATGACTTCGCCGCCGCGGCAATCTGCGATATCGACAGGATCGCGTACGTCACCGCCGGTGCCAGGAGGTGGGCCGTCATGGACCCCGTCCGCCTCACCTGCGGGGACCAGCTCACCGACGTCGTATACACCGACAAAGGTAAGGTCTTTTGCCTCACCAAGTGCGGGGACGTGCATGTGCTCCGTCTTCCTGAGCGCCGGCGCCGGAAGCCTGCCAACGCTGATGAAGCAGGATCCTCGGAGCCAGAGTTCTCTGTTCTCCAGTCACCACAACCTAATGAGCGCACAATTACATTCCGCCCACTGCGTTGGCAACATCAGCGCAATTTTCGGATGATGCGCTATGAACAGGCCCGGCCAAGAGACCAGGATCTAACTATTCCACTGAGGGTGACCTTCTGTGCAGAGACACTCATCCCATATAAGAAAGTTCCACCTGAATCGCAAGGACCACACCTAAATGCGCCGGCCACTGTTGAGCCCCTGTTGTCTGAGGCCAACCTCCCGTTCAACCCTGCCACTGTCTTTGCTCCACCTTATGACACTGTCTCGTCGTTCACTAGTGCGAAGAACTTGGTGTTCTGTGAGGGCAATCTGTACCAAGTTTGGAGGAACGCAAGCTGCACTGTTACTTTGCAGCTGCCTGCAGGAGGTCAGCATCGCGTCGCTGAAAATGAGATATTGGTGCTGAGGTATTATCCTCGACGGCGGCCTTGCTGGGATGTGGTGAAGGACCTGGGAGGTCACTCGCTTTTTGTGGGAAGGAACAATGCGGTGTCGATGTATGGAGAGGGTGTGCCAGGACTGAGGGGCAACTGTGTCTACTGGATTGGTGGGCGTGGTAGGGATCAAGGCATGGTTTTTGACATGGAATCTGGGAGGTCCACGCCGTGCAGGGTTCCTCCTGTTGGCTTTTTACCTGGGCATCCGCATAGCACAATCTGCTGGTATTTCTTGAGCGATGTAATGAGCATCAATAACTGCTACAGCAATAGTGTCAGCAGCAGCAACAGCAGTGGAGGAAGAAAAATTTATCAAACTCGAGCAAGAGCACGAGCAGATCTTGCACAAGACATGGAAGAATGACTGCGTCGCCGAACTTCTCGGCGACATAATGAGTACCACCAAGCACCTTGGTGGGAATTGAGTTATTGCTTGTGGTCTTGGGAGTTGGAGTTTGATTTCAAGGCGGAGCAAAATCTTACAGAGATGGCTGAGGAACTGCCTCATCTGTAGCCTGTTTCTTAAAATAATGTCCAGTTTCTTTACTTGCCTGTAGCCTCTATAAGTTTGTATGCTTATTCCATGTAACCAGATAATAATTATTATCTTTCTATACTCAATTTTCATGTTGTGTTTAAATAATTCAATGGATTATGTAATATTTTTGGTGTTGGTAATGTTCTGAATTTTACTACCAGTTTCTGTGGGGCTTGATTTTTTAATCTAAATCTTGTTGCAGAATAAGCTTTGAGATTGCACTGATCCTTTGTTTCTCTTTATATATATTCTATTTGCGTATACACACTAGGTGCACTGCTATATGCAAGAAGCAAGGGCTATGTTGTCATAGATGTTGTGAACTCTTGAGGTAACTAAATGATTATTATATCCTTTTTATGCTTAATTTTCATGATGTTGTGTTGAAATAATTTGATGGGTTATATAATATTATCCGGGCATTTGTAATGTACTGGGTTGTATTATCAGTTTATGTGCTGACTGAACATCAAATTTCCCACTGGTTGACTATTTGCATATTTGTTTGAACATATTCTTACTATGGTTAAAATAGAAGGTGATGATTTTCTGGATTGACCATACCTCATTTGCTTGTATTATTGATCCTGATACCATACAATATTTGTTTGATACCATACAATATTTGTTCAGTAATTTCTCAATCATTCAGTAATTTCATTGTCACACTGAGACAAAGAAACAACAATGATACCGTAATTATCTAGTCTCTCAGTAATTTTACAACAACCACTTAGTAATTTTACTACATTTGTTGAGTAATTTCTCAATCACATAGCAAATTCATTTTACACGAACAACAGTTATGTAGTGAATTGTCTAGTTACTCAGTAATTTTACAATAATCACTTGGTAATTTTATAACCTTTGTTCAGTAATTTCATTTCTACAATGAGAAAAGAAACAATAACTTTTGGAATCGGTTCCACCATCGCCTGAGACATCGATCGGTGCAGTTTTGGCAGCCTCCGGTGGCGCCCCACTTGAGACGTCGACTAGAACATTTTTCAACCTCCGGTGACGTCTCACTGTCATATCAGGCTGAAGACGATGACGATGACTTCATGTGATCAATGAATGTGTACATTGTATGTGACAGGAAAACAAAAAATAATTTAGATAAAAAATGGAATGAAATAAATTAGATGGAAACAATTGCTTGCAAAAAATAATAACAAATGATAATTACTAAATACCTCAAATGATAATTACTGGTACTACCACCTTAATCAGTTGTCCATTCCACCTTTATCAGTTGTACTGGTACTACCACCTTATCAGTTGTCCATTCGCAAAAAAAATGTATGCAAACTTCATTTCCATAATACAGTTATTACTGGCTGATTGACAAATTATAGAGACTATTGAATGTTATTAAAACTACCACATTATTCAGATATCATTTGCAAAAAAAAGTCAAGTTTATCGATTATCTTCATTAAATGCAAAAAAGATGTGTGCGACTCGATTATACAGTATTAATGACTGCAACACAAATAACTTGCGAAAAATCTGTAAAAACGTCTAAAATTTTGTAAACAGCACAAAAACACAACAAACGCACGGAAAATACATTCTGCTTTCACGAATACACCATGGGGAAAACTCATCTCTAAATCTACTGTCTGGGAATGCAAACAACCACTTCAGTTAGAAAACCCTAAAAAATTAGCATAAAAAATCCCTATGTATATAGTCGAACCACAAAAAAGTATAAAAAAACCCGATGCTAAAAATATTATAATATATATATATATATAGCTCATGGCTTTCAATAGTTACAGGAAGTCCAGTCGTCTCTATACCTACCCAACAAACAACCCCCACATGAGCCCACGTCCCCCGAAGTTAGGGGAGTTCATCAAGCGCGCATGTGGGATCTGATTTGATGGCGGAGACAATTTGTTGATTGGTTTCAAGACCGAAAATTATGACATGCGTAAAAATATTGCATACGGTACACTGTTGGACGTATTACATGTTCGAGCGTAAAAATCTTCAGTTTTGAACATAAAAATCCTTAGTTTTTTTCGTAAATATTGAACTAACGTGAGAGACATTGATAAGTCTAATGTGTTGTATTCATAATCGTAAAAATATTCAAATTTGAGCATAAATAGTGTTAGATACTGCGTAAATGTTGATTCACTCCCAATCAACAGCACCTCACGTCCATGTGGCTGCCATAGATCAAGGGATTTAATTGGGAGAGTTGATTAAGGGATTTAATTTTGTGAGCTGATTAGAGAATTCTATTTTTTATGGCACTCACGTACACCATAAATTAAGGGATTTCCTTTTCACTGTGCACTCAGAAGAATATGACATGCGGTACACTGGTGTATGAACTCCAGATTCGAGCGTAAAATTCTTCATTTTAGCATAAAACTCCTCTGTTTTGACCGTAAATACTGAGTCAGCATGAGAGACATTGATAACTCTGATACATTGTATTCATGATCATAAAAATCCTCAAGTTTGGTCGTTAATATTGTTATATATAATGTAAATGTTGATTCACTTTCAACCAATAGCTGACCACGTCCATACGACCACCATAAATCAATGATTTGATTAGTGGATTTGATTATAGGATTTAATTAGTAGAGTTGATTAGGGAATTTGATTTTTTATGGCGGTCGTAAATCAAAGAATCCTCTTTTTATTGTGTGCACATGAAAAATATGACATGAGGTACACTGGTGAATGAACTCCAGATTCGAGCGTAAAATTCAATATGCCCTTTTTTATAAGTCTGGACTATTTCTCTTCATCTGATATTCTAAAATCAACCTATTAATTCTGTAATCAAACACTTAGCAAACTAGTTAGTAAATAACTTATGATGGTCATCAAACACTAAAACCAATATAGAAATGACTTAACGCATACTAGTTAGATGTTTGTACTTTGCTATAATTTTTATATATCATATAGATCTTGTTTAAATGAAATAGTTATTGAAATACGTCTCGAACCTTTACCCGAAAGATACTGTGTTCCCAAGTTTGAGAATGTTGTAGCAAATTGTTTCCTTTTTTTCTTCTACTTCTTTTATCGCAGTCAATATGTAAGAGACACCTGATTGACTCGTCAAATTTTCATGGCATTGCAAGAAGAATACAATTCATACTTGGCCTTGAATCATCGTAAAGAAACAGACGTGTCTGAAACAACACATGCATCTGTATTTTTCTATTCTGCTAGCCTGCCTTGTGCTGTTAGTTCAAATCCACTTCTATCACGACGATAGAACCGATGACAATTTATTTATTTACATACTAGGGCATATCGAGATGCATGCAGTCTTGAGTCAAATTTCTCGGCCAGTAAACTATCAAAGCTCGTCATGCTCTCTTCCTAGTCACCCACCCATTTTCTTGCCTCCAAAAATCACTCGTTTGGTACCCAAAGTGCCTATAGGTCCAGTCAAGGCAACAAGGCTGAGTTATAAGGTGCAATGTTTCCAAATCTCAACAATAATATACAACATTTCATTATGCATGTGGCCCGCTCTGAAGTGATGGATTTGAGAAAAGGTTGTAGTCCTGTAGATCATCCAGTGCTGCCCGCTTGGGAACTTCTTTCGAGGGGCAGTAACAGCTGTTCACATCAGCATGGAACCTTTGTTTTTTCATTTCTAATTTTCACATCTGTTCACAAAGTTCACACTTGAAAAATGAGTTCTTCCTTACCTTGCCAGTAGATGCATCATAGCCAGAATAGTCATTGGTGCATCGGTTCCAGTCATTTCCTGGATTTCAGGTACTAAGAACTGAAATGTCAGGAAACAGTACAAATCTTCACTAATAAAAGAAAAGACTCATAAACCATGTTTGTACACCAAGATCAATAATTACACGCATCAAAATCCTGATGATCAATTTTAATGTACGGCCCACTGCTTATGACTTGCTCCAAATGCAGTTATTCGAGCCTTTCTAGAAATGATACTGAAAAGATTTGACAAGTTCACCTAAAAAGATACTGTTTGTAGCTAACCGCATAGGTGTCGTTTGGTTCACATATTGGTAATGTAATGAGTAATCAATAACGTTAAATTATGTTTGTTTAAATCCAACTGTAATTGATACCACACTATAAATGAATACCGGCTTATTCAAACTTGTTACCGCCGGTATTCGGTTGTGAATCATTATCATTACTATGCAATCAAAAAGTAGATATGTCATGGTATTGGACATCTAATATTTTTTCTCCAAAATGTTTACCATGCCATCAAAAATTATAATTTAATGAGACATACCAGCGCATCATATGAATTATAGATATGCTACAAATTTTGCTCCATGTAACCTGGAATTGCACGATAATTACCATAATTGAACACAATTCAAACAGAGGCCATTACAAAAGTCAAGCATATTGCACGCAAACAGAAAAAAACATGGTTTATATAAAATCACTCTATTTTCTTTTATCTGATATATGTGCAATTCTCTGATCAAACAATGAGTGGAACTTTATTGTTCTGACCTTATAACAACACATATGCTTATGTACAAAAGAGTGTGAATCAAATTACAAACGATAATGCTAGTGAAACGTAGCACCCTGCCATATCTCGAGCGATAACATCATAGTGCCGTTTGGTTCACATATTTGTAACGCAATGGGTAACTGATAACGTTAAATCATGTTTGTTTTAGTCTAACCGTAATCAGATACCACACTAAAAATTGATACCATCCTATTCAAATTTGTTACCGCCAATAATAGAGCGTAAACCATTACCATTTGCGTTACATTTGTTGAACTAAACAGCACCATAGTGTCTTCACCCTGGACTCCTGGTAGCTTTAACAGTTGCATAACCCCGAAGCTACCTATGTAAGACCAATCAAAGACTCTACCTTTTTCTTTTTATATTTCCATTTTGAAGGGCAAAAAGCTCCACTTTGACATTAATATCCAGTAGGAACTAAACTTGAAACAGGTAATACCAACAAGGCTCTTACATAAAATTGTAAAGGTGAAACGACTTCTGTGGAAAAAACTACCTTGGGTGGAAGGAGAGAACCAGCTTTTACACAGCCCTTCGTATCTATGGGGGCTTCACCAGATAACCTCATGATTTTAATGCCTCCAAGAACTGTCTCCCAGTTATCTGGAGCTCCAACTGCACAAATGACTACTTTAGTTTTCTTACCGTACATGAACATAAGAAAGATACCAATGAAATGAAAGATATGAATGCTTGATACACCGGTCAACAAACCAGGCCTTAATGTATTTTCTTTCATGATGTAACAATGAAGAATTTAGGTTGAAAAAAATGCACAGATGAGTAGAATAAGGAAGCACTAAGTTTCATATAATTTTTTAATTAGTGGCTATAATTAGACCGTCTTTTTTGGCTAACCTTACAAAAAAAGGGCAGCCCTGTGTATATGGCTTTCTATGATGTGCTTATCATAGGACTATAGATGTCCAAATGGGCCACCCGGCACGGGCCTGACCCGAACCCGATTCGGCCCGGTCCAAATAGTGTCGGGCCAGGCACGACCCGTTAATGGATTGGGTCGGGCCGTGCCGGCCCACGTGCTCAGCCGTGTGCCCAAGCACGACACGTCCATGTCTAGATCGTGCCGGGCCGGCCCGAAAGCCCACCGTGCCAAACGGGCCGTGCCACACACTGGCCCGCCCAAAAAACTCAATACATAACAGATCAATTATAAATTATATAGATTACACCGATTAAAAATATATAAATCACATGCTACCACAGATTACACAAATATATATAATATTGTATAGATTACACAAAATATATAACGACATATCACGCCACCACACACACGACGAATCGTCCGAAGTGCTCTGGAAAGAAGAAAGACCGCCCCTGCTGTGCATGCATGTGCATTTGCATTGATTCCAGGCTGATGACTCTGCTAACACTCTCTAGCGCGTCCGACGGCCAGTCGATCCAGTGGTCCGGTCCGCGCGCGCGTGCGCTGCATGACACGTCTGCCAGACGCTGCAGATGCTGAGCCAGAGAGAGTGGGCTGTGGCTGGCTTACGGGCCGCCTTCGTGCCGGCCTGCAGCTCGGGCCGGGCCGGGCCATAGCACGCGGGCCTCCATAGCCGCTCAAACTCGGCCCGCTTAACGGGCCATGCCGACTCGAACCCGTTACTAACCGTGCCGGGCCGTGCTTGGACCGGGCTAGAATCGTGCCGGGTCACGGGCCAAACGGGTGGCCCGCACTGTTTGGATTTCAGGTACTAAGAACTAAAATGCCAGGAAGCAGTACAAATCTTCACTAATAAAAGAAAAGACTCATAAACCATGTTTGTACACCAAGATCAATAATTACACGCATCAAAGTCCTGATGATCAATTTTAATGTACGGCCCACTGCTTATGACTTGCTCCAAATGCAGCTATTCGAGCCTTCCTAGAAATGATACTGAAAAGGTTTGACAAGTTCACCTAAAAATATACTGTTTGTAGCTAACCACATAGTGGGAAAGAGAGATATGTCATGGTATTGGACATCTAATATTTTTTGTCCAAAATGTTTACCATGCAATCAAAATTTATAATTTAATGAGACATACCAGCGCATCATATGAATTATAGATATGCTACAAATTTTGCTCCATGTAACCTGGAATCGCACAATGATTACCATAATTGAACACAATTCAAACAGAGGCCATTACAAAAGTCAAGCATATTGCACGCAAACAGAAAAAAAACATGGTTTATATAAAATCACTCTGTTTTCTTTTATCTGATATATGTGCAATTCTCTGATCAAATAATGAGTGGAACTTTATTGTTCTGACCTTATAACATCACATATGCTTATGTACAAAAGAGTGTGAATCAAATTACAAACGATAATGCTAGTGAAACGTAGCACCCTGCCATATCTCGAGCGATAACATCATAGTGTCTTCACCCTGGTAGCTTTAACAGTTGCATAACCTCGAAGCTACCTATGTAAGACCAACCAAAGACTCTACCTTTTTCTCTTTATATTTCCTTTTTGAAGGGCAAAAGGCTCCACTTTGACATTAATATCCAGTAGGAACTAAACTTGGAACAGGTCATACCAACAAGGCTCTTACATAAAATTGTATAGGTGAAAAGACTTCTGTGAAAAAAACTACCTTGGGTGGAAGGAGAGAACCAGCTTTTACACAGCCCTTCGTATCTATGGGGGCTTCACCAGATAACCTCATGATTTTAATGCCTCCAAGAACTGTCTCCCAGTTATCTGGAGCTCCAACTGCACAAATGACTACTTTAGTTTTCTTACCGTACATGAACATAAGAAAAATACCAATGAAATGAAAGATATGAATGCTTGATACAACAGTCAACAAACCAGGCCTTAATGTATTTTCTTTCATGATGTAACAATGAAGAATTTAGGTTGAAAAAATGCACAGATGTGTAGAATAAGGAAGCACTAAGTTTCATATAATTTTTAAATTAGTGACTATAATTAGACCGTCTTTTTTGTCTAACCTTACAAAAAAAAGGGGCAGCCCTGTGTATATGGCCTTGTATGATGTGCTTATCATAGGACCAAGAATCGCCATATCCCTTGGGGTACGACAGCTATTAGTCAAAGGTGACTCTCAGTTGGTGATTAACCAAGTGAAAGGAATACGAATGACTAAGAGGGATGTGAATTAGGACTCCTATTTTTCGTACTAATCTAGGCCAATGATTAATCTATAGAATAAAACCTACGCAAATATCAAACAATAATATGCACTAAGATTTGTTCTAAGTGTTGTTATCTCTACAGTAAAATGAGTTATGTAATCTAAGTTCTAATCCTATATTCTAAACTAACAATAGGAAAGATTTCAACTTAAGAGAAAGATAGAGATTGCAAACTCTCGTAGACGTGCTGGTATTTTTACTGAGTTATCTAGAACCGCGTAAGGTTATAACTAATCCTCTTCGGTGCCCCTACACAAAGGAAAGTCCACCCAAGAGTCAAGCACCTCGGACAGGACAGGTAACTCCATATACACCCTCGCCACCGCGACCAGCCCGTGCCTCCACATTCGTTCGTCGCCATGTACAGACCTGTACTGCCCCGTTTGTTGAACAAGTGAAGAAACTGGATTGTGGAATGCTCCTCTTTCTCCGTGTTCGCCAGGAAGGATAGATCCGGAGGCGCATCTCACGGGTGGAGATTTGGACCAATCCACTATCGGATTGATGCACCGGCGTTTGCTTCCTCCTACAAGCTTCGAAGGCCTAATGTCAGCAGATCTGTCCCATGTCAATCGAATCAACAGGGACGAATCCTACACTGGTGAGATGCTGGTGGCAATTGCTCATATTTTTTGTTGGTACTTTTTCAAGACTAGACAGTTTTTTTGAACCAAAGCAGATTTTGGAACCGGAAGGCATATGTGGACCAGAACACTTATGTGCAGATTGAAGTGGATTTTTTGCCAGACAAATCTCTCTGCTTGCATGGTTGAAGTGCATATGTGGCCCACTGCACTTATATGCTCTTATTCCTCACTGCCATCTCATTTCTAAAGTTGCAAAGATTGAACTGTACCTTGCTCTGAACATTTTTACTTCTTTGTTTTTTTATTGTTGCAGGGAGGCAATCCTTTGGATTTCAAAACGTAGTAGATCCAATTCATGCATATGTCTGCAAAAGTTGTTAAAGCTGTCAAAGCTGTTATTGAACAACTAGAACAAAATGAGAACCTTGTGTCAGTGAATGCAGATGTCTGCAATTTCTGGGAAAAGGATGTTATGCCGATGCTTTTCTGTAGGAGTTGGAGATTTTTTTAAAACAAAAAAAACTTCAGCTGAAATAGGATTTTATATCCAAACATTGAATTAGCAGTGGATCGTATTCAGAAAGCTGGGTTCGTTGTAGGATCAGCTTCCAGGGGTTAGGTTCGTTGCAGGATCAGTTACCAGCTTACCACCGAGTTTAAATTTAGAGAGTCTGTTGGTTACCCATCCTTCAGGAAGCTCTATATTTTATAAAGCCATCTCCAAAACTCTAAAATTAGCTAGGAATTATAGCTACGTTGTTGGTGTTGCACAAATATGGAAACACTCTAAACCAGATTGCTGCAATCTATAGAACAAAGAGCATCTCCATAAGTTTTTATCCCAGAGGATTCCTAAGACAATCAAAGGTCTACGGAAGGAAAATAATCAGATCCTCAACCAGATTTCTGCAAATATGAAAACACTCTAAACCTTTCGTTGCAGAATAAGCTTCTAATCCACGCTGACCATTTATTTCTCTTTATTATTACCATGTATGTACAACTACAAGAAGGAAGGGCTATGCGCCTACGCGGTAATGGATACTGTGAACCCTTACGCTACGCCGCCACCACACCACACCAGTGCCATTCATGGTTCCAGAGTCCCGGGCGATTTAGTGAGCATCGGCGTCTGCGGATGAACACTAGCGAAACTGATTGCCTGCAGCGACCGGGCAACCTCATCCATGGCCGGTCTCCGATCGGGCACCACTGACGTGCAGCGCAGGGCGAGCTCGAGGGTGGCCTGCATCCCCTTCTGCGTCGCCGCGCTGGCGATGCTGGGGTCAAGTATCTGCGACACTCCGTCGGTCACGTTGGCCCGCCGCCGCACCCACTTGACGACGTCGACGGACTCGCCGTCGGACGCCGGCCGCTGTGCTGCGGTGACCAGTTCCAGTAGGATGACCCCGAAGCTGTAGACGTCCATGAGGTGCGTTGGTTTCTTGGTGCAGCTTTGCTCTGGTTTCAGAAAAGAGAGGAGCAGAACAACTTCAGTGAAATCTGTTTACTACTGGTCTTCTTTCTTGTTTATACATCCATTCAGTCAAAGCCAAAATGTTGAGGTGAAAACACATTATAGAGGACGTCTAGTGCGCAAATGTTTCTAGCAAATGGAACTGCACGTGCGAGAATCATTGCAATTTGAGTGCATCAACTGAACTGAAAAAAAAACAACAACATACCTGGTGCAACATAGCACTTGTAATTCAGGTCCGAAGACATGCAAGACTGGTACGCCATCTCCCCGACAACACGATCAATCCCAAACCCGGTGACCCTGGGCTCGAGTTCATCACCGAGTAGCAGCACATTGCTCGACTTGAGGTCTCTATGCAGCACTTGAGGAGCATGGTCATGGTGAAGGTGTGCCAGCCCTTGAGCTACTCCCAGAGCGATCCTCACCCGGTCCTTCCAGCAGATTGTGAGTTTCGGCGCGCAGATGAGATCCTGCAAGCTTCCTACCTGCGACTGCGAGTGGTCATATATGATGCTGACCTCGCCGTCGGACCCGGAGTAGAAGAATCCCAGCACCTTGGCGATGTTCTTGTGCCGGATTTTCGCCAGTGCTTCCATCTCGTTCTTGGCTACTCTGAATGTTAGCTTGCCTGACGAGTTCACCAGCCTCTTCACCGCAACCTTTTGCCCGTCTTGGAGCTCGATCAGGTAAACTCTTCCAAAGGCACCTCTGCCGATGATATTCTTGTCGTGGAATCCAGCGAGCAGCTCCTCTCCGGTGATTCTGACAGGGTGAAAGAGCACGAGCTTCCACGGGGAGGAGGAGGAGGAGGACTCGCTGCCGCGTAACCTCTTGCAGACCGCGAATGCCCCGACAGCGAGCAGCGCCACGCCGGTGAGAAACGACGCCACGGTTGCGGCCACCGCGAGTCCCTGACGCCTCCGCGATGGCGCGTCGGCGTCGCAGTCTTTCGGCAACCCCGGGCCGCACAGCCCCGGGTTGCCCTGGAGGAACACGGCGGGAAGCTCGGTGATCAGAGATGGCGGCACGCGGCCGGAGAGCTGGTTGTACGAGACATTCAGCAGGGCGAGCTTCAGGTTCTGGAGCTCCGTCGGAATGCCGCCGGTGAGGGCGTTGCTGGACAGGTCGATGTACGTCAGCACCTGTAAGTCTCCGAGGGACGCCGGTATAGGCCCGGTGAAGCCGTTGCCGGCCAGGTACAGCGACACCAGCCTCCTGCAGTTCTTGAACGCCGGGATCGTGCCGGAGAGCGCGTTGCGGGAGATGTTGATGATGCTCATCGCGGGAGAGTCGCAGAGGTTGTCCGGCAAGCTGCCGTTGAGCTCGTTGAGGGAGGCGGAGAAACGGTACATGGTGCGGACCAGGCCGATGCTCTGAGGTATCCCGCCGGAGAAGCTGTTGTTGTCAATCTGAACCTGCTCGAGCCGAGACTGGCCGCCCGGGAACTCGCGCAGGCGTCCGGTGAACCGGTTGTTCTGGGCCCGGATGACGCGTAGGTCCGGCAGCGACCAGAGCCCGGCAGGCAGCTCCCCGCTGAAGGCGTTGTCGTGGACCTCGAACCTCCGAAGCATCGAGCAGCTAGCGATCTCCTCCGGCAACTGCCCGGAGAGGCCGTTCTGTGACAAATCCAGAGTCATCAGCTTCTGCAACCTGAGGCCGAACCCGGGAGGCACGACGCCGGCCAGGTTGTTCATGGACAGGTCAAGAGCCTCCAGCTGCTCCAGCCCGAGGAAGGATTCCGGGATGACGCCGCTGAACCCCGAGCCCTGCAGGAACAGCCACCTGAGGCTGCTCATCCTGCCGAGCTCCCGCGGCAGCTCGGAGTCGAGGAACTGGTTCCTGGACAGGTCCAGGAGGTGCAGGCTGGTGAGGTTGCCGAACAGCGCCGGGTGGAGCACGCCGGAGAGCAGGTTCTCCCCGAGGTCGAGCACCTGGAGGCCGCCGAGCGCGGCGAGGCCGGCGGGCACCTGGCCCTCGAAGCTGTTGCGGCTGAGGTCGAGCGACACGAGCGAGGTGAGCATGGCCAGCTGCTCGGGGAGCGGGCCCCAGAAGGCGCCGGCGCTGAGGTTGAGCGACGCGAGCGAGGCGCAGCGCGACAGCTCCAGCGGGATGGTCTGGTTGAAGCCGTTGGACGCGAGGCTCAGCGCGATCAGGCCCCGCACGCGGCAGAGGGAGGAGGCGGCGAGGTCGCCCGAGAGGCCGAGGCCCTGGAGCGAGATGGAGACCGAGACGGTCGCGTTCGCGGCGGCGCTGATGGCGCAGGCGACGTGCGGCCAGTTGCAGTAGGGCGTGGAGCTCGACCAGGCGGAGAGAGCGCCCGACGGGTCCTGCAGGGACGCCTTGAAGTCGAGCAGCAGCTCCTGCGGCGTCTCTGCCGCCGAAGACGGCGAGGTCGAGGCGGCCATCAGTACTGAAACGAGGACGAAGAGAGGGAGGCAGGTGGCGGCGGCCATGGACGACGGATGGGAGCTGGTGAGTGGAGTGTAGACCAGTGGAAGTGGAGCCGAGTGTCGGCGGCGTCAACTTACTAGCGACTTAGCGAGCGAGCTGCCGTCGACTGCGCAGGAGTGCAGGACAACAAGAACGCAGTCTTCGGCTCTTCGCTCACTCGTCGTTCGCTTTCGATTAACAAATTGGAAAGAAACCATTCAGAGCTCGTCACCATCGGCTCGTCCATAATCCTCGTCACGGGGCCACGGGTAGTAAAAAGTACTAGCGGTGGAGTAAACATATCGCCTGCAGGATGGCAGCACATTGTGCCGGCGACCTCTCGCCTTTTCGTTTGGACTTTGCGATGCTGACACCGTCACTTTTTGGACTTGGAGTGGCGCCTTCGTCCTGCGTGTTGGAGGCGACGTGACGTTCAGGTAGTATCCAATCCGGACGCGGACGTGGCTGCAGAGTGCTGAAGGCGGAAGGCGTGAGTCAGTCAGGGCAGGGTGCTGAAGGGTGAAGGATATGTCAACGGAGTCACGAGTCACGACTCAAGGGGTGTTTGGTTTATAGGGACTAATGTTTAGTCTCTTCATTTTATTCATTTTTAGTTTATAAATTGTTAAATATAGAAATTAAAATAAAGTTTTAGTTTCTATATTTGGTAATTTTAGAACTAAAATGGAATAAAATGTAGGGACTAAATATTAGTCCCTAGAAACCAAACACCCCCTCAGTAGTACGCCTATTAATTAGTAATATAGTTTGAAATTTAGTTAATTAGTTAATACAGAGCTAGTTAGTATGGTTAGTTAGATAGTCATTAGTCAAGTAGTTACCTAGTTAATAGTAATTAGCTACTTAAGTAGCTATTATTTAGTAACTTAGTTTGTAATGTAGGTAGTTGCTAGTTAGGTAGGTATAGTTTTGTTGGTTGATTAGGTAAATTTTAGTTAGATGTCATTTAGTTAGATAATAATTTGCTAGTACTTAGTTTGCATTTTGTCGCTTGTATCCAAATTCGTTTGGAGGTGTTAAGTTTGGTTCTCTATAATAAGTATAAAATCTGTTGTCATACCAGAAAATTTTTCTAAAAACCAATGCATTGTCTATGACTATCAAAAGTGTGCCCTCGTATTTGTCAAGAAGAAACATAATGTTAATGGAGAAAATGGGACGACAATGTTTGAAGGCCTTGATGCATTAGGAAAAGCACAGAAGAATATCTTCCTCCCATCCTGACTATTCATCTAGCTTGGGGATGTACTCAAAATTCATGTCTAGATTAACAGTGTTGATCACATTACACAATGTTGGAAATCGCTCATTCCCCTCTTCACAGTCCCTATAAATCATCTTTCATACGCATTGTTTCCCGTCCATGCATTTTCATACATTACCTTGTAATAAAATACCCGTCCATGCATTTTCATACATTACCTTGTAATAATATCTTCTTAGTCACGTCCATAATTGTCCCCACCTTTAGATTAGGCTATACCTTCAATGCCTTGTATAGTGATCTAGGTTAGTGTTGATGTCAACTATCGATGCTTCTGTTTTAGGCCTGCTTTGCCACAAGTGTGTGGACCGACGATTTTTGTGATCTTGAACCTCCGAGTTTCTTTCTGTTCTTGAGCATAGGTGAAAGCATAGGTGAAAGGGAAATAGGCTTACACCTTTTCCTAATTGATTTTGGTGGTTGAAATGCCCAACATAAATAATTGGACTAACTAGTTTGCTCTAGATTATAAGTTTTACAAGTGCCAAAGGTTCACAACAAACCAATAAAAAGTCTAAGAAAGGGTTCAAACAAAAAGAGCAAAAGACAACCCAAAGGCAGCCCTGGTCTGGCGCACCGGACTGTCCGGTGTGCCACCGGACAGTGTCCGGTGCACCATGGAACTCAACTCCAAACTTGCCACCTTCGGGAATTCAGGAGGTCGCTCCGCTATAATTCACCGGACTGTCTGGTGCACCACCGGACTGTCCGGTGTGCCAAGCGGAGCAACGGTCGTCCACGCCAACGGTCGTCTGCAACGCTACAGTGAAAGGACCTAAGACCGTTTGGGTACCTAAGAACAAGGCCTAAAATTGTTTTGTAGGTTTATGCATCCTGGGGCTCAAGTTGGATCATTGATAGCGGGTGCACAAACCACATGACTGGGGAGAAAAGGATGTTCTCCTCCTATGAGAAAAATCAAGATCCCCAAAGAGCTATCACATTCGGGGATGGAAATCAAGGTTTGGTCAAAGGACTTGGTAAAATTGCTATATCACCTAACCATTCTATTTCCCATGTTTTTATTGTAGATTCTTTATATTACAATTTGCTTTCCGTTTCTCAATTATGCAAAATGGGCTACAATTGTCTTTTTACGGATATAGGTGTTACTGTCTTTAGAAGAAGTGATGATTCAGTAGCATTTAAGGGAGTGTTAGAGGGTCAGCTATATTTAGTTAATTTTAATAGAGCTAAACTCGACACTTTCTTAATTGCTAAGACTAACATGGGTTGGCTCTGGTACCGCCGACTTGCCCATGTTGGGATGAATAATCTTCATAAGCTTTTAAAGGGAGAGCACATTTTGGGACTAACCAATGTTCATTTTGAGAAAGACAGGATTTGTAGCGCATGTCAAGCAGGGAAGCAAGTTGGTGTTCATCATCCACACAAGAACATCATGACGACTGACAGGCCGCTCGAGCTACTCCACATGTACCTATTAGGCCCGATAGCTTACATAAGCATCGGCGGGAGTAAGTACTGTCTAGTTATTGTGGATGATTATTCTCGCTTCACTTGGGTATTCTTTTTGCAGGAAAAATCACAAACCCAAGAGACTTTGAAAGGATTCTTGAGACGGGCTCAAAATGAGTTCGGCTTGAGGATCAAGAAAATAAGAAGCGACAACGGAATGGAGTTCAAGAATTCACAAATAGAAGGCTTTCTTGAGGAGGAGGGCATCAAGCATGAGTTCTCTTCTCCCTACACGCCACAACAAAATGGTGTAGTGGAGAGGAAGAATAGAACTCTATTGGACATGGCAAGAACCATGCTTGATGAGTACAATACTTCGGATCGGTTTTGGGCCGAGGCGATCAACACCGCTTGCTACGCCATCAACCGGTTATATCTTCACCGAATCCTCAAGAAGACATCATATGAACTCCTCACCGGTAAAAGCCCAATGTTTCATATTTTAGAGTCTTTGGTAGCAAATGCTTTATTCTTGTTAAAAGAGGTAGAAAATCTAAATTTGCTCCTAAGGTTGTAGAAGGCTTGTTACTAGGATATGATTCAAACACAAGGGCATATAGAGTCTTTAACAAGTCCACTGGACTAGTTGAAGTTTCTTGTGACATTGTGTTTGATGAAACTAACGGCTCTCAAGTAGAGCAAGTTGATCTTGATGAGCTAGATGATGAAGAGGCTCTGTGTGTCGCACTAAGGAACATGTCCATTGGGGATGTGTGACCTAAGGAATCCAAAGAGCCTCCACAAGCACAAGATCAACCATCTTCCTCCATGCAAGCATCTCCACCAACTCAAGATGAGGATGAGGCTCAAGATGATGAAGGAGACGATCAAGAAGATGAGTCACCTCAAGAGGAGGACAATGATCAAGGGGGAGATGCTAATTGAAAGTCGCCTAGAGGGGGGGTGAATAGGGCGAAACTGAAATTTACAAAATTAATCACAACTACAAGCCGGGTTAGCGTTAGAAATAGAAACGAGCCCGAGAGAGAGGGCGCAAAACAAATCGTGAGCGAATAAAGAGCGAGACACGATGATTTGTTTTACCGAGGTTCGGTTCTTGCAAACCTACTCCTCGTTGAGGTGGTCACGAAGACCGGGTCTCTTTCAACCCTTTCCCTCTCTCAAACGGTCCCTCGGACCGAGTGAGCTTCTCTTCTCAAATCAGTTGGGAACCAAACTTCCCGCAAGGACCACCACACAATTGGTGTCTCTTGCCTTGCTTACAATTGAGATGATCGCAAGAAAGAATGAAAGAAAGAAGCAATCCAAGCGCAAGAGCTCAAAAGAACACAACAAATCTCTCTCACTAATCACTAAAGCCTTGTGTGGAATTTGGAGAGGATTTGATCTCTTTGTTGTGTCTTGTATTGAATGCTTAGCTCTTGTAAGTGGTTGGAAGTTGGAAAACTTGGATGACTTGAATGTGGGGTGGTTGGGGGTATTTATAACCCCAACCACCAAACTAGCCGTTTGGTGGAGGCTGCTGTCGCATGGCGCACCGGACAGTTCGGTGCGCCAGCCACGTCACCTGGCCATTGCGTTCCGACCGTTGGAGCACTGTCTTGTGGACCCGCCTGGCTGTCCGGTGGCGCACCGGACAAGTCCTGTAGACTGTCCGGTGTGCCACCCGCGCGTGCTCTGCTCCTCTGCGCGCACTGGCGCGCATTTAATGCATTACAGTCGACCTTTGCGCGCGAAGTAGTCGTTGCTCCGCTGGCTCACCGGACAGTCCGGTGTGCACCGGACATGTCCGGTGAATTATAGCGGAGCGGAAATCCGAAGCTGGCGAGTTCAGAGTCGCTCTTCCCTGGGGCACCGGACACTGTCCGGTGGTACACCGGACAGTCCGATGAATTATAGCGGAGCGCCTCTGCGTTTTCCCGAAGGTGAGGAGTTCAACCTCGAGTCCCCTGGTGCACCGGACACTGTCCGGTGGTGCACCGGACATTGTCCGGTGCGCCAGACCAGGGCACACTTCGGTTGTCCCTTGCTCTTTTTGTTGAACCCTTTTCTTGGTCTTTTTATTGGCTTTTTGTGAACCTTTGGCACCTGTATAACTTATAGACTAGAGCAAACTAGTTAGTCCAATTATTTGTGTTGGGCAATTCAACCACCAAAATCAATTAGGAACTAGGTGTAAGCCTAATTCCCTTTCAATCTCCCCTTTTTGGTGATTGATGCCAACACAAACCAAAGCAAGTATAGAAGTGCATAATTTAGCTAGTTTGCATAATGTAGGTGCAAAGGTTACTTAGAATTGAGCCAATATGAATACTTATAAGGTACGCATGGATTGTTTCTTTAATTTTAACATTTTGGACCACGCTTGCACCACTTGTTTTGTTTTTGCAAATTCTTTTGTAAATCTTTTTCAAAGTCCTTTTGCAAAATAGTCAAAGGTAAATGAATAAGATTTTGTGAAGCATTTTTAAGATTTGAAATTTTCTCCCCCTGTTTCAAATGCTTTTCCTTTAACTAAACAAAACTCCCCCTTAATGAAATCCTCCTCTTAGTGTTCAAGAGGGTTTTAAGATATCGATTTTGAAAATACTACTTTCTCCCCCTTTTGAACACAATAAGATACTAATTTGAAATTTACCAATTGAAAATCATTAGTTTTTAAAATTAGGTGGTGGTGCGGTACTTTTGCTTTGGGCTAAAACTTTCTCCCCCTTTGGCATGAATCGCCAAAAACGGATACTTAGAATGAAATATAAGCCCTTTCAAAATTACTTTCTCCCCTTTGTCAAACGGAATATGAGTGAAGATTATACCAAACACGGAGAGTTGCTCGGAGCGACGGCGAAGGATGAGTTACGAAGTGGAAGCCTTTGTCTTCGCCGAAGACCCCAATTCCCTTTCAATACACCTATGACTTGGTTTGAAATATACTTGAAAACATATTAGTCATAGCATATATAAAAGAGACATAATCAAAGGTGTACTTATGAGCTATATGTGCAAGACATCAAAAGAAATTCCTAGAATCAAGAATATTTAGCTCATGCCTAAGTTTGTTAAAAGTTTGTTCATCTAGTGGCTTGGTAAAGATATCGGCTAATTGTTCCTTAGTGTTAATATATGAAATCTCAATATCTCCCTTTTGTTGGTGATCCCTTAAGAAGTGATACCGAATGGCTATATGTTTAGTGCGGCTATGCTCAACGGGATTATCCGCCATGCGGATTGCACTCTCATTATCACATAGAAGAGGAACTTTGGTTAATTTGTAACCATAGTCCCTAAGGGTTTGCCTCATCCAAAATAATTGCGCGCAACAATGTTCTGCGGCAATATACTCGGCTTCGGTAGTAGAAAGAGCTTACGGAATTTTGCTTCTTTGAAGCCCAAGACACCAAGGATCTCCCCAAGAACTGGCAAGTCCCCGATGTGCTCTTTCTATTAATTTTGCACCCCGCCCAATCGGCATCCGTATAACCAATCAAATCAAATGTGGATCCCCTAGGATACCAAAGCCCAAACTTAGGAGTATAAACTAAATATCTCAAGATTCGTTTTACGGTCATAAGGTGAGCTTCCT
Source organism: Zea mays (assembly GCF_902167145.1). NCBI lineage: Eukaryota > Viridiplantae > Streptophyta > Magnoliopsida > Poales > Poaceae > Zea > Zea mays. The sequence goes on along the minus strand of NC_050105.1, from coordinate 127,490,488 downwards.
TAGGGTCGGCTTGGAATCTTGCACACATGCATACGGAAAGCATAATATCCGGTCGAGATGCACATAAATAAAGCAAAGAGCCTATCATCGACCGGTATACCTTTTGATCGACGGATTTACCTTCCATGTCGAGGTCAAGATGCCCATTGGTTCCCATGGGTGTCTTGATAGGTTTGGCATCCTTCATCCCAAACTTGCTTAGAATATCTTGAGTATACTTTGTTTGGCTTAGGAAGGTGCCCTCTTGCAGTTGCTTCACTAGAAATCCTAAGAAGTACTTCAACTCCCCCATCATAGACATCTCGAATTTTTGTGTCATGATCCTACTAAACTCTTCACATGTAGATTCGTTAGTAGACCCAAATATAATATCATCAACATAAATTTGGCATACAAACAAATCATTTTCAAGTGTTTTGGTAAAGAGTGTAGGATCGGCCTTTCCGACTTTGAAACAATTAGTGATAAGGAAATCTCTAAGGCATTCATACCATGCTCTTGGGGCTTGCTTGAGCCCATAAAGCGCCTTAGAGAGTTTATAAACATGGTTAGGGTACTCACTATCTTCAAAGCTGGGAGGTTGCTCAACATAGACCTCTTCCTTGATTGGTCCATTGAGGAAGGCACTCTTCACGTCCATTTGGTAAAGCTTGAAGCCATGGTAAGTAGCATAGGCCAATAATATACGAATTGACTCAAGCCTAGCTACGGGTGCATAGGTTTCACCGAAATCCAAACCTTCGACTTGTGAATATCCCTTGGCCACAAGTCGATCTTTGTTCCTTGTCACCACACCATGCTCGTCTTGCTTGTTGCGGAACACCCACTTGGTTCCTACAACATTTTGATTAGGACGTGGAACCAAATGCCATACCTCGTTCCTAGTGAAGTTGTTGAGCTCCTCTTGCATCGCCACCACTCAATCTAAATCTTGTAGTGCTTCCTCTACCCTATGTGGCTCAATAGAGGAAACAAAAGAGTAATGCTCACAGAAATGTGCAACACGAGATCTAGTGGTTACTGAAAGGGAATTAGGCTTACACCTAGTTCCTAAATAATTTTGGTGGTTGAATTGCCCAACACAAATAATTGGACTAACTAGTTTGATCTAGTGTACAAGTTATACAGGTGCCAAAGGTTCATAACAAGCCAATTAAAAAGACCAATGTTGGGTTCAAAATAGAGAGCTAAAGGCATCCCGAAAGGCTCCCTGGTCTGGCGCACTGGACTGTCCGGTGGCGCACCGGACTGTCCGGTGGCGCACCGGACAGTGTCCGGTGCACCAAGGGACTTCGCGCTGAACTCCTCAGCCTCGGGAATTTTCAGAGCCGGCGCGCTATAATTCACAGGACTGTCTGGTGTACACCGGACAGTGTCTGGTGCTCCAAGGGACGCGGCTCTGGAACTTGGCAGCCTCGGGAATTTGCAACGGCTGCTCCGCTATAATTCACCGGACATGTCCGGTGTACACCGGACTGTCCGGTGTAACTGCGGGGCAACGGCTACTTCGCGCCAACGGTCACCTGCAACGGCAATTAATGCGCGCCAGAGCGCGCAGAAGTCAGGCACGCGCGTAGTGGCGCACCGGACACTCTACAGTACATGTCCGGTGCGCCACCGGACATCCAGGCGGGCCTAGAAGACAGAGCTCCAACGGTCAGAACCCAATGGCTTTGGTGACGTGGCTGGCGCACCGGACATGTCCGGTGTACACCGGACTGTCCAGTGCACCATACGACAGTCAGCCCCACCAAACGGCTGGTTTGGTGGTTGGGGCTATAAATACCCCCAACCACCCACCATTCATTGCATCCAAGTTTTCCACTTCTCAACCACTTACAAGAGCTAGGCATTCAATTCTAGACACACCAAAGAGATCAAATCCTCTCCAATTCCACACAAGGCTTTAGTGATTAGAGAGAGAGATTTGTCGTGTTCTTTTGAGCTCTTGCGCTTGGATTGCTTCTTTTCTTTCTCACTTGTTCTTGTGATCAAAACTCCATTGTAATCAAGGCAAGAGGCACCAATTGTGTGGTGGCCCTTGCGGGGAAGTTTTGTTCCCGGTTTTGATTTGAGAAGAGAAGCTCACTCGGTCTGAGGGACCGTTTGAGAGAGGGAAGGGTTGAAAGAGACCCGACCTTTGTGGCCTCCTCAACGAGGAGTAGGTTTGAGAGAACCAAACCTCGGTAAAACAAATCCGCGTGTCTCACTTCATTATTCGCTTGCGATTTGTTTTCACGCCCTCTCTCGGACTTGTTTTTATTTCTAACGCTAACCCGGCTTGTAGTTGTGTTTATATTTGTAAATTTCAGTTTCGCCCTATTCACCCCCCCTCTAGGCGACTATCAATTGGTATCAGAGTCCGGTGCTTCATTAGAGCCTAACCGCTCGAAGTGATGTCGGGAGATCACGCCAAGAAGGAGATGGAGACCGGCGAAAAGCCCACTACAAGCCACGGGAGCACTTCATCGAAAGAGTCCCGCATCAAGAGGAAGGAGAAGAAGAGGGACTCCTCCAAAGGGAAGGAGAAGAAATCTTCTTCACACCACAAAGAGAAGAAGGAGAAATCCTCTTCCCACAAGCCGCATCGGAGTGGGGACAAGAAAAAGAGGATGAGGAAGGTGGTCTACTACGAGACCGATTCTTCATCGGCATCCACCTCCGGCTCTGACGCGGCGTCCGTCACTTCTAAGCGCCAAGAGCGTAAGAAGTATAGTAAGATTCCCCTACGCTACCCTCGCATTTCTAAACATACACCTTTACTTTCCGTCCCATTAGGCAAACCACCAACTTTTGATGGTGAAGATTACGCTAGGTGGAGTGATTTAATGCGATTTCATCTAACCTCGCTCCACAAAAGTATATGGGATGTTGTTGAGTTTGGTGCACAGGTACCATCCGTAGGGGATGAAAACTATGATGAGGATGAAGTAGCCCAAATCGAGCACTTCAACTCCCAAGCCACAACCATACTCCTCGCCTCTCTAAGTAGAGAGGAATATAACAAGGTGCAAGGGTTGAAGAATGCGAAGGAGATTTGGGATCTACTCAAGACCGCGCACGAGGGTGATGAACTCACCAAGATCACCAAGCAGGAAACGATCGAGGGGGAGCTCGGTCGCTTCCGTCTTCGCCAAGGGGAGGAGCCACAAGATATGTACAACCGGCTCAAAACCTTGGTGAACCAAGTGCGCAACCTCGGGAGCAAGAAATGGGATGACCACGAGGTGGTTAAGGTTATTCTTAGATCACTCATCTTCCTTAACCCCACTCAAGTTCAATTAATTCGTGGTAATCCTAGATACACACTAATGATTCCTGAGGAAGTTATCGGGAATTTTGTGAGCTTTGAATGTATGATCAAGGGCTCAAAGAAGATCAACGAGCTTGATGATCCCTCCACATCCGAAGCACAACCAGTGGCATTCAAGGCGATGGAGGAGAAGAAGGAGGAGTCTACACCAAGTAGACAACCAATCGACACTTCAAAGCTCGACAACGAGGAGATGGCTTTAATCATCAAAAGCTTTCGCCAAATCCTCAAGCAATGGAAGGGGAAGGGTTACAAATCCCGTTCCAAGAAGGTTTGCTACAAGTGTGGTAAGCCCGGTCACTTTATTGCTAAATGTCCATTATCAAGTGACAGTGACAGGGATAACGACAAGAAGGGCAAGAGGAGAGAAAAGAAGAGGTACCACAAGAAGAGGGACGACGATGCCCACGTGTGCCGCGAGTGGGACTCCAACGAGAGCTCCACCGACTCCTCCGACGACGAGGACGCCGCCAACATCGCCGTCACCAAGGGACTTCTCTTCCCCAACGTCGGCTACAAGTGCCTCATGGCAAAAGACGGCAAAAGGAAGAAGGTTAAATCTAAATCCTCCACTAGATATGAGTCCTCTAGTGATGATAATGCTAGTGATGAGGAAGATAATTTGCGTACCCTTTTTGCCAACCTTAACATGGAACAAAAGGAAAAATTAAATGAGCTAATTAGTGCCATCCATGAGAAGGATGATCTCTTGGACTCTCAAGAGGACTTCCTAATCAAGGAAAATAAAAAGCATGTTAAGGTTAAAAATGCTTATGCTCTAGAAATAGAAAAATGTGAGAAATTAACTAGTGAGCTAAGCACATGCCATGACACTATTACCAACCTTAGAAATGAAAATGCCAAATTAATTGCTAAGATTGATTCTCATGTTTGTAATGTTTCAACTGCCAATCCTAGAGATGATAATGTTGATTTACTTGCTAGGATTGATGAGTTGAATGCTTCTATTGCTAGCCTTAGGATTGAAAATGAGAAATTGCTTGCTAAGGCTAAAGATTTTGGTATTTGCAATGTTACTATTTCTAACCTTAGAAGTGAAAATGATATATTACATGCTAAGGTTATGGAATTAAAATCTTGCAAACCCTCTACATCTATCGTTGAGCATGTATCTATTTGTACTAGATGTAGAGATATTGATATTGATGCTATGCATGATCACATGACTCTAATTAAACAACAAAATGATCATATAGCAAAATTAGATGCTAAAATTGCCGAGCATAACTTAGAGAATGAAAAATTTAAATTTGCTCGTAGTATGCTTTATAATGGGAGACGCCCTGGCATCAAGGATGGCATTGGATTCCAAAGGGGAGACAATATCAAACTTAATGCCCCTCCTAAAAGATTGCCTAATTTTGTTAAGGGCAAGGCTCCCATGCCTCAGGATAACGAGGGTTACATTTTGTACCCTGCCGGCTATCCCGAGAGCAAAATTAGGAGGATTCACTCTAGGAAGTCTCACTCTGGCCCTAACCATGCTTTCATGTATAAGGGTGAGACATCTAGCTCTAGGCAACCAACCCATGTTAAGTTGCCTAAGAAGAAAACTCCTAGTGCATCAAATGAACATAGCATTTCATTTAAGACTTTTGATGCATCTTATGTTTTGACTAACAAATCCGGCAAAGTAGTTGCCAAGTTTGTTGGGGGCAAACACAAGGGATCAAAGACTTGTGTTTGGGTACCCAAAGTTCTTGTTTCTAATGCCAAAGGACCCAAAACCGTTTGGGTACCTAAAGTCAAGAACTAAAATTGTTTTGCAGGTTTATGCATCCGGGGGCTCAAGTTGGATACTCGACAGCGGGTGCACAAACCATATGACAGGGGAGAAGAAGATGTTCTCCTCCTATGAGAAAAACCAGGATCCCCAACGAGCTATCACATTCGGGGATGGAAATCAAGGTCTGGTCAAAGGTTTGGGTAAAATAGCTATATCCCCTGACCATTCCATTTCCAATGTTTTTCTTGTTGATTCATTAGATTACAATTTGCTTTCCGTATCTCAATTATGCAAAATGGGCTACAACTGTCTCTTTACTGATGTAGGTGTCAGTGTCTTTAGAAGAAGTGATGATTCAATAGCATTTAAGGGTGTGCTAGAGGGTCAGCTATACTTGGTAGATTTTGATAGAGCTGAACTCGACACATGCTTAATTGCTAAGACTAACATGGGCTGGCTCTGGCATCGCCGACTAGCACATGTTGGGATGAAGAATCTTCATAAGCTTCTAAAGGGAGAACACATTTTAGGATTAACCAATGTTCATTTTGAGAAAGACAGGGTTTGTAGCGCATGCCAGGCGGGAAAGCAAGTTGGAGCCCATCATCCACACAAGAACATCATGACGACCGACAGGTCGCTTGAGCTACTCCACATGGATCTATTCGGCCCGATTGCTTACATAAGCATCGGCGGGAGTAAGTATTGTCTTGTAATAGTGGATGATTATTCTCGCTTCACTTGGGTGTTCTTTTTGCAGGAAAAATCTCAAACCCAAGAAACCTTAAAGGGATTCTTGAGACGAGCTCAAAACGAGTTCGGCTTAAGGATCAAGAAAATTAGAAGCGACAACGGGACGGAGTTCAAGAACTCTCAAATCAAAGGCTTCCTTGAGGAGGAGGGCATCAAGCATGAGTTCTCTTCTCCCTACACGCCACAACAAAATGGTGTAGTGGAGAGGAAGAATCGAACTCTATTGGACATGGCAAGGACCATGCTTGATGAGTACAAGACTTCAGATCGGTTTTGGGCCGAGGCGGTCAACACCGCCTGCTACGCCATCAACCAGTTATATCTACACCGAATCCTCAAGAAGACATCTTATGAACTCCTAACCGGTAAAAAGCCCAATATTTCATATTTTAGAGTCTTTGGTAGCAAATGTTTTATTCTTGTTAAAAGAGGTAGAAAATCTAAATTTGCTCCTAAGACTGTAGAAGGCTTTTTACTAGGATATGATTCAAACACAAGGGTATATAGAGTCTTTAACAAGTCCACTGGACAAGTTGAAGTTTCTTGTGACGTTGTGTTTGATGAGACTAACGGCTCTCAAGTAGAGCAAGTTGATCTTGATGAGATAGGTAATGAAGAGGCTCCATGCATCGCGCTAAGGAACATGTCCATTGGGGATGTGTGTCCTAAGGAATCCGAAGAGCCTCTGAATGCACAAGATCAACCGTCCTCCTCCATGCAAGCATCTCCACCAACTCAAAATGAAGATGAGGCTCAAAATGATGAAGAAGAAGATCAAAGAGATGAGCCACCTCAAGATGACAGCAATGATCAAGGGGGAGATGCAAATGATCAAGACAAGGAGGATGAAGAACCAAGGCCGCCACACCCAAGAGTCCACCAAGCAATCCAACGAGATCACCCCGTCGACACCATCCTCGGCGACATTCATAAGGGGGTAACTACTAGATCTCGTGTTGCACATTTTTGTGAGCATTACTCTTTTGTTTCCTCTATTGAGCCACACAGGGTAGAGGAAGCACTCCAAGATTCGGATTGGGTGGTGGCGATGCAAGAGGAGCTCAACAACTTCACTAGGAATGAGGTATGGCATTTAGTTCCACGTCCTAGTCAAAATGTTGTAGGAACCAAATGGGTCTTCCGCAACAAGCAAGATGAGCATGGTGTGGTGACAAGGAACAAAGCTCGACTTGTGGCCAAGGGATACTCCCAAGTTGAAGGTTTGGATTTTGGTGAAACCTATGCACCCGTAGCTAGGCTTGAGTCAATTCGCATATTATTGGCCTATGCTACTTACCATGGCTTTAAGCTTTATCAAATGGACGTGAAAAGTGCCTTCCTCAATGGACCAATCAAGGAAGAGGTCTATGTTGAGCAACCTCCCGGCTTTGAAGACAGTGAGTACCCTAACCATGTCTATAGGCTCTCTAAGGCGCTTTATGGGCTCAAGCAAGCCCCAAGAGCATGGTATGAATGCCTTAGGGATTTCCTTATTGCTAATGGCTTCAAAGTTGGAAAGGTCGATCCTACCTTATTCACTAAAACTCTTGACATTGATTTGTTTGTATGCCAAATTTATGTTGATGATATTATATTTGGGTCTACTAACGAATCTACATGTGAAGAATTTAGTAGGATCATGACACAAAAGTTCGAGATGTCTATGATGGGGGAGTTGAAGTACTTCTTGGGATTTCAAGTAAAGCAACTCCAAGAGGGCACCTTCATTAGCCAAACGAAGTATACTCAAGACATTCTAAACAAGTTTGGGATGAAGGATGCCAAGCCCATCAAGACACCCATGGGAACTAATGGGCATCTCGACCTCGACACGGGAGGTAAGTCTGTGGATCAAAAGGTATACCGGTCGATGATAGGTTCCTTACTCTATTTATGTGCATCTCGACCGGATATTATGCTTTCCGTATGCATGTGTGCAAGATTCCAAACCGACCCTAAGGAAGCTCACCTTACGGCCGTAAAACGAATCTTGAGATATTTGGCTTACACTCCTAAGTTTGGGCTTTGGTATCCTAGGGGATCCACATTTGATTTGATTGGTTATTCGGATGCCGATTGGGCGGGGTGCAAAATCAATAGGAAGAGCACATCGGGGACTTGCCAGTTCTTGGGAAGATCCTTGGTGTCTCGGGCTTCAAAGAAGCAAAATTCGGTCGCTCTTTCCACGGTCGAAGCCGAGTACATTGCCACAGGCCATTGTTGCGCGCAATTGCTTTGGATGAGGCAAACCCTGCGAGACTACGGTTACAAATTAACCAAAGTCCCTTTGCTATGTGATAATGAGAGTGCAATCAAGATGGCGGATAATCCCGTCGAGCATAGCCGCACTAAACACATAGCCATTCGGTATCACTTTCTTAGGGATCACCAACAAAAGGGAGATATCGAGATTTCTTACATCAACACTAAAGATCAATTAGCTGATATCTTTACCAAGCCTCTTGATGAACAATCTTTTAACAAACTTAGGCATGAGCTAAATATTCTTGACTCTAGAGATCGTTGCAAATTCTTTTGTTAAATTGCACACATAGCTCTTTTATATACCTTTGATCATGTCTCTTTCATGTGCTATGACTAATGTGTTTTCAAGTGAATTTCAAACCAAGTCATAGGAATATTGAAAGGGAATTGGAGTCTTCGGCGAAGTCAAAAGGCTTCCACTCCGTAACTCATCCTTCGCCGCCACTCCAAGCAACTCTCCATTTTTGGGGGAAAAAGCATGAGCACCAAGCAAAAGGACACCATCTTTGGTATAATCTTCACTCTTTTATTTATGACCAAAGGATGAGAGAGTAATTCAAAGGGCTCTAATGATTCCGTTTTTGGCGATTCATGCCAAAGGGGGAGAAAGTATGAGCCCAAAGCAAAAGGACCGCACCACCACCTAATTTTAAACAAATTGGAGTTTTTCAATTGGTAAATTTCAAATTGGTATCTTATTATGTTCAAAAGGGAAGAAAGTAGTATTTCAAAAATGATATATCAAAACCCTCTTGAACACTAAGAGGAGGATCTCATTTAGGGGGAGTTTTGTTTAGTCAAAGGAAAAGCATTTGAAACAGGGGGAGAAAATTTCAAATCTTGAAAATGCTTCGTAAAATCTTATTCATTTACCTTTGACTATTTGCAAAAGAACTTTGAAAAGGATTTACAAAAGAATTTGCAAAAACAAAACATGTGGTGCAAGCGTGGTCCAAAATGTTAAAAACAAAGAAACAATCCATGCATATCTTGTAAGTATTTATATTGGCTCAATTCCAAGCAACCTTTGCACTTACATTATGCAAACTAGTTCAATTATGCACTTCTATATTTGCTTTGGTTTGTGTTGGCATCAATCACCAAAAAGGGGGAGATTGAAAGGGAATTAGGCTTACACTTAGTTCCTAAATAATTTTGGTGGTTGAATTGCCCAACACAAATAATTGGACTAACTAGTTTGCTCTAGTGTACAAGTTATACATGTGCCAAAGGTTCATAACAAGCCAATTAAAAAGACCAATGTTGGGTTCAAAATAGAGAGCTAAAGGCATCCCGAAAGGCTCCCTGGTCTGGCGCATCGGACTGTCCGGTGGCGCACCGGACTGTCCGGTGGCGCACCGGACAGTGTCCGGTGCACCAGGGGACTTCGCGCTGAACTCCTCAGCCTCGGGAATTTTCAGAGCCGGCGCGCTATAATTCACCGGACTATCCGGTGTACACCGGACAGTGTCCGGTGCTCCAAGGGACGCGACTCTGGAACTTGGCAGCCTCGAGAATTTGCAACGGCTGCTCCGCTATAATTCACCGGACATGTCCGGTGTACACCGGACTGTCCGGTGTAACTGCGGGGCAATGGCTACTTCGCGCCAACGGTCACCTGCAACGGCAATTAATGCGCGCCAGAGCGCGCAGAAGTCAGGCACGCGCGTAGTGGCGCACTGGACACTCTACAGTACATGTCCGGTGCGCCACCGGACATCCAGGCGGGCCCAGAAGACAGAGCTCCAACGGTCGGAACCCAACGGCTTTGGTGACGTGGCTGGCGCACCGGACATGTCCGGTGCACCATACGACAGTCAGCCCCACCAAACGGCTGGTTTGGTGGTTGGGGCTATAAATACCCCCAACCACCCACCATTCATTGCATCCAAGTTTTCCACTTCTCAACCACTTACAAGAGCTAGGCATTCAATTCTAGACACACCAAAGAGATCAAATCCTCTCCAATTCCACACAAGGCTTTAGTGATTAGAGAGAGAGATTTGTCGTGTTCTTTTGAGCTCTTGCGCTTGGATTGCTTCTTTCCTTTCTCACTTGTTCTTGTGATCAAAACTCCATTGTAATCAAGGCAAGAGGCACCAATTGTGTGGTGGCCCTTGCGGGGAAGTTTTGTTCCCGGTTTTGATTTGAGAAGAGAAGCTCACTCGGTCTGAGGGACCGTTTGAGAGAGGGAAGGGTTGAAAGAGACCTGGCCTTTGTGGCCTCCTCAACGGGGAGTAGGTTTGAGAGAACCGAACCTCGGTAAAACAAATCCACGTGTCTCACTTCATTATTCGCTTGCGATTTGTTTTCACGCCCTCTCTCGGACTCGTTTTTATTTCTAACGCTAACCCGGCTTGTAGTTGTGTTTATATTTGTAAATTTCAGTTTCGCCCTATTCACCCCCCTCCTCTAGGCGACTATCAGTTACCCCCTTATGAATGTCGCCGAGGATGGTGTCGACGGGGTGATCTTGTTGGATTGCTTGATGGACTCTTGGGTGTGGCGGCCTTGGTTCTTCATTCTCCTTATCTTGATCGTTTGCATCTCCCCCTTGATCATTGTCGTTATTTTGAGGTGGCTCATTTTGTTGATCTTTTCCTTCATCAACTTGAGCCTCATCCTCAATTTGAGTTGGTGGAGATGCTTGCGTGGAGGAGGATGGTTGATCTTGTGCATTTGGAGGCTCTTCGGATTCCTTGGGACACACATCCCCAATGGACACGTTCCTTAGCGCGATGCACGGAGCCTCTTCATCACCTATCTCATCAAGATCAACTTGCTCTACTTGAGAGCCGTTAGTCTCATCAAACACAACGTCACAAGAAACCTCAACTTGTCCAGAGGACTTGTCAAAGACTCTATATGCCCTTGTGTCTGAATCATATCCTAGTAAAAAGCCTTCTACAGTCTTATGAGCAAATTTAGATTTTCTACCTCTTTTAACAAGTATAAAGCATTTGCTACCAAAGACTCTAAAATATGAAATATTGGGCTTTTTACCGGTTAGGAGTTCGTATGATGTCTTCTTGAGGATTCGATGTAGATACAACCAGTTGATGGCGTAGCAGGCGGTGTTGACCGCCTCGGCCCAAAATCGATCCGAAGTCTTGTACTCATCAAGCATGGTTCTTGCCATGTCCAATAGAGTTCTATTCTTCCTCTCCACTACACCATTTTGTTGTGGCGTGTAGGGAGAAGAGAACTCATGCTTGATGCCCTCCTCCTCAAGGAAGCCTTCAATTTGAGAGTTCTTGAACTCCGTCCCGTTGTCGCTTCTAATTTTCTTGATCCTTAAGCTGAACTCATTTTGAGCCCGTCTCAAGAATCCTTTTAAAGTCTCTTGGGTATGAGATTTTACCTGCAAAAAGAATACCCAAGTGAAGCGAGAATAATCATCCACAATAACTAGACAATACTTACTCCCACCGATGCTTATGTAAGCTATCGGACCGAATAGGTCCATGTGTAGGAGCTCCAGTGGCCTGTCAGTCGTCATGATGTTCTTATGTGGATGATGAGCACCAACTTGCTTCCCTGCTTGGCATGTGCTACAAATCCTGTCTTTCTAAAAATGAACATTTGTTAATCCTAAAATGTGCTCTCCCTTTAGAAGCTTATGAAGATTCTTCATCCCAACATGGGCTAGTCGGCGGTGCCAGAGCCAACCCATGTTAGTCTTAGCAATTAAGCAAGTGTCGAGTTCAGCTCTATCAAAATCTACCAAGTATAGCTGACCCTCTAATACTCCCTTAAATGCTATTGAATCATCACTTCTTCTAAAGACAGTGACACCTACATCAGTAAAAAGACATTTGTAGCCCATTTGACATAATTGTGAAACGGAAAGCAAATTGTAATCTAAAGAATCTACAAGAAAAACATTGGAAATTGAATGGTCAGGAGATATAGCAATTTTACCCAATCCTTTGACCAAACCTTGGTTTCCATCCCCGAATGTGATAGCTCGTTGGGGATCTTGGTTTTTCTCGTAGGAGGAGAACATCTTCTTCTCCCCTGTCATGTGGTTTGTGCACCCGCTGTCGATTATCCAACTTGAGCCCCCGGATGCATAAACCTACAAAACAAGTTTAGTTCTTGACTTTAGGTACCCAAATGGTTTTGGGTCCTTTGGCATTAGACACAAGAACTTTGGGTACCCAAACACAAGTCTTTGACCCCTTGTGCCTGCCCCCAACATATTTGGCAATGTTGGAACTTGCTCTCAGTCGCAAGGAGGCCAACAAGAGTGAACAGTGTTGACAACAGGGTTACGTGCTAGGAGGCAATAGCTCTGTTAATCTGGCCTCCCACGGGCACTGTGCAGGGGTATTTATAGGTACCTGAGCGCCCAGCGCCTTGTGCTAAGGACGCATGTGCCCTCAGCTACCTAGGTTATCCCCAGAATATTCCCATAAAGCGGGGTTACAGACTGTAATTACAGGGATGCCTTTACAAATTAGGCCTGTAACGCGCGGCGGCCACGCAGGGCCCGTTACAATGGGCCGGATCGCACGTGGGCCTCTGAGCTGGACGAGGCCGCACTGTGGGATGACGTCGTCGCCGGTCTTCGTCTGGTGCCGATCAAGCGAAGGGTGTCCCTGCCTGTTTTGTCTCTGTCAGACCAGCGGCTGCAGCGAAGACTTCGAGCGAAGGGTGGCGTCTTTGCCTTCGCCACAACATTTGCCCTCCGAGGGACCAGTTCGACAAAGTCACCTGGTGCCGAAGACGTCGCTAGATGGCGGAGACGCTGCCCTCGCTCGAAGTGGTTCCGCGGGGGTTTTTGATGTGACCGTTGATTAACGACGTACTGTTGGATTGCGGGTTTCCCGAAGCGCCGCGCCCTGTTGGATTGCGGGTTTCCCGAAGAGCCGCGCCCTGCCTATAAAAGGGGGCGGGGGTCGGCGCTTTTTGAACTTCACTTTCCGCGCTCTGTGAAAACCCTAGCCGCCCGCCGTCTTGCTGCTCGTCTGCCCGTCGTGCTCTTGTTCGCCGGAGATCTGGCTTGAGTGAAGCAGACCGCCCGCCGCCGCCGATGGTACGTAGCGATGCCGACCTCCTCTTCTTCCGCTGCCGCTACGCCGCCGGCCGCCGCCTCGTCTGAGGAGACGCTGAGTAGTTTGATGGCGGAGGAGTTGCGCGTCGGCGATTCTGTTGATTTTGGCGTGTCGCGGATGTCGTCGGTCCACGTGCAAGATATGCAGCGATTGGGTTACTTCGGCGGCGGAGTTGCTCGTGTCCCGGGGATGGAGGAAGTCCCCGAGCCGAAGGGCGAGTTGGTTGTGTTCGAGGCGTTCTTCGCCGCCGGTCTCCGCTTGCCTGCGCACCGATTTGTTGGCGAAGTCCTGCGCAGGTTCAACGTTCAGATACATCAGCTGACACCGAATGCCGTGGTGGCTCTGTCGAAGTATGTCTGGGCGACGACTTCGTACGGCGGACAGCCATCGGTCGAAGTTTTTGCAAAGTATTATTGTTTGCACTGGCAGAAGAGGATGATTGGGGACGAAGTTGCTCAGTTTGGGTCCTGCACATTCACGCCGAAGACCGGCAAGACCACGATGCAGGTAGTCGAGTTGGTTCCTTGCGCCCGCAACAAGTGGGGCAACTGGAATGAATTTTGGTTTTACGTTGCTGAGGGTACCGTCGAAGGCCATGAGGGACTCCCCGTGTCCGAGATGTGTTCTCATTTTTACTCAGCGTACCCGCCCTTTGAAGTGGCAGAGGAGGATGTGGACGAAGGGGCCCTTCGGTGCGCCGCCGGCCTGAGCAGTGGGCGCGATTTGGTTGAAGAGTTTGTCGCGTACGGGGTATGGCCCTTGGCGCATGGCTGGGCGTTGGGCGAAGTGTGCCCTCGCCAGATGCCTTTTCATGGTGGAAGGGTGGTGCGAAGTCCTGCCTTCGCGCTGAATCTGCAAAGCCGCGACCCGGCCGCCTTTGTGCGTGAGGCGGAGGATGGGGCGGTGCGGCTCGTTGGACGTTACGTGCCGAGGACAGAGGGCCAGCGCAGCATTGATATCCGCGGGTCGAATGACCGTTTGAACAGGGTTTTTGAATTAAATCAATTGCCGTATGACGGCTATCCTGGTCAAGACGACGTGGACCGCCGTGGGAAGAAGCCGGTGGTGGAGACTGGAGACGACCCTGCGCCGGCGGCCGCCCCATCCTCTAAAAAGAGAAAATTAGGTACTGCTATGGGAGGACTTGGGGTTTCTGATAGTTTTGCTAGAGAGTTGATGAGGACGTGCGCGGCCCCGGGGGGAAGGATGTCTTCGCCCGAGCTCTGGGAGTCTTCGGCTCGGATGCTGAGGGTTACCGGGGGTTGCTGGCCTAGGAATGTTCCTATCCCCCGCGCGGCTGGCGAGGACTTTTTACATCTCGCATGGTTCGTGAATGGAGAGTTTTTCCTTACGGGCGGAATATTGTTGTTGTTGTGTCGGCAGTGATGGACAAGGACCGCCAGGGAGCAGCACAAAAGCGCCATGCGGTTGTCAGGCTCGTTGAAGCTAGGCCGAAGAGGCAGCGGGGGTCTGCGAAGGCGGCGGCCCCCGGCGGAGGCAAGCCGCCGCTGGCGGCGAAGTCGGGCGCCCCTACGTCTAGCAAAGCGCCGGAGGCGACGGCAGGCGCCGGGGGCTCAAAATCGATGAAGGCAGTGCCGCCGGCCAGCAGAGTGCCGGAGGTCGCGAAGGCGGCCCGAGCGTTGCCGTCGGCAGGCAAGCGTGTCGCCGACTTCGCCACCGATATTAGTGTGGAGGACTATCTTGGTGGTAAGTCGTTGGCTCCCTTTTTTATTATTATTATTATTTATTCGTCGATACGTCGCAGGGTCGGACGAAGGCCAACTTGCTATAGTTGCGCCTGCCGCGGCGACAACGACGGCTGTCGTAGCGCCGAAGGCGAAGGGCGGGGCTCTTAGCGCCGGAGGCGAGGTGGCGGCCCTTGCGGCTGTCAGGGATGAGGCGGGCGCTGCGTCCCGCCGGCTGAAGGAGGTGGTGGAGTCGCTAAGTCAGGTCCGCTGAGCCAGGCTTCGTTTTTTTTATTTGCCGGGGCCACGGTCTTATGTGTGTTGTGCAGGTGGCTGACTTCGCCAACTGCACGGTGTCGGGGGCCCTCACGACAGTTGTGTCTGCCGAAGTCGAGAGACTTCGGACACAACATGCTGACGCCGTCCGAGAGAAATCGGCCGCCGACAGCAAGTGCCGCAAACTGGCGGACAAGGTGGCCACGCTGGAGGGAGAGAAGGCTGACCTCCGGCGCCAATTGGCGGGGGAGAGGAGGGAGACCAACGAGGCCCTCGTCAAGGCGCAGGCTGCGCAGGCGGAGGCCAATCTGGCACGGGCGGAGGGCAATCTTGCCAGGGAGCGCGCCGAGCAGCTGCAGGAGCGGCTCATCGCCCTGGAGGGCCGCGTGGAGCGGGCCGAGGCCGCGACGCGCGCGGAGGCCGAACGGACGCGCACACAGCTTATGGATACATATCGTGAGCTGGGTGCGCGGACTGGTGACTTCGAAGTGCCGGACCGAGAGCCCGGACTTCGCTGTCTGGAATGGGTGCAGGAGGAGCTGCAGGCACTCCCCACTATCGTGGAGGGGTTTATGTCGTACACCTCCCTGGTCACCTGTGAGGGGGCGATGAACGCGCTCTCCCGCGAAGGGTGCCGGCACTTCGAGGTCTTCGACCAGGCCGATGAAGATTTTGAGCGAGATATCTATAAGGTTGAAGACCCCGTAGTGAAGGAATCCGCCAAAGCCATCTACGACCGGATGTGGGGTCCACACGGTCGCGAGGTGGTCAGGGAGCGGGCCGAGACGGCGAGGGCTCAGGTAACGTTTTCGTTTGTTTGGCGTTTGTTGGATGTGGGTTGTGCGTGTGTTTGCTGAATTTTGTGTGTTTTGTCTTAGGCGGCGCGTGGCGAGCGGGTGGACGACTTCGGGGCGTTGAACAGCGCGCTGCCTGACTTGGAGCCGACCCCGGCGGAGGCCGTGTCTGGGGTCGCCCTGGAGCCAACCCCGGAGACTGCGGAAGACGCACCGGATGCCCCCGCATCCGCTGCGGCCGGCGAAGACCTGCCCCCAAAGGTGGCCGAAGGCGCGCCTGATGCCCCCGCAGCTGCTGCGCCGAGTGCTGAAGATCCCGCGGCGGTGGCGGCGGAAACAACAGCGGAAGCAACGACGGAGGCTCCCGCAACGTCAGGGCCTTCGCAGGTGGCGTAGTGGGTGTAGAGGGTTGGGGAATTTTGGATATGTTGCTGAATTTTGGTTGCTGCGCAGGTTCAAGATTTTGGGCCTGCGCACGCAACCGCTACTAGTAAATTTTTGGCGGCTTCGACCGCGGAAGGTGGTAATGAATGTGGTGGATCTGCATCTGAGTTTTTTGATTTTGCTGACTCTGGGAGCTCGGTTGAGTGGACTGAGGAGTCGTCGGAGGAGGACTTGGACTACTTTGCGGCCTTGGATGTGGCTGCGGCGGAGGCTTCGCCACACGCCGTGGACGCACAAGATGTGCCAGGTCCTAGCACCGGGCGCCGACGACGAAGGGCGGTTGCGAAGCGTAGGGTTAGTGGGGAGGAGGGGGCTCGGCTTCGTGTGAGCAGGGCTGGTCGGCAGGAACTGTTGTCTTTGCCGGCCGCCGCGAGTACAGGTGAAGGGGAACTGCGAAGTCTTTTTGCGGGTGAGGAGCTTAGGATAGTGTTATTTAATTATAGGGAGATGGGAATTATTCCTAAGGTTGAGCCGATGTAGAGTGTGGCGCCCTCGCTTGTATATATGTAAAGGCTTGTATGATGAAGTTGTGTGCCCTCGCTTGTCTGTGCCTGCGAAGGCGTTGTGTACTTTGTCTGGTGTGTTTTGTTATGCTGTGCTGGTGCGATTATAGTCGGTCTTGGCGCGGACGGTTTGATGTTGTCGTTTCTGCTTTTGTTGTGCTAGTCCGGTTGCACCCTTAGGTGTCTTCTGCACGGACAGTCTTCGCGGTAGACTTCGGTTTTTTCGCACTTGTTGTGCTAGTCCGGCTGCACCCTTAGGCGACTTCTACGCGGATAGTCCTCGCGGTGGCTTCGGTTTTTTCGCACTTGTTGTGCTAGTCCGGCTGCACCCTTAGGCGACTTTTGCGCGGATAGTCTTCGCGGTAGACTTCGGTTTTTTCGCACTTGTTGTGCTAGTCCGGCTGCACCCTTAGGCGACTTCTGCGTGGATAGTCTTCGCGGTAGACTTCGGTTTTTTCGCACTTGTTGTGCTAGTCCGGCTGCACCCTTAGGCGACTTCTGCGCGGATAGTCCTCGCGGTGGACTTCGGTTTTTTCGCACTTGTTGTGCTAGTCCGGCTGCACCCTTAGGCGACTTTTGCGCGGATAGTCTTCGCGGTAGACTTCGGTTTTTTCGCACTTGTTGTGCTAGTCCGGCTGCACCCTTAAGCGACTTCTGCGCGGATAGTCTTCGCGGTAGACTTCGGTTTTTTCGCACTTGTTGTGCTAGTCCGGCTGCACCCTTAGGCGACTTTTGCGCAGATTTGTCGCACGCGAGGGTGGCTAGCGCTTAGCCTAGCGGTGACCTCGAATTGGTCGAATGTCGAAGACCATCGTCGCGGTCTTTTTTCGACGCATGTTTTTGCGAGGGATTTTTCACACATATATTACATGGCTCCGCCTCGTTAAAAACCTCACCCCCCGGGAGGAAAAGAGTGCGGGCCGGTACAAGATTGTTTTTGGCGAATTACAAGGGCGAAATCAGCCCTGATGAGTCAAACAAAAAATTTGCGGAGGTTGTCGATGTTCCAGGAGTGCTCCAGGTCCTCGCCGTTTGGCGTTGTGAGCCTGTAAGCGCTGGGGGAAGCTTTTGTCTTGACTATAAAGGGGCCCTCCCACTTGGGCTCTAGCTTGCCCTTGGACTCCGTCCGAGCTGTTCGGACGAGTACGAGGTCCCCTTCGCTGAACTCCCTCGGGATGTCTGTGTGGTCGCGCCATGCTTTGGTCTAGGCTTGGTATTTGTTTAGGGCCTGTAGGGCGAAGACTCGGTCTCCGTCAATGAGATCCTTTGAAGTTGGCTCGTCCACGTCGGGGACGGCTGACGGAACTGTTCGCGGGGACCCATGCTTTATTTCTTGCGGGGTCATGGCCTCCGATCCGTATAGAAGGCGGAAGGGAGTAAACCCAGTCGCTCTGCACTCAGTCGTGTTTAGTGCCCAGACTGCCTCAGGTAACAAATCGGTCCATCTGCCCTTTTTTCATCAAGGAGCATCTTCTTGACAGCTGTGAAGATTTTCCCATTGGCGCGTTCCACGACCCCGTTGGACTGCGGATGATAAACTGAAGCGAAGGCAAGCTTGGTGCCGATGGAGAAACAAAAATCCTTGAAGTCTTGGCTGTCAAACTGCTTGCCGTTGTCAACTGTTAGTTCGGACGGTACTCCGAAGCGGCAAACAATGTTTTGCCAGAAGAATTTTTGGGCAGTCTTTGATGTTATTGTAGAAACAGCCCTCGCCTCGATCCATTTGGTGAAGTACTCGACGGTGACGAAGGCGAACTTAAGGTTCCCCTGAGCGGTGGGCAGGGGCCCGACAATGTCCAGGCCCCAGCGCTGGAGAGGCCATGTATGGGCGATCAGCTTTGTATACTACGAGGGGCTGCCTGACCGAGGAGAAAACTTCTGGCAGGCTTCGCAGGACCTTGAGACCCGATTTGCGGCGCAGATCATTGCGGGCCAGTAAAAACCCTGGCGGATCACCTTGGCAGCTAGGGCCCTTGGCCCTGCGTGTGAGCCGCACGTGCCACTGTGGACTTCACGTAGGATCTGCATGCCTTCGGTTTCGGTGACGCACTTAAGAATTGGCTGACTAACCCCTTTCTTGTAGAATTGGCCTTCAATCAGTGCGAAGTCCCGGCTTCGATGTCTGAGGCGCTTGGCCTCGCTGACGTCGGTTGGATGATAGTACCCCTGCAGGAACAGGGTTATTGGTGCCCGCCAGTCCTCGGTCATGATTAGGTTGACTATGCGGTGGCCCTCGCTGTCATTAGTTATTTGGAGCCCTTCGGGGCTCCGGACGGCTGGCGTGCTGATGATATGAAAGAACACGTCAGAGGGCAAGGACTCGCCCCTGGCGGCGGCCTTGGCCAATGCGTCGGCCTCCTCGTTCTTGGCCCTATCCACATGCTGCAAGGTGAATCCCTTGAATTGTCTCTCGAGACTTCGGATGGCCGCGAGGTATTGCATGAGTGCGGGGTCCTTTGCTGCGTAGTCTTTCTCGACCTGGCCGGCAACTATCTTGGAGTCTGTTTTGATGATACAGGTGGTGACTCCGAGGGCCCTTAGCTTGCGGAGGCATAGGATGACTGCTTCATATTCTGCTATATTGTTTGTGCATCTGTCGGATTCCAGAGTGAAGCTGAGGCGTGCTGCATATCTGTGCTTGACCCCGGCTGGTGAGGTGACGACTGCAGCGGCGCCTGCCCCCGCATGGCACCATGCGCCGTCGCAATAGATAGTCCAAACCTTCTCTGTGGACGGGTCTCGTTGTGTTATTGGCCCAGTCCAGTCGACGACGAAGTATGCCAGGACTTGTGACTTGATGGCTGTCCTGGGCTCGAAGCTGATGTGGTAGCCGGATAGTTCGGCTGCCCACTTGGCAATCCTCGCCGATGCCTCCGGGTTTCTGAATAATTTGCCTAGTCCCCTGTCTGAGGTGACTCGGACCTTGAATGCTTCAAAGTAGTGGCGCAGTTTGCGCGAAGACATAACGACTGCGTAGGCAATCTTCTCCAGTTCTGTCATGTTGCACTTGGACGGTGTCAGTACCTCGGAGACATAGTAAACAGGGCACTGCCTGACCACGCCCTCAACTGTCTACTCCTGCACTAGTGCCGCGCTGACAGCGTGCGGCGAAGCCGCGACGTAGAGCAATAGGGGGAGCGAGGAGTCGGGGCTCGTGAGGATGGCCAGCTCCGACAGGTACTGTTTGAGTGAGGCGAAGGCCGCTGCCTGCTCCGGTCCCCAGGCGAAGTCCTTTGCACCGCGGAGTGTTTTGAGGAAGGGGAGACTTCGCTCGGCGGACCTGGAGATGAATCTGTTGAGAGCGGCCAGTCTGCCTGTCAGACGCTGGACGTCCCTGGCGGACTGCGGAGGCGACATGTCTACGATGGCCTGGATCTTGGTTGGGTTGGCCTCGATGCCGCGGTGTGATACCAGGTAGCCCAATATATTGCCCTGGCGAACGCCGAAGACGCACTTTTCCGGGTTTAGGCGGAGTCGTGCGTCTCGCATGTTCGCGAATGTCTCGGCGAGGTCGGCGAGATGGTCCTCCTTGTTCTTGCTGGCGACGACGATGTCGTCCACATATGTAAATATATTTCTGCCAACCTGCCCTTCGAGTACTGTTTTGGTGAGTCTGGAGAAGGTGGACCCGGCGTTCTTGAGTCCCTCCGGCATTCTGATAAAGCAATATGTGCCGAAGGGTGTTATAAAGCTGGTGCTAGCCTTGTCTTCCTCCTTCATGTATATCTGGTGGTAACCGGAGAAGCAGTCGAGGAGTGACATGACCTCGCATCCGGCCGCGCTATCGACTATTTTGTCGATCTGCGGCAACGGGAAATTGTCCTTTGGGCAGGCCTTGTTGAGACTGGTGAAGTCTATGCACATTCGCCATTTCCCGCTTTTTTCTGCACCATTACAACATTGGAGAGCCACGTGGGGTAAGCCACTGGCTCGATGAATTTAGCCTCTAGGAGGCGGTGCACCTCCGCCTTGGCGGCCTCTGTCTTTTCGTCAGACATTTTGCGAAGCCTCTGCTTTTTTGGTCGCACCGAAGGGTCAATTCCCAAGTTGTGCTCAATTATGGATCGGCTGACTCCGACCAGGTCGAGGGCGGACCAGGCTGTAACACCCTGAATTTGGGGGTATAAAATTTCTTTGCTCATATTCACAAATTCAGGTGTTACTTCCCTTTTCTCATCCTTCCTCATTCTTTTCTTTCTCATTTCTATAGGAGAAAAGTGCTTATTTTATTTGTAGTTATAGTTTAATATGGTTAAACCCTAAGGGAGTATGAGTTGTTGCATCATGTTGAACCCTAGATTTCACTTTTGCTTGGTGCATAATTCTTGGAAAGTCTAATTTGAATTTGTGGCTTATTTGGATTTGAATCAAATAGAGAAAATAAAAAGAAAAGAGAAAACAATTCCAGAATAAAAGAAAAGAGGAAAGAAGCCCACTCCCCCGCCCCCCCCCCCTCAGCCTTTCGGCCCAGCTAGGCCCATCCCGCGCGCGCGCGCGCCTCTCCCCCCCCCCCCCCCCCCCCCCCCGCTCTCTTTGCCCTGGCGGGCCCGCCCGTCAGCGCGGCCGCCTTCCGCGCGCCCGCCCCCGCTTTCCCCTCTCTCTCTGCTCGCGGGCCCGGGCTGTCAGCCCCGTCTTCTCCGCGTAACTGCCGTCCGAGCTGCGCGCTGCCGCGGACTCCGCGCCCACGTCGCGCGTGGAGCTCGCAACCGCCCCGCCCCTGGCCACTTGAGCCCCGAGCCCCACTCGCCCTCTCCCCCTCCCCCATTTGCGCTCCAGCAGACCCCTCTTCCACCTCTCCCTCGCTGCGCGCACGCCAGAGCACCGCCGCCACAAATCCCCGCCGTCCCGAGCTCGTTTCCCGGCCGCCGTTGGAGCTCCGCTGTGTCCGTTGCCACGGTGAGCTTCGCCCCGGCGTCCGCAACCCGGGACGCGCCCCAATTCCCTCTCCCCCTCCCTATTTCTCTCTGCTCGCGCTCACCCGTCGTTCCCCGTGCAGCCGCGGAGGTCCGCCACCGCCGCCCCGGGCCACCGTCGCGCCATTGCCGCCGCCGAGGAGTCCCCGGAGCCCGCCTTGAGGTAAAGAACCTCTCCCGCCCCTATCGACCCGTGTATTGCCTTTTGCCGTGTGTAATTCCTCGCCGGAGTATATTTATGCCGCCGCCGAGCCGCTCCGCCGTGGACCGCCCCCCTCCGGTGCCCCTGCCCCGACCCAGACCCCACCAGAGGACTCCCCGTGCCCTCCCCAACCTACCCGGCCGCTCAGGTCGCCTCGGAGGCTCGCCAAACGCCCGCGCCCCTCGTCTCCGGCGAGTCCTCCGCCGCGGGGACGAGCGCCGCCGCCCCAGCTAGCCGTAGGAGAAGCCCAGGCCGGCCACCCGATCCCCACAGTCCATCCCAGATCGGGCGGTCCCATTTTAATTAGGTCAAGCCTAATCCTGGCCGTCCGCCGGAGATCCAGCGGCCCAGGCCCGCTTCCCCCACACCCCGTCTCCCTGCCGTTTGGGCCCCGCCTGTCAGCCCGCCCGTGCGCTCGCTCTGCCCACCGGCCCCGCCTGTCAGCCCGCCCGCGCGCTCGCTCTGCCCGCCGGCCCCGCCTGTCAGCCCGCCCGCGCGCTCGCTCTGCCCGCCGGCCCCGCCTGTCAGCCTGCCCGCGCCCCGCGCTGCCCGCCCGGTCCCGCCTGTCAGCCGCCCAGGCCGCCGCGCGCTCGCGCGCCCGCCCGCAGGATCTAATCCTGGCCGTTCGCTTTAGATCTGACGGCCGTAGTAGCCCGATACCCCTTCGCCCGCGCGTTTTCTTAAAGAGACCCCCGGTTTTCTGGAATTTGAACCCGCCGTCCCTGGTTTCTCTCAGTTAGGTCCCTGGGCCTTTTATTTAATTCAAAATAGGTATTTAGGTTATATTTTTAACCCCTAAACTTGTAAAATCCATAACTTTGTCATATGAACTCCAAATTAGGTGCTTCAAATTGCAAAATGCTCATGATGTTTTTGTCTGTCTATTTAAACAATGTTTCCCTGCTCTTTCCATGTACCAATTAATGATTAATCACTAGGATAGGATTAAGGTTATTGGAACCCTATTTGAGATAATTAGAAGTTGGTAGACTTTAATAAAAGTTAGAGTACTTAAGTTTATGGACTTAAACACCTAGGTTTAGGAATTTAAAACCATGTAATAATTTAATCCCACCACTGACTTAAACCTGATTAGTGGATAATGAACCACTTTGTATAGTCCTCTACCCCAGACCTAGGGAACACCAGAGTGCCTATCCCTTTTCTGCTATGAACTTGTGATCTCTCTCTGCTGCATATGTTTGGTATGTTGCTTTTTGTTTGTTATCTTCCCAAGTGCATAGTGTGAATGATTACTTTACGTAGACAACGAGCAGTCTGTGTTTCCCGAGGAAGTTGCAGAGGAAGTCCCTGATCAGCAGTGTGGTGAAGGCAAGTGTCCTCTGTCCCATTATGTCCTATTCATTTATAACTTACTACCCTGCATTACTTACTTGAAACCTAAGGATTGACTAGCTTTACACTTTACTTTATCCTTGATGACCTTACGGGCTGTTATGGTTAGCACTCTGCTATTGCCTTAACTTAATCAATGAACATGATGTGACTATTTATGATACTGTTATCCTGATGATGTTGATGATCTTGTGATACTCTAGGGGGCTCAGGCTGTTTCCTGAGTACCTCTCCGTAAGGACTTGTTCGTTGAGAGACCACCCGGGATAACAGTGCAACCATGAGGGTGAAATGGGATGCCCTTAGCTGATTAATTAGATGAACTAGAGGTGTAGTTGCTTAGCCGTCGTGCCGTCAATGGGGTCCAGGCACAGTGCTTGCTCTGCCGAGGCTGAGTGCCGAGGTTCTTTCGTTTTGCTCTTTGTTAGTCACTCTCCTGCGGGGAGGGGTACTGTGTTTATCAAACTGGAGAAACCTAACGGGCAGCTATGATCTCTAGGGAATCTTCGTAAAAGCTACGTAGTGATGCCCTGCCGGACCACCTAGGTAGTGGTCAATGGGGATTAGCTCTCCCCGGGTAGAAAGGGAATCATGACTCATGGGTAAAGCGTGCAACCTCTGCAGAGGGTAGTGAAACTGGTATATCAGCCGTGCTCACGGTTAAGAGCAGCCTTGGGATCCTCTTTGATTAGAGATACAGATGGTTCGAGATACAAGGATTATGTTATGGTTTTGGTTCGAATATGATGATGTTGTTCCTCGATGAGGAAATGGTTTACGGGTTGGTTAATGCTAAAATCTGGCTTCAACTAATGATAAATACCTGACCAATTAAAAGCAACTGCTTGAGCCTAACCCCACATAAAGCTAGTCCACTTCAGCCAAACGGGACATTTGCTGAGTACGTTGATGTGTACTCATCCTTGCTTTACCACAAAACCCCAGGTTGTCCGCATTGTAACCACTGCTCCGGAGAAGGCGAAGCCGTGGAAGGAGACTTCCAGGAGTTCCAAGACTACGACGAATTCTAGGTGTGGGTTGGCGGCAACCCCCAGTCAGCTGCCTGTGAAGGCCTTATCTTTACTGCGTTTCGCTAGCACTTTGATTTACCTGTTAAGACAATGACTATCTGGATGTCTATGACTCTGTGATGTAACAAGTTATTACTCTTTTATGTTATTATTCGAGCATTGTGCGATGATGTTCATTTATGTAATCGCTGTGTACGTGAGTTCTGATCCTGGCACGTACATAGTTCGCATTCGGTTTGCCTTCCAAAACCGGGTGTGACATAAGTGGTATCAAAGCCGTGCTGACTGCAGGACCGCTGACCTAGAGTAGCACTGGTCGTATTAAGGACTATTGACCTTCCCTCTCACCTTGACCTCTGATGTTACTTCAAAAGTCGGTCACCTCGACCAACCCTATGTTTTACTACATATATATATACTATATTATACCTTGTTAAAAATTTTTTATCTTATTCTGTCTATGGTTTACTCACTTGCCACATTAGTTCTGCTCTTACTCTTATGCTTACGGTGTCTTTTGTAGATGGCTCGTCTTAGACACACTGCACGTAAGTCGGTGATTCCTTTCCTGCCATCTCGACTTGCGGAGCGTCCTCTGCACCGCACCGTGTCCGGTCAGTCGAGTCACCTGGAGAGGCTGCACCACCGCCTGCGTGAGGAGCAGGAACGCCGGCGCCAGCACAGAGAGCAGCAGGGCTCTTCCTCCCCTCACCAGCGAAAGGTGGAGTCCGTGAGACCCCGTTCCTCTGTTGCCCAGTTGGAGGCGCCCCCTGCACCACCACGGGACGCCCCGGCTGTTGGAGGAGCTACTGGAGGAGGTCCTAGAGGAGACCCCGACGACGACGACTCAGACCACAGCACAGAGTCCTCTGAGCCGCAGGAGGCGGAAGGATGGGTCGCCCGACCCATCACCCGTGACGCCGCTCGCGGTTGTCACTTCCACGATGCACTCGACACCTTGCTGCGCCAGGCTTTCGACCGGCACACCTGGTCGATCGAGTATCGTTGTGTAGTCTACCAGCACAGTCGCGGGAGGTACCCGGACCGCTGGGAGGCTACCTGCCTAGTTCGCCGTCCGGAAGATGACCTCCGGGGTGCGGAGGCCGTTTCGGAGCACTATTCCATCTCCGAGAGGGACACTGCAGAGGCGGCTATGCAGGATGCAGCACGGCGTGCACTCTCCCAGTACTGTTCTTTGTTCGGTGGGGTGGCCGACGGTCTTAACCTTCGGTACTACCCCCGCCGCCCTACTGGCAGCACAGAGAGTGTGGTTGTCTCACCTGTTGGTGAGGGTAACTCTAGGTTGAGCAGCACAGTCAACCTAGTCGCAGTGCTTAACACTGAGCTGGATCACTCTCTGGACGAGCTAAGCAGGGCTCGAACGGAGATTGCGGAGTTGCGTGCTGAGCTGGCAGAGCGTCATCACCAGGAGGGTGGTTCCCCCGCTCCTGTTGGGACTCAGCACCCATACCGCTCACCGCCACGTGGTCACCACACTTATGGTTCCCCTGTCTGTAAGACCAGGATAGATCTGGATCCTTAGATCGTTAGCGTCGGAGTTTGTAATAATTCTTAAGTCGGATGTCTCAGTTTTAGGTAGTCAGTTTAGTTTTCTTATCAGTTGCTTCCATTTAGTTTAGTTTGCTTATCAGTTGCTTTCATGCTTGTTATGATGAACTTGTGCTGGAATTGAATCTTTGTAATGACTGTAGCCAACATGTGGGTTTCCCCTGCAGTTTGGCTTAGCTAGTAATGTTAATGAAGTCAGTTGCTTAGTTGGGAAACCATTTACTTCTACTTTCCTTCTTATCTGAGAGGCTGTGTTGAATCATAATGAGGATCAGTGAAGCTCTTTGTTCACTCAGTGTCATGAAGAATTCTGTATTCTCTTTTCTTATGCTGAAGGGTTGTAAGATCAACGCTGATGTATGAATGTCTTCCACAGATGTCTGACAACAGGCGCCGATGCAACAGGCGTGCTCAGCAAGAGCAGCATGACCAGCAGGAGGAACAACAGAGGCAGCCTCCCCCACCACCCCCGATGTCAGTGGAGCAGATGTTCTTGATGCAGACTCAGGCAGTGCAGGCTATTGGGCAGACTCTGGCAGCTATGCAGCAGGCTCAACAGCAACCCCAACCCCAATTGCAAGTGCAGATGCCCCAGATGCCACGAGATAAGCGTGGCGAGTTCATGATAGGGCACCCTCCTACCTTCGCCCATTCTGCTGACCCCATGGATGCAGAAGACTGGTTGCGCGCAGTGGAAAGGGAGCTGCGCACCGCCCAATGTGACGACAGGGAGAAGGTTCTGTATGGTCCCCGTCAGCTGAGGGGAGCAGCCCAGTCCTGGTGGGAGTCCTACCTCGCCACCCATGCTGACCCCGAAGCCATCACCTGGGAAGAATTCAGCGAGAGTTTCCGCAGGTACCATGTGCCGGAGGGACTGATGATCGTGAAGAAGGAGGAGTTTCTGGCTCTGAAGCAGGGACCCCTGTCTGTTAGTGAATACAGAGACAAGTTTCTGCAGCTATCCCGTTATGCACCTGAGGATGTCAACACTGATGCCAAAAGGCAGTACAGGTTCATGAGAGGTTTGGTGGATCCCCTGCATTACCAGCTGATGAATCACACCTTCCCCACCTTCCAGCACCTGATCGATAGGGCAGTTATGACTGAGAAGAAGCGTAAGGATATGGAAGATCGGAAGCGCAAGATGAGTGGACCCCAGTCCGGAGGCATCAGCCGTCCACGTTTCTCAGGCAGTTCATCTCAGCAAGGCAGGCCTGGTCACCCACAGGGATATCAGAATCAGCGTCCGCATCAGCAGCAGTTTCAGAGGCAGTACCCACAGCAGCAGCAGCAGTATCGTCAGCATAGCTAGCATGGAAGTAATCAGTATCAGAAGCAGAACAACCAGACACCTCGCCTTCCTGCCCCAGCAGCAAATCAGAGCAACCAAGCAGCCCCAGCACAAGGAGGAGGCAGAGGATGTTTCCACTGTGGAGAACAAGGACACTGGGCGATGCAGTGCCCGAAGAAGATGGCGCAGCAGCAGA
Organism: Zea mays; assembly: GCF_902167145.1. Lineage (NCBI taxonomy): Eukaryota > Viridiplantae > Streptophyta > Magnoliopsida > Poales > Poaceae > Zea > Zea mays. The sequence continues at coordinate 127,463,093 of NC_050105.1, read as the reverse complement.
CCAACCCCAATGCTCCAACAAGGCAAGGTGTACTGCAGCCGGCAGCAGGCAATCGTAACCAAGCGTACAACCGTGGAAAGGTGAACCACTTGGAGGCCGAAGCAATCTAGGATGCACCAGATGTGGCAGTAGGTATGTTCTCAGTCGAATCTCATCCCGCAAAAGTGCTATTTGATACTGGTGCAACTCATTCATTTGTCACTGCAACCTGGGTAGAATTGCATAATATTTCAGTAGAGGCAATGATGCCGCCCATGAGGATTAATTCGGTTGGTGGCAAGGTGCAAACAGATAAAATATGCTCAAATATAATGGTGGAAATAAGGGGGATAGGATTCCCCAGTGACTTAATAGTAATAGACACCCCTGGGATAGATGTTATTCTAGGGATGAATTGGTTAATGAAGTATGAAGCAAATGTTAGTTGTGACAAGAGGACCGTAACATTGAAGTCCCCGTCAGGAGAAGAGGTAGTGGCCGGGCTATGGATGCCTAAATCAGAAGAGGGAGTCTGTCACCAGATTTCAGTGGATAGTAAAGAGCCCAACCCGCTCAAGGCTATCAAGGTTGTGTCGGACTTTCCGGATGTGTTTCCCGAGGAGCTAACGGGCATGCCACCCGAGAGAAAGGTTGAATTTGCCATAGAGCTTATCCCTGGTACCGCCCCCATTTCCAAAAGAGCCTATCGAGTGTCTGGACCAGAATTGGTGGAACTCAAGAAGCAGATAGATGAGATGTTAGAGAAGGGTTACATCAGGCCAAGTACCTCGCCTTGGGCCGCTCCAGTGTTGTTTGTAGAGAAGAAAGATGGTACCAAAAGGATGTGCATAGACTACAGAGCCTTGAATGAAGTCACTGTCAAGAACAAGTACCCCCTGCCAAGGATAGAAGATCTGTTTGACTAGCTCAGAGGTGCCAGCGTATTCTCGAAGATAGATCTGAGGTCAGGCTACCATCAACTCAGAATCCGACCCTCGGACATACCGAAGACGGCATTCATCACCAAGTATGGGTTATATGAGTTCACAGTTATGTCCTTTGGTTTGACAAATGCGCCAGCCTTCTTTATGTACCTGATGAACAGCGTGTTCATGGACTATCTAGACAAGTTTGTGGTAGTGTTCATCGATGATATCCTCATATACTCTCAAAGTGAGGAAGATCATGTAGAGCATTTGAAGATGGTATTGCAAAGACTTCGAGAGCATCAGTTGTATGCCAAGCTGGGCAAATGCGAGTTCTGGATTCATGAAGTCTTATTTCTGGGTCACATCATAAACCAAGATGGGTTAGCTGTGGATCCAAAGAAAGTAGCAGATATCCTGAACTGGAAAGCACCGAAGGATGTTCGTGGGATCAAGAGCTTCATTGGAATGGCTGGATATTATAGGCGATTCATTGAAGGCTTCTCAAAGATTGCTAGGCCAATGACAGCGTTGCTAGCGAAGAAAGTTGAGATTAAGTGGACCCAAAAGTGTCAGGAAGCATTCGAAGAACTGAAAAATAGATTGACTACAGCTCCTGTGTTAGTCCTGCCTGATGTTCACAAGTCATTCTCGGTGTATTGCGACGCTTCTTACACCGGATTGGGATGTGTGCTAATGCAAGAAGGAAGAGTGGTAGCATACTCATCTCGTCAGCTGAAGATCCATGAGAAAAACTACCCCACACATGACCTGGAGTTGGCAGCAGTGGTTCATGCCTTAAAGACCTGGAGACATTACCTGTATGGGCAGAAGTGAGATATCTACACAGATCATAAAAGTCTGAAGTACATATTCACCCAATCAGAGTTAAACATGAGGCAGCGAAGATGGTTGGAATTGATCAAAGACTATGAGTTGGAGATACATTACCATCCAGGCAAAGCCAATGTTGTTGCAGATGCTCTGAGCAGGAAGAGTCAAGTCAATATGATGGCCACGTATCCGATGTCGTATGAGTTAGCCAAGGAGTTCGACAGACTGAGCCTCGGTTTCCTGAACAGTACGCAAGGAGTAACAGTGGAGTTAGAGCCCACCCTAGAGCGGGAGATCAAAGAAGGGCAGAAGGATGATGAAAACATCAACAAGATCCGGCAACTGATCTTAGAAGGAAGAGGCAAAGACTTTCGAGAGGACGAAGAGGGAGTAATATGGTTCAAGGACCGATTGTGTGTCCCCGACATCAAACCTATTCGGGAGCTGATCCTCAAGGAAGCTCATGAGACAGCCTACTTCATACACCCTGGAAGTGAGAAGATGTACCAGGATTTAAAACGAAGGTTTTGGTGGTATGGCATGAAAAGAGAGATCGCAGAATATGTCGCCATCTGTGATAGCTGTCAGAGAACCAAAGCAGAGCATCAAAGGCCTGCCGGACTGTTGCAGCCATTGCGGATTCCTCAGTGGAAGTGGGATGAAATCGGGATGGATTTTATAGTTGGCCTACCTCGTACCCGGGCCGGTTATGATTCCATCTGGGTGGTTGTGGACCGCTTAACAAAGGTGGCCCATTTCATACCTGTGAAGACAACATACACCGGAGCAACGTTAGCCGAGTTATACATGTCGCGGATAGTCTGCCTTCATGGTGTGCCGAAGAAGATAGTGTCAGATCGAGGAACGCAGTTCACCTCTCATTTTTGGCAACAGCTACAAGAAGCTTTGGGCACACATTTGAACTTCAGCTCAGCTTATCACCCGCAGACAGACGGTCAGACTGAAAGAACTAATCAGATCCTAGAAGATATGTTGAGAGCCTGTGCGTTGCAAGACAATTCAGGATGGGACAAAAGGTTACCTTATGCAGAATTTTCCTACAACAATAGTTACCAGGCCAGCTTGAAGATGTCACCGTTTCAGGCACTCTACGGGCGGAGTTGTAGGACTCCGCTGCATTGGGACCAGCCTGGAGAGAGACAGGTGTTTGGCCCCGACATTTTGCTTGAAGCCGAAGAGAATATCAAAATGGTTCGGGAGAATCTGAAGATAGCACAATCAAGGCAGCGAAGCTATGCTGACAGAAGGAGAAGAGAACTGAGTTTTGAAGTGGGAGACTACGTCTATCTGAAGGTGTCACCTATCAGGGGAGTCAGAAGGTTCGGAGTTAAAGGCAAGTTAGCACCCCGGTACGTCGGACCATATCAGGTTCAAGCAAAGCGTGGAGAAGTGGCCTACCAGCTTGACCTACCAGAGAGCTTGTCAGCAGTGCACAATGTGTTCCACGTGTCGCAATTGAAGAAGTGTCTGCGAGTACCAGAAGAGCAGTTGCCAGTGGAGGGTTTGGAGGTCCAGGAGGATCTGACCTACATAGAGAAGCCAACGCAGATTCTGGAGTTTGCAGACAGAGTCACCCGGAGGAGCACCATCAGAATGTGCAAAGTCAGATGGGGTCACCACTCCGAGGAAGAAGCAACCTGGGAACGAGAAGATGATCTGAGGGCCAAATACCCTGAACTCTTTGCTGACCAACCTTGAATCTCGGGGCGAGATTCTTTTAAGGGGGATAGGTTTGTAACACCCTGAATTTGGGGGTATAAAATTTCTTTGCTCATATTCACAAATTCAGGTGTTACTTCCCTTTTCTCATCCTTCCTCATTCTTTTCTTTCTCATTTCTATAGGAGAAAAGTGCTTATTTTATTTGTAGTTATAGTTTAATATGGTTAAACCCTAAGGGAGTATGAGTTGTTGCATCATGTTGAACCCTAGATTTCACTTTTGCTTGGTGCATAATTCTTGGAAAGTCTAATTTGAATTTGTGGCTTATTTGGATTTGAATCAAATAGAGAAAATAAAAAGAAAAGTGAAAACAATTCCAGAATAAAAGAAAAGAGGAAAGAAGCCCACTCCCCCGCCCCCCTCAGCCTTTCGGCCCAGCTAGGCCCATCCCGCGCGCGCGCCTCTCCCCCCCCCCCCCCCCCCCCCCCCCCCCCCCCCCCCCCCCCCCCCCCCGCTCTCTCTGCCCTGGCGGGCCCGCCCGTCAGCGCGGCCGCCTTCCGCGCGCCCGCCCCCGCTTTCCCCTCTCTCTCTGCTCGCGGGCCCGGGCTGTCAGCCCCGTCTTCTCCGCGTAACCGCCGTCCGAGCTGCGCGCTGCCGCGGACTCCGCGCCCACGTCGCGCGTGGAGCTCGCAACCGCCCCGCCCCTGGCCACTTGAGCCCCGAGCCCCACTCGCCCTCTCCCCCTCCCCCATTTGCGCTCCAGCAGACCCCTCTTCCACCTCTCCCTCGCTGCGCGCACGCCAGAGCACCGCCGCCACAAATCCCCGCCGTCCCGAGCTCGTTTCCCGGCCGCCGTTGGAGCTCCGCTGTGTCCGTTGCCACGGTGAGCTTCGCCCCGGCGTCCGCAACCCGGGACGCGCCCCAATTCCCTCTCCCCCTCCCTATTTCTCTCTGCTCGCGCTCACCCGCCGTTCCCCGTGCAGCCGTGGAGGTCCGCCACCGCCGCCCTGGGCCACCGTCGCGCCATTGCCGCCGCCGAGGAGTCCCCGGAGCCCGCCTTGAGGTAAAGAACCTCTCCCGCCCCTATCGACCCGTGTATTGCCTTTTGCCGTGTGTAATTCCTCGCCGGAGTAGATTTATGCCGCCGCCGAGCCGCTCCACCGTGGACCGCCCCCCTCCGGTGCCCCTGCCCCGACCCAGACCCCACCAGAGGACTCCCCGTGCCCTCCCCAACCTTCCCGGCCGCTCAGGTCGCCTCGGAGGCTCGCCAAACGCCCGCGCCCCTCGTCTCCGGCGAGTCCTCCGCCGCGGGGACGAGCGCCGCCGCCCCAGCTAGCCGTAGGAGAAGCCCAGGCCGGCCACTCGATCCCCACCGTCCATCCCAGATCGGGTGGTCCCGTTTTAATTAGGTCAAGCCTAATCCTGGCCGTCCGCCGGAGATCCAGCGGCCCAGGCCCGCTTCCCCCACACCCCGTCTCCCTGCCGTTTGGGCCCCGCCTGTCAGCCCGCCCGCGCGCTCGCTCTGCCCGCCGGCCCCGCCTGTCAGCCCGCCCGCGCGCTCGCTCTGCCCGCCGGCTCCGCCTGTCAGCCCGCCCGCGCGCTCGCTCTGCCCGCCGGCCCCGCCTGTCAGCCTGCCCGCGCCCCGCGCTGCCCGCCCGGTCCCGCCTGTCAGCCGCCCAGGCCGCCGCGCGCTCGCGCGCCCGCCCGCAGGATCTAATCCTGGCCGTTCGCTTTAGATCTGACGGCCGTAGTAGCCCGATACCCCTTCGCCCGCGCGTTTTCTTAAAGAGACCCCCGGTTTTCTGGAATTTGAACCCGCCGTCCCTGGTTTCTCTCAGTTAGGTCCCTGGGCCTTTTATTTAATTCAAAATAGGTATTTAGGTTATATTTTTAACCCCTAAACTTGTAAAATCCATAACTTTGTCATATGAACTCCAAATTAGGTGCTTCAAATTGCAAAATGCTCATGATGTTTTTGTCTGTCTATTTAAACAATGTTTCCCTGCTGTTTCCATGTACCAATTAATGATTAATCACTAGGATAGGATTAAGGTTATTGGAACCCTATTTGAGATAATTAGAAGTTGGTAGACTTTAATAAAAGTTAGAGTACTTAAGTTTATGGACTTAAACACCTAGGTTTAGGAATTTAAAACCATGTAATAATTTAATCCCACCACTGACTTAAACCTGATTAGTGGATAATGAACCACTTTGTATAGTCCTCTACCCCAGACCTAGGGAACACCAGAGTGCCTATCCCTTTTCTGCTATGAACTTGTGATCTCTCTCTGCTGCATATGTTTGGTATGTTGCTTTTTGTTTGTTATCTTCCCAAGTGCATAGTGTGAATGATTACTTTACGTAGACAACGAGCAGTCTGTGTTTCCCGAGGAAGTTGCAGAGGAAGTCCCTGATCAGCAGTGTGGTGAAGGCAAGTGTCCTCTGTCCCATTATGTCCTATTCATTTATAACTTACTACCCTGCATTACTTACTTGAAACCTAAGGATTGACTAGCTTTACACTTTACTTTATCCTTGATGACCTTACGGGCTGTTATGGTTAGCACTCTGCTATTGCCTTAACTTAATCAATGAACATGATGTGACTATTTATGATACTGTTATCCTGATGATGTTGATGATCTTGTGATACTCTAGGGGGCTCAGGCTGTTTCCTGAGTACCTCTCCGTAAGGACTTGTTCGTTGAGAGACCACCCGGGATAACAGTGCAACCATGAGGGTGAAATGGGATGCCCTTAGCTGATTAATTAGATGAACTAGAGGTGTAGTTGCTTAGCCGTCGTGCCGTCAATGGGGTCCAGGCACAGTGCTTGCTCTGCCGAGGCTGAGTGCCGAGGTTCTTTCGTTTTGCTCTTTGTTAGTCACTCTCCTGCGGGGAGGGGTACTGTGTTTATCAAACTGGAGAAACCTAACGGGCAGCTATGATCTCTAGGGAATCTTCGTAAAAGCTACGTAGTGATGCCCTGCCGGACCACCTAGGTAGTGGTCAATGGGGATTAGCTCTCCCCGGGTAGAAAGGGAATCATGACTCATGGGTAAAGCGTGCAACCTCTGCAGAGGGTAGTGAAACTGGTATATCAGCCGTGCTCACGGTTAAGAGCAGCCTTGGGATCCTCTTTGATTAGAGATACAGATGGTTCGAGATACAAGGATTATGTTATGGTTTTGGTTCGAATATGATGATGTTGTTCCTCGATGAGGAAATGGTTTACGGGTTGGTTAATGCTAAAATCTGGCTTCAACTAATGATAAATACCTGACCAATTAAAAGCAACTGTTTGAGCCTAACCCCACATAAAGCTAGTCCACTTCAGCCAAACGGGACATTTGCTGAGTACGTTGATGTGTACTCATCCTTGCTTTACCACAAAACCCCAGGTTGTCCGCATTGTAACCACTGCTCCGGAGAAGGTGAAGCCGTGGAAGGAGACTTCCAGGAGTTCCAAGACTACGACGAATTCTAGGTGTGGGTTGGCGGCAACCCCCAGTCAGCTGCCTGTGAAGGCCTTATCTTTACTGCGTTTCGCTAGCACTTTGATTTACCTGTTAAGACAATGACTATGTGGATGTCTATGACTCTGTGATGTAACAAGTTATTACTCTTTTATGTTATTATTCGAGCATTGTGCGATGATGTTCATTTATGTAATCGCTGTGTACGTGAGTTCTGATCCTGGCACGTACATAGTTCGCATTCGGTTTGCCTTCCAAAACCGGGTGTGACACAGGCGAAGGCATCTTTATTCTTGGACAGGCAGCAGAGGAGTTTCTCTTCTTCATGCAAGGTGAGGTCTTCGCTGATAGTGACTGTCTGCTTGGGCGTGGCCTGATCGAGGGGGACAGTCTTGGTCCCGTCTTGGCTCTATAGCTGTGCCTTGTCGTGCTGTTTATCGGTTGGGCTGGCGGGCGCAGGGACCTCGCGCTAGGCTGTGAGGCAGTGCACGTTCCTCTGACCGGGCACGAAGTCCCGCTCTATGTTGCGCGCCGTCTGCTGGTTGCCGTAGACCGTAATGGCGCCTAGCGGACCTGGTATCTTCATACATAGGTACAGTCCGTGGATGGCGGCTTCGAACTTATTGATGGAGCCCCGGCCCATGATGGCGTTGTATGGATATACCATATCCACGATATCGAAAGTCACTTGCTCACTTCGGGCATTGGGTGCTACACCGAAGGAGAGGGGCAACTCTATTTTGCCGATGGGAAAGGTGCCCTTGCCGCCGAAGCCATACAACGGGTTGTCCGAAGGCTTGAGCAGGTTGTGGCTTATACCCATGCGGTCGAAGGCGTGGAGGAAGATGATGTCCGCCTGACTGCCGTTGTCGACTAGGACTTTGTGTAGGTCCCAGCCTGCCACGCTGCAATTGATAACCATAGCGTCGATGTGGGGGGCGCTGCGCAGGTCAACGTCTCGTGCGTCGAAGGTTAGCGGTATGTGGGACCACTTTGTCTACACGACTGGGCCAGTGACAGCGACATGGTTGATGCTGCGGTAGTGGTCCCGCTTCTACCGCTTGGTGTCAAAGTCAGTGCTGGACCCCCCAGTTATCATGAGAATGACTCCGCGATATGGTTGATCGGCGAAGTCTTCCTGCTTTGGGGTATGGGGGATGTTTTGATGTTGCTGGTGTGGTGGTGGGGGTGGAGGAGGTACGATTTGTACTTCCTGATGGTGTTGGTAAGCGTGGTGCGGTGGATGCGGGGCGGGAGCGTGGATATGTGGTGGAGGGGGTTGCTGGTAATTGTGCGCGACAATTCTGGGGTTGTCGGCTGGCTGCGCCCGTGCCATTCTGTCTCTGGTGGCCTTCGTTTCGGGGCAGTCTTTGGTTTGGTGGGCGCAGTCTTCGCCATGGAAAAGGCAGTAGAATCGGCGCGGCGGCTGCGCACGCCCTCGGCCCCTACCACGAGTTCCATTTCCGCGGCCCTGGGGGATATTCCTGGCGACGAGGGGGGTCAGCAGCGGGATGCTGGTTGGCGATGTTGTGCACTTGCTGCTGACTGCGGCCGTCTCGACCGGAGTCTGGCTGCGGAGTCCTCGTCCACGTGCGGCTGGACTGTGGGGCATCTTTGGGTTTCCGCTGTGACTCAACCTTGCGCTGGTGGAGCTCTTCGGATTTGGCATATTTTTCAAAGAGCTGATATAGCTCCTGGAGGTTCTTGGGCGGATCTCTGATACAGTGGTTGTAGAGGACGCCGGCACGAAGGCCACTGATGGCATAGTGGATAGCGATCTGATCATCAACGGAGGGCAGCTGTGACTTGAGTGTTAAAAATTTGCGGTAATACTCCCGCAAAGTCTCCTTTTCCAGCTGCTTGCAAAGCGAGAGCTCGGCCAAGGCGTCGGTGTCTGGGCGGTACCCTTGGAAGTTGAGCAGGAACTTGTCCCTGAGACTTCTCCAGGAATCAATGGACAGCGGAGGCAATCTAGTGAACCAGGTGAGAGCTGGGCCCTCTAGGGCGATGATGAAAGACTTCGCCATTGTGGCGTCGTCCCCTCCGGCGGATGCAACGACGACCTGATAACTCATTATGTATTGCGCCGGGTCGGTGCTGCCGTTGTACTTGGGATAGGTCCCTGCTCGGAAGTTAGCTGGCCAAGGCGTCACTTGCAGGTGTGGCGCCAGGGGACTTCGCTCGTCGAGATAGTTGACCCCTTGGAATGGCGCGGCGTGCTGGAAGGTGTAGTCGCGCTGGGGGAAACGCGGGTCTTCCGGTTGTGCTCGGTGTTGCAGGGGTGGCCCATGCTGCAGGCTGAGGTGGCCTTCGCGCGTGTCTTCCAGTTGTGCGCGCTGCTGGAGGGGTGGCCCTTTGAAAGGGAATTAGGCTTACACCTAGTTCCTAAATAATTTTGGTGGTTGAATTGCCCAACACAAATAATCGGACTAACTAGTTTGCCCAAGTGTATAGATTATACAGGTGTAAAAGGTTCACACTCAGCCAATAAAAAGACCAAGTGTTGGATTCAACAACGGAGCAAAGGGGCAACCGAAGGCACCCCTGGTCTGGCGCACCGGACTGTCCGGTGTGCCACCGGACATGTCCGGTGTACCAGGGGGACTCAGCCTCAAACTCTCCACCTTCGGGAATTCCCTGAGGCGACTCGGCTATAATTCACCGGACTGTCCGGTGTACACCGGACAGTGTCCGGTGCGCCAAAGGTGGTCGGTCTCAGGAACTCGCCAGCTTCGGGAAACTCCAACGGCTAGTCCGCTAAAATTCACCGGATTGTCTGGTGTGCACCGGACTGTCCGGTGCGCCTCCGGAGCAACGGTCTTCTCCGCGCCAACGGCTCTCTGCCGCGCATTTAATGCGCGCTCTGCGCGCGCAGGAGTCAGAAACGCCCATGCTGGCACACCGGACAATGAACAGTAGATGTCCGGTGTGCACCGGACACCCTGGAGGGCCCACAAGTCAGAAGTTCCAACGGTCAGAATCCAACGGCAGTGATGACGTGGCAGGGGGCACCGGACTGTCCGGTGTGCACCGGACTGTCCGGTGCGCCATCGAACAGGCAGCCTTCCAACGGCCACTTTTGGTGGTTGGGGCTATAAATACCCCAACCACCCCACCATTCATTGCATCCAAGTTTTCCACTTCCCAACTACTACAAGAGCTCTAGCATTCAATTCTAGACACACCAAAGAGATCAAATCCTCTCCAATTCCACACTCAAAACCCTAGTGACTAGAGAGAGTGATTTGCTTGTGTTCTTTCGAGCTCTTGCGCTTGGATTGCTTTCTTCTTTCTTGATCCTTTCTTTGCAATCAAACTCACTTGTAATTGAGGCAAGAGACACCAAACTTGTGGTGGTCCTTGTGGGAACTTTGTGTTCCAAGTGATTGAGAAAAGAAAGCTCACTCGATCCGTGGATCGTTTGAGAGAGGGAAGGGTTGAAAGAGACCCGGCCTTTGTGGCCTCCTCAACGGGGAGTAGGTTTGCAAGAACCGAACCTCGGTAAAACAAATCTCCGTGTCTCACTTGCTTATTCGCTTGGGATTTGTTTTGCGCTCTCTCTCGCGGACTCGCTTCTTTATTACTAACGCTAACCCTGGCTTGTAGTTGTGTTTATATTTGTAAATTTCAGTTTCGCCCTATTCACCCCCCCTCTAGGCGACTTTCAATTGGTATCAGAGCCCGGTGCTTCATTAGAGCCTAACCGCTCGAAGTGATGTCGGGAGATCACGCCAAGAAGGAGATGGAGACCGGCGAAAAGCCCACTACAAGCCACGGGAGCACTTCATCGGAAGAGTCCCGCACCAAGAGGAAGGAGAAGAAGGACTCCTCCAAACGGAAGGAGAAAAAGTCTTCCTCCTCTCACCACAAAGAGAAGAAGGAAAAATCTTCTTCCCACAAGCCGCATCGGAAAGGCGACAAGCACAAGAGGATGAGGAAGGTGGTCTACTACGAGACCGACACTTCATCAACATCGACCTCCGACTCTGATGCGCCCTCCGTCACTTCTAAGCGCCAAGAGCGCAAGAAGTATAGTAAGATTCCCCTACGCTACCCTCGCATTTCCAAACATACACCTTTACTTTCCGTCCCATTAGGCAAACCACCAACTTTTGATGGTGAAGATTACGCTAGGTGGAGCGATTTAATGCGATTTCATCTAACCTCGCTCCACAAAAGCATATGGGATGTTGTTGAGTTTGGCGCGCAGGTACCATCCGTAGGGGATGAGAACTATGATGAGGATGAGGTGGCCCAAATCGAGCACTTCAACTCTCAAGCAACAACAATACTCCTAGCCTCTTTAAGTAGAGAGGAGTATAACAAAGTTCAAGGGTTGAAGAACGCAAAGGAGATTTGGGATTTACTCAAGACCGCGCATGAAGGTGATGAGCTCACCAAGATCACCAAGCGAGAAACGATTGAGGGGGAGCTCGGTCGGTTCCGGTTTCGCAAAGGGGAGGAGCCACAACACATGTACAATCGGCTCAAGACCTTGGTGAACCAAGCGCGCAACCTCGGGAGCGTAAAGTGGGATGACCACGAGGTGGTTAAGGTTATTCTAAGATCACTTATTTTCCTTAACCCTACTCAAGTTCAATTAATTCGTGGTAATCCTAGATATACTAAAATGACCCCCGAGGAAGTTATCGGGAATTTTGTAAGTTTTGAGTGCATGATCGAAGGCTCGAGGAAGATCAACGAGCTTGATGATGCCACCACATCCGAAGCTCAACCCGTTGCATTCAAGGCAACGGAGGAGAAGAAGGAGGAGTCTACACCAAGTCGACAACCCATAGACGCCTCCAAGCTCGACAATGAGGAAATGGCGCTCGTCATCAAGAGCTTCCGCCAAATCCTCAAGCAAAGGAGGGGGAAGGATTACAAGTCCCGCTCCAAGAAGGTCTGCTACAAATGTGGTAAGCCCGGTCATTTTATTGCTAAATGTCCTATATCTAGTGACAGTGACCAAGGCGATGACAAGAAGGGGAGAAGAAAGGAGAAGAAGAGGTATTACAAGAAGAAGGGCGGCGATGCCCATGTTTGTCGCGAGTGGGACTCCGACGAGAGCTCAAGCGATTCCTCTGACGACGAGGACGCCGCCAACATCGCCGTCACCAAGGGACTTCTCTTCCCCAACGTCGGCCACAAGTGCCTCATGGCAAAGGACGGCAAAAAGAAGGTTAAATCTAAATCCTCCACTAAATATGAATCCTCTAGTGATGACAATGCTAATGATGAGGAAGATAATTTGCGTACTCTTTTTGCCAACCTTAACATGGAACAAAAAGAGAAATTAAATGAATTGATTAGTGCTATTCATGAAAAAGATGACCTTTTGGACTCCCAAGAGGATTGTCTAATTAAAGAAAACAAGAAACATGTTAAGGTTAAAAAGGCTTATGCTCTAGAAGTAGAAAAATGTGAAAAAATATCTAGTGAGCTAAGCACTTGCCGTGAGATGATTGACAACCTTAGGAATGAAAATGTAATTTTAAATGCTAAGGTTGATTCTCATGTTTGTAATGTTTCAATTCCCAATCCTAGAGATAATAATGATTTGCTTGCTAGGATTGAAGAATTAAACATTTCTCTTGCTAGTCTTAGAATAGAAAATGAGAATTTAATTACTAAGGCTAAAGAACTAAATGTTTGCAATGCTACCATTTCCAATCTTAGAGATAAAAATGACATTCTTCATGCTAAGATTGTTGAACTTAATTCTTGCAAACCATCTACATCTATTGTTGAGCATGTATCTATTTGTACTAGATGTAGAGATGTTGATGTTAATGCTATTCATGATCATATGGCTTTAATTAAACAACAAAATGATCGTATAGCAAAATTAGATGCTAAAATTGCCGAGCACAACTTAGAAAATGAGAAATTTAAATTTGCTCGTAGCATGCTTTATAATGGGAGACGCCCGGGCATTAAGGATGGCATTGGCTTCCAAAGGGGAGACAATGTCAAAATTAGTGCCCCTCCTAAAAGATTGTCAAATTTTGTTAAGGGCAAGGCTCCCATGCCTCAGGATAACGAGGGTTACATTTTATACCCTGCCGGTTATCCCGAGAGCAAAATTAGGAGAATTCATTCTAGGAAGTCTCACTCTGGCCCTAATCATGCTTTCATGTATAAGGGTGAGACATCTAGCTCTAGGCAACCAACCCGTGCTAAGTTGCCTAGAAAGAAAACTCCTAGTGCATCAAATGATCATGATATTTCATTTAAGACTTTTGATGCATCTTATGTTTTGACTAACAAATCCGGCAAGGTAGTGGCCAAATATGTTGGGGGCAAGCACAAGGGCTCCAAGACTTGTGTTTGGGTACCCAAAGTTCTTGTGTCTAATGCCAAAGGACCCAAAACCATTTGGGTACCTAAAGTCAAGAACTAAATTTGTTTTGTAGGTTTATGCATCCGGGGGCTCAAGTTGGATACTCGACAGCGGGTGCACAAACCATATGACTGGGGAGAAAAGAATGTTCTCCTCATATGAGAAAAACCAAGATCCCCAACGAGCTATCACATTCGGGGATGGAAATCAAGGTTTGGTCAAAGGACTTGGTAAAATTGCTATATCTCCTGACCATTCTATTTCCAATGTTTTTCTTGTTGATTCTTTAGATTACAACTTGCTTTCTGTTTCTCAATTATGTCAAATGGGCTACAACTGTCTTTTTACTGATGTAGGTGTCACTGTCTTTAGAAGAAGTGATGATTCAATAGCATTTAAGGGTGTGTTAGAGGGTCAGCTATACTTAGTAGATTTTGATAGAGCTGAACTCGACACATGCTTAATTGCTAAGACTAACATGGGTTGGCTCTGGCACCGCCGACTAGCCCATGTTGGGATGAAGAATCTTCATAAGCTTCTAAAGGGAGAGCACATTTTAGGATTAACAAATGTTCATTTTGAGAAAGACAGGATTTGTAGCGCATGCCAGGCAGGAAAGCAGGTTGGAGTCCATCATCCACACAAGAACATCATGACAACCGACAGGCCGCTTGAGCTACTCCACATGGATCTATTCGGCCCGATTGCTTACATAAGCATCGGCGGGAGTAAGTATTGTCTTGTAATAGTGGATGATTATTCTCGCTTCACTTGGGTATTCTTTTTACAGGAAAAATCTCAAACCCAAGAGACCTTAAAGGGATTCTTGAGACGTGCTCAAAATGAGCTCGGCTTAAGGATCAAGAAAATAAGAAGCGACAACGGGACGGAGTTCAAGAACTCTCAAATCGAAGGCTTCCTTGAGGAGGAGGGCATCAAGCATGAGTTCTCTTCTCCCTACACCCCTCAACAAAATGGTGTAGTGGAGAGGAAGAATAGAACTCTATTGGACATGGCAAGAACCATGCTTAATGAATACAAGACTTCGGATCGGTTTTGGGCCGAAGCAGTCAACACCGCCTGCTACGCCATCAACCGGTTATATCTTCACCGAATCCTCAAGAAGACATCCTATGAACTCCTAATCGGTAAAAAGCCCAACATTTCATACTTTAGAGTTTTTGGTAGCAAATGCTTTATTCTTGTTAAGAGAGGTAGAAAATCAAAATTTGCTCCTAAAACTGTAGAAGGCTTTTTACTTGGTTATGACTCAAACACAAGGGCATATAGGGTCTTTAACAAGTCCACTGGACTAGTTGAAGTCTCATGTGACGTTGTGTTTGATGAAACTAACGGCTCTCAAGTAGAGCAAGTTGATCTTGATGAGATAGGTAATGAAGAGGCTCCATGCATAGCGCTAAGGAACATGTCCATTGGGGATGTGTGTCCTAAGGAATCCGAAGAGCCTCCAAGTGCACAAGATCAACCATCCTCCTCCATGCAAGCATCTCCACCAACTCAAAATGAGGATGAGGCTCAAGTTGATGAAGGGCAAAATCAAGAAGATGAGCCACCTCAAGATAATGGCAATGATCAAGGGGGAGATGCAAATGATCAAGAAAAGGAGGATGAAGAAGAACCAAGACCGCCACACCCAAGAGTCCACCAAGCAATCCAACGAGATCACCCCGTCGACACCATCCTCGGCGACATTCATAAGGGGGTAACTACTCGATCTCGGGTTGCACATTTTTGTGAGCATTACTCTTTTGTTTCCTCTATTGAGCCACACAGGGTGGAGGAAGCACTTCAAGATTCGGATTGGGTGGTGGCGATGCAAGAGGAGCTCAACAACTTCACTAGGAATGAGGTATGGCATTTAGTTCCACGTCCTAACCAAAATGTTGTAGGAACCAAATGGGTCTTCCGCAACAAGCAAGATGAGCATGGTGTGGTGACAAGGAACAAAGCACGACTTGTGGCCAAGGGATATTCCCAAGTCGAAGGTTTGGACTTCGGTGAAACCTATGCACCCGTAGCTAGGCTTGAGTCAATTCGCATATTATTGGCCTATGCCACTTACCATGGCTTTAAGCTTTATCAAATGGACGTGAAAAGTGCCTTCCTCAATGGACCAATCAAGGAAGAGGTCTATGTTGAGCAACCTCCTGGCTTTGAAGACAGTGAGTATCCTAACCATGTTTATAGGCTCTCTAAGGCGCTTTATGGGCTCAAGCAAGCCCCAAGAGCATGGTATGAATGCCTTAGAGATTTCCTTATTGCAAATGGCTTCAAAGTCGGAAAGGCCGATCCTACACTCTTTACTAAAACTCTTGAAAATGACTTGTTTGTATGCCAAATTTATGTTGATGATATTATATTTGGGTCTACTAACGAGTCTACATGTGAAGAGTTTAGTAGGATCATGACACAGAAATTCGAGATGTCGATGATGGGGGAGTTGAAGTATTTTCTAGGATTCCAAGTCAAGCAACTCCAAGAGGGCACCTTCATTAGCCAAACGAAGTACACTCAAGACATTCTAACCAAGTTTGGAATGAAGGATGCCAAGCCCATCAAGACACCCATGGGAACCAATGGGCATCTCGACCTCGACACGGGAGGTAAGTCCGTGGATCAAAAGGTATACCGGTCAATGATTGGCTCATTGCTTTATTTATGTGCATCTCGACCGGACATTATGCTTTCCGTTTGCATGTGTGCAAGATTCCAATCCGACCCTAAGGAATCCCACCTTACGGCCGTAAAACGAATCTTGAGATATTTGGCTTATACTCCTAAGTTTGGGCTTTGGTACCCTCGGGGATCCACATTTAATTTGATTGGTTATTCGGATGCCGATTGGGCGGGGTGCAAAATCAATAGAAAGAGCACATCGGGGACTTGCCAGTTCTTGGGAAGATCCTTGGTGTCTTGGGCTTCAAAGAAGCAAAATTCGGTCGCTCTTTCCACCGCCGAAGCCGAGTACATTGCCGCAGGTCATTGTTGCGCGCAATTGCTTTGGATGAGGCAAACCCTGCGGGACTATGGTTACAAATTAACCAAAGTCCCTTTGCTATGTGATAATGAGAGTGCAATCAAAATGGCCGACAATCCCGTCGAGCATAGCCGCACTAAGCACATAGCCATTCGGTATCATTTTCTTAGGGATCACCAACAAAAGGGAGATATCGAGATTTCTTATATTAACACTAAAGATCAATTAGCCGATATCTTTACCAAGCCTCTTGATGAACAATCTTTTACCAGACTTAGGCATGAGCTCAATATTCTTGATTCTAGAAATTTCTTTTGCTAGCTTGCACACATAGCTCATTTGAATACCTTTGATCATATCTCTTTTATATGCTATGACTAATGTGTTTTCAAGTCTATTTCAAACCAAGTCATAGGTATATTGAAAGGGAATTGGAGTCTTCGGCGAAAACAAAGGCTTCCACTCCGTAACTCATACTTCGCCATCACTCCAAGCAACTCTCTATTCTTTGGGGGAGAAATGAGCATCAAAGATAAAGGACCGGACTTCGCCTTTGGTATAATCCTAACTCATTTATTTATGACCAAAGGGGAAGATAGCACTTCGAGGGCTCTAATGATTCCGTTTTTGGCGATTCATGCCAAAAAGGGGGAGAAATGAGAAATGAGCCCAAAGCAAAAGGACCGCACCACCACCAATTTCAAAAACCTTAGTGCTTTCCAAGAAGTATTTATCAATTGGTATCCTATTGTGTTCAAAAGGAGGAGAAAATTAGTTTTTCAAAAATGTATATCAAAACCCTCTTGAACACTAAGAGGTGGATCTCCTTTAGGGGGAGTTTTGTTTAGTCAAAGGAAAAGCATTTTAAACCGGGGGAGGAAATTTCAAATCTTGAAAATGCTTTGCAAAATCTTATTCATTTACCTTTGACTATTTGCAAAAGAACTTTGAAAAGGATTTACAAAAGAGTTTGCAAAAACAAAACATGTGGTGCAAGTAAGGTCCAAAATGTTATATAAGAAAGAAACATTCCATGCATATCTTGTAAGTAGTTATATTGGCTCAATTCCAAGCAACCTTTACTCTTACATTATGCAAACTAGTTCAATTATGCACTTCTATATTTGCTTTGGTTTGTGTTGGCATCAATCACCAAAAAGGGGGAGATTGAAAGGGAATTAGGCTTACACCTAGTTCCTAAATAATTTTGGTGGTTGAATTGCCCAACACAAATAATCGGACTAACTAGTTTGCCCAAGTGTATAGATTATACAGGTGTAAAAGGTTCACACTCAGCCAATAAAAAGACCAAGTTTTGGATTCAACAACGGAGCAAAGGGGCAACCGAAGGCACCCCTGGTCTGGCGCACCGGACTGTCCGGTGTGCCACCGGACATGTCCGGTGTACCAGGGGGACTCAGCCTCAAACTCTCCACCTTCGGGAATTCCCTGAGGCGACTCGGCTATAATTCACCGGACTGTCCGGTGTACACCGGACAGTGTCCGGTGCGCCAAAGGTGGTCGGTCTCAGGAACTCGCCAGCTTCGGGAAACTCCAACGGCTAGTCCGCTAAAATTCACCGGACTGTCCGGTGTGCACCGGACTGTCCGGTGCGCCTCCGGAGCAACGGTCTTCTCCACGCCAACGGCTCTCTGCCGCGCATTTAATGCGCGCTCTGCGCGCGCAGGAGTCAGAAATGCCCATGCTGGCACACCGGACAATGAACAGTAGATGTCCGGTGTGCACCGGACACCCTGGAGGGCCCACAAGTCAGAAGTTCCAACGGTCAGAATCCAACGGCAGTGATGACGTGGCAGGGGGCACCGGACTGTCCGGTGTGCACCGGACTGTCCGGTGCGCCATCGAACAGGCAGCCTTCCAACGGCCACTTTTGGTGGTTGGGGCTATAAATACCCCAACCACCCCACCATTCATTGCATCCAAGTTTTCCACTTCCCAACTACTACAAGAGCTCTAGCATTCAATTCTAGACACACCAAAGAGATCAAATCCTCTCCAATTCCACACTCAAAACCCTAGTGACTAGAGAGAGTGATTTGCTTGTGTTCTTTCGAGCTCTTGCGCTTGGATTGCTTTCTTCTTTCTTGATCCTTTCTTTGCAATCAAACTCACTTGTAATTGAGGCAAGAGACACCAAACTTGTGGTGGTCCTTGTGGGAACTTTGTGTTCCAAGTGATTGAGAAAAGAAAGCTCACTCGATCCGTGGATCGTTTGAGAGAGGGAAGGGTTGAAAGAGACCCGGCCTTTGTGGCCTCCTCAACGGGGAGTAGGTTTGCAAGAACCGAACCTCGGTAAAACAAATCTCCGTGTCTCACTTGCTTATTCGCTTGGGATTTGTTTTGCGCTCTCTCTCGCGGACTCGCTTCTTTATTACTAACGCTAACCCCGGCTTGTAGTTGTGTTTATATTTGTAAATTTCAGTTTCGCCCTATTCACCCCCCCTCTAGGCGACTTTCACCCTTGTTGCAGGCCAAGGTGGCCTTCGCGCTGCATCAGCGCGATCTCGCGCTCGAGGTCTTGGGCCTTCTGCTCTTCGTCGCGTATCATTTGCCGCACTTTGGCTAGTGCGGACACATGCTGGCGCTTGGCCTCCAGTATCTCTTTCTGCCTCTGGAGATTGCGGTTCTTGAGGCGCAGGGCGCGCAGCTGTAGCTGTTCTTCCGCTGAGACGCCGAGGACTTCACCATCCTCGGTGAGGTCCGCGCCTTCCAGTGGGTGGAAGCCTGGGGGTGGCTGCGATTGTCCTTCAGGGCCGCAGGTGCGGAAAGTGTCGTCTTCGCAGGTGTGGGGAACATTGTCTTCAGTGGCCTCTTGGTGGGTGGATTGGGTGAGGGCGAGGGCCTTGCCCTTTCTTGCGGCGAGCAGTGCTGCCTTCGCAGCCTCGTCGGCCTTCGGGTTAGCTCTCTTGGGCGCCATCGCGGGTGGTTTTCTCGTAGCACGAACGGTGGGCGCCAAATGTTGGAACTTGCTCTCAGTCGCAAGGAGGCCAACAAGAGTGAACAGTGTTGACAACAGGGTTACGTGCTAGGAGGCAATAGCTCTGTTAATCTGGCCTCCCACAGGCACTGTGCAGGGGTATTTATAGGTACCTGAGCGCCCAGCGCCTTGTGCTAAGGACGCATGTGCCCTCAGCTACCTAGGTTATCCCCAGAATATTCCCATAAAGCGGGGTTACAGACTGTAATTACAGGGATGCCTTTACAAATTAGGCCCGTAACGCGCGGCGGCCACGCAGGGCCCGTTACAATGGGCCGGATCGCACGTGGGCCTCTGAGCTGGATGAGGCCGCACTGTGGGATGACGTTGTCGCCGGTCTTCGTCTGGTGCCGATCAAGCGAAGGGTGTCCCTGCCTGTTTTGTCTCTGTCAGACCAGCGGCTGCAGCGAAGACTTCGAGCGAAGGGTGGCGTCTTTGCCTTCGCCCCAACAGGCAACTACCTTGCCAGATTTGTTAGTTAACACATAAGATGCATCAAAGGTTTTAAATGAAATGTTATGTTCATTTGATGCACTAGGAGTTTTCTTCTTAGGCAACTTAGCACGGGTTGGTTGCCTAGAACTAGATGTCTCACCCTTATACATAAAAGCATGGTTAGGGCCAGAGTGAGACTTCCTAGAATGAATTCTCGTAATTTTGCTCTCGGGATAACCGGCAGGGTATAGAATATAACCCTCATTATCCTGAGGCATGAGAGCCTTGCCCTTAACAAAATTGGACAATTTCTTAAGAGGGGCATTAAGTTTGACGTTGTCCCCCTTTTGGAAGCCAATGCCATCCTTTATGCCAGGGCGTCTCCCACTATAGAGCATGCTTCTAGCAAATTTAAATTTTTTGTTTTCTAAGTCATGCTCGGCAATTTTAGCATCTAATTTTGCTATATGATCATTTTGTTGTTTAATTAAAGTCATGTGATCATGTATAGCACTAACATCAACATCTCTGCATCTAGTGCAAATAGAGACATGCTCAGTGGTAGAGGGTTTGCAAGAATTAAGTTCAACAATCTTAGCACGCAATATATCATTTTTATCTCTAAGATCGGAAATTGTAATATTGCAAACATCTAGTTCTTTAGCCTTAGCAAGCAATTTTTCATTTTCATTTCTAAGGCTAGCAAGAGAAATGTTCAATTCTTCAATCTTAGCAAGTAAATCAACATTATCATTCCTAAGATTTGGAATTGAAACATCACAAACATTTGAATCAACCTTAGCTAACAAATTAGCATTATCATTTCTAAGGTTGTTAATAGTCTCATGGCATGTGCTTAGCTCACTAGTTAATTTCTCACATTTCTCAACTTCTAGAGCATAAGCATTTTTCACTTTAACATGCTTTTTGTTCTCTTTAATAAGTAAGTCCTCTTGAGTGTCCAAGAGATCATCCTTATCATGAATGGCACTAATCAATTCATTTAATTTTTCTTTTTGTTGCACGTTTAGGTTGGCAAAAAGAGTACGCAAATTATCTTCCTCATCACTAGCATTATCATCGCTAGATGACTCATATCTAGTGGAGGATTTGGATTTAACCTTCTTCTTTTTGCCATCTTTTGCCATGAGGCACTTGTGGCCGATGTTGGGGAAGAGAAGGCCCTTGTTGATGGCGATGTTGGCGGCGTCCTCGTCGGAGGAGGAGTCGGAGGAGCTCTCGTCTGAGTCCCACTCGCGGCATACATGAGCGTCGCCACCCTTCTTCTTGTAGTATTTCTTCTTCTCCTTTCTTCTCCCCTTCTTGTCATCACCCCTGTCACTGTCACTAGAAATAGGACATTTTGCTATAAAGTGACCGGGCTTACCACACTTGTAGCACACTTTCTTGGAGCGGGTCTTGTAATCTTTCCCCCTCCTTTGTTTGAGGATTTGACGGAAGCTCTTGATGACGAGCGCCATCTCCTCATTATCGAGCTTTGAGGCGTCGATTGGTTGTCTACTTGATGTAGACTCCTTCTTTTCCTCCATCGCCTTGAATGCGACCGGTTGTGCTTCGGACGTGGAGGGGTCGTCAAGCTCGTTGATCTTCTTTGAGCCTTTGATCATCAATTCAAAGCTCACAAAATTCCTGATTACTTCCTCGGGAGTCATTAGTGTATATCTAGGATTGCCACGAATTAATTGAACTTGAGTAGGGTTAAGGAAAACAAGTGATCTTAAAATAACCTTAACCATTTCGTGGTTATCCCATTTCTTGCTCCCGAGGTTGCGCATTTGGTTCACCAAGGTTTTGAGCCGGTTGTACATGTCTTGTGGCTCCTCCCCTTGGCGAAGTCGGAAGCGACCGAGCTCCCCCTCGATCGTTTCCCGCTTGGTGATTTTGGTCACCTCATCTCCTTCATGCGCGGTCTTTAGTGTGTCCCAAATCTCCTTAGCACCTTTCAACCCTTGCACCTTATTATACTCCTCTCGACTTAGAGAGGCGAGGAGTATAGTTGAGGCTTGGGACTTGAAGTGTTGAATTTGGGCCACTTCATCCTCATCATAATCTTCATCCCCTACGGATGGTACCTGTACACCAAACTCAACAACATCCCATATACTTTTGTGGAGTGAGGTTAGATGAAATCGCATCAAATCACTCCACCTAGCATAATCTTCACCATCAAAGGTTGGTGGTTTGCCTAATGGGACGAAATGTAAAGGCGTATGTTTAGGAATGCGAGGATAGCGTAAGGGGATCTTACTAAACTTCTTGCGCTCATGGCGCTTAGAAGTGATGGACGGCGCGTCGGAGCCAGAGGTGGAAGGTGATGAAGTATCGGTCTCGTAGTAGACCACCTTCCTCATCTTCTTTTTCTTGTCCCCACTCCGATGCGACTTGTGGGGAGAGGGTTTCTTCTCCTTCCCCTTCCCTTTGTTGCGGGACTCTTCCGATGAAGCCTTCCCGTGGCTTGTAGTGGGCTTGTCGCCGGTCTCCATCTCATTCTTGGCGTGATCTCCCGTCATCACTTCGAGCGGTTAGGCTCTAATGAAGCACCGGGCTCTGATACCAATTGAAAGTCACCTAGAGGGGGGTGAATAGGGCGAAACTGAAATTTAAAAAATTAATCACAACTACAAGCCGGGTTAGCATTAGAAATAGAAACGAGTCCGAGAGAGAGGGCGCAAAACAAATTGTGAGCGAATAAAGAGCGAGACACGATGATTTGTTTTACCGAGGTTCGGTTCTTGCAAACCTACTCCCCGTTGAGGTGGTCACGAAGACCGGGTCTCTTTCAACCCTTTCCCTCTCTCAAACGGTCCCTTGGACCGAGTGAGCTTCTCTTCTCAAATCAATTGGGAACCAAACTTCCCGCAAGGACCACCACACAATTGGTGTCTCTTGCCTTGCTTACAATTGAGATGATTGTAAGAGAGAATGAAAGAAAGAAGCAATCCAAGTGCAAGAGCTCAAAAGAACACAACAAATCTCTCTCACTAATCACTAAAGCCTTGTGTGGAATTTGGAGAGGATTTGATCTCTTTGGTGTGTCTTGTATTGAATTCTTAGCTCTTGTAAGTGGTTGGAAGTTGGAAAACTTGGATGACTTGAATGTGGGGTGGTTGGGGGTATTTATAAACCCAACCACCAAACTAGTCGTTTGGTGGAGGCTGCTGTCGCATGGCGCACCGGATAGGCCGGTGCGCCAGCCACGTCACCTAGTCGTTGTGTTCCGACCGTTGGAGCACTGTCTTGTGGACCCGCTGGCTGTCCGGTGGCACACCGGACAAGTCCTGTAGACTGTCCGGTGTGCCACCCGCGCGTGCTCTGCTCCTCTGCGCGCGTTGGCGCGCATTTAATGTGTTGCAGTCGACCGTTGCGTGCGAAGTAGTCGTTGCTCCGCTGGCTCACTGGACAGTCCAGTGTGCACCGGACATGTCCGGTGAATTATAGCGGAGCAGAAATCCGAAGCTGGCGAGTTCAGAGTTGCTCTTCCCTGGGGCACCGGACACTGTCCGGTGGTACACCGGACAGTCCGGTGAATTATAGCGGAGCGCCTCTGCGTTTTCCCGAAGGTGAGGAGTTCAGCCTCGAGTCCCCTGGTGCACCGGACAGTCCGGTGCGCCAGACCAGGGCACACTCCGACTTGTGGCCAAGGGATATTCACAAGTCGAAGGCTTGTATTTTGGTGAAACCTATGCACCCGTAGCTAGGCTTGAGTCAATTCGCATTTTACTTGCCTATGCTACTTACCATGGCTTCAAGCTTTATCAAATGGACGTGAAGAGTGCCTTCCTCAATGGACCAATCAAGGAGGAGGTCTATGTTGAGCAACCTCCCGGCTTTGAAGATAGTGAGTACCCTAACCATGTGTATAAACTCTCTAAGGCGCTTTATGGGCTCAAGCAAGCCCCAAGAGCATGGTATGAATGCCTAAGAGATTTTCTTATCGCTAATGGCTTCAAAGTCGGAAAAGTCGATCCTACTCTCTTTACTAAAACAATTGCTAATGATTTGTTTGTATGCCAAATTTATGTTGATGATATTATATTTGGGTCTACTAACAAATCTACTTGTGAAGAGTTTAGCACGATAATGGTTCAAAAATTCGAGATGTCAATGATGGGGGAGTTGAAGTATTTTCTAGGCTTTCAAGTTAAGCAACTCCAAGAGGGCACCTTCATTAGCCAAACGAAGTACATTCAAGACATTCTTGCAAAGTTTGGGATGAAGGATGCCAAGCCCATCAAGACACCCATGGGAACTAATGGGCATCTCGACCTCGACACGGGAGGTAAATCCGTAGATCAAAAGGTATACCAGTCGATGATAGGTTCTTTACTCTATTTATGTGCTTCACAACCGGATATTATGCTTTCCGTATGCATGTGTGCAAGATTCCAAGCCGATCCTAAGGAAGTTCACCTTAGGGCCGTAAAACAAATCTTGAGATATTTAGTTTATACTCCTAAGTTTGGCCTTTGATACCCAAGGGGATCCACTTTTGACTTAATTGGTTATTCAGATGCTGATTGGGCATGGTGTAAGATAGATAGAAAGAGCACATCAGGGACTTGCCGGTTCTTGGGAAGATCTCTGGTGTCTTGGGCTTCTAAGAAACAAAATTCTGTAGCTCTTTCTACCGCCGAAGCCGAGTATATTGCCGCAGGCCATTGTTGCGTGCAATTACTTTGGATGAGGCAAACCCTTAGGGACTATGGTTACAAATTAACCAAAGTTCCTCTCCTATGTGATAATGAGAGTGCAATCTGCATGGCGGATGATCCTGTTGAGCACAACCGCACTAAGCACATAGCCATCCGGTATCACTTTTTGAAGGATCACCAACAACAGGGAGATATCGAGATTGCTTACATTAACACCAAAAATCAATTAGCCGATATCTTTACCAAGCCATTAGATGAGAAATCTTTTACCAAACTTAGGCATGAGCTACATATTCTTGATTCTAGGAATTTTGATTGATATTTTGCACACATAGCTCATTTATATACCCTTGATCATATCTCTTTCATGTGCTATGACTAATGTGTTTTCAAGTGAATATTATGCTAAGTCATAGATTGAAAGGGAAATGGTGTCCTCGGCGAAGACAAAAGGCTTCCACTCCACTCCACCAAATTATTCATCCTTCGCCGTCTGTAACATCCCAAAATTCTAACCCAGGTTTGAAACCCTAATCTACCCTCTCCCCTCTTTCTATTTTCTATCCCAAAACTTCCTTAGATTTTTCCCATCATGTGCATACACTTTGTTTGATCACAAACACCTCACTTAGATTTTATTTTCCAACACCTAGAATATCCACCAAATAATTTTGTGCAAAAAAGAAAAAGAAACAAATAAGAAATGAGTTGAGAAGGTAAAAAGAAAAAGGAAAAGAATTTCCCTCCCTCTGCTGGGCCGATTCACGGCCCAAACCCGCGGCCTCTTCCCCCTCGCGCCCACGCTCCTCCTCCTCTTTCGGCCCATCTTCGACCTGCCTCCGCGCGCACGCCAGCCCGCTCCGCACTCCGCCTCCCTCTCACTGACAGGCCAGCCCCACCTGCCAGCCGCTCTCTCTCGCGCGGCCGCTCCCACTGGCAGACCGGCCCCACCGGTCAGCCGCTTCGTCGTCCTCCCCGCGTACGGCTCCCCGCGGTCACCTCCGTCTTCTCGTCGCACAGGGAAGTTGGGCACTGCCCCGTCCTCGCCACAGCGGCCGCGTCCTTGCACGGCACCGCCGCCGTGCGGTCTCGTCATCGCCGCTGTGCGGCATTAACTCCGGTACGATGCGCCTCACCGGCACCATGGAGCTCCGCCGCTCCCCTTCCCTCGGGCGCCTATAAAAGGGCCGCCCCGAGCTCCTCCTTCCCCGCACCGGCCTCAGCCACCCCTCTCCTCCCTCGTCCGAGCTCAATTCGTGGAAGAGCCGCCGCCGTCGTCTTCCTCCCCGGTGAGACCTTCCCTCTCTTCTCCCTGCCCCTCTGTTGGTCCATCAAGCGATTGCTTAAGCCTCCTAGCTTCGCCACACCGCCACGAACGCAGTACACCACTTCCCCACCCCGATTCCTCGCCCAAAGCTCACCAACGGCAACCCCGTCGCGAAGCTCCGCCACCTCCTCGCGGACACCCCCCTCCCTGCCCCCTCTAGCCGAATTGAGCCCACCCCTAGGTCCGCCAGGGCAACCGCCCGTTGCCCGAGAACCGACCCACCGGTGGAGAATCGCCGTCAAGGCCACCGTCGACCGGTTTTCCTCCCCGCGAACGGCCGGTTCGCCCCACACCGTCGACCGTTGGCGCCGTCTTCCCCTCCCGCTCTCTCTGTCGCGTGGGCCCCGCGGCGACAACGTTTTCCCTCGCGCCCGCGCCGTCTCCCCGCCTTGGGCCGCTGATGGGCCAGCGCCCTCGCGCCCGCACGTGCCCCTGCACCCGGCTAGGCCAGATTCCCCCTCCCGGCCCACCAGCGCCTAAATCCTTTCTCTTTTTCCTTTTTTCAGCCCTTTTTCCTCTAATTAGTTTTTCTCAATATTTTATGTACCAAAAATCATCAAAACACTTTCTAGAGTCACATGTAATAATAATGACACACTATGATGGTGAAACCACTGATTGATGTATTTTTATTGACTGTTTTTCACTAGAAGAAGCGGGGACCGAGGGCCCAGAACCCGTAGCCCTGGAAGAAGGGCCGGAGCTCGATCACCCGGAGGTAGATCTTTTGTGCCAGGAAAGCTTCGACGAAGGCAAGTCCATCCTTCCCTTGATGCATAAATTACCTATTCTCTCTACCACTGCCTAGGCCGGGAAATTCAGGGGGAATATTGCATTGTGAGTGAAAGATGGCCCGCATTAACATACACATTCTGGATACGAAATATGGATTGGGAAGAAGGGCAATGTGTTTCTTCAAATAAAATCTCTTTTTGAAAAGTTATGCGATGAAGGGTACTCACCCTCATCACCTTGGGAGTGGGATGATCAGGGACTCCCTGGTTTAGGGGAGGGCCTAAGGTGTTGGCTCAGCTGGTTTAGGCGTGAGCAGAAGGATTGTCCCCTCATATAAGGACCGGCTTGTCATTTTCACTACCTGTACTCCTTTATCGTACAACCACTTGAGACTGTGTGGGCAGTCACTCAATCCGAACTCGTGCGGTCCAACCCCAGGGTTAAGAAGGTTGGGGAGCACCGGGAGGATAAGGAGGGGGAAAGTTTTGTCCGGTTTGGACATGGTGGTGGCGTGACTCCTTCCGGATAACCGTTAAGGTTTGGACGTACGAGGAAGGAAAGAGATCCGGCATTTGGGTCTCGCGACGGTGAGATCGCAGAAACCGGGCTAGTGGGTAAAGTGTACCCCTCTGCGCAGAGTCGAAAACCTATTCGAATAGTCCGTGTCCACTGGTATGGACGGGTCTGGTATGGCATGGCAATTAGAGATTTTTTTTCTCTGAATTCAAAAAGGGAAGGGAGTGGTGAAGTGGGTGTTGATAACGAAACTAAGGCCACGGGAGCGGGAAGCTCAGTGGTGGTTGAGTTTTGGTTACTTTTAAGACTATGGGAAAAACCTTCCAGCAATTGCCTTTCTCTAAGAAAATGATGAGTGACTTCAACTACACCAAATAAAGCATGTATATTATAGGTCTCTTTCTCTCTACGAGAGCGGGGTGGGCTTGCGGAATACCTAGTGTATTCACCCAGATTTATTTATGTTTTTCAGCAGCCGAAGACTTCTTTTCAGCTATGCTTGATTGAGTGGGCTGTGTCTGCACCCAGTTCTGCCTGTGGCTTGGGCTAGTACATTTTTCCTACTGCGCTTCCTATTTTGGCTCTCTAGAGCTTGTACCCCGATATTGTAATAATTTTTATCTAAAATCTGTGCTATTTGAAGTAAGGAATGTGTTTACTAGCCTCCTGGGACTAGTAATTGTATCACATTTGAGTCCCAAAGGATCGGGACACTTCAGGTGGTATCAGAGCCCATAGGACTGGCTGTAGGTCGCAGCCCTGACCCTAAAACTTGCCCTAAAAAGAAAATACCTCTTTCCCCAAGAAAAAAATCTTCTCTCCTCCCCCCCCCCCCCGATTTTAACAGACCCTTCTTTTCCTATTCCAGATGGAAGACTCTCTGTCCATTAGGACATCCTACTGCTCAGAGGTGGAAGGGTTTCCACATCTTTTGCGAAGTTGTGCGCTTCGCATGGGAATCCGCAAGAAGCCGGAATACGTCTGGAAGGAGTATCTTGAAGGCGGAATGGAGAAATGCTCTATGGCAGTCTACCTGGGAGAAAGTCGAAACTATCCAAACCACCCTTCCTTCCAAGTCACTTTTACCAGATACCGCTTTCCAGATACTTGCCAGAATGTTGCCCGAACAGCCCTCCGACAACTATGCCAGAACTACAACAAGGTGATCTTTGAAACCCCCCTTTGCTACTTTCCACCCAACAACAAGAATACCCCCACCTGGAGGAAAAGACTTCAGGCCCTAGCAGGAGGAGATCCTATTGAGGATGATCCCACCATCGTCTACATGGCTGGATACCTTCACACCCTTGATAACCAATATGATGACCTCACCCTCCACTGCACCTACCTAACTTCCCGGGTGGAGAGCCTGGAGCAAAAAGTCAGGGAACTTTCAGGGGAAAAGGCGTCCCTTCAAGAGAGCCTTGCAATAGCTGAAGGCGAGGAAACCAATACCCGTGAGGCTTACCGCACCCTGAAGATGGACTATGACAAGAAACTGAAGAAGCTCGCCCCCGCAAGAAGAATACGCAAGAAGACCAAAAACCAAGGATGTCAGACTGAGCAGAAGGAAGAAACCCCTCCAACCCTACCCCCTGTCGGGTTAAGGAACTCGTCCGACACCGAGGAGATGTCCCTAGCCAGCCTTGATGATCTTCTCAAGGAATTTGGGGACACTTTAGAAAAGGAGTTCGGGAGTACCCTAGATAGCACTCGTGTGTGATGAGCTTATGGTAGCGGTGTGTTGTATTATGTAATGGCTTGATGTAATGAATAAAATAACTAGTTAAGAAAAAAATGGCATGTGCATGATAGTGACTCTCTTCCCATGGCAGATGGCTTCGGATAAAACCACGCCTACCGCCTCCGGGATTGGAGCAGGATTTCCTCGGAGAGCTGAAGGAGAGGCTGGCGCAGAAGGGGGTGAGACCCACCTCCCCGCACCTCCGGAACTACCACTAGACCTAGCCCAAGTTCTAGCCAATCAAACCCGACTCATTGAAGTACTCACTAGAAGTCTGGAAAACCAGCGCCCAGGTGGTGGAAGGCCACAGGACAGGATGGGAGAATTTTTGAGACTCAAGCCTCCCACGTTCGCGGCGTCCAACAATCCCCTCGATGCAGATGACTGGCTTCGCACGATCAAGAGGAAGCTGGAAGCCATCGGATGCCCCGAAAATCAGCGTGTCCAACTGGCAGCTCATCAGCTTTCAGGAATGGCTTTAGCATGGTGGGACACTTTCAGTGAGGCCGTTAGAGATGCTACCTGGGCAGAATTCGAAACAGCCTTCCGTGAGCACCATGTACCCCAGGGGATAGTTCAACTCAAGGAGGATGAATTCCTGGAGTTAACTCAAGGCGGGAGAACAGTCAGTGAGTATGTGCACAAGTTCACAGAGTTGGCCCGTTACGCGCCTGACGATGTCAGCAACGAGTCCAGGAAGATGGCCCGTTTTCTGAAAGGACTAAGACCCGAGCTTAAGACCATCCTCGCCAGCCAAGACTTCCTCAACTTCTCTCACCTCTCCAACAAAGCTATCCAAGTGGAAAGGGCAAAAGAGGAAGAAAAAGGGCACCTCAAGAGGAAATTCCAAGTTCTCCGAGCTCAACAACAAGAACGTCACCAGAGAGCTCGACCTTTTGGGCTCCCACCCAGGGGACCAAGCTTTAATAAACCATCTGGACCCACTCCATCGCGCTATAGTCAGCAGAGTCAGAGCTCCCTTCAGACACCCTCCGTTGCAAGCAACCAACCGCCAGCAAATGTCTGTTGGCACTGCGGAGACCCCAGTCACTTCAAGAATAACTGCCCTCACTTGAAGGCACCCGGACCGACCTACTCCAACTCGGTAAATGGCCCCAAGATTCCCTCGGCACCTACCTCCAAGGCACCTCCTTCCAACAGCCAGCAGAGCAGGACTCAGTACCAGGGCAGAGCCCGTGTCAACCACGTCGACGCTCAAGAAGCCCAGCAAGCTCCGGGAGTAGTGCTCGGTGAGTTCCTTGTTGAATTTACTCCCGCTACTGTACTTTTTGATTCGGGAGCATCCCATTCTTTTATAGCCACTAAGTTTGTGGAAAAGCATGACATCCCCTCTACACCCCTAGCCATCCCTTTGGTCACCCGAACCCCGGGATCGGACCTCCTGTGCCAACTCAGGTGCTCCCAGGTCAGAATTCTCTTAAGTGGGGTAGTGTTCCTGGCGGACTTAACCGTCTTGCCATCCCAAGGGATTGATGTGATCCTAGGGATGGATTGGCTAACTAAGCACAAAGGTATCATCAGCTGCGCAAATAAGACCGTCCTTCTCACCGATCACCAAGGAAAAGCAGTTTTCTGTCAAGCCCAGCCGCCCGCCAACGATCCAATGATGTTTAACCTGGCAGAAGAAAACATGTCCGTAATCGAAGAGTTTGAGGATGTATTCTCGGAAGAGTTGCCTGGAATGCCACCCGAAAGAGGAGTGGAATTCTATATAGACCTCATTCTTGGCACTGTGCCCATCGCAAAGAGACCATACCGCATGGCCCCCACAGAGTTAGCGGAGTTAAAACTCCAGATTGTAGAACTGCAACAAAAAGGGTACATCTGTCCCAGTTCGTCTCCTTGGGGAGCACCCGTCCTTTTCGTTACCAAAAAGGATGGAAGTATGAGAATGTGTATTGATTATCGATCCTTGAACAAAGTTACAATCAAGAATAAGTACCCTCTCCCTCGGATCGATGACCTCTTCGGCCAACTACAGGGAGCCAAATACTTCTCCAAGATAGACCTCAGGTCAGGGTATCACCAACTGAGGATCAAGGAAGCAGACATTCAGAAGACTGCTTTCGTCACCAGATACGGGCAATATGAATTCACTGTGATGCCATTTGGGCTAACAAACGCACCCGCCTTTTTCATGAACCTCATGAATAAGGTATTCATAGAAGAATTGGATAAGTTTGTCGTGGTCTTTATCGACGACATCCTCATCTATTCCAAGAGTCGCAAGGACCACGAGCGTCACCTTCGGATCATCCTCGGAAGACTCAGAGCACATCAACTTTATGCTAAACTCAGCAAGTGTGAATTTTGGTTAGAAAAGATAGCCTTCCTCGGGCATATCTTGACTGCAGAAGGGATAGAAGTGGACCCATCCAAGGTGGAAGCCGTTTCAAAATGGAAACAGACATCCAACGTCAGTGAAGTACGAAGCTTTCTGGGAATGGCAGGGTATTACCGCCGCTTTATCAAGGGATTCTCCAGCATAGCAAAACCAATGACCGAACTTCTCAAAAAGGACAATAAGTTTGTGTGGACTCCAAAATGTGAGGAAAGTTTCCAGATCATCAAGGAAAAGCTTACAACTGCGCCAGTTTTGACACTGCCAGATATACACCAGGATTTCGTCATCTTCTGTGATGCTTCAAGGCAAGGCTTAGGGTGTGTCTTGATGCAAAATGAGAAAGTTATTGCTTATGCATCCCGCTTACTCAAGCCACATGAGCAGAATTACCCCACCCACGACTTGGAATTGGCAGCCATAGTACACGCTCTGAAAATATGGAGGCACTACCTAATTGGGAATAAATGCCACATCTTCACCGACCACAAGAGTCTAAAGTACATCTTCACTCAGCCGGACCTCAACCTCCATCAAAGAAGGTGGCTTGAATTGATCAAGGATTATGACCTCGAAATCCACTACCACCCCGGGAAGGCCAACGTGGTAGCAGACGCCCTCAGCCGAAAACCTTTCGGGATTAAAGGGACCAACTTTTTAGAAGATTGGAAGAAAGAATCAGCTCAGCTAAATGCATGTCTGGGAGACAACGGTAGCCTGGAAGTCAAGCCAATGCTAGAAGATCTCATACGCAAGGCTCAACGCCTGGACGCAGAGACAGCCATACTTATGGAGAGAGCTCGCAAGGAGCAACTTCCGGATCTTAGGACAGATGAGCAAGGAGTACTCTGGTTCAAGAACCGCCTGTGTGTACCAATGGGAGAGGCACGGGAAGTCCTGCTCAATGAAGCCCACAACTCAGCTTACTCCATCCACCCAGGAACCACCAAGATGTACCTGGACCTCAAAGCCAGATATTGGTGGAAAGGGATGAAAAAGGAAATAGCACAGTATGTAGCCCGGTGTGACACCTGTCAGCAAACGAAGGCCGAACATCAGAAGCCCGCAGGCCTGCTGCAACCCCTCCCAGTGCCTGAATGGAAGTGGGAAGAAATAGGCATGGATTTCGTGATCGGACTACCCCGAACGCGGAAAGGGAATGATTCTATCTGGGTAATAATCGACCGTCTCACCAAGGTGGCCCACTTCGTCCCAGTAAAAACCACTTTTGGAGGAGCCGCCCTTGCCCGAATATACCTTAAAGAGATAGTCAGGCTCCATGGCATTCCGCGGAAGATAGTGTCAGATAGAGGAACGCAGTTCACTTCAAAATTTTGGAAAGGCCTCCAGCAAGAAATGGGCACCAAGCTAGATTTCAGCACCGCTTACCACCCCCAGTCAGATGGTCAAACAGAAAGAGTCAACAAGATCCTCGAAGATTTGCTAAGAGCCTGTGTGTTAACTTTCGACAGGGATTGGGAGTCCAGTTTGTCGTACGCTGAATTCTCGTACAACAACAGCCATCAGGCCAGCATCAAAATGTCACCGTTCGAAGCACTGTATGGAAGAAAATGCCAGACTCCCCTAATGTGGTCCAATGTAGGGGAAAGGACACTAGAAGGACCCGACTTTGTTAAAGAAGCCGAAGAGAAAGTTGCCTTGATCCGCAGGAGGTTACTTGAAGCTCAGAGTCGACAGAAGAGTTACGCAGACAACAGACGAAGAGAACTCAGATTTGAGGAAGGAGATTTCGTTTATCTCAAGGTCTCCCCGATGTGTGGTGTTAAAAGGTTCCAAATGAAAGGAAAGCTAGCACCATGTTTCGTTGGTCCCTACCCCGTCATTAGCCGAGTGGGACCCGCAGCATACCGTCTTGAGCTACCAGAATCCATGTCAGATATTCACAATGTGTTCCATGTGTCTCAGCTCCGCAAATGCCTAAAAGTACCAGAAAACCACATCGAGGCAGATGCAATTCAGATTCAAAAGGATCTCCAGTACCGGGAAAAGCCAGTGAAGATTCTCGACTCAGCAGTCAGAAGGACCCGCAACTCAGAAGTGAGACTCTGTAAGGTTCAGTGGAGCAGAGATGGTGAAGAGGAAGCCACCTGGGAAAGTGAGGATTCTCTGAGGAAGGAATACCCTTACCTTTTCTCAAGCCCCGTCTGAATCTCGAGGGCGAGATTCCTTTAAGTGGGGTAGGTTTGTAACATCCCAAAATTCTAACCCAGGTTTGAAACCCTAATCTACCCTCTCCCCTCTTTCTATTTTCTATCCCAAAACTTCCTTAGATTTTTCCCATCATGTGCATACACTTTGTTTGATCACAAACACCTCACTTAGATTTTATTTTCCAACACCTAGAATATCCACCAAATAATTTTGTGCAAAAAAAGAAAAAGAAACAAATAAGAAATGAGTTGAGAAGGTAAAAAGAAAAAGGAAAAGAATTTCCCTCCCTCTGTTGGGCCGATTCCCGGCCCAAACCCGCGACCTCTTCCCCCTCGCGCCCGCGCTCCTCCTCCTCTTTCGGCCCATCTCCGGCTTGCCTCCGCGCGCACGCCAGCCCGCTCCGCACTCCGCCTCCCTCTCACTGACAGGACAGCCCCACCTGCCAGCCGCTCTCTCTCGCACGCCCACTCCCACTGGCAGACCGGCCCCACCGGTTAGCCACTTCGTCGTCCTCCCCGCGTACGGCTCGCCGCGGTCACCTCCGGCCATCACCTCCGTCCCCTCCTCCGTCTTCTCGCCGCACAGGGAAGTTGGGCACCGCCCCGTCCTCGCCGCAGCGGCCGCGTCCTTGCACGGCACCGCCGCCGTGCGGTCTCGTCATCGCCGCTGTGCGGCATTAACTCCGGTACGATGCGCCTCACCGGCACCATGGAGCTCCGTCGCTCCCCTTCCCTCGGGCGCCTATAAAAGGGCCGCCCCGAGCTCCTCCTTCCCCGCACCGGCCTCAGCCACCCCTCTCCTCCCTCGTCCGAGCTCAATTCGTGGAAGAGCCGTCGCCGTCCTCTTCCTCCCCGGTGAGCCCTTCCCTCTCTTCTCCCTGCCACTCTGTTGGTCCATCAAGCGATTGCTTAAGCCTCCTAGCTTCGCCACACCGCCACGAACGCAGTACACCACTTCCCCCCGATTCCTCGCCCAAAGCTCACCAACGGCAACCCCGCCGCGAAGCTCCGCCACCTCCCCGCGGACACCCCCCTCCCTGCCCCCTCTAGCCGAATTGAGCCCACCCCTAGGTCCGCCAGACCCTCACCAAGCTAGGGCAACCGCCCATTGCCCGAGAACCGACCCACCGGCGGAGAATCGCCGTCAAGGCCACCGTCGGCCGGTTTTCCTCCCCACGAACGGCCGGTTCGCCCCACACCGTCGACCGTTGGCGCCGTCTTCCCCTCCCGCTCTCTCTGTCGTGTGGGCCCCGCGGCGACGGCATTTTCCCTCGCGCCCGCGCCGTCTCCCCGCCTTGGGCCGCTGATGGGCCAGCGCCCTCGCGCCCGCACGTGCCCCTGCACCCGGCTAGGCCAGATTCCCCCTCCCCGGCCCACCAGCGCCTAAATCCTTTCTCTTTTTCCTTTTTTTCAGCCCTTTTTCCTCTAATTAGTTTTTCTCAATATTTTATGTACCAAAAATCATCAAAACACTTTCTAGAGTAACATGTAATAATAATGACACACTATGATGGTGAAACCACTGATTGATGTATTTTTATTGACTGTTTTTCACTAGAAGAAGCGGGGACCGAGGGCCCAGAACCTGTAGCCCCGGAAGAAGGGCCGGAGCTCGATCACCCGGAGGTAGATCTTTTGTGCCAGGAAAGCTTCGACGAAGGCAAGTCCATCCTTCCCTTGATGCATAAATTACCTATTCTCTCTACCACTGCCTAGGCCGGGAAATTCAGGGGGAATATTGCATTGTGAGTGAAAGATGGCCTGCATTAACATACACATTCTGGATACGAAATATGGATTGGGAAGAAGGGCAATGTGTTTCTTCAAATAAAATCTCTTTTTGAAAAGTTATGCGATGAAGGGTACTCACCCTCATCACCTTGGGAGTGGGATGATCAGGGACTCCCTGGTTTAGGGGAGGGCCTAAGGTGTTGGCTCAGCTGGTTTAGGCGTGAGCAGAAGGATTGTCCCCTCATATAAGGACCGGCTTGTCATTTTCACTACCTGTACTCCTTTATCGTACAACCACTTGAGACTGTGTGGGCAGTCACTCAATCCGAACTCGTGCGGTCCAACCCCAGGGTTAAGAAGTCTGGGGAGCACCGGGAGGATAAGGAGGGGGAAAGTTTTGTCCGGTTTGGACATGGTGGTGGCCTGACTCCTTCCGGATAACCGTTAAGGTTAGGACGTGCGAGGAAGGAAAGAGATCCGGCATTCGGGTCTCGCGACGGTGAGATCGCAGAAACCGGGCTAGTGGGTAAAGTGTACCCCTCTACGCAGAGTCGAAAACCTATTCGAATAGTCCGTGTCCACTGGTATGGATGGGTCTAGTATGGCATGGCAATTAGAGATTTTTTTTCTCTGAATTCAAAAAGGGAAGGGAGTGGTGAAGTGGGTGTTGATAACGAAACTAAGGCCACGGGAGCGGGAAGCTCAGTGGTGGTTGAGTTTTGGTTACTTTTAAGACTATGGGAAAAAACTTCCAGCAATTGCCTTTCTCTAAGAAAATGATGAGTGACTTCAACTACACCAAATAAAGCATGTATATTATAGGTCTCTTTCTCTCTACGGGAGCGGGGTGGGCTTGCGGAATACCTAGTGTATTCACCCAGATTTATTTATGTTTTTCAGCAGCCGAAGACTTCTTTTCAGCTATGCTTGATTGAGTGGGCTGTGTCTGCACCCAGTTCTGCCTGTGGCTTGGGCTAGTACATTTTTCCTACTGCGTTTCCTATTTTGGCTCTCTAGAGCTTGTACCCCGGTATTGTAATAATTTTTATCTAAACTCTGTACTATTTGAAGTAAGGAATGTGTTTACTAGCGTCCTGGGACTAGTAATTGTATCACATTTGAGTCCCAAAGGATCGGGACGCTTCACCGTCGCTCCACACCGCTCCCCAATTTGGTATAATCTTCACTCATATATTAATTATTTACCAAAGGGGGAGAAAGATTACCAAAGGGCTTATATTTCACTCACAAGTATCCGTTTTTGGCGATTCATGCCAAAGGGGGAGAAAGTATTAGCCCAAAGCAAAAGGACCGCACCACCACCAATTTCAAAAATTTGTAGTCTTTCAACTTGTAGTAAAGAAGTGCTTTTAAAGATTTTCAAATTGGTATCTTATTTTTGATATAAATTCAAATTGGTATACCCTCTTCAAAATTAATATCTAAAACCCTCTTGAACACTTAGAGGAGGATTTCATTAAGGGGGAGTTTTGTTTAGTCAAAGGAAAAGCACTTGAAACAGGGGGAGAAAATTTCATATCTTGAAAATGCTTCTCAAAATCTTATTCATATACCTTTGACTATTTGCAAAAGACTTTGAAAAGAATTTCCAAAACATTTGCAAAACAAAACAAGTGGTGCAAGCGTGGTCCAAAATTTTAAATAAGAAGAAAGCCATCCATGCATATCTAGTAAAAATAATTATTGGTTTCATTCCAAGCAACCTTTGCACTTACCTTATGCAAACTAGTTCAATTCTGCTTTATATTTGCTTTGGTTTGTGTTGGCATCAATCACCAAAAAGGAGGAGATTGAAAGGGAAATAGGCTTACACCTTTTCCTAATTGATTTTGGTGGTTGAGTTGCCCAACACAAATAATTGGACTAACTAGTTTGCTCTAGATTATAAGTTTTACAGGTGCCAAAGGTTCACAACAAACCAATAAAAAGTCCAAGAAAGGGTTCAAACAAAAAGAGCAAAAGACAACCCAAAGGCAGCCCTGGTCTGGCGCACCGGACTGTCCGGTGTGCCACCGGACAGTGTCCGGTGCACCAGGGAACCCAACTCCAAACTTGTCACCTTCGGGAATTTAGGAGGTCGCTCCGCTATAATTCACTGGATTGTCCGATGCACCACCGGACTGTCCGGTGTGCCAAGCGGAGCAACGGTCGTCCGCGCCAACGGTCGTCAGCAACGCTACAGTGAAACGCTACAGTGCGCGACTACGCGCGCAGAAGTCAGAGCAGGCGCAGAAGGCGCACCGGACAGTGAATAGTGACTGTTCGGTGCACCACCGGACTGTCCGGTGGCCCACATGTCAGAAGCTCCAACGGTCAGAACCCAACGGCCTGGTGACGTGGCTGGCGCACCGGACTGTCCGGTGCGCCATTCGACAGAAACCCTCACCAACGGTACTTTTGGTGGTTGGGGCTATAAATACCCCCCAACCACCACACTTCAATGCATCCAACTTTTCAGCCATCAAACCTCATACAAGAGCTCTAGACTTCATTCCAAGACACAAACAAAGAGATCAAATCCTCTCCCAAGTCTAAAGATCATTCCAATCAAATAGTGACTAGTGAGAGAGACAATTGTGTTCATTTGAGTTCTTGCGCTTGGATTGCTTTTCTTCTTCCTTCTTTCTTGTTTCCAACTCAATTGTAATCAAAGCAAGAGACATCAATTGTGTGGTGGTCCTTGTAGGGACTTAGTGTCCTGATTGATTTAGAAGAGAAGCTCACTCGGTCTAGGTGACCGTTTGAGAGAGGGAAAGGGTTGAAAGAGACCCGGTCTTTGTGACCACCTCAACGGGGAGTAGGTTTCCAAGAACCGAACCTCGGTAAAATAAATCACCGTGTCATCCGCCTTATTTGCTTTTGATTTGTTTTCGCCCTCTCTTTCGGACTCGATTATATTTCTAACGCTAACCCCCAGCTTGTAGTTGTGCTTAAACTCTATAAATTTCAGATTTGCCTATTCACCTCCTGAAAGGGAATTAGGCTTACACCTTTTCCTAATTGATTTTGGTGGTTGAATTGCCCAACACAAATAATTGGACTAACTAGTTTGCTCTAGTCTATAAGTTTCACAGGTGCCAAAGGTTCACAATAAGCCAATAAAAAGACCAAGAAAGGGTTCAAACAAAAAGAGCTAAAGACATCCCAAAGGCACCCTGGTCTGGTGCACCAGATTGTCCGGTGTGCCACCAGACAGTGTCCGGTGCACCAGGGAACTTGAAGCTGAACTTGCCACCTTCGGGAAAATCAGAGGGCGCTCCGCTATAATTCACCGGACTGTCCGGTGGAGCACCGAACAGTGTCCGGTGTCACACCGGATTGTCCGGTGTGCCAGCGGAGCAACGGCTACTTCGCGCGCAACGGTCGACTGCAACGCATTTCATGCGCGCTTGCGCGCGCAGAGGACAGAGCACGCACAGTTGGCACACCGGACAGTCTACAGGACCTGTCCGGTGCACCACCGGACAGCCCAGAGGCCCCACCAGTCAGAGCTCCAACGGTCGAACCCTAACGGTCGGCTGACGTGGCTGGCGCACCGGACAGTGTCCGGTGGCGCCATGCGACAGCAGCCTTCCAACGGCCATATTTTGGTGGTTGGGGCTATAAATACCCCAACCACCCCACATTCAATGGCATCCAAGTTTTCCACCTTCAACACATTACAAGAGCTATAGCATTCAATTCTAGACACAACCAAAGAGATCAAATCCTCTCCCAAGTCCGGAATCACTCCAAATCAAATAGTGACTTGAGAGAGTGACATTTGTGTCCATTTGAGCTCTTGAGCTTGGATTGCTTCTTTTCTTTCTCATTCTTCTTGTGATCAAACTCAATTGTAACCAAGGCAAGAGACACCAATTGTGTGGTGGTCCTTGCGGGAACTTTGTGTTCCGTTTGATTGAGAAGAGAAGCTCACTCGGTCTAAGTGACCATTTGAGAGAGGGAAAGGGTTGAAAGAGACCCGGTCTTCGTGACCACCTCAACGGGGAGTAGGTTTGCAAGAACCGAACCTCGGTAAAACAAATCATTGTGTCTCGCTCTTTATTTTCTCACGATTTGTTTTGCGTCCTCTCTCTTGGACTCGTTTATATTTCTAACGCTAACCCGGCTTGTAGTTGTGCTTAAGTTTATAAATTTCAGATTCGCCCTATTCGCCCCCCCCCCCCTCTAGGCGACTTACACCCCCCTCTAGGTGACTTTCAATAGGCCCTCTAGGTACAATTGGCCTTCTTGCACACAATTGTGTGCCATCGCTCCACATAGGAATGCCTCACCTTGAAGAGTCTTTTATGTTTCACAAAATTTTCTTATAGCCACCTACTCGTTATAGAAAAGTCCTTGAATACCAAGCCCTTGTGAATTTCCATATTGCTACCAAACTTAGGAGCCTCTAACAACTCATCGTCTCTACCATCTACATTAGCCTTATGATAATGACTGGTATTGTTGAATTTGTGGACTATTGGATCCTAATTAGGGCAAAAAGGTTAGACTAACTCAATATATTGTTCACTTAGAGCTACAACATGGCAATCGTCATCAGAATAAATGACTCTTGCAAGCCCATAAAACTCTTCATCGTCTAGAACTTGGACATCCACACTATTAGAGGCCCTATTGAAATTGCCTACTTGAGGAATTGGAGCACAACTGCCATTATCAGGAAGGACTCCTGCATCACAAGCAAAAAAATAATACAAGTGAGAAAAACAAATGGAATCAAGTCAAAAGTTAAAACTAAAATGTCACTATGACACTTGGATGAGGAGCTGCCACGACATCATATGTGTGACATTCAACTCGAATAGGCTGAGTAACTCCAACCTCATTAGGGGTAGATTGAGCATTAGGGATCAGAACCACATATTCCACATCCACCCCATTGTCGGATAAGTGAGGTTCATAGGGTCCCGGGTGTTGAGTCTGTGATTGAAAGTCGCCTAGAGGGGGGTGAATAGGGCGAATCTGAAATTTACAAACTTAATCACAACTACAAGTCGGGTTAGCGTTAGAAATATAATCGAGTCCGAGAGAGAGGGTGCAAAACAAATCGCAAGCGAATAAAGAGAGTGACACGCGGATTTGTTTTACCGAGGTTCGGTTCTCGCAAACCTACTCCCCGTTGAGGTGGTCACAAAGACCGGGTCTCTTTCAACCCTTTCCCTCTCTCAAACGGTCCCTCGGACCGAGTGAGCTTTTATTCTCAATCAATTAGAACACAAAGTTCCCACAAGGACCACCACACGATTGGTGTCTCTTGCCTCAATTACAAGTGAGTTTGATCTCAAGAAAGAATGAGAAAGAAAGCAATCCAAGCGCAAGAGCTCAAAAGAACACAACAAATCTCTCTCACTAATCACTAAAGCTTTGTGTGGAATCGGGAGAGGATTTGATCACTTGGGTGTGTCTAGAATTGAATGCTAGAGCTCTTATAAGTAGCTGGAAGGTGGA
The DNA here is from genome assembly GCF_902167145.1 of Zea mays. Lineage (NCBI taxonomy): Eukaryota > Viridiplantae > Streptophyta > Magnoliopsida > Poales > Poaceae > Zea > Zea mays. The sequence goes on along the minus strand of NC_050105.1, from coordinate 127,422,689 downwards.
AAACTTGGATGACTTGAATGTGGGGTGGTTGGGGGTATTTATAGCCCCAATCACCAAACTAGTCGTTTGGTGGAGGCTGTTGTCGCATGGCGCACCGGACACCGGACAGTCCGGTGCGCCAGCCACGTCACCAAGTCGTTGGGTTCCGACCGTTGGAGCTCTGACATGTGGGCCCGCCTGGCTGTCCGGTGGCGCACCGGACAAGTCCTGTAGACTGTCCGGTGTGCCACCCGCGCGTGCACTGCTCCTCTGCGCGCGCAGGCGCGCATTTAATGCGTTGCAGTCGACCGTTGCGCGCGAAGTAGTCGTTGCTCCGCTGGCTCACCGGACAGTCCGGTGTGCAGCGGACATGTCCGGTGAATTATAGCGGAGCGGAAATCCGAAGCTGGCGAGTTCAGAGTCGCTCTCCCCTGGGGCACCGGACACTGTACGGTGGTACACCGGACAGTCCGGTGAATTATAGCGGAGCACCTCTGCGTTTTCCCGAAGGTGAGGAGTTCAGCCTTGAGTGCCCTGGTGCACCGGACACTGTCCGGTGGCACACCGGACAGTCCGGTGCACCAGACCAGGGCACACTTCGGTTGTCTCTTGCTCTTTTTGTTGAACCCTTTTCTTGGTCTTTTTATTGGCTTTTTGTGAACCTTTGGCACCTGTATAACTTATAGACTAGAGCAAACTAGTTAGTCCAATTATTTGTGTTGGGCAATTCAACCACCAAAATCAATTAGGAAAATAGGTGTAAGTCTAATTCCCTTTCAATCTCCCCCTTTTTGGTGATTGATGCCAACACAAACCAAAGCAAGTATAGAAGTGCATAATAGAACTAGTTTTCTTAATTGTAAGTGCAAAGATTACTTAGAATTGAGCCAATATAACTACTCATAAGATATGCATGGATTGTTTCTTTTTCTTTAACATTTTGGACCACGCTTGCACCACTTGTTTTGTTTTTGCAAATTCTTTTGTAAATCCTTTTCAAAGTCCTTTTGCAAATAGTCAAAGGTAAACGAATAAGATTTTGCGAAGCATTTTCAAGATTTGAAATTTTCTCCCCTTGTTTCAAATGCTTTTCCTTTGACTAAACAAAACTCCCCCTTAATGAAATCCTCCTCTTAGTGTTCAAGAGGGTTTTAAGATATCAATTTGAAAATACTACTTTCTCCCCCTTTTGAACACAATAAGATACCAATTTGAAATTTACCAATTGAAAATCATTAGTTTTTAAAATTAGGTGGTGGTGCGGTCCTTTTGCTTTGGGCTAATACTTTCTCCCCCTTTGGCATGAATCGCCAAAAACGGATACTTATAGTGAAATATAAGCCCTTTTTAACTACTTTCTCCCCTTTGGCAAATAAAACATGAGTGAATATTATACCAAAGACGGAGAGTTGCTCAGAGCGACGGCGAAGGATGAGTTACGGAGTGGAAGCCTTTGTCTTTGCCGAAGACTCCAATTCCCTTTCAATACACCTATGACTTCGTTTGAAATAGACTTGAAAACACATTAGTCATAGCATATATAAAAGAGACATGATCAAAGGTATACTTATGAGCTATATGTGCAAGACATCAAAAGAAATTCCTAGAATCAAGAATATTTAGCTCATGCCTGAGTTTGTTAAAAGTTTGTTCATCTAGTGGCTTGGTAAAGATATCGGCTAATTGATCTTTAGTGTTAATGTATGCAATCTCGATATCTCCCTTTTGTTGGTGATCCCTTAGAAAATGACACCGAATGGCTATGTGTTTAGTGCAACTATGTTCAACGGGATTATCCGCCATGCGGATTGCACTCTCATTATCACATAGAAGAGGAACTTTGGTTAATTTGTAACCGTAGTCCCTAAGGGTTTGCCTCATCCAAAGTAGTTGCGCGCAACAATGGCCTGCGGCAATATACTCGGCTTCGGCGGTAGAAAGAGCTACAGAATTTTGCTTCTTTGAAGCCCAAGACACCAAGGATCTTCCCAAGAACTGGCAAGTCCCCGATGTGCTCTTTCTATTAATTTTACACCCTGCCCAATCGGCATCCGAATAACCAATCAAATCAAATTTGGATCCCCTAGGATACCAAAGCCCAAACTTAGGAGTATAAACCAAACATCTCAAGATTCGTTTTACGGTCGTAAGGTGAGCTTCCTTAGGGTCGGCTTGGAATCTTGCACACATGCATACGGAAAGCATAATATCCGGTCGAGATGCACATAAATAGAGCAAAGAACCTATCATCGACCGGTATACCTTTTGATCTACGGATTTACCTTCCGTGTCGAGGTCGAGATGCCCATTGGTTCCCATGGGTGTCTTGATGGGCTTGGCATCCTTCATCCCAAACTTGCTTAGAATGTCTTGAGTATACTTTGTTTGGCTAATGAAGGTGCCCTCTTGGAGTTGCTTCACTTGAAATCCTAAGAAATACTTCAACTCCCCCATCATTGACATCTCAAATTTTTGTGTCATGATCCTACTAAATTCTTCACATGTAGATTCGTTAGTAGACCCAAATATAATATCATCAACATAAATTTGGCATACAAACAAATCATTGTCAAGAGTTTTAGTAAATAAAGTAGGATCGGCCTTTCCGACTTTGAAGCCATTAGTAATAAGAAAATCTCTAAGGCATTCATACCATGCTCTTGGGGCTTGCTTGAGCCCATAAAGCGCCTTAGAGAGTTTATACACATGATTAGGTGACTCACTATCCTCAAAGTCGGGAGGTTGCTCAATGTAGACCTCTTCCTTGATTGGTCCATTGAGGAAGGCACTCTTCACGTCCATTTGATAAAGCTTGAAGCCATGGTAAGTAGCATAGGCTAATAATATACGAATTGACTCAAGCCTAGCTACGGGTGCATAGGTTTCACCGAAATCCAAACCTTCGACTTGGGAGTATCCTTTGGCCACAAGTCGAGCTTTGTTCCTTGTCACCACACCATGCTCGTCTTGCTTGTTGCGGAACACCCACTTGGTTCCTACAACATTTTGATTAGGACGTGGAACTAAATGTCATACCTCATTCCTAGTGAAGTTGTTGAGCTCCTCTTGCATCGCCACCACCCAATCCGAATCTTGAAGCGCTTCCTCTACCCTATGTGGCTCAATAGAGGAAACAAAAGAGTAATGTTCACAAAAATGAGCAACACGAGATCTAGTAGTTACCCCCTTATGGATGTCGCCGAGGATGGTGTCGACGGGGTGATCTCGTTGGATTGCTTGGTGGACTCTTGGGTGTGGCGGTCTTGGTTCTTCCTCCTCCTTGTCTTGATTATTTGCATCTCCCCCTTGATCATTGTCGTCATCTTGAGGTGGCTCATCTTGTTGATCTTCTCCTTCATCGACTTGAGCCTCATCCTCATTTTGAGTTGGTGGAGATGCTTCCGTGGAGGAGGATGGTTGATCTTGTGCATTTGGAGGCTCTTCGGATTCCTTAGGACACACATCCCCAATGGACATGTTCCTTAGCGCGATGCACGGAGCCTCTTCATCACCTATCTCATCAAGATCAACTTGCTCTACTTGAGAGTCGTTAGTCTCATCAAACACAACGTCACAAGAAACTTCAACTTGTCCAGAGGACTTGTTAAAGACTCTATATGCCCTTGTGTTTGAATCATATCCTAGTAAAAAGCCTTCTACAGTCTTAGGAGCAAATTTAGATTTTCTACCTCTTTTAACAAGAATAAAGCATTTGCTACCAAAGACTCTAAAATATGAAATATTGAGCTTTTTACCGGTTAGGAGTTCGTATGATGTCTTCTTGAGGATTTGGTGTAGATACAACCGGTTGATGGCGTAACATGCGGTGTTGACCGCCTCGGCCCAAAACCAATCTGAAGTCTTGTATTCAGCAAGCATGGTTCTTGCCATGTCCAATAGTGTTCTATTCTTCCTCTCCACTACACCATTTTGTTGTGGGGTGTAGGGAGAAGAAAACTCATGCTTGATTCCCTCCTCCTCAAGGAAGCCTTCAATTTTAGAGTTCTTGAACTCCGTCCCGTTGTCGCTTCTAATCTTTTTGATCCTTAAGCCAAACTCATTTTGAGCCCGTCTCAAGAATCCCTTTAAGGTCTCTTGGGTATGAGATTTTTCTTGCAAAAAGAATACCCAAGTGAAGCGAGAATAATCATCCACAATAACTAGACAGTACTTACTCCCGCCGATGCTTATGTAAGCGATCAGGCCGAATAGATCCATGTGTAGGAGCTCCAGTGGCCCGTCAGTCGTCATGATGTTCTTATGTGGATGATGAACACCAACTTGCTTTCCTGCTTGGCATGCGCTACAAATCTTATCTTTCTCAAAATGAACATTTGTTAATCCTAGAATGTGCTCTCCCTTTAGAAGCTTATGAAGATTCTTCATCCCAACATGGGCTAGTCGGCGGTGCCAGAGCCAACCCATGTTAGTCTTAGCAATTAAGCAGGTGTCGAGTTCAGCTCTATCAAAATCTACCAAGTATAGCTGACCCTGTAATACTCCCTTAAATGCTATCGAATCATCACTTCTTCTAAAGACAGTGACACCTACATCAGTAAAAAGACAGTTGTAGCCCATTTGACATAATTGAGATGCAGAAAGCAAATTGTAATCTAAAGAATCTACAAGAAAAACATTGGAAATGGAATGGTCAGGTGAAATAGCAATTTTACCCAAACCTTTGACCAAACCTTGGTTTCCATCCCCGAATGTGATAGCTCGTTGGGGATCTTGGTTCTTCTCGTAGGAGAACATCTTCTTCTCCCATGTCATGTGGTTTGTGCACCCGTTGTCGATGATCCAACTTGAGCCCCCGGATGCATAAACCTACAAAATAATTTTAGTTCTTAACTTTAGGTATCCAAATGGTTTTGGGTCCTTTGGCATTAGACACAAGAACTTTGGGTACCCAAACACAAGTCTTTGACCCCTTGTGCTTGCCCCCAACATATTTGGCAACTACCTTGCCGGATTCGTTAGTTAACACATAAGATGCATCAAAAGTTTTAAATGAAATGCTATGTTCATTTGATGCACTAGGAGTTTTCTTCTTAGGCAACTTAGCACGGGTTGGTTGCCTGGAACTAGATGCCTCACCCTTATACATAAAAGCATGGTTAGGGCCAGAGTGAGACTTCCTAGAATGAATTCTCCTGATTTTGCTTTCAGGATAACCGGCAGGGTATAAAATGTAACCCTCGTTGTCCTGAGGCATGGGAGCCTTGCCCTTAACAAAATTAGACAATCTTTTAGGAGGGGCAATAATTTTGACATTGTCCCCCTTTTGGAAGCCAATGTCATCCTTAATGCCAGGGCGTCTCCCACTATAAAGCATACTACGAGCAAATTTAAATTTTTCATTTTCAAGTTCATGCTCGGCAATTTTAGCATCTAATTTTGCTATATGATCATTTTTGTTGCTTAATTAATACCATATGATCATGAATAGCATCAATATCAACATCTCTACATCTAGTGCAAACAGAAGTATGTTCAACAGTAGATGTAGAGGGTTTGCTAGATTTTAATTCTACAACCTTAGCATGCAATATATCTTTTTTACTTCTAAGGTCGGAAATGGAAGCATTGCAAACATCTAATTCTTTAGCCTTAGCAAGCAATTTTTCATTTTCATTTCTAAGGCTAGCAAGAGAAATGTTCAATTCTTCAATCTTAGCAAGCAAATCAACATTATCATTTCTAAGATTTGGAATTGAAGCATCACACACATTTGAATCAACCTTAGCTAACAAATTAGCATTTTCATTTCTAAGGTTGTCAATAGTCTCATGGCAAGTGCTTAGCTCACTAGATAGTTTTTCACATTTTTCTACTTCTAGAGCATAAGCATTTTTAACCTTAACATGCTTCTTATTTTCTTTAATAAGGAAGTCCTCTTGGGTGTCCAAAAGATCATCCTTCTCATGAATAGCACTAATTAATTCATTTAATTTCTCTTTTTGTTGCATGTTTAGGTTGGCAAAAAGAGTACGTAAATTATCCTCCTCATCACTAGCATTATCATCACTAGAGGACTCATATTTAGTGGAGGATTTGGATTTAACCTTCTTTTTTTTGCCGTCCTTTGCCATGAGGCACTTGTGGCCGACGTTGGGGAAGAGAAGGCCCTTGTTGATGGCGATGTTGGCGGCGTCCTCGTCGGAGGAGGAGTCAGAGGAGCTCTCGTCCGAGTCCCACTCGCGGCATACATGGGCGTCGCCACCCTTCTTCTTGTAGTATTTCTTCTTCTCCTTTCTTCTTCCCTTCTTGTCGTTGCCCCTGTCACTGTCACTAGAAATAGGACATTTTGTTATAAAGTGACCGGGCTTACCACATTTGTAGCACACTTTCTTGGAGCGGGGCTTGTAATCTTTCCCCCTCCTTTGCTTGAGGATTTGGCGGAAGCTCTTGATGACGAGCGCCATTTCCTCGTTGTCGAGCTTGGAGGCGTCGATGGGTGTTCGACTTGGAGTAGATTCCTCCTTCTTTTCTTCCGTCGCCTTAAATTTGACCGGTTGTGCTTCAGACGTGGAGGGGCCATCAAGCTCGTTGATCTTCTTTGAGCCTTTGATCATCAATTCAAAGCTCACAAAATTCCCGATTACTTCCTCGGGAGTCATTAGTGTATATCTAGGATTGCCACGAATTAATTGAACTTGAGTAGGGTTAAGGAAAACGAGTGATCTTAAAATAACCTTAACCGTTTCGTGGTTATCCAATTTTTTGCTCCCGAGGTTGCGCACTTGGTTCACCAAGGTTTTGAGCCGGTTGTACATGTCTTGTGGCTCCTCCCCTTGGCGAAGTCGGAAGCGACCGAGCTCCCCCTCGATCGTTTCCCGCTTGGTGATTTTGGTCACTTCGTCTCCTTCGTGCGCGGTTTTTAGCGTGTCCCAAATCTCCTTAGCACCTTTCAACCCTTGTACCTTATTATACTCCTCTCGACTTAGAGAGGCGAGGAGTATAGTTGAGGCTTGGGAGTTGAAGTGTTGGATTTGGGCCACTTCGTCCTCATCATAATCTTCATCCCCTACGGATGGTACATGTACACCAAACTCAACAACATCCCATATACTTTTGTGGAGCAAGGTTAGATGAAATCGCATTAAATCACTCCACCTAGGATAATCTTCACCATCAAACGTTGGTGGTTTGCCTAATGGGACGGAAAGTAAAGGCGTATGTTTAGGAATGCGAGGATAGCGTAGGGGGATCTTACTAAACTTCTTGCGCTCATGGCGCTTAGAAGTAATGGATGGCGCGTCGGAGCCAGAGGTGGAAGGTGATGAAGTATCGGTCTCGTAGTAGACCACCTTCCTCATCTTCTTTTTCTTGTCGCCACTCCGATGCGACTTGTGGGAAGAGGATTTCTTCTCCTTCCCTTTCCCCTTGTTGCGGGACTCTTCCGATGTAGCTTTCTAGTGGCTTGTAGTGGGCTTGTCGCCGGTCTCCATCTCCTTCTTGGCGTGATCTCCCGACATCACTTCGAGCGGTTAGGCTCTAATGAAGCACCGGGCTCTGATACCAATTGAAAGTCGCCTAGAGGGGGGTGAATAGGGCGAATCTGAAATTTACAAACTTAATCACAACTACAAGTCGGGTTAGCGTTAGAAATATAATCGAGTCCGAGAGAGAGGGTGCAAAACAAATCGCAAGCGAATAAAGAGAGTGACACGCGGATTTATTTTACCGAGGTTCGGTTCTCGCAAACCTACTCCCCGTTGAGGTGGTCACAAAGACCGGGTCTCTTTCAACCCTTTCCCTCTCTCAAACGGTCATTCGGACCGAGTGAGCTTTTCTTCTCAATCAATTGGAACACAAAGTTCCCACAAGGACCACCACACGATTGGTGTCTCTTGCCTCAATTACAAGTGAGTTTGATCTCAAGAAAGAATGAGAAAGAAAGCAATCCAAGCGCAAGAGCTCAAAAGAACACAACAAATCTCTCTCACTAATCACTAAAGCTTTGTGTGGAATTGGGAGAGGATTTGATCACTTGGGTGTGTCTAGAATTGAATGCTAGAGCTCTTGTAAGTAGCTGGAAGGTGGAAAACTTGGATGACTTGAATGTGGGGTGGTTGGGGGTATTTATAGCCCCAACCACCAAACGGAGGCTGCTGCCGCATGGCGCACCGGACAGTCTGGTGCGCCACCGGACACTGTCCGGTGCGCCAGCCACGTCACCAGGCCGTTGGGTTCCGACCGTTGGAGCTCTGACATGTGGGCCCGCCTGGCTGTCCGGTGGCGCACCGGACAAGTCCTGTAGACTGTCCGGTGTGCCACCCACGCGTGCACTGCTCCTCTGCTCGCGTAGGCGCGCATTTAATGCGTTGCAGTCGACCGTTGCGCGCGAAGTAGTCGTTGCTCAGCTGGCTCACCGGACATGTCCGGTGAATTATAGCGGAGCAGAAATCCGAAGCTGGCGAGTTCAGAGTCGCTCACCCCTGGGGCACCGGACACTGTCCGGTGGTACACCGGACAGTCCGGTGAATTATAGCGGAGCGCCTCTGCGTTTTCCCGAAGGTGAGGAGTTCAGCCTTGAGTGCCCTGGTGCACCGGACACTGTCCGATGGTGCACCGGACACTGTCCGGTGGCACACCGGACAGTCCGGTGCGCCAGACCATGGCACACTTCGGTTGTCCCTTGCTCTTTTTGTTGAACCCTTTTCTTGGTCTTTTTATTGGCTTTTTGTGAACCTTTGGCACCTGTATAACTTATAGACTAGAGCAAACTAGTTAGTCCAATTATTTGTGTTGGGCAATTCAACCACCAAAATCAATTAGGAAAATAGGTGTAAGTCTAATTCCCTTTCAGTGATCCAAATTCTGAAGAAGGTGGGCAAGTTGGCGAGCAAAGTGGAGGCCGTTGAGAAAGGTTTGGTGAAGGTATGCAAGATCAGTACTCATGATAATCAATGAACAGCTTACATACAGCCACGTCCAAATATTAGAACTAAGTCCTCATCACCATTCTCACATAATTCTGCCATCGATCATTGTAGGCAACTGAGGTAATCCACCTTATAATTGAGTATTTAGAATCCATGTGAAGTACCCCCTCAGCTGAGATATCATCCCCATTTGCACCTCCACGTAGCTTATCCCTGAATCTAGTGACGAACTTACTAAGGCCTCCTTTGGAATGGAGGATTAGTAAAACATAGGGATGAAAAAAATGTATGAATAGAGTTGCATCTCCAATTCCATAGGAAAAATTTCAAGAGGTTAGACCTCATGTTAAAAATCTTCCAAAATCTCACTACAATGCTCAATTCGATAGGAATTTTATAGGATTTGTAGCAACTCAATCACTTATTCTAAAGGACCATATAGGAAAACTTTCCATAGGGTTTTAATCCTTCAAATTTCCTTCACTTTTCCTTTGTTCCAAAGGAGCCCTAAATGATATATATCACTCAAAAACATGGACTCGATTTGCACTTCGATAAATGAAAACATTTCCCTACTCAATTTTGTCCACATAGACTCCATATTATAAAGTTTTGCCTATCTATTTTGGAAAATTTCCTGATATGCCATCAGATTTTATACTCATTTGTTTTGGTGAAGAGGGACGAAAGAATCTATATGGCTAGAGGGGTGCCTATAAAAATTGTTTGATAGATTTATAGATTATTAGATCAATGTTTGATTAATATAAAAATGGCAATAAAGCAATTAACTAAGATCTTATCACGTCAGTATCATAGTAGTCATGACCTATGACCATGTAACCTCGATATTGTAGATCATGGCACATACCCATAGAGTCCAAACGAGAAATTTGTATTTTTTACACATTAAATATGTGTTGCATAATTGACATTCTAAAGATTAACTTTGTGAATGTGAGACCTACAACATTAACACTTTGATCTACTTGACATTTTATCTATTTAATATTTTTATTTTTATTTTTTCTATTTATTGAATTGTAAGAGGACTAACCTAACTTTCTTTTGTAAGGTGCTAATATGTTCTCTATTTGTATGAATCGTGCCTGCATATCTCATGAGTGCATGCCAACTCTGTTCGTATCTGCATATCAAACAAACACACGGACGCGCCTCCGTTTTGTTGTTCTCTATTCTATGTTCGAATCTATAAGGCCCTCTAGTACAGTTTTAATGTATAAAGTTAATGTGATACCAAGATTTAACTTCCCGGCTATATTTCTTGAGGTGAGATCTCCCTGTAAATCTTCGTGCCTTGGCTTGTAGAGATGAAAAGATTTATCTGGAAAATCAAGGTTGTGGCTCGAGAAAATTTTCTATTGAGGACTTGAAGCCATCTTGTATGCTTGATAACTTCCATATTACGACAGTTTAGACTTCCAGTGTGTTTTAAGAAACAAGCTATTAAAGAGACAAAATGTCAACTAAATCAAAGTGTCAATGTTATGAGTGTCAAATTTACAAAGTTAATCTTTGGAGTATCAATTATGCAAAGCCACTTATTTAGGATGTCAAAAATACAAATTTCTGGAGTCCAAACATAGTAATAGTGACATCAGAAATGTAAGCATGATTTTTTGGGGAAAGGTAAAATAACAAGAAGTCGGGCAGGGCGACAGTAACAGATGAGGGGGGCTGCCACATTCTAGTCCGGTTCTCCAATCGCCTTACTTTCTTTCATGCCTCAATGGTCAACGCGAACAGTCACCCGTGAGTTCCACTGATTCCAAGATAAAATGCACTTTTCTCCGAGAAAACATGCACAGCAAACACCGACCGAGGACAGAAGGTGCAGTTTTCTACACAAGACAGGCTGCTAAAGAAAACATTCGAATAGAAACGTGCAGTGGACAACCAAACCTTCGATAGCAGCACAAACCTATGATCACAGATCACACCACAAGGAAACCATGAAGGTTAAGGGTGTGCTTAGTTGCAATGACATGACGAAGCAGGATCGTTATAGTGTTGTCCCCACGTCAGAATTAGAAGACAAGAGAGGACGTGGCTGTCCTGCAAACAAACACATCCTAAATAATCCATCAATAAAAAAAACAAATGTTGCAACCTACCTATCGCGTTCGTATTTTCATTTAAAACTACTTTTTATATATTTTACCCTCTATCCACGAACTCCGAACAGCCAGCAGAACAACGGGTGTGCTGACGGTGAAAAATCAGCACAGAAAACCTCACAGAATATTACTCAAGGTTGAGGTCCACAAAAACCAGCCTGCTACAAACTAAGATCTGCAGCTACTTAAATATTTACCAAAAGCAGCTGAATGGACTACGAAACAGTCATCAATCACGATCTCTTTCTGCGACGCTGCGGCATGCTACAGCTGATCAGTCATGCCATCGCTCCCGCATTTGTTTTTGGCTCCGTGCGTGTGTAGGTGAAGTTTCGTGTGGCCGGGGTGACCAACTGATTCCCAGGTGCAGTTGGACTAGGTTTTCCAACATCTCCTGAATCAGCAACACCACGCTTCCACTGTAAACTCCGGGCAGCACCCCTGAGTGATAGTCGCCCACGAATTGCACCGGGATAGTTCGGCCTTGGGTATGCAGTTCTAATGAGCCTTGAAGCAAATGGTGATCCCCAAGAAGCACGGGGCAAGACAGGCAGCTGGGTTACTTCAGTGGAGCTTTTCCGAACGACCTGCGTCAAAAATGATTGGAGTACTAAGTATATATATATATATATATATATATATATATATATATATATATATATATATATATATATATATATATATATATATATATATATGAAAAGGCAATAAATGCTACTGGCACATTTTTGTGCTACCATCTCATGAATAATAGAAAACACAATACACAACTCAAAATTAATTGTGTGCGCCCTTGAAGCAACTCAACTAATGACATCCCTAGACATGATAACATCTTCAACCATAGAAAGTACAGCAAGATCTAGGGAAGATAAGCTGGTCAGATTTGGCCCAACCAGGCTGACGGGATTCAAGAACGCGCTGTTTGGTTGCCTGGCCGGTGAGTTGGGCCTGGCTGTGCGGGCCTAACTCCACAGAAACGAAAATGATTTCCGTTTGTCGCAGTCCTGGCTCACACAGCACCACGAACCTGCATGTGTGCCTGTTTCATCGCGACTCAGCATGTGCAAGTATATGCGTGAGAAAGGATTGGGTTACAGGTCGTTCTCCCGTGACTGCCGCCCGCCGCCGCTCTCTCCCTCTCCTCTGTCCATGGCCCTCTCGCGCAAGTTCTTCCTTTCGCTCCTCTCTCTCTCTCTCTTATTCCCCGCTCCTCTCTACTGTCAGTCCCCTTTCTTGGCTTCAAATAATTAAATCTCTCATTCAGTCATTTGTTCTTGCAATTGGTGTTCGATTTGGTGCAGAGCATAAGAAACAGGCAAAAAAATTCCCTAATCACCTTCAATCTCAGTTTGGTATAATATTGGATGTAATGTCTTGTGGATCGATGGGTTTTTTGGCAGTGGTGTCTTGATTGCAGTTTTTTTGGGGGGGGGGGGGGGGGGGCAAAGTCAAGTAATGCTCTCCAAATTTGTCACCTTTTTCTTTGTCAAATCTGCACAGGATTATAGGTTTGGTTCTAATTTGTTAAAGCCACTGCTAGGTCTTTCTTAACAAATGGAATTCTACTGCATAGGATTGGTGGCTAATAAAATATGAATTAATCATTGGGAGTGAGTGGTGTCCTCCTACATATAATATCTGAAGATGTCTGGAAAACAAAGGAATGTGTGTGTGTGTTCCAAAGCAGTACGCAGTTCTTGATGTTGATGGTCTATTATTCAGAAGGGCGTGTAGTGGATTTCCGTATGCCTGAACAAGTTACTTTCCTCTGTTTCGGTTGATCAGTGATTCTCCATGAGTGAGATACTGAGATGTAAATTCTGTTAACCTTGTCCTCATGTAGGGATATGAACAACGGCAAGTGTTCCTGTTTAATTGAGTGATTTGTTATTGTTGTGTACTGAAGTGATTTTGATTAGTTGAGATTTTTACAAGTGTCTTAACTGTCAACTTGTAGTCTCTCTTTATTCAGGTGCTTGGAGGTAACATCACTAAACTGAGAAACGGTGACCAAACCCAACTGAGTGCAGGCGTGCAGCATCCCAAACAGAGAGGCCAGCACTGACCCATGCAATCCAAGCCACGATACAGACGACCAATTACAATGCAGCCTGGCCCAAGCAATGCAACCTAATCAAATATGGCTGCCTGCACACGCGCATGCTGGGCACGCTCAGCCTGGTTCTGCTACCCAGCCAGGACCATGCTCACCCCTCCAACCAATCATGCCCTTAACAAAAGGTCTAGGCCATGCACATGTGTAGCAATCCATAGAGTTAAAAACTTAGGTCATGTTTGGTTTCCAAGAATTGATAGGAATGGAAAGTAAACTAATAATGAAATGGAAAGCACCTTCTAAATATTGGTTTCAATTCATGGGGTTCAAACAGGCCCTTACTGTACAATTACAAAAGTTAGGCCAAGGATATATTACCTTCAAAATGCGTGACATAAATGATGTCCCGTTCAGGGTTAATGCCTGTTCTGCTGATTCTTTGTGCAAAAACTCAATATATGCTGAGCTGATCAATCAAAAGATAGAAAAAACTGAGAATATAATAATAACAAAGCTATTCTTTTTTCAGAATTTCATATAAGACTTAGAATTCATACCCAGTTGACTGACCAGTGACACCATCAGTCACAATATGGGTCTTTAAGACCGCTCCAAACTTATTGAAGTGACGAGAAAGAGCATCTTTTGATGAACCAAAATGTACCTAAAAAGAAACAGAAAAATAACTAGTAAAATCCAAGTCTTCAGCTATATGAACATAAGGGGAAAAAGCAGAGGAACACTTACATTACTAACAAAGACAGTTCTAGAATCAGGGCCACCTTCAGGTTGGCCTGTAGTATTTGATCCAGCAGCTAAAGGGAAAAAAGAACAAAAACTTCCTTAATCATATAGGAGGATTGAAAAGCAAAGAAACACCACGAAAATGTTGTAGTTTTAACAGGGTCCGAGAAATAGATGGGTCAAGTGATGTTACAATAATGACCTTTTAAAGGGAAAAATGGTCATCGTATCAAAGCCTAATGCATCAGAATATTAATCAGATGCCAAATCTCTGCATTTTTTCATCATCTAGTATACAAAAAGTGTTATATGAAAAAAAACTAGTGCCTATCAAAACAAATTGCAGGTAAACTGATAGTCTCAAAGACCAATATCATTAAAAGTCAGTTAATAGTAGTTTTCCGATGATATTATATAACTCGTAACTAGCCCTTACAAATTCCTACTAGATTTGGTTTACTTGATATCAAGCACAACAGGAAACACAAACATATCGGCCCAAAGTAAAAACCAACTAAATCAGTTATCACTCATAAAAGCAAGCAGTTTTACATACCACCAGAAGCCTTCTGTGCCTGCAGCATTGAACTCGGCTGTATCAAATCCTGGATTGTAGTTTAAAAAATAGAATAGACGATGAATCACAAATGACCCAGAAAATAAAATGCAGCATCACAAAATGAACATTTATTGTAAAAATGAAAGAAAAGCGTGAATAAGATACAAGACTATAGTTCAAAATTTTGCAGTCCTTGCGAGATGCAAGTGCATGAGGATTACTGAGTACTGGCCTCAACATACTTTTAACAACTGACTTAATGAGTTCCTTGAGTTGAATTTTGGACTCTGCTTGGTGTTTTGATGATTTTTCTGTCAATTGGCATGGCATGGTATGCTGGTCTGGATGCATTGACTTGAAACATTAAAGAGTAAATGACACAAGTACAACTTATGAGGTGGGTACACATGGATCATAGGACTTGGCAATTGTTCAAATAACTTATTTAAACTTGTTAAATGGTTCGTGTAGGCAAAACATCCAACAAAAAAAGAGCACATGAAGCACTGGATGGGGTACCCAACATTGATATATGCCTAGATTTGTTCCACTCAAGTTATCATTCTCTAGCTAGTTCAACGGATGATTTGAATGTTGTGCTCATGGTGCTACTAGATAGAATCTTGCAGATCATTGTTCTGATTATCTGTGTTTTGTACGTTAAAATCCAGATAAAGATGGTGTAAAAGTGGATGGCATATTAGTGCTGTGTGCACAAAGACATGACATGGCTTCCGCTTTTGACTTATCCTGCATATTTGAAGAAAATTCCTGACAGATTTTAGCAAATTTCAAGCTCTATAAGTTTACCCACCTCGCTAGTTCTTGTACCTGTGGTGCATTTTACTCAAAAACAAATTTAGGGATGACAACACCTCTAAGCACTGAACATGTGATGAAATAAAATGTTTGCTGATTTTACAGTAAATCACATATATTTTTAGGAATAGGAGCCCTTGGAAAATACAAATAAAAAAACTTACTTTGGACTTATCAGTCATCATGGATACATCATTAGCCTGTGCGGTCTTCACATGTGATTTCCTTGCATCAGCAACCTTCTCCATTGGCACTTGATGATCAAATGCAACGGCATCTCCAGTTACATGAATTGGAAGCTTCTGCATGTTAGTGTTACCAGAAACATTTTGGGTCTTTTCAGATGGTCTTGGTCCTGAACCAGCATGTGGCCCCTGGGCTATCAATCTTCTGCTTCTTATTTCAGAAGCTCCTCTTACATACCCCAGTACTAATGACTCTTTACCTCCACTAGCAGGCAATGCGCTTTGGCGAGAACCCAATCCATTAGACCTAACTGCACTGTTCTGATCATACTCATCAATATTGGGAATAAAACCAGTAGCTTCCTCTGTTCTCTGATCGCGCATGTAAACATCGCTGCCACCATGTTGATTTCTTTCGTCAAATTCAACTTGATTTTCTGCTTGTATATTATCTATATTCCCATATTCTTTGCCTTTGAGATCTTGTTCTCTGTGATAAGGTGATTGTTCAGTAGAATTTATTGTGGGCATTCTGCCCAATCTACTAAAAACACTTCTAGAAAAGCTATCCTTGAGAGCATCTCCAGCAGCCTCAGCTGCAGCTCTTAGTGCTGCTGTGGCACCTGGTACTCTCAAATCTGAATTTGTTTTCTGTAACCTAATATGAGTGATATCAAGTGTGGAATCTGATGCCAATGTTGACACTACAGAACGAATACGCTTGGAATCTGATTCAGAACTAGAAGTAACTGGCTGCACAGTTCTGACAGCATCACGAACAGCAAACTGAAGAAGCCGACGTGGTGCACTAACAACTGGGTGGGATGACCTCTGCAGAAGTGTAAAAAGTATTATCACAAAGAACAAGGAAAAGGCAGGGGGGGTAAGGAAGTTACTTCCATTGGTAGATCTTACAGCAGTTCATAAATCATATTAGTAATGGTATAATAATAAACAAGATAAAGCACACAACTATATTTCGAAAGACATTAAAATATTATCACAAACAAGAAAAGGGCTGGGCAGGGAAGGAAACTACTTCCATGAGAGAACTTACAAAGTTTTTAAAATGTATGTAGTTGAGGACAAGCTAATTAGTTCATAAAAACAATTAAGGGTCTGTTTGGTTGTGCTGTGAACTGTAAAAAAAGTTGATGTGGGATGTGAGCTGTAAAAAAAACTGTTGTGGCCTGTGAGTTGTTAAAAAGCTAAAAACTGTTTGGTGGAAACCACTAAAAGCCGTTAAAAGTTTTTCGATATATGTTTTCACAGTTCCATCCGAAAGCCACAAAAAGCAGGTCCAGGGGTGCTTTCAGTTTTGCACTGCGAGAAAGTCGGCTTTTAGAAAAAGCTGCTTCCTGGATCCAACCCTTTGGTTTGGCTTTTGGCTTTTAGGGGGCAAAAGCCAAACCAAACACACCCTAAACAAAGTAATTAGCAACGGATCTTCAAATAAGTGATTTCCTGTTGTGTGTCAGTTCAGATAGATGGTGTTTCTGGCCCCCGTAAGGAGTTTCCTGTATCTGAATGGGAAGGAGCTGGTGGACGAATTGGCCAGGCTGTGTATCGATGGAGACAGCAATTGCAGCGAGGAGGACATGGAGGCAAGGGTGCCACTTCCCTGGGACCTGCTCCAGCCAGTGATGAGGGTTCTTGGCCACTGCTTGCTTGCACCGCTGAACCTGGCCGAGGTGCATGATGCTGCAGCAGAAGCAGTGAGGGTTGTTTATGCTCGTGCGTGCCACGACCTTGTGCCACAGGCAATCTTAGCAGCCCGAAGCTTGATCGAGCTTGACAAGAGTACACGAAAGGTTGCAAAGGCAGCGGCAGTGGTGGCTTCTGGGCAAATTGTCACAGTTGGCACTGCTGGAAGCAACACATCAAGCTCTAGGCCAAGTTCGAAGCTATCGGGCCTTTCTTTAGACACACTACCATAAAAACTTGCATAGTTCAGATAGAGGGTTCCAAAATACTCCCTCCAGACACAAATAAATGATTTTTGGACGTTCACACCATCTTCAAAACTCAAGTTTCACTAGGACTTTTTTATCACAAGATAATCATAAAACAGAGCCAAAGAGTAATCTTACAAAACTACATTTCAAGACAAATCTACTCATGCCATTTTTAACTATCCGAACTCAACCCATAGAAAGTAGAACGCAACCAAAGATCATAACGGCTGATTTAAGAGAATCCAAAACATTACTAATTTGTGACAAGAGAAAACACATGCTATATAGAATGGAACAGAGGTTGCATATCAATAGTGGTAGCTGTTATCTTCTTGCTAGTAGTAGGACCTTAAACTTGCAGCTTAAACTTTGAAACACATGATCATGTACTACCTTTATTAGGATAATATGATGAGCTTTTAACCTTTCCTTTCGTCTTGCACAATCTGGTGTATGTTATAATCAGGTTATAGGATTTCCATTATTGGGACAAACTACATTTTCTTAGAATACTATACTAACAATCATGAAAAGCAAAACAGTGGAAAATTCAAATTATACTGGGGCAGACACACAGAAATGGAAAATGCAGACAATGCTACTGCCACTTAACAGAATGCAATGGCTTATATAAGTTATACCCCGAGGTTTTATTGTTATAAAACCCCAAACGGGCTACACGTTGTGTAGACAGGGAAATGCACTTTATTCCATATGTAGGCAGTAATAGCGATACAGAAATGGAAATCTATTACAATGTAAGAATTTATAGTATTTTGAAGACTATAAGGGACATAAAGCTAGTCATATTCATATGTTTCATATGAGACCATCTGTTATGAATGACAATTAGCAAATGCACATACAAAAAATAGAAGATACTGTAAATGTCGCTCAAGCATGCAAAATAAGCATGAATTGAAGAGGATCAGAAACCTTGGTAGACTGCACATCTGCCTCTCTGCTCCTCTTTCTGTGGTTATGCATGTCAGGCGAGCGGGTTCGTCTTAGAGAATGTGATTTATGAAAAGCCTTTTCATCTGCATGTGATTTGTGAAAATCCTTTTCATCCACATGAGAAACATTGGCTACAACGCTTCTAAGAGGAACTGCTTCTGATTGACCTCGATCAATTGTTCCCCAATCTCTTTTTTGATGACCCCAATCTCTTTTTTTATGAGTCACCACTGTCTTCTGGGTTTCAGCTTCAGGTTCATGATTAACTTGCATGCTGCTTGTCACACTGTGAACAGGCAATCCTCTGGCAGCACTGTGAGTGCTTTTAACATCATCCTTAGAAGAGGCAGATTTAGCATGAACATAAAGGTGCAGATTTGAGGACAGATGGTCCCATAACCTGCAAAATTGTACATAGATTCATGGCGTTGTCAGAGAAAATGCATGGCACATGAAAAGAAAATGAAACAGGACAGTTTCAGGTGAACGAAGATAACCAGGATACAAATGCATCATTGTCATCGCCTAAAAAAACCTGTAGCTCCTTTGCAGCCTCATCCTTGCGTCTCCCATTCCTTAGCAACACTACAACATACTCCTGAGCAACAAGATATAGATAGATCAGCAATAATGATGGGTTATGGGTTTGCTACATCGAGAAAAGAACAGGCATAATACCAATTACCAACAATATAAATTGTACATCACAATATTGAAAACTGAAAGAAAGCAACCAAGTACTTTAACCTCCACTCCGGACACACCAGAGGTGTTGATAGGTGCGCAACAATACAAAGTCACTTCCCTCGAGAACATAGAGTAGCTGATTGCATAGGCAGCCAAATGCCAGCTATCCCCACTACACAATCCAATATATAAAACGTGGAGTGGGGTAGGGGATCGTGTGCCTCCAATCTCCGGAGCACATAACCCACGCTAAACCCCATAACATGCCCACAGCACACGATACTAAAGAAAGGCAATACCAAATGCGCGATTCGAAACGCGATTCCGCAAAATCCAGAGAGCCGCGCACCGTCCGCTATAGAACCGCATTCCACAGATGGCATGTGCGACGCTAGGGTTTTAGCAACGGATCGGGTATCGTGCCGCGGTGTGGGAAAGGGAAGCGGGGCGCTCACGGCAAGGGTGTCGTCGGAGTAGTCGCCCATGAGCTCCCTGAGCTTCTCCTTGACGCGGTCCTGCAGCATCGTCACCCCCTCGCCGGTAAAGTTCGCCTTGAACGTCCGATCCTCGCCGCCGTCCATGGGAAACCCTAGCGCCGCCGCTCCTCTCGCCCCAGCCACAGCACCAACAGTTTGAGGCGGCGAACGTGGCCGCGTCCTACGGGGCGGAAGCGGCGGGGAGGGAGGGTGGTGAGGGCGGCGGGGGAAGGGCCGCGCCCGAACGCGAGCGGCGTTGGGGTCTGGTCTCTCTGCAGTCTGGACCGTCGCGGGGACGGTCGATTGTGCGGTGCGGTGCGGTGCGGCCGTGCGGCCGCGCGCGTGTTAGTAGTACTTGGTTGCTTTGCGCCTTCGCTGAGGTTCTCTCGTGCGGTGCGATTTTGGGCCTGATACTGGACAAACTGATGCAGCTACACCAATCATGGGCCACTAACCCGATCCAATTGGCTCGAGAAAACTTAAGGTCGTTTGATTCCTTTAGACTTTACCGCGCGGTTTTCCCTCAATTTCTTCTCATAAGTCATTTTTTTCGTCACATCATTAACATATTATTCTCTACTTTTTCATCTTCCACAGCGGTTTCCTCTATATTCTCTCTCTATACCCAACTACAACTATAAAATATCATTATCCAACCATATTTATCATCTATTACCATTTTTATTCACCTATTAAAAAACAATTGTACAAATTTACAGTTGAAGGGGGACGGCAAACTCACGCTGGCTGCCGCGTGTTCCTGTTCACATCTGCTGCGTGGAGGGCCTTGTAGAGGACGCTGTTGCAGCCGTAGGGGGCTTATGTAGCCGCCAGATCGAGGGGAGGGGGCGGCCCGGCGGACGCGACTGCGGACAACCTTAGACTGTCCGTACCGGTTACCCCTAAATTTTTCCCTATATATCACTTTTTGCGTCACATCATCAATATTTCACCTCCTACTTTTTCATCTCCCGCAACGGTTTCCACTATTTTCTCTCCCTATATCCCGCTACAATCATAAAATATTATTTCATATACTACTTTTTATCCACTATCAATATTTCTTCTACTAACAATTAGAGTCGGACCCACAACACAATAGAAGGGGGGAGACGAGCACACGCTGGATCCAGCGGGAGAGAGAAGAGGAGGGCGCGTGTGGCAGCGGTAGGGGGCACCGTAGGGGGCAGCGCTGCGGCGTATAGGGGGTGTTTGTTGCTGATAGTCGCCTAGAGGGGGGTGAATAGGGCGAAACTGAAATTTACAAATATAAACACAACTACAAGCCGGGTTAGCGTTAGAAATATAAACGAGTCCGCGAGAGAGGGCGCAAAACAAATCCCAAGCGAATAAGCAAGTGAGACACGGAGATTTGTTTTACCGAGGTTCGGTTCTTGCAAACCTACTCCCCGTTGAGGAGGCCACAAAGGCCGGGTCTCTTTCAACACTTCCCTCTCTCAAACGATCCCTCGAACCGAGTGAGCTTCTTTTCTCAAATCAAAGCTGGGAACAAAACTTCCCCGCAAGGGCCACCACACAATTGGTGCCTCTTGCCTTGATTACAATGGAGTTGTGATCTCAAGAACAAGTGAGAAAGAAAAGAAGCAATCCAAGCGCAAGAGCTCAAATGAACACGGCAAATCACTCTCACTAGTCACTAGGGTTTTGTGTGGAATTGGAGAGGATTTGATCTCTTTGAATGTGTCTAGAATTGAATGCCTAGCTCTTGTAGTAGTTGAGAAGTGGAAAACTTGGATACAATGAATGGTGGGGTGGTTGGGGTATTTATAGCCCCAACCACCAAAAGTGGTCGTTGGAAGGTTGTCTGTTCGATGGCGCACCGGACAGTCCGGTGCACACCGGACAGTCCGGTGCCCCTGCCACGTCATCACTGCCGTTGGATTCTAGCCGTTGGAGCTTCTGACTTGTGGGCCCGCCTGGGTGTCCGGTGCACACCGGACATGTACTGTTTGATGTCCGGTGCACTGGTATGGGCGTGCCTGACGTCTGCGCGCGCTGCGCGCGCATTAAATGCACCGCAGGAAGCCGTTGCTCCGCTGGCACACCGGACAGTCCGGTGCACACCGGACAGTCCGGTGAATTTTAGCGGAGCGACTGCCGCGCGAACCCGAGGCTGACGAGTTCCGAAGACCGCGCTTCCTTGGAGCACCGGACATGTCCGGTGCACACCGGACAGTCCGGTGAATTATAGCGCGCCGGCTTCCAAGAAATCCCGAGGGCGAGGAGTTTGAGTTGGTGTCCTCTGGGCGCACCGGACACTGTCCGGTGCACACCGGACAGTCCGGTGCCTCCAGCCAGAGGTGCCCTCGGTTGCCTTATTGCTCCTTTGTTGAATCCAACACTTGGTCTTTTTATTGACTGAATGTGAACCTTTAACACCTGTATAATCTATACACTTGGGCAAACTAGTTAGTCCAAAGATTTGCGTTGGGCAATTCAACCATCAAAATTATTTGGGAACTAGGTGAAAGCCTAATTCCCTTTCAATCTCCCCCTTTTTGGTGATTGATGCCAACACAAACCAAAGCAAATATAGAAGTGCATAATTGAACTAGTTTGCATAATGTAAGTGTAAAGGTTGCTTGGAATTCAGCCAATATAACTACTTAAAAGATATGCATGGAATGTTTCTTTCTTATTTAGCATTTTGGACCACGTTTGCACCACATGTTTTGTTTTTGCAAATCCTTTTGTAAATTCATTTCAAAGATCTTTTGCAAATAGTCAAAGGTAAATGAATAAGAGTTTGCAAAAGCATTTTCAAGATTTGAAATTTTCTCCCCCTGTTTCAAATGCTTTTCCTTTGACTAAACAAAACTCCCCCTAAAAGAGATCCACCTCTTAGTGTTCAAGAGGGTTTTGATATACCATTTTTGAAATACTACTTTCTCCCCCTTTTGAACACAATAGGATACCCATTGATAAATACTTTTGGAAAGCACTAAGTTTTTTGAAATTGGTGGTGGTGCGGTCCTTTTGCTTTGGGCTCATTTCTCCCCCTTTTTGGCATGAATCGCCAAAAACGGAATCATTAGAGCCCTCGAAGTAATTTCTTCCCCTTTGGGCATAAGTAAATGAGTTAAGATTATACCAAAGACGAAGTCCTTTTCTTTGATGCTTATTTCTCCCCCAAAGAATAGAGAGATGGTTGGAGTGATGGCGAAGGATGAGTTACGGAGTGGAAGCCTTTGTCTTCGCCGAAGACTCCAATTCCCTTTCAATATACCTATGACTTGGTTTGAAATAGACTTGAAAACACATTAGTCATAGCATATAAAAGAGATATGATCAAAGGTATTCAAATGAGCTATGTGTGCAAGCTAGCAAAAGAAATTTCTAGAATCAAGAATATTGAGCTCATGCCTAAGTCTGGTAAAAGATTGTTCATCAAGTGGCTTGGTAAAGATATCGGCTAATTGATCTTTAGTATTAATGTAAGAAATCTCGATATCCCCCTTTTGTTGGTGATCCCTAAGAAAATGATACCGAATGGCTATGTGCTTAGTGCGGCTATGCTCGACGGGATTGTCGGCCATTTTGATTGCACTCTCATTATCACATAGCAAAGGGACTTTGGTTAATTTGTAACCGTAGTCCCGCAGGGTTTGCCTCATCCAAAGCAATTGCGCGCAACAATGTCCTGCGGCAATGTACTCGGCTTCGGCGGTGGAAAGAGCGACCGAATTTTGCTTCTTTGAAGCCCAAGACACCAAGGATCTTCCCAAGAACTGGCAAGTCCCTGATGTGCTCTTCCTATTAATTTTGCACCCCGCCCAATCGGCATCCGAATAACCAATCAAAGCCCAAACTTAGGTGTGTAAGCCAAATATCTCAAGATTCGTTTTACGGCCGTAAGGTGGGATTCCTTAGGGTCGGATTGGAATCTTGCACACATGCATACGGAAAGCATAATGTCCGGTCGAGATGCACATAAATAAAGCAATGAACCAATCATCGACCGGTATACCTTTTGATCCACGGACTTACCTCCCATGTCGAGGTCGAGATGCCCATTTGTTCCCATGGGTGTCTTGATGGGCTTGGCATCCTTCATTCCAAACTTGGTTAGAATGTCTTGAGTGTACTTCGTTTGGCTAATGAAGGTGCCCTCTTGGAGTTGCTTGACTTGGAATCCTAGAAAATACTTCAACTCCCCCATCATCGACATCTCGAATTTCTGTGTCATGATCCTACTAAACTCTTCACATGTAGACTCGTTAGTAGACCCAAATATAATATCATCAACATAAATTTGGCATACAAACAAGTCATTTTCAAGAGTTTTAGTAAAGAGTGTAGGATCGGCCTTGCCGACTTTGAAGCCATTAGCAATAAGGAAATCTCTAAGGCATTCATACCATGATCTTGGGGCTTGCTTGAGCCCATAAAGCGCCTTAGAGAGCCTATAAACATGGTTAGGATACTCACTGTCTTCAAAGCCGGGAGGTTGCTCAACATAGACCTCTTCCTTGATCGGTCCGTTAAGGAAGGCACTTTTCACGTCCATTTGATAGAGCTTAAAGCCATGGTAAGTAGCATAGGCCAATAATATGCGAATTGACTCAAGCCTAGCTACGGGTGCATAGGTTTCACCGAAATCCAAACCTTCGACTTGTGAATACCCTTTGGCCACGAGTCGAGCTTTGTTCCTTGTCACCACACCATGCTCATCTTGCTTGTTGCGGAAGACCCATTTGGTTCCTACAACATTTTGGTTAGGACGTGGAACTAAATGCCATACCTCGTTCCTTGTGAAATTGTTGAGCTCCTCTTGCATCGCCACCACCCAATCCGAATCTTGGAGAGCTTCCTCTACTCTGTGTGGCTCAATAGAGGAAACAAAAGAGTAATGTTCACAAAAATGAGCAACCCGAGATCTAGTAGTTACCCCCTTATGAATGTCTCCGAGGATAGTGTCGACAGGGTGATCTCGTTGTATTGCTTGGTGGACTCTTGGGTGTGGCGGCCTTGGTTCTTCCTCATCCTCCTTTTCTTGATTATTTTCATCTCCCCCTTGATCATTGCCATTATCTTGAGGTGGCTCATCTTCTTGATTTTGCCCTTCATCAACTTGAGCCTCATCCTCATTTTGAGTTGGTGGAGATGCTTGCATGGAGGAGGACGGTTGATCTTGTGCCTGTGGAGGCTCTTCGGATTCCTTAGGACACACATCCCCAATGGACATGTTCCTTAGTGCTATGTATGGAGCCTGTTCTTCACCTATCTCATCAAGATCAACTTGCTCTACTTGAGAGCCGTTAGTTTCATCAAACACAACGTCACATGAGACTTCAACTAGTCCAGTGGACTTGTTAAAGACTCTATATGCCCTTGTGTTTGAGTCATATCCTAGTAAAAAGCCTTCTACAGTTTTAGATGCAAATTTAGATTTTCTACCTCTTTTAACAAGAATAAAGCATTTGCTACCAAAAACTCTAAAGTATGAAATGTTGGGCTTTTTACCGGTTAGGAGTTCATATGATGTCTTCTTGAGGATTCGGTGAAGATATAACCGGTCGATGGCGTAGCAGGCGGTGTTGACCGCTTCGGCCCAAAACCGGTCCGGTGTCTTGTACTCATCAAGCATGGTTCTTGCCATGTCCAATAGAGTTCGATTCTTTCTCTCCACTACACCATTTTGTTGTGGCGTGTAGGGAGAGGAGAACTCATGCTTGATGCCCTCCTCCTCAAGGAAGCCTTCAATTTGTGAGTTCTTGAACTCCGTCCCGTTGTCGCTTCTTATCTTCTTGATCCTTAAGCCGAACTCATTTTGAGCCCGTCTCAAGAATCCCTTTAAGGTCTCTTGGGTTTGAGATTTTTCCTGTAAAAAGAATACCCAAGTGAAGCGAGAATAATCATCCACAATAACAAGACAATACTTACTCCCGCCGATGCTTATGTAAGCAATCGGGCCGAATAGATCCATGTGGAGTAGCTCAAGCGGCCTGTCGGTCGTCATGATGTTCTTGTGTGGATGATGGACTCCAACTTGCTTCCCTGCCTGGCATGCGCTATAAATCCTGTCTTTCTCAAAATGAACATTTGTTAATCCTAAAATGTGCTCTCCCTTTAGAAGCTTATGAAGATTCTTCATCCCAACATGGGCTAGTCGGCGGTGCCAGAGCCAACCCATGTTAGTCTTAGCAATTAAGCATGTGTCAAGTTCAGCTCTATCAAAATCTACTAAGTATAGCTGACCCTCTAACACACCCTTAAATGCTATTGAATCATCACTTCTTCTAAAGACAGTGACATCTACATCAGTAAAAAGACAGTTGTAGCCCATTTGACATAATTGAGAAACAGAAAGCAAGTTGTAATCTAAAGAATCAACAAGAAAAACATTGGAAATAGTATGGTCAGGTGATATAGCAATTTTACCCAAACCTTTGACCAAACCTTGATTTCCATCCCCGAATGTGATAGCTCGTTGGGAATCTTGGTTTTTCTCATATGAGGAGAACATCCTTTTCTCCCCGGTCATGTGGTTTGTGCACCCGCTGTCGAGTATCCAACTTGAGCCCCCGGATGCATAAACCTACAAAACAATTTTAGTTCTTGACTTTAGGTACCCAAACGGTTTTGGGTCCTTTGGCATTAGAAACAAGAACTTTGGGTACCCAAACACAAGTCTTGGAGCCCTTGTGTTTGCCCCCAACAAATTTGGCAACTACCTTGCCGGATTTGCTAGTAAGCACATAAGATGCATCAAAAGTTTTAAATGAAATGGCATGATCATTTGATGCATTAGGAATTTTCTTCTTAGGCAACTTAGCATGGGTTGGTTGCCTAGAACTAGATGTCTCACCCTTAAACATAAAAGCATGATTAGGGCCAGAGTGAGACTTCCTAGAATGAATCTTCCTAATTTTGCTCTCAGGATATCCGGCAGGGTATAAAATGTAACCTTCGTTATCCTGAGGCATGGGAGCTTTGCCCTTAACAAAGTTAGACAAGTTCTTAGGAGGGGCATTGAGTTTGACATTGTCTCCCCTTTGGAAGCCAATGCCATCCTTGATGCCAGGGCGTCTCCCATTATAAAGCATGCTACGAGCAAATTTAAATTTCTCATTTTCTAAGTTGTGCTCGACAATTTTAGCATCTAGTTTAGCTATATGATCATTTTGTTGCTTAATTAAAATCATGTGATCATGAATAGCATCAATATCAACATTTCTACACCTAGTACAAATAGATACATGCTCAACAATAGATGTAGAAGGTTTGCAAGATTTTAATTCTACAACCTTAGCATGCAACATCTCATTTTTAGTTCTAAGGTCAGAAATTGTAACATTGCAAACATCTAGTTCTTTAGCCTTAGTAATCAATTTTTCATTTTCTACTCTAAGGCTAGCAAGAGATACATTCAATTCATCAATCTTAGCAAGCAAGTCAACATTATCATTTCTAAGATTGGGAATTGAAACCTTACAAGCATGTGAATCAACCTTAGCATTTAAAATAGCATTTTCATTCCTAAGGTTGTCAATCATCTCACGGCAAGTGCTTAGCTCACTAGATAATTTTTCACATTTTTCTACTTCTAGAGCATAAGCCTTTTTAACCTTAACATGTTTTTTGTTTTCTTTAATTAGACAATCTTCTTGGGAATCCAAAAGGTCATCCTTTTCATGAATAGCACTAACCAATTCATTTAATTTTTCTTTTTGAGCTATGTTAAGGTTGGCAAAAAGGGAACGCAAATTATCTTCCTCATCACTAGCATTGTCATCACTAGAGGATTCATATTTAGTGGAGGATTTAGATTTAACCTTCTTTTTGCCGTCCTTTGCCATGAGGCATTTGTGGCCGACGTTGGGGAAGAGAAGTCCCTTGGTGACGGCGATGTTGGCGGCGTCCTCGTCGTCGGAGGAGTCGCTTGAGCTTTCGTCGGAGTCCCATTCCCGACAAACATGGGCATCGCCGCCCTTCTTCTTGTAGTATCTTTTCTTCTCCTTTCGCCTCCCCTTCTTATCGTCACCTCGGTCACTGTCACTAGATATAGGACATTTAGCAATAAAATGACCGGGCTTACCACACTTGTAGCAAACCTTCTTGGAGCGGGACTTGTAGTCTTTCCCCCTCCTTTGTTTGAGGATTTGGCGGAAGCTCTTGATGACGAGCGCCATCTCCTCATTGTCAAGCTTGGAGGCGTCTATTGGTTGTCGACTTGGTGTAGACTCCTCCTTCTTCTCCTCCGTTGCCTTGAATGCAACGGGTTGGGCTTCGGATGAGTCGCCAAGCTCGTTGATCTTCCTCGAGCCTTCTATCATGCACTCAAAACTTACAAAATGCCCGATAACTTCCTCGGGGGTCATTTTAGTATATCTAGGATTACCACGAATCAATTGAACTTGAGTGGGATTAAGAAAAATGAGAGATCTTAAAATAACATTTACCACTTCGTGATCGTCCCACTTCTTGCTCCCGAGGTTGCGAACTTGGTTCACCAAAGTCTTGAGCCGGTTGTACATGTGTTGTGGCTCCTCTCCTTTGTGAAGCCGGAACCGACCGAGCTCCCCCTCGATCGTTTCCCGCTTGGTGATCTTGGTGAGCTCGTCTCCCTCATGCGCAGTTTTGAGTACATCCCAAATCTCCTTGGCGCTCTTCAACCCTTGTACTTTGTTATACTCCTCTCTACTTAGAGAGGCGAGGAGTATTGTTGTTGCTTGAGAGTTGAAGTGCTCGATTTGGGCCACCACATCCTCATCATAGTCCTCATCCCCTACGGATGGTACCTGCGCGCCAAACTCAACAACATCCCATATGCTTTTGTGGAGCGAGGTTAGATGAAATCGCATTAAATCGCTCCACCTAGCGTAATCTTCACCATCAAAAGTTGGTGGTTTGCCTAATGGGACGGAAAGTAAAGATGTATGTTTGGAAATGCGAGGGTAGCGTAGGGGGATCTTACTATACTTCTTGCGCTCTTGGCGCTTAGAAGTGACGGAGGGTGCATCGGAGTCGGAGGTCGATGTTGATGAAGTGTCGGTCTCGTAGTAGACCACCTTCCTCATCCTCTTGTGCTTGTCGCCTTTCCGATGCGGCTTGTGGGAAGAAGATTTTTCCTTCTTCTCTTTGTGGTGAGAAGAAGATTTCTTCTCCTTCCCTTTGTTGGAGGAGCTCTTCTTCTTCTCCCTCCTTTTGGTGCGGGACTCTTCCGATGAAGTGCTCCCGTGGCTTGTAGTGGGCTTTTCGCCGGTCTCCATCTCCTTCTTGGCGTGATCTCCCGACATCACTTCGAGCGGTTAGGCTCTAATGAAGCACCGGGCTCTGATACCAATTGATAGTCGCCTAGAGGGGGGGGGGGGGGTGAATAGGGCGAAACTGAAATTTACAAATATAAACACAACTACAAGCCGGGTTAGCGTTAGAAATATAAACGAGTCCGCGAGAGAGGGCGCAAAACAAATCCCAAGCGAATAAGCAAGTGAGACACAGAGATTTGTTTTACCGAGGTTCGGTTCTTGCAAACCTACTCCCCGTTGAGGAGGCCACAAAGGCCGGGTCTCTTTCAACCCTTCCCTCTCTCAAACGATCCCTCGGACCGAGTGAGCTTCTTTTCTCAAATCAAAGCTGGGAACAAAACTTCCCCGCAAGGGCCACCACACAATTGGTGCCTCTTGCCTTGATTACAATGGAGTTGTGATCTCAAGAACAAGTGAGAAAGAAAAGAAGCAATCCAAGCGCAAGAGCTCAAATGAACACGGCAAATCACTCTCACTAGTCACTAGGGTTTTGTGTGGAATTGGAGAGGATTTGATCTCTTTGAATGTGTCTAGAATTGAATGCCTAGCTCTTGTAGTAGTTGAGAAGTGGAAAACTTGGATACAATGAATGGTGGGGTGGTTGGGGTATTTATAGCCCCAACCACCAAAAGTGGTCGTTGGAAGGCTGTCTGTTCGATGGCGCACCGGACAGTCCGGTGCACACCGGACAGTCCGGTGCCCCTGCCACGTCATCACTGCCGTTGGATTCTAGCCGTTGGAGCTTCTGACTTGTGGGCCCGCCTGGGTGTCCAGTGCACACCGGACATGTACTGTTTGATGTCCGGTGCACTGGTATGGGTGTGCCTGACGTCTGCGCGCGCTGCGCGCGCATTAAATGCACCGCAGGGAGCCGTTGGCGCCGCAGGGAGCCGTTGCTCCGCTGGCACACCGGACAGTCCGGTGCACACCGGACAGTCCGGTGAATTTTAGCGGAGCGGCTGCCGCGCGAACCCGAGGCTGACGAGTTCCGAAGACCGCGCTTCCTTGGAGCACCGGACATGTCCGGTGCACACCGGACAGTCCGGTGAATTATAGCGCGCCGGCTTCCAAGAAATCCCGAGGGCGAGGAGTTTGAGTTGGTGTCCTCTGGGCGCACCGGACACTGTCCGGTGCACACCGGACAGTCCGGTGCCTCCAGCCAGAGGTGCCCTCGGTTGCCTTATTGCTCCTTTGTTGAATCCAACACTTGGTCTTTTTATTGACTGAATGTGAACCTTTAACACCTGTATAATCTATACACTTGGGCAAACTAGTTAGTCCAAAGATTTGCGTTGGGCAATTCAACCATCAAAATTATTTGGGAACTAGGTGAAAGCCTAATTCCCTTTCAGTTGCCTCTACGCGAGGGGATGGGGGAGCGGCTACGGGAGCCGCTGCAGACAGTCTTAGGCTATGCGGAGCGCATCCCGCCAAGCACCCCTCCCCTTGGTTCAGCGTGTGCAGAGTGACGCTACAAGCTGCAGCGCTCACCGTTTATATTTGCTACAGTGCAAGCGTGATATACAATGACCCGCCAGAAGTAGGGTACCGGCAGACGCTCCTCTTGCGTGGTTTTGTATACACGTGAGTATTTATTAGATAGAGAAAAATCGGTAGTATATGAAAAGTAGGTATAGGAGATAATATTTTATGGTTGTAGTGGGATATAGGGGTAAAATATAGGGGAAACTGATGCGGGAGATAAAAAGTAGAGGATGGGAAGTTAATAATGTGACGCAAAAAATGATATAAAGGGAAAAAAATATAGTAAACCGCTACGGATAGTTTTAGTCTACCCGAATAAAGTTTAGTTAAAAGACTAAAGTTTAGTTTCTGTTTAGTTTTAAAGACTAAAAATATTTATAACATATTAAATAAATCATAAGAGAACTAAAATATCCCTTAGCATTCTACCGCTATTAGTGCAACTGAAATAAAGAAGAGGCAAAACGTGGAATTTATATGGTTTAGTCTCTTTTAGTTACTCATTGAGGGACTAGAGACTAAAACAGTTTAGTTCATGTTTTAATCCTACCATTTGGCATTTTAAGACTAAATGAGACTAAAAATGGAGGGACTAATCTTTAATCTTTTAAACCAAACGCAACCTTAATCCCACCAGACCAGTATAAAAGACGGGTATGAGCCACTCTCTTTGTTCCACATTATTATTATTCGTTTTAGCTTTTATTTTTATGTATCTAAATAAATTACAACAAATATAAACACATATATAAAACATATGTATCAAATATTATATGAATCTATTAATGGTCTAAAACGAATAATATTTTGAAACGAATAGAGTATAATTTTTGACGTACAATAACGAGGGCTCGGGCCATAATTTTTGGCCCCAAACTTTGGCCGAGCAATGGATTGGCACAGGCAGCCTTCGACAATATCCAAACGTAGCGATGATGGCATACAGCCAGTTCAGTCGGCACTGGCAAAGAAGATTTTCAGTGACTAATAATGGCTGTGGCAAAGAAGATTTCTCGTGCCACGGCCGCGTTACTGGAATTAGGTTTTTGGCCTTTTATTTTTTACATGTTAAAACTTTCATAATTTTAAATAATTATTTAGAATTAAAATATTATAAAAATGTGTGCATGTCGCCCTTCCGCTGGACGCTTATCTGTCGTCTTGTCGAGGGGCGGAAGACCCTCACCTCTAGACTCCTATTTGCCGTTATCGGATATGATGCCTACCTAATAGTTTATGTGTAAAATTATAACAGAAAAATGTTTAACGTTGCAGGTTTGATCCTTCCTCAGCAGAAAAAAAATCTAAAAATAGGTCGTTGCTTCTAGAGTTCTAGTCAACATAACTCGTGCTCAATAAAATGATCTTACTATGAATATCTTGACCAAAATCATATTTTAGGGATATTTGGTTCCTCTGACTAAAATTTAGTTTGTGGCATATTAAATATTTGAATATTAATTATAAGTATTAAGTGTATGATTAATTAGATTCAATAATTTCCGTTGGGTGTGTCCTCTACAGCCGGTCAACAGAGACCGGATTAGGCTTAACCCAACTATCGTTCCTTTAATCGGGCCCTTAATCGGGAGGGCCCACGCTAACCTCGGTTGGAGCGCCCAGACACACGACGCTATATATATAGGACTAAGGGGTCGCAGGAAAGACTAAGGGCTTGTTTGGGACAAAGGGTAATAAAGGGGATTGAGGGGGCTATAATCCTCCACTATTCAAAATTAAGTAGTGAGGGATTCTAGCCCCCTCATTCCACTCCATTACCTTTGATCCCAAACAAGCCCTAACGCTAGTACCTCGCCCCAAAACCCTAGTCATCAGAGACCCCCATCGCCTAGGCGTCGGAGTGTTTGGAAACGCGACAACCTACAGCGGCTCGGATCCCGATGCCTGCTGCTTCTCTGCAGGGCGACGGTATGAAGATAGCAACAACAACAAAGGTGTGTTTTCTCGTTCCTCTCAGTAGATCAGTAGATCAGATCTACACGTCATCTAGGTTTTACTTTCAGTTATGGATTGGTATTTTAGGGACTTAAGAATCGATCCTAGACAGTATAGATTCTAACAATGGTATCAGAGCCGTCCTAAGAACCCTAGATCTCCTAATCCGCATCAGTTTTATGAGATCACAGAAAGGTCACAGTTCAATGTGATCGACTCATTTTTTTTGTTATCATCGATCACCCGAGAACAGAAAGATTAGAATAGACTGAAATAATTTTAGATCTCGAGTTAGGGTTTTGGCCACCGTCAGTCTCGACCAAACCCAAGAAATCCGAGATAGTAAAAAACAGATCGATGTTTTAGGGTTAGGGTTTTAATAACCTAACCCAAATCAGTTTTAAACTAGGTCAACAGAGATCACAGTAGCTCGTATTTTTTTAATTCACGGCCAAGAAACAGTCAATAAGAAACCGCGTACAGATTAAGTGTACAGAGCACTATCAATATAATCCTTGGACTGGTTTTTTTCAGTCAAAGGTACAGAACATCATCACAAAATAACAGAAATAACGCAAGGTCTCGGATCTACGTTTTATCAACTCATAACTCGATCCCGAATATTACATTAGATCCATCTCATACATTCATTCATACACAGTAAGGGATTCGAGTAAATGAGGACTAGATCCAAGTTTTAAAAGTTAAAGACAGTCAAGAGACAGACACCCAACCTGTCGTGCTCGGACTGCGGTCAGTTCCCGGCCGACAGCAGCTCACCCGCCCGAAGGGATGAGCTCGCTGCCGGCGAGGTCTGCGGTGCCCGTTTCACTGTGCATAGAGACGACCGAAAAGCCGCTAGCGCGTGCCTTACACTTGAGCGCGGTGGCTGCGATGCGCTGGCCACCAGAACGCGCTGAAGGAACGTGAAACAAGAGAGGGAGTAGAGAAGCTAACGGCTGGTTCTCCCTGGCAGCCGAGTAGCTGTGGGGCAGGTGGAGTAGAAATGAAGAAACAGAGAGAGAAGGGAAGTAAGAGCGGTCGGTCAGGAGCAATGCGGCTCGTTTGTTTTGTGGCGGCTGGGGAGGTGAGAAGAAATGAGCACTAGGGTTTTCAGCCTCTCCGAAATCCATGGCATTTATAGACCTTGCTACAGTACACGGGTGGATCTGGACCTTCAGATCGGCTCGACGGCCAGGATCTCGGCGGGTGGAAAGGGACTCGCCGTGGCTGAGCCAGATGCGCGGCCCAGGCCTAGGTTGCGGCCTGGGCGCGCGGCCGCCCGTCTAAGCAGGCCGAAAGGCCATGTGGGCTGAGCCTCACAGGCCGACCAGGGCCGAAATGGCTCCAATTTTTTTCTGGATTTTTTTTTCTATTTCCAGAAATCAGAAACAGTAAAAGAAAAAAATAGTACAGAAAAAAAACAGAAAATTTCATAAATATAAATTTTTCAGTTATAGAAAATTACAGACATATTTATGGACTATTTTATTCCGCTGCGTACTTTGGTACTTTTATTTATATATTTTTTATGCAATTCTGAGTTGATTATGAAACCAACGTGGAATAATTATTATTTGAATTGCATAGAATTCAGAAAATTTGTGGTAATTGAATATTTTAACCAACGTTAGATATTGTTACCACATTTTGAACAGAAGTATACATATTTTAGATCATCCAACGATGATTTTAGAATTTTAGAACCAGATTATTATTTGTTTTTCTATGCATTATTGTTTATTATGAAGCCTACGTGGATTAATTCTCTTTAAGTGCATAGAAATTCAGATTTTTTGTGGTGATTGAATATTTTGACCAACGTCGAATATTGTTGCCACATTTTATACAAGAATTAAGTTTTCTAGATCATCCAACGATGGTTTAGAATTTTAGAACAAGAATTTTTTGTAGATTAGACATGGTTATTATTTTGACGAACGTCGAATATTTAATTCATGTAAGTTCTATGTTTCAGTATTTACTTCAGATGTCCTAAATATTTTCTGTTTTACTTTGCAAAAGTGCACATATTAGCCTACTAGTTGGTCAGATAAGGTAGATTAAACCGCTATGTGGTATTTATTGTCACTTATGGCGGGAAAAGATTAAGATGATAACTACAGTGGATGAAATAGATTCCTCATTGTGGTTTGAGAAACCACTAAGCCTACAGTAGGCTCACCTTAGGATGACCTTAAGATGGCGCAGTACAACATCTATAAGGTCAACTGAAAAAGATCCAAGTGTAATGTACTTGATCACAATGAGAGTCTCATTCAGGATCCTATTGAGGGTGCTATTCCAGAATATGAGACATTTCATGATTAGTAAAACACCTGTCTAAATGGACAAGTGCTATATAGATCAACTCACGACACAGTGTGTCTAGGAGGAATGGTTGATAAGTCAAATAAGTGATTCTATCAATCTTCCCAAACTAAGAATCCTCAAACAGAACAAAACCTCTAAGAAAGGTTCAAGAATAAGATCAAACATGATCACGATGTTTTCTATATGCAACAATCAGACTGTTTCTCAGACCCTCCTGAGACCTGCCTCTATTGCAAGAAGACAGGGCATACAATAGAAAGCGTCCAGAATTCCTGCAATAGATGCTACAGAATGCCATTCCGTACAAACCTAAGGCTCCTAGAGGGCTGAAAAACAGTTACAGTGGTTAACGGAAAGCAAGCAGACACTTAACTTCAGTTTCGTGATTAGACAATCAGCACATCAACTATCACTTCGGTGACAGAGACTGTGTGTTATTCAGTTTTGATAATAAAGATGTTGGTCTCGCCATCTGACGAGACATGCTTTATTTATCTTCGCACAGTGGTGCTAGATACACCAGAAAACAAACTAGCCAACATCGACAGGAGTAAGAAAACAATGTGATGGAGAAACCTCGTCGAAATTATGGCACTATCGTTTGGGCCATATTTCGAGGGGGAGAAAAGAAGTCTCGTTAAGGGACGGATTCTCCATCACCTAGACTTGACAGACTTAGTGCAATGCAAAGATTGCATGCACAGTACGAGAGTGTTAGAAATTATCCATATAGATATATGTGGTCCTTTTCCAGTTAGGATAGTAGATGGGTTTTGACTTGTTCATAACCTTCACACATGACTACTCTCGCTACGATTATATTTACCCTTTTTTTAAGGGACATATCATAAGATTTAGACAAGTTTAAATAGTTCAATGCTGATGTAGAAAAACAACACGATTTGAACACAAAGATTGTCATATCAAATCGTGTGGGGGAGTACTGAGGGCACCATACTAAGTATGGACAGGTCCCAGGATCCTTTCGCGAGATTCATAAGTGAAAACAGTATTGTAGCTCAGTATTCAACACCTGGTGAACCGCAACAGAATGTGGTTGCCTAAAGGCGTAAGAAGAACAATGATGGACATGGTAATGAGTATGCTTAGCTACTCTAACTTACCATTGGGTTTTTGGATGGAGTTTTTAAAAACCGCTATGCAAATACTCAACAAAGTTCCTAGCAAATCAGTGGCTAAAACTCCATATGAGTTGTGAACTGGCAGAAAGCTCACGCTCAACTACTTCCACATATGGGTTGTCCAACAGAAGCTAGAATATTTAATCTCGGGCAGGAAAAGCTAGATGAGAGAACCACTAGCTACCATTTTATTGGCTATCCTGAGAGATCGAAGTGTTACAGATTCTACTGCCCAGGCAGACAAACCAAGTTTATAGAAACCAGACATGCCATTTTCCTAGAAGATGACATGATCAAGGGGAGTAAGGTACTCAGAGAGGTTGACCTTCAGGAAAGAGGACGTATGTTCCGATTCCGATGGTTGAAGAACCATACTTCTCGATACCCGCTGTGGTTCCACCAACGGTTGTAACGACTCGAGGTGAAACCCCTGCTGCAAATATTGTATCACCAAGTGCAACTACTACAGAGCAAGTCACTACACCTTCTGCACATTCTGGCTCTTCTGAGTCGGTTGCACAGGAGAGTTCACATGACAGTAGTAGTGTCACGCCAAGTGATGCACTAATGCAGGAGCCCCAGAACGAACCAGAACTAGAAACAAAGTTTATGAAGGTCTCAAAGGTCTAGACGATCTGCGATTCCTGATGATTATGGAGTTTACACAAGTGTAGACATAGAAAGCGATGAGATTTATATGTGTGAGGACATCGATGCAGAAGGTGATCCCACTACATATGAAATAGCTATGAGAAGCGCAAATTAGTGGGTCTAGAAGACCAAGCGTGACTCCAAAGGGAATATAGAAAGAGACAAGGACATGTGGCCAAGGCGTTCACACAGTGAGAAGGCATTGACTACCATGAAACCTTCTCACTTGTCCTAACAAAAGATTAATTTCGGATCATTATGGCACTAGTGGCTCATTTGATCTAGAGCTCCATAAGATGAATGTAATGACAACATCACTAAATGGAGAGTTAACAGAAAACGTGTTCATGGCACAACCAAAGGGTTTTGTCATGAGCAGTAAAAAAACAAGGGATGTCACTTATGGAGGTCCATTTAAGGATTAAAACATTTCTCCAGACAGTGGTACATCAAATCTGATCAGACTATCAGAAAGTTTTGGTTTCGAGGAAAACGAGGAAGACAATTGCATTTATGCGAAGTCTAAGGAAAGTATATCTTCCTTGTTCTGTATGTCGATGGCATATTTTTTAGCTAGTAGTGATAAAGATCTACTAGCGGAAACAGAAAGTTTTCGTTCCTCGAACTTCGATATAAAAAACATAGGAGAAGCCTCTTACGTTTTAAAATAGAATTTCACAGAGATAGACATAATGAAGTATTAGAACTCTCACAGAAGTCATACATAGAAAAGTACTAAAGAAGTACAGTATGCATCAGTGTAAGGCCGCGCCTGCGCCAAAAGTCAAGGGTGATAAGTTTGGGAATCATCAGTGTCCCCAGATTCAGTGTCAGAAAGATCAGATAAAGTCAGTACCATATGCTTCTACTATCAGAAGCATTTTGTATGCTCAAATATATATTTGCCCTGACTTAGAATTCACTACCGGGATGCTTGGGAGATATCAGATCAACCCAAGCATAGAACACTGTTAGGCAGTTAAGAAGGCTCTAATGTACCTCCAAGGTACGAAAATGGCCTCATGCTAACAAACAGAAGATCTAGTTCCCTATTTCGAGGTATAAATTTACTATATCTGGGGGAGTTATTTCTTATAAAAGTTGCAAACAGACAGCGAGAGCATCGTCGACAATGCACACTGAGTTTGTAACCATGCATGAGGCAAATGGGTAGGCAATAAAGATAAAGAAATTTGTACCCGGATTAAGAGTGGTTGATAGCATAGAGCGACCACAGAGAATTTACTGCGATAATGAGCCAGCGGTACCGTACTCCCATAACAGCAAGTCATGTGGCGCTACCAAGTTCATTGACTTTTAGTATTATGTTGTTAAGGAGTAGATTCAGGATCAAACCATAAAAGATGAGCATAACAGAAGATAGCAGATGCTAGCAGATCCGCTCACAAAAGGTCTTCCACCCAGCGTGTTTAGTAAGCACGCAGCCGACATGGGTTTAAGGGAGTACATATGATCTTGAATCAAAGGGGCTACAGATTGCAACCAAATAAAGTCTCTTTTCGTTCTGAAGCAGGCGAGCAAGTTGTAGTCAATGAGTGCGATGATACTTAATCGGTTATTGTCACACATTGGTCTCTATGTGTAAACTTGTTGAGGGATGGAATCCAGAAAAGTTGAGTACAAGGAATGTAGAGAACAAAGGGGAGATTGTTGGGTGTGTCCTCTACAGCCGGTCAATAGAGACCGGATTAGGCTTAACCCAACTATCGCTCCTTTAATCGGGCCCTTGATCGGGAGGGCCCACGCTAACCTCGGTTGGAGCCCCCAGACACACGACGCTATATATATATAGGACTAAGGGGTCGCAGGAAAGACTAACGCTAGTACCTCGCCCCAAAACCCTAGTCCTCAGAGACCCCCATCGCCTAGGCGTCATAGTGTTTGGAAACGCGACAACCTACAGCGGCTCGGATCCCGATGCCTGCTGCTTCTCTGCAGGGCGACAGTATGAAGATAGCAACAACAACAAAGGTGTGTTTTCCCGTTCCTCTCAGTAGATCAGTAGATCAGATCTACACGTCATCTAGGTTTTACTTTCAGTTATGGATTGGTATTCTAGGGACTTAAGAATCGATCCTAGACAGTATAGATTCTAACAATGGTATCAGAGCCGTCCTAAGAACCCTAGATCTCCTAATCCGCATCAGTTTTATGAGATCACAGAAAGGTCACAGTTCAATGTGATCGACTCATTTTTTTATTATCATCGATCACCCGAGAACAGAAAGATTAGAATAGACTGAAATAATTTTAGATCTCGAGTTAGGGTTTTGGCCACTGTCAGAGACTGTCTCGACCAAACCCAAGAAATCCGAGATAGTAAAAAACAGATCGATGTTTTAGGGTTAGGGTTTTAATAACCTAACCCAAATCAGTTTTAAACTAGGTCAACAGAGATCACAGTAGCTCGTATTTTTTTAATTCACGGCCAAGAAACAGTCAATAAGAAACCGCGTACAGATTAAGTGTACAGAGCACTATCAATATAATCCTTGGACTGGTTTTTTTCAGTCAAAGGTACAGAACATCATCACAAAATAACAGAAATAACGCAAGGTCTCGGATCTACGTTTTATCAACTCATAACTCGATCCCGAATATTACATTAGATCCATCTCATACATTCATTCATACACAGTAAGGGATTCGAGTAAACGAGGACTAGATCCAAGTTTTAAAAGTTAAAGACAGTCAAGAGACAGACACCCAACCTGTCGTGCTCGGACTGCGGTCAGTTCCTGGCCGACAGCAGCTCACCCGCCCGAAGGGATGAGCTCGCTGGCGGCGAGGTCTGCGGTGCCCGTTTCACTGTGCATAGAGACGACCGAAAAGCCGCTAGCGCGTGCCTTACAGTTGGGCGCGGTGGCTGCGATGCGCTGGCCACCAGAACGCGCCCGAAGGAACGTGAAACAAGAGAGGGAGTAGAGAAGCTAACGGCTGGTTCTCCCTGGCAGCCGAGTAGCTGTGGGGCAGGTGGAGTAGAAATGAAGAAACAGAGAGAGAAGGGAAGTAAGAGCGGTCGGTCAGGAGCAATGCGGCTCGTTTGTTTTGTGGTGGCTGGGGAGGTGAGAAGAAATGAGCACTAGGGTTTTCAGCCTCTCCGAAATCCACGGCATTTATAGACCTTGCTACAGTACACGGGTGGATCTGGACCTTCAGATCGGCTCGACGGCCAGGATCTCGGCGGGTGGAAAGGGGGCTCGCCGTGGCTGAGCCAGATGCGCGGCCCAGGCCCAGGTTGCGGCCTGGGCACGCGGCCGCCCGTCTAAGCAGGCCGAAAGGCCATGTGGGCTGAGCCTCTACCCGTTGGGAAAGAAAACAGAAATTAGCAGTAAGGGGTAGGCTGTCATTCCCATTCCCGCACTGTCTTTCTCATTCTCCCCATTCTCATTCTCGGCTGCCATTCCGTGTTCTGCCATTCCCATTACCCCCTCCCGTACTGTCTTTTTCATCCCACGCCTAGCTAAAATTAAATTAAAAAACATAAATGTGGCTCCAATGGGATTCGAACCTGCAACCTCTCAAGCAAATGTGCTCGTAGCTACCACTACACCACATGTGTGTTTATGTCAATATTTGTTACAGTAAAAATATATACTACATCTCTTCCAAAGCCCACCTGCTACATTTGCACAATGTGTAGTAGTAGATAATTATCAACGAGATTCCTGAATTATATTTTTGGATGGAGGGAGTAATATTTAAAAAGAGCCTTGCATGTAATTTCTTTTGTTTGAATAATGTTTTCAACTTAAATTCTTTTTTATATGTGTGAC
Organism: Zea mays; assembly: GCF_902167145.1. Taxonomy (NCBI): domain Eukaryota; kingdom Viridiplantae; phylum Streptophyta; class Magnoliopsida; order Poales; family Poaceae; genus Zea; species Zea mays. The sequence goes on along the minus strand of NC_050105.1, from coordinate 127,382,606 downwards.
ATTTATTCTCCGTAATATTTTTCCATGACTCTGACTTGTGAGTCATTTTCATAAACCAACGCCAAAGATGAATCCATGTTTCTTACTTGAAAACCCCGAACAAACACTACTGGCAGGAGGCGCTTGCGTTGGCGTCGTTCATCGACGACGAAAAGAAGCTTGGCGACTGCCAGTTCGACTTCTGGAAGCAGTACTACGTGACCACATGTGTCGCTGTGTTCGGCAAGCTCCGGCGCAGCCGCCGCTTGGACGCGGTCCAGAGCGGCTGCACCACGCTGTGCATCTTCAAATAGGGGGACCTCATGGTCGTCGCCAACGTCGGCGACTCTCGGGTTGTTCTAGGCACCGCATCCGACAATCGCGCCGTCACACCGTCCAGCTCATCATCCACCTGAAGCTCAACCTCCCACGTAAGTCACTACTGACCGGCCATGAATTCTTGTGCGCTGGGACCTGGGACGATGGTCGTTGCTGACGTTGTGTGAGTGTCCTCGAACAAGATTTATGTAGAGGAGTAGCACATCTGGTGGTGCAACGGCTAGGTGTACTACTTCGCTGATGAGACCGGGGTGCACTTCGTTTGGCAGCCCAGCCAAGAGTCATCGGTACTCGCCATGTCGTGCGCGTTCGACGACTACTATTGTCGGCGTTCCGAGACCGGGGGGTCCCTTGGGCCGATGAGTGAGTGTCGCCGCGTGCCCCAGCCCAGATGGGTCGAGCGTGAGGGCGAGCGCGAAGGGGGGAGAAGCGAGGCGGCCGGAGACCGGCGTGAGAGAGGTGGGAATCCCGCGGCCTTCGTGTTCGTCCCGCGCCCAGGTCGGGTGCGCTTGCAGTAGGGGGTTACAAGCGTCCACGCGGGAGAGGGAAGCGAGCGGCCCCAAGAGAGCGCCTGTCTCGTCCTCGTCCCCGCGCGGCCAACCCTCTCTAAGAGGGCCCTGGTCCTTCCTTTTATAGGCGTAAGGAGTGGACCCAGGTGTACAATGGGGGGTGTAGCAGAGTGCTACATGTCTAGCGGGGGAGAGCTAGCGCCCTAAGTACATGCCGATGTGGCAGCCGGAGAGATTTTGGCACCCAGCTGGTGTGATGTTGTGGCCGTCGGAGGAGCGATGGAGCCTGGCGGAGGGACAGCTGTCGGAGCGGTTGGGTCCTTGCTGACGTCCTCTTGCTTCCGTAAGGGGGCTGAGAGCCGTCGTCGTCACAGAGCATGCGGGGCGCCATCATTGCCTATCTGGCGGAGCTAGCCAGATGGGACACCGGTCTTGTTCCCTGCGGCCCGAGTCAGCTCGGGGTAGGGTGATGATGGCGCCTCCTGTTGACGTGGCGAGCCTGTGCCCTAGGTTGGGCGATGTGGAGGCTCCTCCGAAGCTGAGGTCGAGTCTGTCTTCCATGGCCAAGGCCGAGTCCGAGCCCCTGGGTCGGGCGAGGCGGAGGTCGTCGGCAGAGGCCAGGGCGGAGTCCGAGCCCTGGGGTCGGGCGAAGCGGAGTTCGTCGTCTTCTGGGGCTGAGCCTGAGTCCGAGCCCTGGGGTCGGGCGGAGCGGAGTTCGTCGTCTTCTGGGGCTGAGCCCGAGTCCGAGCCCTGGGGTCAGGCGGAGCGGAGTTCGTCGTCTTCTGGGGCTGAGCCCGAGTCCGAGCCCTGGGGTCGGGTGGAGCGGAGTTCGTCGTCTTCTGGGGCTGAGCCCGAGTCCGAGCCCTGGGTCGGGCGGAGCGGAGTTCGTCGTCTTCCGGGGCTTAGCCCGAGTCCGAGCCCTGGGTCGGGCAGAGCGGAGTTTCCTATGGTGCCTTTGGCAGGGCCTGGCTGCCTGTCAGTCTCACTCTGTCAGGTGACACTGCAGTCGGAGTATAGATGGCCAAATGGGCCGTGCCTAACGGGCCGGCCCGAAGCACGGCCCGTTTAATAGTGTCGAGCCCGGCCCGGTACGAGAACCGTGTCGTGCTTGGGCCGCTGTCTCGGCCCGCAGTGCCGGCCCGGCCCGGCACGATTATATATTTTTATTTTGTAAAACATAGTATATATATATTTACATTTTATATTAGCTATTTACAACAAACGCACTCAAGTTATACTGGTTAGTGTCCTTCAGTTAAGCGTTTCAGCCTTGTAGAGTGAGGTCGCGGGGTCAAAACCTCACAAAAACACAGTTTTTTTTGCTATTTCCTTGAATTAATGGGAGAACGTGACCAGTTAAGCGGGCCGGCCCGGCACGACCACCAGGCCGCCGTGCCGTGCCTGGGCCGCGGCTGCGGCACGCGGGCCGGCCGGGCACGACCCGATTAACCGTCGGGCCTGACGGGCCCGCGCCGTGCCAGACCGGGCCGCCCGTTTGGGCATCTCTAAGTCGGAGTGGCGCAGGCGGCGCTGTCCTTCTGTCAGGCCGGTCAGTGGAGCGGTGAAGTGACGGCGGTCACTTCGGCTCTGCCGGAGGGCGCCACGCATCAGGATAAAGGTGTCAGGCTATCTTTGCATTAAATGCTCCTGCGACTTGGTCGGTCGGTGCGGCGATTTAGTCAGGGTTGCTTCTTAGCGAAGGCAGGGCCTCAGGCGAGCCGGGGATATGTTCGCCGTCGGAAGGGGGGCCTCGGGTGAGACGGAAATCCTCCAGGGTCGGCTGCCCTTGTCCGAGGCTAGGCTCGGGCGAGGCGTGATCGAGTCACTCGAATGGACTGATGCCTGACTTAATCGCACCCATCAGGCCTTAGCAGCTTTATGCTGATGGGGGTTACCAGCTGAGAATTAGGAGTCTTGAGGGTACCCCTAATTATGGTCCCCAACAGTAGCCCCCGAGCCTCGAAGGGAGTGTTAGCACTCGCTTGGAGGCTTTCGTCGCACTTTTTTGCAAGGGGACCAGCCTTTCTCGGTTGCATTTTGTTCCGGTGGGTGCGCACGAGCGCACCCGCCGGGTGTAGCCCCCGAGGCCTCGGAGGAGTGGTTTCACTCCTTCGAGGTCTTAATGCCTTGCGCAATGCTTCGGCTGGTCTGGTTGTTCCCTCATGCGAGCTGGCCGTAGCCCGGGTGTACGGTCGGGTCCCAAGTTCTCGGACTGGTATGTTGACGCTGTCAACGGTTCGGCCGGAGCCGGGTTTGCGAGAGCAGCCCCCGAGCCTCTGCACAGGGCGAGAGGGCGATCAGGACAGACTCAGCTTTTTTACATACGCCCCTGCGTCGCCTTTCCGCAAGGAGGAGGAGGGGGGGGGGGGGAAAGCGCCATGTTGCCCTTGATGGGCGCCGAACATGGTGTCTCCGGTGAGCTGCAAGCGGGTAATCCGAGTGGACGTCCGTGCCCCGTTCGTTAGGGGTCGGCTAGGGGCCCAGAGGCACGCCCAAAAGTACCTGCGGGTGATCTGCCGGACCCGGTCCCCTGGCGACGGGGTCCGAGGGCTCGATGCCTCCCTCTGATGGGATTCCGTTACAAGATCGCTCCCGCTGGTCTCGGAAATGTCCTAGGGTACCTCGGGAGCGCAACCCTAGCCTTGGTTATGTATCGAACGTACCCATGGTCATCCCTCGCTCGGCGTCTGAGGCGGCTGTGAACCCTTCGGGGGCCAGCCTTCGAACCCCTGATCAGTAATGGGCGCGGAGCCCGAGTAGCCTGAGGCGGCCGTGGAACCCTTCGGGGGGCCGGCCTTCGAACCTCTGACCAGTAGTGGGTGTAGGGCCCACGCGATCTGAGGCGGCTGTCGAACCCTTCGGGGGGCCAGCCTTCGAACCTCTGATCAGTAGGGAGCCTCGGAGCCTGGTTCCTTCACGGGGAAGGATCCTTTTCGAGGTATCCCCCTTTCCCGGACCCTGTTGCAAGAAAGAGAGAAAGAGGAAAAAAGGAAAAGGATACGAAATCGAACGACGCGGCGTACCTTTTTTGGCGCGGTTATTTCGGTGAAGGCGAAGCGTCGCCCGCTTTTCCTGCCAGAAGCGCCGCCTGTCCCACCGCGGAGTTAATGCGACGGGGCGAGTGGTTGGCGGGGCGGCCGTTGCGCGTGCGCGAGCCGTTCGAGGAACAGCTGTTTCGCTTCCCGTTTTTGAATCCCGCGTCCGGCCCGGGCTGAACGTTGGAACCGGCCTCGCCTTGGTCTTTATATACCCGGGAGAGGGTCTGGTGACGGTTCTTTGCTCCGCTTCCTGCCTCCCTCTTAGGTTTTCGCAACCCGAGAGACTTAGCCAGAGAAGAGGAAACCGCCCTTCCAGCCCCTTGTGCCGCCATCCCTTCCGCTCGGTGATGGCTGACTGGGTGACCATCATCTCGCCGCGCGATCCATGGCCCTTTTCCATGGTGACGGCGAGTGACCTGGAGGATCTGGTCGGCGAGGGTTTGCTCCGTCCTCTCACCGATAAGCAGCGACCGGAGTGGATTCCTCCCGTGGGCGGAGCCGCTCCGTCCCCACCGCCGGGGTACATCGTGAGCTTCGTCTCCTTCCACGAGCGGGGATTCGGTGTGCCGGCGGGCCGCTTCATGCTGGCGATCCTGTACCACTATGGGGTGGAGGTGCACAACCTCACCCCTAACTCCATCTCGCAGGCCGCCATCTTCGTAGCGGTGTGCGAGGGGTACTTGGGGATCGCCCCCCATTGGGATTTGTGGACCCATCTCTTTTTCGCGGAGCTTTTTGCCTCGCCGACGGGGGAGAGGAAAGTCCGCACAGCGGTGTGGGTCGGCGGCTGCACCCTCCTGCTGAGGCAGTCGCGGGTGTCGCTGTATATTCCTGCTATCCTCGCGTCCTCGAACAAGGGGTGGCAGCGCCGGTGGTTCTACCTCCGGAACGACGGCGAGTTGCTCCCGCCGTTCTCCCAGCGAGTAGTCACTGCTGCCACCGACGCTTGGCGCCACGGGACCCCGCACGAAAGACAGAAGAACCTCGAGCCACTTCTCCAGGCCTTGGAGGCGTTGCGGAAGGGGGGACTCACCGCTGCGGGAGTGATTGCCGCCATCCACCGTCGGAGGGTGCTTCCCTTGGCGGAGCGACGGCTGTCGCTTTGGGAGATGACCCCGGAGGCTGACTGGGAGGGCTCGCGGATGTCCCCTGATCCTCTTCCCTTCGACGTCCTCCAATGGCGGGTGTTCGTTGCGTTGGGGAAGCTGGACCCCCACGCCTTCTCCCAGCTTTTGATGCGCCCCGACCGAGGGTGCGTGACTCTGGTGAGTGTCCGCTTCTTCCTTCTTCATACATCAGGTTGCTCCTGGTTCTTACGATCGGGGTTTTTCCCCCCTTCTTCAGGAGGTGGGTTGGCACAAGCCTTCACTGCCACGGGTCCCGCAGGACGCGATGGACCGAGCAGCGCGGCGGGTCGCCGCGGAGGAGAAGAAGAAGAAGGACGCGGAGAAGGCCCAGGCCCGCGAGCGGAGGCGGGCTCGAGACGCCTTGGAAAAGCTTCGTCGCCAGCAGGAGAGGGAGGGGCTCCCGAGGGAGCCGTCGCCGGAAACGCCCGACGACGACGACGATGATGAAGATGATGACGAGGAGGACGACATGGCCGCCCGCCTTGGCCTCAGCCCCGGCTTGGGGTTTGGCCAGGAGCCGTCAAGCTAGCCCCCGAGCGGGCTGACACCATCAGTCCCCGGAGTCGGGACGTCGGGGTCCCGGCCTGAGGGGCGGGGGCAACCCGAGAGGGCACCTGACCCCTCGGCTGGAGGAGCTGAGGTGACCCCGGGGGGCCAGGCCAGGGCGTCTGCTCCCCGGGAGCCGCCGCTCGCGCCGGCAGCACAGGGAGGCGACTCTCAGGTCACCGTGACAGTGCCTAGGCAATCTGCCCCCCGGGCGTCCAAAGCGATCGTGGTGCCGAAGTTGACGGCGAAGCGGACCTCGGCGGCGGTTCCGGGGGCCGGGATCCAAGAGACTTCCCCCCAGGCACGATGGATCATGGCCCGGAGCGGGTAAGTATCTCGGAATGTCTTCGTCCTGGCTTTCCATTCGTATGTCCCGGCCGTGATTTTTCTTTTCTCCTCAGCAAGCGAAGCCATGGCCTGACCGACCTGGCACCCCGGAAGGCCCTTAAGACGACGCCGGCCTGTGCGGCCAGCGCCGCTCCGGGCCTTGCCGTTCAGCCGACCCTCTCACAAGGCGTTCCACCTCAGGGGGCTCGGGCGGCACCGGTCGCCGTGGAGCAGGTTCCCGAAGCTGGCTCCTCTACCGAGGCGGCCATTGTGATAGGGGAGGTGGCTGACGCCGACGTGGTCCCGAGCCCACCGGTCGTGCCGGCCATGCCAGCGCCTGCCGCTACCGAAGTCGCCGCCGTCCCAACCGGAGAGCGACCGGTTGCTGCCGACGTCGAGACGGCGGATGCGTCGGCGCTTGGTGCCTCGGAGAGGAGGGCGTGGAGGCGCGATCCGTCCCGCCGGGCGGCAGCCTCGTCGCTGCACGGCAGAGCTCCGAGGGCCGGCGCCAGTTGCTCCGGTTCCGGACCCGCGAGGCCTCGGACCCCGTCTTCGTTCTCGACGATGAACGGGAGGACCAGTCCTGGGATGAGCTCCGCGAGTGTGCTGAAGCAACGGTGGGGTCGCTCCGGTCGTCGCTAGAGGTTTTCTGCAGGGACGTCCCCAAAATCCTCCAGGTAATGGTTTCAGGCATACCTTCTCTCTTCCGTGACCGAGGCGTTCTTCGTGACGCCCCGCTTCCTTCCCTCAGGATCTGACGGATCGGAGCGCCGCCAAGTCGTCGTTCATCCGCCGCGAGGTCGACGTCTGGGGCTCGCTGCGATCCCTGAGGACCTCGCTCGCCGGGGCTACTGCGCGCCTTTCTCAGCAGGATGCCGAGGTAGCGGACCTCCAGTTGCTCTGTACTGACCTGAGGGCCGAGGCGGCAGTGGCGCGCGCGGAGGCGGCCGCGGCGCGCGCAGAAGCGCAACGGCAGCGGTCGGAGTTCGACCGGGTCGTCGAGGAGCGGGACCAATCTCGGGGCCGGGCTGCCGAGGCCGAAAGCCGGGCTGAAACCCTTGCAGCCGACTTAGCCGTAGCCCAGGTCGCGGCCTCGGAGCAGCGTGCCCGAGCCGGAGGTACGCCTTGGCCATCCTTGGTTCTCGTTCCCGTTTGTTCCCTTTGCTTGTGTTTGAGATCTTTCTTCTGGCTGTTCGCAGAGCTCGAGTCCACCCTTGATGAGTCCACCAAGGCGCTTGCCGAGGCGCTTGCCGGGGCGGCCGAGCAGAGGGAGGCCGACCACGCGGCCATGTCCGAAGCCGTCTCAGACGTTTATCGGATCCTTGACTTCGGCGACGTCCCCTCAGGAAGCTCCCCTCAAAGTCGCCTTCAGGCCTTGGGTGATCACGTGCGCGGCAGACTCCGCGAGGCGCTACACCACGACGTCAGGCGGGCCTTCGCCGTGCTCGCTTCCCACTACGTTGTGGACCTGGAGCGAGTTAGTGAGGGGTATTGTCTTCCTGATGAAGACGAAGCTGCCCTAGCAGAAGTCCAGCGGCTCGACACGGTCGCCGCGGGTCCGAGCGCAGTGCTGGCGACCACCTTCGAGGCGGAGATCCTCCCTCCTGCGCCGTCGCCGGAAGCCGAGATGGACTTTACCGAAGGCGGGGACGGAGCTGAAGGCGCGGCTCCTTCCCGAGGCGACGCCTAACTCCGTTGGAACAGTTTCCGTTGGATGCACGTGTGTCTTTCTGCGGCCGCTGAGGCCTGAACACTTTGTTTCCATTGCATGAAGTCATACTCCCCTTCCTTTTATTTTGCGTGTCCGGCTTTGCCTGTCAATATCAGGGTGGCTTCCCGAGTAGGGGTCATTTTTCGTGGCGGGTGATGAGTGAAGGTGTCCCTAACCCGGAGGCATAGGAATTCCTCAGCTCAGTCGGCCTTGCCACTTACATGCACCCACGTTCGCTCCTTGGGGCCCTGTCACTGACATAGCCGGGAGAACGCAAAAGCCTTTTTGACCAAAAATTTTGGACACGGAGAGGTACGCCCAATCTTGACGCAGAGGGGTTCCCCCCTTTTTAGCCCCCGAGGGAGGGTCGGGCTCTGCCGAGGCGAGGCTGACCCTTCCTTGACGGCTGAGACTTTTTGTGGGAGCGAGGTGTACGAACAGCTTGAAAACATCTTAAGGGTAGAAGCGACGTAGCCGTCGGATGTTCCAAGCGTTGCCATAGACCTCGCCTTGACCGCCAGCCAGCTTGTACGTTCCGGGCTCCAGAACTTTGGCGATGACAAGCAGCCTTTCCCGGGGGTGCGTGTAGCCCCCGGGTGCCCCCAGCAAGGGCTCGGGGTGCTGTGCGATGGTCGCGGTCTTCTCCGGGTTGGCTTCGATGCCCCGCTTGGAGATGATGAACCCCAAGACCATGCCCTGGGGCACCCCAAGGACCCACCTTTCGGGGTTGAGCTTGACGCCTTTCGCCTCTTTTATGGACTTCGCCGCCATCAGCTTGTGGATCTCCTCGCCTATCGCTCTGCGCTTCTCCTCGTCGAATCGGCGCAGAAGCTGTCTGACGGGCCGGGCTCCGGCCCGAATATCCAGCGAGTGCTCGACGACATCCCTCGGTATGCCGGGCATGTCCGAGGGACTCCACGCGAAGACGTCGGCGTTCGCGCGGAGAAAGTCGACGAGCACTGCTTCCTATTTGGGGTCGAGCCCGGAGCCGATCCGGATCTGCTTGGAGGCGTCGCCGCTAGGGCCGAGGGGGACGGCCTTGACCGTCTCCACTGGCTCGAAGTTGCCGGCATGACGCTTCACGTCTGGCACCTCTTTGGAGAGGCTTTCCAGGTCGGCGATGAGGGCCTCGGACTCGGCGAGGGCCTCGGCATACTCCACGCACTCCACGTCGCATTCGAACGCGTGCTTGTACGTGGGGCCGGCGGTGATGACCCCGTTGGGGCCCGGCATCTTGAGCTTCAGGTAGGTGTAGTTGGGGACGGCCATGAACTTCGCGTAGCATGGCCTTCCCAGTACTGCGTGGTAGGTTCCTCGGAACCCGACCACCTCGAACGTCAGAGTCTCCCTTCGGAAGTTAGAGGGCGTTCCGAAGCAGACGGAAAGGTCGAGTCGTCCGAGGGGCTGGACGCGCTTCCCGGGAATGATCCCGTGGAAGGGCGCAGCGCCTGCTCGGACGGAGGACAGATCGACGCGCAGGAGCCTGAGGGTCTCGGCGTAGATGATGTTGAGGCTGCTGCCTCCGTCCATAAGGACCTTGGTGAGCCTGACGTCCCCGATGACGGGGTCGACGACGAGCGGGTATTTCCCCGGGCTCGGCACGTGGTCGGGGTGGTCAGCTTGGTCGAAGGTGATGGGCTTGTCGGACCAGTCTAGGTAGACTGGCGCCGCCACCTTCACCGAGCAGACCTCCCGGCGCTCTTGTTTGCGGTGCCGAGCCGAGGCATTCGCCGCCTGCCCGCCGTAGATCATGAAGCAGTCGCGGACCTCAGGGAACTCTCCTGCTTGGTGATCTTCCTTCTTGTCATCGTTGCTGGCCCTGCCACCCTCCGCGGGTGGCCCGGCCTTGTGGAAGTGGCGCCGAAGCATGACACACTCCTCAAGGGTGTGCTTGACGGGCCCCTGATGATAGGGGCACGGCTCCTTGAGCATCTTGTCAAAGAGGTTGGCACCTCCGGGGGGTTTCCGAGGGTTCTTGTACTCGGCGGCGGCGACAAGGTCCGCGTCGGCGGCGTCGCGTTTCGCTTGCGACTTCTTCTTGCCTTTCTTCTTGGCGCCGCGCTGAGTTGACGCCTCGGGAGCATCTTCCGATGGGCGGCCCTGGGGCTGCTTGTCCTTTCGGAAGATGGCCTCGACCGCCTCCTGGCCAGAGGAGAACTTGGTGGCGATGTCCATCAGCTCGCTCGCTCTAGTGGGGGTCTTGCGACCCAACTTGCTCACCAGGTCGCGGCAAGTGGTGCCGGCGAGGAACGCGCCGATGACATCCGAGTCGGTGATGTTGGGCAGCTCGGTGCGCTGCTTCGAAAATTGCCGGATGTAGTCCCGGAGAGACTCTCCCGGCTGCTGCTGGCAGCTTCGGAGGTCCTAGGAGTTCCTGGGGCGCACATACGTGCCCTGGAAATTGCCGGCGAAGGCTTGGACTAGGTCGTCCCAGTTGGAGATCTGCCCCGGAGGCAGGTGTTCCAACCAGGCGCGAGCGGTGTCGGAGAGGAACAGGGGGAGGTTGCGGATGATTAGGTTGTCGTCATCCGTTCCACCCAGTTGACAGGCCAGACGATAGTCCGCGAGCCATAGTTCCGGTCTCGTCTCCCCCGAGTACTTTGTGATAGTAGTCGGGGGTCGGAACCTGTCGGCGTTTCGAGACCGAGGGGTCCCTCGGGCCGACGAGTGAGTGTCGCCGCGTGCCCCAGCCCAGATGGGTCGAGCGCGAGGGCGAGCGCGAAGGGGGGAGAAGTGAGGCGGCCGGAGACCGGCGTGAGAGAGGTGGGAATCCCGCGGCCTTTGAAAGGGAATTAGGCTTACACCTAGTTCCTAAATAATTTTGGTGGTTGAATTGCCCAACACAAATCTTTGGACTAACTAGTTTGCCCAAGTGTATAGATTATACAGGTGTAAAAGGTTCACACTCAGCCAATAAAAAGACTAAGTTTTGGATTCAACAAGGAGCAAAGGGGCAACCGAAGGCACCCCTGGTCTGGCGCACCGGACTGTCCGGTGTGCCACCGGACATGTCCGGTGCACCAGGGGGACTCAGACTCAAACTCGCCACCTTCGGGAATTTCCATAGGCGACTCGGCTATAATTCACCGGACTGTCCGGTGTACACCAGACAGTGTCCGGTGCGCCAAGGGAGGTCGGCCTCAGGAACTCGCCAGCTTCGGGAAACTCCAACGGCTAGTCCACTATAATTCACCGGACTGTCCGGTGTACACCGGACTGTCCGGTGTGACTCCGGAGCAACGGCTATCTCGGCGCCAACGGCTACCTGCTGCGCAATAAATGCGCACGCAGCGCGCGCAGATGGCAGGCGCGCCCATGCTGGCACACCGGACAGCAAACAGTACCTGTCCGGTGTGCACCGGACACCCAGGCGGGCCCACAAGTCAGAAGCTCCAACGGTCAGAATCCAACGGCAGTGATGATGTGGCAGGGGGCACCGGACTGTCCGGTGTGCACCGGACTGTCCGGTGCGCCATCGAACAGACAGCCTCCACCAACGGTCATGTTTGGTGGTTGGGGCTATAAATACCCCAACCACCCCACCATTCATGGATCTAAGTTTTCCACTTCTCAACCACTACAAGAGCTCTAGCATTCAATTCTAGACACACCAAAAGAGATCAAATCCTCTCCAATTCCACAAAAGGCTTTAGTGATTAGAGAGAGAGATTTGCCGTGTTTCTTTTGAGCTCTTGCGCTTGGATTGCTTCTTTTCTTTCTCACTTATTCTTGTGATCAAAACTCCATTGTAATCAAGGCAAGAGGCACCAATTGTGTGGTGGCCCTTGCGGGGAAGTTTTGTTCCCGGCTTTGATTTGAGAAGAGAAGCTCACTCGGTCCGAGGGACCGTTTGAGAGAGGGAAGGGTTGAAAGAGACCCGGCCTTTGTGGCCTCCTCAACGGGGAGTAGGTTTGAGAGAACCGAACCTCGGTAAAACAAATCCGTGTGTCACACTTCATTATTTGCTCGCGATTTGTGTTGCGCCCTCTCTCGCGGACTCGTTTATATTTCTAACGCTAACCCGGCTTGTAGTTGTGTTTATATTTGTAAATTTCAGTTTCGCCCTATTCACCCCCCCCTCTAGGCGACTATCAATTGGTATCAAAGCCCGGTGCTTCATTAGAGCCTAACCGCTCGAAGTGATGTTGGGAGATCATGCCAAGAAGGAGATGGAGACCGGCGAAAAGCCCACTACAAGCCACGGGAGCACTTCATCGGAAGAGTCCCGCACCAAGAGGAAGGAGAAGAAGAAGGACTCCTCCAAACGGAAGGAGAAAAAGTCTTCCTCCTCTCACCACAAAGAGAAGAAGGAAAAGTCTTCTTCTCACAAGCCGCATCGGAGAGGAGACAAGCACAAAAGGATGAGGAAGGTGGTCTACTACGAGACCGACACTTCATCAACATCGACCTCCGACTCCGATGCGCCCTCCGTCACTTCTAAGCGCCAAGAGCGCAAGAAGTATAGTAAGATCCCCCTACGCTACCCTCGCATTTCCAAACATACACCTTTACTTTCCGTCCCATTAGGCAAACCACCAACTTTTGATGGTGAAGATTACGCTAGGTGGAGCGATTTAATGCGATTTCATCTAACCTCGCTCCACAAAAGCATATGGGATGTTGTTGAGTTTGGTGCGCAGGTACCATCCGTAGGGGATGAGAACTATGATGAGGATGAGGTGGCCCAAATCGAGCACTTCAACTCTCAAGCAACAACAATACTCCTAGCCTCTTTGAGTAGAGAGGAGTATAACAAAGTTCAAGGGTTGAAGAACGCAAAGGAGATTTGGGATTTACTCAAGACCGCGCATGAAGGTGATGAGCTCACCAAGATCACCAAGCGGGAAACGATTGAGGGGGAGCTCGGTCGGTTCCGGCTTCGCAAAGGGGAGGAGCCACAACACATGTACAATCGGCTCAAGACCTTGGTGAACCAAGCGCGCAACCTCGGGAGCGTAAAGTGGGATGACCACGAGGTGGTTAAGGTTATTCTAAGATCACTTATTTTCCTTAACCCTACTCAAGTTCAATTAATTCGTGGTAATCCTAGATATACTAAAATGACCCCCGAGGAAGTTATCGGAAATTTTGTAAGTTTTGAGTGCATGATCGAAGGCTCGAGGAAGATCAACGAGCTTGATGATGCCACCACATCCGAAGCTCAACCCGTTGCATTCAAGGCAACGGAGGAGAAGAAGGAGGAGTCTACACCAAGTCGACAACCCATAGACGCCTCCAAGCTCGACAATGAGGAAATGGCGCTCGTCATCAAGAGCTTCCGCCAAATCCTCAAGCAAAGGAGGGGGAAGGATTACAAGTCCCACTCCAAGAAGGTTTGCTACAAGTGTGGTAAGCCCGGTCATTTTATTGCTAAATGTCCTATATCTAGTGACAGTGACCGAGGTGACGACAAGAAGGGGAGGCGAAAGGAGAAAAAGAAGTACTACAAGAAGAAGGGCGGCGATGCCCATGTTTGTCGGGAATGGGATTCCGACGATAGCTCAAGCGACTCCTCCGACGACGAGGACGCCGCCAACATCGCCGTCACCAAGGGACTCCTCTTCCCCAACGTCGGCCACAAGTGCCTCATGGCAAAGGACGGCAAAAAGAAGAAGGTTAAATCTAACTCCTCCACTAAATATGAGTCTTCTAGTGATGATAATGCTAGTGGTGAGGAAGATAATTTGCGAACTCTTTTTGCCAACCTTAACATGGAACAAAAGGAGAAATTAAATGAACTAATTAGTGCCATCCATGAGAAGGATGATCTCTTGGACTCCCAAGAGGACTTCCTAATCAGGGAAAATAAGAAACATGTTAAGGTTAAAAATGCTTACGCTTTACAAGTTGAAAAATGTGAAAAATTATCTAGTGAGCTAAGCTCTTGCCGTGAGATAATTGACAACCTTAGAAATGAAAATGCTAGTTTAAATGCTAAGGTTGATTCTCATGTTTGTAATATTTCAATTCCCAATCCTAGAGATAATAATGATAATTTGCTTGCTAGGATTGAAGAATTAAACATTTCTCTTGCTAGCCTTAGATTAGAGAATGAAAATTTGATTGCTAAGGCTAAAGATTTTGATGTTTACAATGCTACCATTTCCGACCTTAGAACTAAGAATGAAATGTTGCATGCTAAGGTTGTAGAACTTAAATCTTGCAAACCCTCTACATCTAATGTTGAGCATGTTTCTATTTGCACCAGATGTAGAGATATTGATGTTAATGCTATTCATGATCACATGTCGTTAATTAAACAACAAAATGATCACATAGCAAAACTAGATGCTAAAATTGCCGAGCATAACTTAGAAAATGAAAAATTTAAATTTGCTAGAAGTATGCTCTATAATGGGAGACGCCCTGGCATCAAGGATGGCATTGGCTTCCAAAGGGGAGACAATGTCAAACTTAATGCCCCTCCTAAGAACTTGTCTAACTTTGTTAAGGGCAAGGCTCCCATGCCTCAGGATAACGAGGGCTACATTTTGTACCCTGCCGGTTATCCCGAGAGCAAAATTAGGAAAATTCATTCTAGGAAGTCTCACTCTGGCCCTAATCATGCTTTTACGTATAAGGGTGAGACATCTAGCTCTAGGCAACCAACCCGTGCCAAGTTGCCTAGAAAGAAAACTCCTATTGCATCAAATGATCATGCTATTTCATTTAAAACTTTTGATGCTTCTTATGTGCTTACAAGCAAATCCGGCAAAGTAGTTGCCAAATTTGTTGGGGGCAAACACAAGGGCTCCAAGACTTGTGTTTGGGTACCCAAAGTTCTTATATCTAATGCCAAAGGACCCAAAACCGTTTGGGTACCTAAAGTCAAGAACTAAAATTGTTTTGTAGGTTTATGCATCCGGAGGCTCAAGTTGGATACTCGACAGCGGGTGCACAAACCACATGACCGGGGAGAAAAGGATGTTCTCCTCATATGAGAAAAACCAAGATCCCCAACGAGCTATCACATTCGGGGATGGAAATCAAGGTTTGGTCAAAGGATTGGGTAAAATTGCTATATCTCCTGACCATTCTATTTCCAATGTTTTTCTTGTAGATTCTTTAGATTACAATTTGCTTTCCGTATCGCAATTATGTCAAATGGGCTACAACTGTCTTTTTACTGATGTAGGTGTCACTGTCTTTAGAAGAAGTGATGATTCAATAGCATTTAAGGGAGTGTTAGAGGGTCAGCTATACCTGGTAGATTTTGATAGAGCTGAACTCGACACTTGCTTAATTGCTAAGACTAACATGGGTTGGCTCTGGCACCGCCGACTAGCCCATGTTGGGATGAAGAATCTTCACAAGCTTCTAAAGGGAGAGCACATTTTAGGATTAACAAATGTTCATTTTGAGAAAGACAGGATTTGTAGCGCATGCCAGGCAGGGAAGCAAGTTGGAGTCCATCATCCACACAAGAACATCATGACCACCGACAGGCCGCTTGAGCTACTCCACATGGATCTATTCGGCCCGATTGCTTACATAAGCATCGGCGGGAGTAAGTATTGTCTTGTAATAGTGGATGATTATTCTCGCTTCACTTGGGTATTCTTTTTACAGGAAAAATCTCAAACCCAAGAGACCTTAAAAGGATTCTTGAGACGGGCTCAAAATGAGTTCGGATTAAGGATCAAGAAAATAAGAAGCGACAATGGGACGGAGTTCAAGAACTCTCAAATCGAAGGCTTTCTTGAGGAGGAGGGCATCAAGCATGAGTTCTCTTCTCCCTACACACCTCAACAAAATGGTGTAGTGGAGAGGAAGAATCGAACCCTATTGGACATGACAAGAACCATGCTTGATGAGTACAAGACACCGGACCGGTTTTGGGCCGAAGCGGTCAACACCGCCTGCTACGCCATCAACCGGTTATATCTTCACCGAATCCTCAAAAGGACATCCTATGAACTCCTAACCGGTAAAAAGCCCAACATTTCATACTTTAGAGTTTTTGGTAGCAAATGCTTTATTCTTGTTAAAAGAGGTAGAAAATCTAAATTTGCTCCTAAAACTGTAGAAGGCTTTTTACTTGGTTATGACTCAAACACAAGGGCATATAGGGTCTTTAACAAGTCCACTGGACTAGTTGAAGTCTCATGTGACGTTGTGTTTGATGAAACTAACGGCTCTCAAGTAGAGCAAGTTGATCTTGATGAGATAGGTGAAGAACAGGCTCCATGCATAGCGCTAAGGAACATGTCCATTGGGGATGTGTGTCCTAAGGAATCCGAAGAGCCTCCAAGTACACAAGATCAACCATCCTCCTCCACACAAGCATCTCCACCAACTCAAAATAAGGATGAAGCTCAAGTTGATGAAGTAGAAGATCAAGCAAATGAGCCACCTCAAGATGACGGCATAGATCAAGGGGGAGATGCAAATGATCAAGACAAGGAGGATGAAGAGCAAAGGCCGCCACACCCAAGAGTCCACCATGCAATACAAAGAGATCACCCCGTCGACACCATCCTCGGCGACATTCATAAAGGGGTAACTACTCGATCTCGGGTTGCACATTTCTGTGAGCATTACTCTTTTGTTTCCTCTATTGAGCCACACAGGGTGGAGGAAGCACTTCAAGATTCGGATTGGGTGGTGGCGATGCAAGAGGAGCTCAACAACTTCACTAGGAATGAGGTATGGCATTTAGTTCCACGTCCTAACCAAAATGTTGTAGGAACCAAATGGGTCTTCCGCAACAAGCAAGATGAGCATGGTGTGGTGACAAGGAACAAAGCACGACTTGTGGCCAAGGGATATTCCCAAGTCGAAGGTTTGGATTTCGGTGAAACCTATGCACCCGTAGCTAGGCTTGAGTCAATTCGCATATTATTGGCCTATGCTACTTACCATGGCTTTAAGCTTTATCAAATGGACGTGAAAAGTGCCTTCCTCAACGGACCAATCAAGGAAGAGGTCTATGTTGAGCAACCTCCCGGCTTTGAAGACAGTGAGTACCCTAACCATGTCTATAGGCTCTCTAAGGCGCTTTATGGGCTCAAGCAAGCCCCAAGAGCATGGTATGAATGCCTAAGAGATTTCCTTATTGCTAATGGCTTCAAAGTCGGCAAGGCCGATCCTACTTTGTTCACTAAAACTCTTGACAATGATTTGTTCGTATGCCAAATTTATGTTGATGATATTATATTTGGGTCTACTAACGAATCTACATGTGAAGAATTTAGTAGGACCATGACAAAGAAATTCGAGATGTCTATGATGGGGGAGTTGAAGTATTTTCTAGGATTCCAAGTCAAGCAACTCCAAGAGGGCACCTTCATTAGCCAAACGAAATACACTCAAGACATTCTAACCAAGTTTGGAATGAAGGATGCCAAGCCCATCAAGACACCCATGGGAACCAATGGGCATCTCGACCTCGACACGGGAGGTAAGTCCGTGGATCAAAAAGTATACCGGTCGATGATTGGTTCATTGCTTTATTTATGTGCATCTCGACCGGACATTATGCTTTCTGTTTGCATGTGTGCAAGATTCCAATCCGACCCTAAGGAATCCCACCTTACGACCGTAAAACGAATCTTGAGATATTTGGCTTATACTCCTAAGTTTGGGCTTTGGTACCCTCGGGGATCCACATTTGATTTGATTGGTTATTCGGATGCCGATTGGGCGGGGTGTAAAATTAATAGGAAGAGCACATCGGGGACTTGCCAGTTCTTGGGAAGATCCTTGGTGTCTTGGGCTTCAAAGAAGCAAAATTCGGTCGCTCTTTCCACCGCCGAA
Source organism: Zea mays (assembly GCF_902167145.1). Classification (NCBI taxonomy): domain Eukaryota; kingdom Viridiplantae; phylum Streptophyta; class Magnoliopsida; order Poales; family Poaceae; genus Zea; species Zea mays. Next base: position 127,365,274 of record NC_050105.1, on the reverse strand, counting down.
GCCGAGTACATTGCCGCAGGTCATTGTTGCGCGCAATTGCTTTGGATGAGGCAAACCCTGCGGGACTACGGTTACAAATTAACCAAAGTCCCTTTGCTATGTGATAATGAGAGTGCAATCAAAATGGCCGACAATCCCGTCGAGCATAGCCGCACTAAGCACATAGCCATTCGGTATCATTTTCTTAGGGATCACCAACAAAAGGGGGATATCGATATTTCTTACATTAATACTAAAGATCAATTAGCCGATATCTTTACCAAGCCACTTGATGAACAATCTTTTACCAGACTTAGGCATGAGCTCAATATTCTTGATTCTAGAAATTTCTTTTGCTAACTTGCACACATAGCTCATAAATGTACCTTTGATCATGTCTCTTTCATATGCTATGACTAATGTGTTTTTCAAGTCTATTTCAAACCAAGTCATAGGTGTATTGAAAGGAAATTGGAGTCTTCGGCGAAGACAAGGCTTCCACTCCACTCTACTACTTATCCTTCGCCAGCGCTCCAAGAAAAGGACCTTGTCTTTGGGGGAGAGAGTAAAAGCCCCAAGCAAAAGGACCGGACTTCGTCTTTGGTATAATCTTAACTCATTTACTTATGACCAAAGGGGAAGATAGTACTTCGGTGGGCTCTAATGATTCCGTTTTTGGCGATTCATGCCAAAGGGGGAGAAAGTATGAGCCCAAAGCAAAAGGACCGCACCACCACCAAATTCAAAAACTTAGTGCTTTCCAAGAGTATTTCTCAAATGGTATCCTATTATGTTCAAGAAGGGGGAGCAAGTAGTATTTCAAAATGATATATCAAAACCCTCTTGAACACTAAGAGGAGGATTTAATTTAGGGGGAGTTTTGTTTAGTCAAAGGAAAAGCATTTGAAACAGGGCGAGAAAATTTCAAATCTTGAAAATGCTTTGCTAACTCTTACTCATTTATCTTTGACTATTTGCAAAAGATCTTTGAAATGGATTTACAAAAAGAATTTGCAAAAACAAAACATGTGGTGCAAACGTGGTCCAAAATGTTATATAAGAAAGAAACATTCCATGCATATCTTGTAAGTAGTTATATTGGCTCAATTCTAAGCAACCTTTTCACTTACATTATGCAAACTAGTTCAATTATGCACTTCTATATTTGCTTTGGTTTGTGTTGGCATCAATCACCAAAAAGGGGGAGATTGAAAGGGAATTAGGCTTACACCTAGTTCCTAAATAATTTTGGTGGTTGAATTGCCCAACACAAATCTTTGGACTAACTAGTTTGCCCAAGTGTATAGATTATACAGGTGTAAAAGGTTCACACTCAGCCAATAAAAAGACTAAGTTTTGGATTCAACAAGGAGCAAAGGGGCAACCGAAGGCACCCCTGGTCTGGCGCACCGGACTGTCCGGTGTGCCACCGGACATGTCCGGTGCACCAGGGGGACTCAGACTCAAACTCGCCACCTTCGGGAATTTCCATAGGCGACTCGGCTATAATTCACCGGACTGTCCGGTGTACACCGGACAGTGTCCGGTGTACACCGGACAGTGTCCGGTGCGCCAAGGGAGGTCGGCCTCAGGAACTCGCCAGCTTCGGGAAACTCCAACGGCTAGTCCACTATAATTCACCGGACTGTCCGGTGTACACCGGACTGTTCGGTGTGACTCCGGAGCAACGGCTATCTCGGCGCCAACGGCTACCTGCTGCGCAATAAATGCGCACGCAGCGCGCGTAGATGGCAGGCGCGCCCATGCTGGCATACCGGACAGCAAACAGTACCTGTCCGGTGTGCACCGGACACCCAGGCGGGCCCACAAGTCAGAAGCTCCAACGGTCAGAATCCAACGGCAGTGATGACGTGGCAGGGGGCACCGGACTGTCCGGTGTGCACCGGACTGTCCGGTGTGCACCGGACTGTCCGGTGCGCCATCGAACAGACAGCCTCCACCAACGGTCATGTTTGGTGGTTGGGGCTATAAATACCCCAACCACCCCACCATTCATGGATCTAAGTTTTCCACTTCTCAACCACTACAAGAGCTCTAGCATTCAATTCTAGACACACCAAAAGAGATCAAATCCTCTCCAATTCCACAAAAGGCTTTAGTGATTAGAGAGAGAGATTTGCCGTGTTTCTTTTGAGCTCTTGCGCTTGGATTGCTTCTTTTCTTTCTCACTTATTCTTGTGATCAAAACTCAATTGTAATCAAGGCAAGAGGCACCAATTGTGTGGTGGCCCTTGCGGGGAAGTTTTGTTCCCGGCTTTGATTTGAGAAGAGAAGCTCACTCGGTCCGAGGGACCGTTTGAGAGAGGGAAGGGTTGAAAGAGACCCGGCCTTTGTGGCCTCCTCAACGGGGAGTAGGTTTGAGAGAACCGAACCTCGGTAAAACAAATCCGTGTGTCACACTTCATTATTTGCTCGCGATTTGTTTTGCGCCCTCTCTCGCGGACTCGTTTATATTTCTAACGCTAACCCGGCTTGTAGTTGTGTTTATATTTGTAAATTTCAGTTTCGCCCTATTCACCCCCCCTCTAGGCGACTATCAGCCTTCGTGTTCGTCCCGCGCCCAGGTCGGGTGCGCTTGCAGTAGGGGGTTACAAGCGTCCACGCGGGAGAGGGAAGCGAGCGACCCCAAGGGAGCGCCTGTCTCGTCCTCGTCCCCGCGCGGCCAACCCTCTCTAAGAGGGCCCTGGTCCTTCCTTTTATAGGCGTAAGGAGAGGATCCAGGTGTACAATGGGGGGTGTAGCAGAGTGCTACGTGTCTAGCGGGGGAGAGCTAGCGCCCTAAGTACATGCCGATGTGGCAGCCGGAGAGATTTTGGCGCCCAGCTAGTGTGACGTCGTGGCCGTCGGAGGAGCGATGGAGCCTGGCGGAGGGAAAGCTGTCGGAGCGGTTGGGTCCTTGCTGACGTCCTCTTGCTTCCGTAAGGGGGCTGAGAGCCGTCGTCGTCACAGAGCATGCGGGACGCCATCATTGCCTATCTGGCGGAGCTAGCCAGATGGGACACCGGTCTTGTTCCCTGCGGCCTGAGTCAGTTTGGGGTAGGGTGATGATGGCGCCTCCTGTTGACGTGGCGAGCCTGTGCCCTAGGTTGGGTGATGTGGAGGATCCTCCGAAGACGAGGTCGAATCTGTCTTCCATGGCCGAGGCTGAGTCCGAGCCCCTGGGTCGGGCGAGGCAGAGGTCGTCGGCAGAGGCCAGGGTGGAGTCCGAGCCCTGGGGTCCGACGGAGCGGAGTTCGTCGTCTTCTGGGGCTGAGCCCGAGTCTGAGCCCCGGGTCGGGCGGAGCAGAGTTCGCCGTCTTCCGGGTCTTAGCCCGAGTCCGAGCCCTGGGTCGGGCGGAGCGGAGTTCGCTGTCTTCCGGGGCTGAGCCCGAGTCCGAGCTCTGGGTCGGGCGGAGCGGAGTTCGCCGTCTTCCGGGACTTAGTCCGAGTCCGAGCCCTGGGTCGGGTGGAGCGGAGTTCGCCGTCTTCCGGGGCTTAGCCCGAGTCCGAGCCCTGGGTCGGGCGGAGCGGAGCTTCCTATGGTGCCTTTGGCAGGGCCTGACTGCATGTCAGTCTCACTCTGTCAAGTGGCACTGTAGTCGGAGTGGCGCAGGCGGCGCTGTCCTTCTGTCAGGCCGGTCAGTGGAGCGGCGAAGTGACGGCGGTCACTTCGGCTCTACCGGAGGGCGCGCGTCAGGATAAAGGTGTCAGGCTACCTTTGCATTAAATGCTCCTACGACTTGGTCGGTCGGTGCGGCGATTTAGTCAGGGTTGCTTCTTAGCGAAGGCAGGGCCTCGGGCGAGCCGGAGATATGTTCGCCATTGGAGGGGGGGCCTCGGGCGAGACGGAAATCCTCCGGGGTCGGCTGCCCTTGTCCGAGGCTAGGCTCGGGCGAGGCGTGATTGAGTCGCTCGAATTGACTGATCCCTGACTTAATCGCACCCATCAGGCCTTAGCAGCTTTATGCTGATGGGGGTTACCAGCTGAGAATTAGGAGTCTTGAGGGTACCCCTAATTATGGTCCCCGACAGTAGCCCCCGAGCCTCGAAGGGACTGTTAGCACTCGCTTGGAGGCTTTCGTCGCACTTTTTTGCAAGGGGACCAGCCTTTCTCGGTTGCATTTTGTTCCGGTGGGTGCGCGCGAGCGCACCCGCCGGGTGTAGCCCCCGAGGCCTCGGAGGAGTGGTTTCACTCCTTCGAGGTCTTAATGCCTTGCGAAATGCTTCGGCTGGTCTGGTTGTTCCCTCATGCGAGCTGGTCGTAGCCCGGGTGTACGGTCGGGTCCCAAGTTCTCGGGCTGGTATGTTGACGCAGTCAACGGTTCGACCGGAGCCGGGTTTGCGAGAGCAGCCCCCGAGCCTCTGCACAGGGCGAGAGGGCAATCAAGGATAGACTCGACTTTTTTACATACACCCCTGCGTCGCCTTTCCGCAAGGAGGAGGGGGGAAAGCGCCATGTTGCCCTCGATGGTCGCCGAACATGGTGTCTCCGGTGAGTTGCAAGCGGGTAATCCGAGTGGACGTCCGTGCCCCGTTCGTTAGGGGTCGGCTAGGGGCCCAGAGGCACGCCCAAAAGTACCTGCGGGTGATCTGCCGGACCCGGTCCCCTGGCGACGGGGTCCGAGGGCTCGATGCCTCCTTCTGATGGGATTCCGTTAAACGATCGCTCCCGCTGGTCTCGGAAATGTCCTAGGGTACCTCGGGAGCGCAGCCCGAGCCTCGGTTATGTATCGAACATACCCATGGTCATCCCTCGCTCGGCGTCTGAGGCGGCTGTGAACCCTTCGGGGGCCAGCCTCCGAACCCCTGATCAGTAATGGGCGCGGAGCCCGAGTAGCCTGAGGCGGCCGTGGAACCCTTCGGGGGGCCGGCCTTCGAACCTCTGACCAGTAGTGGGTGTAGGGCCCTCGCGATCTGAGGCGGCTGTCGAACTCTTCGGGGGGGCAGCCTTCGAACCTGTTGCAAGAGAGAGAGAAAGAGGAAAAAAGGAAAAGGATACGAAATCGAACGACGCGGCGTACCTTTTTTTGGCGCGGTTATTTCGGCGAAGGCGAAGCATCGCCCGCTTTTCTTGCCAGAAGCGCCGCCTGTCCCGCCACGGAGTTAATGCGACGGGGCGAGTGGTTGGCGGGGCGGCCGTCTCGCGTGCGCGAGCCGTTCGAGGAACGGATCACGGGCGCGTTGTCTTCACGCCGTGAGAGGGGGTTTTCTTGCTGCCCCCGAATGGGACGTGAGCTTGGCTGACGACGTGACCGCTGCTCCCGCCCGCCTGCCACCGTCATTACTGCCGGCCCACTTTTGGCCGCATTGACCGCCGCGCCAGGCTGGTGCTGCTGGGTCGTGCGCTGGGTCGCCTCGAGTCGCGGTATTGGTTCCGCAATCGAGGAGGCGCGGTGGTGGCGCAAGTGGCGGTGCAGTTGCTTGCATGAAGCATCCGGCGCGCCGGTTGCGTGACGCGTGGGCCTGGGCCTCCATGCTGGGCGTGTCGGGAGTCAGAGAAGCGCGTCCACTTGGCGCGGTTGCATGCCGCCTGCATGGCTGCCCGCCTCTTTCGCCCGTTGGTCTGGGCAAAAGTGGAGGGTCACTTGTAACCGCTGGGCGGTCGTGTGCACCACGCGCGGCGGTTTGGCTTCTTCTGCTCTGAGCCGGCTTGCATGACATGCGGGACCCAGCCCCCGCGCCGCAGGGGAGGGCCTTGGAGCGTGTTGGAGAAGACTTAGCCCGTGACGGTTGGGGGCGCAAGTAGGGAGAGTTGCCTTTAAAAGGAGGGTGACCCCCTTCAGAAGGCGACCATGTCTTCGCGCTCCCTTATGCATCGTGTCTTTCCACCTTCCAAGCCCCCGGATGGGGGATACCCGCCGTCCTTTCGCCTCATCGTTGGAGGAACGCAACTCCGTGGGAGTTGGTACCTTTCAGCCATCGTTCGGCTTCAAGGATTTTCATCATGCAGCCCGGCTGCACCCCTCCACCGGCGGTCACCCAAGATGGTGACCTCCAGCTTGATGGTGGGGGAAAGCGAGCCGGGCTGCGACCTCTGCCCCTCCCTCAGCCTCAAGGATATTCATCACCAGGGCTGGGGAGGGGAGTGTGCCGAGTTGGGGTCGGCCCCTGCGTGGGCGGTGGCCCGCTCCTTCACTCAGTGATCGGAGGGAAGGGCGGTCGTCGTCCGTGGCACCGGCAGCTGCACCGTGCCTGGCTCTCGGACGCGAGTGGCTTCGGAGCTGCTCGCGGCGCCGGCGTCTGCCACGGCAGCTGGAAGAGGTTCCTCCGCCGGCGAGATAGCCAGGGCCGGCCACGGACCGACCTCCAACTCTACGGCCTTCTGCCCGTCCTTGCCTCACGAGTTTGGGCATGGGCGGGGGCCTCCTGGCAGCAGCATCCGCCCTGAGGTCAGTGCTGCCGCTGTTCGGCCCCCCGGAGCAGAAGTCGTCGTCGTCGCTGCTGCTGGAGCGGGTGACGGCGCGCCGTTCGTCGGTCTTCTGTTGCTCCGTAGGCCCTCCCCTATCGAGTGGGGTTGTTCGTACCTGCGGAGGGGGAACCGGAGTTCTGTTTGTAATGGCACTTTGAATGCCAGTGTTTTTGTTCATTATGGCTGTCGAGGCCTGAACATGTATGTAATTTTGGCACGGAGCCGTGTTTTTTTCCTCATTTTCGAGCACTAAGACTCGCCTGTTGATTATCTGAACTGCTTCACCAAGCATGAGTCGCCCCGTGTCAAGGTGACGAGTGAGGTATCCGTATCCCGGAGGCGTAGGAGTCCCTCGGCTCGGTCGGCCTTGTTGTCTGAGGCTCCTCTAGCTTAGTTAAAGGGACCCCTTGGCCGCTCTCCGACGAGCCGAGGCCAGGGGTAGCTATATCAGCATGAACAGAGGCGGAGTTGGCTCGAAAATGAAACCTGGTTGGCCGGAGCCTAGCCGGGTTGTCCGTTAGCGGGACCGACGCCGGAGTTGACCAGCCGAGGCCTCGGGTCGGGCTGGCGCCCTTGGAAGATGGTTGGCCGAGGCCCCAGGGGTAACCGGCCGAGCCGCCTGCTCGGGCCGGATTCCCGGAGAAGTCCCTGGCAGCGACTGCCCGGGCGTGGCGATGACGTCGTCCTTCAGAGTGGAGATCCTCGGACCGCGTCGCCGTCCGAGGCTAGGTCGGACCTCGCTGAAGGTGTCGTCGATGCCGAGGGTGCTACTGCCCCCTTCCAGCGTCAAGACCAGAGCCTGCAGGATCAGAGTGTCTTGTAGCGTGTGCCTTCTGCGGCCGCCGAGGCCAGAATACACACCCTCGCTGTGTTGTAAAGCTGCGTCTCTTTTCCTCTTGTTTTGAGTATTTGGACTTTTTTGTCGGTAACAGGGTTGTTTGTGCGAGCGAGAGTTGCTTCTCGCGGAAGGTGATGAGTGAGGTATCCGTATCCCGGAGGCGTGGGAGTCCCTCGGCTCGGTCGGCCTTGCCGCTTACGCGCACTTTCACCCGTCCATGAGGCCCTGTCACCGACTCAGTCCGGAAGGCTCGAAGGATCGCTTCGGCAGAAGAGCTTCCGAACGTGAAGACTTGTTCGGTCCGCAGAATCACTTTATCCGAACGTGAGTTACTTATTGCAGAAGGTGATGAGTGAGGTATCCGTATCCCGGAGGCGTAGGAGTCCCTCGGCTCGGTCAGCCTTGGCTGCTTACGTGTACTCTGTCGTTTTCAGGATCCACTTTTCGAAGTAGTCAGAAAGCACGAAAGATATTCTGGCAGAAGAGATCTTTTTTCGAGGAAAATTTCAACGCAGAGGGGGTTCCCCCCCTTTTAGCCCCCGAGGGAGGGTCGGGCTTTGCCAAGGCGAGGCCGACCCTTCCTTGATGACTAAACTTTGCATGGGTGCGAGGTATATGAACAACTTGAAAACATCTTAAGGGTAGAAGCGACATAGCTGTTGGATGTTCCAAGCGTTGTCGTAGACCTCGCCTTGACTGTTGGCCAGCTTGTACGTTTCGGGCTTCAGAACTTTGGCGATGACGAATGGCCCCTCCCAGGGGGGCGTGAGCTTGTGCCTCCCTCGGGCGTCTTGTCGCAGCCGAAGCACCAGGTCGCCCACCTGGAGGTCTCGGGGCCGGACCCCTCGAGCGTGGTAGCGTCGCAGGGACTGCTGGTACCGCGTCGAGTGTAGTAAGGCCTTGTCCCGAGCCTCTTCCAGCTGGTCCAGCGAGTCTTCTCGGCTAGCTTGGTTGCTTTGATCGCTGTAGGCCCACGTCCTCGGGGAGCCGTATTCCAGGTCAGTGGGCAAGACGGCCTCGGCCCCATAGACTAGGAAGAACGGCGTGAAACCCGTGGCTCGGCTCGGCGTTGTCCTCAGGCTCCAGACCACCGAGGGGAGTTCCCTCATCCATCGCTTGCCGAACTTGTTGAGGTTGTTGTAAATCCGAGGCTTGAGCCCTTGTAGAATCATGTCGTTGGCACGCTCCACTTGCCCATTCGACATGGGATGAGCCACGGCGGCCCAGTCCACCCGGATGTGGTGATCCTCGCAGAAGTCCAAGAATTTTCTGCCGGTGAACTGGGTGCCGTTGTCGGTGATGATGGAGTTTGGGACCCCGAAGCGATGGATGATGTTGGTGAAGAACGCCACCGCCTGTTCGGACCTGATGCTGTTCAGAGGTCGGACCTCGATCCACTTGGAGAATTTGTCGATGGCGACCAGCAGGTGCGTGTAGCCCCCGGGCGCCTTCTGCAAGGGGCCGACGAGGTCCAGACCCCACACAGCAAAGGGCCAGGTGATGGGTATCGTCTGCAGAGCCTGAGCGGGCAGGTGGGTCTGCTTCGCATAGAATTGACACCCTTCGCAGGTGCAGACAATTCTAGTGGCGTCAGCCACCGCCGTTGGCCAGTAGAAGCCTTGCCGGAAAGCATTCCCAACAAGGGCTCGAGGCGCTGCGTGATGGCCGCAAGCCCCCGAGTGTATCTCTCGCAGGAGTTCCTGACCTTCGGCGACGGAGATGCATCGCTGGTGGATGCCTGAGGGGCTGCGGTGGTAGAGCTCCTTCTCATCGCCCAGCAAGACGAACGACTTGGCGCGTCGCGCTACCCGCCGAGCCTCGGCTCGGTCGAGGGGTAGCTCTCCTTGGCGGAGATATTGCAGGTACGGGGTCTGCCAATTTCGATCAGGCGTGGCCCCGCTCCGCTTCTCCTCGATGCGCAGTGCCTCACCCTCGGAGGCCGAGGGTACCTCGGGCCGAACCGAGGGCGCCTCGGGCTGTGCAGAGGGTACCTCGGGCTGGACCGAGGGCGCCTCAGGCTCGGGCGTGTCGTCGATCTTGACGGAGGGTTGATGCAGATCCTGGGAGAAGACGTCCGGGGGAACCGTTGTTCGCCCCGAGGCTATTTTTGCCAGCTCGTCCGCAGTCTCGTTGTAGCGCCGAGCGATGTGGTTAAGCTCGAGCCCATAGAACTTGTCTTTCAGGCGCCGAACCTCATCGCAGTAGGCCTCCATCTTCGGGTCGCGGCAGTGGGAGTTCTTCATGACTTGGTCGATGACGAGCTGCGAGTCACCGCGGGCGTCAAGGCGCCGGACCCCTAGCTCGATGGCGATCCGCAACCCGTTGACCAGAGCCTCATACTCGGCCACATTGTTGGACGCCGGGAAATGGAGGCGTAGCACATAGCGTAGGTGCTTCCCGAGGGGCGAGACGAAGAGTAGGCCCGCGCCGGCTCCCGTCTTCATCAGCGACCTGTCGAAAAACATGGTCCAGAGCTCCGGTTGGATCGGAGCCGTCGGTAGCTGGGTGTCGACCCATTCGGCTACGAAGTCCGCCAAGACCTGGGACTTGATGGCCTTCCGAGGGGCGAACGAGATTGTCTCGCCCATGATTTCCACCGCCCACTTTGCAATCCTGCCCGAGGCCTCTCGGCACTGGATGATCTCCCCCAGGGGGAAGGATGACACCACAGTTACCGGATGAGACTTGAAGTAGTGTCGCAACTTCCGCCGCTTCAGGATCACTGCATACAGCAGCTTCTAAACTTGTGGGTAGCGGATCTTGGTTTCGGACAGTACCTCGCTGATGAAGTAAACTGGCCTCTAAACGGGCAATGCATGCCCCTCTTACTGCCTCTCGACCACAATCGCGGCGCTAACCACCTGAGTGGTCGCGGCGACGTATACCAAGAGGGCTTCTCCAGCAGCTGGGGGCACCAAGATAGGCGCCTTTGTGAGGAGCGCCTTCAGGTTTCCGAGAGCTTCCTCGGCCTCAGGGGTCCAAGTGAAGCACTCGGCCTTCCTTAAGAGGCGGTATAGAGGCAGACCTCTTTCGCCGAGGCGTGAGATGAAGCGGCTCAGAGCCGCGAGACATCCCATGACCCTCTGTACGCCTTTTAAGTCCTTGATGGGCCCCATGCTGGTGATGGCTGCGATCTTCTCCGGGTTGGCTTTGATGCCCCGCTCGGAGACGATGAACCCCAAGAGCATGCCCCGGGGCACCCCGAAGACACACTTCTCGGAATTGAGCTTGACGCCTTTCGCCTTGAGACATCGGAATGTCACTTCAAGGTCGGAAAGGAGGTCGGAAGCTTTCCTCGTCTTGACTACGATGTCATCGACGTAGGCCTCGACCGTGCGACCGATGTGTTCGCCGAACACATGGTTCATGCACCGCTGGTACGTCGCGCCCGCATTCCTCAAACCGAACGGCATGGTGACATAGCAGTACATGCCGAAGGGCGTGATGAAAGAAGTCGCGAGATGGTCGGACTCTTTTTATCCTGATTTGGTGATACCCTGAGTAGGCATCGAGGAAAGACAGGGTTTCACACCCAGCAGTGGAATCCACGATTTGATCGATGCGAGGCAGAGGGTAGGGAACCTTCGGACATGCTTTGTTTAGACCAGTGTAGTCTACACACATCCGCCATTTCCCCCCTTTCTTTCTCACAAGCACAGGGTTGGCAAGCCATTCGGGATGGAATACCTCTTTGATGAACCCTGCCGCCATTAGCTTGTGGATCTCCTCGCCTATGGCTCTGCGCTTCTCCTCGTCGAATCGGCGCAGAGGCTGCTTGACGGGTCGGGCTCCGGCTCGGGTGTCCAGCGAGTGCTCGGCGACATCCCTCGGTATGCCGGGCATGTCCGAGGGACTCCACGCGAAGACGTCGGCGTTCGCGCGGAGAAAGTCGACGAGCACTGCTTCCTATTTGGGGTCGAGCCCGGACCCGATCCGGATCTGCTTGGAGGCGTCGCCACTGGGGTCGAGGGGGACGGCCTTAACCGTCTCCACTGGCTCGAAGTTGCCGGCATGACGCTTCACGTCTGGCACCTCTTTGGAGAGGTTTTCCAGGTCGGCGATGAGGGCCTCGGACTCGGCGAGGGCCTCGGCGTACTCCACGCACTCCACGTCGCATTCGAACGCGTGTTTGTACGTGGGGCAGACGGTGATGACCCCGTTGGGGCCCGGCATCTTGAGCTTCAGGTAGGTGTAGTTGGGGACGGCCATAAACTTCGCGTAGCATGGCCTCCCCAGTACCGCGTGGTAGGTTCCTCGGAACCCGACCACCTCGAACGTCAGAGTCTCCCTTCGGAAGTCGGAGGGCGTTCCGAAGCAGACGGGAAGGTCGAGTCGTCCGAGGGGCTGGATGATCCCGCGGAAGGGCGCAGCGCCTGCTCGGACGGAGGACAGATCGACGCGCAGGAGCTCGAGGGTCTCGGCGTAGATGATGTTGAGGCTGCTGCCCCCGTCCATAAGGACCTTGGTGAGCCTGACGTCGCCAACGATGGGGTCGACGACGAGCGGATATTTCCCCGGGCTCGGCACGTGGTCGGGGTGGTCAGCTTGGTCGAAGGTGATGGGCTTGTCGGACCAGTCTAGGTAGACCGGCGCCGCCACCTTTACCGAGCAGACCTCCCGGCGCTCTTGCTTGCGATGCCGAGCCGAGGCATTCGCCGCATGCCCACCATAGATCATGAAGCAGTCACGAACCTCGGGGAACTCTCCTGCTTGGTGATCTTCCTTCTTGTCATCGTCGCGGGCCCTGCCACCCTCCGCGGGTGGCCCGTGTTAGAAATATGCCCTAGAGATAATCATAGAGATGAGCATATTTCTTTGTATCCATGATATATATATTGCTTAATTGAATATCCATGGAAGGCACCTTGTATTGATTAGCAATTATGTGAATTGTTTGTGAGATTCTTTACTTATATGGTTATTCTAAATGATGTCCCTAGTCAGAGTCGATGACTAGCACATGTATTAGTTGATGACTACATTTCACAAGTCATGAACATGGAGATGTTAAACTAATAATGTGGGCGCATGTATGACATGAGGCTGGACCGACCCAATGTGAGATATTGTAATATAGTTCTCTTCTTGCAACATGAATACTGTATCCTTAGACCTGAGATTGCCGCATGTTCTCAAGATGTGAATTGACTTACTTAGGGACTATCAAACGCTATCCCGTAACTGGGTAGTTATAAAGGTAGTTTTGGGTTTGTCAGGAAGCATGCTATGAGGCATGGTCAGTCAAGATGGAATTTGTCCCTCTCTTTGTGAGAGAGATATCTCTAGGCCCCTCGAGTGATTGGATCAAGAAATGCATGGCCGTGCTAGGGTTAAGAGTTAACCATTGAAAGGATTCCAATTCACAGTATCGAGAAAGAGAGGTCAGCTTAGAGCCAGACCAAATATCGTGAGACAAAGGGAACAGCATGTACGTAATGTCGCAATGGTTCGTCTGATATGATCTTTACGTACACATAGGAGTTGACATGTCTTGCTAGAGGCCGCTGTCAATTATTGGGCCAAGTAAGAGTACTCGGGCTATGTCTATTTGTACGTGAACCTATAGGGTCACACACTTAAGGGGAAGGAAGCCTAATTCGGATTAGATCCGCAATTAGACTGGGCTTTAGGGTTAATGATGGGCCTCGGCGTCAGAAGCCCACCACAACGCCTATATAATGAGGAGCGGGGGCGCGGTTAAGAGATAACCTAATTCGCCACCTGCAAACCAGCAGCCGCCGCTCGCCTCTCGCCCTCGCCAAGCCGCCGTCGCGAACCTAGCAGTTCAGTACGCGGCGCTTCCTCCCTGTACGTGTGGATACCTCGGAGGTGCTGCATCTGGAGCACTTGGACGAACCGTGCGAGGACGTTGAAGGACGCCGGCGACTGCACGGCACTGCTCGACGCGTTCGTCTACATCGAGACGTCTTCCGCTGCTCTGCGCGTCTAGTGGTAATACCATGACCTATAACCGCAGTAGTTCTTGGTATTATGGGGTTGAAAATTTTGTTTTGCGCTAGTGTAGCCTCCCCGTAATCCTACAGTGGTATCGGAGCAGGTTCTGCGTAGTTTTAGGTCTGGATCTAGGTTCATGAGATGGATCTACTTGATGCACGGTTTGATTAGATCAATTGGTTATAAAGGGTTGAAGTAGATTACATCGGATATGACTGGAGAGATCAGTTCGTCCTTCTCTGTTATGTGCGCGACTTGCCCCTACCGGCTGGAATCACCATCGGGGCTAACTGCGTACACAACTAGCAGATTGATGTAACAGATCAACGTCATGAGTGTAATCTTCTTCGGGTCGAAAGTCTCGGATTTGGGTTGATTTGATCAACCGCATGAGATTTCCAGTGGAATTTCCATACATACGATGCATGGACCGCCGTGGCTATCTGCTGAAGTGGCGAACGTATAGAAACGTGTTTGTCTAACCTGTTTTTGCAGGACATCTTGTGATCGGTATGGCTATTGTGTATATGATGCATGTTAATAAATTATTCATGACCTGCGTGTCGTGACCAGGGCAATACGGCTGGAGCCACATGTATTGTCCAAATTTAATGTAATGACCTGCGTGTCAACATGTGATGATCCAAAGCGTATATGTAATTTGTTTACCAGCATACGTTAGATAGGTCTTGGAGGACTCATCACCTGGAGGATGGCATACCTATATCATGGAGATGGAGATCATCGTGATGGACAGATTATTGGAGATGGGGATCACCATGTGACAGCAAGCCATACCGAATCACAACTGTTGTGTGAATGCCATTCTTATTGTTCTACTTGTTTATATTGCATATATGTCCTTGCGTGCGATGTTATAAGTAGGACGATCCCTCATAAATGTTTAAGCTTTAATGCCTCTCCAAACCTTGCACTATCATAAGTCTTGTACAATTGGTGGTGGGTCTATGAAATTAGGGTGCCACCAGTTTTCCTTGACTAGATAGGTTTGTATCGGATACGAACTGCAGAAAGGGTTGGTTAACTTAAACAAAATCAGCTTAATGGTTAAGGACTTTGAGGCATAAGGTTGGGAGCCGAGACATAGAGATGTCACCCAACAACAGGAGTCATATATATGATATGATTAGCAAGGAGTTGCTTACCGATCTACCTTGTCTTCTAGCGGTGATGCTAAAGCTCACTAGTAGACTTGTTAGTTGTGGGTTCTGAATCACTAAGTATCAATCGAGGGATATTGATTTTAGTGGGAGTAGACTATTAAATGTTTAATATGATTTACTCTGTCATGGATATTTTTGTCTTAGTATTTTGTATTATTTTGTTGTAGATAAATGGCACCTAGCACACCAACATTTACTTTGCGATCAATTCTTGAAAAGGATAAGTTAAATGGAACAAACTATACGGATTGGATCCGTAACCTGAGAATTGTTCTCAGGGCTGAAAAAAAGGAAGACGTTCTAGACACCCCACTACCAGAGGATCCTGGTGAAAATGCAACTGCTGCAGCTAAAACCGCTTACAAGAAAGCAATGGATACTAATCTTGAAGTGAGTTGCCTAATGCTTGCTTGCATGGAGCCTGAGCTGCAGATGCAGTTTGAGACAAACCATGAGGTGCACGATATGATCGTGGCGCTCAAGGATATGTTCCAGACTCAGGCTAGGACTGAAAGGTTCAATGTGTCCAAAGCCTTTCTGGAATGCAAGCTAGCAGAAGGCGCAGCAGTTGGGCCACACGTAATCAAAATGGTTGGTTACAGTCAGAGGTTGGAGAAGCTAGGCTTCCCAATAAGCCAAGAGTTGGCCACTGACTTCATTTTGGCATCTCTTCCGCCCAGCTATGGAAACTTCATCACGAACTACCATATGCATGGGGCGGAGAGGGGCCTCAATGAACTATGTGGCATGCTGAAAACTGCAGAGGGGGACATAAAGAAAAGCGCTGGCAGCAGCGGCCATGTGATGGCGGTCCAAAACAAACCCAACTTTAAGAAGAAGGGTAAATCTCAAAAGAAGAAGGGCAAGGCAAAGGATACAGTATCCAAGCCAAATCAAAAGCCCAAGGCTGGACCAGCTGCAGATGCAGAGTGCTTTTATTGCAAAGAACTTGGTCACTGGAAAAGGAATTGCAAGCAGTACTTGGCCTCTATTAAGGATCGCGGCGGTAAGGGTACAGCCGCAGCAGGTACACTTGCTATTCACATTACAGAAATTTTTCTTGCTGATTCTTATATTAATTCTTGGGTATTTGATACCGGATCGGTTGCCCATATTTGCAATTCGATGCAGGGAATGATAAGAAGTAGAAGTGTGAAAAGAGGAGAAGTTGATTTCCGGGTAGGCAATAATGCAAGAGTTGCTGCGTTGACCGTCGGGACGATGCAACTCCACCTCCCATCAGGATTTATTTTGGAGTTAAATAATTGTTATCTAGTTCCTAGTATGAGTCGAAACATTATGTCTCCTTCATGTTTGATGAAGGATGGTTATTCATTTGCGAGTGAAAACAATGGTTGTGTGATCTCTAAGAATGGCATGTTTGTGGCTTTTGCATCCATTATGAATGGGTTATTCATTTTAAATCTTGATGATGCACCTATCTGTAATATTAGTGCTAAAAGGCCTCGGCCTAATGATTTAAGTCCTACCTACATGTGGCATTGTCGTTTGGGTCATATAAGTGAGAATCGCATGAAGAAGCTTCATTCTGATGGGCTTTTAACTTCGTTTGATTTTGAATCATACGAGACATGTGAAGCTTGCTTACTTGGTAAGATGACCAAGGCGCCCTTCACGGGTTTACCGGAGAGGACGTTAGATTTATTGGAACTCATACATACTGATGTGTGCGGACCAATGAGTACGACAGCTACGGGAGGATTCCAATACTTCATAACCTTCACTGATGATTTTAGTAGATATGGGTATGTCTACTTAATGAAACACAAGTCTGAATCCTTAGAAAAGTTCAAAGAGTTTCAGAATGAAGTAGAAAATCAGCGTGACAAGAAAATTAAAGCACTGCGATCAGATCGTGGTGGTGAATATTTGAGTCATGAGTTTAGCAATCATCTAAAGAGTTGTGGAATTGTTCCACAGCTTACGCCGCCTGGAACGCCTCAGAGGAATGGCATGTCTGAGCGACGTAATCGGACTTTATTGGATATGGTTCGATCAATGATGAGCCAGTCGGACCTACCTTTGTCGTTTTGGGGATACACTCTAGAAACAGCAGCTTTCACACTAAATAGGGTACCGTCTAAGTCCGTAGTTAAGACACCATATGAGATGTGGACTGGGAAGACTCCCAGTTTGTCTTTTCTGAAGATTTGGGGTTGTGAGGTTTACGTCAAGCGACTACAGTCGAATAAACTCACTCCAAAATCGGACAAGTGCATGTTCGTGGGATATCCAAAGGAAACTTTAGGATATTATTTTTACCACCGGTCAGAGGGAAAAGTGTTTGTCGCCCGAAACGGTGTGTTCTTAGAGAAAGAGTTTCTCAAAAGAGAGAAAAGTAAACAAAAGGTGTATCTTGAAGAAGTTCAGGATGAGCCAGTGGGACAAGATACAACAAGTGATGCTAATGTAGCAGAACAAGTTGAGACGTCTATGGCAAGAGAATCACCACCACAACCACGAAGGTCAGCAAGGCTTCGCGAGGCACGAGGAGAAGTGCTATTGTTGGGCAATGGGGAAGTGTTGTTGTTAGACAACGACGAACCTGCAACATATTCAGAAGCGATGATGGACCCAGATTCCGAGAAATGGCATATCGCCATGAGATCCGAGATAGATTCCATGGGAGAAAATCAAGTTTGGAACTTGGTTGACCCGCCTGATGGTGTTAGACCTATAGAATGCAAATGGATCTATAAGAAGAAGAAAGACATGGATGGAAATGTTCACATCTATAAGGCTCGACTTGTTGCAAAGGGTTTTCGACAAGTTCAAGGAGTTGACTATGACGAGACATTCTCGCCAGTAGCGATGCTTAAATCTATTCGGATCATTCTAGCTACTGCTGCATATTTCGATTATGAGATTTGGCAGATGGATGTCAAAACAGCTTTCCTTAATGGAAACCTAGATGAGGACGTGTATATGATACAACCCAAGGGTTTTGTCGATCCGATCAATGCTGGAAAGATATGCAAACTTCAGAAATCCATTTATGGGTTGAAGCAAGCATCTTGGAGTTGGAACATTCGTTTTGATGAAGTGATCAAAGGGCTGGGTTTTCATCAGAATGAAGAAGAAGCTTGTGTTTACAAGAAGGAAAGTGGGAGCGCTGTTGTATTTCTGATCTTGTATGTGGATGACATATTATTGATTGGGAATGACATTCCTATGCTGGAGTCCGTCAAGGCTTCACTGAAAAAGAGTTTTTCTATGAAGGACTTAGGGGAAGCAGCATATATTTTGGGCATAAGGATCTATAGAGATAGGTCGAAGAGGCTTATAGGATTAAGTCAAGATACATACATTGACAAGGTTTTGAAACGGTTCAACATGGAACAGTCCAAGAAAGGGTTCATACCTATGTCACATGGTAAACACCTTAGCCAGATGCAATGTCCTGCAACGGCTAATGAGCGGGAGCGCATGAGTAAGGTACCATACGCCTCTGCAATTGGTTCAATCATGTATGCCATGATAAGTACACGCCCAGATGTTTCATACGCTATAAGTGCTACGAGTAGATACTAGGCTGATCCAGGTGAGGATCACTGGACAGCGGTAAAAGGCATTCTTAAGTACTTAAGAAGGACTAAAGATATGTTCCTGGTATATGGGGGTAAGGAGGAGCTCGTTGTAACTGGTTACACCGATGCTAGCTTCCAAACTGACCCAGACGAGTTAAAATCGCAATCAGGTTTTGTGTTCACAATAAATGGTGGTGTTGTTAGTTGGAAGAGTTCCAAACAGGAGACTGTGACTGATTCTACAACAGAAGCCGAGTACATTGCAGCTTCTGAATCTGCGAAGGAAGGTGTTTGGATAAGAAAGTTCCTCATCGAGCTTGGTGTGTTTCCTAATGCATCTAGCCCATTGAACCTCTACTGTGACAACAATGGGGCTATTGCGCAAGCTAAGGAGCCAAGGAACCACCAGAAAAACAAACACGTACTGCGGAAGTTTCACCTCATACGTGAATTCATTAGGCGGGGTGAGATAAAGATATGCAAAATACATACGGATTTGAATATTGCTGATCCTTTGACAAAACCTCTTCCACAACCTAAGCATGAGGCACACGTGAGATCTATGGGTATTAGATATCTTCTAGATTAACTCTAGTGCAAGTGGGAGACTGTTAGAAATATGCCCTAGAGATAATCATAGAGATGAGCATATTTCTTTGTATCCATGATATATATTGCTTAATTGAATATCCATGGAAGGCACCTTGTATTGATTAGCAATTATGTGAATTGTTTGTGAGATTCTTTACTTATATGGTTATTCTAAATGATGTCCCTAGTCAGAGTCGATGACTAGCACATGTATTAGTTGATGACTACATTTCACAAGTCATGAACATGGAGATGTTAAACTAATAATGTGGGCGCATGTATGACATGAGGCTGGACCGACCCAATGTGAGATATTGTAATATAGTTCTCTTCTTGCAACATGAATACTGTATCCTTAGACCTGAGATTGTCGCATGTTCTCAAGATGTGAATTGACTTACTTAGGGACTATCAAACGCTATCCTGTAACTGGGTAGTTATAAAGGTAGTTTTGGGTTTGTCAGGAAGCATGCTATGAGGCATGGTCAGTCAAGATGGAATTTGTCCCTCTCTTTGTGAGAGAGATATCTCTGGGCCCCTCGAGTGATTGGATCAAGAAATGCATGGCCGTGCTAGGGTTAAGAGTTAACCATTGAAAGGATTCCAATTCACAGTATCGAGAAAGAGAGGTCAGCTTAGAGCCAGACCAAATATCGTGAGACAAAGGGAACAGCATGTACGTAATGTCGCAATGGTTCGTCTGATATGATCTTTACGTACACATAGGAGTTGACATGTCTTGCTAGAGGCCGCTGTCAATTATTGGGCCAAGTAAGAGTACTCGGGCTATGTCTATTTGTACGTGAACCTATAGGGTCACACACTTAAGGGGAAGGAAGCCAAATTCGGATTAGATCCGAAATTAGACTGGGCTTTAGGGTTAATGATGGGCCTCGGCGTCAGAAGCCACCACAACGCCTATATAATGAGGAGCGGGGGCGCGGTTAAGAGATAACCTAATTCGCCACCTGCAAACCAGCAGCCGCCTCTCGCCCTCGCCAAGCCGCCGTCGCGAACCTAGCAGTTCGGTACGCGGCGCTTCCTCCCTGTACGTGTGGATACCTCGGAGGTGCTGCATCTGGAGCACTTGGACGAACCGTGCGAGGACGTTGAAGGACGCCGGCGACTGCACGGCACTGCTCGACGCGTTCGTCTACATCGAGACGTCTTCCGCTGCTCTGCACGTCTAGTGGTAATACCATGACCTATAACCGCAGTAGTTCTTGGTATTATGGGGTTGAAAATTTTGTTTTGCGCTAGTGTAGCCTCTCCGTAATCCTACAACACGGCCCTGTGGAAGTGGCGCCGAAGCATGACGCACTCCTCAAGGGTGTGCTTGACGGGCCCCTGGTGATAGGGGCACGGCTCCTTGAGCATCTTGTCGAAGAGGTTGGCACCTCCGGGGGGCTTCCGAGGGTTCTTGTACTCGGCGGCGGCGACAAGGTCCGCGTCAGCGGCGTCGCGTTTCGCTTGCGACTTCTTCTTGCCTTTCTTCTTGGCGCCGCGCTGAGTAGACGCCTCGGGAGCATCTTCCGATGGGCGGCCCTGGGGCTGCTTGTCCTTTCGGAAGATAGCCTCGACCGCCTCCTGGCCAGAGGCGAACTTGGTGGCGATGTCCATCAGCTCGCTCGCCCTGGTGGGGGTCTTGCGACCCAACTTACTCACCAGGTCGCGACAGGTGGTGCCGGCAAGGAACGCGCCGATGACATCCGAGTCGGTGATGTTGGGCAGCTCGGTGCGCTGCTTCGAGAATCGCCGGATGTAGTCCCGGAGAGACTCTCCTGGCTGCTGCCGGCAGCTTCGGAGGTCCCAGGAATTCCTGGGGCGCACGTATGTGCCCTGGAAATTTCCGGCGAAGGCTTGGACCAGGTCATCCCAGTTGGAGACCTGCCCCGGAGGCAGGTGCTCCAACCAGGCGCGAGCGGTGTCGGAGAGGAACAGGGGGAGGTTGCGGATGATGAGGTTGTCGTCGTCCGTTCCACCCAGCTGGCAGGCCAGGCGGTAGTCCGCGAGCCACAGTTCCGGTCTCGTCTCCCCCGAGTACTTTGTGATAGTAGTCGGGGGTCGGAACCGGGTCGGGAACGGTGCCCGTCGGATGGCCCGGCTGAAGGCCTGCGGACCGGGTGGTTCGGGCGAGGGACTCCGATCCTCCCCGCTGTCGTAGCGTCCCCCACGCCTGGGGTGATAGCCTCGGCGCACCCTCTCGTCGAGGTGGGCCCGACGGTCGCGATGATGGTGCTCGTTGCCGAGGCAGCCCGGGGCCGCAGGCGCGGTGTTGCGTGTGCCCCCGGTGTAGACCGAGGCTTCCCGCATGAATCGGGAAGTCGTGGCATGGGGTTCCGAGGGGTATCCTTGCCTTCGGAAGGCAGTGCTCTCGGCCCGTCGGACCGCGGCGCCTTCCAGGAGATTCTTGAGCTCCCCCTGGATTCGCCGACCCTCGGTGGTGGATGGCTCCGGCATCGCGCGGAGGAGCATTGCTGCTGCAGCCAGGTTCTGGCCGACGCCACTAGATGCGGGTGGCGGCCTGACCCTGGCGTCGTCGGCGACGCGGTGCTGGAAACCCTGGGGCAGATGACGTATTTCTCCGGCCGGGGGTTGGACCGCCCATGCCTGCCCGACGTCCCGGCGGATTGGCTCAAGCGCTCCTGCTCCCTCGTCGAACCTGGCCTGCGCCCCGCGGACTTGCTCGAGCTGTGGGTCGTGACCCCCCGCCGGAACGGGGACCACAGCTAGCTCCCGTGGGATGTCAGCGCGAGGCACCGGCCCAGGGAGATCACCGTCCTCCGGCATGCCGAGATGATTGCCTTTAGAGGGACCCCCTAGATCGACGTGGAAACATTCGCGGCTTGGGCCGCAGTCCTCGTCGTCGAGGCTGCGGCTACCGTCGGAACAGTCGGAGAGGCAGAAGTCACATGCGGTCATGAAGTCCCGCATGGCACTGGGGTTGCCAAGTCCAGAGAAATCCCAACATATGCTGGGGTCGTCGTCTTCCTCGGACCCAGAGGGCCCGTAGGTCGAGACGTCCGTCAACCGGTCCCAAGGCGACCGCATGCGAAACCCCAGAGGGTTTGGACTCGCCTCTACGAGAGCGTCCGCCAAAGCGAAGTCGCTAGGCGGGTTGAGGCTGAATCCAAATGACGTAGGATGGGAATCGGTCGGTACCTTTTGGTTGACGAGCGGCGATGAAGTCACGTCGAGGACTGACTGCACCGTCGTCCCAGGTACGAGGGCGACGTCCTGCAAGCTTTTCGCAAGCGCGCTGGCGTCGTCGACTTGCTCGGGATTGGCGTGTCGCGGGGAGACGGCGCTCGCCTTTGTCTCAGGCGCGAAGTCGATACCTGGTGCGCCCCTCGTTGGGGTGCCGGCGCTGTCGACTTGCTCGACAGCCGACGAGGCGCTGCCTCCTGCTTGGCCTTGGTTGCCCCGCCTTCTTCCCCTTCGTCGGCGGGGAAGAAGGCGGGACGAGCTCGAATGTTGTTCTTCCGCCACGCTGGGAAGACGTCGTCGATTTCGCCGCCGGCGGGCGGGCCGTCGGCCGCCATTGTCGTTGTCGCACGGCGGTGGAAGGAGTATCATGTCGTAGCTGCCGTCGAAGGACATGAACTCAAGACTCCCGAAACGGAGCACCGTCCCGAGTTGGAGAGGTTGCTGGAGACTGCCCATCTGGAGCTCGACGGGAAGCTGTTCGTCAACACGCAGCAGGCCCCTACCTGGCGCGCCAACTATCGGTGTTTCGAGACCGGGGGGTCCCTTGGGCCGACGAGTGAGTGTCACCGCGTGCCCCAGCCCAGATGGGTCGAGCGCGAGGGCGAGCGCGAAGGGGGGAGAAGCGAGGCGGCCAGAGACCGGCGTGAGAGAGGTGGAAATCCCGCGGCCTTCGTGTTCGTCCCGCGCCTAGGTCGGGTGCGCTTGCAAGGGAGAGGGAAGCGAGCGGCCCCAAGGGAGCGCCTGTCTCGTCCTCGTCCCCGCGCGGCCAACCCTCTCTAAGAGGGCCCTGGTCCTTCCTTTTATAGGCGTAAGGAGAGGATCCAGGTGTACAATGGGGGGTGTAGCAGAGTGCTATGTGTCTAGCGGGGGAGAGCTAGCGCCCTAAGTACATGCCGATGTGGCAGCCGGAGAGATTTTGGCGCCCAGCTGGTGTGATGTCGTGGCCGTCGGAGGAGCGATGGAGCCTGGCGGAGGGACAGCTGTCGGAGCGGTTGGGTCCTTGCTGACGTCCTCTTGCTTCCGTAAGGGGGCTGAGAGCTGCCGTCGTCATAGAGCATGCGGGACGCCATCATTGCCTATCTGGCGGAGCTAGCCAGATGGGACACCGGTGAGAGCACCTAGAGGGGGGGGGTGAATAGGTGATCCTGTAAAACTTAAACTTATAGCCACAAAAACTTGTTAAGTGTTAGCACAATAAATGCCAAGTGGCTAGAAAGGAGTCTCAACAAAACACAATACCACAAGAGATCAATCACAGAGACGACACAGTGGTTTATCCCGTGGTTCGGCCAAGACCAACGCTTGCCTACTCCATGTTGTGGCGTCCCAACGGACGAGGGTTGCAATCAACCCTTCTCAAGTGGTCCAAAAACCCACTTGAATACCACGGTGTTTTGCTTGCTTTTTCTCAATCCCGTTTGCGAGGAATCTCCACAACTTGGAGCCTCTCGCCCTTACAATTGAAGTTCACAAAGAACACAGAGCAAAGGGGGAATGAGCAACGCACACAAGACTTCAAAAGATCAGAGCAACAACACGCACACAAGTCGCAACAAGAGCTCGCAACACAACTCAAGGAGTTCGCAACTCAACAAGAGCTCTAGATGCTATCACAATGAAACAAATGCGTGAGATCGATGTCTTGGTGCTTAGGAATGTTGTGGGAATGCTTGGTGTACTCCTCCATGTGCCTAGGGGTCCCTTTTATAGCCCCAAGGCAGCTAGGAGTCGTTGAGAACAAATCTGGAAGGCCATCCTTGCCTTCTGTCATCGGCCGCACCGGACAGTCCGGTGCACACCGGACAGTGTCCGGTGCCCGATTCCTTTCCTTAAATGGCGAAGCCGACCGTTGCAGATCTGGGAGCCGTTGGCGCACCGGACATGTCCGGTGCACACCGGACAGTCCGGTGCCCCCTTCTGACCGTTGGCTTGGCCACGTGTCGCGCGCAGAATCCGCGGCGGACCGTTGGCTCGGCCGACCGTTGGCTCACCGGACAGTCCGGTGCACACCGGACAGTCCGGTGAATTTTAGCCGTACGCCGTCAGCAAATTCCCGAGAGCGGCCTCTTCGGCCGAGGCAGCCTGGCGCACCGGACACTGTCCGGTGCACCACCGGACAGTCCGGTGCTCCAGACCGAAGCAGCCTTCTGGCTGTACATAGCCAATTCTTTTCTTTTCTTTTTCTTCCTGTTTCCAATACTTAGACAAGTATATTAGTACACAAAACCAATGTACTAAGGCTTAGAAACATACCTTTACTCTTGATTTACACTTTGTCCATCCAAGGGTATAGATTCACATTTAAGCACCTGTGTCGGCACTCAATCACCAAAATACTTAGAAATGGCCCAAGGGCACATTTCTCTTTCAATCTCCCCCTTTTTGGTGATTTATGCCAACACAACATAAAGCAACTAGAACAAGTGCAATATCACTTCAAATAAAAACTCAAATTTATTTTGATTCAATTTGGCATATATGGATCATCCTTTGCCACCACTTGGTTTGTTTTTCAAATCAACCTCAAAATCCTATCTCTAAGTCAAATCCACTTGTAGAGACATCAAGAGAGGTTTTCCACAGAAAATTGATTCAAGATTCCAAAAACTCCCCCTATTTCCCATAATCAATACTTCTCCCCACAAGAGGCCAACTTTTGACAAAAGAGACAACAAAAGAGATTTGACAAACCAAAAGCTCTATTCTACTGTTTTCAAAATCTCTCAAGTGGTAGTTGATCCATTTATCACTTTGGCCTTTATTTTCTCCCCCTTTGGCATCAAGCACCAAAACGGGATCAATCTTGGCCCTTTAACTTCATTGCCTCATCAAATTCTTCAATTAAGAGCAAAATAGGCAATAAGAATTTAAAGATGAACTTGGAAAAGTTACTCTTTTCATCGGAGTGCAGTGGAAGTCTTGCATGGTCCAAGTCCACCTTTTCCCTTTCAATCCTTCTTTAAGACTAAAGCATCAAACTCAAGCACAGGGTTAGTCTCAAAGGGTCAAGTTGTAACACATCTCCCCCTAAACATGTGCATCACTTTGCAACGGACTTGTGAGGTCCAGGGAGTGTTTGTACAACTTGAGCACCAATATTAAGCAACAAAATGCATAAGGAATATGATCAAAGGCATAAACACATGTGTGCTACAAATCAATCCAAGTTCCACGAATCTAAGACATTTAGCTCACTACGCAACCTGCAAAAGGTCTTCTCATCTAGAGGCTTGGTAAAGATATCGGCTAGCTGGTTCTCGGTGCTAACATGAAACACTTCGATATCTCCCTTTTGCTGGTGGTCTCTCAAAAAGTGATGCCGGATGTCTATGTGCTTTGTGCAGCTGTGTTCAACAGGATTTTCCGCCATGCGGATAGCACTCTCATTGTCACATAGGAGTGGGACTTTGCTCAGATTGTAGCCAAAGTCCCTGAGGGTTTGCCTCATCCAAAGTAGTTGCGCGCAACACTGTCCTGCGGCAACATACTCGGCCTCAGCGGTGGATAGGGCAACGGAGGTTTGTTTCTTAGAGTTCCATGACACCAGGGACCTTCCTAAGAATTGGCACGTCCCTGATGTACTCTTCCTATCGACCTTACATCCAGCATAGTCGGAATCTGAGTATCCAACCAAGTCAAAGGTAGACCCCTTTGGATACCAGTGCCCGAAGCAAGGCGTAGCAACCAAATATCTTAGAATTCGCTTCACCGCCACTAAGTGACACTCCTTAGGATCGGATTGAAATCTAGCACACATGCATACGCTAAGCATAATATCCGGTCTACTAGCACATAAATAAAGTAGAGACCCTATCATTGACCGGTATGCTTTTTGATCAACAGACTTACCTCCTTTGTTGAGGTCAGTGTGTCCGTCGGTCCCCATCGGAGTCTTTGCGGGCTTGGCGTCCTTCATCCCAAACCGCTTTAGCAGATCTTGCGTGTACTTCGTTTGGGAGATGAAGGTGCCGTCCTTGAGTTGCTTCACTTGGAACCCAAGGAAGTAGTTCAACTCGCCCATCATCGACATCTCGAATTTCTGCGGCATCACCCTGCTAAACTCTTCACAAGACTTTTGGTTAGTAGAACCAAATATTATGTCATCGACATAAATTTGGCACACAAACAAATCACCATCACATGTCTTAGTAAAAAGAGTTGGATCGGCTTTCCCAACCTTGAAAGAATTAACAATTAGAAAGTCTCTAAGGCATTCATACCATGCTCTTGGGGCTTGCTTAAGTCCATAGAGCGCCTTAGAGAGCTTACACACGTGGTCGGGGTACCGTTCATCCTCGAAGCCAGGGGGTTGCTCTACGTACACCTCCTCCTTGATCGGCCCGTTGAGGAACGCGCTCTTCACATCCATTTGGTACAACCTGAAAGAATGGTGAGCGGCATATGCTAGCAAGATACGAATTGATTCTAGCCTAGCCACAGGAGCAAAAGTCTCCTCAAAGTCCAAACCTGCGACTTGGGCATAACCTTTTGCCACAAGTCGAGCCTTGATCCTCGTCACCACCCCGTGCTCGTCCTGTTTGTTGCGGAACACCCACTTGGTTCCCACAACATTTTGCTTAGGACGAGGCACCAATGTCCAAACTTCATTGCGCTTGAAATTGTTGAGTTCCTCCTGCATGGCCAACACCCAGTCTGGATCTAGCAAGGCCTCTTCTACCCTGAAAGGCTCAATAGAAGAGACAAAAGAGTAATGCTCACAAAAATTAACTAATCGAGATCGAGTAGTTACTCCCTTGCTGATATCACCCAGAATTTGGTTGACGGGATGATCCCTTTGAATCATCGCTCGAACTTGGGTTGGAGGTGCCGGTTGCGCTTCTTCCTCCATTACGTGATCATCTTGTGCTTCCCCTTGATCACACGCCTCCTGTTGATGAACCTGTTCATCGTCTTGAGTTGGGGGATGCACCGTTGTTGAGGAAGAAGGTTGATCTCGTTCATCTTGTTCCTGTGGCCGCACTTCTCCAATCGCCATGGTTCGTATAGCGGCCGTTGGAACATCTTCTTCATCTACATCATCACAAACAACTTGCTCTCTTGGAGAGCCATTAGTCTCATCAAATACAACGTCGCTAGAGACTTCAACCAAACCCGATGATTTGTTGAAGACTCTATACGCCTTTGTATTTGAGTCATAACCTAACAAAAACCCTTCTACAGCTTTGGGAGCAAATTTATAATTTCTACCCTTCTTCACTAGAATGTAGCACTTGCTCCCAAATACACGAAAGTACGATACATTGGGTTTGTTACCGGTTAGAAGCTCATATGACGTCTTCTTGAGGAGGCGGTGAAGGTAGACCCTGTTGATGGCGTGGCAAGCCGTGTTCACGGCTTCCGACCAAAAACGCTCGGGGGTCTTGAACTCTCCAAGCATAGTCCTCGCCATGTCGATTAGCGTCCTGTTCTTCCTCTCTACCACACCATTTTGTTGTGGTGTGTAGGGAGCGGAGAACTCGTGCTTGATCCCTTCCTCCTCAAGGAACTCCTCCACTTGAAGGTTCTTGAACTCGGACCCGTTGTCACTCCTTATCTTCTTCACCTTGAGCTCAAACTCATTTTGAGCTCTCTTGAGGAAGCGCTTGAGGGTACCTTGGGTTTCAGACTTATCCTGCAAAAAGAACACCCAAGTGAAGCGGGAAAAGTCATCAACAATAACTAGACCATACTTACTTCCTCCTATGCTCAGATAGGCGACGGGTCCGAAGAGGTCCATATGCAGCAGCTCCAGGGGTCTTGAGGTGGTCATCACATTCTTGCTGTGATGCGCTCCTCCCACTTGTTTACCTGCTTGACAAGCTGCACAAGGTCTATCTTTTTCGAATTGCACGTTAGTTAAACCTATCACGTGTTCTCCTTTTAGAAGCTTGTGAAGGTTCTTCATCCCCACATGTGCTAAGCGGCGATGCCACAGCCAGCCCATGCAAGTCTTAGCCATTAAGCATGCGTCTAGACCGGCCTCTTCTTTTGCAAAATCAACTACATAAAGTTTGTCGTCTAATACACCCTTAAAAGCTAGTGAACCATCACTTCTTCTAAAGACAGACACGTCTACATTTGTAAATAGACAGTTATATCCCATATGACATAATTGACTAACAGATAGCAAATTATATCCAAGACTCTCCACTAAAAACACATTAGAGATAGAATGCTCATTAGAAATTGCAATTTTACCTAACCCTTTTACCTTGCCTTGATTCCCATCACCGAATATAATTGAATCTTGGGAATCCTTATTCTTGACGTAGGAGGTGAACATCTTCTTCTCCCCCGTCATATGGTTTGTGCATCCGCTGTCGATAATCCAGCTTGAACCCCCGGATGCATAAACCTGCAAGGCAAATTTAGGCTTGGGACTTAGGTACCCAACTCTTGTTGGGTCCTACAAGGTTAGTCACAATTGTCTTAGGGACCCAAATGCAAGTTTTATCATCCTTGCATTTTGCCCCTAATTTCCTAGCAATCACCTTTCTATTCTTTCTACAAATTGCAAAGGAAGCATTCAAAGCATGATATATTGTAGAAGGTTCATTTACTTTCCTAGGAACATTAACAACATTTCTTCTAGGCATATTATGAACAGCATTTCTCCTACCAACATTTCTATCATGCACATAAGAAGAGCTAGAAGCAAACATGGCATGAGAATCAAAGGCATTATATGCATTACAACTACTATAAGCATTTCTAGGTTGTCTTCTATCATAGTACATAAAGGCATGGTTCTTTTGCACACTACTAGCCATAGGGGCCTTCCCTTTCTCCTTGGCGGAGATGGGAGCCTTATGGCTTGTCAAGTTCTTGGCTTCCCTTTTGTAGCCAAGTCCATCCTTAATTGAGGGATGTCTACCAATCGTATAGGCATCCCTTGCAAATTTTAGCTTATCAAATTCGCTTTTGCTAGCCTTAAGTTGAGCATTAAGACTAGCCACTTCATCATTCAATTTAGAAATTGAAACTAGATGTTTACTACAAGCATCAACATTAAGATCTTTACACCTAGTGCACGTTTCAACAATTTCTACACAAGATGTTGATTTACTAGCTACTTCTAGTTTAGCATTTAAGTCATCATTAACACTCTTTAAAGTAGCAATGTTTTCATGACAAGAAGATAATTCACTAGAAAGCACTTCATTTCTTTTAACTTCTAAAGCATAGGATTTTTGTGCCTCTATAAACTTATCATGTTCATCATACAACAAATCCTCTTGCTTTTCTAAAAGCCTATCCTTTTCATTCAAGGCATCAATCAATTCATTGATTTTATCAATTTTATTTCTATCCAATCCCTTGAACAAACTAGAGTAATCTATTTCATCATCACTAGACTCATCGTCACTAGAAGAATCATAAGTGATATCATTACGAGTGATTACCTTCTTCTCTCTTGCCATGAGGCAAGTGTGACGCTCGTTGGGGAAGAGGGATGACTTGTTGAATGCAGTGGCGGCGAGTCCCTCATTGTCGGAGTCAGACGAGGAGCAGTCCGAATCCCACTCCTTGCCAAGATGAGCCTCGCCCTTTGCCTTCTTATAATTCTTCTTCTTCTCCCTCTTGTTCCCTTGGTCCTGATCACTATCATTGTCGGGACAGTTAGCAATAAAATGACCAAGCTTACCGCATTTGAAGCACGAACGCTTCCCCTTGGCTTTGGTCTTGCTTGGCTGTCCCTTGCGACCTTTAAGCGTCGTCTTGAATCTTTTGATGATGAGGGCCATCTCTTCATCATTAAGTCCGGCCGCCTCAATTTGTGCCACCCTGCTAGGTAGCGCCTCCTTGCTTCTTGTTGCCTTGAGAGCAAGGGGTTGAGGCTCGTTGATCGGTCCATTCAAGGCGTCGTCCACGTATCTTGTCTCCTTGATCATCATCCGCCCGCTTACGAATTTTCCGAGTACCTCCTCGGGCGTCATCTTTGTGTACCTGGGATTCTCACGAATATTGTTCACGAGATGAGGATCAAAAACGGTAAATGACCTTAGCATTAGGCGGACGACGTCGTGATCCGTCCATCGCGTGCTTCCGTAGCTCCTTATTTTGTTGATAAGGATCTTGAGCCGGTTGTATGTTTGCGTCGGCTCCTCGCCCCTTATCATCGCGAATCGTCCGAGCTCGCCCTCCACCAACTTGATCTTGGTGAGTAAGGTGACATCATTCCCCTCATGAGAGATCTTGAGGGTGTCCCAAATTTGCTTGGCATTGTCCAAGCCGCTCACCTTGTGATACTCGTCCCTGCACAAAGAGGCTAGCAACACAGTAGTAGCTTGTGCATTTTTATGGATCTGTTCATTAATAAACGAAGGACTATCCGAGCTATCAAATTTCATTCCACTTTCCACAATCTCCCAAATGCTTGGATGGAGAGAAAATAGGTGTGTACGCATTTTGTGACTCCAAAATCCGTAGTCCTCTCCATCAAAGTGAGGAGGCTTGCCAAGTGGAATGGGGAGCAAATGAGCATTTGAGATGTGCAGAATGCGCGAATAATCAAAAGAAAAGTTTGAGTTAACCGTCTTTTGTTTGTCGTAGTCGTCGTCCTTGTGGGAAGAAGTAGACTCGTCGCTGTCGTAGTAGACGATCTCCTTGATACATCTTGTCTTCTTCTTCTTCCCATCTTTACGTCTGTGGCCCGAGCCAGACTCGTTGGATTTGTCATCTTTTGGCTCGTTGACGAAGGACTCCTTTTCCTTGTCGTTGATCACGATTCCCTTCCCCTTAGGATCCATCTCTTCGGGCGGTTAGTCCCTTTCTTGAAGAGAACGGCTCTGATACCAATTGAGAGCACCTAGAGGGGGGGGTGAATAGGTGATCCTGTAAAACTTAAACTTATAGCCACAAAAACTTGTTAAGTGTTAGCACAATAAATGCCAAGTGGCTAGAAAGGAGTCTCAACAAAACACAATACCACAAGAGATCAATCACAGAGACGACACAGTGGTTTATCCCGTGGTTCGGCCAAGACCAACGCTTGCCTACTCCACGTTGTGGCATCCCAACGGACGAGGGTTGCAATCAACCCTTCTCAAGTGGTCCAAAGACCCACTTGAATACCACAGTGTTTTGCTTGTTTTTTCTCAATCCCGTTTGCGAGGAATCTCCACAACTTGGAGCCTCTCGCCCTTACAATTGAAGTTCACAAAGAACACAGAGCAAAGGGGGAATGAGCAACGCACACAAGACTTCAAAAGATCAGAGCAACAACACGCACATAAGTCGCAACAAGAGCTCGCAACACAACTCAAGGAGTTCGCAACTCAACAAGAGCTCTAGATGCTATCACAATGAAACGAATGCGTGAGATCGATGTCTTGGTGCTTAGGAATGTTGTGGGAATGCTTGGTGTACTCCTCCATGCGCCTAGGGGTCCCTTTTATAGCCCCAAGGCAGCTAGGAGCCGTTGAGAACAAATCTGGAAGGCCATCCTTGCCTTCTGTCATCGGCCGCACCGGACAGTCCGGTGCACACCGGACAGTGTCCGGTGCCCGATTCCTTTCCTTAAATGGCGAAGCCGACCGTTGCAGATCTGGGAGCCGTTGGCGCACCGGACATGTCCGGTGCACACCGGACAGTCCGGTGCCCCCTTTTGACCGTTGGCTTGGCCACGTGTCGCGCGCAGAATCCGCGGTGGACCGTTGGCTCGGCCGACCGTTGGCTCACCGGACAGTCCGGTGCACACCGGACAGTCCGGTGAATTTTAGCCGTACGCCGTCAGCAAATTCCCGAGAGCGGCCTCTTCGGCCGAGGCAGCCTGGCGCACCGGACACTGTCCGGTGCACCACCGGACAGTCCGGTGCTCCAGACCGAAGCAGCCTTCTGGCTGTACACAGCCAATTCTTTTCTTTTCTTTTTCTTCCTGTTTCCAATACTTAGACAAGTATATTAGTACACAAAACCAATGTACTAAGGCTTAGAAACATACCTTTACTCTTGATTTACACTTTGTCCATCCAAGGGTATAGATTCACATTTAAGCACCTGTGTCGGCACTCAATCACCAAAATACTTAGAAATGGCCCAAGGGCACATTTCTCTTTCAACCGGTCTTGTTCCCTGCGGCCTGAGTCAGTTTGGGGTAGGGTGATGATGGCGCCTCCTGTTGATGTGGCGAGCCTGTGCCCTAGGTTGGGCGATGTGGAGGCTCCTCCGAAGACGAGGTCGAATCTGTCTTCCATGGCCGAGGCTGAGTCCGAGCCCCTGGGTCGGGCGAGGCGGAGGTCGTCGGCAGAGGCCAGGGCGGAGTCCGAGCCCTAGGGTCCGGCGGAGCGGAGTTCGTCGTCTTCTGGGGCTGAGCCCGAGTCCGAGCCCCGAGTCGGGCGGAGCGGAGTTCGCCGTCATCCGGGTCTTAGCCCGAGTCCGAGCCCTGGGTCGGGCGGAGCGGAGTTCGCCATCTTCCGGGGCTGAGCCCGAGTCCGAGCCCTGGGTCGGGCGGAGCGGAGTTCGCCGTCTTCCGGGACTTAGTCCGAGTCCGAGCCCTGGGTCGGGCGGAGCGGAGTTCGCCGTCTTCCGGGGCTTAGCCCGAGTCCGAGCCCTGGGTCGGGCGGAGCGGAGTTCGCCGTCTTCCGGGGCTTAGCCCGAGTCCGAGCCCTGGGTCGGGCGGAGCAGAGCTTCCTATGGTGCCTTTGGCAGGGCCTGACTGCCTGTCAGTCTCACTCTGTCAAGTGGCACTGCAGTCGGAGTGGCGCAGGCGGCGCTGTCCTTCTGTCAGGTCGGTCAGTGGAGCGGCGAAGTGACGGCGGTCACTTCGGCTCTGCCGGAGGGCGCGCGTCAGGATAAAGGTGTCAGGCTACCTTTGCATTAAATGCTCCTGCGACTTGGTCGGTCGGTGCGGTGATTTAGTCAGGGTTGCTTCTTAGCGAAGGCAGGGCCTCGGGCGAGCCGGAGATATGTTCGCCGTCGGAGGGGGCCTCGGGCGAGACGGAAATCCTCCGGGGTCGGCTGCCCTTGTCCGAGGCTAGGCTCGGGCGAGGCGTGATCGAGTCGCTCGAATGGACTGATCCCTGACTTAATCGCACCCATCAGGCCTTAGCAGCTTTATGCTGATGGGGGTTACCAGCTGAGAATTAGGAGTCTTGAGGGTACCCCTAATTATGGTCCCCGACAGAACCGGGTCGGGAACGGTGCCCGTCGGATGGCCCGGCTGAAGGCCTACAGACCGGGTGGTTCGGGCGAGGGACTCCGATCCTCCCCGCTATCGTAGCGTCCCCCACGCCTGGGGTGGTAGCCTCGGCGCACCCTCTCGTCGAGGTGGGCCTGACGGTCGCGATGATGGTGCTCGTTGCCGAGGCGGCCCGGGGCCGCAGGTGCGGTGTTGCGCGTGCGCCCGGTGTAGACCGAGGCTTCCCGCATGAATCGGGAAGTCGTGGCATGAGGTTCCGAGGGGTAACCCTACCTTCGGGAGGCAGAGCTCTCGGCCCGTCGGACCGCAGCGCCTTCCAGGAGATTCTTGAGCTCCCCCTGGATTCGCCGACCCTCGGTGGTGGATGGCTCCGGCATCGCGCGGAGGAGCATCGCTGCTGCAACCAGGTTTTGGCCGACGCCACTAGACGCGGGTGGCGGCCTGACCCTGGCGTCGTCGGTGACGCGGTGCTGGAAGCCCTGGGGTAGGTGACGTATTTCTCCGGCCAGGGGTTGGCCCGCCCATGCCTGCCCGACGTCCCGGCGGATTGGCTCAAGCGCTCCTGCTCCCTCGTCGAACCTGGCCTGCGCCCCGCGGACTTGCTCGAGCTGTGGGTCGTGACCCTCCGCCGGAACGGGGACCACAGCTAGCTCCCGTGGGATGTCAGCACGAGGCACCGGCCTAGGGAGATCACCGTCCTCCGGCATGCCGAGATGATTGCCTTCAGAGGGACCCCCTAGATCGACGTGGAAACATTCGCGGCTTGGGCCGCAGTCCTCGTCGTCGAGGCTACGGCTACCGTCGGAACAGTCGGAGAGGCAGAAGTCACATGCGGTCATGAAGTCCCGCATGGCACTGGGGTTGCCAAGTCCAGAGAAATCCCAACAGATGCTGGGGTCGTCGTCTTCCTCGGACCCAGAGGGCCCGTAGGTCGAGACGTCCGTCAACCGGTCCCAAGGCGACCGCATGCGAAACCCCAGAGGGTTTGGACTCGCCTCTACGAGAGTGTCCGCCAAAGCGAGGTCGCTAGGCGGGTTGAGGTTGAATCCAAATGACGTAGCATGGGAATCGGTCGGTACCTTTTGGTCGACGAGCGGCGATGAAGTCACGTCGAGGACTGACTGCACCGTCGTCTCAGGTACGAGGGCGACGTCCTGCAAGCTTTTCACAAGCGCGCTGGCGTCGTCCACTTGCTCGGGTTTGGCGTGTCGCGGGGAGACGGCGCTCGCCTTCGTCTCAGGCGCGAAGTCGATACCCGGTGCGCCCCTCGTTGGGGTGTCGGCACTGTCGACTCGCTCGACAGCCGACGAGGCGCTGCCTCCTGCTTGGCCTTGGTTGCCCTGCCTTCCCCTCCGCCGACGGGGAAGAAGGCGGGACGAGCTCGAAGATTGCTCTTCCGCCACGCGAGGAAGGCGTCGTCGATTCCGCCGCCGGCGGGCGGGCTGTCGGCCGCCATTGTCGTTGCCGCACGGCGATGGAAGGAGTTTCATGTCGTAGCTGCCGTCGAAGGACATGAACTCAAGACTCCCGAAATGGAGCACCGTCCCGGGTTGGAGAGGTTGCTGGAGACTGCCCATCTGGAGCTTGACGGGAAGCTGTTCGTCAACACGCAGCAGGCCCCTACCTGGCGCGCCAACTGTCGGCGTTCCGAGACCGGGGGGTCCCTTGGGCCGACGAGTGAGTGTCGCCGCGTGCCCCAGCCCAGATGGGTCGAGCGCGAGGGCGAGCGCGAAGGGGGAGAAGCGAGGCGGCCGGAGACCGGCGTGAGAGAGGTGGGAATCCCGCGGCCTTCGTGTTCGTCCCGCGCCCAGGTCGGGTGCGCTTGCAGTAGGGGGTTACAAGCGTCCACGCGGGAGAGGGAAGCGAGCGGCCCCAAGAGAGCGCCTGTCTCGTCCTCGTCCCCGCGCGGCCAACCCTCTCTAAGAGGGCCCTGGTCCTTCCTTTTATAGGCGTAAGGAGTGGACCCAGGTGTACAATGGGGGGGGGTGTAGCAGAGTGCTACGTGTCTAGCGGGGGAGAGCTAGCGCCCTAAGTACATGCCGATGTGACAGCCAGAGAGATTTTGGCACCCAGCTGGTGTGATGTCGTGGCCGTCGGAGGAGCGATGGAGCCTGGCGGAGGGACAGCCGTCGGAGCGGTTGGGTCCTTGCTGACGTCCTCTTGCTTCCGTAAGGGGGCTGAGAGCCGCCGTCGTCACAGAGCATGCGGGGCGCCATCATTGCCTATCTGGCGGAGCTAGCCAGATAGGACACCGGTCTTGTTCCCTGCGGCCCGAGTCAGCTCGGGGTAGGGTGATGATGGCGCCTCCTGTTGACGTGGCGAGCCTGTGCCCTAGGTTGGGCGATGTGGAGGCTCCTCCGAAGCCGAGGTCGAGTCTGTCTTCCATGGCCGAGGCCGAGTCCGAGCCCCTGGGTCGGGCGAGGCGGAGGTCGTCGGCAGAGGCCAGGGCGGAGTCCGAGCCCTGGGGTCGGGTGAAGCGGAGTTCGTCGTCTTCTGGGGCTGAGCCCGAGTCCGAGCCCTGGGGTCGGGCGGAGCGGAGTTCGTCGTCTTCTGGGGCTGAGCCCGAGTCCGAGCCCTGGGGTCGGGCGGAGCGGAGTTCGTCGTCTTCTGGGGCTGAGCCCGAGTCCGAGCCCTGGGGTCGGGCGGAGCGTAGTTCGTCGTCTTCTGGGGCTGAGCCCAAGTCCGAGCCCTGGGTCGGGCGGAGCGGAGTTCGTCGTCTTCCGGGGCTTAGCCCGAGTCCGAGCCCTGGATCGGGCGGAGCGGAGTTTCCTATGGTGCCTTTGGCAGGGCTTGGCTGCCTGTCAGTCTCACTCTGTCAGGTGACACTGCAGTCGGAGTGGCGCAGGCGGCGCTGTCCTTCTGTCAGGCCGGTCAGTGGAGCGGTGAAGTGACGGCGGTCACTTTGGCTCTATCGGAGGGCGCGCGTCAGGATAAAGGTGTCAGGCTACCTTTGCATTAAATGCTCCTGCGACTTGGTCGGTCGGTGCGGCGATTTAGTCAGGGTTGCTTCTTAGCGAAGGCAGGGCCTCGGGCGAGCCGGGGATATGTTCGCCGTCGGAAGGGGGGGCCTCGGGCGAGACGGAAATCCTCCGGGGTCGGCTGCCCTTGTCCGAGGCTAGGCTCGGGCGAGGCGTGATCGAGTCACTCGAATGGACTGATGCCTGACTTAATCGCACCCATCAGGCCTTAGCAGCTTTATGCTGATGGGGGTTACCAGCTGAGAATTAGGAGTCTTGAGGGTACCCCTAATTATGTTCCCCGACAACTATATCAAGGACTATGGCGTCATCTTGGCACCAGAGGTGACGCAGAGGAGGACCGACAACAATGACCACTCGCCATCGTCGGGGTAGCTTTTGTGCCGGCCTGCCTTTAATTCTCTTCGCAAACACATACACTTGCTTTTTTTGTTTAAGCAAGCGTGTATGGTGGTGCGTACCTAATGACTGGCAATGTACGAGGGAACTTCTACCGACAGGTGTGACACATGTTCTTCAATGATGAGACCATGCAAATCATGGCATATATCGAAGTCTGCATGATACTGATGGTTGCAATGGAGTAGTGAAACAGCTAAATTAAAATAACAAAATTTATGTATGGCTAGGATTACAAATGGATTATGAAATATTTTTTATAACAATATAAAACACATTTTGTATATAAGTTATTATGTTATTATATGTTCCCGTTGCAACGCACGGGTACTCACCTAGTTCTCTATATAATAAGGTTTCTAGAAAAGTAAACAGGATCATGTTATAGCAACTAGCATTACTACCCCGTGACCCCGTCCAAATGACCAAGAGTACTTTAAGCAACAAAAAGTCATGCAGATACAAAATAACTTTTTAATTGTTGATTTTTTGTATACTATATTGTCATTTGCTAAAGAATACAAAAAATGTAACACTTTAAAAATATATATAAATATATTAATACAAGTTTTACATGCTAAAATGCATTTGTCAAGTATTTAAACCAACTGCAACAGCCTCCTACTTAGGATTTACAACAGCCAATCCCTTACAACTTTTTCAATTTTTTTATATGTTATATTCTTCTCTTGTCCCTGCCTAGCGGCAGGAAGAGGAGGATCTCGACATGCAGTTAAATTTGTTTGGCTGCCCGTTTCAGACTTCTGCAGCCAGCTGCTATCAAGGAGAGAATTCGGTTACGGTCTTGTTCGTTTGTGCCGGATTGGTGGATCAGAATGATTCATAACCGGATTGCTTATCTAATTTATATAAACTTTGATTAGCTGGAACGATTCTGGCTCCAATCCAACATAAATGAACAAGGCCTACAGGAGTTGCAGCCCGATTCAGCACAGTCGAACGGATTCAAAAGCAATTGCATCACTGAAGCATATTATTTTGCGCCACGATTTACAGATCGCGAATATGCGCGATGCTGGTGGAGGTCGGGCATTTTACGTGATCGTATGCATGCTGCTCGAGACGTGAATAGTGCGATTTTATTACGTATTTTACGCATCCACAACCATATACGCAAGTTGCTGAACTTAGTCTTAGATGCAATTGCTTATTTGACACCGGCAAAATTTCTAATTCTCTTTTGTCTCTTAAAATATAAAACTTCTCTATTAAATGCCAAACGTAAATTTGGTTCTTTATATGACAGTATCGCTAGTTCTGATGTCTTAACGATGTTAATTTTTATATAGAATGATGATTTTACCGCTATTAAAGATAATACATATAAGTGTTATAAATTATAATATATTTGTGTAATCTCGTGTAGTACATTATTTTATTGCGATCGATTATGAAAACAGTATAGTACAATTTATTATAAAAATATTTTGCATTTTGCAACAAGTTATATGTATTGTCTGTAATATGGGTATAATCGTCTTCTCACCTAAAAGCTAGTATCATAGAGAACTAAAATTTACACACATGATGCAATGCTAAGGGCATCTCCAAGGAACTAATTATTTTTTGTTCTTTATTTGACTTTCCATTTATCTTTTTTATAAAGATTATATTTTATATACAACGTCTCACTCCAACAGCTATCTAGTTTGGTTAGTAGAGGCTAACTAAATTTGGCTAGCGAGAGAATTAATTTGAAGAATCGAATAGCTTGACGAATTAAATGACTAGTTTGTTAGAGAGTTATTTTGCCGTTAAGTAGCTAATATTTAGTTTGACGAGCTATTTAGTTAATCTCTTGAAGATGCTAAGTATAAAAGATTTATATTTTAAGGGTAAGAAAACCAGAAACTGTCGCACTAAAGCATAAAGCACCTCTATCACAGTTTTTCACAATGCGAGCAGCGCTACTGCGCCGAGTGCCGCGGCGACCACATAGCACGCGAACCGACCGTGGTCGTCGGCGCACGCCGAGACTGGGGCGTCCGCCACTGCCGGCGAGCCGTACTGCGGCGTTACAACCGGCTCCGGCTCCGTCACGGGCTGAGCGGCGTCCCCGTTGCTTGGAGGCGGCGCGGCGGGCACGTCTGGGAGCGCCGCGACGGGCGGCTGGGCGCGGAAGATCGAGTCCGGTAGCAGCACCCGGTCGAGCTCGTAGATCGCCATGGGGGCGTCCACGGACACGCTCCCGACGATCTTGGCGTCGGCCCATGAAGAGTGCACGTGGACTGTGCCCGCGTCGTACGTCATGTTCACCGTGTACAGGCTGCCGGCGAGCGTCGTCACCGGCCTGGTCTGGCTCAGCCGCTCGAAGTCCGCGAGCTCGTAGTGCTTGGGCAGCGAGTGGTACATCATCAGGTTCTTGAGCTGCTGCGTGGAGAGACGCGACAGCACCGGCGGCTTGACGGCGGCGAAGGCCCTGTCGACGGGGACGAAGATGGTGATGCCCTGGTCCGTTAGGTACGCCTGGTTCTGGAACACCTCCACGAGGTTGGTCTGCTGCAGGTACCCGAGGAAGGTGCGGAAGGGCCCGTCGAGGACCAGGATCGCGGTGAGGTTGGCGCGGTTGGCCTGTGGGGTAGGCGGCCATGTGTCCGTCATCTGCGGCGTCGTTGCGTTTGCGTGGGACGGCTCGACGAGCGGCCGATGCGCGCCGGCGTGTAGCACGAGCACGGACATCACGGCCGCCAGCGACGCGACGACGACGGCGCACTTCATGTCGCGATGCAGGCGTCGAAGAAGATCGCAGTGCCGTAGGCGAGACCGAGGCGAGTTCACTGAATGCCAGGCATTTGCGACTGCGCGCGGAAGGAAAGGGAGGAGACGCTGAGATGCGATCTTTGTGCGAGCTGCGAGCTGCGAGCTCTCGTTTCCTATTTTTTCCAGTGGCTC
This sequence comes from Zea mays, assembly GCF_902167145.1. Lineage (NCBI taxonomy): Eukaryota > Viridiplantae > Streptophyta > Magnoliopsida > Poales > Poaceae > Zea > Zea mays. The sequence continues at coordinate 127,326,133 of NC_050105.1, read as the reverse complement.
AGAGGACGCAGGACTGCGTCAACTGGCAGACATTTTGTACAGATCAAAACACAATGGCTAAACATTGTCACAACACAACATTTTCTACATATCAATATGAATATGAAATAGCAACAAGCAGAGCACGTGCTGATTTTTGTTTCATTCCTTAGATGCCTTTTCTTGACAACCAAGAAAAGACAGCATTAAGCAACTTATGTAATTCTCTAAAAAAGATAGATCCTTAAATTCTAGTTTAGTGAGTTTGTAAATAAGACTTAGAAGTAAAAAATACTTTGATCTCTAACAGTTCCTTATATTTAGATAGTAAATTAAATTTAAAATCTTTTTGCGGACACAATATTGAACAATGTATTAGTATTTTTTTACAGTGTGTATTAAAATAGACCTAGCTGGTTTTTTGTTCGTCACAGCTTAAAAGAGATTTTCAGTTCTATCCTTCAACAGTTTTCATTGGACAAGAAAGTATATATGCCAGATGTTAAATATTGTGGAGAGTATATAGCTATCAATACATAATTAAATTAGCAACCCTCCAGCATAAAGCAAAAGTGAATGTCCACTGTCCAAAAACAACAAAATCAAAAGCATTCGTGCATGTTTTTTTCTCTCTCGTTTCGTTACTTGCCAAAGGGTTATTAAATGTACGGAGGAAATAGAGTTAGATAATAAGTGACTAAATTTAGGGAGATAATTTAGAGAGCTGTTGCAGAGAAGTTTTTGTGCCGACTATCTAAACTATTGACCTAGAGAATTATTAAAGTTGCTCTAATACAGCTAAACCTGTTACATATCTTTACTACTCCTTAAGAACATACTGTAGGCGTCCACATTTGGTGCGGTTCTGCCTCCCGAGGCCGCGATGCCCCATCCCTCACACCGCGCATCGTCGTCTGCTCCCCGCCCATCCCGCCGCCGCGTCCGCCCCCTCCCCCACCGAAGGAATCCTCGCGGAGTCCGCCCCGGCTCCCCAGAACGCGATCCACTCTCCTCTCTCCCTCAATCCCCGCTTCCTTTCATGGATTGGGATCTCAAAACGCCGGCCTCCTAGGACCTGCCCGACCTAGAGCATGACGCCATGCCGCCCATCTCCGCGGCTTCCCAAGGATGTTCTGCCTTTCCCCTACACCGCGCCCCCTGCCCCCGCCGCACCCCTACACCGCGCCCCTTCCCCGCCGTGGATCTCGCCCGAAGGCGCCGTGGATCCACCGTACCTCCTCCTCTCCTCATCATTGCGCCGCCTGCCCCCGCCGCACACCTCCACCGCGCCCCTCCCCCGCCGTGGAGGACCCTGTGCTTAGCTCGCGAAACCCCAGGAGCAGCAGGAGGCGAGGTTTGGCTGGCGACGATGGACGTGGAATCACGCATGGCGTTGGAGTCCGACTCCGACTCCGACGCGTGCGGTGGCAGCGGGTCCGGGAGCGAGACCCCTCCACGGTGTCCCCGTCCCCATCCGTGGTTAGCTTGGCGCCGACAGCTTCCTCTTCTCCTTCTCCTTCCACGCGCCCAACGCCGAGGAGGACGGCAGCAAGGTCCAGGCCTTCCTCGTGGAGATGGAGAGCGCCATCAGGGACCACCCGCTCTGGGCCAACGCTACCGACTAGGAGATCGACCACGCGCTCGAGGTGAAGCCCTGCCCTGCCCCTCACTGAATCCCGTGCTCCCTCCTCCCCCCATCAACGCTCCCTCCTCACATTCCCCGCACACCAAGAGACGAATCTGTCCATGCTAGGGTTTGGATTCGTGGGTGGAGCCCGAGGTTAGATCCAGCAGGGGAAGGAAGATAGAGGAGGGAAGGGAAGGGGTTATGATCTCCATGATGTGGAGGCTTATGGACAGGTGGTTTTTAGCTTTTACCTGATCTTATTTTGTGTTCGTGGTTAATGTTTAATACAAGTGATTTGATCTAATTAAACATCTGTTTCCCAAATTATCTAGATGCTCAAGAATGCTGGTTTCAGTCATGTCATTGCTGAAGACCGAACTGACCAGGTCTACCTATCTAAACAGATGTAATCTGCATGTTCTTATTCCTATCTAATGCCTCGCCACGTCTGGACATTTGTAACTACTGAGTTCTCTTTGATGTTCTGTTCTGACCCAATTCTCTATGCTGCTTTTAGCTTCGTGGTTCTCTACAACCGTGACTAGCAGCAATTTCATGTCACTTCCTTCTCCTATCGATTCAGGGTTTAATTCTAGACAACTGATGTGGTCTCAAAATTTTCGTCCGCAGCATGTTCATGAGGTGTGTTTTGGCTTTCTGATTTTTGGTGTTCGGAATTGGGACTGGTATATAATCATCAAGTGTGTAGGATCTATACATAGCTCCTTTACAATGTTGTTTACTTGTGGAATTATTGGGTTCGGTCGTTAGGAATTCGTAGACTCAACTAAAAAAGCATTTGAGTTGGTAGATCACTGCATTGAATATCTGGTATATGATCCTTGGACAAGGGAATCGCGGGGGTTTGGTTTTGTCACCATGGCTGCTACTAAGGAGGCAGATCACTGCATCAAATATCTAGACTGTTCTGTATTGCAAGGTCAGGTCATAATTGTTGAGAAGGTAAAATCATAAGATTGGGAGCATCTGAATTTCCTTTATTTAATTTCGTTACTGAATGGTATTTATATACTTGCTTAGTACTCTACACAGAACATTTTATTGTTTTGTCTTCACCACCGAGAATCCGAGATCGCCTCCCATAGCCTCCACATTCACAAGGTCCTGCTTGACTGTGACGACGTCCAGGCTAATGCCCTCATCGTGGATCGACTCACCTTGCTCTAGAAGGTTTGTTTTTTGGCTCTACTTTGCATTTTGCACACACAACTCGATCGTCATTTCCATTGTTCCATCACCTCATTCGCTTCGAAGAGTGGTGGGATTTTTCTAGGTGACATTCGTAGTGAGTTGTGGTTGTGAACTTATGATTTGTAGTGCACTTGTGTTATTGTATTCAACTCATGTTATTAGTGGAATTATGGTATGAGTACTGCTTGTGAAAAGTAAACTGAATTCTGGTTGTGAACTACTTGTTTAAGTGAATGCGTGTTTCTGTTTTCTGTTGTCAGTGCATTTCTGTTTTCACTGATGAAACCACCATTTCTGTTTTCAATGAATCTATTGAACTGAACTGCAAAAATAGAAATTGTTCTATTTTGTTTGAGTGCACAAACAGAACTGAACAGAACTAGATCTGAATACGTTTGAGTGCACAAACAGAAATTGTTCTGTTCTGGTTTCAGTGAACTCCACAAATAGAACTGAATCTATTATGTTTGAGTGTAGATATTCTGACCAGCGAAGTGGAAACCTTATTCATATTGTGAATAGTATTACTTTTCAACGTTTCATAAATGAACACCAGTGATTCTATAGTCATTTATTCTGTTGTGCTAAAATTACAGGAGATGGCTTGACTTTGTCAAGTTAGCTTTCTATACAGACACAAGCTTGGCCTGTATCGAGCTCGTCATCACCGTCATCAGAAGGTCGGCAAGTTGGAGAAAGTATGTGATCTGCAAGTGTTGCAGCTTGATCAAGTGGTTGTTGTTAGAGTTGCATACCTGTTCTTTGCTCACAGTTGTTAATATGTGCAGGAATGTGAAGCAAAATTTGTAGAGATACAGTTGCGGTACTCTGCATGCAAGTAAGCGTATACTTGATCATGTTACTTTGTACCTTCTTGCCCATTACATGACCTTGCAATTTGGATGGGTGGCGTAGAATACTACTGCATATCATTAGATATTTAGAGATGTCGAAATAATAAGATTTTCGAGCCTTTTTTAGGAGTTAGATAAGGACATTGTGAATCTTTAAACATAACAGCTGGTAGAGTATTTGCTATTTTGCTAAAAGATACCATGTAGGAGCATACTAGATTTTGATTATACCAAACAACACTTCCTCCGTCTCAAATAATAGTTTACTTTAGCTTTGTGCCTTTGTCCTAAGTCAAGCTTGTTTAACTTTGACCGAGTTTATAGAAAAATGCATCAACATCTAGAATACCAAATTCTTTTCATTAATTTCTTCATGAAATATGTCTTGATAGTGAATTTGATTGAACTTCTAGATACTAATGTATTTTTCTAAAAGCTTGATCAAAACTAGAGAAGTTTGACATAGGACAAAACTAAAGTAAACTATAATTTGGAATGATAGTAGTAATTGATAATCAGCATGTCTGCTTCTGCACTCGACAATCAGAGATGCCTGCTGTTTTTTCTATTTGCAAATTGGTGATTCAAGTTTTTTAAATTTGCATCTTACTACACAAGTATAGACCACCATCCTCAGTTTGAAGAAGGGATAATATACAAGGAAGAGAATAAAGAGGAAAATACTAAAACATAGACCACTTAGTGATCGATAACCTCAGCTTTAAGAATGGATTCTCAATCCCATAAGCAATAAGTTATGCATACAACAATGCAAGCACTGCACTGCCTTTCAGATAGCTGAAGTTGAATAGATAACTCTAATGCAAGGCGTCCTATATTTATCTGAGTTCCGATCATCCTATTTGCTTCAATGCAGTGCTTATTTTGAATAACATATTTGATCTAGCATGCAATTCCTGTTTGCATTGTTTCAACAGCCTCACCTTTGTTTAGTTTCAGTTTTGAGTAACAGCTTTGAATACCGGTTATGACCTTCAGTTACGAGTAACTCTGCTTAGTGCTACATAAGAGCACGTAAAATCGGGCCCGTCAGGCTTCCCCTTGTGGGGGAGGCTTGAGGGTTTGGTCTTGGTGTTGTAATTCGGTCCACTTTGGACCTTTCCTTTCTTAATATAATGATGCGCAGCTCTCCTGCGCTTTCAAGAAAAAATAGAGCACGTAAAATCATAGAACTATAACTAAATAAACCTGAAACACAAGTTGTTACACAAGCTGAAACCACAAAGCTGATATCACAGGTACACTGTTAATGCTAATAGAGGCTAGCACAAGTAACAGATATCACAAGCTAGCACAGGTGCACAGATATCATAGGCTAGCACAGATTGTGCAAAATTTCAGGTTCACACATACAAACTTCTTCAGGTTCACACACACACTACTTCATCAGGTTGACAATACATAAGGTATACAACTACTTCATCAGGTTTCAAAAAAACCAACTCTTATACAAGTACACTGGCATACTTTGCACATATATTTTCATGATGTGGATTCTTTTTCCTTGCTCAGTAGCTGCTCTTATGTGTGCTGCTGCTATTCTGTTGTTCTAGACAGCAAAGCAGACCCGGTTACAGAAGGTATGCACATAATGCATATGGTGGTGTTGTAGGCCATCTTTTCTGTGTGATGTTCAGATGTGCTACATTCGTGATTTACTTTCCATGCATCTCTTTCTTAGATTTGGTTCTCTGGTACTATGCCTATGATTTCTATGAAAATTACATTATTTTCATTCCAATTGTTCAACTCTGCTCGTCCAGTTCCGAATACTAGAATGTGGTGTGAAAGGTTGATGTATTGATTGGGTGAAAATGTGATCATTGATCTGAAATACTGGTTTATTTTTACTTGTTACAGTAGTGGAAATATTTTTCTATAAAATTGTTTGTCATTTCATTGGCAACATCTGTTGTTAAGCGTGACACAACCTTCCCAAAGGGTGAAGCCACTTGCTACATTAGATGTAAGCACCTATATACATTTGTGTAAATATTTTGCAATCTTCTATTTTGTTGCACTTTCTTTTGATAAACTTTTATTCCTTGTGACTTCTACATTATGGCAGATGGTAGAATCTCTATGGACTCTGTACAAAATGTATGCAAGTTTGTTTGGGTCTTGATTTTTATGGATGTTCATGTGTAAATTCATGTATTTTGTTTTGTTTGATTTATTTCTTTAGAAGTTGGAGCTCTTGAAGGTTTGTCCTTACCAGTTTGTACTATCAGTTTGAAGGTAATGTCCTTTCGTGGATTATTGAAATTTTTATTGGAGTTCAATTGTCTGTTGTCTAGAACTCTAGGTAGTAGCTATGCAAAAAACAACTTTGATTGTGAGCAACCTTTTTGTTTGAACTGCCACAGAGTTTAGTGGAACCTAACACTATCATTGAGGTAGCTTTTTCATGAGCAGCTAGGTAAAGTAGCAAATATCTTATGGAATAACTGATCATTACGCACACGCACGTTGACTCAAATAGTCAAACCCTTCCTACGATATACCTTGTAAACTTTTAATGTTTTCCTCTAAGAATTGATTAGAGTTGTACACTCATTGGACCAGATGCTCATTTGAAACTGCCAGTTATAACTTACAATCTTTGATACTTGCTTTTTATAAAACCTTCTATTCAATTCCATGTTTCCATTTAATTTTTCTCTAGAAATAATGTGTTCCTGTTTTGCTTCAAATCTTGTTATGGTAATTAAATATCTTTTCTGAAAGAAAATATATATCCTTATATTTTTTTTGCTTATGCAGTTAACTAGAACTTCCAGATTGCAAGTACGAGCTCTGGCATCTCATGCATGTTACCCCTGAAATGCTAAACAAACACTCCTCTGGATTTCTTGTCAATAACAGTTGCATATTTGGTATTGAGTTCATAAAAGTTGTCACTACCAAAGCAAAAACAATGTTAGAAATAGTGTTTGTCGGGAAGATGAAAGTCTTTGACAAGACCAATGTTTACACTCTGAAGAAATGACCCAACTTGCCAGAGTTTAAAATCGGTGGTACATAGTGATAATCTTTTCATCTTGCAATACTTGACATGTAAACAAAACATCGAGAAATTTGTATATGTAACTCAATTCTTTCTTAGATCTGTTGGGTTCAACTGTGCTCTACATTTCAAATCAAAGCTATGATGATTGGTTAAATGTTGTAGGTTGAGAACATGCAACCAATTGTAAATTCTTTGTTATATGATATATATAGAAACCGTAGCAACGCACGGGCACCAAACTAGTAACTTGTTTATATTCATAACTCGTTTCGGTACAGCAGTGTCCAGTCCAGGGTTTTCGGGACATGGATCTTCTGTCCTTGGAGAGCTGTGCCTACACGTGGCTACGTATTTTTGGCGACTGGTGGCTAGAGATAGCAATGGTACCCGAAACTCAAATAACCGACGGGTTTACCCGATATGAAAGCGGGTACATGATGATTTCTCTACCCGCGAGTATGTGAATGGGCAAGAACCTCTACCCGTTGGGTAGACGGGTACAGGTTGGTACTACTACCCATACTCGTCTACTCATATGTAAAATATACCCGCATCAATAACACTATAATCATCTAATAGAGCTCATCTTAGCTAAAATAAAATCATTCTCTAGCTATCATTTATCTATCTACCAAATTATGTAATCATATGATTTGTTATATGTGAAGTTAAACTTATTTTTTATGTTTATTTAATATTTTATGTGATTAGTATATTGGAATTTAAGATCTTTCTAGCGGGTACGGATTACCCGACAGATAAAATTACTCGCGCGTGTATGAGTAAGATTTTATACCCGCGAGTCTATATGGGTGTCGGGGACCATAATCAGGGGTACCCTCAAGACGCCTAATTCTCAGCTGGTAACCCCCATCAGCATAAAGCTGCAAAGGCCTGATGGGCACGATTAAGTCAGGGATCAGTCCACACGAGTGACTCGATCACGCTTCACCCGAGCCTAGCCTCGGCCAAGGGCAGCCGACCTCGAGAGACTTCCGTCTCGCCCGAGGCCCCCTTTTTATGGCGGACACATCACCGGCTCGCCCGAGGCCTTGGCTTCGCTCAGAAGCGACCTTGACTAAATCGCCACACCGACTGACCAAATTGCAGGGGCATTTAACGCAAAGGTGGCCTGACACCTTCATCCTTACACGCGCCCCCGGCAGAGCCGAAGTGACCGCCGTCACTCCACCGCTCCACTGGCCAGTCTGACAGAAGGACAGCGCCGCCTGCGCCACTCCGACTGCAGTGCCACTCGACAGAGTGAGTCTGACAGGCAGTCAGGCCTTGCCAAAGGCACCACGGCGAACTCCGCTCTGCCCGACCCCAGGGCTCGGACTCGGGCTAAGACCCGGAAGACGGCGAACTCCGCTCCGCCCGACCCCAGGGCTCGGACTCGGGCTAAGACCCGGAAGACGGCGAACTCCGCTCCGCCCGACCCCAGGGCTCGGACTCGGGCTAAGACCCGGAAGACGGCGAACTCCGCTCCGCCCGACCCCAGGGCTCGGACTCGGGCTAGGACCCGGAAGACGGCGAACTCCGCTCCGCCCGACCCCAGGGCTCGGACTCGGGCTAGGACCCGGAAGACGGCGAACTCCGCTCCGCCCGACCCCAGGGCTCGGACTCGGGCTAAGACCCGGAAGACGACGAAACTCCGCCTCGCCCGACCCCAGGGCTCGGACTCCGCCCTGGCCTCGGCCGAACGACTTCCGCCTCGCCCGACCCCATGGCTCGGGCTCGGCCACGGCAACGGAAGGCAGACTCAACCTCGGCTTCGGAGGAACCCCCACGTCGCCCTGCCTAGAGCATAGACCGCCACGTCAACAGGAAGCGCCATCATCATCCTACCCCGAATCGACTCGGGTCACGGAGAACAAGACCGGCGTCCCATCCGGCCAGCTCCGCCGGAGGGGCAATGATGGCGCTCCACAAGCTCTATGACGACGGCGGCCCCCAGCTCTCTTACGGAAGCAGGACGACGTCAGCAGGGACTCGACCGCTCCAACAGCTGTCCCTCCGCCAGGCTCCGCCGCACCTCCGACAGCCACGACATCACGCCAGCAGGGTGCCCAGATCTCTCCGGCTGCCACATTGGCATGTACCTAGGGCGCTAGCTCTCCCTCCGCTAGACACGTAGCACTCTGCTACACCCCCCATTGTACACCTGGATCCTCTCCTTACGACTATAAAAGGGAGGACCAGGGCCTTCTTAGAGGAGGTTGGCCGCGCGGGACCGAGGACGGGACAGGCGCTCTCTTGGGGCCGCTCGCTTCCCTCACCCGCGTGGACGCTTGTAACCCCCCTACTGCAAGCGCACCTGACCTGGGCGCGGGACGAACACGAAGGCCGCGGGACTTCCACCTCTCTCACGCTCGACTCCGGCCACCTCGCCTCTCCCCCTTCGCGCTCGCCCACGCGCTCGACCCGTCTGGGCTGGGGCACGCAGCACACTCACTCGTCGGCTTAGGGACCCCCCTGTCTCGAAACGCCGACAGTTGGCGCGCCAGGTAGGGGCCTGCTGCGTGCTGACGAACAGCTCCCCGTCAAGCTCCAGATGGGCAGTCTCCAGCAACCTCTCCGGCCCAGGACGGTGCTTCGTTTCGGGACTCTTGAGTTCATGTCCTTCGACGGCAGCTACGACATGATACTTCTTCCACCGCCGCGCGACTACAACAATGGCGGCCGACAACCCGCCCGCCGGCGGCGGAATCGACGACGTCTTCCCCGCGTGGTGGGAGGGCAACATTCGGGCTCGCTCCGTTCTCTCCCCCGCCAACGGAGGAGGAGGCGGGGCCGTCAAGGCCAGGTGGGAGGCCGCGCTTCGTCGGCCGTCGAGCGAATCGACGCCCCCGATGCCCCGACGGAAGGCACGCCGGACGTCGACCTCGCGTTCAAGACGGAGGCAAGCGCCGTCCCCCCGCGGCACGCTGACCCCGAGCAAGAAGACGACGCCGGCGCGCTCGCGGAAAGCCTGCAGGACGTCGCCCTCGAACCAGAGTTGACGGTGCAACCAGTCCCCGATGTGACTACGTCGCTCCTCGTCGACAAAAAGGTACCGACTAACTCCCATCTTGCGTCATTTCGACTCGGCCTCAACCCGCCAAACGACCTCGTTTTGGCGGGCGCTCTCATTGAGGCGAGTGCAACCCCACTGAGGTTCCGTATGCGGTCGCCTTGGGACCGACTGACGGACGTCTCGACCTACGGGCCCTCTGGGTCCGAGGAAGATGACGATCCCAGCATCGCTTGGGATTTCTCCGGACTTGGCAACCCCAGTGCCGTGCGGGACTTCATGACCGCATGTGACTACTGCCTATCCGACTGTTCCGATGGAAGCCGCAGCCTTGGCGACGAGAGCTGCGGCCCAAGCCGCGAATGTTTCCACATCGAGCTAGGGGATCCCTCCGAAGGCAACCATCTTGGCATGCCGGAGGACGGTGATCTCCCTAGGCCGGTGCCTCGCGCCGACATCCCACGGGAGCTAGCTGTGGTCCCTGCTCCGGCGGGGGGTTACGACCCACAACTCGAGCAAGTCCGCGAGGCGCAGGCCAGGCTCAACGAGGGAACAGGAGCGCTTGAGCCGATCCGTCGGGACGTCGGACAAGCATGGGTGGGCCAACCCCTGCCCGGAGAAATACGTCACTTGCCCCAAGGTCTCCAGCACCGCGTCGCCAACGATGTCAGGATCAGGCCGCCGCCCGCATCCAGCGGGGTTGGTCAGAACCTGGCAACCGCGGCAATGCTCATCCGCGCGATGCCGGAGCCGTCAACCACCGAGGGTCGGCGAATCCAGGGAGAACTCAAGAATCTCCTGGAAGGCGCTGCGGCCCGGCGGGCCGAGAGCACTGCCTCCCGAAGGCAAGGTTATCCCTCGGAACCTCATGCCGCGACTTCCCGATTCATGCGGGAAGCCTCGGTCTACACCGGGCGCACGCGCAACACCGCGCCTGCGGCCCCGGGCCACCTCGGCAACGAGCACCATCGACGCGACCGTCGGGCTCACCTCGACGAAAGGGTGCGCCGAGGCTACCACCCCAGGCGTGGGGGGCGCTACGACAGCGGGGAGGATCGGAGTCCCTCGCCCGAACCACCCGGTCCGCAGGCCTTCAGTCGGGCCATCCGACGGGCGCCATTCCCGACCCGGTTCCGACCCCCGACTACTATCACGAAGTACTCGGGGGAAACGAGACCGGAACTGTGGCTCGCGGACTACCGCCTTGCCTGCCAACTGGGTGGAATGGACGACGACAACCTCATCATCCGTAACCTCCCCCTGTTCCTCTCCGACACTGCTCGCGCCTGGTTGGAGCACCTGCCTCCGGGGCAGATCTCCAACTGGGACGACTTGGTCCAAGCCTTCGCTGGCAATTTCCAGGGCACATACGTGCGCCCTGGGAATTCTTGGGACCTTCGAAGCTGCCGGCAACAGCCGGGGGAGCCGCTTCGGGACTACATCCGGCGATTCTCGAAGCAGCGCACCGAGCTGCCCAACATCACCGACTCGGATGTCATCGGCGCGTTCCTCGCCGGCACCACTTGCCGCGACCTGGTGGGCAAGCTGGGTCGCAAAACCCCCACCAGGGCGAGCGAGCTGATGGACATCGCCACCAAGTTCGCCTCTGGCCAGGAGGCGGTCGAGGCTATCTTCCGAAAGGACAAGCAGCCCCAGGGCCGCCCATCGGAAGAAGCTCCCGAGGCGTCTGCTCCGCGCGGCGCTAAGAAGAAAGGCAAGAAGAAGTCGCAATCGAAACGCGACGCCGCTGACGCGGACCTTGTCGCCGCCGCCGAGTATAAGAACCCTCGGAAGCCCCCCGGAGGTGCAAACCTCTTCGACAAGATGCTCAAGGAGCCATGCCCCTACCATCAGGGGCCCGTCAAGCACACCCTCGAGGAGTGCGTTATGCTTCGGCGTCACTTCCACAGGACCGGGCCACCCACCGAGGGTGGCAGGACCCGCGACGACGACAAGAACGAAGATCTCCTAGCAGGAGAATTCCCCGAGGTCCGCGACTGCTTCATGATCTATGGAGGGCATGCGGCGAATACCTCGGCTCGGCACCGCAAGCAAGAGCGCCGGGAGGTCTGCTCGGTGAAGGTGGCGGCGCCAGTCTACCTAGACTGGTCCGACAAGCCCATCACTTTCGACCAGGCCGACCACCCCGATCATGTGCCGAGCCCGGGGAAATACCCGCTCGTCGTCGACCCCGTTGTCGGCGATGTCAGGCTCACCAAGGTCCTGATGGATGGGGGCAGCTGCCTCAACATCATCTACGCCGAGACCCTCAAGCTCCTGCGCGTCGATCTGTCCTCCGTCCGAGCAGGCGCTGCGCCCTTCCACGGGATCATCCCTGGGAAGCGCGTCCAGCCCCTCGGGCGACTCGACCTCCCCGTCTGCTTCGGGACACCCTCCAACTTCCGAAGGGAGACCCTGACGTTCGAGGTGGTCGGGTTCCGAGGAACCTACCACGCCGTGCTAGGAAGGCCATGCTACGCGAAGTTCATGGTCGTCCCCAACTACACCTACTTGAAGCTCAAGATGCCGGGCCCCAACGGGGTCATCACCGTCGGCCCCACGTACAAACACGCGTTCGAATGCGACGTGGAGTGCGTGGAGTACGCCGAGGCCCTCGCCGAGTCCGAGGCCCTCATCGCCGACCTGGAGAACCTCTCCAAGGAGGTTCCAGACGTGAAGCGCCACGCCGGCAACTTCGAGCCAGCGGAGACGGTCAAGGCCGTCCCTCTCGACCCCAGTGGCGACACCACCAAGCAGGTCCGAATCGGTTCCGGGCTCGACTCCAAATAGGAAGCAGTGCTCGTCGACTTTCTCCGCGCAAATGCCGACGTCTTTGCGTGGAGTCCCTCGGACATGCCCGGCATACCGAGGGATGTCGCCGAGCACTCGCTGAATATTCGGGCCGGAGCCCGACCCGTCAGGCAGCCTCTGCGCCGATTCGACGAGGAGAAGCGCAGAGTGATTGGCGAAGAGATCCACAAGCTAATGGCAGCAGGGTTCATCAAAGAGGTATTCCATCCCGAATGGCTTGCCAACCCTGTGCTTGTGAGGAAGAAAGGGGGGAAATGGCGGATGTGTGTAGACTACACTGGTCTCAACAAAGCATGTCCGAAGGTTCCCTACCCTCTGCCTCGCATCGACCAAATCGTGGACTCCACCGCTGGGTGCGAAACCCTGTCCTTCCTCGATGCCTACTCAGGGTATCACCAGATCCGGATGAAAGAGTCCGACCAGCTCGCGACTTCTTTCATCACGCCGTTCGGCATGTACTGCTATGTCACCATGCCGTTCGGTTTGAGGAATGCGGGCGCGACGTACCAGCGGTGCATGAACCATGTGTTCGGCGAACACATCGGTCGCACAGTCGAGGCCTACGTCGATGACATCGTAGTCAAGACAAGGAAGGCCTCCGACCTCCTCTCCGACCTTGAAGTGACATTCCGGTGTCTCAAGGCGAAAGGAGTCAAGCTTAATCCTGAGAAGTGTGTCTTCGGGGTGCCCCGAGGCATGCTCCTAGGGTTCATCGTCTCCGAGCGAGGCATCAAAGCCAACCCGGAGAAGATCGCGGCCATCACCAGCATGGGACCCATCAAGGACTTAAAAGGGGTACAGAGGGTCATGGGATGCCTCGCGGCCCTGAGCCGCTTCATCTCACGCCTCGGCGAAAGAGGTCTGCCTCTGTACCGCCTCTTAAGGAAGGCCGAGTGTTTCGCTTGGACCCCCGAGGCCGAGGAAGCCCTCGGCAACCTGAAGGCGCTCCTTACAAAGGCGCCTGTCTTGGTGCCCCCGGCGGACGGAGAAGCCCTCTTGGTCTACGTCGCCGCGACCACTCAGGTGGTTAGCGCCGCGATTGTGGTCGAAAGGCAAGAGGAAGGGCATGCATTGCCCGTTCAGAGGCCGGTCTACTTCATCAGAGAAGTGCTGTCCGAGACTAAGATCCGCTACCCGCAAGTTCAAAAGCTGCTGTATGCTGTGATCCTGACAAGGCGGAAGCTGCGACACTACTTCGAGTCTCATCCGGTAACTGTGGTGTCATCCTTCCCCCTGGGGGAGATCATCCAGTGCCGAGAGGCCTCAGGCAGGATCGCAAAGTGGGCGGTGGAAATCATGGGCGAAACGATCTCGTTCGCCCCTCGGAAGGCCATCAAGTCCCAGGTGTTGGCGGATTTCGTGGCCGAATGGGTCGACACCCAGCTGCCAACGACTCCGATCCAACCGGAGCTCTGGACCATGTTTTTCGACGGGTCGCTGATGAAGACGGGGGCCGGCGCAGGCCTGCTCTTCATCTCGCCCCTCGGAAAGCACTTGCGCTACGTGCTGCGCCTCCATTTCCCGGCGTCCAACAATGTGGCCGAGTACGAAGCTCTGGTCAACGGATTGCGGATCGCCATCGAGCTAGGGGTCAGACGCCTCGACGCCCGCGGTGATTCGCAGCTCGTCATCGACCAAGTCATGAAGAACTCCCACTGCCGCGACCCAAAGATGGAGGCCTACTGCGACGAGGTTCGGCGCCTGGAAGACAAGTTCTTCGGGCTCGAGCTCAACCACATCGCTCGGCGCTACAACGAAACCGCAGACGAGCTGGCTAAGATAGCCTCGGGGCGAACGACAGTCCCCCCGGACGTCTTCTCCCGGGATCTGCATCAACCCTCCGTCAAGCTCGACGACGCGCCCGAGCCCGAGGTACCCTCGGCTCAGCCCGAGGTACCCTCGGCACAGCCCAAGGTACCCTCGGCCTCCGAGGGTGAGGCACTGAACGTCGAGGAAGGGCAGAGCGGGGCCGCGCCAGATCAAGATTGGCAGGCCCCGTACCTGCAATATCTCCGTCGAGGAGAGCTACCCCTCGACCAAGTCGAGGCTCGGCGGGTAGCGCGACGCGCCAAGTCATTCGTCTTGCTGGGCGACGAAGAGGAGCTCTACCATCGCAGCCCCTCAGGCATCCTCCAGCGATGCATCTCCATCGCCGAAGGTCGGGAACTGCTGCAAGAAATACACTCGGGGGCTTGCGGCCACCACGCAGCGCCCCGAGCCCTTGTCGGAAATGCTTTCCGGCAAGGCTTCTACTGGCCAACGGCGGTGGCTGACGCCACTAGAATTGTCCGCACCTGCGAAGGGTGCCAATTCTATGCGAAGCGGACGCACCTGCCCGCTCAGGCTCTGCAGACAATACCCGTCACTTGGCCCTTCGCTGTATGGGGTCTGGACCTCGTCGGTCCCTTGCAGAAGGCGCCCGGGGGCTACACGCACCTGCTGGTCGCCATCGACAAATTCTCCAAGTGGATCGAGGTCCGACCTCTGAACAGCATCAGATCCGAGCAGGCGGTGGCGTTCTTCACCAACATCATCCATCGCTTCGGGGTCCCGAACTCCATCATCACCGACAACGGCACCCAGTTCACCGGCAAAAAATTCTTGGATTTTTGCGAGGATCACCATATCCGGGTGGACTGGGCCGCCGTGGCTCATCCCATGTCGAATGGGCAAGTAGAGCGTGCCAACGGCATGATTCTACAAGGGCTCAAGCCTCGGATCTACAACGACCTCAACAAATTCGGCAAGCGATGGATGAAGGAACTCCCCTCGGTGGTCTGGAGCCTAAGGACGACGCCGAGTCGTGCCACGGGCTTCACGCCGTTTTTCCTGGTCTACGGGGCTGAAGCTATCTTGCCCACTGACCTGGAATACGGCTCCCCGAGGGCGAGGGCCTACACCGAACAAAGCAACCAAGCTAGCCGAGAGGAATCGCTGGACCAGCTGGAGGAAGCTCGGGACAGGGCCTTACTACACTCGGCGCGGTACCAACAGTCCCTGCGACGCTACCACGCCCGAGGGGTCCGGTCCCGAGAACTCCAGGTGGGCGATCTGGTGCTTCGGCTGCGGCAAGACGCCCGAGGGAGGCACAAGCTCACGCCCCCCTGGGAAGGGCCATTCGTCATCGCCAAAGTTCTGAAGCCCGGAACATACAAGCTGGCCAACCATCAAGGCGAGATCTACGGCAACGCTTGGAACATCAAACAGCTACGTCGCTTCTACCCTTAAGATGTTTTCAAGTTGTTCATATACCTCGCGCCTACGCAAAGTTTAGTCGTCAAGGAAGGGTCGGCCTAGCCTCGGCAAAGCCCGACCCTCCCTCGGGGGCTAAAAGGGGGGAGACCCCCTCTGCGTCGAATTTTTCCTCGAAAAAGGATCTCTTTTTAGCAGGATTTCTTTCGTGCTTCTTGACTACTTCGGAAAGCGGATCCTGGAAACGACGGAGTACACGTAAGCAGCCAAGGCTGACCGAGCCGAGGGACTCCTACGCCTCCGGGATACGGATACCTCACTCATCACCTTCTGCGATAAGTAACTTGCGCTTGGATAAAGCGACTCCGTGGACCGAACAAGTCTTCACGTTCGGAAGCTCTCCTGCCGAAGCAGTCCTTCAAGCTTTCTCGACTAAGTCGGGGACAGGGCCTCATGGACGGGTGAAAGTACGCGTAAGCGGCAAGGCCGACCGAGCCGAGGGATTCCCACGCCTCTGGGATACGGATACCTCACTCGTCCCTTCCGCGAAAAGCAACTCTCGCTCACACAAACATCCCTGTTACCGACAGAGTCCAGATGCTCGAAACAAGAGGAAAAAAGGCGCAGCTTCGCAAGCGTGGCGAGGGTGTGTTTTTTCTGGCCTCGGCGGCCGCAGAAAGCACACGCTACAAGATGATCTGATCCTGCAGGCTCGGGTCTTCATGCTGAAGGGAGCCGTAGCACCCTCGGCATCGACGACGTCTTCAGTAAAGCCTGACCCAGCCTCGGGCGGCGACGCGGCCCAGGGACTCCTCCGGGAATCCGGCCCGAGCAGGCGGCTCGACCGGTTACCCCTGGGGCCTCGGTCAACCGGCTTCCAAGGGCGCCAGCCCGACCCGAGGTCTCGACTGATCGACTTCGGCGTCGGCTCCGCTGACGGACAACACGACTAGGCTCCGGCCAACCAGGTTCCCATTCTCGAGCCAACTCCGCCTCTGTTCATACTGATATCGCTACCCCTGGCCTCGGTCCACCGAAGGGCGGCTGAGGGGTCTCTTTAACTAAGCTAGAGGAACCCCAGACAACAAGGCCGAACGGGCCGAGGGATTCCTACGCCTCCGGGATACGGATACCTCACCCGTCACCTTGACACGGGGCGACTCATGCTTGGTAAAGCGGTTCAGATAATCAACAGGCGAGACTTAGTGCTCGAGAATGAGGAAAAAACACGTCTCCGTGCCGAAATTACATACATGTTCAGGCCCCGACAGCCGCAATGAACAAAAAACACTGGCATCCGAAGTGCCATTACGAACGGAACTCCGGTTCCCCCTCCGCAGGCACGAACGACCCCACTCCGAGGGGGAAGGCCTGCGGAGCAACTGAAGGCCGACGAATGGTGCACCGTCACCTGCTCCAGCAGCGGCGACGACGACGCCTTCTGCTCCGAGGGACCAAGCAGCGGCAACGCCGACCTCAGGCTAGATGCCGCTGCCAGGAGGCCCCCGCCCATGCCAAAACTCGTAAGGCAAGGACGGGCAGAAGGCCGTAGAGTTGGAGGTCAGCCCGTGGCCGGCCCCGGCTATCTCGCCGGCAGCAGAACCTCTTCAAGCTGCCGTGGCGGAGGCCGGCACCGCGAGCGGCTCCGAAGCCACCCGCGCCTGAAAGCCAGGCACGCTGCAGCTACCAGCGCCACGGACGACGGCCGCCTTTCCCTCCGATCACTGAGTGAAGGAGCGGGCCGCCGCCCACGCGGGGGCCGACCTCAACTCGGCACACCCCCCTCCCCAGCCCTGGTGATGAAAATCCTTGAGGCCGAGGGAGGGGAAGAGGCCGCAGCCCGGCTCGCTTTCCCCCACCATCAAGCCGGAGGTTGCCATCTCAGGTGACCGCCGGCGGAGGGGAGCAGCCGGGCAGCATGATGAAAATCCTTGAAGCCGAACGATGGCTGAGAGGTACCAACTCCCATGGAGTTGCGTTCCTCCAACGAGGAGGCGGAAAGGCGGCGGATACCCCCCATCCGGGGGCTTGGAAGATGGGAAGACACGACGCTTAAGGGAGGAAGAAGACATGGTTGCCTTCCGAAAGGAGTCTCCCTCCTTTTAAAGGCAACTCTCCCTACGTGCGCCCCCAGGCGCCACGGGCTGAGTCTTCTCCAACACGCTCCAAGGCCCTCCCCTGCGACTCGGGGGCTGGGTCCCGCATGTCCTGCAAGCCGGCTCAGGGCAGAAGAAGCCAGACCGCCGCGCGTGGTGCGCACGACCGTCCAGCGGTTACAAGCGACCCCCCATTTTCGCCCAGACCAACGGGCAGAAGGGGCAGGCAGCCATGCAGGCGGCATGCAACCGCGCCAGATGGGCGCGCTTCTCCAACTTCTGACACGCTGGCTTGGGAACCCAGGCCCACGCGTCGAGCAACCGGCGCGCCAGTTGCTGCATGCAAGCAACCGCACCGCCACTTGTGCCACCATCGCGCCTCTTCGGTTGCGGAGCCAATGCCGCGACTCGAGGCGACCCAACAGCGCCAGCCTGGCGCGTCGGTCAAAGCGGCCGAAAGAGGGCCGGCAGTAATAGCGGTGGCAGGCGGGCGGGCGCAGCAGTCACGTCGTCAGCCAGGCTCACGTCCCATCCTGGGACAGCAAGAGAGCCTCCTCTCACGGCGTGGAGACGGTGCACCCGTGACCCGTTCCTCGAACGGATCGCACGCGCGCAACAGCCGCCCCGCCAACCACTCGCCCCGTCGCATTAACTCCGCGGCGGGACACGCGGCGCCTCTGGCAGGAGGAGCGCGCGACGCTTCACCTTCGCCGTAATAATCGCGTCAGAAAAGGTACGCCACGTCGTCCGATTTTGTATCCTTTTCCGTTTTCCTCTTTCTCTATCTCTTGCAACAGGGACCGGGAAAGGGGGATACCCCGAAAGGGATCCTTCTCCGCGAAGGAACCGGGCTCCGAGCCCCCCACTACTGATCAGGGGTTCGAAGGCTGGCCCTCCGAAGGGTTCAACAGCCGCCTCAGATCGCGTGGGCCCGACACCCACTACTGGTCAGGGGTTCGAAGGCCAGCCCCCCGAAGGGTTCCATGGCCGCCTCAGGCTACTCGGGCTCCGCGCCCATTACTGATCAGGGGTTCGAAGGCTGGCCCCCGAAGGGTTCACAGTCGCCTCAGACACCGAGCGAGGGATGACCAGGGGTACGTTCGATACATAACCAAGGCTCGGGCTGCGCTCCCGAGGTACCCTAGGACATTTCCGAGACCAGCGGGAAACGATCTTGTAACGGAATCCCATCGGAGGGAGGCATCGAGCCCTCGGACCCCGTCGCCAGGGGACCGGGTCCGGCAAATCACCCGCAGGTACTTTTGGGCGTGCCTCTGGGCCCCTAGCCGACCCCCAACGAACGGGGCACGGACGTCCACTCGGATTACCCGCTTGCAGCTCACCGGAGACACCATGTTCGGTGCCCATCGAGGGTAGCATGGCGCACTCCCCCCCCTCCTCCTTGCGGAAAGGCGACGTAGGGGCGTATGTAAAAAGTCGAGTCTGTCCCTGATCGCCCTCTCGCCCTGTGCAGAGGCTCGGGGGCTGCTCTCGCAAAAACCGGCTCCGGCCAAATCGTTGACAGCGTCAACATACCAGCCCGAGAGCTTAGACCCCGACCGTGCACCCGGGCTACGGCCAGTTCGCATGAGGTAACGACCAGACCAGCCGAAGCATTGCGCGAGGTATTAAGACCTCGAAGGAGTGTAACCACTCCTCCGAGGCCTCGGGGGCTACACCCGGCGGGTGCGCTCGCGCGCACCCACCGGAACGAAATGCAACCGAGAAAGGCTGGTCCCCTTGCAAAAAAGTGCGACAAAAGCCTCCAAGCGAGTGCTAACACTCCCTTCAAGGCTCGGGGGCTACTGTCGGGGACCATAATTAGGGGTACCCTCAAGACGCCTAATTCTCAGCTGGTAACCCCCATCAGCATAAAGCTGCAAAGGCCTGATGGGCACGATTAAGTCAGGGATCAGTCCACACGAGTGACTCGATCACGCTTCACCCGAGCCTAGCCTCGGCCAAGGGCAGCCGACCTCGAGAGACTTCCGTCTCGCCCGAGGCCCCCTTTTTATGGCGGACACATCACCGGCTCGCCCGAGGCCTTGGCTTCGCTCAGAAGCGACCTTGACTAAATCGCCACACCGACTGACCAAATTGCAGGGGCATTTAACGCAAAGGTGGCCTGACACCTTCATCCTGACACGCGCCCCCGGCAGAGCCGAAGTGACCGCCGTCACTCCACCGCTCCACTGGCCAGTCTGACAGAAGGACAGCGCCGCCTGCGCCACTCCGACTGCAGTGCCACTCGACAGAGTGAGTCTGACAGGCAGTCAGGCCTTGCCAAAGGCACCACGGCGAACTCCGCCCCGCCCGACCCCAGGGCTCGGACTCGGGCTAAGACCCGGAAGACGGCGAACTCCGCTCCGCCCGACCCCAGGGCTCGGACTCGGGCTAAGACCCGGAAGACGGCGAACTCCGCTCCGCCCGACCCCAGGGCTCGGACTCGGGCTAAGACCCGAAAGACGGCGAACTCCGCTCCGCCCGACCCCAGGGCTCGGACTCGGGCTAAGACCCGGAAGACGGCGAACTCCGCTCCGCCCGACCCCAGGGCTCGGACTCGGGCTAAGACCCGGAAGACGGCGAACTCCGCTCCGCCCGACCCCAGGGCTCGGACTCGGGCTAAGACCCGGAAGACGGCGAACTCCGCTCCGCCCGACCCTAGGGCTCGGACTCGGGCTAGGACCCGGAAGACGGCGAACTCCGCTCCGCCCGACCCCAGGGCTCGGACTCGGGCTAGGACCCGGAAGACGGCGAACTCCGCTCCGCCCGACCCCAGGGCTCGGACTCGGGCTAAGACCCGGAAGACGACGAAACTCCGCCTCGCCCGACCCCAGGGCTCAGACTCCGCCCTGGCCTCGGCCGAACGACTTCCGCCTCGCCCGACCCCATGGCTCGGGCTCGGCCACGGCAACGGAAGGCAGACTCAACCTCGGTTTCGGAGGAACCCCCACGTCGCCCTGCCTAGAGCACAGACCGCCACGTCAACAGGAAGCGCCATCATCATCCTACCCCGAATCGACTCGGGTCACGGAGAACAAGACCGGCGTCCCATCCGGCCAGCTCCGCCGGAGGGGCAATGATGGCGCTCCACAAGCTCTATGACGACGGCGGCCCTCAGCTCTCTTACGGAAGCAGGACGACGTCAGCAGGGACTCGACCGCTCCAACAGCTGTCCCTCCGCCAGGTTCCGCCGCACCTCCGACAGCCACGACATCACGCCAGCAGGGTGCCCAGATCTCTTCGGCTGCCACATTGGCATGTACCTAGGGCGCTAGCTCTCCCTCCGCTAGACACGTAGCACTCTGCTACACCCCCCATTGTACACCTGGATCCTCTCCTTACGACTATAAAAGGGAGGACCAGGGCCTTCTTAGAGGAGGTTGGCCGCGCGGGACCGAGGACGGGACAGGCGCTCTCTTGGGGCCGCTCGCTTCCCTCACCCGCGTGGACGCTTGTAACCCCCCTACTGCAAGCGCACCTGACCTGGGCGCGGGACGAACACGAAGGCCGCGGGACTTCCACCTCTCTCACGCTCGACTCCGGCCACCTCGCCTCTCCCCCCTTCGCGCTCGCCCACGCGCTCGACCCGTCTGGGCTGGGGCACGCAGCACATTCACTCGTCGGCTTAGGGACCCCCCTGTCTCGAAACGCCGACAATGGGTAATCCGATGGATAGAGTTTTTTTATAAGTACGAGTATAGAATGGTACTATTCGATGAGTACGTGCCCATTACCATCCCTACTAGTGCTGAAGAACATAGCCAGATTCTTGTTTATACCGTTTGCATTCCTTCTGGACGACGGGAGTATGTTGTAAAGCAAACACTGTCTAAACTCTCAAACCTACCTTCACACAGTCTCACAGACCCCACTTGGTCCGTAAAAGTTTTGGGTGGGAAGACGCCTCACAACATGTCACATGGCGTCCAATCAAAAACAGAAAAAGGACACCGACCGGCACGATCAGGTAGATACTGACTCACTTCGTCCGTAAAAGGAAGACATAATAACTAGTATATGTTGTCCATGTCGGTCTCGCGCACCACCACCGGAATCCGGAACAGCGGAAGCTAATGATTTCGTTAGCGCGTTCCATTCCCGTGAGGCCGTGACGACCTGACTCGCTCGAGGACTGCGTGCACAAACATCTATGCTGCTGTGCCCAGCTGTACTACCGTGACATTTTGTGCAATGGTCTGAACTCGCTCGAGGACTCCTCCATCCATAATACGTAGGTCATAGTTCACTTCCACGCAGGCATAGCGCTCTATTGATACTCCCGCTGATTTCTTATTAGTTGTCGTTTAGAACAGTCTCTAAAATATAAATTTGATTGATGATTTTTAATATAAATAAACTCTTAATGTATTTATATTTTTTATAAAAGTACTTGTTAAGACAAAACCTTGCATTTACACATTAGGTTTCAAAACTAAATAATAAAATAGTTATTTATAGTCAAAAAAATTATAACTTTGACTCAAATATTGTCTAAAACGATAACTAATAGTATACCGAAGAGAATATGTTTGTCACAATTGTTTTTTTATCTAGACAGGTTTTCTAAGAATCTAGATTAATCTAACTGTTATGAGAATCTGGATATCACGGGTCTTACCTACGGAGAAAAATAAAAGGGCATATATGATTTAGGATTTAAGAAGCGACAGATTCTATGTTCACATTGATTTAGATAATTTTCACATAAACGCAGTGAGAAATGAAATACGTTTAGTAGATAGAAGCTGATTTTGATGGCCATAGGCCGAAGCAAACATGCCCCATGTGTACCGAGTATGGTTGAAGAAACGAAGGGAACGGAATAGCGTCCCCACCAGTAGCATCATCTTTCTCACAAAAATACAAGACCCATGTACTGCGTCCTTTCTCAGCCTTTTATTATCGGAGTGTAATATGTTTAGTTACGGACTGTTTGGGAGTGAAATATTTTTACAGTTTCTAGACAATACTATGATTTTTAGTAATACCACAATATTTTATATCATAGGGTGTTTGGTTGCAATACTAAAAACTATGTTTTTAAAACTATGGTATTCTAGATACCATAGTGTTTTTGGAGTATTGAAACTCTGCTTCCACCTAAAGTTTTTATGACATGGCTAGCTTTTGCTTAATAGTATGGTTTACAATATTGTATCCATATAATGTTACTTAAAACCATGGTATTTTTGAAGCTGCCAAAACTACGATATTAACATGACAATTGTAAAGTATAATATTGTAAAACCAGAAACACGGTAGAATGCTACAGTGAGCAAGCCACATAAACAACTTAACGCTTTGCGTCATGTCTCTTATGGCCAGCATATAGCACTTTTAAACATACTGGGATCGTGGTAGGAAGAAATGACATGGCAGTAGTACCCCCAAGCCCTAATAACGAGCAAACAGTCGTGGCGGCATCAATGGAGGCAGCTGTGTCATTATTTGACCACCACTACTCCCTAGTCCCCACGAGTACCCCACCCACCACCTTCCTCTGCTGTATGTTCAGTGCCTGCCTGGTTTCTGGTTTCTCCCCTTCCCTCCTCGACCTCTCTTCCAGCTTCCAACGCAGCTCATCACCAGACACCACTACTTCCCCAGTTCCCCTCACCGTCCCTGCGCTCCATCGTCTTTGGTGTCCATAGCTTTAAATACGACCACGAAGCCGGTGCGGCGACTCGGCGATCTCTCCATCACTGCTGCGGTGCTGCCTAGCTACCTTCTCGGCCTCGGGTGGGGGCGGCATTGTCGGTCCAGACTCCAGAGCGCGCTGCTTCCGGAGCTGGCCGCTTGCGCTGAGCCCTCTGCCGGAGGCAATGAGGAGCGGCCGTGCCTGCTCCGCTCTCGCGTCGCTCCTGCTGCTGTGGCTGGGCGTCGCCGCCGCGCAGAAGGCCTCGTCCTGGAAGACATTGAGCGGTGAAGCCTCTATGCTCCTCTTCTCTCTTTACATTTTTTTTGGAATATACGCATACGCATATGAAAATATGATGTCGTTCTTATCTCCAAAATAGACCATTGCAGCTAGGAAACCAGCAGCAAGTCCATACAAATGTGCAACCATAATGGTGGATAGAGCTAATTAGTAACAATGCCCCGTTCGTTCTGTCTATCGTGCACTCTAGCATTGCCGGAATTCCAGCATTCAGCTGCGGATTTCGGATTTTAGGTCAGGGGATGGTTTGGGCCGACCAAGATGTTTTTCGCCTTCTTTTCTGGTCGATTAGCGGCCGTTTCAGCTGATGTTCATGCCGTTATTACTTGGGACCTGCTGGTGGTTTTTCCAGATGAAGAAATGACACATGATCCTGTAGCCTGTACACCTTTATAGATTTTGTATCACTTCTCCTATACTTCAGGTGCCTGGATTTTAAGACGATTTCAAGCAACACAAATTACGCCATATCAAATTTTTTATTTATTCATTTTGTGATTTTTTATTTATTTTCTATTATGACATACCAATTTTTTGTCCTTGTCTGACTATAGAAACAATTGTAGATTCTTAATTGTTTTTGTGTCAACATAAATCAAAATTTATCGGATTTGTGTTTTTGTTCAACGGGAATTTTATTCTCGGGACTGAATTTGCAAATTGTGCGTACAAAAATTGCAACAAACTAAAACTATAGTTTTAATATAAAGTATATGCAATAACCAACGTCTCAAAGAAAACTAAAATTCAGGCACCTGAATTTTAGCAAGTCTCATTCTACTTCTTGGATGGATTCCAGGCAATCCTCTAGGCTAAAAAAGAATATGCCCATTATATCTTTTTTTCAGGCAAGGCTCCAGCAATCGTAGCCAAGGGTGGATTCTCCGGGTTATTCCCTGATTCAAGCGAATACGCTTATCAATTTGCGCTGCTCGCTAGCTCGCCGGATACGATACTGTACTGCGATGTGCGGCTGACCAAGGATGAGATTGGCATTTGCCTGCCGGACATCAAGATGGATAACTGCACGAACATTCCAGATTTCTATGCGCAGGGTCAGAAGAGCTACCTCGTCAATGGCGTGCCTACTTCGGGATGGTTCTCGGTGGACTACAATGGCACTGAGCTTGAACAAGTGACTCGTATGTGCTATCATATTGTTCTAAAAATTTTCTCGAAAATGCAGGAGAGTTGCACTTCATTTCATTAAGAAGATAGAGAAAAGTAGAAATGAGGGATATGGACCCCTCCTGGTTGGTTTTTTTGTCTAACTCCTGGCATTTTATATGTTGAGCAGTCAAGCAATCAATCAATTCTCGGACACCCAGATTTGATTCAAGTTTCTTTCCACTACTTGCTGTTGAAGATGTGCAGTCCAAATTCAAACCTTCTGGAATTTGGCTCAATGTTCAGGTACAAGAATCTCATTCCGTACAGTAGATTACGCTGGGCTCTTTTCTGCTGTCACCATAACCTCCTCTTGACGCAATTGCAGCATGACAGTTTCTACAGCCAGTTCAATCTAAGCATGAGGAATTATATCATTTCTGTATCTAAGCGTGTTGTTGTCAATTATATCTCATCGCCTGAAGTGAGCTTCCTCACCAGCCTACTTGGAAGAATTAGCAACAAAACGAAGCTTGTGTTCCGCTTTCTTGACGAGAGCAGTCTCGAGCCATCTACGAACCAGACATATGGTTCCATGTTGAAAAATCTTACATTTGTCAGTACATTTGCATCTGGTATACTTGTCCCAAAGGGCTATATTTGGCCTCATTCACCAGACAATTATCTGCAACAATACACTTCAGTTGTCGATGATGCTCATAAAGCGGGGTTGGAAATTTATGCTGCTGATTTTGCGAATGATTTTGTGGTCAGTTACAACCACAGCTACGATCCCTTGGCAGAATATCTCTCGTTCATTGATAATGATGTCTTCTCAGTTGATGGTGTATTGACTGATTTCCCTATCACAGCATCAGAGGCAATTGGTGAGTCCTTCTGCTGCCTACAGTTTTTTTTTGGCATGGGGTGGGGGTGAGGGGTCAGCAAAACACATCTGCTTCTCAAATGTTCGTGCATTTTTTCTTTCTAGGAGGCAAGATACCAGAGGACCTTGTGTAGGTATACTAGTATAAAAAACTGAAAGGAATCGTATGCATACAAGATAAAGGGAAGATCATACAGGCTCTGAGTAATTAATTGTGTTAGACTGCAAAATCATAAATGATACAATTCTGTTTCTATTTAATAGGCTTCGTTTCTGTGTGTGTGTGGAGGGGGGGGGGGGGGGGAGGCTGTAGCATCTATAAACTGTATGTTTCACATAAAAAATATGTGCTGCACATCATTCCAGTTTCAAAAGGCTGCAGCCTCCAAACAGGGTTTGCTTCGTAACTTTTGGTTCCAAAGTATCTTTTATGTGCTTTTTTTTCTTTGGTCTCTGACCAACTGTTTATCTGATAGATTGGCATGGATTGTAGATTCTCATCCTTGTTTTATATTTGTATGCAGGGTGTTTTACCAATTTAAACAAAAGCAACACTGATCATGGTATATCTAGCACTCATGTTCCTATTATTCCCTGGTTTATATTTATTTGTTGCTGACCGCCCTTCTCACATTTTGACTGCAGGAAAGCCTTTAATTATTTCCCACAATGGTGCTAGTGGGGATTACCCTGGGTGCACTGATCTAGCTTATCAGAAAGCAGTTGATGATGGCGCAGATGTCATTGATTGCCCCGTTCAAGTGACCAAAGACGGAATACCAATATGCATGAGTTCCATTGACCTGATGAACGATACTACTGTTGCAAGATCACAATTTATCTCTCAGACTGCCACGATAAAGGATATTCAGATTGCACAAGGGGTTTTTACTTTTAATCTCACCTGGGATGACATTGTAAACAACCTGCAGCGTAAGTTGAATTGAAATGTTTTATGATATTAGCATGAACTGCAAGATATGTTCGGAGTGCTAGGCAAATATGGATGGAATGATCTTAAGTAACCTATTTATTGACTCCCGCTGGCTGGTTCTATATCTTGTTAAGCAGCCCGACAACTTTGCCGCCCTTGTATTGCTTACTTCATTACTGAATCATCATCGATCGTTTATTAAGAAACTAATTCATTTCCATTGTTACAGCCAAAATATCCACCCCATGGTACTCCTTCAGATTGGACCGAAATCCGAGATATAGGAATGCAGGAAAGTTCATGAGGCTATCAGACTTTCTGGACTTCACAAAAGACAAAGATTTGTATGGAATCATGATCAGTGTAGAGGTGAGGAGCTGAGAATCTAGTTTACTTATTCCATCGCTTTGCTGTGGTGATATTCGCTGCTCCTTTTCTTTCATTGTGCTGTTAGTTTGAACCGCCATGCTTCGAATGTTTGGTCCACATTTTAGTATCGAAGCATACCAACACAAACCAAACCTATAAAATTCAAAATTCTTAATGTCTTGACGCGTCGATTAACTCTGATATCCATATTTTGCAGCATGCTGCGTTCATGGCAGGGGAACTTGGGTTCGACATGGTGGATAAAGTTATCAAAGCCCTTGACGACGCTGGTTACCATGACCAAACTGCCCAGAAAGTTATGGTCCAGTCAACCGACAGTTCGGTTCTGGAGAAGTTCAAGGAGCAAACGAAGTACGACCTTGTGTACATGGTCAACAAAAAGGTCGGGGACGCTGCGTCGTCCTCGCTTGTGGACATTAAAAGGTTCGCTAGCGCCGTGTCCGTTGATACCGGCTCCGTCTTCCCTGAGACCCACTACTTCACAGTGTACGAAACCAACCTTGTCCAGACACTGCAGACGGCTGGCCTCTCGGTCTACGTCTACACTCTTATGAACGAGTTTCTGTCTCAGCCATACGACTTCTTCTCGGATGCTACAGCGCAGATCAATGCCTATGTTAAGGGTGCTCTGGTGGATGGGCTAATCACAGATTTCCCTGCTACGGCTCGAAGGTACAAGGGTAAGTTTAGGTTCCCTTTTTTCTTTTCTTTTTTTTGGTATCCTGCCTGCATGCTTGGGAGTGTCATGTCTAGTTCACAAAGCATCCACAGTACCAGCAGGCAGCAGCAGCTATCAGCCTACTGTGCTCACATGATGAATTCCGTTTTGCAGTGAACAGCTGCATGAACATGGGGAACAGCACACCGAATTTCATGGCCCCTGCTCGTCCGGGTGATCTCATGCAAAGCATCAGCAAGAGCGCGCAGCCACCAGCTTTGGCTCCCGTTCCACCCTTGACTGGTTCCGACGTGGCGGAGCCGCCTTTACCTCCTGCGAGATCGAACAGCAGCACAGCTCCGACGCAATCACTCGCGAGCAGGACGCGTGCTTGCGCTGCTCACATCCCAGCCCTGGCCTCACTGGCAATGCTTTGCGCCTGGCTTTCCCTGGTATGAGCTTGCAGTGCAGGCCGCCCTAGCTCCGTCGCTCGACTGCTCGAGCTGGACCGCCGATCCACTCATCGGATGTTCTTCTCCACCCATAGCAGTAGCTCATTTGTTCAGTGAATTTGCATCTACGGGCTTGTGCGGAATGCGTACGACACTTCTGTGTGAGCTATCACTATTCACTACTGACGTTTCAGTACATATATGTTGGATTGGATGGGTAATATATTGCCTACTTCTCAAGGCTATTGATTATGTATTCACAAAGAAAAGGCTATGATCAAGGTGTAAGCGACTCATATTGCATTGTTCTATGCAAGATGAGCCTATGGCCGTGACTTTCTGTTTTGAAAGGCTGAGAAATATGAAAGCCATCCCTGAATTATGATAGCGGTGGCACATGAGATGGATGTGTTTTCGGATGTATCTGTGGGCGACCAAGTAGTTTGGCTCTGTTTACTGATCACAATAGGTGTTTTCTTTCATGTGCACCATATCGACCGTGTCGGACCGTGTCGATACCAACTGTGTTAGACCGTGCTTTGGTCCAGTGATATCGATGGATCCGTTAGACGTTTAGGTCGATATCGATCGGCCAGTTACACGTGGTCGATTTGGCTCTGACTTGTTGGCTCGACTTAAACCAGTAAGTATGTGGCGCGTTGTAATTGTCCCATGTGTACGTGATGTTAGCTAACTGTTTTCAAACCGTTTGAAGTCTAAAAAAATTTAACAACTAAAACGATTCCTGTAATCAGGTCTATAAATAGAGATAGATGTTTAGGCTTATTCACACCCCTCACTCTCAATTTTGCTCATATTCTTTTAGGGCTGATTTGAACACACCCATTCCCCATGGAATTCGAGGCGGTTGATAGAGAGATTATAGGGAATCGTGGGGTCCAAACTAGCTCTTATATTATATTATCTTACTCTCTATTTCAACATGATTCTGTGGTGGAGTCTGAACTTCCAAACCTTCGTCGACTTATTCAATGACCAATATTCATACCTGTGTGGAGAATGTTTTCTTCAACAATCTTCCTTATGTATATTGTCGTCAGGAGGATGCTTCTGCACAGAGGTGGGACCAGGATGAAACAAGAGTGAGAGTATATTTGCAACAACCAGCACTAAAATGTCAGAGCGAGGACATTTAAATTAGACCGAGCAGGACCTAATGGTGAAAATCTAGACTGCATTACTTGCAACCGCCCGTGCTTCTGCTTGACCCCCCTGTTCTCTCACCCTACGACTACAAACTCTCTTTATACACCCAAAGTACCCCTCTCTTTTTCTGCATGATGGATTTTTGAGACATGATGCCGTCGAGCATGGCATGATGGATTTTTAAGACGCGTAGGATATAATTATGGATATTTTTTTTAAAAGACAATAGCTAAAAAAATAATTAAAAAATCGGTCGGAGCGACTGCGACGGTTTTTGCATGCTACGGCTCCAGATATTGCGGTGGTCCCCGCGGAGATCACTTGCAGTGGCTGCCGCTACTGCCTTGGCTGTGGGCTGTGGGCTGTGGCAGGGTATGGACCAGTTGCGGGCGGCCCCCCGGGCACGTTCGGACTTGCGACCGCGGTGCAGTGCTGCCAGCCAGATTGCCATCGGCATCGGCACGTGAGATTCTCACTGACCGACTGACGGACGGACGGACTGGATTGGATGCCATGGTGCCAAAACGCATGATGTCGCATAGAGTAGCAAAAGCAGACAGGGGTTGCGTCCGGACCGGACCGGAGCATATCTTTCACTTCGTCAGTGGCAGTTCTACGTACGTACAGCCACGGGCCGGGTAGTAGTACTCTAGCCTTTTGCAGTTTTGCTCGGCCACCTACAGGGCACAGCCCACAGCTGTGGTGGTCTTTTCTACCCGGCCATTACTTTTTTTTTTTTTACTTTTTACAGGTTCCTTCCTCCCCCCGGAGCCCGGACTCCACAAGAAGGCAACAGCGGCGTGGAGACTGGAGTGCAGCCTCGGAGCCTCCCATGTTTTGGAGCGGAGCAAGATTCGTGTAGGAGGAGGAGTACGGGCGCGTGGTTGGAGAGAGTCGTTGCTCCGGTTTTATTAAAAGAGGGGTACGTACGTACGTGTGCGTACCCGCTGCATTTGGAGCACGCAGGTTTCAATGCAACTTGGGCAGGCAGGCAGGCGCATCCCAGACGCTCGCTCGCACTCATCAATGGGCGCGCAGGCCAGGCCGCCAATCATCGTCATCCGACCCAACTGGCCATGCCTCGCAACCGCTCTACAACTTCAGGTGCAGTGCAGCTGGCTCTGAACGAATAGCGTCCGATCACTTTCAGATTTTGACAAAAATAAAAAAGGGGCGTGCTTCAAATTCTCGGCGAGAGCCGTCATCGGTCCATTTCCATTCCATTGGCCTCAAAACGGAAAATCACTAGTACACAGGAGTAGTACTATTGTATATTTTGGAACAAAAGCCGAGCAAATGTTTCGGCCTGCCTCAAACGCGCGTACGTGGTGCGTCCAAATCCTTGTCTGTCCACTCCAGGGTCCAGGCGAGCCGTCGATGGACCCACGGATCGTGCTGTCCTAGCAAAGTGCCCACATCGTTATTATAGTTTCTATTTATGATTATATAAAGTATAAAACGCAAACACATATGTTATGCTGGCTTAGGCGAGTGAGTGTGAGTGTAGATTTAGGATCAACAACCATGATTTAAATTCTAATATATGCGTAATTGTAATCTTTTTTACCATTCAAATACGGAGGAGTAGACAACGGTGGAAACTGTAGAAACTTGTCGGCGTTTCGAGACAGGGGGGTCCCTAAGCCGACGAGTGAGTGTGCTGCGTGCCCCAGCCCAGATGGGTCGAGCGCGTGGGCGAGCGCGAAGGGGGGAGAGGCGAGGTGGCCGGAGTCGAGCGTGAGAGAGGTGGAAGTCCCGCGGCCTTCGTGTTCGTCCCGCGCCCAGGTCAGGCGCGCTTGCAGTAGGGGGGTTACAAGCGTCCACGCGGGTAAGGGAAGCGAGTGGCCCCAAGAGAGCGCCTGTCCCGTCCTCGGTCCCGCGCGGCCAACCTTCTCTAAGAAGGCCCTGGTCCTCCCTTTTATAGTCGTAAGGAGATGATCCAGGTGTACAATGGGGGGTGTAGCAGAGTGCTACGTGTCTAGCGGAGAGAGAGCTAGCGCCCTAGGTACATGCCAATGTGGCAGCCGGAGAGATCTTGGCACCTTGCTGGCGTGATGTCGTGGCTGTCGGAGGTGCGTCGGAGCTTGGCGGAGAGACAGCTGTTGGAGCGGTCGAGTCCCTGCTGACGTCGTCCTGCTTCCGTAAGAGAGCTGGGGGCCGCCATCGTCATAGAGTTTGTGGAGCGCCATTATTGCCCATCCGGCGGAGCTGGCCGGATGGGACGCCGGTCTTGTTCTCCGTGACCCGAGTCGATTCGGGGTAGGATGATGATGGCGCTTCCTGTTGACGTGGCGGGTCTGTGCCCTAGGCAGGGTGACGTGGGGGCTCCTCCGAAGCCGAGGTTGAGTCTGTCCTCTGTTGCCGAGGCCGAGCCCGAGCCATGGGGTCGGGCGAGGCGGAAGTCGTTCGGCCGAGGCCAGGGCGGAGTCCGAGCCCTGGGGTCGGGCGAAGCGGAGTTTCGTCGTCTTCCGGGTCTTAGCCCGAGTCCGAGCCCTGGGGTCGGGCGAAGCGGAGTTTCGTCGTCTTCCGGGTCTTAGCCCGAGTCTGAGCCCTGGGGTCGGGCGGAGCGGAGTTCGCCGTCTTCCGGGTCTTAGCCCGAGTCCGAGCCCTGGGGTCGGGCGGAGCGGAGTTCGCCGTCTTCCGGGTCTTAGCCCGAGTCCGAGCCCTGGGGTCGGGCGGAGCGGAGTTCGCCGTGGCGCCTTTGGCAAGGCCTGACTGCCTGTCAGACTCACTCTGTCGAGTGGCACCGCAGTCGGAGTGGCGCAGGCGGCGCTGTCCTTCTGTCAGACTGGTCAGAGGAGCGGTGGAGTGACGGCGGTCACTTCGGCTCCGGGGGGGGCGCGTGTCAGGATAAAGGTGTCAGGCCACCTTTGCGTTAAATGCCCCTGCAATTTGGTCAGTCGGTGTGGCGATTTAGTCAAGGTTGCTTCTGAGCGAAGCCAAGGCCTCGGGCGAGCTGGTGATGTGTCCGCCGTAAAAAGGGGGGCCTCGGGCGAGACGGAAGTCTCTCGAGGTCGGCTGCCCTCGGCCGAGGCTAGGCTCGGGTGAAGCGTGATCGAGTCACTCGTGTGGACTGATCCCTGACTTAATCATACCCATCAGGCCTTTGCAGCTTTATGCTGATGGGGGTTACCAGCTGAGAATTAGGCGTCTTGAGGGTACCCCTAATTATGGTCCCCGACAGTAGCCCCCGAGCCTCGAAGGGAGTGTTAGCACTCGCTTGGAGGCTTTCGTCGCACTTTTTTGCAAGGGGACCAGCCTTTCTCGGTTGCATTTTGTTCCGGTGGGTGCGCGCGAGCGCACCTGCCGGGTGTAGCCCCCGAGGCCTCGGAGGAGTGGTTACACTCCTTCGAGGTATTAATACCTTGCGTAATGCTTCGGCTGGTCTGGTCGTTCCCTCATGCGAACTGGCCGTAGCCCGGGTGCACGGTCGGGGCCCAAGCTCTCGGGCTGGTATGTTGACGCTGTCAACGGTTCGGCCGGAGCCGGTTTTTGCGAGAGCAGCCCCCGAGCCTCTGCACAGGGCGAGAGGACGATCAGGGACAGACTCGACTTTTTACATACGCCCCTACGTCGCCTTTCCGCAAGGAGGAGGGGGGGAGTGCGCCATGTTACCCTCGATGGGCACCGAACATGGTGTCTCCGGTGAGCTGCAAGCGGGTAATCCGAGTGGACGTCCGTGCCCCGTTCGTTGGGGGTCGGCTAGGGGCCCAGAGGCACGCCCAAAAGTACCTGCGGGTGATTTGCCGGACCCGGTCCCCTGGCGACGGGGTCCGAAGGCTCGATGCCTCCCTCCGATGGGATTCCGTTACAAGATCGTTCCCGCTGGTCTCGGAAATGTCCTAGGGTACCTCGGGAGCGCAGCCCGAGCCTCGGTTATGTATCGAACGTACCCCTGGTCATCCCTCGCTCGGTGTCTGAGGCGACTGTGAACCCTTCGGGGGCCAGCCTTCGAACCCCTGATCAGTAATGGGCGCGGAGCCCGAGTAGCCTGAGGCGGCCATGGAACCCTTCGGGGGGCTGGCCTTCGAACCCCTGACCAGTAGTGGGTGTCGGGCCCACGCGATCTGAGGCGACTGTTGAACCCTTCGGAGGGCCAGCCTTCGAACCCCTGATCAGTAGGGGGGGCTCGGAGCCCGGTTCCTTCGCAGAGAAGGATCCTTTTCGGGGTATCCCCCTTTCCCGGTCCCTGTTGCAAGAGATAGAGAAAGAGGAAAAAGGAAAAGGATACGAAATCGAACGACGTGGCGTACCTCTTTTTGACGCGGTTATTACGGCGAAGGCGAAGCGTCGCGCGCTTCTCCCGCGAGAGGCGCCGCGTGTCCCGCCGCGGAGTTAATGCGACGGGGCGAGTGGTTGGCGGGGTGGCCGTTACGCGTGCGCGAGCCGTTCGAGGAACGGGTCACGGGTGCACCGTCTTCGCGCCGTGAGAGGAGGCTCTCTTGCTGTCCCAGGATGGGACGTGAGCCTGGCTGACGACGTGACTGCTGCGCCCGCCCGCCTGCCACCGCCATTACTGCCGGCCCACTTTCGGTCGCTTTGACCGACGCGCCAGGCTGGCGCTGTTGGGTCGCGCGCTGGGTCGCCTCAAGTCGCGGCATAGGCTCCACAACCGAAGAGGCGCGACGGTGGCACAATTGGCGGTGCGGTTGCTTGCATGCAGCAACTAGCGCGCCGGTTGCTTGACGCGTGGGCCTGGGCCTCCAATGCTGGCGTGTCAGAAGTCGGAGAAGCGCGTCCACCTGGCGCGGTTGCATGCCGCCTGCATGGCTGCCTGCCCCTTCCACCCGTTGGTCCGGGCAAAAATGGGGGGTCGCTTGTAACCGCTGGACGGTCGTGCGCACCACGCGCGGCGGTTTGGCTTCTTCTGCCCTGAGCTGGTTTGCATGACATGCGGGACCCAGCCCCCGAGTCGCAGGGGAGGGCCTTGGAGCGTGTTGGAGAAGACTCGGCCCGCGGCGTCTGGGGGCGCACGTAGGGAGAGTTGCCTTTAAAAGGAGGGGGACTCCTTTCGGAAGGCAACCATGTCTTCTTCTTCCCTTATGCGTCGTGTCTTTCCATCTTCCAAGCCCCCGGATGGGGGGTATCCGCCGCCTTTCCGCCTCCTCGTCGGAGGAACGCAACTCCATGGGAGTTGGTACCTCTCAGCCAACGTTCGGCTTCAAGGATTTTCATCACGCAGCCCGGTCGCACCCCTCCACCGGCGGTCACCCGAGATGGCGACCTCCGGCTTGATGGTGGGGGAAAGCGAGCCGGGCTGCGGCCTCTGCCCCTCCCTCGGCCTCAAGGATTTTCGTCATCCAGGCCAAGATGGAAGATGAGGCGAGTCGGGGGGCCGCCCCCGCGTGGGTCGGCTGCCTTTTTCTTCCCCCCGCGCCTGGGGGAGAAGGGCGTCCTTGAGCCCCACGGAGACTTCCTCCAGCCATGCCGGGATAGGTAGGGCGCTAGTGGCCCTGGGTCTCCGTCTCCCTGCCTGAATGGCTGGTTCTCGTCCTTAGCGGGGGAGAGCCCTCCTGTTGTGACACCTGCCCCAAAGCTGTTGCCTAAGCCGCTTCGCTGCCTAGGGCAGGGGTGGTTGTCGTCGCGGTTGGAACGGGCGGCAGCGAGCCGCTCATCGTTCTTCTGTTACTCCGCAGGCCTTCCCCCTCGGAGTGGGGTTGTTCGTTCCTGCGGAGGGGAACCGGAGTTCCGTTTGTAATGGCATTTCGAATGCCGGTGTTTTTTGTTCATTGCGGCTGTCGGGGCCTGAACATGTATGTAATTTTGGCACGGAGCCGTGTCTTTTCCTCATTTTCGAGCACTAAGTCTCGCCTGTTGATTATCTGAACCGCTTTACCAAGCATGAGTCGCCCCGTGTCAAGGTGACGGGTGAGGTATCCGTATCCCGGAGGCGTAGTAATCCCTCGGCCCGTTCGGCCTTGTTGCCTGGGGCTCCTCTAGCTTAGTTGAAGAGACCCCTCGGCCGCCCTTCGATGGGCCGAGGCCAGGGGTAGCGATATCAGTACGAACAGAGGCGGAGTTGGCTCGAGAATGGGAACCTGGTTGGCCGGAGCCTAGTCGTGTTGTCCGTCAGTGGAGCCGACGCCAAAGTCGATCAGCCGAGGCCTTGGGTCGGGCTGGCGCCCTTGGAAGCCGGTTGACCGAGGCCCCAGGGGTAACCGGCCGAGCTGCCTGCTCGGGCCGGATTCCCGGAGGAGTCCCTGGACCGCGTCGCCGTCCGAGGCTGGGTCGGACTTTGCTGAAGACGTCGTCGACGCCGAGGGTGCTATAGCTCCCTTCGGCGTGAAGACCCGAGCCTGCAGGATCAGATCGTCTTGTAGCGTGTGCCTTCTGCGGCCGCCGAGGCCAGAAAAACACACCCTCGCCGCGCTTGCGAAGCTGCGTCTTTTTTCCTCTTGTTTCGAGCATCTGGACCCTGTCGGTAACAGGGATGTTTGTGCGAGCGAGAGTTGCTTCTCGCGGAAGGGACGAGTGAGGTATCCGTATCCCAGAGGCGTGGGAATCCCTCGGCTCGGTCGGCCTTGCCGTTTACGCGTACTTTCACCCGTTCATGAGGCCCTGTCCCCGACTTAGTCGAGAAAGCTTGAAGGACTGCTTCGGCAGGAGAGCTTCCGAACGTGAAGACTTGTTCGGTCCACGGAGTCGCTTTATCCGAGCGCGAGTTACTTATCGCAGAAGGTGATGAGTGAGGTATCCGTATCCCGGAGGCGTAGGAGTCCCTCGGCTCGGTCAGCCTTGGCTGCTTACGTGTACTCCGTCGTTTCCAGGATCCGCTTCCCGAAGTAGTCAAGAAGCACGAAAGAAATCCTGCTAAAAAGAGGTCCTTTTTCGAGGAAAAATTCGACGCAGAGGGGGTCTCCCCCCTTTTAGCCCCCGAGGGAGGGTCGGGCTTTGCCGAGGCTAGGCCGACCCTTCCTTGACGACTAAACTTTGCGTAGGTGCGAGGTATATGAACAACTTGAAAACATCTTAAGGGTAGAAGCGACGTAGCTGTTTGATGTTCCAAGCGTTGCCGTAGATCTCGCCTTGATTGTTGGCCAGCTTGTATGTTCCGGGCTTCAGAACTTTGGCGATGACGAATGGCCCTTCCCAGGGGGGCGTGAGCTTGTGCCTCCCTCGGGCGTCTTGCCGCAGCCGAAGCACCAGATCGCCCACCTGGAGTTCTCGGGACCGGACCCCTCGGGCGTGGTAGCGTCGCAGGGACTGCTGGTACCGCGCCGAGTGTAGTAAGGCCCTGTCCCGAGCCTCCTCCAGCTGGTCTAGCGATTCCTCTCGGCTAGCTTGGTTGCTTTGATCGGTGTAGGCCCTCGTCCTCGGGGAGCCGTATTCCAGGTCAGTGGGCAAGATGGCTTCAGCCCCGTAGACCAGGAAAAACGGCGTGAAACCCGTGGCACGACTCGGCGTCGTCCTTAGGCTCCAGATCACCGAGGGGAGTTCCTTCATCCATCGCTTGCCGAACTTGTTGAGGTCGTTGTAGATCCGAGGCTTGAGCTCTTGTAGAATCATGCCGTTGGCACGCTCTACTTGCCCATTCGACATGGGATGAGCCACGGCGGCCCAGTCCACCCGGATATGGTGATCCTCGCAAAAATCCAAGAATTTTTTGCCGGTGAACTGGGTGCCGTTGTCGGTGATGATGGAGTTCGGGACCCCGAAGCGATGGATGATGTTGGTGAAGAACGCCACCGCCTGCTCGGACCTGATGCTGTTCAGAGGTCGGACCTCGATCCACTTGGAGAATTTGTCGATGGCGACCAGCAGGTGCGTGTAGCCCCCGGGCGCCTTCTGCAAGGGACCGACGAGGTCCAGACCCCATACAGCGAAGGGCCAGGTGATGGGTATTGTCTGCAGAGCCTGAGCGGGCAGGTGGGTCCGCTTCGCATAGAATTGGCACCCTTCGCAGGTGCGGACAATTCTAGTGGCTTCAGCCACCGCCGTTGGCCAGTAGAAGCCTTGTCGGAAAGCATTCCCGACAAGGGCTCGGGGCGCTGCGTGGTGGCCGCAAGCCCCCGAGTGCATTTCTTGCAGCAGCTCCCGACCTTCGGCGATGGAGATGCATCGCTGGAGGATGCCCGAGGGGCTGCGATGGTAGAGCTCCTCTTCATCGCCCAGCAAGACGAATGACTTGGCGCGTCGCGCTACCCGCCGAGCCTCGACTTGGTCGGGGGGTAGCTCTCCTCGACGGAGATATTGCAGGTACGGGGCCTGCCAATCCCGATCTAGCGTGGCCCCGCTCTGCTCTTCCTCGACGTCCAGTGCCTCGCCCTCGGGGGCCGAGGGTACCTCGGGCTGTGCCGAGGGTGCCTCGGGCTGAGCCGAGGGTACCTCGGGCTCGGGCGCATCGCCGATCTTGACGGAGGGTTGGTGCAGATCCCGGGAGAAGACGTCTGGGGGGACCGTCGTTCGCCCAGAGGCTATTTTAGCCAGCTCGTCTGCGGTTTCGTTGTAGCGCCGAGCGATGTGGTTGAGCTCGAGCCCGAAGAACTTGTCTTCCAGGCGCCGAACCTCGTCACAGTAGGCCTCCATCTTCGGGTCGCGGCAGTGGGAGTTCTTCATGACTTGGTCGATGACGAGCTGCGAATCACCGCGGGCGTCGAGGCATCTGACCCCTAGCTCGATGGCGATCCGCAACCCATTGACCAGAGCTTCGTATTCGGCCACATTGTTGGACGCCGGGAAATGGAGGCGCAGCACGTAGCGCAAGTGCTTTCCGAGGGGCGAGATGAAGAGCAGGCCCGCGCCGGCTCCTGTCTTCATCAGCGACCTGTCGAAAAACATGGTCCAGAGCTCCGGTTGGATCGGAGCCGTCGGCAGCTGGGTGTCGACCCATTCGGCCACGAAGTCCGCCAACACCTGGGACTTGATGGCCTTCCGAGGGGCGAACGAGATCGTTTCGCCCATGATTTCCAACGCCTACTTTGCGATCCTGCCCGAGGCCTCTCGGCACTGGATGATCTCCCCCAGGGGGAAGGATGACACCACAGTTACCGGGTGAGACTCGAAGTAGTGTCGCAGCTTCCGCCTTGTCAGGATCACAGCATACAGCAGCTTTTGAACTTGTGGGTAGCGGACCTTGGTCTCGGATAGCACTTCGCTGACGAAGTAGACCGGCCTCTGAACGGGCAATGCATGCCCTTCCTCTTGCCTCTCGACCACAATCGCGGCGCTAACCACCTGAGTGGTCGCGGCGACATAGACCAAGAGGGCTTCTCCATCAGCCGGGGGCACCAAGACAGGCGCCTTTGTAAGGAGCGCCTTCAGGTTGCCGAGGGCTTCCTCGGCCTCAGGGGTCCAAGCAAAACACTCGGCCTTCCTTAAGAGGCGGTACAGAGGCAGACCTCTTTCGCTGAGGCGTGAGATGAAGCGGCTCAGGGCCGCGAGGCATCCCATGACCCTCTGTACACCTTTTAAGTCCTTGATGGGTCCCATGCTGGTGATGGCCGCGATCTTCTCCGGGTTGGCTTCAATGCCTCGCTCGGAGACGATGAACCCTAGGAGCATGCCTCGGGGCACC
Organism: Zea mays; assembly: GCF_902167145.1. Classification (NCBI taxonomy): domain Eukaryota; kingdom Viridiplantae; phylum Streptophyta; class Magnoliopsida; order Poales; family Poaceae; genus Zea; species Zea mays. The sequence continues at coordinate 127,287,269 of NC_050105.1, read as the reverse complement.
CCAAAGACACACTTCTCCGGATTGAGCTTGACTCCTTTCGCCTTGAGACATCGGAATGTCACTTCAAGGTCGGAGAGGAGGTCGGATGCCTTCCTTGTCTTGACCACGATGTCATCGACGTAGGCCTCGACTGTGCGACCGATGTGTTCGCCGAACACATGGTTCATGCACCGCTGGTACGTCGCGCCCGCATTCCTCAAACCGAACGGCATGGTGACATAGCAGTACATGCCGAACGGCGTGATGAAAGAAGTCGCGAGCTGGTCGGACTCTTTGAAAGGGAAATGGTTGAGTGCCAACACGAGTGCTTAAATGTGAATTTATGCCCGTGGATGAACAAAGTGCAAATCATGAGTAAAGGTATGTTTCTAGGCCTTAGTACATTGGTTTTGTGTACTAATGTACTTGTCTAAGTGTTAGAAACAGAAAGGAGAAGAAAAGAAGAAAGGTGCAAAAGACTTGGCTGTGTACAGCCAAGACTCAGCTCGGTCTGGCACACCGGACTGTCCGGTGGTGCACCGGACAGTGTCCGGTGCGCCAGACTCGCTCGGCGTGAAGTGGCCGCTCTCGGGAATTCGCCGACGGCGTACGGCTATAATTCACCGGACTGTCCGGTGTGCACCGGACTGTCCGGTGAGCCAACGGTCGGCCGAGCCAACGGTCGGCCGCGGAATCTGCGCGCGACACGTGGCCTGACCAACGGTCGGAAGGGGGCACCGGACTGTCCGGTGTGCACCGGACATGTCCGGTGCGCCAACGGCTCCCAGATCTTCAACGGTCGGCTACGCTGTTTAAGGAAATAAATCGGGCACCGGACAGTGTCCGGTGTGCACCGGACTGTCCGGTGCGCCCGACGACAGAAGGCAAGGCTGGCCTTCCAGATTTGATTCTCAACGGCTCCTAGCTGCCTTGGGGCTATAAAAGGGACCCCTAGGCGCATGGAGGAGAACACCAAGCATTCCTACAACATTCCTAAGCACCAAGACATCGATCTCGCGCATTCGTTTCATTGTGATAGCATATAGAGCTCTTGTGGAGTTGTGAACTCTTTGAGTTGTGTTGCGAACTCTTGTTGCTACTTGTGTGCGTGTTGTTGCTCTGATCTTTTGAAGTCTTGTGTGCGTTGCTCATTCCCCCTTGCTCTGTGTTTCTTTGTGAACTTCAATTGTAAGGGCGAGAGGCTCCAATTTGTGGAGATTCCTCGCAAACGGGATTGAGAAAAAGCAAGCAAAACACCATGGTATTCAAGTGGGTCTTTGGACCGCTTGAGAGGGGTTGATTGCAACCCTCGTCCGTTGGGACGCCACAACGTGGAGTAGGCAAGCGTTGGTCTTGGCCGAACCACGGGATAATCCACTGTGTCATCTCTGTGATTGATCTCTTGTGGTATTGTGTTGTTGAGACTCCTTTATAGTCACTTGGCAATTATTGTGCTAACACTTAACAAGTTTTTGTGGCTATAAGTTTAAGTTTTACAGGGTCACCTATTCACCCCCCCTCTAGGTGCTCTCAATTGGTATCAGAGCCGTTCTCTTCAAGAAAGGGACTAACCGCCCGAAGAGATGGATCCTAAGGGGAAGGGAATCGTGATCAAAGATAAGGAGAAGGAGTCCTTCGTCAACGAGCCCAAAGATGACAAGCCTACCGACTCCGGCTCGGGCCATAGACGGAAGGAAGGGAAGAAGAAGAAGACAAGGCGCATCAAGGAGATCGTCTACTACGACGACAGCGACGAATCTTCCTCTTCCCAAAAGGACAACCACAACAACGACTATGACAAACAAAAGACGGTTAACTCAAACTTTTCTTTTGATTATTCGCGCATTCCGCATAGCTCAAATGCTCATTTGCTCCCCATTCCACTTGGCAAGCCTCCTCACTTTGATGGAGAGGACTACGGATTTTGGAGTCACAAAATGCGTACTCACCTATTTTCTCTCCATCCAAGCATTTGGGAGATTGTGGAAAGTGGAATGAAATTTGATAGCTCGGATAGCCCTTCGTTTATTAATGAACAGATCCATAAAAATGCACAAGCTACTACTGTGTTGCTAGCCTCTTTGTGCAGGGACGAGTATCACAAGGTGAGCGGCTTGGACAATGCCAAGCAGATTTGGGACACCCTCAAGATCTCTCATGAGGGGAATGATGTCACCTTACTCACCAAGATGGAGTTGGTGGAAGGCGAGCTCGGGCGATTCGCGATGATAAGGGGCGAGGAGCCGACACAAACATACAACCGGCTCAAGATCCTTATCAACAAAATAAGGAGCTACGGAAGCACGCGATGGACGGATCACGACGTCGTCCGCCTAATGCTAAGGTCATTTACTGTTCTTGATCCTCACTTGGTGAACAATATTCGTGAAAATCCTAGGTACATCAAGATGTCGCCCGAAGAAATTCTTGGAAAATTTGTAAGCGGGCGAATGATGATCAAGGAGGCGAGGTACGTGGACGACGCGTTGAATGGCCCAATCCATGAGCCTCAACCCATTGCTCTCAAGGCAACAAGGAGCAAGGAGACGCTACCCAGCAAGGTGGCGCAAATTGAGGCGGCCGGTCTTAATGATGAAGAGATGGCCCTCATCATCAAAAGATTCAAGACGGCACTAAAGGGTCGCAAGGGACAGCCAAGCAAGACTAAGACCAAGGGAAAGCGATCATGCTTCAAATGCGGTAAGCTTGGTCATTTTATTGCTAACTGTCCCGACAATGATAGTGACCAGGAACACGGGAGCAAGAGGGAAAAGAAGAAGCATTACAAGAAGGCCAAAGGCGAGGCACATATCGGAAAGGAGTGGGATTCGGATTGCTCCTCCTCCGACTCCGACAATGAAGGACTCGCCGCCACTGCCTTCAACAAGTCATCCCTCTTCCCCAACGAGCGTCACACATGCCTTATGGCAAGGGAGAAGAAGGTATGTAATCAAAACAATGTCACTTATGATTCTTCCAGTGATGATGAGTCTAGTGACGATGAAATAGATTACTCTAGTTTGTTCAAGGGATTGGATAGAACTAAAGTAGATAAAATTAATGAATTGATTGATGCCTTGAATGAAAAAGATAGACTCTTAGAAAAACAAGAGGACCTTTTGTATGAAGAGCATGACAAATTTGTAGAGGCACAAAAATCTTATGCTTTGGAAGTTAAAAGAAATGAAGTGCTTTCTAGTGAACTATCCTCTTGTCATGAAACCATTGCTACTTTAAAGAGTGTTAATAATGACTTAAATGCTAAACTAGGAGTAGCTAGTGAATCTAATTCTTGTGTAGAACATGTTGAGATTTGCACTAGGTGTAAAGATTTCGATGTTGATGCTTGTAGTGATCATTTAGTTTCAATTTCTAAATTAACTAAGGAATTGGCTAGTCTTAATGCCCAACTTAAGACTAGCAAGAATGAATCTGATAAACTAAAATTTGCAAGGGATGCCTACACGACCGGTAGACACCCCTCAATTAAGGATGGACTTGGCTTCAAGAGGGAAGCCAAGAACTTAACAAGCCATAAGGCTCCCATTCCCGCTAAGGAGAAAAGGAAGGCCCCTATGGCTACTAGTGCTAAAAGGAACCATGCCTTTTTGTATCATGATAGGAGACAAACTAGAAATGCTTATAGGAGTCATAATGCGTACGATGATTTTTCTCATGCTATGTTTGCTTCTAGTTCTTCATATGTGCATGATAGAAATGTTGGTAGAAGGAATGTTGTTCATAATATGCCTAGGAGAAATGTTGTTAATATTCCTAGGAAAGTCAATGAGCCTTCTACAATATATCATGCTTTGAATGCTTCCTTTGCAATTTGTAGAAAGAATAGAAAGGTAATTGCTAGGAAGTTAGGGGCAAAATGCAAGGGTGATAAAACTTGCATTTGGGTCCCTAAGGAAATTGTGACTAACCTTGTAGGACCCAACATGAGTTGGGTACCTAAAACCCAAGCCTAAATTTGCCTTGCAGGTTTATGCATCCGGGGGTTCAAGCTGGATTATTGACAGCGGATGCACAAACCATATGACGGGGGAGAAGAAGATGTTCACCTCCTACGTCAAGAATAAGGATTCCCAAGATTCAATCATATTCGGCGATGGGAATCAAGGCAAGGTAAAAGGGTTAGGTAAAATTGCAATTTCTAATGAGCACTCTATCTCTAATGTGTTTTTAGTAGAGTCTCTAGGATATAATTTGCTATCAGTTAGTCAATTATGCAATATGGGATATAACTGTCTATTTACAAATGTAGATGTGTCTGTCTTTAGAAGAAGTGATGGTTCACTAGCTTTTAAGGGTGTATTAGACAGCAAACTTTATTTAGTTGATTTTGCAAAAGAAGAAGCCGGTCTAGATGCATGCTTAATAGCTAAGACTAGCATGGGCTGGCTGTGGCATCGCCGCTTAGCACATGTGGGGATGAAGAACCTTCACAAGCTTCTAAAGGGAGAACACGTGATAGGTTTGACTAACGTTCAATTCGAAAAAGATAGACCTTGTGCAGCTTGTCAAGCAGGTAAACAGGTGGGAGGAGCTCATCACAGCAAGAATGTGATGACCACTTCAAGACCCCTGGAGCTGCTGCATATGGACCTCTTCGGACCCGTCGCCTATCTGAGCATAGGAGGGAGTAAGTATGGTCTAGTTATTGTTGATGACTTTTCCCGCTTCACTTGGGTGTTCTTCTTGCAGGATAAGTCTGAAACCCAAGGGACCCTCAAGCGCTTCCTCAGGAGAGCTCAAAATGAGTTTGAGCTCAAGGTGAAGAAGATAAGGAGCGACAACGGGTCCGAGTTCAAGAACCTTCAAGTGGAGGAGTTCCTTGAAGAGGAAGGGATCAAGCATGAGTTCTCCGCTCCCTACACACCACAGCAAAATGGTGTGGTAGAGAGGAAGAATAGGACGCTCATCGACATGGCGAGAACGATGCTAGGAGAGTTCAAGACCCCCGAGTGCTTTTGGACGGAAGCCGTGAACACGGCTTGCCACGCCATCAACAGGGTCTACCTTCATCGCCTCCTCAAGAAGACGTCGTATGAGCTACTAACCGGTAACAAACCCAATGTATCTTATTTTCGTGTATTTGGGAGCAAGTGCTACATTCTAGTGAAGAAGGGTAGAAATTCTAAGTTTGCTCCCAAAGCAGTAGAAGGGTTTTTACTAGGTTATGACTCAAATACAAAGGCGTATAGAGTCTTCAACAAACCATCGGGTTTGGTTGAAGTCTCTAGCGACGTTGTATTTGATGAGACTAATGGCTCTCCAAGAGAGCAAGTTGTTGATCTTGATGATGTAGATGAAGAAGATGTTCCAACGGCCGCTATGCGCACCATGGCTATTGGTGATGTGCGACCACAGGAACACTTGGAGCAAGATCAACCTTCTTCCTCAACAACGGTGAATCCCCCAACTCAAGACGATGAACAGGTTCATCAAAAGGAGGCGCGTGATCAAGGGGAAGCAAAAGATGATCATGTGATGGAGGAAGAAGCGCAACCGGCACCTCCAACCCAAGTTCGAGCGATGATTCAAAGGGATCATCCCGTCGACCAAATTCTGGGTGACATTAGCAAGGGAGTAACTACTCGGTCTCGATTAGTTAATTTTTGTGAACATTACTCCTTTGTCTCTTCTATTGAGCCTTTCAGGGTAGAAGAGGCCTTGCTAGATCCGGACTGGGTGTTGGCCATGCAAGAGGAGCTCAACAACTTCAAAAGAAATGAAGTTTGGACGCTGGTGCCTCGTCCTAAGCAAAACGTTGTGGGAACCAAGTGGGTGTTCCGCAACAAACAAGACGAGCACGGAGTGGTGACGAGGAACAAGGCTCGACTTGTGGCAAAAGGTTATGCCCAAGTCGCAGGTTTGGATTTTGAGGAGACTTTTGCTCCTGTGGCTAGGCTAGAATCAATTCGTATCTTGCTAGCATATGCCGCTCATCATTCTTTCAGGTTGTACCAGATGGATGTGAAGAGTGCTTTCCTCAACGGGCCAATCAAGGAGGAGGTGTACGTGGAGCAACCCCCTCGCTTCGAGTTTGATTTGCAAAAACAAACCAAGTGGTGGCAAAGGATGATCCATATATGCCAAAAATGAATCAAAATAGATTTGAGTTCTATTTGAAGTGATTTTGCACTTGTTCTAGTTGCTTTATGTTGTGTTGGCATAAATCACCAAAAAGGGGGAGATTGAAAGGGAAATGTGCCTTTGGGCCATTTCTAAGTATTTTGGTGATTGAGTGCCAACACGAGTGCTTAAATGTGAATTTATGCCCGTGGATGAACAAAGTGCAAATCATGAGTAAAGGTATGTTTCTAGGCCTTAGTACATTGGTTTTGTGTACTAATGTACTTGTCTAAGTGTTAGAAACAGAAAGGAGAAGAAAAGAAGAAAGGTGCAAAAGACTTGGCTGTGTACAGCCAAGACTCAGCTCGGTCTGGCACACCGGACTGTCCGGTGGTGCACCGGACAGTGTCCGGTGCGCCAGACTCGCTCGGCGTGAAGTGGCCGCTCTCGGGAATTCGCCGACGGCGTACGGCTATAATTCACCGGACTGTCCGGTGTGCACCGGACTGTCCGGTGAGCCAACGGTCGGCCGAGCCAACGGTCGGCCGCGGAATCTGCGCGCGACACGTGGCCTGACCAACGGTCGGAAGGGGGCACCGGACTGTCCGGTGTGCACCGGACATGTCCGGTGCGCCAACGGCTCCCAGATCTTCAACGGTCGGTTGCGCTGTTTAAGGAAATAAATCGGGCACCGGACAGTGTCCGGTGTGCACCGGACTGTCCGGTGCGCCCGACGACAGAAGGCAAGGCTGGCCTTCCAGATTTGATTCTCAACGGCTCCTAGCTGCCTTGGGGCTATAAAAGGGACCCCTAGGCGCATGGAGGAGAACACCAAGCATTCCTACAACATTCCTAAGCACCAAGACATCGATCTCGCGCATTCGTTTCATTGTGATAGCATATAGAGCTCTTGTGGAGTTGTGAACTCTTTGAGTTGTGTTGCGAACTCTTGTTGCTACTTGTGTGCGTGTTGTTGCTCTGATCTTTTGAAGTCTTGTGTGCGTTGCTCATTCCCCCCTTGCTCTGTGTTTCTTTGTGAACTTCAATTGTAAGGGCGAGAGGCTCCAATTTGTGGAGATTCCTCGCAAACGGGATTGAGAAAAAGCAAGCAAAACACCGTGGTATTCAAGTGGGTCTTTGGACCGCTTGAGAGGGGTTGATTGCAACCCTCGTCCGTTGGGACGCCACAACGTGGAGTAGGCAAGCGTTGGTCTTGGCCGAACCACGGGATAATCCACTGTGTCATCTCTGTGATTGATCTCTTGTGGTATTGTGTTGTTGAGACTCCTTTATAGCCACTTGGCAATTATTGTGCTAACACTTAACAAGTTTTTGTGGCTATAAGTTTAAGTTTTACAGGGTCACCTATTCACCCCCCCTCTAGGTGCTCTCACTCTTTCATCCGGATCTGGTGATACCCTGAGTAGGCATCGAGGAAGGACAGGGTTTCGCACCCAGCGGTGGAATCCACGATTTGGTCGATGCGAGGCAGAGGGTAGGGAACCTTCGGACATGCTTTGTTGAGACCAGTGTAGTCTACACACATCCGCCATTTCCCCCCTTTCTTCCTCACAAGCACAGGGTTGGCAAGCCATTCGGGATGGAATACCTCTTTGATGAACCCTGCTGCCATTAGCTTGTGGATCTCTTCGCCAATCACTCTGCGCTTCTCCTCGTCGAATCGGCGCAGAGGCTGCCTGACGGGTCGGGCTCCGGCCCGAATATCCAGCGAGTGCTCGGCGACATCCCTCGGTATGCCGGGCATGTCCGAGGGACTCCACGCAAAGACGTCGGCGTTTGCGCGGAGAAAGTCGACGAGCACTGCTTCCTATTTGGGGTCGAGCCCGGAACCGATCCGGACCTGCTTGGTGGTGTCGCCACTGGGGTCGAGAGGGACGGCCTTAACCGTCTCCGCTGGTTCGAAGTTGCCGGCATGGCGCTTCACGTCTGGCACCTCCTTGGAGAGGTTCTCCAGGTCGGCGATGAGGGCCTCGGACTCGGCGAGGGCCTCGGCGTACTCCACGCACTCCACGTCGCATTCGAACGCGTGTTTGTACGTGGGGCCGACGGTGATGACCCCGTTGGGGCCCGGCATCTTGAGCTTCAGGTAGGTGTAGTTGGGGACGGCCATGAACTTCGCGTAGCATGGCCTCCCTAGTACGGCGTGGTAGGTTCCTCGGAACCCGACCACCTCGAACGGCAGGGTCTCCCTTCGGAAGTTGGAGGGCGTCCCGAAGCAGACGGGGAGGTCGAGTCGCCCGAGGGGCTGGACGCGCTTCCCAGGGATGATCCCGTGGAAGGGCGCAGCGCCTGCTCGGACGGAGGACAGATCGGCGCGCAGGAGCTTGAGGGTCTCGGCGTAGATGATGTTGAGGCAGCTGCCCCCATCCATCAGGACCTTGGTGAGCCTGACATTGCCGACAACGGGGTCGACGACAAGCGGGTATTTCCCCGGGCTCGGCACGTGGTCGGGGTGGTCGGCCTGGTCGAAGGTGATGGGCTTGTCGGACCAGTCTAGGTAGACTGGCGCCGCCACCTTCACCGAGCAGACCTCCCGGCGCTCTTGCTTGCGGTGCCAAGCTGAGGCATTCGCCGCATGCCCTCCATAGATCATGAAGCAGTCGCGGACCTCGGGGAACTCTCCTGCTGGGTGATCTTCATTCTTGTCGTCGTCGCGGGCCCTGCCACCCTCGGCGGGTGGCCCGACCCTGTGGAAGTGACGCCGAAGCATAACGCACTCCTCGAGGGTGTGCTTGACGGGCCCCTGATGGTAGGGGCACGGCTCTTTGAGCATCTTGTCGAAGAGGTTTGCACCTCCGGGGGGCTTCCGAGGGTTCTTGTATTCGGCGGCGGCGACAAGGTCCGCGTCAGCGGCGTCGCGTTTTGCTTGCGACTTCTTCTTGCCCTTCTTCTTAGCGCCGCGCGGAGCAGACGTCTCGGGAGCCTCCTCCGATGGGCGGCCCTGGGGCTGCTTGTCCTTTCGGAAGATAGCCTCAACCGTCTCCTGGCCAGAGGCGAACTTGGTGGCGATGTCCATCAGCTCGCTCGCCCTGGTGGGGGTCTTGCGACCCAGCTTGCTCACCAGGTCGCGGCAAGTGGTGCCGGCGAGGAACGCGCCGATGACATCCGAGTCGGTGATGTTGGGCAGCTCGGTGCGCTGCTTCGAGAATCGCCGGATGTAGTCCCGGAGCGACTCCCCCGGCTGTTGCCGGCAGCTTCGAAGGTCCTAGGAATTCCCGGGGCGCACGTATGTGCCCTGGAAATTGCCAGCGAAGGCTTGGACCAAGTCGTCCCAGTTGGAGATCTGCCCCGGAGGCAGGTGCTCCAACCAGGCGCGAGCAGTGTCGGAGAGGAACAGGGGGAGGTTACGGATGATGAGGTTGTCGTCGTCCGTTCCACCCAGTTGGCAGGCAAGGCGGTAGTCCGCGAGCCACAGTTCCGGTCTCGTTTCCCCCCGAGTACTTCGTGATAGTAGTCGGGGGTCGGAACCGGGTCGGGAATGGCGCCCGTCGGATGGCCCGACTGAAGGCCTGCGGACCGGGTGGTTCGGGCGAGGGACTCCGATCCTCCCCGCTGTCATAGCGTCCCCCACGCCTGGGGTGGTAGCCTCGGCGCACCCTTTCGTCGAGGTGAGCCCGACGGTCGCGTCGATGGTGCTCGTTGCCGAGGTGGCCCGGGGCCGCAGGCGCGGTGTTGCGCGTGCGCCCGGTGTAGACCAAGGCTTCCCGCATGAATCGGGAAGTCGCGGCATGAGGTTCCGAGGGATATCCCTGCCTTCGAGAGGCAGTGCTTTCGGCCCGTCGGGCCGCAGCGCCTTCCAGGAGATTCTTGAGCTCTCCCTGGATTCGCCGACCCTCGGTGGTTGACGGCTCCGGCATCGCGCGGATGAGCATCGCTGCGGCTGCCAGGTTCTGACCAACCCCGCTGGATGTGGGCGGCGGCCTGACCCTGGCATCGTTGGCGACGCGGTGCTGGAGACCTTGGGGCAAGTGACGTATTTCTCCGGCCAGGGGTTGGCCCACCCATGCTTGTCCGACGTCCCGACGGATCGGCTCAAGCGCTCCTGTTCCCTCGTTGAGCCTGGCCTGCGCCTCGCGGACTTGCTCGAGTTGTGGGTCGTAACCCCCCGCCGGAGCGGGGACCACAGCTAGCTCCCGTGGGATGTCGGCGCGAGGCACCGGCCTAGGAAGATCACCGTCCTCCGGCATGCCGAGATGGTTGCCTTTGGAGGGATCCCCTAGCTCGATGTGGAAACATTCGCGGCTTGGGCCGCAGCTCTCGTCGCCAAGGCTGCGGCTTCCGTCGGAACAGTCGGATAGGCAGTAGTCACATGCGGTCATGAAGTCCCGCATGGCACTGGGGCTACCAAGTCCGGAGAAATCCCAACAGATGCTGGGATCGTCATCTTCCTCGGACCCAGAGGGCCCGTAGGTCGAGACGTCCGTCAGTCGGTCCCAAGGCGACCGCACACGAAACCCCAGTGGGGTTGCACTCGCCTCAATGAGAGCGCCCGCCAAAACGAGGTCGTTTGGCGGGTTGAGGCCGAGTCGAAATGACGCAAGATGGGAGTTAGTCGGTACCTTTTGGTTGACGAGGAGCGACGTAGTCACATCGGGGACTGGTTGCACCGTCATCTCAGGTACGAGGGCGACGTCCTGCAGGCTTTCCGCGAGCGCGCCGGCGTCGTCTTCTTGCTCGGGGTCAGCGTGTCGCGGGGGGACGGCGCTTGCCTCCGTCTTGAACGCGAGGTCGACGTCCGGCGTGCCTTTCGTCGGGGCGTCGGGGGCGTCGATTCGCTCGATGGCCAACGAAGCGCGGCCTCCCGCCTGGCCTTGATGGCCCTGCCTCCTCCTCCGTTGGCGGGGGAGAGAACGGAGCGAGCCCGAATGTTGCTCTTCCACCACGCGGGGAAGATGTCGTCGATTCCGCCGCCGGCGGGCGGGTTGTCGGCCGCCATTGTCGTCGTCGCGCGGCGGTGGAAGAAGTATCATGTCGTAGCTGCCGTCGAAGGACATGAACTCAAGAGTCCCGAAACGAAGCACCGTCCCGGGCCGGAGAGGTTGCTGGAGACTGCCCATCTAGAGCTTGACGGGGAGCTGTTCGTCAGCACGCAGCAGGCCCCTACCTGGCGCGCCAACTGTCGGCGTTTCGAGACAGGGGGGTCCCTAAGCCGACGAGTGAGTGTGCTGCGTGCCCCAGCCCAGATGGGTCGAGCGCGTGGGCGAGCGTGAAGGGGGGAGAGGCGAGGTGGCCGGAGTCGAGCGTGAGAGAGGTGGAAGTCCCGCGGCCTTCGTGTTCGTCCCGCGCCCAGGTCAGGTGCGCTTGCAGTAGGGGGGTTACAAGCGTCCACGCGGGTGAGGGAAGCGAGCGGCCCCAAGAGAGCGCCTGTCCCGTCCTCGGTCCCGCGCGGCCAACCTTCTCTAAGAAGGCCCTGGTCCTCCCTTTTATAGTCATAAGGAGAGGATCCAGGTGTACAATGGGGGGTGTAGCAGAGTGCTACGTGTCTAGCGGAGAGAGAGCTAGCGCCCTAGGTACATGCCAATGTGGCAGCCGGAGAGATCTTGGCACCTTGCTGGCGTGATGTCGTGGCTGTCGGAGGTGCGTCGGAGCTTGGCGGAGGGACAGCTGTTGGAGCGGTCGAGTCCCTGCTGACGTCGTCCTGCTTCCGTAAGAGAGCTGGGGGCCGCCATCGTCATAGAGTTTGTGGAGCGCCATTATTGCCCATCCGGCGGAGCTGGCCGGATGGGACGCCGGTCTTGTTCTCCGTGACCCGAGTCGATTCGGGGTAGGATGATGATGGCGCTTCCTGTTGACGTGGCGGGTCTGTGCCCTAGGCAGGGTGACGTGGGGGCTCCTCCGAAGCCGAGGTTGAGTCTGTCCTCTGTTGCCGAGGCCGAGCCCGAGCCATGGGGTCGGGCGAGGCGGAAGTCGTTCGGCCGAGGCCAGGGCGGAGTCCGAGCCCTGGGGTCGGGCGAAGCGGAGTTTCGTCGTCTTCCGGGTCTTAGCCCGAGTCCGAGCCCTGGGGTCGGGCGAAGCGGAGTTTCGTCGTCTTCCGGGTCTTAGCCCGAGTCCGAGCCCTGGGGTCGGGCGGAGCGGAGTTCGCCGTCTTCCGGGTCTTAGCCCGAGTCCGAGCCCTGGGGTCGGGCGGAGCGGAGTTCGCCGTCTTCCGGGTCTTAGCCCGAGTCCGAGCCCTGGGGTCGGGCGGAGCGGAGTTCGCCGTCTTCCGGGTCTTAGCCCGAGTCCGAGCCCTGGGGTCGGGCGGAGCGGAGTTCGCCGTGGCGCCTTTGGCAAGGCCTGACTGCCTGTCAGACTCACTCTGTCGAGTGGCACCGCAGTCGGAGTGGCGCAGGCGGCGCTGTCCTTCTGTCAGACTGGTCAGAGGAGCGGTGGAGTGACGGCGGTCACTTCGGCTCTGCCGGGGGGGCGCGTGTCAGGATAAAGGTGTCAGGCCACCTTTGCGTTAAATGCCCCTGCAATTTGGTCAGTCGGTGTGGCGATTTAGTCAAGGTTGCTTCTGAGCGAAGCCAAGGCCTCGGGCGAGCCGGTGATGTGTCCGCCGTAAAAAGGGGGGCCTCGGGCGAGACGGAAGTCTCTCGAGGTCGGCTGCCCTCGGCCGAGGCTAGGCTCGGGTGAAGCGTGATCGAGTCACTCGTGTGGACTGATCCCTGACTTAATCATACCCATCAGGCCTTTGCAGCTTTATGCTGATGGGGGTTACCAGCTGAGAATTAGGCGTCTTGAGGGTACCCCTAATTATGGTCCCCGATAAAACTGTTACTTTATAATAATAGATATTGTTAGATTTGATATAGATACGAGTCATATTTAATTTAATTTAGTTATTACAGTTATACTCTCTTCGTTTCTTTTTAGTTGTCGCTGGATAGTTCAATTTTGCACTATCCAGCGACAACTAAAACGAAACAGAGCGAGTATTATTATAAGTTTAGGTTTTTTTTATTTGGAGGGGGGTCGCGGCTCTCGAGACGCTTGACGTGTGGAGGCCCTATGTCACTGGAATGATTGGTAACTACTTCCTTCAATTCGTCATTTTTATATGTCATGATTTAGTTTAAATTAAATAGAAACTAAGGGACGACCAATATTTAAGAACGAAATTAGTAGTCTCACATGTACGTCTGATCTCGTCCCTCCTCCCCTGATTCCCTTGGAATGGAGGTGGGCTCTATGCCTCTCGTGACATGCAGCACCCGCGTGTCCCTTGGAACATCCGGAGACGGCAGAAGCTCCCCTTGTCTCTTGGGATATCCAAGATTCGTCTATGGCGGCTCTCAGTTCTTCTCATGACATCCGTTGACACCTTTCAAACGTTCGATGCCTTCTGTAGCTGTTGGGAGGCCGGGGCCCTCTAGGATCCATGGGACCTCCGTGGTCTTTGAGACACGAGGATCCTTAGGTCACCTCCAACAAATTCTCTATCTTGTCTCTTATCTTATTCTTATAACAAACTTCGCTCTTTAAATAGTGTTAAACAATGTTATCTATAGTTGTACGTCCTCTATTTTATACGATCCACCGAATACAGTCTTATACATTTTGCTCGGAGCTATCAAGGTTGTAGAGTCGTCTGGGCTGGTGTGGCGTACCGTGGTACCATCCGTGTCCGAGCTATCAAGGTTGTAGAGCCAACAATGCCTTGAACATTGGTGATAGAATTTGAAAACTAAATCAAATACAAAATTGCTTAAATTCTTACAAAGGACACGTACGAGACTACGAGAGCCTCTTTGCTTTATGGTGAGGATGTCGTACTCCTACATCAATCCCACCATCCCAGCCGGGCCTGTACTCGTCGGGAACAAGCCTATCAATTCATGTCTGCACCTCGTCGCGTACATAAAAAAGATCGAGAGGCCCGGCCCCGCGCGATCAGGTACCACCGCTCCATCATTTAATGTCCAATGCTCGCTAATCGTGTAATGTTTCGGCTTATATAACGATAAATTACCGTACCTTAACCTAATCTTTCTGGCTTTAATTTACCGTCATCGTACACCAGGAGTGACGTTACGGTTGAGATGTACTACTTGCGTTATTATTTTCATCTGACTCTTCATATCCTCCGATGAGCCAACGGTTACTCTATACCGCATCATCGTATCCAACGCTCCATATCCGATTCTCACGCTGTCGTAGCTTCGCGCCCATCTCTTTCTTTGTGAGGTTCAAACTCACAAATGTGCGTGAAACCAAAATTTGAAACTCTATGAATGAAGCAAGAATCATATGCCAGGCAAGTTGAGGAAAAGAAACGATTAGGCTTCAAGAGCTGTACACAAGCTACTAATGTATGAAACAAAAAGAAAAAGTCAACATAATCCCCTCATCTTTAGAGGTCTATTTCACCCCTCATCTTCAAAATCAGTTGAACTTTACAAAACCGAAAAAATAACCTTCTTGACGATTTTAGTGAGTTGTTTCGCTGATGTGATATTGTCACTGTGACACCAAATTTATCTTTTTTCAGTTATGTGATCTGGTAGTATCTAAATTTTATAAAATTTTACTTACAACTTGATAACCAGGCATTATTTTTCATTCTAATTTTTAAATAATTTTAGGAGTAGCAACTTAATTACTAAAAATAAAAAACTACATAAAAAGAGTTTAATATTTTTTTGTCCAAAAAATATTTCTTATCTTCTAATGCTAAAGTGGATTTTCTTCTCCTTAGTAACTAAATCAATTACACTTAGCAAATAGTAATGAAAAGATCCCAAAATTTTACATAGCCCTCCTATATGCTAAAATAATTTATACAAACATTTCTAGTTTTCTAAACACTTTAAATATAGACTCATTACTTACACAAATGTTTCTGTGAACATTACATGAGTCCATATTTAAAGTTCACATAAAATTACGAAAAAATTTGTGCAAGTTATTTTAGATGAGAGTAGGACTGTGTACAAACTGGACAACATTTATTATTGTTTGCTAAGTGTTTCTAAAAACAAATATAAAATTAATTTAGTTAGTTTTCATAATAGAGGCCACTTAAATTGCTTAATAAACCCAACCAAAATTTTAGTAGTTTAGTAATTATATTAGTTACTTATAATAAAATTTTTAGCCTCAAAAATATGTAAATTTTGAATACTTCTGAATCACAGAACTAAAATAGACAAAATCGGTGCTACAGTGGCAATGCCACATCAGTAAAACTGCTCAGAGATTGTTTGGTCACCTCACAACAAACTAATCTATAATTGATTATTTTTCTTTAGTAGCTATATGTACATTATAATATATTGCTTGCATACATCTAGATGAGATGTTTAATATGATCGTAATACTACTTTATCTTTATACTTTATATGATGATGTTTCTACTTAGATGGTCCCCTTTTATCTTGTATTTTAAATAAAATTTGAAAATAAAAATGAGAGAAAGGTTATTAGGATCAATCCCGTTCGTTTCATCTCTACCAACAACGGCAGAAAACAAGCTGCCGAATACGCCCGCATGCTCTAATCCAAACAAACAACAAACAACAAACCCAAAAGTTATATTTTTTAAGGAAAGAAATCCGAAGCAAATGCAGTTTGCGACAGGGATAAAACGATGTCCGTTTCTCTCTCCACACCCGCCCGTCTCGACTCTCGAGTCCCGAGGGATCCTTCCGCTCCACCATTCTCTTGGTCAAACCGCCCCTCCTCCTCCGCCCCTCACCCTGCTCTCTCTCTCTCTCGTTCTCAGCCTCTGTTCCAGTGTTCCTTCCTCCTCCACTCTTTATTATATTTTACTCTTCTCTCTCCAGCGTAAAAAACAAATCGTGCTGTGCGAACGATGAGAGAGAAAAGAGAGACGGAGGCAAGTAATGGCAGGAGGAACCTTCTTTTCCTGACTCCCTGTGGCTGCAGAGTGCCCATCATTTGTCCCTGATCCTTGTGCTTCGTTCCTGTTGCGCTTTCCTTGGGCCATCGGTAGACTGAGCCGTCGCGAAGCCTTCCCGTTCCCACAAGGGGTGTGGCGTGGAGCGAGCCTCGCCACCACTGGGCTCCTCCGGCGACCTCCTCCCTCCAGTCACAGGTTCGCGTTCCATCCCCATTCCCCCTCGGTGGCTCCGTCAATGAAATGAGCTCTCTGTTTCTCGGCCTGCCATTTGTCGCGACGCGAGGGGATTCGGTTGTATCCTATCGAGCCCCCTCGCGTGTTTTCTCGTTGTATGGCCCGAGTTTGTCTGTTCTTACGTGGACTGCTCCAGAAATTTTGGCACAGGATTTCCTATATTTCTTTCTAAATACAATGTCGTTCACTTCTGGGTCGTCAGTATCTTATTGAATATTTCTGTATTTTTTTCTTCTTTTCGTCACCCTTATGTTCTCTTCGAGGAGATGTTTTCGTCATTGTCATCTTAAGTCGATCTATCATTCTGAAGAGCTCTTGCGAAAGGCTGTTCCATGTTGTTTATGCGTATGCGCTTCGAGCTCCGAGCCACAGGAGAGTCCCCCACTCACAGGCAATCACGCAACGATTTGGATCCATGCCATTTCTTTTTCCTGGTCTTGAAGTGAATGGGATGGAACAGCCACGTTCCATTTTATTTGTTTTTATATTTATTCGTGGGGAGTGTGCCGGTCGCATCGACTTTAACATTTCGTGTTACACCACGGTTATTATGAGTTGTCGTTTACTCACATCGACACGGTTCCTGTTTTGGAATCAGCTCCACGGAGAATTTTGAGTTTGTGGGAAAAAAACTGATGATAATTGGACTGGGAATATAGTGTCTCTGATTAGAAGTATAAAAGTTGGTGTTCTTCCAGTTGGAGGAGATTGCCTGCCATCTCTGAGAAATCTCTGGTACTTGTTAGCGCTACCACTGAAATCCTTTTTCTTTTTTTTTTCCCTTCAAATAAACCTGTTGCAGGCTGTCCTGTACTCCCGTTTCACCTGTTTCGCTCTCCCGCGAGCTCTTGATGCATTTGGATCCTGGTGCTCAAGACTCCTGTGAACTTAACCGATTTCAATCCATCGTTTGCTTTTGTTTTGTTTCAACTGGAAAATGTTTCTCCTGATATCTGTTCATCAAAACAAATATCATATCACTACCGTTGTCAGATTCCCGTTGCCTTTGGATATTGTCCTTGTCTACCTCTGTAAATCTGAAGCTAATGTCCAGACAGAACATACATTGACTTAGTACTGAGACGTAACTATTTTTTCACCCCCATTAGGTTGAGCAATCCAAGCTGAGATGGAAGGCCATGTAGCAATGGGGTGGAAGGATCCTAATCCAGGCCAAGAATCTTCCATGGTCTTCCAATCCAGAGCTGTTCGGCCAGACACCGTAGAGGGGCACAGCAACGAGGACGTTGAAGCCGGATTTGAGAAGCATGGCTTGTCAGCCGCCTTAAACTCGCCTCAGCACGAAGGCCGATCACTGCCACTGACCCCACAGTTTGGCCAGAACTCCAGTCCTGGAAGCAGCCTCGCCGAGAGGATGCAGGCAAGAGCCGGATTCAAGGTGCCGAAGCTGAACATGCCTTTCAGCACGGTAGCTGGAGATGATAGTTCAGTGCCAGGAGCTCCATCGCCCTACCTCACGATCCCGCCTGGCTTGAGCCCAGCAACGCTGCTGGAGTCACCTGTCTTCATTTCGAATGCCCTGGTATGTGCTGTTCTTTTCTATAGGGCGTGAACACGTACCAGAATTACTATTTGCTTTCGCCTATGGATGCTGAATTGGCAGTTCAAGAATGCTTGCTTTATCGAACTTTTGACCTCTCCGGGGGAGTTCGTGAAAGATCTACTTTGGTTCCATGACCAATTCTGCTTTGTTTTCGTTCTAGCATGCGGTCTCTTCTTTCCAAACAGGCTTCCGTTTGTTTTCTCAAAAGCAGAAAATAGTAATGATATCATCCAAATATTTTCAAAGTTTTTCTTGAAAGCAGTAATATGATGACCGATCTCTTTGCCTTCCATAGTTTATATAGCAATGTATACCCCACACTTAAGATCCAAATCCCCCCCCCCCCCCCCCCCCCCTATGTACTACTTGGAAACTCCAGTACAATAGCTGTTAATGTTGTCAAAGCTGGATAGAAAATTCATGTGTTTGCTCAGTTTATATTCATATATGTGTTTTGAATCATCGTGTAATTCATATGTAAATTAACTAAGGAGGTACCAACTAGGACAATTATTTTTTACTGAACTCTGATCGAAGCTATTTCTTACCTGACAACAATGTTTTTGTTTCTCTTGCAATTCTTCAGGGACAAGCCTCACCAACCACGGGGAAGCTATTCTTGTTTGGTAGCACAAATGACAACGATCCTATTCGACCTGGAGGCCCTCCAGTTGGAGATGGCACTGATGCTTTTTCTTTCAAGCCCTTAGATCTGAAATCCTCACACTACACTGCTGAAGTAATGAAGGTTAGTAGCATTTGAATAGTTCGTTCCTGATGACATTTGCTTGCATGGTGACGATTGAAGTCTAGTAATGTCTGAATACTTCCTAGGTTATTGCTGATAACATTTGCTCTGTGCTAATGATAAAAGTATCTCGAAACTTAGAAAGTATTTGTATAAACATGCGGTTTGCTGTGATGTTTGTTTCTGAAACTTTACTCCAAGTCTAGATGAGAAATCGGTTAAATCCAAAGTGTTTTTCTCTGGGATTCTTTTATCTGTTGCACGACCTGTAACAGATTAGTTCGTCTTTTTTTATAGCGAAGTGGCTGGTAATGTCAGTACTGCTGTTTTGCTGCATACTGTTCATACTAACTGGAGAAGACAAGGGACCAGCTAGATAATTTATAAGTCCAATAAAATAATTCTCACTGACAACCAAACAGTAGTTAGTCTTCCTGCAGTTCCAACAAATAAACAGATAAGAAAAATTCGTTCTGATTATATGTTCAAAATGTGAACGAACCATTTTATTTCCCTTGCTCCTGATCCAATACTGGTTTGATTTCATTTCCTTATATTTGTTCCACCAGGAACAAAATACGCAGTCTTCTGTGAAGACTGAAGCTAAGACTCAGGCAGTCCAAGAGGCTAATTTGCTGGGCCAACTGAACCAGCAGAATCACGATGGGCAGACAAACATGAATAGTGACGGTGCTCGTGACTCCAAGCTCAGCCGTCTTGCGTCTGGCACCGGTGCAGGCAATGAACACGCATCACCCCCGGATTACGGCCAGAGAGCCGAGGAAGCTGATGCGAGGGAAGACTACCCGGCGGCAATGGCCGTTACAGCGCCAGCGGAGGACGGGTACAGCTGGAGGAAGTACGGGCAGAAGCAGGTGAAGCACAGCGAGTACCCGCGCAGCTACTTCAAGTGCACGCATCCCAACTGCCTGGTGAAGAAGAAGGTTGAGCGCTCGCACGAGGGGCACGTCACGGAGATCATCTACAAGGGAACGCACAACCACCCGAAGCCCACGCAGAGCCGCCGGCCAGGCGCAGGCGCGCACCCGTTGGGCGGCGGTGCGCAGGCGGACGCAGCCGACAACCTGCAGGGGTCACAGGCAAACGCGGCGGAAGCCAACCAGGCGTGGCGTGCGGGTGTCCAGGATGGCGTGGACGCGACGTCGCCCCCGTCGGTTCCCGGTGAGCTCTGTGACTCGGCGGCGTCGATGCAGGTCGACTGCGCGGCCCGGTTTGGGTCCCCCGAGGGCGCGGACGTGACGTCTGCCGTGTCTGACGAGGTGGACGGGGACGACAGGGTGACTCTGACTCATGGCGGTGCCAACGCGGCGGAGGGCGACGAACTGGAATCTAAACGAAGGTAATAGAATATCTAATAATAATTTATTTAGCAGTGTCAGTCTAGAGCTGACCGTCTGTCTGGTTATTTCAGGAAGCTGGAGTCATACGCCATTGACATGAGCACTGCGTCGAGAGCTGTTCGCGAGCCTCGAGTGGTGATCCAAACGACGAGCGAGGTGGACATCCTCGATGACGGCTACCGCTGGCGCAAGTACGGGCAGAAGGTCGTCAAGGGCAACCCGAATCCAAGGTTTGTCAGGAGGAGGAGGAGCAGCAGCAGCAGCCTCTGAATTCAGAGCTCCATTTAGCTCCAATAATGGCATTTGCTCCGTGTTTACTTTGGTACGTATGTCCGTATGTGGCGCACAGGAGCTACTACAAGTGCACGCAACCGGGCTGCACGGTGCGGAAGCACGTGGAGCGCGCGTCGCACGACCTCAAGGCCGTGATCACCACGTACGAGGGCAAGCACAACCACGAGGTTCCCGCCGCGAGGAACAGCGGCCACCCGAGCGCCGCGGCGGCGCCAGGCGCGGGTGGCCCGCGCAGGCAGGAGCACCCGTCCGTGCACGACGGCCTGATGAGACAGCACCTGGGCGGCTGCGGCGTGCCGTTCGGCCTGCCGCCGCCGCCGCCGCCGCCAAGGGACCCGCTGGCGCCGATGCGCAACTACCCGACGTACGGCTTCACTGCCCTTGGCGCCGGCTCCACGTCACTGCCGAGCCTGCCGATGCTCCCGGTGTTGGCGCCGTCCTCCCTGCACCAGCACCCGCTGCTGAGGCACCGGCAGGCGGTGCAGGCTGCCGGTCTCGCGTGGCGCCCAAGGCCGACGTGAAGGTAGAGGGCAGCGTTGCCGGCGGCGGGATCCCGTCGGTGTACCAGCAGATGATCCGCTGCGGGCTGCGTCTGCCCCACCAGATGTAGATACTTAAAAGTGGAGAGGATTAGAGTGATTCTCAAGTTCGTTTCTTACCATTCCTGTTAGTATGAGTTCGTGATAAGTATTATAGCGTGGAAACTGACGCCCGCTGCATTCGTTTTTTTTCACCCTTCTGTTCCACTTCATTTTTTCCCGTATTTATTTATTTACTACCCTTCCTCAATGATATTCGGTTCTTCTTGTTCAGCAAGACAGCAACTGGCATCAGTTAATGTTCATTTGAGAAATGACCAACAGTTTCTGGGCTGGCAACTTGGTATCAGCCCAGAAAGCACTTTAGCCGGTGAGCCCAGCTGATTAGCTACTGTTTCTAGTACCAAGCCCATCAGACCCTACTCTTGTTAGGGGCCCCACAGAAATATTTCTTTTTATATCATATAGCCATACATAAGAGCCTCATAGTCTAGTGTGGGTTTTAACTAGTTATCATATTCAGTTCTTATTATTAAAATATATACGATGAGTTTAACAAGATACCAACAATTAAGAAGCGCCGTATATTTTGATACGGAGTAGTCTTCTTTTTACGTTACCAGTATTTTCTTACTAACTCCGTCCTAAAATTAGGAGATTCTTAAAACACTTGATATATGTGTTTTGTATATACGTTATTATCTATTAGAATATAGGCATAAAAATAAAGGATTAAAATCACTACTATTTTAAAATTGAGAGGGAGTATTTTTTATATATAAGAAAGAACTGTCATCAAAGTCACGGAGAGGCGAGAGCCACTGTGAAAAAAGGCAATCGGGAAAGCGACGTGGTTGTGCCTGACACGTCCCTCTCTGTCAGTCTCACTGACGTGTACGGCGCAGCATCGCAGTTACAGTTGCAGGGCACGGCATCCGCTGTTCTGCGGTGCGTGCCTGGCCGGCCCCACACCCGGTTTGATTAGTCAAGCCGAAAAAAAGAAGCCCCTCCTCCGCGTCCGCGTCCTCTAGTGTGCGCCACAGGTCGAGAGACCATGGGCAGAAACGGAATTTTTTCTCCTATGGTTTTGGTTACTGTCCGTCTCGCAAGAAGAAAAAAATAGTAGTACATTTCAGTTACTGAATCAAAATTATTTTGTGAAATAAAGGACAGGGCTGCGCGTTCTGCCAGCACAAGTAGCACCGCACGTACGGATCGGGCGCGCGAGAAACGGGCAGCCGGCGAGTAGACCGAGGCAGCCAGATGCCTGGGCCCACCCCGTCCCTGTCTCTCCTCTCCTCTTCCTTCCCCCCGTCCCTGTCTCGGCGCGTCCGTTTCTTCCCTTTGAGAAAAGACGCGTTTGGGTATATGCTCGCTCCCGACCCTAAGACTGTCTCCAGCAACGTCCTCTATATTCATCCTCTATATCTGTCCTTTACAGTCTCCTCTAAAAGATTTCATCCTCTATATCTCATTTCTCTCCAACAACGTCCTCTAAATCACGTCCTCTATACTCAAATACCCACATTAAAGACATTTTTTAATTTTATTTTTTGTACATACGTATTTATCATACTCTCAAATGTATTGTACATATTTTAGTTTTGCTAAACGGTTATTTAAAAGTAGTCAAATGGATAGAGGACCGTTTAGAGAAACTCTATATATAGAGAATTCAGCAGCATCTTCTAAATTTAAAGGACCGTTTAGAGGACGTTGCTGGAAAGCGTAGAGGACCGTTTGGTCCTCTATATTTAGGGTAGAGAACCCTTTAGGGGGTCTTGTTGGAGCCAGCCTAAAAGAAAGGGGATCACCGCCTTCTCCCGGTTTCAAAACCCGTGACGTGTTTCTTGTTTGAATTATTTATTACTGCTCGTGCTTGGATGAGGAGGAGTTTCGTAAATGTATATATCTGTGACTGAAACCTCGTGCTAACGACGGGTCCGGCGCGTAATGACGGCACGCTGTTCGTTGGATGCCGGGGTCGCGTCTGCGGCTCTGTTGGATGAACAGCCGCATGTGCGCCGATTCTCTGAACCTGTCCCGGCTCTCCGGACAGGCCGGTGGTTGCGTTCCGCCTCTGTTTGTCTCCCCTGGACCACTATAACAATTTCCGTCACGGTTCCGCTTCGCAAAATTTTAAGGGTTTCTTTGAAATGCAGTAATTCAAGAGCAATCATATAGGAATTTCGCAGAAATCAATTTATTTTCACAGGAAAAACGTAGAAAACGAGAGAGAGAAAAAATCACGTAATCCAAATGAGTTAGTGGTAGCAATTCCGCCACCGCAGTTTCCCTCTGCAGATTTTTACTGGTAGCAATTCTTTGAAACTGCTGTTACAACTTCAAGGGCACTGTCGTGATTATTCCTTGTCTTTTTATAAGACTTAACATCATCAAACATAACTAACGGAGTAGGGGATACAATAATTTTGTTTTGAAATGAGAGGGGCAAAGACGTAAAGTCTGAAAAACAACGACGAATCTACTGTTACACCTTGAAATAGGGGCACGGGCACAATCGCACCTAATATTTTTTTTTTCTTAAGTTTTAGACATCATATTTAATTATCTAT
The DNA here is from genome assembly GCF_902167145.1 of Zea mays. Taxonomy (NCBI): domain Eukaryota; kingdom Viridiplantae; phylum Streptophyta; class Magnoliopsida; order Poales; family Poaceae; genus Zea; species Zea mays. The sequence goes on along the minus strand of NC_050105.1, from coordinate 127,264,034 downwards.
TTTGTTTTAATGTTCTATACAATATTATCTATTATTTTACATATTGTTTTATTATTGTTATCAATATTATGTTGGTACCAATTTAGCTAGAGCACAGTACTGTGATCGCGGCTGAGGAGGCGTGGTGTAGGTAGGGATATTTTTTTTACCATAAACCAAAAACTGAATCAAACCGAAACTGCGGCTTTTTAGTTCAATCCGGTTTCGGTTTACATCTGTGAGATTCGGTTTTGTAGTCGGTTTTTACCGTATATCGAACTGAAATACAAGACTTTATCGATTATAAACTTAACTCTTTGATTATATGAACTAAATGTGTGTTGTAATGAACTTGTTATTCACTTGTTTATATGTGATGTACGATACATCTCTAAATTCTTGTGGCTATTTAATTTTTACTTTTTTAGATTATGTATAACTTATCATGTACACTTGTCGTATGCGCTGTCCTATCTAAAAAAGTGAAGTAAAAAAACCAAAACTAAACTTATTGGTTTTCTATTTTATTGTAATTTGATTGGCTATGAACCGATTGTTAAAAAAATTGTGCCTAGGCGTAAGTGGTCGAAGCCAACCACGCGCGAGAGTTAGTGACGAAGAAGCGTAGGGTCGTCGGCCAAACACTGTAGGCACCTGCGCCCATACCCGCGGCCTAACCAGACACCACCGGCCACGTACGAGAAGCAAAGCGGTAGAGCGCAATAGTCTATGGTGATACAGTAACCCGTCCACTTCGACCCAGAGTCAAGAGGGATAGAGGATCATACATGTCCAAATGACCAACACGAGGGACAGAGGATCATACATGTCCAAATGACTGTTGGTCGGGCTCGGTCTGGGCACGACTAGGATCGGCACGACGGGAACTAGCTCAGACCGGTAGGGTTCAATATCGTGTTGTGTCGGGGCAAACCGCGGGCTAAATGAAGCGGTCTAAGGGCCTGTTTGTTTACCCCAATGGATTATATAATCTGGATTATTTTTGGAGGATTATATAATCTGGATTATATAATTTGAGTAGTCTTGTTTGTCTACCTAGATTATCTGGTGTGTTTCTGTTGGGCGGCGGGCTTCTCCGATCTGATAGGCGCAAAAACGATTCGGTAGATTATAATGGCAATGGTGGGTAATTTCTAGAAAACTTGAAAGGGTAGTGGGGAAGTGGAAAAAAATAATCTGAAATAAGCATCTCCTCACTTGCTTATGGATTATCATAATCCAAGGGGTTAGATTATATAATCTGGGCAAATAAGCTAGACTGTTTGTTTGCCTCTTAGGATTATTTAATCCAGATTATATAATCTGGGGGTAAACAAACAGGCCCTAAGTCTGGTACAGTTGTTCTTACACGGATCATGTCCGGCTAGAGGCACGATAGGGCAGAGCTCGAGCCGTAAACAGAAAAACCACTCGAAATTCAAAAATAATGTTCAAATTCAACAATTAAATTTAGAATTTCAGATACACACTTAAACGCATAATTTCACATACACATATAAACACGTATCACATCTTATAATACTTCCATATAACAACAGAACTATCTGTATCGGGCTAACCCCTTAACTGGGCTGGGCCCGTGCCTGCACCACGAGGTAGACTGGCGGCCTAAGGCCGACATGGATACCATGCCGGCCCGGCCTAGGCACGCTTCTAGCTAGGCCGGACTATGCTCGTGTCAGGCCATGACCGTGCTGAGCTACGTGTACCTGCCGGACCGACCCGCTTGGACATGTGCGCTGCTGTCGAGGTCCGGAAACCCACCCAAAACGAGCAAGGAACAACGGGAGAGACGATTTGGCCCCCTTTAGTAGAGCTCTTCCTCTGTCAGCTCCAACTCTAGCTCTGACTTCTCTGAAAAACAGATATCTCTCCTTATTTTCAGGAAAAGCTCTAAAAAGAGCACCATGTTTAGTTGAAAATGCAGCTTCTCCTATAACTTCTATGATGTGTGCTTGATGAGGAGAAAAACATGGGAGAAAAGCAGTAGAAGCTTTTTTTTTCTGTCTCCTGTTGTTTTTTAAAGTAGCTCTTTCTCTTTTCTAGAAAAAGCCCATAAAATCCTTCCATTTGGCAGATTTTTTTAAGAAGTTGCCCTACCAAAGAGGACCGAAGGCGAGTTCTCGCTCCATTCCTGTGCAAGACGAAGGAGGCATTACGTTGGCTGACGAGGACGAGGTTTTGTTGTCACGATTCAATGCGAATGGACCCTTCCATCCACATTTGTACTCATGGTTTGGAGTCATTGGGTCCACGTACCCGATCCAGGCCCAAGGGCCATAATTAGCAGTGGTTTTGTTTGGTTGACTGAATTTTCACATCCTAACATTGGGTATTTGGGTACATACACGTATCATTATGACCAAACATTTTTATTCGCCACTGCAATGCCCGTTTGTTACGGGGGTTTATATTACTACTACTACTCCTTACTAGGCACAGTGACCACGTTGTTAGAGAAATAGAGGCCGAATTTTTTGTATTTTAGCCCCTAAACCGAAGTAAATTTACGTTTAGACCTAAAAAAATTTTAAATGCGGTTTTGGACCCTTTGCTCGGCGCCATAGGCCGTGGCGCCGAGCTAACACAGCTCGGCGCCACAGCCTATGGCGCCGAGCTCTGACGTGGCCGCAACGGCTAGTTGCGTCCAGGGCTTACCTGGCTCCGACGTGGGGGCGGCGCGGCCTCGTAGCTCGGCGCCACAGATCTTGGCGCCGAGGTACGAATGCCTATAAAAACGCCCGCGCGGCTGGCCGAGAGCAGCTCATTTCATCCCATTTCCAAACTTCGTCAAAAAATGCTGGATTCAAAGATTTGAGTTGGTTCACTTCGTAGGCCAAGGTATGATTTCGAACTGATTCGTTTTGTATATTGGGTTGTTAGTTAAATAATTTGTATACACCTATTATATTATTATTTCGAATATTAGTTTGTGTAGACTTATTATAAAGCATAATAGGTACAAGTGATAATTATAATCGTTTATTAGATGAAAGACATGTACCGAGAGGCGTTGTGGCAGAAGAGAGGTCGTCCTCGGGAGTTATATCCGGACGTATCTAGTAAGGATGCTCCTGTTCCTCCTGAACTCCCCGTGCCTAACTGTGACTGTGGCAGACTGGCTTGGGTACATCAATCACAACATCCAGACACGGCTGCTCGCTGCTACTACCTTTGTGGCACTTTGGACGTACGTAGCTTATGACTTGTCACTTAACTTTGTTCGCGTTCATTATTTTGTAGATATGTAATAGTGCATCTTTCCATTATTTTAGGGACATCAGAGGTGTTTCTTTTTCCAGTGGATCGATGGTCCTGATAAATTTGACCCTCGATATCTTCTTTTCGTTAATTGGTTGAGTGGAAGGACCAGTCATGAGCGTTTTAAGCGTTGGGTACCTCCTCCCCCGAATCCTCCACCAATGACGGATGCAGAGAAGGAGGTAGCAACAGAAAGACGGATGGCATGCCCCGTATACCCTTGAAAGTGAATGTTACTATAGCATTGACTGGCATGCCCCGTATACCCTTGAGCACACTGTTAAATGACTCGGCCATGTTGCTAGTCTGAAACTCGAACCGCCAGCCACCTTCGTCGTAGGCCCTTGTCCATTTGTGCGGTTCCCTCAGCAATCCAGCAATCCAGCTCTTACCTTCAGCATTTGTTGCATCTTTTAGTTCCTTCAACTTATCCTCGAAAAACGAAACCTCCAACTGACGACATACCTCCTCAAAAAGGGGGAAGTTAGCCTTGCTATGATCCTTTCGAAGAAGATTTTCTGCTAGATGTCGAGTGCACCATCTGTGGTGCATGGGTGCGTAGCCAGTAATCTGCTCTTGCACTGCATTAAGAATACCTTGGTGTCTGTCAGATATGACACCAACCTCGCGTCCAGGGCCTACGACATGGATGCGTACAAGCCGCAAGAACCAAGACCAACTATCTCTGTTCTCCCTCTCCACCAAAGCAAATGCCAAAGGAACCAGTGAGTTGTCTGCGTCGCATGATATGGCAACCAACAATGTGCCCTTATACTTCCCAAGAAGAAAAGTACCATCAATAGAGAGCACGGGACGACAATGCCTGAAGGCCTCTACGCACTGCGAGAAACACCAGAAAGCACGATAAAATATCTCTTTGCCGTTCCTCCATTCATTAGGTTTGGGGATGTACTCGTAATGCATGCCTGGGTTTTTTGCTTTCATTGCATTGAACAATGCTGGTAACTTCTCGTAACCCTCCTCCCAATCCCCGTATATCATCTTCCATGCTCGCTGCTTTGCCCTCCATGCTTTCCCATATTTGATCCTGTAACCAAACAGCTCCGAAGTCATGGTCATAATTGACTTCACCTTCAAGTTTGGCTGACCCTTCAATATCCCCAATATCCTTTTCGCAATCAGGGTAGATGTCAACTGACGATGCTTAGAGCTCAGCTCTGTCTGGGCACAAGTGTGTGGACCTACAATTTTGGTGATCTTAAACTTTCCGGTGTCCTTCTGCCTTCGGGCACATACCCTCCAATTACATTCTGGCACCTCGCACACAACAGTGTAACGACGCTGTGCATACGAATGTCTCACCTTGAACGGCCTCTTCCGGTTCACAGAATATTCCTGTAGCCATCGTCTCAGTGTAGGCAGATCCTTGAAAAGTAAGCCAACCTTAATCTCAATGCTGTCGGCGTTATCCGGAGCCTCTAGCAGTTCATCGTCACGTCCTTCAGCATACGCACGGGTGGAATGACTTAAACTGCTAAATTCATGTACTGCAGGGTCTCGCTCCGGACACAAACGTCTTATGAGTTCAATTTCTTGCTCCGTCATTTCTTGAACCGGACGGTCATCATCAGAATCTACGGCCCGTGCAGCCTCATATGGCTCCTCTTCATCCTCAATCTGAACATCAACACTATTGGATGCCCTGCATATGTTGTCCATATTATATGACACAGGCACATCAATCTGAACATCAGCATTATTGATATGTGGAGATCCTGCATCGGGTCGGAGCAAGAAAAACCACATTAAAAAGTCTAATCAAACGAAATAATGATGGATACGAACAATGTGTCGAAGACACTTACTAGGATGATCGTCAACTGGATCCTGGGTCAATGGGATCTCTTGGGGGGGTACCACCGCATTAGAAGCCCCACAAACGCCGGGAATAGGACGAGAAATCCCATACTCGTGCGGACCCGATTGAGCATCGGGCACAACAACGACTTCTTCATGAAGCTCTACCAAAGGAGCTTCAATACGAGATGCATTTGGCATTTGTGGAGACAACCCGACTGGACCTCCGCAATGACTAACAGGTATCTTTTGAACAACCACATCCAAACATGGTGGAACCATCGTCTTCACAATTCTTAAATATATCACCCAATCATCTTCTGAGGTAATGGAGATCAACCGTCGGACAACTGTTCCATATGTAATATGGGACAACAAACCCTGAATTGATATTCTAGGGTCGTTTATGTCGCAACTAATCTCCTCACAAGCTCGAGCCAAAAGCTGGTCAAAAGTTGGTCTTTCAACGAACAACATGGTCACGATCTTCATACCATCAAAAGTAACACTCCCATAAGCATCTATCTCCACCCTTCCTCCATGGTATAGTGTTACTAGGCTGTCCATCTATTTCAAAAATGGATTACTAACTCAATAATGGCTACATACTTAAGCCTACTAACTTACTAAGTAATAAATATATATTAACTAATAACTATACAATAAATATTAAATAAACACATCAAACGAAATTACATAATCTATAAATAATGTACGAAAACTATGTATACCTGAGAACGCGTACGACTCCAGCTAACGGTGGAGAAGGTCAAGTCGGACGAACACCTACGTACAAAAAAACTTATTGTCAGTAAAAAATTTGGCAGCACCTCCCCTGTAAAGTGATGTTTATAGAACCTGCGAATAAACGACAACACGATGGTTGCCAACACAGAAAACATGTAATACCAATGCGCTAACTATTTTAATAAAATCACTACAAATTTACTAAACACTAACAATATGCTAAGCACTAACAAGAAACTAGCTAACTATTTTAATAAACACTAACAACAAAATTACTAACTATTTACTAAACAATAAACAGTTTACTAACTATTTACTAACTATTTACTAACAATTAACATTAACAACAAAATTACTAACTATTTACTAACTATTTACTAAACAATAAACAGTTTACTAACTAAGAAATTTTAAAAAAAATTACCGGCGGCAAGGGGCGGGCCGGGGCGGTGGCGAGCAGGGCGGGCGGCGGCGATTTCCGGAGCTCGGTGGCGAGCAGGGGCGCGGCGGCCGCCGGTGGCGAGCAGGGCGGGCGGGCAGGCCGGGCGGGCGGCGGGCACGGCTGGCTGGCGGCGGCGGAGCTCGGAGCTCGGAGCTGGGCGCCCTCGCCGGAGCTGGGCGGGCGGGCACGCCGGGCGGGCGGCGCCGGAGCTGGGCAGGCGGCGGCGGCGATTTCAGGCCGGGCGGGCGCGGTAGAAGTGAAATGAAACAGAGAGCGCAAGCAAGGAGAAAGGTGGCCTGCGGTTATTTCCTAGCTCGGCGCCAAGATCTGTGGCGCCGAGCTAGGTGCCACGCAGGCTGCCAGGTCACGATGCTCGGCGCCACAGCCTGTGGCGCCGAGCTGTGTTACCTCGGCGCCACAGGCTGTGGCGCCGAGCTAAGGGTCCAAAACTGCATTTAAAATATTTTTAGGTCTAAACGTGAATTTACTTCTGTTTAAGGGCTAAAATACAAAAAATTCGGAAATAGAGGCGGTCTGTTTGTTTTAATTGACTTTTTTGTTGCATCAATATCTCACTAGGTGCTTTCAATGTATACTGAATCGTATATTAGCTTTTGGTACATTCTGCAGGAGCTCGACCAAGGGGTATAACACGTACATTGGGTATATTAATGAGATAACTCTTTATTCGACACTAGAGGCGTAAGAACTTTTTATAGAGAGCGCCAAAAACAATATTTAATAGATTATGACTCTGTTTGGGATAGCTCATGCTCTAGAAAATCTGGTACAATTAGTGGAGTAGGTTATTAGATGCTTCATAAAATCGTGGACCTAAAGCTGCAAGTCTTTAGAAAACATTTAGATAGTCATTTTGTTTATTATTTAGATTAAATATATTTTTAAAACTATTTAAATTGATATATAACTGTAGCTTAGCTGAAAGCTGGAGATATCCCAATCACCCCTTATATATAGAACATAACTTAATAGACTATATGTTTTTATCAAACACAAAAAGAAAGAAATAACCGATATTTATTGAATCAACCAATGTTTTTATATACTTAACTATTTAAAACTAGTAGTAATTAATATGTATTTATATGTTTGTACAAACCTTAGGGGGCCTGGCCAGGCCCTGCCATCCCCACCATCCCCACTTGTCTAGGCCACTGTTCGACACTAAGCTAGTAATTCATTTATTGGTTCTCAGTATTAATCTTTCCTATTAACAGCAGATGTAAATTTGATTCCCTATATGCTACACCACAAATTTGGACTCCTAACAACATTAACTTCCATGCTAAAAGACGATTTACCCCTATGAATAATCATTTGTTTATTCATGAATACTTACAATAAAAATTATTGGTATTCTAATAATTATTTGCATATAAATACTTGTGAGTAATTATTACAATTATTTATACATAAATAACTATTTAAATAGTTATTGGGTAAAATCATATTTTTATATGAAAACAACATTATTAGAGGGCAGAACTAATGATAGTATCATATAGAAAAAACAAATTTACATGGAATATCGAATAGGGAAGATAATATTTTCAGGGCCAAGAAATAAATCAAAATTTTTACCGGTGTCAAATAAAGAATTGTTTCTATATTAACACCATATTAGCTCAATCAAGCTTTGATACAATGTTCAATTAGAAAATATCCATACCATATGTATAACTGTATTACTAGGTAAAACTACTTGTTGTGTGCATCAATAAAAATGAGAGATACTTAGGTTACAATTCATGATTTCAGAGAAATTATACAGGAATTCCACAATAATCAGTTAATTTTCTCACGAAAAACATATGGAACCAGAAAATTCCCGCATTCCAAATGGGGTCGAAAATTGTGTTTTCTCACGAAACTGATGATATATACAACTGATGATATATACGAAGGATCATCAACATTTTTTATTAATTTACTTTAATCTATATTCCTCTACATTCTATATAAAGTTCCTTTGTTATTAAAATTCCATTTATGATCAAGACATTTCTGTACCGCTACAATCTAGCTGACATGTCTAGGTCGAACCCCATACCTCTAACCATGTTCTTAATGAACTAGACCCTAAATTGAATAGTAAATAAAGATGCTAGTGAAGAGATTATTGTTGTTATGGAATGGACACTGAGAGCATGGATCTCCGGAAGTTGATCCGATTCCAGGCACTATGCGTAGTTAGTTGAATAGATTGTGTGGTTATGTAGTATCCAAATTTTAGACAACAAAAAGAGAAGAGTTATTTTTTTATTGTTATATATATGGTTTTTTATTTACTTAAGCATATGATGATATGAATGCTCATATTTAGAGTGATTAAACTAATTGATGAAGCAATGCTTATACTTAACTGTGCGTAGTTATTTTTTATTGTTATATATGGTCCATAAACACTAAACTCTAAACTTAATTTATTATATGCATTGCATTGTGGGATTTATTATAATGATGATCTCTTATTTTATTCGGCTGATATACAATTATACTTAGTAAATGCTAATAAAATATGACCAACTTATTAAAATCAATGCTTAGCTTTAATCATTATTTGTTGATCAGCCTTACACTATACATGAGCCACCACCGTAAGTGAGCTTATGCACATTTTCCCCACACATGTTGAGCGATGAACTTTTGTGAGCTCACTCTTGTAAACTAGGTTGAAAAATAAATTGCAGATATCTCAAGATTAAAAAATGAGGAGGACTAAAATTAAAAAAAAATAAACTCATAGCTAAGGAAGAAAACAGAAAGGGGACTCAAATTTGTAAAATAAAAATTAACTCGGCTAAGGAGAAATCTATCATCAAGGTTTAACAATATAGCACCAACGATGTTATCATATAACGACACCAGGGGTGGGTACATTACTATCAATAATATGTATCATGTATACATAGATCAAGCTTCATGAAGATGAAACTGAGCAAAAGGTCCCATGGTCTCGGCCACGAGCCCAAGAACTCAAAAATAGGACAGGGAGGAGCCCACAACCAGGGTGATTCTAGAAGCGCGGATATGACAAAGATATAGATAAAGAGATAACACAGAGTTGGACTCATAATGGTTATGCTTTGGACAAGGGAGGTATTAATGTGTTTCAACTACCTTAACCGACTTTAGCTGCTTCAACCAATAGTCATGTTGCATGACTCTCAAATTGCAAGAGTCATGCAATGCTTAGGGTGCTATGCCCTATAGTTGTAAGAGTGAGAGATAAGAAGAGAGGGAGAGAAGGATGCCTCTAAGTGTTGGTGTGCGGTTCCATCTTCTTTTCCTCCACTACTCGGCACAATTTGCCACACTCATCAATGGGCACTCTCTCTATCCCATAGACGCCCTTAACCAATCATAGTTTCCCCATCCCTCCATTCTGGCATGACACCATGGACGCTACCACCCATAACCAATCATAGTTGCTCACAAATCTTGAGCTAGAAGGATATGGACAACGTCTGCTAGCTTCTTAGGTGAACCTCGCCACTAGCTTTTGACAATGTGGGAGAGGCAATGATTCACTACACATGTGACGGAACCTCCCAAGTAATTAGGCCCACCTACAGTTGTCCTTGTCCAACGGACATCAGACACCCTGTAGAGGTTCCTAAGTTATTTGACAAGCTCGGTATCCTTCCTTACCTCACCAGGAACGTTTCACCCGTCTTGCAGACATTACAGAACATCGGAGATAAAGAAATGCGGAAGTGAATTACATAAACTTTACATTTATTTCAAAAGCAAGCTTGAGTTATGTTATTACAGACCAGACTAAAAGTGAGTGCATAGAAGTAATATTATACAAACCAGGGAGGCACAAACTCCTCCCGAAAAGTTTAATAACAAAAGATCCTAAGTGGAGGACCGAGTCCTCCCGCACTTCAGTCTTGTTTCTCCTCGTTTGGTACCACCTTGGAGCAAAAGCAACAAAAGTTTGTCGCTTCCTCACCTAAAAACAACAAAGGGATAAACCCTGAGTATGGAATACTCAGCAAGTCTTACCCGACTAAGGAAAAGACTCTCAAGGGTATGCTGGATAAATAGGAGTCAAGGAGAGGCTTTAGCAAAAGTCAACTTATAGTTTTGCAGAAGAAGCTTACTAAAGTGAGTCCTTACTTTCCATCTTTTAATGCCATCTTAAGTATTAATAGACGCTATTTGCATCTAGTCTAATTTCACATCAAAACAAGACAACATTAGTTTTATCCATAGTGTTCACATTCTGACTCTAGGTTGCAGGGAAGTGACCAAGTCTTCATAATCGCGAAGGTACGGCGATCCGAATCGATTATACTCAGCTGAGGATCTCCAATCACACGACATATGTAGCACTTAACCCTTGCATATGTCAACCCGCCACCGGGGTTCTTAAGACCGGATCAGGTTCACGCAAACCGAGAGCACAGATACACCACCGTCCAGCCTCTTGCCACGGAGGGTACACGCTACTCTCGCCACCGCTCCACGCCCATTTCGTGTTATCTTATTCCGGCCTTAGTCTGCCCGAGGCAAGGCTTACCCATGACGAGGCATGTGACCAGTTAAAGGGTCCTCGGTCAGCACGCCTACATACGCGTTAATCCTTAACCAACCTGGGTAGAACATCACCTGTTCCTACCCCAAGTTTCAATTTAAGTAGTTCCATCCTTAGGAATGTGTCTGTTCCTTAGGATGAAAGAGCATCACGGGGAACTTTGCAGTAAGATCCCACTATTGCTCCAAAAGAAAATATTCTTGCAGGTAGAAGCCATCCTTTCTCGAGTTAAATTAAGGACAACCTCTATCCACAAGATCTAAGCAAGACTAAGCATTTTTGTAAATCATATTTTGATACTTCACAGAAGTATCTATAAAGGTATGGATACCAAGGAAAGCAATGCATCAAAGGGTTTCATGTAACTCCTATAAACTTAATGCACATTTCACTAGACTTAAGTGTGCGAAAAGTATTTAAAAACACAAGGAAAGGGGTTGCATGCACCGGGGCTTGCCTTCGTTCACAGGTGAATCAGGCTCAGATCCACAAATGTCAAAGTAGAAATGATTCCCGGCCTGAGACTCCGAAGGTGGTGGTGGTGGTGTCTCCTCTTCAGTTACTTCGATTTCTTCTTCACGTTCTAATCATAACCATACATAGGTATAAGAATGGATGCCATGGGATGCTCATGAGGATGCAAAGATAATATAAATTTATTATCTATATCTTGAATACAACTTTCTTTCACGGAGTTCCGGGAACTTAGGGTTTCCGGAGTCGGTAAAGGAGTTCATAGGGCGGGGGGGGGGGGGGGGGTGTTTTGGGGTTTGGTGATCAAACAAGGTCCAAATCAATTCAAACTTTACCCAAGGCTTCTAAATATTGTATAACACTCATATAAAAATTTTGGGCATTTTTGGTCTTACCATTTGTTTTCTAAAAATCCATAACCAACATTTTAACCACTTTTAATACCCTAAAATTTCTTACTTTCACTAAAAATCACAAACTTATTTTTGATAAATACTATGGAAAATAACAAACCTAGGAAAATTAGTTTCACAATTTTAGCATTTTTCTACAGTTTTCTACACATTTCTAAAGTTCTGCTGAAAAAGAAAAAGGAAAATGATTAAATAGAACTGGGCCGGATTCAGCCCAGCGGCCCAGGTCCGCGCGAAATCGCGCGCGCGCCCGCGCCCGCGAGGCGAGTTTGCGCAGAGGCCCTCGGCGTTTTGGCTAACTGGAGATAGGTTCGGTTACTATTTTTCTAAGTCACTGACGCTTCACAAAAAGACCCTCTGGTTTCTATCTATTCTGTGTTTCAAGTCCCCGACGCCGTGGAACACGGCCGAGCTCCGGCGAGCTGTCTGCGCCGGTCGATTGGGACAAGGATTAGTGCCCAGCTTTGGATTAAACCAAATTCGAGTTCTAAGGACCATTTCCCCCCAATCAATTTCATGCTTGGTGATCTATTTCGCTCTGCCCACGAGGACAGGACGTACTACGGCTAACCCATCGTGTTCCTGGTGATTGGTGACGGTTTATTTCAATTGGGCAGGTCTATGAGCATTACGGGTATGTGAGAAAGCTTAAACGAGGAAGCAGGGGACGGGAGCTGACCGGAGTTGGGCTGGCGACGGTGAGCTCGGTTTCACGGTGGCGAAAGCTTGAATTGGGGGAAACTCCGAATTCGAGCAGAGGAGTGGATGATTGTGACCGATTAGCGGTGGTTAGCTAGCGGACTACCCCACGGAGCTGGACAGGGGCTCAATTTATAGGAAGGATGGGCGGTGGCCGCGAATTTGGACGAGACACGCGGCGGTCGGAGGTGAAGAAGAAGCACTGGCCGCGTGAGTTCGTGGCCAACGGCGTGGCAGTAACTCCGGTGAGCCACGGAGAGTTCAGAGAAGGTCACGGCGACACGGTGAAAGAGTGGAGCCACGCGGCACACGGCCGAGAGGCGGCAGTCGACGGCGAGCACTTTACCGCGGGCGGTGAGCCAAGGGGAGGGGTGTCGTGGCCGATCGGGGTAGCTTCCAGTCCAGCGGTGACGACGATCTTTTAACCCCACGGCGCTATCCACAAGTCCGGTGCACGAATCCAAACGCCGGTGACCCGAATCACGGCGGAGGAATCCGTCGGCGGTGAGCAAGCCGCGCTGGCGTTCTAATCCTTTCAGGTTACTGTACCATGGCGCATCTGCTTCAGTCGCCTGACAGAGCCTTTTGAAGCTTAGTTTTCTCTTAATTTTGAATGGCAACTTAACCCAAAATCTGCATCAAAGTTGTAAAGCAACATACCCTCTACAATATTGCCATATGATGCTGCCACAAAAACTCATTGGATCATGCTTGAATCTAGGCTTGAAGTTGATGTCAGTTCATTATTAGTCTGAAAATTCAGACTAAGCCAGTCTGACAGCCTGACTTCAGGCTTAAATATCTCTGGTTTTTCCTTAACAAGTGAGCTTACAACCTTAAGCAAAGTTGCTCTCCTATGATTGAGCTACAAACTTGATGTGGTGACCTAGGGCAAAAACCCTATGCTTTGAAAGTTACAAAGCCCCAAAGTGGAGCCTATAACCCTGTTTTCAGACTTAGGCTAAAAAGATTCAAGTGTGGCTCTTTTGCACTTAAGCCCAAAACTTTAGGGTTTAACTTGCAAATCCACATATTTGTAACCCAAATGACTTAATATGTTTAAACATAGTAGTTTTTACACTTTGGTCCAAAGGTGCACAGTTTTTGCACATAGGCCCCTAAGGTTTGGTTTTAGGGTTTTCGAGGGTTCCATTTAGGGTTTCTAGTATCCAGGGGTATAAATGTGACTCCACTTTGTTTTTGGGGATATTTTATGACTATTACCCTAAAATATTTGGATTTTCTCAAGTTGGGTTAAGTCTTACCTCCTTAATCCCTATTTAGGGTAAAGCTTCCTATCCAGGGTCCTATTTGCAAAAACACTTAAAACAATACAACTTGTTTGAAATTTTTGCCTAGTGAATGCACTCTAGGTGTATCAAACATATGCAATGCCAATGCTATGATGTCATGCTCAAGTTTTAGTTATAGTAACACCAGGGGTGTTACATCCTTCCCCCCATAAAAGAATCTCGTCCCGAGATTAAAATCCTAGGGTAAGTAATGGTAAAGGAAACACATCACATTTTTATTTCCTTATTTTTGGTACAAGACAGGGGTGATGTGGGGGTCACTTCTTCATTATACAGCTATACAGACTTTACAATTTACAAGAGGCTAAGAAGCCTGGGAAATTCTTATTCAAGAAGTCTTGGGTTTCCCATGTAGCCTCTTCTTCAGAATGCTGGTTCCACTGTATCTTATAAAACTTGAGAGTCTTTCTTCGGGTGATCCTATCCTTTTGATCCAGAACTCGAATAGGATGTTCCGAGTATGTTAAATCTGGTTCCAGGACAACATCAGTCACTTCAATGGTTCGATCAGGAACCCGAAGACACTTCTTCAATTGTGACACGTGGAACACATTATGCACAGCAGACAACGTTTCGGGGAGCTGAAGTCGGTACGCCACTGGTCCACATTGTTCAATCACCAGGAATGGACCAATGTACCTGGGTGCAAGTTTCCCTTTAACCCCGAAACGCGATACACCCTTCATTGGTGAGACCTTTAGGTAAACATAGTCTCCTTCCAGGAAATATAAGGGCATTCGCCGTGTGTCTGCATAACTCTTCTGCCGAGCTTGTGCCTTTTTCATATTATGAATAATTCTCTGAACCTTTTCTTCGACCTCTTTCACCATATCAGGCCTAAAGAAATATCTTTCTCCAGGTTCAGACCAATTTAGCGGAGTTCGACACCGACGTCCATATAAAGCTTCAAAAGGTGCCATCTTGATACTTTCTTGATAACTGTTATTGTATGAAAACTCCGCTAGAGGCAAATATTCATCCCATTTTGGTGAGAAGTCCAGGACACATGCCCGCAGCATATCTTCAAGTATTTGGTTCACTCTCTCAGTCTGTCCACTGGTTTGAGGATGATAGGCCGAACTGTGGAGCAATTTGGTACCCAAGGATTTATGAAGCTCTTCCCAAAACTTGGATACGAACTGAGGTCCACGATCCGACACTATGGTCTTTGGAACACCATGCAAACTGAGAATACGACTGATATATAATGCTGCATAAGTGGCTACTGTATATTTGGCCCTGACGGGTAAGAAGTGGGCAATCTTTGTGAGTCGGTCAACTATAACCCAAATAGAATCATACCCTTTGGCCGTCCTGGGCAGTCCCACAATAAAGTCCATACTGATGTCTTCCCATTTCCATGTTGGGATTGGCAAAGATTGTAATGGACCAGCAGTTTTCATGTGTATGGCCTTGACACGTCTACAAGTGTCACATTTAGCCACATAGCGTGCAATTTCAATCTTCATCTTTGTCCACCAGTAATGTTGCTTTAAGTCTTGATACATCTTAGTGCTTCCGGGATGAACAGAATAACGACTAAGATGTGCTTCATCAAGAATTTGCTGGCGGAGCTCTTCGTTTTTTGGCACTACTATGCGGTTTTTAAACCATATCACACCTTGATCGTCTTCCTTGAAACACTTGGCCACTCCAGCCTTTATCTTCTCTTGAATGTGCTTCATACCCAGATTATCTTTTTGGGCATCAATTATCCTTTGCAAAATGATTGACTCAAGCTTTAGTTGATTTAGAGTCCCTTGTTGGATGATTCCCAGGTTTAGCTTTTCCATTTCTTGACACAAAGTGTTCTCGGAGGTCTTCGCCATAAGACAGTGGCAGAAAGTCTTACGACTCAACGCATCTGCCACCACATTGGCCTTGCCTGGGTGATAATGGATCTCCAGTTCATAGTCTTTAATGAGCTCAAGCCATCTTCTTTGCCTCATATTTAATTCTGACTGGGTGAAGATGTACTTCAAACTTTTATGATCTGTATATATGTGACAGATATTACCCAGCAGATAGTGACGCCAAATCTTTAGAGCATGAACCACAGCAGCTAGCTCCAGATCATGAGTTGGATAGTGCTCCTCATGTCGGTGCAACTGCCTTGAAGCATACGCAATCACTCGGCCCTCTTGCATCAGTACACAGCCGAGCCCACTGCCAGATGCATCACAATATACGTCAAAAGGTTTAGTGATGTCCGGTTGAGCCAATACCGGAGCAGTGGTCAATAGTGTCTTCAGTTGCTCGAAGGCTTCATTACACTTAGAAGACCAGTTGAACTTAATATCATTCTTCAATAAACTTGTGATTGGCTTCACAAGCTTAGAAAAATCTGGTATGAATCTGCGATAATACCCAGCTAGTCCAAGAAAACTCCGGATTTGGTGAACAGTTGTTGGGGGTTTCCACTCCAGAATATCTTTGACCTTGCTAGGATCTACCGCAATTCCTTTAGCCGATAACACGTGCCCCAAAAATTGAATTTCTTCCAGCCAGAACGCGCACTTACTGAACTTGGCATATAGCTGATGTTCCCTCAGGCGCGTCAATACAATCCGTAAATGCTGAGCATGGTCCTCTTCATTCTTAGAATATATCAAGATATCGTCAATGAAGACTACCACGAATTTGTCCAACTCGGGCATGAACACCGAGTTCATCAAGTAAGTGAAGTGGGCAGGAGCATTTGTGAGCCCGAAAGACATTACCAAGTATTCAAACAATCCATATCGCGTAGTAAACACGGTCTTCGGTATATCCTCAGGCCGAATACGGATTTGATGATAGCCCGACCTGAGATCAATTTTGGAAAATACCCTCGCCCCAGTCAGTTGATCAAATAAGATGTCGATCCTTGGAAGAGGGTACTTATTCTTGATAGTGACCTCATTTAGGGGTCGATAATCCACGCACATTCTCAAGGTTTGATCCTTCTTCTTAACAAAAATGGCGGGACAACCCCAAGGGGACGAGCTTGGCCGGATGAATCCCTTATTCAGTAGATCTTGTAATTGAATCTTCAGTTCTGCCAACTCATTAGGGGGCATGCGGTACGATCTTCGGGAGATGGGAGCCGTACCGGGCTTTAGCTCAATTACGAATTCTACATCTCTTTCAGGGGGCAGTCCAGGCAAATCTTCCGGAAATACATCTGGAAATTCACATACTACCGGAATGTTCTTGATCTCCGGTACAATGGCTTCATAGACTCTACCAGAAGCTTTGGCTGGATTGGTTGCGGGGAGAGTCAAGAGAATCTCTTCTTGGTTATAGCTCAACCTGATGGTTCTGAGTTCAGTGTTGAGGATTGCTTTGTGTTGGGTTAACCAATTCATACCCAAGATTACATCTATATCCTGGCCTTTCAGAACGATCATATTAGCAGGAAAGTTCCGTCCGGCCATTGTTATTGGCACTCCATAGGCCACTTCTTTAGTATAAATGTGTCCCCCAGGTGAATGAATTTTAAATCCCTCCTTTGATTCATGGTATGCAATATGATGTTGTTCCACAAACTTCTTGCTAATAAATGTATGTGAAGCACCAGAATCAAAAAGAATAATTGCTGGGTGACTGGCCACGGGAAACGTACCCATCATCACCGGTTCTCCTTCCGGTGTAGTAGCCACTTGAGTGTAATATACACGCCCCGTTTTCTTTGTATTCTTCCCCACAGCATTTCCTTTGGGCTGAGCTGATTTCCCAGATCCTTGCGAAGCATTAGATTGATTTTGCCTAGGATATGGGCAGTCTTTGATAAAATGTCCCGACTTGCCGCAATTAAAGCACCCAGTTGAAGAACTAGGCAAGGCAGGGAATCGAGTGCCTGGGGCACCCGGCTATTTTGGGGTAGTGGGGGTATTGTTGGGGCGGATAATGATTGGCTGTTTGAAGGGAAATGAAGGTGGACGAGAAAAAGGGCGATTTTGGCTTGAAGGTCGAATCACAAACCGTTGCTTCTTCGCCTGGCCCTGATTAGGCCTCTCACCACTAAATCCCTTATTGTTCCCAGAATTTGGGTACTTGGCTTCAACAGATAAGGCTGTGCTGACAGCCTTTCCATACGTGAGGTCTATACATGTGGCCATTTTCCTTTGTAGCCGATCATTCAGTCCCCGCATAAAACAATTCTTCTTCTTTAAATCCGTATTCACCTGGTCAATGGCATACTGCGACAGGTGATTGAATTTGTTGAGATATTGGTTGACGGTATCTCCACCTTGTTGTAACTTCATAAATTCCTCTTGTTTCATATGCAGCACTCCTTCGGGGATGTAGTGTTCACGGAAGGCTGCTTTAAACTCATCCCAGGTGACTTGATGGTTGACAGGCTGGATAGCCACGAAATTTCCCCACCAGGTACTGGCAGGACCACGGAGTTGTTGTGCAGCAAATAACGGCTTCTGCGTTTCTGAGCAACGGAGAAGACCAAACTTTTGCTCAATAACCCGAATCCACTCGTCAGCTTCTAGGGGATCTTCAGCCTTGACGAATAGGGGTGGACCAGTTTCCGAGAAATCCAGATAGGTGGTCTCACGGGGACCTTGCGAATAACCTCTTCCCGCCTGCTACTGGAATTGCTGCTGACCCGCCATTTCCCTAAGGAAGCGGGTATTGTCTGCGGTGGCATTCACCAAGGCGGCGATCGCCTCGGCTAACGTGGGAGGAACCGGAGGTGGGTTTGGGGTAACATCCCTGCCCCCAGAAGTTCCGGCTGCGTCCTGTCCTCGAGTCCTGGTCGGCATCTGTGGCAAAGAACATTTGAAGTAAACATAATGTGCCAGAGAAAACCTTCCATTTTACATTACTGTAAAAAGTAATGATATAGACTCGATAATACATAACAGGATACATTACCCATTAAACAAAAGTTCAACCTATTACACAACAGTACACCCTACAATACACTACTCTACTTCTATTACACCATTATTCCTGCTTGCCATTACTCTTGGCGGCCTCATCATCAGGTGTGGGAGTCCAGACATCAACCAACCTCAAGGAAGGAGGGGGCTCAAAAAGGTCTAACTCCCCATCCAGCGCGCGTCCCGCAACATGAGATGGTCCGGCTTCCGCCTCAGTAGGTTGTACAGGCTTACTTGGGTGTAGTTGTGAGTATAGTATATGGACTTCCTCATGCAACGTATTGCAGTAAACCTGCAGGTCATCGACAGTCGAGCTAAGTTCTTTAATTCGGGCCTGAGCCCTTGCTTCCTTAGCACACATTAGCAAACGAGACTGTACGGCCCAGTCAAGTGCTAAGTCTCGATCAGCGAGTTGATCCTGCAAGTGTCGGATGTCCCTTCTCAGTTCATTGATTCTATCTCCGTCAGCGACCCAAGCATCGGTCCTCTGTTGAAGAGCTGCTTGAAGTCGACTCACACGGGTTTCAAGATCTCCGATGGGGTCGTTACTTCCACTGCTACTGCTTTCATGTCAGGGAGCCAATTGATGCCGAGGCACCCCAATTGGTCCCGTAGACTTCCGTGCCGTTAGCCTGGTACGTGGCGGCATCTTTTCTAAAGGGGGAAAATGTTATTAGTATAGTGCTTAGCATGATGCATGTATAATTATAGAATCAACCTTAGTCGATTCAACCTTCTATACGTTGCACTCTTCCTATCTGGTCTTTAAGATAGACTCTTCAGAATACTTAGGTAAGAAGAGAAAAGAATTTCTAGGTAAGACTTTTGAAAATTCTTTTTGAAGATGCCTCATAATATCTGCAAAGCAGGGCTACGCTCCGATACCAGCTGTGACGGAACCTCCCAAGTAATTAGGCCCACCTACAGTTGTCCTTGTCCAACGGACATCAGACACCCTGTAGAGGTTCCTAAGTTATTTGACAAGCTCGGTATCCTTCCTTACCTCACCAGGAACGTTTCACCCGTCTTGCAGACATTACAGAACATCGGAGATAAAGAAATGCGGAAGCGAATTACATAAACTTTACATTTATTTCAAAAGCAAGCTTGAGTTATGTTATTACAGACCAGACTAAAAGTGAGTGCATAGAAGTAATATTATACAAACCAGGGAGGCACAAACTCCTCCCGAAAAGTTTAATAACAAAAGATCCTAAGTGGAGGACCGAGTCCTCCCGCACTTCAGTCTTGTTTCTCCTCGTTTGGTACCACCTTGGAGCAAAAGCAACAAAAGTTTGTCGCTTCCTCACCTAAAAACAACAAAGGGATAAACCCTGAGTATGGAATACTCAGCAAGTCTTACCCGACTAAGGAAAAGACTCTCAAGGGTATGCTGGATAAATAGGAGTCAAGGAGAGGCTTTAGCAAAAGTCAACTTATAGTTTTGCAGAAGAAGCTTACTAAAGTGAGTCCTTACTTTCCATCTTTTAATGCCATCTTAAGTATTAATAGACGCTATTTGCATCTAGTCTAATTTCACATCAAAACAAGACAACATTAGTTTTATCCATAGTGTTCACATTCTGACTCTAGGTTGCAGGGAAGTAACCAAGTCTTCATAACCGCGAAGGTACGGCGATCCGAATCGATTATACTCAGCTGAGGATCTCCAATCACACGACATATGTAGCACTTAACCCTTGCATATGTCAACCCGCCACCGGGGTTCTTAAGACCGGATCAGGTTCACGCAAACCGAGAGCATAGATACACCACCGTCCAGCCTCTTGCCACGGAGGGTACACGCTACTCTCGCCACCGCTCCACGCCCATTTCGTGTTATCTTATTCCGGCCTTAGTCTGCCCGAGGCAAGGCTTACCCATGACGAGGCATGTGACCAGTTAAAGGGTCCTCGGTCAGCACGCCTACATACGCGTTAATCCTTAACCAACCTGGGTAGAACATCACCTGTTCCTACCCCAAGTTTCAATTTAAGTAGTTCCATCCTTAGGAATGTGTCTGTTCCTTAGGATGAAAGAGCATCACGGGGAACTTTGCAGTAAGATCCCACTATTGCTCCAAAAGAAAATATTCTTGCAGGTAGAAGCCATCCTTTCTCGAGTTAAATTAAGGACAACCTCTATCCACAAGATCTAAGCAAGACTAAGCATTTTTGTAAATCATATTTTGATACTTCACAGAAGTATCTATAAAGGTATGGATACCAAGGAAAGCAATGCATCAAAGGGTTTCATGTAACTCCTATAAACTTAATGCACATTTCACTAGACTTAAGTGTGCGAAAAGTATTTAAAAACACAAGGAAAGGGGTTGCATGCACCGGGGCTTGCCTTCGTTCACAGGTGAATTAGGCTTAGATCCACAAATGTCAAAGTAGAAATGATTCCCGGCCTGAGACTCCGAAGGTGGTGGTGGTGGTGGTGTCTCCTCTTCAGTTACTTCGATTTCTTCTTCACGTTCTAATCATAACCATACATAGGTATAAGAATGGATGCCATGGGATGCTCATGAGGATGCAAAGATAATATAAATTTATTATCTATATCTTGAATACAACTTTCTTTCACGGAGTTCCGGGAACTTAGGGTTTCCGGAGTCGGTAAAGGAGTTCATAGGGCGGGGGGGGGGGGGGGGGGGGGGGGTGTTTTGGGGTTTGGTGATCAAACAAGGTCCAAATCAATTCAAACTTTACCCAAGGCTTCTAAATATTGTATAACACTCATATAAAAATTTTGGGCATTTTTGGTCTTACCATTTGTTTTCTAAAAATCCATAACCAACATTTTAACCACTTTTAATACCCTAAAATTTCTTACTTTCACTAAAAATCACAAACTTATTTTTGATAAATACTATGGAAAATAACAAACCTAGGAAAATTAGTTTCACAATTTTAGCATTTTTCTACAGTTTTCTACACATTTCTAAAGTTCTGCTGAAAAAGAAAAAGGAAAATGATTAAATAGAACTGGGCCGGATTCAGCCCAGCGGCCCAGGTCCGCGCGAAATCGCGCGCGCGCCCGCGCCCGCGAGGCGAGTTTGCGCAGAGGCCCTCGGCGTTTTGGCTAACTGGAGATAGGTTCGGTTACTATTTTTCTAAGTCACTGACGCTTCACAAAAAGACCCTCTGGTTTCTATCTATTCTGTGTTTCAAGTCCCCGACGCCGTGGAACACGGCCGAGCTCCGGCGAGCTGTCTGCGCCGGTCGATTGGGACAAGGATTAGTGCCCAGCTTTGGATTAAACCAAATTTGAGTTCTAAGGACCATTTCCCCCCAATCAATTTCATGCTTGGTGATCTATTTCGCTCTGCCCACGAGGACAGGACGTACTACGGCTAACCCATCGTGTTCCTGGTGATTGGTGACGGTTTATTTCAATTGGGCAGGTCTATGAGCATTACGGGTATGTGAGAAAGCTTAAACGAGGAAGCAGGGGACGGGAGCTGACCGGAGTTGGGCTGGCGACGGTGAGCTCGGTTTCACGGTGGCGAAAGCTTGAATTGGGGGAAACTCCGAATTCGAGCAGAGGAGTGGATGATTGTGACCGATTAGCGGTGGTTAGCTAGCGGACTACCCCACGGAGCTGGACAGGGGCTCAATTTATAGGAAGGATGGGCGGTGGCCGCGAATTTGGACGAGACACGCGGCGGTCGGAGGTGAAGAAGAAGCACTGGCCGCGTGAGTTCGTGGCCAACGGCGTGGCAGTAACTCCGGTGAGCCACGGAGAGTTCAGAGAAGGTCACGGCGACACGGTGAAAGAGTGGAGCCACGCGGCACACGGCCGAGAGGCGGCAGTCGACGGCGAGCACTTTACCGCGGGCGGTGAGCCAAGGGGAGGGGTGTCGTGGCCGATCGGGGTAGCTTCCAGTCCAGCGGTGACGACGATCTTTTAACCCCACGGCGCTATCCACAAGTCCGGTGCACGAATCCAAACGCCGGTGACCCGAATCACGGCGGAGGAATCCGTCGGCGGTGAGCAAGCCGCGCTGGCGTTCTAATCCTTTCAGGTTACTGTACCATGGCGCATCTGCTTCAGTCGCCTGACAGAGCCTTTTGAAGCTTAGTTTTCTCTTAATTTTGAATGGCAACTTAACCCAAAATCTGCATCAAAGTTGTAAAGCAACATACCCTCTACAATATTGCCATATGATGCTGCCACAAAAACTCATTGGATCATGCTTGAATCTAGGCTTGAAGTTGATGTCAGTTCATTATTAGTCTGAAAATTCAGACTAAGCTAGTCTGACAGCCTGACTTCAGGCTTAAATATCTCTGGTTTTTCCTTAACAAGTGAGCTTACAACCTTAAGCAAAGTTGCTCTCCTATGATTGAGCTACAAACTTGATGTGGTGACCTAGGGCAAAAACCCTATGCTTTGAAAGTTACAAAGCCCCAAAGTGGAGCCTATAACCCTGTTTTCAGACTTAGGCTAAAAAGATTCAAGTGTGGCTCTTTTGCACTTAAGCCCAAAACTTTAGGGTTTAACTTGCAAATCCACATATTTGTAACCCAAATGACTTAATATGTTTAAACATAGTAGTTTTTACACTTTGGTCCAAAGGTGCACAGTTTTTGCACGTAGGCCCCTAAGGTTTGGTTTTAGGGTTTTCGAGGGTTCCATTTAGGGTTTCTAGTATCCAGGGGTATAAATGTGACTCCACTTTGTTTTTGGGGATATTTTATGACTATTACCCTAAAATATTTGGATTTTCTCAAGTTGGGTTAAGTCTTACCTCCTTAATCCCTATTTAGGGTAAAGCTTCCTATCCAGGGTCCTATTTGCAAAAACACTTAAAACAATACAACTTGTTTGAAATTTTTGCCTAGTGAATGCACTCTAGGTGTATCAAACATATGCAATGCCAATGCTATGATGTCATGCTCAAGTTTTAGTTATAGTAACACCAGGGGTGTTACAACACATGCCTTGAGAGAGAATATGGGAGTACATATTCTACTCCTCCATGATGGTTGGGACAAACGTCCCACTATTGTGACTCTTCCTCTAGATTCTAGAGTTCTAAGGCTCTAGATCATGCACCTTAGCCCTAATTCCATCCTTTCCTTATCAACATTCATCTACTTGTGTGATGCATTCATGGGGGTGAGGCCATCTGTGGTATTGTCCCCCACTTCATCATTCTCTAGTCATCGAATGGTTGGAACTCATTCAAGGGGTTCTACTTCTAACTCCACTCAAGGCCAAATCCTCAAACATCATACATCATTTCTTGACCTCACCAGCTAGTGGGAGCATTGGAGGGAGACATGGATATATGTCACCATCATCCCAAAAGCCCACAAGGATTCCAATGGGAGAGCGAACAAGTGAGTAGGCCTGATGGGAGGTCCTGTTAGAGATGGACATAGCCTTGAAGGTGGTCTTGGGAAGGATCACCTAATTCATCGGTGCGAGGCTAATATCCACCATCATGCTCACACACTTCACAGTGTAGCGGATCATACCAATGCAGGAGAATGTACGACTAATTTGGAGACACTCCAGCATTGAGGACCTATTACAAGTCTAGCGGGGGGCCCACTTGGAGCTCCCCACTAGGGTCTTAGCAGGGATCACGAAGGCCTCTATTTTTTCTTTTGATGATAACATCCTATTGACATTGGTGGGGGTATTCTTCTTGTTTAACTACACATGTCACCACACAGTTGAAATGCGACTGACAGGGTTTGAGGGAGCCAACAAGGCACATATTGTTCCTTACTAGTAGGACAATTATCAGGACCAACCTTAGGTGTCATAATGGATAAGAAGCATCCACCAACGGGGATTCTGGCACGAAGGGTAATTAAGCCACTTCCATGGAGGACACCAACCCCTAGACAATTGATGCTATTGTAGGGTCTAGCATCAACAATGCTAGTGTGCTGCTGAAGAAGCAGTCAAGCCATGTTGCTTTGGAAGTGGTGTGGCGAGTAAAACAAAAGCTTGATGTCTATATCATCACAATATCCACCAAAAATGCTATTAGCAAACTTAGTACCATTGTTTGTGATGAACCTATCTGGGACCCAAAGCGAGAGACAATACCCGAAAAGAACTTTAAAGTGGAGTGCTTGTTGACCTTGATGGTTGTGGGGGACGGATATCCCCCTGGTCCACCGGAAGGATAAAAGACCTCACGAAAGGCCCGTGGGCCCAATAATTCGCAAGGTCATCCCTTCGTGGGCCTGGGGAGGAACGTCTAGTGAAGTGGATTGACACAAGACCAGACGACCCGATGAATTTGAGCAATGATCGCAACAGTGATCTGACCTTCTCGTGCAGTGCCCTCATACATCAGAACCGAATAAGGGATAGGTCGGCGGAATCATAGGAAGATAGGATCAGTTGGTTCACTATTACTTAGGCTCACGTTGTTATCATATCCACATGTAACGCCCCACGGTCGAGTATATAAGGCCTAGGGGGCATCCCCTCAAAAGCATCTCACTACTTAGCCATCCACCCAGTTCTCTAATATCCTTAGCATTAGAGAATCTCCTTGTAACTCACTGCACAAAGTACTCACACCAGGACATAGGGTGTTACGCATCTCAAAGCGGCCCGAACCTGTACAAAATCGTCCACTGTCTCTCATGCATCTAGCGCAAACCATTGAGCTACAGTCGGTAATACCTTTTTACTCCAAAAAGCACCTCGAGGGGCAACCCCGGGTGCACGGTCGGACCCAAAACACCGATAGCTGGCGCGCCAGGTAAGGGTGGTGTCACTGATCCAAGCTAGCTCAATGGCCGTCACTTTCCAGCACAAGATCGTCCTCTGCCCTGGGTCCGTGTTCTGCTTCGGAACCATTTCGTCCGTAGCAGATGAAGAAGGAACTCTACATCGCATCGCGGATCCGCCGAAGAGAAAGTCTTCCTAAAAAATCTCCGGGAAAGTCGGAGCGAAGCAGGAAAAAGCGCAACCTCCAGCGCTCCGAGCAAAGACCACCTTCAGCAAGCTAGGAGCCGAGGGTCCGTCTACCCGGAGAACTCCGTTGTCCACCTCTCCGACAGAAAAATGGACACGGATCACAAGGAAAAAGGAAGCAAACAAGGCAAAGGATTATCAAACTGCTCTTTCGGTGCCTCCGTCCTCAAAGGAGAACAGAAAGAAGCTCGTCACAGCGGCAGTTCCATTCTACCCCGATGTCCTCTTCATCGGGAGAGTGGAGTCGCCCCCCGTCTCCGACGATTAACCAACTGCGCCCGGGGAAGAACCTTCTCAGCGGGAATCCCGCCGACAAAGGAACCGAAGCCGAAATATTCGGCGACATCACGAGGCCAGAGAGCGGGACCCGGTGCAGCCCGTATCACGAGACGAGGTCTCAGAGATAGGAGAAACTCCATAAGAACAGGTCTTCATGGAAAGGAGGAATTCCCGACGACGTGACCGTCGGCAAGCTCAAGAGCAGGCTGAGCAGGAAGCGAGGCAACGCCGAGAGAATCCACTTTTCGAATGCAACCTGAACCCCGACTTTGCCCGAGCCATGAACACACCGAGTGAAGTTGGTGGAGTATTGGCTCGGATAGCCGATGGCCTCCCCCGGACTCCAGACGCCAAGGGCTATCGGCGGCTGTTCACTCGGGCAGCCAACCACCTTCTACCTCTCGCTCATCCGTCGAGCGATCTACGACATGCCATCAACAGTCGGCGAGACGCACAGATCTCCATCAACGCCTCACGCGAACGACGACACGAGAATGAGATCCGACGCTGGGAAGAATATGACCGGGATCATGGCATCCCTGCGCGGAGTCTGGCCACTAGAACTGAGTCGGCAACGGCTTTGACTGGTGGCACGACCTGGGGACGGTCGAGGCACCACGACAACAACTCCCCTCCTCAGGATAGACATCATCATCGACGATAGGAGGACACGCGTGGAGTATCAGCACTCACTCCATGCCTCAGGGCCATTCAATGGCCCCCTAACTTCAAAGTCTCCAACATCGACAAGTACGAGCCTAAGCAGGATCCGGGAGGCTGGCTGGCCGTCTACACCACCTCCGTTCGAGCCGCTGGGGCAACCGAAGATGTCATGACCGCATACTTGCCTATCGTCATCGGGCAGGATGCACTGCAATGGCTGCGACACCTACCCCGACACCGCATCGACGACTGGAGCGATTTCAGTCGGTGCTTCACCGCCAACTTCCAATCTCTCTTCGACAAACCGACGCAGCCATGGGACCTCAAAACCATCAAGCGCCGAGGGGATGAGACTCTCCGGTCATACCTCAAAAGATTTCAGACCATGAGAAATCGTATCCCCGAGGTCGCAGAAGCAGCAGTGATCGAGGACTTCTACCGGGGATCTAATGACTCGGCCTTCGTCCGCGCCATACTGCAGAAAGCGCCGACTACCTCCGAGCAGCTGTTCCGGGAAGCCAACCTCTACATCACCACCGACGAACGAGCTCAGGACCTCATCGGAAGAGCAAATCCTGCACCGGTGGCACCGCGACGATACACGAACCAACAACCCGACAAACATTGGGAGAAGAGGCCTCGTGAAGAAGTCCACGCCGCCGGACCACCCGCCTCTCGCGCCCGAGAGGACCTCGCGGAGGCGAACGCACGCTAGACGACATCCTCGATGCCCAGTGCCCGTACCACAAGGACATGCGCCACACCCTTCAGAACTG
The DNA here is from genome assembly GCF_902167145.1 of Zea mays. Lineage (NCBI taxonomy): Eukaryota > Viridiplantae > Streptophyta > Magnoliopsida > Poales > Poaceae > Zea > Zea mays. Next base: position 127,236,754 of record NC_050105.1, on the reverse strand, counting down.
CAGAGACTTCAAGCATTCTGTGGGGAACGACCGACCCTTCCAACCTCCGTCGCCTTCCCCACCATGAGGAGGACCTGGAGAACCTCGACAACGCCAACAGCAGGAGGGGGGAGGAGGTGGAGCCTTCCCACGCATCGACGGAGAAGTCAACGTCATCTTCGACGGACATGGGTCGCAAGAAAGCAAGAGGCAATAAAAGCTCAACGACCGTCAGATATTGGTGGCGACCGTTGGACCTCCCGCCCCGTATCGATGGTCCAAGCACCCAATCACCTTCACTCGGGCGGATTAGTGGCTCAACTTCGACCACCCGGGCAAGTACCTGCTCCTCGTCGATCCGGTGATCCGAGAAAGCAGGGTAAAAAAGATACTAGTGGACGGGGGAAGCAACATCAACGTCACCTTCCCCCGGACGCTCCAAGGCTTGGGAGTTCCCCTCAAAGAGCTCCATGAGTCGGACACTCCTTTCTTTGGCATCATGTCGACTGAGGGAGAATATCCACTGAGATACATCTACATGCCGGTCACCTTCGGAACTCCGAAAAACTACAGAACCGAGTTCCTGAGGTTCGAGGTGGCAAACTTCGACTGCGGGTACAACGCCATCATCGGCAGGCCAGGATTGGCAAAGTTCATGGCCATTCCACATTATACGTACATGATATTGAAGATGCCAGGACCACAAGGAATCATAACTGTGCGCGCTGACTTCTAAGGCGCCGCAGAATGTTTTCGAGTGGCCATTCAGGCGGCCCTCACCACCAAACCGTCGACTTCTTCTTCTGCGCAGGCGATCTCAAAACCTGAGGAAGACCTCGCGGTACCCGCGAATGAAGCTCAAGCCGTGACCTCTATGCGGCCGACCGAAGAAACCAAGAGAATCAACCTCGGGTTCGCCGATGAGCGCAAGACTGCCATCATCAGTTCCAGCCTGGATGACAAATAGGAAGGCGCGCTCGTCTAGTTCCTGCAAGATAACCGAGACATATTCGCATGGCAACCTGTGGATATGCCAGGAGTACCGAGAGAACTGGCCGAGCACAAACTGAAGGTCTACCCCCAGGCGAGACCGATCCGACAAAAAATACGTCGCTTCACGCCCGACAAGAGAGAAGCCATCCTTGCAGAGTTGGCTCGCTTGGTCGTAGCCGGATTCATTAGAGAAGTGTTACATCCTGAGTGGTTAGCAAATCCTATTCTTGTACTCAAAAAGAATAAAGTGGATTGGCGCATGTGTGTCGACTATACGGATCTCAACAAACATTGTCCGAAGGATCCCTTCGGACTCCCTAGAATAGACCAGGTGGTAGACTCAACTGTTGAGTGTTCTATGTTGTCTTTCTTGGATTGCTACTTCGGGTATCATCAGATCAGCCTGGCAAAAGAAGACTAAGAAAAAACAGCATTCATCACCCCGTTCGGAGCCTTCTGCTATACCTCCATGCCGTTTGGCCTCAAAAACGTTGGAGCGACTTACCAGAGGGCTATTCAGACATGCTTAGCCGACCACTGGGGCAAGCGTGTGGAAGCTTATGTGGATGATGTGGTGATCAAGACAGAAAACTCAGAAAATTTCATTAAAGATTTACAGCTGGTCTTCAACAGTCTACGGCGATATCAATGGAAGCTTAATCCTAAAAATGCGTCTTTGGAGTACCATCAGGAAAATTGCTCGGGTTTATTGTCAGCCACCTGGGAATTGAGGCCAATACAGAAAAGATCGAGGCTATCATGAGAATGGAAGCACCACGATCACAGAAGAAAGTACAAAGACTTACCGGATGCATGGCAGCTCTAAGCAGATTCATATCAAGGCTGTGAGAAAAAGGCCTACCGTTCTACAAGTTGCTCAAGAAGGTGGATAAGGTCCAGCGGACTTCAGAGGCTCAGGAAGCTCTAGACGCATTGAAGAAATTCCTGACAACAGCACTAGTGCTAAAACCGCCGCGCCGAGCCACGCCGATTCAACCGGCTAAAGATCTATTGTTATACATCTCTTGCACAACGCACGTGGTGAGCACCGCGTTAGTAGTCGAGCGAGTAGAAGAAGGACACACATACCCAGTGCAACATCCTGTCTATTTCATCAGTGAAGTCCTGGGTCCCTCGAAGAAGAAATACCCTCAAGTTCAAAAACTATTGTATGTAGTACTTCTAACTGCACGCAAGCTCTGTCACTACTTCGACGATCACAAAGTCATAGTAGTCACTGGATTTCCAATAGGGGATATTCTCCACAATAAAGAAGCCATCGGAAGAATAGCCAAGTGGGCCTGTGAACTAGGAGCTCATGACATTGAGTTTCGACCTCGTACCACAATCAAGACTCAAGCACTAGTTGACTTCGTATCAGAATGGACCGAGCAACAAGTGTCAGATAACCTAGAAACTGTGGAAGTATGGCGAATGTATTTCGATGGCTCGTTGAAGCTGCAGGGGGCAGGAGCAGGGATCCTCTTCATTGCACCTGGAGGTGAACAACTCAAATATGCTCTTCAATTGCTATTCCCAGCGTCCAACAATGCACCAGAATACGAAGCTTTGATTCATGGACTGAACATTGCCATATCACTGGGCATCAAGAGACTGATAATATATGGGGATTCTCTGGTGGTCATAAGTCAGATAAACAAAGAATGAGATTGCTCGAATGATTCCATGGGGAAATACTGCACTGCCATCCGAAAGCTAGAAGACAAGTTTGAAGGTTTGGAATTTCATCATGTGGAGAGAGACCGCAACACGGCAGCTGATGCATTGTCAAAGCTAGGATCCAGTCAGACTCAGGCACGCCTGGAGTTTTCGTCCAAGAAGTACTGCACCCGAGAATTTCAATAGATCGGGTAGAGGAATGCAATATTCTGAGCCAACCAGAGTCAGATTCTGATGACTGGAGGGAGCCAATCATCAGGTACATAAAGAATGAGGAGGAGCCGGATGACAAAAATGCAGCAGAGCGCATTGCAAGGCAGTCAGCTCATTATACTCTCATTGGGGAAACACTATACAGAAGGGCGCATCAGGAGTCCTCATAAAATGCATTCTTTCGACTACTGGGAAGCAACTGCTAGATGAGGTCCATGCTGGGCAATGCGGGATACACGCAACATCCAGGACTCTGGTTGGGAAGGTCTTCAGGTCTGGTTTCTACTGGCCAACGACAAAGAGTGATACAGCCGAGTTAGTCCAGAGATGCGAAGCTTGTCAGTACTTATCAAAACAGCAGCATCTACCAGCACAGCAACTGCAAACCATACCTGTAACTTGGCCGTTCGCGTGCTGGGGACTAGATATGATTGGACCTTTCAAGAAAGCTCAAGGAGGATACACTCATGTACTAGTTGCTATCGACAAATTCACTAAGTGGATAGAGTTCAAACCCATTGCTTCTCTAACTTCAGCTAAGGTAGTGGAATTCATACAGGACATAATATTCAGGTTCGGGATACCGAATAGCATCATAACCGACCTTGGATCCAATTTCACAAGCTCAGAGTTCTTCGATTTTTGTGAACAAAAAAGCATTCAGGTCAAATATGCCTCGGTGGCGCACCCAAGAGCCAACGGGCAAGTAGAAAGAGCCAACGGGATGATATTGGAGGCGCTCAGAAAGAAAGTCTTCGACAAGAATGAAATGTTCGCAGGAAAGTGGATCAGAGAGTTACCATATGTTGTCTGGAGCCTGAGAACTCAACCTAGCTGGGCTCTGCATGGAAACACTTCTTTCTTTATGGTCTATGGTTCGGAGGCAGTGCTACCCGCTGATCTCAAGTTTGGGGCACCGAGATTAATCTTTGAAAACATAGCAGAAGCTGAGACTACTAGACTGGATGATGTTGATGTACTAGAAGAAGAACGATTGAATACAGTGATTCAGTGAGCCCGGTATCAGCAAACTCTGAGGCGCTATCATGATAAAGCCATACGGCATCGATCCTTCGCAGTGAGAGATCTCGTCCTCCACCGAATTCTAACGGAGGAGGGACGACACAAATTGTCGCCGCTATGGGAAGGGCCATTCATAGTAACAGAAGTCACTCGGCCTAGATCATATCGTCTTACTCAAATAGACGGCACAGAAATGGGAACTCATGGAATATAGAACATCTCAGGAAGTTTTACCCCTAGCTAGATTTCAAAAGCTACTGGGACGGCCTTGTATTCTGTAAATTGGGAAATACATCATCAATAAAAAGACTTCATTCTCAAACGCACTCAAACTGTTTACTGTCAACCTGCATGCTTACTCGACTCAGGGTGACCACTATACCCTACTAATGGAGCAATCAACTTAAGTCGGCGACGACTTAAGGCAGTGTGACATGCTCACGCTTACTTAACTCAGGGTGACCACTATACCCTACTAACGGAGCAATCGACTTAAGTCGGCGACGACTTAAGGCGGTGTGACATGCTCACGCGTAACTCAGGGTAACCACTATATCCTACCAACAGAGCAGTCGGTTTAAGTCGGTAGTGACTTAAATCGCCACGGCGTGCTCACGTGTACTCGATCCAACACAAGCACGTTTGCGATTACTCATCTTAGGGCGATCTCTATGCCTCGCGAAATAAGAAGAAGTTTCAAAATCATCACACTGCATTTACTTCCGCAATTGTAACTACTGTTGGATTCTAACAACAGGAAAATAATAATGGCATTCAGTACTGAAAACACTTTCTGACAGAATATTCGAGCACACTAACCACATACACAATGCATTCAGTGTTTTTACTTGGTAATGTTTTTCTCAGGAGCGACCGATGAAGAAGGGCGACTCGAAGAATCAGGAGCAGCATTCACATCTGCAACTATGTCGTCAGGAACAATCACACCGGGTCTCCTCATCAAGATCCGCCCCGCGCGAATGGCTTTGTCCATAGCCTTGCCGCGCTGGGCCTTCAAAGTAGCGGAAGTGTCTTCAGCAGCCTTGACAGCCAGCCAAGCAGCTTCTAGCTCCTGGACGACTAATCTTTTGGAAACGCACAGATCCTTGATGATAGAATCTTTGCTCGACACCAATTGCCTAAGACGAATCATATCATCCAGGGACTCTTGCAGCTTGTAACGGTGATTATCCAAGTCCTCCATGGTGAACCGATGGCTCCTCTCCAAGATAGTCAAAGAATTGCTGGCATCGCGATACAACTTGTCAAGGTTGTCACGGGAAGTTGCAAGGGCACATTTTTCCTCCTGCAGACAAGAATTAGTTCTTAAACATCAAGCATGCAGTAAGAACACATCAGAGAAAATCAAGTAAAGCTTAATTCACTGGCCACCTTTTCAGAGTCAAGCTGCGCATTGAGAGAGGAATTCAACATGTTGGCATCATTCAGGGAAGCAGAAACCCGGGCCAAGTCCATATAACCTTGAGAATATTTCTCTTCAAGATCAGAGCACCGTCGGGCCATATCTAGCAAGAAACGGTTAAAACAAGGATATTCAGCCAAAAAGCAGATTAATCAAGTAGCCAAGGAGGAAACAAAGGGCACTAACCAGCATTTGCCATCTCCAAATCAGATACCCGCTGCTGAAGCAGCACTGGATTCCAATGTGTTAGAGACAGAGCTCTTTCCGGGACAGAGGCACCCTGTGATCTCAGCTGACCAGCCATCTCATCAACCAAAGCCTGACATTGAAAACAAATGAGTGCAAGGACAGTATTTCACTCGGAGTATAGTCAGATCAGGAAAAGCCAAATCACCTGAAGATTGGAGAAGAACGAAGGAAGCCCCAAATCATAGGAAGTCAGTTGGTGACTTGACGAAGGATTACCAACCGAAGCAATCTGCAGAGCATCATTGGGGACCAACTCAGCATCACCAGCAGAAATCAAAACTCTAGCATCAGGTGCGCCGGACTCTAAGGCGACTTCCTGACCCAAAGCACGTGCTGCTGCCATGCAATTTGAATGTGGAGGAGAAGACCCGACATGGACATCCATGGAAGTATGAGAAGGGGAACCCGCTCGGACACCCTCGGGGGCTGGGTCATAGCTCGCGCTGCCCACCCGAGCCGGATCATCACCGGCAACACCCTCGGGGGCTGGGTAAACGCTAGCGCCATCCTTGAGTACCGGGTTCTCTGTAGCAGCCACCTCTAAGGCTGAAGGATTTTCAACCACTTCCATGGGAACGTAGCAATCTAGATCAACCTCTTGACTCTTAAGACCGCGCTCCAAGGTCGACGAGGCACGAGAGACGAGACGCTGCTCGGGATAAATCTAACCCGATATCAGGCACATCAGTGCAAACATCCATCATACCACCATCTGTCGGCTCGGACAACAGATCTTCAGGGACCATATCCTCGAGAGTCTGATCAAAATTTGCCAGAGACAATTCTTGCAGAGCAACGAGAGCAGACAAAGCTGGAGAAGGAACACCACTACTCTCCCAAGTGACTATGTAACGACGACTGTTTTTCTGAATTAAGGGGATTTCCTCCTCCTCTTCCTCATCCTCGTCAATAATATGAACAACACACCCATTGGGACCAGCTCTGGCCGGATTGCACCCATTAGGTTCAGCATCATCAAGGTCACACCCATTGGGGTCAGCATCAGCCGGGTCACACCCATTGGGTTCAACAACAGTAAAAATCTCCACTGGCACTTCCTCGGTAGCAGGAGCAGATGGGCCGGCATCCCGATTCAAGCATGACACTCACCGAAGCTGTCTCTTTTTCTTTTTCTTCCCCTCAACAGGAGAAGTTGGATGACTGGCCTGGCGAGGACGCTTCGGGCGAGTGCTATCAGATCTTTGAATGTCCAAGGTATTTCCAGGCTCTGGGATAGGTGCTACAACTAGTGTTTCAGCAGGGACCAAATCAGAGGAATCCTCAGCCAACATGTCCAACATAGCACTTATTTCTGCGTCGCTCGGGTTTATAGGCATCTCAAAATGAACCTTCCTCTCGTCATTGGGGATTTCACCAAGCGAAACAACCGAAGCCTCAACCTCTTCGGGAGAAGGTCGCACTCTAAGGCCCAAACCACTGTCACCAGCAAGAGGATTTGACACAAAACTGATGAAAGTCTTGGAAGGAGGCAGATTCCAGGCTGAATACGCAACATGAGCACTGATATTCGACACCTTGCCTCTAAGAATCATCTCAAGCCGGCTTACCAGATCCACAGCAGGAATCCTTCTGTTGGTAACCCGGGTCAAGTCAGTGATATGTGAAGATGCCGGAGAAGCAAGCACACTATTTATAGAAGAAGAAGGCAACCGCTCACCTCCTACCACGACCACTGAATAGTCGCAAAAATTCAATATGCAATTCAAACCATCTGGAAACACGTCAGGCGGCTTGCGGCGTTCCACGTAACACGACACCCATTGGGACTCCAGTCAACTGCTTGGACGATATGATTACACCCGCGGTAACGTCAAGTTACTACTCAGGAGCAGTTCGCTAAACGCTCAGCGCACCAAGCCGTCCCTTGCCTACACCCATTGGGGGGGGGACGTCCAAGAATTTTCAATAGATTTTCCCAAGCAGTCACATCCATACAGTATACGCAATGAATACCTCAAGACAGAAGGAAGATATCAACAGAGATCAGAGGAAAGCCAAATATAGCCGATGAGGTACAAGTCTAATCAATAAAAGCATTGAAGCACGAAGTGATATGAAGACTAGCCAAAGGCCATCTACCGAACGTCCAATCGGTCGCAGATCAAATAAATTTCAAGACCTAACAAGATATGGGCATATCGCGTGCTTGATCTCAAAGGCAAAACTGTATGCTGACCTCTAAAGCATAAAGTTGATGATATAATGCTGATCTCTAAGGCATTCGACAAAAGGAAAGAATGATTTCTGAAAAATAGCGTGAGATGAAGACCTTCGAGTGGATTATTTTCAGTAATCCATTCAAAGCTCGGGGGCTACACCCACAATGAATCATCAACCCCAGGAGCAGAATGCTGATTCCTAAAGCATAAGATGAAGCTAAGACAAGGCTGACTTCTAAAAGCATAAGTGGAAGATAAAAATGATTTCTGAGAAGACTTAAAATGAAGACCTTCGAGTGGATTATTTACAAAAATCCACTCGAAGCTCGGGGGCTACACCCATTAGGTGCACCTTTGGTGCACCCAATGAATTTTGAACTCTAAAGAGCAAAATGCTGACCTCCAAAGCATAAACCCGAGACAGAACACCAATTTTTGAGGAATAAAGCGAAGGCCGACGAATAATAGCAGAAGAAGGCAATAGAAGATCGTTTTTACCGGGACACTCAAAGTTTAGAAGCAATGGCTCGACAGACTTATTTTCAAGACATTCCTTATCAAAATAAAAAACTGCAAGCTGGACGTAGAATCTTTGGCCATTTATTTCAAAATCAACCCAAAGATTGGGGGCTTGTGGGGGACGGATATCCCCCGGGTCCACCGAAAGGATAAAAGACCTCACGAAAGGCCCGTGGGCCCAATAATTCGCAAGGTCATCCCTTCGTGGGCCTGGGGAGGAACGTCTAGTGAAGTGGATTGACACAAGACCAGACGGCCCGATGAATTTGAGCAATGATCGCAACAGTGATCCGACTTTCCCGTGCAGTGCCCTCATACATCGGAACTGAATAAGGGATAGGTCAGCGGAATCATAGGAAGATAGGATCAGTTGGTTCACTATTACTTAGGCTCACGTTGTTATCATATCCACATGTAACGCCCCACAGTCGAGTATATAAGGCCTAGGGGGCATCCCCTCAAAAGCATCTCACTACTTAGCCATCCACCTAGTTCTCTAATATCCTTAGCATTAGAGAATCTCCTTGTAACTCACCGCACAAAGTACTCACGCCAGGACGTAGGATGTTACGCATCTCAAAGCGGCCCGAACCTGTACAAAATCGTCCACTATCTCTCGTGCATCTAGTGCGAACCATCGAGCTACAGTCGGTAACACCGTCCTACTCCAAAAAGCACCTCGAGGGGCAACCCCGGGTGCGCGGTCGGACCCAAAACACCGACAATGGTAGCAATGAATTTTGTCCACTTAGTGAACTTGTCGATGGATACATAGAAGTATTCATAGCCACTAACATTCCTAGGAAGGGGCCCTATGATATCGATGTCCTAGACCACAAAAGGCTAGGACATGGGAATGAATTACAGGGAGTGGGCTAGTGTATGGATATGCTTCACGTGGAACTAGCATGCTTTGTATCTCTACGTCCTTAAGGGCGGTAGGCTAGTAGTAGAAGCCTTGCTGGGAGGCCTTCCTAGCTAGTGTGTGAGATGATGAATGGCTACGACAACTTGCCATCATGGTTGCCAACAAGGATTTCATTTCCCTCCCCTAAAGGAAACACGCTTTAGGAGGACATTATTGGCGTCACGCTAGTAGGGGTCCCCTTCCACCAATGCATATCTTTTAGCTTGGTAGAATATGTGTTCCACAACAACATCATCTTCGGGGAGGATTCTTTATTTCTTTCAAGTAGCCTAGAATATCAGTGATCCATACATTAGGGTTCACCTTAGTACTTGATCCAACTATATTTGTTGGCCGGAGGGCCCTGAGCCATCATCGTCGGGTGTTAGAGCCCCAAAAAATGTGTCACCAGGCTCACCAACATTTATATACGAGCCTAACCTCCTTCACTTAGGTCGGTGGGTCAAGTGATAAATTGGGAAAGCCTTAGCTCAAAAGTCTCGCTCAAGAACTAGTGCCTAAGTGATAGTCGCCTAGAGGGCGGGGTGAATATCTAGCACCTAAAAATCACAACTTAAAACGAACTTTGATCCAAATTAATGATTAGTGCAAAGCTAAGATCCAAGAGAGTAGAAAGAGGTGGGAAATGTTCTTGCACATGATACACAACTTGATTTATGAATTAGTCCAAGGGCAAAAGCTCAAGTGTAGATCAAGAACTTGAATAGAGAGGAATAATAAATCACAATAAGAATAGAGCACAGAAGACACAACGACTTTTTCCGTGGTTTGGTCAAGCCTCAAATGCTTGATTACTACATGTTGTGTTGTCCCAAAGGATGAGGGTTGCACTCAACCCCTCTCAAGTGATCCAATGATCAACTTGAGCCCATGATCTTCCTCATCAAATATATATCTCCGCGCAAGGATATCCACAAATCGGAGTATCTTGTAGCCATACACAAGTTCGATGGGAGCAATACTCCAAGCAACATCATGAGGGAAGGAGCATAATACAACACAAGTGAAAAACACAGCAACAGAACACCAAGAACACCAACACTACTCAAAAGATGTCTATCTCAAGTTCTCAACTCAAAAAGGTGTTAGGATCCCTCTAGAATCGAATGACAGTGTTGCACAAATGAATGGGAGTGATGCGTAGCTCTTGTGATGCTTGAGTGGCCAAGTAGGTTGGTTAGGGGGCTATTTATAGCCCCAAACCCCAACTAGTCATTGCTTGTTTCATCCAAAAATTGCTATGTCTAGTGGTCCGGGATTCTGTTTGCGACTGAAAGATCCCTTATGGGTTTTGGTGTTTGGATGAAAACACAATTAAAGGACTACCTAAGGTGTTGAGTGTCGAACAAGAACTTAGCCAAAAGCTTGTAAAGTTCAACACAAGGTGATCAAGTGTGATAGTCCATGTAGGCCGAGTTAACTATGGATTATGGACATCATAAGTCAAAGTAAAGGGTGGACATTAATAAGTGGAACTCAATGTAGATGGCTTGAAGGCAGTTGTCACACCTGGTTTTGGAAGATAAACCGAATGTGAACCATGTACGTGTCAAGATCAGAAATTCACATGCACGGCGATTACATAAATGACTCATCATAGCACAATGCTTCGAATAACAATAAAGAGTAAGTAATAATATGAAAGACTAGAGTCATCTACATAATATAATCAAAGTACACAGAATAGAAACGTAGCCAACGTAAATTAACCCCCCACAGGCAGCTGACTGGGGGAGGTCACTAGCCAAATCCTCAGACTCGTTGAAGTCCTGAAACTCCTGGAGATCCGCCTTGATGCCTTCTTCTTTACCTGAGCATAGATTGCACCAAAGGCAACCTGGTGTTTTGTGAAAGCAAGGGTGAGTACACATCAACATACTCAGCAAATGTCCCGTTTGGATGAAGTGGACTAGCTTTATGTGGGGTTAAGGTCAAAGCAGTTGCTTTTAGTTGGTCAGGTATTTATTATTAGTGGAAGCCAAGTTTTATAATATAACCAACCCGTGAATCCTTTCCTCATCGAGGAACATCATTATCATCATCAAACCAAAATAATAAATAGAACCATTATATATCAAATCATCTATATCTCTAATCAAAGAGGATCCCAATGTCGCTCTTAACCGTGAGCACGACTGATATATCAGTTTCTAATCCTCTGCAGAGATCGCACATTTTACCCACGAGTCGTGATTCCCTTTCTGCCCGGAGAGAGCTACTCTCCATTGACCACTACCTAGGTGGCCTGACAGGGTACCACTACGTAGCCTTTACAAAGACTCCCCTGGTGCATAGCTGCTCGTTAGGTTTCGCCAGTCGTACAAACGCAGTACACCTCCCCAAGGTGGGTGACTAACAAAACCAAATCGAATGAACATCTGCACCCCACCTTAGCAGAGCGAGCACTACGCCCTGGCCCCCATTGACGACCCTCTGGCAAAGCCAACTATACCTCCCAGGTTCATCTAATTAATCAGCTAAGGGCGTCCCATTCCACTCTCATGGCTGCACTGTTATCCCGGGTGGTCACTCCACGAACAGGTCCTTACGGAGAGGTACTCAGGAAAATGGCCTGAGTTATCATCATCGGGATAACATCATCGTATCATAAATAATCACATCATGTTCATTGATTAAGTTAAGACAATAGCAAAATGCTAACCATGATAACCCAAAAGGTAAACAAGGATAAGGTAAATACAAAGCTAGTCAATCCTTAGGTTTCGATTAAGTAATGCGGGACAGCGAATTATAAGTAGGTAGGACATAATGGGCCAGAGGACACTTACTTTCACCAAACAGATGCTCAGTGTCTTCAACTTTGTGGAACTCCAAGAGCCTGATCACTTGGTCGTCGACGCTTGATCGTCGATTCCTCGAGGCTCGGAAACGAATCGCGATCTAATCGCAACGCCAAGTGAAGACGAACAGGCACAAGCAAACAAACATATACATGCATAAGAACATTACATCATACAAAGGAAAACATTATAAAACATGCAGCATAAAGTAGGGCTCGATTCTACGGTCACGCGAGGGAAAGAAACGTCGAACTCGAAGCTACGGTTGAGAAGTTATAACGTTTACGCTACGTAAGTGATAGTCAGGACGTTTAATTCGACATCATTAAATATAAATTATAACTCCTATTTAGTTTTGATTAAATCTACTACACTAACAACTATCAAATAAATAAGTAATATAATTAGCACGAGAGATTCTAAGCGAGGCGAGTTTACGATGCATGAAACAACACAACAGCGTGCAGACGACGCGCGAACACACGTGACATAGCATGCTGACGACACACGAAACAGTGCGCGCGACCAGCGTGAATCAGCATGACACCACGTGTGGAACAGCACGCGCGACAGGTGAGAAAACTAAATAGGTGACACGTTTATACTAAACAAATGTTAAATAAATAGAAATTAGTTAAGTCAATACTTGCCATGTTAATATTTATTATAAAAGCCCAAGTGGAATCACTACACATTTAATCTAGTTAGAATATTAATCTAATAAATATTAGTTGAGCGAACCTTAAATTAGTTATCTAAAATATATGACCTGACGAATTAACGTTATTTAACATAAGTGATTATAAGCGGAAGCAATTTATCATCACGAGCAGACGCCGTGCGACCCACGTGATCGACACGCGAGACATGCGCGAGCAACGCACTGCGAGACGTGCGACACACGCAAAAGGCGCGTGACAACGCATGTGAACGGCACACGACAACGCGTGCGAACAACACGCGCGACACTCATGAACGACACACGACGACGCGCGCGATACAGCACCGCGGTACGCGAAACAACGTGCACGACAGCGCGCAACACGCGTGAGTCAACGCGACGACGCGTGCGAACAACACGATGACGCGCGAACGATGCCGCATGCTAACAGCAGCAAACAAATAATTAATTAAAAGTATTTACACCTGTATTAATCAAGTTAATTAACCTTTATATTTATAAAAACGCGAGTTAAAACAGACTCGTTCTAATTGAATTGTTATTTTAAATAACCAACGACTAAACAATAATTGATTATTTAACATGCGGACAATAACGGAAATAATTAAATAACGTGCGGACAGCGCGCGAGGCACACATGATCGACAAGAGACGACATACGCTGCAACACGTCTATACTAACAAGTATTAATTCAAAAACATTCGAGCAGGCGTAATCATATTAATATGTATTTATAAAAGCGCAAATAAAAACTAGAAATTAGTTTTATTCAAATTGTTATTCTAATAAATATTGTACTACAAATAATTAACTATTTGATTAAAACTTACGTCGTGACAAAATAATGTTACTAATATGAAATTAACGCTCCTATGGAGTTGACGCGTCCGAAATGAGTCAAAACAGGTTTGCGACGCATAACTTATTTATCGGAGAGTAGATCTCCGGCCGAGTGGCGGAGTGCACCCGCCCTAAGTCCTGAGATGAGGAGGGGCTTAGGCGTTTCGCTTGATTGATGGAGAGAAGGGGCAGTACACAAGAACACACGAGGATTTAGAGTCTGATTGGTGGTTAGACCGCTGCTTCCGTGCGCCTGCTGCTGCAATTACTGCCGGCCCGCCTATGACCACACCAACTGCCGTGCCTATTCCCACGGCTGACTGACCCGTGACCGTCGTACTTAACGGCACTGTTTGGCCATGCGCGGGGCTGCCTCGAGTCGCTACACTGGTTCTGAAAAAATTACCTTTTCAGAATCCGTGACAGTCCCGAGAAGACAAGGCATTGGCGCAGGCGGCGGTGCGGCTTCTTTGCACACGGTAACCGGCGCGCCGGTTAAATGACATGTGGGCCTAGGCCCCTGAGTTGGACCGCCAGTTGTGGCGGAGCTGAGGGGGCGCTCAGCCGTGGGGCGTTTGCACGCTTCTCGCGCGGCGGTTCGCCTCTTTGACCGCTGGTTATGGCGAAGATGAAGGGGCGCTTGATTGTGGGGCGGTTGCATGCCCCTTGCGCGTCAGTTTGCCTTCCTGACCGCTGGTTGCCCCGGAAATAGAGGGGCGCGTAACCGCGGGACAGTCGCACGCTCCTCCTTTGGGTTGGTTTTTATGACATGCCGGGCCTGGCCCCCGTGTCATAAGGTGAGATCCCTGGTGCACGCCGGGGGGAGACTTCACTCGTGACGCTTCAGGGGCGCAAGTGGGGGGGTGTCTGCCTTTAAAAAGGGGTCGATCCCCCGGCCAGTAGACATGCCTCGCTCCCCTTGCGACCACCACGCCCTTTCGCCTTCCGGGCCTCCAGATGGGGTGTGCCGGTGTTCTCTGGAGGGATCTGCGTCAAGGTCGTCTCTTCCGGCGACTTCATCGTCGGAGAGCGTGCGCTTGTGGTGGTGTCGCCGATCTTGTCTTCTTCGTGCCGCCATTAGAGGAGTGCAACCCCATGGGGGTTGGCATCCTTTTGCCACTATTTGGCTTCAAGGATTTTCATCATGCAGCGCGGCTGCAGTCCCCCGCCGGTGGTCATCCAGAAGGATGACTACCAGCCTTGTGGTGGGGAGAAGCAAACCGGGTTGCGGCCCCCTCCTGCCCTTAGCTTTAAGGATGTTCATCATCCGTGCTGGGGAGGGGGGGTGTGCCGAGTTGAGGCTCCACCTCCACGTGGGTAGCGACCCGCTCCTTCCTTCAGTGTCTGGGGGAGAAGGGTGTTCGCCGTCTATGGCGCTGTCAGCTGCTGTGTGCCTGGCTTCTCAGCCTGGGTGGCTCTGGCACCGCCTCCGGTGCTGCATCCTGCCGCTGGGGCGGAGCGTGGCTGCTCGTCCACCGCACGGGCGATGGTGGCGCTATGCGCGGGTCGACCACATCCATGGCTTCTCCCGCTCCTCCGGCTGCACTGGGAGGCTGTACAAGACGTCGTATGCCGTGGGGGCGGCGATGGCGTTCTTGATGGTCTTGCCTTCACTCCCACAGCGAGGACGGGAGCGAAGACCTCTTCGTGCGCACTGGTGCAGCCGCTGCACACCAGTGCTAAGGTGATCACCGCCCCCAGCGGGGCTGATGTGGTCGCTTCCGCTGGTGAGGCTACCCACAGCAGAGGTGGTTGCCTCCGCTGGCGAGACTGTCAGTGCCACCTGCTGCCGGTCCTTCGGCTCTTTGGCTTTAATGGCCTCGCTGTTACCCCCCATGGGAGGACGGGGGCGAGGTCCTATTCGCAGCAGCGCTTGCCCTGAGGCGATCGCTGCTGCTGTCTAGCCGCCCAGGGCGGAGGTCGTTGTCGCTGCTGGTGCAGAGGTGGTCGACGTCGTTGGTGGGGCTGTCCGGAGCCAGCTTCCAGCGTGGTTCTTGCTGGTGTGGAGGTAGTTCATTCCTGCAGAAATGGAGCTGGGGTCCCGCTTGTAAGGGAATGTAATGACATCTGCTTGAAAGCAAAATGTAATAACGTATGTATGCGGGATTTTAGCCTGGGAAGCCCAGTTATGTGCCCGAACCCCCTAGATGGTGGCTTCAAGTACTAAGACACCCGCCGCAGGGCGGTGGAGTATGTAGGCCCACGGTACAGGACCTGGCTGAGCAGCTACATGGCTTCCGGACCCCCCCAGGAGGCGAGTGCCTGTTCTTCAAAGCCAGACCTCTAGATTGTTGGATGCACAAGACTTTAGTTTTAAATACTAGGACACTCACTACGGGGTGGTGGAGTGTGCAGGATTTTGGGTACGGAACCAGGCTAACCGGCCACACAGGCTCCGGACCACCCTATGGAGCGGCCGTCCGTTCTTTAGGACTGGCCCCCAGGCCTTCCCCTGTTTTTGTAAATAAATAAATATCGTCTTTTGAGCTGCATTTACCATTTATCTATGCAACGCCTGTTCATGTTGTGTGCGATGTTGTTGACCCCTCCTTAGTACCTGCCCCCCCGCCTGGGATGCAGGCTTGATGTGTTGAGGTTGGATGCCAGCGTTTCTGAAAAGGTCGTCAACAATCCTCGGGAGGCAGACTAGCCGGGATCTGGATCTGTACACAACTTTTAGCTAGGAAGCATTAGTAGTACACCTCATAGGGTTCTCCGTCTGACATTAGTCGCCCTTTGATACATGCTCGAGACCTACAGGTTTTAGTCCGGGTGGCCAAGTTGAGTGTCCGGACCCCCTTGGGTCGCGGTTCCAGATACTAGGACACTTGTCGCAGGGCGGTGGAGCGTGTAGGCCCATGGTACGGGACCAGGCTGAGCGGCTGCACGGGCTCCGGACCACCCTAGGAGACTAGTGTCCGTTCTCTAGCTCTGGTCCTAAGGTTGTCGGACCCGCATGACTTATAACTCTAGATACTAAGTCCCTGTCACGGGGTGGCGGAGCATGCAGGCCCACACTACGGGACCTGGCTGAGCGGCTACACAGGCTCCAGACCACCCTATGGAACGGGGTCCCGTTCTCCAGAGCCGCCCCCCAGGCTGTCGGACCTCCCTACTTTTGCATCAGGGGCCCTAAACTGCAAGCTTGGCTATTCAATTCGGACGCCGCCATGTCAGACAGATGGAAACCGTACGGTGGGTTAGCTAAAAGGTATTATCTGAAAAACTACGAGGTAGGACCATGGAGCAGCAAGATGGAACTATCGCAAGAGCGCAGCTGAGCGGGGTAGTTTCTCTTTATAACTTGTCGTGCATGTGTGCAGACCAATAGTACGGGTTCATGGGGGCAGACCCCATTGGGTTGTCGTACACATATGCGTTATCTAGTGACAAGAAAAGGAAACAGACTCGACCCCTTAGTCTTGCTCTATGGATAGAACTTACAGAGATACTTGGTCTCGAGGTAAGGTGCTCCTCCAGTCGTAGCTAGATGGTTCCCCTTGGGTCGGGCACTCCCGTTACCTTGAAGGGTCCTTCCCAGCTGGGGGAGAGTTGCGGAACCCCTCTTGGTATGGTATCTGCCGTGGGGCTAAGCCCCGACCCAGGGTTCCCATCTGTATCCGACGCGGGAGCCCTTGTCTCTGGCAGTGATCACTTCTGCATATACCTGTCTATAGCTCGGACCGGGTCCAAAAGGGCCTCCGGAGGAAAGGAGTGCTCCAGCTCCGTAGATCGGGGAACACGGGGTCCCTCTAGGGTTCGCCTAATTGTCTTCACCAGAGTAGGAGCCTCCGGTGAAGATATCTTTTAGGTCCCCCTCGGGCGACTGGTACCCGAGGTCCCGCTCGTCCGCGGCTACCTCGCCGTCGTCTTCCTTCTCTTTGTCGGGCCGATGGCGAGGCGGGGAGCCGTCTTTGGAAGACTGCTTGCGCCGCTCGCTGACGCGTTTTGCAAGGTCAATGATCTCGTGACACTCCGCTGCATTGTGGCGACCATACGGGTGCACAGGGCATGGACCGCTGCCACTCTTCTGCGGTCGTGGGCGCTTGTTGCGTTCGCCCTGGCCTCTGGTCACAGCTGTGGCCACCAGAGCAGTGGACTGTGGCCTCTGGTAGTCGCGGTCCTTCTTCTTTTTCTTCTGTCCGTCCCGGAGGGCGGCCCCCGAGCCACCTGACTGGACAACCCCAGTTTGCGGGGCCGAGTGCCATGCACGGCCCTCGGCGGCTTTGGCGCATTTGTCGGCCAGGGCAAAGAGCGTAGGGACAGTTTCCACGTCATGTGTGGCCAACTTCTCCAACATTTTCTCATCACGTACTCCCTGTCGGAAAGCCGTGATGATAGAAGCATCAGAAATACGAGGTATCGTACCTCGTACCTTGGTGAAGCGGGAGATGAACTTCCGGAGGGTTTCCCCGGGCTCTTGCCTCACTGCATGGAGGTGGGCTTCCACATCGTGCTGCTAGAAAGCACTGGCGAAGTTCGCTACGAACCGCGCACAGAGTTCTTCCCTGGAATAGACTGATCCCGGGGTGAGATTCATGAGCCAGGTCCGGGCAGGTCCAGACAAGGCCACATGAAAGTATGTTACCATCACAGTGGTGTTTCCACCTGCCGCTGTGATGGCGGTAACGTACACCTGCAGGAACTCCGACGGGTTTGATGTTTCGCCGTATTTTTCCGGCAGGTGTGGCCGGAACTTGGGTAGCCAGGATGCCGCGCGGAGGTGATCCGCCAGAGCGGCGCAACCTACTCCGGCCAAGGGGACACCCATCTGGGACTGGGTGCCCATTGGCGTCTGCGGTGTGACCGCGGCAAAGTCTTGATTGAGGTCGCGCCCATTGATGTTTTGGCGGTGCTCGCGCGCCCTTTCCAAAGATACCCGGGCATCCTCTCCCGCACGCCTGCGGTTGAGTTCTGCCCAGAGATCATTGGCCTGCGTGCCCCTCACTGAGGGCGAGCGCACCGATGCTGATGCCTCGTGTTGGCGCCGTGATGACCGCACCTTTGACCGGGTCGAGGTAGAATGCGCCATACTGAGCAGCCGGTTGATGTCGTCCCGCCACTGCTTCATGGCTCCTAGTGATGCCGTGGAGCTTGGAGGGTGTCGCAATAACTCCCTGGCTGCTGACAACGCCCCCAGAGACGCCCTTGATGGAGTCCGGGATGTTTGCACCACCGTGTGCTGCCGTGCACGGCAGGAGTGACTGGTGCCGGGCGACTGGGAGCCTGTGGTGTGGAGGAAGCAGCTTCTCCCTCCACCGCAAAATCTACCGAAGTCTCGGCGCGGTGCTCTACGATCTGCACCATCATGATTGGGCAAGAAATCAAGCGAAAACCTAATGCCTAGGCCCCCTACCTGGCGCGCCAAATGTCGGAGAGTAGATCTCCGGCCGGGTGGCGTAGTGCACCCGCCCTAAGTCCTGAGATGAGGAGAGGCTTAGGCATTTCGCTTGATTGATGGAGAGAAGGGGCAGTACACAAGAACACATGAGGATTTAGAGTGGTTTGGGCCGCCAGAGCGTAATACCCTACTCTACTGTGAGATGTATTGCTTGAGGGCTTGTATGAGCTAGCGAGTCTGAGATTGCGTGTGTGTGTAACGTTGCATGCCTCCCCTTTTATAGCTGAAGGGGGGCATGCACAAAGGGACTGGGCCCCGACATGTGGGCCCAGGGACATAAAGAATATAGTGCTTGGATCCTTTAATATCTGTTGTCGAGTCCATCCTCTTGCGCCCTGACGCCCAAGATCTGCGTATCCTTGGTGTACAGGGGAAGCTTCTGGCGGAAGAGAAGATGAGTATAGCGCGCCGCTCAGCATAGGCATACTGTTCACCAGCAGACCCAGCAGGCGGGCTATCTGCCGGATGACCTTGACGCCCCCTGCCAGCGGATGGGACGGGACGCATTTAATGCTGATAGGGCACGTCGCCCGTCAGCGCAGTGGCAGGCGGCACGTCTTTTCCTCAATAAAGGCAGGGGCTGTACGACTTTTCGTTAGAGTCGGCCCGGTAGCTTATGTCATGGGCCACAAGCAGCGGGTCTCCGCCTGAGCGGGTAGCGGAGGCGAGGCCCGCACACGTGTCAGCGCCGGACCCCTGCACATACTAGGGTCCTTCTCGCTCCGGGACCCTGCTGGAGTTTGGACTTACCCGAAGGCTCCAGACTCGTATATATAGAGGTCCGGTGTCCTTTCGTGGGGGTCCGGCCTTACTGGGGTGTGGTGTCTTTCCCTGCCACGTGGTGTCCTTTGGCCTGCCCATCCGGCGGGTCAGGCGCGGTCCTCCGCGCGGCTAGGGGACGTCGCATGGGTGCGATGCCTTCATGCTGCAGGAGAGGGTACCCCTGATTTAGGGTACCGACAATATTGAATAATTAGCAATTCGTGGCTAATAAATGACGCGACCTACGAATACTACTAAAATGTATCGTTTTTTATATTAAACCAGTATTAAATATACATTTAAGTGGGCATAATCATAATAACAGGTATTTGCGAACGTGTAATTAAAATTATAAATTTGGTTTGATTGAACTGTTATTTTAAATAACCAACACTAAATAAGTAATTAATTATTTAACATGAATGATGTGGCGAAACAATTTTATTAAAGCGCGTGAATAACGACTCGTGTGAATGACGACACGCATGGACAACATGTGAATTAGCACGAGCAAAACAGCACGCGCGACGTGCACCACAGCACACAAGTAATGTGCGGGCTGGGCACGCGCGCGTGCACGAACATGCAAATGGACGACGACTACGCGAACGACATGCGCGGAACGGCGCGTGAACGATGCGCGACGACACGTGACTTGAGCGCAAGACAGACATGCTGCGCGTAGCGTCGAATCGCACGACAACGAGGGTGTCGCGGCCGCGGCTGTGCGACAGGCAACGAGACGAGGAGCTTCGCGCAGGGGTAGACGCTTACGGGTAGATTGTCTACAGGGTAGACAATGACAAGGTGCTTACCTCGGATGACGACGAACGTCAAGGCGAGAAGGCGAGGCACGAACGCATCACATGGCGAGCTTCGGGCGAGGACGCGGATGTTGGGGACGAGCTCCGAAGGGGTCGGCGCAGCGAACAATGGATCTTCGAAGCAGGAGTAATGGCGCAACGAGGATGCCTCAGCATGGCACGTCGATGACGAACGCACGTGGCGAGCGCGAGATTGACGACGCTCCGGCACGGGAGGGCGCGACGGCTCGAGCAGTGGACATGCGGTGCAGCGACTACAGTTATGCGGGGAGGCGAGCATGAGAGGGTGCTGGGCTAGCCATGCAAGAATGAGAGAGAGAGAGGATCGCAAGGTGAGGGGAACGTGGGGGTTCAAATGGTGCATCGTGACCATGCATGCATAGAGGCTTGCGAGAGAATTACAGACTCTAACCACCATGGCATGCACATGCAGCAGAGGATGGGGAGGGGAAATAGGTGGGTTGACTGGTTTCTCTGCTCGATCTCCTGCATGCACCGCACGCACGACAAGGCGGTTGCCGATCAGGGTCGCGAGGGGATGGCAGGGGCACGGCTGGAGCGGGCATGGCAGCGAGCGAGAGCTGGGCTGCTGAGAGGCTAGGCTGAAAAGGGGAAGGGGGAGAAAAAAGAAAAAAAGGTTTTCATTTTATATTTTTCCTTTTCTTTCTATTTAATTTCAAACTCGAGCACAACTCACAAATCAAAAAGACTGCACATCAAGTTCATTCATCAAATAAAAAATAGATATGCTTCGGCATGAGATGCAACAATCAAAACTCCTCTAGGGTTTTATTTTACTAGGCTCACACCTATATATATATAACAAAATAATTTCCCACCATTAAAAAATAGAAAAGAAGGGAAGAAAGAGGGTAACACCTGAATTTGGTGGATATTAGAAAGGAAATTTTATACCCCAAATTCAGGGTGTTACAACAGTTGATTGAACTGAGGAAGATGGCAAGGAGGATTTCAAGGTACTAGAGCAAGTGAGAGGTCAAAGGGATTGAGGTACTTAAAGGCAAGGTGAAGAAGAGGTTCTTGCAAGATGTCAAGGTTGATCAAGATGAGAAGAGACATGGTGCATTGAAGACCATGAAATAAGGACATGACTTAAAGCCATCGAGGTAATTCATATGGTTTTATGGTTTAATTCACAAGGCAAGATCCTAGCTCAAGTGGAGTCATGGTTACATGAAGCGTTCTGATCCTTTGGGACTCAAATGTGATACAATTACTAGTCCCAGGAGGCTAGTAAACATATTCATTTCTTCAAATAGTACATAGTCTCGATTAATAGTTATTACAATACCAAAATACAAGCTCTAGCGAGCCTGGAAACATAGCATAGTGGAAGATCATCTAGCCCAAGCCACATGTAGACTGGGTGCAGACACAACCCCCTTCTAGTCAAACATAGCAGAAAAGAAGTCTTTAGCTCCTAAAAAACATAGATAAATCTAGGTGAATACACTAGGTATTCCGCAAGCCCATCCCGCCCGTAAAAAGAGAGAGAGACCTATGTGATATATGCTTGGTATGGTGGAGTTAGAGTCACTTATTTCTTTTTTAGAGAAGGGCGATACTTGATGTTGTACCCAAAAGAGAGGAGTAGCACATTTTCACACTCAGCCACCACTGAGCTTCCCGCTCCCGTGGCATTGCTTTTATTTCCAAAAACACCCACACACTTGCCCTTTTTACGAAGATCAAAAACACTAATTGCTATACCACACCAGACTCGTCCATACCAGTGGACACGGACTATTCGAATAGGTTTTAAACTCTACGCAGAGGTGTACACTTTACCCACTAGTCCGGCTATGCGGTCACATGGCCAATGAGACCCGAATCCGAAACTCTTTCCTTCCTTGCACGTCCTTACCTTAACGATTATACCGAAATGAGTCAGACCACCACCATGCCCAAACCAGACAAAACATTCCCCTTCCTTATCTTCTCGGTGCTCCGCAACCATCATAACCCTAGGGTTTGGACCGTACAAGTTCAGATTGAGTGCGTACAAGTTCAGATTGAGTGACTGCCCATACAGTCTCGAGTGGTTGTACTTGTCATGAGTACAGGTAGTGAAGGATGACAAACTGGTCCTTATATGAGGGGACGATCCTTCATGCTCACACCTAACCCGGCTGAGCCAACACCTTAGACCCTCCCCTAAATTAGGGAGTCCCTGATCATCCCACTCAGTTGGTGATAAGGGTGAATACCCTTCATCATACACTTCTTTGAAAACATTTCTCTTTTTAGAAAAACCACCATTGCCTCGACCCACATTTTCGTACCCAAAGATATTCTTTAATGCAGGCTATCACTCGATTCACATTGCATAGAATCCAACCCATATCCCGGCTTTGGCAGTGGTAGAAAGAGTAGGTAATTTATGCATCAAGGAAAGAATGGACTTGCCTTCGTCAAAGTTCTCTTGGCACGAAAGATCTATTTCCGGGAGGTCGGGTTCCTGCCCTTCTTCCGGAGCTACGATTTCCGGAGGGTCGGATCCCTCTTCGCCTTGCAAAAATAGGCAATAAACAATACATCAAACATGGTTGGTTAATAGAGTGTGTCAAGTTATAGGTGTTATTAATTTATGACTTAGAGAATATTTGGACTATTTTTGGTGCATAAAATATCAACATGAGTATTTATTTATATATGAAAATGGGAAAAAGGGAGAAAAGAAAAAGGAAAAACAATTCCTGGTAAGCGGACCGGGGGGATTCTCAGCCCAGTCGAGCGTGCGGGCGCGCGCGCGCCGGCCCATGAGCGAGGGAATGGCGTGGGCGGGCGTGGGGATGATGCCATGGGCTCGGGTCCACGTGCCAGTGAGGGGGAGGGGGAAACAACATTAGGGGGTGGAAACGGGGTCCATCCGAGAGGGAGAACCGGTCACCGGAGCTCAACGATGGTTCTCCACCGGTGACCAAGTTCTGGGTGGTCGGGGAGGTGGCCTAGCTTGGGCAAGGGTAGGGGATCATGGTGGTGGGGTCAATTTGGCCGGTGGGGGCTTGGGTTGGCCAGTCTACGGTGAGGTGGCGGGCTCCCGCGGCGGCGAGGTCGCCGGTGAGGCTTACAGGGCAGAATAGGTGAGGGAGGAGAGCACGTTGTGTTCGTGGAGAGGTGGTGAAGTTCGTGCACTCCATTAATTTGACTCTAAGCCACCGGAGAGGGAAGGGGGATGCTCACTGGAGAGAAGGGAGGCGACGACGCTGAGCTCGATTGAGTCCAGGGGAGGGGAGAGGGAGTGGCCGAGGCCGGTGCGGGGAGAGGTGGGGCTCGGGCGGTCCCTTTTATAGGTGCCTGGGGCAGGAAGCGGCCAAAAGCCAGCTCGCACCGGCGAGGGGCATAGCGGCGGCGATGATGGCGCACAACACCGGGGATGAGACTGCTCGGGGCAGGCTGCGTGTGAGGTTGCTCGCACAGTGCACAGGGAGGGCGAAGCGGTGCCCAACTCCACTGGAGCGGGAGTAATGGCGGTGAGAGAGAGAGAGGGTGGCGGTCGGCGGGGTTCGCGCTGGTGAAGTCACGGGCGGGGACGAAAGGGCTAACGGGCGGGGCCCGTCTGCCAGAGGGAGAGCGGCGCGAGAGAGCGGGGCGGTTGCGGCTGACGGGTGGGGCCGGTCGGTCAGCGAGAGAGGGGGAGAGCGTGGTGCGAGCACGGGCGGGAGGGCGGATGGGCCGCGTGGGCCGCGAGGAGAGGGAGGGGAACGCGGGCACGCGGGGGGGGGGGGGGGGGGGGGGGGGGGAGAGAGAGGGGGGAGAGCTTGAGCCGGATCCGGCCCAGCCGAGAGGGGGAGAGGGATTTTTCCTTTTTCCTTTCCTTTTCTCTTTTCTTTTCCTTAATCCCTTTTCTCCTTTAAACAAATATTCATCTATATTTCTTAAGTGCTAAAATGAAATACTCTATGTGAAGTGTTACTAGCAATCATGGTGTATGCATATGATGAATAAAACGCATCATGAGATGAGGTCTTAGGAGAAAATAATGAGGGGGGGGGTAGGAGTTTAGGGTTTCTAACCTTGGGATCAAAACTAGGATGTAACATTACAAGAATGAGTAGAATTATCAAAGTCAGAGTCTAGAGGGCCCAAAGAGGCAAGTGCTCTTTGATTTAGAGTTTGGGTCACTCCTATTTTGGAAATATTCTTAGAGACCATTGGAAGATGTTGGAACTCAAGAAATGGCTAGAGTGATCAAGTTATGTAACTTGAGGTTTTGGAGTCCAACATCGAGCTCAAACATGCCAAATAAAGCGACATGATGGAAAAGGTTAAGTATGAAAGGATTGATTATTTGAATATATTGCATACACCTATTACAACATCATTGGCACTTTTGTTTGCACTCTAACTTAGTTTTTAGTGAAAGTGCCACTTCGGTCCTTGTTTGAAATGAAACAAGAAAGCTGAGGAGAAAAGGTGATAGAGGTGAGTTTTTGTGACTTAGTCAATTGGATTATACTCTAATTATGTTTATCTAAGTCATATGAAGGTTCTCAACAAAGTCTAAGTTGATTGGTAGAAAAACCAAAGAAAAATGACATAGAATCTGCAGTATGGGAACACTGGACCCTCTACAGGACTCGATCCAGTGGCGCACCAGACCGTCATTAGTCGACTGTTTGGTTTCGGAATTTTGGTTAAAAATATCCTAATCGTCTATAGTAACTGGCGGTCAATAGTTAGCTAATGGCTAGCTAACGTGGCACCCGATCCGGTGACAGCCAGAAGAAGAAAGTCCCAGTCAAGATCTCGAAGGAGCCACTATAGGACTCAGCCCGTTAGCGCATCGGACCGGTCCGGTGCCCCCATGATCAATGCGATTTCCTGATTGATTTGCAACGTCTACAAGGGGCTTGAGGCTATAAATAAATCCCCTCCTCGACCCCAAAGAGTACAAGTAGCAAACAAGTGTAGAACAAGTGCATACCCATTATCTATCCCTCTCTTATGTAATTCTCTATAGATAAGCGTTGGCGTGTTTCCAAGCCAAAAGAGAGAGGCGTGATGCTGCTGCAAAGAGCTAGAGTGATCTTGAGCAAAGTGTGTGCATTGTGTTCATCTACCGAATAGCAACTAGAGGAAGGAGCTGAAATAGACTCCAAGCTAGGTGGATAACTCAAACGTGCATGTAGGCAAGCATTTCAGGCATGGTCGAACCACAGGAAAAATCATCGTGTTTCTTGTCTCCTGTTTTACTTTTCATTTGCACTTCTGTTCTTATCTTTGGTATAATGTTTTATGAACTATAGGTTCTCTTTTGGACAAGGCCTCTATTCCGTTATGATTTACTCTACTTGACTTGATTCCGCTGCATATGGCCCTTTGAGTAGAGTGGCGACATCTAGGTCCTTAGTACCACCAAAGGGTACTTACGACGACTTCCATAACTAACTGGAACCGAATTGGTTCAATGCACCACCGGATCGTCCTCTACATCAGCTAGCCGTTGTGATACACCCAGCCCAGGTGGGGTTGGCCGAGGCCCAACAAATTAGGGTTGCCCGGAGCCCAACAGTTCATTAAGCACACCCAACTCAGGGAAAGGTCCAATCGCCCCAAAAGACTAGTCCAATGGGGGAAGGATGGCTCTCCCTTTTAAAGTGGCTTCCTCCTCCCAAGTTAAGCGAGGTGGGATAATTCTGAGGCTCACACGGTCACCGCCGGCTACAATTGGGCCAACTGGGCCAATTGCGTCTTTGCCAACGGGTAATAGTGGAGGATGTCCTCATCACGTTGGCTGCCCGTTGAAGCCCAAGGTAGCCATTACCCATGAGGTCTGGTGGTGGTGCACCACCGGACCATGAACAGTGAAGGTCTAGTGAATTTTTAATGAAATTCTTGAGTGCAGCTTCTTCCATGTATCAAGGTCCGATGCATCAGACCTAGGGTCTGATGCGCCAGGCCCCGAAGCCTGCTGGAGGGCTCCCTAGACACATGGTCCGGCACACCACTGGACCGGTTCAGTGAGCCCAAAACAGCCCAGACTTAGCTCTTTTGAGCTAATCTTCTCCATTTCAACTTGGGTGAACGTGGGAGCTTCCCTATGACTTAAAGAAACATTGTTAGAGTATAACCAATTGAACTAAGTCATGGAAACTCGCATCTTTATTGTGTTTTCACTAGAATTCCTGTTTTGGATTAAATTAAGTCCAAAAGACACTTTTCTCAAGAAAGGGAGTTAGAAAGCAAACCAAAGTGCTAGAAGCATTCTAATAGGTGTGCGCAACATATTCACTTGTTAAAACCTCATTGTTTTACCCATTTTCATAAAGTTGCACATTCCTGCCTTGTTTGAGCAGATCTGAACTTCGCTTTACTCAATTTGCCTTGAATTGAACCTATACTCATAGACTTAGCAAAAAGGGAGACCAATATGTTGTGTTGGACATTAATAACTAAAACATTATGGAAATGACTTATTTGCTCATTTCCCTTTTAGTAAGTCAAAGCGAGTGTAGAGGGCTTGTGCACATTTGTGTTCTCCTCTTAAGGGAAATGATTTAAGTGTATGATATCGAAGGAAAGCTCCAACCACTTGACTTTGATAAGTTCAGCTGTTAGGTATGCATTGTTATGGGCGTAGACCCTAGAGACTTGGTTAATCATCAAATGAGAGTCACATTTGACTAAAAGCTGGGAGACCCTGATCATGATGGAGTCTTGCGGCCCCACAATGAGTACCTCATATTTAGCCATGTTATTTGTGGTAAAAAAGTAAAGGCGACTGCGAACACAAGGTTCACTTGTCCCTTTTGGTTCGGGTTGATGATGAGTGATTGTCAACGGGTAGCGTCTCGGGTTGAGTCGTGGACTAACCGACGCGTGAGATTATGTATGTGCAATCATGTCGGTCGGCTTGTGGTGTGCAGGTGTAGAACATAGGACCGGTGGTCGACGACGAAGGTTTTGCGGGCTCGTGCTGATGGATCGGAAGCGGGGAAGGACGAGTGATGGGTCTTGGCTAATGGACCAAAGTCGTCAGGTGACTAGCCATGGTGGATGACACCTGGGACATGCACTCATGTGAGGATGTGGTGGAGTGGGCCGTGTTGCCGGCACGGTCGAGGACTGGCGGGACACATGTCCAGGACGTAGGGGACTAGCATGCGGTGCGATACTCATGGTGGTTTGGTGGTTGAGCCTCAAAACATCATGCGCTACAGATGTCGAGTTTTGCTGAGTTTGGGCCTCAAAACTCGGTGGCGGTGGTTCTAGAGGGAACTGGTGGTGGCACATGGTGTCACAGCAAAGGGCGCGTCAAGGAGAAGCAACTTCGTGTGGAGCGCATGACCACCGGATCGAAAATCTTGGAGTTGGTCTATTTTACCCCTGGAGGAGTGGATAGACTCTATGTAAATAGGGGTAGTTTAGGAAATAGAAATAACCCTCTATTAATAGAGGGGAGGGCTGGTTAGTTCAGCATCTCTTGGCTACCATTTAATTAGGCTTCTTGTTTAGAACTCCTAGTTTTCTCATTAGGTAGTCACCAGTTGAGCTAAGGGATCCACTATGATTTTGTAATCATCGACTGTTTTTTATCTGCAAGTTTAATCATAGGAAGGATCGCCGGTACGGCCCACAACATTTGGCTTCAATGTTAGTTTGTACTGTTGCTGAAATTTCTAAAGCTTCTTTTGCTCTTGTGTTCTTCCATCCCATCTTTTGTGATCTTGTGAAGAATCTTCAAGTTCTTGTGGTTGGATCTGGTTTGGAGTTGTTTGGTGGTGAGTAGAACTTCTCGGATCGCTGCGTATGCCCTCTTGGTGCAGTTCTTGGTCGTGATTCGAGAAGAACATAGATTGAACTCATTTTGAGAAAACCACAACAAAACCCAATCAAAATGGGATTTTCGATTTGCGCTTTGTTTTCTATGTTGCTAGAGTTGATACTTCATCAGTAGACATAATTCCCTCTGTGCATACTATCTGCAAAATTCGAGGAGTCCCTGTTAAGTTTTGACTGCATGGCACTGCCGCTCTCAAGCCCAACACTATCATACTCGGATTTTTTATTCTTTTATGTACAAACTACACGGTTCACCGTTTCTTCCTTGTATCTTATTGTCTGGAAAAATTGAGAGCATTTTAGGGAAAATTTGTAATTCGACACTGCCGCACCAACGAGCAAAACTGTCGCTCGGTGCTTTCTTCAGACTTTGACCCAGAATTTTTACTGGACCTTAACTAGGTTCTTTGGAGAGTCTTGTGAATGTTTGGGTTCAAACCAAGTATTTTTGTCCTAGTTGATCTCCTAGTCTCCTCTAGGACTTGGTAGGAGGTGTACATCGATCTGTGGTTGATCTGTTGTTTTGTGGAGTGTTTTTGCTGTCCCTGGAGGTTTGATTGGGTTAGGGAATCAAGTCATATTGTTCTTGTAGGCCTAGAATTTGTAGTGGCTCCCATTCATCCCCCCTTTGGTCACCTCACCAGTCCTTCAATTGGTATCAGAGCCAGTTATGGATTTATCTTCCCTAATCAGTTTGAAATCCACGAAGTCGACATGGAACGTGGTGTTGGCAAGCCACCGATCTTCGATGGGACCAATTATCCATATTCAAAGATTCACATGTATGTGTTTCTCCAAAGTATTGGATATCGAGTTTGGAGATTTGAGAGCACCTAGAGGGGGTGAATAGGTGATCCTGTAAAATCAAACACTCAATTGCCACAAACTTGGTTATGAAGATATTAGTGCGAGTTAATCAAGTCTATGAGGCGAGCTCTTGCAAACATAGACAATCAAGGAAAGAGCAATCACAAGAGACACGCGATTTTATCCCGTGGTTCGGCCAAGTAACACTTGCCTACTTCCATGTTGTGGTGTCCCAATGGACGAGGGTTGCACTCAACCCCTCTCAAGTGATCCAATGATCAACTTGAATACCACGGTTTTCTTCCTTATAGTTTTCTTCCCGTTTGCGAGGAATCTCCACAAGTTGGAGCCTTTCGCCCTTACAAGATTGATCACAAAGAACGCACAAGAGTAAGGTCGGGAAGAGCAACACACACAAGACTCAAAAACACAGCACACCCACGCACACAAGTGAAGACTTGAGCTCAAATGACAACACAGGGAGTTCTCGACTCGAATGGAGCTCAAATCTCTAACACAACAAAGTGAATGCGCGGGAGCAGAGTCTGGATGCCTTAGAATACTTAGTGAATGCTTGAGTTTCTCCTCCATGCGCCTAGGGGTCCCTTTTATAGCCCCAAGGCAGCTAGGAGTCGTTGAAGATAATCTTGGAAGGCTAATCTTGCCTTCTGTCGTGTGGTGCACCGGACAGTCCGGTGCACCACCGGACAGTCACTGTATTTGTTCGATGCGCGATTGCCTTCCAAAAAAGGCACAGTCGACCGTTGCAGCTTCGGGCCCGATGGCGCACCGGACACTGTCCAGTGCCCCCTGCCAACCGTTGGTGCGGGCCACGCGTCGCCCGCGGATTGCACGGCTGACCATTACGCTGGCGACCGTTGGCTCACCAGACAGTCCTGTGAATTATAGCCGTATGCCGCTGATCTTTTCCCGAGAGTGGTCTTTTCATCGGAGACCAGCCTGGCGCACCGGACATTGTCCGGTGCACCACCGGACAGTCCGATGTGCCAGACTGAGCCGAGTTTTGGCTGCACCGAGCCAAGTCTTTTTGGTTTCTTTTCTTCTTTTCTCACTGTTTCTAGCACTTAGATAACTTCATTAGTAATCAAAAACAAATGTACTAAGTCTAGAAACATACCTCATGCCTTGATTTGCACCTTTTCAATCTTTGGCACGTTAGGACTTTAAGAATATGTGTTGGGCACTTAATCACCAAAACATTATAGAAATGGCCCAAAGGCACATTTTCCTTTCAATCTCCCCCTTTTTGGTGATTTATGCCAACACAACCAAAATCAACCAAAAGAAGTGCAACATCAATGCAATTGAGGACCAAATTGTTTTTGACTATCATTTGGCATATTTGGATCGCTCTTTGCCACCACTTGGTTTGTTTTTTTTGCAAATCAAATTCATTTTCCTATCTCTAAGTCAAACTCACTTGTTTGGGCATAAAGAGAGATAATCCAAGAGTGAAATTGATCAAGTGCCAAAAACTCCCCCTTTTCCCATAATCATAAATTCTCCCCTACAAGAGACCAAATTTTGCAATAAGAGTATTTTGGACAAATCAAAAGTTCTAACTCTATTGTTTTCAAAATTCACAAGTGGTAGCTGATCCATTTGCTTTGGCCTTAATTTCTCCCCCTTTGGCATTAAGCACCAAAACGGGATCATTCTTGGCCCTTTTAACCCCATTGCCTCACCAAAAATGTCAATTAAGAGCAAAATGGCAATGAGAGCATAAGTATGAACTTGGAGGTGAGTACACAAATACTGGAGTGCAGTGGAAGTCTTTGCATGGTCCAAGTTCACCTTTCCCTTTCAATTCACCTTTGAGACTACATCAAGTATACTCAAATACAAAGGTTAGTCTCAAAGGGTCAAGTTGTAGCACATCTCCCCCTAAATATGTGCATAATTCACACGTGGACTTGTGAGGTCTGGGGACCCCTTGCACAACTTGAGCACCATAAATAAGCAACAAATCACATAAATGCATAAAGTAACATGATCAAAGGCATAGAACACATGTATGCTATAGATCAATCCAAGTTACGTGAATCTAAGTCATTTAGCTCACTACGCAACCTGCAAAAAGTTTTCTCATCGAACGGCTTGGTAAAGATATCGGCTAGCTGGTTCTCGGTGCTAACATGGTACACCTCGATATCTCCCTTTTGCTGGTGGTCTCTCAGGAAGTGATGCCGGATGTCTATGTGCTTAGTGCGGCTGTGTTGAACAGGATTATCTGCCATGCAGATTGCACTCTCATTGTCACATAGGAGTGGGAGTTTGCTCAGATTGTAGCCAAAGTCCCTGAGGGTTTGCCTCATCTAAAGTAGTTGCGCGCAACACTGTCCTGCGGCAACATACTCGGCCTCAGCGTTGGATAGGGCAACGAATGTCTGTTTCTTGGAACTCCAAGACACCAGGGACCTTCCTAGGAATTGGCACGTCCCTGATGTACTCTTCCTATCAACCTTGCATCCAACATAGTCGAAGTCTAAATATCCAATCAAGTCAAAGGTATACCCCTTTGGATACCAGATCCCGAAGCAAGGCGTAGTAACTAAATATCTAAGAATTCACTTAACGGCCACAAGGTGACATTCCCTGGGGTCGGATTGATATCTAGCACACATGCATACACTTAGCATAATGTCCGGTCTACTAGCACATAAATAAAGCAATGACCCTATCATAGACTGGTATGCCTTTTGATCAACGGACTTACCTCCTTTGTTGAGGTCGACATGCCCATCGGTTCCCATCGGTGTCTTCGTGGGCTTGGCGTCCTTCATCCCAAACCGCTTGAGAAGGTCTTGAGTGTACTTCGTTTGGGAGAGGAAGGTGCCGTCCTTGAGTTGCTTCACTTTGAACCCAAGGAAGTAGTTCAACTCGCCCATCATTGACATCTCAAACTTTTGAGTCATCACCCTGCTAAACTCCTCACAAGACTTTTGGTTAATAGAACCAAATATTGTGTCATCGACATAAATTTGACACACAAAAAGATAACCATCACAAGTCTTAGTGAAAAGAGTGGGATCGGCTTTCCCAACCTTGAAAGTATTAGCAATTAATAAATCTCTAAGGCATTCATACCATGCTCTTGGGGCTTGCTTAAGTCCATAGAGCGCCTTAGAGAGCTTAAACACATGGTCGGGGTATCTGTCATCCTCAAAGCCAGGGGGTTGTTCCACGTACACCTCCTCCTTGATTGGCCCGTTGAGGAAAGCGCTCTTCACATCCATTTGAAACAACCTGAAAGAGTGGTGAGCGGCATAGGCTAATAATATTCGAATAGACTCTAGCCTAGCCACTAGAGCAAAAGTCTCCTCGAAATCCAAACCTGTGACTTGGGCATAACCTTTTGCCACAAGTCGAGCCTTGTTTCTTGTCACCACTCCGTGTTCGTCTTGCTTGTTGCAGAACACCCACTTGGTTCCCACAACATTTTGCTTTGGACGTGGCACCAGGCTCCAGACTTTGTTCCTCTTGAAGTTGTTGAGCTCTTCCTGCATGGCCAACACCCAGCCCGGATCCTGCAAGGCCTCTTCTACCCTAAAAGGCTCAATAGTAGAGACAAACGAGTAATGCTCACAAACATTAGCTAAACGTGAGCGAGTTGTTACTCCCTTGCTTATGTCACTGATAATCTGATCGACGGGGTGATTTCTTTGAATCGTCGCTCGGACTTGAGTTGGAGGGGCCAGTGGTGCTTCTTCCTCCATAACTTGTTCTTCTTGTGCTCCCCCTTGATCACACACTTCTTGAGGAACCTGTCCATCATCTTGAGTTGAGGGATGCACCATTGTAGAGGAAGATGGTTGATCTTGTTCCTGTTGTTCCTATGGTCGCACCTCTCCTATCGCCATCGTGCGCATTGCGACCGTTGGAACATCATCTTCATCTATGTCATCAAGATCAACTTGCTCTCTTGGAGAGCCATTAGTCTTATCAAATACAACATCGCTAGAGACTTCAACCAAACCCGATGATTTGTTAAAGGCCCTATACGCCTTTGTATTTGAGTCATACCCTAGTAAAAACCCTTCTACAGCTTTGGGAGCAAATTTAGAATGTCTACCTTTCTTCACCAAAATGTAGCATTTGCTCCCAAATACACGAAAGTAAGAGACATTGGGTTTGTTACCGGTAAGGAGTTCGTAGGAGGTCTTCTTGAGGAGGCGATGTAGATATAGCCGGTTTATGGCATGGCAGGCTGTGTTCACAGCTTCCGACCAAAACCGCTCAGGCGTCTTGAACTCTCCAAGCATCGTTCTCGCCATGTCGATAAGCGTCCTGTTCTTCCTATCTACCACACCGTTTTGCTGTGGTGTGTAGGGAGCGAAGAACTCGTGCTTGATGCCTTCTTCTTCAAGATACTCCTCCACTTGCTTATTCTTGAACTCGGACCCGTTGTCGCTTCTTATCTTTTTCACCTTGAGCTCAAATTTGTTTTGAGCCCTCTTTAGAAAGCGCTTTAGGGTCCCTTGGGTTTCTGATTTATCCTGCAAAAAGAACACCCAAGTGAAGTGAGAAAATCATCAACAATTACAAGACCATACTTACTTCCCCCGATGCCAAGGTAGGCAACGGGTCCGAAGAGGTCCATGTGAAGAAGCTCCTGCGGTCTTGATGTTGTCATCACATTCTTGTTGTTATGAGTGCTTCCCACCTGTTTCCCTGCCTGACATGCTGCACAAGGCCTATCTTTCTCGAAGCAAACATTGGTTAGTCCTAACACATGTTCTCCCTTTAGAAGTTTATGAAGGTTCTTCATC
Source organism: Zea mays (assembly GCF_902167145.1). Taxonomy (NCBI): domain Eukaryota; kingdom Viridiplantae; phylum Streptophyta; class Magnoliopsida; order Poales; family Poaceae; genus Zea; species Zea mays. The sequence goes on along the minus strand of NC_050105.1, from coordinate 127,202,853 downwards.
CCAACATGTGCTAGACGGTGATGCCACAGCCAGCCCATACTAGTCTTAGCTATTAAGCATGCTTCTAGATCAGCCTCCTCTTTCGAAAAATCAACTAAGTAGAGTTTGCTGTCTAATACACCCTTAAACGCTAATGAACCATCACTCCTTCTAAAGACAGATACATCAACATTTGTAAACAAACAATTGTAGCCCATGTGGCACAATTGACTTACAGACAGGAGGTTGTACCCGAGCGATTCAACTAAGAACACATTGGAGATAGAATGCTTGGATGTAATGGCTATCTTCCCCAATCCTTTAACCTTGCCTTGGTTCCCATCTCCAAAGATGATCGAATCCTGGGAATCCTTGTTCTTGACGTAGGAGGTGAACATCTTCTTATCCCCCGTCATTTGGTTTGTGCATCCGCTGTCGATAATCCAGCTTGAGCCCCCGGATGCATAAACCTGCAAGGCAATTTACGCTTGGGTTTAGGTACCCAACTCTTGTTGGGTCCTATAAGGTTAGTCACAATAGCCTTTGGAACCCAAATACAAGTCTTGTCTCCCTTGCATTTGGATCCCAACTTTCTAGCAACTACTTTTTCATTCTTACATAAAAGCGCAAATGAAGTATTGCAAGCATGGTAAATGGTAGAAGATTCATTGCACATTCTCCTAGGCACATGAGGCACAACATTACTTCTCCTAGGCCTACTTCTACCATGCACAAAAGTAGAGCTAGAGGCAAACATAGCATGTGAATCAAAAGCATCATGATCATAACTCCTATTATAATTGGAATGACTAGCAACTTTCCTATTATAAATGAAAGCATGATTCTTTTGAGTACTACTGGCCATAGGAGCCTTCCCTTTCTCCTTATTGGGAATGGGAGCCCTTTGGCTTGTTATGTTCTTGGTTTCCTTTCGAAAACCAAGCCCATCCTTAATTGAGGGATGTCTACCAACAGTGTAGGCATCCCTAGCAAATTTTAACTTATCAAAATCAAATTTGCAAGTATTAAGTTGAGCATTAAGACTTGCCACCTCATCATTTAGTTTAGCAATAGAAATACGATGTTCATCACAAGAACTAACATCAAAGTCCTTGCATCTATTGCAGATAACAACATGCTCTACACATGAACTAGATTTATTAACTCCCTCTAGCTTAGTAGTTAATTCATCATTTAAACTCATTAAACTAGACATAGTTTCATGACAAGCAGATAATTCAGAGGATAACATTTCATTTCTCTTAATTTTTAGAGCAAGAGATTTTTGAACACTAACAAATTTATCATGTTCTTCATACAAAATATCCTCTTGCTTTTCTAAAAGTTTATCCTTTTCATTTAGATCAACAATTAATTCATTATTTTTTTCTATCTTAGCTCTATCTAAACCTTTAAATAAAATAGAGTAATCTACTTCATCATCAGAAGATTCCTCATCACTAGAAGAACAATACTTAGGTGTATCTCGAATACTTACTTTCTTCTCCTTGGCCATGAGACATGTATGGCGTTCGTTGGGGAAGAGTGAAGACTTGTCGAAGGCTGAGGCGGCCAGTCCCTCATTGTCGGAGTCGGATGAAGAGCAGTCAGAGTCCCACTCCTTTCCAAGGTGCGCCTCGCCCTTCGCCTTCTTGTAGTTCTTTTTCTTCTCCTTCTTGCTGTGTCTTTCTTGTGCTTGGTCATTCTCATTATCAGGACATTGAGCAATAAAGTGACCAGTCTTACAGCATTTGAAGCAGGAGCGCTTTCCCCTTGTTTTGTTCTTGTTGGGGTACTCCTTGCGTCCTTTAAGTGCGGTCTTGAAGCGCTTGATATAAGCGCCATCTCATCCTCATTGAGGCCAGCAGCCTCCACTTGTGCCACCTTGCTTGGAAGCGCCTCCCTGCTACTAGTTTCCTTAAGAGCAACAGGTTGAGGCTCGTAGACGGATAGTGGACCGTTTAGAGCATCATCCACATATCGAGCCTCCTTCACCATCATACGTCCGCTTACAAAATTTCCAAGGATCTCCTCGGGCGTCATCTTTGTGTACCTGGGTTTTTCACGAATGAGATTCACAAGATGGGGGTCAATTACAGTAAATGACCTTAGCATGAGTCGGACGACATCATGATCCATCCATCTTGTGCTTCCGTAGCTTCGGATCTTGTTGACCAGGGTCTTAAGCCTGTTGTAAGTCTGAGTTGGCTCCTCTCCCCTGATCATGGCAAATCTCCCCAGCTCGCCTTCCACCAGTTCCATCTTGGTGATCATGGTGGCATCATTTCCCTCATGTGAGATCTTGAGGGTGTCCCAGATTTGCTTGGCATTGTCCAAGCCGCTAACCTTGTTGTATTCATCCCTGCACAAAGATGCTAGCAAAACAGTGGTAGCTTGTGCATTCTTATGAATTTGTTCATTTATCATCATAGGATTATCCGTACTATCGAAATGCATTACATTCTCCACGATTTCCCAAATGCTAGGATGGAGAGAAAATAGATGACTACACATTTTATGACTCCAAAATGAGTAATCCTCTCCATCAAAGTGTGGGGGTTTTCCAAGAGGAATAGAAAGTAAATGGGCATTTGAATTGTACGAAATACGAGAATAATCAAAGGAATAGTTTGATTAACCGTCTTTTTCTTTGATGAAGAATCGTCGTCGTTGTCTCTTGGTGAAGAAGAAGATGCATCGCTGTCGTAGTAGATGATCTTCTTGATGCGCCTCTTCTTCCCGTCCTTCTTCTTGTGACTTGAGCCAGAGTCAGCGGGCTTGTCATCTCTTGGCTCGTTGAAGATGGACTCCTTCTCCTTGTCGTTGACCACCATCCCCTTTCCCTTAGGATCCATCTCTTCGGGCGATTAGTCCCTTACGTGAAGAGTACGACTCTGATACCAATTGAGAGCACCTAGAGGGGGGGGGGGTAAATAGGTGATCCTATAAAATCAAACACTCAATTGCCACAAACTTGATTATGAAGATATTAGTGCGAGTTAATCAAGTCTATGAGGCGAGCTCTTGCGAACACAGACAATCAAGGAGAGAGCAATCACAAGAGACACGCGATTTTATCCTGTGGTTCGGCCAAGTAACACTTGCCTACTTCCACGTTGTGGCATCCCAATGGACGAGGGTTGCACTCAACCCCTCTCAAGTGATCCAATGATCAACTTGAATACCACGGTTTTCTTCCTTATAGTTTTCTTCCCGTTTGCGAGGAATCTCCACAAGTTGGAGCCTCTCGCCCTTACAAGATTGATCACAAAGAACGCACAAGAGTAAGGTCGGGAAGAGCAACACACACAAGACTCAAAAACGCAGCACACCCACGCACACAAGTGAAGACTTGAGCTCAAATGACAGTACAGGGAGTTCTCGACTCGAATAGAGCTCAAATCTCTAACACAACAAAGAGAATGCGCGGGAGCAGAGTCTGGATGCCTTAGAATACTTAGTGAATGCTTGAGTTTCTCCTCCATGCGCCTAGGGATCCCTTTTATAGCCCCAAGGCAGCTAGGAGCCGTTGAAGACAATCTTGGAAGGCTAATCTTGCCTTCTGTCGTGTGGTGCACCGGACAATCACTGTAGCTGTCCGGTGCACGATTGCCTTCCAAAAAAGGCGCAGTCGACCGTTGCAGCTTCGGGCCCGATGGCGCACCGGACACTGTTCGGTGCACACCGGACAGTCCGGTGCCCCCTGCCGACCGTTGGTGTGGGCCACGCATCACCCGCAGATTGCGCGGCCGACCGTTGTGCTGGCGACCGTTGGCTCATGTCACACCCGATTTTGGAAGGCAAACCGAATGCGAACTATGTACGTGCCAGGATCAGAACTCACGTACACAGCGATTACATAAATGAACATCATTGCACAGTGCTCGAATAATAACATAAAAGAGTATTAACTTATTACATCACAGAGTCATAGACATTCACATAGTCATCAACTTAACCGGTAAATCAAAGTGCTAGCGAAACACAGTAAAGATAAGGCCTTCACAGGCAGCTGACTGGGGGTTGCCGCTAACCCACACCTAGAATTCGTCGTAGTCTTGGAACTCCTGGAAGTCTCCCTCCACGGCTTCACCTTCTCCTGAGCAGTGGTTACAATGCGGACAACCTGGTGTTTTGTGGTAAAGCAAGGATGAGTACACACCAACGTACTCAGCAAATGTCCCGTTTGGCTGTGGTGGACTAGCTTTATGTGGGGTTAAGCTCAAGCAGTTGCTTTTAGTTGGTCAGGTATTTATTATTAGTGGAAGCCAAGTTTTATCATATAACCAACCCGTGAATCATTTCCTCATCGAGGAACATCATTATTGTCATCGAACCAAAATAATAAATAGAACCATTGTATCTCAGATCATTTGTATCTCTAATCAAAGAGGATCCCAAGGCTGCTCTTAACCGTGAGCACGGCTGATATACCAGTTTCACTACCCTCTGCAGAGGTCGCACACTTTCCCCATGAGCCGTGATTCCCTCTCTAGCCCGGGCTTGCAAGACCCTTATTCACTCCCAAGGTGAATGGCCAGGGATTCACTACGAAGCCTTTACAAAGATTCCCTAGAGGTCATAGCTGCCCGTTAGGTTTCTCCAGTTTGATAAACACAGTACCTCTCCCCGCAGGAGGGTGACTAAAAAGCAAAACGAAAGAACCCCGGCACCCAGCCTTGGCAGAGCAAGCACTGTGCCTGGACCCCATTGACGGCACGACGGCGAAGCAACTACACTTCTAGTTCCTCTAATTAATTAGCTAAGGGCACCCCATTCCACCCTCATGGTTGCACTGTTATCCCGGGTGGTCTCTCAACGAACAGGTCCTTACGGAGAGGTACTCAGGAAACATCCTGAGCCCCCTAGAGTATCACAAGATCATCAACATCATCCGAATAACAGTATCATAAATAGTCACATCATGTTCATTGATTAAGTTAAGGCAATAGCAGAATGCTAACCATAACAGCCCATAAGGTCATCAAGGATAAAGTAAAATGTAAAGCTAGTCAATCCTTAGGTTTCAAGTAAGTAATGCGGGATAGTAAGTTATAAGTGAATAGGACATAATGGGTCAGAGGACACTTGCCTTCACCAAACTGCTGATCAGGGACTTCCTCTGCAACTTCCTCGGGAAACACAGACTGCCCGTTGTCTACGTAAAGTAATAATTCACACTATGCACTTGGGAAATAACAAACAAAAGCAATATACCAAACATATGCAGTAGAGGGATCACAAGTTCATAATAGAAAAGGATTGGCACACTGGTGTTCCTTAGGTCTAGGGTAGAGGACTATTCAAAGTGATTCATTATCCACTAATCAGGTTTAAGTCAGTGATGAGGTTAAATCATTACATGATTTTAAGTCTCTGAACCTGGGTGTTTAAGTCCATAAACTTAGGTGCTCTAACTTTTATTAAAGTCTACCATCTTCTATTTATCTCAAATAGGGCTCCAATAACCTTAATCCTTTCCTAATGATCAACTATTAATTGGGACATGGAAACAGCAGGGAAACATTGTTTAAATAGATAGACAAAAATACTATGAGCATTTTGCAATTTGAAGCACCTAATTTGGAGTTCATATGACAAAGTTATGAATTTTACAAGTTTAGGGGTTAAAAATATACCCTAAATACTTATTTTGAATTAAATAAAAGGTCCGAGGACCTAACTGAGAGAATTCAGGGACGGCGGGTTAAATTTCAGAAAACCGGGGGTCTCTTTAAGAAAATGCGCGGGCGAAGGGGTATCGGGCTCCTACGGCCGTCGGATCTCAGATCAACGCGCAGGATTAGATCCGCGGGCGGGCGCGCGAGCGCGCGGCGGCTGACAGGCGGGGCCAGGCGGGCAGCGCGGGGCGGCGGGCTGACAGGCGGGGCCCAAATAGCAGGAAGGCGGGGCGCGGGGGAAACGGCTCTGGGCCGTTGGATCTCAGGCGAACGGCTAGGGTTGGGCTCGGCCTAATTGAAACGGGGCCGCCCGATCTGGGATGGGCGGCGGGGATCGGGTGGCCGACCTTGGCCTCTCCTACGGCTAGCAGAGGCGGCGGCGCTCGTCCCCGCGGCGGAGAACTCGCCGGAGACGAGGGGCGCGGGGGCCCTACGGGTCTTTGGGGCGACCTGGACGGCCGGAGAGGTTGGGGAAGGCGCGGGGAGTCTTCTGGTGGGGGCTAGGTCGGGGCAGGGGCACCGAAGGGGGGGCAGTCTACGGCGAAGCGGCTCGGCGGCGGCGCAAAAGGGCTCCGGCGAGCAATTGAACGCGACAGGAGGCAATACAAAGGTCGGGAGGGGGCGGGAGAGGTTCCTTACCTCAAGGCGGACTCCGGGAACTCCTCGGTGGCGGCAATGGCGCGACGGCGGCCCGGGTCGACGGTGGCGGACCTCCGCGGCTGCACGGAGGACGGTGGGTGAGCGCGGGCAGAGGGAAATAGGGAGGGGGTAAGAGGAATTGGGGCGTGTCCCGGGTTGCGGACGCCGAGGCGAAGCTCACCGTGGCAGGGAGCACGGCGGAGCTCCAACGGCGACGGGGAAATGGGCTCGGGACGGCGGCGGTTAATGGCGGCGGTGCTCTGGCGTGTGCGCAGCGCGGGGGAGGTGAGAGAGGGCGAGCGGGGTTCTGGGCTCAAGTGGCCGGGGGCGGGGCGGTTGCGAGCTCCACGCGCGACGTGGGCGCGGAGACCGCGGCAACGCGCAGCTCGGGCGGCGGTTACGCGGAGACGGCGGAGCTGACAGCCGGGGCCCGCGGGCAGAGGGAGAGGGGAAAGCGGGCGCGGGCGCGGGGAAAACGGGCGCGCTGACGGGCGGGCCCGCCGGGGCAGAGAGAGGAGGGGGGAGAGGCGCGCGCGCGGGATTGGGCCGACTGGGCCGCAAGGCCGAGGAGGGGGCAGGGTTGGGCTTCTTTCCCTTTTTCTTTTATTCTGGTATTTGTTTTCCCTTTTCTTTTTATTTTCTCTATTTGATTCAAATCCAAATAAGCCACAAATTCAAATTAGACTCTCTAAGAATTATGCACCAAACAAAAGTGAAATCTAGGGTTCAACATGATGCAACAATTCATACTCCCTTGGAGTTTAACCTACTAACTTATAATTACAAATAAGAATAACCACTCTTCTCCTATAGGAATGAGAAAGAGGAGATTGGGGAAAGGTGAGAAAAGAGAAGTAACACCTGAATTTGTGAATATGAGCAAAGAAATTTTATACCCCCAAATTCAGGGTGTTACAGCTCACCGGACAGTCCGGTGCATCACCGGACAGTCCGGTGCATCACCGGACAGTCCGATGAATTATATCCGTATGCCGCTGATCTTTTCCCGAGAGCGGCCTTTTCACCGAAGACCAGCCTGGCGCAACGGACACTGTCCGGTGCACCACCGGACAGTCCGATGTGCCAGACTGAGCTGAGTTTTGGCTGCACCGAGCCAAGTCTTTTTGGTTTCTTTTCTTCTTCTTTTCTCACTGTTTCTAGAACTTAGATAACTTCATTAGTAATAAAAAAACAAATGTACTAAGTCTAGAAACATACCTCATGCCTTGATTTGCACTTTTTCAATCTTTGGCACGTTAGGACTTTAAGAATATGTGTTGGGCACTTAATCACCAAAACATTATAGAAATGGCCCAAAGGCACATTTCCCTTTCAAGATTTGCCTCGATGTTGCGTTCAATGATGCAAGTGAATGAAACACTCTAATTTATGTGGAGTTCCATGATTCGAACAATAAAGATGGCAACGCTTTGTTCCCATGCCTCTCGTTGAGTGAGTTTGAGAGAGTTCGACACTTAGCTATGACTCACGAGATCTGGTCCACCCTCGAGAAATTCCATGAGAGCAATAATCTTGTAAAGACCAGACTCTTTGAGATGTACTGGCAAGAATACGAGAATTTTGTGTAGTTGGCTGGAGAGACCATAGACACTAGGTTTTCTCGGTTCCAGTCGATCAATTGTCAACAAGATGCGTGCCAACAAAGTATAGGTTCCCTATGATAGTCATGAGAGAGCATTGAAGTTACTACATGCTCTAGATCGGAGGGTTTTGGAGGTGAAGGTCTCGGTGATCATCGAGTCAGCCAACTACGAGAATCTCACCATGGATGAGCTTTTTCGCAAGCTCAAGTCCATAGAGATTAACCACCAGACATGGACGAAGATTGAGAACCCTAGTGCACCCATCATGGCCCTAGTCTCTGAAGGTGGTTCTTGCTCTAACTCCCCACCTGCTATGTTTGCTCTTTCTTCTTTGTTGACCATTACAGATTAGCAGGTGGAGAGCCTTAGGGATGAGGAGCTAGCGCTTGTGGCCAGTTGGTTCACGAGGTTCCACAACAACTGTCATAATAGGCGCCATGGTGGCGCAAAGGACGAATGCTTCAACTGCGGTGACCCCGACCACTTTGTCGCTAGTTGCCCCAAGAAGGGCAAGCAGGAGGCCGGCTCGTGCCACCACCACTCTGGTCGGTGCAAGGGAAATTGGGAGTACACCTCCAACAAGTACAAGACCAAGGGAGGATTCAACAAGGAGGCGCTCAAGAAGAAGTACCTCCAGAAGGCCAAGATCAAGGAGTGTGCCTTCCTTGCCTCCCTCAGTGACCTCGACCACGACACCGATGACACAACATCATCCTTGAGCGATGAGGAGACCGACAAGCGGGTCAAGGACAAGCTGAATGGACTCTGCTTCCTCACCAACACCGCAGACAGACTTTGAACCATGGTCATTAGTGATGATGCTGTGGCAGCAACAACCAGGACATCAGCAATGGCATTGCTTTTGAGGTATCACATTCCGCCAATGATCTCGCCGTTGAGGTAGAAGAGTCAACGACTGCTTTGGCTAGTCAGGATAAGCTTCTTAGGCATGCTAGTCATGAGAGGAAAGATTTTTAAATTCAATTATGAGAGCTACTTTGGGAGCTTGAGTTTGCTAGAGCTTGAGTTAATTATTGTAGCATCCCAAAAATCCTAATCCAGGTTTGAAACCCTAATCTACTTTTTTTTCCTCCCTTCATCCTCTAATTCTAAGATCTCCACTAAGTTTTCTTTCATCATATGCATGCATTTTGTTTGATCACAAAGCACCTCACTTAGATTCTATTTTCTAAACACTTAGAGTATTCACAAAATATTTTTGTTCAAAGAAAAAGGGGCAAAATGGGAAATAGGAATTGAAAAGTAAAAAGAAAAAGGGAAAAACCCTCCCCTCTCCCTGCTGGACCGATTTCCGGCCCAAGACCCGCAACCCCCCCTTCCCACGCGCCCGCACTCCTCCGCATTCGGCCCAACTTCGGCCTGCTTCCGCGCGCGCGACAGCCGCTCCACACCCCGCCCTCCCTCTCGCTGACAAGACGTCCCCACCCGTCAGCCACCCGCTCTCTCGCATGCTCGCTCTCTCTGACCAAGCGGCCCCACGAGTCAGTTGCTTCGTCGTCCTTCCGCCGTCCCCTCGCCGAAGTCACCTCCGGCCGTCGCCTCCGTCCTCCCCTCTGCCATCCTGCCGCACAGGGAAGTTTGGCACCGCTCCGTCCTCCTCCCCTTGACCAGCGTCCTCGCCGGTACCCGCCCCGCCGTAGCATCCCCTCGGCGGCACTGTGCGCCATTTATGGCGGCACTGGGAAGCTCGCCGGAGTTAGGGAGCTCCACCGCCCCCCTTCCCCCCCCCCCCGCGCGCCTATAAAAAGCTCGCCCCGAGCTCCTTCTTCCTCGCACCAGCTTCGGCCATCCCTCTTCCCCCTCCCCCGAGCCCAATTCGCAAAGAGCCGGCGTCGTCCTCCTCTCCGGTGAGTCCTTTCCTCCTCCTCCCTCTCCTTCTCTGTTGGTCCGGCAAGGAATTGAATGAGCCGAGCAGCTCCCTCGCGTAGCCACGAACCCGAAGCACCGCCTTCCAGCCCCCGTTCCCCACCCAGAGCCCACCGGCGGCGATCCCCGCCGCGGAACTCCGCCCCCTCCCCGTGGGCAGCCCCCTCCCGACCCCCTCTGGCCAAATTGAACCTACCATGAGAATCACCAACCGCCGCCCGTGCTAAACCCCCCCCTCGGACCAGGAACCGGGCCACCGGCGGCAAGCCGCCGTCAAGCTTCTCCGGCGGCCGGTTTTTCCCCGCGCTCGGCCGGTTCGCCCGCCGTCGGACCGCAACGCCGTTTCCCCCCCCCCCCTCTCGCTGGCAAGTGGGCCCTCAAGCGACACCGTCACCCTCGCGGCCGTGCCGTTTCCCCCCCTCGCTCGTGGGCCGCCGCTGGGCCGAAAGCGCCTCAGCGCGCGCTCGCGCCCGGGGTGGGCCAAAAATCGTGCCCCCGGCCCAAAAGAGAGGAATTCTCTTTTCTTTTTATTTTCCACCCTTTTTCCCATTTAAATAGTTTTCTCAATATTTTATGCACCAAAAATTATCAAAAAGGATTTCCAAGGCCACATAAAATAATGTTGTTAGAAAATGGCACACTATGATTGATGAACCACTATTGATGTATTGTTTTACTGTATGTTTCCTAGAAGAAGCGGGAACCGCAGATCCGGATCCCGTAGCTCCGGAAGAAGGGTCGGAGCCCGAACTTCCGGAAGTAGATCTTCTGTGCCAAGAGAGCTTCGACGAAGGCAAGTCCATCTTTCCCTTGATGCATAAATTACCTATTCTCTCTACCACTGCCTAGGCCGGGAATCATGGGGGAACATTGCATTGTGAAGGGAGAGATGGCCCGCATTAACATATTATTTCCGGTTACGAAATGTGGATCTGGAAGTAGGGCAAAGTGTTTCTCCAAATAAAACCTCTTTTTGAAAAGTTATGCGATGAAGGGTACTCACCCTCATCACCTTGAGAGTGGGATGATCAGGGACTCCCTGGTTTAGGGGAGGGCCTAAGGTGTTGGCTCAGCTGGTTTAGGCGTGAGCAGAAGGATTGTCCCCTCATATAAGGACCGGCTTGTCATTTTCACTACCTGTACTCCTTTATCGTACAACCACTCGAGACTGTGTGGGCAGTCACTCGATCCGAACTCGTGCGGTCCAACCCCAGGGTTAAGAAGGTTGGGGAGCACCGGGAGGATAAGGAAGGGGAAAGTTTTGTCCGGTTTGGGCATGGTGGTGGCCTGACACCTTCCGGATAACCGTTAAGGTTAGGACGTAGGGTAAGGAAAGAGATCCGGCATTCGGGTCTCGCGACGGTGAGATCGCAGAAACCGGACTAGTGGGTAAAGTGTACCCCTCTGCGCAGAGTTGAAACCTATTCGAATAGTCCGTGTCCACCGGTATGGACGAGTCTGGTATGGTATGGCAATTAGAGCTTTTCACTAAGTTTCTTGACAAGGGAAAGGTGTGATTAAATGGGTGTTGAAAAAAAGATAATAAGGCCACGGGAGCGGGAAGCTCAGTGGTGGTTGAGTTTTTGGTTACTTTTAAGACCATGGGAAAAACCTTCAAGCAACTGCCTTTCTCTAAGAAAATGATGAGTGACATCAACTCCACCAAATTGAGCATGTACATCATAGGTCTCTTTCTCTCTACGGGAGCGGGGTGGGCTTGCGGAATACCTAGTGTATTCACCCAGATTTATTTATGTTTTTCAGCAGCCGAGGACTTCTTTTCTGCTATGCTTGATTAAGAGGGCTGTGTCTGCACCCAGTTCTGCCTGTGGCTTGGGCTAGTGTATTTTCCTACTGCGCTTCTCTATTTGGCTCTCTCGAGCTTGTACCCCGGTATTGTAATAAATTTATCTAAACTCTGTACTATTTGAAGTAAGGAATGTGTTTACTAGCCTCCTGGGACTAGTAATTGTTTCACATTTGAGTCCCAAAGGATCGGGACGCTTCAGGTGGTATCAGAGCCCATAGGACTAGCCGTAGGTCGCAGCCCTGACCCTAAAACTTACCTTAAAAAGAAAATACCTCTTACCTCAAGAAAAGTTTTCTCTTCCCTTCCCCGGTTTTAACAAGACCCTTCTTTTCCTATTCTAGATGGAAGACTCTCTGGCCATTAAGTCATCCTACTGCTCAGAAGTGGAAGGGTTCCCACGCCTCTTGCGAAGCTGTGCGCTCCGCATGGGAATCCGCAAGAAGCCGGAATACGTCTGGACGGAGCATATCGAGGGCGGAATGATGAGATGCTCTATGACAGTCTACCTGGGGGAAAGCCAAAGCTATCCAAACCAACGTTCCTTCCAAGTCACTTTTACCGGAGACCATTTCCTAGATGCTTGCCAAAATGTCGCCCGAAAAGCCCTCCGACAACTGTGTCAGAACTACAACAAAGTAATCATTGAAACCCCCCTTCGCTATTTTCCACCCAGCAACAAGAATACCCCCACCTGGAGGAAAAGACTTCAGGCCCTATCAGGAGGAGATCCTATTGAGAATGATCCCACCATTGTCTACATGGCTAGATACCTTCATACCCTTGATAACCAATATGATCCTCCCTAACCTCCCGGGTGGAAAGCCTGGAGCAAAAAGTCAGGGAACTTTCAGAAGAAAAAGCGTCCCTTCAAGGGAGCCTCTCGATAGCTGAAGGCGAAGAGACCAATACCCGTGAAGCTTACCGCACCCTCAAAATGGACTACGACAAGAAACTGAAGAAGCTCGCCCCCGCAAGAAAAATCCGCAAGAAGACCAAAAGCCAAGGATGTCAGACTGAGCAGAAGGAAGAGAACCCCCCTAGGAACCAGTCCGACACCGAGGACATGTCCTTGGCCAGCCTTGATGACCTTCTCAAGGAATTTGGGGACACTTTAGAGAAAGAGTTCGGGGGTACCTTAGATAGCACCCGCGTGTGATGAGCTAGTGGTAGCAGTGTATTGTGTTATGTAATGGCTTGATGTAATGAATAAAATAACTAGTTAAAAAAATGGCATGTGCATAATAGTGACTCTCTTCCCATGGCAGATGGCTTCGTATAGAACCATGCCTACCGCCTCCGGGATTGGAGCAAGACTTCCTCTAGGAGCTGAAGGAGAGGCTGGCGGAGAAGGGGGTGAGACCCACCTCCCCGCACCTCCAGAACTACCACTAGACCTAGCCCAAGTTCTGGCCAATCAAACCCGACTCATTGAAGTCCTCACTCGAAGTCTGGAAAACCAGCGCCCAGGCGGTGGAAGGCCCCAGGACAGGATGGGAGAATTCTTGAGACTCAAGCCGCCCATGTTCGCGGGGTCCAGCAATCCCCTCGATGCAGATGACTGGCTTCGCACGATCAAGAGGAAGTTGGAAGCCATCGCTTGTCCTGAGAATCAGCATGTTCAGCTGGCAGCTCATCAGCTTTCAGGAATGGCTTTAGCATGGTGGGACACTTTCAGTGAAGCCATCAGAGATGCTACATGGGCAGATTTCGAAGCAGCCTTCCGTGAGCACCACGTACCCCAGGGGATAGTTCAACTCAAGGAGGATGAGTTCTGGGAGCTAACTCAAGGCGGGAGAACAGTCAGTGAGTATGTGCACAAGTTCACAGAGCTGGCCCGCTACGCGCCTGAGGATGTCAGCACCGAGTCCAGAAAGATGGCCTGTTTCCTGAGAGGATTAAGACCCGAGCTTAAGACCATCCTCGCCAGCCAAGACTTCCACAGCTTCTCTCACCTCTCCAACAAAGCTATTCAAGTGGAAAGAGCAAAAGAGGAAGAAAAAGGGCACATCAAGAGGAAATTCCAGGTCCTCCGAGCGCAACAGCAAGAACGTCACCAGAGAGCTCGACCCTTTGGGCTTCCACCCAGGGGTCCAAGCTTCAATAAGCAATCTGGACCCTCTCCATCGCGCTACAGTCAGCAGAGTCAGAGCTCCCATCAGGCACCCTCCGTTGCAAGCAACCAGCCGCCAGCAAACGCCTGTTGGCACTGCGGGGACCCCAGTCACTTCAAGAACAACTGCCCTCAGTTGAAGGCACCAGGACCAACCTACTCCAACTCGGTGAATGGCCCCAAGATTCCATCGGCACCTACCTCCAAGGCGCTTCCTTCCAACAGCCAGCAGAGCAGGACTCAGTACCAGGGCAGGGCCCGGGTCAACCACGTCGATGCTCAAGAAGCTCAGCTAGCCCCGGGAGTAGTGCTCGGTGAGTTCCTTGTTGAATTTACTCCCACTACTGTGCTTTTTGATTCAGGAGCATCCCATTCTTTTATAGCTGCTAAGTTTGTGGAAAAGCATGGTATCCCCTCTACACCACTAGCTATCCCTTTGGTCACCCGAACCCCGGGATCAGACCTCCTGTGCAAACTCAGGTGTTCCCAAGTCAGAATCCTTTTAAGTGGGGTAGTGTTCCTAGCAGACTTAACCATCTTGCCATCTCAAGGGATTGATGTAATCCTAGGAATGGATTGGCTAACTAAACACAAGGGTGTTATCAGCTGCGCAAGCAAGACTGTTCTTCTCATAGATCACCAAGGAAAGGCAGTTTCCTGTCAAGCCCAACCGCCCGCAAATGATCCAATGATATTTAATCTGGCAGTAGAAAGCATGTCTATAATCAAGGAGTTTGAAGATGTATTTCCAGAAGAGTTGCCCGGGATGCCACCAGAAAGAGGAGTAGAGTTCTATATAGATCTCATTCCCGGCACTGCACCCATCGCAAAGAAACCATACCGCATGGCCCCCACTGAGTTGGCAGAATTGAAACTCCAGATTTCAGAACTACAACAAAAAGGGTACATCCGTCCCAGTTCGTCTCCCTGGGGAGCACCCGTTCTCTTCGTTACCAAAAAGGATGGGAGTATGAGGATGTGTATTGATTATCGATCCTTGAACGAAGTTACAATCAAGAATAAGTACCCTCTCCCTCGGATCGATGACCTCTTCGACCAACTGCAAGGAGCCAAATACTTCTCCAAGATAGACCTCAGGTCAGGGTATCACCAACTGAGAATCAAAGAAGCAGACATTCAGAAAACTGCATTCGTCACCAGATACGGGCAATATGAATTCACAGTGATGCCATTTGGGCTGACAAACGCACCCGCCTTTTTCATGAACCTCATGAATAAGGTATTTATGGAAGAATTGGATAAGTTTGTCGTAGTCTTCATCGACGACATCCTTATTTATTCCAAGAATCGCAAGGACCATGAGCATCACCTTCGAATCATCCTCGGAAGACTCAGAGCACATCAACTTTATGCTAAGCTCAGCAAGTGTGAGTTCTGGTTAGAGAAGATAGCTTTCCTGGGGCATATCTTGACTGCAGAAGGGATAGAAGTGGACCCATCTAAGGTAGAAGTTGTTTCAAATTGGAAGCAACCATCCAATGTCAGTGAAGTACGAAGCTTTCTGGGAATGGCAGGGTATTATCGCCGCTTTATCAAGGGATTCTCCAGCATAGCAAAGCCCTTGACTGAACTTCTCAAAAAGGACAATAAGTTTGTGTGGACTCCCAAGTGTGAAGAAAGTTTCTAAATCATCAAAGAGAAACTTACAACCGCACCAGTCTTGACTCTCCCAGACATACACCAAGATTTTGTCATCTTCTGTGATGCTTCCAAGCAAGGCTTAGGGCGTGTCTTAATGCAAAATGAGAAAATCATTGCTTATGCATCTCGCTTACTCAAGCCGCATGAACAGAACTATCCCACCCACGATCTGGAATTGGCAGCGATAGTGCACGCCCTAAAAATATGGAGGCATTATCTGATTGGGAATAAATGCCACATCTTCACTGATCACAAGAGTCTAAAGTACATCTTCACGCAACCGGACCTCAACCTCCATCAAAGAAGGTGGCTCGAATTGATCAAGGATTACGACCTCGAAATCCACTACCACCCCAGAAAGGCCAACGTAGTAGCAGACGCCCTCAGCCGAAAACCTTTCGGGGTTAAAGGAACAAACTTTCTGGAAGATTGGAAGAAAGAATCAGCTCAGCTAAATACATGTCTGGGAGGCAACGGTGGCCTGGAAGTCAAGCCAAACCTAGAAGATCTCATATGCAAGGCCCAACGCCTGGGCGCAGAAACAACCAAACTTATGGAAAGAACACGCAAGGAGCAACTTCCGGACCTTAGGACAGATAAGCAAGGAGTCCTCTGGTTCAAGGACCGCCTGTGCGTGCCAGTGGGAGAGGCACGAGAAACCCTGCTCGATGAAGCCCACAACTCAGCTTACTCTATCCACCCAGGGACCACCAAGATGTACCTAGACCTCAAGGCCAGATATTGGTGGAAAGGGATGAAGAGGGAAATAGCACAGTATGTGGCCCGATGTGACACCTGTCAACGAACAAAGGCCGAACATCAGAAGCCTGCAGGCCTACTTCAACCCCTCCCAATACCCGAATGGAAGTGGGAAGAAATAGGCATGGATTTCGTAACAGGACTGCCCAGATCACAGAGAGGAAATGATTCCATTTGGGTGATAATCGATCGTCTCACCAAGGTAGCCCACTTCGTTCCAGTGAAGACCACTTTTGGAGGAGCAGCCCTTGCCCGATTATACCTTAAAGAGATAGTCAGGCTACATGGCATTCCACGGAAGATAGTATCAGATAGAGGAACGCAGTTCACTTCAAAATTTTGGAAGGGCCTTCAGCAAGCAATGGGCACCAAGCTAGATTTCAGCACTGCTTATCATCCCCAGTCAGATGGTCAAACCGAAAGAGTCAACAAGGTCCTCGAAGATTTACTCAGAGCCTGCGTATTAGCCTTCGACAGAGATTGGGAGTCCAGTTTGCCGTACGCCGAATTCTCGTACAACAACAGCCATCAGGCCAGCATCAAAATGTCACCATTCGAAGCACTGTATGGAAGAAAATGCCAGACTCCCCTAATGTGGTCCAATGTGGGGGAAAGGACACTAGAAGGACCCGACTTTGTTAAAGAAACCGAAGAAAAAGTCGCTTTGATCCGCAGGAGGTTACTTGAAGCTCAGAGTCGACAGAAGAGTTACGCAGACAATAGGCGAAGGGAACTCAGATTTGAGGAAGGAGATTTTGTTTATCTCAAGGTTTCCCCAATGCATGGTGTCAAAAGGTTCCAGATGAGAGGAAAGCTAGCACCCCGATTCGTCGGTCCTTACCCTGTCATTTCCCGAATAGGACCCGTGGCATACCGTCTTGAGCTACCAGAATCCATGTCAAATATTCACAATGTGTTCAATGTGTCTCAACTCCGCAAATGCCTAAAAGTACCAGAAACCCGTATCGAGGCAGAGACAATTCAGATTCGAAAGGATCTCCAGTACCGGGAAAAGCCAGGGAAGATTCTCGACTCAGCAGTCAGAAGGACCCGCAATTCGGAAGTGAGACTCTGTAAGGTTCAGTGGAGCAGAGATGGAGAAGAGGAAGCCACCTGGGAAAGTGAGGACTCTCTGAGGAAGGAATACCCTTACCTTTTCTCGAGCCCCGTCTGAATCTCGAGGGCGAGATTCCTTTAAGTGGGGTAGGTTTGTAGCATCCCAAAAATCCTAATCCAGGTTTGAAACCCTAATCTACTTTTTTTTCCTCCCTTCATCCTCTAATTCTAAGATCTCCACTAAGTTTTCTTTCATCATATGCATGCATTTTGTTTGATCACAAAGCACCTCACTTAGATTCTATTTTCTAAACACTTAGAATATTCACAAAATATTTTTGTTCAAAGAAAAAGGGGCAAAATGGGAAATAGGAATTGAGAAGTAAAAAGAAAAAGGGAAAAACCCTCCCCTCTCCCTGCTGGACCGATTTCCGGCCCAAGACCCGCAACCCCCCCCCCCTTCCCACGCGCCCGCACTCCTCCGCATTCGGCCCAACTTCGGCCTGCTTCCGCGCGCGCGACAGCCGCTCCACACCCCGCCCTCCCTCTCGCTGACAAGACGTCCCCACCCGTCAGCCACCCGCTCTCTCGCACGCTCACTCTCTCTGACCAAGCGGCCCCACGAGTCAGTTGCTTCGTCGTCCGTCCACCGTCCCCTCGCCGAAGTCACCTCCGGCTGTCGCCTCCGTCCTCCCCTCTGCCATCCTGCCGCACAGGGAAGTTTGGCACCGCTCCGTCCTCCTCCCCTTGACCAGCGTCCTCGCCGGTACCGCCCCGCCGTAGTGTCCCCTCGGCGGCACTGTGCGCCATTTATGGCGGCACTGGGAAGCTCGCCGGAGTCAGGGAGCTCCACCGCCCCCCCTTCCCCCCCGCGCGCCTATAAAAAGCTCGCCCCGAGCTCCTTCTTCCTCGCACCAGCTTCGGCCATCCCTCTTCCCCCTCCCCCGAGCCCAATTCGCAAAGAGCCGGCGTCGTCCTCCTCTCCGGTGAGTCCTTTCCTCCTCCTCCCTCTCCTTCTCTGTTGGTCCGGCAAGGAATTGAATGAGCCGAGCAGCTCCCTCGCGTAGCCACGAACCCGAAGCACCGCCTTCCAGCCCCCGTTCCCCACCCACAGCCCACCGGCGGCGATCCCCGCCGCGGAACTCAGCCCCCTCCCCGTGGGCAGCCCCCTCCCGACCCCCTCTGGCCAAATTGAACCCCTACCATGAGAATCACCAACCGCCGCCCGTGCTAAACCCCCCTCGGACCAGGAACCGGGCCACCGGCGGCAAGCCGCCGTCAAGCTTCTCCGGCGGTCGGTTTTCCCAGCGCTCGGCCGATTCGCCTGCCGTCGGACCGCAACGCCGTTTCCCCCCCCCCCTCTCGCTGGCAAGTGGGCCCTCAAGCGACGCCGTCACCCTCGCGGCTGCGCCGTTTCCCCCCCCCCCCCCCTCGCTCGTGGGCCGCCGTTGGGCCGAAAGCACCTCAGCGCGCGCTCGCGCCCGGGGTGGGCCAAAAATCGTGCCCCCGGCCCAGAAGAGAGGAATTCTCTTTTCTTTTTATTTTCCACCCTTTTTCCCATTTAAATAGTTTTCTCAATATTTTATGCACCAAAAATTATCAAAAAGGATTTCCAAGGCCACATAAAATAATGTTGTTAGAAAATGGCACACTATGATTGATGAACCACTATTGATGTATTGTTTTACTGTATGTTTCCTAGAAGAAGCGGGAACCGCAGATCCGGATCCCGTAGCTCCGGAAGAAGGGTCGGAGCCCGAACTTCCGGAAGTAGATCTTCTGTGCCAAGAGAGCTTCGACGAAGGCAAGTCCATCTTTCCCTTGATGCATAAATTACCTATTCTCTCTACCACTGCCTAGGCCGGGAATCATGGGGGAACATTGCATTGTGAAGGGAGAGATGGCCCGCATGAACATATTATTTCCGGTTACGAAATGTGGATCTGGAAGTAGGGCAAAGTGTTTCTCCAAATAAAACCTCTTTTTGAAAAGTTATGCGATGAAGGGTACTCACCCTCATCACCTTGAGAGTGGGATGATCAGGGACTCCCTGGTTTAGGGGAGGGCCTAAGGTGTTGGCTCAGCTGGTTTAGGCGTGAGCAGAAGGATTGTCCCCTCATATAAGGACCGGCTTGTCATTTTCACTACCTGTACTCCTTTATCGTACAACCACTCGAGACTGTGTGGGCAGTCACTCGATCCGAACTCGTGCGGTCCAACCCCAGGGTTAAGAAGGCTGGGGAGCACCGGGAGGATAAAGAAGGGGAAAGTTTTGTCCGGTTTGGGCATGGTGGTGGCCTGACTCCTTCCGGATAACCGTTAAGGTTAGGACGTACGGGTAAGGAAAGAGATCCAGCATTCGGGTCTCGCGACGGTGAGATCGCAGAAACCGGACTAGTGGGTAAAGTGTACCCCTCTGCGCAGAGTTGAAACCTATTCGAATAGTCCGTGTCCACCGGTATGGACGAGTCTGGTATGGTATGGCAATTAGAGCTTTTCACTAAGTTTCTTGACAAGGGAAAGGTGTGATTAAATGGGTGTTGAAAAAAAGATAATAAGGCCATGGGAGCG
Source organism: Zea mays (assembly GCF_902167145.1). Lineage (NCBI taxonomy): Eukaryota > Viridiplantae > Streptophyta > Magnoliopsida > Poales > Poaceae > Zea > Zea mays. The sequence goes on along the minus strand of NC_050105.1, from coordinate 127,183,095 downwards.
GGAAGCTCAGTGGTGGTTGAGTTTTTGGTTACTTTTAAGACCATGGGAAAAACCTTCAAGCAACTGCCTTTCTCTAAGAAAATGATGAGTGACATCAACTTGTCACACTCGGTTTTGGAAGGCAAACCGAATGCGAACTATGTACGTGCCAGGATCAGAACTCACGTACACAGCGAATACATAAATGAACATCATCACACAATGCTCGAATAATAACATAAAAGAGTACTTATTACATCATAGAGTCATAGACATCCACATAGTCATTGTCTTAACAAGTAAATCAAAGTACTAGCGGAACGCAGTAAAGATAAGGCCTTCACAGGCAGCTGACTGGGGGTTGCCGCCAACCCACGCCTAGAATTCGTCGTAGTCTTGGAACTCCTGGAAGTCTCCTTCCCCGGCTTCGCCTTCTCCTGAGCAGTGGTTACAATGCGGACAACCTGGTGTTTTGTGGTAAAGCAAGGATGAGTACACATCAACGTACTCAGCTAATGTCCCGTTTGGCTGAAGTGGACTAGCTTTATGTGGGGTTAGGCTCAAGCAGTTGCTTTTAGTTGGTCAGGTATTTATCATTAGTAGAAGCCAGATTTTATCATTAACCAACCCGTAAACCATCTCCTCATCGAGGAACATCATCATCATAGTCGAACCGAAACCATAACATAATCCTTGTATCCCGAACCATCTGTATCTCTAATCAAAGAGGATCCCCAAGGCTGCTCTTAACCGTGAGCACGGCTGATATACCAGTTCCACTACCCTCTGCAGAGGTTGCACACTTTACCCATGAGTAATGATTCCCTTTCTACCCGGGGAGAGCTAATCCCCATTGACCACTACCTAGGTGGTCCGGCAGGGCATCACTACATAGCTTTTACAAAGATTCCCTAGAGATCATAGCTGCCCGTTAGGTTTCTCCAGTTTGATAAACACAGTACCCCTCCCCGCAGGAGAGTGACTAACAAAGAGCAAAACGAAAGAACCTCGGCACTCAGCCTCGGCAGAGCAAGCACTGTGCCTGGACCCCATTGACGGCACGACGGCTAAGCAACTACACCTCTAGTTCATCTAATTAATCAGCTAAGGGCATCCCATTTCACCCTCATGGTTGCACTGTTATCCCGGGTGGTCTCTCAACGAACAAGTCCTTACGGAGAGGTACTCAGGAAACAGCCTGAGCCCCCTAGAGTATCACAAGATCATCAACATCATCAGGATAACAGTATCATAAATAATCACATCATGTTCATTGATTAAGTTAAGGCAATAGCAGAGTGCTAACCATAACAGCCCATAAGGTCATCAAGGATAAAGTAAAGTGTAAAGCTAGTCAATCCTTAGGTTTCGAGTAAGTAATGTGGGGTAGTAAGTTATAAATGAATAGGACATAATGGGACAGAGGACACTTGCCTTCACCAAACTGCTGATCAGGGACTTCCTCAGCAACCTCCTCGGGAAACACAGACTGCTCGTTGTTTACGTAAAGTAATCATTCACACTATGTACTTGGGAAAATAACAAACAAAAAGCAACATACCAAACATATGCAGCAGAGAGAGATCACAAGTTCATAGTAGAAAAGGGATAGGCACTCTGGTGTTCCCTAGGTCTGGGGTAGAGGACTATACAAAGTGATTCATTATCCACTAATCAGGTTTAAGTCAGTGGTGGGATTAAATCATTACATGGTTTTAAGTTCCTAAACTTAGGTGTTTAAGTCCATAAACTTAAGTATTCTAACTTTTATTAAAGTCTACCAACTTCTAATTATCTCAAATATGGTTCCAATAACCTTAATCCTATCCTAATGATTAATCATTAATTGGTACATGGAAACAGCAGGGAAACATTGTTTAAATAGATAGACAAAAACATCATGAGCATTTTGCAATTTGAAGCACCTAATTTGGAGTTCATATGACAAAGTTATGAATTTTACAAGTTTAGGGGTTAAAAATATACCCTAAATACCTATTTTGAATTAAATAGAAGGTCCAGGGACCTAACTGAGAGAAACCAGGGACGTCAGGTTCAATTTCCAGAAAACCGGGGGTCTCTTTAAGAAAAAGCGCAGGCAAAGGGGTATCGGGCTACTACGGCCGTCAGATCTAAAGCGAACGGCCAGGATTAGATCCTGCGGGCGGGCGCGCGAGCGCGCGGCGGCCTAGGCGGCTGACAGGCGGGACCGGGCGGGCAGCGCGAGGCGTGGGCAGGCTGACAGGCGGGGCCGGCGGGCAGAGCGAGCGCGCGGGCGGGCTGACAGGCGGGGCCGGCGGGCAGAGCGAGCGCGCGGGCGGGCTGACAGGCGGGGCCCAAACGGCAGGGAGACAGGGTGTGGGGGAAGCGGGCCTGGGACGCTGGATCTCCGGCGGACGGCCAGGATTAGGCTTGACCTAATTAAAACGGGACCGCCCGATCTAGGACGGACGGTGGGGATCGGGTGGCCGGCCTGGGCTTCTTCTACGGCTAGCTGGGGCGGCGGCGCTCGTCCCCGCAGCGGAGGACTCGCCGGAGACGAGGGGCGCGGCATTTAGCGGGCCTCCGAGGCGACCTGAGCGGCCGGGAAGGTTGGGGAGGGCACGGGGAGTCCTCTGGTGGGGTCTGGGTCGGGGCAGGGGCACCGGAGGGGGGCGGTTCACGGCGGAGCGGCTCGGCGGCGGCATAAATCTACTCCGGCGAGGAATTACACATGGCAGAAGGCAATACACGGGTCGATAGGGGCGGGAGAGGTTCTTTACCTCAAGGCGGGCTCCGGGGACTCCTCGGCGACGGCAATGGCGCGACGGTGGCCCGGGACGGCGGTGGCGGACCTCCGCGGCTGCACGGGGAACGACGGGTGAGCGCGGGCAGAGAGAAATAGGGAGGGGGAGAGGGAATTGGGGCGCGTCCCGGGTTGCGGACGCCGGGGCGAAGCTCACCGTGGCAACGGACATGGCGGAGCTCCAACGGCGGCCGGAAAACGAGCTCGGGACGGCGGGGGTTTATGGCGGCGGCGCTCTGGCGTGCGCGCAGCGAGGGAGAGGTGGAAGAGGGGTCTGCTGGAGCGCAAATGGGGGAGGGGGAGAGGGCGAGTGGGGCTCGGGGCTCAAGTGGCCAGGGGCGGGGCGGTTGCGAGCTCCACGCGCGACGTGGGCGCGGAGAAGGCGGGCGCGCGCAGCTCGAGCGGCGGTTACGCGAGGACGACGGGGCTGACAAGCCGGGCCCGCGAACAGAAAGAGAGGGGAGAGCGGGGGCGGGCGCGCGGAAGGCGGCTGCGCTGACGGGCGGGCCCGCCAGGGCAGAGAGAGCGGGGGGGGGGGGGGGGGGGGGGGGGGAAGAGAGAGCGCGCGCGGGATGGGCCTAGCTGGGCCGAAAGGCTGAGGGGGGCGGGGGAGTGGGCTTCTTTCCTTTTTCCTTTTATTCTGGAATTGTTTTCTCTTTTCTTTTTATTTTCTCTATTTGATTCAAATCCAAATAAGCCACAAATTCAAATTAGACTTTCCAAGAATTATGCACCAAGCAAAAGTGAAATCTAGGGTTCAACATGATGCCACAATTCATACTCCCTTAGGGTTTAACCATATTAAACTATAATTACAAATGATATAAGCACTTTTCTCCTATAGAAATGAGAAAGAAAAGCATGAGGAAGGATGAGAAAAGGGAAGTAACACCTGAATTTGTGAATATGAGCAAAGAAATTTTATACCCCCAAATTCAGGGTGTTACAAACCTATCCCCCTTAAAAGAATCTCGCCCCGAGATTCAAGGTTGGTCAGCAAAGAGTTCAGGGTATTTGGCCTTCAGATCATCTTCTCGTTCCCAGGTTGCTTCTTCTTCGGAGTGGTGACCCCATCTGACTTTGCACATTCTGATGGTATTCCTCCGGGTGACTCTGTCTGCAAACTCCAGAATCTGCGTTGGTTTTTCTATGTATGTCAGATCCTCCTGGACCTCCAAACCCTCCACTGGCAACTGTTCTTCTGGTACTCGCAGACACTTTTTCAATTGCGACACATGGAACACATTGTGCACTGCTGACAAGCTCTCTGGTAGGTTGAGCTGGTAGGCCACTTCTCCATGCTTTGCTTGAATCTGATATGGCCCAACGTACCGGGGTGCTAACTTGCCTTTAACTCCGAACCTTCTGACTCCCCTGATAGGGGACACCTTCAGATAGACGTAGTCTCCCACTTCAAAACTCAGTTCCCTTCTCCTTCGGTCCGCATAGCTTCGCTGCCTTGACTGGGCTGTCTTTAGGTTCTCCCGAACCATTTTGATATTCTCTTCGGCTTCAAGCAAGATGTCGGGGCCAAACACCTGTCTCTCTCCAGGCTGGTCCCAATGCAGCGGAGTCCTACAACTCCGTCCATAGAGTGCCTGAAACGGTGACATCTTCAAGCTGGCCTGGTAACTATTGTTGTAGGAGAATTCTGCATAAGGTAACCTTTTGTCCCATCCTGACTTGTCTTGCAACGCACATGCTCTCAACATATCTTCTAGGATCTGGTTAGTTCTTTCAGTCTGACCGTCAGTCTGCGGGTGATAAGCTGAGCTGAAGTTCAAATGTGTGCCCAAAGCTTCTTGTAGCTGTTGCCAAAAATGAGATGTGAACTGCGTTCCTCGATCTGACACTATCTTCTTCGGCACACCATGAAGGCAGACTATCCGTGACATGTATAACTCGGCTAACGTTGCTCCGGTGTATGTTGTCTTCACAGGTATGAAATGGGCCACCTTTGTTAAGCGGTCCACAACCACCCAGATGGAATCATAACCGGCCCGGGTACGAGGTAGGCCAACTATGAAATCCATCCCGATCTCATCCCACTTCCACTGAGGAATCTGCAATGGCTGCAACAATCCGGCGGGCCTTTGATGCTCTGCTTTGGTTCTCTGACAGCTATCACAGATGGCGACATATTCTGCGATCTCTCTTTTCATGCCATACCACCAAAATCTCCTTTTTAAATCCTGATACATCTTTTCACTTCCAGGGTGTATGGAGTAGGCTGTCTCATGAGCTTCCTTTAGGATCAGCTCCCGAATAGGTTTAATGTCGGGAACACACAATCGGTCCTTGAACCATATTACTCCCTCTTCATCCTCTCGAAAGTCTTTGCCTCTTCCTTCTAAGATCAGCTGCCGGATCTTGTTGATGTTTTCATCATCCTTCTGCCCTTCTTTGATCTCCCGCTCTAGGGTGGGCTCTAATTCCACTGTTACTCCTTGCGTACTGTTCAGGAAACCGAGGCTCAGTCTGTCGAACTCTTTGGCTAACTCATACGGCATCGGGTACGAGGCCAACATATTAACTTGACTCTTCCTGCTCAGAGCATCTGCAACAACATTGGCTTTGCCTGGATGGTAATGTATCTCTAACTCATAGTCGTTGATCAATTCCAACCATCTTCGCTGCCTCATGTTTAACTCTGACTGGGTGAATATGTACTTCAGACTTTTATGATCTGTGTAGATGTCGCACTTCTGCCCATACAGGTAATGTCTCCAGGTCTTTAAAGCATGAACCACTGCTGCCAACTCCAGGTCATGTGTGGGATAATTTTTCTCATGGATCTTCAGCTGCCGAGATGAGTATGCTACCACTCTTCCTTCTTGCATTAGCACACATCCCAATCCGGTGTAAGAAGCATCGCAATACACTGAGAATGGCTTGTGAACATCAGGCAGGACTAACACAGGAGCTGTAGTCAATCTATTTTTCAGTTCTTCGAATGCTTCCTGACACTTTTGGGTCCACTTAAACTCAACTTTCTTCGCTAGCAACGCTGTCATTGGTCTAGCAATCTTTGAGAAGCCTTCGATGAAACGCCTGTAGTATCCGGCCATTCCGATGAAGCTCTTGATCCCACGAACATCCTTCGGTGCTTTCCAGTTCAGGATAACTGCCACTTTCTTTGGATCCACTGCTAACCCATCTTGATTTATGATGTGGCCCAGAAACAGGACTTCATGAATCCAGAACTCGCATTTGCCCAGCTTGGCATACAACTGATGCTCTCGAAGCCTTTGCAATACCATCTTCAAATGCTCCACATGATCTTCCTCACTTTGAGAGTATATGAGAATGTCATCGATGAACACTACCACAAACTTGTCTAGATAGTCCATGAACACGCTGTTCATCAGATACATAAAGAAGGCTGGCGCATTTGTCAATCCAAAGGACATAACTGTGAACTCATATAACCCATACTTGGTGATGAATGCTGTCTTCGGTATGTCCGAGGGTCGGATTCTGAGTTGATGGTAACCTGATCTCAGATCTATCTTCGAGAATACGCTGGCACCTCTGAGCTGGTCGAACAAATCTTCTATCCTTGGCAGGGGGTACTTGTTCTTGACAGTGACTTCATTCAAGGCTCTGTAGTCTATGCACATCCTTTTGGTACCATCCTTCTTCTCTACAAACAACACTGGAGCGGCCCAAGGCGAGGCACTTGGCCTGATGTAACCCTTCTCTAACATCTCATCTATCTGCTTCTTGAGCTCCACCAATTCTGGTCCAGACACTCGATAGGCTCTTTTGGAAATGGGGGCGGTACCAGGGATAAGCTCTATGGCAAATTCAACCTTTCTCTCGGATGGCATGCCCGTTAGCTCCTCGGGAAACACATCCGGAAAGTCTGACACGACCTTGATAGCCTCGAGCGGGTTAGGCTCCTTACTATCAACTGAAATCTGGTGACAGACTCCCTCCGCTGATTTAGGCATCCATAGCTCGGCCACTACCTCTTCTCCTAACGGGGACTTCAATGTTACGGTCCTCTTGTCACAACTAACATTTGTCTCATACTTCATTAACCAGTTCATCCCTAGAATAACATCTATCCCGGGGGTGTCTATTACTATTAAGTCACTGGGGAATCCTATCCCCCTTATTTCCACCATTATATTTGAGCATATTTTATCTGTTTGCACCTTGCCACCAACCGAATTAATCCTCATGGGCGGCATCATTGCCTCTACTGAAATATTATGCAATTCTACCCAGGTTGCAGTGACAAATGAATGAGTTGCACTAGTATCAAATAGCACTTTTGCGGGATGAGATTCGACTGAGAACATACCTACTGCCACATCTGGTGCATCCTGGATTGCTTCGGCCTCCAAGTGGTTCACCTTTCCACGGTTGTACGCTTGGCTACGATTGCCTGCTGCCGGCTGCAGTACACCTTGCCTTGTTGGAGCATTAGGGTTGGCCTGCTGCTGAGCTATCTTCTTTGGGCACTACATCGCCCAGTGGCCTTGATCTCCAAAGTGGAAACATCCTCTGCCTCCTCCTTGTGCTGGGGCTGCTTGGTTGCTCTGATTTGCTGCTGGGGCAGGAAGGCGAGGTGCCTGGTTGTTCTGCTTCTGATACTGATTACTTCCCTGCTGGCTGTGCTGACGATACTGCTGCTACTGTGGGTACTGCCTCTGAAACTGCTGCTGATGCGGACGCTGATTCTGATTCTGATATCCCTGTGGGTGACCAGGTCTGCCTTGTTGAGATGAACTGCCGGAGAAACGTGGACAGCTGATGCCTCCGGACTGGGGTCCACTCATCTTGCGCTTCCGATCTTCCATGTCCTTACGCTTCTTCTCAGTCATAACTGCCCTGTCGATCAGGTTCTGGAAGGTGGGGAAGGTGTGATTCATCAGCTGGTAATGCAGGGGATCTACCAAACCTCTCATGAACCTGTACTGCTTTTTAGCATCGGTGTTGAAGTCCTCAGGTGCATAACGAGACAGCTGCAGAAACTTGTCTCTATATTCACTAACAGACAGGGGTCCCTGCTTCAGAGCCAGAAACTCCTCCTTCTTCACGATCATCAGTCCCTCTGGCACATGGTACCTGCAGAAACTCTCGCTGAATTCTTCCCAGGTGATGGCTTCGGGGTCAGCATGGGTGGCGAGGTAGGACTCCCACCAAGACTGGGCTGCTCCCCTTAGCTGGCGGGGACCATACAGAACCTTCTCCCTGTCGTCACATTGGGCGGTGCGCAGTTCCCTTTCCACTGCACGCAACCAGTCTTCTGCATCCATGGGGTCAGCAGAATGGGCGAAGGTAGGAGGGTGCCCTCTCATGAACTCACCACGCTTATCTCGTGGCATCTGGGGCATCTGCACTTGCAATTGGGGTTGGGGTTGCTGTTGAGCCTGCTGCATGGCTGCCAGAGTCTGCCCAATGGCCTGCACTGCCTGGGTCTGCATCAAGAACATCTGCTCTACTGACATCGGGGGTGGTGGGGGAGGCTGCCTCTGTTGTTCCTCCTGCTGGTCATGCTGCTCTTGCTGAGCACGCCTGTTGCATCGGCGTCTGTTGTCAGACATCTGTGGAAGACACTCATACGTCAGCATTGATCTTACAACCCTTCAGCATAAGAAAAGAGAAAACAGACTTCTTCATGACACTGAGTGAACAAAGAGCTCCACTGATCCTCATTTATGATTCAACACAGCTTCTCAGATAAGAAGGAAAGTAGAAGTAAATGGTTTCCCAACTAAACAACTGACTTCATTAACATTACTAGCTAGGCCAAACTGCAGGGGAAACCCACAGGTTGGCAACAGTCATTACAAAGATTCAAATCCAGCACAAGTTCATCATAACAAGCATGTAAGCAACTAATAAGCAAACTAAGCTAAATGGAAGCAACTGATAAGCAAACTAAACTAACTATCTAAGACTGAGACCACTGACTTAAGAATTATTACAAACTTCGACGCTAACGATCTAAGGATCCAGATCTATCCGGGTCTTATAGACAGGGGAACCATAAGTGTGGTGACCACGTGGCGGTGAGCGGTATGGATGCTGAGTCCCAACAGGAGCGGGGGAACCACCCTCCTGGTGATGGCGCTCTGCCAGCTCAGCACGCAACTCCGCAATCTCCGTTCGAGCCCTGCTTAGCTCGTCCAGAGAGTGATCCAGCTCAGTGTTAAGCACCGCGACTAGGTTGACTGTGCTGCTCAACCTAGGGTTAGCCTCACCAACAGGTGAGACAACCACACTCTCCGTGCTGCCAGTAGGGCGGCGGGGGTAGTACCGAAGGTTAAGACCGTCGGCCACGCCACCAAACAAAGAACAGTACTGGGAGAGTGCACGCCGTGCTGCATCCTGCATAGCCGCCTCTGCAGTGTCCCTCTCGGAGATAGAGTAGTGCTCCGAAACGGCCTCCGCACCCCGGAGGTCATCCTCCGGACGGCGAACTAGGCAGGTAGCCTCCCAGCGGTCCAGGTACCTCCCGCGGCTGTGCTGGTAGACTACACAACGATACTCGATCGACCAGGTGTGTCGGTCGAAAGCCTGGCGCAGCAAGGTGTCGAGTGCGTCGTGGAAGTGACAACCGCGAGCGGCGTCACGGGTGATGGGTCAGGCGACCCATCCTTCCGCCTCCTGCGGCTCAGAGGACTCCGTGCTGTGGTCTGAGTCGTCGTCATCGGGGTCTCCTCCACGACCTCCTCCAGCAGCTCCTCCAACAGCTGGAACGTCCCGCGGCGGTGCAGGGGGCGCCTCCAGCTGGGCAACAGAGGAACGGGGCCTCACGGACTCCACCTCTCGCTGGGGTGGGGAGGAAGAGCCCTGCTGCTCTCTGTGCTGACGCCGGCGTTCCTGCTCCTCACGCAGGCGGTGGTGCAGCCTCTCCAGGTGACTCGACTGACCGGACACGGTGCGGTGCAGTGGACGCTCTGCAAGTCGAGACGGCCGGAAAGGAATCACCGACTTACGTGCAGTGTGTCTAAGACGAGCCATCTACAAAAGACACCGTAAGCATAAGAGTAAGAGCAGAACTAATATGACAAGTGAATAAACCATAGATAGAATAAGATAAAAAATTTTTGACAAGGTATAATATAGTATATATATGTAGTAGAACATAGGGTTGGTCAAGGTGACCGACTTTTGAAGTAACATCAGAGGTCAAGGTGAGAGGGAAGGTCAATAGTCCTTAGTACGACCAGTGCTACTCTAGGTCAGCGGTCCTACAGTCAGCACGGCTTTGATACCACTTATGTCACACCCGGTTTTGGAAGGCAAACCGAATGCGAACTATGTACGTGCCAGGATCAGAACTCACGTACACAGCGATTACATAAATGAACATCATCACACAATGCTCGAATAATAACATAAAAGAGTACTTATTACATCATAGAGTCATAGACATCCACATAGTCATTGTCTTAACAAGTAAATCAAAGTACTAGCGGAACGCAGTAAAGATAAGGCCTTCACAGGCAGCTGACTGGGGGTTGCCGCCAACCCACACCTAGAATTCGTCGTAGTCTTGGAACTCCTGGAAGTCTCCTTCCACGGCTTCGCCTTCTCCTGAGCAGTGGTTACAATGCGGACAACCTGGTGTTTTGTGGTAAAGCAAGGATGAGTACACATCAACGTACTCAGCAAATGTCCCGTTTGGCTGAAGTGGACTAGCTTTATGTGGGGTTAGGCTCAAGCAGTTGCTTTTAGTTGGTCAGGTATTTATCATTAGTAGAAGCCAGATTTTATCATTAACCAACCCGTAAACCATCTCCTCATCGAGGAACATCATCATCATAGTCGAACCGAAACCATAACATAATCCTTGTATCCCGAACCATCTGTATCTCTAATCAAAGAGGATCCCCAAGGCTGCTCTTAACCGTGAGCACGGCTGATATACCAGTTTCACTACCCTCTGCAGAGGTTGCACACTTTACCCATGAGTCATGATTCCCTTTCTACCCGGGGAGAGCTAATCCCCATTGACCACTACCTAGGTGGTCTGGCAGGGCATCACTACGTAGCTTTTACAAAGATTCCCTAGAGATCATAGCTGCCCGTTAGGTTTCTCCAGTTTGATAAACACAGTACCCCTCCCCGCAGGAGAGTGACTAACAAAGAGCAAAACGAAAGAACCTCGGCACTCAGCCTCGGCAGAGCAAGCACTGTGCCTGGACCCCATTGACGGCACGACGGCTAAGCAACTACACCTCTAGTTCATCTAATTAATCAGCTAAGGGCATCCCATTTCACCCTCATGGTTGCATTGTTATCCCGGGTGGTCTCTCAACGAACAAGTCCTTACGAAGAGGTACTCAGGAAACAGCCTGAGCCCCCTAGAGTATCACAAGATCATCAACATCATCAGGATAACAGTATCATAAATAGTCACATCATGTTCATTGATTAAGTTAAGGCAATAGCAGAGTGCTAACCATAACAGCCCATAAGGTCATCAAGGATAAAGTAAAGTGTAAAGCTAGTCAATCCTTAGGTTTCGAGTAAGTAATGCGGGGTAGTAAGTTATAAATGAATATGACATAATGGGACAGAGGACACTTGCCTTCACCAAACTGCTGATCAGGGACTTCCTCAGCAACCTCCTCGGGAAACACAGACTGCTCATTGTCTACGTAAAGTAATCATTCACACTATGTACTTGGGAAAATAACAAACAAAAAGCAACATACCAAACATATGCAGCAGAGAGAGATCACAAGTTCATAGTAGAAAAGGGATAGGCACTCTGGTGTTCCCTAGGTCTGGGGTAGAGGACTATACAAAGTGATTCATTATCCACTAATCAGGTTTAAGTCAGTGGTGGGATTAAATCATTACATGGTTTTAAGTTCCTAAACTTAGGTGTTTAAGTCCATAAACTTAAGTATTCTAACTTTTATTAAAGTCTACCAACTTCTAATTATCTCAAATATGGTTCCAATAACCTTAATCCTATCCTAATGATTAATCATTAATTGGTACATGGAAACAGCAGGGAAACATTGTTTAAATAGATAGACAAAAACATCATGAGCATTTTGCAATTTGAAGCACCTAATTTGGAGTTCATATGACAAAGTTATGAATTTTACAAGTTTAGGGGTTAAAAATATACCCTAAATACCTATTTTGAATTAAATAGAAGGTCCAGGGACCTAACTGAGAGAAACCAGGGACGGCGGGTTCAATTTCCAGAAAACCGGGGGTCTCTTTAAGAAAAAGCGCAGGCGAAGGGGTATCGGGCTACTACGGCCGTCAGATCTAAAGCGAACGGCCACGATTAGATCCTGCGGGCGGGCGCGCGAGCGCGCGGCGGCCTAGGCGGCTGACAGGCGGGACCGGGCGGGCAGCGCGGGGCGCGGGCAGGCTGACAGGCGGGGCCGGCGGGCAGAGCGAGCGCGCGGGCGGGCTGACAGGCGGGGCCGGCGGGCAGAGCGAGCGCGCGGGCGGGCTGACAGGCGGGGCCCAAACGGCAGGGAGACAGGGTGTGGGGGAAGCGGGCCTGGGCCGCTGGATCTCCGGCGGACGGCCAGGATTAGGCTTGACCTAATTAAAATGGGACCGCCCGATCTGGGACGGACGATGGGGATCGGGTGGCCGGCCTGGGCTTCTTCTACGGCTAGCTAGGGCAGCGGCGCTCGTCCCCGCGGCGGAGGACTCGCCGGAGACGAGGGGCGCGGGCGTTTAGCGGGCCTCCGAGGCGACCTGAGCGGCCGGGAAGGTTGGGGAGGGCACGGGGAGTCCTCTGGTGGGGTCTGGGTCGGGGCAGGGGCACCGGAGGGGGGCGGTTCACGGCGGAGCGGCTCGGCGGCGGCATAAATCTACTCCGGCGAGGAATTACACATGGCAGAAGGCAATACACGGGTCGATAGGGGCGGGAGAGGTTCTTTACCTCAAGGCGGGCTCCGGGGACTCCTCGGCGACGGCAATGGCGCGACGGTGGCCCGGGACGGCGGTGGCGGACCTCCGCGGCTGCACGGGGAACGGCGGGTGAGCGCGGGCAGAGAGAGCGGGGGGGGGGGGGAAGAGAGCGCGCGCGCGGGATGGGCCTAGCTGGGCCGAAAGGCTGAGGGGGGCGGGGGAGTGGGCTTCTTTCCTTTTTCCTTTTATTCTGGAATTGTTTTCTCTTTTCTTTTTATTTTCTCTATTTGATTCAAATCCAAATAAGCCACAAATTCAAATTAGACTTTCCAAGAATTATGCACCAAGCAAAAGTGAAATCTAGGGTTCAACATGATGCCACAATTCATACTCCCTTAGGGTTTAACCATATTAAACTATAATTACAAATGATATAAGCACTTTTCTCCTATAGAAATGAGAAAGAAAAGCATGAGGAAGGATGAGAAAAGGGAAGTAACACCTGAATTTGTGAATATGAGCAAAGAAATTTTATACGCCCAAATTCAGGGTGTTACACAACTCCACCAAATTGAGCATGTACATCATAGGTCTCTTTCTCTCTACGGGAGCGGGGTGGGCTTGCGGAATACCTAGTGTATTCACCCAGATTTATTTATGTTTTTCAACAGCCGAGGACTTCTTTTCTGCTATGCTTGATTAAGAGGGCTGTGTCTGCACCCAGTTCTGCCTGTGGCTTGGGCTAGTGTATTTTCCTACTGCGCTTCTCTATTTGGCTCTCTCGAGCTTGTACCCCGGTATTGTAATAAATTTATCTAAACTCTGTACTATTTGAAGTAAGGAATGTGTTTACTAGCCTCCTGGGACTAGTAATTGTTTCACATTTGAGTCCCAAAGGATCGGGACGCTTCAATTATGGTGTCTAACGAGACTGAATGCGATGAGTACGCTCTACACATGTTAACATCACAACTTTGCAGACCAAGCACACCACCTTGCAAGTTGAGTGCGACAAATTGAGATCTATGTCTAGCTTTTTGGGAGCGTGTATTGCTTATCCTGGCTTGCATACTGAGCTAGTAGAGAGAGACGTTAGGATAGCCTTGCTTGAGAAGGCTAACTCAGTGAGTGCCCCAGCACCTGCGCAGTGTTCACTTTGTGAGTGTTTGTAGTCTGCACTTGAGTCCTGCAAGCATGACAAGACTAGGATCGAGGAATAAAACACATATTTTTGGTACAAACATTCGCCGGTCTTGAGCTAGGTGTCGTGCAGTGAGCCCCAGTTGGGCATGGTAGTCAGCCAGTTCAAGAGAGGAAATGGTGGATCGAGATTAGGCTTTGCTGCTAAGAATGAGAGTACTGCGTGTTTTGGGAAGGTTGCTAAGTGGAGTGGATTGAAACCATAAGAGAAACCATCAACCACTCCCAATCTTATCAAAATCACTCCACCTAAGCCTATCACCCCTAGGAGAGATGGTATGATTGAGGAGCCTATGAGAGCCCCTCCTCAAAGACAAGTGTGGGTTCCAAAATCTAACCACCTCAGGAACACACTTAATACCATTCCTGATATCTCTAATGTCCCCCCTCCAAAAGCCTAGCCACCCAAAAAGAAAGCCCCCTCCCACAAACAAATTCCACCTAAGAGAGAGGTGAGATTCTAGTGTGAGTATTATGAGAGGGATGGGCATCTAGCTGCGTTTTGCTTTAGGAGGATCAGAGATGAGAGGCGAGTTTCTGAGTTAAGTATAAAGAACATGAACCTCCCTTCTCATGGTGTTCATGATCTTCCTATTTGAACATGTCTTGCGAGGCCTATAGGTCTTTGCCTCTTGATACTAAGCCTAAGGCAGTGAGACCACAGGGTGGTCATGCTTGGTGGGGTGCTGGTCATGTGCCATATGGCCAAGGACCCCATGACAGAGGCTTTGGTTCTTACTTCCCCAGCGGACCACAATTTCCTTCATGTGGTGATCGCTTCTCTTTTGGACTAGGGATGGGTGGTGTTTTCCTAACACCTTTTCTGGGCACATACCGCAACACTGGTACTATTCTCAATATCCTAACCCCAATGCTATGACATTTGTTCACTCCATGTCTTTCTATTGATGCCAGACGGAGGCCCGTCGAACATATGGATCATGGATTCCAGTTGTTCATGACCCATGATTGGAAGCAACAAATAGTTCTCCAACCTCGACCCTGTGAATGGTAAGGAATACATCACATTCGGGGATAAGTCGAGAGGTAAGGTTGTCTCTTGTGGCTCCATTCGAGTGAAAAAGAGTTTTGTCCTCAAGGATGTTGCTTTGGTTTCGAACTTGCATTTCAATTTGCTTTCTGTTTCGTAACTCCTTGAGGATGACTATGAAGTGCGCTTTAAAAAGGGACTTTCTCATTTTTTGGAGGCTCATGGGGATCTTGTTTGTCAGATTTCCCCTTTTGGTCGAGTTTTTAGTGCTGATTTTTTGCATTCTTCTGGCCCTTCTCGATGTTTGTTGGTAGGATCTTCCTCTTCGCTGTGGAAGTGGCATAGAAGGCTAGTTCACTTGAGCTTTGATCTTTTGTGTAGACTGAGCTCACTTGGCCTGATCCAAGGATTGCCCAAGTTGAAATTTGAGAAGGATCTTATCTATCACCCATGTCATCATGGTAAGATGGTTGATGCTTCCCACTACTCGATCACCAAGGTGATGATCTCGCAACCCGGCGAACTACTTCACATGGACACTATTGATCTAGCTCGGGTTTGCTCTTTCAGAGGGATTTTGTATGTGCTTGTGGTCGTTGACAACTTTCTCGATATTCTTGGGTGTTCTTTATGAAGGTGAAGGATGAGGCTTTTACTCATGCTCGAGATTTGGTTCTTCAGTTGCAAAATGAGTTCCCTAAGAATGCCATACGAGCTATTCGCAGTGATAATTTCACAGAATTGAAGAACACTCATTTTGAGACCTTTTATACTTCTTTGGGACTTGAGCATCAATTTTTCTCTCTGTATGTGTCTCAGTAGAATGACATTGTTGAGCGCAAGAATCAGACCCTTGTTGAGATGGCTAGGACGATGCTTGATGAGCATAGGACTCCTAGATGTTTTTGGACCAAAGTGATCAACACTGCTTGCCATGTGTCGAACTGTATCTTTCTTTGAGCTTTCTTGAACAAGACTTCATATGATTTGTGGTTTGAACGACCACCCAAGGTTAGCCATTTCAGGGTGTTTGGATGCAGATGATTTATGCTGAAACAAGGAAATTTGGACAAATTTGAGTCTTGGTCTTCTGATGGGATTTTCCTAGTGTCGGCGTTTCGAGACCGGGGGGGTCCCTGGGCCGACGAGTGAGAATGTCGCCGTGCGCCCCAGCCCAGATGGGTCGGCGCGAGGCCGAGCGCGAAGGGGGGAAAGAAGGCGTGAGAGAGGTGGAAATCCCGCGGCCTTCGTGTTCGTCCCGCGCCCAGGTCGGGTGCGCTTGCAGTAGGGGGTTACAAGCGTTCCACGCGGGAGAGGGAGCGAGCGGCCTCACGCGAGCGCCTGTCCCGTCCTCTTCTCCGCGCGGCCAACCCTCTGTAAGAGGGCCCTGGTCCTTCCTTTTATAGGCGTAAGGAGAGGATCCAGGTGTACAATGGGGGTGTAGCAGAGTGCTATCGTGTCTAGCGGGGGAGAGCTAGCGCCCTAAGTACATGCCATCGTGGCAGCCGGAGAGGTTTTGGCACCCGGTTCGTGTGGTGTCGTGGCTGTCGGAGGAGCGCTGGAGCCTGGAGGAAGGACAACTGTCGGGGCTGTCGAGTCCTTGCTGACGTCCTCTTGCTTCCGTAAGGGGGCTGGGGCCGCCATCGTCATAGAGCGTGCGGGGCGCCATCATTACTTTGTCTGGCAGAGCGAGCCAGATGGGACGCCAGTCTTGTTTCCCGTAGCCTGAGTCAGCTTGGGGTAGGGTAATGATGGCGCCTCCTGTTGACGTGGCCGGTGCGTGCCCTAGGTTGGGCGATGTGGAGGCTCCTCCGAGGTCGAGGTCGAGTCTGTCTTCCATGGCCGCGGTCGAGTCCGAGCCCCTGGGTCGGGCGAGGCGGAGACCGTCGGCTGAGGCCAGGGCTGAGTCCGAGCCCTGGGGTCGGGCGAAGCGGAGTTCGTCGTCTTCCGGGGCTGAGCCCGAGTCCGAGCCCTGGGTCAGGCGGAGCGGAGTTCATCATCTTCCGGGGCTGAGCCCGAGTCCGAGCCCTGGGTCGGGCGGAGCGGAGTTCGCCGTCTTCCGGGGCTGAGCCCGAGTCCGAGCCCTGGGTCGGGCAGAGCGGAGTTCGCCGTCTTCCGGGGTTGAGCCCGATTCCGAGCCCTGGGTCGGGCGAAGCGGAGCTTCCTATGGTGCCTAAGGCCGGGCCTGACTGCCTGTCAGCCTCACTCTGTCAAGTGGCACAACAGTCGGAGCAGCGCAGGCGGCACTGTCCTTCTGTCAGGCCGGTCAGTGGAGCGGTGAAGTGACTGCGGTCACTTCGGCTCTGTCGACTGAAGGGCGCGCATCAAGATAAAGGTGTCAGGCCACCTTTGCATTAAATGCTCCTGCGATTTGGTCGGTTGGCGCGGCGATTTGGTCAGGGTTGCTTCTTGGCGAAGACAGGGCCTCGAGCGAGCCGGGAGTATGTTCGTCGCTGGAGGGGGCCTCGAGCGAGACGGAGATCCTCCGGGGTCGGCTGCCCTTGCCCGAGGCTGGGCTCGGGCGAGGCATGATCGAGTCCCTCGAATGGACCGATCCCTGACTTAGTCGCACCCATCAGGCCTTTGCAGCTTTATGTTGATGGGGGTTACCAGCTGAGAATTAGGAGTCTTGAGGGTACCCCTAATTATGGTCCCCGACAGTAGCCCCCGAGCCTCGAAGGGAGTGTTAACACTTGCTTGGAGGCTTTTGTCGCACTTTTTTGCAAGGGGACCAGCCTTTCTCGGTTGCGTTTTGTTCCGGTGGGTGCGCACGAGCGCACCCGCCGGGTGTAGCCCCCGAGGCCTCGGAGGAGTGGTTTGATTCATCCGAGGTCTTAATGCCTTGCCCAATGCTTCGACTGGTCTGGTCGTTCCCTCATGCGAGCTGGCCGTAGCCCGGGTGCACGGTCGGGTCCCAAGTTCTCGGGCTGGTATGTTGACGCTGTCAACGGTTTGGCCGGAGCCGGGTTTGCGAGAGCAGCCCCCGAGCCTCTGCACAGGGCGAGAGGACGGTCAGGGACAGACTCGACTTTTTTACATACGCCCCTGCGTCGCCTTTCCGCAAGGAGGAGGGGGGAGAGCGCCATGTTGCCCTTGGAGGGCGCCGAACAAGGTGTCTCCGGTGAGCTGCTGGCGGGTAATCCGAGCGGACGTCCGTGCCCCATTTGTTAGGGGTCGGCTAGAGGCCCAGAGGCGCGCCCAAAAGTACCTACGGGTGATCTGCCGGACCCGGTCCCCTATCGACGGGGTCCGAGGGCTCGATGCCTCCCTCTGATGGGATTCCGTTATAAGATCGTTCCCGCTGGTCTCGGAAATGTCCTAGGGTACCTCGGGAGCGTAGCCCGAGCCTCGGTTATGTATCGAACGTACCCAGGGTCATCCCTCGCTCTATGTCTGAGGTGACTGTGAACCCTTCGAGGGCCAGCCTTCGAACCCCTGATCAGTAGTGGGCGCGGAGCCCGAGTGGCCTGAGGCAGCCGTTGAACCCTTCTGAGGGGCCGGCCTTCGAACCTCTGACCAGTAGTGGGTGTGGAGCCCACGCGCTCTGAGGCGGCTGTTGAACCCCTCCGAGGGGCCAGCCTTCGAACCTCTGATCAGTAGGGAGGCTCAGAGCCAGTTTCCTTCACGGAGAAGGATCCTTTTTGGGGTATCCCCCTTTCCCGGTCCCTATTGTAAGAGAGAGAAAGAGGAAAAAGGAAAAGGATACGAAATCGAATGACGTGGCGTACCTTTTTTAACGCGGTCATTATGGCGAAGGCGAAGCATCGCTCGCTTCCCCTGCCAAAGGCGCCGCCTGCCGCGGAGTTAATGCGACAGGGCGAGTGGTTCGCGGGGCGGCCGTTGCGCGTGCGCGAGCCGTTCGAGGAACGGAACACGGGCGCGCCGTCTTCACGCCGTGAGAGAGGGCTCTCTCACTGCCCAAGGATGGGACGTAAGCTTGGCTGACGACGTGACCGCTGCTCCCGCCTGCCACCGCCATTACTGCCGGCCCATTTTTGGCCGCATTGACCGTCGCGCCTGGCTGGCGCTGCTGGGTCGTGCGCTGGGTCGCCTCGAGTCGCGGTACTGGTTCCGCAGTCGAGGAGGCGCTGCAGTGGTGCGAGTGGCGGTGCAGTTGCTTGCACGTAGCGACCGGTGCGCCGGTTGCATGACGTGTGGGCGTGGGCCCCCATGTGGGGTGCGTTCAAAGTCGGAGAGGTGCGCCCACTTAGCGCAGTTGCATGCCGCCTGCATGGCTGCCCGCCCTTTCATCCGCTGGTCTGGGCGAAAGTGGAGGGGCGCTTGTAACCGCTGGGCGGTTGCATGCACCGCGTGCGGCGGTTTGGCTTCTTCTGCCCCGGGCCAGCTTGCATGACGTGTGGGATCCAGCCCCCGCGCCGTAGGGGGAGGACCTTGGAGCGTGTTGGGGAAGACTCAGCCCACGACGGCTGGGGACGCAGGCAGGGAGAGTTGCCTTTAAAAGGAGGGTGACCCCCTTGAAGGGCGACCATGTATTCGCGCTCCCTTATGCATCATGTCTTTCCACCTTCCGAGCCCCGGAGGGGGGATGTCCGCAGTCCTTCCGCCTTGTCGTTGGAGGAACGCAACTCCGTGGGAGTTGGTACCTTTCAGCCATCGTTCGGCTTCAAGGATTTTCATCAGTCAGCCCGACTGCATCCCCTCGCCGGTGGTCACCCAAGACGGTGACCACCAGCCCCTGGGTGGGGAGAAGCAAGCCGGGCTACGATCTTGGTCCCACCCTCAGCTTCAAGGATGTTCATCATCCTCGCTGGGGTGGAGGCCGGGCTGAGCCGGAGCTCTACCTCCGCGCGGGTTCGTGGGTCAGCCTCTCCCTCAGCGTTCGTGAGAGCACCTAGAGGGGGGGTGAATAGGTGATCCTGTGAAACTTAAACTTATAGCCACAAAAACTTGTTAAGTGTTAGCGCAATAATCGCCAAGTGGCTAGAGAGAAGATCTTGCACAATACGATAATCACAAAGAATTCAACACAGAGAAGACACAGTGATTTATCTCGTGGTTCGGCCAAGTACAAAACTTGCCTACTCCACGTTGTGGCGTCCCAACGGACGAGAGTTGCACTCAACTCCTCTCAAGTGATCCAATGATCAACTTGAATACCACAGTGTTATGCTTTTCTTTTCTTATCCCGTTCGCGAGGAATCTCCACAACTTGGAGCCTCTCGCCCTTACACTTTTGATGTTCACAAAGAATCACGGAGTAAGGAAGGGAAGCAACACACACAAATCCACAGCAAAATGCGCACACACACGGCCAAGAATCGAGCTCAAAAGACTATCTCAAAGTTCTCACTAGAACGGAGCTCGAATCACTGAGAATGACAAACGAATGCGCAAAGACTGAGTGTGGATGATCAAGAGTGCTCTAAGGTTGCTTGGTGTGTTGTCCTCCATGTGCCTAGTGGTCCCTTTTATAGCCCCAAGGCAGCTAGGAGCCGTTGAGAGCAATTCTGGAAGGCTGATCTTGCCTTCTGTCATCGGGCGCACCGGACAGTCCGGTGCACACCGGACACTGTCCGGTGCCCGATCTCCTTCCTAAAATGGCGCAGCCGACCGTTGCAGATGTGGGAGCCGTTGGCGCACCGGACATGTCCGGTGCACACCGAACAGTCCGGTGCCCCCTTCCGACTGTTGGCCCGGCCACGTGTCGCGCGCAGATTCCACGGCCGACCGTTGGCCCGGCCGACCGTTGGCTCACCGGACAGTCCGGTGCACACCGGACAGTCCGGTGAATTTTAGTCGTACGTCGTCGGCGAATTCCCGAGAGCGGCCACTTCGCTCGAGCCAGCCTGGCGCACCGGACACTGTCCGGTGCACCACCAGACACTGTCCGGTGCACCACCGGACAGTCCGGTGCCCCAGACCGAAACAGCCTCTTGGCTGTACACAACCAACTCTTCTCTTTTCTTCTTCTTTCTGTTTCTGATACTTAGACAAGTATATTAGTACACAAAACCAATGTACTAAGACTTAGAAACATACCTTTGCTCTTGATTTGCACTTTGTCCATCCATGGGCATAGATTCACATTTAAGCACTTGTGTTGGCACTCAATTACCAAAATACTTAGAAATGGCCCATGGGCACATTTCCCTTTCAATCTCCCCCTTTTTGGTGATTTATGCCAACACAACATAAAGCAACTAGAACAAGTGCAATATTACTTCAAATAGAAACTCAAGTTTATTTTGATTCAATTTGGCATATATGGATCATCCTTTGCCACCACTTGGTTTGTTTTTGCAAATCAAACACAAAATCCTATCTCTAAGTCAAATCCACTTGTAGAGACATAAAGAGAGGTTTTCCAAAGAAAATTGATTCAAGATTCCAAAAACTCCCCCTTTTCCCATAATCAACACTTCTCCCCACAAGAGGCCAACTTTTGACAAAAGAGACAATGCAAGAGTTTTGACAAACCAAAAGCTCTATCCTACTATTTTCAAAGTTTCTCAAGTGGTAGCTGATCCATTTATTGCTTTGGCCTTTATTTTCTCCCCCTTTGGCATCAAGCACCAAAACGGGATCAATCTTGGCCCTTTGACCCCATTGCCTCACCAAAATCTTCAATTAAGAGCAAATAGGCAATAAGAGTTTAAAGATGAACTTGGAATAAGTTACCCTCTCATCGGAGTGCAGTGGAAGTCTTTCACGGTCCAAGTCCACCTTTCCCTTTCAAACCTTCTTTGAGACTAAAACAATCAAACTCAAACAAACGGTTAGTCTCAAAGGGTCAAGTTGTAACACATCTCCCCCTAAATATGTGCATTACTGGCACAAGGACTTGTGAGGTCCGGGGAGTGCTTGTACAACTTGAGCACCATAATAAGCAACACAATGCAGAATGAACATGATTAAAGGCATAAACACATGTATGCTATAAATCAATCCAGGTTCCACGAATCTAAGACATTTAGCTCACTACGCAACCTGCAAAAGGTCTTCTCATCTAGAGGCTTAGTGAAGATATCGGCTAGCTGGTTCTCGGTGCTAACATGAAACACTTCGATATCTCCCTTTTGCTGGTGGTCTCTCAAAAAGTGATGCCGGATGTCAATGTGCTTTGTGCGGCTGTGTTCAACAGGATTTTCCGCCAAGCGGATAGCACTCTCATTGTCACATAGGAGTGGGACTTTGCTCAGATTGTAGCCAAAGACCCTGAGGGTTTGCCTCATCCAAAGTAGTTGCGCGCAACACTGTCCTGCGGCAACGTACTCGACCTCAGCGGTGGATAGGGCAATGGAGGTTTGTTTCTTAGAGTTCCACGACACCAGGGACCTTCCTAAGAATTGGCACGTCCCTGATGTTCTCTTCCTATCGACCTTACATCCAGCATAGTCGGAATCTGAGTATCCAACCAAGTCAAAGGTAGACCCCTTTGGATACCAGAGCCCGAAGCAAGGCGTAGCAACCAAATATCTAAGAATTCGCTTCACCGCCACTAAGTGACACTCCTTAGGATCGGATTGAAATCTAGCACACATGCATACGCTAAGCATAATATCCGGTCTACTAGCACATAAATAAAGTAAAGACCCTATCATTGACCGGTATGCTTTTTGATCAACGGACTTACCTTCTTTGTTGAGGTCGGTGTGTCCGTCGGTCCCCATCGGAGTCTTTGCGGGCTTGGCGTCCTTCATCCCAAACCGCTTTAGCAGATCTTGCGTGTACTTCGTTTGGGAGATGAAGGTGCCATCTTTGAGTTGCTTCACTTGGAACCCAAGGAAGTAGTTCAACTCGCCCATCATCGACATCTCGAATTTCTGCGTCATCACCCTGCTAAACTCTTCACAAGACTTTTGGTTAGTAGAACCAAATATTATGTCATCGACATAAATTTGGCACACAAACAAATCACCATCGCATGTCTTAGTAAAAAGAGTTGGATCGGCTTTCCCAACCTTGAAAGCATTAACAATTAGAAAGTCTCTAAGGCATTCATACCATGCTCTTGGGGCTTGCTTAAGTCCATAGAGCGTCTTAGAGAGCTTACACACGTGGTCGGGGTACCGTTCATCCTCGAAGCCAGGGGGTTGCTCCACGTACACCTCCTCCTTGATTGGCCCGTTGAGGAAAGCGCTCTTCACATCCATTTGGAACAACCTGAAAGAATGGTGAGCGGCATATGCTAGCAAGATACGAATTGATTCTAGCCTAGCCACAGGAGCAAATGTCTCCTCAAAGTCCAAACGTGCAACTTGGGCATAACCTTTTGCCACAAGTCGAGCCTTGTTCCTCGTCACCACCCCGTGCTCGTCCTGTTTGTTGCGGAATACCCACTTGGTTCCCACAACGTTTTGCTTGGGACGAGGCACCAGTGTCCAAACTTCATTGCGCTTGAAGTTGTTGAGTTCCTCCTGCATGGCTAACACCCAGTCCGGATCTAGCAAGGCTTCTTCTACCCTGAAAGGCTCAATAGAAGAGACAAAGGAGTAATGCTCACAAAAATTAACTAATCGAGATCGAGTAGTTACTCCCTTGCTAATATCACCCAGAATTTGGTCGACGGGATGATCCCTTTGAATCATCGCTCGAACTTGGGTTGGAGGTGCCGGTTGTGCTTCTTCCTCCATCACATGATCATCTTGTGCTCCCCCTTGATCACACTCCTCTTGATGAACCTGTTCATCGTTTTGAGTTGGAGAATGCACCATTGTTGAGGAAGAAGGTTGATCTTGCTCCAATTGTTCCTGTGGTCGCACATCACCAATCGCCATGGTGCGCATAGCGGCCGTTGGAACGTCTTCTTCATCTACACTATCAAGATCAACAACTTGCTCTCTTGGGGAGCCATTAGTCTCATCAAATACAACGTCGCTAGAGACTTCATCCAAACCTGATGTTTTGTTGAAGACTCTATACGCCTTTGTATTTGAGTCATAACCTAACAAAAACCCTTCTACAGCTTTGGGAGCAAACTTAGAGTTTCTACCCTTCTTTACTAGAATGTAGCACTTGCTCCCAAATACACGAAAGTAAGATACATTGGGTTTGTTACCGGTTAGTAGCTCATACGAAGTCTTCCTGAGGAGGCAATGAAGGTAGACCCTGTTGATGGCGTGGCAAGCCGTGTTCACGGCTTCCGACCAGAAACACTCAGGGGTCTTGAATTCTCCAAGCATCGTCCTCGCCATATCGATTAGCGTCCTGTTCTTCCTCTCTACCACACCATTTTGCTGTGGTGTGTAGGGAGCGGAGAACTCGTGCTTGATCCCTTCCTCCTCAAGGAACTCCTCCACTTGAAGGTTCTTGAACTCGGACCCGTTGTCGCTCCTTATCTTCTTCACCTTGAGCTCAAACTCATTTTGAGCTCTCCTGAGGAAGCGCTTGAGGGTCCCTTGGGTTTCAGACTTATCCTGCAAAAAGAACACCCAAGTGAAGCGGGAAAAGTCATCAACAATAACTAGACCATACTTACTTCCTCCTATGCTCAGATAGGCGACGGGTCCGAAGAGGTCCATATGTAGCAGCTCCAGGGGTCTTGATGTTGTCATCACATTTTTGGTGTGATGAGAGCCTCCCACCTGTTTCCCTGCTTGACAAGCTGCACAAGGTCTATCTTTTTCGAAATGAACATTGGTTAGACCTATCACGTGTTCTCCCTTTAGAAGCTTGTGGAGGTTCTTCATCCCCACATGTGCTAAGCGGCGATGCCACAGCCAGCCCATGCAAGTCTTAGCCATTAAGCATGCATCTAGACCGGCCTCTTCTTTTGCAAAATCCACTAAGTAAAGCTTGCCATCTAGAATACCCTTAAAAGCTAGTGAACCATCACATCTTCTAAAGACAGACACATCTATATTTGTAAACAAACAGTTATATCCCATATTGCATAATTGACTAACAGATAGCAAATTATATCCAAGAGACTCTACTAAAAACACATTAGAGATAGAGTGCTCATTTGAGATTGCAATTTTACCTAACCCTTTTACCTTGCCTTGATTCCCATCACCGAATATTATTGAATCTTGGGAATCTTTATTCTTGACGTAGGAGGTGAACATCTTCTTTTCCCCCGTCATATGGTTTGTGCATCCGCTGTCGATAATCCAGCTTGAACCCCCGGATGCATAAACCTGCAAGACAAATTTAGGCTTGAGACTTAGGTACCCAACTCTTGTTGGGTCCTACAAGGTTAGTCACAATTTCCTTAGGGATCCAAATGCAAGTTTTATCACCCTTGCATTTTGCCCCTAACTTCCTAGCAATCACCTTTCTATCCTTTCTACAAATTGCAAAGGAAGCATTCAAAGCATGATATATTGTAGAAGGTTCATTGACTTTCCTAGGAACATTAACAACATTTCTCCTAGGCATATTATGAACAACATTTCTCCTACCAACATTCCTATCATGCACATAGAAAGAACTAGAAGCAAACATGTCATGAGAATCATAAACATATGAATCAAAAACATTATAACTTCTATTTGCATTTCTAGTATGTCTCCTATCATGATACATAAAAGCATGGTTCTTTTTAGCACTACTAGCCATAGGGGCCTTCCCTTTCTCCTTGGCGGGAATGGGAGCCTTATGGCTTGTTAAGTTCTTGGCTTCCCTCTTGAAGCCAAGTCCATCCTTAATTGAGGGATGTCTACCAATCGTATAGGCATCCCTTGCAAATTTTAATTTATCAAATTCGCTTTTGCTAGTCTTAAGTTGGGCATTAAGACTAGCCACTTCATCATTCAATTTAGAAATTGAAACTAGGTGTTCACTACAAGTATCAACATTAAAATCTTTACACCTAGTGCAAACATGTTCTACACAAGAGTTAGATTTACTAGCCACTTCTAGTTTAGCATTTAAATCATTATTAACACCTTTTAAAGTAGCAATGGTTTCATGACAAGAATATAATTCACTAGAAAGCACTTCATTTCTTTTAACTTCTAAAGCATAAGATTTTTGTGCCTCTACAAATTTGTCATGTTCTTCATATAAAAGATCCTCTTGTTTTTCTAAGAGTCTATCCTTTTCATTCAAGGCATCAATCAATTCATTAATCTTATCTACTTTAGTTCTATCCAATCCCTTGAACAAACTAGAGTAATCTATTTCTTCATCACTAGACTCATCATCACTAGAAGAATCATAAGTGACATTGTTTTGATTACTTACCTTCTTCTCCCTTGCCATAAGGCATGTGTGACGCTCGTTGGGGAAGAGGGATGACTTGTTGAAGGCGGTGGCGGCGAGTCCTTCATTGTCGGAGTCGGAGGAGGAGCAATCCGAATCCCACTCCTTTCCGATATGTGCCTCGCCCTTGGCCTTCTTGTAATGCTTCTTCTTCTCCCTTTTGTTCCCCTTTTCCTGGTCACTTTCATTATCGGGACAGTTAGCAATGAAATGACCAATCTTACCACATTTGAAGCACGAGCGCTTCTCCTTTGTCTTGGTCTTGCTTGGCTGTCCCTTGCGACCTTTAAGCGCCGTCTTGAAGCGCTTAATGATGAGGGCCATCTCCTCATTATTTAGCCCGGCCGCCTCAACTTGCGCCACCTTGCTCGGTAGCGCCTCCTTGCTCCTCGTTGCCTTGAGAGCAATGGGTTGAGGCTCATGAATAGGACCGTTCAACGCGTCGTCCACATATCTTGCCTCCTTGATCATCATTCGCCCGCTTACGAACTTCCCCAGAACTTCTTCGGGTGACATCTTGGTGTACCTAGGATTTTCACGAATATTGTTCACCAAATGAGGATCAAGAACGGTAAAATACCTTAGCATTAGGCGGACGACGTCGTGATCCGTCCATCGCGTGCTTCCGTAGCTCCTTATTTTGTTGATAAGGGTCTTGAGCCGGTTGTATGTTTGAGTTGGCTCCTCGCCCCTTATCGTTGCGAACCGTCCAAGCTCGCCCTCCACCAACTCCATCTTGGTGAGTAAGGTGACATCGTTCCCCTCATGAGAGATCTTGAGGGTGTCCCAGATCTGCTTGGCATTGTCCAAGCCGCTCACCTTATGGTACTCGTCCCTGCACAAAGAGGCTAGCAACACAGTAGTAGCTTGTGCATTTTTATGAATCTGTTCATTAATAAACATGGGATTATCCGTACTATCAAAGTGCATTCCACTTTCTACAATCTCCCATATGCTAGGATGGAGAGAGAACAAGTGACTACGCATTTTGTGACTCCAAAATCCGTAGTCCTCTCCATCAAAATGAGGAGGTTTACCAAGTGGAATAGATAATAAATGAGCATTAGTACTTTGAGGAATACGAGAGTAATCAAAAGAAAAGTTCGAATTGACCGGTTTCTTTCTCTCGTATTCGTTGTGGTCGTCGTCCTTTTGGGAGGAAGTAGACTCATCGCTGTCGTAGTAGACGATCTCCTTGATGCGTCTTGTCTTCTTCTTCTTCCCATCTTTGCGTCTGTGGCCCGAGCCCGAGTCGTTGGACTTGTCATCCCTTGGCTCGTTGATGAAGGACTCCTTCTCCTTGTCGTTGATCACGATTCCCTTCCCTTTAGGATCCATCTCTTCGGGCGGTTAGTCCCTTTGTGAAGAGAACGGCTCTGATACCAATTGAGAGCACCTAGAGGGGGGTGAATAGGTGATCCTGTGAAACTTAAACTTATAGCCACAAAAACTTGTTAAGTGTTAGCGCAATAATCGCCAAGTGGCTAGAGAGAAGGTCTTGCACAATACGATAATCACAAAGAATTCAACACAGAGAAGACACAGTGATTTATCCCGTGGTTCGGCCAAGTACAAAACTTGCCTACTCCACGTTGTGGCGTCCCAATGGATGAGAGTTGCACTCAACTCCTCTCAAATGATCCAATGATCAACTTGAATACCACAGTGTTATGCTTTTCTTTTCTTATCCCGTTCGCGAGGAATCTCCACAACTTGGAGCCTCTCGCCCTTACACTTTTGATGTTCACAAAGAATCACGGAGTAAGGAAGGGAAGCAACACACACAAATCCACAGCAAAATGCGCACACACACGGCCAAGAATCGAGCTCAAAAGACTATCTCAAAGTTCTCACTAGAACGGAGCTCGAATCACTGAGAATGACAAACGAATGCGCAAAGACTGAGTGTGGATGATCAAGAGTGCTCTAAGATTGCTTGGTGTGTTGTCCTCCATGCGCCTAGGGGTCCCTTTTATAGCCCCAAGGCAGCTAGGAGCCGTTGAGAGCAATTCTGGAAGGCTGATCTTGCCTTCTGTCATCGGGCGCACCGGACAGTCCGGTGCACACCGGACACTGTCCGGTGCCCGATCTCCTTCCTAAAATGGTGCAGCCGACCGTTGCAGATGTGGGAGCCATTGGCGCACCGGACATGTCCGGTGCACACCGGACAGTTCGGTGCCCCCTTCCGACCATTGGCCCGGCCACGTGTCGCGCGCAGATTCCGCGGCCGACCGTTGGCCCGGCCGACCGTTGGCTCACCGGACAGTCCGGTGCACACCGGACAGTCCGGTGAATTTTAGCCGTACGTCGTCGGCGAATTCCCGAGAGCGGCCACTTCGCTCGAGCCAGCCTGGCGCACCGGACACTGTCCGGTGCACCACCGGACACTGTCCGGTGCACCACCGGACAGTCCGGTGCCCCAGACCGAAACAGCCTCTTGGCTGTACACAACCAACTCTTCTCTTTTCTTCTTCTTTCTGTTTCTGATACTTAGACAAGTATATTAGTACACAAAACCAATGTACTAAGACTTAGAAACATACCTTTGCTCTTGATTTGCACTTTGTCCATCCATGGGCATAGATTCACATTTAAGCACTTGTGTTGGCACTCAATTACCAAAATACTTAGAAATGGCCCATGGGCACATTTCCCTTTCAGTTCGAGGGAGAGAGCGCTCACTGGCCCTGCGAGAGGGGCGGACTTCAACAACGCGGGGCTGGTCGACGGCGGGCGTCGTCAGCTTCAGCGCTTTGGGTTCGCCGGCTTGGCTCCCGGAGCCCCCTCCTGCCGCAAGGGCGGTTATCGCGCCGTGCGCACGGGAGGACCGCCCAAGACGTCGCGCGTAGCCAGGGTGGCATTCGTGTTCTGGGGCGGCCCTGCCTTTGCACCGGTACGGCGCCTCCGCGCGGAGGTCGGTGCCCCGCCCGTCCGGGAGGATCCGAGTGGGGATCTGCCGGGGGGCTGACGGCCCCTGTCGTCGGTGCCGAGGCGGAGGCGGCTCGAGAAGTCCCCGTCGCCGACGGGATCACCGCCACCATCCGCGCTTCGGGCCTTCGGCTCTTTGTACTTGTCCTCGCCCCTCGAGCGTCGGCGTGGGCGAGGGCAGGGTTGCAGCGGCGTTCGCCCTAAGGCCATTGCTGCTGCAGTTCGGCCACCTGTAGAGGGGGTCGTTGTCGCTGCTGCTGGAGCGGGCGACGGTGAGCCGTCCGTCGGTCTTCTGTTGCTCCGCAGGCCCCCCAATCGAGTGGGGTTGTTCGTACCTGCGGAGGTGGAACCAAAGTTCCGTTTGTAATGGCACCTTGAATGCAGTGTTTTTGTTCATTGTGGCTGTCGAGGCCTGAACATGTATGTATTTTTGGCACGGAGCCGTGTTTTTTCCTCATCCTCGAGCACTAAGACTCGTCTGTTGGTTGTCTGAACCGCTTCACCAAGCGTGAGTCACCCCGTGCAAAGGTGACGAGTGAGGTATCCGTATTTCGGAGGCATAGGAGTCCCTCGGCTCGGTCGACCTTGCTGTTCGAGGCTTCTCTTGCTTAGTTAAAGGAACCCCTCGGCCGCTCTTCGATGAGCCGAAGCCAGGGGTAGCGGTGTCAGCACGGACAGAGGCAGAGTTGGCTCGAAAAGAAGACTTGGTCGGCCGGAGCCTGGCCGGGTCGTCCGTTAGCGGGACCGACGCCGGAGTTGATCTGCCGAGGCCTCGGGCCGGGCTGATGTCTTTGGGGGACAGCTGGCCGAGGCCTCGGGGTGATCGGCCGAGTCACCTACTTGATCCGGATTCTTGGAGGAGACCCTGGCGGCGATGGCCTGGGCGTGATGATGAAGTCGTCCTTTAGAGTGGAGATCCTCGGACCATGTCGCCGTCCGAGGCTAGGCCGGACCTCGCCGAAGGTGTAGTTGACGCCGAGGGTGCTGCTGCTCCCTTCAACCGTCAAGATCCGAGCCTGCAGGATCGGATTATCTTGTAGCGTGTGTTTTCTGCGGCCGCCGAGGCCCAAACACACCCTCGCCGTGTTGTAAAGCCGCGCTTCTTTTCCTCTTGTTTCGAGTATCTGGACTTTTTCGTCGGTAACAGAATTGTCTGTGCGAGCGAGAGTTGCTTTTCACGGAAGGTGATGAGTGAGGTATCTGTATCCCGGAGGCGTAGGAATCCCTCGGCTCGGTCGGCCTTGCCGCTTACGCGCGCTCTTGCTCGTCCATGGGGTTCTGTCATCGACGCAGTCGAGAAGGCCCGAAGAATCGCTTCGGCAGAAGAGCTTTCGAGCGTGTAGACTTGCTCGGTCCGCGGAATCACTTATCCGAACGTGAGTTACTTATCACAGAAGGTGATGAGTGAGGTATCCGTATCCCGGAGGCGTAGGAGTCCCTCGGCTCGGTCAGCCTTGGCTGCTTACATGTACTCCGTCGTTTTCAGGATCCACTTTCGAAGTAGTCGAAACGCACAAAAGACATTCTGGCAGAAAGGATCTTTTTTCGAGGAAAAATTTTGACGCAGAGGGGGTTCCCCCCTTTTAGCCCCCGAGGGAGGGTCGGGCTTTGCCGAGGCAAGGCTGACCCTTCCTTGACGACTAAACTTTGCGTGGGAGCGAGGTATATGAACAACTTGAAAGCATCTTAAGGGTAGAAGCGACGTAGCTGTTGGATGTTCCAAGTGTTGGTGTAGACCTCGCCCTGACTGTTGGCCAACTTGTTCGTTCCGGGCTTCAGAACTTTGGCGATGGCGAACAGCCCTTTCTAGGGGTGTGTGTAGCCTCCGGGTGCCTTCTGCAAGGGGCCGACGAGGTCCAGACCCTTCGGCGATGGAAATGCATCGCTGGAGGATGCCCGAGGGGCTGCGGTGGTAGAGCTCCTTCCCATCTCCCAGCAAGATGAACGACTTGGCGCGTCGCGCCAACCGCCGAGCTTCGGCTCGGTCGAGGGGTAGCTCTCCTCGGTGGAGATATTGTAGGTACGGGGTCTGCCAGTTTCGATTAGGCGTGACCCCGCTTCGCTCCTCCTCGACGCGCAGTGCCTCACCCTCGGGGCCGAGGGTACCTCGAACTGAACCGAGGATGCCTCGGGCCGAGCTGAGGGTGCCTCGGGTTGGGCCGAGGGTGCCTCGGACTGAGCCGAGGGTGCCTCGGACTGAGCCGAGGGTACCTTGGGCTAAGCTGAGGTTGCCTCGGGCTCGGACGTGTTGTCGATCTTGACGGAGGGTTGATGCAGGTCTCGAGAGAAGACGTCCGGGGGAACGGTTGTTCGCCCCAAGGCTATTTTAGCCAGCTCGTCCGCAGTCTCGTTGTAGCGCCGGGCGATGTGGTTGAGCTCGAGCCCGTAGAACTTGTCTTCCAGGCGCCGAACCTCATCGCAGTAGGCCTCCATCTTCGGGTCGCGGCAGTGGGAGTTCTTCATGACTTGGTCGATGACGAGCTGCGAGTCACCGCGAGCGTCGAGGCATCGGACCCCTAGCTCGATGGCGATCCGCAACCCGTTGACCAGAGCCTCGTACTCGGCCACATTGTTGGACGCCGGGAAATGGAGGCGTAGCACGTAGCGTAGATGCTTTCCGAGGGGCGAGATGAAGAGCAGGCCTGCGCCCGCTCCCGTCTTCATCAGCGACCCGTCGAAGAACATGGTCCAGAGTTCCGGCTGGATCAGAACTGTTGGGAGCTGGGTGTTGACCCATTCAGCCACGAAGTCCGCCAAGACCTGAGACTTGATGGCCTTCCGAGGGGCGAACGAGATTGTTTCACCCATGATTTCCACCGCCCACTTCGCGATTCTACCCGAGGCCTCTCGGCACTGGATGATCTCCCCCAGGGGGAAGGATGACACCACAGTTACCGGATGAGACTCGAAGTAGTATCGCAACTTCCGCCGCGTCAGGATCACCGCGTACAGCAGCTTCTGAATTTGTGGGTAGCGGATCTTGGTCTCGGACAGTACCTCGCTGATGAAGTAGACTGGCCTCTGGACGGGCAATGTATGCCCCTCTTCTCGTCTCTCAACCACAATCGCGGCGCTAACCACCTGAGTGGTCGCGGCGACGTAGATCAAGAGGGCTTCTCCGGTAGCGGGGGGCACCAAGCTGGGCACGTTCGTGAGGAGCACCTTCAGGTTCCCGAGGGCTTCCTCGGCCTCGGGGTCCAAGTGAAGCACTCGGCCTTCCTTAAGAGGCGGTATAGAGGCAGACCTCTTTCGCCGAGGCATGAGATGAAGCGGCTCAGAGCCGCAAGGCATCCCATGACCCTCTGTACGCCTTTCAAGTCCTTGATGGGCCCCATGTTGGTGATGGCCGCGATCTTCTCTGGGTTGGCTTCGATGCCCCGCTCGGAGACGATGAACCCCAAGAGCATGCCTCGGGGTACCCCGAAGACACACTTCTCGGGATTAAGCTTCACGCCTTTCGCCTTGAGACATCGGAATGTCACTTCAAGGTCAGAAAGGAGGTCGGAGGCTTTCCTCGTCTTGACTACGATGTCATCGACGTAGGCCTAGACCGTCTGGCCAATGTGTTGGCCGAACACATGGTTCATGCACCGCTGGTACGTCGCACCCGCATTCCTCAAGCCGAACGGCATGGTGACATAGCAGTACATGCCGAAGGGTGTGATGAAAGAAGTCGCGAGCTGGTCGGACTCTTTCATCCTGATTTGGTGATACCCTGAGTAGGCATCGAGGAAAGATAGGGTTTCGCACCCAGCAGTGGAATCCACGATTTGATCGATGCGAGGCAGAGGGTAGGGAACCTTCGAACATGCTTTGTTTAGACCAGTGTAGTCTACACACATCCGCCATTTCCCTCCTTTCTTTCTCACAAGCACAGGGTTGGCAAGCCATTCGGGATGGAATACCTCTTTGATGAACCCTGCCACCATTAGCTTGTGGATCTCCTCGCCTATGGCTCTGCGCTTTTCTTCGTCGAATCGGCGCAGAGGCTTCTTCACAGGTCGGGCTCCAGCTCGGATATCCAGCGAGTGCTCGGCGACATCCCTCGGTATGCCGGGCATGTCCGAGGGACTCCACGCGAAAACGTCGGCGTTCTCGCGGAGAAAGTCGACGAGCACTGCTTCCTATTTGGGATCGAGCTCGGAGCCGATCCGGATATGCTTGGAGGCGTCGCTGCTGGGGTCGAGGGGGACGGACTTAACCGTCTCCGCTGGCTTGAAGTTGCCGGCGTGACGCTTCACGTCTGGCACCTCCTTAGAGAGGCTCTCCAGGTCGGCGATGAGGGCCTCGGATTCGGCGAGGGCCTCGGCGTACTCCACGCACTCCACGTCGCATTCGAACGCGTGTTTGTACGTGGGGCCGACGGTGATGACCCCGTTGGGGCCCAACATCTTGAGCTTGAGGTAGGTGTAGTTGGGGACGGCCATGAACTTCGCATAGCATGGCCTCCCCAGTACCGCGTGGTAGGTTCCTCGGAACCCGACCACCTCGAACGTGAGGGTCTCCCTTCGGAAGTTGGAGGGTGTTCCGAAGCAGACAGGAAGGTCGAGTTGTCCGAGGGGCTGGACGTGCTTCCCGGGGACGATCCCGTGGAAAGGCGCAGCGCCTGCCTGGACCAAGGACGGATCAACACGCAGGAGCCCGAGGGTCTCGGCGTAGATGATGTTGAGGCTGCTGCCTCCGTCCATGAGGACCTTGGTGAGCCTGACGTCGCCGATGACGGGGTCGATGACGAGCGGGTATTTCCCCGGGCTCGGCACGTGGTCGGGGTGGTCGGCTTGGTCGAAGGTGATGGGCTTGTCGGACCAGTCTAGGTAGACTGGCGCCGCCACCTTTACCGAACAGACCTCCCGACGCTCTTGCTTGCGGTGCCGAGCCGAGGCGTTCGCCGCTTGCCCACCGTAGATCATGAAGCAGTCGCGGACCTCGGGGAACTCTCCTGCCTGGTGATCTTCCTTCTTGTCGTCGTCGCGAGCCCTGCCACCCTCCGCGGGTGGCCCGGCCCTGTGGAAGTGGCGCCGAAGCATGGCGCACTCCTCAAGGGTGTGCTTGACAGGCCCCTGATGATAGGGGCACGGCTCCTTGAGCATCTTGTCGAAGAGGTTGGCACCTCCGGGGGGTTTCCGAGGGTTCTTGTACTCGGCGGCGGTGACAAGGTCCGCGTCGGCGGCGTCGCGTTTCGCTTGCGACTTCTTCTTGCCCTTCTTCTTGGCGCCGCGCTGAGTTGACGCCTCGGGGGCATCTTTCGGTGGGTGGCCCTGGGGCTGCTTGTCCTTCCGGAAGATAGCCTCAACCGCCTCCTGGCCAGAGGCGAACTTGGTGGCGATGTCCATCAGCTCGCTCGCCCTGGTGGGGGTCTTTCGACCCAGCTTGCTGACCAGGTCGCGACAAGTGGTGCCGGCGAGGAACACACCGATGACATCTGAATCGGTGATGTTGGGCAGCTTGGTGCGCTGCTTCGAGAATCACCGGATGTAGTCCTGGAGAGACTCTCCCGGCTGCTGCCGGCAGCTTCGGAGGTCCCAGGAGTTTCCAGGGCGCACGTACGTGCCCTGGAAATTGCCGGCGAAGGCTTGGACCAGGTCGTCCCAGTTGGAGATCTGCCCCGGAGGCAGGTGTTCCAACCAGGCGCGAGCGGTGTCGGAGAGAAACAGGGGGAGGTTGCGGATGATGAGGTTGTCATCGTCCGTTCCACCCAGTTGGCAGGTCAGCCGGTAGTCTGCGAGCCATAGTTCTGGTCTCGTCTCCCTCGAGTACTTTGTGATAGTAGTCGGGGGTCGGAACCGGGTCGGGAACGGCGCCCGTCGTATGGCGCGGCTGAAGGCCTGCGGACCGGGTGGTTCGGGCGAGGGACTCTGATCCTCCCCGCTGTCGTAGCGTCCCCCACGCCTGGGGTGGTAGCCTCGGCGCACCCTCTCGTCGAGGTGGGCCCGACGGTCGCGGTGATGGTGCTCGTTGCCGAGGCGACCCGGGGCCGCAGGCGCTGTGTTGCGCGTGCGCCCGGTGTGGACCGAGGCTTCCCACATGAATCGGGAAGTCGCGGCGCGATGTTCCGAGGGGTACCCCTGCCTTCGGGAGGCGGAGCTCTCGGCCCGTCGGACCGCGGCGCCCTCCAGGAGATTCTTGAGCTCTCCCTGGATTCGCCGCCCCTCGGTGGTTGATGGCTCCGGCATCGCGCGGAGAAGCATTGCTGCTGCAGCCAGGTTCTGGCCGACCCCACTGGAAGCGGGTGGCGGCCTCACCCTGACGTCGTCGGCGATGTGGTGCTGGATACCCTGGGGTAGATGGCGCACTTCTCCGGCCGGAGGTTGGCCCGCCCATTCCTGCCCGACGTCCCGGCGGATCGGCTCAAGTGCTCCTGCTCCCTCGTCGAGCCTAGCCGGCACCCCGGCGATTTGCTCGAGTTGTGGGTCATGACCCCCCGCCAGAACGCGGACCACAGCTAGCTCCCGTAGGATGTCAACGCGAGGCACAGGCCTAGGGAGATCACCGTTCTCCGGCATACCGAGATGGTTGCCTTCGGAGGGACCCCCTAGATCGACGTGGAAACATTCACGACTTGGGCCGCAGTCCTCGTCGCCGAGGCTGCGGCTATCGTCGGAACAGTCGGAAAGGCAGTAGTCGCATGCGGTCATGAAGTCCCGCATGGCACTGGGGTTGCCAAGTCCAGAGAAATCCCAACAGAAGTCGGGCTCGTCATCTTCCTCGGACCCCGAGGGCCCGTAGGTCGAGACGTCCACGAGCCGGTCCCAGGGTGACCGCATACGAAACCCTAGAGGGTTTGGACTCGCCTCTACGAGAGTGTCCGCCAAAGCGAAGTCGCTTGGCGGGTCGAGGCTGAATCCAAAGGGCGTGAGATGGGAACCAGTGGGTACCTCTTGGTCAACGGGCGGCGACGAAGTCACATCTGGGACTGACTGCACTGTCGTCTCAGGTACGAGGGTGACGCCCAGCAAGCCTTTCGCGAGCGTGCTGGCGTCGTCCGTTTGCTCGGAATTGGCGTGTTGCGGGGAGACGGCGCTCGTCTTCGTCTCAAACGCGAGGTCGATGCCCGACGTGCCCCTCGTTGGGGCGCTGGCGCCGTCGACTTGCTCGATAGCCGACGAGGTGCCGCCTCCTGCTTGGCCTTGGTTGCCTGCCTCCTCCTCCGTCGGCGGGGGAGAGGGCGGGGTGAGCTCGAATGTCGTTCTTCCACCACGCGGGGAAGACGTCGTCGATTCCGCTGCCGACGGGCGGGCTGTCGGCCACCATTGTTGCTGTCGCACGGCGGGGGAAGGAGTATCATGTCGTAGCTGTCGTCGAGGGACATGAACTCAAGACTCCCGAAACGGAGCACCGTCCCGGGCTGGAAAGGTTGCTGGAGACTGCCCATCTGGAGCTTGACGGGAAGCTGTTCGTCAACACGCAGCAGGCCCCTACCTAGCGCGCCAACTGCCGGCGTTTCGAGACCGGGGGGTCCCTGGGCCGACGAGTGAGAATGTCGCCGCGTGCCCCAGCCCAGATGGGTCAGCGCGAGGCCGAGCGCGAAGGGGGGAAAGAAGGCGTGAGAGAGGTGGAAATCCCGCGGCCTTCGTGTTTGTCCCGCGCCCAGGTCGGGTGCGCTTGCAGTAGGGGGTTACAAGCGTTCCACGCGGGAGAGGGAGCGAGCGGCCTCATGCGAGCGCCTGTCCCGTCCTCTTCTCCGCGCGGCCAACCCTCTGTAAGAGGGCCCTGGTCCTTCCTTTTATAGGCGTAAGGAGAGGATCCAGGTGTACAATGGGGGTGTAGCAGAGTGCTATCGTGTCTAGCGGGGGAGAGCTAGCGCCCTAAGTACATGCCATCGTGGCAGCCGGAGAGGTTTTGGCACCCGGTTCGTGTGGTGTCGTGGCCGTCGGAGGAGCACTGGAGCCTGGAGGAAGGACAGCTGTCGGGGCTGTCGAGTCCTTGTTGACGTCCTCTTGCTTCCGTAAGGGGGCTGGGGTTGCCATCGTCATAGAGCGTGCGGGGCGCCATCATTACTTTGTCTGGCGGAGCGAGCTAGATGGGACACCGGTCTTGTTTCCCGTAGCTTGAGTCAGCTTGGGGTAGGGTAATGATGGCGCCTCCTGTTGATGTGGCCGGTCCGCGCCCTAGGTTGGGCGATGTGGAGGCTCCTCCGAGGTCGAGGTCGAGTTTGTCTTCCGTGGTCGCGGTCGAGTCCGAGCCCCTGGGTCGGGGGAGGCGGAGACCGTCGGTTGAGGCCAGGGCTGAGTCCAAGCCCTGGGGTCGGGCGAAGCGGAGTTCGTCGTCTTCCGGGGCTGAGCCCGAGTCCGAGCCCTGGGTTGGGCGGAGCGGAGTTCGTCATCTTCCGGGGCTGAGCCCGAGTCCGAGCCCTGGGTCGGGCGGAGCGGAGTTCGCCGTCTTCCGGGGCTGAGCCCGAGTCCGAGCCCTGGGTCGGGC
Source organism: Zea mays (assembly GCF_902167145.1). NCBI lineage: Eukaryota > Viridiplantae > Streptophyta > Magnoliopsida > Poales > Poaceae > Zea > Zea mays. The sequence goes on along the minus strand of NC_050105.1, from coordinate 127,145,779 downwards.
GGAGCAGAGTTCGCCGTCTTCCGGGGCTGAGCCCGAGTCCGAGCCCTGGGTCGGGCAGAGCGGAGTTCGCCGTCTTCCGGGGCTGAGCCCGAGTCCGAGCCCTGGGTTGGGCGAAGCGGAGCTTCCTATGGTGCCTGAGGCCGGGCCTGACTGCCTGTCAGCCTCACTCTGTCAAGTGGCACAGCAGTCGGAGCGGCGCAGGCGGCGCTGTCCTTCTGTCAGGCCAGTTAGTGGAGCGGCGAAGTGACTGCGGTCACTTCGGCTCTTTCGACTGAAGGGCGCGCGTCAGGATAAAGGTGTCAGGCCACCTTTGCATTAAATGCTCCTGCGATTTGGTCGGTTGGCGCAACAATTTGGTCAGGGTTGCTTCTTGGCGAAGACAAGGCCTCGGGCGAGTCAGGAGTATGTTCGTCGCTAGAGGGGGCCTCGGGTGAGACGGAGATCCTTCGGGGTCGGCTGCCCTTGCCCGAGGCTGGGCTCGGGCGAGGCGTGATCGAGTCCCTCGAATGGACCGATCCCTGACTTAGTCGCACCCATCAGGCCTTTGCAGCTTTATGCTGATGGGGGTTACCAGCTGAGAATTAGGAGTCTTGAGGGTACCCCTAATTATGGTCCCCGACACCTAGGTTATGCATTACATTCTCGTGCTTATCGTATTCTTAACCTGGAGACTAACCATATCATGCAGACTTGTGAGGTTACATTCAATGAGACTTTACCTTGTCCATCCCCTATCTTTGAGCCTGGAGGTCTAGATCAGAGGGGACAGACCATCTTTGTGGAGGAGGAGCACGCCGCCGCCAATTGGAGTGATCCCGAGTTGACTCCACCAACTGCACAAGTCGAGCCTGCTTCCACTAGTTCGGCTGACAGACCTGATTCCACTACTTCTTCTACTTGGGGTTCGCTCGAGCCAGCTCCTATTGAGACTGGAGGAGTTGAGGTTGCTGTTGATTGGGAGGCTACCTCTTCGAGGACGGCTCTGTGACATGTTCAGGATGACCACCCTCCTCAACAGATGATCAATGAGATTGATTGGAGAATCACTCGCTCTAGGTATCAGTAGATGTCCCACTTTGCTCCTCAGCATTTGTTGCTACTTTTGAGCCCTGTGATGTTGGACACGCTTTGTCTAGTCCTAACTGGGTCAATGCTATGTATGAGTAGCTTGAAATTTTTAAAGGAATAAGGTTTGGGTTTTGGCACCACATACTTCAAACTGCAATCCCATAGGTACAAAATCGTTTTTCAAAAGCAAAGAGAGTGAGGATGGGTTGGTAGTGAGAAACAAGGCGAGGTTGGTAGCCTAGTGGTTTTGCTAGAAATAGGGTATTGATTATGAGGAGACCTTTTCCCCTGTTGCTTGTTTAGAAGCCATTAGGATCCTTTTGGCATTTATTGCTTCAAAGGGTTTCAAGCTTTTCCAAATGGATGTCAAAATTGCCTTTTTGAATGGGTATATAGAGGAAGAGATCTATGTGAGACATCCCCTTGATTTTGAGAGTTCCAAGTTTCCAAGCCATGCTTTTAAATTGCAAAAAAATTGTATGGGTTGAAACAAGTCCCTAGAGCCTGGTATGAGCGATTAAAATCTTTATTGATTTCAAAGGGCTTTAAAATGGGCTCTGCGGACAAAACTCTTTTTCTTCTCAAGCATGGCAGCAATACCCTTTTAGTCCATATATATGTGGATGATATCATCTTTGGTGGCTCTTCTCATGCTCTTGTTTCCAAGTTTTCAGATCTTATGAGCAGGGAATTTGAGATGAGCATGATGGGTGAGCTAAACTTCTTTCTTGGTCTGCAAATCAAGCATACCCAAGACGAGATCTTTCTGCATCAAGGAAAGTATACAAAGGACATCCTGAAGAAATTCGACATGGGTGAGGCCAAGCCTCTTTCAACGCCCATGTCAACCACGACGACGCTTGATGTTGATAAGGACGGCGATCCTGTGGACGAGAAGGAGTACAAGAGCATGATTGGCTCCCTTCTATACTTGACAGCGACGAGGTCGGATATACACTTTGCAGTGTGTCTGTGTGCTCGTTTCCAGGCTTCCCCACACACTTCTCACAGACAGGCTGTGCAACAGATTATGAGGTACCTTCGCTTCTTTCTTGAGTTTGGTTTATGGTAATCTTCTTCTTCAGTTCTGTCTTTGTGCGATTATTCTTATGCTGGTTTTGTGGGTTGTCACTTGGAGCACAAGTCTACTTTTGGGACTATCAATTTTTGGGGACATAATTGGTTTCTTGGTCTTCGTGCAAACATTCTAACGTTGCTCATTCTACCACAAAGGATGAGTATGTCACTGCTGCTAGTTGTTGCTCATAGTTGTTATGTATGATGGCTACTTTGTGAAATTTTAGCTTGGATTTTCATCATGTGTCTCTACTTTGTGATAGCACGAGTGTCATAAGTGTTGCCAAGAATCCGATACTTCATTCGTAGACCAAGCACATTGATGTTCACTTTCATTTTCTTTGTGACCATTCCGAGAAAGGCAATATCGATTTGCCCCACATTGATACACATCGACAGCTGGCTGACATTTTCACGAAACCCGTTGATTAGTCTACTTTTGCACATTAGGTGTTTGCTTCCCTTTTTGATCGAGGGCTCCCTTTTGGTTTTTATTTCTTTTTTCTATTTTATTTAGATTTTAATATTTTTCTTGATACCTGTATTATATTTACATCTCATGTAGTATTTTGAGCTTCACTTGTATAATTTCTAGATTGTAACTAAGCTCCTATTAGTATGTTCTATGTGTACATGATGATGTTATGGTAGGCTTAGGCTCTTTTTGTTCATGTTCATACAATTTTGCTGAGGTAAGCTCGTTTTCATAATTGTGAACTTGACTATTACTTGCTGAATCTAAAACATGTTCACCATTGAGATTAGTAGCTAGCATGTGTACAATGTGTTTGAAATCCTTTGTGTTGTCACTAGTATGCTAGGTGGCTTTGTCTCATGCTCTAAGTGATTCACTGTCTTAAATCATAAATTCTATGCTTAAACACAAAATCAAGATAAGTGAAAAATTTAGAAAGATCGAGATGGGTTTGCATTTGTTACCACCTCTCTGTATCGAGACTACTTCTATTTGCACTTTTGGATGAACTTGAGGAGGGTAGTGGATGATCAAAATCGGTGTTTTTAGCTTCTGATTGCTTTTCTGCATAGGCTACATCTGGTTGAAAAGTTAGACAATGACAATTCTTACAACCTCTCGCACTCACACGCTTTTCATTGAAATTTGTAATCTACTGCAAAATCCGATAAATCCTGAAAATTTCAAATGGTATAAATTTTAGATATGTTTCTAGCATGATGGGTGGTCGCTATTTGGGGTAGTTTACCTAGTTTACCTTGACTGGCACTTAGTTGATTTCCTGCTTACTATATGCCTAGTGCTGTCTTTAGTGGTGAACTTCTCCTTTGAACTGCTTAAAACTGAATCAAAATGCATATACTTCACATCTTGTGTATATGATTAGTTTGGGAATTTGCTAGCACGTGCATTTATTGTTGCACACATAACACAACACCACTTAGAACATTTTTACACTCTGACCGGTATACTCCTGAAGCTCCTGCATATTCTCCATTTTCTCCTCTTTTTTGCATTTCTGCATTTTCTCAAGGAGGAGTTCTCTTGTCAACGGGGGGGGGGGGGGGGGGGGGGTTCTGTTTCTACCCTCATTTGTGCTTGATGAGTCCATTTGTAAACAATGGGGAGATACTTTGAGATTTTTGGCCTCCTAACAAGGGGGAGATTTTGTGCATTTCGGGCTTATGCTATTCTCATTATCAAAGGGTTTTTACTTTGGGAGGGTGCTTTGATAGGGGGAGAGAGTTGAGCCATTTGGAGCTTTTGCTAGATGTGTTGAGCCATTTGCCTTCTTCTGGAGGAACAAGCTTTGTTTTCAGTCTTTCGCTGATTTTGTGCTCCATTGTGCTTTATCTGCTGGCTAATGGTGTTAAGCCCTACTTGTGCCATTGCACATTTCTTTGGGAACCAAGTTTTGCTTGCTTTGTATTACCTTTCTGATTTTTATCTAGCTTTTGGTCGTTCGAGTGAGTTTCTTCTTCTTCATGTGGTGGTGTTTACAATGCACTCATCAAGGGGGAGATTGTGAACATAAGGTTGATTTGTCCCTTGTGGTTCGGGTTGATGATGAGTGATTGTCAATAGGTAGCGTCTCAGGTTGAGTCATGGATTGACCGAGGCATGAGATTATGTATGTGCAACCATGTCGGTCGGCTTGTGGTACGTAGGTGTGGAGCACAGGGACGGTGGTCGACGACTGAGGTGACGATCATGCGGGCTTGTGCTGATGGACCGGGAGCGGTGCAGGACAAGTGTTGGGTCTTGGCTGACGGACCGAATTAGCCAGGTGACTTGTTGTGGTGGATGACACCTGGGACACGCACTCACACGAGGACATGGCAGAGCAGCCATATTGCTGGCGCAGTCGAGGACTGGTAGGACACGTGTCCAGGACATGGGGAACACGCACGCGGTGCGATACGACGGTTTGTTGGTGGAGCCTCAAAACCACCCTGCGCTATGAATGGTGGGTTTTGCCGAGTTTGGGCCTCAAAACTCGGCGGTGGCGGTTCGGGAGGGAACCTGTGGTGGCACGTGGCCTCACAGCGAAACAACTTCGTTTGGAGCAAGTGGTTGTTGGATCAAAAACCTAGGAGTTGATCTATTTTGCATCTGGTGGAGAGGATAGACTCGATGTAAATATGGGTAGTTTAGAAAATAAAAATAACCCTCCATAAATAGAGAGAGAGTTGGTTAGTTGAGCATCTCTTGGCTGTCATTTGGTTAGGCTTCTTGTTTTAGAACTTCCAGTTTTCTCTCTAGGTAGTCACCAGTTAAGCCAAGGGATCCACAACAATTTTGTAATTGTTGACTGTGTTTTTGATCTGCAAGTTTAATCAGAGGAAGGGTCACCGATACAGCCCCCAGCGTTTGGCTTCAATCTCAGTTTGTACTCGTGCTGAAATTTCTGAAGCTCTTTTGCTCTTGTGTTCTTCCATCCAGTGAGCACTCCACCACGAGGCCTAAGGCTTAGCTAGGTTGAGAGCCCCAGATTCATAGTTCTTAGCCTCACAACGCATAAGAGACTCTAGAGACTTCTCCCTCACTCGCCCGCTTGTAACCCCTACTACGAGCATTGAGCAACAAGGTTCCCGTAGCGTAAGACACCGAAGACTGGATGTAGGGACGTTCTGTACAAACCAGTATAAATCTTACGCCCACTGAACACACCATCCGGACCTAGAACACATACAAACAAATTTACTTGTTGGAGCTGGTTCGAAACACCAACAATGCTCAACTATGCTAATATCTGAATGGACCATTATCATCTAATTCCCCATTGTTCCAAATTGTAAGTTTTTCTGTCTTTTCTTGTTATGTATATTTTACGATGTATCTAAATATAACATATATCTACATGCATAGTACCTAGAAAATTCAGCATGACTTATAGTTTAGAATGGAGGATGCAGAAAAGTTGCGATATTTTTTCTTCCATGACAAAATAAATGGACATATGCATTGTTTGTTTAATTTTTGGTCTATGACTTGTTCACCGCAGTAAGGTACATTCTCAACTAGGGTACTCGAGAGTGCGTTTGTTTGATGGATATCCCTAGATATAGGAGATAGCGGTCTATGGACAAATGATGTTGGTTCTTAGACGAGTTGGATAGGAATCTTCTCCTAGATAGTGAACATCCATGCCACCAAAAAGTTGTCTCGCACGTAGTGGCGAAGCTAAAGCAAAATTTAGAAGGGTGTGTTTAGCTTCGTGGACGCATAAGAAATTTTTATAAAGATGCATATATGATGAAATTTTAACCAAATCTATAGAATCTGTATTTTTTAGAGGGCGCATTTGCACCCCCTAGTCATAACCTAGCTTCGCCCTTGCTCGCAAACTCATCTATGTTTCTAATCTCTATTATTAAAAAATAAGTAAATATTACTAGTATGTATATTATTTATTAGTAATTATGATTCTATAGTCAATTCTAATAAGTGCTAATATATTGATTAGTGCATATTCTATAGTGGTGCTAATTAATTCTCCAATTCGTCCCAAATTAGTATTCGCTTTAACTCTTAGTTTTTATGTCTATATTTGAAAGAATCTAGTCACATATAGAAAGCACATACATCATTTATAGTATGAATCCATTAAAATCTAAAACATTTTTTAATTTGTGATGGAGGGAGTACATTTCCTTCATAATTAGTGACTATGGTTACAAAATTAGTGGTAGTGTATATTTAATAATATATAATTATTTGTTATTTTTAAATAATTCAAATACATTTGGTCTTGTATTTCCATTCGGTTTGTTCTTATCTTCAATCAAACAGAAAAATGGTTCGTCTCATCTATCTGACCAAACCAATCATGAAATTCATGTATGGCTTATCCGTTTATCCTTATCCACTAACCAAATATACTTATTAAGATACTCTTGTATTCACCTTAATTCGCATGTATTGGGGTGTATTGAAGTGAACTGATTTACATCCAATCAATCTCAATACATGTGGATTCTATGTTGTGTATGACAACGCCCTGAAGGCAACCGATGCCTCCCCCTCTAATCTCCCCTTTTTATTAATCATTGCTTTTAACCTTGAAATTAACTATTTTTCAAGTTTAAATATCTAGTAACAATATGTATCATGATACTGTAAATATTGTATATTTTTTAAAATTACAAAAACTAACGTAGAAAAGTAAATTATCTCAGATAAAGAGTAAAGAGAAGTTGAATAGGGGATGATAGGAGAAAAGGTGAAATAGGAAAAAAGTTGTGAAATCTTGAAGGGGATTTGAGTTTTCAAACTGTGTAGAAGGATATTGGAGAGGATTGAGGAGAAAATTAGTTCATTTTCTTCACAATCTCCTTTAATCCAAGAATATCCTATGTATTTAAATATAAATAGAAAATAAGAATAGGGAGATTTGGAAGTGAAACTGCGTGCTCAAGATCATTGCTGATTGTGACTGCCATTGCCATTGCCAAGGTCAGCAGGAGCAGTGGAGACGTCGGATCAAACCAGCCAGCAGGTCCGTTGTCCAGTGGCAGGTCTCTAGCTAGCGACGACAGATGTGGCAGCCGGTAGAGACCGAGGTAGAGCAGCCAATGGCCGACGTCAAATCACCAGGTTGTACGTGGCTGCCTCGGTGCTCCAGGTACGAACGCCACAGTGAAGGCCTGACACAAAAGCCTGTGGCCTGTGGGTGGCCCAATGGCGTCGCCCCACGCTGCAGGACGGAGATCGCTGTGCAGTAATCTGATATCAGGGTGCCAATTATTGAGGAACTCGACCAATCACGACCACCCAGCGTAGTACTACTACTACTAATAATCTCCCTCTACTACATGCTATAAATGTATAATAGCATAGGGAAGATCCGATTTAGGTGGTCTTTGAATGAAATGACGGGGCATGAGGTTAGCTTGTGGGGGCACCATTATGTGGCTACGAATTTCTTAGAGAAACTATAATAAAAGGCTATGAGCTAACTAAATGCTGAGGTGCAGGAGAAAGAACATGAGAGGGAGAAGAAAAGGGTTGTAAACTTATTGCCAGCTTCGACACAGGAATCAATAAACTTTGAGAGATAGATGAGGTCCTACATTAATACTGAAGAGCTAACTGCTACATAAACAAGCTAAATGGCATGCTACAAGGATCCTTGCAGCCAACAGTTGGCTCTATTATTAAATTTGCTTTGACGACGAAAATGTTCAGGGAAGGAACGTCGTTGTTCGGGTGGAATCAAGTTTCACATTGTTGGAACAAAGGCCTAACCCGACCTTGATCCGCCACTCGCGGGGCAGAACTAACCACGTCTGCGTGGAGAATCCCGCATCTCGGAGGACTTCGCCAGATTAACACCACCGAAGAGCCCTTCGATCTGCTTCGCCGACAATGAGTGTGAAGGCCTGCGCAAGATGGGGGGTCACCGATAGCAAAACCGCCAGTGGGCAAGGTCATCGTTAGCAAGCGAAGACGCACCCGATCGGACCCGCCTCACGGAACGAAGGCCCCACCTTTAACACTCGACGGAAGGGAAACATGCTGTAAAAACAAAGACCTCGAAACCACCCCCACGGGACCCAACTCCTGCCGGGCGGTGGCGGTCCAACTTGTAAGACCCTCAACCTGGTAGATTGTTCGGTGTCATTGAGTCATGGGGTTATTGTGCTGTAATGACCCTGTTGTGTGGAATATTCTAGGAATGTAGTAGGTAATCAGGGGTATAATTGTACTTAGGTCTACCTACCCCACGACGCCCTACAAATACCCCATTCTGCAACCTAATGGGACACACATAGCAAGACACTGTAGTTCCAACCTAACATTTTGTTGTGCCCCTGACCCCTTATCAGCTCCCGAGTGTTTGGGCCCACCTGACCACCTATCAGCAGGTCCAACATATGGCGCTCACCGTTTGTGCAGTGAAGACCAACCCATGATGCCTCCCAGGAAGAACACCCGAGCTAGCTCTCCAGCCGAGGACGACGCAGCAAGAGTGACCCTCGCCACCAAAAAGGGCAAGGTGGCCTTCGCCGACGAAATCCCACCACCACCCAACAATCCCAAAACCACCACTGAGCTAGAAGGCAAAGACCACACCGCAAGACAAAAGCAGATACCCCCCCCCCCCCGAGTTAGAAGTTCATATTCTAGCTCAGACACCCCAAGAGACCCACCACCCAATCTAAAAAGCCAACCCAACCAATCCATAATATGGTCAGACTTAACAAGATACAGGTCGTAAATTCCCTAGGCTATGAGGTTTACGCAAGTCGCCAGCCTCTGCTGGGGATGCCCACCCTAGATGATGACGAAGACCTACCAGAAGGCAAAGACCTAGGCATCAACATAGAGGATCAGCTAAAGCTACATAGCCTTTGCATGAAAAACAACCACCTCGAGAAGCAGATGGAGGTCCTCACGGCTAGAAGACAGAGAACCATGATGCAGAGTAGAATCAGACAACTGATCCAAGACGAGGAAGAAAAAGCAAGAGCACTACAGTAAGAAATATCAGAGCTACAACACAAAGGCCCCCTCATTGGTAATAGGTCGGTGCATCCCATCATCAAAACATCAACCAGTTTCTCATTCCTGTCCAAGAGCTAGGTGCATTCCATGGCCTCAACTTTCTTGATGAGCGAAGCCCTCTCTCCGCACATCTCCAGGCCACACCATGGCCACATAATTACAGGGCAGGCACATGCCCAAAGTATAATGGCAACACCGACCCATCAGAGTGCATAATGAGTTAACATGTCACCGTCGCATCATCAGGGGAGATGATTATACTATGTCCAAGTCATTCATCATTGCCCTCAAAGGCCTAGCTCTCATGTGGTACTCGAGACTGCCCCCGCTATCAATAGACTCCTAGAAAACCCTTCACATCAATTTTTGCTCAACTTCTAGGGCTACATACCAGAAATAGATGCATTAGATGAACTATCCCTATGAAAGCATTTGGAAAAAAGAGAGCCTTCGAGACTACTACTAGAAATTTCTACTGCTAAAATCCTAGCTGCCATTAGTTGACGACCAAATAGTAGTCCACTATGCAATCAGCGGCCTCCGCGCTAGTTAGCTATACAATCATTGTACCAGGGACCCCCATCCACGCTTCAAGAGTTGTACCGGTGTTTTGAAATATACACACGATCCAAAGAGCTACTGTTGGGGCCCTTCTTCTCCATCGAAGGTCCTCTAAGAAAAAACACCTTTGGCAGGACGATATGCAAGCAGGCACATGAAGATATATGTCGAAGCTACAATTGAAGGAGCTTCGGCTTAGTGGCATGCCTAAGATGAAGGATGGCACCGACTTAAAGAGGAAAAGACTACATAGTCCTTGATAACATGTATTATGATTGTAATTAGTTATTAGGGACACAAATGTAATTTTGTCTGGTTGTGTCCCGTGCCTATAAATAGATGAACAGTATCCCCGTACTGTTCACGCTAACTTGTAATCACTCACGTGTCACTCCTGCCTTTTCACTTTCTGTCAAGCCGAAGGTACAAATGTAATTTGGATATCATTGATGTTTGTTTATGTTTATATAATAAGAAAATGAATAGTCTAATGATTTGAAATGATTATTCATATTCCCTTCGTGTTTCATGTCTCTGTTTACATCCTTACTTATTGAAATGATGAAGGTACGTCCTTCATGACCTTCGTCCGAAGATCATTATATCCCAAGGGAGATAATGTTTCGAAGGACGAAGGTCTTTAACCATTAACACTTGTGTTGCCTTGTTCTTGATCCATAGCATTTGAGAACAAGTGACCAACATTGGCGCCCACCTCCGGTGAACTCACTTCCACTGTTGTGACGATGGTTTCGTACAACAACCAAGCTGTAGCACCTTCGGTCATGAAGCTGGTGCTCCCAATCACATGTGGTTCAAGCTCAGAGCGAGCCAACAAGAAGCAAAAGAAGGAAGCACAAAGAAGAGTGCAACATGTTGGGGAGCAAGGACCCTTCATTAGATCCAAGTGGTCTCATATCCCAATTACCTTCTCCCAGGAAGATCTTCTGCTTAAACATTGCCCTCACAATTATGCTATGGTTATATCTTATGTCATCAAGGGATTTCTGGTCCACAATGTTCTGGTTGACACAGGCAGTGCAGCGGACATCATCTTCACAAAGGCTTTCATGCAAATGCAAGAGCCAGAAGACAAGATACATGATGCAACACACCCTCTTTGTGGTTTTGGAGGAAGGCAGATTGTGGCACTTGGCAAGATAACAATGTCAGTGACCTTCGGCTACGTCCATAACACAAGAACTGAACAAGTTGTCTTTCACATTATTGATATGGAGTATCCATATAACACAATCATTGGTCGAGGGACGCTTAATGCCTTCGAAGCCATTCTTCATCCAGCATATTTATGCATGAAGATACCTTCGGAACAAGGGCACATTGCTGTTCACGGGAGTCAGGAAGCTGCCAGGAAGGCCGAAGGGAGCTGGACGGATTCAAAGGCTATCCAAAACATAGATGAAGCCGAAGCTTATCAGCAGTATAAGCACAAAAGAGAGAAGGCTGCTTCAGCGGATCAACCGAAGCATATGCTCCTATGTGAAGACATAGCAGACCAAAAGGTACTCCTGGGATCTCAGTTATCTGGTAAACAAGAAAAGACTTTGCTAAGGTTTTTGTTCAACAACAAAGATGTCTTCGCTTGGACAGCTAACGATCTCTGTGGCGTTAATAGAGATGTCATTGAGCATTCACTCAATGTGGATCCATCTTTCACGCCAAGAAAGTAGAGACTTCGGAAAATGTCTGAGGATAAAGCTGAAGGTGCTCGGAATGAAGTAAAGAGACTTCTCAGCGCCGGTGTTATTAGAGAAGTAACATATCCAGAGTGGCTAGCTAACACTGTTATGGTGAAGAAGGCTAATGAGAAATGGATAATGTGTATTGATTTCACAGACCTCAACAAGGCATGTCCGAAGGATGAGTTCCCTTTACCAAGAATAGACTCCCTTGTAGATGCAGCAGCTTCTTTGGAACTCATGAGCTTATTGGACTGCTACTCGGGCTATCACCAAATTTGGATGAAGAAAGAGGATGAGCCAAAGACAAGCTTCATAACTCTCAGTGGTACTTATTGCTACCTTCGGATGCCCGAGGGGCTCAAAAATGCTAGAGGAAGCTTCAACAGAATGACTGCCAAGGTTCTTCACTCCCAAATAGGCAGGTGTCGGAGAGGAAATTCTCCGGCCGGGTGGCGGAACGCACCCGCCCTAAATCCTAAGATGAGGAGGGGCCTAAGCGTTTTGCCTGTCTATTGGAAGGTGGAAGAACACACGAGGACACGAGAGTTTAGAGTGGTTCGGGCTGCTGGAGCGTAATACCCTACTCCACTGTCTGTTGTATTGAGTCTGTGAGCTTGAGAGCTTGTGTGAAAGTCTATCCGAGGGTCTGAGTGAACCTGCCTTGTAACGATGTGTGCCTTCCCTTTTATAGCTCAAGGGAGACACATACAAGGATCCTGAGCCCCGACATGTGGGCCTAGGAACATAACGGAAGGAATATATAATAGGAGTAACTAACGCCAGTGCAATCTCCTGGCGCCCTGGTGTCCTGCAGTCCACGCAGTATTGATATGCGACGGCTGCTTCCTTGGTAACGTGTGAGTAATGATGAACATAGTACATGCAGCAGTATGGATGTGCTGTCTGCCAATGGAATGGACAGGCACGCCGCCTACGGAATGGATTGGTCGCCGCCTGCCAGCGGAATGGACAGGGCTCAATAAATGTGGAGGCGGCACATTGCCTTCCAGTGGAATGGATAGGGCTCAATAAATGCGGAGGAGGCACATCGCCTGCCTGTGGAATGGACAGGGCTCAATAAATGTGGAGGCGGCACATCGCCTGCCAGTGGAATGGACAGGCAGCGCGCCTTATCCGCAATAAATGCAGAGGCCGCGCAGTCCCGAGGCCTTACGTCTGGCTCCACCCATTGGCTTATGTCACGTGTAGTAGGCCACGCGGCAGCATCGGGTCTCCGCCTGGGCGGGGAGCAGAAGCGTATACGATAAGGTCCGGACACGTGTCGGCTCCGGACCCCCGCCTAGCCTTTGATTAAGGCCTGGGCATTCTCTGTCCTAGAATCCCGGGACCTTGCTGTGAGCGGCCTGGACCCCACATAGAGGGGTCCGGACCCCATCCTAGGGGTCTGGTTTGTGCCCATGGGGGTCCTAGACCTTACCCGGAGGCCCGATCTGTATATACAGGGGTCAGACACTTTCCCATGGGGGTCTGGACTCATTGTTGATACCTTGGAGTATGTCATCTTCTCTGGCCACGTGGCGGCCCCGGAACCGTCCACGTGGAGGGGTCGGGTGCTGTCACTGGCCCAGAGTAGTCGCCCGAGGCTAGGGCGAGCCATGGTCTGGTCCCACACACAACTCCTTTACCACGCGACTAAAGATAACCGCGTGGGCACTGCATCTTTATACGGTAGTAAGGGGTACCACTATTTTAGGGTACTGACAGTAGGAATGTGCTAACTTATGTTGATGACATCATAGTAAAAGGCACAAAACAAGAAAATCATGTTGCCGATTTGCAAGAGATGTTTGCCAATTTCAGGCAAGCTGGTCTCAAGTTGAATCCAGAAAAGTGTGTTTTCGGAGTGAAGAAGGGCAAATTTCTTGGCTGTCTGGTATCAACAAAGGGTATCGAAGCTAATCCAAGCAAGATCGAAGCTATCCTTCGGATGGAACCGCCAAATTCAAATAAGGGGGCTCAACGGTTGCAGGAAGGCTGGCATCGTTGAATAGATTTATATCAAAATCAGCAGAGAGAAACTTACCATTCTTTGAAATACTAAAGCCAGCTGAAGTCTTTCAGTGGGGTCCTGCTCAGCAGAAAGCCTTCGAAGAGTTAAAACAATATCTGATAGACTTGACAACTCTAACTCCACCTTCATCAGGAACTCCGTTACTCCTGTATGTGGCTGCGTCCCATTCTGTAGTCAGTGCGGCACTTGTACAGGAGAAGCAAGATGGCCAAGTAAAAATACAAGCACCGATATACTTCGTCTCCGAAGTACTCAGTTTATCAAAGAAAAATTACACATAATTGGAGAAGGTATTGTATGCTGTGTTGATGGCCTACAGGAAGCTTCGGCATTACTTTCAAGCATATCATATAATAGTGCCTTCATCACAACCTCTGAAGGATATAATGAGAAACAGAGAAGCTACAGGAAGGATTGGAAAATGGGTTGCGGAGCTTAATGAATTCACCATTGATTATGTACACATATCCTCAATTCAATCTCAGGCGTTAGCAGATTTCATTGCTGATTGGATGCCAGGGGCTCAGGGAGAAGAAGCAACAAAAGATGCCGAAGCCTGGACGGTATTCTGTGACGGCTCTTAGGGAACCTTCGGTGTAGGAGCAGTTGCTGTTCTAGTAGCGCCCTCTAAAGTCAGGACATGTTATGCAGTAAAGTTGGACTTTAGTTGCACAAATAACATTGCCGAGTACAAAGCTCTTCTTTTAGGGCTTCGGAAGCTAAAGGCAATGTGAATAAGAAGAGCAATCCTCAAAACTAATTCCCAAGTTATTTCTGGCCACGTGGACAAAAGCAGCAAGGCAAGGGATCCAAAGCTTGAAAAATATTTGGATGCAGTCCGAAGATTGGAAGCTTCTTTTGAAGGATTTTCTGTAAAAAATATCCCATGGGGGAAAATGAGCATGCGGATTTGCTAGCTAAGTCAGCGACACAGGGGCTCCCTTTGCCATCGAAAGTATTCTTTGAAACAATAAAAGCACTTTCAGTCGAACTTATGCAGAGAGCAGTGCTTACAATATCACATGTACATAGTGAAGATTGGAGGACTGAAATTATATCTTTCCTCCAAGGCAACTGTCTATCGGATGACGAAGTTTACAATAAAAGAATGGAAGCAAGAACAAGACCATATGTAATCATAGAAGGGGAGTTATATAAATATGGATTCTGCTCTCCATTACTCAAGTGCTTGTCCAGAGCCGAAGGTCAAGAACTGATGAAGGAAATACATGCAGGATTATGTGGGTCACATATTAGGCCTAGACCTTTGCTGGGGAAGGTTTTCAGACAAGGATTTTACTGGCCGAAGGAAGCTTTGGATGCAGTAGACTTGGTTCAAAAATGTGAAAATTGTCAAAGATGCGCAAGAGACCAGAAACAACCTTCGTCTTTAACCTAGCTAATACCGCCAACTTGGCCACTGCAAAGGTGGGGTCTGGATTTGTTAGGTCCACTTCCACCAGCACAAGCAAATTTGAGATATATCGTCGTAGCAGTGGAATATTTTTCTAAGGATGATCGAAGCAAAGCCCTTAGCCACAATAACTTCGGCCACAGTACAGAAATTCTTTTGGCAAAATATTGTTTGTCGCTTCGGCGTGCCAAAGGCAATAACCGTTGACAATGGAACTCAATTTGATGCTGAAACATTCAAAGATTTTTGTGACCGAGTTGGTACAAAAAATCATTTTGCATCAGTAAGGCATCCAGAATCAAATGGGTTAGTAGAGAGAGCAAATGGAATTATAATGACAGGAATAATGAAGTTAATCTTCAATCAGACTAGAGGAAAGTGGCCAGATGAGTTGATCAAAGTGGTGTGGACCATAACACAACTGTCTCAAGGTCAACAGGTTTTACACCTTTCAAGCTCCTGTTTGGTGACGAAGCAATAACACCCGAAGAAGCAAAGACAGGATCAATAAGAACCACAACTTCAGTGGAGGACGAAGCTGATTCTCAAATAACAAAAGACACTATAGAAGGGACCAGACTTCAGGCCGTAGAACACATCAATAAGTATCAGGCTGAAACATTAAAATGGCGTGATAGGAAAGTTTGATTCAAAAATATCAAGCCAGGTCATTTGGTGCTTCGGTGAGTAGCCAACCCAGATACAGTGGGCAAACTACAGCTGAAATGGGAAGGTCCTTTTCTGGTGGTATCTTTGTCAAGACCCAGTTCTTACAGATTGAAGGATATGGACGGCAATGACATACCTAGATCTTGGAATGCGGATGAGCTTCAGAGGTATTATGTGTAATTGATGTAATCTTCTCTATTTTTCCTATGGCACCCTTTTCCTTTCAGGAGGGGAGAAAGGTTTTTAACGGGGCCATAGTTTGTAATTTTTTATTCTTATTTAGCCATATGCAATACAAGGGCCAAAATCCCCCAAAAATGTAATATGTAATATTAGAGCATGCACCATCGAATGAAAAAAGAGAACAGGGAAAAGCTCAAAAGTCGTCCACAAGGGGATGCAGAGCTGAAATCACTTCAAGAATGACGAAGCTACAAAAAGTCGTGCCTAAGGGAGCGCAGAGTAAGTTCCGAAGCTACAAAAATTCATTCCTAAGGGAGCACAGAGTAAGTCCCGAAGCTCAAAAGTCGCTCATAAGGGAATGCAGAGCCAAACACCACCGAAATAGAAGGTGAAGAAGCTCCAAAGTCGTTCCTAAGGGGATGCAAAGCTTAAATGCCACCGAAATAGAAGGTGAAGAAGCTCCAAAGTCGTTTCTAAGGGGATGCATAGCTTAAATGCCACCGAAATATAAGGTGAAGAAGCTCCAAAGTCGTTCCTAAGGAAATGCAGAGCTTAAAGACTCCAAAGTCGTTCCTAAGGGGATGCAGAGTCTGGGTGTGGCTTCGTGTGCGTTTGAGTCATACATTTGCATATTACATTACATCATTCATTGCATTCATACAGACATTCATTAGACATTCGTAGGATCATCATCATCATGACATAAAGCATGAACAGAAACAGTCCGGCTTCGACGACAAAGTGCTTCGTTGAACACGAAGAAGCTTCGCTTCAAACATAAATACAGGCATTTTATACAAGGAAATGCTTCGATGTGTATGAAAAGAAGGGAAGGTGTTTTTTTGCCTTCGACTGAAAAGATACACGAATTTCGTCCACAACAAAGCAATTTGTACATGGATGGAAAGGTAAAATTATATTACAAGGTATGGACAAATGTATACAGTATTGAGTTTAACTCCCGATTACAATTTTTGCAAAGATAATGAAAAACATTTCCTAAGTTCTATACAGGAAGGCACAAAAGGAAGCTTCATCTCAGCAACCTTCGGAATGTGCTCTGGGCTATTAACCTTCGGCACCACCATCCCGCAAACAAACAATGGTATAAGGTAAAAGTGATTATAAGAATCAAGGCAAGCAACACGTATAAGTTTCGTACTGGTTTAAGCAGACTTCGAGCTTTGTCTCTAGCCAACTCTCGTCCGCCTTTAGCCCAAATCTGAGTGATGAATCTATATCCGATGCTTCGGGCTTCACCAGGGATGTTAATAAGATCTGATATTGATAGGCTGAAGGTTGGCTTATTCACCATTTTTGCATGCGTGCATCCGGCCTTCAAGAATGCAGCAGTTGTGCCGCGAGAAGCTAACAAAGCACAGAAGTCACCGTGCCCAGTTATCACTTCATCGAGCTTTACTTAGCAGCATACTCTGTGAAAATAAGCTGACATCAGAAAATTTTGATTCATCACAAAGATAACAGAAATTTAGATAAGAAGTTTACCTTGAAATTCGAGTAAAAGAGACTGTCGACGATATGTTGCCGCTGGTAGCCGCTTATATCAGCCTCAAGCTTCAGGAAACCGACACTCTTTGATAGAGTGCCGATTATTTTTGCCCCGACATGATCGCAAATACATCCTAAGGCACCTTCGTCAATTCCACCAAAAAGCATAGCTCATGGCTGGTAGCCACAGGATATCCCATATTCCTGTAGCTCCTTCTTCTTAGCCTCGAACAATTCTTGACCCACCAGGTTCCGAGGTCAAAATCTTTTTTCCTAAGGAAGTATCATCAATCTTTTTTCCTTTGTCAGGCATTGCGGCCATGACCTTCTCTGCAGCTGCAGTTGTCTCTTCTGCAGCCATATCCGAAAGGAGTTTGTCAATTCC
Organism: Zea mays; assembly: GCF_902167145.1. NCBI lineage: Eukaryota > Viridiplantae > Streptophyta > Magnoliopsida > Poales > Poaceae > Zea > Zea mays. The sequence continues at coordinate 127,128,196 of NC_050105.1, read as the reverse complement.
TAACAGTGTTGTTGCTAGATTGGCAGCTTCGGCAGCAGCTGCAGCTTCGGCAGTGGCCTCGGCACTTGCAACAGGCACTATTTTGGATGCCAAGGTCAGCGATGGTGTCCGCTCAATAGCTTGCATGATTAACAATCCTTCGCATTTTCTGACCCGCAGTCTTCTTCTTGATGGCTGAGGGTTGATCCTTCTTTTGTAAAAGTTTTGTCAGTTCTGGTCCCAGAGGACTTAGCAGCTTGACGGGTAAGGATTCAGTCATTACCTTTAGAATTTCTGCTATTTCAGCAGCAGGAAGGGTTGAAGGAGTCTTTTCTGTTGCCTCAGTTACCTTCGGCTCCGAAGCTTCAGCCTTCCTCTTTTTTGAAACTGTCGCCTTCGGCTCAGGAGTGGATTTTGTCTTCTTAGAAATTTCCTCATCTTCCTTTACCACTCTAGAAGCTTGCCTGCTGAGAATGCTGACAACCCTTTTTCTTTTTACCCCTTCGACCCCTTTGTCAAGTTTTTCATAGTCAGGGTAGTCAAAATTAAAGGCGTCCATCACCCGGTATAATCTTCGTTTCGACCGGGTACCGAAGGGTGCGGTCATCAACTGATCTTCTTTCTTGGTATAATTCCCAAGTATCTCATTGCACTTGGTCTCAATCATCTCTAGCCATTCTTTGCAAGGCTTCTTGAACTGTTTTTCAAACTTAAACCGGTAAGCAAGTCGAACAAGTTCATGCTTCTTCCCCACTTCTTTCCTCTTCGGCATTCCCCAGCCACTTGACGCCGGATATGTTATGTTTGCCAAGTATTCTTGCACCAAGTCCCTAGTACTGATCAGCTCAGCTACCACTCTAAATTCTACTTCAGCCAACTGACAGGGCGACCCCAGTTGCATATTACATAAGGGCCTGGTCATTCCGAAGCTCAGAGTCAGCGGACTCATAACCATGGTCATTAGCTTCTCCCTCTTTTTTCCTATCAGCCTTCATATAGAACCACTCACTCTTTCAACCAGTTGGCCACTTCGTGCGGTAGCTGAGAACTGGCACCTTTGTATCCTTTCGATATGCAAAATTGTAACAGCCAAAATTTTCATGAAGGCCATCTGTCCTGGCCTTCGTCTGATAATGCAGCTCGTGCACTCAGCAGAAAGCTTCACATCTGGACTCATCCCTTGGCTTCGGAGGGCCCATATATAGACGCTAAGTCTAACAATAGCGTTGGGAGTCAGCTGATGAAGATATATCTCAAAGTTCCTTAAAACTACCCCTATCATTTCATTCAGGGGGAATCGCAGCCCTGCTCTGAAGAAGCTATTGAAAACGACAACTTCATCCTTCTTCGGCTCTGGGATTATCTCTTCTCCAGCAAATCGAATAAGTTTGCTCTCAGCCTCTCCAAAATATCCCAATTTCATCATCATAGGCATGTCATCTTCTGTCATGGTAGATTTTTCAAATTCAAGATGACTAGGCTTCGTTGGGATAAGAATGCTATAGTCTTTTTCACTCTCATCAACATTTTCACCCTCAACCACAGTTTGTTCAGCTTCGACATTTGAAGCACCTTCGTCAGCAACCTCCTCTGTCGCAACCAGACCTGATCGTTTCATTACTTCTGAAATCGACGCTATTTCAGCAGCCTTGGTTTCGTCCCCCTCACGAGACACTCTAGCAGTTGATCGCACTCTCGCCATTTCGATTGTTTTACCGTTTGATGAAGCTAACCTTAAACGATGAAGCGTTTTGCTCGAGAGCGCAATACAAAAAGCTTCGGCTATGGTCAAATTTTTTAACAGCACAACTGTGCAATGGAAATGAATGTTGTGGTAACTTCTCACCAACCCATCTGTTTATATAGTGCTGCAGGAGGGAAGGTGAACCGCCAGGCCGCTTGTACTCACTGAACGGTGGACCGTCTGACTCCTGGAATATTTTAATCGTTTCTTGGCAACGAGCTCGGGGAAGGTGTTTTTTGGACCTTCGACATTCCGAAGCCTTCAAGTTTTTCGCGGATCGAGCTCGTTATGAAAAACGATCTAGCACCGCAAATGGGCTACTGTTGGGGGCCTTCTTCTTCGCCGAAGGTCCTCTGAGCAAAAAACACCTTCGGCAGGACGATATGCAAGCAGGCACATGAAGATATATGCTGAAGCTACAATTGAAGGAGCTTCAGCATAATGGCATGCCTAAGACGAAGGATGGCACCGACTTAAAGAGGAAAAGACTACATAGTCCCTGATAACATGTATTATGATTGTAATTAGTTATTAGGGACACAAATGTAATTTTGTCTGGGTTGTGTCCCGTGCCTATAAATAGATGAATAGTATCCCCGTACTGTTCACGCTGACTTGTAATCACTCACGCGTCACTCCTGCTTTTTCACCTTCTGTCAAGCCGAAGGTACAAATGTAATTTGGATATCATTGATGTTTGTTTATGTTTATATAATAAGAATATGAATAGTCTAATGATTTGAAATGATTATTCATATTCCCTTCGCGTTTCATGTCTCTGTTTACATCCTTACTTATTGAAATGATGAAGGTACGTCCTTCATGACCTTCGTCCGAAGATCATTATATCCCAAGGGAGATAATGTTTCGAAGGACGAAGGTCTTTAACCATTAACACTTGTGTTGCCTTGTTCTTGATCCATAGCATTTGAGAACAAGTGACCAACAACTACATTTCAGGAAAGTGGAGTCATGGCACAAACCAAAGGAGACATCGTAGTCCAGCAAATCATGGACCAGATGACATCAGTAGGATCACCTCCACCAAGAGCAGAACCAACAATAGCTCCAAGTGCACAACATAGCAAATCAATAGCAATGAGCCAAAGCCCCCTCCTCCCACAACTACCCTTCACACCAAGACCAAGGAGGTGGTGCAGTTAGAGGCCACGACCGAGGCAAAGGGCCTCCGCAGCAATACAAGATTTATTGTATTTTCCACGATGAAGACATTGAACATTCCACAAAGGACTGTCCAAGCACAAAGAAAGCTAAAGAGCACATCCCTGGAGCAGTCTAGACAACAAACCTAGAGCAGCTCACACCTATCACCCACAGTACCCCTCTACTACCAAAATATGCAACAACCCTACCCCCACTAAAACCAAAATTACAACCTAGAAAGATTCCACACCTAGATACCAAACCAAGAAAGACTACAACTACTACCTCGGCCACCCCCACAAAACAGTGCACGAGTCGTGGGTGGCTGCCGAGAGGGCCCACCGGTCGGCGCCGAGCACCGTGCTAGGCTAGCGCGGTGGTGCGACGGAGTGGGCCAATTGGATTTAGGCCCACCATGCCGAGGAAGGTCTTCTCTCTCTCTTTTTTATTTCTAATTTCTATTCATTTTCTTTTATTTTCCTTCTTTGTTATTTTGTTTGCTATTTTCCTTGCTCAAGGTGTGGTTTGAATTCCAAATTCCTATTATAACTTTTGTCAAGTCAAGTGCAACACATAAAATACCAACATGTGCAAATTAGTTCTTACTCATTTAGCTATTAGTTGTATTTAATCAAGTCTTATATTGTTGATGTGCATGAAGAGAGAGAAAAATATACTCACATAGACCTTTCTAATTTCCAAGAAATATTATTATTATATATTTATTTTTTATACATCCTGAATTTTGGGTATTACACAGACCTTCCGGCACCAAGGTGAAAGCTCTCTTGTGGGTTTTGGTGGTTTGGATGACAACCCAATTAAAGGACTAACAAGTGTGCTAAGTGTTGAACAGGTGCTTAATGCAAAGCTATCAGGGTTCAACACAAATGAACAAGTGTGATGGTCTGAAGACTGGAATATCTATAGATAATGGACATCACAAGTAAGATGTACATTGCTTAAGTGAGACTTTAAGTCAGAGACAACTGATCAAGCCAAGGATGGAGGCAATAAGAGCTTCGAGGCACCGAGTGCACAGGAGAAGGTCAAGGAGATCAAGGAACCCAAAGCCAGGGGTGAAAAACAAGACTTGCAAAGTCAAGGTTGATCGTGTTAAGAAGAGTTATGGTGCATCAAGGATCACTACATAAGGACATGACTTACAACCAATGAGGTAACATCTACAGTTATGTGGTGTAAGTCATAAGGCTCAAGATTAAGCTCGAGAAGTGAACAAGGTCACTAGAAGGAGGAGCAGTGTCAAACCAGAACTGGAAGTAGCCCAAAAGAGCTAAGTTTACTTTGACCTTTAGTTTGGGTTGTTCCTGTGTTTGGATATGTTCTATGTGACCTTTTCAAGGTGTTGGAGCTTATGTGTATTAATCAAGATCAAGTCAAGTTGACTTGATGGTTCTGAAGCTCTGGCTAAAGTGGATCAGAAATCCTGGAGTAAAGAGGTATGATCCCAAGACTTAGTCAATTGTTTTAGTGGCTAACTATGTGTGTCTAAGTGCTAGGGATCATCCCAAAAGAAGACAAATTGGAGTAAAGAAGTTGCACCAGCCTGGGAGCACCGGACTGTGCGCTGTGCACCGGGCAGTGTCCGGTGCCTAGGTTAGCCTCTCAGTGAATAGGCCGCTCTCGAGAAGCAGTGGGGGCGCTGCAGCTATAAATCACTGTCCGGTGCGCCAGCCGCGCGCCTAACCAACGGTCGATCGCGCAATCAGCGCTGGCCAAGTCAGCCAAGCCAACGGGCATCAAGTCGCACCGAACTGTCCAGTGCGCCACCGGACTGTCTGGTGTACCAAGTGGGCGAAGGGTGGCAACAGTCGGTTTCGCCAGGAAATGAAGGACATCAGCTATTGTTCACTGTCCGGTGTGCACCGGACTATCCGGTGTGCACCGGACTATCCGGTGCACACACAGACAGGGAAAGTCGATTGCTTCCCAATTGAAGAACCAACGGCTAGGGCTCCCTTGGGGCTATAAATGGACTCCTAGGCATCCATCTACATGTGTGGAAGACTCCCAAGTGCAGTAACACTTTATAGACTCATTGCAAATCATTTTGCTCTCCCTCTATTGTGTATTTCTCTCTAGTTTGTGTAGAGGCACACTTATAAGCCTTTAGAGAGAGGGGAAGTGCTGCTAAGAGCAAGATCAAGATCGTGAGCACTATTACTCTACTGGAGTGTTGTCAAGTAGGTTGTAAGCAGCCGTGGCAACGTTGTAACAACCATCAACATATTGGAAGGCTCTATCTGTCACACTGACGGATTTGACCACATCGGAGGACGAAATAAGATACTCCAAGCCAAGGTGTGGCTAACTCCAACAAGGACTAGGCAAGCATTTCAGGCTTGGCCGAACCGCAGTATAAATCCTTATGTCCTGCGTGCTTTGTGTTGTGACTCTTGTCTTGTCTCTGTTTCTGTTCTGTCTCTTGACTTATTACTATGCGCACTTCATACACTCTTATTTGTGGTATGAGTTACTTGTGAAGTGCAGGACTTTTGAGACAGGAACTTCATTTCCGCTGCCACCTACTCGAAGCAATCTTCATTCCGTTGTGATCCAGTCTTCGAGTAGAGTAAGGTTTTAAGTTTTACAGTGATAATTATTATTCGCCTATTCACCCCCCTTCTAGGCGACATCTAGATCCTGTTCTGGGGCATAGGGAACTTTCACAAGGTATGTACCATCCATAGTATAGTTTTTGGAAACATGATAGGAACTATGTTGATTCGCACATTTGTATTACGGATCGTCCGGATTCAAGTCTAAGTATTGTACGGATTTTTGTGCGAACCGTCTAGCTATAATTTGTGGATCGTCCGCTTGTTTCTATATTGGTTCAACCCAAAGGTGATGAGTTGCAAAAAGGAATTATAGTGCCAATCGCAGACCATCCGGGACCACAGGGCAGAATGTCTGCATCGTGTCACCAAGCGAACGTAATCATTGATCTGTTAGTTATAACCATTGGATTGTCAGTTATATGCATTGAGCTGTCAGATCCAACCGTCACGAGAGGTGTGAACTATCTACGTCTAGGCCACAGACCATCTGCCAGTGCCCAAAGTTGGCAAAGAAAGTATAACAACTATATGGGTGGTTGGGGGCTATAAATACCCCCAACTAGCCCATTCAAGTCATCCAATCATTCATTGATTCACATACAATACAAGGTTTGGAGAATTCACTCCCAAAGTGATCAGGTGTCCAAGTGCCACACTTGATTATTTAGTGAGTTGAGATAATTATTGTGCCTTGTGAAAAAATAGTGGAGAGTGTGTTGTTGCTTGGTGTGCTCTTGAGCTTGGAGTTTTGACTCCCATTCATTGTAAAGGCTAGCAAGAGGCATCAACTTGTGAAATACCTTGAGGGAGACTTAGGTCTCTTGATTGTTGAGAAAAGAAGAGAGGGCCCGAGTTTGATCTTCGATATCACTTAAGAGGATTTAGAGAGACTTCCGTCCTTTGGGACACCTCAATGGGGGCGTACGTTCTTTGTAACTAAAGGGCAAAACAAATAGCTCGTGTCTTTTTTGTGTGTTCATTTGCGATTTGTGTTCCCTCTCTTAGTCCTCTTGCTTAATCGTCATCTAAATCAATTTGTGTTGCACCCAAGTTTATTCTGCTGTCATTAGAGCAACAAGAATTACTCTCCCTTACTCCCATTCTATTACTTCTCGTTCTAACAAAGGATCAAAGTGTTTATTGTAAGTGTTAAATTTCAGGTTTCACCTATTCACCCCCTCTAGGTGATTTCCACGCGTCCCTACCCCTATGTCACTACGTCCCTGCCTTTTTCCCCACTCCTATTGTTGATAAGGTAACACATTCTCTGAACTATTTGCATTACATGCATGTAGATGTTTAATTCTCGTCAATCATCCAAAGCAATTTATGCAAGATGGATGGTTATGGGTGAGGATCGTCGGTGGATGTATAATGGTAGGAATAAGAGTGGGGTTAGTCTAATGAGAGCATGATAAGGCTATCTCTAGCAGCTATCCTATCCCATCCCCTATATCATCCTCTATTTCAAACTTCACTCTATAAATAGTGTAAACTACAGTGCATATCCCCGATTTCACATGATATGTTGTGGACAACCTAAAGGCACATGAATTTGTTGACCACCCATTTAGTTTATCAACAACAGTAGCGGATACCAATGTGTTATGCCCATATACAAGTTGTCATACCTATAAATGCAAGAACAAAATAACAATGATACTCCACCTTTGTATCTATGGTTTCATATCAAGCTACCAGGTGTGGTTGCGCCACAAAGAGTTACACCGTCAACAAAAACACAAGCTGCAACACAAACAAAAGAATATGATACGATTGGTGATGATAGGATGGATAATAAGTTTGTTGATACATGATCAGAGCATGACCCGAATTTGAAGAAGCCAATGCCAAAAGAGGTTAAAAGGTTCTTGGAGCTCCTTAGTGCTTTAGAAGAGCCACTATAGGAACACACAATAGTGTCCACCGTAGCTTTTATGACCAACCTTAGGTCCATCAAATTCAAGTTTTTATTCTCAATTAAATGTTACTAGGAGCTTTGTTCCTACAATAGAGACAAAATATTATATCATATTATCAAAGCAAAATACTATATTGAAGAGGCAGAACAAACTGACCCAAAAAGCCACCCACACGACATATGCGTGGGTTCTACTAGGGTCGTACGAGTTTTGGCTCCAGTGACTTCATACATGAGCCACTATGGTCGCACCGCCTAATGTGACCATCCCTGGGTAGAAGTAACTGAAAGTCGCCTAGAGGGGGGTGAATAGGGCGAAACTGAAATTCTCAAAAATAATCACAACTACAAGCCGGGTTAGCGTTAGAAATATAATGGAGTCCGCGAGAGAGGGTGCAAAACAAATCGCAAGCAAATAATGAAGTGAGACACGCGGATTTGTTTTACCGAGGTTCGGTTCTCTCAAACCTACTCCCCGTTGAGGAGGCCACAAAGGCCGGGTCTCTTTCAACCCGTACCCTCTCTCAAACGGTCCCTCGGACCGAGTGAGCTTTCTCTTCTCAATCACTTGGAACACAAAGTTCCCACAAGGACCACCACAAGATTGGTGTCTCTTGCCTCAATTACAAGTGAGTTTGATCGCAAGAAAGAATCAAGAAGGAAGAAAGCAATCCAAGCGCAAGAGCTCGAAAGAACACAAGCAAATCTCTCTCTCTAATCACTAGGGCGTTGTGTGGAATTTGGAGAGGATTTGATCTCTTTGGTGTGTCTAGAATTGAATGCTAGAGCTCTTATAAGTAGTTGAGAAGTGGAAAACTTGGATGCAATGAATGGTGGGTGGTTGGGGGTATTTATAGCCCCAACCACCAAACTAGCCGTTTGGTGAGGCTGTCTGTTCGATGGCGCACCGGACAGTCCGGTGCACACCGGACATGTCCGGTGCGACAGCCACGTCACCAAAGCCGTTGGGTTCTGACCGTTGGAGCTCTGTCTTCTGGGCCCGCCTAGATGTCCGGTGGCGCACCGGACATGCACTGTAGATTGTCCGGTGCGCCAGCATGGGCGTGCCTGACCTCTGCGCGCGCAGCGCGCGCATTTAATTCGTCGCAGGTAGCCGTTGGCGCCGAAGTAGCCGTTGCCCCGCGGTTACACCGGACAGTCCGGTGTACACCGGACAGTCCGGTGAATTATAGCGAAGCAGCCAAACTGAATTCCCGAGGCTGGCGAGTTCCTGAGGCCGCTCTTCTTTGGAGCACCGGACATGTCCGGTGTACACCGGACAGTCCGGTGAATTATAGCGATGTTGCCTCTGGAAATTCCCGAAGGTGACGAGTTGGCAGTTGCAGTCCTCTGGTGCACCGGACATGTCCGGTGGCACACCGGACAGTCCGGTGCGCCAGACCAGAGATGCCTTCGGTTGTCCCTTTGCCCTTTTGTTGAACCCAATACTTGGTCTCTTTATTGGCTAAGTGTGAACCTTTGGCACCTGTATAACTTATACACTAGAGCAAACTAGTTAGTCCAAATATTTGTGTTGGGCAATTCAACCACCAAAATTAATTAGGGACTAGGTGTAAGCCTAATTCCCTTTCAATCTCCCCCTTTTTGGTGATTGATGCCAACACAAACCAAAGCAAATATAAAAGTGCATAATTGAACTAGTTTGCATAATGTAAGTGCAAATGTTGCTTGGAATTGAGCCAATAAATGTTACTTACTAGATGTGCATGGATTGTTTCTTTATTTTTAACATTTTGGACCACGCTTGCACCACATGTTTTGTTTTTGCAAATTCTTTTTGTAAATCCTTTTCAAAGTCTTTTGCAAATAGTCAAAGGTAAATGAATAAGATTTTGCGAAGCATTTACAAGATTTGAAATTTTCTCCCCCTGTTTCAAATGCTTTTCCTTTGACTAAACAAAACTCCCCCTCAAATAAATTCTCCTCTTAGTGTTCAAGAGGGTTTTGAGATATCAAATTTTGAAAACACTACTTGCTCCCCCTTTAGAGCACAAAGAGATACTAATTTGAAATTTACCAATTGAGAACCATACCAATTGAGAAACTCTTTTTTAAAAAATTAGGTGGTGGTGCGGTCCTTTTGCTTTGGGCTAATACTTTCTCCCCCTTTGGCATGAATCGCCAAAAACGGAGTCATTAGAGCCCTTTCTAGCTACTTTCTCCCCTTTGGCAAGGAAAACATATAAGTGAAGATTATACCAAAGAAGGAGAGTGATGCGGAGCGACGGCGAAGGATGAGTAGTAGAGTGGAGTGGAAGCCTTTGTCTTCGCCGAAGACTCCAATTCCCTTTCAATATACCTATGACTTGGTTTGAAATATACTTGAAAACACATTAGTCATAGCATATAAAAGAGACATGATCAAAGGTATATTTATAAGCTATATGTGCAGATTAGCAAAAGAAATTCCTAGAATCAAGAATATTGAGCTCATGCCTAAGTTTGGTAAAAGTTTGTTCATCAAATGGCTTGGTAAAGATATCGGCTAATTGATCTTTAGTGTTAATGTATGTGATAGTCGCCTAGAGGGGGGGGGTGAATAGGGCGAAACTGAAATTTACAAATATAAACACAACTACAAGCCGGGTTAGCGTTAGAAATATAAACGAGTCCACGAGAGAGGGTGAAAAACAAATCGCAACCAAATGGAGAGTGTGACACGGGATTTGTTTTACCGAGGTTCGGTTCTCGCAAACCTACTCCCCGTTGAGGAGGCCACAAAGGCCGGGTCTCTTTCAACCCTTCCCTCTCTCAAACGATCCCACGGATCGAGTGAGCTTTCTCTTCTTAATCACTTGGAACACAAAGTTCCCACAAGGACCACCACAAGTTTGGTGTCTCTTGCCTCAATTAAAAGTGAGTTTGATTGCAATGAAAGAATCAAGAAAGAAGAAAGCAATCCAAGCGCAAGAGCTCGAAAGAACACAAGCAAATCTCTCTCTCTAGTCACTAGAGCGTTGTGTGGAATTTGGAGAGGATTTGATCTCTTTGGTGTGTCTAGAATTGAATGCTAGAGCTCTTGTAAGTAGTTGGGAAGTGGAAAACTTGGATGCAATGAATGGTGGGGTGGTTGGGGTATTTATAGCCCCAACCACCAAACTTGACCGTTGGCGGAGGCTGTCTGTTCGATGGCGCACCGGACAGTCCGGTGCACACCGGACATGTCCGGTGCCCCAGCCACGTCACCAGTGCCGTTGGAATCTGACCGTTGGAGTTCTGACTTCTGGGCCCGCCTCGATGTCCGGTGGCGCACCGGACATGAACTGTTCAGTGTCCGGTGCGCCGGTATGGGCGCGCCTGCCTTCGGCGCGCGCTGCGCGCGCATTTAATGCGTGGCAGGTAGCCGTTGGCGCGAAGTAGCCGTTGCTCCGAGGATGCACCGGACAGTCCGGTGCACACCGGACATGTCCGGTGAATTATAGCGGAGCAGCCTTCGTGAAATCCCGAGGCTGGCGAGTTCCGGAGCAGCGTCTTCGTTGGAGCACCAGACACTGTCCGGTGTACATCGGACAGTCCGGTGAATTATAGCGCGCCGGTTCTGGATTTTCCCGAAGGTGACGAGTTAGAGTTGGAGTCCTCTGGTGCACCGGACACTGTCCGGTGGCACACCGGACAGTCCGGTGCGCCAGACCAGAGGAGCCTTCGGTTGCTCCTTTGCTCTTTTGTTGAACTCAATACTTGGTCTTTTTATTGGCTAAGTGTGAACCTTTTGCACCTATATAACTTATACACTAGAATAAACTAGTTAGTCCAAAGATTTGTGTTGGGCAATTCAACCACCAAAATTATATAGGAACTAGGTGTAAGCCTAATTCCCTTTCAATCTCCCCCTTTTTGGTGATTGATGCCAACACAAACCAAAGCAAATATAGAAGTGCATAATTGAACTAGTTTGCATAATATAAGTGCAAAGGTTGCTTGGAATTGAGCCAATATAAATACTTACAAGATATGCATAGATTGTTTCTTCATTTTTAACATTTTGGACCACGCTTGCACCACAAGTTTTGTTTTTGCAAATTCTTTTGTAAATTCTTTTCAAGGTCCTTTTGCAAGATAGTCAAAGGTAAATGAATAAGATTTTGAGAAGCATTTTCAAGATTTGAAATTCTCTCCCCTTGTTCCAAATGCTTTTCCTTTGACTAAACAAAACTCCCCCTAAATGAGATCCTCCTCTTAGTGTTCAAGAGGTTTTTGATTTATCAATTTTGAAATACTACTTTCTCCCCCTTTAGAACATAATAAGATACCAATTTGAAATTGACCAATTGAAAATCTCCAAAAATTTTAAAATTAGGTGGTGGTGCGGTCCTTTTGCTTTGGGCTCATATTTTCTCCCCCTTTGGCATGAATCGCCAAAAACGGAATCATTAGAGCCCAACGAAGTACTTTCTCCTCCTTTGGTCATAAAATAAATGAGTGAAGATTATACCAAAGTTGGAGAGATGCTTGGAGTGACGGCGAAGGATGAGTAGTAGAGTGGAGTGGAAGCCTTTGTCTTCGCCGAAGACTCCAATTTCCTTTCAATATACCTATGACTTGGTTTGAAATACACTTGAAAACACATTAATCATAGCATATATAAAAGAGATATGATCAAAGGTATACTTGTGTGCTATGTGTGCAAATTAGCAAAAGAAATTCCTAGAATCAAGAATATTGAGCTCATGCCTAAGTCTGGTAAAAGATTGTTCATCAAGTGGCTTGGTAAAGATATCGGCTAATTGATCTTTAGTGTTAATGTATGAAATCTTGATATCCCCCTTTTGTTGGTGATCCCTAAGAAAATGATACCGAATGGCTATGTGTTTAGTGCGGCTATGCTCAACGGGATTATCCGCCGTGCAGATTGCACTCTCATTATCACATAGCAAAGGGACTTTGGTTAATTTGTAACCGTAGTCCCGCAGGGTTTGCCTCATCCAAAGCAATTGCGCGCAACAATGACCTGCGGCAATGTACTCGGCTTCGGCGGTTGAAAGAGCGACCGAATTTTGCTTCTTTGAAGCCCAAGACACCAAGGATCTTCCCAAGAACTGGCAAGTCCCCGATGTGCTCTTTCTATTAATCTTACACCCCGCCCAATCGGCATCCGAATAACCAATTAAATCAAAAGTGGATCCCCGAGGGTACCAAAGCCCAAACTTAGGAGTATAAGCCAAATATCTCAAGATTCGTTTTACGGTCGTAAGGTGTGATTCCTTGGGGTCGGCTTGGAATCTTGCACACATGCAAACGGAAAGCATAATGTCCGGTCGACATGCACATAAATAAAGCAATGAACCAATCATCGACCGGTATACCTTTTGATCCACGGACTTACCTCCCGTGTCGAGGTCGAGATGCCCATTGGTTCCCATGGGTGTCTTGATGGGCTTGGCATCCTTCATTCCAAACTTGGTTAGAATGTCTTGAGTGTACTTCGTTTGGCTAATGAAGGTGCCCTCTTGGAGTTGCTTGACTTGGAATCCTAGAAAATACTTCAACTCCCCCATCATAGACATCTCGAATTTCTGTGTCATGATCCTACTAAATTCTTCACATGTAGATTCGTTAGTAGACCCAAATATAATATCATCAACATAAATTTGGCATACAAACAAATCATTGTCAAGAGTTTTAGTGAATAAAGTAGGATCGGCCTTGCCGACTTTGAAGCCATTAGCAATAAGGAAATCTCTAAGGCATTCATACCATGCTCTTGGGGCTTGCTTGATCCCATAAAGCGCCTTAGAGAGCCTATAGACATGGTTAGGGTACTTACTATCTTCAAAGCCGGGAGGTTGCTCAACGTAGACCTCTTCCTTGATTGGTCCATTGAGGAAGGCACTCTTCACGTCCATTTGGTAAAGCTTGAAGCCATGGTAAGTAGCATAGGCTAATAATATACGAATTGACTCGAGCCTAGCTACGGGTGCATAGGTTTCACCAAAATCCAAACCTTCGACTTGTGAATACCCCTTGGCCACGAGTCGAGCTTTGTTCCTTGTCACCACACCATGCTCATCTTGTTTGTTGCGGAAGACCCACTTGGTTCCTACAACATTTTGGTTAGGACGTGGAACTAAATGCCATACCTCATTCCTTGTGAAGTTGTTGAGCTCCTCTTGCATCGTCATCACCCAATCCGAATCTTGGAGTGCTTCTTCTACCCAGTGTGGCTCAATAGAGGAAACAAACGAGTAATGTTCACAAAAATGTGCAACACGAGATCTAGTAGTTACCCCCTTATGAATGTCGCCGAGGATGGTGTCGACGGGGTGATCTCGTTGTATTGCTTGGTGGACTCTTGGGTGTGGCGGCCTTGGTTGTTCATCCTCCTTGTCTTGATCATTCACATCTCCCCCTTGATCATTGCTGTCATCTTGAGGTGGCTCATGTCTTTGATCTTCTCCTTCATCAACTTGAGCCTCGTCCTCAATTTTAGTTGGTGGAGATGCTTGCGTGGAGGAGGATGGTTGATCTTGTGTATTTGGAGGCTCTTCGGATTCCTTAGGGCACACATCCCCAATGGACATGTTCCTTAGCGCGATGCACGGAGCCTGTTCTTTACTTATCTCATCAAGATCAACTTGCTCTACTTGAGAGCCGTTAGTTTCATCAAACACAACGTCACAAGAAACTTCAACAAGTCCCGAGGATTTGTTAAAGACTCTATATGCCCTTGTGTTTGAATCATATCCTAGTAAAAAGCCTTCTACAGTTTTAGGAGCAAATTTAGATTTTCTACCTCTTTTAACAAGAATAAAGCATTTGCTACCAAAAACTCTAAAATATGAAATATTGGGCTTTTTACCGGTTAGGAGTTCATAGGATGTCTTCTTGAGGATTCGGTGTAGATATAAACGGTTGATGGCGTAGCAGGCGGTGTTGACCGCCTCGGCCCAAAACCGATCCAAAGTCTTGTACTCATCAAGCATGGTCCTTGCCATGTCCAATAGAGTTCGATTCTTCCTCTCCACTACACCATTTTGTTGAGGTGTGTAGGGAGAAGAGAACTCATGCTTGATGCCCTCCTCCTCAAGGAAACCTTCGATTTGAGAGTTCTTGAACTCCGTCCCGTTGTCGCTTCTTATTTTCTTGATCCTTAAGCCGAACTCATTTTGAGCCCGTCTCAAGAATCCCTTTAAGGTCTCTTGGGTTTGAGATTTTTCCTGTAAAAAGAATACCCAAGTGAAGCGAGAATAATCATCCACAATAACTAGACAGTACTTACTCCCGCCGATGCTTATGTAAGCAATCGGGCCGAATCTCGATATCCCCCTTTTGTTGGTGATCCCTAAGAAAATGATACCGAATGGCTATGTGTTTAGTGCGGCTATGCTCAACGGGATTATCCGCCATGCGGATTGCACTCTCATTATCACATAGAAGAAGAACTTTGGTTAGTTTGTAACCGTAGTCCCGCAGGGTTTGCCTCATCCAAAGCAATTGCGCGCAACAATGGCCTGCGGCAATGTACTCGGCTTCGGCATTAGAAAGAGCGACCGAATTTTGCTTCTTTGAAGCCCAAGACACCAAGGATCTTCCCAAGAACTGGCAAGTCCTCGATGTGCTCTTTCTATTAATCTTACACCCCGCCCAATCGGCATCCAAATAACCAATCAAATCAAATGTGGATCCCCGAGGGTACCAAAGCCCAAACTTAGGAGTATAAGCCAAATATCTCAAGATTCGTTTTACGGCCGTAAGGTGGGATTCCTTAGGGTCGGATTGAAATCTTGCACACATGCAAACGGAAAGCATAATGTCCGGTCGAGATGCACATAAATAAAGCAATGAACCAATCATCGACCGATATACCTTTTGATCGACGGATTTACCTCCCGTGTCGAGGTCGAGATGCCCATTGGTTCCCATGGGTGTCTTGATGGGCTTGGCATCCTTCATTCCAAACTTGGTTAGAATGTCTTGAGTGTACTTTGTTTGGCAAATGAAGGTGCCCTCTTGGAGTTGCTTGACTTGGAATCCTAGAAAATACTTCAACTCCCCCATCATAGACATCTCGAATTTTTGTGTCATGATCCTACTAAATTCTTCACATGTAGATTCGTTAGTAGACCCAAATATGATATCATCAACATAAATTTGGCATACAAACAAATCATTGTCAAGAGTTTTAGTGAATAAAGTAGGATCGGCCTTGCCGACTTTGAAGCCATTAGCAATAAGGAAATCTCTAAGGCATTCATACCATGCTCTTGGGGCTTGCTTGAGCCCATAAAGCGCCTTAGAGAGTTTATACACATGGTTAGGGTACTCACTATCTTCAAAGCCGGAAGGTTGCTCAACATAGACCTCTTCCTTGATTGGTCCGTTGAGGAAGGCACTTTTCACGTCCATTTGATAAAGCTTGAAGCCATGGTAAGTAGCATAGGCCAATAATATACGAATTGACTCAAGCCTAGCTACGGGTGCATAGGTTTCACCGAAATCCAAACCTTCGACTTGGGAGTATCCCTTAGCCACAAGTCGAGCTTTGTTCCTTGTCACCACACCATGCTCGTCTTGCTTGTTTGCGGAAGACCCACTTGGTTCCTACAACATTTTGATTAGGACGTGGAACCAAATGCCATACCTCATTCCTAGTGAAGTTGTTGAGCTCCTCTTGCATCGCCACCACCCAATCCGAATCTTGAAGTGCTTCCTCTACCCTGTGTGGCTCAATAGAGGAAACAAAAGAGTAATGCTCACAAAAATGTGCAACCCGAGATCTAGTGGTTACCCCCTTATGAATGTCGCCGAGGATGGTGTCGACGGGGTGATCTCGTTGAATTGCTTGGTGGACTCTTGGGTGTGGCGGCCTTGGTTGTTCATCCTCCTTGTCTTGATCATTTGCATCTCCCCCTTGATCATTGTCGTCATCTTGAGGTGGCTCATCATTGTGTTCTTCCTCTTTATCGTCTTGAGCCTCGTCCTCATTTTGGGTTGGTGGAGATGCTTGCGTGGAGGAGGATGGTTGATCCTATGCATGTGGAGGCTCTTCGGATTCCTTAGGACACACATCCCCAATGGACATGTTCCTTAGCGCGATGCATGGAGCCTGTTCTTCACCTATCTCATCAAGATCAACTTGCTCTACTTGAGAGCCGTTAGTCTCATCAAACACAACGTCACAAGAAACTTCAACAAGTCCTGAGGACTTGTTAAAGACTCTATATGCCCTTGTGTTTGAGTCATATCCTAGTAAAAAGCCTTCTACAGTTTTAGGAGCAAATTTAGATTTTCTACCTCTCTTAACAAGAATAAAGCATTTGCTACCAAAAACTCTAAAATATGAAATATTGGGCTTTTTACCGGTTAGGAGTTCATAAGATGTCTTCTTGAGGATTCGGTGTAGATATAACCGGTTGATGGCGTAGCAAGCGGTGTTGACCGCCTCGGCCCAAAACCGATCCAGTGTCTTGTACTCATCAAGCATGGTTCTTGCCATGTCCAATAGAGTTCGATTCTTCCTCTCCACTACACCATTTTGTTGTGGGGTGTAGGGAGAAGAGAACTCATGCTTGATGCCCTCTTCCTCAAGAAAGCCTTCAATTTGTGAGTTCTTGAACTCCGTCCCGTTGTCGCTTCTAATTTTCTTGATTCTCAAGGCGAACTCATTTTGAGCCCGTCTCAAGAATCCCTTTAAGGTCTCTTGGGTATGGGATTTTTCCTGCAAAAAGAACACCCAAGTGAAGCGAGAATAATCATCCACTATTACAAGACAATACTTACTCCCGCCGATGCTTATGTAAGCAATCGGGCCGAATAGATCCATGTGGAGTAGCTCAAGTGGCCTGTCGGTCGTCATGATGTTCTTGTGTGGATGATGGGACCCAACTTGCTTTCCTGCTTGGCATGCGCTACAAATCCTGTCTTTCTCAAAATGAACATTTGTTAGTCCCAAAATGTGCTCTCCCTTTAGAAGCTTATGAAGATTCTTCATCCCAACGTGGGCTAGTCGGCGATGCCAGAGCCAACCCATGTTAGTCTTAGCAATTAAGCATGTGTCGAGTTCAGCTCTATCAAAATCTACCAAGTATAGCTGACCCTCTAACACACCCTTAAATGCTATTGAGTCATCACTTCTTCTAAAGACAGTGACACCTACATCAGTAAAGAGACAATTGTAGCCCATTTGACATAATTGAGATACAGAAAGCAAATTGTAATCTAAAGAATCTACAAGAAAAACATTGGAGATAGTATGGTCAGGTGATATAGCAATTTTACCCAATCCTTTGACCAAACCTTGATTTCCATCCCCGAATGTGATAGCTCGTTGGAGATCTTGGTTTTTCTCATATGAGGAGAACATCTTCTTCTCCCCTGTCATGTGGTTTGTGCACCCGCTGTCGAGTATCCAACTTGAGCCCCCGGATGCATAAACCTACAAAACAATTTTAGTTCTTGATTTTAGGTACCCAAACGGTCTTGGGTCTTTTGGCATTAGAAACAAGAATTTTGGGTACCCAAACACAAGTCTTAGAGCCCTTGTGTTTGCCCCCAACAAACTTGGCAACTACCTTGCCGGATTTGTTAGTAAGCACATAAGATGCATCAAAAGTCTTAAATGAAATGTCATGATCATTTGATGCACTAGGAGTTTTCTTTCTAGGCAACTTAGCATGGGTTGGTTGCCTAGAGCTAGATGTCTCACCCTTATACATAAAAGCATAGTTAGGTCCAGAGTGAGACTTCCTAGAATGAGTTCTCCTAATTTTGCTCTCGGGATAACCGGCAGGGTACAAAATGTAACCCTCGTTATCCTGAGGCATGGGAGCCTTGCCCTTAACAAAGTTAGACAAATTTTTAGGAGGGGCATTAAGTTTGACATTGTCTCCCCTTTGGAAGCCAATGCCATCCTTGATGCCAGGGCGTCTCCCATTATAGAGCATACTTCTAGCAAATTTAAACTTTTCATTTTCTAAGTTATGCTCGGCAATTTTGGCATCTAATTTTGCTATATGATCATTTTGTTGTTTAATTAAGATCATGTGATCATGAATAGCATCAACATCAATATCTCTACATCTAGTACAAATAGACACATGCTCAATAGTAGATGTAGAGGGTTTGCAAGAATTAAGTTCAACAATCTTAGCATGCAAAATATCATTGTTATCTCTAAGATTGGAAATTGTAACATTGCAAACATCTAATTCTTTAGCCTTAGCAATCAATTTCTCATTCTCATTTCTAAGGCTAGCAATAGAGGCATTCAACTCATTAATCCTAGCAAGTAAATCAACATTATCATTTCTAGAATTGGAAGTTGAATCAATACAAACATGAGAATCAACCTTAGCAATTAATCTAGCATTTTCATTTCTAAGGTTGTCAATAGTCTCATGGCAAGTGCTTAGCTCACTAGACAAATTTTCACATTTTTCAACTTGTAGAGCATAAGCATTTTTAACCTTAACATGCTTTTTATTTTCCTTGATTAGGAGGTCCTCTTGGGAGTCCAAGAGATCATCCTTCTCATGGATGGCACTAATTAGCTCATTTAATTTTTCCTTTTGTTCCATGTTAAGGTTGGCAAAAAGGGTACGCAAATTATTCTCCTCATCACTAGCATTATCATCACTAGAGGATTCATATTTAGTGGAGGATTTAGATTTAACCTTCTTTCTTTTGCCGTCCTTTGCCATGAGGCACTTGTGGCCGATGTTGGGGAAGAGGAGTCCCTTGGTGACGGCGATGTTGGCGGCGTCCTCGTCGGAGGAGGACTCGGTGGAGCTCTCGTCGAAGTCCCACTCCCGGCAAACATGGGCATCACCGCCCTTCTTCTTGTAGTACCTCTTCTTTTCTCTCCTCTTTCCCTTCTTGTCGTCGCCCCTGTCACTGTCACTAGATATAGGACATTTTGCAATAAAATGACCGGGCTTACCACACTTGTAGCAAACCTTCTTGGAACGGGACTTGTAATCCTTCCCCTTCCGTTGCTTGAGGATTTGGCGAAAGCTTTTGATGATTAAAGCCATCTCCTCATTGTCGAGCTTGGAGGCGTCAATTGGTTGTCTACTCGGTGTAGACTCCTCCTTCTTCTCCTTCGTCGCCTTAAATGCCACCGGTTGCGCTTCGGACGTGGAGGGTTCGTCAAGCTCGTTGATCTTCTTTGAGCCTTTAATCATACATTCAAAGCTCACAAAATTCCCGATTACTTCCTCGGGAGTCATTAGTGTGTATCTAGGATTACCACGAATTAATTGAACTTCAGTAGGGTTGAGGAAAATAAGTGATCTTAAAATAACCTTAACCACCTCGTGGTCATCCCATTTCTTGCTCCCGAGGTTGCGCACTTGGTTCACCAAGGTTTTGAGCCGGTTGTACATATCTTGTGGCTCCTCCCCTTGGCGAAGACGGAAGCGACCGAGCTCCCCCTCGATCGTTTCCCGCTTGGTGATCTTGGTGAGTTCATCACCCTCGTGCGCGGTCTTGAGTAGGTCCCAAATCTCCTTTGCATTTTTCAACCCTTGCACCTTGTTGTATTCATCCTTGCTTAGAGAGGCTAGGAGTATGGTTGTAGCTTGAGAGTTGAAGTGCTCGATTTGGGCCACTTCGTCCGTATCATAGTCTTCATCCCCTACGGATGGTACCTGTGCTCCAAACTCAACAACATTCCATATACTTTTGTAGAGTGAGGTTAGATGAAATTTCATTAAATCACTCCACCTAGCATAATCTTCGCCATCAAAGGTTGGCGGTTTGCCTAATGGAACGGAAAGTAATGGAGTAGGTCTAGATGTACGAGGATAGTGTAAGGGGATCTTACTAAACTTCTTACGCTCTTGGCGCTTAGAAGTTACGGACGGCGCATCGGAGTCGGAGGTCGATGTTGATGAAGTGTCGGTCTCGTAGTAGACCACTTTCCTCATCCTCTTGTGCTTGTCGCCTTTCCGATGCGACTTGTGGGAAGAAGATTTTTCCTTCTTCTCTTTGTGGTGAGAAGAAGAAGATCTTTTCTCCTTCCGTTTGGAGGAGTCCTTCTTATTCTCCTTCCTCTTGGTGCGGGACTCTTCCGATGAAGTGCTCCCGTGGCTCGTAGTGGGCTTGTCGTCGGTCTCCATCTCCCTCTTGGTGTGATCTCCCGACATCACTTCGAGCGGTTAGGCTCTAATGAAGCACCGGCCTTTGATACCAATTGAAAGTCGCCTAGAGGGGGGGTGAATAGGGCGAAACTGAAATTCTAAAAAATAATCACAACTACAAGCCGGGTTAGCGTTAGAAATATAATGGAGTCCGCGAGAGAGGGTGCAAAACAAATCGCAAGCAAATAATGAAGTGAGACACGCGGATTTGTTTTACCGAGGTTCGGTTCTCTCAAACCTACTCCCCGTTGAGGAGGCCACAAAGGCCGGGTCTCTTTCAACCCTTACCCTCTCTCAAACGGTCCCTCGGACCGAGTGAGCTTTCTCTTCTCAATCACTTGGAACACAAAGTTCCCACAAGGACCACCACAAGATTGGTGTCTCTTGCCTCAGTTACAAGTGAGTTTGATCGCAAGAAAGAATCAAGAAGGAAGAAAGCAATCCAAGCGCAAGAGCTCGAAAGAACACAAGCAAATCTCTCTCTAATCACTAGGGCGTTGTGTGGAATTTGGAGAGGATTTGATCTCTTTGGTGTGTCTAGAATTGAATGCTAGAGCTCTTGTAAGTAGTTGAGAAGTGGAAAACTTGGATGCAATGAATGGTGGGTGGTTGGGGGTATTTATAGCCCCAACCACCAAACTAGCCGTTTGGTGAGGCTGTCTGTTCGATGGCGCACCGGACAGTCCGGTGCACACCGGACATGTCCGGTGCGACAGCCACGTCACCAAAGCCGTTGGGTTCTGACCGTTGGAGCTCTGTCTTCTGGGCCCGCCTGGATGTCCGGTGGCGCACCGGACATGCACTGTAGATTGTCCGGTGCGCCAGCATGGGCGTGCCTGACCTCTGCGCGCGCAGCGCGCGCATTTAATGCGTCGCAGGTAGCCGTTGGCGCCGAAGTAGCCGTTGCCCCGCGGTTACACCGGACAGTCCAGTGTACACCGGACAGTCCGGTGAATTATAGCGAAGCAGCCAAACTGAATTCCCGAGGCTGGCGAGTTCCTGAGGCCGCTCTTCCTTGGAGCACCGGACATGTCCGGTGTACACCGGACAGTCCGGTGAATTATAGCGATGTTGCCTCTGGAAATTCCCGAAGGTGATGAGTTGGCAGTTGCAGTCCTCTGGTGCACCGGACATGTCCGGTGCGCTAGACCAGAGATGCCTTCGGTTGTCCCTTTGCCCTTTTGTTGAACCCAATACTTGGTCTCTTTATTGGCTAAGTGTGAACCTTTGGCACCTGTATAACTTATACACTAGAGCAAACTAGTTAGTCCAAATATTTGTGTTGGGCAATTCAACCACCAAAATTAATTAGGGACTAGGTGTAAGCCTAATTCCCTTTCAGTAACGACAAGCGATTTCAATCACGGTGCTGACTGATGTACGGTGGCCTTGCATATCCCAATCCACATTGACCCATAACCTGGTCCCCGACAACATAATAATTTAGCACCGATCGCTTTCCTTTCGAAGTTTCAATGTTAGGGATCGATAAAACCTGCAAAATTGAAAGTTGTTATTTGATAAGGAAACTAATCTTAATGTAAAACTAAAATTTGCTATTTAATCATATAATACCTAATGTTGTCAGTTGTCACAGCTATCGCCTCTTATACCTCCGCCTAATCTGTTGCCACCTCAACTTCTGCATCGTCATCTATGGTATCCTCATTTGCCACAAAAGCAACGTCCTATGTCACAGTGGCCTCTACCAAAGCAACTGAGTGATCTGATGACCGTTGCTGGTCAAAAAGCAGAAAATGAGCTGCTCTAGCCTCTATAGGCTAGATGTGGTGCCTTGCGAATGGAAAAAACATTAAGATAAAAACTACTATCTATCAACTATAATTGAAGTAAAATAAGATTAAGTACCATAAACAAGGAAGACAAGGTGTCTACTATAGCATTGACCTCCCTACTCGACCTAGAATGAGTAGACTAAGAAAAGCCTTCACCTCGACTCTTCCCTTTCCACTTACCATCTGTCCTAAATATCTGCACAATTTCTACACTATAGTTAGTATAAACAAGTCAATAATAAATTAAATGTAAAACAAGAGTACGTACAATAACATACATAAATTTTAGTAATCAGAAATCGTTAGCATCAGAATCTACTTCTCTAACACATGCATTAATAAGGTGTTCAAGTCGTTGTTGTCTTTTAAGAAGCCGCATTAACTTTCGTTGTTTTGCATTTGAAGGACCTTGTTCTCCGTCCATTAACTCTACGGGTCAAGAAACTAATTCATCAAGGTTTGTCCCTTCAGATACAATATCATCCTCTTCATCACTATTTCTTTGATCACTGTCTTCTTGATAGACATAAAAAATATCATCATTAGCGATGCTTATGTTGTACTTATCATATCGATCAGCATGGACTTCTGGATTAACTTTGTAGACAACCCACCAAGTCTTTAAGCTTGGGTGATGTTAACTTAAGTAGTACAAATGATTTGCTTGATG
Source organism: Zea mays (assembly GCF_902167145.1). Taxonomy (NCBI): domain Eukaryota; kingdom Viridiplantae; phylum Streptophyta; class Magnoliopsida; order Poales; family Poaceae; genus Zea; species Zea mays. Next base: position 127,105,243 of record NC_050105.1, on the reverse strand, counting down.
GGTAAGCACAATATTGTTGTACTCATTGCCTTTGTACCGTGATGTGTGCTTTACCTCGACAACCCCAAACTCTTCCACTCGTGTACTGGATCACGGATCAAACCATATACAATCAAACATCACAAACCTTAAAGTCTTATGGCATCCAAATGTATACTTGGTTATATCTTCAAGAATACCGTAATAGTCAATAAGTTTAATATCATAATTATATGCACTTACTACTACTCTGTTGTTTTTTGTGGCTACAAGTGGACGACTTACTTCATGTTTTTTGGATCGAAAATGGTACCCATTAATATCATAACGAACGATTTTTTGTGATTAATTGACCATGCGATATTTGTAGAAAGCCCTCAGAGACTTCAACATCGGGTTTCTTACACTATACATGCAAACAAATAGATATTTGTAAATTATACGAACTATATGAAATAGAAGTTAAAGAAAAGGGACAAGGAGATAAATACATGTTCATGGAACCACTGAACAAAGTAAGGAATGTCGGGTATCCCATTTAAGCATAAGTCATCCAATTCTTTTAATGTAAATTGTTTAGCAATCACTCAATACATGTTCTCAAAGATTTCAAAATATGGATGAAGTTCCTCCATATTGTTGTACAAGAAAAGAAAGGTGCTATTGTACTCCTTCATATCTACAAGATGTGAGGTAGAAACTCTGACCCCTTTACCGTCCCATAGAAAAACACTAAGTTTGGTTAATGAGGCTTGTTCTTTGATATGGCACCACACCGCGTGAACATTGACGTCATTGTTTTTTTATTAGAGTTACTCTGGATACCTTTATGATGATGTTTAATGGTGATGATTATAACTGTGGATTTTGGGTATTTCCTCTTGGAGGAAGTACTATCCGGGTTAATAGCTTGGGATTTTTGCTAAAACTTGGCTCTCTACTAGTAATAAATACTTGACCAACTAAAAGCAACCGCTTTAAGCTCAACCCCACATATAGCTAGTCCACTTTAGCCAAACGAGACATTTGCTGAGTACGCTGATGTGTACTCACTCTTGCTTAAAACACCAAACGCCAGGTTGTCCCATTACAACAAGTGGTCAGGAGAAGATGAAGGCAACATGGAGGACTTTCAGGAGTTTCAGGACTTCGATGAGTTCTATATTAGTTTAGTGGCAAATCCCCAGTCAGCTGCCTGTGAAGGCCTTATCGTACTGTGTTTTGTTCAGCACTTTGATTTTGTCTTAAATTAATGACTTTGTGGATGTCTTGGACATCTTGATGTAATAAAGTACTGATTTCCGCTATTATTTTAAGAAATGTGTGATGATGTCCAATTATGTAATCGATGTGTATGTGAATTTCTGATCCTGGCACGTACATGGTTTACATTTGGTTTGCCTTCCAAAACCGGGTGTGACATCTATAGTCTAACTAACCTAGGACTTCATAAATCAACTACGCTAATCATCGAGTGACTCTTTAAACACTTTGGTGTCTATAGCTACTAGAGATGATCCTCAACTCACACATGACTTCGCTCAACTTCCACACTCCTCATTTGGCTAGCCAAGGGGGGGTATATAACCCCAACTCAAAATATAGTAGCCATCAAACCATCCGATGGAGGTCATCAAACCACTCTGATAATCTAGCTATTAATCTGATTATTGTCGACCAGTGGGATCTATTGTGATGTCTAGTACGATGCCATGCATTGGCTAATACTAGAGCCCCTCTCTATAACCTTTCTAAGTACTCATTAGATCATGCACTATTTGTTCAATGATACCCTTCCTCTCAGTCTGATATTACCACTATAGTGAATAGTGGTGATGTATGGTCTAATGTCTGCCTTGATATTTATTTGATGCTCCTATTCTCGATAGCCTAATGCCCTACTGATGCTGCTGCTAGGGTTAGCCAACATATAATCCAATGGCTCTATGCTTCCAGTCTGATGCTATGACCAATGCCCCATTGAAATTTTTAACTTATTTCTTTTCTATTTTGCATCTAGTTTAGTTCCAAGTCGTGCCTTGGATTTTTATATGTTTTGTGGGTCTTCAACATAGCTTCCAATGCATCATTTGAGATATTCATAATCTAGATCACCACCTTGTATAAGTCCAAGTCCATCTTGCACCCATTTAAACTATGCCTTGTATACTAGTAAAAACATTAGTCCAATAGCCTTATTCATCATAAAACACCAAAACCAAAGTTAAATGGGCCATAGGATCCATTTTCCTTACAACACATATGGTGACAAATAGTTAATAACTAAGGTAGATGAGTATCCATTCCCCTAAATAATTTAAATAGGATATTAAATAATTAACTATATTCAACCATTGATAAAGCATCACATAGATAATCTACTACGAGTACTACCATGGCGATAAATATGTACCATTTTCTACATCTTTCAAAGGATTGCAATTCATTATATGCCTACTATTGAACAAATGTAGATGGACAACTTTTAATTCTCTTATGCGTTGTAATTAGATACTATACAAATAATTATATGAAGGCTATGTGATACATTGAGGTATACTACTAAGTCTACACTAAGCATCCATTTCATATATGAAGTCTAACTTTCATATTGGATATTGCATTGATGGTTGTATGCTTAGCCATGAAGTGACCCATCGTAGTATTCTATCACCACAATAATAAATGAATATCTATGTCCTTGAAAATTTTTAGATCAGATACCATATATATTATTACACACCACCAACTATATGATGCACCATCGAATTATATAGACAAGTATAAATCAAGGCCTTAGGTCATAACTTATGGAACATGCCATGGAAGCCCTAAGTTGTTAAGGGTGTTGAAGATAATTAATATGGTATTCACCATAAGGCCAAGGACAAATGAAGGAAACAGTGACGCCTAAGAGGGGGGTGAATTAGGACTTCTAAAACTTTCTCTAAACTAGGCCACAAATAATTCCTAGAGCAAAACCTATGCAAATAAACAATCTATAATGTGCAAACTATGTTTTGTCTAAGTGTTGGTATCTCTACAGCAAAGGTTAAGTTTCAATCTAAACAATCTACCAAAAAGACAAGATTGAAACTTAAATATTTAATATAAATGCGAAATCTAAAGAAACAATTTACTTAATATAACTAGGATTCACCTAGAGCAAGCTCTAAAGCGGTCTAACTAACCTAAGCACTTCGCAAAGCACCTACGCTAATTATCGAGTGATTCTATTAATCACTTGGGTGTATTAGCACTTAGAAATGTCTATATTATGCCTTGGTATGTTGCTTGGGCTCCCACACTTTGAAATGGCCGGTTGGGTGGAGTATATATAGGCCCCAATTCAATTCTAGCCGTTGGGGAAAAGTTGCTGCTCTCTGCGGCACAACGGACAGTCCGGTGCGCCTAGCCGTTGGATCTGATACTACAGGTGTGCGTTGGCACTGCAGGATTTCACACCGGACAGTCTGGGTGTCACACCGGACAGTCTGGTGGCTTCTCTCCCTAGTGCCACCATGTTGGCTATAGTTCCCTGGTGCTCCGAACAGTCGGACGTGTGGCACTAGACAGTCTGGTGTGCTACCGGACAGTCCGCCAATGACAACACTTTTCTTCGTTTCTTGAACTTTGCTTGATACTTGTTGATCTTTACTTGTGATATTCGAAATGTCTTCTTTTGAGGTGTTGCTTTTCTCAATGCCGTAGTCCAAGTCACTTTAGCATCCTGTGAATTACAATCATAAACATTAGTGTCACACCTGGGTTTCGGGGCACCAAGACTCGGACGCGAACATAATCACCAGGTGTGCTGGGACCACGTCTCACACATATGATGAATCATGGTACAGAAACAAATGTCACATATTTACTACATAATAGGAGTTATGTACAAAATAAATAAATAATTACACTATAAGGAGACAACGATCCAGCAACCCAAAGTTGACTAGAAGGCGACGGCCTAGACCACTCACGAACTCATCACAGCATCCCTCGCCTGACCGCTATCGCAACAAAATCAATCCAAGGACCTCCCTACACTGACCACTCCCCTACTGCCCTTACCCCTTTCAGGTAAGGTAGTCATCCACTAGCTTTCCTAATTAGTCAGCCAAGGGCGTCCCATACCACCCTTGTGGTACCACTGTTTTTCCGAGTGGTTCTCCATGTTCTAATTAACAATATGATCTTATCATGAACAATAATTAAACAACAACATAATTAGAACATGATCATAATGAAACAGTAGCTTCCCAAAATCAGGTAGAGCAATAGAAAATCTACCCAACAATTTATCTGTCTGCAAGGTGAGGGATAAACAATGCTAGAGAAACCTATTAGGTTCCATCAAATTAACCTGAACATTATTAGGTAAAAAGGAGTGATCAAGGGTACAACTTGTCTGGGACTTGCGATTCCAGGTACAAGGATGATCTTCAGATTCTTGCGACCTCACTGCTATGTGTAGTAATACAAACAAACATGGTATATGCAAAAATAACATCACACCAAACATAAGCACAAACTGCATGATAAAATTCTACGCGTCGTAACGAGATCATCGGCTCGAGAATCACTAAATTCGGAGCTACGGTTTAAAAGATATGATTTTCTCAAGGTTTAAGCGGTAAATATAAAACAATTCAAGCGCATAAATTTTGACCACATATTTCATACTAAAATAAGGTTACTAGATGATAAACAATATTATCATGAATTTATTGCAACAGAAATGGATCAAAAAGGAGCTAAACCAAAGAAGTTATGAATTTTGTGAAGGTTTCCATATTAAAATTCATCTTCTATTTGATTTTATTACACCAAATATCCTATTTGGGCTTCGCACAGAATTCTGAAAACACCCAGGGTGTTCTGTGTAAAAATCTAGGGTTTATGCGCACTATTCCCAGCCACAATATGGATGGAGGGTTGATTTCAATGGAACCCGAGGAGGCGAGGACTCATGTAAAAACGCCCAGGCTGGCCAGCGTGATTTAACAGAAGCCCTGATTTACTGATCTACGGTCCGGATCACATCGGCGAAGGAGTAAGTTATGATCTAATCTTGACCGCACGTTGGCCGATCAACGACACGTAAAGCATTGAGCTAAACAGGTACCCTATGCTTGATCCTCGTCGTCCATCTGTTGATCAACGACCCCGCACACTCCATCTTCCCTAGACCAGAGCCGCGGTAGGGCGAACTGCCCACGGCGGCGCCTGTTGCCGGCGCGCAGTCACCCGAGACATTGATGCCATATTCCCGGCAATAATAGGTTCTACGTGTAGAGTACGCCATGCTGATTGCTAGGGAGGGATTCATACCAGTGAATAGAAGGGCAGAGGAGGCTAGCCACAAAAGTGTACGGCTCGACGGCGATGTCCAACGACGGTGAGCGATTACCCGAGCCCCACGCACTAATCATGCACGACGAGCACCCGGTTATGTGCGGCGTGTGTTGGCGAAGGTCTCTGGCTCCCCAATCGGGTACCAGTGGTGCCGTGGCGAGTAGCGCCAGTGGCGGCGGTGGATCTCCTCCCTCCCCCCTACTTCTTTCCCGACGACGAATTCCCTGCGCAGGCGTGAGGATTTATACGCCTGGACCCATGGTGGTCGGTTGGTTGTTGCAACGACCCCAGCGAAACAGTCGGAGATCACGCGGCTACAAAATCGGATTTTGACCAGATTGCGATTTTGGCGACGCGGATTTCAGCTGGAGAAGCGGCATCCGACGAACTGGACCACAGTCAGCGACCCAGCGCATCGGGCCTGCGTGGCAGTGATGCGACGGAGAGTAGGCACACGGGAGTTGCGCTGAGCAGCCGTGGTGGGGAAATGGGCCAGGATTGTGGGATTAGACCCAGATTATTTGCAATTTTCTTTTTCTTTTTTTCTCTCTTTTCTTTTCTATTTCAAATTCCAACTCAATTCAAATTCATGTTTGAACTTCAAATTTCCAAGTGTCCAAATTACCACTATTGTGAATATAACCTCTATTGTTTCCAATATTATTATTTATTATTTTCCTTGTTATGTATTTATGGGAGTAATAAATGGTTTCCTTAAAATCCCCATCCTTTCCTTTTCTATTCCCCTTTTATTCACAAATTCTATCTTTAAACTCAAACTTGTTTCATAAATTTGAATACAAATACAAGAATTTCATTATGAGGTGCACATTTCTGTATTTATTTATTTTGTTATTCGGCTAATATAATCCTAGTAATTGAACTTGCTAAAGGGAAAAAGAGGATCAATTAATCTCCTTAAGTTTCATAGTCCCAAAACATTATCATATAAATATATATTTATTTGTTTCATTATTTTTCTCTTATACTAATTTTGGGCTTTACAACTAGCAAACATATTAGTCCATAGGTTATATTAATCATCAAACACCAAAACCTTTTGAGCCAAACGACCCGGGGTTCATTTTCCTCACAATCTTCCCCTTTTTGGTGATTGATGACAACACAACCAAAGCAAGCAAATATAACAAACTTTTGAATGAAAATATGCAATCTACTTGCTAGGATGCATGATTGTCCCCTTAAAGTAAGATTATGGACTTAAGCCTCCCCCTAACTCTATAATTCACTTACTTTCTATTTTAGACCAAAGAACCAAAACCACTTGCAAGATTAAAAATTTTAATTTGGTGGTGTTTGGTGTTTGTTATCATTTTCATTGCTTTGGTCCCTAAAACTTCTCCCCCTTTGGCATCAACCACTGAAAAGGAAGACATTAAAAGCATGTAGGAAGCAAATAAAACTTGCCCGCTTAAAAGATTTATCAATTTAAGCTCTAAAAGATTACCCCCCCTAAACGAGTTTCTCCCTTAGAAAGAATTTTCTCCCCTTTAGAGACGAAGGAATACTCCCCCTGACCGAGATCTTCTACTTAGAAAAAAGCATGTGAAATATGGAGGTGCAAGACATGATTTGATTAGACTAACTTCCCTTATGCATAGGTAACATATATGATTTGACAACATATGCATTTATAGCAACATGGGAAGTATAGGATGTGAAATATAGTCTAATCAAATATTGGAGAAGACATGTAAATGATGTCAAATGTAGTCTCAAAGATAGCAATTGTAGACCAATTGTAGACTTGTGAGACATAAGAATACTTGTAGATTTGCAGTGGAAGCTTATTGTCTTTCTCCGGGGACTCCATTTTCCTTCAATGAGACTACTACATGAAATAACCTTCAAAACAGGTATTAGTCTCAAAGACTTAGATTATAGACTAACCTCCCCCTGAAAGTGTGCATACAAGTTTTGAATACTTGTGGGAGACATGCACTTTGACTTGATATCAAGAGGGGCAGATTATCTGTAATCCGAGCTTTGGCACATATAAGTTAAATGACACCAATTGAAGTATTATACCATTTGTAGTATATGAAAATACTAATTGATGTATCATTTTTTAGGAATATTGAATAAGATATGTGTTGTGCTTAATTAAACATTTTAAACCATGTAGGTTTGCTCAAGAATATGAATTGAAAGTGAGCAATCCTACCATATGATTGACCTAGTATGCATGCATTTTTAATCAAAATAAATACCAATTGTAGCACTAGGTATGAAAGGTAAAAACTAGATACAAGAAAATAGATACACATATCTAAAAACAAGAAATACAACAAATCTAGTTACCTTAGTCATAGGTCGGGAATTTGGGTCCAACGTTTTCACTACCCACTTGGCAATACACTTGATCCAATACGATGCATCCCATGATATACATCCCAATTTTGCCAAGTCTCCAAATTCCCCGCCATCCTTTAGACTCCTCACTTCCCTCTTGGGATCCAAACCTTCTTGGTGCTTTTCATGATTAAAATAATTTCTTTTGGCACTCAGATACGTTTGGTCCCTTTCTCTTTGTTGGCTTGCTTGTTGGCCTTGATTGCTATCACCTTTCCATTCTTTTTCTTTTTGATCAAGTATGGTGTAGCAGCCTTTTTGTCCACCTTGTTGATGTAGGTTGATAGTCGCCTAGAGGGGGGTGAATAGGCAAAACCTGAATTTTATAAACTTAAACACACACTAAGGCCAGGGTTAGCGTTAGAATTAAATTCGAGTGCAGAAGATTGTTTCTCTTGCTATGAGTTGCTCAGTTGATGCGCATGATGTTTGGGAGCAAACTCAAATCAATATTAGCAAGGAAACTTTAGAGAGAGGAAAGAGGGCAAACAAATCAAGCGAAGATCAATGCAAGTGAACACAGTGATTTGTTTTACCGAGGTTTGGTTCCAAAGAACCTAGTCCCCGTTGAGGAGGCCACAAAGGCTGGGTCTATCTCAACCATTTCCATCCCTCAAACGGTCACTTAGACCGGATGAGCTTTCTCCTTAATCACTTGGGTCACTAAGACCCCAGAAGGATCACCACACACTTAGGTGTCTCTTGCTAGCTTTACAAAGCACTTATGAGAATAAGAATGGGGAAGGAGAAAGCTACCCAAGCAACAAGAGCAACAAAAGAACACAAATAATCCTCTCACAAGTCTCTAAGCACTAGAGTTGATTTTAGGAGCTTGGAGTGGATTGAATGCTTTGAATGTGTCTTGGAGTGTTTGGCTTTTGCTCTTGCAATGAATATGAAGTTCAGAAAACTCGGTTGCCATTGAAGGAGGTGGTTGGGGGTATTTATAGCCTCCAACCACTTCCTATTCATTGGCTATTTTTGTTGGCGATGGGCACACCGGACAGTCCGGTGGCGCACCGGACAGGTAATGTTCACTCTCCGGTGCGCGCCACATCAGCGCGCCCATTGGGGTTTGGAGCTCTCGACCGTTGGAACCCTTTGTCTTTTAGCTGCACCGGACGGTCCGGTGGCACACCGGACATGTCTAGTGTGTTCTAATTGTCTCCTCTAACTTCTGATTTGCACTGTTCCCTTTTGCAGTCGACCATTGGCGCCAGGTTACCGTTGCTCCGTTGGCTCACCGGACAGTCCGGTGAATTATAGCGGAGCGCGCCCCAGAGAAACCCGAGAGTGAGCTGTTCGAGTGGACCTCGGCCTGGTGCACCGGACACTATCCGGTGCGCCATTGGCAGCATACTCTCAAGTCCTTTGCTCCAAATTTATTTGAGTCCCCAACTTAATTTCTTTCTTGGTTTGTGTTGAACCTTACGCACCTGAGATAAAGGACATCTTGGCAAACTAATTAGTCCACGTGGTTTGTGATGGACGTCAACCATCAAAATCAATTATAGGAAATGATTAAGCCCATTTCCCTTTCATAGGTGTTGGAGATTTTGCTTGTTGACTTTTGCTTGAGTGTTTGCTTATCCTCAGTCTTCGCCTTGCATTGGAAAGACTTGTGGCCTTCTTTGTGACATAGCCTACAAATCACTGTTCCTATGAGGCTTGTTCACTTCCGCAGCGGTGTTATCCTATGAAGGTTGAATTTGTTTGGCTTTGCATTTCTTGTCATACAAAGCCTTGCCAAGGCGAGCCACCTCTTGTTTTAATTGCTCATTCTTCATTGCAATCTCATTCGAACATGTTTCTACAACAACATTCTTAACAAGAGCTTGATTGCAGGGGTTAGAATTATCAATTAAATCAAAACAAGAAGTAGAAGCATCTTTCTTAATAATTTTAGATATTTCAACTAAAGATGCTCCTGGGGTGCTACCAATGTTTTCTAGCTTAGTAGTTAGCTCATCATTATGTATGCTAAGAATTTCCATTTTCCCTAGCAAATTTTCAATGGATTCTTGAGAGCTAGCTAACTTAGTCTTAAGTTTTTCATTCTTTTTAATAAGGCCATCATTGGTAGCTAAGGATGGAGCACTAGACTCTAATTGCTCAATTTTAGTTGATAGCTCACAATTCAAATTTGCAAATGTTTCAAATTTTTCTAGCAAACATTTATAATCATTTTGAGAGCTAATCAACTTATTTTTCAAAGTTTTAAGTTGAGCCTTTTGCTTAGTGCATACATCCTGAAAAAATTTTATGGCTTCCGCAAGCTCATCTATGGAGGGCTTTCCCTCACCTTCATCATCACTACCGCTATCATCACTAGAGGATGGAATACTCATTTTACCTCTTGCCATAAGGCACTTGCGTGATGACCATGATGAGGAATGGTGGCCGCGCGTCCTTGGAGGTTCATCTTCGCTTGAAGAGTCATCCCAAGTTTTGACACTTGTAAGCGCCTTGCCTTTGCTCCTCCCTTTTTGTGGGTTCGGCCATATTTGGACAGTTGTCCCTAAAGTGGCATTTTCCCCGCATGCGAAGCATCCTCTCTTTCTTTGCTTTTTCCTGTCAATGTTAAAGAGAAGATCCTCGACATGCAGGGGTACACCCATTAGATTAATCTTGTGGATCATCCCCATTACCATTCCGACGCGTCGGATTGTTTCTTCGTCCTTAGAGGATGATGTTGATGGTTGATTATCTTCATCATCATCACCTTCTTCTTCCTCCTCTTCTTCACTTGAGGAACTTGAAGTGGGAGCCTTTTTTCCTTTTATTTCATCACATGCAAAAGCATATGGACTTGAAGAAGTTGGCTCCTCTTGTCGACCCATTTTTCGCGACATCTCAAATGCCGCAATTTTCCCAATCACAATGGTCGGGGTCATTGTACTCAAGTCCTCCATGTTGTGAAGAATAGTGATGATGCTCCCATATCTTTGTTGTGGTAGTAGGGAGATAATCTTTCTCACAATGTCCGCATCACCTAGCTTATTAATGCCAATAGAATTGAGCTCATTGATGATTAGATTCAAACGAGAATATATGTCTCTAACAAGCTCATTATCCTTCATAGCAAACGAATTACACTTATTTAAGACTAGACAATGTTTTTGTTCACGGACATTGGATGTGTTGTCATGGAGTTCATGCAATTTTAGCCAAATCTCATTAGCAGTTTTAAGGTAAACACTTGATTAAAAATATCCATGCTATGAGATTCATACAAGCAATTTTTGGCTCTAGCATTTAAATGACTTTTTCCTCACTCGTGGTGGGTTTCTCGGGATTTTTGGGTGGTTTCATCCCTTCATAAGTGACTCTCCAAACACCTAGATCAATGGCCTCTAGGTAAAAAGCCATTCTAGCACTATAATATGGGAAGTTAGTGTCATCGAAGTGTAGTGGCCTATGGGTATCCATCCCCTTTCTCTAAAAAGGCGTCGACTCTTTTAGCGGTGAACCTAAAGCGTTTCAAATAAGCCAAACCAGGCTCTGATACCAATTGAAGGAAACAATGACGCCTAAGAGGGGGTGAATTGGGACTTCTAAAACTTTCTCCAAACTAGGCCACAAATAAATCTCTAGAGAAAAACCTATGCAAATAAACAATCTATAATGTGCAAACTAGGT